>NC_065406.1:0-2500000 GCF_024362695.1 Pectinophora gossypiella
CAAGTACTTACTACCATACCCCAAGTACTTACTACCATACCCCAAGTACTTACTACCATACCCCAAGTACTTGGTACCAAACCCCAAGTACTTACCACCATACCCCAAGTACTTGGTACCAAACCCCAAGTACTTACTACCATACCCCAAGTACTTGGTACCAAACCCCAAGTACTTACCACCATACCCCAAGTACTTACCACCATACCCCAAGTACTTACTACCATACCCCAAGTACTTACCACCATACCCCAAGTACTTACCACCATACCCCAAGTACTTACCACCATACCCCAAGTACTTACCACCATACCCCAAGTATTTACTACCATACCCCAAGTACTTACCACCATACCCCAAGTACTTACCACCATACCCCAAGTAAGTACCACCATACCCCAAGTACTTACCACCATACCCCAAGTATTTACGACCATACCCCAAGTACTTACTACCATACCCCAAGTACTTACCACCATACCCCAAGTACTTACCACCATACCCCAAGTACTTACCACCATACCCCAAGTACTTACCACCATACCCCAAGTACTTGGTACCAAACCCCAAGTACTTACTACCATACCCCAAGTACTTGGTACCAAACCCCAAGTACTTACTACCATACCCCAAGTACTTACTACCATACCCTAAGTACTTGGTACCAAACCCCAAGTACTTACCACCATACCCCAAGTACTTACCACCATACCCCAAGTACTTACCACCATACCCCAAGTATTTACTACCATACCCCAAGTACTTACTACCATACCCCAAGTACTTACTACCATACCCCAAGTACTTACTACCATACCCCAAGTACTTGGTACCAAACCCCAAGTAATTACCACCATACCCTAAGTACTTACCACCATACCCCAAGTACTTACCACCATACCCAAAGTACTTACCACCATACCCCAAGTACTTACCACCATACCCCAAGTACTTACTACCATACCCCAAGTACTTACTACCATACCCCAAGTACTTACCACCATACCCCAAGTACTTACTACCATACCCCAAGTACTTACTACCATACCCCAAGTACTTACTAACATACCCCAAGTACTTACCACCATACCCCAAGTAAGTACCACCATACCCCAAGTACTTACCACCATACCCCAAGTACTTGGTACCAAACCCCAAGTACTTACTACCATACCCCAAGTACTTACTACCATACCCTAAGTACTTGGTACCAAACCCCAAGTACTTACCACCATACCCCAAGTAAGTACCACCATACCCCAAGTACTTACCACCATACCCCAAGTATTTACTACCATACCCCAAGTACTTACTACCATACCCCAAGTACTTACTACCATACCCCAAGTACTTACTACCATACCCCAAGTACTTACTACCATACCCCAAGTACTTACCACCATACCCCAAGTACTTGGCACCAAACCCCAAGTACTTACTACCATACCCCAAGTACTTGGTACCAAACCCCAAGTACTTACTACCATACCCCAAGTACTTTCTACCATACCCTAAGTACTTGGTACCAAACCCCAAGTACTTACCACCATACCCCAAGTACTTACCACCATACCCCAAGTACTTACCACCATACCCCAAGTATTTACTACCATACCCCAAGTACTTACTACCATACCCCAAGTACTTACTACCATACCCCAAGTACTTACTACCATACCCCAAGTACTTACTACCATACCCCAAGTACTTACTACCATACCCCAAGTACTTACCACCATACCCAAAGTACTTACCACCATACCCCAAGTACTTACCACCATACCCCAAGTACTTACTACCATACCCCAAGTACTTACTACCATACCCCAAGTACTTACCACCATACCCCAAGTACTTACTACCATACCCCAAGTACTTACTACCATACCCCAAGTACTTACTAACATACCCCAAGTACTTACCACCATACCCCAAGTAAGTACCACCATACCCCAAGTACTTACCACCATACCCCAAGTATTTACGACCATACCCCAAGTACATACTACCATACCCCAAGTACTTACCACCATACCCCAAGTACTTACCACCATACCCCAAGTACTTACCACCATACCCCAAGTACTTACCACCATACCCCAAGTACTTACCACCATACCCCAAGTACTTGGTACCAAACCCCAAGTACTTACTACCATACCCCAAGTACTTGGTACCAAACCCCAAGTACTTACTACCATACCCCAAGTACTTACTACCATACCCTAAGTACTTGGTACCAAACCCCAAGTACTTACCACCATACCCCAAGTAAGTACCACCATACCCCAAGTACTTACCACCATACCCCAAGTAAGTACCACCATACCCCAAGTACTTACCACCATACCCCAAGTATTTACTACCATACCCCAAGTACTTACTACCATACCCCAAGTACTTACTACCATACCCCAAGTACTTACCACCATACCCCAAGTACTTACCACCATACCCCAAGTACTTACCACCATACCCCAAGTACTTGGTACCAAACCCCAAGTACTTACTACCATACCCCAAGTACTTACTACCATACCCTAAGTACTTGGTACCAAACCCCAAGTACTTACCACCATACCCCAAGTACTTACCACCATACCCCAAGTACTTACCACCATACCCCAAGTATTTACTACCATACCCCAAGTACTTACTACCATACCCCAAGTACTTACTACCATACCCCAAGTACTTACTACCATACCCCAAGTACTTACTACCATACCCCAAGTACTTACTACCATACCCCAAGTACTTACTACCATACCCCAAGTACTTGGTACCAAACCCCAAGTACTTACCACCATACCCCAAGTACTTACCACCATACCCCAAGTACTTACCACCATACCCCAAGTACTTACCACCATACCCCAAGTACTTACCACCATACCCCAAGTACTTACCACCATACCCCAAGTACTTACTACCATACCCCAAGTACTTACCACCATACCCCAAGTACTTACCACCATACCCCAAGTACTTACTACCATACCCCAAGTACTTACTACCATACCCCAAGTACTTACTACCATACCCCAAGTACTTACTACCATACCCCAAGTACTTACTACCATACCCCAAGTACTTACTACCATACCCCAAGTACTTGGTACCAAACCCCAAGTACTTACCACCATACCCCAAGTACTTACCACCATACCCCAAGTACTTACCACCATACCCCAAGTACTTACCACCATACCCCAAGTACTTACCACCATACCCCAAGTACTTACTACCATACCCCAAGTACTTACCACCATACCCCAAGTACTTACTACCATACCCCAAGTACTTACTACCATACCCCAAGTACTTGGTACCAAACCCCAAGTACTTGGTACCAAACCCCAAGTACTTACCACCATACCCCAAGTACTTACCACCATACCCCAAGTACTTACTACCATACCCCAAGTACTTACTACCATACCCCAAGTACTTACTACCATACCCCAAGTACTTGGTACCAAACCCCAAGTACTTACTACCATACCCCAAGTACTTACTACCATACCCCAAGTACTTGGTACCAAACCCCAAGTACTTACCACCATACCCCAAGTACTTACCACCATACCCCAAGTACTTACCACCATACCCCAAGTACTTACTACCATACCCCAAGTACTTACTACCATACCCCAAGTATTTACTACCATACCCCAAGTACTTACTACCATACCCCAAGTACTTACCACCATACCCCAAGTACTTACTACCAAACCCCAAGTACTTACTACCATACCCCAAGTACTTACTACCATACCCCAAGTACTTGGTACCAAACCCCAAGTACTTGGTACCAAACCCCAAGTACTTACCACCATACCCCAAGTACTTACCACCATACCCCAAGTACTTACCACCATACCCCAAGTACTTACTACCATACCCCAAGTACTTGGTACCATACACTATTCGTCCTGGGTATGGTAGGATACACCAAGCTGGAGACGCGGCGGGAGGCAGCCCTGGCAGAGTATATATTTAAGTTGTTACGAGGAAAGATGCACAATCCGGAGGTGTTGCGGCTGATAGGGCTAAACGTGCCCGATCGGTACGTGTGGCGGCGGCGGCGGCCGAGCCTGTTGGCGGTGCCGCGCTCACGCACTAACCTGCTCGGGCAGGCGCCGTTCACACGCGCATTGCGCAATCTTAACACTGTAGCAGAGACAATTGACTTATTCTGCTGCTCTCTGAGTGAATTCGCAAAAGCCATCATGTTAGTGATATGTTATCAATGATATTATGTAATTGTGTTGTTGTAATAATGTTTAGTGTTTAAGATTGCTTCACTGTCGTATTGGGTGTATACCTGTAATGAGAGTTGTAAGATTGAATAAATAAATAAATACCCCAAGTACTTACTACCATACCCCAAGTACTTACTACCATACCCCAAGTACTTACCACCATACCCCAAGTACTTACTACCATACCCCAAGTACTTACTACCATACCCCAAGTACTTACTACCATACCCCAAGTACTTACTACCATACCCCAAGTACTTACTACCATACCCCAAGTACTTACTACCATACCCCAAGTACTTACTACCATACCCCAAGTACTTACTACCATACCCCAAGTACTTGGTACCAAACCCCAAGTACTTACCACCATACCCCAAGTACTTGGTACCAAACCCCAAGTACTTACTACCATACCCCAAGTACTTGGTACCAAACCCCAAGTACTTACCACCATACCCCAAGTACTTACCACCATACCCCAAGTACTTACTACCATACCCCAAGTACTTACCACCATACCCCAAGTACTTACCACCATACCCCAAGTACTTACCACCATACCCCAAGTACTTACCACCATACCCCAAGTATTTACTACCATACCCCAAGTACTTACCACCATACCCCAAGTACTTACCACCATACCCCAAGTAAGTACCACCATACCCCAAGTACTTACCACCATACCCCAAGTATTTACGACCATACCCCAAGTACTTACTACCATACCCCAAGTACTTACCACCATACCCCAAGTACTTACCACCATACCCCAAGTACTTACCACCATACCCCAAGTACTTACCACCATACCCCAAGTACTTGGTACCAAACCCCAAGTACTTACTACCATACCCCAAGTACTTGGTACCAAACCCCAAGTACTTACTACCATACCCCAAGTACTTACTACCATACCCTAAGTACTTGGTACCAAACCCCAAGTACTTACCACCATACCCCAAGTACTTACCACCATACCCCAAGTACTTACCACCATACCCCAAGTATTTACTACCATACCCCAAGTACTTACTACCATACCCCAAGTACTTACTACCATACCCCAAGTACTTACTACCATACCCCAAGTACTTGGTACCAAACCCCAAGTACTTACCACCATACCCCAAGTACTTACCACCATACCCCAAGTACTTACCACCATACCCAAAGTACTTACCACCATACCCCAAGTACTTACCACCATACCCCAAGTACTTACTACCATACCCCAAGTACTTACTACCATACCCCAAGTACTTACCACCATACCCCAAGTACTTACTACCATACCCCAAGTACTTACTACCATACCCCAAGTACTTACTAACATACCCCAAGTACTTACCACCATACCCCAAGTAATTACCACCATACCCCAAGTACTTACCACCATACCCCAAGTATTTACGACCATACCCCAAGTACATACTACCATACCCCAAGTACTTACCACCATACCCCAAGTACTTACCACCATACCCCAAGTACTTACCACCATACCCCAAGTACTTACCACCATACCCCAAGTACTTGGTACCAAACCCCAAGTACTTACTACCATACCCCAAGTACTTGGTACCAAACCCCAAGTACTTACTACCATACCCCAAGTACTTACCACCATACCCCAAGTACTTACCACCATACCCCAAGTACTTACCACCATACCCCAAGTACTTACCACCATACCCCAAGTATTTACGACCATACCCCAAGTACTTACTACCATACCCCAAGTACTTACTACCATACCCCAAGTACTTACCACCATACCCCAAGTACTTACCACCATACCCCAAGTACTTACCACCATACCCCAAGTACTTACCACCATACCCCAAGTACTTGGTACCAAACCCCAAGTACTTACCACCATACCCCAAGTACTTACCACCATACCCCAAGTACTTACCACCATACCCCAAGTACTTACTACCATACCCCAAGTACTTACCACCATACCCCAAGTACTTACCACCATACCCCAAGTACTTACTACCATACCCCAAGTACTTACTACCATACCCCAAGTACTTACCACCATACCCCAAGTACTTACCACCATACCCCAAGTACTTACTACCATACCCCAAGTACTTACTACCATACCCCAAGTACTTACTATCATACCCCAAGTACTTACTACCATACCCCAAGTACTTACTACCATACCCCAAGTACTTGGTACCAAACACCAAGTACTTACCACCATACCCCAAGTACTTACCACCATACCCCAAGTACTTACCACCATACCCCAAGTACTTACCACCATACCCCAAGTACTTACCACCATACCCCAAGTATTTACTACCATACCCCAAGTACTTACTACCATACCCCAAGTACTTACCACCATACCCCAAGTACTTACTACCATACCCCAAGTACTTACTACCATACCCCAAGTACTTACTACCATACCCCAAGTATTTACGACCATACCCCAAGTACTTACTACCATACCCTAAGTACTTGGTACCAAACCCCAAGTACTTACCACCATACCCCAAGTACTTACTACCATACCCCAAGTACTTACTACCATACCCCAAGTACTTACTACCATACCCCAAGTACTTGGTACCAAACCCCAAGTACTTACTACCATACCCCAAGTACTTACTACCATACCCCAAGTACTTACTACCATACCCCAAGTACTTACCACCATACCCCAAGTACTTACCACCATACCCCAAGTATTTACTACCATACCCCAAGTACTTACTACCATACCCCAAGTACTTACTACCATACCCCAAGTACTTACTACCATACCCCAAGTACTTACCACCATACCCCAAGTACTTACTACCATACCCCAAGTACTTACCACCATACCCCAAGTACTTACCACCATACCCCAAGTACTTACCACCATACCCCAAGTACTTACCACCATACCCCAAGTATTTACGACCATACCCCAAGTACTTACTACCATACCCCAAGTACTTACTACCATACCCCAAGTACTTACCACCATACCCCAAGTACTTACCACCATACCCCAAGTACTTACCACCATACCCCAAGTACTTACCACCATACACCAAGTACTTACCACCATACCCCAAGTACTTACCACCATACCCCAAGTACTTACCACCATACCCCAAGTACTTACCACCATACCCCAAGTACTTACCACCATACCCCAAGTATTTACGACCATACCCCAAGTACTTACTACCATACCCCAAGTACTTACTACCATACCCCAAGTACTTACCACCATACCCCAAGTACTTACCACCATACCCCAAGTACTTACCACCATACCCCAAGTACTTACCACCATACCCCAAGTACTTACCACCATACCCCAAGTACTTACCACCATACCCCAAGTACTTGGTACCAAACCCCAAGTACTTACTACCATACCCCAAGTACTTACTACCATACCCCAAGTACTTACTACCATACCCCAAGTACTTGGTACCAAACCCCAAGTACTTACCACCATACCCCAAGTATTTACTACCATACCCCAAGTACTTACTACCATACCCCAAGTACTTACTACCATACCCCAAGTACTTACCACCATACCCCAAGTACTTACCACCATACCCCAAGTATTTACTACCATACCCCAAGTACTTACTACCATACCCCAAGTACTTACTACCATACCCCAAGTACTTACTACCATACCCCAAGTACTTACCACCATACCCCAAGTACTTACTACCATACCCCAAGTACTTACCACCATACCCCAAGTACTTACCACCATACCCCAAGTACTTACCACCATACCCCAAGTACTTACCACCATACCCCAAGTATTTACGACCATACCCCAAGTACTTACTACCATACCCCAAGTACTTACTACCATACCCCAAGTACTTACCACCATACCCCAAGTACTTACCACCATACCCCAAGTACTTACCACCATACCCCAAGTACTTACCACCATACCCCAAGTACTTACCACCATACCCCAAGTACTTGGTACCAAACCCCAAGTACTTACTACCATACCCCAAGTACTTACTACCATACCCCAAGTACTTACTACCATACCCCAAGTACTTACCACCATACCCCAAGTACTTACCACCATACCCCAAGTACTTACCACCATACCCCAAGTACTTACCACCATACCCCAAGTACTTACCACCATACCCCAAGTACTTACCACCATACCCCAAGTATTTACTACCATACCCCAAGTACTTACTACCATACCCCAAGTACTTACCACCATACCCCAAGTACTTCCCACCATACCGTATATATATTGTTCACCCGCCAACCGCGAGGCGAGAGGTGTGCTAAATTTTATATCCTTCGTAAAATGGCTAAATCAACGATCGAATCGTTAGAAAAAGTTATAAGCAGGTTCTTAGCACCGATTGAAATTAAAATCACAAGTGTTCTGACGGAGTTAAAGAAGCTTGAAGACAAAATAGTGAGTCAAGACCAGCAAAAGTTCGTTTGCACAAAATGTCACTGCAGCAACAATCACCCGATGACAGGCGACGCCGACTCTCCCAGAACCTCCTTAGTGACAGTGAGCGTACAGGAACGCAAATCCTTTGCGCAAAGTGTGAGTAAAAAACCATCGTTACTGACAAAGAAACCGATATTACCGGCTTCAAAAAACCAACAGAGGGTATCTCTACCGACTGTGCGCGCCGACCCCGCGCGTGCACCTACATCTACGTCAGCGAGTACCCACATCAGCATGGGTTCAACAACCTCAACTGAAAACAAACTAGGCAACACGGCGACAAACACTGCATCACCACTTGTTTCGAGCCACGAGGACCCAAGTCAGCTTGAAGATTCCCGGGCTGAACCTCTAGTTGAACCCCCATGGCAAGTAGCAAAGCACAAAAAACGTAAATCGCAACGAGTAACTGTGCGAGGCACTGGACCGATAGACAACGAGCTGCAGACCACTGAGCGTACTAAAAAAATCCATGCGTGCTTCTTCAAACCCGAAACTTCTAGCGATGCAGTAAAGGAGTATATGTTTAGAAAATCACCAGCAACCAGTGACTACAAAGTTGACAAATTAAAACTGAAGCACGAACACTACTCGTCATTCGCTATAACATTCCCAATGAGCAAGTTCAACTTTTTTATGTCTCCGGATAACTGGCCGGCCGGCGTAGAAGTTAGCGAGTGGTTTCGATACAGCGCGCGACGCGCGGGGCGCGCGTCACACAGCTCCCACCACGGGCGCTCTGCCCCCGCCGCCAGTGCACCCGACACCGAGCGCGGACACACGGCCGCCACGCGTGACTGATCGACTGATCGTATGCCATCAGAATATTAACGGCCTGGCTGGGAAGACTAGGCGAATGGAAGTCCTATTGAATAACCGACTTCAGTGTGACGTGTTGATCATCACTGAGCATTTTCTTCGAGACGATCAACTGACATCTGTAACTTTGAATAACTATGACTTGTTGTCTTCATATTGTCGCCCAAATATCATCCACGGCGGAAGTTGCATTTACGTACGTTCGGGAATTAAAGCCATTACTAGACCTGAGTACAAAGACTTATCCGTTGAACAGTTGTTTGATGTTTGCGGTTTATATTTAACCGAACATGATTTGCTTATAATAGCAGTATATCACTCTCCCTTAACTAACGATCTCGAATATCTGCAGTTATTTGAGAAATTACTTGATAAATTGAATAACGAGTCTTGCTGTTCTGTTATAATGGGTGATGTTAACATCAACTTATTGCAATTTTCTTCGAACAAGAAAAAGCTGGCAGAAATACTATCAACCAGTAATTTTACGCAACATGTGGATTTTCCAACTCGTAAGCAAGGAAACTGCGTATCATTACTCGATCATGCTTATACAAACATCCCGGGTGACCGTGTGTCAGTCGTTAATGTTGATACTAAACTCAGCGACCACTCCGCGCAAAAACTCACCTTTGTTTACGATAGGAATCGGACACAATTACCCACAACACCAAAAAGATTACTTACACATTCAAACAAGCTCAAGTTCGCTCTCGAATTAATATCTATTGACTGGAATGAAATAGTTTTGCGGCATGAGTATGACTGTGAGAAGCTTGCCAGTGCAATTTGTACTTTGTTAGGTAACAAATTCGATATTTGTTTTCCTAAAAAACGACTGCCATCCATAACGAACAAAAACTCGTGGGTGGACAGTGAGGTCCTCAACATGAAACTGTTGCTTTTTGACTGTTTGGATCTAAAGGAAAAATTCCCCGATAACGAGAGCATCGCGGCTCGTACCGCAGAGCTATCCACCCGCTATGAGTCATTGCTGTCAGCAAAGCGTACGCGGTACTATTCAGAAATGATAAAAAACTCTAGCAATAAAAGCAAGCAAATGTGGTTAGTAGTCAATACCGAGTTAGGGCGTAAAGTTCGGGATCGTGTGGACTTTACAGACGTTATCAGGGACTGTGACGGTTTGCCTTTTAAGTCTAAAACAGAAGCCGTGAACGCTATAAATTACGAATTTGTGAGCGCCGCAAGCGCATGCGGCGCCCCGCCGGCCGACCGCGCCGCTTGCGCCGGCGTGCTGACGCGCGGGCTGCCGCCCAGTGACTCGTCACTGCGATTCAAATACTTCACTCCACAAGAAGTGTTGTCAACACTACAACGGCGAATCGCACATAAAAGTAGTACGGACGTATATGAATTGTCACCGAACGTCCTAAAAGACGTATGCCCCGTCATTAGCATCGCACTTGCCAGATTATTTAACCTATGTGTTCGCCAGGGCATTTACCCAGAAACCCTCAAAAAAGTAAAAATCTCACCGCTGTACAAAGGGAAAGGACATAAATCAAATATTAAATCCTACCGACCGATCTCCTTGATACCAGTGATTAGCAAAATATTTGAAGTGGGCCTTAACGCGAGGTTGTTGTCGTACTGGGTGCCGCGAGATGTGCTATCGGAGAGGCAGTACGCGTACCGGCACGGCCGCTCCACCACCGACCTCGTGCGGGAGGTGGTGTGGCGCGTGCTGAGCGCGCGCGAGGCCGCCCGCCACGTCGCCGTCATCTGCTGCGACCTGTCCCGCACGTTCGATACTGCTAATCACGAGCTCATTAGGGACAAGCTCGAACACTACGGAATACGGGGTCCAGCTCTGTCGCTTATAGCTTCCTTCATGTCTAACAGGAAACAAGTAGTTTCAGGAGACGGGGGGCAGACCACATCAGAAGAGCTGGAGACTGCAATGGGCGTGCCACAAGGCTCGTGTCTGTCCAACACTCTTTTCAGCATCCTCTTAAACGACTTGCCGGTATCCGTAGATGGGGCCGATATCTTTATGTACGCCGACGATGTGACCGCTGTGGTTTCCGCTCCATCACCGTCTGAGCTGGAACAAAGCCTGGTTACAGTAGTCACTAAGATACATACATGGTTGACGGCAAACGGTTTGGCTTTAAACAGGGAAAAGACCTGTTTCATGCGTTTCTCGCTAAACGGCCACAAACTGCAACCTTTGCAGATCCCAGTGGGCGGCACATTCCTTCAACAGGTTGAGTCCACTCGGTTACTGGGTTTTACTATCGACAGCGGTCTTTGTTGGGATGAGCACATAGATGACTGGTGCACGCGCCTGGGGCGAGCTTGTTTCGCTTTGCGCCGTCTCGCTAAAACTGCGTCGAGAGATGTGGTAAGAACGTGCTATTTCGCGACCGTGCACTCTCTGATCACGTATGGTACTGAACTATGGGGTAGGGCAGCGGACTGGGAACGCATATTTCGTATGCAGAAGCGTGGTGTCCGCGCTATTGCGCGAATACCCAGCGATGTATCAGCGCGCGAATATTTCATAAAATATAAAATTATGCCCTTACCTTGCATTGTAATCCAGCAAATAGTCACCTTTGTACACGAAAATATAAACATGTTCGCAAAAAAAGGTAGAAATGAAAGTCATGCTTTGCGCAGTAACGCTCAGTGTACCGACTTGCTGACGCAAGCGCACAGACTGAGAAAAACCGGACAATCGGTTTACGTAATAGGCCCTAAGGTCTATAATCGAATACCGGATGACGTGAGAAGTGCAACTTCTGCCTGCATATTTAAAAACAGAATAAAAACGTGGCTTCTTGAGAAGCAATTTTACGATTTTTCATTTTTTAATTGATTATTTCTAATTTGTAATTGTTGAATATTAAAAGTGGACTGTATTGGGAAAATTGCGATATACTAAATTTGGGTAAAAAATTGATACGAAAGTGCAACTTATAAAAATACGACAATAGACGAGAAAATGCCTTTAAAAGAGAAAGACTCACCTAGATGACCTGCTGTGTGACATACGCAGGCTCGAGAACCAACAGCCAGGGAGGCTCCTGCAGTACCTTCAGCTCGCCGACTTACCTCAGATTACCGAGTTACCTATAACTGTGGCAAAAACACTCGAGCGATGGATTGTCTTCCCAGTCTAAAGGCACTGTTGCACTAGAAGTAACTTTCGGCAAATACGACAATGGTTCGAAAGGATTCAAAATTATTCGAGGGTCACACGTCTGACCTCTATAACGACACGAAAGCAAGAGGGTTAGAGAGACGTTCCAAAACTAAATTTTCAAAAAGTTATTTTTTTTTAAAGTTATGTTTGTGATGTTGCCAGGCGAAATATAGTACAATTCTGAACATTCCGCCCACCAAAATACATTGTATTTTAACCGAAGTTAAATTATAACACGATATATAAGCAAAAATTAAAACTATAAAACGACACGAACGAAGAAATATTTGTTTACGACATTACAAGTTAACAAAGAGTACTGTTTTATTTCAAATCCTCCATTGGCAGAGGGCAAAGTTTAACGATAGGTCGTTTGAATTCGCCAACTTCTGTACGCACCGTGACAACTCTACAGACACCATCAGTCCCGGGATGAAGTTTCGAGACGCGACCGATTTTCCATTTCATTGGACTGCATTGCTCGTTAACAATGAGTACAAGAGTACCGATCGAAATTTCCCTTCGACTATTATACCACTTGTGACGCTGTTGCAAAGTGTGTAAATATTCAAGGTGCCATTTGCGCCAAAAATCTTGATGGATTTGTTGCAACAATTTCCATCTCTGCAATGAACCTAACTTTACATCAAGGAAGTTGTTTTCGGGTAAAATAGTAAGGGGTTCCATAGTTAGAAAATGACCGGGGGTCAATACCGAGAAGTCGTTAGGGTCTGAGCTAACGGGCGAAAGAGGACGAGAGTTTAACATGGATTCAATCTGCGTGAGGACTGTGTAAAATTCCTCGTAAGTTAGGCGTTGCGAGCCAACGACACGCGACAAATGCGTTTTTACAGACTTGACCCCAGCTTCGGCCAAGCCTGAAAAGTGTGGACTACCAGGAGGGTTGAACACGAACTCGATTCGTTCGGCTCCGGAAGCCCCTTTCATAAGGTCACTAAGTATATTGTAGGCTCCGATGAAATTTCTACCTTGGTCGGAAATGAGTTTCGAGCAGCGACCACGCCGTGCGATGAAACGCCTCAAGGCGGCTAGATAGGCCTCGGAGGTCAACTCCGACACGAGCTCAAAATGAAGAGCCTTGGTGGCTGTACATACGAAGACACAAATATATGCCTTAAACGTGCGCACACCTCGACCCCGACCCAAACACACATCAAAAGGCCCCGCATAATCTACAGCAGCAGACGAGAATGGTTTTATCTGGTTGATACGAAAGGCTGGCAAATTACCCATAAGAGGAGGTGGTGCCACTTTCGGATGGGCGCGAAAACATTTTATACAACGCGACACAACAGAGTGTATTGCTCTTTTCGAAGACAAGATCCAAAATTCTTGGGCCAACAAGTTTTGGAGAGTTTGCAGTCCAGGGTGCATAAAGCGCTGATGATAATCATCAACTATTAATTTCGTGAGCCTATGATCACGAGGCAATAATAGCTGATGTTTAACGTCATAAGTCAGCCTTCCTTTAGATAGGCGACCGCCCACCCTCAAAAGCCCATGTTCATCCAAAAACGGAGATAACTTTCTCATGGGTTTAGGTAAGGGACGAGAAGAACTATCTTTCGACAACAGACGAATTTCTGTAGCAAAGGCACACTCTTGGACATGCTTCACGAGGAAGCGAAATGAATTATTTATTTCCTCAGGCGACAATTGTGATTTTAAATCCTTCGAAGAAGAGTTTTTCAAATTATTTTTGAACCGAAAACAATAAGCTAGGATGTTTAAAATCCGCTTAAAAGATGAATATCGATTGAGAATTTCATCTACGAACGATATGTTAGAAGCTGTAAAGAGGCTATAAATCTTCTGTTCATCAGATGCAAGGTGGTCAAACTGTATCTCAGACCGTGGCCAAAACTCTTGAGGTTGAGAAAGCCAATTAGGCCCCGCCCACCATGTTACGTTCTGGATGAGGTCAGCAGGATGTAAACCGCGAGAACCGCAATCCGCTGGATTTTCAGAACCAGCCACGTGGTACCAGTTTTGAGGGGACACTTTCTCCTGAATATCCGAGACTCTATTGGCCACGAAGGTTTTCCACTTCGATGGACAAGAGCGGATCCATGTCAGAGCGACACTTGAATCTGACCAACAGCAGATGTCGTCAAAATTATAAAAACCATCTAAAGCCTTTTTGAACGAAGCGATTAAGTTCGATAATAAAACAGCAGCTAGCAGCTCCAAACGAGGAACGGAACACCTACGAAGGGGGGCCACTTTCGACTTCGCACAGCAAAGTCGCACAACGATAGTGCTGTCATTTTGAACGACACGACAATAAATGACGGCACAGTAACCCTTTTCTGAGGCGTCACAGAAACCGTGAAGCTGCAACGACGTAAAAGATTCGACCATTCGACGAGGAATGGAAAGCGAGCTCAAGGATGATAGCTGCGACTTAAACCTACGCCATTCCTGCGCGATAGTAACAGGAACTTCGCTATCCCAATCGGTTCCAGACAACCACAACAGTTGTATTAGATATTTCGCAAAAAATACGACCGGCGATAATAAACCCAAAGGGTCGAAAATCTTTGCGATATCCGAGAGGATAGATCGCTTAGTACAGCGTGAATCATCCATTGAAGTACGAAAAGTAAATTTGTCCTCTTGTGGGAGCCAAGAGAGACCCAGAATTTTTAGCGATAAATCACTTATATCTTCGAAACTCCGGAGGCGGTCGGAATATAAGTCAGAGTCCGGACAAGAATTCAAAAATTCAGGGCTATTGGAGGCCCATTTCCGCAAATGGAGACAAGACGACGACAAGATGTCCAGCAACTCCTTGCGCATTAGTAGAGCACTCTCAATAGAGTCTGCGCCTGACACAATGTCATCTACGTAAGTATCTCTCGCCAAGACAGCAGCACCTTGAGGAGCACGAGATGAGAATTCCTCAGCTACCTTAGCGATGCACCAAAGCGCCTGGTACGGAGCGCAGGATACCCCATAAGTTACGGTAAGGAGGCGAAAATCCTTCACAGGGTCCTCTGGAGACGCTCGCCAAAGAATGCGCTGATAGTCGCAGTCTCGCAACTCGACCAAGAATTGGCGATACATCTGCTTGATGTCCCCGGTGAAGACTACAGCATGCCAACGAAACCTAACCAGAAGATCGAAAATGTTCTTCTGTAACTTAGGGCCAGGGAGCAACGAATCGTTCAAGGACACGCCAGCGGCATCCTTAGCACTTGCGTCAAAGACCGTACGCAAGGGTGTGGTAACCGAGTCAGGGCGTAGAACTCCGTGATGAGGGATATAATAGAAGTGGCCTTCAGACGACAGAGGCGGCTCAACTTCTTCCATATGACCACACTTGAGGTAATCGTCCATGAAGTTAATATAAGCAGTACGAAAGAGAGGGTTTATTTTAAACTTCCTCTCTAAATTCAGAAGTCGCTTAAGTGCGACCTCACGAGAATTTAAAAACCTTGGCTTCTCCTGAGGGTCGACAAAGGTCAACGGGACAATCATCCTACCTTCAGGGTTACGACAATAAGAAGCCTCCATATAGGTTTCACACGACAATTCAGCTTTCGAAAAAACGACAGGCTTCGGAGGATCTAAATTCTCCAACTCCCAGAACTTCTTTAAACTGTTGTCCAAAGACAAACTCGACACTAAAAGACAGTCCTTAGTCACAACACAGGAACCTTTACGAAAACGAGAACGACAAGTGTCAACATCAATTGCACATTCACCCATTACTATCCAGCCGAAAACAGTGCGGATAGCAACAGGCTGACCTGACTCGCCCTTGACAAGACCAGGTTGAAGTGCCGAAGCGAGAATATTGGCGTTGACCAACATGTCAATAGGCCCAGGCTGGTGGAAGAATGGATCAGCAAGATCTAATCCCCTAATATGTTTCCAAGAGGAAATATCAATTTGTCCCGACGGCATGTCAGTACAAATTTGCGACAAAACGAGAGCATTAAACGAAAAGTTACATGAGGAGCCACCATTAGATGGTACTATCTCACATTCGACAGTGCCAAGAGTATCGGCCGATACCGTACCAATACCATTCACAGAATGGGCATTGTCCTTTATGTCAAGTCCAAGCTTCCGAGCACAAGTCAAAGTAATAAAATTGCAGGCACTAGCACTGTCCAAAAGTATGCGAATAGGGGTCAATTTATTAAATTTATTTTTAATTAAGACCATAGCAGTCGAAAATAAAATTTGGGAATGACCTCCAGGAACAGTCAACGCTGTGGGAATATTCGACGAAGTCCCTTCGATACATTGTTGAGAAATGTCTTCATCAGCAGACGTGTGGAAATGAAGTAGCGCGTGATGCCTATACTTACATTTGTCACAGTGAACTGAAGACTTACAATGTTTGACTGTATGAGAGGGATGAAGACATACAATACAAAGTCGTTTATCCTTCACACAAGCAAATCTCTCACGAGGTGTCAATTTTAAAAATTTGGGACATTTGTCTATATTATGGCCAACCGTTAAACACAACGTACAGCTGATCACAGGTGGTACAATAAGCGATGACTTTGTTTTAGACACTGGCTTTGTAGTAACAATGTTCAATTTACCAGAATTTTCCAAAGCTTGACTTCGCTTTTCTATAAATTTACACAAGTCAGCATATTCCGGAATATCAACATCAGACTCTAATTGTAACTCGAAAGCCTCTCTAGTAGCTACATCAAGCTTGGACCATAACAAATGGAACAGCATAAAATTCCTATCTGGTAACTGGTATTTGTCTAAAATTTCAATATTTTCTTTAAAAGTACGAAAAACTCTATTTAATTCTGTACTACTTTTAGACTTCACAGATTCACAGTGTAATAATTTTTCATAGAATATTGACGCTAACACTCTTTTACGTTCATAATGATTTTTCAAAACATTGTATGCATTTAAATAATTCTCATCTGAAATTGGATAATTCTTTATTAAATCCAATGCACATCCTCGAACATAGGTCAATAAATAATGTAGCTTTTCCACTGCTGGAATTTCCCTATTATGAATAAGTGAGTCATAAAGCTGTTTAAAAGAAATCCAATTTTCAATCCTTCCATCAAAAGGCGTTATGTTTATTTTAGGCAGCTTTACACTTAAGCACTGATTATCCGAAACTGAAACTGAAGGTTTTATATCAGCTTGCGACTTTTTCAACATACGATACTTTATTGACCTCACTTTTGTTTCAAACTGAGCCGAAAAATTTAACTCGCCTGGTCTATGTTCTTTCGAAACTGACGCCAATACTTCTATCTGCGCTCTGTGAAACTCATCCGTAATTTCTTTCACGTCCTGTAAAGTATATCCTACCAAGTCCGTGTTTTCCATACTTTCGATACGGGCAAATGCATAATCCCGAGCAATGCGGTTCCTGTCTCCAGTAACCGACATACTATCATCGCTACTCATTGTTAATTTAAGTTATTTTAACAAAAACAACACGAAAAACAATCGAAACCAACAAAAACAATGAATAACAATGTGATATGTATGAGGTTATTTTTAGACTCGATTGACAAGTAGTCAACTTGACGTACGGATGACAGTGACAGCAGACTGACAAGGTGCGTTCAGAAGCAAGTTCAAAAATTAAAAATAATATTTGAAACAAAACGGTCTTCAATCTTTTGAAGGTTAACACAAAATAAAATATGTGTCGTTTTAAAGTTACCTTCAAGTTTTTTATAATTAATTTTCAACTTCAAAAATTTGATTATGGAATCCTTAGATCGCCTTACAAATGAAATATCGTGCTCAAAGGACCAAAAAATGAATATTAAAAGTGGACTGTATTGGGAAAATTGCGATATACTAAATTTGGGTAAAAAATTGATACGAAAGTGCAACTTATAAAAATACGACAATAGACGAGAAAATGCCTTTAAAAGAGAAAGACTCACCTAGATGACCTGCTGTGTGACATACGCAGGCTCGAGAACCAACAGCCAGGGAGGCTCCTGCAGTACCTTCAGCTCGCCGACTTACCTCAGATTACCGAGTTACCTATAACTGTGGCAAAAACACTCGAGCGATGGATTGTCTTCCCAGTCTAAAGGCACTGTTGCACTAGAAGTAACTTTCGGCAAATACGACAATGGTTCGAAAGGATTCAAAATTATTCGAGGGTCACACGTCTGACCTCTATAACGACACGAAAGCAAGAGGGTTAGAGAGACGTTCCAAAACTAAATTTTCAAAAAGTTATTTTTTTTTTAAAGTTATGTTTGTGATGTTGCCAGGCGAAATATAGTACAATTCTGAACAATTGTATTATAATAATTTTAATTTATATGGAATGATATTCGATTACGATTATTATTACTTGATGATTTTATATTTAATTGATATTGTATTGATATTGTTTGTCTTATTCATGTCGATTCATTACGTACGTTTAACGTACCTACTCTGAATTATTGTATTTACTTAATTAATGACTTGTAATAGTATATTACCAATAAAATTTTCATTTTCATTTTCATTTTCATACCCCAAGTACTTACCACCATACCCCAAGTACTTGGTACCAAACCCCAAGTACTTACTACCATACCCCAAGTACTTACTACCATACCCTAAGTACTTGGTACCAAACCCCAAGTACTTACCACCATACCCCAAGTACTTACCACCATACCCCAAGTACTTACTACCATACCCCAAGTACTTACCACCATACCCCAAGTACTTACCACCATACCCCAAGTACTTACTACCATACCCCAAGTACTTACTACCATACCCCAAGTACTTACTACCATACCCCAAGTACTTACTACCATACCCCAAGTACTTACTACCATACCCCAAGTACTTACTACCATACCCCAAGTACTTACTACCATACCCCAAGTACTTGGTACCAAACCCCAAGTACTTACCACCATACCCCAAGTACTTGGTACCAAACCCCAAGTACTTACTACCATACCCCAAGTACTTGGTACCAAACCCCAAGTACTTACCACCATACCCCAAGTACTTACCACCATACCCCAAGTACTTACCACCATACCCCAAGTACTTACCACCATACCCCAAGTACTTACTACCATACCCCAAGTACTTACCACCATACCCCAAGTACTTACCACCATACCCCAAGTACTTACTACCATACCCCAAGTACTTACTACCATACCCCAAGTACTTACTACCATACCCCAAGTACTTACTACCATACCCCAAGTACTTACTACCATACCCCAAGTACTTACCACCATACCCCAAGTACTTACCACCATACCCCAAGTACTTACCACCATACCCCAAGTACTTACTACCATACCCCAAGTACTTACTACCATACCCCAAGTACTTACTATCATACCCCAAGTACTTACTACCATACCCCAAGTACTTACTACCATACCCCAAGTACTTGGTACCATACCCCAAGTACTTACTACCATACCCCAAGTACTTACTACCATACCCCAAGTACTTACCACCATACCCCAAGTACTTACCACCATACCCCAAGTACTTACCACCATACCCCAAGTATTTACTACCATACCCCAAGTACTTACTACCATACCCCAAGTACTTACCACCATACCCCAAGTACTTACCACCATACCCCAAGTACTTACCACCATACCCCAAGTATTTACGACCATACCCCAAGTACTTACTACCATACCCTAAGTACTTGGTACCAGACCCCAAGTACTTACCACCATACCCCAAGTACTTACTACCATACCCCAAGTACTTACTACCATACCCCAAGTACTTACTACCATACCCCAAGTACTTGGTACCAAACCCCAAGTACTTACTACCATACCCCAAGTACTTACTACCATACCCCAAGTACTTACTACCATACCCCAAGTACTTACTACCATACCCCAAGTACTTGGTACCAAACCCCAAGTACTTACTACCATACCCCAAGTACTTACTACCATACCCCAAGTACTTGGTACCAAACCCCAAGTACTTACCACCATACCCCAAGTACTTACCACCATACCCCAAGTACTTACCACCATACCCCAAGTACTTACTACCATACCCCAAGTACTTACTACCATACCCCAAGTACTTACTATCATACCCCAAGTACTTACTACCATACCCCAAGTACTTACTACCATACCCCAAGTACTTGGTACCAAACCCCAAGTACTTACCACCATACCCCAAGTACTTACCACCATACCCCAAGTACTTACCACCATACCCCAAGTACTTACCACCATACCCCAAGTACTTACCACCATACCCCAAGTATTTACTACCATACCCCAAGTACTTACTACCATACCCCAAGTACTTACTACCATACCCCAAGTACTTACCACCATACCCCAAGTACTTACCACCATACCCCAAGTATTTACTACCATACCCCAAGTACTTACTACCATACCCCAAGTACTTACTACCATACCCCAAGTACTTACTACCATACCCCAAGTACTTACCACCATACCCCAAGTACTTACTACCATACCCCAAGTACTTACCACCATACCCCAAGTACTTACCACCATACCCCAAGTACTTACCACCATACCCCAAGTACTTACCACCATACCCCAAGTATTTATGACCATACCCCAAGTACTTACTACCATACCCCAAGTACTTACTACCATACCCCAAGTACTTACCACCATACCCCAAGTACTTACCACCATACCCCAAGTACTTACCACCATACCCCAAGTACTTACCACCATACCCCAAGTACTTACCACCATACCCCAAGTACTTACCACCATACCCCAAGTACTTGGTACCAAACCCCAAGTACTTACTACCATACCCCAAGTACTTACTACCATACCCCAAGTACTTACTACCATACCCCAAGTACTTACCACCATACCCCAAGTACTTACCACCATACCCCAAGTACTTACCACCATACCCCAAGTACTTACCACCATACCCCAAGTACTTACCACCATACCCCAAGTACTTACCACCATACCCCAAGTACTTGGTACCAAACCCCAAGTACTTACTACCATACCCCAAGTACTTACTACCATACCCTAAGTACTTGGTACCAAACCCCAAGTACTTACCACCATACCCCAAGTACTTACTACCATACCCCAAGTACTTACCACCATACCCCAAGTACTTACTACCATACCCCAAGTACTTACTACCATACCCCAAGTACTTGGTACCAAACCCCAAGTACTTACCACCATACCCCAAGTACTTACCACCATACCCCAAGTACTTACCACCATACCCCAAGTACTTACCACCATACCCCAAGTACTTACCACCATACCCCAAGTACTTACCACCATACCCCAAGTATTTACTACCATACCCCAAGTACTTACTACCATACCCCAAGTACTTACTACCATACCCCAAGTACTTACTACCATACCCCAAGTACTTACTACCATACCCCAAGTACTTACTACCATACCCCAAGTACTTACTACCATACCCCAAGTACTTACTACCATACCCCAAGTACTTACTACCATACCCCAAGTACTTGGTACCAAACCCCAAGTACTTACCACCATACCCCAAGTACTTACCACCATACCCCAAGTACTTACCACCATACCCCAAGTACTTACCACCATACCCCAAGTACTTACTACCATACCCCAAGTACTTACTACCATACCCCAAGTACTTACCACCATACCCCAAGTACTTACTACCATACCCCAAGTACTTACTACCATACCCCAAGTACTTACTACCATACCCCAAGTACTTACTACCATACCCCAAGTACTTACTACCATACCCCAAGTACTTACTACCATACCCCAAGTACTTACTACCATACCCCAAGTACTTACTACCATACCCCAAGTACTTACTACCATACCCCAAGTACTTACTACCATACCCCAAGTACTTGGTACCAAACCCCAAGTACTTACCACCATACCCCAAGTACTTGGTACCAAACCCCAAGTACTTACTACCATACCCCAAGTACTTGGTACCAAACCCCAAGTACTTACCACCATACCCCAAGTACTTACCACCATACCCCAAGTACTTACCACCATACCCCAAGTACTTACCACCATACCCCAAGTATTTACTACCATACCCCAAGTACTTACTACCATACCCCAAGTACTTACTACCATACCCCAAGTACTTACTACCATACCCCAAGTACTTACCACCATACCCCAAGTACTTACTACCATACCCCAAGTACTTACCACCATACCCCAAGTACTTACCACCATACCCCAAGTACTTACCACCATACCCCAAGTACTTACCACCATACCCCAAGTATTTACGACCATACCCCAAGTACTTACTACCATACCCCAAGTACTTACCACCATACCCCAAGTACTTACCACCATACCCCAAGTACTTACCACCATACCCCAAGTACTTACCACCATACCCCAAGTACTTGGTACCAAACCCCAAGTACTTACTTCCATACCCCAAGTACTTACTACCATACCCTAAGTACTTGGTACCAAACCCCAAGTACTTACCACCATACCCCAAGTACTTACCACCATACCCCAAGTACTTACCACCATACCCCAAGTATTTACTACCATACCCCAAGTACTTACTACCATACCCCAAGTACTTACTACCATACCCCAAGTACTTACTACCATACCCCAAGTACTTACTACCATACCCCAAGTACTTACTACCATACCCCAAGTACTTACTACCATACCCCAAGTACTTGGTACCAAACCCCAAGTACTTACTACCATACCCCAAGTACTTACTACCATACCCCAAGTACTTGGTACCAAACCCCAAGTACTAGGTACCAAACCCCAAGTACTTGGTACCATACCCCAAGTACTTGGTAGCGTTGCTCGGGTTAATAATTAAACCGACACTTTAAGCGCGGGAAACTTCCGAAATTGGCGGTCGTTTTTTTTAGTGAAAATTTAATTTAATTGATTTCGTGTGGGTTCAGTGGAGTATTTCTGTATTATTTTATCTGTTAATTCATATTTATATATATTCTTCTAAAATACTTGCTGCTGTGTAGTGGTAAGTGAGTTTTTCTTTTTACTATGGGGGTTGATCCCCCCGACGACCCCGGTGGCGGCCGGGATCGTCATCGTGTCCCTCATGTAGGGATGGAAGTTATTGTTGACGATACTTCGTCAATGGATACGGAGGACGGGTGCTCCTCTCAAGTCAGAAAACGTGTAAGACCCTTGAGAAAGATTTGCAAACATTGCAACAAAAAGCGCAAAAGTAAAAATAGTAAAAACGTTTCGGGTGTAGACAAGTGCAATTGCAATTCTGACGAAGACAATTCTCTTTTATCAACAATACCTGATCCTCCACCTCCACCACCAACAGTCACAGTAACTAATCAGCAAACCCAGCAGCAACAGCAAGTTGGTAGGAAATATGTTTCTTCCGACCTAGCACCCTATGTGGTGCACATTCAAAAGGAGCAGTCTACTCCTGACGATCCTGTTTCACTGCATCCCATTCAGTTTGGTAGCGTTCTAAAGAAAAATATGATTAAAAACATAGTGAACGGTAGCTTGAAACGGATCGGCAGAAATAGACTATCCATGGCCTTTTCCACATATTCTGATGCTAACGCCTTTATTGAAAATCCTTGCCTTGCCAGCCATAGTTTGAGAGCTTTCATTCCAACCTTTATTATCACACGGATGGGTGTTGTCAGGGGTGTCCCTGCTGATTGGCCTGAGGATGAGATTTTGGATAATGTGAATGTCCCCATTGGTTGTGGGAAAGTTCTTAAAGCTAGGAGAATTAAAAGTAAAAAAATTATAAATGGGTCTCCAGAATTTACTAACACTGAAACAGTTGTTTTAACTTTCGATGGACAAGTACTACCAAAACGTGTGTTTATGTGCTATACTCCATTGACTGTCGACTTGTACATTTATCCAACCATTCAATGTTACAGCTGCTGCCGTTTTGGTCATACAAAGGCTCAATGCCGCTCCAAGCCTCGCTGTTATAAATGCGGGCAAGGTCACACTGCCGAATCTTGTTCAGTAGAACAAGAGGATGGATCATGTTGTCTTTGTTCTGGTTATCATTTTGCCACTAGTAAGGCTTGTCCTGAATTTTCCCGACAAAAAAATATCAAAGTGTCAATGGCTCAAAACTGCATCTCATATTTAGAGGCTTCCAAATTACACCCCGTTGTCTCCAAATCTTTTGCTGACGTTCTTAGAACTTCGCAACATAAACAATCTCAAGATGAGGCTGCTAACCCAGCAGCTCAATTGTCCCCATCTTCCAGCTCATATAAAAAAAACAGTTTTCCTTAAGCCTCGTGCTCCTCCTACGCCTTCGGCTGGGTATGACCGGGCTGCACATGCATCTCTAATAAAAGATTATGATATACCTCTATCTTCACCAAATGGTTCTGCTCTGAAAAATGATAACTCAGAAAATGATAAATCAAACCAACCCATAGCGAAATTAATTTTGTCTCTTATTGAGCTTTTGTTTAAATCCAGTTTAATTCCCACCAATTCTATACCGTCTCACGTTGCCCAACTAATTGAAAACACTGTGTCTATCAATCCCAATAATGGATCAGGTACTCCTACAGTGGAATTGTAGAAGTGCTGCTGATAAAAAACCTGAAATAATATTTTTGATTAATAAATATAATCCTTCAATAGTCTGTCTCTCAGAGACATGGCTTTTGCCTGAATATTCTTTTAGAATATCAGGTTTTAATATTCTTAGGAAGGACAGAGCTAGTGATGCGCATGGTGGTGTTGCCATCCTTATCAATAGTTCTGTTCCTTACAAACAAATATCTCTTCCTCCTGTAAATAATGGTGTTGAAGCCATTGCTATCTCTGTAAATAATGTGTGTATAGTTTCTGTATATATTGCTCATCCTACTTTAGCTTTGTATAGTGATCTCACTAATATATTAAAATGTATACCAAGCCCTTTTTTAGTACTAGGTGATTTTAATGGCCAGCACCCGGCATGGGGAGGTTCATCTAGACATATTTTTTATGGAGAAGAAATGTTGCGAATTTTAAATTCTCTCAATCTCTGTATTTTAAATGATGGTACTCCTACTCGGCGTACTGGCCCTGACGAGGGTCCTAGTGCTCCAGACCTCTCTATATGCACGCCTAATCTTGCTTCTATTCTTTCGTGGTCAGTTCACCCTTCTACTTGTGGAAGTGACCATCATCCCATAACTATTAAGTTTCCTTCGTTACATCCAATGATAGCTCCGAAACCTACTCCCCGTATGAAATATAGATTACCTAGTGATTGGTCTGCATTTAGTCAGCAAGTTGACAGTAAAGTTTCAAACCTCCCTTCTGTCTGTATGGGTAATGAGATGGCTTGCTCTGAGGCTCTTGTCAAAGTCATGATTGAGGTTGCAGATGCTTTATTCCCAATTAAAGTGGGCGGCTCCAGAAAAATCCCCTGTCCACCTTGGTGGGACAACGAGTGCACAGAGGCTATAAAAAGAAGGAGGGAAGCAGAAAGGGTTTATTCCTGTTTAATGACATCTGTGAACTATGAGCTTTACTGTCAAGTGGCACGGGATACTCGTAAATTTTTGAAAAAGAAGAAGTTTGAGGGATGGAGAAGATTCTGTAATAATATTTGTCCAGATGTTAATGTTTCTGTTGTTTGGCAAAGCGTTAGGAGATTCAGGATGGGTGTTAATCCACCATCTAGAGGCTCTTTATCTTCAGAGCTAGCTGAACAATTCCTAGATAGTCTAGCTCCTTCTTCAGTTCCTGAGTTACAAATTCAGTGCTTGCCAACTTCAATTTCTAATAATTTATCAGGATTAAATTCACCTTTTTCCATGTCTGAAATTAAAGGCATTTTAACAAGTTTAATTGACACGTCACCCGGTCAAGACGGTATACCCTATTCCTTTTTCTGTAACAGCAGTGATAAAACTTTAAATTACTTCTTAAATATTATAAATTCTATTATGTTGTCTGGCAACATTCCTCTCTCATGGAGGTCCCAGTTAGTAATACCTATCTTAAAACCAAAGAAACCTCCTTCTGACGCTTCTTCTTACCGACCTGTTGTTTTATCTTCTGTACTGGCCAAATTGGCAGAACATTTAGTCAAAAATAGGCTAGAATGGTATTTAGAAAGCAATAGATTGCTCTCTGAAAGTCAGTTCGGCTTCAGAAAGGGCAGAAGTACTTCTGATAGTTTGAGTCTGTTTATGACTGACATTAGACTGGCATTTTCAAAAAATGAAGCCATCCTCTCTGCTTTTTTAGACATTAAAGGTGCCTATGATAATGTTGTTATTTCTATTCTTCATAAGAAATTAAAATCATTAAATGTTCCGGAAATGCTCACTTCATTTATTATTAGAATGCTGTCAGAGAGATCTATAAGTGTTACACTAGATGGGTCCCAGATATCTAGAGTTGTTTGGCAGGGCTTACCTCAAGGCTCAGTGCTGAGCCCTTTACTATATAATGTATATACTTATGATTTAGAGGATTCCTTAAGTAACTCAGTTAACATTTTACAGTATGCAGATGATCTTTTATTGTATTGTTCAGGTAAATCTGTTTCTAATTTATGTAACACACTTACAACATCTCTTGGTATATTGAAGGGTTGGCTGAATGATAATGGCTTAGAATTATCCGTTTCCAAAAGCAATGTAGTGCTTTTTTCTCGTATGAGATCTCCCCCTGAAATTAATGTTTTTTATGATAATATCCCCATGCCTGTAAGTTTACAATGTAAATTTTTAGGAGTTATACTGGATTCCAAACTTACTGGTATCCCACATTGCAATTATATTGAGGCTAAATGTGAACGGAATCTTAATATTATTAAATGCCTCAGAGGTGTATGGTGGGGCGCTCATCCTACTTCTCTGAGAATCATTTATAATGCACTAATCAGGAGTGTGATTGATTATGGATCTTTTTTGCTGGAACCATGTAGTGCTGCTGCTTTGAATAAACTAGATAAAATACAATCGGTAGCTTTAAGGATTGTTCTGGGCGCAATGAAGACTAGCCCTATTAATGCAATGCAAGTCGAGTGTGTTGAACCCCCTTTACAACTGAGGCGGCAGTTTCTTTCAGATAGTTATTTATACCGTTGTTTACAACTAGGTGACCATCCACTTTTAACCAAGCTAAAAATCCTCTCTGAAGAAGTCAACTCCTCAAGTTACTGGACTCATAAATGCACTCCTTGTTTAATTAATAGTTATCAAAAATTACTGTCAATTGATACGCCAATTCATAACTCAATATGTTTCCCTCTTTACACCTCAAACTATGAAGCCCTTGTTTATAAACCTGATGTTCGTTTAAACTTGGGTATAACTAAACAAACTTTTGAGGCATCCAATGTTTTCAATTTCGTTCTTGGTATATATGTGGGTAGTCTATAAGTTATATCTTAACGCCGCTGCGACGGTAGTTCCCTTTGTCTAATAAAACAGTGTGCAACTAGCCCGTGAGTTTGCTTGTCGCCTGCGCGTCTCGCTCCCGATATTCACATACTTAACAGTGGCGACGAGCGTACCCGCGATAGTATAATGTCTTCGACAACAGCATCAGTGTCGTTTGGTGTGCTTTCCACGTTTGATCACCAGACACAAGACTGGGAAAGCTACAAATCCAGGATTTCCATGTGGTTCATAGCGAACGACGTGAACGACACGACCGACAAAGCCAAGGTCAAGCGACGGGCGATTTTGCTGAGCGCGTTATGCGAGCAAACACATAAGCTGGCTAGTAATCTAGCTCAACCTGCGAAGCTGGAAGAAGTGGAATATGACAAAATAATTAATATTTTAGACGAACATTTTATTCCGAAGAGGGTAGGCTTCTCGGAGAAACATCGTTTTTTTTCAGCGGTTCAGCAGATAGGGGAAACGCACACTCAATGGGGGGCACGTGTCAGGGGGTTGGCGACACACTGCGAGTTCAAGAGTCTCGAGGAGGCACTCGTGGACAGGTTCCTGATGGGCATGGTGGCAGGTCCCGAACGGGATAAGCTATATGCCCGAGAACAGAAAGGTCTCACTTTGGCGAAGGCTGTGGAGGTGGCTGAGAGCGTGCGCTGCGCGAGGAAGGCGGCGGCCGTGGGGAGCACCACCCCGGGCGCGGCAGAGGCACACGCTATCGCCGAGCAAGGTGTTTTTAGCATCGTAAAGAGTGAGAAGTGCGGTGTGTGCGGATATACCAATCACAAATCCGACAGGTGCAGGTTTAAAAATTACAAGTGCAAAAAATGCGGACGTAAGGGACATTTACGTAAAATGTGTGATCAAAAAGCGCAGGTGCAATACGTGACAGAGGGGTCGATGGATGAAGGAGATGATGTGTTCACAGGTTAGAGCGTACGGAGGTAGAAATAGAAAACAATTAAACGTGAAAGACAGTGTATGGGTGAAAAAATACACAAATAATAAAGGACAGTGTTGGATCGAAGGGATCATCACGAAGAAAACGGGAAGTGTGACTTACTCGGTGTATCTGCCAGAGCTACAATGCGAAGTAAATAAGCATGTGGATCACTTAAGGAAGAGAGTAGCGGGAGAAGTCACAGCGGGTAGCAACATTACAGAGAGTATATGTCCAAAGAGACCCCCGGTTAATCAACCGCCGTCGATAGTGTTGCCCGAAGACAGTGACAGTGATGTAGAAACAAGCGAGGAACCAGATCCGCCGGTGAACGACAGCCGGAGTCAAAGAGCCGAGAGCGCGGAATCTTTCGACAGTGTGGAGGGAGAAGAGGCAAGCGCAGAGAGCGATGGCATGCGTGATAACGCCCCACAGCCGGTACCAGTCGGCGAGCCAGCTGATGAACCCCCGATCCAACGACGTGCTTTAAGAAGTAGATTTAATGTGGACTTCAAACGTTATTTTTAGTATAGTGTTGTGATTAGTATCGAATAAAAGGGGAGGGATTGGTATATATGTGGGTAGTCTATAAGTTATATCTTAACGCCGCTGCGACGGTAGTTCCCTTTGTCTAATAAAACAGTGTGCAACTAGCCCGTGAGTTTGCTTGTCGCCTGCGCGTCTCGCTCCCGATATTCACATACTTAACAGTTCTAAACACGGAATTTGACAATAGCACTGACAGTTGGCATCATGTTTTTAGTGATGCGTCCAAACGATCCACAGATAATAAAGTAGGTGTTGGCATATATCACTCACAATACGATATAGTTCAAAAGATTAAATTACCTCCTGAGAGTTCTGTTTTTACTGGTGAAGTTTTTGGTCTGTATAAAGCGGTTGAGTATGTACTTTTAGCAAAACTTAAGAAAACTATAATCTTTTCAGACTCAATGAGCGCTCTACAATCTCTATCTAAATTTTTATTTAAAACAAAACTTATTAGTCCATTGATAATAGAAACCAGAAACATGATTGTTCAGTGTGCTGCAAAGGGATTTTCGATTATTTTTGCCTGGATTCCGGGACATAGGGGTATCCGTGGAAACGAACAGGCTGATAGGCTTGCTAATGACGCCATTGATTGTGGAGATATGGCTTACTATAAAATCTACCCTCATGACCTTCTTGCTCTACCCAGAGTGTATCTACGTGATTCGTGGAGGGAAGTGTGGTCTGTCAGTTCTCAAACAAAAGGAAAATATTTCGCATCTGTCCAACGTGAAATTCCTGCAAAACCCTGGTTCTCGCGGTTGCTGTTGGGCAAGACGGCATCGTGCATCCTGACTCGTATGAGATTAGGTCACGTTTGTACGTCTGCTCATCTAGCTAAATTTCATATAGTGGACAGTGCTTTATGTGAGTGTGGTGAGGTGGAGGATGTGGATCACATCTTCCTGAATTGTCCTAAATACGATAATGCTCAACTTTTTCAGGGACTTACACATTTACACATTCCTTTTCCTACTTCTATCCAGATCCTTTTATCTTCAAATAATCCTTCAGTCTATCGTTTATTAAGTATGTTTATTAATACTAATGATATTAAAATTTAACTTCCTCTTTTTATTATTATTTTATTATTATTCCTCTCCTGATCCTCACCTTTTCCAAATTCCATTCCTATCCGGTATATTTTATTATTGAAAAGTTTCCTCGTTTTTAACGACTGCACAGTAACAATATGAAATGCCACAATGATACCACGATAATTATTATAGAAGACTAAAATCACTCAAGATTTGTCATTGGCACATCGCTAGCCGCGGAAGCCAGAAGAAAAAAAAAAAAAAAAAAAACCGACACTTTCATCATATTGCAACGGATTCTAATCGTGTCTCGGGCTCTTAACCAGAGACTAAGACTTTTATGAGTTTATGGTTGTTTGTTCATGGTTGCATACAGAAACAGTAAAGTTGATAACAGTGATATTTTGTTGCACCGTAAATGCGGACAGAACGACATCCATGAGGGTGAACATTTGTGTGTGCTCTTGTTGCTATCCTTTGCCAGTAGGAATTATACGTTATATGACTCCCGGTTAGATCACTAACACTTGTTATATACAGGGTGTTAGTGACATCGTAAAAAAAAAAAAACAAAATATTCATTACTTTTCCGACAGAAAATTCCACTTGATATCGACTCAGAATCATGGTCCAAATAATCCCCCTCAGCATTCGGTACGATGTCACTAAAAACCTGTATAACAAACAATGGAGTACATCTTAACCGATTTCGATGAAACTTGATAGTCAAATGGGGTTGAAAAAATAAATTTAAAAAAGCGACATTAAAGCAATTCACCTAAAAAACCAATATTGCTGTTTGAGATTTGTTTTCATTGCCCACTTACTTTTATATGCGCAAATGTCATAATATTGTTTATTTAGATAAATTGCTTCGATGTGGCCTTTTACCCACGCACGACGGAACGGAGCCTACCTACCTACCTACCTACTTACTCCTGTGAATGACACATTTAATTTAGACTCATAATTTATATTATTAATTTTATTATTTTATATATTTAATTTAGACGGTTCTCTATTTTGACTCATAAAATTTTATGTAATAATTTAACTTGGCATACTGTTACTTGTCCTATTATTAGTTACGCATAAGTAGTATTAATTTGTCATAACAGCAGTTAAGCATAATTTTGAAACTCATAACTACTATAAGCATAATAATTAATGACAATTATGATATATAAGTATAATTATTATAAGCATAAAAACTATACTCCGAATAAGAAAAGTTTTGGCACAACTTTGAACATTTTCGAAACTTACTTTTCCTTGGCTGCATTTGGTTCATGATTGTGACTTTTTATATTTTTTGACACTATTTCATGCTGTTGGTCATCATTCAGAATACTTTTGGTGTGTAAGATAAACATGCTGGCGGCGTAGGGGTGGCCCAACCCTAACCTACTGTTATCCCTTGTAAAAATTATGACAAAACACTATTATTCTAAATAAGAATTATGGAAAGCTATTTATATGCGAATCAAATTTATGCCAACAAGTATTAGTCCAAAAATAAGTTATACCTAAAAAACCAGTATTCCTAGATGTTATTATGGGAAAGTACTATTATGCTAAAAAACCTTATGCAAGAAGGATTATGATAATTAAAATTATGACAAAAACATTTACGCATTTTAAGAGAATCCCAATTTAGACTCATATATAAAAAAGCAGCTATAAAACTAAGAATACTTTTTACTAAATGTCAGTAGTACCACGGGTAGAAATTTCTTTCCGTAGTACTACCGAGCACCGTATGTTAGGTAGTATAATACTATCGGTGATTTTGTTCAGTGATCCGAGTATCTGTTACACAGATACGTTTATTTTGCTGTTATTTTTGTATCTGTCAATGTCATAAGTTGATCGATTATTTTAAGGTTATTTTTACAATTATACTGGCAACATTGACATTGACAGATCGGACAGTTAACTGACGTCAAACAGTACGATTCGATTGAAGAATAAATCCGAGTTAATCGACGAATCCCTTGTTTCATTTCTGAGTTGAGGATTACATCCTTCATCTCAGAAGTGGGATACAGGTTACACACCCACAATTTCAACGAAAACGTAACGTATTCCAACATTTTTTATTTTTTTTCGATATTAAGTATTTCGAAAAGTTTCAAACGCTAACCGTTTGTTTTCGTTTTGTTATGGATCGTGCTAACGGAGATGACAAACGCCGTCGTAAAAGCCGCTCGTGTTATACACCTGAGATGGCCGATTTGAGACGAACCCGTCGTCGTGATCATGAGCGCAGCAAAAACAGATCCAGTGTACAGAAACGTCGCAGTCGTCTGGAAAGTGCGCGTAGCAGATCATGCAGCCGGGAGCATCGACACCGTTCCAGAACACGAAAAGAGGGACATCGCGATCGAAATAGACGTAGGAGTCAGAGGCGAGGCTGTCAACACCGACCAAGTCGTAGTACGGAAAGGAGGCAAGACGTCCGAAGTCGTTCTCGACGGAGCTACAGAAGCCGTTCGCGGCTTAACCGAGCATCCCCATCACCGCTTTCTACGACTTCGAGGGATACAAAGGCACGTAAATCAATTTTTAATGACCCTGATACTCAGTTGTTTCTTACTGAACTAGTGAAATCTCTAACGAATAATAAACCGACTGGTAACAAGTTCCCTATGCTGGGCAACGTTGTACCTGAGTTTGACCCCATGGTTAAAGATCAGACTATGCAAATGTGGCTTAACAAAGTGGAGGAATGTGCGAGGCTATACAATTGGGGTGATGATCAAATAATTCACTATGCGTTACCCAAGTTGTCTGGCGTCGCACGTGCTTGGTACCAGGCATTGCCGTCTATGTCGTTCTCCTGGTTTGAGTGGAAGGTTAGGTTATTAGAATCGTTCCCAAGCAGCGATGATTATGCGGAAATGTTGTCTGAAATGTTGTCCAAAAGATGTAAATATAATGACTCTTTAGAATTATATTACTATGATAAGATTAACTTATTAAATCGGTGCGAGATAAGTGGTAAACGCGCTGTGGATTGTTTGCTGCATGGAGTTGATGATCGGTCTGTAAGACTAGGAGCTAAGGCGATAAAATGTGAAGAACCTCAACAATTACTTAATTATTTTCAGTCAATTAAACAACATTCACGTGATATGGACAGGTCCAGAGCTGTAATAGAAAGGAAAAATACTCAACCTACGAACATCAATATAAAACCAACAAATAATAGTGATTCTAAATCTACACGGACCAATAATATACCAGTTTGCTATAATTGTAATGAAAAGGGACACTTTAGCTTCAAATGCCCGAAAAAAATTCTTAAGTGTAATTTATGTAATAGATTGGGCCACTTAACAGTCAACTGCTCTAAGTTACCAAATGAGTCTCATATTAAAAACGTCAAAAGTGATAACAGTACCGAAAATAATGTTTTGCAAATCGATGTAGATAATTCGTCGAATGATAAATATCATACGTCTCTTATGGTGAACGGTATTTCTACTCAAGGTTATATCGACCTGGGTAGCCAATGTACCTTGATACGTCGAAGTGAAGCTATTAGATTAGGTATAACTTGGACCGCTGAAAAATTACCAGTTATGAGGGGGTTAGGGAACACCATGGTTGTTCCTACAGGTTCGGCTGTCGTCGCGATTGATGTGCAGGGTATCTTAGAGAAAGTCAATGCTTTCATAGTAGAGGATGACGTTATAAAATATCCAGTTTTAATTGGTCATAGCTTTACGGAAAAACCCGGTATAGTTGTTATTAAGACTACGAATAGCCTGACCTTCGAACGCAAAAATTCTGAAAAAATTAAATTATTATTAAAAGACAATGTTGTAATTCCACCAAGACGAATGCTTGTCGTCCTCGTGACTTCTTCACCAGAGTATTCTGGAACGATTTATGTGCGAGGGTCATTGCGTGGCAAACCAGAAAAACAATATTATTTACTAGCCGGTGAATACAGTTTATATAAAGGGGAAGGTGCTCTGTTAGTTCAAAATTTATCTGACGATACACTTGTTCTAGAGAAACATTCCTTAATCACCAGAGTTGAAGGTACAAATGGTAGTTTTGATATAAATGTTTTAAATTTTGATGAAAAGCACGCGGATCTAAATTACGGACAACAATTGACTGACCAAGAATTAACTAAACTTAAGGTACTATTACAAAAATATGAAGATTGTTTTTCAGAAAATTTGAGGGATTTGGGATGCACACACGTCGTTCAAATGGAAATCGAGTTAACTGATTCTCGCCCGGTGGTTTATCGCCCTTATCGTTTATCCTATCCGGAACGCAAAATTGTTCAGTCAATGGTTGAAGAGATGTTGGATGCTGACATAATTTGCGAGTCGAATTCACCCTACGCCAGTCCTATCCTACTGGTGAAGAAAAAAACCGGTGATAAGAGGCTCTGCGTCGACTACAGGGCTTTAAACAGTAAAACACGCAAGGAACATTATCCCTTGCCCTTGATCGACGATCAGCTGGATAGGTTGTCTGGAAATTCACTATTTATCAGCCTTGATTTAGCCTCTGGTTATTACCAGATACCGATTGCCGATAATTCACAGGAATTGACGGCATTTGTGACTCCAGATGGGCAGTATCATTTCAAGAGGATGCCTTTTGGCCTTGCAAATGCTCCATCGATATTTCAGCGGGCGATGAACAAAGTTCTGTCAAAATTAAAATATATTATTATTTATATGGACGATATACTGATTCCCGCATGTACATTTGATGAAGGGATGACTCGTTTAGAGGAAACGTTAAAACTTTTAAATGAGGCTAATTTAACACTAAAATTAAAAAAGTGCCACTTTTTCCAAAGTGAATTAGATTTTCTCGGTTTTCATGTCAGTGGCGATGGTATACAACCGGGTACAAGGAAAACACTTGCAATATCTCAATTTCCGACCCCTAAAACCGTACATGATGTTAGGCGTTTTATCGGTTTAGCCAGTTTTTTTCGGCGATTTATTAAAGATTTTGCGATTATTGCACGCCCTCTAACTGATCTTTTGCGAACAAAGTACGAATTTAAATGGACTGAAATTCATACAAAAGCATTTTGTCAACTTAAACAGAAATTAGTAGAACGCCCTGTTTTGACCTTATATGACCCTTGCCTTGAAACTGAAGTACACACAGATGCGTCGAAACTAGGAATTGCTGGTATTTTACTGCAACGAGGTCGTGATGGCCTCCTTAAACCCGTAGCATACTACAGCCGCAAAACAACCGGTGACGAACAGAAATTACATTCGTATGATTTAGAGACTCTCGCTGTCATCGCAACTTTGAGTCGTTTCCGAGTATATTTATTAGGTTTAAAATTTAAAATCATAACGGACTGTAATGCATTACGTACGACTTTATCAAAGCGTGATCTCGTCCCTAGAATTGCTCGGTGGTGGATTCAGTTTCAGGAGTACGACTGTGAAATAGAGTACAGACCTGGGGCGCGTATGGCTCATGTAGACGCACTCAGCCGGGGTCCTGTGACTGAATCTGCCACCGAAAGCGACACACATGTGCTAGACTTTCTTAATATTGACGTTAAGGATTGGATCGCAACGGTTCAGAGTGATGACACTGAGATTAAAAGGATTAGAGATATTTTAGAGGATGAAAATACTAAATTTGTTGCTGATGTAAGGAAAAATTACCAACTGAAAGGAAATTACGTGTATCGCGTTGTTGATGATGGACTCAGATGGGTGGTTCCAAAAGGGGTTAGGTGGCAGGTGTTACGTATGAACCATGATGACATAGGACATTTCGGATACGAAAAAACACTAAGTAGAGTACGAGGAAGCTTTTGGTTTCCGAAAATGCGTCGTTTCATAAAGAAATACGTGTCTGCTTGCTTACAATGCGCACACCATAAAGCACCGGCTGGTCGTAAAGAAGGTATGCTCCATCCCATACCAAAAATAGAGGTACCCTTTCATACACTTCACGCAGATCATTTGGGCCCATTTATTCGTTCTAGGAAAGGAAATGTTTACATTCTTATAATTATCGATGCATTTACAAAATTCATAAACATACGAGCTGTGAAAGATACGAAGACAACGACAGCCTTAAAAGTTTTCAAAGAGCACATAGCTTATTTTGGTACACCATCTCGTTTAATTACAGACAGAGGAACTTGTTTCACAAGCGCTAAATTCAAGGATTTCACTGATAAACTAAATATAAAACACGTGTTAAACGCCGTTGCGACCCCTAGAGCAAACGGGCAGGTTGAACGCTACAACCGTACCGTATTAGACGCACTCAGTACAAAATGTCACGGTAAAAATGAAAACACTTGGGACGATTACATAGGAGACATACAATTAGGTTTAAACACTACCATAAATAAAACTACAGGCAAGTGCCCCTCAGAACTTTTATTTGGTTGCAAGTTAGTGAATCCTTCGGAGAATGTCTTAAGTGATGTAGTTGAGATAACTGCGCCTGTAAGTGGTGATGAATTAATGAAGTTAAGATCAGATATTAGAGATAGAGTAAATAAAGAACAAGAGAAATATAAAGAAAAATTTGATAAAATTAGGAAAACGGCAAAGATTTACAAAGTAGGAGATTTAATTCGAATAGAAAGGACTGTTATTGATAAAGAACACTTAGGCAAGTCAAAGAAGTTAGTTGCCAAATTTCATGGACCATACAGAATTGCAAAAGTGTTACCTAATGATCGATTTTTAGTAGAAAGCACTCCCTTAACTAAAAAAGGAAATAAAAATTATGAAAATATAGTAGCTATCGACAAAATTCAACCCTGGCTGAATTTTAATGATTACTGTAGCGAGAATAGCGAGAGCGACATTGACGACAACACTTCCAATGATGATTGATAAAGATTCTTGTTAATGTAGTTGAATATGGATTTGTGACTGTAATATTTACCTAGTACAAAAGAGCAATCAGTGTTAAAAAATATACACAGATGATTGCAGATTATTTATTATTTCTAAGATATTATGATGTATAATGATAAATGAAACGATTGAGAGAGTAATATGAGAATGGAGTATGGTTTGCTATGAGCGATCAGTGCAGATGATGAATGATACTATTAATTTAGTATCGCACAGATGATCGCAGATCATAGCAGAACATGCAAAGACTGAAAACAGGCTATAAGCAATCAGTGCAGATATACCGAAAGTCGCGGTATAGCATAGATGATCGCAGATTATAGCAGACTGTTTACGAAGAATTACCTTTATACTAGTAGATACATTATGTAATTAACAGTTACCATCAAAATGTACACTATTATTATTAAGTTTTTCTTTACATTATATTATTGTTATATTCTTGTTGATTGTATGTGAGAGGACTCACTCATAAATGGATGGCCGAGTTGTTAGGTAGTATAATACTATCGGTGATTTTGTTCAGTGATCCGAGTATCTGTTACACAGATACGTTTATTTTGCTGTTATTTTTGTATCTGTCAATGTCATAAGTTGATCGATTATTTTAAGGTTATTTTTACAATTATACTGGCAACATTGACATTGACAGATCGGACAGTTAACTGACGTCAAACAGTACGATTCGATTGAAGAATAAATCCGAGTTAATCGACGAATCCCTTGTTTCATTTCTGAGTTGAGGATTACATCCTTCACGTAGTAGTACTAGGGGAAGAAGATTTTGCCGGAAATAACGCACAAAATAAAGACGAATGTTGTGCAATTCCAACAATATCGCATACACACGTCGCATACACCTTCTTTTTTGAAGTCGGTCACAAATAAATGTGTGACATAGTGCCACAAAATGGGTAATGGGGGAGGGGAAACTGACCGCGTCTGGGACCCGGGGGCGCGGGGGGGGGGGGCGGCGGAGGAACAAGTTTTTTAAATTGCGAAAACTTAACGTATGTCCACTGCAAAGTGGGCGAAGCGTCGTCATTTATTAGTTCGTATTATTGTGTGTGTGTGCGCCACGCCGCGGCTGCGGCAGCGCGCGGGGGGGCGCGGCGGACGACGAACTTCGCCTCAAGTTTAATGGAATAGTCAATTCGATAAGCAAGAGTCCCTCGATTTGATACTAGTTTATAAGGAAGGTAATTTCCTCCGCACTTGCGCCCACCTGAGTACCAGACCAACAACAAGAAGTCACATTGTTGCGCATCGTCCGACCCAGGGGAGTGTTACGTCACGGCACGCGGGGGCGGCGGCGGCGGGAGCGGCCTGTGGCCTGTGACCAGGGCCGCAGGGCGGAGCACACTACTCGCCGCATATGGTGGCGCATGATTACTGTTTTTACCCGACTGCGGCGTAGCAAAAGAAGGGTTATGTATTTAACCGCTATGTATATGTATGTATATATGCATGTGTGTATGCACGTCTGTTCCAACCTAACTTCTAAACCACCTGTCATACTTTAACAAATGAGGTGTCACTAGAAGCGTCTTGATTGTGCGGTGGTTATAGGCTATGTAGCGTCACGCTAAATGTGTGCGCCACATTAACTGAGAAATAAAAAAAAAATTATGCTGTTGTGTTGGGTATCAAATAAAAGGGCTTTATTTACACATTCGAAATATGTACATATTACTAGCTTTTACTTGCGGGTTTCCTTGTACATACTCCATAATTACGTCCAATTGATAACATGCTTGGTCAGACATGTTCCTGCAATGGTTTTTTTTTTTCACCAATACAAATGAGGTACCTACTCACAGTGTGAAATTTAGGGTCGATTGCGGACATGCATATTTTATTCGTCCATCGTATAGATCTAGTGACGACCTTCAACTTCTGGAAAGAAACTACATCTCTATTAATTTTAGTTTTGAAGTTATTTTAAAACTCGAGAAAACTCCATAGAAACCATAGAAATGCGCTATTTCGTTTAAAATACATGATTTTGCAATGTTATAAATGAAAACATAAAAGGGTACGTTATTTCTATTATTTCAGTCGAAAAAGAAACAAAAAAATTCATACACGAAAAGAAGAACCGCGATTTTCTGAAAAACTAAAATATTTTTTTTTCGGTTCATCTTACTGAATTAGCATTTTTTTTTAACTTAAATAGTTTTATAGCATAATGGGACATACTACAAAAAAGAATCAGACGTGAATAATGCAGGACTTCGGAAATATTGTATTTTTATTTTTGTGATTAGGGCTGTCACTTACTCGTCGATAACTTTTGACTGCCAATTTGTAATTTTTCTAATATGAGAATAAAAATGTAATTTATCTCTTTAATTAATAATACGTTTTGAAATTATTATATTAGATAATAATTAAGGTTATGGTTTCGTACTGTGGTCAAACCCAAGGCCTCAGTCTTATAGATTTTGCCGTCCACTTAAAATACAATATCGTACAGAGTCCACAGCTTTAATATTCGACGAAAAAAATAGAGTTGAGGGGGAAATAAAGGATCTCACTTTTACACTTAAGGAAATTTATGCCGAAACAAGTGTAGGAAATAATATATTTGGTGATCGACAATTATATTTAACTCTTATTGATGGAAAAGTATTTAATGCCATTACTGAAACCAGTTCCCAGTTACTATGCGCATGTTGTGGTGCTACATGCACGGAATTTAACAACCTTGACAATATTTCCCGTAGACCAGTTAACCCAGAAACGTTGCTTCACGGACTGAGCCCCTTGCATGCATGGATTCGGATATTTGAGTTCTTACTTCATTTAGGGTATAAAAACGATCCCGCAGTACAAACATGGAGACTACCAAAAAAATCTATTAAAGGTAAGATTGTAGAAGAGCGGAAGAAAAATATCCAAAATGAAATAAGAACACAAATGGGTTTGTTAGTAGATGTTGTTCGTCCAAATTCTGGAACAACTAGGCTCAGGGCGTCGTCTGAGAGGAAAAATATTTGAAGATAAGCGCTGAATGAGGGAAATCGTCGACCACGCCGGCGGGGTCGGTATCGGGGCCCTGAAGTGTTTGGTGTCGCGAGCTGATTGGCTACCTCTATGGCTAGAGTAATCGGGTCGTCGGGATCGTATATTACGTCCTTCGGACGCCGATACTTTTCAGTACCGTCCCTAAGCGGAATGTACTCGGAAGCCGCAACTACCAGGGGATTTGGGTGGTGCTGAGCAGAATCGAAAAAACGTTTGGAAGCTAATTTGAGCCATTGGGCAATGGTTGGCAGAGTTGGGCAATGGTTGGCAGAACTAACGATGGCAATACAGCTCGTAAGGCGCTATCTGATTCACATCGTAAAACCTTTGCAAACATCCTAGGTATAGAGCAATGGCTAGTAGATGATTTGCACACAATATTGGTAGTGTTATCATGTGGCTTAGATATCGATGCCGATGAATTCCACGAATTCTGTGCAACACTGGCTGCAAAATACGTGGAAAAATACAGTTGGTGTTATATGTCGGTCACATTGCATAAGATATTAGCTCACGGGAGCGAAATTATAAAAGCAAATACCTTACCAATAGGTATGCTTTCTGAGCAGGCTGGAGAATCCCGCAACAAGTTCTGGCGGTATGACCGTGAACATCACACAAGAAAAATGGACCGAAAATCAACAATTATTGACCTTTTCCACCGCGCTTTAGAATCGTCCGATCCGTTTCTTTCAATAAGCTCGCTGAATAGACATAACAAAAAACACAAACCTTTACTTCTTTCTGATAAAGTTGTTAATCTTTTAAAACCAACAGAAAATACACGGATTGATGACGACCTACAAAATGCTTTAGCAGAAACCATTAACCTTGATAATAGTGTACAAAATGTAAATTTAAAGACTGAAATGAAATTATATTCCGATGCCGAAGAATAATAAACAAAGATCCACGCCTTAGAAAAATGAAGTTGCAATTATATTAAAATGGCTTATATTGTTATAGAACTATTGCTATAGAAATATAGCTTGAACGAGCGCAGAGATCAGTTCTGAAGGTGATGCTGAAGAAGCCATATCTTTACCCTACAGACATACTATATGCAGAGGCAGGGGTACTAAATGTACGTCAACTTTTTATACTAAAATCTACTCTTACGATGCACCGTAAAGTTATTACTTCTCAAGACTACAATGACCTACTAGATAAACGCACAGTCCGACTCTCATTACCTCAAGTAAAATCCTCGTTCGCAAGACAACTCCCGGAGTTCATGGAGGCTGCTATATACAACAGGGTAGTAAATATATGCAATATTAAACTTTGCAATGCATACCAGGCCAAAACAAGAGTTCGTCAGTGGTTGTCAACGCTATCTTACTTACGAACAGAAGCAATCATAAAGCCTCTATCGTAATACTCATCTCTGTGGTCACCCACACACACACTGACACGCACATACACACACACACACACACACACACACACACACAAACGCACACACACACACACACACACAAACGCACACACACACACACACACACACACACACACACACACACACACACACACACACACACACACACACACACACACACACACAAACATACACCTTCTTCACATACCCACACTACACTGTTAAAGTCCCTAATTATACTTATTGTTATATTGTCTTTTGTAATTTTAATTCTTGTTTTTTATTTTGAATTTTATTTCTGATCTCTATAATTGTAAGATTTTAAAGATTCCTAGAGTTTAAGATACTTACATGTTTAATTCCTGATCTCTTTAAATTTAAAATGTATCATTATCATTATGTTCCTATTATTTTTTAATTCAATGTATATAAGTACCTGAGTCTCCACCGGACTTCGTATTTTTAATCTTTACGCAAAAATTGTTATACCATAGGGTTATTGCGATACAGGGGAAACCCTAGTGCAGGACCCGCTATTAACTTGTGTTAATTTTACTTTATTTGGTAAATAAATATTTTTTACTTTTTTACTTTTACTTTACTTTACTATTAAACCTATCCAATGCCAATCGATGCCAATCGATAGAAAATATTATTATAAACAACAAATGTTCTTTGACAAAATATCGTAAATGTTATACTTTCTGAGTTATTTCCGTTTGAAACACAAAACAATTTGTTTTTCTTCATTTATACATTGCAAGTTTAGGTATGAGTAGCTTCACACAAAAAAGGTCGACGTCTTTTATTTAATAAGTAATAGACAAACTACGACATTTAATACATTTAAGTAGGTAGCTTTATATTTTTAGTTACTTAATATGTGTCAACCCTATTTCCATAGAAAATTAAGAAATCCTTAGAAACGTAATATCTCCGAAGTCTAACTAGTTAGGTGAGCAATTTTTTGTGATATTATTAAGATATATTTTCCTAATGTTTGAAGCATTAAATTAACTGCTAAATCGAAGACACTCAAGAGAAATAACGGTTTTTCTGAAAAACACATAAACTGCAATATTTATTTCTATGTAGTACGTACAAAGCTGTAATTTTGTGCATAGGCATATTTCACGGTATTACATAATAAAAAAATTACAATGTGTAAATAACATTATTAGTTTTGAAGTAATTAACAATACCTATTTTTGATGACGTTAGCAAATATGTATATACCTCTATAACTGATACACATAGCCCCATGGTTACTTCCCCGAAGTTTTAGTCCTATCCTAGACCTATCGATTAGAAATCTTAGATAAACATGTCCGCAATCGACTCCAAATTCCACACCTACTTCGCGTCGCGCTGTTGTCGCCGCTGCTGCCCCCGCGCGACACTGCCGGCCGTCTCCCATTCTCGCCCTCTGTCCCCAGCGTGGTCGCCGACCCGCCCGCCCCGCCCCGACCACCCCCGACTGCACAGAGCAACAATAATCAGAGAGCGGCGGGCTCGTTCAAGCCTTCCGCTCTGTTTCATATTGCTTACAAGAACAAGGCATTAACTAAAAGAATAGATAAGAAATATGGGATGGGTCCCAAGAAGACGGTTGTTGTAGAAGTTAACCCAATTTTAATGTTATGCAAACTATAGTAGTAGCAGCGCTGGTTTGTAGAGCGAGCGGTAGAGCCCGCCGCCGCCGCCGCCGCCGCCGCCCCCCCCGCCGCCCCCCCCCCCGCCCCCGCCCCCGCCGCCGCGCTGCTCGAGGCTCGGCATGGCGACACTCTCCGGGCGGGTGTAAGTTTACTTTTGAACAAGCTGATGAAATCTTTTTTGGGCTATAGCCTTTGTATCGCCATCTTTACAACGAGGATCTTCGGTTTTGAATGGTAAACTAACAATATAGCGCCCAGCTCTCTCTCTCTTGACATGTTAGGGCAGGTGCTTAACCTTTTACTTTGAAATCAATAGGTTTGGTAAGCAAACCTGTTCAAAGCTTCTTGAAAAGCCTTCCGCGAGCGGCCCCTCGCCAGCCCTTCAAATATTTAATGGCTCAATCAATCCCATATCGCTGTTTGATACACATTAATGCGGAAAAGACAAAGATGAGGGAAGGAAGAATCTTAACCAGTTGCGCTATCCGTATACACCTGAAAATAGCCCAGCTCAAAGAAAAAGGGAAACACTCCCGTGATCAGCTTCTCTATTCTTCTTACCAGGCCTGGTTTTGTTGACAGCACAAGTAGCAATCACAGCAGTCTATTCACAATTAATCAGCGGCGGCGGTGCATTTAAAGATTATTTGAAATATTTGCAGACCAAAAAAAGTATATTATAGATAAAGCAGGAAAAAACAAAAGGAGATCAAAACGTCACTACTACTGTCGGGGTTCACACACACAACAAGTAAAAAGTTTTTAATTATTTGTTTTTAATTTATAAAGTCTTTTTGGTATGTTTCCCTTGGGTAGCTAGGCGTATTAACAGAAATAAAGAAATAAAAAAAGACAGAACAAGTGGCTCCAACAATCGCAAAAAAAAACACTGGTTTTATATTCATAATATTTATTATTGTTACGTAAATTGTATAATTTTCGACATGTCGACCAAGTCATCGACATGTTCATACGAAATTAAATAGTCAAATGAATTCAATACCCAAGTGCCTATTTATGTCAACAAGTAGGTGTGTAGTATGTAAATTTCGCAATTTTTATTTAGAAAAGCAGTATTACTAGTGCATTAACGGAACAATCCAATACAATCTTAATAATGCATAACCAAGTTTATGTACTTATTATAAAATATGTCAATATCTGGATGTTGCGCAATCGCGGTATGGAGCCATGAATGATACACGTACATCCTCGGCTGTTGGAGCGTTCCTCGTAGCGAGGGTGCGCGTGCGCGGCGCTGCCAGCAGCCACAGGAGCGAATAGCTTGCAGAGGGAAAGTGTATCAAAGTGATTAACAAAATACTTATAAACGCGATAAATTAAGTATAATGTCTAAATGCCATAAAGGCATAGACAAAGCCATATATACTAGTTTTTGTTGTAGTCAAAAATACTTACCTAGTAGTTTTGATTTTATAGGCACTCAAAGTTTCGAATAATATCGAGTCCCGCTAACAGTCACGTGACCGCTTGTGACGTCATGTGACAACGCGCCGCGCGGGGAGTTATTCGCCAACTCGTCCCATATGCCTACGGCCCATTTGGGACGAGTTGAAGAAAACAGAAAAAAATGTCATTTTTATTGTGCAACTCGTCCCATTTATTTTCTGTGTGGAACTTTAAACCTTATCAACGTTGAGTACTGTCAGCAAGACAAGTGTTAATATAAAATGTATTCCTTTAAACTGTTGTCTTCTTAAGATTTTTTTATCAACATTGTTTTGATTATATTAATATTATAAAATTTAAAGATTTAAAGATTTTCTGCGAAAATAGTTCATTGTTTCATTTTACCGACGTATGGACAAATTTTATCAAAGGTACAAGTATGGTTTAAGAATGTTAGTAAAGTTTCAATACCGCCAAAATTTCAGCACTTCTTATTTGCAGACTATTGTAGTAAAAACCGAATATTGATTTTTGCTAGCAAGTTGGCCAGAAACTTATTTTGTAACACAAACTATACGGTTTTATGTGATGGCACTTTTAAATTCTGTGCTAAACCTTTTTATCAGTTGTATACACTGCATGTTGATATAGGGAGTTCAAAAACTAAAATTAACATCGTGCCTGTTATATACGCATTACTTCCGAATAAAACGGAAAAACATATGAAATTATGCTGCGATTAATAAAAAGTCAAATCCCTGATTGGACACCAAAGACATTTATACTCGACTATGAAAAAGCTGTAATGCAAGCGATAAAATCTGTTTTTCCAAACACCCCCATAAGCGGCTGCTATTTTCATTTTTCGAGATGTTTGTGGAGAAAAGCAAAAAAATTAGGAATACATAAATCGAAGCTTATAAAAAAACATATTCGAAAATGTACTGCTTTAGCACTTCTACCCCGTCATGCAGTGGACGATGCTTTCTTACATATTATGGGCTCGTAGTCCAAATAACGATCAAGTCACAAAATTTAATGATTATTTTGTGGAGACGTGGCTTACCGAAACTGCATTTTTTCATGACAAGTGGTGTTGCTATGATCAAAAACATCGCACCACAAATATAGTAGAAAGTTGGCACGCGACTGTTAATAAAAAAGGTTATCAAAAACCGCAAAGCATAGCTCATTTTTTTAACTGACCTTCAACGTGAAGCTAATTACTATGATACCTTAGTTAAAAAAGGATCAAATATATATCAAAAGAAAAAAGAAACTCAAGAAATTGATGATTATATTGAACATGTATTAAAAGATTTTGTAGATTCAGAGATTTCCGTAGGAATGTGCCTAGAGTTATTAGTATTTTAATTTTAACTTACTGATAAGTAAATAGTCAGACTGATTAAAAGTAATTATCAATTAATACTGTGATAGCAACTTCTAAGAAATATTTGTAATTTTAAGTTAAAATAATAAATGAAAATCCTAGAATTACTTACTTTTGGTTTGTAGATTTTTTGAATTTGCACTTTTTCCCATAAAGCCGTATATTTCATAATTGTTATAGGTATTATAATTGTTGACTGTCTTTATTGTTGTTTACTACATTTATAATTGATTGTTACCCTTTTGATTGTTGATTATTGCCTTTATAATTGTTGATTATTAGCTTAAAAACTGTAGACTTTATGTATAATTGTTGATTATTATTACTTTGTGTGTTTAAATGGTGTAAACTCTGTGATGAAAATCTTTTTTAACTGTTTATTGCTTTATAATTATTACTTTTGTAATTTTTTATTATTATGTTCATTCAGTGACAAATCGGTATGATTAAATAATTTGTAACAAACACATAGTTGTTTATTATTTCTATCCTTACACTTTTGCTTCTGATTGTACATTTTATCATGTCGATACTAACGTGGGCCGAGTTGCAGAATGAAATTTTTGATTATTTTGATTTTCTGCAACTCGTCCCAAATGGGCCGTAGGCATATGGGACGAGTTGACGAATAACTCCGCGCGGGCCGCGGCCGGCATAGTATTAAGTCGCCAGCAGCTATAGTAGTAGCTTGCGCAGTATTTTGTTGTTTTCGTTCTAATAATAGTAAATATTATTCGATTAAGCATAAGTAGTAGCACGGAAAGTTCACCATTGCATTTTTATTCCTCGCGTTTCGGCGGCAACGAAATCACTATTTGTTGACAAATAATGCGCAACCATTCATCCATCTAGGTAATTTAGGTAGATTTTCCGATTGCCCTTTTTCGAATCCTTCATCCATTTTGTCTTTCTAAATTGTTTTATCAAAACAAAATAGGTGTCACAGACAAGCGCCATCTAGCGCAAACCTATTGTAACAATTTAGTTTGGCAGCTGGCTGCGTCCATATTTTATGATAGGAAATTGTAAAGTAGTAATCAAAAGAACCAACAGATGGCGCTGTTAACCAACGCCAAATAAATAGAGATACATAATGGAGTAACGACGAAGGACGCATTTTATTCTCCCTAATAATTAGTATATTGAACAAAGTCATACCAAATCTATAATCTATTTCTTCAGTAGGTACCCAACTTATGTCATAATGGAAGAATGTAACTCAATTAGTAGAAGTTAACCTACCATTATTTTTTTACGTTAAAGGCAACAAATATGTACTTATTATAGTTTTGTAGCTATTGGTATGTATGTATATATAGGTAGGTACCGCTCTTAGTAAATTTAAGTGATACATAGGTGCATACATTGATTTATTGCAAGCTAGCTTCCGCCAGCAGGCCAGAAGTTTCGCCCCCGTTTCCCTCGGGAACTGTACATATGTATTATGTGTTATTCCAGACTTCACTGAGATCCGTTCAGTATTTTTTCGTGAACGATAGCAAACACACACACATTCACAAACTTTTGCATTTATAATATTAGTAGGAAGTGGTATAGGTACTTAGGATGTAGATGTAGTGGGTTGAATGCTACAGGATGTACTAAACCTTTTTATTTGTATTTTTTTATTTACAAAATACATAAGGTCATTTATTTTTATTTGGAACTTATTTCAGATCGGCAAGAGACAGCTATGGCTATGATGCTATTGGTTATGTTCAAGCAAAAAGAGTAGGTGATGTATGTACGATTAAATGTAGAATCACGCCAGAATACCGCGTACGTACCACAACTTATCATTGCAGTTTAGAATGCAATGAAAAGGATCAAGAAGTTTTATAATGAAAGAGATGATGATGGAGTTTTAATGTTTTTAATGTTTTGTAGTATTTGGATTGGACATTTTTAAAGTATTTACTTAGGTAAAATTTCAACGATACGGTCGCGCGACTGTGAGCGGACTGAGCGAGTCAGACTGAGCGTGTTGCACGATGACGTCACACCGTAACCGGCGGCCTGCATCGTACGATTACAACTTCTTTTACTTATAAATCGGAAACTGATTGACGTATCGACGTTATTCTTTCACTAGTATTTTTATTTTTGATAGAGAATATGGAGTGCTAATAATCAAAATTAGTTAACATTCTTCATTAGTGCCTTTACCTGAATCAGTAAGTAATCAAAACTCATGACAGCCGGTCTTTATGTGGTAGGTATGTGGATTAACTTAACATGTTATGTAAAAATTTACGATTCAAAGTGTAACTATGTTACCTACTGAATAAAGATATTTTAGAATTTATTTATTTTTTGAATATAATATAACATATAATCACGCCCTATCGGGGTAGGCAGAGCACTAAGTGATCATAGAACCACTTGATGCCACATTCGACAAGTACTGTGAGGGTAGGTAAGCAAGTTGGAACATGTGTTTAGCGGTGATAGGTTGTCAGTTTTTGGCCCACCATACAACACAACTCTCATCCATTTTACTGGCTTCTTATTTTTTTAACTTAACGTGAATCATAAACGAGTTTAATATCTTACCACCGAATTTTTTTTTTCACTCATTTAGATAGGTACCTACTTAGGCATATCCGTTTTAGTTGGTAAGTATCTAGGTATACCTACTTTCTTATTTACAATTAAGAGTAGGTACATATACTCGGTTTACATATTATTAACTGGGTTTTTTAAAATTAGCGCACATCAATAGTGTAAAATCATTACCTACTCATAAATAATGATAAACTAATACCTAAAAAAAGTAATTATATCCAATCAAAAACATAAATGTGAAATGACAGCCAAGTTCAATGGTCAGTCCTGAATTTATTTATAAGTAACAGTATAACATATAATATCTTCTTATAACATAAGATAATGTATTGTAGCCCAAGGTCTGTCTTGGCTATTTTTTAAAAACCTACCAAGTAATTATTATGTTCGATCGTTAGTTTCTACCAACAATCCGAATTTTTGGAATTATAAAATAAGAACTGACAAACACGCAACAAATAAATAAATAAATAAATAAATAAACACTTCGAAATACAAATACTTCGTAGGTTTAGAACTTGCGAAGGCTATATATAATTCATATATGAAAACTAGCCAAGACCGACCTTATGCTACAATACATTATCTTATGTTATAAGAGGATATTATATGTTATACTGTTACTTATAAATAAATTCAGGACTGACCATTGAACTTGGCACCCATTTAGATCTCACTTCTTTTGTCGTTGAAGTCAACAACCAAGGCATTTATCATAACATTGAACTTGGCTGTCATTTCACATTTATGTTTTTGATTGGATCTTTTGTAACAAAACAATAATTTATTTACGAAAAAAGAAGAATAATTTGTCTTAATTTGTACTGTTCGGGTCCACCTGAAGACAACGGCGGTATGTAAACACCCGCGGCGCGCGGTATCCGCGGACTGTTGTGACAGGCGCGCCGCCTCGGGCTCCGCCCCTCGCACACAATTGTTACAATCGTACTTCCTCAAAACCACTGATAAGGCTATCAAATGAAACAATTACTCGAATTACATGATTAACTCAGACAAGCGCAGCCGTTGTATATAATATGTCAATATTATTATGTAGGTCGGTAGTAATTAGTACCTAAGTGTGTGACCTAACTTATTATAGGTTTTGTAGTCGGCTGATTTCATCTTGCGGGGTGGAAGGTGGGACACACAGCCGCTTCTGTAAATAACCGTACCCATCAGTCTTCAGGTTACGTTAGGTAATAACGTAACAGATAATAGGTAGCCATCCTATACCTATCTGTTATCATGACCGCGACCGGCATCACAAAATTAATTCAAGTCTGTATGTCATCTCGCCGCGAGAAGTTCGCACCGCGTCATTATAATGACAAGAATTCCAAAAGTTTTGGAACGGCCGGTTGTAGCGCGCCACGAAAGATTTATCAGCGAGCATCTGTGACTTTATTGACAAAATAGAGTGGTGAAGGACCAAATTAGAGCGAGTTATCTCGCTGCGGGCAGCCGGCGGGCCGCGGGCCGCGGCGTCGGCGATGACGCGGCGGCGGCGCGCCGGCATGCGGCAGTGAACTTGCGTGCGGCAGATGATCGCGCGCGCGCCGCCCGGACACCCGCCCGCCGCACCACGCCGCGCCGCGCTCTGCCGCCCCGGAGCCGCCGCCGGCCACGCCGCTCCTCGCCTGGCCACCAGCTCGGGCTACCAGCTCGCAACCTCCGTCGTCACGGGTTGCTGCGACTAACTATGAAGTTTTAAATTTTACGCGGGAAAACTTTGAAACCAGTTTAGTGGGTATAAAAGTGCGGGTGTGTGTGTGCGTGTGCGTGTGACACATCGGTCGCTGCCGAGCCGGCGACGTCGGTGCGTGCTGCGGGCGCCGTCGGCTGGGACCGTCAGCCACTACCTTCATTGTCAACTATCTTGAAGTGTAAGTAAGGAACACAGTAAAACACAATATTTTAACCAGATAGAAGTGAAGAATTTTGTATTTTGTAGAAGTAGTAGTCATCAGTAAGAACTCATCTACAAGAGAATAAAAAAGGCAATTCAGAAGGCAGCAAGTGAACGACGCACGGGTAGGTGCAGGAATATTGCGCCAGGAGGAGAAACGTCATAAAACTTTTTTACCAAAAACTATCTCAAACATTTAAGGACCTATTAATTTAGTCATCGTGAAACGCATAACAATCTACCGCTGAGTAGTACTGAGGTCACCTCGTTCCGGCCAAGTAGACGCCATCCGAGGCAGGGCACAGTCTCCGCTCGACATCCATAGAAAATGCATGCAAAAATAAACAAAATCGATACAAAATCGTGTATTTCCTACGCAAGTTCATTAGAGAACTCTTACCGAAAATAAAGATTCTGTTATACTTGTATACGTCGCTGGTGCGCCAGAGGCTCCCCCACAACACGCCGCCGCCGCGGCCGGCGCCGGCTCGTCTTCCTGGATAATAAATTTAAATGCAATAAGGCAATTTCCAGGCCACGTTGCTCAAAACAACATAGATGGCGCTGTTCAGATTTAACGCGATAATTACCTATTTATGTAATTACTGAGGCAAAAGTATACATGCAATTTATTGTTGTTTGATAAGTATTTTGATCAGATATGTATAGAATTATATTGCTACCTAAATTCATTGTCTTTATTATGAGGAGAATAATAAATGGGTGGAAGGTGCGTTGTGCCTGGGTGTAATAACAAGGGTCATCATTAATACCCAAAATCAAAATTAATATATGTCTGTTACCTATGAAATAAGAGGGCTAAACGAAGGCATGTATGACAAGCGCCACTGTTGGGGTGATGGCGTCTCTTGCACGAATTACACTGTATTTCGGAAATTAAACCACTTGTTATCACGTTGCGTTGTTTATTTTACGAGAGCTTGTCACAGAATTGCCATAGACAAAAAACAATTTTTACTTTTTAATTGAAATGGATTATTGATATAATACTAAGGTAAGGCGGGGTTTGTTTGTCGGTATGAATTTAATTTTACTTTATTTATTATATTTCACATATTAGCTTTAAGCAAGAACAGCCACCTATATTGATTTTGGGCAACGCCACCTGCAAAGTCCCTCAATACATTATTTCACTAAACACGTCTCATTATTATAATATTGGTAAGCAATGCTTCATTCCTTTTACAATTAGTTTACAGCATTCGTTCATAACATAACATATTAAGCTTACAACAATATTTACAATAATTCGGCTAATCAGAGATGAGCCAACATCCAGCGCAAGACGAACTAAGTGCCGACGCACAAGGAGGTACCCTATGTTCATCAACATCTAACAAATAGCTTATCAAAAAAGCAATAAATTACGTTGGTACAATACATAAATTCACGTTTATAATCAGTTATTGTGATACGCACAGCCATTATTCATTGTCTCTATAGGTATGACGAGAGATAAAAAAAACTATTTTTTAACTTAATCATTATTTTTATCTACAAAGAATAGGTAATTTGCCACTCGAAGCATGTTGAATGCTCATCTATTATATCTCTGAGATTACGAGACAAATATCTGAGAAAGAATTTACAAAAATATCTGAGTTTACAAAATAGTGTAATCGATATAAGTAATTTATTTTAAAAAATAATATCATTTTTAAGCAGGACATGTAATTTTGTAAATTACCTATTCATATAAAAGTTTTTGCAAAACTAATACATAGACAAATGTCGTAATAACATAGTTGTAGTTATTAAATTCGAGTTCCTGTAATATAGACTGACTAAGAAGGAAAGGACCCACAGCGAAGAACGGAGCCAACACTGCCCGCTATACTTAAACCACCGGCTGCGCATTGAGGGAAGCCCACGGGTCTAATCGACAAGCTTACGAACAATTATTTGCCGACCCTGCGCCGCCACAGCCGCGGCCGCGGGCCTTCACTCGTGCCGCGGAGTACATTTTAAAACTGGTAGCGCTCACTATAATACGTCAACAAACCAACACCAACATAGCCGCGGCGGACACCATACAATTAGTGTATTGTATTCCATATACAACACATTTTAGTACCTACCTCGGGCTATATACGTGTCAGTCAGCCGACTAAATGATGTCGTTACCACATTGTGATTGTGATCTATAACAGAGAAGTATGTCGCGGGTTGTCGTAACTGTAATGTACTGGGGCCTACGGTTTGAACCCATCACGTATATGGTAATGTATTGTGCGTGTAATGATGCTCCTGCCAGCGTGCCAATGTCGCCGCCGCCGGCGCAGGCGCAGGCGCGGGCGCGGTTGTCGTTGCCGCGTCAATAGGCCGTTACTCGCTTTATGACAGTCACCGACTCCTTTCTCATTACAGCCGTTTACACATTTAATAGTTCATAAAACATCAGCAGCGCGTGCGCTGCTGCTCTGCATGCGAGCAAGCATCGGACATGCACTTTCTTTTTGACGTGACTTATTGTAGATTTGCCGCAGATGGCATTGACTACTTGGCCGGACAAATGGGGAGACCTGAGGGCTCTCGTCGGACACCCTCCACTATATTCTCCTATATATACACTATATTCTCCACTATATTAATGCACCTATACTGTAACGCATCTGTGAACTATAAAGCTCTAAATATTCACAGGTGATCAAACAAAAGATATGTCGTGTTCATGTCATCCAGGGGAGTGGCTCACTTTCCTTTAAATAGAGTTATTGGTTGAGGAGATAAAAGGGACGAACAGGCGGCGTCTTACACACGTATATTGCGGGTCGATCCTAGTAGTAGATAATAATGAATTCGCTGTTCAAACCGGGCACCGAAAACTCATTCATCAATATTACAGACACCGCCGTGACGTAACATCGTGAGGACGAAGGACGGTGTCACCTGAGGGTGCCACTTATCACAGGTCCAGTGACACACTCGTGTGACAAGATTGACGAATGGATCGAGGGGGCCCCTTGTTATTGTGACTATCTTCGAAAATATTGAAGCAGTTGATTGGACGTGTGTCTCGCAAGTGTTGCGCGGCTGCGGGCGCGCTGCGGGCCGGCGGCACCCCGCCCAGCGGGCACTCCGCTGGAAATAGCGCTCGCCTGCGCCGCGTCACCGCGTCATCTGCACACGTATCCGCGCGTCCGCGATATTTATTTTTAACCTTTGTCATGTCAAACACGCAGCTGACACAAATAATATAGCGCTCCATGTCGCCCGCCAAAAACTACTCGTCAACTGCGCCTGCGTACTGATATCGCTTGTTGATGATGATGATAGTAACTGAAGGAGAAATAAAACTAAAATTCAAGCAATAGCTCTCGAACGTGGTGCACGAGTCTACAAGCGGACGGACGTGGCGTCACCGCTGCACGCCGGTCATGATCCCGACACTCGTCTGGTGCTGGTGACATTAGGTATTATGATCGGCAACGGGTTAGAACACTAATTATTCATTTATGTAATTAAAGAATTACGTGAGTGAGAGTGAAGGTGGTGGTCGCGTGGCGGCCAGCAAGGTCAGCGCGGCGGCCGCGCACTGCGCCCGCGCCGGTTTATAATCGCTATAAATAACCTACGGAACATATCGCAGCACGACAGGTGTTAATATAAATGATTGTTATTATACAATCAAAATAGTAACTGTTATTATGTACGATCAACTAATCTTATAACTTTCAAAACGAAGAGAGCTACAGACGAGGCGGTAAATCACGTTTTATACGAAAACATCTCCGTAAGGGGTTTATTTTTATTATATGTTGAACAAAACAAAATTATTCAGGGAAAACAATATACAAACGAACAATACTCATTTTGAAGCATTTATTGTCTATCAACGTACTTAATTGAAGTACCCGGCTGCAGTAAGCGATGCAACGTGAGGGGGGGTTGTGTCGACACGCGCCTCGCTGGTCATTGTTGGAAATTGTTCGTTTCTACAGCTGGTCATTCTTATTTTAAAATATAATAAAATATTGTGTAACGTAGAACTTTTGTAGGTAGAGCTTATTCGTGGAGAGAGGGCCGACAGGCGCGCCGCGGTGGCGGGTGGACAATACATGGGGACAGGAAGCGTCGCTGTGCAGCCGGTGGACGTCAACACGTGGACACTTCCATATTCAAAAGAATGTCGGGAAGATGCACGACATGTGGGTCACACACACGTCGCCGGGGTGGGTCACACGTCCGCACATCCCCGCACTGTGCCCTCGGGTGCCCGACGTTAGAGGAGCTGCCTGCTGCCGCCGCCGCAGCCCACACTTCCCACTTTTTCTCTAAGTACATACGCGACTTAATATCAAACATCAATATTTTTGTTACTGATTATGGAAATTCACGTCAAAAGTTGACTGCAGAGTAGGTTTACGTCCGCCCAGTAATTCAAACTTGCAGCCACTTTCATTTACATAAGTATGTCTCTCTATTAGAAATACGCTGTACTTACCACGACGCGAATCTAATCTTCTATTTATAATTTATGACATGCCCGGATACAGGCTGATACGTTGGTTGGTACACATGTTATGTACTTACATTAACTCGCGCCTTTCAATACCTAATAATCAATATTCGTATAAGTAGAATTACATAACATCACAAGATTACAACGGCTCCCGGTACTGTGGGGTCTGTGTTAAAAAAATAATGATAAAAGAATCGTAAGAGACTGGATTACTGCCCTGGGCCTGCTGTGGTGTTGCCAAAATATTTTTTAATGTTTTAGCCCCCCGTGTACATAAGCTGCATAAGCGAATTAAAATAAAAAATAAATGCAGTTTTTTCATAAAAATAGTAATAAAAGACTGGTTGGAAATGTCGGAAATAAAAATATTATTTATTTATTTATATGTACCTATATTCCTGATGATGATCTAAAATGTAAATGCATTGTTTTATTTAAGTTTACGCGGTTATTATCATAATTAAAACACATGTCAAGCAGTCGCCGTGCGGGGAGTCGCTGTCCACGCTACAATTCGGGGTTACCGCGTTCAAAATAGGGATCGGGAGTCTCATATCCCTATTTTGAACGCGGTAAGAACCCGTTATTATGTTTAATTAATGTAAATGCGTCCTCAAGCAGCCACCGAAGCTGCGTGCTCGACGTGTGATTGTTAGGTACTTATGCTTTTCGTGTATTTTATATAAACCGTGGTGCTTACAAATACTTTGATACGGCTGCTGCGGTTGGAACAAAGCTGATGTTTTACTATACATAGCCATTAAAAAAGTAACAATCTGCCAGCCGCGTGCGCCGGCTCACAGACCGCGTCTTATATTTATGAGTAGCGTTACATCAACTTTTATGTCCACCGATAAACATACTTTTTATGGTTTAACATATTATTTTTATGAGTAGGATCGTTAGTGACAGATATTTAACAGCGATGCGGGAACCATGGTGGCGACCGGCGGCGGCGGAGCACGAGGCCCGCTGCAGTGGACGCCGCCACCGGCTGCGAGGACGGTTGGCAATCTGCAAATTGCTCATCGCGGCACGGGGCGGCGCACATTGGCAGAGTGATTAGTGAGGGGTGAGGGGTGAGGAGTGGAGGGCACGGGGCGCACCACCGCTCACAACCGGCTCACATAATACTGTGTCTTTCGATGCGAAATAAAGAATGCTCCGAGCATAAGGAACATTATTTTTCTTCCGATACAAAAAAATAACCGGCACACTGTCGCGGTGCGGGCCGTGGCGCGGGACGCCCGCCTGCGGACGCGGGGCGGCCACGGCAGCCGCGCTGTGTAGCGGCGCCCTAACATGTCACCTTATTCACAGTAATACCGCTATTGCTATAGTTGCCATACTTAATGTCATTAAATCGTTCTCGTCCGGCCTAGTTTTTTGTATTATTTTTCAATTTTATCACAAACTGAGATAGATACTTAAAAGCTCTTTTACAAAATAATTCTTTGAAGTTTTTATTGTTTCTGAACATTTCTCCGTGGGAGCGTCACTCGGTTGGTTTCGCCGTTAATACACAACTTGATCAAACTCCTGTGACCGCCGGGCGCGGACACTACATCGTACAGTATCCAGCTACTCGGCCGCGACGTTCCACGTTCAGTAAACAAATTCATAAAATATGTTCTTCTTACTCAACAGTGACGGATTGACAGCACAGAGCTCAGTGGAGTATGGTCACACGTGTTGTTTACGTGTGACATGACGAGTGAAGTAGCGGCGCGCCCGCATGGCCCACCCGGCCATGGCTCCGCGGCCCCGTTGTGCGACTGATAGGACCCCCATTACACTAGTAAACTCTATTTTGAAAAGTGAAACATTTAAGGCATTGAAATTGTACCTAACCTAGATATTTATTCTTTGATTGAGATCTCTGGCTTGAGCTGAAACAAGATCTAACGACCCTTATAGGATTTTATAGATCATTAAGTATCATCATAAATATATAAAGGGACCTACATTGAAGTAGGCTTCAAATTGTAGACATCCGTTGAAATATTGTTTGGAGCGGCGACGCAAATCGGCAATAAATAGCCGACCGCGGGCCGTGCTCTCTTGATACAACTTCAAACGCTCCTGCGGCGGCGCGTGGCTCGTTTATCCGTCGCTGATAATATGTTCCGGTGGGTTCAGTTGATATCCACTTGAAGGAGGCGAGGAGTGGCGCACGCGGTGTGCTGATGCTGGTGGTGGTGGTGACGAGTGCATGACGTCACGCTCCGCCGCCCCCACCGCGGCAGTCATTGACCTCGTGTCATTCATTAGCGTCACGTCGCTTATATTACGAGAGAGTGATACACATACATAATAAATTATATCCCAAATCATTAAACGAGTATGAAACACACATTTAAATAAATTCCTGGAAAATCATATTGCGATATAAATTGTCAGGCTACGTTGTATTCGTTTCGCGTCAAAATCAGCTCGAACACGATCACGCTGTCACTTAGTTGAGAAATCCATTATCTTCCCCAAAGAACATGTAACTCCCGAGTTTTCCAATTATCTTTTTCAATGAAGATAACAAAGCTTCTCCAGTATTTACTAGGCGCTGGAGGTGCGCGTGGCGGCTGTGACGTAAGCGGCGCGCCACCTACGTCATAATGGACTATTAAACGAATATACTCCCGCTCCTGCGTTAAATATCTGATTAAAGGATGTGTAGCTCAGTAAATCTTTCTATGCGCCGTAAGTACCGCCATTTGTATATATTTCAAATTATGAGACTAGTAGCGAGAAAGAAAAGAAGCGTCAGAGCGGCCACCGCTCGCTGCTTATAAACGTTCGCTTATCATGTAGTGACATTACGCATCAAAGAGAGGATCCTCGCGGGTACGCCGCGCCGGTGCGTGGAGTGAGAGGCGTCCCGTGGGACGGGGCGGGCGCGGCCGCTAGTTTTACTGCCCCGGGGCCAACTTTGTCCGCTGAATCTCCTTTATACTTACTTTGCGGCGCCGCGGCGACCATCCGAACTTTGTGCCGCAAATTAATTCCCTAAACTCGGAAAGTAACATTTACTTTTTGTGCCTATATAAATGGAAGTTGGCCGTATTTCACGACCACACGTGTCATGTGTGCAGTGCGCGAGTACAGCGGGCGGCGGCCGTGGCGGGTGCGGGCCGCATGGTTTATACTCAATAAAGACTGATGTGGGCCATATTTCATCAGTAAGCCCCGCCGCCGCCGGCCGGTATCATTCATACCGGGGCTCGAATTAATTTCACGATACAAAAATTGTCGTTTGCTCGAAATTGACATTAATTGAGCGGCAGCAGCATCTTGGGGAGAGATTTAGTCGACGTAGACGTATGTGTCGTGTTGTGGTCACCCGGCCGACACCCACCTACAATAGAGACGGACGCGTAATTATCGGATGTGGCCACTCGCGGCACCTCGCAGCGACACGCGCGAGGCGCACTCGGGGCCGCGCGACAATTGCCAGCCGTCGCGGCCTCGCTGCCGCGCCGCGGGGTCTACGTGTTACGACCATTTTAACCAAACAACCGACAGTACATCGCAACAAACGTATAACTATATTAATCCGGCGCGCCATCTTATCCTCGCCTTACTGTGTACTTGTAGTGTTCTCAATTAGTTGTAATTGCTGCCACCAACTAGCTGTGCGCCAGATCTCTGGGAACATCCACAAGGCGGACTAATAAACATTTACTTTTATGTTTCACTCACACACCAATATTATAGAAGCCACTTAACATATTGTGACAGAACACGTGACGGGTGTTGCGCGCGTACCAGTGCGGTGGTGAGCGCGCACTCACGCAGAGCTACCGGAGGTCGTGGCAACATACTCCACCGCACCCGTAAATTGTTGACATTTCAAGACTTAAAATAAGACCTGATTGTTCTACAATAGATATTTATCTAGCTTATTTGTCGTTGTTATTTTTACTGTCACCACACAAACGATTCAACATCATGTCAAGAGGAAATTGGTGGCTTTATATCGGTGGCAACAGTAGTCAGGCCGCTTTATTTAGCGAAACAACCTAGTTAACATAATTAATTTAACGCGTTAGCAACGAGAAAATAATGAAGCTCACTTTCCAGATGGTAATCTACTCGAGCCGCACACATTATCATGTACGTCGACGTCATGTAAAGAAGTACAATTGACAACATTTCAAATTTTTAAGCCGTGGTTTTTTTGTGCTATTTCGAAAGTACTTGTTTAAATAGAAGACACGTATTTTTTCTTTTCAAGATTTTTCCACTAGAAGTTACAAAAAATATTTTTTGAAAATTGGATTCTGCCATTGATAGAATGAAGGCAGTATAATGCAATGTACCTTTGCATGCGTATTTAAAACAAGTCGCAAACAAAGTGTCATGTTATGTATGACATTTACTTTTTTTATAATTTTTATGTAAAGGTCTGAACTTATTATGCCTTCCTCTTCTGACCTCGTGGATTTTTCAATATATTTCTATTATTACTGAATTAAAAAATCTGAAAAAATGTGTTTTGTGTAAATCATAGAAATATCTCGAAATGGTTTTCGATTTAAGGCACCTTAGTAAAAATGAAATGTTGTCAATTATTGCGACGCCGAGTTTGATTAATTAACCGCCGCCCGCGCCGTCTCGATGCGTGCACGTACATAAGACGCTCGCCTCGCGACACTCGCTGTCAAAGTTCGCGACAACCTCTTAACTTTTTAACTACTGACTGACGCGACGTCGTAAATCCGCTCTCTCTCGAAGATCTGACTCAATTTAGACAAGTTAAAGTGTATTCGTTTTGCATACGTACTGGAATTAAAACAAAATGTAATTAAACCGCAGCACGGAGCGGCAGCTGCTGCATGGGTCCTGCCGCCGCGCTCGTCGCGACACGCTGCTCGCTCTGATTAACTTTTTTGAAGGTTTCATTACATATTCTAAACTAGAGTCATGGGTATACTATTCGGTAAAACTATTAGGAATAGGAAAAAAAACCAGATATATTAACAGCCTCACACACTCCACTGCTGGACCCCTCAGTCAACCGGAGGGGCATGGCCCATGCTCCACCGCGCTACTGCTACGTAACATGTGTTTGTTTAGATAATAAATTTAGTGGTTGAAGTAGTGGTCGAATACTTTGGTTGGTGCACTAATCAATAATAGGTACTATAGAAAATATTCAATAGAAGGTACCTACTTACATACCAAAAGGAAATAAACTTTTTAATACTGAAAAGTAAAAAATAAATGATTAACCACAAAACGTATTTATTTATTATTAATTCGTTTGTGACATAAATACTACTATTATGTCACAAACGCAATAGTAGCATGAACAAATCATAACAGTAGCATAAGAGTATGTAGAGAACCGGAGAGGAAATATGATTGGCTACCTGATACGACACGATTCATTTATAACAAACATTATAGAAGGAAAAATTGAAGGGAAGAGAGGAAGGGGTAGACCTAGGATAACATTTATGAAACAAATAAAAGAGAAGGTGCAGGTCGTGTCGTATCGGGAGGTGAAGGATTTGGCGGGAAGAAGAGAGGAATAGCGGTTACTCCACCGACAAGAGTGCAGCTCTTAAATAGAGAGAGAAGATTATGTACAACATAGACAAGGTACGTAGGTACATTCATCTGTGAAATGGACACTCCCAGCGGGGCGTGGAGGCGGGACTGCGCTGCCGCCGGTTGACCAAGCCATTCTTAATTCCGGTTTGAAGTTCCGTGCTCATCACATATCGTAAACGCATTTTTAATATTTCCTTACATTCATCGCTGCTGGCTGTAAACTGGCCCCGTGTGGCCGCATACGGCGCAATACATCGAAGAACACCAGTTACATAACCGGTTACTATTTACTGATGTAAGTGAGTAATCGTTACATGAGCCATGTCAGGGGCCTTTGGCTCTGACATCCACCTCACATCCCACACGATAAGAAGACGAGTACTTACGTAATGCGTGATTCCCGGGGCGGTTAATAAATAATAAGTAAGATGTGTAATAGGTACTATAGGTATAGTATAATGCAGCCAGTTGGTTTGTAATAGTTAGGTAGGTATCAGGAGCACACCGCGGGGAGTACGTGCACATTCCACCACGGTCACATTGTACCTACTTGTAGCGTGAGTGTGGTCGTGACTGCTCACGGGGCCACACGGGGCCTCACGAGGCCACACGGGGCCTCACAGGGGGCCCCACCACCGCCGCCGTCCTCTGTCTATCCCCACGGCCACTCGCGCTGTAACTACTGACTACTTTTATGTGAGAGTGTTCCGTACGTCATAATGCAGATAGAAGCCACTCAGTGTACATGATTTCGATCTGAGATGACTTTTACAACCAGAGCGCGTCTCAGTCGATCTGCAAATCTAATCCTGTTAGTCAGCGTCAGCAGCACATCCACAACAAAAATAAGTAGATATACCTAACCTAACGAGAGCGTTTGTACTTGTAATGCAAAATGAATCACAGAATATTCCATAATAGTGAAAACGACTATGAGGAAAGTAATTAAAATAATTCACTATTTAAAACAATTACTAAGCAATAAAGCTACTTAGGTAATAGAAACAACGACCATAAAGTTGCTTATTCTTAACAATTTCCTATAACATTGGGATTACTTTTAAAGTGACTATTTCGAATTTTCGTTCCGGCACTTTATGTGATAATTGATTCTGTAAACGTATTCAAAGCCTCATAACGTTCCCGGCGTGATGCGTCGCGGGCCGCCGCCGCCGTGTGTACCGGCGGCGGGGTCTTGACCTCGAGGTCGACGGTTTCAATAGCTCGCTCGTTGGAGCTCAGGGGGAAATCTCGGTGGAAATTCTTTGTTTCTTTTAATTTAATTAATTCGTTTTCAACCTGGGTGAAACTCTGACGCTTAGCTAGCACGGTGGCGCTCCGTTCCAGCAGCTAGTCTCGTTACCATCACCCCGCATACATCCAAACCCGCCGGAATCTACCAACCAGATGTAACGCAGTGTATTAAATAAATTCAGTGCAGGTTCAACGACGATTTCAGTAACAATTGCCAGACAACACTTCGCTGCGCGCAGACTGATTCAGATTCAGGTCGGTGCCATGAAGTGCAATGCAAATTCGACGGCGCGGCGGGAGATGTGCGAGCGTAATGTGGCTAAGTGCAGAGAGTGTCGGGAGTGCAGGGGGCGGCGGCGGGGTTACACTAACTGCGCCCCCGCCCGCCCCGCACCGCCCCCGCCCCGTGGTATGCGACCTCCATTTCTTTGTTTTCTTACGTGTACAGATCCCGAGAAGATATTTTACGCTTGTTCGATTTGCGATAACACGCGAAGGGATCGCGAACCGACCCGGGATTATCGCACCGTAAGCGATACACCGGATTATCAGCAACTCGCCGCACCGCCGCTGATCTGCAAATATTGTTGTTTATTTCTGTAAGAAGTGATAGGGCTGAATCGTCTGGTTGTCCGACAAACAAGACGTGTTTCAGACATTTACTTACGTGTCTACATAAAGCCGCTACTAATTAATAGGTACTGAAGTAAGCGGTACGTGGCGTATGTTCTGTAATTGAACAGTTTCTGGTTTGAGTGTAGTGTGGGTCGAGTCCACCGTCGCCTCTGTATACACACCGGAGCCGTCAATAAGTTTAGTGTATCGTGCAGCAGGCACCGCCAGCAGTGCGGTAGCCGCAGCATGCCTCGCAGCGTAACGTATGACGTACCTGTGCCATGGCGTCTTGTTTATCATTTATTTAAAAACACAGTAAGTTAATACGTGGTGATCCGGTTGATTGAGATGAGCCCTGTGCCCAGCAGTGGGACATATGCCATAACCTATTTACCTACGATATGTAAGTACCTACGACAGTCGTTCATTTTCTTCAGAATCATTGTCGCGTTGATCCTTAAAAGGTTCGGTGTGAATAACAAACAACCCTGTATAATTAACCACATCCACAGTAGGTAAGTGTGCGTTCGTTCTGGCTCGGTGTGGACGGTGGAGGGATCCTGTAGTAGTATCTTTTTTACGACCGAAGCCCACTGAGGGTCTCGACCCAAACGACCCGCACCACTCTCGAAAACGACTCTAATGTAACGATTTGTTGAGTTTTGTAGGATACACGACGCATCAATATCGAGGACTCTTACTGTTAGGGGGAAAAGTATAAAAGGAATTTCGCTAGATTTGTTTTTTAATTCCCATCTATTGTAATTTCTTCATCTATCGTGTGGGTTGTGAGGTGGAGTACCAACCTCATCAACCCTGATGTCAGGGTTACTATTGAGCCGCCAAAGGCCCCTGACATGGCTCATGTAACGACTACTTACTTACATCAGTAAATAGTAAATAGGACCAACAACTTAACGTGCCTTCCGAAGCAAGGATCATCTTACTTTCGGACAATCAGGTGATCAGCCTGTAATGTCCCAACCAAACTAGGGACCACAAAGTAATTTTTGTGATATGTTCCCACCGGAAATCGAACCCAGGACCTCCGAATCGTGAGCCCCACGCTCAACCACTAAACCACGAAGGTCGTCATAATCAATTTGGACGAAAACAATGCGAATTAGTAGAGAAAAATAGCGCACGCGCACGTCTTCACACGTCGTAATCCCCATTTGTCCGGCCAAGTAGTTAATGCCATCTTACAATAAGTCACGTCAAAAAAAAAAAAAACACGTCGTAATGTGTCGCTTGTTGACAGTTATCATGAGCAACCAAGCCCTAGATTTTGTGTTTTTCGACTGAATAAAAATAGCAACGTTAACGGACTAAATTGTCAGCATTGCATTTTGTCTTGATAAGCACTAAAAGCTAACTATGCTGAATGAATGTAGGTAACTACCAATGTTCGCAAACCTGGGCCCCGGGCTGTGTGCCGGCCGACCAACCAGTGCCTGGTGCACTCCCAATATGGGCCGCCTGAGGGCAGCGGTGCGTGAGGACGACAATACCACAACCATTGAACGTACACACCTCGAGACATGTTATTATTACATTCACACCCAATACACAATTATTTATTGCATTCCATGTAGTTGCATTGCATTGGGGTGTTACATAGACATGGGAACTAAAACATGGACCCTGTAGGGCACAGCAACGTTGAAGGGAAGAGAGGAAGTGTGTATTAAAATTAAAAACTCGTGTGCAGTATAATAGCTCTTTTTAATTAGCATTGTTTTTAGATATTTCATAAATAAATTAGTTTTAGTTTCATCTTATAAGTAGGTACTCCCTAACTGCCTCGGTGGTCCAGTGGTTGAGCGTTGGACTCACCATCCGGAGGCCCCGGGTTCGAATCCCGGTGGAGACAAATCACAAAAATCACTTTGTGATCCCTAGTTTGATTAGGCCATGACAGGCTGATCTCCTGATTGTCCGAAAGTAAGATGATCCATGCTTCGGAATCCACGATGAGCCATTGGTCCCGGTTACTATTTACTGATGTAAGAGAGTAATCGTTAGGTACATGAGCCATGTCAAAGGCCTTTGGCGGCTCAAAAGTAACCCTGACACCAGGGTTGATGAGGCTGGTATTCCACCTCACAACCCACACGATAAGAAGAAGAGAAGTACTCCCTATTTCTCGTAAGTATTTTGATTGTCCGCTCGTTTCCTTCTGCCGTTGTGTTAAACCTAACAGTTGCGTACATTGCGCGCGTCAAGTATTTATTAATTTAAGTATAGCGACACAGCGCCGGCGAACCACAACCCGAGTCAATACCGCTTGTGTAGGAATAAATATATCCCGCTGGCATGCCACTCAGCCACCATTCATAATTGGTATAATTTACGATGCGCCGGCATTGTAAACAATATATTATAAGTATTTATTCAATTACATACCTACATACGTCATTTATCATCATGAAGACAATCATTCTAAGCGAGAGTGTTTAAAGCAGTCCCTCGACGTACCCGTCCGGCGACCGCCCGGGAGCCTCCTCAACCGTAATTACATCTTGTAAATACTACCTCTGCCGAGAACCACTCAAAAGATAATGAGACTTATTACCGCCCCTCCCCCTCCATCCCCCGTCCCTTCTCTAGGGATGAGTCTCGATCACAATTAATAGCATCACTACAATCAAAACCAGTCAAAAGCTGCCGGTGGTGAGCGGTGTGTACGACCGCCGGTGTACTCTGCGACACCGCGCCCCGCCGCCCCGCCCCGCCCCCCTGCACACACACACACACACACACACACACACACACACACTTCCTACTGAATGCCAATGTCACACGCGCGTTGTCATTCAAGTGCGTCGAGAACTGTTTCAGATCGGCATTATCTAAAACATTTAACGGTATAGGTACTTATCGTATATTTTAATCGTGTAACTCGTTCTATACGTAGAGTTAAATTTAAATCATTTTTATCTCACACGCATCCATCGTACGTAATTGTAAAACGCGTAGTTATAAATCGTTATTTACGAATACGTATAAATTAGGTGGTTCGTACTATACAATCTATTTGTGTTTTGGCTCGTGGATAAAACTTATACAACAGGTAACGGCTCCAAAAATAAACAAACACAAATAGCGCGGCGGCCGCGGTGCCACGCGCTGCTCCGCACCAGCTGGTCGGCGCCGGCGGCGGCGGCGGGGCAGGAGATCGGGCGATCGGGCTCCACGAAGCAGCACCCATGTACACACTGACATACCGCTGTAAGCGTGTGTGTAATAAATACTGAGCTACCTTTCTCCATTCTGTCTCCAACGCGTACAGGTCATCTACCCAGGACTTGCTGGGTCTGCCTATACGTCCAGGAGCTGTCCCCTCTGTGACAGCTGCGCCCACCAACCAGACTACCCACATCCTACAAACACGGCCAGCACACTCTTACAGTCTTTTTGCTCAAGTCCGCCATGTACGTATTTGGCGTGGTGTTTCTAACACAATCTTGTCTCTCAACTAATTAAATTGTTTAGTAGTCAGGTTTGAGTTGCTCGGAAGGAAAGCGCATGAAAGAAGAACGCAATAATGAGAGTTACTTAGTCACGCCATGAGAGCATGCGCGGGCCAATTGAACGTCAAGATAAGAAACGTGACTAAATAAAAATTCAGAGGGGATGTTAATATGGTTCGGATGCGGCATTAGAGCGGATGGAAGCAGTAGGATTAGGAAATTGGTGTATGAGGAAGTATTGATAAGACGATGGCCAAACCTATTTTACTAAGAAAAACTTAGATACGGTCTACTAACAACCACACGCGTAATATAATATGAAGTAATGAATGCAAGTGTATGAGGCAGCAAGACATGTACGTCAGCTGAGGCGCAGGCACTGATCAAAGAATACTGCACAGGTCAGCAACATCCAATCATACATAATAATAATTTATCTACTGTGCAGTAACATGAGTATCAGTTAGGCACAATATAGGCGCAGAGATCCGGTAGATCAAACTACAAGCAGCAGTGGCAGCTGCAGCTGTAGCACGGCGAGCTCCGTGTCGGTGCGGCGGCGCGGCGGTGTCCCCGACGGAGCCGGCCACAGCAACTCCACGTCCACAGCTCGCAGCGGCGGACGCTTTCTCAATCGATGACGACACTCCCGCCGCATATTTTATACTCGAGTCCCGATTGTTAACGCGCAAAGACATTTTCATGAATAGTGTAGTTGGATTTTCACAAGGATCACAGAAAATGCAAATGCCAAAAACGGGACGCAAACACGAGTTTCTAAAGTATTCCGCTCAGAAAACGTAGTTCTATGATACGTGATGTAATAATTTACGATCACGATGGACGGACATACGGTTCATCATATCCATCCCAGGACTTCGTCCACCACACATGGCGGCACTTGGCTCGGAGTCCTGCTTGCCTCCGCTGATAGAATAATATTAAGAATTACCTAATAGAATTATTATGATGGTATTCAGAATAATCACTGAGAGGGGAATTAAGACGGCTCCATTGTGTAGAGCTAATGAAAGCAAGTAGGACTACAAGCGACGTGTAAGGCAAACGTTATTAAATTAAAGGGTTGCAGAGAGTGCCTGGTAGACTTTCGTTACAAGAATATATTTTGGTGTAGTGCAGTCTACGGTCGAGAGGTAGGGAGCATGAGAAGTCCAGCTCGTAGCAAGTTTGTGAAAACCATATAACATTTAATTTATGTATATCGAGTTCTGCATTTGCGACTGACGAGGCGTTACGTGCACTGATAATAACTGAGTGAGCATAGCGGCCTATCTATGTCAATCCGTATATTGCTGCCCACCCTCGTGGGCCGTCGCGCCGCGGTGCTCTCGACAGCCAGCACTCGCCGTGCGCGCGCCTCCGCCGTGATCTCTCTTGTAGAACAGACGAACATCTTGCGGTTACAATAACTTATAATAATTGCGCTTGGCGGCCAGCCAAGGATGCTCGGCGACCTTTACACATCTTTTATTTGTTTTTCACGTTACATTACTTGGTAATATAGGTATAGAGAGGCGCAAGTTGGTGGTCGGCGCACGTCATGTACCTACTGGTATGGGTACCTGTATGTACTTGTACAGGGTGTAACTGGCATCGTAACGAATACTGAGGGGGATGATTCAGACCATGATTCTGAGTTATGTCAAGTGGAATTTTCCGTCGCACATTTATGATTTTTTGTGATTCTTAAAATTATTTTCAAATCTATTCTTTTGCGATGAAAAATTCCACTTGATATTATAGCTCAGAATAACAAGCTGAATCATCCTCTTCAGTATTCGTTGCGATGTCAACTAAACCACGTATAAGTACGTACAGGTAGCCGTACAAGTACATATGGGTGACACCGTAACGAATACTTAGGGGGATGATCATGATTGTGAGTTGAAAAAAAATGGGAAAAATCATGAAAATTTCAGTTTTTTTTTATTGTTTTCAGTTCCATATTTTTGTGACGGAAAATCCTACTTGATATCGACTCAGAATCGCTCAAAGTTTACTAGCACCCTGTATACTGTAATGAATTACAGCGAGCAATACTTGTGCACTGTTAGGGTGCCTCAGTACTACATTGTTGCAATTACCAATATTTATAATTATTACATACCATAACCTCACGACTGTATCCCAATTGGGGTAGTCAGAGGTACATCCATCGAGCTTTCTGTTAGTCCAACGTGATAAATGGTGAGTTTATGGTGATGGTGGTGGTTGGTTTTATTCACGCCACACAACAAGCACATAACATAAACAGTAACACTGTAGCCACAGCCGCTCCCAGTGGCCCGCGGCTGCCCCGCCAGCTGTAAACTTATTTATCAACCAGAACAAACCCCCAACTTTCACTTAGAAACGCGAACACTTATTTAAATATGCATATTTTTTCCATTGTTTGGATTGAAAAAGATATACAGATTTACATTATACTTAAATTATTCCAAAGTTTGAATAAAACGGGAAACTGCTGGTCGGTTGAGAAACTTCTTATGCTAAGTATTTGATGGGCAGGCTGCCTGGCGTTGTGGTCCTCCACAGTGACAGCGTGATTGCAAGGCGCTCGCTCTACTAGCAGCCCAACTGGCCGCGCCGGCGGGGACGGCGGTCTTAGAACGTCATTCTTCCAATAGTAACTTAATCAATTAATTTTCAGTTTATTCAAAAGCCCGACCCGGCCCCCGCCCCGCGCCGCCTGCACTGGCGCCTGCGCCGCGCCCTCGTAATGGACTCACTTAAACGACTAAAACGTTTTACCGGTTGATCCTGAGACCTACTTCCGTCGACCACCAGCGCCACTCGTCACCAACACGCACGCGACACACATAAGAATAAGAATAAAATAAATTTATTGCCAGTAAAATGAAACGTAACGTAACGTCCACTTTCAAAAATATTCTAATTAAATAACCCGCCCCGAACACAATTTATTTACGAGTGGAAGCTACTCTCCATGTTAACACGACTACACAGAATGGCGCAAGGACTTGATAGGAGCATAGGAGACCATGTTTTCATTGAAATTCACACACATGCTGTAGGTATTACTTAAAATACAAAAGAGATAAATATGAAATCATCCCATAAAATATAAATTTATTCTATTCTTTGGATGTCATACTGTGGATGTAACGTTACGTGAATGTCCATTTCATTTTTCGTATAGAGAGATTACAAAATACAGAAGTACCTAACATCGTTGTCAACCAACCACAACGTGGCGTGATATTATACGAGTAGGTATAGACTGAGCGTAGTCGCAGCCTTGGCACTAACACCAGCGTCGGTGAGGTCGGTTACAACCTACATGAAACGAAGACGGCCCAGGCAGCGTCCCCGTGCGGCCGGCGCGTGCAGCCCCGCTGGTGCTGTCCTCTCGGGGCCACCACTTCACCACTCAAAATATTAAAAGCTCGTATTTTTACCAGTGAAACGAATTTTATTAAGCGTAAGCACTCTGCGCGGAGGGATCGAGTGTTTAATTTGGAGTTTATTGTCGATAAATTAAATTATGACATACCAAACGACGGAGGGGAAATCACGTTTTGTGCCTAAATTTAGGCCAGAGAGCCGCCGGCGCATTATATAGAGCAGATATAGTAAACACGTCCACATGCCGCGATGGCCCGCGCGCCAGCCGCGGGCGGCTACAGCTTCACTAAAAATAAAACGTTTGTTCAGGAAGCATAATTGAAGGGAGCACGGTTCGTTACTTGACAAGGTAACATAATGAAATCTTATCCGTTTTAGTTCGTAATTAAAGCAGGGTCGGCGGCAGGGGCGGGCGCGGTCCCCCGCCACACTGACACACGCAGATAACATTATACCGCAGGTACCATCTCCGTGCAATCAAACCAACAATGGCTTTTAACGTTGCTCGAGTACGTAGCCGGTCTGGCGGTGACGTCGGCGTTCACATATAATGATGGAGAGTAGCGTGGTGGGTGATATATGTATGCGGAGGTAATTATATTTGATGAATAAATTAATAAAGTGACTCCTGCTGCGTGTACTCGCGCGGAGGGGGCGGCGGCGCGGCGCGGGGCGGGGGCGTCACGTCGCGGGCTGACGGAATAATTGTGGGCGACATTATCGCGTCAGCTCATTATCGAGTTACCGCGCGACGCGACATCGCGACATCGCCACGCCGCGCGGCACGGTGGCGGTATTGTACGCGGCAAGAACTGATGGCGCGTGCCACCGCCGAACCACTGCAGTCTCTACACTCATGCTTTGCTCGTGATGATGCGCGCGTGTCGCCTCTCACTTTATTTAATTCAGGAACAGTTGGAAAATATTGTAATTTATCTGCTAACATTCTTACTATACTTATCTCATCACCATCAATTTAAGAGCCACGCTCTTGTCGGTGTAGCATTTTCCTTTCCAGTCTATTAAAGGCCAATTTCTTGACTTTACTATAAGACACGACGTTAACCTTTTCTTTAATCTAAACCCTTTTCTTACATTTTTATTTTTTCTTATCTTTTTTTCTTTACTACTTATACTTATCTGCCATTCCAAAACGTTCTCGTTACAAATCGTTTAAAAAAATGTCCGGGTTGAGTCTGAGAGGTCTCAACTCAAGGAACACGTAGTGTCACGGCTCAGTTCTGTATCAGACTAACAAGTAACAGCTCACCAGCACATTGTTGATTTTGATTGGGACATTATTTTCAGGCTGATCACCCCAATTGTCCGAAAAATACCTGAAGCCGTTGGTCCCGGTTACTACTTTCTTATATAAGTACGTAGTCGTTTCATGATGTCAGGGGCCCTTATCAGTTCCATAATAACTCTGATACGAGGGTTGCTGAGGTTGGTAACCCATTTCACAACCCTTACGATAGTCAGAACAATTAATAAGTATATAAGGAGCTTTTGATTTTGTAAGGTTGTAACATCAGCAACAACACGTGTGAGGTCGTGTTGCGGTGTGTCCCGGACTAATACTAGTGTTGTACGGTCCGCGGTCTCGTCAATACCCCGGGGCGCCCGAGCGGCGGCCGGGGCTGCGTGCTGCGTCACGGCAGGAAATTGCCATCATTAGCGCCCGCGCACCTCGCACGTACTCACTATACACTTCATAAATTACTTACAAGAGATTCTTGATACTTTAAAACTCCTTACCCAGTAAAAAAAGTACGGGAAGCATTGAATTATTATTCTATCTTTCTTACTCATATCACTTGCTAAGCACACATTAACTATTTCAGTGATTTTACCAGAGTTATCTCAAAACGCTCAGATGAAGATCTTGATTTCTATTTATTTATACCGCCATGAACTCGACGCGCGTCGCTCATCCGCACCTAGATACCTGCAACTATCTCGTACTAACATATATACAGCCTACACCGAGTTAAGTGAAGGTGCCCCCTCACCGGGCGAATTCGTCTGCAATGTAACATTTATGATTCAATTTTGAGCATTACTTTACAATACTGCTTAATAGCGGGTCCCCTCCCTCGGTGAGGTGTCGCCCGGGACTGTGGCATCGTACCGAACGCCAACTTCAGTACAGTTAAATAACATACAAACATAAACTTGCACCCACCAGTCAGTCAGCGGCTGGCAGATCTCCAAGTAGTCAGAAGATAACTTGCGGCCACTTGTGTTTCTATATTTCCACCTGGCCCACACACGCCTGTCAAGCGGCGCTGGTCCCGCGTGCGGCCGCGCGGCTGCCTCTCGGCTTCGCCAGTCGCCGATGGCCTATGTAAACCGAAATGTTTTCTCTAAATTATCCCGACAAACTAACTCGGTTTGTTAGAGCATGCAAACAAATAACCGCGGCGCGGTCCACACTGATTCAATTAACATTGATTTATGCGATCGCCAAAACTACTCGCCACCACGCCTACGAATCTCTATTTAGAACAACTTTATTTAAGTACTCAAATTAATTCTTACATTTAAAGAACAAGGGGTTAAAAAGGCCGCTTCAAAGCGATGCATCTAAAAAAACAATATTCCTATTTGACATTTGTTTGCATTGCGCACTTACTTTTATGGGAAATTGTAATATTGAGCTCCACCAACCCGCAGTGGAGCAGCGTGGTGGAGTATGCTCCATACCCCCTCCGGTTAATTGAGGGGAGACCTGTGCCCACCAGTGGGACGCATATAGGCTATTTATGTTATGTTAGATGTGCCGTTTTATCCCCCAATACTTGCTTAGTGATAACGTGTAATGCAGTAAATGATTTGGATATTTTGTATCAACACACACACAGTTCATTATATTTATCTTTGGGCACTAACAACAGAAGAGACTGCAACTTGTCTTGTCCCGACTACAATATCACGTCAATCCCTCTACAGTTATAAGGTCAGGTTCGGGACGAGTGAAACAGCTGAGTATCATCTCAAGACTCCTTTATTAATGGAACCTATCTTAGTCATCATACATAACTTATAAATACATATACTACTACACTACACAGTCAACGACATGCCATGATCTTTAAAATATTGTGCGCGCCGGCTGCCCTCGCCCGAGTGGGACCTGGCAGCCTCACCTTCGCCACCACTGGCGGGGACTCCGCTGGAAAGTCTCATCTTCATTTTTATATTAATTACTGTTACAAGAAAGCGTAGGTCTGAGTGGGTCACAAACACTCCGATTGAATTCCTCCGAACAATAACATCCCCTTTACTTCCAATAGTGTCGCTGTGACCCGCGGGCCGCGTAAGTTTCCCCGTAAAACAGTTTAGTCGGTCGTTTTATTGACGGTTTGTAACGTCGTATAAATAGTGTTGTTCTGGCTGGTGTTGGATATTTTAGTTCGGAAGCTGCGGCCGCGGGCAACCTCAGCCGCGTGCGTCAGCCGTGTCGCCTCCACGCCACACACCAACTTCCACCCAGCATGCTGGATACATGGGATCGATATACCTACCTACTATTTTCGCCATTCAAAACAGAATATGTGTTGATCATAGTATGATTTGCAATAAATAAAGAATGCGTACAGGTCGCAGCTGTACGTTTGGTTGGCGAGTATTGAATCATTGACAGTGTAAGTGGAGCGGCATGCTCGTGCTCCGGCGGCAGTACCTAATCTGCTTATAAGCTCATTACTGGAGCTCTCAGGACTTAAGCCGCTCCGACGACGCCAACTCCAAGGAACTTCGCCGACATCTCGAACTCGTGTCGATCTCTTGAAAGCTTTTATCTAAATCGGTTTAACTTTAAAATATGTTTTATCACAATTCCATCAGTTAAGGAAATAATACTAATGTAAATAAAAAATAAGTTTGCGCAATAGTTCGGCGAGCAGACACGCTGCAATGACGACGCGACACCATGCGTACCTACAAACAAATTGAACGAATAAGGTAGCTTACCCGACTTACAGAGCATTCACACAAAAATATGCTTATCGATCACATTGACTTAAAGTAATAATAAAGATAAAGACCGTGCACAGGAGTCGCGGCGCGACAGCCCGTGGAGTCGCCTTATCGCGGGGGAGATAAGCCGCCCTCTCTTTAGTTCATCACTCAAGAGATGTTTTCAAAGATTACGTCATTTTCTCTAGATATCAGCTCATTTGAGACGCATTATTCAACAGCGAATGTTCGAAAAATGTGTTTTTTATGTGTCTGGTGTGGCGAGCCGGCGGCGGCGACCATCGCGTGTGCCAAACTTATAACGACGGGCGGGTACCAGGCTGGCCTACTTGCATAAACGTCACCGACAAGTACAACAGTTCTGGGCAGATATGTACTAAAATGGTTCGGGCGAGTTGGAGCAGACAAGACGTTTATAGTTGGTCCGCGCATCACGCAAACACTACTGGACGGTTTAAGATGGGTGTGCTAATTGTGTGATCCGGGGGTAGCCGGAGGGGGAGTGGGAGGGGAGAGGAAAACTCAAAAATCTGACATCCGACGTTCTTGTTCCACTTACATATACGAATACATCGCGTCCGCACTGCAAGTTGCTAGATATTATTCCAATAGCGACATCGACATTCCAAAAAAACGTTTAGTCCAAGATATTGAAATTATCATCGCTCGGCGTCGCTCTTAAATTTGTTATCCTGAATTGTAAGCCCACTCGAGTACTATTGGATTTTTTCAGATTTAATTCTCCGAATCGTTGCATGAATATCAATAAAGCTTTCCACCGCCACAATTTTTTTTTTGTTGACTGAGTTCGGACAGAATTTAACGTAATAGGGTGTGTAAATATTGTACCGTGGAGGCGGCGCGCCTGCGGGACGGCGGCGGCGCGGCAATTGCCTTCCCTAACGGCGGCGGCGGCGGCGCGTGATACGACACAGATCCATCAGTCGGCCACACCGCATCATGGACCTATATTCGTGGGCAGGTGACGTCACAATGGCCTCAACGTCCAAGCCTCCGGACGTCTCGGAGTGAGCTTAAAAGAGGACGCGCCTCGGTGACGTCACCTGATTTATCAATATTCAACTCACCATATCCGCACACATTAGCAGCGCACGCTCTGCTCTGTGTTTTAACTATTTTATTTTGATGTTTTATTTATTTATTTATAATTATATCTAGTAGTACAAACACATCACCATTACAGGCAAGCCCAATGCGATGATGGAAAAACAAGGTTCCTTTGAGAAACCAAATAAACATTCATACAAAATTAACAAAAATGAATAAAAACTATATGACAGAAAAAACAACTTTACAAACAATATTAATAATAAAAAAAAACATATACCATTAACTATTATTTAAAATTATTTAAAGTAGAATTAAGATAAATCAAAGTGGTACGGTGTAAAATCTTAATAACAGCAGTAATTCCACCATTATAATTATATGCATATGACTACATATCAAGTGTTAGGCCTATGACTATTAAATAACAAAACTTGCAACTAACAACAACAATAACAATAAATTAAAGGATGTCAAATATTATGCCAATGAATCTAGATATCTTAATGTTGTGGCTGTGAATTTCGACAACGGACAATGCAATAGGTCAATATGTCTGGAAACTCCATCCACGCGAGTCCCTCTCAAATCCACCGTCTACAGGTAATTCAAAATCGTTTCATGCGGAAAGCCACGGGAGCTCCGTGGTTCCTTCGCAATGAAAATCTGCACATTGACCTAGGTCTGCCAACCATTGCCCAATGGCTCAAATTAGCTTCCAAACGTTTTTTCGATTCTGCTCCGCACCACCCAAATCCCCTGGTAGTTGCGGCTTCCGAATACATTCCGCTTAGGGACGGTACTGACAAGTATCGGCGTCCGAAGGACGTAATATACGATCCCGACGACCCGATTACTCTAGCCATAGAGGCAGCCAATCAGCTCGCGACACCAAACACTTCAGAACCCCGATACCGACCCCGCCGGCGTGGTCGACGATTTCCCTCATTCAGCGGTTATCGCTATCGACCCACTAGGGTCGATTAATCCTTTCAATATTCTTCCTCTCAGACGACGCCCTGAGCCGAGGTTCGTGCCCAACTGGGCACCCTCAGGCCTGTTGTCTTAAACGTTGTACCGGGTGAGAGCCTTCAGCGCTCCCCATTTGTCCGGCCAAGTAGTTAATGCCATCTGCGGCAATTCTACAACAAGTCACGTCAAAATTATAAAACTGGAAACTGCATCAAGGATTCGAAGCGCTGTGGTCAGAGGGGCATGTTTGAGAATATTCGTCCTGCACACTGGTAAAGCAAACATGTCATCGCGTGGACCTTTTCTCAATCTCGGATTTGGAACTATGAGATTTATGCCTGCTAAAACATTTGGATTATTCAATTCTCCAATGAAAATTTTGTAAACATAAGTAGCTAAATCCAGGTTCCTTCTCACCTCCAATGAGCAGTAGCCGACCATTCCCCGAACAAATTGACTCGGATACAGATTTAGTTTAAGTGCGCATTATATCGGGTTGCTTACGTAATGAAATTAATTCTTAATTTTAACGTACATACATAACACATGGATATAATACAACAACCAAACAACCAACAACCACTTACAGTACACATTACAAAACATAACACACAAACAGCCTGTATACGTCCTACGGCTGGGCACAGGCCGGGGCTGTTTAAGGGGGGAGGGGGTGTGGAGCATACTCCACCACGTAGGCTTGACTCACCTGATAGTCCGAAATAGTAACATGATTCTGTGCTTCGGATAGTACACATTAAAAAGTAAAATTATATAAATTATCAAATTAAAAATATTTTACTCTACCCACCCGAATAGAGCTCTGCTGATACATTTCTTACATAAACAAACAATCATTTTGTCTTCGAACATAAGTAACATCCATCTATGACATGTTACATTAATATTGTAAAATATCACAATTATACGTACATAAGTTATAACAAAAATCATCAATAACAAACAATACAGCTTTGTACCTAAGTATATTCATTATTATTAATACCCATAATGAGTGATATGTCTCCCCCTTGGATATGTCCTGCCTGCCCTCCGGGGCTCCGACCCGCGTCACTAATAAAAGATTAACTTTGTAACGTGAGTTTATCTGAATGTTTAACGTTACTAAATCAGTTCGTCGATTGAATTCCGAAAATCGGTCCGATTTCCATTAGTCTTTTAATTACTGAATTGATTATTTTATAAATACTCGTACTAGAGAGTACGAATTGCGTGTTGTGCGAAATGGACTTCCGAGGTTAGGGGGTATCACCCGCATCCGCCGCTACGCGCCTCGTCCGCTACGCCGTAGCACGCGCTACGATCGTTACGCAACCCGCTAAGTGAATTGTACTGGAAAGGATTAACTTTTAAGTAATTAATTTGTTATACGCTAATTGCTTTTACGGGTTGCGTAGGAATTTTAAATGCCAAGTTTAAATGTTCTGCAAAAAATCTCTTGCATAGCCTATATATATTAAATAAACCTTTTTTCCTAAAGTTAGTAGGCGCCCCGACCCGACACGCGAGCCCGACGTCGCGCGTGCTCGCCAATATTCGTCGTATTTAAATACGAACGAAAAAGTTTGAGATTTTTTTACTTTTATAAAATTGTCGGCCCGTTTTTTCAACAGTTTTTAACATAGACCGTTACATTTTATGGACTGTGAAAGTTATAAATTGAGTACGAATTTTGAGAACAGTTTTTGATCTATGGAGTCATATAATATTATGCCCCCGGAGCCCGTGTCTGCTGATATTTGTTGCAAGTGACTGCTGTCTTACTATCAAGCATATCCGGTAGTTAACGTTAAAGATTACGAGACAGATGACAGCATCCTAATAATCTTCTTCTTCTATCGTGTGGGTTGTGAGGTGGAATACCAGCCTCATCAACCCTGGCATCAGGGTTATTATTGAGCCGGCAAAGCCCCCTGACATGGCTCATGTAACAACTACTTACTTACATCAGTAAATAGTAACCGGGACCAACGGTCTGTCTGTAATGTCCTAACCAAACTAGGGATAACAAAGTGATTTTTGTGATATATCCCCACCGGGATCCAAACCGGAACCTCCGGATCGTGAGCCCAACACTCAACCACTGGACCACGGAGGCCGTCATGCCGTCACGTCATCCTAATAATATAAAGTTCTAAAACACTCCTGCGGCCCAGATTTCTAAACACAGAAACAAACAAACAATGCGGTTTGGATTTTAAAAGTAAAAGGTTTTAAGTAGGGTAAAGGGATACAAATTGTGTCTACATCGAAGAAGTGCAGAGATATATAAAAGTAATCGCGGAATAAGCGACGTCAATTCACAATCATTTTATTTACAATAATGAAACCAAAGTACGTTGGCAAACAGAGGTCCGGGCCGGCGGCGCGGCGGCGGCGGCGGCGGCGGCGGTACGTAAACATTCCAAATGGAATTCGGCGGAAGAGAAATCTTGAATATTACAAGCCAAACTTTACTTTGATTTTAATCGTGTTCGAGCTATATTAAATTCTCAGTTAGTTCAACTCCTAATAACAGCGCTGGTTCCGGCGCCCGGCTCCGGCTGCGGCGCGCGCCACATACAAGTTAATTTAAAATTAAGGAGGAAGAAATAGTTGGCGGGCATTTAGGGGAGGGTGGGAGGAGTGCGTGAGGCACACGGAGCTGCCTGCACCGGCGGGCGACCACACCCGCCGCACAGAACAAACTGTTCAACTACCTGGCTAATGCGAGGAAATTACATCCACCACCATGCACCTTCCGAGAGTCAGTTCCTGTTTGCCCGGGAGAGATTTTCTAAATTGAATTTCCAAATTGAAAAACAAAATCTCCTAAACATTTACTCTAAATTCTATAAGATACTCGTAATGTCAAACCCCTTTGACTGTGTTATTAAATAAATCTCTCAAACGGTAAAGTAAATTACCGGCGCCGCGCTCACCTGATGGGCGGCCACGCGCACGGCGGACTCGCCGCACTCAACATCATTTCCGATTAATTTATTTATCGTAAGTAATTAAAACAGGTTGAGTACGCTCTACTATGAAACAAAACACAATTATTGTACGAGGAATGAGCTAGCAAGGGAAGTATGTCAAGATTGGAGCAAATGGGAATCTAATAGACTCCTCTCCTTGCCACAGAGGGAAACAGACGTGATTTACGTATACAATGGATGATATTTTCTGATTTGTTCTAGTATGCATGTGTGTACAAAAACGTTGGCATTTGCGAGCGATGAAATTATTGTTAAAAATAACACTTTAGCCATATTGAGTAATGGCTCCTTCTTGTAGTAACACAACGCCTGCAGATGTTTCAGTCACAGGATGTATGACAACAATATTTAAACGGATCCTGAAACGTCTCGCGAATATGTACTTGAATGAGAAATATACAGATGTATGCGCGTCACGCCGCTCATCCGCGCTGCTGCACCAGCCAGCACCAGCCGCCAGCAGCAGCCACTATTGGCACGCGTCACACATAATGCACCGCCACTTGTGCAGTAACTTACGACGACGCGCTCAACGTTATTACGTTTTTATTCCTAATATTTTTACACACAGGGCCGTGATACACGGCACAGCACACACAGTAGGTGACAAGTCTCCGACGCCGCGTCACTCGGTGCGCCTCACATTAACAAAGTTGCGAAACCGAGAGTTCCTCCCGGGGCTCGGAAAGTTTACGTCTATAAGAGAGCACACGCCCTGACGGCCACAAGCACAACTTCACTGCTCACAAGATAAACCCAATTACATCGGCAGCCAGCTGCGAACAACTACGTCCATACTCTCTTACCCCAACCGGACTGCCTACCTCTCACACGCTTAGAACATAACTTTTTAATGAAATATGAATCCCACATTTGTTGTGGTGCCTTAACTTGTACATTTTAAACTCATTCATATCATATCGATTTATAAATTACAAATGGTCTCGTAAACTGTACGTCTGCAAGCAGTAATAACAGCATACCGTGGCTTTGTCGTGTTCATTCCACTCCACTACGCAATTCCACCATAAAAAATATATTGATAAATTATATTTACAGGAGGAAACAAGAAACATTTATTGAGAAGCTATGTAGGTAAGCTTTGGAGGTGTACGTAAGTGAAATGAATACAACTGGTAGTTATGAACCAATCATATTTTCGAAGTTTAAAGTTCAGCTCTATGGATTTAGAGAACTTTCTAGTTTTGTAAATTACTTATATGCTAACCCTTCCGTAATCCCGTGCGTATGTCGGCTCCACTTGGAGCTCCGCCCAGCTGCTGGGTGGAGCGTAGAGGAATGTGGGCGCACAACCAACTTCCATCCGCGACGTAGAACAGGGCGCGGGGCGGGGTGTGGGCTCGTTTATATTTTACGATAACACTCGTATATTCTGATAGGTAAAATTTACATGTAAACAATTGACTAATAATTAATTTCATGTTGTCATAGAATCCAATTATGTTAATCGTCATTATACAGAGTTGACATTCAATGAATGCACTAATATTTATTTTGTATACTATATCATTGGGCATTAACTAAACATACATAATTATACTGGATTGTCTGATACACATCATTCAAATACACAGAAAGTGAAACACAGATTTGCGTAGCGTCCCTATTCGAAATAAATATTCAATTCAAAGAAGCGCAACACTCGACTGGACCCTGGCGTGAAGGCTGGCTGCGCCCACGCAACGCGCCGCGAGACAGCAGCGTCCACTTGTTGTTGTTTCGTACATCAGCCGCGTGCGCCCGCGCCGCGTCCCGCCGCAGCCGACGCCGCGCGCCCCGACCTCACTAATCGATACAATTCACCCGAACTCGTTTATTCAATCAACAAAATAAAACACTACTCCTCTCTGTATTATATTGAGACAATGATTCATATAAATTAATGATACACGGGAGCCAATTTAGTTCAATAATACGTATATGGAGGTAATTTGGACCTACTCTAGAGGAATGTCGTATGGAGCTAACAGGCAAGAACAATTGATATACCCATCGGGGTAGGCAGAGCCATCTAATAAACATGATGGGGTTTAATGATCCCCATTATTATTGAAGTTATTTAATTAAGCTTGTAGACCGCACACTCATAGGACACCTTACCCTGGTGGTGACGACAGATTATATTAAATTGTATTTATTATAAATGTCAATTTGACTATTTTGACTACCTTTCTCGGCAATGTGTACGATCGCGGGGGGCTCGTAAATCGCCGGCGCTGATAAGCCGCGGGCCGCGAGGCCGGGCCCCGCCGCCGCGGCGTGTGCCCAGATTTATGGCGCGTCTTTTGTTCAAGTAATTCGGCGGAAGACGCCGCCAGATAATGAAGCCGGACGCCGCCGCGGCGCCGCCGCAGCCCGGAGGCCGTAAATACGATTAATTGCCACAACAGAGCGAGCTGCGGTCGCTACGATATTAACGCCAGAGCGCCACCGACATTGTACACTACATTGTTCGATGAACGAAAGATGTAAGTCAAACGTAATTTATCAATACGACGCCGTGACTTTATGACTTGAATTAAAATGTGACATATATATTGCGTAAAAAATAATAATTCCCTCCCGTCCGCTTCGGCCGCGTGTGGCCGCGTGTGGCCCTCAATGATAATGCTACCACCGAAACCAACACAGACACACAGACGTTGGCCCCCAGCAGGCACCTGCGTGCCGTGCGGGCTGCGGCCGCTCTGTTTTACGTAAACATGAAACGCGCTTATCACTTCATCGTAATATTTATGATAATTATAATAAGCCCCGACTACAATATCTTGCCACAGGTCACACGCCGCGTGCACTGTTATCATAATGTCTGCTGTAGATTACGGAGATTCACTATAGTTATAGCTAATGAAATTAAATTAAAATTATTTCTACAAAATAAGGAAGTATAAAGTCAGAATTGCATTTTTTTTATTCAGACACGACCGTGTGGAGAGGTTATACGTACACTATATTATCCTTGGTTAAACTGCTGGAAAATAATAGCCGTTTTCCTAATGCCAATATTGATTTCGAAAGCCGATTTTATATTTATATTGTTATCGTTTTATACTGTTATCGTAACGAACACTAACATTAAAATTGAAATGTAGCATTTAAATTCCTTTCCATTAATATTCTGTTTCTTTTTCATAGAATCATATCAGTGTCACATTGAGCAATAACAGCCGCAGCACAAATATTCGAGTGTCTGTCCGGCGTTCATTGGCGGTATTGGTGTAATTGCCATCAATTTGTGCGCCATTGACGACGTTAATGTGGCGTTTATTGCCGTGACGTCACCAGCTGGCGCGCTCATTGAGCGTGGCCGGTGAATGAGCGTAGCCCGCGGCGCGGCGCTACGTAGCCCCGCTACTAGCACGCGTTACGTAGCCCCGCTACGCGGCCGCGTAACCCGTGCTACGCGGCCGGCGCAACACATTGACACACACCATCAATCACCAACAGCGTGTTGCCAGTTTTATACGAGTTTGATAATGACAGTTGAAAAAGTTTGTACCAATTTTATCACGTTCACTAAAGTCTCGACATTGTTCGACAATGTTGTTCCACATTAATTGATTGAAGATGAAAATTCATCAATAAAGTAACTATGATGATATCTTTAATTGATGAGTAACCATAACTTGGCGGTATTGTAATTCATTCAACTAAACAATTATTATGCAGTATAAGAACAAAAACCATTCGATATTCTCGATATTAGTACTGAGAGGCAGCCCCTCTACATATAGCGTCTTCAATACAATACAATACAAATACACTTTATTGCACCAAAATAAAAAAGAAATAATTACAAAAAGTCTCTTAACTAAGTAGTCTTAACTAGTCTTCCTGAGGCGAGTGGTGCCAAGAGAGCGGCAATCGTTACAAATCACGCGGTAATCCTTCAGGGACAAAATCTATGCCCCAAACCATTTCTGTTCCAAACAATTTATTTGGAAAAATAAACTGGTAGTGAAAGCGGGGGAACAATATTCCTTTTGATTTTTTGACATAATATGAATGTAAATATGGCGGCGTGGTGCGGGCCGCGGCCGGGTCGGCCCGGATGTCTCGCAGGAAATACTTCAGCTAGTGGACCGTGCGGGCCGCGGCTGAGCCACTTCTGGTACGGAAATAATCTTACTTTATGTAACTTATAGATTACATCGCCGAGCCCACGGGCCTTCACTGGCACGTGGTTATTGTTTCTGTCGCAATATGCCGCCGGTGGCGACCTTGATCCAAGGGATGATTGGAGACGCAGCCACTCGGAAGGACACTCGCCAGTGTGAACATATTGGTGGACATTCACAAGAGCGGCGCGCGCCGTTGTGCCGCACACAGGCCCCGGGATCCGATCCAACAACTGATACGACACTCACACAGCAGCATACCGCCACCCAGTACCAGCAGGGCGCGCAGCGCTCGCTCCACCTAACGAGAAATCAAACGTCACGATCCTGGTTTATACTATACACCTACAAAATTGTTTCTATAAAAGGCACCTTTGATCTTACTCGAATTTCAAAATTATGTAATAAGTAAATTACTAATACATATATACTGTCACATAATCACTTAACTGTACAATGTTTGGGCGCGGAGAAAGGTTACATGTAGGTAGAGTTACTTAATAAGTTTGACTTGAAATAGTCGTGGGAGTCATCGGCGAGTCGTCGTTTCTCTTAGTACATAAACAGCTGGTTTCGTACGTGAAACCAGCGAGCGCAGCCTCCGTCCAACAGGGCTAGGACGACACAATAAAATTAAACAAGGAAGTTTATTCTAATGAAAGCCTACAGGTATGACGTCGATTCAGTCCTACACACGCGTATAAAGTTATGAACATCCGTACAGAAGCCTGCTTCACCATGTTGTTCCACTGCGATGCGGTGAATGAGCATAGATCATAAGTGAACGACATAACAGTCGCTGCAGCTACCTACTTAAAATGTTTTCAAGCCCTTCCAAGTACAATGTTCTCTTCAGCTTTATTTGTTTTATCGCGACGACTATGTACATTCATAAAGCCAATTTATAAAGTGAAAAAATTAAAGTTATCTGAAACGAAATAATTTTGTCGGTTAAAATAAACAAAAGAATCTTCATTCCCCAGCGGCGCGCCGCGCCCACCACAGGCCCGGCCAAGGAGTGCAATATTGTAAATGCAGGTGGTACACGGCCGTTACATTCCTCAATCGAGGTGGCACGTTGAGCCGGCGGCCTTGTTTTGTAATCCTACGCAGGTTGACGAGCGGCCTCCGAGCCGCGGCGGATCCCTCGGCAAACACTCGGCACTCGCTTTCAAAATAAAAGATCTCTGGGTGGGTACACTTCTCAAACAAGGTTTATCCTTCGCCTCCTTAGGGACGTATAAAAATATCTTTTCGAGATTCTATTACTTACTTGGTTCGTCTACCGCAGCATAGTCGAGAGTTCTTTACGTCGGGTGTTTCACCTGTAGCGCTGAAAACTGGAAGTAAATAGCGGGGAGATTCTTTATGGTAAAGTTTATTCATAAGTCTCCCCCCGCGGCGCGGGGCGGGGTGCCGCGGGACCTCTTCACCGGGTGTCACCCCGCGCCCCGCCTCCGATACAAACTTCTTGTAACAAATTGGATACTTTGTCCTTGGACTGTATCGGAACAGTAGGCCGCTGTGGGGCAGACATTAGTGAAATAAAAGGGTCTTGCTCGTAGTATACATTTTGTACTTATCCTTGCCTCATTAAGAGAGAAGATAAACAATTAAATTAACTGATTAGCATTAACCAATAGATTCTAAATCTAAGCGAGTGCATGCGTCAGATGGGATGGCGCGGGGCGGGCGGCCTGGCTGCATGTGCTCGTGAAGGCTTCACGGGCTCAAGTGTCGTCGTGGTTATGAATTTCACCTACTTATTAGTAGATTACATAAATAATTGACATAAATGACTATTATTGTTTTAAGAAATAATACTTACTATAAAATAATGAAAACACATAATAACGGGTTCTATCTATGAACTAACAACAAAACTAATTGCTCAATCAATATAAGATTTATCTTAAGTATAATATAAGTAAGAGTATATAGAACACACCCCCTTCGATTAATTGAGGGCAGACCTGTGCCCAGCAGTGGGACGTATATATGTATAGACTGTACGTGTTATGTAAATGTATAACGTAGTTTGTTTGTTTTGTTGCAGTGCGAGTAAGCCGGGCCGGCGGCGGCGGCGCCTGCGTGGGGCGCGGATGCGGCGCGGCCGGCGCCGACTGCCGCCCCCCCCGCACACACACTGTACGTATGCGCCGCACTACTCCTGCCTTGTGCTATACTGTTGCTGAGTACGAGTGCACCATTAACGTGTCCCTTGTTGTCGACAGAGCATGCGGGGGGCGCGGGCGCAGGCGGCGGCGGCATGAACGCGTCGGCAGAGTGGGAAGCGGGCAACGCGAGCCTGGCGCAGGGGCCGCTCGAGTGCTGGACGGACACGGGCGTGTCGGAGGGCGACAAGCTGTTCCGGTTCGTGGTGCACGGCGTGCTGCTGAATGGCATCGGCGCGGGCGGGTTGCTAGGCAACGCGCTGGCCGTGGTGGTGCTGTCGCAGCCGCAGATGCGCTCCTCCGTCAACTGCCTGCTGGTGGGGCTGGCCGCCTGCGACACCGTGCTCATCCTCACGTCCGTGCTGCTGTTCGGGCTCAGCGCCATCTTCCCGTACACGGGCCGGCTGCGCTACTACTACTACCACGTGTGCCCGCACCTCACGCCGTACGCGTACCCGCTGGCCAACGTGGCGCAGACCATGTCGGTGTACCTGACGCTGATCGTGACGGTGGAGCGCTGGGTGGCCGTGTGCCACCCGTTCCGCGCCAAGGCGCTGTGCACGTCGTCGCGCGCGCGCTGGTACGTGCTCGGCACGGCGCTGTTCGCGCTGCTCTACAACATCCCCAAGTTCTTCGAGGCGGAGGTGTACCCCGAGACGCGCGACAACGTCACCGACGTCATCTACTGCGTGCGCTCCACCGAGTTCCGCTCGGAGACGTACGTGGTGGTGTACATCCACTGGCTGTACCTGGTGGTGATGTACATCGTGCCGTTCAGCCTGCTGGCGGTGCTGAACGCGCGCATCGTGCGGCAGGTGCGCCGCGCGCAAGCCGAGCGCGCGCGCCTGTCGCGCGTGCAGCGCCGCGAGCTCGGGCTGGCCACCATGCTGCTGGTGGTCGTGCTCGTCTTCTTCCTCTGCAACCTGCTCGCGCTCGTCACCAACGCCTTCGAGGTGTTCCAGGGCGAGCAGTTCGAGCACCTCGACCCGCTCGTCAAGACGAGCAACCTGCTCGTCATGATCAACAGCAGCGTCAATTTCGTCATTTACGTGATCTTCGGCGAGAAGTTCAAGCGCGTGTTCCTGAAGATGTTCTGCGCGGGGCGGGCGTGGAGCCGCGCGGGCACGGGCCGCGAGTCGCCGGAGCACACGCGGGACGACTCGTTCGCGTCGTGCGGCGAGCGCGTGTCGCTGCGCATGGTGCGCAACGGCACCCTGCGCCGCTCGGAGGGCCGGCGGGCGGCCTGCCCGGGCCGCGCGCGCCGCGCCTCGCCCGCGCCCACCGTGTACTACCCCGCGCCCACGGCCACCGCCAGCACCGACCTGGCCGGCGCCGTGCCGCTCGACGCCGCGCCCGCCTGGAATGGACACTCGCGCTCGCACTTCTAGGCGGCGCGTACGCCGCGCTCGCTGGCTTCTGCAAACCGAATTTATCTCTCTACTTCATAGGTTCGTGACGAGCTAGAAATATCTTGGGAATATCGAAAAAAATAATTAGCGATGTAGTGTAGCGTCATTCTTTCCGGAGATATATCATATTTACTTGCGTTATTCATCCCACCGATCGATCATTGTTTTGTAAGCATATTTTCTATAAATGGAACTTATTCTACCCTTGTCTAGTGCGGACTATGCTGTCCGCCAGTGATCGATCACATGTCCGCGTGGCCGGCAGAGCCGCCGCAACGCACGACCCCACAGGGCCAACAAACTTGACAGTCATATGGATGACTACCTGTATAATATGTATATAATTTATAACTGTTTTGTAAATAGTAGCATAACATATAAATTTTATTATTGTTAAAACTGGATAGTAGTTTATAAGAAACGAGGCGCTCTGCAACGACGGTTCTTCAATTATTTTATTTTACATACTTAATAAGGGCCAATTGAAATGGAAAAATTGTAAGCTAACTGTGGTCAGATGAGGTTGACCGCACCGACGACGGCGCCAGCGCCGCAGCAGGGCGCGCTCGCTCGCGGGACATGTCTCGATCAATATAAAGTTAATTCAGTGTGCATATTGTTTCATTCCACATGCCCCACACACACCCACACTCTCCACGCACCCGGCCGCCAGCCCTGCTGGACCTGTCATCAGTTTCACAAACTCAAATAAAACTTTAGTGCCGGCCGCAATCACAAATCACCGTTACTATCAACAATAACTTTGATCCGTAAAAGCCAACCAACGTGGGAGCAGGGTCGCCAGCGCTGAATGGTCGCGGGCACGTTCTGGACGGGGTTGATAAAGGACGTAGGTGCTTTTTGTACAATCCTAACATTCAGGCGCCATTTAATTTCATAACCGAGGGACGAACCATATAACTTTATGAATTCATAACATACTTAAATAAGAATATAAGACATGTTTATGTTTATCTTAAAAATAAGTCACTCACATACAATCGAAACCCAGAAAGCCAAATGTTCAGTTTGAGTGTGGGAGTGGAGTTCGCTCAATAATATTTGGTAACTCTCCGCTCCCCTCCAGCGGCCGACCTAGATTTACCCCACCCCCGCTGGGTTTTACTTTAGTACTGAATCATGAGGACTGTGCGCGGACCATTGTTACACTAATTTATAACAGTAGAAATATTTTATTTATTTTATTTTATTTTTATTTTATTTTATTAATTCGGAGTACCAACAACTATAACTATACAATGAATGCTTACAAATTTAATTAAAACAAAGTCATTTAAAGGTATTCGCAAATGAAAACATATGATGTTACAGACTTATCATCTAGGAAGTTAAGAAAGAGTGTAAATAATATTCAACTATTAATTGTTGCGTTCGCACTGGGACCAAAAAAGTTATTAATAAAGATACGTCTTATCTCTGCAGCTTTTATACAAAATAGATCTAGATCTTTGTGTTCTTTAGCCAGCTCATTTAATAATTTTGTAGTTCTTAAGATAAACGAATTACGACGGTAGTTTGTGCGTGCATGCACACTCACCAAGGGTTTACTATATCTTACAGGTAATCTAGCAGGTACGTGTATATTAATATTCTCCAACAAAGTTGGGCAGTCTATTTTACCATTTAGGATATTAATTAAAAATATAACGTCAGCTGTTTGCCTTCGTATAGATAAAGGTAAGAAATGATACCTTCTACATCGAGTCTCATATCCATGATCGCGTCTCTTACATTTGTATTGTAGGTACCTAAGAAATCGTTTCTGAATAGATTCTATTCGGTTAATGTGTATGTTGTATTGCGGGTTCCATACCACGGAAGCGTACTCAAGAATACTGCGTACGTACGAACAAAATAAGACTTTAATCGGTTTTAAGGTTTTAAACCTAGATGTCGTACGAATAATAAAGCCCAAGGTTTTATAAGCCTTTTTGACTATATAGTCAATATGGTTATCATAAGCGGTTTTAGTGTCCTGCATTATTCCCAGATCCTTCATTTGGTGGGTCCTAGCAATGGCTGTACCATGCAGGCTTTATGTGAAATTAACAGGTTGTGGCTTGTGAGTAAAAGTTATAACAAAGCACTTTGATATATTCAAATCAAGTTTGTTTTTCGCGCAATATTGTCCGAATCTCTCTAAATCGTACTGTAATAGCTCACAGTCGTTAACATTTTTGACAGATCTGAAAATTTTTGTGTCGTCAGCGTATAATAGAAATTTAGAGTGTGCAAAACAGAGACCAATGTCATTAATAAATAAGACAAAAAGCAACGGACCCAGCAACGAGCCTTGTGGCACACCAGAAGGAATAGGACACCAGGAAGATGTAAATCCATTAAGCGCAACAGCCTGTGATCGGTTTTCGATATAAGAGGAAAACCATCGGTACAAATTACCATGTATTCCGGCATAGGATAACTTTTCAAGAAGCAAAAAATGATCGATACGATCAAACGCTTTGCTGAAATCAGTGAATATAGTATCCACTTGCTCACGCGACTCCATCTTCGAAGTTACATAGTCATCAAAAACAAGTAAATTGGAAGCAGTGGACCTAGATCTCAGGAACCCGTGCTGTTCAGGGGAAAAGAAAGCCTGCAACGATCCATAAACCTGGCGATGTATAATTTTTTCGAAAACTTTTGCAAATATACACAGTTTAGAAATCGGTCTATAATTTTTCACGTTGGCCTTGTCACCGCTTTTATGTACAGGTGTTATAAAAGCAGATTTCCACATCTTAGGTACTGTACCTTCATTAACAGATCGTCTAAAGATAATACATAAAGGAATAACTAAGCTCTCAGCACAATTTTTAATTAACACCGGGGGTATATTATCCGGTCCCGCACCTTTATTCAAATTCAGCAATTTTAATATCCTCAGAACCTCACTGGGATTTATTTCAATGTCACTTATACTAAAATTGCTATATGAGTGACAAGGGCGTCCGGGATCCGGTGAGCCTAGTACAATATGTGGTGAGAGAAATGTTGACTGAAAGTAAGAGGCAAATAGGTTACAAACAGACTCCCCATTATCACCCGTCTCACCTTCATAGGTCATCACAGACGGCAGCGTGTGTGAAGCTTTATTAAGCGACTTCGAGTATGACCAGAAAAAACGAGGGTTTTTAGTGACAGAATCTTCAACCATACTTATATATGCTTGATAGCACTCCTGTTCCAGTTTTTTAGCCCGTTGTCTAAGAAGCGAGTATGTTTGATAGTCACCCAAATTACCATACCTATTATATTTGCCTAAATATTTACACTTCTCTTTTAAAACTCTTTTAAGGGAAGAAGTATACCAAGCAGGAAAAGTATTATTTCTAATAACTTTGTGCGGAATGTACTTATCTCGGAGACCATGAAGAGTAGAATTTAGAAAGAGAACAGCATCATCAATAGGTTTATTAGACAAGACGCTGTCCCAGTCAATGTCATACAAAGCAATATTAATTCTATCAAAGTCAGCCCTTTTATAAATATACGCAACTCGATTGTTCTCTTGTAGTGGCGTGTGAATAGCCATTGGCAGTTCTATACATATAGATCTATGGTTCGGGTCCTCCGGCACCAATGTATCGTCACAAGGACGCACAGATACTATAGTATTTGAGAAAACAAGATCCAAGAGCCTATCATTGGCATTGCGCACATAATTATATTGATCAAAGCTACATGTTACTATAGTATCAAAAAAGTAAATTTCACCCTCCTTAGTAACTTCTAAAGGTTCTAGATGGCCATCACTATGAAGATTCCACGTTATGTGAGGCAAATTAAAATCTCCCACAATCAGGAATATATCATTAGGGCAACAATTGAAATTATCATAAAGCTTACTTGTAAAATTTTCTAATTGAGTAGAAAACGAATTCCCATTATTTTCATCGCATAAATATAAAGTGCATATATGTAAGACAAAATTTACCCCTTTATTTTTCAATTTTAAAGTGAGCCAGATATCCTCAGCCGAAGAGTGCCAGCTCAGACATTCCTCAGCAACTAGGTGACTACGTACCGCTAGCAATACCCCGCCTCCAAACATTTGGCCGACCCTGACGTAATCACGGTCGCGTCGCAACACTATGTATCGATCATCAAAAAGCTCCTGATCCCCTATGCCCTCCAATAGCCATGTCTCAGTGATAGAAATTACATCATAACAACATAAAATTACATTTCTTTTAAATATTGCAGTTTTAGTGCGCAAACCACGGGCATTTTGGTAGTATATATTAAGTGAATTACACATTTTAGATAAGTTACAATACGGTCAATATGAATCATGTCAATATTAGGTACTTAGAAAATAGTAATACACATTAATTAATACGAATAATAAACAATAGGTAACGATCCACTTTTTTATATTAACAAATACTAATGCGTATTGAATAGCGATCAACATAATATCCGATTGCATTTCAAATTTTAAGATATAATATTTAATTTTACTTGTGGAATAAGGTATCATTAACAAAACTTGTAGGTAATATTTGTCTAACGAGTGCAATGTAGGTAAAAAAGACAGCAAGCTGAGCTGTAAGCGCGAGAAAATAAGATAGTAAATGGAATGCAAGCAGGCAGTAACAACCGTCGCAAACTGGCCGTACGGCGCGGAGATAAGCAATACAAGACAGGCAGGGCTTCCCAAGCTGCGGGCGCAACATTTACAAATGATTCGGAACAAACTTAACAGACAACATAGTACTATGTTGTAACTAGTAGATATTATAACAAGTACAAACACATTAAAAGAATTAATTAGCAAATTTTTTGTAAATCCTTTTCGGACTTTATGCAGAACGTAGGAGATATGTCCGATTTTCTCGCTAGAATTTTGCAATGCTTCACCCAAATATACTTGAAGTTTTTTTCACCATTTGAATCAGTTTTTGACGAAGCCAGATCTTTTGCTTTTTTGAGAAGAGCCTTATTATGCAGAGTGAGATGGTCGTTAATATATACATCGCCAACACCGGTGTAGCCCAAGTCAGCAACTGATAATTTCTTATACTTTCGCGCAGCCGCTATAAATTCCTCTTTGGAATAGCGGTTATTCAGCGCCATTATTATGGTTTTGTGGGAATCAGATTTCAGACTCGGCACACGTGCAATGTAATTTATTTCTTCTTTGCGAACAGGACATTGTATAATACTTCCAATTTTGAAAGCAATGTCGTACAGATTCTCATTCTTTTTAAGCGGGACACCTTTTATTTCAACATTATTTGCTCTTGCCCACTGCTCCTTCTCAAGCAAATCTTGGTGTATTTTGTCGAGATCTGATTGAATAGTTTGGACCCCATTAGTTCTATTTTCCACGGAAGAGATTCTTTTTTCCAGGGTGCCCGTTACTTTCTTGAGTTCATCCACAGAATCGTGCACAAATTCCAGTGAGGTTTTGAGTTCCGAAAATTCCGATTTGATAGCCTTAACATCTTCTACCAGGGTTGCCAAGGGAGCCAACTGTTTCGTGATAATCGCTAGGGACTCCTTTAATTCATCGAGTTGTGCTGCCACTTGCGGTGAGTTTTGCGGCGGGTTCTGGGACCCCGACTTGCAGTCTACACAGCGCCAGGCAGATTTGCGTTCACCAAGCTTCCGAAAGTTAGACTCCGTTATATTAGCACATGGGAAGTCAAACTGACGCTTGCACGAACTGCAAGTTACCCCGTCTGATACATCTGTTCCGCAACGCGCGCACGAAAACATTATCACAACACGATAGCGACCCGAAGTTGGTAATCCCTGAGAAACCAATAGCGGAGAAGCGTGCGCTCCCCAGCCGTGCAACGAGTGAACTTATATGTTAGTCTTTTGAGTGTGACGAGCCAGCAGGCAGCCATTTATCCTGGGATACCAACTTGTAAATTGTAATATTCGCCTGCGTCTCAATTATGGCACTACGCCTGTGAAGTGGAACTTTTTGAAACTAAATCCCGAAAGGGATGAGAAGGATTGACGTGTATGGAGCCGTCTACGGCGGAAGGAATTAACTGCTCGGATTATGTAATTCATTTAACTTCGTAACACCCGACACTCGAATGAGCCACGAAACAAGCGGGAACGTTTTAATAAATAAATAAAGTTAGTGATTATTTCGAAGATATGAATGCATGGGATTAACTGTCTGAGAACTGATATTAAGCAGCTAAATTACTCAATTGTATACCAATATTTTATGTTTATTTTTATATTTTTTAGAAGAACGTCTAGGGCCCTGTGCCGAGGTTTTTCTTGTACGAATTACAAAATGTAACTATGTTACCTACTGAATAAAGATATTTGTGAATTTGAATTTGAGGGGTACAACGTTATGTTACAGTTTGGAACTCCTCTTGAAGAATGTCGACAATCTTCATATTTGACACTCCTTAATATATTTATGAATATTATATTGATACGGATGTGAGTTTGTATGATTAAAATGGCGTCGTTTTTGCGAAGTTCCGTCAAACCACATTTCATAAATAGGAACCTGGTTTTATGCTAGAATGAACTCCAATTACAAATTAACTGCGAGGGTTAATTTCGGTTTAGATTCGGGTGTTCTAAGGATTCAGATCCCGTGGGATTCAGTTACGAAATAACTACGAAGTTGTGTAACTTTAACGTTATGCTCATATGAACTCATCATAGGTTAGGTTAGGTTACAAACTTGTCTCCAAATAAGTAAGTATAAAAAAAAGAATATTCCGCTCGACTCGGAGCGCATCAGACACCTTGGAGCACGCCAGCACTTTCTAAACTTACACTAACTTTCGTTGGTTTGTACTTTGCTAACATCAATAACTGATGCATTAATGCAATACTAAAATATCAAACTTATAGCTTAGCTTTATTTACCTCATTAAAAAAGAAAACATTGTCTCATAAAATTGCTAACGTAAGCACTAACGGGCAGGTAATAAAATTCATCTTAGAATTCTCATAAGCTCAACAAGATAAAATTGGTCACGTACCTAGCGAGTGGCTGACGGCTGGGCGTGAGGTGTGTGGCGGGTCAGTCATTAGTCCACACAAACCTAAAGTACCTATTCTGTTCCAACACGCGAGATACTTCAAAGCGAGGTAGGTACCCGGATAAGTTTGTTTTCCATTTTATTTACATTTTGTGATCAGAACAGACAATATGCAACTTGTATACTTGATCCGATCGACTTGCATATACGTAGGTTCATATGTATGCAGCTGCGAGAACACCTCTGATGGTTTGGGGCGACGCACTGCTGGGTCAGCACCCAGCAGCCTGCGGCCCATGCCCCGACGCGGCCTCCGTACAATATTCTAAGTAATGTTCCGTCTATAAGGAAGAAGACAATGGGAAATACAAAAACGAGAGCCATGGAAAGGTGTGCCGTGGGTGTGCCGGGTACGACACCAAGTAATTTATTTTATTTAGGTTTTCCTGTTGCTATTCTCTCTTCTTATTTTTCAGTTGCCATCTCCATCCCGGAGGGTGGCGACCTTTTGTCCATGTGTCGTTCTGTCTTCACTCATAGGAATTAATTGATCTGTGCTCAAATAGAACAGTTTAATTGATATAAAAGTTATTGTGGAGCGGTGTTAGTTGTGTTGGATGTCACCTTGTAACTGACGAGGTCGTCACGTGGTGACACGTGTGACGCACGGCTGCGACCCTCCCGGTGGCTTATAGCGCGAGCTCGTGAACCACGTAGCGTAGACAACCCCGCCAGCTATAAACCAACCGCCGCATCGTCACAACCAGCGGTACGCTTCTTTACAGCTAATGAAAAATAATTTATCATTTTAAAACAAAGTGTCCCTTTACTATGCTAGTCAGTACATAGATCGCAGACAGTACTTCTGTCAGCCACAGAGCTCGGCATGAGGCCGCCCCACCGCCATTGATTGAGATTGACGGCTGCAACCCGTCACTCGTGGACGTGGCCGGCGAGTCAGAGTATGAATGTCAGCGATCAAGCTGTGATTGCATTTGCTGGGTGCGGGCTGTCAGCCGCAGCGAGGCGGGGGCCGCGGCCGGCGGTGGGGGGCGGCGCAGCCCTCCAGGCGGCCAGCCCCAGGAGCGTCCGCCGCTCGCGGCCCTCTTCACTAACTACGTTAACTTACACAGTTTCGACAAGTCTTTATTTAGTTGCCGCAACTAAATACAACGCTGATATTAATTTATACTTAGCTTAAACTTGATAAGTAAAGTACATGTGTATGGAAACGTAACATAACATCACGCTTGTATCCCCTAAGGAGTCGCCAGAGGTGTGAATACTATACAGGGTGTTAGTGACACCGTATGTACTTATTCATAATATTATCAGGCGATACACACCTGTGGTTCTCAATCTATATTGCAAGCAAGTACAACTTAAGGATATTATTTGTTAGGATATTGATCTTTAACGCATGTGTAGGTATGGAGGATGATGGAACGAAACGAAATATTTTATGAATATGTTACCTCCACATCCTGCCCCTCGGCACAAACCCTACTTATGTCTCGTTTTGCAATATTCATCGGCTGTCTACGCCACACTCGCGTCTTTCATATTACAATATCTAGTGGACTACGGATGAAATCCTGCGGCGGTTTGTTAGATCATGCACTCATTAGATCAAACTACAACAACCATGAATATTGTTGGACGAGGCGTCGATAAATTATATTGACAGTACTTCAACAGCCCGGTGAGTCGTGCCTGTATCTTGAAAATAATATTATTATTATTAATAGCCCTCAATGTCCCACTGCAGGGCAAAGGCCTCTCTTCCCTTCTTAAATAATATACTTATTATAATACCTCTTATTTACTTACTGATATATATTTTGTGTTTGAACAAACTTATCTTGTCTAGACCCAAGTGCCACTATTGGCTCCCTCCATATCTTCCACGATTATCTCTTTCAGTACTTCGCCGGTCAGTCAGGCTTGCAGACGTCATCAGACTTTATTATGATGAAAAGTTCTTGATAACTGGTTTACATCGTAATGATTATTTTTATGTTATGTCCATTTAAAATATAAGTACCTAGTGTAGTTATTTATGATAGTAGTGAGAAGTAAGAAGGGTTGTACCCGTAGTAAATTGTAGGACATATTTCAGGTGTCGTTGATTATACAGTAATTAGTAGAAGAGGGTGCCAGGGGGGGGCGGGATGTTAGAAATCCTTATTAAAAATTCCTCCGTCAGCGTCCCGCGTAGCGCTCGGGAAAAATTAGCGGGTCGTCCCGCCGCGCCGACACTCCGACAAGCACGGCTGCTGGCCCGCAGGCGGCGACCGCGGGCGTGCGGCCAGATAGACCCCGACCCCCGACACTCCGCGCAGCTCTGAGTCGAACCGCACACTCATTGCCCTCTGAAATACTCTCGCTGTCACGTTATAAACATAGATTCGGTTACTTAGTAGTTGGCGTTTAGTACTTAGTAGTCAGTCAGAGGTGCGTCCTCGTAGGTCGGCTGCTGCACAGTCGGTCCAGCCGCGTGTCTGTCCGACCGCCCGACCGCCCGTCCGACCGTGTGCCCATCAGCCGCTCGCAGTTTCAAACAGCGTCCGTAATTTAATTACAACAAGATTAGACAACCCCGCGGACAGACAGCCATTTATTTTATCAACAAATTATAATAAATATATTAAGTTGTCAAGTAAATTAATGCACAAAACAGATTATATCAGGAAATTCGGTACTAAGCTAATTGTATTTACAAAGAGTTTACGGATAACGAATCATAAATCTATGTAATTTTGTCGGATGACAGCGACCCGCTTGCCACCTCGTGCCGCGCCACGCCGCGCCGCGATCTCGGACAGTTTGACTTTACAGTTTATTAAATTTCACTTTTCATGTTCTTAAGAAATTTTCATTCATTAAACCGTCCACCGCTGCCACTTTGTCGAACACTCGTTACTAATCTTTCTTTAATACTTATCTTGATTATATCACCGGAATGGCTGAACGAAATGTAAAATCTTTCTTTTTTTAATTTTCCATCCAATCTGCTTAGGTGTGAAGAAGTTTTAATAAATACTAAGTGAATTTAAATGGCCCTTATAAGAAACGTCTTCGAATAAAAATATTTCTTCGATGCGTAGGAAGCTTTACTTCATTATTATTCCATGACATAATCGACAAAATTGTAAATGTTGAATATTATTTACTTGGGAGATGGAACAAGAACTTTTTCAATGATAGGTCCAGAGATTGAGGTGCGCGAGACGTCGCCAGTGAGTGAGCCAGCCAGCCACCACCGGGCGGCCGGCGCGCCTGCTGTACTGAGCTGGCCGCAATATTTCACTTTAGAACCACATTCCACCCGGTACAAGGGCCCCGAGCAACAGATTAATAATGTAGGGACAACAAAACTTGGCGTTTGTTTCAAAGGAAGACTCCACAATATTGAATGAAGAGCGGAGCCTCCACTACAGGTTAATTAAATGAGTACATGACGTTAAGTTCACCAAGTTTCCACCAACACATCAACATCCTTCAAAATGTAATTAAATTGCCACCATATTAAAACACATCCTGTATTTACTACGCGGAAATAAACTCGTAATATCTTAGTACAGTATTACTTCGAGCAGTCGTTGAAACTTCTTAAGCACTTAGGAAATATTTGTTGATTATCTTTTGCTCTTTTCTCAGGATTCTTAATACTCGGATTTAAAATAAAGCACGTAGCATAAGGAGGCTTTTCTTCACTCCATAATAATGCCTGTTTTATTGCGCATCATGGAGTTATAAGGCCATAAAGGAGTCAAAATACATACGGGATTTTATTAAAGAGATATACAAATATACATGATTGAGCATTCGAAAAGGTGACGGAGTGTAACCGGGCGGTGCGCCGGCGGCGGCGTCGCGGCTGGCAAGCCGGGTGCTCCGCGGCACGCGCGCATTGTTGTTGCTTATCACCGCGGTCGCCCCCGCTGCCGCCCCCGCCCCCGGCCCCCGGCCTGGCCGCGCCTCGCTGGCCACACACAATGCGGGCGCCACATAATTTGTTCAACATTCCCACGTGTGTTCACACAAAGCGCGACTGGCTGCGCTCGCTACATGGCCGCATTATCAATATCATGTTCGTAAATTTAATTTCAAAACACAAAAGCATACCATCTATTGCAATATCGCGTGTTATTACACAACTACGCCCCTCGATGATATGTAGCTCGTAGAGTGGTGTGACACGGCGCTAATGTTCCCACAGACTTAGGTGCAACACGACAAGCGCCTGTGTACGTGGAGCACATTCCTCAAATAGCTCTGAATAAATAAATTGACATAACGCCAGTTGGTACTATCTTCTCATTTCGTCACTTTCAACTTAAATGAGATCTGTACTGATGCCATCGCTCCTTGTCCGTCTAAACTTATTCTAAGCCCCCTTGAACAAACTGACTCCAACAATCTCCATCTGAGCTGTGAGAGCGACGAGTCGCCACAATACTACCTGCGACCACATTTGGCATTCAAGTCGTCCAAAATAAGTACCTATTTCAGTCAACTCTAAAAATTGTATACCCATCGGTCTGATCTGTCCGACCTGATTAATTTTATTTGAAAATAAAATAATGATTATTCTCTCAACCATTCCATTACTTTTTCAAGTCTTAAGAAATGAAAAAAAAATACATACTGTTGGCAACCCAACAAATTTACTTTTTTATAATATTTTAATATGGCAATTCTGTGTCTTTCTCTCTTCTACGAACTCTTAGAACGAAGACATTGTGCTCCTCAATTAATTAACAATAAATTAATTATTAACAGTAACAATCAGTGCGTGTTATTAAAGTAGTGCATTAGTGGACCCACAACAGTGCGAAAATCTAATAAATACAAGTTCGGTGCACCTAGTACCGTACACATACAAGTCTGATTCAAAAGGTTTGATGCGTAAATTATAACGCGTCCCTACAAAATTACATGTAAGTATTTAGGTTTAATACAATTTACAACTCATTTTCCTTCGGGAAAATTGTCGTTCCAATCTTTGGAAGAAACAGTGATCGATGCCAGGCGGCTGCGGGCTGCGGGGCTCCTAGAGAACCTATTTCTATTCTTCGAATACTACTTTGTTCTTCATTTGGCTTCGAGGTATGACTGGAGGTGCGAGCTGGCGACGTCACCACGTGATGTAGACAGTGTCTACAGCGAGGTGGAGTGTCGGTAATGAGTGGTGCGGTGATGAGAGGACCGGGACTCGTGGCGGCGGCGGCGCGGTAATTGATCGTACCAGTCCGCGACTATTCGGACCATTGTTGGCGATTTGTCTAAGATCTACATCCATTCCCAAGATATGAAAAACAGCCTACCGCGATATAACCGCGGTCCACGCGGCGGGCTAGGCCGCGGGCGGGCAGCCACTGAACACGGTACACTGTTATTTTAGGTAAGCCACTCGTCGTCGCTTATAATAAACACATCATGTTCAACAAGACGTCATCTCATTGATCGCTGTGATCCAGAATGATAAGTCGTTTAACTATTTAGTATGCCTGAAAATAATTCATTAAGTAGATAAATTAACGTTTAAAATATTAAAAAGTAATAAGGTGAACAAGTATGAGCTTACAACAATACTCAAATACCTACTCATAATTTGTGGTTCTATATTTATGAGTATTTACAAGGTAAACTAAATTCCCGATTCTATTACAGTTGGGTTACTTTCCATTACATTTAGGAAAGACACATGTGAGACTCATAGAACCGGCCGCCCCGGCGCGGCCGCGGCTGGCAGGTGTCGGCGCTGCAATAAATGATGCAGCTCTCGCCGGTATCGATCTGCACGCCGGCTCTATTCCAGGCCGCCAGTACGGCTCGCCGCCGGCTCCTCAAACAAACCACCACTCTCGCAACACAAAAATCTATTTGTTAATCGAAAGCGTCAATTTCATCAAATAACTCGATGTCATCTCGAAATTCAAACGCAAATACTTCTAGAGAGAATTAATTTAATCAGTGACGGCAAAGTTCCGTACATACGTAACCTGTATACCTACGACCTAACTCAGATTGCGAAGTTATTCTGAAGAGCATTAATTTGATTGGTGCATTACCCGTGTCCGCGACGTCAGCGAGACGGAAGTGGCGGCGGCGGCGGCCGGTGGAGCAAACGTCGTTAATTCCAGCGGCACTCGAAGCCGACGTCGTTATCAGGTGGTTTAGGGCGACATTGTCGACGTAAACTACACCGCGCCGCGGCGCGTCCCACAATCAGCGTCCCCCGGGACTCCGGGACGTCGTGGCGTTTTGTCTACCTGCCCCTAGTGCATTCACTAACTAAAATGATTTCACTCAGGTACTCTGTCTGCACTTCCATAAGACAAAAACTTCACACTCTGAAGCTTTTACAGTTTATGCTTTTATAGTGCTGCATACTCCAACCTCTATCTTAATAATATAAACTTGATATGTAATTAAACAAAGAAATTAAAAAAGAACATCGTGAAAAGCCTCGGGAGCGCCGTGATTCCTCCATAAAGAAACCTTGCACCAAACAGGTACGTTGTCCATGCACATTGATTTAGGTCCGTCTATCCAGCTGTCAGCTGGATCAAACATGTATTAAACGCTTCTTCTTTCTTCCAACTACATGAACCTGTTCCGCGGCATCCAAATTATTTCATAGTTGGTGCTGCGTCCGCACCCGCCTGGTGCAACCAACCGAAATCAACGACGTCCTCAGATCATGACCACCCACCTGGTTGTTCCAATTGTATGGGCTATAGACCAATAACAGCCTACGTAGTTACTTCCGTCAACAGGTTTCATGAAATTCAGAATCAACATTGTGATAAAGAAAAACTGGAACCATTTCAATTTCAAATTCATATGTTGGAAACGTTCTGTGTTTGTTTGTTCATTAATTGGCGCTCGATGTCCATTGTCTTTTTTAAATTTAAGTAAGTACTCCTCTTTAATTAACGTGTATTGCATGTTCTGGGTTGAAAAGAAATGTGTATAACGGAACGTTTTGCCTTCGCATTACTCTAACCATGTCATTGAAACGTGACGGACTTGTTGTACATGTAGGTAGAGCTGAGTTTCCTCACTGAGCCAATAACAAGCCGACTTCATTACCGCGGCGGCCCGACGCGACGCACACTACTGTATTACATTAATCTCCTAGTAGCAAGCAGTTCGCAAACATGTTCCAAGATGATTAAATTTGCCAAAATGCCAATTAACTTCTACTCGATTATAATTCCCTTACGTCGCGTCGTGCGAGATATAATAATATGAAACTCGAGTCGCGCACTATCGAGAACACAGTGACAACATATTTATAAGTAATGCAAGAGTGATGTAGGCATCAGTATTTACTCTATCACCGGGTAAAATTGTGATTGAATTGTTATCCGACTGCGGCGAAGCAAAAAGGAGGGTTATGTGTTTGACCACTATGTATGTATGTGTTTATACACGCCTGTTCCAACCTAACTACTACAGCACCTGTCATATGCAACAATTAACAAATAAGGTGTCTATTCCAACTAGCTAGAAACGTCTTGATAGTCCGGTGGTTTGGTTTAGGCTGTCTGACGTCACGCTCAGTTCAATGCGGTGCCCTCCATGGTAGTATGTTGAGTATCAGGTAATGAAAGGGCTTAGTATGTGTGATTTTTTTTAGTGGAGATAGTAGAGTTGAAAGGATGGAGAGTGACATAGGCTACTTTTTGCTACGAATAAATAATAAGTTATTTATTCGTAGACTTTTTGACCTTTTCTAACCCCCCACTTCCTTAAAATGGAGGGTTGAAGTTTGTATGGAACATTCCGCAATTTTCAAGATAGAAAGCCAAAAATTGGTATGCAGACTATTTGTAAGTAACAAAAAAATGAGAAATTTGATATGGTACACAGTTTTCAAGGTAGGAAGCTACATATTGGTATACAAACTCTTTGATACCAACCAACGAAAAATGTCTGCCTTACTTTTTTTTTAAATCTTCCCCGGCCTCTAAAATAGGAGATAGAAATTTGTGTGAGACTCTCAACAAAATTAGTACAGGTTCTGTGACACAAACCAAAAATAAAATAAATTTATTAAAACAATCAAAACAAATTGAATAAACCAATATTAAAACATCACGGAGGCTGTTAACAATACTATCTTAACTAATACCTCGATATAATCGATTTAATCAAAAGTTTTGCAATTATTCTACAATCGGTATTTAGATTAATAATTATTATGACGATAGAACTTAAAAAAAAGACTACCCTACACACTATGAATAGTTTGCCTCAGAACATTCGTCTAGAACCAAACAAAAGTCAATTTAAAAGAATACTTAATCAATACCTTTTAGACTCGTATCCTAATTAACTTATAGCTATATATATATATAGCTTATAGCTAATTACGCTACTAATTGTTAAATAATTAATTAAATAAAATAGTTAAATAATTCATGCTACTAATTGTTAATTTAATTAACTAATGTGATACAGTTATTGTGATATACGTACAAATTACTATTAGATACCTATATATGTTATCCCTTTCCTGCAGACAAACTGTTTAAACAGTTTTGCAGGGCATTGATAATTGTATATTTAGTATTAAGATTTAATAAATAAATAATAAATTATTTAAGGGCTTAGAAAATAATCGATATTCAGTCGATTAGCGGGCAACACGCTTTGCGATTTCCGGTTCGGATTCGGTATTACCGTTATTGTTTTTCGGATTGGATTAGGTATTCGCTTAGTTTAGAATTATAATATTCCTGGACTTTTTAAAGAATAAGACAATCGCTTTGGTTTTGGATTTAGATTCCGTTCCGATTTCCCTTCTGTGTTCTAAATCCCAGGAAGAGGAACCGTGTTAATCCGAATTTAACACGAGCGAAGCCGCGGCCAAAAGCTCGTATAAAACACGATAATATATAAAACACGTATCGGAAGCAAGTTATCTTAATAAATAAGACCCCAAAATAATACCTATAAATAAAAATATGAATTTAAAAACCAAAACCAAAACCTCACAGAATTTCAAATAAATATACCTATTTATTTGCTTGTTTCATACTTTTTAGAGCGTGATTTTTCCGTAGTCGGGTTTTAGTTTTAATCTTGTTTTTATGATATTATATTAAAACGTTTACACAGCTCGTGCCTCTCAACCCTGGAGGCCCATAACTCGGCCGCGCGGGGCGCGACTCAGGTTCCATCCCGCCAAAGCCGAAAAATCCTGAACAATCAGCGAGCGGCACGCCCCGTGACATCCAATTTGAGTCCCGGGAACAAATTATGCGTGTACCTCGCCCGCTCGCTGCCACCTTGTGAGTTATTATGGATGTGAGTCACCAAAACACAAATCCCTTTTAAATGTTGAAGAATTTATTGAAGTTTACTGGCGCAATCAGTGTTTCAGTTTTACACAATTTGTTTATAAATGAACAAGATAAGCGAGTTGAGCACAAAGAGGCAGATGTAATGCGGCTTTACGTTCGTATTACGCGGCAGGATATACCGTGTGCTTACAAAGCGACGTAGATAAATATATTAAAGGAAAATCGGCAATCTTGCGGCTTTATACAAAGCCCCGAGTGACCCTCCAATTACATTTCACATCTGCGGGCTCCACACGACGCGATCCTGCGACTGGTACAAGCCATAACGTATTGCCTTGTTCTCCTCCGCTCGGCCTGATTCAACCAAACTTAATAGTAAGTAATGTATTCAGCGGCGGAGGCGGCGCGGCGCGGCGCGGCCTGTGCGGCGGAGGCGGCGCGGCGCGGCGCGGCCTGTGTCTGTGAGACTGTGCGGCTCATGTTGCGCTCGTTACGAGCCGCAGCCGACCCGCAAATGTTACTTTATCCTTATTTGTAGGTCTGAGAGACACGCAACAATGACTTAGCAATAGTTTCCATTTCTGATACCTATAATTTGTTACACAAAGTGCCAATTTACTGAAATCGTATTCAGTAATCAAGTCAGGAACTTCCATTCTATTCCATCCATTATTCTGTTGTAAGGATTCACTGATGCACATAAAGAATTTGGCGATAAGAGATGTTTCTATTTCAAAGTAAAATAAAGTTGTCCATGTAGTTAATGGTATTTTATTAGAGAAGATGCAGAGTGCCGGCAAGCTGGAACAAAGCGGCGGCGCCTCATGCCCTCATGCCCCTCACGCCGCGCGTCGCTCGCTAAATATTATCCTCCGAAAGTTAGCGCGCTTTGAAGTCACTCGACGGTTTGTTAAGACCTAAACTTTCTTTAGCAGGTACAAATAAGTCCTCGTTAAACAATCTGAAAAACGGACAGATTAATTAGCTTATATACAGTAGACAGAGTACGCAGGCAATTGAATGAATTATAATGCCTAGCAACACGGTTCGTGCGCGCAACAGTGTGCGCAGGCGAGCAGGGGCGAGCTGAATGAGTTACTGCGGTGCGGTGCGGCCGGCATAGCAATGAGCTGCGGTAATGGAATTGCCGACCGCTGGTGAACCGGCCGCTGCAGCCGCGCTAGTACTACACGCTATCACGTCAAGCATCGAAACGCACGCATCGGTACTTAAGACCCACCCCCACGACACATCCCGGCGGGGACATATCACAGAAATCACTTTGTGATCCCTAGTTTGATTAGGACATTACAGGCTGATCACCTGATTGTCCAAAAGTAAGATGATCCGTGCTTCGGAAGGCACGTTAAGCCGTGGGTCCCCGTTACTACTTACAGCAGGGTTGATGGGGTTGGTAATCCACCTCACAACCCCGTGGTCACACCGCCGAGGTGCCACGAGCACAGCGACGTACCCTGCGATGGTGCTCACAGCCGGCCGTCTCCACGCCGCCGCGCACGTCACACACATATACTATCGACCTCCTTTCAGCCTGTAGCCCCTAAAGATGGCTTTACACAATGCAGTACCAGAGCGCACGCTGAACGCACTTAAATTAACATAGGGCTAATGCTATTCATTTTGGCCACTAAATGATATATGAATGGACTTTTTGACACAACACTACTCCCTGAGGAGCAATAAAAACAGTTTTCTAAGTCGTTCGATGTACGCACGTCGACTCGCACCCTCGTAAAAAGCTCGTTAGCAGAAGATACATCCTTTTATGTTAATGCGGCACTTGCGAACGCGCATCGCATAAAATATGGACATAAACTCAAAAGCGCACAGCTCGATTAATTACACAGTTAATAGTGTCAATATATGAGACATTCCCATAACGGTCGTCGTTATTACTTATAATATATCGGCAGAGCGCAAAACCAGCGCGCGTGTGTCGTACGTGGCGGTCGTGTTCTTGATTGATAGGCATCAGTTTTGTATTGGAGGAGATTAACCGTAAAACTCATCTGGCTGGGGCTCAGCGGAATTATGCTGCGGAAACAATACCGTTATCGCGCCTCCGCGTCGCCACACGCCTCACTGGCACGCCATGAAACGAGGATAAGCTTATGAGATTCACTGGAGATACCGACGCTGTGTACAGATACGAAAGAAAATCGTATCATGTTCGGGCGGATCAGAGCCGGTAATGGGCCGCGCGGATCCGGCAAGTGACACAAAGCGGCAATCTCTGCGATACGAGGCGGCCGCGTACGATCCATCTCCGGCAGGTGCAAACTGCTCATAAAGAAGCCGTAATGCGCGTCGTTACGCGACATTTACCTCGCATTGTGCCCGAGCATTAACCCCGCCCGCGCCCGCGCACGCCCTCGCACCCGCTACCGCTGAGCTAGCTGATCAATTACTCAGTCAATATACTGCGGTGCGATCGACATTAGTGCCTATTTTACTTGTCGACCACTCCAGAATTGTTATCGCTTTAACGAGCACTGAATAGATTAAAGTGATATTTATTACAACCCTTTACGTAAAGGAAACAATCGTTCGAGTTCCATTGAAACAAGAGAATGGCGGAATTATTTAGAAAGCTTCGTGCAAAGAACGTTGCGTAAGGAGAAAAAGTATAAATTCCTATTCAAATTCAAGGTTCAATTTCACAGTTTCAATTTGCGAGATGGTTTCGAGACGCGTCGTAAAATTTATCGATGCGTCCGGCGAGGGGCTGGCGACCGTTAGAAAGTTTGCAATGAGAGTTTATTAATTTAACCTTACCCACACCAAAGCATTAATATAGTACGGGATAGTTTTATAGTTGTAAAAAAATAATTCATTATAGCCACGAAAAGTCAATTGCCATTCTCAAAGTGTGAATGTGGTGCGCCGCCCGCCGTGGGCCGGGGGAAGCTGTAATATATTATTATAAGTTTAGTTTTTAACCCTTTCTAATGAAACTTCAAACAAAATCCCAATAATAATGTGTTTTCAATGTTTTCATAATATACATTTTAGTCCAGGCCTACATACTTATAATGTATAATTATTCCTGAATCGTATTTTCTACGTCAAGAGGTTACTGATATTACTCGTAATAGCTGTAACAGACAGATACCTAATGATGTTATGAGAGTGGATGTTTTCTTTTGCGGTAAACTACTAAAATAAAACGTGTGCTTATTACTTATATTGGTAACCCATGTACTTACTTAATAAGTTTAGTAGTAGTTGTGGTGTGAGCCGACAGGCAGCAGTCAGCAGGCGGCAGGCGACGGGTGTCACTGCCAGGACAAATGTGCCGCCGCCGCCGCCACGCCGCGATGTGCGACAAGTAAACACTCGTATTTACTGTCATTGGGCGTACTAATATAATGTAAATATGTAGTCAGCGGAGGACGCGGCAAGAGCCGGTAGGCTAGCGGACAAAACATATTTCTCGATCAAGATGTTTTATTAAATTCCGATCACAATCGGCGCTTCCGGCCAAGTGGCCCCCCACACACGAGCACAATGCTCTGTATCACACGGAGGAAATCGCGCGGAAAATATCATCTTGATAATAGCTTTTTCAATCAACTACCAACACATGTAAAGATCGCTATTTACGAGGATTCGGTTTCTCGGCATACAAAGGATTTTATGAAGGACGTGGACTATCTCTGCCTACAACATATATACAAGTAGGTGTAACAAGTGAGACCCAGCTACATGCAGCCACTAGAGAAACATTAATTGCGAGCGTAAAACAAGGTGAGGTCGGACTTGCGAGAGAACCTCGCCGGGTAAATATTTTCTCCCGGTCAGCAAACGACCCGGCGGAACTAAAAAGGTCAGGAAACATCTGCGGCGACGTATCGCTGACAGCGCGGTGAGCAGAGCGCAGCGCCCGCGATTGTTACAATAACGAGAGAGTGGCACTGCGAGTTAACTAAAACGAGTCGCCAAGTAACCGACAGTTGCCAAATACAACGAATCAGATAATGCGTTCCATTTGTGAAGCAGCGCGTCGGCTTGTTTGCGATGTCACCTTAATTATAAAAATAATTCATATTAAGACAATCTGTAGCGCGCAACGACGCGTTGTGCCTCCCCTCAATCAACAAGATGGAGTATGGCCCATACTCCACTACGCTGCTCCACTTCTGCTTATATATAAGCATAAATATTTCTCTTTTGTTTTGTATTTTGTTTTTTCCTGTTTGTGCAATAAAGTATTTGTTATGTTTTGTTATGTTAAATATACAAAATGGAATAGATTTAATTTTAGTTCACAAATAAAACAGATTTAACATCGATGAGCGATATGCGTGTAGTATGCTACAGGTACTCATCATCATCACTAATTTAAGAGCCACGCTCTTGTCGAGTGGGATGGCGCCCAGAGTAGTCTATTTCAAAGCCGTACTAGGACAGGTACAACCTTTTGCAAATTCAAATGCCACCCAAGATTAAAATTTTGTACAATTAACTTAAAGTACGTAGCTAATACAACGCGACCGTTCAGGGGGTTTTCAAGGGGCTTAGCTTTTTGTCACGAGTCAATACCCTCTAGTGAGATCTTGCGCTTTTTCGACCTGTATTCTTCTTTTAAACCTCACGGGTGGCAACACTACTGACGCCTTTAAAACTGACAAGTATGCAGCACGCCATCAACAACAAAGCCAACAAACGACAAATATAAGCCAATATTTCTTAACTTTCTGTTAAGTTCTGTTGGGTCACTAAAAATGCAAAACTTAATTACAGCCATAGAATAAGGAATAATACTAATACAACGCACCGTGGTGTGGCAAATCTCCGTAGCCCGGCGTGCTACGTCGTAGCGTCGTAGTCGCGGGTCGTAGCGTCGTCGTCATGGCCTGCACAGGCTCTACCTACAGGTAGGTCTCAGTTTGGGAACAATTAAGTACGTTAGCTCGTTAAATTTTGTGAAACGGATCCCGGGCGTCGGGTGGCGGCAGTTAGTGCCGGGCTACCGGGTCCGCGTGTCGCGGCAGCACGCGTGTCGGGGGGTCACCTCACGTCGCTAGCGGCGCCCGCACATTATTCCGAGGTTAACACTCACAAGGACGCAACCGCCGTCTTTTATTCATCGTTACAACAAACTAAAATATTTCACAGAAAAATCTAAGCAATTTTTCCTCGACAGACAATCAATTTGACTACAGAGAAATATTTTGTTAGAATAAGTCGAAATAACTACCTATTGATGTTTGGTTGGTGGTTTTGTTCGAGACAGTCGAGTCGTCCATTACTCGCCCGGCCCGGAACATTCAGCCAGTCATCTCTATTGTTTCCATCGTTCTCAGCATTGTTAATGTGACATCTTTATTAATAACAGGAGGTTCAATCACACGAAGTGAGCTGTGAATAGTTACAATGTGAACTTGCTGAGTAGGAACGACTTCATTTATTATTGTCAAGTGCTATAAAGTGAGGAAGTGAAACACACGTGAATCCAGTGAGATGTGGGGGCGGAGGGTAGACTCACGCGCCGCGCGCGCTGTGGTTACTCTCTCACGGTTAGCGCTATGCACTTCCGAATTGCAAATTAAATTAGGAACTAGATTGTCCGCCCGCTTCCTGCCTCAATGAACCGTAAACATTAGCGTTCCCTGTCCCTAACGAAATAATTATATTCTATGGTTTTAGTTGTGAAGGTTAATTGTTGCGAGGATGTGAGGACGCCTAACTGAAGCTCAATAATAAGTTGTGCGGAACTACTCTGCGCACGCGGCGCGCGCTTCACATGGAGGATACTAGTTATGCTCCACCTTACTCAACCGCATTCAACTCGCTAGAAATGTCAGCTGCCTTGGGAAGAGAACGAAGGAGCAGATGACAACGAATGTAATTGAGCTTGTCAAAATTCCGACAAAATAAAACTTTCTTAATAATTGATTAGACTTCCTTGTAGAAACACGAGCTGAATATTAAAATGATAGCGACGACTATTACCCAGGGACGAAGATGATATAAGCGAATAATTTATTTTTATTCTTTACATTTTAATATTTTTCGTAAGAACGCGGCTCGCGGCGCGCGCAGCTCGCTCACCGTGTAATGAGACGCACAACTCTCGTGTGATCGTTATATTCAGCAGGAATTACATCAGCATCTTATACACACGTACATCGTAATACATCGTGCCGCTACAAGGTAATAGAGACCTGTCAATATAACTCGCTCTGACTGTGACGCCGACGTTTAAGGGCTACCTACAAGTATCAAGATGCCAATAAAGGCAATGATACACACGGCGTGAGGGGCGTGCTGCAGCGCTATCGCGGGCGGCGCGCGGCGGCGTGATATCCGGGGGTTTATCCCGCGCGCCGCTAAACGCGCTCCGATGGCATTAACAACCCTATCAAAAGTGCCTGCACGTTTCATGTCATAAACCCACCTTCACATTCTGTATTCTAACTTCTGCTTGAATATTACATCAATTCAGCGCCCTATCAAGCAAGGGTCGTTTCGGTACATAAATTAATATAGTCGTACTGAATGAGTGAAACAGTTTTACTGGTTGCTGCGCTCCGATAGCGATCGAGGTCAGTCGCGACTTGCATTCAAATCACCGCCGCCGCGCCGTCGCTCGGCAGCGCGCGAGCCGCGAGCCGCAATCACCCGCCTTGCAATATTTATCACTTGCGACTTGCGAGAGTTCACCCAGCTGTGGCGGCCGCCACCAGCGGCGGGGCTCGCTCCGGCCGCGGGATTGAAGCGAAGCGGAGCAGCGACAATCATTTGTGACATAATCCTCTTTTTACCGACTTCAAAAAAGGAGGCATATCTTCGTCGTATATGAACCGATTTTGATAATTCTTTTTTTGTTTGAAAGGAGATATACCCAAGGGGGTCCCATGTCAAGGAAGTCAGGATCTGATGATGGAAGACCAGAGAAATCGAGGGGAATTTTCAAAAATCGTAGGAGCGACTAGTGCGTTTGTAAAGTCATATTGATCGGATCGATCTTTAGGCTTCGGGAAAACTTCCCGACCTTCGAAAACTGGTCAGCATCAGGGAGACACCCTATGGCCTGGCAAAACTATACAACCTGGAGCAATTTTTCTTTCACGAAACGTATTTAAATCTTGATCAAATCCAATCGCAGGTGCAAAAAAACAAAATGGCGGAAAAAAAAGATGGCCGCCATACAAAAATTTGTCGATTTTGGAAGAAGCCCCTTTGGGTAAAAATAATGTATGGGGCGCTTACTCAAAACGTCATGTAGAGTACGGAAATACTTTCTGGTCACCAAAAACTGCTCCGCATCAGAGAGATACTCTACGGCCTGGCAAAACTATCGCACGTGAACCAATATTTCTTTCAGAGCACTTATTTAAATCTTGGTCAAATTCCATAACGCGTGAAAAAAAAACAAAATGGCGGAAAAACAAGATGGCCGCCATACACAATTTTGTTTTTTCAGAAAATGTCTCGGGGTATAAAATATATATCGGGGTTGTGATCGGATCGTCATGTTAAGTATGGAAATACTTCCCGATTTTCGAAAACTGCTCCGCATCAGGGTAAACATTTAACCCTACGGCCTGGCGAAACTATCGCACCTGAACCAATTTTTCTTTCACGAAACCTATTTAAATCTTGGTCTAATTTAATGGCCGGTGAAAAAAATACAAAATGGCGAAAAAACAAGATGGCCGCCATACAAAATTTTGTTTTTCCAGAAAATGTCTTGGGGGTAAAAATGATGTATAGGGGTGTGATCGGAACGTCATCTTTGAAAACTGCTCCCAATCAGGGAGACATCCTACGGCCTGGCAAACCTATTGCACCTGGATTTTGTTTGTTTCCACGACACCCATTTAAATCTTGGTCAAATTCTGTCGCCGGTGAAAAAAAACAAAATGGCGGAAAAACAAGATGGCCGCCATACGAAGAGGGACAGTTTCGAATAAACAGGACACGGAAACCACGCGAAATCTACTGTATCTATATGTGTGCGTGAGTGTGTATGATAGCAGCTTCCACTGACAACCACATGTGTGTATGTGTGTGTGTGTGTGTGTGTGTGTGTGTGCGTGTGTGTGTGCGTGTGTGTGTGTGTGTAAACATGTTCATCAATAATAATTGTGATCACTACTAATCATATATTATTATATATCAATATAAATCAGAAAATCTGTCTGTCTGCATCCTTGCTCAGTCTAACCATCACTTAAAATCGTAAAATAAAATAAAATTTTTAACAAAAAAAAACCGACTTCAAACGCAAAACTAAAAAGCAATAAATAAATTTACTTCGCACAAAGTAATTAGTACGTATTTTCAATTAGTTAATTAATTTTATAAATCTGAAGTCGGTGCCAAGTAAATGCTACAACAACCCTACTACAATATCAAATTACTATGTACACACAATATTGTTTAATACCTATATCAAAGCAATTACAAAACAATGTCAAACAAAAAATTACAAAACAATCAGTATTGAAAAATATATGAATCGGTACTTCGTTGTAGCATTTCCTTGGCACCGGCTTCAGATTTATAAAATTAATTAACTAATTGAAAATACGTACTAATTACTTTGTGCGAAGTAAATTTATTTATTGCTTTTTAGTTTTGCGTTTGAAGTCGGTTTTTTTTTGTTAAAAATTTTCAATGTACCATTTCTTTATTTATTTTTTTAATATTTGTACTCATGCATGCAGGCCGAACACATCACAACATTGTTATGTACTTAAATTATTTTACCACCTTTTTGTATTTTATGTTTTCTCGCAAATAAATTGATTTGATTTGAAGGTAATCGTCAGTGTAAAATATTTTAAGTAGACTACAATAAAATACCTTCACAAACCCTAAAGTATTATTTATATCTCCGCTACGTCCCACACGCTGAACAATCAGCGAAACCAACCCACGCAGATTAGAGAATCCTTTCACTACAATGGAGTGGCAGATTCCATAGAGTACGAAATGCCATTGATACGACGAAGAAAAATAGTGCTAAATATGGAAATCAGAAATCAGAATAATTTATTCAAAGTAGTTATCATAGGTAAACTTGTTGAAGGTCAATTTAACTTTTTTGAATTACGTCATTTCGCAAGGTGTTATGGCTGAGGAAAAGAAATGACAAGAAACTGTAACAGCAACACATCTTTTAAATCAATGTGGGTATGCATTACAAGTTATTTAATAACAAGAGGAACACATTTCATACCAGGCATTTTTATCATTTAGGTAAATAATCATTAATCTTATAATAGGCTTATTACATAAAGTAAGCTTCACATGAGCTACAAATTTATTTTCTGACAAATTCGAAAGTCATAAGTTGTAGCTCTCCGTGCATTGAGTTGTTAGCTGGTGATCAAATATTATTCATTACAACATTTACCAGAAAAGTTGATCAATGTCATGAAAATTAGCTACATAAATTTTGAACAATTGAAATGTCAACTTGTGGCGATCCGCTGCATTACCGCACCACGCCAGACTGTGTCCATGCTCGCTGTCCGGTGACCTAATGCGCCTCTCGTTGTTGATGCCAGATTAACATCCGAATGTAACAAACAATAATACTTAACATGCAACATTTTAGCAACTCGGTTACTAAGGCAATCATTGCTATATTTTTACACCTACGAATATAATATATTATACACTCCTGTGCTTGTCGCGGCGCCCACGACTCCTAACTGTGGCGTCCGCGCGTGCCGCATGTGTCCCCCAAGTAATCTCTATTACTTGTATGTCGCAGAAGCGCACCCACTAATTATAAGTATACATATTGTACTTGCCCGCTATTCGCAGTCATTACTCTCGCATGACGGCCCCGCACTAGATCTATACAGTTACAGTGCCACATTGAGTTAATTACATAATAACTAATGTTTTGTGACGGTATTCACTGCCTATTTACATACTGTACCGTAACGTATTATATTTAAAAGTATAAAGAAAAATTATTGCAAACAAAGGATATATCGCGAGCATTGTACCCGTCGCTATAACCCCCTTACTCGGGCTAAACCTGCAGCGGACAGACAGATACGGAATAAATTGGATCTTTTCCGCCGAATCATTTTTTATGAGCGAGTATAGTGTAGTCAGCAAAGCTTGATTTCGACATGAACGAAAGATAATCCAAACTAAAGTCTATGTATTACCCATTCGGCCATGATGGATTCTGAGAAGCCGAAGCATGAAGCATGAGATGCATGCCGTTTTGTGAAGGCGTGATTTTGTATGTGGGACACATGTCACACACGTCCCGCGCCCGCGCCGCGCAGTGCAGCGAGGGAGCGGTGCTGCAGCGAGCCCGCGTCAGCCGCCCGCGCCGATGGCTCAAAGCGCTCCGCGTGTTTCTAACAGACGGAATCCCTCCCTCATTGTAATGAGTTACATCATTAATACTGTCTGATCCTTTCACTAGTCAGTGACAGTCAATTATGTGAACGTAATTTGTCACCGTATTGGATTCCTTTTGTTTTGCATAAGAGATTAATTAGCGGGTACTTGTGTCCGTCCGCCCCGCCGCCGGGCCGCCGCTATCATCAATATTTGCGCGGAGCTCGCATGCCAATCACGGCCACTCGAGGCTTCTTTAATTTCCGACGGGATATAAATGAATATGTTGGCATATAATCAATCGCACCGGTAAGCGACGGTCGCGTAGATCGATCTGCGTGGAGGGTCGCCCACCGTCGCTCACCGTCGCCCACTGTCGCCCACCGTCGCTCGCCGTCGCCCACCGGCCCCGGCACCAGCCGGCAGCCAAACGCCCGTTGTTTAATCTTTCACACAAGAGCAACTCCAATCGACACAAATTCTAATTAAGACAAATAAGACTTAAATTTATTTTCAAAATGTTCACAACTGTTCAAACTGCCTTCCAATGTTCAAACTTTTACCTTAATTAATTCCATTTCGATTGTAGGTATAATGTTTTGTTGTAATTGTTAGAAGTTGTGCGAACTCTAAGCCGGTACCGGGGGCGAAATTTATGTACTTACAGAGTGCCAGGTGACGCCAGCGACGCCGGCGCAGCCAACCCGCCGTTTATCGGCAATCGCTTACGACTTGACAAGCCCTCAGCTTTAACACATACCTACGAGTAAAACTTTAATAATAAGAGATAACAGTCATGTAAATAAGGCAGCGAGTGGAGCGACCCCGGCGGGCGCCGCGCGACCCTAGCTAGTTGTATAACTAGAATCAAGCCAGTTTACAACTGTATCTCCATAACTCCCCTCTAGATGGCCTCCGCTAATCCAATCATAAAGTTCTTTGCTGATGTTCCTTTCGTTTCGTTTTGTTTTTTTCTGAGCACCTATTGAATCCGACACATTTTCTCTTGTACCTAATAGTACAATACAAGTTTCTACCGTCGTTGGTGCGTAAAACACGACGCTCTTACATCTTTATAAAAATAACAAAATGCAGACATTTTTAGCAATTTACGACAAAAAATAAATATGTTGCACTATAATAATAAATATGTGAGACACGACATGATCCCAGCTAAGACGACTGCGAAATTAGACAGAGAGCGTGGAAGGGGTGTTTGATTGAATGATTGAGGGAACGTAATACATCTATCACAGTGAGTCCTAGTGAAGGTCGGAATCAATCTCGAGATGTTTAATAATGCAGGCACCTCGCAGCGCGGTGTGCCTAGATGATGCCAAATTCTTATACTAACAATTGTTGTATTGAAAAAGTATTAAACAGTTCACTTTCCTCATCATATCTATCGAAAATGGGCATGTGATGTGAAGGCATGCGCATTTGGAATTGATTGTGTATTCGGAAGTAGCACTATCAAACTACAACTACCCAACACAGAATGTTTTGTCTACCTACCAGGTAAAACAACTTGGAATTAATTACTGAAGTTCGTTAAATTACGTCGCGCCGCTTTTTCCTTTTCGCTTCTCTTCATACTGACAACTACTCAGTGAATGTCTTGTGACTTTGTCAACCGACAGACTCGAATTGTATAGAAATATACTATATGTATTTATTTGTTTTTGGATATAATTATGCTACAGGTGTCTAAACACAGAACAATGTGTGTCAATGAGTGACGTCCATAGAAACCCGATAATCTATGGTACAAATTAATTGAAAAGGATGTGGCTGTTAGGGCTAAAAAACACAAAAGGAAACCGATTATTTAGTTTTAATGAAAACTTTACATAATAGATCAGTAGTATGTAATAAGTTATAACAAAGGCACCAGCCGCTGACGGCGCGGCACGGCTGCCTCCGGACGAGGGCCATAAGTCACGGTGTGCGCGCCCTAGTTTACGTGCCCATCTAAAATAGTTTTCCTTTGCAAATTACAAAGGATCCTGCGAGTCCCCGGGGATGTGTGCACTCTGTCAATCTGTCCGGGGCAGAGCGGAGCGGACGTAGCCCGCGGACACGTACCCCCCCTCCCTCCCTCCCTACCTCCGAGCCCTCCGCGCGACGACGGAGCGCCGCTCTCTTCATGTTTCAATAAACTCAGACACTGATTGATTCTTATTGAATTGATTTCTTCAGGAACCAACCCATCTATCTGAGCCCCTGACTTCTTCCTTACTTTTGAGGGTATATTATTGAGACTACAAACAAAAAAATATGCATCGTAACTTGGAAATATTTTTTATCACAAAATATTTCAATTCCTTGCGAGATCATTAATTTACAACAGCGCTTGTCGGGTATGATTATGTCACTCAAGTAATATAAATAATCATACTTAGTAAAGTAAACGAAGAGATTTTCCGTCCGGCGGCGCCTGCCTGCGGGACACGTCCCACTATACTTTCTAATTAAAACTTATTGACACGTTTCTTAATGTAAATTATAAAAATATATATTCAGAACTGAATTGGTTGTACTATGAAGACTGATACGGCGCTGGGCGGAACGACGAGTGATGCGACGTAATAGTATTACCTCCGCCCAGTTCGCAGTGGGTGCTCCGCAGTTGGCAGGTGTCAAATAAACGAGGCAAATATTTGGAAGCCAGTATCAACAGCCTGGTTCGTCTCCGCGTTTCAAGTATACCTCACGCAGAATACATTCTCTCAACAATTGTACGTCTCCGGACACCACGCATTCTGTATCACAGAATTTATATTATACTTATAGGTAGGTAGGAAAACAAAATAAAAACTACGTTAGATTTTTTCAGCCTCCTCAAGTTAGCGCTATTAATCGTGTGTGTTCGGAAACTTTCCAAACTGGAAACCTTTTTATCGTTTCGGGTTCCAAAGGAGAAAATCTTTTCATGACGAATGGCTCGATCATAAGCCTCACCCCCGCCCCGCCCCGGCCGCCGCCGGCGCCCGCAAGTCAATCTGTCAGTCACAATATCGTTCGACTATACTCCAACTAAATTTATCTCGCCCTGTGCTCCTACTAACTTCTATTATTGATTACTACAAAATTATACATAGTTTATGGGGAATTCTTAATGAATCTTTCATAATTCTTAATTTACAATTCTATTCATAGGCGAAGGCAACCTTTTGTGCTAAATAGAAAGTTTTCTTCTTCTATCGTGTGGGTTGTGAGGTGGAGTACCTTCGATTCTGCTCCGCACCACCCAAATCCCCTGGTAGTTGCGGCTTCAGAGTACATTCCGCTTAGGGACGGTACTGAAAAGTATCGGCGTCCGAAGGACGTAATATACGATCCCGACGACCCGATTACTCTAGCCATAGAGGCAGCCAATCAGCTCGCGACACCAAACACTTCAGGTCCCCGATACCGACCCCGCCGGCGTGGTCGACGATTTCCCTCATTCAGCGCTTATCGCTATCGACCCACTAGGGTCGATTAATTCTTTCAAATATTTTTCCTCTCAGACGACGCCCTGAGCCGAGGTTCGCGCCCAACTGGGCACCCTCAGGCCTGTTGTCTTAAACGTTGTACCGGGTGAGAGCCTTCAGCGCTCCCCATTTGTCCGGCCAAGTAGTTAATGCCATCTGCGGCAAATCTACAATAAGTCACGTCAAAAAAAAAAAAAAAAAAATGAGGTGGAGTACCGACGTCATCAACCCTGGTGTCATGGTTACTGTTGAGCCGCCAAAGGCCCCTGACATGCCTCGTGTAAGGACTACTTACTTTTTTATAGCATTATAAACTTTTGATCAACATCGTATAATCACGCTCGTATCCCTATCGGGGTGGGCTGAGCCGCAAGTCATCAGTAAGACAATCGGCAGCCTCTCTTGAGATTCGTTCTGACGCTGGTATATTAGGTAAGGTATTTGTGGAAAGACAGCACGCAAAGCTTAAAGTAAGAAATCGATTCAGTCATCGAACTATTTGTCCGTCAAATAAATAATGCCAAAAAATAGCTCATCGACCTCACCTCACCCACGTGAAAGATAGATCAATAAAATAAAACTAGTCTTAAGCCAGTACTTAAAAAGAATGGATTGTTGACTCTTAGCTGACGTCAGCATCACCGTATTACTACACAACAACATAATATCGATAGCATCATCGGAAACGGAACACATCTACATTTCTGTTTCCTGTTTCGTGATTCAGCCCGCGAGGGGATGCGGGTACTGGAGGGTTAACCTGTCCACCCCGCTGGGGTGAGTGGCAAGTAGTGCGACGGAGAAGACGGCTGCCGTGACGTCATGCTGCCGTTTCATGACATCCATTACAATGTTGCCAGCCTACGGTGTGACGTCACACCGTGCGCTGCCTACGTACTACTTAGTACAGTTGAATTGTTTGTTACACAGGGTGCTAGTCACATCGTAACGAACACTGAGGGGATGATTCAGACCATGATTCTAAGTTAATATCAAAACATGGAAATTTTAGTGTTTTTTTTTAAATTATTTTCAGTTCCTACTTTTGCAACGGCAAATTCCACTTGATAACTATTCAGAGTAATGGTGTGAATCATCCCTTACGTAATGTTTACAGTAGGTACATGTCCTAACACACTGTATAAGCGCCTCTATAATTCTCCGCAGTAAGAACGAATTAAATACAATACAAAACCTTTTTGTAAAACATCAGTGAAAAATCATTTATGTATTCATATATAATTGATGACTGAGTGACTTTAGACCTGGAGCCGCGACAGGTTTGAAGCCTGTCACGCTAAGGTGCAAGTCGTGCGTTCTCCGAACAGGGCTAGCACGGATTAAAAAATATATACGTAAACAAATTACATGAATTATTATAAAGATGCTCTCGTTAATGTCTCGTATATATTATGTAAATTTGAATTCGTGTTTATAGGTCGTCTCATGGAGTTCATTTAATATACGGCAGCGTGGAGCAGGTCGGGCGCAGTCCTGCAGCCGCGCCGCCGCCGCCCCTCACCACCGGTTCATTCATCACTAGTTTCGCGTGTGTTCTAAATGATCCTCCTTTTTGTCTCATCATTTACTTCAGTGTCGTTTGTTCCGAGATTTATTATATATCCCTTAATTACTATCTCGGTTTATCGTCTTAAGTTGTTTTAGTTTACTTTTTCTTTTAAGTTTAGTCTATCTTTTTTGTTAATATTTTCTTGGAATAAGTACCTATTATTTGTTAACTCTAGAAAATGGATTATTTATTCAGCCAGAACCCCTTATTTCGTCTATTCTCGACATGATTAGGGAAAGCCTGTGCGTAAAAGAGGGGCTTTTTCTTTCCCCTGGCAAACATTCAGTTTAATTAATTTGACGTCAGCGAACAGTCCACTTAACGTGAAAAACCCCACAAGCCATGAATTTCCACGGAAGCGACTGCGATCCGACCTTCCAACTCAGAAGACAAACACACCAAATGCAGGACAGGCCACAGCAGCCACACTCTAGGTGTGATCTTTCGCCATAAGTAGGTGTTAAGTATACTTCTATGAGAACCGTAAACTAAATTCAGAGGTAAAGAATAGAGTCTACTGGGATTCAAACCTTCTTCAGAAAGCAAGACACCCCAGACCTCCCAGCCGGCCATCACATGTACTGGTAAAGAGGAGCGCTAATAAAGACGTAAATGATAAAAGCGAAGATCAAAAACGGAGGCGCCCAATATAATGAACGAAGTAAATGTCGGTAGTTTGCGAGGTGAGATCACTCGGAGGCGAGTGTCTCACTCCTCGCTCGTCGAGACCACTCGGCGCGTGTGTGCCGCGAGATAAATCACCGCCGAGAGCTCTCAACCTTCAGCCTCCCACTCACCGAGTATTGGCTTAGCGATATGTAGTGCATAGGCATACCTTGATGGTCGTAGCTAGATATGCGACGTCTATGGCAATTTGTGCGAAATACAGTATATCCCCGCATTATCCCCCGTTTTTCACGGGGTCCGCTTACCTAACCTGAACATTTGACAGGTCCGGTTTTTAAAAAAGCGACTGCCTGTCTGACCTTCCAATCCGCGAAGGGAAAAGCAGCCCCAATACAGCTTGCGTCACATTCCTCCAAAAATGCATTTCTCGGGAATGTGGGTTTCGTCACGATGTTTCCCTTCACCGCTGAGCACGTGGTAATAATTTATGATCCAAACATGAATTCGAACCTGCGACCTCAAAGTGAGAGGCAAGCGTTCCACCAACTGGGCAACCACGGCTCATTGCGAAATAAAGTAATTATGCAAAACATGGTCGATGACATAGAGTTGTCGGGAGCAACTGTGCGAGTTTGCCGGCTGATTGAGGTGGCAATGTTCCGGCCGGCCGCGCCACACCGCTGCGCCACACCACGCCGCGCCACGCCACGCCACGCTGCACCACGCCGCGCCACGCCGCCGTCGACACACCCCGCCATTAGTCCCGTCACCCATGTAATTGTCTGTCAAATTGCTGACAATTTGCCGCCGTTAATTATATTAAAGAAGTGACAACTTGCCCGCTTATTCATTCCCATACAATCACCCATAGCCCGCATTTAACAGTTCGCGTAATTTGTTTCGAATGTTATGTGCACAATGGTGAACGATCTCGTAGCTACAAATCTTAAATGAGGAATGTAGCCCATTTTCACGTCACAATACAGCACGCGCGGCATATTTTTTAACTTTTGTTGTTATTTATTGTTCCATTTTTAGCACATTTTTAGGTGTACACTTGTTCAGGGGAGTATTTTTTGTTAGGTTCTTATGGAAATTTGGTTTACAGCTCCATACAATATCGTTTAATGAAACATCTGTAACGATCGAAAATATTGGTTTGGTGATGACTTGCCTTTTTCCGTCTGTGTGATTTTACGCAATAGATATATATTAATGATTTTTTTCTATCCACAACAAAAGTATTAACAATAAGTAATCAAATAAATAAAAATCATCTGGCGTAAATATTGAGTGCTAAGATTCGTCGCAACCTGAAATATCGTAAGAACACACAGATTGTAAAATTCTTTCACGACAGTCTCAAGTAAAAAGACCTCCATCGACACGTAGAAGAATGTAGAGAAAATAAAGTAGCGCGAGCGTAAAGAAATGCAGAGACAGGGACGCCGCCGCCCCGAGGTCCCGGCCCGCCGCCGCCGCCGCGCCGCCGCGCGCCCGCCGCCGGTTCAAGCGGCTCATAAAAAACAACGGAGCGACGCAATTAAGAACTGCATTAAGTAAATGCGCTATTGAATCTTAACGACTCGCCCTCTTTCTTTGTGTGCGATGAGAAAGAGGAGATCATTATTTCGCGTAGTATGGCAACAGTGTTTACCTTTAATGACATACACAAACAGAAAATTCAGTCTTGGTGTGTCCACCTACACGTCGTACAAGGGTGTGCAAGGAGTGTCATCGAAAAACCACGAAACGTTACGGGCGGAGTGGTTATTGGATTTATAGTGACCAAATGTCAAATTGCAATATTGCTTTTTTAGATTAATTGCTTCGATGTGGCCTTTTTAACCCCCTGATCATACTACACCTACCGACAGTAAATTACTTATCTACTTATCATAAACATCCATATACGTCCTAATGATGGAGATGTATGGAGCATAGGTACTACATCTTACGTTACGTACCTACGTATCACAGGTAGGTACGTCTCATTTGGGTCCCTGCCTTTTAACACTATTTATCAACAACATATTCAGTAGGTTTTACTTCGATGAAAAAATTTAGTTTGACAAAGGCTTCTACTATAGAATGCTTGTATTTATTTTAAAAGAATGTAGGAATTTTAAGTAACCAACTACTGTACTTACCGACAACTCTTTGATTAAGAGTCACCTAGAGTATTGCGATGCAGTCCCGCCGTGCTGTACATCAAACGATTTGATAAACTTTAGAAAGGAAGAAAGAAAGAGAGTATTCATTATAAGAGGACGCCACTAAGTATATTTATAGTATATCATTTACCTTACCCCCGACCGCCTGCGACGATCAATTATACGTGTGGAGATCTTTTCCAATAAGATTGGCTATACGAGTATGCCACATGCGAGCACATGGACGTCGGGGTTGAAGCAGTCGCCGCAGCCGACGTCGTCGGCTGGATCACATCATCATCATTTACCTTACAGCTATAGTATAGATCTATACAAATCTATTAAAATGTTTTAAGTTTACGTCACTTGAAACTATAACAACTATTGAAAGTAAGTAATTATGTACACTACCTACAGTGTGCTCCTCTGAGCAATGAGGCAAAAATATTTAAGGATATGTTTTGTATCTATTGTAACGAATATTGTACACATTGTTGGAGAACCAAATAATTCAATTAATCTTGATGCTTCACTGCGAGTTCGTGGATACCCAAGCACATGTAAAGAATTAGAGATCCTGCATTTAATACCCGACTGCGTCGTTTTTTTTTTTGTATTTATATAAAAACTTAAGTTTAAAAATGCAAAAAAAGATTCGTATCAGTCGGGTATTAAACCCAGAACCTCTTATTCAGGCCGGTGACTCTCTAATCTAGGATGAATTAAGTAAATTATTAAATATAGAAAATTATTATTAAATATTTATAAATCGCGGGCGGAAGGCAAGAGGGAAACCATGCCCTATTTTTCCCTAAAAAATTAGCAATCATGCTACACCGACAAGAGCGTGGCTCTTAAATTAGTGATGATGAAATCGCGTAATAAACCGAAACCTATAAGCAAAGCTGAATAACACTCCCTCGTGCCTCCACCAATGTTATGTTATGAAATAGGCTTACGTAGGGTTGCTAGCTGTAAGTACACTAATTCGGGCCGACATTAATCGGACAACCAGTCGTAGGCAATGAGAATGGAATGAGCGTACTTACATTGCTTTATTTCATTTAAGTAATATTTGGGAGATCGCGATCGACTGCATTCGCTTACCGACTAACAATTAAACTAGTAACACAAAGCCAATTATAAACCTAGAGTATTGCCTGGACCTGGTTTTTTAGAGGCTTTGTTGTATCAATAAAATTAAGCAAGTTGGCCTCCAAACATGGTGGCCCCCAAGGACGCGTGTAAGTATGGGTCCCGTCCCGGCCATCGAGCCGTTATGTCACCGGATATAGGCGGTGTAAATCAAGCTAAGGGCTCTTTCAGCTGTTGAGCATACTTACGATACTTGTTCAAATTTCTGAGAGCAAAACAAATGTATGACATATAAATACGTACATTTGGGCGAAATTACGAGAGGTTTCCCTATTTTATAACCTATAGCCAATAAAATAAAACCATACGTAGTGAAATAGTCATCAATCTCTTGTCATTCCGTAGCATTACTACGTACGTGGTCTGCCTTATGTTTCAGTACGTACAGTGAGTGCTCTGTTTACGTGAACAAACTGCGATTCACTATAAATAATATTTTTCTAAATTATAACTTTACAATTATGCCAAGTTTGACGCTTATGGGTGAATATCAAAATGTGTCAAGTTTGGTGGCGACTGTCATATAATTTTTTCGTGAAAAATTGGGAAAATTGGGAATTGACCACCAAATTTGAAATTTTGAGATTCACCCATGTGTATTATTATAGAGCTAATACAAGATGTTGGTATTTATTTTTTGTTTTATGTAAATATGGACACCTCTCAGTATAATATTCTTTTTTTTATTATTTTATTGCTTTTTTTTGTTTTGGTTTTCCCCGAAGGGTAAGGCAAAGGGAACTATGCCCATACAGCCATGTCTTACGTATTCTTTTTCTTGATGATTAATGAAATGATGAAAGGTGATGATGATGAAACCTAAGCCCCCACCCTTGGAGTAGACTCCTACTCCGAACCCCAAACGAATTAACTCAAAAGTCCGCACAAACTTTCGAGTTATGAAGCGGCTTCTTGGCACGAAGCGAAAATAGGCAGATACACCTTGTTTATTGAATACCCCGAAATAACAACACTCACGAATGTCTTCCGACTAACTTAATCCTATCATTAACCACAAAACACCACTTCGTATTAATTATTTAGACTATTCAATGAAGAAAGCAACTGTCCCGTTCCCGTTTCCAGCCAAAAAGCCTTCTTTTATTGCTATAGGAAAACACCCGAAATATATTTTTTTATTAAGTACTTTTTTACTTTACAATGTAAACTACTAAGACACTAAGTTTGACGCTAATAGGTATAATCATTTTACTACAAATCAATAATACGTTAAGTTATTATTCATAATAATTTTTAAACATTTTGATTTTTTCATTATTTATCTTTCATTTCATTATTTAGTTTAGAGTAAACTCGATTTTCGTTCCAAATAATGTATTATCGTAATTATGTTTTGGCGTTATTCGTACAGAGCGAGGCCAATAAGAAAAGGCCCTTCGTTTTTCATTTTTATAATATCCGCTATAATAATTCAAATTCGACCAGGTATCAATATGGTTCAAAAGACACTCCACACTCCTTTTAAAGGTTGAACTTTGAGACCCTCTCACATACAAATGGACAGACGCAAAAACTATAGGGTAAGGTACTTATGGGAAGCCGTCCCTGTACAGAACCAGAAAAATACTTAAAACTTGCTCTTGTCGGTGTAGCATTCTGCATGCTACTTTTTAGGGAAAAATAGGGCAGTGGTTTCCCACTTACCTTCCGCCCCGCAATACTCTGTCTGACGAATGGCGCCCAGAGTAGTCTATTTGAAAGCCGTACTAGTACTCCTGTCCTCCGCCTCTGAAAAGTACTGACAGTTACTGCTGCCCTCTGTCGGGTTCCAGATTACTCCCTGTGACTCGCCTCTTCCGTCCTGCGTTGCCCCTTCAAAAGAAAAAAAAACATCAAAAAACATCATCAACATGCAAATAAGAAGTGAAACCCTTCATTGAATCTACTAATGAAAAGTTTAATTCTTTTGAAGTTTCAAAATGATAACTCGAGACAGAGATGGTCACATGTATGTAGTAGACTATGATGTATATTATTGTATATGATACAAGTGAGCTATGTTGGTCATTACAGTCGAGCCTGGATAAGCGCCCGTGCCGTACGCGAGCCAGTGGCGGTACCCCTAGCGTACCCCTAGGTACACTTCTGCCTACTACTTTTGGGATACATGCGCGATGCTATGTTTGTGTTAATTCAGTGGTACTATACCTAATATAAATTCTGGGATTACAATAAACAGAAATCAACCATCACCTTTTTAGAAAACTCAAAAACCAGTGTATCCGATTAAGACCACCGCACGAACAGACTAAAGTGAGACTGAGCTAGTCTGGGCTGGTGAAGTTTATGTTCCGCATGCTTTCTGAACGTCGGGTTAAGATCATCTCGCACTGCGCTGGGAGGTACACCGCCAGTAGAACTCGGAACGGAAAAGATAGCATACCTAATAATCTTGACTGTATCTGGAGAGATATAATGGAGCGCACATAAAACCGCGACAAAAGGCTAGCCTTTGCCTAACCCTGTGGGAATACCAAAGTACTATTAAAAACCAGCTAACAATTATTTATTTATTTATTTATTTATTTATTGCATTTTTATTGTAAGTACATATTAGACGACTCCCATTGAATAATGACGATTCTATAAAAACTTCTACTGTAATACTATCCTGCCATCTAGTGAAAATGTGACAAAAGTAATTCCAACAACTGTGTTCAATCAAGTCAATCAGTTCAAGTGCCACTCACCGCGCGCCGCCGAGCATCACGGTGCATACAGAGGTAATCTCAACAAATAATCACTAGATGTCGCTCAACAGGCTCTTACTATGAATTATTTTTTTTATTTCCGCAGTTCTTTCCACTCGTTCTATCCATTCATTCTTTCGTGAGCCAGTCTGAGAGTGAGTTCAGTCCTCAGAACAATAACTAAAGCATAGAAGGAAGGCTAAAATAAGAATTCAGAAACTATAAACCGGCTCTCTTCTAGCTTACGACACAAACTATGAGTGAGAAAAGGACAAATGATTCGCTCTTTGCTTCATTTTTTCCGAGGTTGTCACAACATGAAATGTCATTTGGACCTATTGGACTCATTTTAATTCGGCCAAATACATAGTAACATACATAAGAAGATTTTACTTATATTTACCGAACTATTTGACACGGTCGCGTGAACTTTGTTTACGAGTGTCTTGTGTTCAGATTGTTTTAAGTGATAATTTAACAATATTTTTCCAAATAAATGGAAAGAAACTTTTATTTATATCAAATAATTGAGTGTCTCGACTCTGTGACATTATGTCTTGTGTGGTATGGGGCTGCAGCTCACATTCAAGAAGAAAAGAAAATAGCCAACAACTTCTGTCGTTTCATCGGTAAGTTTTTTGTAATTTTCTAGTGAAATGTGAACTGCTGAACAATTTTAGGAAAGTAATATGTTTTGTTGAATAGATTTGTAGCATAAAATATTTGAGATATCCATTATATTATACGTTTCATCGATGAATACGGAATTGATTTGAGGTTATGTTGATTGTCCATAGTGATGTACTAAAATTATCGATACTTTTAATTTTTAGATTTCCTGTAGACGATAACAAAGAGAAAGAATGGATAATTCGCATTAATAGACGAAATTGGATTCCAAATAAGTACAGCCGTATTTGCTCGAAACATTTTACTGCGGATTCATTTATGTGTGTTCCTAATTCAAAGTGGAGGCGTCTTCGAGACGATGCTATTCCTACATTGAACATTATAGATCAGACAGATGAAATGGTGTTTAAATTTATATTTAAATTTCAGCCTAGCCTGCATCATCTCACTGCTGGCTAGATAGATAAGATATTTGTATATATCATTCAACTACATATTATTATGTACTTAATAAACTTAGTATATACTAAGTCTGTAGTTGTTTTATGTCTAAACAATTATGAGTTGTACACGTTTTATATAAGTAAATGATTATTATCTTTGATTTCAGATATTAAATCCAAAAGTGTCGACTGGATTTACATGAAAAGGTATATCAAATAATTTTCTTTTTATATTTTTATCATGATATACATATATAGAGTGTATAATTCAACCAGCTGCACAAAGCACTTAAATCAGATATATTTTACTTTTATTTTTATAGATTATTTTGTACATACACTATTTTAACATTATTATTAAACTTTATTTCAGTCAGTTCAAGAAGACGAGATGAAAAATTTAAAAGAAAAGCTGAACAAGTCACGCCTCAAGATCAAACGACTTAATGAAAAAAAAAATCAATGTGACAGGGTGTCACAAAGACAGTTTCTAAACAAATTGACACTTTAGAAATTAATAAATTTGTATTTATTGTAAATATAATGTACATAATTAATAACGTGTATAATAAATACTTGCTAATGAACAGATTTACGATCTAATTTATATTTCATTTTACCTCCTGTTCTTATTTACTCCTACTCCAACACTCCAGGTTGATACGAACTGCGCCCAATAAAGAATGTAATGAATGTTATAGATTTGTGTAAGCGACTTAGATAAATCTTGACTAAACCTTCCTTTACAAATACAAATATACTTTATTGCACACAACATACAATACTTACAAGTTTTACACGAAAGATACAGTACACCACCTACCTACCTTTTACTTTCCCTTTCTGTTCTCTTATGAATACTTGTATGCCGTATTTTTTTTAAGTATAATGCTATATCTAGTAGGTACGAGTATGGTAATCCTAGTATTGAAACAGCTTGTAGCCCTAGTAAAGACCGCCATTTTATGTTTACAGAGTGGCACGTTTTTTCTGTAGGTATTTCCAGTCCATACTCTTTTCTATGTCTATGGCGTGAGCCCATCGGGCCTCTTACCGTCTGTGCGGCTTAGACCCGGCGGTTCCAATTTGCACGGCACGTCGATCGACACCAGTGCACGGCGGATGACATCATAAATAAATTCGAATATTACAAAATACTTACCGATGAAACGATAACAGTTGGCTATTTTCTTTCCTTCCTGAATGTGAGCTGCAGCTCCAAACTAATATAAACCAGACAATATAATCCAAAAATGGTTAGATACTTACCTATCAGAGACAGAGTCTCCTTTCATCAAGAAGAAGATAATTGCATCCTACAAAAAGAAATCTTGTAAAAAAAAAATTATCGACATTAATTGTAAGTAAATTTAATTTTATCGACATATTAGTAAAGTGAAACCCAACACTAGGCAATGAAAAACTTGTGACAACCTACGAAATTACGAAACAATTTTTGTATATGCGTCTTTGTCTAACATTACGCCGGTTCCGTAAGATAAAGTAGAGCAGAATTATAGAGTTCTGTTGCTATTTTAGCCTTCCTTCTATGCTTTAGTTATTGTTCTGAGGTTCAGTCAGCCAAAGGCCAAATTGGCCATTGGCCAAAGCAGTCAGCCGCCAGGTTTTCCCTTCATTCATTCATTCGCGAACGTTAGTCAAAAATTTACAATCGGGTGTGATCGACGTGTCTTTTTTATATTAAATTACATTATTTTTTTCTGAAAATAAACATCTATTTAATTTAAAACATTATTATTTATAACTTGCGTCGTTTTGTGGATTGATATGTGGTTAATTAGTGTATCATAAGCAATCAATAAATGCGGTCTGCCGCGCTTCGTGTGTGATCCAGGCCGAAAACGGTGAATGCACGTCGCTTGCATTCTGACGCATTTTTCACTTTTCCGGAGTGGTGTTACTTTCGGTTTCTCATATCGAATGGCTCTCCGGTGACGAGGACAACGAGCATTCCCACACGCCGGTGTCGTCGGGAGATCGATGGATTGTTAGCAGAAGCAGGCAAGTGAAGTGTCTGGCCGTGTGTGAGACGAGAGGAACGGAATGCGCCGGCCGCGGCTCCCGCGGGGTCGGCGCCCTCCTCCAGGCCTCCCGGCCGTTCTTATTAGAACTGCCCTAAAGTACTACATTCGAGTGGTTCTCACTCTCAGTTATATGCCTGTAGTGATTTGTAGTTAGATTTGGTTTTTGTAGAACTTATTCCTGGATACAAGTACAATCTCTTCAAAAGTTTTATCCAAGTGTCTTATCTGCAATATATTGACTCAATGGTTACAAAATATTCCATTAATAGTGTTATTAAATAATTGCAATTTTAATGATAAAGACAGTATTACCTTATCTTATTTTCCACTTTTTTGTTTATTTGTTATTAAAGTTATTGAAGTGAGCCCTTGTGTGTGCACTAAGTAGTAGGTGTCTGCTCTGGACCTGGGTGCCCTGGTGCCCGGTCTCTAGGAGTATGTAGTGCTTGTTGTTATGTTGCTGTGTGTGGCAGGAGCTGTGCAGCGCTGCACCATGATGGTGGAGACCATACTCGAGTCCTCACAGGACTTTGGTGAGTCTATTGCCTTATACTTATTTATAATTATAATAGGCATTGAATTAGATTATTTGGTAGTAACATTATTGATTAGATTATGGTCTTATAAAGTACCTACATTATAATAACCTTGATTATTAAGTTACATAAAATACAGATAAGAAACTAACATAACTATAAAATGTAAAATAAGTATAGGTATCTACTATAATTATTGACAATGATTGAAGCATGCATTAAAGCATAGTGCAGTAGTTCTGAAGTACACTTGCAGCATTATTGACTGTATTTTGTTTCCCACCTTTCTATCCTTCATAATATTGTACCAACCGTGACATAAAGTTTAGTTGTGAGTGCATTCAATATGGCAAAATAATCTCATTCAAAAACTTGTTAATGGTCCTAATAAAATAATGTTTATAAAAGAGAAATAAATTCCACCAATGAATTGATGAAAATATTTATTATTTCCAGTCAAGGATAAACTTGTCAAAGATCAATTCTACTAATCGAATTTATTCTACATTGCAAAGTCTGAGAAGAAATGACTAGAAATTCAATATACCTACCTAATCTTTTAAACAAAAAAAAATATACGGTTGAATTGAGAACCTCCTCCTTTTTTGAAGTCGGTAGAAATGTGTTACAAAAGGTCATTTCATATCACGAGAAACATATTTAACACCAGACTTTATTTTGAGTCAAACATCTACAGCTACATTCTAAGAATAGTTTGTGCATACTTATTTAGTTTTAGTTGTGTATCTTGCTTGCTTGTTTATTGTTCAATCAGCTTTCCGGCCGCAACTTATTTGGAGTTCGACTTTATGGCACTAAGCACACTAAATCCTTCTCTGGAAAGTACCCTGTCCATCAATCCATGTCCATCTTTGGGTCATGGTTATGACCTATTTGCCAATTGTCATTCAAATGGGTCAGGTGGCAGACACAGGTGATATGAGCTCACCCTAGGTTGTGCTCCATATAAAATCTCATTCTTGCCGTGTACCGTGTTGCTACCCTCAGACAAACGCCCTGAGCTGAGGTTCATGTCCAGCTGAGCACCCTCAGGCCTATTGTCTTATGTTGTACCGGATGAGAGCCCTCAACACTCCCCCAAGTAACGTCTTGAAGTGTTAAGTGAATGATCAATTTTGTCACACTTTCGCCGAGGACAGGTCAACAGGCCAGCTGCGGTCGTCAGCGGTGGGCCCGGACGCCCGTACTCATATCATAGGAAAGGGTAACATTGACAGTTGTGTGCAGGCATGTCCGGGGGCGCGCTGCCGCAGTGGAAGCGCGAGCTGCTGCAGCGGCGAGCCGCGCGCTCGCGGCCCGCGCCGCCCGCGCCGCCCGCCGCGCCGCCGGCGCCGCCCGACGACGACGAGGAGCTGCGCTACGGGCCCGGCATCGTCAAGCGGCTCAAGTCGCGCTACCTCAGCCTCGCGCTGCGGGACGCGCCGCGGCGCCGGCCCTCCGTGCTGCGCCGCGCCACCTCCCTCGAGCATCTGCTGGACGAGCGGCCGCCGCCCGCGCCCCGGGCTGCGGCCCGGGCGCCGCGCCCCGCTTCATTAGCCGCGCCCGCGCACGCCGCGCAGCCGCGCCGCGAGTTTGCCAAACGGGCGCGCTCTGTCGACGCACTCAGCCGGCTAGAATCGCGCGATGAGCTCCCGCCGTCGCCACCGCCGCAGCCCCCGCCGCAGCCCCCGCAGCAGCCCCCTCAGCCTCCGCAACTTCCGCCAGCGCCCCCACAACTCCCGCCAGCGCCGCGGCCGGCCGCGCGGCCCCCGCGTCGCCCGACGCCGCTGCTGCGTGACACGGAACGTCCGCCGCCGGACCTCGTCCGCTCGACGCTGCGCAAGTTCGAGCCGGCGCCGGTGCGGCGGGCGGCGCCGGCGGCGCGCGTGTCGGCGGCGCTGCGCGGGCTGGAGCGCGGCGCCACGCCCACGCCGGAGCCGCGCGTGCGCACGCCGAGCCCGGTGGGCCCGGCCAGCCCGCCCGCGACGCCGGACGAGCCCGAGGCCGGCGCAGCGTCGTCGCCGCGCGTCGTGTCCCGCGCCGCGCTCGAGGGCATCGCCCGAGCCGGTTCGACGACCCGCTACGCGTTCGAGTCCCCACGGCCAGGCTCGCACCTGCCGCCGCTCGCGGCCACCAACCCGGTGCTGCTGGGCCGCGCGCGCCGCGTGGGCATCATCCGCCCGATGCCGGCGCCGCCGCTGGAGCGCGCTCTGTCCGCCCCTGTCCCGGCCCTCGAGGAGATCGTCGATAAGCCAGGGTCGAGGGTGGCGGAGGATGCGCCACGCCCCGCGACACCGCCACGCGCTTCGCCGGAACCGTCCTCGCCTCGTGTCGACAGGCGACAGGAGCCGCCGTCGGCGCTGGTGGAGCCGATTCCGCGCTCGCCGCCCGACGAACCGCCGCCGGCGCTGCGGTCGCCTCCGCCCCCCGCCCGAGAGAACTCGCCCGTCCCGGCGATCGCGAAACCGGAATCTAAAGTAGAATCGAAGTCCGAATCGAAACTCGAAACGAAACCTAAAAGTCTGGTCAACGGCCACGGGGATCCGCCGCGAATCAGTGATATAAAAGCGAAAGAGACAGTGTCGCGTGTGGGCGGCGCCGAAGTGGAAAAAGTGTGGAATGGAGTGACGCTGAAGAAGACGCCAGCGGAGGAGGCCCGCGGGGCGGCGGCCAGGCGCGCGCGGCCCGCGGCCAGCACGTCCGTGGTGTTCAACTTCTCGCACCGCAAGGAGGTGCCCGACTACATCGAGAACGACGGGCTCATCCTGCGCGCCAGCCGCCGGGACCGCATCAAGGTGAGTGAGCTTTCTCTAACTATTGTCCCGTCACCGTATTCTGCTATCGGGAACTTCATACGTTTCCCTATTCTTGGCGATTTTTTCCGCATTGTCAGTGAGTTACGTGGTATAAAAGATAAAGATTTTTATTGTGCATAATACCTAAGTATTGGAAGAGTCGAATATATTGTAGACATAGTTTAATAAATTAGAAGTTATGACGATTGCGGTCGCGGTCACGTGGGCTCGGGCGTTACATGTTGAGGCGGCCGCGAGACGAGTGTTGAACACTGGCGATGCAAATTCACCCTCGATTCTCCGAGAAACATTGAATAACAGGTTGCGCAACGCGGATCATTAGCAGTCCCATCGTCTCCGCAATCGTCGCCGACTCGGTGAATGCGGATCGCGAACGAAATAAATAATTTCCCACCTGACGGCGCACGCCGCTAACCACGCGCCCTATTACACGGTCCGACGGCAATCGATCCATCGGCTCTCCACCATCACCTGCGAGAGATGCGTGAAATTTATTATAGATTACGTAACTCGTGATATGCAAATATAAGAATAGTTGGCACAAACGGTGAAAGCGTTAGTGTGGTAGTGTCGTACGACGGCGGCGGTGAAACCGGCGCGCGTCGAATGGCACTCTCGATTTCGGCAGATCGACGATCGAAGAAAGTGCCCTGCGAGCGCGCCGGGAATGTTAATCACCGCCGCCGCGCACGCGGCGTCGTACATCATTGCATTGTACCATACACTACCAGCTCATCTTACGTTTACCTACTTGAACACTTGTCTAGCCCAAAGTGTCCCACTGCTGGAAAAATGCAAATATTATTAATATCTAATGCCGTATTTGGGGGCACAGCAGTGCCCCGCCAAGACGAGCAGAGTGAAGCGCAAAGGCAGGGCACTACCTACCTTTTCGTGTAGAGTTATAAGCTTGGCTCTACATGAGATCAAATAACTTTTTGACATTGCGATCGATATAATCTCGTCTTAGCACATTTTAAATGAAAATGTTTTTGTTGGGATTAGTATTTCTGTTATTGTCCCTACTTAAATTATTCTGAGCAGCCAATGTCATATAATACCTACACAATATTGATTAAGTACATGAGAGTGCTAAAATGTGTTTCAAATCTGTAATTCAGTACAATGCGTTCTGCGTGGCACAAAAATAACGGGTTTCGTTTCTCAAGAGCTCGATTTAGAATAAAGTCGTGGCAAAATTAAACAGTCATGCTCATTAAAAGTGAATAATACATACAAGGCAGATATATTTAACAATACCTTAGACAGCAGCCTGGTATGTCTGTGAGCGCGGAATGCGCGGACGCAGGCGTCCCGCCGCGCTCGGTCGCGGGTGATCGGCGACATGATCACTGCGCTTTCATTTTTTATGCCGATCTACACAATTAGTTCCCTTGATAGCGAGAACGGAACGTTTTACACCAGCGTTCAATGGCTTTTGTTGAGCGAGCACGCGTGGGTCGGCGCCTGGTGGACAGATAGCGAGCGCTCGTCAGCGGTGACGCCGATCCTGGCTCGCATCCTGCTGCAGATGATCGCGTTCTCATTCCGTGTCCCGGCGGATGCAGCCTGCCAGTAGTTAGTGTCAATTATAAACCTGTCCCGGGCCGGAGAACAAAGCGCGGCAGGTGCGCGCGCCGCTTGTTGCTTGTTTTGTACGCTTGCCCGCCGGCTCTAGCCTGTATGGCCTCCACTGGCCGCACAAGATTACTTGAGTCTCGTATAATCTCGATACCATTTTCACCGATACTTCACAAAATTTTCTTATCCTTATTTTCTTACCTGAATTTGACTATCGATATCAGGATTAGCAGCTAAAAACTACTATCCCTGCGTCCGGTAGCCGTTAAACAACACTCGAATCACGGGGTTTTTTACATATTTAATTGGCTTATTATCTGATATCTACGTGTAACATTGTATCGCGGAAAGCAATCAACGCGTTATTTCGAGCGGTAATTATATTCATTCTAGTGTCAAGGCGGCGGCAATTCGGAGTTTCCTCGAATAACGATTTATAATTGGTGCGAGGAAGGAGGAAGTGTAATGATTTAAACTAAATAACTAGCCATTTTGTTTGTATTGTAAGCGCTGCGGTGGTAATCGGCGGCATTGTGCCGAGCGGCCTCATGTCGCTCTCATTACCGCGCTCCGCCCTCTGCTCGGCTCCGATCTCGGACTAAGTATACCTGCCGTATCAGTATCGCTGCATTTCCCATATTGTTACCGCACTCTTATGACCGCCAGTAAAGGGATCGTTTGTGGTAACCGAATGTGTCGTGACAACAGATCTGTTGTTGTGCGGCGGGTACAGGTGTCTTGCGGGTCCCGTTACCGGCGGTGATTAGCGCCCCGTCGCCGGGGCCGCCGCGGCACACCGGGGCGCTAATCACCCGCGCCTCACTGACCCACATCCCGCCGCCTCCTCGCCACCAACATGCGCACACACTCCACTACAGTTACGATCTCCTCACGCACTGCGCTACGTTTTGTCAATACGAAGCTCCGCCGACGACCGCCACTCGCGTGATCGAACCAGTTTAAAATCCAGTACACTTTTTCTTCTTCCGTCCTAATTCCGACTCTTATATCTTCGGTATGCGTAAATACATTTACTAAGTACTAATCGTACAGTCGTCGGCTGCCGAGATAATAAACTAGCCTACATTGCGTTTTTTTTTTTTAAGTTTCACAACGACCAAATGCCGACCGTATCGGAACGGTTAGCGTAATCATAGCATAGTTAACTTATCTACACTTTAAGCATTTTGTAATAGAACACCAGATTAGTATATAATGTAATGCTTGTCGCCCGATGCGGACAAGACCAAACACCAAAATGCAATTACCAATCGATATACCATTTCCTTACGAATGTACCTATTTAGTTTCCTGTGTATATTAAAGTCGGCACATCTCGTGACGCCGTAAGCCTGCTAAGGAGGGCGGCGGAAACTACGGGATAGTAATTAGTAATTACGCTAATGACATCGACGCTTTCTAGAGGAGACAAGAACGCGCGTGCGCGGCGCCGCAACAATAGCTGTTGCCAAAAAAGCTGTTCCCAGCGTGGAGAGAGCTTTACATAACGACAGTGTACATCACGGCGGCGGGCCCGCGCCCGCGCCACGTAACGTGTCTTCATTAACATGTGATAGCACAGTCGATAGAGAAAGTCAAAAAAAGAAAACTTAGAAAGTCGACACCATCGATACGATAAAAGGGAACAAATGGTCGCCAATAAATCAAGATGAAGGGATTTGTGGTCGGAGCTCGAATCCAATAATGTGACATGTGGATAACGAGCCTGACGTGGATAATCCGTGCGGCGCCGGGGTCGCGCCGGCTGACCCGCCGCGGCTGAAGCCCGCCAAGTCGCGGGAATCTCGTCAGCGTTATGACATGTTGACCACCTTCACACACCGAATTACACTAAAACTATTACCCCACCAATATTAAATTAACAGGGTTTCTCAATCTTATGCCTGCTGCGTGTAGGTATCTAAATTGTGGCTCAGCATCATTAGGTAAACATTTTTAAGCAGCTATCCAAAATTCAAGACTAAGTAAATTAAATTCATCTTTTTTTGGGGTTATGTATACGTTTTTACAATAAAATACCAGACAGTATTTTGAATTTGTCAGAAAATACATTTAAAGCTCATGCTTACTATTATGTAGAAAGGTTACCTATTATAAGATGAATAATTACCTAAATGATAATGCCTGGTATAAGATGTGTTCCTTTAGTTATTGAATAACTTGTAATGTATTATTCTACATTGATTTAAAAGATTTGTTGCTGTTACAGTTTCTTGTCTTTTCTTCTCCTCAGACATAACACCTTGCGAAATGATGTAGATTCAAATATGTTAAATTGCCTTCAACAAGTTTATCTATGATAGTTACGTGGAATAAATGATTCTGATTCTGTAGGTACCTGTGACACACACTACCACCTTGCGACAGTGACACCTTGTTGTTACCCCGTATTGCTTATACTGAATTTTGGAAAACAACGAATGAGACAATCGCCGTCGTATAATGATAATCTAATATCAGCAGGTGCTTGATATGATATTAGCACGAGCGTGGCGGCGGCGGTTGCAACAACGCCGGCGCCGTGTTGCAGCGTTCCTTCCGCCGCAATATTGTTGTGATTGACCAAACTAGCACAAGCATTAACATACCTAATTAACACAACTCACTGCATATCTACTGCTAAGGGGCTACTTACGTGTGTAGACGGAACCAGGTCAATAAGTTATAACGTTGGATACTTATTAGAGCTTATTCCGTTAATAACTTATTTATAATTTTATTATAAAAACTATTTTATAAAAACAAGGTCTTAATATTATACAATTGTTAGTTCCAACAGTTTGTCCATAGCGGATGTTGTGTAATGCAAAATGATGCGTTTTCTAATAAATACTGCAGACTGCTGCAAATGTCACGATGAATGTAACAGATAATATTGGGTGTCTTATAGATATTATAATGATCACGAAGCAACCGGTTTCCGTCATATTTATTTGTTACACCTAGTGGTCGGAGCCACGGTGACGTGACCACACCAAATGTTACAATCCGTAACCTTATCAATTCCATGTTATATTATTAATTACGATTACGACTTCGCTAACTAAATTAATCGGTATCTCTGTACATAAATCATTGTCAAAACATCTGCTAACACGGGCTTCGTTTTATAGTAGGGTACGTTCGTCATTTAGTATATTCTGCATTTTTACTGTGTTCACATGTGTTACACTCGTAGGTACAAAGTATCAAGTTAAAGTCACGAAATCGTAAAGTAATATGCAGATGATGGCAATGTACAAGCAATAAGTCGCGTCCTTGCGGAGTATCGCGGCAGTGAGCTACATTACGATAACGTAATCAGCTGATACGATATCGCCGATATCGACGCGCTGAAAACATTCGGCGGACAGCGGCCAAGAAGGAAAACAGATTAGCTTAACGGAATTCGATGAATAATACCCAACGCATGACAAGACTTATTCCAAATAATAAATCGATAGATAAATTAATCTTTAATACCGATTACTCGTCATAATCATAACTGTAGCGTACAAAGGCGACAAGTCTGTTCATAATAAGTTACAGCTCGGCGGCTGAACTCCCGTTACAGTTTGTAACTGTTACGGGCGGCGGCGACGTGACGCGGCCGACACGGCTCGCTTATGGAGATGCTGCAGGTCACGGCAGCACGGCCGCCGCTCGGTCGCAAGGTAGAGGGCAAGTGGCGCGCCAGCTGTGCTCGGGGCAGCTGTTGACGTAAGGTTGTGCAGCGGCGGCAGCGCTGCGGCTGCGGCGAGCGGACGGAAGCGACACAATGGCTGGCTGGGATCACGGTTCCGCTCTGATTGCCACCCCGCCCCCGCGCCCGCCGCCGCCCCCGCCGCACACACGCTCGCACGGAGCCAGTACTCCGCTAAATTGCCACTGCACTTGTTTCTTCTCGTGCATCACCTAAACCATACAAACTTGTCTCCTTGGCAAGTGGGTCGGTAGCTGCGCGGCACCCGTACGCTTTGTTTGTATAATTTTTACCACAATACGCTAAGCAGTGGTGCTGACTAACCCAAGAATGCGAAACATTCCAACACAACGGTGCGCAATGAATGACGAGTGTCGCTGCCGCTGCGTACACGGTGACTTGCGGATTGATTTCATTTAGAGCACCCCCACTGGTTGAAATAATCACGTGTGATCCGCTCTAGCGAACCATGAGGCACTATCATCAAGTACTATCGTTTAGTACTCTTATGTCATGAGAGTTAATATTGTAACTCGACAGTAATGAATGACACCGTTTTAATTTAAACGTCACGATAAGTGAGCAGCCATGAATCTTTACAAGTTCTTCTATACTTATTCACAGACAATGTATGCGTATTGCTCTTAATAATGGATTAGAGACCAGATATTGTAATTAGGATAATGGCTTGGTGTCAAAGCTAATGAAGCATCAGTGTAGTGCTGTGCTTTTGTGTCACACTTTCCCTTTATGGGCTGCGTTGTTACTCGTATGTTATGATAATTTGTACTGTTTTCCTTCCAGAAAAGTGTAACAATGTTTATCAAGTGCACCAATAACAGTTGTCGGGCGCCGGCGAGACACGTCACCCGACACAGTATAACTTCCTCATATCAAAATGTAAACAATGAGCAAACAAACGGAAACAGAATGTTAAACAAGATGTTGACGTTGCCCCGCCCGTCATTGTGATTGACTCGAGCGTTGCGGGTTGCGCTGGCGCTGGACAGCCGGCACCCGCATCGCGAACGCAAGCTTTAATTTATTTCCAAACATCTCGGACCCTACCGACCTCGCAGCGTAGTGGAGTAACTGTCACTGTCCACCCGCACACGTAAACTAGTTTGAACACTAGACAATGGTGTGGTAGGCGTGTATAAGTGCAAAAGACTCCAACACAGCACCAAGTTTATAAACTAACTCGACGACTCTCACGTTCTATTAGAAAACGTAAAAGAATGTTAATATTATGGCAACTTTTGAGCTGACACCATAGAGACAAGTTGAGTGTAAACAGAGCAGCGGCGAGGGTCGCGACGCGCGCTGCCACGCCGCCTGCCGGCGCCACCTCCACGTGTTTTCCCATGGCAAGTTGTACGGAACACAACGCCTGCTATTACTTTTCTCCACGTTACGACCTCTCTTCCGGTTGTTTTGCTGCCTCTTCACATAATATGTTTACGACATGCTCCGAATATCTCCCAAATGGTAATGTGGCAGAGATGAGGTCGCTTACGTGACGGCGCGGCGCGTGCGCGCTGTGGGACGGTTGTTTTAATTCATTGCTTATCGAATGCATGTTGAATACGTGGAGCCGGACAACGTGAATTGTAGAAAATATATTGGTTATAGAATGGTCTTCATGGACTGGCAATCACTGATGAATGCTGAACATGCTATTTTGAGGTTTAGAGTAATTTGCAACCAGTAGCGGCTTCGCGGTGTTAAAATTGATATTACGAGTTTAGTTAATTATTATGAATTGAAGCGTTCGTTCGTTCAACATGCGCCCAAAGTATACAAAACAAAAGATGTTATGTATAAGATTAAAATTAGCTGTACCTACCTCGAGTTTGAACCGCACTTTGAACCTGTTGTATCCGCGTCATGCTTGGGCATGTCAATGCCCAGCATACGAAGGCAGTTTATACTACCACAGTATTGGCACCGTCTTACAGGCTATGAGATGGCGTGCGTGTCCAGTGATATAAGCTCGTATCGTCACCACACACCGGTGAACATGTGCCTGGCTCGTGGATGGACTTCGTTACGTAGTGAAGGTAGTATAGGGTGATGCAGTGTGGGCTGTGCCGACCGCGAGGGTGTCAGGTGTCGCGGTCTGCAGCCCCCCGCCCCGCCCCCGCCGTCACCACCTGACGTTTCTAATCGATGCTCATATTTACTACAACGTAAGGCACAACGTCATGATCAACGTCAAATGTGTTCCCTGGAAAATCTAATTCTAGCTACAATTAGTTAATCCATCAACGCGACACGCCGCCGCCGACGGCTTTGTTCCGCCGAGCACGTACGTGACGTATGGACGACTGTGAATGTTAATTTCCATGAGATGAATTATAGCTCGGCGCGGCCGAGATAAGCAAGGAATGAGGCACGATATCGCAGCTCAAGTATCGCTAATTCTAGGTTCGTGCACATTTACAACTTTTTTTAATACAGGTCCTGAAAACTACATCTTAAAATATCTCCATTGCTGTATGGATACGTTCAGTCGTGGGTAGTTGATTATCCGGTGTCCATATTGTCGGTCACGGCATTCGTCAGCCGCTGTGCGCTCGCGCCGGCACGTGGTGCGCGCTGCTCACGCGCACTGGCCATCTTACAATGCACCGATGTGATCACATCACACGTCGTTCACTTCCTCACTTACTGATTGTTTTTTTTTTTTTGTTTGCGAAATCTTGACGATCTTGTCGCACTACGTCCCGTGCCGTTGACAAGTTGTTATAAATATTTGGGTGCACTCGTTAAAGCAGATATTGTCTACAAAAAATCGATAATATAATGTTGTGAGCGACTCTCTTCACTTTATGGTGCGGCGGCACTCATACGGCGCGATAATACAGATCCGGAACGAAAGTGCAAAGGCCATACGTTAGACGGCTGCGCAACGCGCTACAATTTCCCATCTATGATATAAACACCTGTCTCTAACACTGCGCGAGAGAGGGTTACAACTTTGTATCCCCAATCTATTTATTTTTACTTGCGATATAGGTACCTAATACCTATGTATAGCTGCAGTACGTGGAGTCGCCGCGTGTTATCAGCGCACGTGCGCCCGCGCGCACCGCTACAACGCACAACACAGCTTCCTCATTCAGATGTAGCAAGTACCCTCATGCAAACAATGTACACATCTGTACTTCATCTACCACCTTCTTGTTTTCTTTCAGCACTTTCGACCGAAAACTTTACTTTGGTCTCAATTATAATGACCAGAATTTAGACTGTGGGCGTATCTACTTATCTAGATAGAAGGACAATACTGTTGTCCTATCTTTCAGGATATGCCGTGTGTTCTCCCTGATATCGCTCGCCTGCCTGATCCTGGTAATGCCTTGATAATGGGTACCTATAACTGCGATCCTGTACACCGTGTGCACTACAACTGAAGTTTCACTGAAGTTGTACCAAATCCCTAACTAACTTTGTTCTCTGGAAAATCCTAATAACATGCATAGCTTATTTAAATTGGCGATACCAACCTAAATTGCTAACATTAGCATAATATATCCTGCCGTATGAACAGTAAACCTGCCCTCGAGATAGTAATTGCAGCTGACAGAAGCACATCGATACGAGTGTAATCGACTAATGGGGCATAATCCGCGATTACGATAATCCGCGCGATACGCGGCGTCGTGCTGCGCGTGCGCATACCACCGCACGCGGACACGTCGCAGGAGCCGCGTTTATTACTACTGAAATTATATAATTCACAGTATCGTCTACTCTACATTGAACTAGGCACATAGCTATCCTGGTCAATCCGAGTTTCATACTATAGAGCACACTACCACTGCTCCGCCATTGGTCCCCCAGCTAAAGAAAAAAAATGGTATGTCTAAACAATATAATATCAGTTTGGAGGTATCATAATTTATAAAATTAATATACGTATTACATGTACATTCAGTGTTGCGCCTCGGCAGAACTTTAACATTATATACGGTTAGCTGGTTTTATGAAGTTAAGGCAAAATTAATTCAAGGAAATCCAATATCAACGTGACACAAATAGAACAGGAATACAGCAAGGTTCGCAAGTAGACAATAGTGTTGTTTACCCGAATGACGAATACTGTGTGATATTACAAATCTGTTCCAACTTGTAAAAAGTGTCATACATGCAGATATACATTGTTGCTATTCAGATGTCTCCCATTTACGGTACAAGAAGATGATCGGTTAATCAGAGTTAGTCTTTTTTCTGAAATTGAAACTAATATTTACGTTGGATTGAATTTGTGAGGAATATAAACTTGTACCAGACCCGCAACTCCCGACATCGGTCGCACAGTGTTCCACTCGCCACCGAGCTGGTCCCCTGCTGATGCGTTGTGGTCAACATGTAATAACAACAACATACTTCCCACTAAGGAACGCTTACTCATCGTCGCCGCACTGTGCTACTTAATTAATAAAATAAATTACAAACAACATATTTTTCCCTCTTGTCAGCTTGTTCATAGTTACCGCCGACATGTCGTTTGTTATTTCTCCTCTAACTCGGAGCTAATAATCAAAATAAAACGTGATCGGAAACAATGCGCTCAAATCAAATAAACACGTTAAAATGATTAAATTGTTTTACATAATTAGAACTATTTCGCACAATGATGAAAAACATTATTTTACAAGTCTTGAGTGACCTGCTGCACTGCGGGTCAGAGGAGAGCGTCAGAAAAGTTTCGAGAATCGAATCCGCACCAATCGGTTTTAATAATGGTCGAAGTGTTTAGCCATCACACAATCGAGGCGGTCATGAAGTTTCAATACAGGTGACCAAGTTCATAAAATATGTTTGTAGGTAATCTGTGATCCCTGCATCAGTGGGCAAATCTTCAGCGTGGTATAGAATTCGCCGTGTAGCGCGTTAGCAACCGGTTCATTAAATGCCTTCCGCGAACAAGGCGTGCAGTTTTTATGCGCCCGCGCCGCCGCCGCCACCGCCGGTATGCGGCATGCGACAGGTCTGCGCACTCGCCGCTATACTCGACTGTAGAAGCACATTCATTACCATGTTTATCGATAAGTTTCTCCCTCACATGGCTTAGACATAAACTACTTCTCTCTCTTGGACAAGCTCAATGTAGAAATCTTATTTTCACTGTTGATGAAGATGAGATTTTTACCTATACTGTTTAAATTTTTAACTCAACTCATATAACTGATGGGACTGCAACACGGATTGTCACTTTCGTGTTACATCCGTACCATCTCATCATGTGTGCCATTTTATGGCTTTCCATACAAAAGTATTATTTGTCACTCTGATCGTAAACGAGGAACATACCTACTGCGTGCCTAGAGTATCCTTGAACACGGTTCTCCGCTCACAATAGTCCCCCAAGCAAGGGTGATAGTGGTGTAATGTAACTGTATTACAAATGTAGTGTTTGTGTATTGCAGGCCGGCGAGCCGGGCGTGGTGGTGCTGCGGCCGGAGGCGGGTGGCGGGGGCTCGGACAGCGAGGGCGAGTGTGTGGACGCGGGCCCGCCCTCGCCGTGCGACGTGCGCTTCGTCAACGACAACGTGCTCATCAACGGGCGCTCCTCCATGCCCGCCACGCGGGACCGCGACCGGCAGGCCCGGGTATGAAGCATTGTGCACTTATTACTAGTCATTGTGATCTACAAAGGCCTATTCACAACATATTAGCTGAGCCGCCGCTCCGATGGCATGTCGGTCTGATGCGGACGTGTTGTGCCGCCCCGCCGGCTCAAACAGAACCCTTATAGGTAATATTGAATCTTAATATTCTACTACATACACACAACATTGTTGTTTACTCGGAGATAATTTATTAGATAGATAAGCCGCACGAGTTATACTCGTTATAATGACAGCTGCCTACGCCAACTCGCGGTCATCACAATATTTAGAAGCATAGGTGCCGTGCCGCAGCAGATCTATATAAGCAACTGTGGACCGCTCGGAGTACACAACCATCGTTCACCACCCTGGCGCTCACATACAAGATACTTAGCAAGTGTTGGCCTCGTACTGTACATTGTCCTGACTCGTAAAAGGAATGTGATATTTAAAGTGATGATGATGAGCAAGTGTCGTGTGTTCCAGCTGAAGCTGCAGTTCGACGACTCGCTGACGCGCACGTTCGAGTACCCGTCGGAGACGTCGCTGTGCGAGCCCGCGGAGCCCGCGCCGGCCGCGGCCCTCCTCGCCGCCAACACGCATATCGGTACTGCACGCTCCCATACATAAACAACCTATATACGTCCCACTGCTGGGCACAGGCCTCCCCTCAATCAACCGGAGGGTGTATGGAGCATACTCCACCACGCTGCTCCACTGCGGGTTGGTGGAGGTGTTTTTACGGCTAATAGCCGGGACCAACGGCTTAACGTGCCCTCCGAAGCACGGAATCATCTTACTTTTTCGGACAATCAGGTGATCAGTCCTTACCAAACAAAGGACAGTCTCACAAAGTGATTTCGACAAAGTCCCCATCGGGAATCGAACCCGGACCTCCAGAACATGAGCCTAACGCTCTAACCACTAGACCACGGAGGCCACGGACGCTCCCATACATCACTTATTATATACTAAAACACGCATAATTATAATAAACGCACGACAGTAATCTATCTCCGATAGGTTAAATAGTTGTCAGAAAACGGATCACAGCAACTTGTATTATCTATTTCCAATAGATATTTATTATAAATAATGGATTACACAATAAATACATTATCTTCTAGCTTAATATAAAAAAAGACTTAACTATAAATATTACAACGAAGAGTTTGTTGCGCACGCGCAGGGCTGCGGCGCAGAGCGGCGCGGCGGCCCGCGCCGCAGCCGCGCGAGTGCTTCGTGTGACGCCCTCTACCGCCTTCGGCAAATACTATGCATATTTTAAACGTTTGGCTAGGTCGTTGTCGCTCGATTTTTATTATATCGCTCGTTGTCGCTTTAGATTTTTATATGTAAACTTATTACTCATTATTATTACTTTACATCATTATTACTTATACTACTCATCGTATGAAAGCATAGTGAATTTTGAACAAAAGTTTTTATAGTTGAAGATTGTAGTCGCTAGAAGTAGCGATCCAGGTCGCGGGCGGGTGAGTTCGTGCGGGACACTAACGTTAGCGTGTGTTGCAGCGTCGGCGGCGCTGGGCCGCTACACGCCCAGCAAGACCTGCGCCGACGCCTTCCAGCTGGGCGTCACCAGGCAGGCGCCCGCCGCCGCCGCCGCCGGTCAGTATAGCTCGGGGAGGGGGCGGGCGGCGCTGCGGGCCGACATGTATGACGTGTGTGTTGCAGAGGGCGCGGCGCCGGCCGCGGACGAGGCCGAGGGCGACGCGCGGCCCTGCGGCGCCGACGCGGCGCGCTCGTGGAGCGAGGCCCGCAGCCTGCACACCGACCTGCTGTTCTAGCGCCGGCGCCACACGTACGTGCCTCGCATGCCGAACACTGATCGTTCATTTCGATACTGTCGAACTGTATGAATAATAATACAATTATATTGTATCGTCTACAGGTGCGGGACCGGGCGAGGCGGTGCTGCGGCCGCTCATACGCTCTATTGTATTACGTGTGCATAGCCGGTACCCGTATAGGGGTGGGCTGACTGACGGGGATTGTAGTGGGTAACGACTGACGACGCTGCGGGCGCGTTCCGTGCTCGGTGGTGTGTGTGGTGGTGCTCGAGCAGGCTAATATGATGCATTTACGAGTTGAGCCCCGACTGCCGCTACACGCTGTGATCATTTGCACGGAACACCCCGCTAGCGAGAATGACATTCCTGATGAACTATATTTGATACTGCCATGTACTGACGATGTATTAGTAACTCGTGCTTAATGTAATATCTGCTCAAGTTCTTTTAATGAAGTGCCGTAGAATAAGAACTTCGAGTCATATCCTTATGTACTTAATGTAAAGTGGCGCATGCGCAGTGCGCGCGACTGACTGAGTAGTGCGCCACTCCATTGCGTGGTTTTATAATTCATTCCAAAAACATTATTGTTAGGGTTATTCTCAATATTTAGCTTTATACTACTTTTATACGAAAACGAAGGGCCAAATACTCGTCGCGGTGCTGCCGTGTTACCAGCGAGTTCCACTTGGTATACGTGTTTTTTACTCTAGTATACCATGTGTCTCCCGCGGACGAGCAGTAGGTGTATAGCGCCACCCTCTTGGAGGACACAGGCGTGATGCTACATTATGTCCCGCGTACGTAGACATGTGAACGGTGAGTTGTGATTCGCATCTCCTACCGGTACTTCGTAGTCGGAGGTATTGTATCCGGGCCCGCGGGCCGTATGTAAGCTAGCTGACTCGGCACGCTATAAGAGTGTCATATTATATTATACAGACCGGCGGCGGCGCGCGCGGTCCACGCGACACACGCGACACACGCAGCACACGCGGCACGCGCGCGCCGCCGCCGCCGCACTTGCCAATGCCTAGTTATACGTTACGCATATTATGACATTAGTTTATTATAGATTTTGATTAAAGATATGGAAGTGTATGTGCGCAGTACCCCGATGACGAGTGGCAGGGCCCTCGCCGCTCACACGATACTCCCCTATGGCACTTAATTTTCAATCAACTTTTCAATAGTTATCATATTTATTCTGCTGCAAGTGTTGAACGGAGAACATAACGGCAGGACTCGTCGACTTGGCATCGGGGGAACAAATGACATTGTTTACTTATGACAAGCTTAGGTTAATTGGTTAACATTGTGATGTCCTCGTGTGGGTACAAACGCTAAGCGAAGCAGGCTGTTGAGCCATTGGGGCGGTGCGGGGTCGGCCGCGCCTCCGCCCCGCCAACTACTTTGTAGTGTACTGAAATGGCAATAAAAATACAAAAAAGAAATTCGTTTTATTTCTCCCTTAGACAGAAATAATCTCTTGAAAAGAATAATATTGTAGGAAGGTAAAATTAATAGGAAATTAAGATATAGCCGAGTGAATGAGGCTTAGTAAAAACTGTAGCACCTGTACTCTATGTTTGCATGGTATTATTTTAGAAACTGTTTATTTTTTTGGTAAGCAGCATTCTAAGATTTAGTAGCAGATTATGCGTCTAGAGTACGGGCGGCACAACACGTCGGCATCAGCGGCCGCCAGCCGCCATGATTGTTTAAAGGACCGGCGGCTCAGGACTAATCGGGTGTCAATAGGCCTTTGTAGATATTTGTATAGGCTAGTTGTAAGTGCGCAATGTATTATACCCGCCCGAGCATGGAGGACTGGAGTACAATGAGAGAGGGGATAGTAAGTAGTGGTAGAGATATATTCCGACTTTTCAATCTACTACTATCCAAATGAGGCGCTTTGCTGCGGAACAAGGTTGAATCATCGCATACCTACTATAGCATTAAAAAAACCTACCTACACATTAAGTACATTCACTCTCGAAGTCGACTTCGACTTTCATAGTTCGAAAAAGTAGAGCATGCGCAATGCTAAATTCAAATTATTCTAGGTCAGACATGCGCAAAAACATGCCACACCTACTCACCACATAAAACGTAGGTACATAATTAGAAGGACACAAATGTCAAGATTGAATTCTTCATTGAATTTCAATAGGTCCATAATTTAATTCAGTGTAACAATACAGATTCTGGTACACCCATATGAACAATACTTATAACTTGGGTAACGCAACGCAACCCGCAACGAATTAACGATTATTTTGGCAATGAGCCTTGCCTTTGTCTATGGCTTGCTGTCAGCTGAGCGAGCTGGGTGAAAAGTCAATATTTCCTATTACCATAGTGTTTTTTTACCTGATATAAATAGGCAAGGAAAATTTAATAATTCGAGAATTTTAATTCTTTAGATAATGTTGGAATCCATAGAAATGTAATATTTTCGTTTATATTTATATTTTTTCGTTCTTGTCGCTACCAGCGGGCGAACGTACAAGTGTGAAATTGTCAATAGGAACTGCCGTTTGGTATATTTCGTTTCGTCAAGAATGTGAATTAGTGAAGGTCGCGTCGAGTGTAACCAATTACCTACCGTCTCTGTGTCAGTCGAGCGACGCGCGGCGTTTACGTAACGAGCCAACCCCTGCGTCGCGCACTGCGTTACCAAGAGGAAGACGAAAACAAGCAGTACAATGCTAGCGCGAGCTGTGTGTCTACGCGCCGCGGCCGCCGGGCCGGGCCGGCGCTCCACCTGCAGCGTGGTGCAGCCGCCGCAGCTGCAGGACTTCTGCGTAGCCAACGAGCCCATCCTCGGCTATCGCGCCGGCAGCCGCGAGCGGCACGAGCTGCAGTGTGAGCTGGATCGCATCAGCCAAATCACCGAGGAGGTGCCCATCGTGGTGGGCGGCGAGCAAATTCGCGAGGGCGAGCCGCGCTTCCAAGTGGCGCCGCACAAACACGGCCTCAAGATTGCGCAGTTCTACTACGCCAGTGAGAAGACCATCCAGAAGGCTATTGACGTGTCGGTGGCGGCGCAGGTGGCGTGGGACCGCACGCCGCTGGAGGAGCGCGTGCGCATCTGGACGTGTGCCGCCGAGCTCATGGCCACCAGCTACCGCCAGTCCCTCAATGCTGCCACTATGCTGGGTCAGTCTAAAACAGCTATACAGGCTGAAATTGATGCTGCTTGTGAGCTAATAGATTTCTTCCGATTTAATATTTATTTTCTGAAAGAAAATGCTAAATACCAGCCCATATCAGAGGATCCCTGTACAACACTTAACTCACTACGATTCCGAGGTATTGATGGCTTCATTGCTGCTATCAGCCCTTTCAACTTCACAGCCATCGGAGGTAATCTTGCATACACTCCTGCACTCATGGGAAATTGTGTACTTTGGAAGCCTTCTGATACTGCCCTACTGTCCAACTGGCGCATATTTAACATAATGCGTGAGGCCGGTCTGCCAGATGGTATTGTCAATTTTGTTCCTGCCGATGGACCTACTTTTGGAAAGGCTATTACTAAATCTAAATATCTCTCCGGAATCAACTTTACAGGATCAGTGCCCACATTCAACTGGCTGTGGAAGGAGGTCGGAAACAATATTGACAAATATCGTAATTACCCTCGACTTATAGGAGAGTGTGGTGGAAAAAACTATCACTTTGTACATCCATCAGCAGATGTGGACATGGTGGTGGCTTGTACCATCCGTTCAGCCTTTGAATATTGTGGTCAAAAGTGCTCAGCTTGCAGTCGCATGTATGTGCCTAAATCATTGCATGCTGCTATTGTCCAGGGATTGTTACGTGAGCGTGCCAGGCTGAAGGTAGGTAACCCACGGGACTTCAGCACATTTATGGGAGCTGTTATTGACGCGAAGGCATATGCTCGCATTACAGGCTACATCAAAAATGCCAAAAAGAACCCCAAGAATAAAATCCTTGGTGGTGGTGAATATGATGACTCTGAGGGATACTTCGTACAACCAACTATCATCGAAACTACAGATGTACATGACAAGCTCATGGTAGAGGAAATCTTCGGGCCTGTCTTAACGATCTACACATATGAAGACCAGTTCCTTTTCCAAACACTGGCTCACGTCGGTTCCAGCACACAGTTCGCACTGACGGGCGCTGTATTCGCTCAGGACGAATGCTTCCTGGCCACGGCTCTAGAAGAGCTGCGAATGACAGCAGGCAACTTCTACATTAATGACAAGTCGACAGGCTCTGTGGTCGGCCAGCAGCCGTTCGGTGGCGGCCGCATGTCCGGCACCAACGACAAGGCGGGCGGGCCCAACTACGTGATGCGCTGGACCTCGCCGCAGTCCATCAAGGAGACGTTCAAGCCACAGCTCGCCATCGACTACCCGTACATGCGCGAGACGTAATCAGTAGACGTCACCTCCACACAACGCGCCCCCGATAACAGCGCGCGCGCACCGCGACTAGATAATATCCACTACAACACTAAGCGAATGGATGTTCCCGTAACGTTAATGAATTGAACAATAACTAGCTCATTAGGCGTAGATATGACGTAGAAGTGTTATTAGGCGTATACTCGACTGCTTGATGTTGGATTCTCAAACTTCCAAAGTATTTTGTTCTCTTTCAGTATTATTGTCTATGTGAGCATTTCTACACTAGGATTTTTACTGTATCTACATAATATGAAGTATTATGTAGTATTTACAGTAATTGTTATTGATTAATTTATTAAAATGATGTATAATAATATATATATGAATTCACAAATTATGTCTCAAAGTTACATAATCAAAAATTAGCAAATAATTGAAATGTTATTGTTATTACCTTAAAATATGATGAGAAATTAGATGTAAGTCTTAACAGTACATAGAACCAACTTTATATCGTGTTGACGGGCATGGAACAGAGGTGCCCTGAACACGCGCGGGGCTGCGGCCGCGGCGCCACTGCGGACGTTATCCAGTCATATCGTACTATTTGCTCGCCGCTTATCATTTGTCAGTGTTCAAGTATAAATTCCTACACTTATCATAACGCTTGTCTGCTCTCTCATATTTTCACGTTACATTCTGCATTTACCTATGTACTCACCTTCCAAGTCTATTTTTAAATAATTCGACTCCAATGTTCTGGCTCTTAACTATACGTATATTTTACATTTATTTTTAGATTGATCTGTTGTTTTGTTGTATATTTAAGTTTATTTTCTCAGTTGCAAGTTCCTGTAATTTTTGATTTAATGTTATTTTACCCGACAAATGTAATTTGTATTATTTCAATAATAAATAAAATGATAAAAATAAATCTGTCTTATTTGTATATACATTAATCACCCCGACCTCAATACCCCACTTTTGTCTACCCTAATTGGGGTGGTAGTCATGAAATACATTAATTGAACATTGAGTCATTCCTCTGCTCTTCGGAGGGCACGTCAACTCGTGGGTTCCAAGTAGGTTAGCTCATAAGTAGCCTGCGATCCACTGGTGGGCACAGGCCGCCGCGCCTAGTGACTAAGGAATGTTACCGAATGTGGCAGGTATAATCCGCAATGCGACTCCACTCCACCAGTGTTTGGGCTAGTAAATCCACTAGTTTTCGACCTACCTGGGAAGACCTCGCAACTTGGCTTAACGACTGTTAACAATAGCTAGGACCGATACGATTACGTGTCCTCCAAAGCACGGAGGACCTCGAAACGAAGCGAAGCTACTGAACGGGTATATATTTGACTGACTACTCCCTACATTGTTAATATATGTTGCTCTGCCCACCCAATAAAGACTGCAGGCGTGAGTTTATGAATGTAGGAATGTAATTAGGTACCTATGTTGTTAGGAAAACATTCAAAACTGTCTGTAGAAGACTAATGTACCAATGAAATCCTAGTTCTAGATTTTTATAAATCTATTTTGCTAATCAATTGTCTTGGCCAGATATATGTATAAATGTATCGACATCATTTTGGTTCAAGGTCATGGATTGAAATGATGCCAGTAGATCAGACCAAATTATATTTTTGCTGCCAGATGCACCGACAGCCATTACATGTGCGTAATATGTCTAGTTTTTATAATTTCAACATAACTGACTACCTATACGATAGAAGCAAAGAAAATACATAATATAAAAAAAATACTCGGTCGGTCGGTGACAATAGTTGCCATAGAAGTAGAAATAGTATACCACAGACCAAGTAGAGATGCTACGCATGAGTATACTCTGTCTACGCTACGAACGATGGTTGCGCACAACCATGGTATAAGAACACACACAACCATTCGGGTAACATTTGTGTGGTTCATGTGGTTGTATCACAGATTTACATGGGTAAGTTACTTATGGTTAAGTTATTTTAGCTATTGTTTCGCTTTCGAAAGAAAAATGTGATAAAAATGATAAAATAAAGTTGAACATACACTTCCCGGTTTGATTGATGGACTGACGGTCGGCCGGATAAGAGACACGACCATGATCGTGTAAAGTGAGCTGAATAAATAAACGAATGAAACTTGTGTGTGAATGAACGAAAATAAAACTGACTGACAGACAGAGAAGACATGCTCGCTCCTCAGGCTCGCTCACTGCTTGCCTGCATCGCGTTCTTCACATTCTATGTGACTATGTGTGTAGTATTTTCTAGAAGAACCGAGATTGTATTTATAACCTTACAATAAACTAGTTCAAATTAAGTTATTAGTACATCTTGAGCTGCATTTCTAATATGTCTAACGTATTCGGGTTAATAGTTTCGGGGCGGTTGGTAAGTGTTGTGTTCTAGTGATGTTTATTTACAATAATGGTATAATAGCAATAGTATTTTGTTTTAGTAGTTTACATGTAGGATCCTAATGTTGTCTTGGATCGATACAAAGACTGGAAGTTTTATTATATGTTTTTCTCTTGCAATCGTATCGACAGTCATTTTCATTAGCAATGTTATGTTTGAGGGGTCGTGTACGGTGACATGAAGGGCTGGTGGCACGGTTTCAGGTGCAGACGGACTTCACGCCGCTGACGGAGACGCAGTTCCTGGTAACGATCCCGGAGGCAGACAACATCAACCACGCCGTGGTGTTCCTGACGGGCGCCGTGCCCTTGCCGGCCGGCACCGCGGGCATGGTCTACTGGTCGTGGCCCGACCCCGCCGCGCCTCCCAACTGGCAGCTGCTCGGGCATATCTCTAATGCAAAACCGTCTGCCATATTTAAGATATCGAACTTAAAGAAGCTCCATGAGTTGTCTGGTAAGTCTTTATTGTTTCCATAATACTATATCATGGATGCTGTAACATCATTAGTCCTTGTTCTTATTGTTCCCTCATTGCAGAGGCTGTTCATAATCAAATTTTAAATGTATTTACAGAAGAAAATAAGTTCATGAGCACATTTGGTCAACAACAGATTTGTCACAATGCACAAATTGGAATTTCAATAGAGCCAGAGAATAATGTTCAACTTCTAGCGTCGTCTGTCGTAAGTGTTTATTGAAATAGCATTGATGAGAATATTCTGCATTCAGTAAGGTACAGTTACTGTAATTAAATACAATTTGTTGTAGGCACAGCAAGCAGAGGACTATGTGACATTTGCACAGAAGATGTTAGATAACTTGGTGAACTTCGTCGCATCCTTTACAGTGACACAGGAACAGATGACCCTGACTCCCGGAGTGCTCTACATCCCACTGAGCACACTGCAGACATGGTATCAAAACTTTGAACGACGGCTGCAACAAAACCCCAACTTCTGGAAGCATTAGTACTTAATTCAATTAATATAATCTTGACTGGACATTTAGAGGATGATTTTTTGCAGTATAATATTTATGAACCAGTGTTAACCAGAGGTGCTAGCAAAATAACCAGACGAAAATAAGTTACATTAGTTTTATAGGATCATATTCATTTTGTGTCAAGTCCTTCTTTCTGGGTAATATTGTTTTGTTGCATCAAGTGGCCACAACTGGAGCGCACGTTGAACTGGTTTCAAATATAGCTACAGCAGAAAATGGGTATGGAGCAGTTTGCTACAGATGTAAATTATGTTGCTGTAGATAAGGTTGGAGTGTTATAATGTAATCATAAGTGCTACAGTAATGGACTCATCACTCGTCATGATGTAGATAGCGCCGTGCGCGTGAGACGCCGCGGCGGCCTCGGTCTGTGGATGTTTCCTGTGGAAACCATGCTTACTGCCAACTTGTTTATATGTACATGATGCACTGTCTTTGTGATAGACTGCTTAGGATTAATATTTTTGCTAATAAACTGTATTATTTAAATCTTAATTCAGTTTTAATTTCTTTGTGTCAGGAAAAGAATGTAAACAATTAATGGACATCCTACACATTGATGTATAATAATTATGTTACAATTGCTCCTACGCTTAAATAGCGTTAGAATGTCGTTATCGTCTTCAGCTGGCAATCCGTGACGGTGGCACTCTCTTAAATTATAAACTAAATAAAAGAAATTGTAAGAGGAGATGCTGAATTAAATACGAAATAGTTTTTATGTGTATAATTGCGCCATTATTTATTTAACAAGTTTTTCAATTGCCGCCATCAAAAACTAACAACAAAGAATTCACCCTTTTCTTTTTAAAACCACAGACTAAAAATGTACCGAACGTAACAAGTTTCAATTATGCCTGTATCAATTTAATATTGAGCCTCCTTGCTAGATTATACCAACTATATTCCACCAAGGAGTATTATTTTGATTGTTAAATAAAATAATTGCGTAATAATAAATAACAGCTCAGCTCAGCTTAAATTCTATCAGCACAGCACAGCTCAGCTTTTATCATCGGTACAGCACACCACAGCTATACAGCCATCAGCGATCTCTGCCCGGCAATTGTAACAATCGGCCATCCTGCAACAATTGCTCCCGCAATTGGGAGCGCATTGCATTAGTCAACTGGTTAACTTTCTATTGAATCAACCAAATCTTCCTTATCCAATTGCTTATTTTATTCTTCTTCTTGTCACTAAGACCCTGTCTAAGTTTAATCTAAAGCCTTGGATTACGCCACGTCCCATAAAGTGTCACAAAAATCGTGACAGATTACATCTTAAAGCAAAGTCAGACCCATAGTAAAACTCACCAGCCAATCCACAAACGATATCGCAATTTCTTAAATAATCTACTTCCCAAGTTAAAAACAGAATACGAACCCTAAAAGATCACTCTAAACAAGATAATCCAAAGAAGCTTTGGCTTACTATTAACGATACTTTATGTCATACGAATAAAAGAGATAATGATTCCTCAAGATTGTGCCAAATATATACTGATCCTCAGGCTTCTCTAAATCGCTGCAATAGTTATTTTTCCAGCGTTGGTAAAACTAACAAACACAACCCTCACAAGACTTTCTGCCACACAAGGATCTCTTGCAGCCGATATGGCGCTCCAAGGGTCATCCCTGCATTCCTCCTCATGACCCCGATTAGCGAAAACGAAACCAGTACCCATGCCTATTAGTGAGCTGAAATTTAATAGCGCCCCCGAACTGGATGCCATCCTGCAGCCACCCACTTATGCAATTTAAGCCTCTCAATGGGCACTCTCTCAGAGAACGGGAAAACAAGTGCACTCTACAAGGGCAGAGAAGATAAATGCATCCCCAGCAATTACCTATCTATTTCCCTTCAAAATTGTTAGAAAAATTAGTAAATAAAGTAGTTCGACACCTCGTAAAGAACAATCTAATCCCAAATACGTAATTTGGCTTTAGTAAAGCTAAATCAACGGAGGATGCAATCTTGGAACTTCCCAATGCATTTCACCAGCCCTAGACCAGAAACCACGCTGTTTTGGTGTCCTCATGGATCCTGCGAAGGCCTTCGGCACCGCACCAGAGGCAAAGCCCATGACTGGTTCCAAAGCTACCCCACCAATCGCAAACAGTGTGTCAGAGAGGATGGAGCCGCCAGCGACCAGCCCCCGTTGGATTTCGGAGAGATTTTACCATTTATATGGCTGGCATTGTAAAACCCACTCCCAACAATGCCAAGACCCCACGCTACGCTGACGATACTGCAATCATCTTCAGAGGCTTTCCCCGGGACAAATCCACAAATCAGTGCAAGAAAGCATGAATGCTATTGCAAATCAGTTAGATAAAAACCCACTCACGCTGAACCTGTCCAAAACCAAACATCCAGCATTTTACAAAACTCAAGCCCACAACCTCCCGTTACCAGGTCCATCATCCTCAAAGAGAGCAAAGCAACAGCAAACACACCACTCTCAATCGTCCGTACATACCACCGCAATATCAAGCACCTAGGTGTAGTGTTAGACAGAAATCTCTCCCACAAATAAAGCATGCTATCCTTTATTATCCGGTAGGATTAGAAAAATCATGTTTATAGTGAAGCGTCTTCGCAGCGCAGCTCAAAGGGAGACACTTCCAATGGTATACAAAACCAAGTCAATCTATTCGTTCACACTGCATTGGAGTTTGGAGTGGTGCTGGCAAATGTTGGACCTTGAGAGAGCCCAAAGAGGTGCCCTCAAAGCAATGCCACGAAAACCCCATCGACACACCACAGATGGTATACACCTATACAATGAAGTGAAGGCTTTGAGAGTCCGGCACTAACTTTCCATATTCAGAGTCGCCATTAGAACACACATGCACACCGCACGCTCCACGGAATCCGACGAACCGCTGCAACTCCGAGTCCACAGTGCCTCCGCTCCCCTTGCCCTCGCGCTTGCAAGTCACATCACCATCATAGGCCTCGCAAGCACTAGCTCTACCAAACGTCATCCATACTTTCGACATCCTTACCTCCAGAACATGGCACGTCGAGCCCTGCGGCCCATAAAATCTCCAGGTATTGACGTCTAAGGTAAAAAGAACGATTCAAAGCTAGTTTCAAGAGCTGAACTACAACTAGAGGCTCCTATGCCGAAAGAAAACCGCTTGCATCAACCCTTCCCCCTCTCACCCACTCCCACGCACACACCCACACACTCATCCGCCCACCCCACACACACACGCCACACACACTCGCACACTTCTCACATAAAAGCCTTATTCTATCTCTTGCCAGACTCCTGTTACTCTTTATTTGACACTTTACTTCACCTTTATAATACCTACATATACACTATGTTTTATCTGGCTAAGATCCGTGCGTCGGTTATTGCATCGGTACGTTACAAATCGCATCCTGGCCACTGCGACACAAGCCGGGCCCAGTGCAGGGACCGCCGCAATCCGTCTTGTTACTGTTATGTAACTCTGTATGTTTTATTTATAAATGTACCTGTGTTTTTTAGTAAATAAACGATTATTATATTATATTACTAAAACGAACAAACCTTCGTCGGTCCATCACTCGAGTCAGCATGCGCCATCACGCAGTCCTTTCGGAACCCCCATGCAAAATTTAAAACTCCCAGCACCTTGATTTTGTTACGTCGTGACCTTTCGCTTTTATATTATATGGATACCATGAACTATACAATCCACCGCACGCTTGCCTACATAGCAGTATCACAATGTTTGAAAAGTGTGACCCTTTCATAATAAGTAGCAGCACCTCTACAAACTCAAACTGCTAACTACTATCTTTAAGCATTCTTTTTCATACCGAGATACATTAATTTACTTTTTCTTTAATCCAAACGTTGGGTTTGTTACCAAATAGAAATATTTGATTGTATGCCCTACACTCGAGACTGCGATGAAAGACCATCTCTCAATGCGAAATATCCACAAAATCCCTCCACGTACGTCACCTTAACCGTCCCGCGCCGCCCTGCCGCTGCGCATGCCGCTCCGCATGCAGTTCAGGCCGATGCCCAGCACGCAGCCCAGGCCGACGCTCCGCACGCCCGGCGATCCGCACGTGACTCAGGCCGATGCTCAGCATGCAGCTCAGGCCGACGCTGCGCACGCAGCTCAGCCCGGCGACCCGCATGTGACTCAGGCCGACGCCCAGCATGCAGCCCGCCCCGACGATCCGCATGCGGCTCAGGCCGACGCACAGCATGCAAGCCACCCCGACGATCTGCATGCGGCTCAGGCCGACGCTCAGCATGCTGCTCACCCCGACGCTCAGCATGCTGCTCACCCCGACGCTCAGCATGCTGCTCACCCCGGCGATCGCATCGGCGTGGGGCGAAGTTCTTGCAAAGCGAGCGCGAGCCGTTCTTGCTCGCGTTGAAACTCCCTTTGCAGTAAAAGGATGCGCTCACGACCTGGCTGATCGCAGCCTGGACAGGTGACACTGCGTGTCTCCTTGGTGCCAGGAGTCAGGAGCCTCGGTCGATACAGGTCCCGACTTTTGTTACCAGGCGGTTCATCCATTGTTCTGAAATCTCGCAGAAAAATATTGCGTTACATTACCTTAGTCTTTAAGTGTAACACTTTTTTTTTATCCTTTACTAAAAATAAACACGGTTACAAATTTGGTACCTATTACAAAATAATCAACATGAAGCTTGCTTTACAAAAAAATCTGACCAATTTTAATTATCTAAAAATTTGATTAAAAATTATAACTAGGCGTGTACTTAACTTTATCCCGCTTCTGAATGTAAGAGGAGATGCTGAATTAAATACGAAATAGTTTTTATGTGTATAATTGCGCCATTATTTATTTAACAAGTTTTTCAATTGCCGCCATCAAAAACTAACAACAAAGAATTCACCCTTTTCTTTTTAAAACCACAGACTAAAAATGTACCGAACGTAACAAGTTTCAATTATGCCTGTATCAATTTAATATTGAGCCTCCTTGCTAGATTATACCAACTATATTCCACCAAGGAGTATTATTTTGATTGTTAAATAAAATAATTGCGTAATAATAAATAACAGCTCAGCTCAGCTTAAATTCTATCAGCACAGCACAGCTCAGCTTTTATCATCGGTACAGCACACCACAGCTATACAGCCATCAGCGATCTCTGCCCGGCAATTGTAACAAAATATATACATGAAATAAATATAAATAAAAAATATTGTTACTGTTAGGTAGAAAAGAATTGTCCAACCTAATATCGACTGATACATCATTACGCTAAAGAACGTTAAAAAATTGAATTATAATATATACGCATATATATCTTGGTTATGTAAGGCATTCAATGTAGTTGGGATTTTAGATATTTCCATTAAAAAAACAAGTTAATAAATTTTATATCCTTTATTGTAAAAAAGCTCCTTAACAATGAGGTAACAACATGGTATCCTACCGAACACAATAGTTAAGGCACTTATATTACACAACACACAGCTATCACTTTACAACATTGGTTGGCTGCAATACTTTGCTGCCTCAGCTGTGTTTCCTTCACTATAAACTACTTTGTACTCAACATGTCATTAAAGTTAACTTTGAGATCTGCCATATAACTAATCAACAATATTCTCAGTACATCAGCTAAGCTCAATGTAATACACTGAAACTGACAATATGTAAGAAACCCAAAAGGGTCACAGCCACAGCCGCCGCAAGTTGACGCCGACATTTACGTATCTTATATTAAAATTAAAACAAACACAGAAATTGTACATGTGGGAAAATAATAAGTGTGGCTAAAGAAAGGCTCAATTTGTTACAGTTATAGGTATATCATAACACTAAAATAGAGCCGTTCAGCTTATGCTCCCTATATGTCCATTTTAAAATGTTTGGTGCAGTTTTATTCTCTACACTAGAAAGTATTTTTTAAATATCATTTATAAATTTAAAAAAAATGCGTTTTAACCTTAGCTTTTTAAATATTGTTGTAATTGCTATCATTTTTGATTTGCAGAACTATACCGAACTCGAGTTAAATGGAATAAAAAGTATAAAAACAAACATCTTCAGAGAATAGATTCGACATATAGGGGCAATTCATTTTCTAGATCCCATCGAATTGCCACAAACCCGATGTTTTTGGAAACTCATGTTAAGATAATATACATAGACATTCGAGGGTACTTAATCGTAAATAGTCATTCGTTTTCCTCGTCAATCTTAGGCCGGGTTTCCACTGACGCAGAGATGGGCGGACTTTACCAGTTACAGCGTTCGAGAGAACGAAAAACGAAGACGCTCTGTCACTCTCTCCCTCACGGTGATTGCTCGATTCCGGCACATCTTTGCTCCTCCGCGCAGCTCCGTGTCAATGGAAACGCAGCCTTTCGCGCGCACATAACAATACTGTCGGTCGTCTCGATAAAGGAAATCGATTAATAATCAAACCTCACGCAGAAACGGGTGTTCGAGCGCCTGCGCGGCCGTAGGGCGCAACCGCGGGTCGGGCTCCAGCAGGTGCGCCGCCAGTGCGAATGCCGCGTCCGGGAACCCCGCCACCGTCACGCCCTCCGCGATGCGCGTGGCCTGCGGAGAGGTGGGGCGTGCCAAAAGATGCTCGTGTGTATAAAATGAACGTGCAAGCTGACATCGTACATACCGGTACGGTGTGGTCCCGACACAGGCAGTGCTCGGGCGGCAGGCGGCAGCGCGCGCATGCGCGGCCAGGGGGGGCCGCGGGGGCAGCGGGCGGGGGCGCGGGGGCAGCGGGCGGGGGCGCGGCGCCGCGCAGGCGCGCGCACAGCTTGCGCAGGCACACGCCGGGACGACACACCGATGTCACCAGGCGCCGCCCTGCAACACATACACATCATAAAGGACGATGGTTGGTGGTACGGGTGGCAGAGGAAGGACGTACATTGACCAAATTGGAGATTTTTTTTTTATTAATTTGGAGTCCCAACAACTATAAGTATACAATGAATGCTTACAAATTCAATTAAAACAAAGCCATTTATAGGTATTCGCAAATGAAAACATATGATGTTATAGACTTATCACCTAGGAAGTTAAGAAACAGTGTAAATAATATTCAAGTATTAATTGTTGCGTTCGCACTGGGACCAAAAAAGTTATTAATAAAGATATGTATTATCTCTGCAGCTTTTATACAAAATAGATCTAGATCTTTGTGTTCTTTAGCCAGCTCATTTAATAATTTTGTAGTTCTTAAGATAAACGAATTACGACGGTAGTTTGTGCGTGCATGCACACTCACCAAGGGTTTACTATATCTTACAGGTAATCTAGCAGGTACGTGTATATTAATATTCTCCAACAAAGTTGGGCAGTCTATTTTACCATTTAGGATATTAATTAAAAATATAACGTCAGCTATTTGCCTTCGTATATATAAAGGTAAAATCTGAATAGATTCTATTCGGTTAATGTGTATGTTGTTTTGTGGGTTCCATACCACGGAGGCGTACTCAACAATACTGCGCACGTACGAACAAAATAAGACTTTAATCGGTTTTAAGGTTTTAAACCTAGATGTCGTACGAATAATAAAGCCCAAGGTTTTTTTTAATCCTTTTTGACTATATAGTCAATATGTTTATCATAAGCGGTTTCAGTGTGCTGCATTATTCCCAGATCCTTCATTTAGTGGGTCCTAGCAATGGCTGTACCATGCAGGCTATATGTGAAATTAACAGGTTGTGGCTTGTGAGTAAAAGTTATAACAAAGTATATTCTAATCAAGTTTGTTTTTCGCGCAATATTATCCGAATCTCTCTAAACCGTATTGTAGATGTCCTTAGACGTGCGTGTATGAAAGGATTGATGATTGTGGAGGAAGCGAGAGAAGTGTATTAGAATCGAAGCAAATGGAATTCCATTGTCTCCCCCGGCTTACCCCGGTGGAAAATAGGCATGAGTGTATGTATCACATAGTGCCATTCGTAATAAATTATATTATATCTAAAGAGTTGTGTGTGATCGTTATCACTCGTCGGTATGACAAAGTCGAGTGATCGCTTGAAAAGTAATACACATTTTACGTTATGAAAAAGTCGTAAGACCGAATGTTCTTTTAGAATCCAAAACCCATTGTTTAACTATTGTGTCTGAAAATCTCGGCGTTAAGAGGTTAATGCGATGGCTCGTAAAATGTAGGTAGCGAAAGTGCATGCGTGTGTACCGAGCGCGGCGGCGGTTCGCTGCAGCGGCTGCGTGCCGAGCAGGTCCTGCAGCTCGGCGAGTGCCGCCACGTCGTCGGCCGCGCGGAAGAAGGGGTACCGAGCGCACAGCACGCTCGCCAGCACCACGCCGGCCGCCCACACGTCCACCGCCGTCGTCTGCGCCGACACCTTCAGCAGCACCTGCAGCGCACGTCGCACGGTTGTAGTAGGTAGTTCGTCAGATCGCGAGCAACCGATGAAGCGTGGGCTAGTGGCGGCCTCACCTCGGGCGGGCGGAAGCCCTGCGTGCCGGCGCGGGGCGCGCGCGGCGGCGGGCGCGCCGCGCAGGCCGCGCACACGCCGCCCGCGCCGGCGCACGCGCAGCCCGGCGCGGGCGGCCGGGGCAGCGCCACGTTGACGCTCCTCGGGCCCGTCCTCAGGTCCAAAGCGATTCTCTTAGGCTCTTGCGTAGATTCGTCCTGAACGGAACGAAGGCGATATTAGTACTCGCGATGGCGACTCTGTGTACGGTCATGAGTACTAATATGTATACACTTTGATACCATGTCACATAAAATTTTTGGACAAATTAAGCCGTAACTCTAATGAGACTTACTGTCAAAGTCTTAATGTCAAATACGATAGTGTGACAGGGTTTTAAAGTGGGTACATGATATTACTCATGACTGTACATAGTGTACATATTATAGTGAGCGGACTCACCTCCTCTCGAGGGCGCTTTAGAGTATTGCTATGCGCGGGCGGCGGCGCCGGCGCGGCGACCACGCGCTGCGCCAGCCCGAAGTCGACCAGCAAGTACCTATGTTGGCGATCGATATCTTGTTTCAATAAAAAGATAAAACCTTGCAATTCCATTTGTGATAATAAATACAGCACCGTTTGTTCTCGCGGTCGTAGAGAAAGTTACTAGGTTTGACGTCACGGTGGATCACCCCGAACGAGTGCACGTGCCGCAGCGCCGTGAGCAGTGCGCGCATGTACCTCGCCAGCTCCGCCGCGTCCATCTCGCCCACGTACTCCTGCAACCATATTACCATACACACAATTTATTGCATCATTCCATGACCATATTGTAATAATCTTTAATATATTAATGACTTTCTCGGCTAAACATTGTTCAACATTGATTTTTGTAAAGATTACTTGTCTTTCATCATCATCAATAGGTAATTATTCAACAAACTTACAGAGAACTTCCTGTGAGGTATGTAAGGCATAACAAACACTATGGTGTCCAAATGACGAAGACAGAGGTCCACTCCAATCACATTGTTCTTGCCACTGCAATGGAAACAAATATTGATAATTTACAAAGTCAATATTTTATGAAATTTTTGTTGTTTATACCAATAATTATTCAATTAGATTCTTTACAATAACATAACAATATTACATACTTTTGCTTTGAATCCTATTCATCAACCTTTTAAAATAAAACAAAAGACAGGTGTATTTAAATAAATATGAATTGAACTTGACAGCTGTATACTCTCGAGCAAGTACCGTTGTTGAGTCTAATTCACATAATTATATCATTTTGCTGATTGTGCTCTCGACCTGTACAGCAGACCACAAATCTCGTATTTGTACGAGGAGCCTCATCCGGTTGACAACCTTGATTTAATTGAATATTTAGAGAATAATAGGATGGTATTGAGACCCCATGTCCTGCAGACAGCGCAGCTCATGCTCGACGCGCGCCGGGTGCGCTGTCGGCACGAGGTGCTTGATGGCGAACCAGCGGCGCTGATCGGGCGGAAGACGCGCATGCTGCCGCAGCGACCCCAGGTACACCGAGCTGAAAGTGCCCTCGCCGATCTTACGGTGCACGCTGAAGATCTTGTCCAACTTCGGCAACTTCTGCAATAGATCTTTGATCTGTTGCACTGAAACAGAAGCACATAACGGTCTTGCCATTTGATGGGCCTCGAGTTATGTACGATGGATGATACAACAACATAACCTGTAAATTTATATACATTGGAAATACCTATTAAAATGAGTAGCGCTACACTTTTGAGAGACCAACACACTTACTTTCAGCATCATCTTTAGGACAGATGGAGTGATCTTCATTTTTATTTTTGATATTCTCATTCCATCCGTTTCTACGTGTCTGCAAAACTTCTTTTTGTTGCACTTTGGCTTCGATTCCCCTACTTCTAGACATATCTTATAAACTTCACTATCATATTATTAAGGTATTAACTAATAATAAACAAATTAAACTGACATATCCCTCACGTATAGATTAACCCAAACCAAAATAAAAAGTGAAAATTAAAAAGGAAAAGGATAAAACTCTTTCCGACAAACTGAAGTTAGTCAACCGAGTCAACCGAACTGTTGAATGAACGAACAACAAAACAGAACAAAACCAAAACCACCCTCGAACGAACGAATGAACCCATACTAACCGGAAATAAACAACGTTGTCCATTCATGAGTAATGATGATAAATGAGTCGATCATCATCCGCTGCTCCGATCCGATAAGTTAATGAGTTATAGGCTCTTACATAACTCACAAGATTTCTCGGGGCAGGGTGGAGTAATAAATAATAGAGGGAAGGCCCTATTACGCGATTGGGCAGATGCGTCGCGTGTAGTACACCGCTTGGTCCCGACTCTTTGTTGTGCCGGATTAATCGTATATTGTGTAGAAGGCCTTTAAAATAAATAGCATGCATGATAAAAAGTAAAAATATTTATCTATGTATTGTGGTCATTGAATAAACAACGGCCGGATATGTTCATACAAAAAAAATCTACTTTAGCGCAAAAAAAAACGTACCGAGTTTAGAAATTGACAGCTACTTCACCCCTCTCCTACTTCATTTCACCCCTCTGTGACCCTCCGCCATCTTGGGACAATCTTGGGATATATGTATATAGACACAAGGGCAAGCGCTGCCCGCGTGGCGTCCTAACTAAAATCAATCATTGCTGCATTGCAGTTGCAGTTTTGTAAGTGATCGAGTGAAGTTTGCGTTGATTCAATTCCGTACTTAGCCTCTCAACTACAAAACTGTGATATCCGTACAGTACGTGTGTAAGATGTACGACGATTGCTGTGTTGCGAATTATTATTGTACAAGTAAGCGAAAAGACGCATTATTTCACCAGTTTCCTAAAAGTGAGGTAGGAGTTTAGAAGTGCAGAAGTTACAGTGTTTGCGTGACGACAATTTGCGAAGGCTTAGCATTAGGCAAGCTTCGCAAGTGTTATGTGACGGGACTACTGGACACAATTGTGTTCTTTGTGGGTCTCTCCAAAAGATTAGCAGTGTTATTATAAACAAAATATTCAAAAGGTACAGATGTCTCAAGATTAGAGAGTTTAGAGGAAAGTTTGCCATTAATGCAAAAAGGCATATTTAAAATATAAAACAGAATTAAAAAATAAAATGCTAAACAAGTAAACTGCAGTCTTTTTTTTTATAAACCTTGTCATCAAAATTTAAAGTCATCTAAATAGTTTAAAGCTATCACTACCGCCACGCAGTGCCATATCATTACCATGACAACCCCACAATTATTTTTGCGGGTGGCAATATAATTTCATAATTATGTCAAATCAAGTGTCAAACTCTAAACTCAGGTTTGTTTTTGTATGAGAGACGTTCGTCTGAAGTCTGAACCGCTACTCTTAGTAGTTAGTTAGTAGTCTGTGGTGGTCTCTCACATGTCATTAGTTGTCGTTATCGTGTTCGAGAGAGGGTTCTTGAAATAAGATAATAAGAATACAAATATTTCAGATTTCATTACTGGCCAAGAGGCATTAATAATTACAATGCTTACTAGGAAATGTATGTCTCGAATTATAACCTTTTCTTATAGATCGGTATGTATCATATTTATAACTATTTTTTGTGGGTTGATGTCGATTTAAGGACAGCAATATTGATTGCCATTTATTTTAAATTACAGTCTAACTATGTGACGAAAGCACCTAAACCAGAGATTCCTAAGAATCCTCTAAGTTCAACATACTCTGCAACAGAGCAAAAATCTAATGGCATAGTGTACGACAGGAAGCCATTCAAGGTGATGCTGCAAGAAGGCAAGGTGTACCACTGGTGCTTGTGCGGGCGCTCCAAGTCGCAGCCTCTCTGTGACGGTACTCATAAAGATGCCTACTTGAAAATACCACAAAGGTATGTATTATTATTTCTTTAAAGTGTAAATATGTAAATTTATTTTATTTTTATTCTAATAAACTGTATAAAATAAATATCCTTGTTTTACAGGCCTATTCGATTTACAGTTGAGAAGACTAAGGAATACTGGTTGTGTAACTGCAAACAGACCAAAAATAGGCCATTCTGTGATGGCACACATAAGCAGAAAGATATCCAAGAGGCTTCATCAATCAGAGTATAAATAAAATAGGGCTACACAAACAAATCAAATCAGCTATGTGACTTTGCTAGAGCTATATTGTATAACATAACATTAGTCAGCATAGAATAAGATACTTAGATAGTAAATGAAATTATTGCATTCATAATGGTTGTTTGTACATTTGTTATTAAATTACCCATGATGTTTCTTCTCCAATTCATAGTAATGTAGTTAAGTATTGTTGGTTAGTAAATTTGCATGTCTTCATTCCTCAATAAAAAGTGTCAAATAGGTACTGCATCACTAATTTAAGAGCCACACTCTTATCGGTGTAGCATTCTCCATTCTTGTCTATCAAAGACCAATTTCTTCACCTCCTTATAAGACACGACGTTAGCTTTCTCTTTAATCTGTTCCATGTAAGCTTTTCTTGGTCTTTCCCTTCCTCTTTCCTTGTAGCTTCCCTTCTATGATGTTTTTAATAAATTCGTCGTGTCTTATTAGAGTTTCACATATGAGATTTTGGCATTACTGGACCTTGTTCTGATCTACTGGACCACAGTGGCAGTGACAGTGGTCACCATAAAGCAAATATCTATTTTAGGGTTCCGAACGTAAGTTGGCTATTTCATGAAATGATCGAGCTTACAAGAAGAAGAAAGAAGAAGAGCTTACATGGAACAGATTAAAGAAAAGGTTAACGTCGTGTCTTATAGGGAAGTCAAGGAATTGGCCTTTGATAGACTGGAATGGAAAATGCTACACCTACAAGAGCGTGGCTCTTAAATTGATGATGATGATCGAGCACATCATGAAATGATCAATTCTGCGAACTGGCCACGACATAATATATATAATATACCTACCTATACCGACCTCTGCCTGAGATTTTCAAAATCGTGTACCTAATCAATTGAACAATTAGAACAATTCACTTTGGAACAATTATATTGCTATCCTCTTTTAGTACCTAAAAAGAGAAAGAGATGAGAAATACCCAAAGACCGAAATACCTGACAGCTTTGTTTCATTCATTCAAATCGTCGTCGCTCGCTTTGTCAATTGTCACGTCTTGGATTGGTGTCAGTCAGTTGTCTGTCAGTCCCTTGAGTTGAGTCCCTGCCTGCCTATAGATAGGTAATAGGTTAGGAGGCTTTTTGGCGGGAGGCGGGAACGGGACAGTTGCTTTCTTCATTGAATAATCTAAATAATTAATACGAAGTGGTGTTTTGTGGTTAATGATCGCATTAAGTTAGTCGGAAGACATTCGCGAGTGTTATTATATTGGAGTATTCAATAAACAAAGTGTATCTGCCTATTTTCGCTTCGTGTCAGGAAGCCGCTTCATAACTCAAAAGTTTATGCGGACTTTTGAGTTAATTCGTTTGGGGTTCGGAGTAGGAGTCTACTCCGAGGGTGGGGGCTTAGGTTTCATCATCATCACCTTTCATCATTTCATTAATCATCAAGAAAAAAAATACGTCAGACATGGCTGTATGGGCATAGTTCCCTTTGCCTTACCCTTCGGGGAAAACCAAACCAAAAAAAAAAAAAAAAAGGTAATAGGTTAGGTATTGGTATATTCAGGATTTCAGGCAGGTATATTAGTTTATTCATTCTTTGGTGTCAATCGAGTAATCCGAGTACCTATTATTTTAAAATATATATATTTTTCTGCTTAGATTTCTGCTATCAATGTACAAATCTCTTTACAACTAATTCACAAAATTATCTTAAATTTACGCTGTGTACAGGGACGTCAGTCTCATTGTTATCAGCACAGGCCACAGACGCTGCGCACAACGCACAAGTGCCGTAAGCAGTAAGTGGGCACCGGGCACGCATAGACAGCCAGTCGACGAGGTGACACGGTAGCGAGCAGCCGCGCCGCAGCACGAGCCAGCATAGCATCCAGTGAGCAGGATGACCGAGGAGGTGAAGCTGTTCACGCGGGAGGAGCTGAAGGCGCGCAACAAGCGCACAGACGCCGTGCTCATCATACACAACGGCGTCTACGACGTCACCAAGTTCCTCGACGAGGTGAGTCCACACTTTACACGATTACATCTTATACGAGATTATGGGGCAACTAAACCTTTCTCAAAGCAACCAACCAATCTAATACCAATAATTTCGTCGTTTTGTATACCTACCTTACTGTTATGTCTTAGTAAAACAGAACACATATTGCTATGATAATGATTGAGATATATAACTTATAATAATAAATAAACTTGACAAAGTGAGGTACATTTTTTGTCAGTGAAGTTGGTTTTGCCCAGGGCGGAACTATGTTATGGTTGTTTTATTTTATTTTAATGGTTATCTTATCAATTTCTTCATTAATAATGTAACCTTTACCACGTAGTTGATAGTATACATATACAACAACAATGTTATAGATTGATGATAGTAATTAATAAAAAAAGACAATGTACAAATACTATATAAAGGTATTATAATGTTAATAAGTAAAGTAAAGAGTAATTTCTAAGTAAATTGTTTGCTTGTTGTTTGGTTAGTTTGTTGTAAATACTTTTTCAACATATCTGCTCATAATTGCACCACTTTTAGGTACTTAAAGCACCCGACCCTATAAAAACATCTGTACTATAATGACATTAGTGCATTAGTGCTTTTTTATTACAGTTTTTTTTACTTCCACCACAGTTCTAATATCCAGAAATAGTTAAATTGTAATACATTTCATTTCATGCAATGAGGGATTTTCAAAAAAACAAGTTATTGGAAGTCAAAGTGAGAATTCGACCAAAAATGTTAAACTTGTTAATACTTCGCCGAAGAATAATAAACACATGAGATGATGATGGACCCTGAAAGTATTTCTAAAAACTGCTCCATTTAATAGGCTTTTAGAAACATCCCAACAAAGTAACCTTAATATGGGCAAAAAACTAAGTAATAATTAGTAGTAGTAGTAAGTTCATTTCAAATTGCGGATAAAGGAAAACTAGTGGAAGTTCTGTAACAGCAGCTATTTGAACTGTTTTTTCATGTTTCTGTATCTTTTTCTTTCAGTGGTCATCATGTTCAGTAAGAGCCTCTGTTGATTTTTATGACATATCTGAGAAGATAAGCACTATGTTCTGTTTTTAAACACTCCCAGACATTTAATATTATAAGTATAGATTTATTTAATCAACTGTCCATTTTTATAGAAAATGATAATAATAGTTAGATTAGTAATATATTTAAGGTAATGAAACTATGATATGCTGCAGCTAAGCGTTTCAGATTTTAATGTAATTTTTTGAGGGTTTTGAGGTGTATATTTTAACATAACACAATATAACGTCACGCATGTATCCCCAAAGGGATAGCCAGAGGTATATAGTAGGTATACACACAATTAGAGGAGCTCGGTGGCGCAGCGGTTAACGCGCTCGGTCTGCGATTGTTGAAGTTAAGCAACTTTCGCAATGGCCGGTCATAGGATGGGTTACCACATAAACAAAAAAAAAAGTTTTCATCTCGAGCTCCTCCGTGCTTCGGAAGGCACGTTAAACCGTTGGTCCCGGCTGCATTAGCAGTCGTTAATAACCACCAATCCGCACTGGGCCCGCGTGGTGGTTAAACGCCCGATCTCCCTATCCATCCATGGGGAAGGCTTGTGCCCCAGCAGTGGGGACGTTAATGGGCTGGTGATGATGATACACACAATCCTCGCCAGGTATATTTACGTACCATGTAACAGGGGGATCTACCCGTCCCATGTAATATAAACCACATGATATCAATAATGTTTATATTTCAATATATAGTGTACCATTATAATAGCGTCATTGCGCGATACGAATTAGATCTGTCAAAGTACAGGAGCCAGTGTTGCGCCGTTCATTGGCATAGTGATTTGCAGTCGAGATTAGGTCGATCCATTCTGCTCTATCTCACATTAGGTATCACAAAAATCATAGTGTGGTGTTATTAGGACACTGAGCCGTGGTAGCTCAGTTCGTAAAACGCTTGCCTCTCACTTTGAGGTCGCAGGTTCGAAAAAAAAATCAGCACAGGCCCAAACCAATGACTGTCGAATTTGTTTTCGAATTCATGTTTGGATCATAAATGATTATCACGTGCTCAGCGGTGAAGGGAAACATTGTGAGGAAACCCACATTCCCGAGAAATGCATTTTCGGAGGTATGTGACCTAACCTGTATTGGGCTGGTTTTCCCTTCGTAGGTTGGAAAGTCAGACAGTCGCTTCTGTAAAAAATCAGACCTTCGGACTCTTCAGGTTAGGTAAGCGGAGCCTGTGAAAAAAAAAACGGAGGGAGATGATGGTGTTAGTAGGATACTACAGGCTCCCCGAATCACCCGATTGTCCGAAAATAAAATGGTCCGTGCTTCGGTAGCACGCTAAACCGCTGGTCAAGTGGTCACTACTTAATTACTCGTCAGATGAGCTATGTAAGCGGTCTTTGGTGGTTCAATAATATAATCCTGCAAGGTTGCTGAGGTCGGTAATCCTCCTCCGCTTCGTTTGATCGGATGGACTTACTCTCACTTTATGGGTTATTTTTACCATTTTGGTACGGAACCGTGTTGTGTTTGTTTACTTGTTTCACTGCCCACCCTATTATGGATTACGAGCGTGAGTTCATGTACATGTATGTTAGACTGGCAGGCCCGTAACAACAGTGACAGTGTGGCTTCTACAGGACTAATTATACATATAGCATTAGCTGAAATAAGGTTTAATTTAATTACTGTTGAGTGTTGGTAGCTTAAATGTATTGTATCCAACTCCGATTAATGTTGAAATGTGCTCTATTGTTATACTTTACTGTACTAAGTCCTGGTAGTCCAATGCCCTAATTAAAAGTGCTACTTATTCTACTTACGTAATTGAATTCAAACTCGAATTATAACAAAGCTTTACGGTAGACTCTGTTTGGAATAAGAGTTTATTTTATGCGTCGAGTTTTAGTAGGTAGGTTCTTAACAGTAGTATTAATATATATTTGAGTACCCCTCAGTATTCATCGAGTGTTGCGAGGGTGGATGGGGCGTGCGATGGAATTTTTCATTAAATTCCGGGCGATGCCGGGACTGCCGGGAATGCACCTCGCATAACGACTGCGTGACCTACATTATGCCAATGGACCACTCATACACCACTGGCTGGTCCATTGCTTCTATTTGTTTAAAGCGTTACCTGCTGTTATCTTGGCTGGGCATTACCAATCTTACTTGTTTTTTAACTCGCGCATTTCGTATGTATTTCGGTGGCTTCTCATACATAACTCACGCCCGTCATCCCTAATGGGGTGGAGTGAAATATACCAGCCACAATTACTCCCACTATGCTATTCAAGTAAACAGTCACAAATCGTCGGAAGACGTGTAAGCTTGCAGCATGTATTGGCATCCTAAGATACGACTTGATGGCACTGTGGTCCCGTGTGTTATGATGTGATGGCACATGGTCGAGTAGGCCATTATACACGGCAATAAGGCTCACTACCCATCACGTTGGTCTAAGAAAGCTCAGGTGAAGTGTGGGCACTCTCATCTTGCGATAGAATGTCTCTGACTGGGCCAATCAGAAACACAGTCGAGAGCTTTATGCTATGCAAATAAAATAGATATAGATGTAATTAACTTTAAAACCGGACCTGTCAAATCTTCCGGTTAGGTAAGCGGAGCCAATGAAAAATGGGATAATGGTAGGGAGATGACGATAGATGTCATTCAATTTTACATATTACACCTGCCTTGTGGAATCTTCGTAAGATTACCTATGTTTTTGTCTTACCTTGTGGATCCTTAATTCACTTGCTGATTCATTTAATTATACTTGTTTTCTCATGTTAACAATGTATTTGTGACAATTATGTTTAAGGGACCGTTTTTGTACATTTAGGCTGCATTGGTAATTAAATAACGCTTAGTTGATGAAGATGAATAATTAATAGAGTGAGGGCAGAGGTCGTTGTGTGGGTAATTACGGTTGTTGTTTACATGGTGCAGACTTTTTTTTTGTTTAATAATAGATTGTCGACAACAACAAATAAATTATACAAAGACTATAGTGATTTTAAAACAAGCATAATTATTGTTATTATACATACATATTCTTACTAGCTTCCCGACTTCGTACGCTTGGATTCTGTTTCGGTCATCACGGCGACATAAGTCTGTTCTTAGAAAGTTCCCTATGTTTGTCTTCAGGTTGTGAGCTGCCAATTAAACAATTTTCATCCAAATGTGTCCATCGGTTTAGGCGTGATAAGTAACACCAATGGGTAGACAGTGTACCTTCATACGTTTACTGTGTAACTGAAAATTAGATATCACCTCCTCACGTGCAATGTTATTTTTCGATAAAAACATTGGAATTTATGTACATAAACACTATGGCAAGAAAAAAATATGCCCCACATATGGCACATGCACGTATGATTTTCAAATTTATTGCCTCATATGTGGTTCATACACAGTGAACGTGTTAATATGCATATTCAAGATTTACTGTAAATATGCACTTTGCTGCAGTTACTTGCTTCCCAGGCGCAGTAAATATATTTGCTCGAACGATGTACAATCATTGCGTATATTCATATTCAAAAATATCTTTATTCAGTACGTAACATAGTTACATAAAGAACGTCTCATCCGTCTAAAACTACTACAGCTTCTCTCAGCCTGTATAGCCGGAAAAATAAGTCAGTCACTTCACTTTAATATAATTTAATCTTTAATCATGCATATTAGGTTTTGGCGGGAAGAAGAGAGGAATGGCGATTACTCCACCGACAAGAGCGCAGCTCTTAAATAAAGAGAGAGATTAGGATAAGATATTGTTAGGTGTTAGGGCAAGGTTAGTAGTTGCTTGTTAGAGCATTGACCGTAAGTGTCCGAACATATACGTACTTACATATAACCACTACTAGCTACGCCCCCTAACAAGAGGCGGTCTATTCGCACGAGATATATCTACCTACAGCATTGACGGTTTTTTCATCACCCTAGGTCCAATTTGCATTATAATGCCCCAGCATTTATTTGTCTGGCGTGTTTCATTTATCGTTTCCGGTGCGAGTCGGTCAATTTGATTACATCTAAGTATAAGCATTATTTAGTAAGTCTCCTTGAAGTGAAGGAACGTTCTGCTATGTAAAAATAGGTTTTGTTGTGGTCTTCTTCTTCTATCGTGTGGGTTGTACCTAATCATCCCTGATGTCAGGGTTACTATTGAGCTGACATGACTCATGTAACGACTACTTACTTACATCAGTAAATTAAATAGTAACCGGGACCAACAGCTTAACGTGCCTTCCGAAGCACGGATCGTCTTACTTTCGGACAATCAGGTGATCAGTCTGTAATGCCCTAACCAAACTAGGGACCACAAAGTAATTTTTGTGATGTGTCCCCACCGAGCATTTGTTATCTTCCGTATAGATGTCCGTAGCGAATTACCCCTACACGGTACTCGACTGCGAGTGCATGTCCCTGAGTTGGTACACCAAGATGAAGACCGATCTGCTCTTGAAAGTGCAGTCGCTGGAGTCGCGCTACAGCACCAGCTTCAACGCTTTTGTGGTGCAGGACAGGTGTGGAGGGCATTTACCTAAAGGCCATAGTGTACACGCTGCATTAGACCGCCACGGTGCACCACCGATACAGCACAAAATAGTGCCGCCATAGTTAAATTTTTATAAGATTTTTCAATTATTTTTAAGTAGGTGGTATTTATGTAACATTATTATTATAATCTCTTCAAGAAGTTTTTATCTGTGTCCAACCATTTGTGTCTAATGATGGTGTAATTTTCCGTGTGCAGCATCCCGGCGGTGAGGAGGTGCTGCTGGAGAAGGCTGGCCAGGACGCCACGGAGCCCTTCGAGGACGTCAGCCACAGCTCCGATGCTAGGTGAGTGGAGTTACTCGTGCCTGCCTTGAATTTATTCGTATCCAGGCACTGCCGCCACAACGGATTACGATTTTGACTACTTTTGTCAAATATCGGAATTTGTCGGTGTGCTTGGACAGTTTCGTGTGGGAATCATTGATTGAACTGTATTGCAAACTATCTTATAACCTTTAGTAGAACGTTATTTGTGAGACTTTTTCGAGCGATGTCTCATTCAATTCAATGTCTTTTCAACGATGGTTTCCAGGTCTCTTATGAAGAAGTACAAAATCGGCGAGCTGGTGGAGGCGGACCGCACGGCAAACAAGGCTGCGTACGCGCCGGACTGGAACAACGACCAGCCGCAGGAGCAGGGCAAGTGCGTACTCGCCTAGAGACACCTCCACCACTGTACCGCTACTCCATACCATGCCCCATGTACTTACACTAATGTAGACTTACACACTAGCTAGCGTTCAGTTACTTGGATCATAATCAGTTTACGCATAATATTGAATTATAATGTTTCTGGATTCGAATGATTATCATGCCACTTGTCTGCCTGCTTAATATGTAGCACATCATCAAGTTCAGAGGTTTTGTTGCTTAAGAACGTAATATATTTAAGTTAATATTTGATCCCACTTTCGAACGTCCATTCACTGATGATTTTTCCTTCTAATCCTGAAACGCTCATTGATTTCCATAAATCAGTTTTGTGTCAATCAACTAGTTAGTTATTTTAAACGCGAAGCTTATTAGTTCAGTTAATAGGTATTATACATAACGGACTTGGGCCGCTCACAGAATATAACTTGCACGTTATAATTATTACAAGTATATATCGTGTCATAGCACATGCACATGGCTCTGTGTTTGCTCACATTAGATCTTATTTACTTGCTGTGATTTCGTTGGATCTGCTCCTATTGAAAACAATCTATTTTTAATATAAGTACCTAGTATAACTATTTAAAAAAGTATTATCATAAATTGTTGTGGTACTTACCAAATATGTAGTAAACTATATTTTTAATGAAAATCGGATCTTATGTATTTACCTACGTCGGTCTTGCTTGTATTGTTAAGTAGGTATAGATAAAGTATTGTAGACGATAGTTTGTATTTTTATGCACAAAAATTGCATTTTATTTATGGCTGTAACTTAGATGCCTAGTCTCTCGGTGCTCTTGTATATGTGGTGTACTTTGGTTGATAAATAAAATATATTCTATTGCAAATCATGGCTCGTTATTTGTAAATATCACCTTTTTGGTTTTTATTAAGTTAATTTGCAATCACGCAGACCCATGTGCTTGTTTAATCCTTAATACATACATATTGGAGTTTATTCTTTCTTTATATTTTTCAAACTGGTTTCCATTTTTTGTGAAGTGTGATAACTGATAACTTCATAGTAAACAAAGGGCTAGCAACGTGGGAAGAGAAAGCGTTACCATTTATTTTATGATGACACCATTTTTTATGAAATTATTTACAGCTGGAAATAATTTCTGCAAGTTATTATTCTTATAGTATTCATGTACAACTGAGAAAGTACGTATATCTGTGTACTTAGTTCCTTGATAACGAGCCACAGCGCCCAACTAGAGTGGCGACGTGTTACAGGATTGGTAGATATAAATAATAAATTAATAATAATGAACGCGTTATCTTCGCCCATAACTCGACGTATCTACCTACTTAAAACTATACAAGATGTATGTGTTGTCGTGCCAAAATAATATGCTTGTCATGCACGATTAGATGATTACATACTTACCTATACTCTCAGACGAATCAAAATACCATCCATCACAGACGCGTAGTTTTAATCTATATTCTCTGATAAAGTAAAAAACCTACAATCCAGAACATCTGGGTACCTAAGGGATTTCTTATGGATCGTCATAGCATACCAGTCATAGCTACATTGATGCATGCATAGTGCAAAGTATCTGCTAACGACTTACAGTTTTGCCTTCTTCATTGGGATTATAGGCTAGATGTGTACGTTATTATACTTATCGATCTTCAAAAAAAAAACAAAGATCAATCACATACCTATTTGGCTGATAATAAACACTCAGTTAAGATGTGTGCAAGTTGCGGTAGCAGTGTAGTGCATGTTGTGTATGTGTGTGTGTATTCAGCAGTGCGTGGAGCTCGTGGCTGGCGCCGCTGGTGCTGGGCGTGGCGGCCACCATCCTCTATCGGTACCTGTTCGCGTAGCCTCACTTCTGCCCAGGCCACCGCCCGCCATCACCCGCAACCAGCCGCCGCGCGACGCCTCTCGCCACTACCCCAATATTTCTATAGGTACTACTTAACTATCTAAATACGAAAAATATATTGGTCGCAGCAAAAATGGCGTGCCATCGCACACCAGTCCTTCGCCCAACCCTACGAATAAAAGTTTCTAATAAGACTTATTATTTATTTGTAGGCCCAACCAGTAAAAAAAGCATTAAATGTTTTTTATACTTCCACTCTTTAAGCTCTTTAAGCCTATTTTAACTGTTCTAGGTACATTGCTACGAGCGATACTATTTGCTTGGCGCTCTTTCGGGTACTCTTTTCTTTCCATCCACTTTTTTACATTGTATGTATGTATGTATGAGATTGACAACACAAGTATTTCTATGTTGTTTTGATATTGTAATTGCCAAATATTTGTAAACCTTACCACTGTAATATTTCACATTTATGGTTCACCACAAATGATCTGATACCATTTTGTGTATTTACTTCTGAAATTATATTTTGAGAAGATTTCAATCTATAGACAATAATATGAAGAGAGAGATTACAAATACCTATTTAAGTTTATATGAAATATGTTTTTATAATGATTAATGATACAATTTGGCACAAGGTGTGAAATGATTGAACCTCTATTGAAGTGTAGATAAGTTTTATTTGCTTTGTAATTTCTGGATGTATAGTATTAAGGCATTCTTGTATGAAACCAGAGCGATTTTAGTTTACCTTGGCCATGACTTGTAAAGTGGCAGACAAAGAAAAAGTTAAAAGAACTATGAATCTTATAAAATATTTTTAATGCCTTTAGCATAAGCAATAATATTTGTTTAGAATGTGTGGTTCGTATTGTGGCTTGTATAGACCGGGGGTATCTTGGGTGCTGATGTTAAGAGTAAATATGTTTGTTACAATGTCAATTATATATGTATTTACGTAACAACACATTATACATGTTCTTACGATGGGTAGGAGGTGCACAAACTATATCTATGTTAAATTACCATATTAATGCTTCAGGTGTACATATACAATGCTATAAAAGAAACTGTAATGAGGAATACTTAAAATACACTCCACAAAGGAATGTTTATGTTCACATCAGCCGTGCAGCCAGTGCATGTGTTGTGTGGACAGTCAGACTGAGTGGCATTTACCTGCATACATGGCCTTATTTAATTGGTATTTTCTAAGTTTAACATTTTATACAAAAATTGTATGACATTGAAATATTTAGGAAATTTTATGTAAATTATTTATTCTTATTTTGTGTGGGTTATGAGATCAATTACCAAGGGTTATAAGATCAATTACCAACCTCATCAACCCTGGAGCCAGGGTTACTTTCATTTAAAATGAGTTTTGTTGTATATGCATAAATTAAATATTATTTGAATTAATAAAGGATTTTTATTTTATGCTCAGTTAAATCCCCTAAATAATGAAGAACACAAGTCATAATATTTCTGCTTATTATAATATATTCAAGTTGATACTTACAATTAATATTAAACATAGATAACAGTCTTTAAAAAATTTCCTAATAACAAGTTTCAGAATTCAACTAACCTGAACTAATTAACCGTAACAGGACATGCATTTTTCAGAGCCTTCAGACCTGAAATGAAATTATTTTCAAAGTTGTACTTAGTGTAGTTTCTATACATCTAATAGAACTAAGAATTCAGTTGAAAACTTATGTAAACCAATAATCAACAATGTAATGAGATGACTTACTCAGTAAGGGAGCAATGTGAACAGTAGCCCCGAAGACACTGTGAGCAGGTGTGCTGGCACACCAGGCACAATGCTGCCTCACAGTATGCACATTCCACATCTACAGACACATTGCCACATCCACATCGCACTTCTAGCAGTTGCTTGTCGACAATCTAAAGAAAAATAATATTTTTTTAGACATACTACCAGTAATACCTACCCTAATCCAACTGTTAATTTTCAGAACTTTACTCACTTTTATATTTTTATCATGCGAAAGAGTGCCATCTTTTTCGAGGAACAGTTGTGTCATCTTGTCCTTCTTACGAGGAATATCGTCTGTAGCGTTGGAGACTTCATCCTGAGTCGAACATTTTTTAGCACCTTTGAATAGAAGCTCCAACGTCTTTTCTGAAGCGAATGTTTATATATGACTTCTAGATAATAAATTACATATTTAATCATTTTTAATAAACCGTTTCGAGTAACTTACCATACACTTTTTTTAATCTATCTTCGTTATTATTAAACTGTTTTAACCCTACATGAATTTTACTTTGTGGGATAAAATCTTCTGTGAATGGGTTAGCTCTCTTAGACATTGTTTCTGATGAATAAAGAATAAATAAGATTGTAATTATAAACAATTATTCAGTAAGATTTTCTGAATCAAATAAATTCAAAATGAAATAATTTCACAATCACAATAGTTTGTAATTTTTAGGTCTTTAATGTTTTTGGCTTGGTTTCACATGGATCATTTTGTATCTAATTTATTTGTCAAAGTGGTGGTGTGAATATGTTCAAAAACAAGGAAATAGTATTTTGTCATAAATAATATGTCATTGTTTTTCAATCAGTATTGTCATACTGCCTATGGTAAGCCGGTTGATTAGATTGACAGTGACAAGCGATTTTCAAAGGCTTACTCTAGCAATAGCAACACTGCCAACAGGGCACCTTCGATCGATGGGCTGCTGTCAACAGAATCTTATAATTTTTTATAAAAATAGAAGTAATTCCTGCAACAGGCCAAGATTTTTGATTTAAGTAACCGGAGCGACATCCACGTTATATCTGCTCCAGCAGTGCCAGGATAAGCGGTGAAAATAGAGCAATTGCAAAAGTGAAAGTGGAGTGTCGTGTCGGATCCATGATAGTGAGGGTGTTCGTCGGCGCGGCAGCATATGTTAAGGCGGGTGAGGCGGCGGCGCATGTTACGTAAGGCGTGCTAGCGGCATGTCGTGGCCGCAGCGGGGCGGCGCGGCACCCGCGCACCCGCAGCACCCCCAGCGGCCGCCGCAGGTTAGCTCGCTGCACCGACGTAAACAATGACGTGGACTTACATCCCCATCCATTGACAACTCATGTGATTGATATATACTTTTGTTATCATTACTCTGTCCCTCATTACTATTGTAATATAAACAATTTAATCAACATTATTTCTTATAAACATATCTTACAAATAACATTCTCATAGAGTCTGTTATTTACTAATTATTACGAAAGTAGCTGCGTCTAAATTAGAACGATTTTGTTTTCAGGGTTACAACAATCAACAGAACATGTATCCCAATTACCAAGGAGCAGCTGCACCCCCCACAGGCAACACTCAGCAGCAGTACTGGCAGTCACAGCAGCCGGCGCAGTACACCCAGCAGTATGGGCAGGTTTACCAGCAGCAGGACTATGGGAACAATGCCAATCAGTTTTACCAGCAGCCACCGCAGCAGCAATATAATCAAAATTATGCAAATCAGGGCTACACCAACCCTCAGCAACAATACCCACAGAACTATTATCAGAATCAAGGAGTGCAACAGCAGAATTACCAAGGCCAACCAAATACTGATAGTTGGGAAGACAACTGGGACTGGGGCTGGGATGAGTCGACGAAACAAGCCCAGCAGAACAGTGCAGCACACCAGGCTCCCGCTACCCAGCCCGTCCCACCTGCGCAGAACCAGCAGGTCTATAATAATGCCAATGTTATAGAGGAAAGTTTTGCATCCACTGACACTTGGAACTGGTCTATGGAAGATAAGAAAGAATCTAAACAACCTGTTTCAACAAAGCAAGGGGTAGCCACATTACAACCTGAAAATACTCCAGAGAACAATGCTGTTAGTGAGCCACCACCTCCAAGAAGTGGTAGTAATTTGTCAACTCATGCTCCCACTGAGGAAGTGAAAACTCTGGGTGACAGAGAAGTAGTTAAAGAGCGATTACCAAATTTGGCCTTAGGCAAGAGGTTTAACTTAGATAATCTCACACCTCAGTGGTCAATAGAGTCACAGATGTCACAGGAGTCCAGCGATGGACCACAGACTCATTCTGAAGGTACATACAGAAGTGATAATCCTTCTAGAAACTCTAGTAAGAGCAGTCCAGGGTTAAATACAGAAAATTCTAATTTTAATTATTCTCAATCAGCATTAGATGAATATCCTCCTAGCAATGAATGGTCTCGCCACTCCAATGAAGAGCCGACACTGGTGGACAGTGTGCACAGCGGCAGTAGACGTGAAAGCCACGATGACTTAGCTAGTTCCTTACATGAAATGAGCATTACCAACAGAGAAAACCCTGCACCTGAACATCATCCAGTGAATAAAGAGTCAATAAATGCTCCCCCGGCGTCGGTGTCGCCAGCGCACCCGCCGCCACAGGGGTCTCCATTCATGCCTCCACCACCTGCTGGTCAGTCACTTGCACCATCAGTGGCACCGGCTGCAGTTCCTCCTCCTCCATCATCTGGGATTATTCCACCACCTACTAGTTTTCCACAAACATCATCGGCGACCAATCCTTTTAAACAATCTGGACCATTTTCGCACAAAAAAGGCCCCTCAGCTAGCTCGTCCATGCCCACGTTCCCTCCACCCACGTCCAACACCAACCTGTCGTCGCCCAACGTTGTCAATAAACTAGGTCAACACAGAATGCCCATCGCTTTCGGAGCTAATCTCGAAACTACGCCTGATAACTCGGAGCGGCCAGATCAACCTCAAATGTCAGCTTTGAGGCTGGTACCTGTCGCGCAGCAGATGCCCGAAAATTTGGAAGTCGCGCCGCAAAACGACAGGAACGAATATCTGCAGACCGCCCACCTGTCCAGCGGGGATTACGGGGAAAATACAGACTTCAGTCGCACGGCGCCCCCGCCAGGACTGCGGCGTATGGTGGTCGGCCAGCAGGAGTCCGAGTACAACCAGAATCTGAACATGTCTGGAGACGAGCCGCCCCCGGGACTCGCCAGGATGGTACCGGGACAGCAGACGGAGGCTGACAACAGCTACAACCAACCATCAGATAACTTCATGGACCGCCACGTGGACGGGCAGCCCACGGACGGCGGCGGGCGTGTGTACCTGCAGGCGGACGGGCAGCCCACGCCCGACAGCTACCCGCAGCCGTCCGCGCGGCCCGAGCGCCGGCCGCGGGGGCTGGCGCGCCTCGTGCCCGGCGAGCCCAGCGACGCCGACTACCCGCAGTACCCGCCCGAGCAGCGCGTCGTCACGGGGCTCGACCGCGACTACCCGCTGCCCGACGACGCCGGTCCGGCCGACGTCCGCGAGCAGAACATGGACGGCTCCGACTATTCCGAACAGACTCCTAGAAGTGCTCAGAGAAACGTGATCGGCAACGATCCCTCGCAGAGCTTCAACCCGTTGAGCGGGGAGCAGCAGAGGGAGGTTACCATGGAAGGAGAGAATTTACAAGATCTCAGCGCTATATCGGCGGATATCACGTACTCTAGGGAGCCGGCCGTCGACGGCGCCGACGTCACCGTGACGGACATGGGAGCGGACAGGAAGACCGACCACTCGGACTCGATGGAGCACGCGGCGACGAGCTCCAGGAGGCAGTCTCTGAACCGTGTCAACACGTCCGGCGAAGAGTCCGACCGAGACCGGGCATTCAAGGCGTCACCGAGAAGAGACAAGCACAAGTCCTCGCGGGACCGCGACCGAGACCGCGACGCCGAGGGCCGGTACTCGCGGGGCGACAGGAAGTACGACAGGGAGCGGGACGGGGAGAGGAAGCCGACGCGGGACAAGGACAAGGCGGAGCGCGAGCGCCGCGACCGCGACGACAGCCCGCACTCGCGCCGCCACCGCCGCAGCACGCGCAGCCGCCGCTACGAGACCGAGGACACCGACTACTACAGCGACAGGGAGAGGGAGCGCAGGTCCGTTATCTGCGCCGCATACATTCGGTTATACATCTAGCAGTCACTTTCATTAACATGGTGGACGAATTCTCCGCAGGTCATACCGCGAGGGCTCGTACGCGTCGAAGCCGCCGCGGCCGGAGGACAAGGACCGCCGCTACGAGCGCGAGCGGTCGCGGCGCTACAACACCATCGAGCGCGACCGCCGCCCCGACGACGAGCGGTGCCGGCCGCGCGACGAGCGCCACCGCAGCGAGCGCCACCGCGAGCCGCGCTACGAGCCGCGCTACCGCGACATCGACCCCACGCGCAAGCACGGCAACCTGCGCGCCGAGCGCGAGGACGACGAGCGCCGCCGAGGTCAGTGCACCGCCTCGCCCGCCGGCTCGCGGGGCGGCCTGCTAGCGTACATGACGGCTGGAACCTCAGCACCATACAAATTGAGGAGAGAAAGCGTGAACCATGTTCCGTGTAGTGCGGCCGATGTGTCTGCCTCGCACTGACCGCGTGCTTTATCTTTGCAGTGACGTTCTCGAGCCAGGCCAAAGATAGTAGTAGTAAAGAAGGTACTGGTGTTGTGAGTGTGCCGTGCGGTGTGTGTGGTGCACGGGTCACGTTAATGTCGCATGCCACACCGTGTTCCAGTTTGGAGTTCAATAACACTCGCTTCAAAGCAATAATACATTCACTTCTGGCGAGGAAACCAACTCGCTCGCTTGCTACACAGTACGTGTTTTATAAAATGTTCAATGAATGATGCTGAAATAATGCATGGTGATTTTATTCAAATATTCATTCTGGTTAATTCATGATTCCATAGTCCAATACTCGGTAGGAACGGTGTCAAGAATATAGTGATATTATCGCACGAGACTTGCAACATAAGCAATACAGTGATAACTACAAATTGTAGATGTTATCTAGGTTCTCATCTGCAGATAAGCTGTCGAACACACATTTATCTCACGACCTGTAAATATACACACTCCTATGAATGTTTTGTTATACATTTCTCATATAATTAAATGTTCATATTTGTATATTTTTATGTTATGGCATATTTTAAATTATACACGACCATCGGCAGCGGTAGGGAGCGCCAAGATAAACGTCACAATGATAAATACAAGTATTATGACGGATTAATTAGAAACATTACATCGAAAACGAAATGAAACTTTATACTAGTTTGTTTATATTCGAACTTATATATAATTTTAAGTTGTAATTTTTTTACAAGTTACTATTACTTCCGTTTCGTCTTTTATCAAACTGGCGTTTTTATTACCTACTTTTAGATGGATACATACAGATTTATTTTGATATCTCTAAAATTAGCTTCATTTTCACTTACGATAAGTGTAAGAAAAAGATAGAGCAGGTTTTAAAAAGTAAATGGTGCTGATTCCTGTAAAGACCATCTAATTTTATTTTATGTTGTACCTGTCATTTTCTTACCCACCGAAAAGGAAAGGGACGGGTAATCGACAGGCATAAAATTTATAGATCACACGTCAATTTTAGGCACGAATCTAAAACAACCGCCTAAAAATTTTACATTGATCAATAACCCGACCTAATTAAGTTGAAAGCCCTTTGATGCGTTCAAAGGGTTTGCATACCAATAAGATACCTATTTGATTTGTTTGGATTATTTATTCATCCACTCATTCATTTTAAAATTAACAGTTGTTAAATCATCCGTCCCTTTCCTTTCCGGCGGATAAGAAAATGACGGGTATAACTTAAAATAAAATTAGGTGTCTGCAGGAATCGGGGCCACTGTCAAAATAAAATAAAGTTAGTGTCTGCCAGAATTGGCGGCATTAAGTGAGTGGTAGGGCAAGTGGTTACTTTAGTGAGGGCAGTGAGGGTACATGTGTGGCGTCCCGCAGGCGAGGTGTACTCGTCGGCGTCGCGGCCGGGCTCGCGCGAGGCGCCCGCCACCGACGAGGAGCCGCTGGACGCCGCCGACGCGCGCCGCCGCGAGCGACGCCGCCACGCGCGACACGAGCGCAGCGACCGCAGCGAGCGTGCCGACCGCAGCGAGCGGCCCGACCGCCAGGACCCATACTATGACAGTTAGTGTGCATTTCTAGTTCCCTCTGTTTTTGTTGCTGAGCTGAAACCTCTCCGTAACACGAGATTGGTGATATATGAATGGCATTCTCATTAACCTACCTATGCTGGAGAAGCAGTATAAAATAAAAGGTAAAATTAAATGAATATTCACACAATATTAAATCAAGTAATATTCATTTTCCACACTTGAATTATCTTGATATTTAGTAAAGTCAATCGTATTTGTAGATCATGTGGTTCTTGTAATATAAATTATAAGAGAAGCGACTCCGAAAAATTATGTCCAGTATACGCCGAATGAACGTGTTTTATCTCCATCGCAGCACCTATTGTGGAACTGATATTCTAAGCAACGACCCTTTTCTAATACATGTCTAAATACGTCGTTCATGCGCGATTGTAATGTTTTAAGAATTGTAACTAAACCGCGGAGAGATTGATTACACAGAGCCACACATAATTGTTGAAAAACATTCTTCTGATAAGAATGAATTCTTGTTTTAATAAACTGAAAATTTCAATCGTGTTTTATTTTAATCTTTATTTTTATAATAAATTGTTAAAAATATCTAAGAAAATAAATTAGAAAAATGACTAAAAAGTGACTGAAATTGCTGCTCGCTTAATGTTTGTTTGGTCCCCGCAGTGTCGGGCTACGGCGGCGGCGCGTACGCGGCGGGCGGCTACGGCTCGCTGCAGCTGCAGCGCGCCACGTACGAGTACTACGAGCGGCTGCGCGTGTCCGACCCGCACGCCTACCTCGTGGTGTACAAGCAGCTCATGGCGGGCCGCGCGCCGCCGCCGCCGCCGCACCTGCTGCACCTGCAGCACCTGCAGCTGCAGCACGAGCCGCGCGCCAAGCACGCCTACCCAGGTGCCCTACCGCCACATGCACGCCCCATACATGCATCTCATTCTTACCGTGTGCCGCGTTACTGTGCGAGACAGATAGTCCGCACGTGCTCCCCCTACTCCTTAGCGGCGTACGATCATTTAAAGACTAAAGTAAGACCGGTAAAGCTCGGCGCCCGATACGAAGTGGTGCGGTGTGGATAGTTAAAATTCTATGTCTTATTATTGGCTACGGCTGGGCTACACGCCTGTAAAATTCCTAGAGGTAAAGTAAAAATGGCGGAACTACATTTGCAATTATACGAAGACATTCAGGAGTAACATGAAATAGTTACCGTCTATGTGCATACGAAGTAGAAAGAATACCAAATTAAAAGTGTATGTAGGTGACTAGCACAACGCGAATGCCGATATCCCCAGCGTACACAATGATTTCAACCGGGTGTATGTTGCAAAACACTGATGACGTGAACAGAGATGTATTGCGAACTCTAATGTTAAATAAATATGATGGAAGTCCTGCAAGGACGTACACGTATGAAGTATGACAGGAATTCCATAGTCCCTGCTTACCCGATGGGAACTATTGCCCGTACATACAGAAACTCTGTAGCAAATATGGTGTGTTGGCAGTGTACGGTGTGGGGTACGAGGGTCGCGAGGACCGCGGCAGCGTCCACTCGGGCCGCTCCAGCACCAACGGCCTCAAGGGGAACGACACGTACGTACCACCAACATGCAGACCTACACCGCACGATGGCCTCATACTAACGCACAAAGCCAGTTCATTATAAATGTCCTAAAATATAAATAAAGAACGACTAAAGACTCACGCACATTACATAAATATGCTAGATTGTTATTAGATTAACATTACACAAAGTACCTTTAACAATTTAAATAACTTCAATTCTTCAATTTAAACACTTTTTTAAATGTTCTTTTTTTTTTTGCTCATTTTTCATAAACGTATAAATTATTTAACAAGGAAATAGCAAAATGTTGTATGAAAAAAAAAATTTGGAACACTTTATTCGAATAGACACTATCAGACCACTGAGAAAGCGACCCTAGTCGTTTCTATTTGCGTGTTAGAATTATTTATATTGCAATTAACTTTACACTAGGCACATAATCCTGCATGCAAGCACAAGTTTCAGGTAACTTTACAACAAGCTGAAAGATGTGCTGTATCCCCAGTACGGTCACATACCTCGTTAGGAGTGAACGTGTGTACTACGCTTTTTTTTGCTTATCGATTGTATTTGATTGAGCCTATTCTCTCTTTCTAAATCTCGTTGGAATATGATCTTTATGCGCGATGGCGGATGACGTAATTTCGCATGAACCTCTTGAGAGTGATGAGTGTATGGGTGACATAGTGTTATCTAGTGGCGATGTGATATATGTGGTGGATCAGGGTTCACGGGATATCATTCAAATGGAGGCTAAACCTCATAAGCGAGGAAGGGAGGAAGAGGCTGAAAATGAGGAGGAGTGGCACCAAGTCGGAGGGAGGAAGATGAAGAAAAGACAACTGGAGGACATACAACTAAGTGTTACGTGTGGGGAGAAATTTCCAAAACAATTCGCACTAGCTAAATTAATGAAGAGCAACAATATTTCCGGAATCATGAGGATTAAATTTATAAATCCTTACAAAATACATATCAATTTTCGATCGGAGCAGTGTGCAGATAAATTTATAGAGTGTGAGGCATTTAAAGAGAAAGGATGGAAAATTCAAAAAACTTGGGAAGTAGGAGTATCGTTCGGTACAATAAAAGATATAGATATAGAGCTATCGGAAGAAGAATTACAAAACAATATACAAAGTTCTGTGGAGATAGTATCCATCAAGCGGCTTAATCGGAGAAGTGTAGATGGCTGGGTACCCAGCGAGTCGGTGCGAATCGGTTTTAAGGGTCCAAATCTTCCACCTGTTATTTACTTGTGCGATCTTCGGATTAAAGTGGAGAACTACTTATTCCCCGTAACACAGTGTGCAAAATGCTGGAGATTTGGTCATATAAAAAAGTTGTGTCCATCTAATAAAGTTATTTGCCCCAAGTGTTCTAAATTACACGAGAATTGTGACAGTAATACATTTAAATGTATTAATTGTGGCGGACAACATATGGCCTTATCGAAGATTTGCCCAGTCTATATTAAAGAAAAAAAGATAAGGGACATAATGGCAGAGCGAAAGGTTACGTATAAAAAAGCGTTAAGTTTATATGTACCTCCGTTTACAATAGGAAACAACCAGCCGACAGTTGTACCTACTGTGCCTACTAATAATGCATTTGATAGCCTACTAGCTGCACCCACGACGAACTCACAGTCGGAACAGGTTTTATCGCCGCCGTTATTTACACCTCATGCAAGTACCTACGCAGAAGTTACATCGCGCAAGCCGGCTTCCGTTTCTAAGAAATCGAACGATGGTACTTATCGGATCAAACGCAATATTAACGCAGAGAATGTACACAACTTACCGGAGAGGGAAGAGAATATATCAGAGGGAGATTTAGATACGGATATTAGGATCAATACACAGAATGAAACAGAAGAAAAGAAGTTAATATCATTTGGACAATTAATAGAAAAGATTAAAAACATTATATTTATTAATAATTTGAATTTACTATCTAAAATTAAATTAATGTTTGTTATGGTTAAAGACTGGGTTCTGGCATATATTTGTGGAGGAATATTGGATGTGGGAGTTATAAAAAAATTCTGTTCACTTCTTAATGGATAGTTACGCCCAAAAAATAGCCAATATAAATATATACCAATGGAATGCGCGTAGTATAAGAAGCAAACTGGCTTCTTTCAAGCAGTTGTTGATTCAAGAAAAGATTCATATTGCAGCTATAACGGAAACGTGGCTCGAATCAGACTATACATTAAAGATTAGAAATTATGTAGTATATAGACAGGACAGAGACTCATCGTATGGGGGCGTCGTACTTTTAATTCATAAATCTATTAAATCGGAACATATTCAAGTTACTCACAATAATGCTCACTTTGAAATAATTTTTGTTAAAATCTATAACTGTCAACAAATTAACAATATAATATGTTTTTATTGCCCTAGTAACATTAATACATCGCAAAATGACTGGGATTCATTACTTTCTCTAGCGAATACTAAAACTATGATTCTGGGTGATTTCAATGGTCATCACACTAATTGGTCATATAAAACAAATTCTCGGGGCGATCAAATACTGCAGTCTGTTTTAGAGAACAATTTTATTATTTTAAATGATGGCACTCCAACGCGATTTCAATTAGTAGATGGGGTTTTACGACAATCGTCGCCAGATATTTCCTTAATAACGTCAGACATGTCTTTAGTTTTAAATTGGATGGTTACGAAAGAATCATTAGGAAGCGATCACTTAATTATTAAACTCAGTACAAAGGTTAATATCAATATAATCAGACAAAGGAAAAGAAATTTTAAAAAAGCTGACTGGTGTTCTTATACTTCGTATCTACAACAATCGTTCAGTAGTGCGGAGTTTCCGGAAACAATGCAAATTGCATATGACATATTTATTAAAATTATCAATGAAGCAGCTGATTTATTTATTCCGTTCATTAAATATTGTCTATTACCAGAAAACAAGTTTACCCCGAAACCCTTTTGGAACTCGGAGCTATCTAGATCCGTTGCTCTACGTAGACTCGCTTTGTCTCGTTTTAGACGTAACCCTACCCCGGATAACCATGACCTGTTGTTGGACAAAATAAGAGATGCCCAACGCCTTATGCGTATTGCAGAGAGTAATGGATGGCATGGTTTCTGTAACTCAATCGATGAGAAAACCTCTCCGAAGGATATGTGGAGGAAAATGGGATGGTTTAAGGGTCGAACGTTTTCTCACGACCATATTAACAAAGAGAAGGCAGAACTATTTTTAAATGGTCTATGTCCCGATTTTATAACCGCACCGGATCCGGAGTTTGTCTCCAATAATTCTATGATTGATACAGAAATAACCCTCCATGAACTTGAAGCATGTATAAAAGGTAAAGATTCCGCACCCGGCTATGATGACATTTCATACTCCATGATCAAGTATTTGCCAACTAGTGGTAAAGTATTTCTTTTAAAATTATATAATGAGTTTTTAAAATCGGGATTTGTCCCAGCTCAATGGCGAGACATTCGGATTGTGCCAGTACCTAAACCGGGGCGAAACCCTCAATCTATTTCTTCCCTACGCCCTATTTCTTTAATATCATGTGTTTGTAAGATTTTTCACACCATTATAAATAGAAGAATAGAATGGCTATTAGAGAAAAAAGGGATCTTTTCGAATCAAACATTTGGATTTAGAAAATCAAAATCTTGTTTGGATAACCTTAGCCAGCTAGTTACTCAAATTCAGATAGGATTAGCGAATGATTCTATAACAATTGGATGTTTCGTAGACATAGATAATGCATATAACAATGTAGATTTGGTAGCGTTAAAAACAATTTTGGAACAAGTTGGGGTGGGATCGAAATTAAGTAAATATATTTGGAATTTTTTGAAAGAACGACACTTATATATTAAAGCTGATGATAGCTGGATAACTAGATACTGCGGTAAAGGATTGGCACAGGGTGACCCGCTCTCCCCTTTGTTGTTTAACATTGTGTCTAGTGACATATGTAAACAAATTAATAATGTTATGATTATGCAATATGCCGATGATTTCGCCTTGTACATAACAGATAAACAGATAGGTCGTGCTGTAGATAAACTACAATCCGCATTAAATCTATTATCACAGTTATTGGCCCATTTAGGATTAGATTTGTCACCAGCAAAGAGTAAAATATGTGTTTTTAAAAAAGGCTCATTCAGAAATTCAATTCAACTCAAAATTAACAATATTCCTTTAGAAGTAGTCGATAATGTTAAATACCTAGGTTTATGGATGGATCGCGCTCTAAGATGGGGTAAACATATAAAGGAGACACAAGAAAAATGTCTGAAGTATCTCAATTCCCTAAGGGTGCTATCCGGACCAGGCTGGGGTGTTCATCCTCTACATTTGAGACGTATTTATATAGCTGTTATTCGAAGTAAAATGGATTATGCTAGTTATTTATATGATGATGCGAGTAACACACATTTACAGAAGTTAACTTTGATTCAAAATCAAGCTATGCGAATTGTAGGACGATTTATAAAAAGCACACCTATCCATGTTATGGAAAGCGAACTTTCAGTCCCACCATTACATATTCGAAGGAATTATCTCGGAAGTAAGTTTTATTTGAAGAGTAAATCCATTGATTCCAACCCTGTCATACCTCCTATTCAAGAAATGTCCACGCTATGTCAGAATAATCGATGGCGAAGAAAGCGTAAACCATTGTTGGTGGTAGTGAAAGATGTTTTGGATAATATGTCAATCCATGTCAGCAAAAACCTCGAGATGTTTTCTCTGGATGTGTGGGTTAACTCCATTAATATTGCACAGTTTGTGAGAGTGTCCATTAATACTGTTAACAAACCCAAACGACAATGTAGTGCAAGTGAAATTACGGCTGCATTTACTAATTTATGCAATAGTGAATACGCGGGTTCCTATCAAATTTTTACTGATGGCTCTAAAGAGAAAGAAGATGCTGGAGCAGCGATATACGATCCTCAATTGGGCGTCCAGGCGCTGTTCACTGTTCCATCAAACCTGTCCATAATGCACATTGAACTGATAGCCATAGCAGAGGCTTTATCATACATTAAATCTATTTCCGGTGACAGCTTTACCATATTCTCAGACTCGAAAGGTGCTTTGTATCATTTGGCTCGGTGCACCTCGAATTTTCGAGGGTTACCGATAGCCTATTCAATTTTACATTTGATAAGAGAATTACAAAATCAATCAAAAGTAATATATCTGCAGTGGGTACCTTCACATTGTGGCATCACCGGAAATGAAATAGTTGATGGTTTAGCAAAACAAGCGTCTTCACATGGTATGCTTATTTCATGTCGACCTTTCTTTACTGAATGCTTAGGTGAGATTAAGAGACAATGTCTAGACCTATGGAAAGAGTATTTTGATAAGAGATCTAAAGAGGTAGGTATTTGGTATAGGACAATACAACCTGAGCCGCTGGCCGTTCCTTGGATCAACAACTGCCTGAGTAGAAACGAATTAGTTATGGCTATGAGGCTAAGATCTGGGCATTTACCATTAAATAAATTTGCCTACTTGATGAGAAAAACAGAATCTCCAAACTGTACAGAATGTGGGGTAGTGGAGGATGTACTGCACATAATGTTAGAGTGTATTCGGAATGACAATCATAGGAATAATTTTACTCAAATTGTATGTTCTAGTATTAAGGAGGTTGGAGTATGTAACAGTGTTTTGGCTTTTCCTTTGTCCAGGGAAGCTAAAGCACTATATCGATTAGTTAGGGTGGGTTTAAAACTGCGATAATTTATCGGAGTTCTAGGCTCAACCTGCTATCTTTTTCTGTATGTAGTCGTTACAGAGCGACATAGTCAGTAGTGACTAAGCTCTTTAAATAAAGATTTAAAAAAAAATTAAAAAAAAAAAATGTGCTGTATATTTTCGCTTATATTTCCATCTGCACTTATACACATTATGTTGCCCTGAGGTAATAAATGTCACTACGAGGCCACATAATAACCATCACGAAACCATTATTTTTCACATTAACTACTTCACAAATTATGTAATCAAATTACACTGGATCATATAAACACAATGGTACCGATTCTGGGTTAACTTAATTTTTATTTAGTTTGCTAGTAACAAAACTAGCTCTATCTCTTTCTTGTACTAATCGCAAGTAAAGGACAGCACTATTTTTAAAACGATGAAACTAAATTAAAACTTAAGTTTTGTTCGTTAGAATCAGCACCAATATATGTACAAATAGCCTACAGTTTCCTCCTATGATTTTCATCATTAATATTTTCTTTTACGATCATATTAAAAGTTAGTTTGCGTGTTAATTTTGCTTTATAAAAGTTTTCATATGTTTGGATTTTGAGTTTAGTTTTTGCATGGTGTAATCGTTCATCTACTCAATACTTACAACAAATAAATGATTATTATTTAGACATTACTGAAGTGTAGACGTTATTGATATAGCTTCAGATTTGTCTTCAGTGTGCACCGTCATTGCAATGGTTTCATAAAGCCGTGCCTCCATCGGTAGCGTAACGCTAACTGTAATATTGAGACAAAACTTAAATTATTTAGGTCAATATTTATGTACCTTGCATATACCGAAATGTACAACGTTAGCAATTTAGCGTGTTAAAGGAACAACATGTTAAAGTGTATTATATCAAGCTTCGCTTAGCGCATCGCTATAGGTGGATGCTGAGCTTATTCCATACAAACTACGTCTCCAAATCATATACTTCCAAGTTTGAATATTAAAAAGGAGTGCAGGGGATTCGTCCAACGATAATAATTTGTTTGTTTGGAGACGTAGTGGGTATGTATAGTGGATGGTCGCGGTGTGCGGTAGGTACTTCATGGGCGGCGCGGGGCTGCGCTACGACGCGGGGTCGCTGCGCGGGAACGCCTCGCTGCTCACTGACGCCTCCGACAGGTACCCACGTGCAGCGCGACGAGGATCCTTGGCCACTTGATGCCATTCACAGCTGGGGGGTTAAATCGACGCAATTCATCTAAAAAAAGCAATATTGCTTTTTCACGTTTGTTGGCATTGCGCACTTATTGTGTATGCGCAAATGTCAAATTGCAATGTTGCTTTTTAGATGAATCAATGTGGCCTTTTTAACCTCTGTGGTGAACATTCTCCGTTTATAACAACTGTCCAAAATGACAAGCGGTGTTAGTTCCCATTATGGCCACGTGGCTTGATCCTTGTCGCTCTGTACTAATCACGTTACACAGAGGGTCTGGCCAAATAGTAAATGTTCCTATTTCTACGTATTATATAAACAGCTTGCGTCAAGTACCATCGGTAAATGCGAGGCGTCTGGATCAGCGCGGGTTATTGCAGCGAGTGTAGAAACAGGAACATTTGGCCAGGCGGTCAGGCCTGCATGTTGAGCGCTGGGTAATACTCGTGAGGATAGAATGCGGACTCATTGTAACTGAACGCCAGCGCTCAATAACCATGCCTCTACCTGTATTGTACACCATGTAAAATTAAAGCAGAATTTGGTACGGTAGAAACATATTTAGGTACTTGTTTGTTAGTAAAAGGCAACAATGACAATCTTATGGGGTTTATTTTATAATTGTTAGCTAAAGAATCCATCAAAATAACCAATCCTTACAGTTGAAAACCCCATTGAAAAATCCCCGAAGGAGTTCTTAATGTTACAAGTCGCCAAGTTAAGGTAGATTGTTTATACATTATGTTTGCATCGCTTTATCTATTACTTTACTGGTTCACACTATTATTTCACCTTGGTTTCATCAACACGGATCATTTGGTTTGCGCATAGTCATTGCATGGTGTTCAATATGTTTGGTTGTATCATACACTTATAATGATTTTGTTATTTAAGATTTTGTTCATCGAGCAGAAAAGGGAATATTATTCAGAATAATTCAATCTTTTCCCTTTGAGATTCAGTTATAAAAAAAAATAAAAAATAAAAATAAAAAGAGTTTATTTCGGACATGTTCCATAGTGGTTAGTAACAAGCAATAAACAACTTAATCTAGTGTTAGTAATAGAACGATAAAAATAAAATAACATTTACACACGACACGGCTCGACAATTATAAACAACAAGAAAACGTACACATTAACACAACACATTACTAATAAGCAGGTTCCCACCGCCTGGTCACCGGTATCTGCAAGTCCACTTCAGTATGTAAGCGCATCCAGTGGCCCAGCAGTGGGGAGTCCCACCTATCAGTCAACACGCTCAGAATGCCGTTTGAGCTGGAACGTAAGCGCCTCAATAGCGATGCACACCTCTTCCTAATAATTGCAAAGAAACAATCGGTATTGTGATCGGCAAACATTTTTGACGCACTGCAAAAACGCGGCAGCCCAAACAGCACCCTGAACGCGTTATTGTATTGAACTCTCAAGGCGCTGTATGAACTCCGCGTATATTCAGTCCACAGACTGCACGTGTAGAAGGACTGGCAGTACGCTTTAAAAAGCGTCACCTTAACCTGTTTAGTACAACGTGCAAATCTGCGAGCCAACATATTGCATCGCACAGCCAGCGCCCTGCGCTCCCGTTCAATATCCACATTATCGCTCAACGTATCGGTCACCCAATGCCCCAGATATTTAAACATATCCACTTTCTTCATCTCTGTACCGCATAAGGTGACTGGCGGTGTGGAATAAGTTTTAGACCCAGCTTTGAATATTAGAAATTCACTTTTGCTAACATTATATCTGAGCCCGTGGGATTCCGCGTACGCCTCGCAGATGTGTAGCAGTCGCTGCAATGCACCAATCGAGGGGCTCAACAGCACCATGTCGTCAGCAGTTATGTTCCTGTGAAGCTGTTAAGCGCCTGACTAGTGATTTAACCTTGTATAGGAGGAATTTACATTGGTAACTACATGGTATGCTAAAAAGTGACAGCTAACATTTCAAGGTTAGCCCAGCTGATATCATCCCGCCCTGCGTTGCCATTTCGTAAAAAATAACTTTGCCACGACTAATGTTTGTATATTTACTTTGCAAGGAAATTTTGAACTTTTAGTAAAAGATTTACTTACAGTTTTAATGATTCTTATATACAAGTATTTATTTATTAATAGTAATTAAATACATTAGTCAGTAATTCACTTAATTTTCAATAATAAAATTTAAATCCATGGAATGTGGAGATACCAATTTAATGGTAACACAGTGGACTTACGTCATCAGTGGGCTAGCAATGGCGGCTTCTCATAGGATTGAGCATACCTGGTTTTCTTATACCATTGATAAGTATATATTGTCACATTACAGCCCTTTGACTTAATAATGAGTTTTCACCAAACCGGCGAGAGGTCTCCGCTCGGGTCTTCTCATTGTTCCGGAGGAAACGTACCCTTTTTGTGATAGCAGGACTGGCGGGCTCGACCTTTGTCCTAGGAAGCTGGGCCCACACCTGAGGATGATGTGGCATATGTTGTGATACGATGTTGTATTGTAGGGAGCTGAACACGGACGCCTCGCTGAACCTGCAGCTGGAGGAGTCCACGGTGCGCTCCGAGCGCATGACGCCCTTCAAGTTCTCTACCGCGCACATCAAGGTAACAACAACATAAGCTCACGACTATATCCCAATTGGGGTAGTCAGAGGTTCAAATGAACAATGTACCGATCTTTCTGTTAGACCAACGTGATAACGTGATGAGCCGTATCGCCGTCTCTTATTATTATGGTTGAACCAATTGTGTTAGTGAAAACTGCACTTGTCATAATCTTTGAGAAGTGGGTGTGCCGGTTTTTGAACTCTGTCGGTATTAATTCTGTTCGTGGTTTGTGGCCAATCTGTGGGTAATCCTTACAAATTACGGTGACAGTACAGTAATAATAAGGTAGAGTTGGTGTATTGCACAAAGTTGTTCGTAAGTTGTAATAGCTGTGTTACATGGTGTTGACCGCGCGTGTGCACGTGTGCAGGGCAGCATCGGGTCGCGGCACGTGGTGGTGGTGCGGCCGTCGTACCCGGTGGACGGGCTGCCGGCCACCGTGCAGATCCTGTCCATGGCGGCCGCGTGCGCTCGCGACCCTATGGCGCAGGACCTCGCCGCGTACCCCGGACCACTCGTCAAAGGTAAACCCATTAAACATACATTTACAACATCGTAAATTTTATCCCATACAAATACATCATGTATCCGTAACTGAGAGTGAAACGATACGAATTAAAAAAAACGTGTATAAAAGGCAGTGTTTTTTTTTTCTACACGAAATTGTAATAAATAATAGTCGAGACCTTTCCTAATGTTAATTAACATAAACAAGGGCGTCTTCGTGAAATGTATTGTGTGGTGTGGTCGGCAGGCGTGACGCACAAGAAGAGCGTGATGGAGTACTGCGCGCTGCGCGTGCGCGGCGCGGCGCGGGCGGCGCCGCGGGACGTGGCGGGGTACGCGCTGCTGTGGGACCTGCTGGCGCTGCTGCTGCGGCAGAACGGGGTGCGTGCTCATTACTTCAGTACCTTTGCTAAACCTCTGCCATGACTTCAATTGAAAGTCGTGGAAAAGGTTGAACTTTTTCTATCAATATTCTATAATGATCATGAATCAGACGGATAATTAATTAAATGGAATTTCGCGGTAACTGTCTATCCCAAAGAGAAATAGGCGTGATCTTGTGTATGTATGTAAATTTTGCCTTGTGTAATATTACAGTTGAAGAATTTGTTGAGTTGGTCCAACGCCTGTCAGTGGCTGTGCATCGGGGCAATGCCGCTAGTGTAATGGGTTCGTTTGGATCAGGTTAGATTCGGAACACTTAAACGCCTCGTTGAATGTGACGAAATTTTAAATTATTAAGGAGTTACAAAATTTACATAATATTCCAAATGTGTGTGTAAATAAATAAATGCTAAGATGATTGTTGATGAATTGAATAAAGTTATATTTGTGACGTTACACAGGTGGTGGTTGGCACCGACATCGCCGAGCTACTCATGAAGAACACGAAGGAATACGAATACAAACCTTTGTCCGCTAAGAACTCATCCCACAACGGTAACGGTACTACTACGCGCAATATATATAACCCATCCGATTTAAAATGTCTAAGGTGTCTATTTATTTTGTACGGGTTATACTGACAGATTTACTCGCGAGTTACGTAAAAACCGCTGATCGGTTTAAATGAAATTTTGCAGTTTTATACTTTAAAAGCTTAACCAACGTATCAAATAAGAATCATCGCGCTGTCTCTTTAGAGCTAGCTTAAGACGCCGACTGAGTTGCGGGGAACAACTAGAATAAATACTGTAAATTGAAAATGACTGAGAGAGAGAGAGAGAGAAAATGTTTATTCAACAAATTGTGACACATTACATACGAAGTGTTACAAACACTGCTCACTGCTCAGAAAGTGGGACGAAAACTTAGAGCAGAAATAGCGATGCATGCTCCGATATTCGGTAGTACGCGCTTAGACGACGAGCTGGCAACGTGTAGATTTGTATAACGCGACAGCGATACGTATCGCCTCGCGTTATAGATGCTAAGACGAGGACCATACCTACTTATTTTTTAAATCTATAATCGTTGCGTATAGCTAAGTTAGCGTCAAGTTTTCGTCTTAGATAGATAGTTTCAAAGATATCCAGAAAAGCACAACAGGCCTTATTGCTCATGCAATTCTATTCTATTTATTCCATTTTTTTTTTCTATTTTATATTGTCTTGTTATTGTACGAGGCACCTTATCTACGGTATTTATACAATGAGTATGGTAATGAATGTGGTATGTGTCCTGCAGAAAGTCGTCGCGGCTCGTCGCTGTCCGGCCGCGAGGACGAACGCGCCTGGTCGCCGGAGCAACCCTCCGTCTCCACGTCCGATCTCACACGTGAGCCCTGAACTATCTTTTTAAGTTATCTACTCATAGATGTATCCCTTTTTTGTGCTCTTCATTGCCAATCTGCTACTACTACTGGTCAACTGATAACGAACAGGGGAGTTAAAATGGCCACGTTAAAGCAATTCATCTAAGAAAGCAATATTGATATTTGATTGATATTTGTTTGTATTGCGCACTTATTTTTATATGCACAAATGTCAAAACTAACATGTGAATGTCTCTAGCTCAAGAGGAGTCCAGCTCGCCCAGCCAGGCTCCAGTGGACGAGAAGGTGGCGCTGGACCGGCTGCGCGAGTACCTCACCTACGGCAACCGGCAGGAGGCGCTCGGTGAGATGATCGTTGTCTTACTTGTTACATGATAAACATGGAGGAGGTTCATAGCAAAATATCCCTCTTTCAAGATTACTTTTCCCGTCTTCATATCGAGAGGTTCCTCTCGCTAAATATCCCTTTTGCAAAGTGTAGGGGTTTTGCTTCTCCGCGTCAGTCAGCAGCTGCCGCAGGTGCGGTCTAGCACGCCGCCGACGCCCAAAAGACAACATGTAAGGACGGGCGCAAAAGCGTGCGTTCCGTTCGCTTGTGATTGCGCGTGGTGTCGGCGCGAGTGTTGCGACGATGATGTTGACGTGTTCTCCTTTGCGCAGAGTGGGCGATGAAGTGCGGGCTGTGGGGGCACGCCATGGCGCTGGCGGGCAGCATGGAGCGGCGCGCGCGGGCCGGCGTGGCGGCGCGCTTCCTGCGCGCGCTGCCGCACACCGACCCGCTGCACACGCTGTACGCGCAGCTGCAGGCGCGGGCGCCGCCCGCCGCCACGGTAGGCGCACACACACGCACGCACACACACACACTGCCGCACCGGGCTACAACGCCCTTGTGGCCAATGAGGACCTCAACTAAAAATATAGTTCTTATACAAACCACTACACAGGTGGAATTTTTGTACGTGTCACTTTGTTCTCCCGACGACCCGATTACTCTAGCCATAGAGGCGGCCAATCAGCTCGCGACACCAAACAGTTCAGGGCCCCGATACCGACCCCGCCGGCGTGGTCGACGACTTCCCTCAATCGGCGCTTATCACTATCGACCTCCTAGGGTCTATTAATTCTTTCAAATATTTTTCCTCTCAGACCCTCAGGCCTGTTGTCTTAAACGTTGTACCGGGTGAGTGCCTTCAATGCTCCCCATTTGTCCGATCAAGTAGTTAATGCCATCTGCGGCAAGTCACGTCAAAAAAAAAGGTCACTTTGTTCGTGCTGTTCACGCCTTACCGTGTGCGAACGAAACAGACGGTAAAATGGAGACCGACGTCCCTGTGACCTTCATTGCTCCGGAACCCAAGCTAACTAACCCTGGTTGCAGTGCGTGACGGACGAGCGCTGGGCCGACTGGCGGCCACACGCGGCCATCATGCTGTCCAACAGCTCGGCCAAACCCGACCAGGACAGACGCACACTCGTGCAACTAGGTGCGTAAACCATCACAAATATATAACAGCTTCATATTACGAGCTTTTTGATGATTTTTCCTTGGTTAAATACATACTTTCGAGAATTTTCATCAAGTTCAAATCTTTGGTTGAAACATTTGACACAAATTCACCTGATCAAATCTATAGACGGGCATTTTTATCATTTTTATGAAACTCTACCTTGTGCAAGAAGGGAGTTTTCTCTGCCTACTAGGTATACTTCACCCTAGTCCGAGGCATCCTGGAACATTTAAAAACATCCTCACACATACCTCTATTCCCGTTGGCTTTCACTGTTTATCCATCACTGGGAGATAACAGAATGGTAAATTCTTTTACAACGGATGAAAAGTTCTACCTCTAAAAAGAATATAACAAGTCGTCATCACGAGAAAGAAGCATGCAGATAATGGTCTGTTAGTATCCTAAGTACCTGGTGAAACTTTTCCCCCCTGCAGGAGACAGCCTGTTGTCCCGCGGGCAGCTATACTCCGCTCAGTTCTGCTACGTGTCAGCGGGCACGCAGCTAGAGCGGCACCCGCTGGCCCCGCTGGCGCCCCCCGCCGCCGACGGCGCCGCCCCCGCCGCCCCGCGGCTGGCGCTGCTGCTGGCCGACAGCCGCGCCACCAGCCTGGCGCAGCTCGCCACCAACCACGCTATATTCGCCACAGAGATCTACGAGTACGCGCTCTCGCTCAACCAGGACTTCGTTATCAATGAGCTGCAGGTTAGTTGGAATTTTTAATTTTACTTTTACAGACTATGAGTTATGGAACTGACTTATTGACAAACGGGGTTATTCATACTCAAGTTTATTCGTTAATATATAAATTCACTGATATTATTAATTTATACTTAAACTCGGGTCTGTTGTTAAAACATTGAAAGCAGGCTCGCTAAATTCAAACTCCTCGGCCGTTACGCGAGTCATCAAAACGGTCGTATGTTACTACATACAAGCGTTCGGTGCTAGAGGCGTCGCGTGTCGGAGACTCGTGTTGCGTTGTGCACAAAGGGCCTTCTCGCGCGGATTCTAGCCGCTGCCGTGGAAGTGATTGATGCCACAGGCATGTCCCCGTAGGTGTACAAGCTGGTGCTGGCGACGCGGCTGGTGGACGTGGGCCAGTACGAGCGCGCGCTGGGCTACGTGGAGGCGGCGGCCCGCGCCGTGACGCGCGCCCCGCGGGCCTTCCCGCCCGCGCTCGTGGCGCGCCTGGCCGACCTCGCCGACAGGTGCAGCGAACTTTATTATACATACTTTATTATAATTAAAGCACATACGATATTAATATCGGGAGTCTCATATCCCCATTTAAACGCGGTAAGAACCCGTTATTATGTGCTTTAATTATGATAATAACCGCGTAAACTTAAAACAATGTACATACTTTATTGCACACAACAGAACACACAAACATTTATAAGAACAACAACGGTACAAATTAACGGCCTCGTTGCTCTGGAACACAGACTATGCAGTCAAAGTTTCGACAACCAAAAAACAACACTGTTTATTTATAGTTATGTACAATAGTGATAAACGCGGGTTCGAATCCCGACTCGGGCTTGATTTTAATAGATCCTAGATAATTATTATCACGTGGTTTCCAGGATGTGTGCCCGGTTAATGACAATAGACTCGCCCTCTATTACATGGGACTTATATAGCTGGCGAGGAGTGTGCGTGTACACTATACACCCGCTATCGTCTCGCCTGTTCACAAATAACGCAGCGATATTTGACATCAAAAGTCATAATCGTGGGGAGACACCAGCAACAGCGTAAATGACAAAAATTCAAATTTCTGTCTTACCTTAATGTCCTTCCATAATGCTAGACTAGCAATGAGTAAAAGAGTCGCATATTCCTTTCTCTGTCTACGACTAGAGCTACTTGTGAACTCATTTGTGTTTGCATGAGGCAGGCTGAAGTACCACGACCCGGCGCTGGCGGAGGACCCGCCGCTGGTGGACGAGCCGCCGGACAGCGCGGAGCCCTCCCCGCGCCACCAGCAGCAGTGGCTCGACGACGTCAAGAACATCGCGCACATGCTCACCGTCAGTATATACTTCACAGTAATAACCGCTGCTATTTAATTGACGTCTTCAGGACATAGAGCGTGGAAGCGAAACGATAGTGAATACTACTCAATCTCACTCTCTCGTTCTATGCACTGCTAGGAGTGTTTAACCGTGTGATTTTAAGACTAATAACTAAGTATGATGTTTTATGTTAAAAAAAATGTACCCTAATCTCGCATGGACACAAACTTTTTAATTTTTCTCATTGTAAAATAATACTCTTGCAAGTAAAATGTTAGAGAACATTTGATGTGCCATAACCATAACACAGTTTCTCCCACAAGTTTAAGTCCGTTCTATGGGTGTGTATGTGTGTGTGACGGGCATGTGCGTGTGCGCAGGCGGAGGCCTCGCAGCACACGACGCCGCAACACACGACGCCGCAGCACAACTACTACGACAACAGCGGCAACAACACCAACATCGGCTGGGACGAACAGGTGGGAACACTTTTACATCAGTGATGATTGCCATCTGATGTAAATCTGCACTACAATAGGCAATCGTTTGTAGGTGTCTACACCACATCCTATTTTCTTACACTTCTATCCTTTTCTATCATTCGAAACCGTAATTTGCTAAAGCGAGATAATACGACCGCACGAGGCAGAATCCACGAGGCTCTTATGTATTATCTAAAATCTATAGTAACAAAGCTAAAGTACAAGTTTAGTAATATTTGTGTACGATGTTGTTCAGGCGCAGCAGCAATACCAGCCGCAAACGTACGCCGAGCCGGAAGAATCCCCAGACTACTCGCAGTACTACCAACAACAGCAACAGAGCCAGCTACAACAACAACAAGAGCTGCAACAACAGCAGTTGCTTCAACAACAACAGCAACAGGTGCAAATAATTTATTGAGTTGTTTTTTTTATATATTTTGTATATTTTTCAATTGTGTGGTAAAAATAATTTATGTCTTTTTCATCAATAACACCCATTTCACAGACTGTAAATGCTTTGCGGTCAGGCTTTTTTGTTATTTTTTGTATATTTGTCGCCTTGCAGTATTGGAATTAGCTGTAATGCTTTTTGCATAAATAAATAATAATTAAATGTACGTGCAGCAGCAGCTGCAGCAGAGCGCGGCCGCGCCGGCGCCGGCGCCGCCCGCCGACGAGTGGCCGCGCGCCGACGAGGCGGCGCCGCCCTACGACACCTACTGGCAGGGGGACAGCCTCTACTCCTACGGCGAGGTCGGTTCAACACGCTGCTACTTACAACAAACTACTGTTTTTCATTCGAATCCGAAAGTGATAACAAAGTCCTGTTAAATATGATTTTTAAACAATAAATCGAATAACTTGCCAAGATAAACCTTTATAGGTCCTACAGCTGGGCACAAGCCTGCTTTTAAGCAACCGTAGGGTGTGTGGAGCATACTCCACCACGATGTTCCACTGTGGGTTGGTGTATGATATATCTTAGGTTTTTGGGTTCGAATTAAAAACTAAATTATATTCTGTCTAATTACTTAAATAACTTAACACATTTTTTACATTGTAGAATTGCGTGAATATAATGCATTTTGAATTGAGCGTTTTCCATTCTGGAATGGTGTTTAGACACGATGCGAATTTAAAGTGTAAACTTTCCTGAGTCGTGCCGAGCCCACTGAATGTGTTAAGTTGTAGCGCGTTTTCATCGCGCAAGTTGAACGTGCGAGTCACTTGTGTTATGACAACGTGCTTTCAATATTTTTGGGTCGATTTGTACGCTATATCCGTCCTGTAGGCAAAGTAAATCATTTAATATAAATTGCCGTTTTAAAGCATAACACGGCACAAGTAGTGTGATGGTTTGAACGAATGTGAATCATGTGTGTGATGGAACATTTACTCGCATCATATTTCCTTAAAAAGTCATACAGATATGACCGTCATCGTTCATACATTTGTCGTTTAAATAATTTGAAGTTTATTACAGTAATAAACTTCAAATTATTATTAAACAAGAAAGTTCAGAACGGGCATCGGTCCCGTTCGAACTTATATTCCGTCGCGTCGAGGATACACGACGAGTTGCGTCGATATATGTCCCATTAGCGACGTGACAAGCGATAGGTGCGGGCGTCCGCTGTGTTGTGGGGCGAGGAGGAGGGCGTAACTAACGTGTGTTGTGTGCGCGGGCAGCGCGGCGCGGCGGCGGCGGCGCCGGCGGCGGGCGGGGGGCCGCGGGCGGCGCGGTCGGCGCCGACCGCGCGCGTGCCGCCCCGGGCCGCGCCGCCCGCGCTGCCCGCGCTGCACGAGCGCCTGGAGCCGCGCGAGCCCAGCCGCGAGCCCACGCTGCGCCGCCGCGTGCACCCCAAGCCGGAGCCCGCCAACGTGGCGTTCGCCGCGCCCGCGCCGCGCCGGCCGCGCCTGCGCACCGTGTCGCGCAGCAGCAACGACTCGGAGGGCAGCGGCGGCCGGCGCCGCGCGGAGCCCCAGCGCCTGTCCGACCTCGACATCCACCTGGCGCACAGCCCCGAGCTGGGCGCCGCCGCCCCGCGCCGCAGCGCCGCCCGGCCCGCCGCGCGGCTGGGCGGCGTGATCGCCAGCACGGTGGACTCGTGGGCGCGGCGCACGGTGCACGTGCGCGACGGCACGTACAAGCCGCTCGTGTTCGGCGGCACGTACCCCATCGAGGTGCCCGCGTCGCCGCCCGACGAGCGGCCCGTGGCCGAGGTGCGCGCCACCGTGGACCGCGAGGCGCACCGCCGCCACCTGCGCCGCTCCGTGGAGCAGAGCCTGCACCGCTTCCAGGCCATCGTGGCGCGCCGCGCCGCGCCCCCCGCGCCCGCCGCGCCCACCTACGACGTGGACGCGCCCCCCGCGCCCCCCGCCGCCCCGCGCCGCGCCCGCGCGCCCCGCGACGTCGACGTCAAGTACTACGTGTCCGGCCCCAAGACCTTCAACATAGACGAGCCCGTCTCCTTCATATAGCGCCCGCGCCGCGCGTCACCGCTGGATAGGGATCATTCGTCGATGGATATCAGCAGGACACGAGACGGTCCGATGCTTTCGCGTACAAATGATGCATTTCGCGATTTATTTTATTTATTGAAGGAATATATACCAAAAAGTATTCGAAATTTTATAGTGTTTTTTGCTGTGATACCTCCGATCTGATTTAGAATATTTACAAAATATATAAAGTTGCGAACGTTGTTTTCTATAAAATAGATTTTAGTGTAACCCCGTAGGGACGTTTGCAGAGATCTGATTTTCGCATAGAGCGCCACGGCGCCGGCGCGGCGGGCGGGGCTTTAGTGATGATACGTATATTGTTATCGTTGTATAGTGTATGGATGTACACGTTTGTTCGTTGTCTATATAAGTGTCACTATTAGAGAGGAAATAAATGTTTAGTCGAGTATGGTGTTGTTTGTTGTTCCCGGCGTGTCGGCGTGTCCGCGGCGTCCAGGTAAATGTGAACAGCTCCTCACAGGCATGCGCCCACACATCACACCCCGCTTGTGTGTCTGTGCCGCTGTGACCCCGCCCTTATGATCATTAAACGAACGACCTCATTCATACATGATTTAATTTTAACGTTTTGCTATTTGAATTCTGTTGACGGCTTATAGCGTACATCACTGACTCAATAAACGTGGGACTTTGCAACTAACACAGACGTTTCATAGAGATTATTATACAGAAATATATCCTTTTAAAAACTTTTAATCATTCTCAATTTGCTTTTAAAACAGAGATTTGCAAAGTGACACTAATACTCATTAAACTTAAAATTTATTTGCTTTATTAATCAAATGAGTTTCTATTCAATGTTTTAAGTTTTCTGTTACAACGGGCGCACGCGTGCCGCCGGCTTGTCTCGTGTAACTTGATTAAACTGTAACTGAAGTTGTAAGACAAAACTTATTGATGTAGAATCTGATGTCATTAGAAAAATCTTTGTAATTTATAAGATTTAAAACTAATGACGTTTGAAGTTTAGGCCGGTTGCACGAATGCGTTTTCGTACGAATTCGATTCATACGCGTACGTGAGAACACGCACGATCAATCCAAATTGCGTGTGCGCAAACTGGGTGCGAGTCGGTCGTAAAAAAGTGTCCACTCGCGGCGCACCAATCGAATTCGTACGAAATAACTTGGAAAATATAGTCGCATGTAGTATGCTGTGAATGACGTATGCGTGACGTCACAGGGCGGCGGCGAGGCCCCGCGGCCCATGATCACCATGCCGGGCTCCGGCGGGCCGCCGCGGGCGCACTCCGACTACGGCGACGACCCGGACAACAGCGCCGACGTGAGTCTCACTACACACACCCACACGACACTGTTGGTCTTTTAACATGTCAAACTGGTAATGCCTTCGAAGCTTGGCTACGGCTGAATAAAAGGCGAACCTGGTGTGAAATAACCTATTTTCAGTGTATAACTACCGTCGTAGTAACATTTTGTACATACATTGTTTTTAGTTTACGCGGTTATCATCATAATTAAAACACATAAAAAAATAATAATAATACGCACGCCTTCCAAAAGTCCGGGCCTCCATAGGCCCGAGATATGAAAAGAGTCTCATATCCCTATTTTAAACGCGGTAAGAACCCGTTATTATGTGTTTTAATCATTTTGTATATGTTAGAAGATCACTCATAGTTTGGGAAGAAAAATATAACTCGATTAGATTAAAACGTCAGTGATATTAATAGAGTATAATGTACAGCAACAAGACCGCGACACGCAGACACCGAAGGCCGGTCAGAGCAAGAAGCAAGAGAAGAAAGAAGACGGCAAGCCGGGCGGCGGCGGCTCCGGCGGCGGGTGGCTGGGGGGCATCCTCACCAAGCTGTCGCTGCGGCCGCCCAACCAGATGATCCTGCCCGACGACAAGAACCCCACCGTGAGTGTACCGCCGGCCACGCGCATGCGCGGCCGCGGCCGCGACGTGCCCACGCTCTTGTAGCAGCCGCAGCTGGCGCAGCTGCCAGGACAATTTCTCCTTCGATAGAACCGGTCTATTGCGGCTGAGCGACCTTCCCCTCGGCGCACTGCGGCGCGACGCAAGTCGTGCGATATTGAAACATATGACATCTTATACTTTTTACGAAACGTCAAAAAGTGTCGTAATATTCCAAAAAACTATAATATGTTGCATGTGTAATATATACGTAGCAGATCACTGCGACATTCAATTGCGCTGCGAGGAAGTTCGCTTAATACATTATTTAAATGGATAACCCACAGAGGATAACCTAATATGATCTTAACTCAATTTTGAATTCTATACATTTCTTCAATACAGGATGGATTCTATGGAAGGAAAAGTTGGTTTGTAAGTGGTGTTGGGTTACTGTGTGTACAGCGGTGGCGGGGTGCAGGTCCTGTGGTGCTGATTAGATTTCCTAAATGTTAATGTATTTTTATATTAGAGATGCACCAATTACACTATTGTCGAACCGAATATTCGCTAGAAATATCCGGCTTTGCGCTGCGTTTGTGGCAAACTCAGAAAGAGTAAGCACTCTTTAGCACTCAGTATAAGGCACCTGTGACAAATACCTACAGAATACTAAAAAAAGACGCGTAATTATTAACATACCTACCATACCAAGCGTGCCGAATATTTGCCGCATAAAATCCGAATATTCCATCCCTTAGAATACGAAAAAATATTCGGCGTATCTCTAATTTATATCTATTTATGTACATTACGTAATTATTTGTTCATTTTGATGATATATGAGCTTATTCACTTCATTATTTATTTTTACGATATTTTCTGTTGAAAGTTACTTAGTAATGTATCATTATATCTATTTTTTTCCAACCTATGTCCCATCATACCGAATTCTTTTCTGTGTCTAGTTTATCGTCAATAAACTATTTTTATTTTGTTTGTCTTTTATTATTATATTAGCAACCATCTATATGCTTCTCCTTGCTGCCGCTTATAGTGTCTGCGCCCCTTTATTTGCTTTAATTCAATAGCTTTTTGTATTCTATTCAATCTACTTTTGATGTCGTATTAGTTTAATTTCGTATAAAATATTTTATCTTGCCTTTACTTTAGTGTAGTTATTGTGTGAATTGGCTCGATGTATTGGCGTGCAAGTGATGTAGCACGTGTGGTTGTAGTAGGGGGTATGTGTGCGAGTGTAGGCGTGTGTGCGCAGATCGTGTGGGACGCGGAGCAGAAGCGCTGGCGCAACCTGGACGGGGACGAGGACGCGGCCGCGCCGCCGCCGCCGCCGCCCGCCCGCGGGGACCTGCCGCAGCTGCAGTACGTGCCACACATCTATTTCTGCTAATTTACATCCCTTAGTGTCATCATCAGATGAGTGACGAGTAGTATCACCGTTTATCTAATCCAATGTAAGGAATAACCTAAAATCCATGAAATGAATCACGTGTCAATGTAGTTACTGTTTTTTCTTGTGTACATCTATGATTGATGTGTGCTCAGGAACATGATGAACGCAATGGGCGGCGCGCCGCCGGCCGCGGGCGCTCCGCCCTCCGCGCCCGTCTCCAATATCTTCAAGATGCAGAAAGGCAGGCGTAAGTACCTGATAGTTTATACCCAGTCCAGAAACTGAGTTTATCCATCCCATAGAATGGTTATGACTTTATGCCGGTCGCACTTTGAACGCGTTTAGAGTTCGACACGTGCGTACACGTACGAACACGTCGATAATCCGAACCTTCCAAGTACTATGCGAGTACGTACGCTTACGTTCGTACGTATACGCACGAGTCGACGTCGTGTGAAAACGGTATTCAAAGTGCGACATTCTAAAAAGATAAAACTTTTCTATTCTATTAATGCCACAAGTGATTCCGTTAAGGATAAACCTCGTATAATTAGTTGTATATGTATTCCATTGTTGCAGACATAAAGAAGTCGTACGTGGACGTGTTCAACCCGCCGGGCGCGTCCCCCGCGGCCCCCCCGCCGCCCCCCGAGCTGCTGGCGCCGCCCCCCGCCCCCGCCGCCGCGCCCGCCAACTACTTCGTGCCCGCGCCCGTGCACCATGAACAGGTACACTCCTCACCGACTCACGATCACTTGCGATGCCTCTACTTTATCCTATTATCTAGCTAGCCTAATGCGTTCTACTGTGTCTGGGTTTGGGCGAACTCCTCGTAATCACTCAAGACTGTCCTTCTTGATGAGGCCGCATAAAACAAATGGAAATCCATGAGGCAGCAATCTTTTCCCTTCCAATATGCCATCCCTGTCCTCCCCCTCCCTCCACCCTATATTCGGCTTGCAGCTGGTGCAGCTGTGGATCCCGAGCGCCAGCACATCCTGCGAGGACACGCCGCTGCCCTCGCCCAGCCCGCCCCGCTCCGAGGTACCACCGCTATCCACTATCACGTCCTACTCCTAACAATCCCATCCCGAAATGTATCCTAATTAACCTACAACGTACATACGCGCGCCGCTACACATATTTCCTACGCTGAACAGGTACCGCACTAAAAACGTTCATCCCAGGCATGTGGTAGAAACCGACAGAGATTGTCTCCTTACTAATGTGATGGCGGTTTTTATTATTGCATGTGGCTCTGTCGACCCCATTGGGGATTGCGGGCATGACAATACCTAGAGCCCGCACTTCGCCCCTACATGCTCCGGACCAGTTGTTCGATTGACATCGTATCATGAGACGAATACATACAGCTAGAGAACTCAATCATGTTTATAATAAATAAACGCTTCTAACATGAATCTTTGCTTGCGCACGCCCCAGGAACAGGATAACATAGTGAATGGACACTAACAGGTAAACAATAAACATTCAAATAATTGCATGTCATCTCCTTAAAGCAATCTGAGAGTGAATAGTTTTATTTATGATTCAACTGACAAATAGTTTAGTAGGTAGGTAATGTAGCAGAGTTAACAAAAATGTGTTGTTATTCACAGAGCGGTATCTACGACCCGATGCAAGAGAGCGAAATCGATGCGATCCGCAGACAGAGCGGCATCTAGCCGCGACCACGCGCCCACGTGACCACGCGACCTCACACCAGCTTACCAACTAAACACTTTAGTTGTGCTCTAGTGACGAACAGTGCTCGAACCGACTGCAGCTGGCGCGGTGCTTTCACTATATCACCACGTCATCTTCACCTTTCTTTTCTTCAATGCCCGAGAACATATTTTACTTTACAAGTTAAAGCTGCATTATATTTTCTATACTCGCAATACTCTCTGAAATCACCGTCCAAGCTGCAGATCAACACAGTTTTGCTCATAGAATAGGTAAATAATCATTTCACGGTACGAATGAATGACTGTGTATTCCATTTTCATGTATTTCTATTATTTCGCTACGAATAGGTTTATTTCATTCCTTGTATTTAAATCGGGCAGAGCCATTTCTAGTGTCCCACAGTAGACATGACGCGATAGTAATGTTCATAATATATTGTGATGTCAGTTATAAGAGAGCTGTGGGTTTCAACATAATATATCAAAATAATAAATTTGTATTATTTTTCCTTTTCCTTGAATTTTGTTATTTAATATTTCATTATTTTTATAATTTAGCGCGCAGTAGGAGATAATTTAATAAGATATATTCGGATTTGGGTTGTTTCTGTATTGCTTTAAAATGGTGCAATAAATTGTTTTCATTTTGTCAGCTATAAATAGACAATAATAGATCTATTATTATTAAAACATTTTCCATTGTCATTCTTAATTTCCAGACTTTATTCCAATCGTATATGTAAAATGTTGAATATGTACAGATATCGATGATGTAATGTATAAGGAGGCAGCCGGAGGCGGCCAGCTTGTATAAATGTGGAGTGCCGCAGGGGCGACACGGGCCCGGGTCCCGCGGCCATCTGTATATTAGGACCACCGCGAGTCGCCGGCATAGATGTAATTTGCAATGTATTTCAAAATGTATTATAATAATGATGATTCAAACTATGGAAAATATTTAAATAAACTGTTTATGTTAATGCTTACATTGATTTTTTAATTTATTTCCTCACCTTTACACTATAGAAGCGTTTCGCTCGATCCGCACGAGGGGCGTTGTTACGTCCCACTCCCCTAACCTGATCTTGGCGGGCGCGGAGAAGGCCGGCGTGGAGCCGGGCGGGGTCGCCGTCACGTTCCACTGTCCCAGCCCGATGCGGCCCGGCGTCGGCGCCGGACCGCTCGTGTCCGCCGACGAGGCCGTCCCCACCGAGCCGGCCACCCCGGGCGGCGGCGGCGCTGACGGCGCTCCCGCCGGCATGGCGCTCCACTCGCCGAGGCGGATCTTGCCGGGCAGCTTGGTGGCGTCTATGTCCACCAGCCGGTGCAGGTCGGAAGGCGCTGCGCTAGCGTTCATGAGTGTAGGCGCCGCCAGGGACTCCGGCGGGTCGGGCGGGCCGGGCGTCTCGGGCGGCTCCAGCGGCTCCAGCGTGGCGGACATGCGCACCAGGTCGGGCGGCGGGCGGCTGGCCTCGGTGGGCACACGGGCGGTCGGGGAGGCGACGTCGGGCCCGCCCCCGCCCTCGGCCGCGGCCATGAACTGCACGACGGCCGTGCCGATGGTGCCCACCACGAAGGCCGCCATCACCAGCGACAGCGCCAGCACCGCCTTGTTCATGCCGCCCGCCATCGCCCTCCACTCGCCGTCACCAGCGCGGCACACGACACCACACGACCCTGCTTAAAGCTCCTTCTCATATCGTGACACGATTCACTCGACGCATTTTGAATCAGTATTTTTCAATATTACGAAATAAATAACGATTGCGAAAACGATAAACGTAAAAACTGTCTTCAATATGTTCATGTGAGACTCCCTCGACGCCGACACCTGTCACGTGGCGGACAGCTTTCACTACCCACTACCATGGAGTAACTAATACTACTCTTAACTTTATTTTATGACAGAAATGTTTAAGGAAAGTCTTTGAAGGAAAGGTTATCTTCCTTGCAAAAATAAGTAAACTTCGTCGATAGTTAAAACAGAAGTGGACCGGACCGCGAAGTTCGTATTGCTCTAAGAAGTAGAACGAACACAGATACCCTAGTATTATCACAGTAGCTGTTAGTTATATCCTGCCATCACGTGTATATTCTCTGCCAAACTGGGGTAAAGTAAAAGCATCATTATTGAATGCGTTCAGCTGCTTATTATATGCGGACACCTAAAATTGATCGCACCGTCCTCGGCAGTATACAGTTACGGAGGGGTAGGTCGGTGACAGCCACTCTACCCTTTATCGTCCTCGTCAGTAACACGCAGCAAAAGTTAAAATAGAGTTTTATTCGTCGCCGATGAGCATATCGATCCAGTCGCGCACGAGCACGACGTTGACGTAGGTGGCGGGCTCGCAGGCCAGGCCGCAGCGGCGCGCGCCCGCCATGAGCCCCAGCAGCGTGCCGCGGCGCAGCAGCGGCGCGCCCGCGCAGTAGCCGCAGGGGGCGCCGCGCGCGTACAGCACGGCCGCGCACAGCGGCGCCGCGCCGCAGCCGCCGTGCTGCAGCGCCAGCGCCCGCGCCAGGTGGCGCCGCGCCCACGCCGCCTCCGCGCCTGCGCACTGCGCCGCCGGCACCACGTACACGCCCACCTCCCGCACCCGCCGGTCGTGGCTCTTCAGCTCGGAGTTTCTGCGAAAAAGAACCCCGAGATTGACTCGTGACCGGTTCCTTCCGGGGCGACGAGACGACTGTCCGTAAATGTTCGGTTCCCACCTGAACGGGCCGAATCCGAAGAGGGACAATCTCTCGCCCATCGTGATGAGGAAGTAGTCGAGCAGGTCGGGCAGGCGCGGCGTGTTGACGGCGCGGAAGGGCGCGTCGCTGCGCAGCGCGGCCAGGTCGTAGCGGGGGTCGCGGCCCGCGAACTGCGGGTGCGGCCGCACGTCGGCCAGCGCATGCGTGCGGCCGCGCGCCGCGTCGCCGTAGCGCTCCGTCATCACGTAGTTGTCGAGCGAGTCCACCTCCTCGACGGCCTCGAGGCAGCTGGCGGCAGTTAGCGCCCAGTACTCGGTGACGGCCACGAGCGTGCAGCCGAAGGTCTCGTCGTCGTCGCGCGTATAGCGCACCAGCGCCAGCAGCGCGCTGCGGAACGTGTCGCGCGACTGCTCGCCGTCGGACTGGTCGTCCATAGCCAGCGAGTCCACATCCTCCACCGCCTTCGCCTTCGTCGTTAGTACTTGTGGTTTAAAAGTAACTGTCGTTTGTGTGGAGTTTTTATCGTGTTCGTAGTAATGTGTTAGAGCTGCAGTTTTTCTTGATCGCTCCCAAGTGCACTTGACGCCCGGGGCGAAGGTTCCTGCATGTGTGTGTTGGGTAGACGGTGGTACTGCGCCGGAGCTGGTGGGTGGGCGTAGCGGCGCTGTGGTGTCATTTGCATCGGCTCCCTCTTCTGCTTCGGTGGTATTGCTCCATGGTTCAAATCCTGGTTGATTTGTGTCTGATGATTGTTTGTCGAGCTTGGGCGGGCAAACTATGAAATGCATTATCAAAAATGCTAAAAATGCAATACAACCGACTAGGAGGATGCCTTCTAATATAGCAAGTAGTACTTCAATTCTAGTAAAGGCCTTGATCCATCTTTTAAATTCCTGCCAGTACACACTAGGCATGTTTCCGAGAGCCACTTCATTGTTGTGACTTCATATTGTAAATTGTTACAGAGCCACGTGTGACAGCGCGTGGCCCAGGTGAAAGCTAGTAAAAACTTTTCATGCCGCGGTTAGGTACGTGAAGTACTTAAACGTTATTTTCAACGAGGACTAACATTTAGAGATTTATTATCATTTGGAAATGCGAGTATATCAGATTTGTTTTTATTAATTTTAGTGAGTACCAGCCAACATTTATTTTCAAGGCTAGGTCAGGCCAGTGGCGAGGTCACTTAGGCCGTGCGGTGCGTGGTCCGAGATGCCGGAAAAACAAGCGTATGACAATGTACTGAGCGTTTACGGGGAAGCGATTTAGCAGGCGCTTGTTTGAATTGTAGAGTCACATATGGCGGGTGACGTGGCATGGGTGACGCGCTAAGAATAGAAGAATTTGGAAGCGATAGTGGTTCTGACTGAGTGTTTTCGCAAGGTTGGGTTAGGTTAGCGCTTGACGCGCCGCCGCCGCTCCTCCATGTACGGAGAAAACACACCGCGCCGAGTCTCCCTGAACGCGGCCTTAGAAACAAAACGTTTCGCGCCGCGCGGGTTGAGAATTCCCTGGCAACTGTTGTCGTTGTTCCTAACACGTAAGGACTAAAGCGGACTGGTAGGCGGCGCTCGCGTCGATCGGTTGAACCTTCCTTTCTATGTGCTACACTTTTATAAAGTTTTTCTTTGTAGGTAGGAGAGCTAAACAACACTAGTGGCGCAACATATTTATTTATTTATTTAACATAGAACGTTTACGGTGAACGTGAACGTTGTGAAGTTTATGTTATGTTAACATAGAACGACCCCTACACGCACACACTGCCCCTAGTGTAAAAAATACGAGAGATAAAATATGGAGACCTCATGATGCTATGCTGACGACACGCCAGCGTTTTGCGAGGTTTTCGAACAAATTATTTTTTTAACATAACATAGAATACATCATGCCTGTATTCCTGACGCGGTTGGCAGAGGTGTATAGTATACACAACACACCCACTCGTTGTCAGCTATACATATATGTATTTTTATTGAAGATTTATAATATAATATAGTAATAAATAATATATAATATTACACAGTTAAAATTATCTCTGATCATCTTTTAAATAATAATGGGCCTTCGAAAGGGACGATCGCGGCAGCCGAAGCGCAGCTGGCCAGACTCCTTGCGCCCGCCAAAGCCCCCGCCAAGCCGCCGCGGCTTCCAGCCCTCCAGCCGCCTCTCCGCCTCTCGCTCCACTAGTATCTCAGCCCCGTCAATGTACTCCTTATGCATCTCCTGCAGAGCTGTCTCCATGCTACTGGAACTCTCGAATTCAACAAACGCATATTGTTTCGACTTTCCTGTCACAATATCTTTTACCAAACGGCAATGTAGAATTTTGCCAAACTTCATAAATTCTGTTTGCACTGTCTCCTGTAATGGAAATTAATGATATTTGTTAAATAAACTCACTAAAATCAAATGAAAGCGTATAATTAAAAGATATAACTAATGTCTTTGTGTAAACATATCATAGGTACCTGTGAAGTCCGGGGATTTAACCGGGCCACAAACAGAGTATGGTGAGGATCACCTTTCACCTGCTTGTTAGGAATATATTCTGAGTGTAACGCCCGGAGAATGGCGCGATCGTGTGGCTCTGTGTCTGTACCTGAGTCCCGACATACAATAACTTTGATTACTTATAGCGAAAGTTTATAGGTTAGATTTTTAAAACATTTTTTTGATAGTTTTTAACTCACCATCAATGGAACCGATTTTGATAGGGTCGTATTCAGTTGCATATTTTTTAAACTCTGTTTCTTTCCATGACATTGTGCAAGTTCGAGTGGCCTATTTCCCTTGCCTATTTGTTTACAAACAAACACGTCTGTCACCTGTGACGTAACTTTTTTTTTATGGTAAACGAGTAATAGTGTTGCAACTATCGGAAATAATAATTATAATATGTAATTTACCGGTTTTTCGATTCAATTGTTTATTTGACTCGATCTAACTCTCACATCTCATACATATACATAGGATCGCGCCTATTTCCCATAGGAGTAGGCACAGATCTCTAAAAGCATTGATATAAGTAGCAAATGCGCAAAAGATCTTAGCAGCTAGTTTGTATCATAATAGGGACAGGTGATCATCATGCAATAATCTTGTTCTTTAAATGATGTACTAAATTGTTAAACTATTGCGTGCTTCGGGAAGCATGGAATGCTATCGTTGTGGTACCATGTGTAATATATAATACTAGAACTTGTTTAACGCTAAATGTTACTGTGGTCAAATCCTCAGCTAGATATGATGACGCTCTATAATCAGTGATTTCAGAGAGGAATCATGACTCACTTGTAGTTTTTATATTTGAAAACAGATTTTATGTAATCGTTTGGGTGTATACCTAAATATTTATTTTTATTACTTAAACATAAACAGCCTATATACATCCCACTGTTAGGCACAGGCCTCCTCTCATTCAACCGGAGGGGGTAAGGAGCATACTCCACCACGCTGCTCCACTGCGGGTTGGTGGTGTTTTTACGGCTAATAGCCGGGACCAACGGCTTAACGTGCCCTCCGAAGTACGCAATCATCTTACTTTTTCAGACAGATGATTAAATCCTGGAAAGTCCTTATCAAACCAAGGACAGCCTCAAAAAGTGATTTCGACAATGTCGCCATCAGGAATCGAACCCGGACATCCAGATCGTGAGCTTAACGCTATAACCACTACTTTTTATTAAATTTCTTGTGTGGGTTATGTGATGATGTAAATTATAATCTCATTGAAATAATGCTTTCTTAAAAATTGTGACTGCGGACGCGGCGTAAATTCAAGATGTTGATTGTTGTATGTTTGCAAGCCACAGAAAGTTAAAAACCTCTTTAGGCATTAATGTATAATATGTTACTTTACTACATTACCTTTATGTAACGAACATTCTGTGTAAAGTTGTAAATATGTCATAAATATACCAAATTCGCAATGCTTATCAAGGGACTCAACAAAATAAAACTCATGTGTTGTAATTAAAAAAGCATGTTACACTATTTATGGACTAACTGAAAATATCTTTCAATATATTCTTTATAATGCAACACTAAAGTGTACAGCTATTTCACATGAATCTGACAAAACATAGTATTCGGTAATACCAGAGGTATAAAAATAATTCATATATCTGATACATAGTGTTACAAATCAAACTACGACATGGTTTGACATAATGTATACCTTCCACATGGTAATTATAGTCCATATGATTTGAGGTTGTCGTCGCCTTAGGTAATTATAATTACAATTTAAAGTTATCCCCTAAAGTAAATCAACTCACAATCATATTTTATTTGGACAACTTTGTCACTACCCGGTTCGTATAATAATGAATACTCTCAATTCTGGAATTATTTTTGTTGATACACAATTATCATCATGTATCAAAATAACAATGCTATTGGATTGTTTTATAACCAGGTAACTGCAAGATATTCAGATCTTATGACTGCCGAGTAGTAACAAGTAGTACAAATTATATATGTAGTCCAAGAACAATATGTAAATATAATTTAGAAAAATAGTATGAATACAATGTTTTTCCAATTCAACAATCACTATTCAAGTCAATAAAAGGAATAAAAAGAGTCACATAGCAGGTCACTAAGTTTCCAACATATGCACAAGCATGCCTCTACACACCTTGTCAGCAACTTACAGTCAATTTAGTCAAACTTGTCAGCAAAAACAATGACCTCTCACAGCTAATTTGAAGAATGTTTTATCCTAATCACTACTTTATATACAATTTATAGGTGAACATGCTCTCATAATGCAGGAAACTTATATCAATAACTATCAGGTAAAACCAAACTCAATATAATAAGCTAGATAAAGATAGTACACAGTAATTCTACAAGTCTTAGAGGGATTGGGCCGAAATACTGAATTTGGGATGCACAAAATGATTTGTGCAATGATCTTTATCTAATGTGCTGTAGCGAATGTGTTGGCACCTGGCCGCGACACGCCGGCCGAAATTTCATCACGTTTATTCTTGGTGAAGCAAATGATACTCTACACGACTAATTTCAAAAATACATGCAGATGCACATTTAGTTTCTGCCTAACAATTTCCATATCAATATTCACGGCGAAAACATCTGACAATTGGACCAGACCCTCAAGACAAGGCATATGAGTGGAATGACACAGAGAAATTACATTTTTTGTACAAAACTTATTGCCTAGATTAACAGATCACTCATTAGTTATGTAGCTTAGAGCTATCTCACAAATCACAACACTTTTTGGGAGATTGGCAACAAAGCGCACATATGCAAATTGAACAAACTTTTAATTGATGGTAGTACAAGTAAGTTTGTTATGATCAAAATGGCTGTGTAAAAACAAATTACTGTTGGAATTAGAAGGTCAGTTGAAGTTAGTCAGTGCATCAATATTGCCAAATTTATGGAAAATAGCTGCTCATAAAAGTGCAAAAATCCCCCTGAGCCTCAACACTACCTGTCCAATACAATTTTTGTTTATACATAAATTAATACAATAAAATAATGGAATTTTCAGCGACTTTCAGAGTTAGATTCGCGTCACAGTCACAGTATGTTCATACGGATGCTAGTTGAGGGAGGGTGAGTGACCATCATCCCACACCACATCGATGCTGGGCCACTTAGTCTGCAGGCACGTGAGCATGGGGTCCGTGCAGGCGGCGCGCAGCGGGCACTCGAGCAGCGCGGCGCGCCCCATGCGGTACAGCACGCGCCCGCCGGGATTGCTCCGACCCAGCCCATTGTAGTGATACAACGTAAATGTGTCGGGAGCGCCTCGCTCGCAGCCCGGGAAAAATTCGTCCATAAAGGCGCTCAGCAAGATTATACCCAAATTTTCTGAGTCGAGCTTCCGTCGCATTAATTCTACATACTCAGGTTCGCTAACAAGATCTGCAGCACATAGAACATCTTGCAAAGCTGCAGAGGGGATGAAGTTATTGCCTTCAGGGTCAAATGATCGGAAAATCCGCTCGGCCGATTCGCCCGCCGTCTCAGGCGCCGCAAGTCGTCGTTCAAGAGAGAACAAAACTGTTAAATGTGTCTCAGATGCTAAAACCCACACTGGGTGCTTTGGGTTTTTATAAAAGGAGCCCACTGTGCAGTATTGCATGTGTTCCATAATTGTGAGAAAACCAATGTCATTCTGCCTTTCTATTCCACGTAGTCTCAGCCCCCCAACTACCTGATCATGGTCCCATACATGAGCGACAGCTCTGCCTGTGAGCATCAAGTTAATGAGGCCCTGCGACCCATAACCATAAATAGAGTGAATTAGTGGATCGGAAAGTTCTGCTAGCTCTGTTTCTATGGTAGCAACTCCTTTACTAAGAATGACACTATACAACAAAAGAAGAACACCATATTTTTCCTTCAGAATACGAATGTTTCTAGTGTAGTATGCCTCCACTTCAGATAAAGTCTGGAACGAATGCACATCAATCTTCCGATGAAACTGCTCAATAGAATCACACGACTGTTCATCCACACTGATGTTATTGGTGGCACTAGCCTCTGTTTCAGAATCGTTCTTGCGGTACACAGCTACATTGTACTTAGGAGCTAGACACTGGCTTAGTATGGTACACACCGCCCTAACAAGTAGAGAATTGCACTTCTCTGAAGTAAGGTCACGAAAGCTATGACCAGGTGTTTCTGCCAGCAGGATACGCAGTAGGAAAGCTTGCACAGGCGCGATGGCAGCGCAGGGGCCACCTTCCTGTTGAGTCAGGGCGCTGGGTTCGTCTTCACTGAAGGTGAAGCCTTGTGCCCAGCGCCGGAACACGTCATCCTTCACTTGGTCTCCCCAGAGCAACCGCCTCGTGTGCGCCAGCTCCCGCTCCCACACTGAGGGCGCCCCACCGCTCGCCGCGCCTCCCGGACCGCCTCCTCCGCTCATTTTGTCTCTGTCTTCTACTGTTATAGTGGAAGTACTAGTTTCGTTCTCGTTAGAACCGTTCAACATTTGCATAAGCACTCGGTGTCTACGCCACCTAAAAACAGTCAATCAATATAGAAAGTAAACTACCTGTGAAATCAAAGCAAAGTTGAATGATAATTTATAGCGATTTAGTGCTACAAAAAGAATATAACCACGTAGTACTCACCACGAAAATAAGGTTCATACCCACTATCAACATTTGATAATTAGAAATTCTTGTTGAAAAACTGTTCGACTATGTGAATCGTCCCAATTGGCATTATAAATCTCCCATAAATCGGTAATAAAAACTTCATCATTAGAAAAGAAAAGCTTACGACATAAAGGCTGCCATTTTTTAAGAAAAATAGCAACATTTTTCGTTACTATTTTACGCATATAAGTTTCCGAATCATATATCTTGTTTTCACTTTTCAAAAGTAAATTTACTGCCTTCGTACAAAAACTAAACCTACTAATATATTAAAAAGTAGAATTACATTTCAACAACAATTAAAAGAAAAGTATATTAATTCATTACTTTTTACATAAATTTTAAAGACGTTATCTGCGTATAAAGGCACACATTTATTTAGTTTTTTTTTACAAGTTTTGGATTGTTATGTTATAGTATTGTATTTTTAGTTCTTATATAATAATAATAATAATAATAATATATCTTTATTTCGTACCATTAAAGCCTTAAATATATGACAATATTTGTTTACATTTATAAATGTGTAGTTACAGGCTGTGAACATAATTGATATGAGTCGGCTGTTATCCCTAAAAGTTTTTAAAACTGAGCTAAGGATACCAGCTACCATCCAAAAGTTGTATGCAAAAGCCAAAAGTGAGGGTGCTGACAATGAATATTGTTATAATATTTAAAATTTGAACGATATCAAGTTATCAATAAAAAGAGAAAATAATAATTAATAGTTAAGGTAAAATGCAACTTGCTATGTGCGTGTGTGTGTGTGTGTGTGTGTGTGTGTGAGTGTGTGTGTGTGAGTGTGTGTGTGTGTGTGTGTTGTGTGAGGTGTATCTTCTTGAATATTATTATGTTTACTAAAGATAATCAACCAACAGGTTTAAGTAAATTCTCCGTGTCATCGTATGATAGTCCTTGTAACCATTTGGTAACAGCCTTTTTGCAAAGTAGTGTTGATTGGGAGTGAATGGAAAGATTACGTTGAAGCGTGTTGTACAGAAAGGGACCCAAAAAGCAGAAGAATCTATGGCTACAACTGGTATTGAAGAAGGAAGATTTTGCGACTAAGTGGTTACGCCTTGTATATGTAACGTCGATGTCAACGGGAGTCTGGGAGTGTTGCATAAGTATAGTATGAAGAATGAACAGTTGTCGGACGGTAAGTACGTCAGATACCTCATAGAGTAGAGAGGTGGAAAATAGCATAGGTTTGAATGTAGCTACTTTTAACAGTGCCCTTTGTGCACGTTCTACAGATTTGAAAATGGTTTTTGGTGCACCGCCCCATGTAGTGATGCAATAAATAAGTATTGATTGACAAAGTGCTATGTAAACCATTTTTAAAGTTGGAGGGTCTGCTACATGTCTTAAATGTTTAAATACAAATATTAATTTACGGACTCTATTTGATATGAGGCTAATGTGTGAGTTAAAAGTGAGGTTGCTATCTATAAGGACTCCGAGGTATTTAATGCTATTAGTTCTTTCTATTTTAGGACAATTACAAGGTGAAGTATGAGGGATTTGAGTGGAGTGTGCAGCGATGGTAAATATTGCCGGGTCAGGAAGATGTTTATTACGCAAAGTAAAAATCATATGCTTTGTTTTGTCTACATTTAAGGTGAGCAGGTTTTGGTTCAACCAATCAGACACTAAATTGAACCCGTTTTGGGCTGAATCATACACTTCCTTCCACGAGTTCCCCGTGAAAAGTAAAACAGTGTCGTCGGCAAAAGAAAACAGTTCCCCATTGTCAAGATGTAATTGACACAGGTCGTTAATGTAAGTTAGGAAGAGACTGGGACCCAGAATACTACCTTGGGGTACGCCGTATTCGACCTGAAGGTTTGAGCTTGTGTGACCTTCAATAGTAACGCACTGGACCCGACCTGTCAGGTAATTCTGAAAGAGTTTCAGCGGGGTTCCACGAATACCTAGATTTTCTAATTTTTTTATAAGTAATGGAAATGACACCGTGTCAAATGCCTTGGCTAGATCCAGGAATATAGCAAGACATTTTCTTCCCTCATCCAAACTAAGAACAATTTTATTAGTCAGTTGGTGTACAGCTTGAGCAGTAGACTTTCCAGTACGGAATCCGAACTGCTTATTACTAAGAAGGTCTTTATTTTCAAGATAATTTATGAGGCGGGTGTTTATTAAACGCTCCAAAACTTTAGATAACACTGGCAATACTGATATTGGGCGATAATTCGTTACACGATCTCGGTCTCCACCCTTGAATATTGGATGTATTAAACCTTTTTTAAAGACAGTTGGAAATATACCTGTTGAAAGTGATAGATTACAAATATGTGTTAGAGGTGGGATAATTATATTTCTGTACATTTTAACAAACTTAGTGGAAATACCGTCGCATCCTACTGCACAATCGTCTCTAAGAGATATAATAACACGCTCTACTTCATCTTCATCGGTTGGAAGAAGGACAAACGAGTCAACCACAGAATAAGAAGGTGATTTATTTGCACCATTGTAACGAGTTCTAATAATATTTTCCGCAAGGTTTTTCCCGACACCGGTGAAAAAAGAGTTTACGTGATTGATTGAATCTTGAGATGATGTTTTACAGAGAAGTAATTCCCGCGAACAAACTTTTCCTTTATTTAAATATGCAATGTCTTTAATTGTCTCCCAGAGCTTTTTGCTATTTGACCCTGCCGCCCGCAGTTTATTTTGCTGGAAGGTTCTCTTTACTTTCTTAAGCAGAGCATTGCAGAAGTTCCGGTATCGTTTAAAGCTTATCTTAAGGATTTCGTTATGGGGTGATCGTTTACATTTTTTATAGAGGTTGTCTCTGTTTCTAATACACCTTAATAAGCCTGGTGTGATCCAGGGCTTAATAATTCTACAACGTCGTGGAATGGTTTTTACGACTGAGTTTTCAATTAGAGTGTGACTTAGCATGTTGACCATGGTACTCGCGGCAAGATTAGGATCTGACGCCGTAAGGACAGGTGATAGATCTATTTTATTCATGTCACTATGGACCCCGGCGTAGTCAATTTTGGTCATGTGTTTTGGGGGCGTCAGTGATTTAGTTGTTAATAGTGACAAAATGATTGTGTTATGATCTGTGATTGGTGATTGTAGTATTAATGTATATGCTCTGTAACTTGATTTCAGGAAGAAATGATCGAGGCATGTTAGATGGTGGGTTGGAAGAGTGTGAGTTGGAAGCAATCCGTGCGCAGCCATGATAGTAAGATAGTCTTCGGAATAAGGGTGACGGTTATCAGAACAAATGTCAATATTGATGTCTCCAGTTAAAATTATATTTTTAAATGTATTAAGTTCTGAGAGAACTATATTTAGTGAGCGTAGAAAGTTTTCAGCATTTTTAAAGGCATCTGGACGGTAAATTGCGAGTATAGCAGTGTCCGTTCCCATCTTAATCAAAAGACTACTAGAGTCCATCATCGCAGGTGGTTCAGTTACTGAGACATTAGTTAGGTTATTATTTATGTATATGGTGACCCCATCATTTTTGTTATGTGGGTTTGTAGAGGAGTATGTTATATAGTTTGCTAAGGGTGCAATAATTGGATTATGGACAAGCCAACATTCCGTAAAAACTACAATGTCACATTGTATTTTTATTCTATCTAAAAGTATACTGAAATCCGTTATATTTGCCGATATACTTCGTATATTTTGGGTGATAATATTAAGGTTCTTTTCGGGTTGCTTAATTATTTTTATACATTGCTCTGGATCACAGTATTTTGACATAGATATAGAGACTTCATCTAAGTCTTGGACAATGTCATTTGTCATCGCGAATTTTATGCTTAATTACAAAGATGTATTTAGAAAGATTTATCGGTAAGACAAGAATAGTGTGGTACTTAATTGTATATAAATATACTTTAGTAGGCTTTGTATATGGTAGAAAGTATAAATATGAATGTGTGTGTAACATGATGTGTATTTTTGTATGTGTGAGACCAAATGTGTTTATTGTACAGAAAGGTTGTGTGATGTGAGTGATGGGATGTGTATATGCGTGTAAATTATGTAAGTGTTGAGATAATGAGATCAATAAATTCAATAGCAAGTTATTAACATGAAATAGAGATAGTTGCACATTAGTAAAGAAATCAAATAGAATCAATAGTCTGTGACTAGTTGTAGAAAAGTAATATAAAATGTAATAGGCAGTTATATAGTTATTTAAGTACTGCTTATAAAATACTAGTCATTTAAAGTTGTTGTTTTTCAATTTATCTATTTGGGATTCATTCGTGACGAGGATGGTCTTGGCACCTTCTTCTTTACGTAGGAGTACTCTAGCGTTGGTAGTCCAGCAGTATTTATACAGGCCTGTCTTCGTGAGCTGCCGTGCGAGGTAGTATAAACGCCTAGCGTTTGCAGTCAGATGTTCATCAATGTAGATCGGCTCGGGGGGGCTGGAGGAACAGATTACGGATGTACTGAGCTTACTGTTCTTGTTTCGCATGTTGTAGGCTTTGACAGCTTGAAGAATTTTATTTTTCAATATGGCAGAGTTCAACGTGACAAGAATGGTCTTCTTTTCAGTCTTAGACGGAAGGCGCCGTATGTCTTGAATATCAGAGCAAACAACATTAGCCGAGATCTCATTGAAAATGGTGATAGCTGTTTTTATTAACTCCGCTTGGGTTTCTTTCTGGGCGCTGGGTGCATTTCTTATTTCAAGCATATTTATGACGGATTTCCTGTTCTGTTCTTCCAATGCTTGTTCCAGGTAAAGAATGCGATGCTCATAAGACAGAGATTTTTCTTCCATTGAAGATAGTTTAGCAGTTACGTCCTTGTGCTCGTTGTTCAAAAATTCGAGCGATTTTTCGATTTCGCTATTAGTTTTTTCCATAGAAGCTATTTGGGATTGCATTTCGGTTAAAGAGCTTTGTATTCCAGTTAATTGAGTCTCTTGTCCACTTTTCCATGTTTCTAGCATTTCTTTTAGTTCAGCCTTTAGTGAATGGAAAGATTGAGAGATTTCCGCACAGTTGCATACTTTCTGGGAAGAAGGATGTGTTACATTACCTTCTTCATCTGAAGTAGTGATCAAAGCTTTAGCTTTCTTTGTAAGTTTCTTTTGTCTAGGAGTTCTTTCCATAGTGTTTGTGTTCCAATATGGAAAAAATCGAGAAAGCGCCCTCTGTGGATAATCTGGTGTAGCGGTAAGTATAATAATGTAGCGTATTTCGTTCTCACTACGCGTAGTCTTATGTTAATAACGGTGTTTTCACTAGATGGCGTTGTCATTAAAGTTTTGCATTCTTAGCTTTTATTTCTTTGAAAAGTGAGGTTGTTAAAATTATATGTTTATATATTGTTCATTGAATTTATGTTTATAAGGGGATAAGAATACCTTCTTACTTATCCTGCACTGCAAGACACTATTACACAATTTTCGAGTTCAGAATATTATACTTTTCACTTATTGTCACAACCTTATTTTTTTTAACACTTTTCGGATTACAGCACTTTATTTGATGTTTTTATATTACGTACATTAGAAACAAAGCTTTAATAATCTATTTGTGTGGAAATTATGTTTTTATTTAGTTATACATTTGAAAATAACTATAATATTTTCGCAATTTCGGGAAATAAATAACTTATTTGGGAAGTTTTGGGTACACAATAACGACAGGAAACTTCTGATGCCTACTTGATGGATATTGAAATTGACGACTTTGGTATAGCGGATTGACAAGCTGGGAATGTTATTGTGTACGAGTATGGTGTCACGTTAAAAAATAACGTGAGAGTATCTGTCTTTTATTATTTACTTCACAAAAGAGCTTTGGGGTAAAACGAATACATCGTTTCGGGGATTTTTCTGAAGGAAATGGGAGAATTCCAAAATGCGTGGCTGGCAACCCTGAATAAGTGATCTGTCTGTCTGTCAGTCAAATCAGTCAAACCATGATCGTCGGGCGGTGAAGTTATTTTAACTTTTTTATTTTTATGAATTTTAAGCTTTGTGTTTTTCGTATGATTTCATTTAATTTAATTAGCGTCGCATATAGTTAACAATGCGTAACATGTGTTATTAGTGTTACTTCTGTGTTGTTTTGGTGTTGGTGGTATATTTTGTGTTTTGTTGATTATTTCAACATAATGAAGGTAGCCGTTTGGAGGCGACGCGCTGCGCTCAACGTCGCAGGTTGGTGCATTTTTCATTAGTTTTGCAGTACCTACATTGTTAGATGAGGTTGTACACTTCAAAAACTCAACATACAATGTTATGGAGTGAAAAGGTCATGATTGTAAAGACTAGTGAAGTAGTCAACATCTGCAAATGGGGCGTTTGTGAAAGGTCCGGCGGACAGCACCACAGCACACAGACCAAGTTTCAGGCTGACAAGATTAATAGCAACGTTTTACCTAAAAATAAAACGTTTATTAAATACTTACCTTATTTGAAGCATAATAATATGAGATAGGCATTTTCTGTGTTCCGCTTTATCTTCCTTCCTTGTCTACCCTAGAGTCGCCTTCTCTGTCACTCATGCGTCATCACCAGGCAGCGAGTTGTGGTTATGAAAACCCCAACTAGATTCTGATCATTGAGTCGAAAAACCAACAGGCAGGGTTTAAAGTTATGCTTCAAATAAGGTAAGTATTTAATAAACGTTTTATTTTTAGGTAAAACGTTGCTATTAAATTCTAGACCGTTATTTGAAGCATAATAATATGAGACGTGTTTGTTATCGCCTGGTGGTGAAGGACGCCAATGTGACGAATAGAATTATTCGAAAAGATAAAATAAGGTGACTATGTAGATATTTAGTTACCAGTAATTGTAAAGGATTTATTAGAATAAAATAAAAACCATTCTGTACAGAAATATAAAGTGTTTTATTTAGGTAATACTGCACACATTATGAAATAATTATTTATTAGAGAAGGCATCTAGTTAAAATAGCGTAGATAATGAAATGAATATCGATCATACATCAGACTTATTAACGCATCATTACCATGATTAATAGTAAAGAACAAGTTAATCAACGGGAACAAAGGAATCTCTTAAATGATTATTACGGGGCGATATTACTTCTCGTCTGTAGAATTTCTGAAAAGTATTACCAGATTTCCAATTACCCCGAGAGAGTATTTCATCTACCGAGACATTATCTGACCAACTCTTCGACGCTACTGCAGAGCGAACACTGCCAGGGGGTGCAGAAATGTTTGCCTCAGATAATAATGTTTTGATCCATCCGGCAATTATAGTTTGGGATGCTGCCTTTGGCTGTCCCCTCAAATTGACAAATAAATTCGAACAGTTAGCTTCGTGCCGTCTATTATGAAGAAGTTGGACACAGCGTTTCACCCAGTAAACCGCATCAAGTTGCTTATTGGTAGAATTAGCTAGTATCTTCCAGCCTGACTGCCTGAAACCACCATTATCAGTTTTTGAGCCAAATAGAGGCCACATAATTATATGATCATCAAATTCCATGTAATGGTGCTTGTCCACTGCCAAAAGGGTAAGATCATGAACACGTCTACCTGAACACAATAAAAGCAAAATAGCTGCATGACGGGATGTTGAAAAAATGTTGTTTTCGTCAAATGAATATATAGATAAAAAAGAAGTTAAAATGTCTGTATCCCATATTATTGTTTTATGTTGCACAGGCTTTTTTAAGGAAATAGATTTCAGTACATGTTTAACTAGGACGTGAGAGCTTAATCCTCCAGAGATCTCAGTATCACATAGGGTAGCAACAACAGATTTATGTAATAAAATAGTGTTATAAGAAAGATGGTCTTTTAAAAATAGATCTGCCAGGAATTTTGCTAAAATTGAACCGGTAGGCTTAAAGGGATCAAGTCTGTGTAATTCGCACCAAGACAACCATCTGTTCCAGGCAACTTTGTACGTTCTTCGTGTGGATGAACGCCATGATGACTGTAATAAATTTAATTGAGCCTCGTTCCAATCAGTGATGTTCCGTGACCACCCCCACATTTCCAAACCTCTAAAGCCATTTGTTGTACTTTTGGAGGTGGAAGGCCCGTCGTTGTGTCTATCAAATGTTTGTCCAGATGCCGAATTGTAAGCGGTGTTGTCACTGCCTTCGATTTGAGGTCCGCTCTCCAAAACACACGTTCCCAATGTGGAACTATTAATAGAAATATGCCTTGAGCGTGATTGAGGTGAGCGAGAACTTTTGGTATTAAATAAGGTGGTGGAAATATCCACGCTAGATGGTAGTTCCAAGGACGAGAAAAGGCATCGTGATAAATTGCTTGTCGATCGTTCAAGTTGAGGGTTACATAATTCGTTACAACATGAGCATTGGCCGAGGCAAATAGATCTATTACAGGCACGCCGAATTTTGCGAAAATCTTCTCCGTGCAACTGGGTAAAAGATGCCACTCTGGAGGAGAGCGGTAACGTGACAGACCATCTGCGTGTACGTTGAATTTTCCCGGGATATGATGAGCAGCGATTTGGATTTGGTATCTGTCTAGTAGATGAAAAATCTGTGCAGTTATGTCCACGAGAGCCCTGGACCTGGTCCCGCCTTCGTTCCGAATATAAGCGATTGCTGTCCGGTTGTCGCTCTGCCAAAGAAGTGTGGAGCGAAGCAGAATTTGTTGCTGTTTTTGTAATATTTTTAACAGAGCAAGAAGCTCTTTCTGATTGCAGTGTAATAGACTTTCTTGTTCGGTCCACAATCCCGTTAGCGAAAGATTGTCTAGCTGTGCTCCCCATGCCAGATCTGATGCGTCTGTTGTTAGAAAATGCGAAGGCGGAGGCCAATGGATTGGAGATGAGAGCTGGTGATTGTGAAGCCACCACTGCAGGTCTTCTATAGCCTGTCTTGGAAGTAGACAGCGTTTGGTCATTTGAGACTTCTCTAGATCGATAAGGAGGAATAACAATGCTCGATGATGTAGCCTGCCTTTTGGAACTACGAAACTGGCAAAGTTCAATAGGCCCACTATACTTTGTAGGGTTTTTATGTCTACAAGACCGCTTGCTAGAACTGGTAAGATTTTGGAACGCACTGCGGCTTGTTTTTCGTTGGGAAGGACTTTTTCGTTGTTCATTGTTTTCCAGCGAATGCCCAGGAAAATTAGGTCCTGCTGAGGTATTAATACCGACTTTTCCAGATTTAATTGCCACCCTAGATACTGAAGCCTCTGTAGCAGGATTTGAATATGCGATTCTAACACCTGTCGACTCTGATGGACCAGGAGAAAGTCGTCCAAATAAACAATAATACGAATCCCTTGCTCTCTCAGGGTATGAGCCACCCAATTTGTTAACGACGCGAATACTTTTGGTGCTGTACATAGGCCGAACGGCAGACACGTCATTTCCATTAATTGGTGTTGGTATATCAATCTCAGGAAACGCCTGTGTGACCGAGCAATTGGTAGGTGAAAATATGCCTGAGACAGATCTATCTTGCACAACCAGTCGTTGGGTTGTAGAAAGTCCGGGATACGTTGAACGTTTATTAGAGAGAAACGTTGTGTTATCACGTAGTCGTTCAGAGCCGATAGATTGAAGATGGGGCGGTAAGAACCGTCGCCCTTGGGAACAATAAACATGGTCGAAATAAAACTTGGGGACGGCCTCACTACTTCTAACACGCCTTGTTCTAGCATTTGATGAATTAAAGCCGTCATTTCTTGCGATACTTTTGTGCTGAATCTGTTTTGTTCCAGCTTTGGTAACACAAGAGGAGGTCTTTTTGCAAATGGTATGCGATACCCGTTTATTATCTTCAAGAGATAATTTGGAGCACCTAGGTGTTGCCAATGATTGCGAAATAGAAGTAGTCGGCCTGCCCTGAATATTTGATTGTCAATACTTACTTTTTTTGATGTTATTATAGTCTGACTGAGATCCGGCGTGTTTGCGATTATTTCTATCTTGACCTCGTCCTCTATTATTTGATCTCCCCCCTCTAGGACCAAAAGAGCCTCTTGCATTACTGGCAAACGTTGAGCGCGACTCATTGCCGTGAAATCTCTGTCCCTGCGAGGGACGGGTATGAGAACAGCCCTGCGAGGGCTGATAGCTATAGGAAATGTGCGATTGAGCACTACAACCACGTGAGATAGCACCCTGCGAGGGTACGTTTCGAACAGCCTGCCCCTGCGAGGGGAGGCGAGCAGGTCTGTTGCTACTTGTAATCGCTTGCGAAGCGGAGACAGTAGGACCTTGTCTATTCAGAGGGAAAAATATTTTTCGGACACCTCCTGACTTTTCGAGAACTGACAACAGCTTATCGGATTCAAATACGTGATCACAGGAAGGAGGAATTTTACGCAAGGCAGCTTTGTGAATCGGGTCCCGAACATGGTTTATTATACCGTCACGACGCATTTGTATTACTTCAGCCCTATGTCCGCAAATTAGTTGGAGCAGATCTGACGACACTTTGAACAGATCGCCTTTTAGGAACAACTCGTTAATTTTTTCATTTATACCCTCAAAAGTTAAATCAGAATGTTGAGCCCACTGTAAAAGATATTTCAAAGCAGATTGCAAAGTTTCGCGCTGTTTGAGTACACAATAAGTTAATGCTGCGTACGATTTATCCGAATAACATAAATGTTTCAAAGAATCATAAGCCTTCAACTCATCATTAACGTCTAAATCTACAAAACCGGGACTATAATTATATAATTTCTGGACTTCAGCGTAACGAACTTCGGACCATTCGTTACTATTGAAATGTTGGATATTATTCAAAATTTCTAACAAGTTTTGGGGCGTTTTCGGAACGGTGGGCTCTTTAAGTTTAGTTTCGATATCAAAAATAATATTTGGTTGAAAAGAATCGTCACACGTAGGTTCGCGTAATATTGTTGCGGGTTCCTCAACGTATAAATCACCACTAACATTGTCATCTATACTACAAACATCATTTTGGGATAGTTGAACAGAGCTGCCGTCACGAAAAGTAAATCTTTTACGAAGTTCGCTTAACTCCTGTGATAATTTGTCGAGTCGATAATCACGGCGACGACCACGCTTGCCCCCCCTTTTTTTATTGTGGCGGCGCTTCAATTTGCGTTTGCTATGCGAAGCAGAGCTAGATGACGACGAGGATGAACTCGAGCTCGTCGAACTTGACGATGATGATGAAGTACTACTTGCTCTCACACGCTTTCTAGGTTTGGAATGCTTCTGAGCTACTTCACCGTTATTTTTGATATTAGTTACAGAAGGAGTGAAGAAAACAGTTTTAAAATAAAATTCAAACTGTAATTAGTTGGAAAAAAAAAAAAAACTTACATGAACCAGAAGAAGCTAGGAACTGGTATAAAATTGTAAGTATTATAACGGAGCTCCTGAGCACGACCGTGCGGTGCGGAAACCAGGACGCCAATGATCAGAATCTAGTTGGGGTTTTCATAACCACAACTCGCTGCCTGGTGATGACGCATGAGTGACAGAGAAGGCGACTCTAGGGTAGACAAGGAAGGAAGATAAAGCGGAACACAGAAAATGCCTATCTCATATTATTATGCTTCAAATAACGGTCTAGAATTTAATTTAGCATTGTATCACTCGTATAAATTATTGTTGTTTATATTCATCAAAAATCCAAGCTTTTTTACAAGCTTTCATAATTATCTCTGCATCTTTTCATTAAATAGGTGCCTAGTTTTTATTTTATCAAATGTTAGTATGAATATTTATCTGTAAATTGTCTTGAAATAAACAATAAATATACTTAGGTATTGATTTGATTGTTTTATAAACCTTTATTGAGATTGTTGTGCTTATCTTGACATGGAAAACATAATGCTCATCTCTTCAGTGACTGCAGAGTATTGACAATATAGCTGGATGCATAAAAATGCAATTTGAAACTAGGCCACGGGTAATGTAATGAATCATGCTCTGTCCAGTTTCCATGGTAACCTGAGGGCTGTCATAATCTAAACACATATCCAGACACCCCTTAAACCAAAAACTAAAGATAACTCCTGGATAATTTAAATGTAAAAACATTTAAATTGTCTCCATATGCTTGTTAGGCATATTTACAATGTTTGAAATGGTTTATCAGTTGAACATCCTTTATTTTAATAATGGTAATGAATTGTTCTTACATACACAAAACTATGTTTCAGTTTGTACATGGGGATGTATACCTTTAAATAAATATGTAATTGTAAACCAAAATGAATAATAAGTAATGAATTATTGAATTCACATGAAAGGTCATTAACAATGTGACTACATTGTGTGTAACATGCCTATTATGGTGTTGGTGGAGGGAAGTTTGTCAGCAGAATGAAAGTCATGTGTCATGGTGGGCCTCCTGACATGTTTACTAGTGGAAAGTGCTCCTTGTTGTTGAAGTCGCCATGTCTCTGCAGTGCTGTCACTGCAGTGTGGTTTACAAATGAGTGCATTGCATATGTTGTGCTTGCTCTCCCAAGTCTGGTTTTAAATTGCAATCAGCAGATTCCAATCAAATATTTGTCCACTCAGATTACAATCGAGATGGTTGTTATAGAAGAGGAGTCATATGGACATCATTTAGCATGTTGGAATTCTTTAATGATATATAATTATATAATATCTTGTCATTTAATAGAGTAACGGTAGTAAATGACAGCCTAAAATGAACTGAGATTTGAGTTTTAATTAATGACAAGCTAGGTATAGTAAAATTTCAGTAGAATTAAGTATGTGAATTTCTGTACAATCTGGGGAACAGCAAAAACAGCCATTACAATACATCATTTCCATGGTTCAGTGAATCAATTTCACACATTTAATTTTGTAATTTGCTATGAAATTGCTCTGCAGAGGTCATTTTGCTCATTTTACCTCAATATTTGTAGGTGCAACAATGAATTGTACAAAATAGTCAAAATTATAAATAGTAGTAGATAGCTGTAGCAGCTATCTTAATGACATTTCGATATCCTGCGATCAATGCAGTCTTTTGACTCCAGAGCAGAAACATGTAGTTTAAATAAACACATTTGCGTGAAAACATGTAGTTGGACGGCTAGTTGTCGAGTACCACGTCCACTGATCAGTCGGCGAATGTTTTATGCACCTCGTAGATATGTACGCGCCGATGTTATCTTAATAGTCGCCGGGTCTACTATGGTACTCGTCTTACTAAAAATATATGATAATGTATGTTGTGGCCGTGCGGTGGCGCACACGCGGCGCGCACCGGCGCAGGCAGGTGCCGCGCGGCGGCGCGTGACGCCCCGCGACCTCCGCCATCTAGTTTTTACCTCTACATTCAACCTGCCAAACCGAAATATTTTCCATTTTTGTGACCGTTCACCGCTTCACGCTTCATAATGTTCAATGTTCGATTAACAATGGAATCACCTAACTACGTTTACCTACAAAAGAAGTTAATAAACTGCGGTTCTTCACTATAATTTCTAGTTTATTTCCAAATAGCTTGTAAATTTATCTGATCTTTTTTCTCTCCGAGTTCTTTCCTACAGTCAAATGTTTTGCCGTTTTTACAACATGTATCTAACCCAAATGATTCTCGATAAGTTGTTGAAAAAGATGCGGAAACGCTCGAAGGCGGTCTGTAGGTACCGTTACTCGTTTATAATACAATTTCCTCGTCCCCGGAGACATTATGGTTCTCGAACGTGTGACGTTGGAGTAAGTTCTGTTATAATGCGAGATACGAATGCGACAGGCCGTCTGCCAGAACGTTGACCCTCGGCGGCGCTTCTCAGGTGAACCTGCCGCTCTTGTTGATCCTGCTTCGCTTTACTCCAAAAAGTGATGTTTAGGTATCCTCAGTGATGTGAGGTGACCGGGCACGTCACCGACACGCTCGCAGGGTTGTACCTAGACATCACGTCAACCGTTGCAATCTCTATCCAGACATCTTTCCATTATTGTTATACTGCTCGTCATGGCGCAATATAAGTTTAATTGTATTGTTTGGCTCAGAACGCGTATCTAGTTTAGTTGTTAACTATTTTAAGAACGGCGTCTGGTTCGATGTGAAAAAGCACGTACTACGTTGGCAAAAAATATACAAAACTTGTAAAAAGTGTTCTCGTTCCTGGGTAGTGCATATTAGAATAGTTAGGAGAGCACTGTGGAGTGGTCTTCAACTAAAAGAAAAAATCATCAAAGTCAAGAAAAAGTTGGAAAGGCCCTAACGCGCATTTTGTATGAGAACCGCTGTTGCCGGTTCAACCCCACTCTCTTTTACTACTACTCCTGCAAACAGATAATTGCAATAGCTCTACTGCTTCTCAAATTCCATAGCCGCCCAAACTACTACCACGGAGCTTCGTGGGTCGTAAATTTTCGGACGAGTGGAGTGCCAAGTATGAAGTATTTGTTCATACTTGTATGGCGCGCGTTTCGCGCTCACTTGGCCCTTCCAACCTCTCTCTTCTATTCCGTGGTCTATGTCATGTTGTTAAAAGCCGATAGTTGTCAATGCTTGGTAGGAGCATCGCGTAGTGCGGGAAATGAAAGTGGTCCAGTTCAAGAGCAGCCTGTAAGTAAAACAATAGCCGGCGTCTTGTGCAACTATTGCGGACTGTACCCCACAACCAGCTCATATAAACGTTGGCCGGCCTGTCCGACAGGGAGCTACTTGTTGACCTTATTTTGGAGGCACATAACAGAATCAAATCTTAAGTAAGGTTTTCTCCTTACAGTACTTGTAACGGCGAACATTACCGGTTCCGCACAGGTCTTCTTATTCACATCATTACTGTGTGTGGGATATGAAAAACGTACCTACAAGTGAAATGGAAAATTGTAGCAATTCATAAAAATAGAATAAGCCTCTCAAGCAAAGATTAAAACATGCAGTAATACGAGTAGTTTTATGTTTGGGGGTAATCGAAACATTCTCAAAATCCGTGCAATTAAAAAAATCGATACATCTCAATTTACAGAATGGAGATTTCGGTATGAGGAGTATATTGACAAATACCTACGTAAGTTTCAGAGTTTCCATAATAAGATCAGCTTGTATACTAAACATTTGAGACTAGATAATGATAATAATATAACATGGTGCCTTTAATGCGGCTAAGATGTGGCACGGGGCTAGACAAAGGCGCATTGTACCGGCTTTTAGCCTCGCCTCGCCTCGGCCGGCGTAAAAGCTGCGGGATTAGATACACGTAATGGGATTTGAATGCACTAGACTAGATATCCATTTACGTAATGTGCATTAAATACTGAAGCCGAGTATAATTAAATGGCAGCCGTTGTTGCGGCTTGTGTGCATGGAACTTGATTAACTCGCGAGTGTTTTAATGCGATGTGCTTCATTTCACCCGAACCAATTTAACGTCAATAACATTTAGCACCTTAAAAATACACTTTCTATTTATGTTTATCTTTTAACAACGAATGCATTAAAACCCATCGCGCATTCATTATAGTTAAAAACCGTTTCAAAAGGGGCTTTTCGCTAAAACATTTTTTCTGTGAACCATCTAATTGAGGTTCGTTGCCGGTCGTCACGGCACTTGAGAGCCATTTAAATGTTCATAAATTTAACGTGGAGAGCATATTCGTGGAAATGCGACACGTAACGGAGAGTGGAGCTCGCTGCGAGTGCCGTTTGGCGTCACGTGATATCGCTAGTTCTGCGCGACCGTGAGATTTTCACATCCAATCTATATTTCGAGCACTCGAGAGCTTTCGAAAGTGATAAGGTTAATTATTTTTTTGCACCACACACCTCGAGTGGCGCTAACTGGATCGATGTGACACACGTGTGTTGAAACCTGCGAGCATACGACATTGTGCTTAATGTGCGGAATGATTTAATGTTAAGCATTGTTTGCTCCAAGGAGAGACAATCTTCAAACCCGACGTCTTCCTTCCTTTGCCGGTGAGATTTGGCATTGGAACTGAACAATGGACAAATTAAATATACAAGTGAATAATTAGCAATTAGTGAATGAAAACATATTTGTAATAAGTTTGACTGCGAATGCGGGCAAAAGACTTGTCGCCGGCGAGGTCGCGACCGAGAAAGCGTACCTGATCCATGGACTTAGTTAAAAACATGTCTTATTGACTGTAATTTACGTAAATATTTTATATTTTCAATAATTACGTAGGCAGGTAGACCACCTATTGTACTGTTTATTTGTCTTTTGTTTCTGTAACTTTCCATTTTTTGTGTATGCAATGAATTATTGTTATGTTATACGAATTAATCATTGTTTGCATCAACCGTGTGTTACAATATTGTGGTAAATAAATTCTTGAGTTAGTAAAGTTTTTCAACATCAATCTCTCCCCACCAGTCGACCAACCCAGTTCTGGTTATCGTAGAATTGATTTTGCATGATTTTATTGCATTTCGTGCCCTTACCAGTATTGTGAATTTGTGACTGATTTCCAAAATAGTTTTGCTTTCAATTCATGCGACGTTCTCTTTAGCCGTGAGAATTGGTTTTTCCTTTCAAATGCTGTTATCAGAAACAATTCATTTCATTCCTGATTGAAGTAATCCGCATATAAAATTGCGTGCGGTTTTGTGGTTTCCTTGACTTTTTCCTTGAAGCGCCGTTTTTAATTACCTATTGCTGGTGGAGGTATGACTCGTTCTCACAGTATGTTTCCCTGCTGCATATCGTTCACCGTTACTGTATCAGATGCAATCTTCAAGATTACTGGTTTATTGTCTCCGTCCCGGAGCGGAGCACCGAGGTACCGTTACCTGTTTACAGGCCCGGGAACCAACCGCGGCGGGTGGAAAATTATACCATCCATCCATCCAGCCGTCCATTATAGACGTTAAGTTATGCTCGTAATTTCTAGTGGTCTGAATATAGACACATGTCTTCAGAAACAACTTGCATTTGGTGTTTGCATTGTGTGGTGAGTATCGGTCCATTAGTTAGACAACGAAAATGACATAATTACAATAAAGAAAACACAACTAAAAGTAAACAGACTATTACGAAGTACAAATTGATTGTCTGAGTCAACAAATCAGATGCGGAAAGCAGAACTGATCTGTTTGTTTATGTAACGGCGAGAGGAAAGCGTGATGCGTTGTGCCGATGGGCCCTCTATGTCCACGTGTCTCTATCGCTCAATCGGATTCGCGTGTACGCGTCTGTTTTTGTTGTTGGAAGCCATTGAAAGGTTTTTATTGACTTATCTTCATACTACGACGAGTTTTGCTTTCTATCGTTCACTAGATTAGACTGATAACGTAGGTAGACAGGTAATAGTTCTATCCAGAAAGGAATGCTTGGGCTCGTTGATGTCTTTTATAAGAAACATCCTCAATGTCGAAGTATCACCACTTGTTATTTACTTTAACATTATTTCGATAGAGGTCTCTTCCTGAGAGTTGAGATTGTTTTTCTTTATTTATTTAATAAACACACGTAACAGGTTACAGACATAACATTATTTCATTATCTACAGATCTAAGCACTTCAGGGCGTGTCATGTGAAGTGAAGAAGCGGCGCCCAAAATTCACATAAAAACACGTTTTTTTTTCTATATTACTAGTGTGTCCGCGTGTGTATCTATCAATTATAGCTTAGATATTATTCTGATGTATAAACTATACTAGCGTGATGTTTCCAAATCTTTTCAGTAGTTTTGAGTGAAAGGGTAACAATCATCCACTCTAAATGTTCCCAATCAGGTTAGTCAGAGGTACATCCATCACAAGATGAACTAAATACCCACGCTTCACCGAGCTTCCAAAGAATATAAACAATCAAAAACGAGCGTCGAGTGGTATTGTGTATGGTCCAGTTGTCTCATGTTGATTAGTTCCGCCGCGTGGCTCCACTCGAGACAGTAATCGAAGCCTCTGACTGCGGCTGCGGGTAACAATCACAGATAATGGAAACAAAACAAATTTTAACGGTGCTGCAAATAGAAATGGCACGTGAGGCCGCGGCGCTGCCTAGTGGAGCGAATCCGCTCTGTAGGCTACTGTATTATAGAGAATAGAGCCAGCAGCGTCTGAAGACATTAATAATATAGACAGCAGAGCTAGGTATTGTGAACCAACAGACGGTGGGTGGCGTACTACAATATTCTTACCGTTAGCGTAATATTTATTCCATACATACATAACAACAACATAAACGGCCTCGGATGCACAGCTTTGGTTGATGCGGCTTGGTGGATGTTTAGAGATGATAGTTATTGGCCAGATTTCTTTGGATTTGAAGATAAGTTTATGTATATTTCTATAAATATACATAAACTTATCCTACCTCTAGTTCATAGACTCAATGAATAGACTCGTCAATAGGAACTAGAGGGAGGCCTTTGCCCAACAGTGGGACATTATAAACTGTAGAGCATATAGGTATATTGTAAAGCTAGTTAGCAAGCTAGTTAGTAAGCTAGTTAGGAACCGGTGGAGGCAGATCATACGCTCCAGGTGCAACCCTGATGCTGACCACGATCCTCAGATATGAGGGACCGACCAAGAGAGAGAGTTAGTAATACAGTATTAGGTGAAGTCGTCGGCAGCCAGTGGGTGGCCCAGTTCGCCGCTTTTACCGTTACGGTAATAATACTATTGTATCGTGTAATTTGTCATTTTCTCACATTGTACCACTGTAATCTGACAAGAGTGGGATTCGATAGAAACCAGTGTCAGCTTTGATGATTATGATCAGACAGACGTGATTGTTTGTAACATTCAGTTGAGTTATGATTGTTCCTAGAGTACGTATAACTCCAGTATACATTGTAACCACTTTAATCGCTTACCTCAAGTCGGATAAAAAAAACGCCTCCGCATGTATTGTGGTGTCATAACTGCCACAGTCAAGGCCGTCGTATCTTTACCTGAGCGTGACAATAACAGAACCGTTGCTAAAAATTCTAGAAGTCGTGAATGAAATCGTCGCGAAGTTTGGTGAACCCTCTGAGTCAGCACTTAGCGGGTTTCCTCCGTGTTCCGGGAGCGGTGAGTCACGTGCTACCTGCGTCCGCGCCGCACTGTGACGTCACCGCCACGCTATGCGCGTGCGCACTATACTGTACAACCATATTTACGAATTGCTGACTGATGCCTCATTGCGCACTCGAGTTTATATAAACTCGATTATTGATTTGTAATCCATAAGTTGTGCAGTGAGTATAAGTAACCAACCGATGCATTTGGTTGCATTGTTATTATTGAGTGCTGTGTACACCTGTGTATTGTAGTAATAAACTTACTCTGTGTCAGTACACAGAGTAAGTTTATTACTACCTACCTACTGACTGCAGTAGGCTAGTAATTCACTGTTAGAAACTTTCTTAACTGTGACTCTATGACGCACACTGATTACAATGTTGTTATTTCCTTGCCTTTACTTGACTAGAGTGAGTCGTATGTTGTAATGGCTCTATTGCTCTTGGGGACTAAGCGCTTAGGAATGGAGTGTGTTTCCTTTTGTACACACCATATGAAGGCAATCGAGGAATAAGTAACATCTACTTTTAAATTAAATCTCGATCTGGCGTTCACGTGGTCAAGTCAAGCCACAGCCAGGTAATATAACTGTCTCAATCTGCATTTCGCACATTTTGAAGTGATCCATTCAGCGAGTCGGCCCGGAGCGCGGAGGTGCCCCGTTATGGCGCGCCGCCCGCGTGTGTAACCCATTGTTGTCAAGAGCCCACAACAATCGCCCGTCTCTACTCCGGCTTATACATACAGTACACATGTTGCAACGTCTGAAGATTGGCTACCGACCTCCGCCGGTTGAGAGGATAATGTCGTAAGCGCAGCCTCCACACGCCCACGGCCCACTCCTCTCGAGATCGTATTCTTGATAATGGTAAAATCTAGAATACTTTAGTTGCACTGAAAAGAGACGGTACCACATTGCGTTACCTTTTAGAGTGACTTCTAACAACGAGTAGCTCAATTTTGTAACTCGTGAAAGTTTATATTACTCACAGCTAATCTGATTTGAAACAACAGTTTTCAATCACAGTTTCTCGCAACTGCAACGCAGTCACAGATAGCGACCGTGAAATCGCCAGAGTTTATGCATTCCATACATGTAAAGAGACCAAAACAAAACTTTCCAAATCTCGCTGTTTTGTTAGTTGAGAAATAAAAACATAAATCACGAGTTCGTTCGTTACACTTTCAAATTGTATTGTAAGTACCTACCTTGAAATAAGACATGAAACTTATAAATGTACTGAAAAAATATTCCAACAGGTTTTCAAGGAAAAAGAATTGTTTTTATTTTTATCCAGGACGTTTTTGATATTTTATTTATATATTTATTATTTTTTTATTGGAAGACTAACAGCTAACGATACAAAATAATAGTTAATACTAAAAAACAAACAGCCTTTTACAGGTCCAAGAGCACTTACAAAATGGGTACACAAGAAATAATAATAATGTAATTAATATGGTAGAACATAATGCAAAAGGTTATTGATTTACCAACGAAGAAATTCTGACTTAAAGGACGCCTTGCCGTAGTGCAACCAGTATTAAAAAGATAAATGTCCAGATCACCTGCATATCATCAGTTGTCATGTTTCAACGAGTGTAATGTCCTCATCGTTTCCACCTATAATTCCTGTCGCTTTGATGCGGCTAATATATCTACATAGAGCGGCTGCAACCAGTTTGATCTCGAGACGAGCATTAAAACGTGGACGTGTGATTGTCCAGTCTCGACAGTCGTTGCATCCATCAGCAATATCGCGAATGCACCATTAGGTATACCTAATGCACATTGCAAATGACACACTAAACATACTATGATTGCAGTCTTCCGGGTCGCGTCTTTTGAAATGTATTTGTCCAGAGCAGTTTATTTGTATAATATTTTTGTTGCGCAAATTCTTGTCTTTTTCATTGGTCGGAATTTCAACAGATCGAAGCTTGGTTTCTGCCGGTCCCTTATACAGACAGCAGGCGTCCCATGTATACGCTGCTGTATTGCAAGTAGACAGAAGAATTGAATTGAGAAATTAGAGAATTTTTAAGTTTTATGGAAAATCATTTTGTATCAAAGGAACTTGCAATGAATGCCACTACACGGTTGATATCTAAAAATCGCAATTGTTGAGTTGATTAACTTTATGATTGTTTCTCTCTGTTTAATAGAAATTCTGAAATTCGTCGCGTATGTGATTCATTAATCGAATGACTAAGGCTAGAGAGCGTTTTAAAGTGGTTTTGCGTGTCTTGTTAAGTTCAATGGAAAGGAAAGGTTTTTAATAAAGTACTTCGTGAGCAAATTCTAGATAGCTTTATTGGACAATTCGCTAGCAACACGTGTGTGTGTTTGTTTGCAGCGCTGGGATCTCGTGACGAATCGATTGTAACTCGATTAAGCAGGCTCTCACTCGCGGACTAATTGGCTTCGCGGATCACCGTGTCAAAGAACTTGTGTGACATTGACGTGTCGCAACACACGATCAATCACCACCAAGTAATGTTATCTAACGTCCATTCACTAACCACTTATTTTAAACATATATTATCAAAGTTATTACATTTTCCACAGCTGTTGAATGTTTGTAAATAATATTTATTAGCGTCGTTGTTGAATCAAAACTATGAAGCCTGCGCTGCATTTCCCATAATAAAGTAGTTATATAAGTGCTGGTTGTTTAGATACTGGTCTCGGGACATATCTAGCACGGGCTAAGAGCCACTATTGATTTGATATCGGGTTGTTGGGACCGAGAAAGATACACTATGCAAACTATTGAACTACAAACTAAAGGACTAGTAATGTTAGGTATTAGAAAAAAATTAAGATCGCCTGGCCATCGAACCCAGACTGTTCATGAGGCCTGACACTCTAAGATCAATGGATAACAATTGATTGTAATAGTTCCCGCGGTCGGTTTGTTAGTCCCGGTACAGTCGTATGGTGGATGTGTGCCCGGCGTGGGGGCTACTGCAGCAATAATTACTGTATTCAATAACTGAGCCGCTGGAGCCCCGGCCGCCGCCGCGGGGCCACCCGCCGCCCTAGCAGCCCCCACTCTTGGTGCATGTGATAGGAGACTTACGAGGGATGCTTCAATGCCTTAGCCCTGGCTTAGTTAAGACTGAAATTGCTTCTGCTATTCGCTAGCAATATCCCTGGACGTGTCACGCAAACGCAGTCATTATAAATGTTGTCTACATTTCAAGTATTTTTAGATGTTCAATTAATCTGTTTCGTAATGGAACGGCTGCGATATTAAGTATAATAAAATATAAAAATATCTTTTGACTGTAAAGAATAACCTCATATCGAATTGTGTGATTAGAAACGATTGAACTTATCGAGGCTTGTATAACTGATTTGGTATTTACCGAACCTAAATCTTAATGATAAAGGTTACAGCAGCAAAACATGAAAACGGTTTCCAGTAAAAAAACGCGTTACATTTCTTCAGTTACGACACATTATTCCTTATTCTATGGTTACGTTGAGTGAAGTGCCGTTCCCGGCTGGAAAAAGGCGCAAAAGTTATGTAAAGAGAGCTTTATTGCCTAGCCTGGTATATAGGATCAGAGTACAAGAAGGAATATTTTGATAATTAAAGCTGTCAGTGTAAGGACACTGGATGTTAAGTAAGCACTTTTAAAGGGAAAAACCCTTTGTAGGTTTTATTTGTAAAAACACGTTGAAGGGTTTTTCAACGGGAACATTCTCGAGATTGACACATGGACACGTTACCATGCCTGGTATACAATTATAGAGTTTTTATCTCATTCACAAAAAAAGGGAAGTGAATTGACGCGTTGTTTGTTTCCCACAATGCATTACTTTTTGTCTGTTTATAGTATTGTGTTATTATGTATGTGTTGAAATGTCAAGTTCAACCCTCGTGTGCTCATGTCTTGTACCACGCCCGAGTGACCCGATTGTTAGTCGCTGCCGCTGCACCTCTATGTAATGTATTATTGCATTGCTATCCGATACCCGCACACCCACAGACATGCTACTAATTAACTGTTACATTTACCGAATTCCCTGTTAACCGGCAATTAAAAATGCAAGAAGGTGGAGTAGGTACCTAACCTATATCGCACTGGTAAACTCGGAATATTGATTTTTTGACGTTGTGTGACGTCATAAGGCTTTCGAGTACAAAGGCCAGTCAGATGGGCTGGGCTGGAGCATGCACTATGTGCCGGGATTGCGCCGCCGCCTGACCCCGCCACTCTGCCGTGACGTCACAGCCATGACGAGCGACTGTCACCTGACGTGTCTCACCGGCCACCACAATATCTGTTGACCCATTGACGTGATGTGACTCTAACTGCACCCGGGTACGAGTGCCGATCGCATTACGTTGTTTGTTAATACAAGTGGAAGAGTAACATCATAGAGAGGGTAACAAGTGCATTTGTTCAGTCTCAATGCTAAACTAAGGGTACTCTGGCTTACATGCCATTTTAACGGGGCAGTAGCTTGCATGCCAGCTACCGGCACATGGCAAACTGGATACATTGCCAACCTAAACTTCTAAACAGTACGTCCGAATATTAAATATAGTGAATCTACTTGCATACCAGTGAACGTATAAAATTTGAAAGAAATTGGTATTTGCATGGAGCTGGCATGCAAGTGTGTCTGCTACAAGCATGTGTATGCCCGCCTTTAACCTATACCTGTTGCTATATTGAGTCAATGACGTCATAAATCGTCTGAAACAGATGTATAAGGCCAATGATGATTGAGTCAAATGATTGTCCTTTTAAAAATCTTGTAGAAGTGTTTCGTATGCAATTACCAAGGTTTAGGTATACGAAATTGAAGGTATTATGAACTCAAGTGATGCTGATACGACGCTGATGATAAATTATATGATGAGATGAGGATGCTGAGGGTAAATTATAATCGTCATCAACCGTTTAAAAAACAATTAAGCACATTAAGTAAGTGATATGATCGTGATGCACACGCTATCTGACGTAAAAACTATGAGTTACAGTAATGAACACTGTGGGTGTTGATACATGTATCTACTTTTCTGCAGTGATACCCTTGCAATTGCATTTTAAAACTGTTTTGTTATAAAACAACGAATGGCTCTCTGTCCGTTCAGTTCAGTCTGAAATAGTCTAATGAAAATTGCTATTGAGAGAAATTTATTAGAATACAACCTTCCTCGGGAAATGCACGCAAACTGACACCCAGCACTCTTCAAGACTATCGCGAGATAAACCATGAGTTTTGGATCCTTATACTTTCTTCTCTTGTTTGTATAACCGCTGTTTTATCGTCTACTATCAAATGACAACAATTTAGCGTAGCAAGAACATTTTATGCGATTGCCACAGGAGTTTTAAAAGTGTATAAATATTTGTTCCAGCGTGGCTAACAGTGGTGCTATGGACGTTCGGGGCGGGCGCGGGGGCGGGCGCCGCGGGCCCGCTGGGCCCCTCGGACCGGCCCGAGGCCTACTTCAACGGCAGCTCCTACATCCGCCTCGGGCGCCCCATCTCGCTCAAACAGCTCGTCGGTCTCAGCTTCCGGACTTGTGTTGGTAAGCTATTACGCTGGTGAATGAAATTGACATTTGATAGTTACTTTGCAAATTCATGACCCGAGGTGTCTTCGTAATACGCAAGATTTATGAGATTGATTAAACATACAACTTTTCTTTTTTATTGTAATATTTTTGGGCATGACCATAAGGTATATTAACGGTATTTAAGTAATAATATTAGGTATGATGTGATTTGTTTGCCTGTTGCCGTGCGCTATGCTTGTGCGCGGAGAGTTAGGTAGTAAAAGAAAAGTTAATGGTGTTCGAGTGCCGCTGATAGCAATAACGCGAAGTATAATTTTATAATAAGTACCATTAATTATGTGCCGGCAACATAATCTCCAATGGATTATTATTGAACCGCCAAGCCGGGGGGCCCCACTCCTTGAAAGGACAATAACTCCAACACTATTGTGTTTACTCATCCACAGATCGAAAGGTCATTTAGCAGACCATAAAATAATCAAGTTCCTCATTTTCGTAAATCTATTCGTAAAAAACTTATTTAAATACCACAGAATGATTAGGCGGCGGCCATCAGCCATGTCTAATGTGAGGTCATGCCAAGTCATGGCGTTGGCGTGGAAAACCTGGTGCTAGCTGCTGTCGCGGGTCATTGTCTCAGGAGTGCTGGTCGCCGGCGCAAAAACCAGTGCGACGTGGATCCGCGCATCAATCACGCGCAGTGATTATGAAACTCATTATCGCGCAGCTGCGTGCGCCGACCGCCGCGCGACGCACGCGCATCTGTTTTTGCCGCAGATTATGTGATACACGCACTTACGCATGCCTCCACTGATCACTGTCACACGGTGTACGATTTGAGTAGTATAAGATAAAGTTTTTGAAGAGTTACCATTGAAATTAATATTAGATAGGTACATCGCCTACGCATCTTCCTTCGTAAAGAAGAAGTCGCACTCCGAAATATTCTTGTGGGTAATATTCGTATTTTGAGAAATATTTGCCCACGAGTTCTGATATACATTGTTTGGTCGAAAATTTTTCGCACGAGCTCCGGACGATGGACTCTGCCTCGCCGGCTCCCTGGAGCAGAACCGTAGAACCAGCGCTAGCGCATGCGGTTACGTCGCTTGCGTCACACCGTGCGGACGCTGCTATCCATTACACTGTCTTCTTCGACATTCCATCAATGACTAATCATTAATACGCCGGTGGTATGCGCTATCGAAACATTCGTGACAATCGACTGTAAGCTTGGTACTCGCTTGCTTTCAGTTAATTCAAACAATATTAATTTTGAACAATAATATCACATGACTTTGTGACGGACTTCTTTGTTTCTTTGGTTTTGAAAACTTACCTGTCGTAAAGTATACTGAATATACAATGTAACAGGTGTGCCGTTGCGGCATGGGATTAGTATTTTAGGCAGCCATTAGCTGATCTAATCTGCCAGTTAGTCGTTTAACCCCCAACTAATACTGCAACCATCACATGTTCACAGCGAATTAGTTACTCTTCATCGTCTGCAAACGAGCTGGAACCGCACGACACACGCGTGGCCGCACTTTCATAACCATATCTGCGACCCACAGCTAATCATTTCTCACGCTCATTATACTTATTACTACACGTAAAATATATTGTTTAAACATAGTGGTACATTACAAGCTGAGTATACTAATGAATGGTGTGTGGGATCAAGTATTATGTAACGCGCCGCAGTTTGATCGCGTTACGGTCACAGTAAATATTTACATGTAGTGGAAATAGCGCTTTGTAATTACCACATTTTCTGTTTTTGAGCTCAGGTCTCAGGCTAGGCAAATACTTATTTTTAGCTTTCTGCAAGTGCAAATAAGAGTTGGTGTATTCCACAATATATTTTTAATATATTCCGTATTATTTTTTTCCAAATAATATGATCGCATGGCACGTAAGTGCACCGATATATTCAATTATTTACTTCTTATAATTATCATGCCACCAAGATTGACATTGAACTTCATTGAAAATATTGATGTTAAAGTTGTCGCAAAACACGACAAGAGGTTTTCTAGCATGTCAACCAGTTTGCACGCGATGTTGATTGGATATTGACTTCGTTTACTCATCAGATGAAACAGAAAGTATTATAAGGGTTTGTTTGGTTTTTTAATAAAATGTAATTATTTCTGGTGAGTATTCAATCAACGTGTGTTCACTACAATAGTCATGTTGATAGCCGCGCGTGATTCAGCCATTTGTTTATTGTGCGTTATTTTGTTTGGCCGCAGACGTGTGGATCGACCAGGGTAAACCATCTGCTTTCTCATTGTATCTGCTATGTCAGTAGTAAACATTGCCAGTAGTACCCGTAGTGTAGTTTGTAAATAGGTTCGCGACACCATAACCTCACCTGATAGATACGATTTAAGACATAATTTGCATTTTTGTCGTCGCTTATGTTCGAGACCATAATATAATGAAGTAGACTTTGACCTGTGAGTCAACTTATGCGCAGGCTCGAACATCGAGGGCGTATAGTCCTCGGAATTAGCAACTGATTAGGAGTTAAGTACCTACCACATGTCTTTAGAAAGGTTTTGTGGCTTCCAAATTCATCTTCGTAAGTAAACTTATGACGGGCCATTGGTAAGGAACACAGTTAAGTGCGTAAGCGTGTGATAATAATATTTCGAATACATTTACATATGTCATCGTCTTGTTAAATCGGGTGACATCAGCAGGTCATGCACATACTTAGTACTCATGTATATTGTCGTATGTCGTGCCATGAACCGATTTATTGATCACACTGAAAGGTTAGTGGACAGTGATGTATTCTCGATATTAGAGTTGTATAATACAATACCCGGCCAGTTTCACTCGGTCGACACGCTCCGCTCGGTATAATTATTGTAATCAATTCGAAAGCTGAGAGCCTTTCAGGTTTTATAGTTTGTTAGTGACGTGAGGAGATTACCTCGTCCAAATATTACGAAATGTAAGCTAGTGTAAACATTGTTCGTCGTATTTACTCAATACGGTTTAAAGGAGAATGGGCGAATCTGGTCCAAGAACCTCCACTGATGAGACTTATATGTAATGAAAGCTTATGCTTTCCCTATGAATCTGGCAAAGTTCTATCAGATTCTGTCCCGGGGTTCTTTTTTTACGGCCATGTTTGTCCTGGCTAAAAATGTGATAAAATACAGTGGGAGCTAAAATCGGCTCAATATTTGTTGCTAGATAACTAAGTCTACATAAATAATTATGTATCATATTGTATATCATTTTAAAGAGGATCTTTTCCAGAATCCGAAACATAAAAAAAAAACAAAAAAATCTTTATGTAAGCGAATTATACTCAATTTACATCTGCAGCACCATTGTTTCTCGGTAGCTAAGTTCAAGTTTCATGCCTTTTACCCCTTCCAAAAGTATCTTACCGATTTCTTTTTTATATTGCTTCCGGAATTTGATCTGAGTGATAATAACAAGAAAAATAAATAGACACCTCTCCGATAGAGACCGCCTAAGCTATTGCCTATTGCAAGAAATCGTCATCATTAGCAAGTCATTACGGTATTGCATATAAGCTTATCAGCAACTTGGAACTTGGTCCAAGAACCTCCACTGGTGAGACTTGCATGTAATGATAGCTTATACTTGTCCTATGATTCCGGCAAAGTTCTATCAAACTCTGTCCTAGGGTTTTTTTACGGCCATGTTTGTCCTGAGTGTAGTGGACTGCAAAATCACCTCAGGATTTGTTGTCGAAAAACTATTTAACTAAGTCTATATACATAATTATATATCATAATGTATATCAATTTTAAAGGGGAAGGTTATCAGAATCAGAAACACAAATAAAAAAAATGCATTATGTAAACGACTTTTAGCTAACTCACGTCCGTAGCACCATTTTTCTCAGCAGCTACGTACGAGTTTCGCGCCTTCCAACCTTTCCAAAGGAGCCCAATCATTTTTTCCTTCTTCTGATATTGCATTCTTAACTTGACAAGTGACAACAACAAGAAATAAAATAGATACCATTCCGATAGAGGCCGCGTAAGTTATGGACCTATTGCAAGATAACGTACTCAAAGGCTAGTCATTATAATCCAACAGACGTAACATGATTAGAATGCGGGAGGACGCAAATGTAGTATGTTTTCTTTCACCACAATCTTGTTTTATTAATCCAGGCTTATAGCTTGTATTATAAATAATGCCGTATGGTACAACAAACGTATCGTAAACGTAAGGTTGCCTGGTAGTATTTGCTACCTTGGCAATAAAGCCGCCTTTTGCACCAGTTATTGCCTGAACTTGTTTAATAAATGTGTTTCTTTTGTATACAATAGAGTCATTGTAACACATTTATTAACCTCTCATATGCCGAGATACCAGACACAATAGATTTTACATTGTGTCTGGTCGAGATCCGCGTTCCGGCGTTCGAAAGATTAAACAAGTTCAGGCAATAACTGGTGCAAAAGGCGGCTTTATTGCCAAGGTAGCAATTACTACCAGGCAACCTTACGTTTACGATACGTTTGTTGTACCATACGGCATTGTTTATAATACAAGCTATAAGCCTGGATTAATAAAACAAGATTGTGGTGAAAGAAAACATACTACATTTGCGTCCTCCCGCATTCTAATCATGTTACGTCTGTTGGATTATAATGACTAGCCTTTGAGTACGTTATCTTGCAATAGGTCCATAACTTACGCGGCCTCTATCGGAATGGTATCTATTTTATTTCTTGTTGTTGTCACTTGTCAAGTTAAGAATGCAATATCAGAAGAAGGAAAAAATGATTGGGCTCCTTTGGAAAGGTTGGAAGGCGCGAAACTCGTACGTAGCTGCTGAGAAAAATGGTGCTACGGACGTGAGTTGGCTAAAAGTCGTTTACATAATGCATTTTTTTTATTTGTGTTTCTGATTCTGATAACCTTCCCCTTTAAAATTGATATACATTATGATATATATTTATGTATATAGACTTAGTTAAATAGTTTTTCGACAACAAATCCTGATGTGATTTTGCAGTCCACTACTGTACACTCAGGACAAACATGGCCGTAAAAAAACCCTAGGACAGAGTTTGATAGAACTTTGCCGGAATCATAGGACAAGTATAAGCTATCATTACATGCAAGTCTCACCAGTGGAGGTTCTTGGACCAAGTTCCAAGTTGCTGATAAGCTTATACGCAATACCGTAATGACTTGCTAATGATGACGATTTCTTGCAATAGGCAATAGCTTAGGCGGTCTCTATCGGAGAGGTGTCTATTTATTTTTCTTGTTATTATCACTCAGATCAAATTCCGGAAGCAATATAAAAAAAATCGGTAAGATACTTTTGGAAGGGGTAAAAGGCATGAAACTTGAACTTAGCTACCGAGAAACAATGGCGCTGCAGATGTAAATTGAGTATAATTCGCTTACATAAAGATTTTTTTTGTTTTTTTTTATGTTTCGGATTCTGGAAAAGATTCTCTTTAAAATAATATACAATATGATACATAATTATTTATGTAGACTTAGTTATCCAGCAACAAATCTTGAGTCGATTTTAGCTCCCACTGTATTTTATCACATTTTTAGCCAGGACAAACATGGCCGTAAAAAAAGAACCCCGGGACAGAATCTGATAGAACTTTGCCAGATTCATAGGGAAAGCATAAGCTTTCATTACATATAAGTCTCATCAGTGGAGGTTCTTGGACCAAGTTTCATACAAAAGTGCCCATTGTCATTTTTTAAGTATTTTTTGGCATGAAGCAAGTTCATAAACTCCTGCCAAGTTGTGAAACCCATCCGAGGTAATCTATGACAAGTCACGTCAATAAAAAGGAACAGCTTGTCATCCGTGATAGCCCTGTATGGGCGCGTGACTTATATCGTAATTTCACGGGTTCAATCCCGGGTCGGGCTCAAAAGTTAAAAAAACTGTGTTTGACTTTATGTTTGGATCATAGACAATTAATATCACGTGGTTTCCATAATCAGTGCCAGTTTTAACAGGCTCCCCCCCTATTATATGCGATTTAAACATCGCTGGAGATGACTCGGTGTATATGCTATACACCTTTGCCTACCCCTTCGGGGGCTATATTATGTTAAATTTTTATGAAAATTGAAGACATCACTAACAGTCGCGTCTCATTTTCATTGATGTATGCTTCTAATATTTCCACTCTGAAGAGAAGAAGAAGAATATAAACTTCAATGCGCGGTACGAGTTATATCTGTCTTAGTACAGAAGCTAGTGTTGTGACGTTCATTAGCATAGTGATGTATCAGTCGAGATTAGGACGATCGATTATGTTCCATCTAACACTGCATATGTGCTGAAAACATGTATTTCCGCTGCAAGATAGTGGTAACAGCTGTCGGAATGTCTTCCGCTCTGTCGCACCTGCCGCCCTAGTATAACCGCACCAGTGGCCCCGCGGGCGGCGGGTCGCTGACATTGATACCATATCCAAGGTTTCAAGTTACACGGGATACTTTCCACGGGTGTGGTAGGGTTGAATATCGTCATAGAGACGTCTCTGGTTCGCCACCTCTATCCACCTTACCTACCCTACGGAATTTTGGAGTTAAAAAAGCGATGTTTATAAAGTTTAGACTTCGTATTGTATTTTATAAGTTAACGATGGTCTTTTTCTAAAATGTGATGACTGGCTAAAAATAATTGTGTGTGAGTTTTGCGTGTATCATCTCTGTACGATTTTCCTGATGTCATTTCCTGAATTGCGAGCACCAAGTTATTAAAACCCACATTTAAATAAGTCAAGTACGTCTATCTTGCAAAGTATTTTTGTTACGGTTGCCTACTTAAAGATACGCAAACTCATAGTTATATATGCGTCAATTGCAGGCGGCGGTCTATTCTCCCAGCGGTTCGAGGGCTACACCCTGCACGTGACGGCGACGGTGGAGCAGGTGGTGGTGTCGTGGGCGCGGCCGGGCCAGCAGCGGCGCGAGGTGGGGCTGCCGCGGGAGACCCTCGACAACCGGTGGCACTGGGTGGCGCTGCGCTACCGGCCCAACCCGCCCTCCATGCTGCTAGAGGTCGACTCCGACCAACAGGTACACCACACATCTCTATCCACCGATCCGAATATTAGCCCGTCGTCCTTCATGCATAAAATAACCTATTTACGTCCTGCTGGACACAGGCGGAGGCCTGCGTTGAACGAGGCTGTTGAACGAGATGAGCCTCATTCAACCGGAGGGGGTATGGAGGGGCGTCACCATATATTTTTAATAATAAAAGGTAGCCCCCTAATCTAAAGTATATTGTTTTAATGTACCAGTGTCGTTGAAATTCGTGTTTTGTCATTAATTATCCTGAAGTTTATAAGTCGGTGACAAATATTTTGCGCCTCGCCGCCTCACGTCGTGTTCGGAATATAAATGGCGCATCGTACATCCAGTTTGGCACGACGGCGGCGGCGGTGGTTGACATTGCCATTTATTTCGTGAGTCACGCGGTGCGCGCGCGCACCTCCTGTATCGAATGCACGCTCTTACTCAAGGATACCAATAAAATGAGGAAATGTGATCAATATTTCCGGTTGCAGGTAATATTTTCAGATATTGTCCGATTATAACGTTATTGATAATAGAGAATACAGACGTGTTTTGACTATAGGAGTAGTAATTTGTCACGCGCCAATTGATAGATTATTTTCCAATTGATAATTAATGAAAAAAAAAATGAGTGGATGGCAATAGACTTGCCCTATTACTGGGCACAAACAAAACATGAATTCAAACTTAATAACTAAATCGAATTCAGTGGTTTAGAGCCTAAGCCGGGATTCAAACCCACGACACTACTAAGTAAGACGATGTCACTATATGATGATGATGATGTCCTCCCAGACGTATCCGTCGACGGCGACACCCTTAGCTAGACACGACACTATATAGACACGACAAAACCTACCTGTCTAAAGAAACAAGTTTAAAAACGTATCTTCCGCTGTATTACTTTAGATACATATTTGTAGTTTGATGTTATGTTTTAGTATAAAGAACTAATTCTACGAATGCGTTTCGCTTTGCGCGAGAGTGCTTTGTGCTTTGCGTGAAAGTTTTCACCCGCGGTGGCGTGAACCAGATATTATAGCAATGTTGTGTAGAGCAGGTTGGACAACATAGGACGATTAGAACGCATTTTTACATATATATGCTCTTTCTATTCAAGGCTGCTATAAAATGGCCCTCTTTACGATATCCTGACAGGATATATTAGGATACAAATTGTTATTAATGATGATATTGTAACATAATACGCCAAAAATAAATAAAATTTCGGTATTTGTGAATTTCTTCTATCAGTTAAGTAGTTTTTCAGTAAGTTGGAAGTAAGATCAGATGTAAAATGCTTTCACTTGCTATACCTAAACGAGATAAAATACGAAGAAGAAAATGACAAAAATATATTAGTTGAAGTGCAGGAGAACAGACTGCAGTCACTGTGAGCGAGGGAGCGTGTTCTGTTTCGCTCTTCCGCACGCTGTTCCATTCCGCTATGAAAAAAAAATCCCAGGACCTCCGGATCGTGAGCCCAACGCTCAACCACTGGACAACGGAGGCCGTTGACGGAATAGTTAAACAATAGGGTTTGGCTGTTAAAAGGGCATTGGGTCTTATGACTTTAAAGGAACTTAAGCTTTCCACTGTGCATCAATGTAAGAAACCGCGCCGACTGTAATTATGTTTGTGCAGGTGATATCTAACGTGACGTGGAACCCGGAGCTGCTGTCGATGGGTGCGCTGGAGGCGGGCGGCGCCGTGGTGCTGGTGGGCAACGTGTTCAGCGGCTGCGTGCACGAGGGGCCGCAGCTCGAGTTCCACGCGGCGCACGCGCAGCTACACAACGTCGTCTTCGGACACTGCCCGCTCACCACTGACGAATGTAACTACATTGTATGCTATTATCACAAACGACATAACATAACATAAACGTCCCACTGCTGGCATCAGGCCTCCCCTTGATCAACCCGAGGAGGCATTCGCCAGGGTAGTCATGCCGTCCAAAGGGTTCCGACTGGCCTTAATGACATGTGTCAATTTCCAAGAGCGTTCGTTTACCTGTACAGATACCGTATCCAAAATGTTTAATGTCTACTGCGCTGGATGCTGCTGAAACGAGCGGAATAATAGAAGATATTGCCAATTATGTTTAATATCCTTTCCGTGAGATTATTATGTGTGTTTCTGTGAACAGGTAAAGACAGAAAAGACGTTCTACGCGAGCCTCCGAAAGACCATTGCTACAATGAACCCTGCATGCGACACGGAACTTGCATATCGCGACATGACAGGTAACATCTACCGTACATAATAATAATGCTTGTGTTTCGCGGCTTATATGTATTTTGTTCTAATAATGTTGGGTTCTCATGAAATACAACACCCGTGGACCATCTACGATCGTTGACGATCTACTCTAAACCGGCGTGCGTGTATGAAACGTTTGGTAAATGTGGAGGAAACAAGAGAAGTGTGTCAAGATCGAATGGAGCTAATGGAATTCCATAGTTTCTGCTTACCCCGGTGGGAAATAGGAGTGAGTTTATGTATGTCTGTAGTTGTTATGAACTCTTTATTTATTTGTCATTACGTTGTCACGAGCACAAATCGTCTAAAGTTCTTTTTGGGAGTTGTAGTCGGGGCGCTTCTCGGCAAAGCGGGGTGTTTGCGACTCAAGCTAACCCATTTTATGTTACCTCCGTACGAATAATGATTGAACACTTAGTAAGTCACGACGGTTTTATAAAGAGAATAGAAAGAAAGAGAGGAAGCGGACCAAATTAAAGAAAAGGCGAACGTCGTGTCTTGTAAGATAAATCACAGAATTGGCCTTTGATAGGCGAAAATGGAGAATGCATCACCGGCAAGAGCGTGGCGCTTAAGTTAATAAAAAAATATAATAATTTATTATTATTATTTATTAAGTACACTAGCAGCAAAAGCTGATGCGTGTACGTCACTGCACTTGGGTTTTTGTTTTTTGTAATGTTTTTTATGTGTTTGTTATTGCCAAAAAAGTGGGTACAATTCTTTCCTTAACATAGCTTAGTCTTAGACACAGATATAAATAGGTAGGTACCATAGCTGACTAAGTATAAGAATACTTGTATTACAGCCTATGATGCCTCTCTCCTGGATATTTGTGTTACTTAAGCTAGCGAGTATGCATACTTGTTACCAAAACAAAGAAATACAGAAGTTTTTAATGACTGGCTTATCAAAACAAAAAGACATCATTAATGGTGATGAATGATGAGTGTTGATGTGTTTCAGATATGAGTGCCACTGCACGGCGCGGTACACGGGCAACAACTGCGAGGTGGACGCGGGCGACCCGTGCCGCTCGGCGCCCTGCCAGCACGGCGGCCGCTGCGTCGAGGACGTGCGCGGGGACTACTCCTGCGTCTGCGAGCCCGACTACCATGGTACACACTCATATCACACCATACAAAATTCAATTTAAGAGATGTGTTGCTGGTGCAATTTCTTCTGCGCACCCATAACACCTTGCGAAATGACGTAGATTCGAACATTTTAAATGGACCTTCAACGAGTTTATCCATGATAGTTATCGTGTGTTACCATAAGCATAAGTGCAAGCGAGACAGACAGTCCACGCACGCGCGCGACCGTTTAAGACTAAAGTAAGACCCAGAGGGGGTGAGGTCAGCGATCGACACGAATTGGTGCGGGGCGGAGAGTTACCGTTCTATACGTAGTGTTATTCTTTGATAATTAGGTAACTCTACCTACTGATTAATTGTCTTTAAACTAATGCATGAGTCAAACTGCGATAATGTAGGTACATCTTGGTTGAGTGAAATAGTCAGAATCTTTCATATTATGTTGTTCATCATCATCAGCCCATTAACGTCCTCACCGCTGGGGCACGGGCCTAGGTAGGGTGGATAGGGAGATCGGGCCTTAAACCATCACGCGGGCCCAGTGCGGATTGATGGTTATTAACGACTGCTAATGCAGCTGGTACCAACGGCTTAACGTGCCTTCCGAAGCACGAATGAGCTCGAGATGAAAACTTTTTTTTGTGGTCACCCATCCTATGACCGGCCTTTGCGAAAGTTGCTTAACTTCAACAATCGCAGACCGAGCGCGTTTACCGCTGCGCCACCGAGCTCCTCGTTGTGGTGTGTTGTATTATGTTGTTAAGTAACTAGAATCTTTGGCTCTGTATAGTGTACCTATCTTTCCATTTTCGAAATCATGTACTTATACTTTGTTAAGTGTGTGTGTGTGCGCGTGTGCAGGTGTGTTCTGCGAGCTGGAGGTGTCCCCGCACCCGCTGTGCGAGGGCACCCCCGCGGGCCCGTGCCGCAACAACGGCAGCTGCAGCGTGCCGCCCGCGCACGACTCCTACGTGTGCTCCTGCCCGCCCGGTAACTATACGCATGCCATTGTCTTGGTTCGTGGTAGGTGCTAGCGTGTTTAGTTACTACCACAAATACTGAAAAGTTATTTAGTCTAAAAGCCCTAAAAGTAGATCGTAAATAACTTTCAGAGACCCTTATTCATTACATTTCGACCTAATTCATTATTTTTTGAATTGAATTTTTGACATGACATTTAAATTGATAAATGTTTACATAATCATGATTTATAATTACCGTAATGTAGTTTATTTAATTTTATATTAAAAGTACCTAACTGCCAATAATCTGTTAGTTTACTCATGTAACGCATGTTGTATAAAGCTAGCGCTGACTAATGACGCTCGTGTGTGTGTAGGCTACACAGGACGCAACTGCGAGACGGACGTGGACGAGTGCGCGGGCGCCGCCGCCGCCTGCCTCAACGGCGGCCGCTGTATCGACGCCATCAACAACTACACCTGCGACTGCACCGATACAGGTAACTAGTGCTTGAACGTATTTAGGCCAGCTGTACACGAAAATAACATACATACATCAAATTCTAGTACACTGCACGTTTTATTGCGCATACTATAAATAGTTATACCAGGCGTGATATTTGTCGTTACAACAGGTTGTTGCTCTTGCAGGGTACACAGGCGCGCGGTGCGAGGTGAACGTGAACGAGTGCCTGGAGGAGCGCGGCATCTGCGGGCACGGCGTGTGCTACGACACGTACGGGTCGTTCGTGTGCGCCTGCCAGCCCGGCTACACGGGCGAGCGCTGCCACACGGTGCGTGGCCGCGGCGGCCGGGGGGCGGGGGCGGGGGTGTCCGTGCTGGGTGCCGTGTGTGACGCGTGTTGTGTTGCAGATGTCGGCGTGCGCGTCGGGCCCGTGCGGCGCGGGCGGCGCGTGCGTGGAGGAGGCGGGCGGCGCGGGCTTCCGCTGCGTGTGCGCGCGCGGCTGGCTGCCGCCCACGTGCCACGCGCCGCTGGCGCCCGCGCCCGCGCCCGCGCCCCCCACGCCCCTCGCGCCCGCGCCCGACCACCCCGCCTCGTGCGCCGACCACGTGTGCCCGCCGCGCTCCCACTGCCGCGACTCCGGTGATTGCCCATATATTGTACATTAAATCGCTTCCTCACACAACACTAAATCCCTCCGAAAATGCATTTCTCGGGAATGTGGGTTCCCTCACGATGTTTTCCTTCTTCGTTGAGCACTTGATAAACATTTACGATGCCTGAGAAAGTATTTTCCGGAAATGTGACCTGATATCGGTCGAAAAGTGGAGTGGAGTCGCTTCTGTGAAGTAATCTCTCTCTATGTCACAGGTATGCCGAGTATGGTGACCGGCGTCGTGATCTCCAAACAAGTCACTTGTGTGTGTGATGTCGGCTACTATGGTAAGTCTACGATATTGTAGCTCCATAACAACATAAAATCACGTGTATATCCCCGAAGTGGTAGGCAAAGCTACATAGTACCCACTCCTCGTCAGCTATGTTTAAGTCCCATGGAATAGGGGGCAAACCTATTGCCATTAACCAAGCATAAATTCTGGAAACAAAGTTATGTCAATTATGTGTGATTCATACTTCAAAACATGAAAGTCCAATTCAGCCCGTTTCGAGCCTGTATCGGGATTGAACCCGAAACACTATGATGTAAGTCACGCGTTCTCCATTGGGCTTTAGCGGATTGAAACAGGATCATCACGGGTTTAGACAGGGAGCTCATGGATTTCTATTATAACTCCATACATCCGGGTTCGATTCCCGATGGGGATGCTGATGAAATCACTTTGTGAGACTGTCCTTTGTTTAGTAAGGACTTTACTGGCTTGAACCTGATTGTCCGAAAAAGTAAAATAATTCGGTGCTTTTAGGGCACGTTGGTCCCGGCTATTAGCCATTTTTTTAATTAGCTAACGCGCAGTGGAGCAGCGTGGTGGAGTATGCTCCATACCCCCTCAGGTTGATTGTGCCCAGCAGTGGGACGTATATAGGCTGTTTATGTTATGTACATCCAAAAGATTAGAAGGATAGTAGGACACGTATATTTCTCTTATACGGATTATCCCCAGGCGCCGCGGGGTTGTCTCCCAACTGTACGACGCTGGAGAACGCGTGCGAGGCGGGCGTGTGCCTCAACGGGGCCACGTGCGCGCTCGCCCCGGACCACTTCAACTGCACGTGCGCGCCCGGGTACAAAGGTATGCACCTCGCGCCTTGATAATGTGCAAGTTGACTATTTTGTGTACGTAGTATAAGGCTTGCCTACTAGGCATTTACAGCACGAGGCGGAATTACGTGACTGCCTTTATAAAGTATGCGCGCAAGTGCTGGTCACCGCCTGAGGTGTGTGATTGACTAGACCTCACTAGACTGACATTGATTGACCGATTGAGTCACTTGAAGTTTGTCTACCTCCCCTCTCCTGCCGCTCTAGAGTAGTGATTAGCATTTGCGCGTAGACTATAGTATAGCGTTGTGTTTAGTATCAGGCAATAAATTCCAAGTATAAACTACGGCAGTTTGGCTACACAGTGGGCGGACGGCCTAATGTTATCTACATGCATGGAATGTGTAATTACGCCGGTAGGGCGTGCGCTGTGCCGTGCATATGTGCTGATTAGTACTCTGTAACAGTATAATAGTTGGCTCAATTCTGCTGTTCGAACAACAAATCCAAGTTTGAAATACGAAAATGAAATGAATGTAGCATATATGTTTTAATATCTTGGACGAATTACTTTATAATGCATCCATTGAACATAATGTTTTCTGTCATATTGTTCAGTTATATTTTATTTGTGTCTAAATGGTTTTGTCTTTCATATTTAAAGACATTTCTGAGCGTAATCGTGTTTTTATAGAGCATTTGCTGTATAGTTTTTTCTAGAATTGAATCGCAATGTCTATCATATTTCTCAAGTTCGTTGCTTTGATGACGCTTACTCTCAGAAATGGTTTAATGTTTGTGAATTAACGTTTGTTTGTTTTGTGAATTTAATGTGTTGTGATTTGTTTACTTTGTTGATGCATGCGGAACTGCCACCAGAATATAAGCGACTACATTATATTCATTTTTAAAGACTTGATTATTACATAAATATAAATACAGCTTATCGCGGTGTAACTAACTGGACTCTACTACCGTTCTGGGTATATATAATACTTCGCAAAATGAGACCCAGAACAGGGATGGTTGGGAAGAGAAGGAGGAGGTCTTTGTCCAGCCGTAGAACACACATATAAGGTTTCCGTTTTTCCTTTTGAGGTTCGGAGCCTTAAAAAAATGGGTAACACATAGCAAAGACGCATTTTGTAAATGAAGGACTGCGCTAATAATAAAGAGCTGTCAAATTAAAATTAGGTTACGTTTGTATCCGCCCGAACAGACAGATACCATTGTCCCACTACTGGGCAAAGTAGTGCCGGTTTTCTGCGGACTGCTACCAATCTGTCCGGTAGGCATCGAGATCTTTATGCCACGTATAAAATGGGCGGTTAGGTGCGTTGTTATTCTGGTGGCGTGTCCCGTGTCCCGCGAGCCTTGTGCCGTGTGCCTTGTGCCGCGCTCACGTGGTGTGCCCGCGCCAGGCGCGTACTGCGAGCAGGCGGCGCCGGCGCCGGCGGCGGCGGGCAAGGCGCTGGCCGAGCTGCGCGCCGAGCGCTGCGGCGCCGCGCCCTGCGACCACGCGCGCGCCTGCCACGACCGCGTGAGTAGTGCGCGCTGCTTGCTTGGCTGGAACGGACGTTTATTGTCGTAGTAGTTTCATTAGTACTGTACATATGTTCACTTGGCTATGTAGAGTTTAAGGCGGCTTTCCATTAAAGCGGAGACGAATGGAGACGAAATGAAGTGGAGTTGACAATCACTGTGATTGTGATTGTTCGGTTCCGCACGTGTTCTCTCCTCTCCGATTCAATGGAAAGCGACCCTTACCACATGTATTTAAATACTAAAGTACGTATAGAACTTTTCCATATATATATATATATATTGACTGATGATTGATAAGACCATATATATATAAATACGAGTACATCTGTACACGATATATTTTTGATGCACCCAGTTTAACACGCACTACACGTTTGACAATTTAATTTATCACATTAAGTGTGGAATTCGATTAAATTCACAGTACTATCGAGCGAGACACTCTCACAAATCATCGCAAGAGTATAAGTTGCTGTGTTAAATTACATATAATAATTTAAAAATAATCTATTGTATTTTTAGAGCGTTATGATATGATGTGTGTAAACACACAGGCCGGAGGATTTCACTGTGAGTGCGAGCCGGGGTGGACGGGCGTGCGCTGCGACACGCCGGCGACGCCGGGCGCGGGCGCGGCGGCGGGGGAGCCGTGCGGGGGGCGGGCGTGCGTGCACGGCACGTGCCGCGAGCGCGACGGCGAGGCGGCCTGCGAGTGCCGGCCCGGCTACGGCGGCGCCGCCTGCGACCACGCCGCCGACTGCCGCGCCGCCGGCTGCGGGCACCACCAGGTAACGCGTGCCGCCAGCGCATCATGTTTCACATAACATAGCTGTGGGTTATATACACCCACTGCCCACAACCTATTGCCATTATCCAGGCCCAGTAGCTCTAATTTTACTTACAAACTATTGGACAATGCCACACGCCAGGTCCCATTCGCGTACTCTGTAGCATTGTTGGTTCATATATGACCTCCTAGCTACTGATCTGATACTATAAAAAGGCCTTAACAAAACCAATGTTCAGTAGCCCCTAGTGTCGATAACTGTCCAGTTTGACACGTGCGTGTATTGGCAGGAGTGCGTGGAGCAGGGCGGCGCGTGGCGCTGCAGCGCGGCGGGCGCGGAGTCGGCGTGCGCGTCGTCGCCCTGCAACAACGGCACCTGCCTCGCGCTCGACAACGGACTCTTCCGCTGCCAGTGCCCGCCCGGGAACAATGGTACGCATACTATATATCTACAATACAAACTTAGTATTATCAAACCTTTACACAATTAAAAAAATATGCAAGAAATACATATACAAAATGCGTATTCAAATCTAGACGTCTCTGACATCTCGTAGAACTTTCTAAACTTATTTATTTCCACACCTTTTGCTTTGACACCAATACATTACACGCAGTATACAGCGATATCCATATACCTTTATGTTTTCCAACTATGTATTAATGTGTGTATATTTTAATGTTGTAAATGTGTATGTGTGTCGAAGGTTTTACCTAAATAAACTTTTTTATTATTATACATAAATACAGTAGTTTTTAAGTCTATACTTTGCCTCGTAGTCAAATTATACCATTAGATGATCAATTAAGGTTATGCTAGTTATTATACCGGTATGAAATGTAAGATACGGTAAAACGGTAGCGCAAGCTTAACCGATTTTATAGCCCTGATTATAAACATCAATTATACAAGTTTAAGTAAAATAACGTCTGTCGCTGTGTTTAAATTGTTTTAATACACTTCATACATTCTTTGTAATCAACATACATTACTATCACAATGCAAATGCACAATATAACTCGGATTTATCTATCGTCAGAGAATACTTTGCCAATCATGTAGGCAGGAGTATCGCGTAGTCTTTTCCCCTTCAAGGTGACAGCATACGGCAGTACGGAGGGGTACCGCCGGTGCAGGCCGCGCGCGCCCGGCGTCCACGCCGCCACGCGACACAGCGACCCCTTCTTGGCCGTCACCGACACCCACGCCACCGACGACAGCACTATATCACCACAACACCACTTTGGTCCTTCTCCTGGAAATTCCATTATATCTTCCTTTTTCTTCAATCCAGGCCAATTCTTGAGCCGCTCTGGCCCCCCCATAGGCACCGCAAACAACTCAGTGCCCAGAAACTTATCATACACCTCATCTGCATCCTCGGTCTTCGTCACAGTAATTGGTAAATTCTCCGAGCAGAATATTGTAAATCGACATGGATAAGAGCAGTCTATGTGGTCTATCCTGGCCAAACCTCCAATGAATAATGTATACCCTTTATGTAAGAAGTATGTTTGTGGCCTTATTACTTGTTTAGGTATGGTAGCCAGTAACTCTTCAGTGCTTAGCAAGGACAATATTTGATCTGGGTGTATGACGCCGGGAGTATCATAAAGCCAATTACTTTGAGCAAATAATTCATGTTTTTCATCTAACACCATTAAATTTTGTTTTTCCTTTTTTCCACCAAAAGCATCACAATGGCCTTGGGCATCTGAAAATGTTCTTCCAATGTGACCGATGAGAGCTGGTGCCTCTGGGTGTGGTCTGCCTCGTAGTTGGGCATTGCGAATCTCTTGCTCGACTTTTAATATTCTAGCTTCAGATTTGAGTCTTCGTGTTCTCTGTTGTATCTTCCAGCCAGAGGGCCTGTTGATTGGGAATTTCAAAAGGTTTAGGGTGGTGCCAGGCCACCGGCTGACTGTAGCTCTTTTGACAATGTCCACTGCGTGAACTTTGCAGTAATCTGATTGAAGTAAAGCATTGAATAAGGAACTCTTGCCGACGTTAGTACAGCCCACTAGGAACACGTCGCCTTTTGCCATCCAATACTTAAACATGGCAGAGATGAGATCCTCTACTCCGTAGCCAGTTTTGGCTGATATAAGCCCCACATATCTGATGTTGGCATCTGATAATTTTGTCTTGCTAAGTTCTATCATTAGAGATTCCTTGACTCTCTTTAAGTATCCATAACTGTCACCGGGAAGTAGGTCAACCTGAAAAACACATTAAGTGATTATATTTCAAGCTTTAAAGGTAAGACATAATTAATTTTGTAACTATTTTATTGTAACTTACCTTATTCCCAACAATGATGAGAGGCCTGTCAGTGCCGATGATGTCAACTATGCCGGGCCATATGGAGCATGGGTAGTCTAGCAGGTCTACCATTAGAACCACCAATGATTTCACATATCTGAAATGAATTTAAGATTACAGTTATATTATTTCACAATTTATTTGCAATATACAATTGAACATGTTAAAACAAAATAATAAGCAAAGACAAAGATAAAACTGTTACTGACTCATCTTTCTATAATCTATAATTAGACATAATAAAATCAATATTTAACTACCTGATAGACTGCAGCAGCTTTTCATATTCCTCTGGTTGCACACTCACATCCAGGGCAACATTGTACTCCTTGAGAAAGTGGCAGCGCTGGCACTCCATAGTCTTCAGCTCAATGTTAGTGCGGTGCTTGAAGATCTCACTGGGCAGGTACCCGGGGATGGCGGGGTCGCTGCAGTGCAGTAGTGCTCCACACCCACCACACGGCACATTGCTCACACCTGCACTTGGGTCAGGAGTGCCATATTTGTTTGACCACTCATCCGTTAAGTTATAATAATATTCTTGCTCCTCTGATTCTGTCATCTTACTATCATCAAAATGTTCATAGTTAACCATCCATTGATCAATGTGTGAGTGATCAAATTCAGATTTTGCATCTATAGTTTCTTTATTCTGAATAGTCTGGGTTGACTTTAATTCATCTTCGTTGATATCAACACGCGCCGTGTTACCGTAGGGCAACTGAAAAGTCGATTCAGGTTGACTTACTTTGCCGTCCTTGTTATCATCAGTTAACAGCCTATCTTTATCTACACAGTACCTCAGAGCGATCGGCAGAGGAGGCAGACTCTTATCTTGGTATTCTTTGGCCTGTACATGCTTAGCATCCTTGATGGTTTTGATAAAGTACTTAAAATAACCTAACTCTAGTTTCTCATGGTCCAAGTATGAGCTGAACGTTATTTTATCCTTATGTTCTTGTAAGAGCGTACTGAAATTTCCATTGTCCTGTGTTGTTTTTTTACCACTTTCTTTTATTTGGTCGCCGTTGATCGTTCTCGCGTGACAAATACGTTTGTTTGCCAATAATACACAACGCCTACGACATAACCTCAAAATGTTCTGCATTTGATAAGTCATGCTTGACGAATATTGTGTCTTTTCACTCTAATTGATTTATCATTTGCAATGTAATGTTAAGATGTACATATTTTATGTTACCATGATCTCAACAAAATAATTTCGTACGGGAAATAGGTCAAGCTGTCTGTTTGACAAATGCGCGACTTGACACTAACTAGTGCTGGCCAAAGCGGCCGATACTAAAAACCGGTTTTGTAACAATCGCATAGTTACCGGTTATATTGATGTTTATGGGAAAAGCAATTAGGGAATACTTATTGTAAATTATGAAATAATATTTTAATTAGTCATCTAGCGTATTCATTGCATTAGCTATTGTATTTGTGAAGAAGTGGCTATAATACAAAGGTCACCTTCGCTGTAGCGCTTGGAAGTAGGACAAGTTATTCTTTTTCATTTTATCTACTGGCGCCAAAGCAAGAACACACTTGAGTAAACTTTTGTTAAAATAAATGTGACTAATTTCTATGTTGAATGTAATTTAATTTAGGTTTAGTTTCTTTTTGTCAAATATCTTCTATAAATATTGCAAAATGTTGAAATTGAATAATTTGGCGATTATTTGGTTTTTTATATTTAAAGGTATGAGTTTTGTGAATAATTTTGTTTTGGAATAAATATGTGGTGGTTATAGATTTAAAAATATTGTTTCAGGACGATATTGTGAACTGGACATAGACGAGTGTATTTTGATGCCGAAGATATGTAACCAAGGAGTGTGTGTGAATGTCCCTGGCTCCTATCAGTGCTATTGTAAACCAGGTATGGTCCATAGTTACCAATATTTTTGAATATTATAAATGTTGTATTTGTAATTAATTGAATGTTCCTTGTGTATAGGCTATACGGGAGATAGTTGCGAACAAGACATCGACGAGTGTCTGTCGTCGCCGTGCAAAAACGGCGGCACCTGCCAGAACTTAGAGAACAATTACGAGTGCACCTGCATGGAGGGCTTTACCGGTTTGTTTACTGTCATTAGCCTGTCATTATGTGTAATTTGTGTAAGTGTATGGTAATGATATGTTATTGTTTGTAGGCAAGGACTGTTCGATCAACATAAACGAGTGTGAGACGAGCCCCTGCGCGGCGGGGTCGACGTGTGTGGACGGCATCGCGAGCTACTCGTGTGTCTGCCAGGACGGGCTCACCGGGCCCAATTGTGAAATCGACATCGACGACTGTGAGGTAACTCACTCACTACACTATAGATCATAGAAACAAGAGAGATGTGCCCCCAATACTAAATTACACGAGTCCGCTACATAGATTGACCAGCCGCTCATTGCGTAGTAAGACAAACGCTAGTTGTTACGCGATACCAAAGAAGTAAGAATGATGGGGAAAGTTTTATAATATGATCCTTGCTTCATATAATACGCTCGTTTTGTGCATATTTCGATCCCAACGGCTATGCTCCCGCGGCATATCTCTATACAACTGTACACTACACAATACATCTTGCACGAATTACTAAACTTAACATAGTAGTTAAGAAAATGCGTGTGAAACAATAATATACATTGTTTGCGCGTGAGACAGAGAGAAAGTTTTAAATTTGGAGTACGTCTATTGCCTATTATTAACACTTTTACGTTACTCTCAAACTATTTCGCAATTATATTCATTGTTTCATAAATAATACAATACAATAGTCGACCATTATGAACTCTGTACTAGTCGAGGTTACATATTATGTTGTAAAATGTAAATATTGACGACATAAATGATGCCTCAAATACAATGAGATACGCGACAGATTAATATGTTACTTAACTTTGGAACCAGTATTTCAATTAAACCTCGATAAATAAGACTGTGTCGGATTCAATTCCACAGTTGACAGGGACAATAGTCACAACATTTTTTATCGTGTCGTGTCTTCGTATTTCATTAGGTGTGTTCTGCGAAGCGTGTGTGTACAGTGTGTTTACCACAGTATCGTGTTTGCATTGCAGTCGCAGCCGTGCCGCAACGGCGGGCGCTGCGTGGACGCGCTGAACGGCTACACGTGCTCGTGCGCCGGCACCGGCTTCACGGGCGACGACTGCGGCGTCAACATCGACGAGTGCCTGTCGCAGCCCTGCCGCCACGGCGGCTCCTGCGTCGACGACGTCAACGACTACCACTGCAACTGCTACCCCGGATACACCGGTACACTCACTACTCACAGATAATTATTTACTGAAATACAAACTTAATTAACGCTATTACATATTTATTATAATAACTTAGTATATCCGGGTCCATGCCCTTCGTCGTCGTTTACAGCAATCATACATTTAATTCAACATATTTTAAATTACCCCATTTTCTTTGCTGCTTACACTCCTGTCTGAATCTGTAATTTATTCAGAATTTGTCATGAATGAAATATTTTTTTATTGACTTGTCAGTAAGTACATATAATAAGGTTCTTTTGAAACTCACTTTTTCAGTAAATGATATTGTGAATTATATGAAGAATACTCCTTAAAACGTAACATGGTTAGAGTAACATATCTTTCGTCTCTTTCGCGCTAGGCGAAGTACTATACATCTGTCTTGCTGTCAGTCTAACTATGCTGCGTTTTAACAGGTATGAACAGATATATTATTCTATTACCACCTATCACGTTGGTTTAACAGTAGACTCGGTGAGGTGTGGATACTTGGGTTATCTTGTGCCGAATGTACCTCTGACCATCGCAATTGGGGTATATTCGTGAGCCTCCGTGTCATGTTAGGTAAGAACTGCGAGCTGGACATAGACGAGTGCGAGAGCAACCCGTGCAAGTTCGGCGGCGTGTGCGTGCAGCGCAGCAACGCGTCGCTGTACCGCGCGGCGGGCGCGGCGCCGCTGCAGCTGGGCCCGCAGCCGCAGATGCTGCTGCCCAACGTCTTCTACCAACCCTTCTCCCTTGAAAACGCTAGCGGGTGCGCATTGCCAATATTGTTATTTATTTATTTATTATTTGGGAGATCAACAGCATTCATTTACTGACTAATAATTAAACTATTACTAGTTTTAGTGTCAAAGTCAATTATAGATCCCCGCAAATACTGACAACATAGAAGTAATCAAAGTAACATAAACAGCCTATATATGTCCCACTATCAGGCACATACTTCACTTCAATCAACCGGAAGGGTGTGGAGCACCAGGCTGCTCCAGTGCGGGTTGGCATTTGACCCAGCAGCCCGACACAACGGCTTATATTATTATCATCAATATGTTATTGCATAAAAATGTACAAGTGAATAGTATTTATTTATAATCGGAACATACCTTCATCGTGTCGTTTCAAAGAACGAATATTTTTAACTTGGCTTAAAGGTTGTGCAACTAGGCCACTAAATTAGAAAAGAAATAGACTAGGTAGGCTTGGGTTTTAATCCCTTGCCTTTCCGGAATTATAAATCGAAAATATTATTGAGTATATTTAAAAAATAAAACTGTCAAAAGTTACTTTTTAAAAAAGGCGGGAAATTGTAAACTTGCAAGTGACATGACAGTCGTTTGTAATTTATTATTTTTTGAATTGTGTACCCATTCAGTTTCGAGTGCGTGTGCGTGGCGGGCACGACGGGCGCGCGCTGCGAGGTGAACATCGACGAGTGCGCGGAGTCGCCCTGCGGACACGGCAAGTGCGTGGACGGCGTGGGCGGGTACACCTGCGAGTGCCTGCCCGGCTACGAGGGCGACCACTGCGAGATCGAGATCGACGAGTGTCTCCGGTCAGTACTACCATTTATAATCATAAAAAAATGTTTTTATCTGTCTTATAACATAAATAAGTCAATTAACGCCAGGTATAAGAAATTTATAGCATTTTTTTAAAAATCGCCTATACATACTTCCCATCGGATACAAGTCTCCCCTCAATCAACCGGTGACGGTATGGAGCTCCCTTCATAACGCTGTTCCACTGTGAGTTGGTGGTGTTATACGACTAGCAGCGAATAAGAAAGAAACGTTTAAGTGTAAGCAGGTGCATGTGAGTTACGAAGGTATCCCGTGGCAGGTACACGCCGTGCGCGCACGGGCGCTGCTTCGACGGGCGCGCGTCGTACTTCTGCGCGTGCGAGGCGGGCTGGGGCGGCCGCAACTGCAGCGTCGTGCTCACGGGCTGCCGCGGCCAGCCCTGCCGCAACAACGGCACCTGCCTGCCCTGGCTGCAGCAGGAGACCATGCACCGGTTCAACTGCTCCTGCGCGCCCGGGCACTACGGCACCACCTGCGAGAAGGTACCACAACTCAACAAACAGCTTGTTGCTATTTCCAGACTCCAATTTCTTTTTTAAATTTGTTATGTATCTACGTATACTCCTCGTTAGTTCGGTGTTCGAAGCGACTGTCAAGTTTAATAATAATAGAAACAATAACTCTGTATTCAAAATTAAGCCAGGATGATTACATTTTTCGTTCCATACCTTAATTACTTTCTGGTTTTGTATAAAAAACATTCTTGATAAATCCATAATTTATACCTACTAAATACCAATCTTCGGAAAGCGCCACTAATCCTTCTTCCAACCATAGATAACCACGATGTCTCTGGAAAAGAGCAGCTACGCCGAAGTAAACACCTCCCGAGAAGAAGGCTACGACATCTCGTTCCGGTTCAAGACGACCCTGGGCAACGGCCTGCTGGCCATGGGCCGCGGACTCACGTACTTCTTCCTCGAGCTCAGCAACGGACGACTGAACCTGCACTCCAGCCTGCTCAACAAGTGGGAGGGAGTCTTCATTGGATCGAACCTCAATGACAGTAATTGGCAAAAGGTCAGTTATTTTCTAATACAATATAAATATTGCACACAACGCTGGAGACAATCCGTGGGCCGCGGACTCCAGCCAATTATTGGCTCCAAAGGTTTATTTGTGGGTCTGTAGAAATAACGGGCGTGACTTTATGAAGGATAGAATAGAACTGAAGTACAATCAATAAGTGTTCTCCAGTTATCTTACATCCGAACTTTTTGATTCGGTTTGTAATGTTTTTATGGGTCATTATTATGGGCTGATGAACCGGTCGCCATATCATCTTAGTGTTAGTATTTAAACATCCTGTGGATTGCTGGCCGATTGCTGGTGACTCGTCGTGACTAATCCAGCCCTAGTTAGGAATTACTGACATGATTTGTCTGTGTTTTGGTCTCTAACGAGATGTTACTCTGCATCGTCCAGGTGTTCGTGACGATAAACTCGTCGCACCTGGTGCTGGCGGCCAACGAGGAGCAGACCATCTACCCGATCAGCCAGAACGAGGCGTACAACTCGTCGGTGACGTCATTCCCCAGCACGCGGCTCGGCACGGCCGGCTCCTCTTACGCCACGCTCACGCACGGACCCAACTTCTTCGTCGGCTGCTTCCAAGACGTAGTCGTCAATAACCAGTGGGTCAGTACATGTATCTTAGACCCCATCTCGATTTTATAAAACAGCGAAGGGTTATGGCTACTTTTATCGATAATTTATTGATTATTGATTATTATATATTTGCAATAATCTTGGGATTTTTGTCCACAACAATTAGCTTGAGACGTCTCATAAACGACACACATTTCGTCCGCCAAAACTTTGATTGAAGAGATAAAAGTTAAAACGAGTTTCATGCTCCACGGGGTATATCTTGATCCAAGTTATAAAACCAGAGCGGTGACCAAGGACTCCTCTATTGTAATCTCCGGCAGGTCCTCCCGGAGGAGTCCAACAGCACGGCGCCGGAGCTGGAGGAGGGCGCGGGGGGCGCGGGGGCGGCGGGCGAGGCGGGCGACGGCAGCGTGGCGCGCGCCGAGCTGGTGGGCGTGCGGCCGCACTGCCCGCGCACGCCGCAGTGCCAGCCCAGCCCCTGCCGCTCGGGCGGCGCCTGCGCCGACCACTGGACCAGCTTCGTGTGCACCTGCCCCCGCCCGTACCTCGGCACCACCTGCCAGTACAGTACGTATACCCTGCCGCAGGGCGCGAGCACCTGCGACCTCCCACACTAACGCCCGTTCTCCCGCAGACTACACGGCGGCGACGTTCGGGCACGAGGCGGCGCGGGCGCACAGCGTGGTGTCGGTGGAGGTGTTCGAGGCGGCGCGCCGCGCCGTGCACGCGGCGCTCGACATCTCCATGTTCATCCGCACGCGCAAACCCACCGGACAGATCTTCTACCTCGGCTCCGTGCCCAGGTACACACATACTCACGCTCGAAACCCCCTATGCCAAGCCCAGAAATATACATCTCCCTAGCATTATCCCATTTGTACAGTCCGCTTATCTAACCTGAATTAGACAGGTCTGGTGATGACAGCTATGATTTGACGAGGTGATTTTGAATTATTCTTATACAGAAGCGACTGCCAACCCAATAAAAACGAATTCCTTAACAAATTCGAAAATTATTGGTTTACACCCGTGCTTGATTCGAACCTGTGACTTCACAGTGAGAGTCAATGTCTTTTGCAACTAGGCAGAACCACAAAGTGATCAAAAGATAAATTCAGTCAGTCAATTTTTATGATGTGCCTTCTGTAACGGATAATCAGCTTATCGCTCATTACAGAAAATACAGTCTAGTTTTTTTATGACATGCCCTAAAAGGTACGCAGGTGAACTTATTTTGTCTTTTGTTCGGTCCATCAGAATAGCTACAGCTAGAACGAATTCATATATATTTCCCTATAGATACGGCCAGACGGACGAGACGCTGGTAGGCGCATCGCTGAAGGGCGGCGAGCTGCTGGTGCACCTGCGGTTCAACCAGACGCCCGAGGACTATACTGTGGGGGGGACGAGGCTCGACAACGGACACCTGCATCTCATTGAGGTACGACACAACATCAAAGACTCAATGAATCAAATACCACGACGTAACATAAGATCTACTATATAGTCGTGATTGGCAATATTCCAATTTGTGGTAGTCCATGCAAGAGTTGAGGTACATCCATCGCAAGATGAACTAATTCCCCACGCCTCATTGACTTTCTGTTAGATCAACGTGATAGGTGGTGAGCCGTATCGCCGTCTATAATGGTCGAGCCAAATATGTTGGTGAAAATTGCACGTAAGATGAATTGGTGCCAGTCCGGTACCGATGTTGAAATAACCACAGTTACTTGTAAATGCAAAGCTGAAGTGGCAGTTGGCAGGATACATAGCGAGGAGAACCGATGGCCGCTGGGGCGGAAAGGTTCTGGAGTGGCGACCACGTGTCGGACGACGCTCAGTGGGTAGACCCGCTACAAGGTGGACCGACGATCTGGTGAAGGTCGCGGGAAGCCGCTGGATGCGGGCAGCGCAGGACCGATCGTCGTGAAGATCTTTGGGGGAGGCCTATGCCCAGCAGTGGGCGTCATACGGCTGATGGTGACTTGTAAATGATGTATTTGCCAAAGGTGTTATAAAAACAAAACGGTAAATTTCAGTAGCAGTAATAAGATATGCTTGTATTGATTCTCGTAGGTGGTGCGAAACTCAACGCTCGTACAAGTAAAGCTGAACGGAACGGAATACTTCCGCAAATCTATATCTGCCGCCAAACAACTCGACGCTCAGGTAACTTATTACTTTAGTTGTTAAAGATAATACAAGTGAGAGGTCTATAAAAAGCTGAACTCTTTTCCCAATTAACTAGTTACAAGATAAGAATGGAATATATTACATACTGTTTCAATTAGTATTCTAGTACACCTGCGCAGGAGTTTGTTCAGTAAGTGAATTTCTAATCTGCGATACCGAAATGTCGAAAATGAGAATTAACTGAAATGAAGTTTTTCCTAGAATTTGTTTTGTAATCCAAGAGGATTTAAAAAATATAGCAGGGATTGTTGGTAATGAGTGTTGTACCCCCGCAGGTCCTGTACCTGGGCGGGCCGCCGCCGGCGCCGCTGCCCCCCGTGGAGCCGGCCGCGGCCGCCCTGTCCACCAGCACGGTAGCGCCCGCCTCCACCACGCCGCGCGAGCCTGACGACGCCGACTACTTCAAGGGCGTCATACAGGACGTCCAGGTACATATTATGTTTCCCCGCTGGCCATCTGTAGCTGGATGATATAATAATAGCGACTCTTTATCTTTTTTCAACCAATAATCCTATGTGGTGCACTCACATACCTGAAAAGTGACGCATTGTTCTGGTATGAAATGCCTTATGTAAAGATCAACCTCGCTATCTGTTTAGCACGGGACCGACGAACTTTCGAAGCAGTTTTTTGCGTCATAAATGTCATTGTACTCATGTGACACGTTCCCCGCGCCAGGTGTCCAACGGCGTGAACGTGACGGTGGTGCAGTTCTTCCCGCTGGAGGCGGCGGGGCTGGAGCTGCCGCCGCCGTTCGGGCGCGTGTCGCTGGAGCCGGCGGGCGTGCTGCGCGGGGTGGTGTCGGACGACGCGTGCGCCTCGCGGCCCTGCCACCACAACGCCAGCTGCCACCTCACCTGGAACGACTACAGCTGCGCCTGCCCGCGCGGGTACAAGGGCAAGCAGTGCACCGAGGTCGAGTTCTGCCAGCTGCAGGACTGCCCGCTCAACTCGCACTGCCGGAACCTGGACGGCGGGTACGGACTTGATTTGATTTTTAATTGATAGAAAATATATCGAACCGGATTTGGGACCGATCCAGAATTAAAAGTCTTGGTCTAGAGCGCCTGCTTCAATAGAACGCCGCTGCAGCAACGCGACTGTTTTAAAACTTTGAAAGGACAAATCTGTAATCTCATGATCCCAATACAAGTGTGTCGTGTATTCCATAGATACGAGTGCGTATCGAACGCGACGTTCGACGGCGTGAACACCACACTCAGCTACCGGCTGCGCGTGCCGCAGACCGTCGGCATCGCGGCCGACACGCTCGACCTGCCCGAGTCGCTCACCATCACGTACAGGTGGGTGTCTTATGTGGATACGGTTAACATTGTCCCCAGGCGAAGGTCGAAGTTACAGTGAAAAATGATAATGAAAAAATGTATTGAATGTTTCAGGAGCAAGATGGGCGGCACCTTGCTGCACGCGGAGAGCGCGGAGGGCGGGCGCTCGTCGTGGTTCAGCGTGGGGCTGTACCGCGAGCAGGTGGCCGTGCAGTGGCGGGTGGGCGGCGCCGCGCTGCCCGCGCTGCGGCGCCTGCGCCCGCGCAAAGACCACACGCACTGGACCACGCTGCGGCTGGCGCTGGCCAGGGGCTCCATACGCGGTGCGTGCTCGGGTCTCTCTTCCGGAAGAAACAACTAAAATCCCGCAACGTAATAATTACACGGAATTTCATGCTACGTAATGTTCACCCGTGGTATTTATTATTATCGTGCAGGCGTGTTCGTGGAGGCGGACGGGCACGAGGAGCCGGGCTTCACGGCGCCCATCGACGTGTCGGCGTGGCAGCAGCTCATGCTGTACGGCCAAATCCACCTGGGCGGGCTGCGCCCCGCCGCCCAGCACGCGACCACCACGCCGCCCACCACCACGGCTGTCACGGTACGCACACAACAGTATAACGCCAATCACACCCTGGATGCGCGTAGCACACATGCAGGAGGATGCGGATTATTGCGTACACGCAAGAACAATCCAAATCAAATCCCAACGCACGAGTTAAAATTCATCCAAAGTGCCGTACCGTAGTGCTATTTGTCAGTGCATTTGCATCTGTCATGTGGTCAGTATGTATTTTTTTAGCGGCTCCTTAATAACTGTGACATTAAGGTTGGCGAATTCGGCCTTCGGGCTTATAACTCTCCTCACCATACGATGAGTGAGGACGCCTGTAGTATAAACCATTACAATATGAGAAATTATTTTTCCAGGTGGAAGGCTCGACGGATCCTTCAGTCTGGGAATATACAGAGGGAGATGACTTAAGCACTGATAACCTCGCCGGCGAATATTTCAAGGTACGTTCATATTTACATCGCTTCTATCGCTAGCGTGTTCAACACAGATACTAGCGTAGATATTGAATGTCGACCATCACCTACTCAGTACTCAAACACGAATGTGTGTTTTGATCTCTTGCCTAACGACCTCCGTGGTCCAGTGGTTGAGCGTTGGGCTCATGATCCGGACGCACCGGGTTCGAATCCCTGTGGGGACATATCACAAAAATCACTTTGTAATCCCTAGTTTGGTTAGGTTAGAGGTTACAGGCTGATCACCTTAATGTCTGAAAGTAAGATGATCCGTGATTCAGAAGGCACATTAAGCCGTTGGTCCCGGTTACTACTTACTGATGTAAGTAAGTAGTCTTATAATGAGTCATGTCAGGGGCCTATGGCGAGTCAGTAATAACCCTGACACTAGGGTTGATGAGGTTGGTACTCCACCGCATAACCCACACGATAGAAGAATATATTTGTCTTTATTAAAATTCAACCCTGGTGGGTTGAAGAGGTTGGTACTCCACCTCACAACCCGCACGATAAGAAGAAGATCTCTTGCGCTGATTTGTCCATCAGCCGGTTCTAGACCGCTGTTGGATACATCATATGCGCAAACTATCTTCACCACTATCACGGAATGTGTCTGCGACCGTATTGTTGGTCGGCTGCGAGTATTGACCGCGCGTGTTGGTGTGGTGCAGGGCTGCATGGGCGCGGTGCACGTGGGCTCGCTGCTGCTGCCGTTCTTCACGGAGGAGCAGCTGTTCGTGGGCGCCGCCGCCGCGATGCTGGCCGCGCAGCCGCACTACGCGCTCACGTAACTATACATACACATTATACCAACATAAGATATTCAGGGTCCAATTGCAATGGACTATGATGACATGGTGGTGGAGCTGCAAAATTCCGCTAACTTTAGATTTTTTTGTAATCTTAGATCTAATCTTCTCTGTACATCACCATATTAAATTAATGTATTTTTGATTATATATAAATTCAAAGTTATCGATTTTTGAAGGATATTTGTACGTGTATCGCACAGGTCGGGGGCCCCGTGGGGAGCCAAGCAGGGCGTGGGCTGCGTGCTGTGCCTGGAGCAGGACTGCGCACGCGGCGGACACTGCGCGGACGTGCGCTCCTCCTACGCCTGCGCCTGTCCGCCCGGGTACTCCGGGGACTACTGCCAGGTACTAACAAATAACCGGGACAATAAAAAAAGTATAAGAGAGAGTAGTTGTGACGTCATTAATCAAATGTGGTCCAACAGACGTAATCATTGTTAAGTAATTCTTAATTCACATTCATAAGTATATCAAAAACAAAAGATACTATTGTTGTTTGATCGTACATTGGGGAGGTTTCTATTTGCAGGTTAGGATTTTATCATCTATGGCGCAGTCATTAATGTGATGTTGTGTTCAGGTGGACATAGACGAGTGCGCGTCGAACCAGTGCCAGAACGGCGCCACCTGCCAGGACGGCGTCGCCATGTACACCTGCCTGTGTCCCGAGGGCTTCGACGGGGAGCTGTGAGTACGGCCAGAATCCTTCGCACGGCCCATGCCATTTTTTGTTTTTTTTTATATATTAATCGTGAGACTGTGCGCGTACAGATGCGAGAACGACATCGACGAGTGCCTGTCGATGCCGTGCGAGAACGGCGGCACGTGCGTGGACCAGCGCGGCGGGTACACGTGCGCATGCGCCGCCGAGTGGCGCGGGCCGCGCTGCGGGACGCCGCGCACGCGCTCGTGCCTGCAGCAGCCCTGCGCGCCCGCGCGGGCGCGCTGCCTGCAGCAGCCGCCAGGTACGAGCGCGACCCGGGTGACACGCGCACCTGCCGCATTGGCGCCTGCATGATGTTCCGTCTCGTTTCAGACCCGCCGACGGGCAACAACTACACGTGCGAGTGTTTCGAAGGCTTCGAGGGCGTGCACTGCGAGGACGCCTTCTGCGAGGTGCGGCCCTGCAAGCACGGCAAATGCAACGTCGATGTTAAGGTACCACCGACTCGGTAAAAATAATCAGTAGGATTGTTATTGTATGAGACGGCCAGTAACACGTGGTGGTGTCCCCCGCAGCCGCCGGCGTGCGAGTGCGAGGAGGGCTACAGCGGGCGCTACTGCGAGACGGAGCGCGACGAGTGCCTGGAGGGCGGCGCCGCCGCCTGCCTGCACGGCGGCCGCTGCATCGACTCGCGCGGGACCTTCCTCTGCGACTGCACCAACACCGGTACGGAACACTATGTACACTTCTGGGGCATCTGGTGACCTCGAACACCATCGATAATGTCCACTGAAAAGAATACCAGGATTGATGAGGTCGGTCATTGAACCCACAACCCACGAGAGAAGCGAAAATAACTGCTCCTCTGCTGCTGCTGCTGCTGCTGCTGAGGTCCACCAAGTCAAAAAATTTATATTGAAATACAACATTGTATTTCCAAAGCGACCCCAAGTAAGCTAACTGCTATAAATTTCAATATGAAATGTTTTAACTAAAATTAGCACTTTGGCAGTGGTAGCCCAGTTGGTAAAACGCTTGCCTCTCGCTTTGAGGTCGCAGATTGAAATCCAGCACAGGCTTAAACCAATTATCGTATTCATGTTTGGATCATAAATGATTATAATCTGCACAACAGAAAACCATATGCATTTTCAGAAGTATATGATCTAACCTGTATTGGCTGGAATTCCCTTCGCGGGTTGAAAGGTCCGTCAGGCAGTCGCTTCTGTAAAAAACCGGACCTGCCAAATCTCCAGGTTAGGTAAGCGGACCCTGTAGAAATCGGCATTATGCAAGGGAGATGATTAGCACTTCCGAGTCCGTCTCGTCAAGTTTAAGGATGACCTAAGTCTCATGGTATCGCCACCTTATATGGAACGTTGGAACAATGCGACGTGACCTGTTAACTGATGACACAATCACAAGTACTCCCTCGCCGCGCTAATTGTTGTTTGTCACCATTCCCCACCGCCGTCGTATCTTATCTCTTATCAGTGCCGTCTCGCGATCTAATCCCGAAAATAAAAGATAACACGCTCAGCGGTGCTCAAACTTTCCAAAACGAAATATATTTTTATTTACTCAGGCTGATTGTAACTTTTAACAGCAATAACTATTTTCAATTCCGAAAAATATTGTATAAAAGTGTTCTGAAACATGTATATTGTGTGACGGAAGCAAAGGCGGAAGTTAGTTCAGTAAAGTTATTACATTATAAATTCATAGTAAATACGTTAATATTCCTGGCAAATACAGCATAGAATGCGTAAATAAAGCCAGCAGTCCAGCGATAATGTGTCACCGCGTACTGAGGAGATGACGAGCGGTGACGTCACGAGGTGCCCCAGTGTGGCGCTCACGCAGTTTGTGAATCACTAGCGGCCGAGGCGGGCGCAGCGGCCGCGGCCTGGTACCACAGTTCTCACACAGAAGTCCTGCGAAATGATCAGTGAAATGTGTTCAAATAAAATAAAATAATGTGGAATGTGACGTGGCTGTGTTGTGCGAGGATAGATGTTGTTTACACGCGGATAGTACAGTGGTGATGCCATGGTGACACAAGACATGTGGACAATACTGGTGGTTATCGCCGCGATAGGTAATGTCGTAATTGTTGTACAATATCTAGGACGATCCATGATAACGTGCTCCAATTTCTTATTATATTTGCTGACTTATAATTATAAATTGTATTGGTATAAATATGTTTATTGCTAGATTTTCTAGGTATCATTTTAGTCTAGAATAATGATCTAAAATTATTATTTTTTACTATAATTTTATTTTGGAGAGTATTTTTAATCGCTTCATTTAACATTCTATACCGATGATATTGACCTGTGACTATTGAAATATAATAACAATATTTACGACGAGAGTATTTTCCTCGTTGCAACGGGACTGGCGACGAGAGACGATCTTAAGGTCGGTTATCGCCTGCTTTCGCGATCGCATGTTTGGAATAGCGCACGCAGGTCGACCTTCACCATTGTGTCCAAACACGCGTGACTCCACACTTATGTTCCACGGAGTCAATGCATAAATTAGCAGTAGGAAAGCAAGCACCCGCTGATAAGAGATAAGATAATACTGTTGGAAATATGCGTCGCTGATACCTTGATTAGCTTGTCTAATACATTATTTTCTCTCAATTAGTAAAAAATGAGAACTTAATGAGTAATAATTCGATGAACAGGAAGATTTGCGGTTAGCGCAATGCGTCAAACAGGAGCTTACGTAGAAGGGTGTTGAAGGTTCAATGCGTTTCTAGTACATACTAGTGGATAGTGTTTATCCTGTCGTACTCGCAATCTCACTACCTTCCGTACATGTATGTCGCGGTTCGAATGTAGACTTCGCTGTTTTACAACGCCACTAGTGTTTGTCGTCACAGTTTTATAGACCAGCCAAGCGACATCATTCCATAAAACTGTTCATCGTGGTGTCATGTGCAAAACAACTAATGTTTTCTGGGAAACAGTAGGTACATTCCCAAAGGATTCTCTTAAAATGCATAAATGTTTTTGTCATAATTTTAATTATCATAATCCTTTTTGCATAACGTTTTTTAGCATAATAGTACTTTCCCATAATAACATCTAGGAATATTGGTTTATTAGGAATAACTTATTTTTGGAGTAATATTTTTTGGGCTAACAAATAGGTATCCATAGTTCTTTTTTAGAATAATAGTGTTTTGTCATAATTTTTACAAGGCATAACAGTAGATTAGGGTGCGGCGGGGGTGGCCCTTGGGCCACTCCTATGCCGCCAGCATGTTTATCTTACACTCAAAAGTGTACTGAATGATGACCAACAGCATGAAATAGTGTCAAATATTTTTTGAAAAAGTCACAATCATGAACCAAATGCAGCCAAGGAAAAAGTAAGTTTCGAAAATGTTCAAAGTTGTGCCAAAACTTTTCTTATTCATTATTGTCATTAATTATTATGCTTGTAGTAGTTATGAATTTCAAAATTATGCTTAAAAAGTTATGACAAATGAATACTATGCGTAACTAATAATAGGCCAAGTAACAGTATGCCATGGTAAATTATTACATAATTTTTTATGAGTAAATATAGAGAACCCATTCCCAAACCCCTTTGCAATACTTATTAGGAAGGACAACGGTGCCGATTCGTCCAACCACTAACTTAATTTTAACTTAATTCGACAGGACAAAGACTAGCTGTATCTCTTTCTTGCACGTATTGTAAGTGAAGGACGGCACTAGTTTAAGAGATGTCAAACTAAAATTAGGTTAAGTTTATGTCGGCCCGAGTAGACACCAAGTAAATTATTATTATTTATTTATTTATTAAGGTACATACAACATTACAGTACGGCCCAATGCGCTGTATGACGAGAAAACAATATACAAACTAATACAACAAAAATAAAAATTGAATGAAAAAGAAACAAAAAGAAAAATAAGACTATAAATGTATTGTTTGTAAGTAAAACGTGTGTGTGTGTGTGTTGCAGGATGGAAGGGCCTGCGTTGCGAGGTGGACGTGAACGAGTGCGCCGAGGGGCTGGTGCGCTGCGGGCCCGGCCAGTGCGTCAACCTCGACGGCGGGTACATGTTAGTATTACACTACCTTTATCATTCATTACGTTTCTTTTTCTTTTTGATTAGCTTTCTGCCCGCGACTATGTCCGCGTGGATTTCGAGCATCGCACACTTGAAAAAGTGTCCTGTACTCTTTCCTTTGTATCAAACAGCCTGATTTTATCGAAATTGGTTCAGTGGTTTAAGCGTGAAAAAGTAACAGGCGGACAGTTAGTTTCGCGTTTTATAATATTGTTTTATAATAGAACCATAACATTAATTTATTTGACAGTTGGAATCGTGTTTTGTTAGAACGTTTTAAAAGTAACTCTGTCTCGCAATAAATATAAGTGAAAGACGGAGTATTCTTTAAGCTGACAAACTATTTTGTGTTTCCAGCTGTCACTGCACGCCCGGGTTTTGCGGTAACGACTGCGCGCTGCAGGACCCGTGCCTGCAGCCCACGGAGGTGGTGGCGGGGGCGGGGGCGGGGGCGGGCGGCAACAGCACGGGCCCGTGCCTGCACGGCGGCCGCTGCGAGCAGCGCTGTGCACAACACACCGACTACGTGTGCCACTGCCAGGACGGCTGGGGAGGGAAGAACTGCTCGCAACAGGTAACATACACCAACTCATATCTGTTATAGTTATAGCTACTTAGATTAAATTGCGGCTTTTTTAGACGGTCTGTGTAACTATATAAAACTTTTAAAAACAAAAAACAGTTTTTGGGGTTGATTTGCTGTCGCAGGTGATGCTTAGGGCCTTTGGAGCCTAAAATCAATGATTTGCGCCCATGTTCAGTATTGCCTTCTGAAATGATACGTTACTGTTACGAGTATGTTTGTCAAAATTAAAAATTGACAAAACTTGATGAAACTATAAACGATGTGTTGGTGTCAGAGCGTGGCGGAGGGCTCGGCGGGGTCGGGCGACAACGCGACGTCCATCCTGATCGGCGTGGGCGCGGCGCTGCTGGCGCTGGGCGTGCTGGGCGCGGGCGTGGCGGCGCTGGGCGCGCAGGCGCGGCGCAAGCGCGCCACGCGCGGCACGTACTCGCCCTCGGGCCAGGAGTACTGCAACCCGCGCGCCGAGATGATGCACCACGCGCTCAAGCCGCCGCCCGAGGAGAGGCTCATATAGGTGCGCCGCGCGTACGACGCGTTTACTGCCAACACCTTACCTCAAAAGTGCTCTCTTAAACTATTTTTTTTAACTCGAGTCCGTAATATGACTATTAGTCCCATCTCTAGAGTAACTAGTTGTGCCGTGTGCGAACGTTCCTTTTGAGTAGTTCCGTGTGAGGTGGGCTCGTCATTATACTGACTCGAATAAAAAAACGAGAGTAAACTTTGAATCCTTTCAAGTCTTGATATGCTAGTTATTTTGAGACGGGGTACGTTACATTCATGTAATGAAACTGATTTTAAATGGTTTGTCGTCTATTCCAGAATAACGCGGCTGCCAGAAGACAGACGCTAACATGAACAAACATAACACATTTTAACATGAGACTCGTCGCATATCAACCAAATGTGTGTGTGTATGTGTGTGTGTATCTGTGTGAGAATTGTACCTGTGCGCGTTTATATGACGACATTTGTTGTGAATGCTGTGTGAACGTCGAGTGAGAGAGTTATTTAATTCCTAGTTATAAGATTAGTATTAAGCTTTTAATAATCATGTACTTAAGCAGTGATAACTCCTATAATTTTTATAAATATATTATATTAATAAGCATTTTATACGAATTATGAATGAGCTCACTGCGATCGTCAACATTCCACCCGCGAGGGGATTTACATTTTATATTATGACAAATTATAAACTATTATTGTAGGCCTAAGTTAAGTAGACTCTTAGAATTAAATGAAACGAGTATTATAATACAATGTAGCAATTGAGATGAAATGTACCAATTTATAGCGTCGTGCCTAAGCTTGAAACTTTTGTATGTCGACGTGAGATTTTAAACAAATTGTATTTAATTCGATAAGTATTATTACGTAGTTTGAGTCCTGATGGCAGATATAAGAAGAAATGAAATAGTCTGAGTCGGTATATACGGGGAGTGGTTTAGTATAGCCCCGCGCAGCTGTACTGTAGCGGCGGCCGGTACTGCGTAGCCGGACCTCTGTACAATCTAACTTATATTCATGTCTATATAGTTGTATGTAGTCATCGGCTCAATCAGACCCGCTGGTGCGTCTTAGTTTAAGGTGTAAATGTAAGTGGTAATAAAAGCGTGCAAGATTCTAAATTACTTGGTAGTGGAGGCGTACCTCGCCCGCGGCGCCCGGCCGGCCCGCAGGGCGGCGGGCCGCGGCGACCCGTCCGTGCCTTAACGACAAGTCTGTATATTGTACTTATACATTTGTAAACGATAATAATTACTCTAAGTTAATCTGATCACTGGACTAACTAGAATTAGTACATGTAGTGTAAGTGTACAGTAGTGTACGAGTAATGTTCAATCAGTGTTCATGTAACAGAGTGTAGGGGCTAGTACTTACTATAACGGAACCAGTATCGTTGTTCTTACTCGCTAAACTTGCAGACATTCCAACTTGCACTATCATTTATTTTTTGTTATTTCTTAGATCTCTTATAAAATTGCTGTTATAATTTCTTTGTTTGTAGCAGCCAATATTATAAATTGTGATATTTTCAGTTTTGTGTAGCAATAAAAGAAATAAGAATACGTATTTATACTGCGATTATAATTTGTTTTTATATGAATATGATATTTGGATGTAACGTAAGAGATAACTATATAAATGATGTATCAGGATATGGCAGCGCCCCGCGCCCCGCGCCCTCGTCACAAAGGGCCCGCGCGGGGGACGCCGCAAGCAATGTTACCGTCCACTGTAAGCGTAGTTCGACAAGCATTTGTGTGTTATTGCACGTCGCCTATTGGCGTTCTACTCAATAAATGGACTTCAACGGCGAACATTTCTTTAATTTACAATAAAACCACTGCATAGTTCTAAACACGTCCTTTATTCAAATACTGTACAGGCTGTATTAAAGACTATGATACAATAACAACGCGTGTGCACGCACCGCGACACCTGCTCCGCATCACATCACATTTCATGCGCGCTCATCTGCCGCTGGGTGGTGTTCAGAGCGCTGGACGTCAACATCATTAGTGGCACCGCAAAAATATCCCAGCTTGCAAATATGCCTGGTAGCATACACTGGTTGGAGCCGGATTGTTGCAATAAGCTGCCACTAGTGACATTGAGCTCCGTCGCTGTGGACCCCCGACGCCGCCGGCGCCGCAGCCCCAGGGCGGGCCGCGGCCGCGCTGGCTTCCAACGCAAAGGAATGACTTAGATTAAACCTCCTCGCACTATTGAATACCTACATTTTGAAACGTTTCCTCCACCTCGGTGGACACGCCTTTGGCACCACGCTATAAACAATGTTCATTCTCACAGAAAATATAATATATGGAGGGATTTGGAAGATTTTGTTTAGTAATAATTTATACGGGCGATTATTGGACACCAAGTACAATGGTGATATCGCATTCATTCCGGCGAGCGACGTCGCCAACATAATTAATGGTATACAATAATAATATTATTAATAAAAGTCACGCGAATCGCAGTCTTGTGTGGGGCACACACTGACATAGCACCAGTAATGTGAGCACTTCATTGCATACTAAAGTGAATAAAACTGGAGAGGAGACGTTTGACAGGAAGAACACGAGGTAAGACTACATCAAAAGTGGAGGAAGTACAGACGCTACGCAAAATATAGGAACATTCAGTCGTCGTGTAGGTCGTCATACATTAGAAAAGAACTACTTACAGTAAAAATATAAACATTGTAAATCATAAACTGCACGGGTCGAACCCGTACAACTGCCGCCGAACGATAATAATCAACATTATTTAAGTTACACATTGTAAAACAATTACTTTATGGCATAATTTATATTATAATAAAAACAATAAATATGCATTGTTTTGTCATCCGCATCGGGACCGAACACTACAGTAGGCGGGGCGGCGCGGGCCGCCGCCGCCGCTTCAGGTAATATGTCAGGTAGGTCGCGAATCTCGTGTAATACTGTCCGCATCAACATCACAATGGCCGCCTCCGTCCGCAATAAATATAATTACAATGGGCTACATGTGGGCCGCGCCGCGCACGAGGCGCCGCCGCCGCTATACTACGCCGGCCATGGCTGCGCTCTCTCACGCCGTTGGCTACCTGCAACAACATTATACATTTTATTACGTCCACACTGATTGATACAAAAAGGTTTCATTTTCATTTAAAATTTTAGTTCAAATTTCCTGAACAAAAACAAAGCCATCATAATAGTATTGCAATATATGTGGTGTAAGCGCTGGCAGTATACGTGCCTGTTGTCGTGCGGCTGCAGCACGACGCGCTGGTAGTCGCGGCGCGCGGTCTGCTGCCGCTGCCGACTGCCCAGCTCCGCCGTGCCGTCGCGCGTGATGAACAGCTGCAGCCCCGACGCTGCAACCAACAACATTATTACAAGCGTCTACTAAATAAAAAAAAGTTATCAAGTAGCCGCTTCTGCTTATGATCTAGATAATTGAATTCATTATCCATAGTCATAGTACCCGCCAGTCATAGGATGGGTGACCACAAAAAAAAAAGTTTTCATCTCGAGCTCCTCCGTGCTTCGGAAGGCACGTTAAGCCATTGGTCCCGGCTGCATTAGCAGTCGTTAATAACCACCAATCCGCACTGGGCCCGCGTGATGGTTTAAGGCCCGATCTCCCTATCCATCCATAGGGAAGGCCCGTGCCCCAGCAGTGGGGACGTTAATGGGCTGAAGATGATGATGATGACATAGTACTTACAGGTTTTTAACCTGTATTGGACTGTGTTTGCCTTCGCGGGTTGTAAGACAGTCAGTCGCTTCTGTGAAAAACCTGTCGAATCTTCAGGTTAGGTTAGCGGACCCCGTGAACACGGGATAACGCTAGGGAGATAATGAGTACTTGCGGAGGCTTTTAAATGTTTAGGATAATCTTCAAGACCTACGTTAGTTTTATTTCTTCACCCCCTCTTTAAAAGGGTTGGGGGCAGATTTCAAAAAAAATATGCATGTTAGTCACAAATTGTCCGCATACCAACTTTTAGCTTTCTACCTTTTCCATACCAACTTTCACCCCCGATTTTAGGGAAGTGGGGTGTTAGAAAGAGACAAAAAGTACAGTAAAGTATGTCACTCTCTATCCCTTCAACTATCTCCATTTAAATAATCACATCAATTCGTCGCTCCGTTTTACCGTTAAAGACGGACAAACAAATAGCCAGACGCACACTTTCCCATTTATAATATTAGTAAGAATTGCGGCGAATCATATATTCGGTGAAGTCAATATCTGGGCAATGGGCACTCCAAAGTATTAATTGGTCGTCTAGTTCAATAGACATTAGTAAGTAGCACTCACTTTCGGCGGAGTCCTCGACGGCCTTTTTAAGGTCTGTGGAGGCGAGGATCTCGTCGATCAGAGAGTCCGGATTGACCCGCGTGTTCTCCACGCGACACGAGCCCACGTGCTGGAAACGTACACCAATAACATTATTACATAATTTATTTCATTCAATCTGTACTCATGACTTCATCCTGCAATAGTCTTGTAGATTGTTGAATTGTGTAAAAAAATCGATCTAATTTATCCTATATGATCCCACTGCCAGATAAGGTTCTCCCATTTTTTTCGGTCTTGTGTATTTTTTGGAGCAAGAACCCTAATGCCTAATCAAAGAGCAGATTCGTAACAGTAGAACCACTTTTTCATTTTACGTCTTCCGGCTGATTTCATTACAATAAATCAGTCTTTCTTCCAATAAAGTAATGATGTATGTAAGAGGGAGCAGTGTGTACCTGGTTGTCATCCGGCGGCGGCTGCGGCGGCGGTTGCGGCGGCGGCGGGCGCTTGCGGCGCTCCAGCGCGGCGCGGGCGCGCTCCAGCGAGCCCGACTCCGACGCCGACGTCGTCAGCGACCCCGACGACGGGTTCCTACACATAATATACACTTCAGTTAACAAGCCCCTATATAGCGTCTGCAACTCAGCGACAACAGCAAATTAACCAAACCCGTGACAAACCACCGTATACAACAATATCAAAGAAAAATTATGCTTCAATAAATATAGAATGATGAGAACAACAGCAGCATAAGACAGATATATAGCGTACAGCTGTTACTATATCTTTATCCTGCTATCATTTTAATAATGCCATATTTAAATGAAGTATATAAGTGTACAAATGCGGGTCCAATATAGGTACATTATTGACCTGATGATTGTCTGACTGTTGACTGTTTTAAGCTTGGTTTTTGGTCATCTCACTTCACACCCAAGCTTCACACTGTTAATATTACGCATAAACCACCATGCATAGCGGATATAAAGCTGCAATAACGACACATGCTTATTATATAACGATAAATCACATTTTCACCTCTCCAGCTCGAAAACGTGCTTTTCCCGCGTAAAAACAGTGAAGAAAAGTGCCTCGTATTCAATAGACAAAGTAACCTCTTAATTTTATATTCGGATTTTCCTATAAGAAAAGGCAAGGGAACATAGCCATACAGCGTGACCTGCAGTATAAACTCTTATTTTGTATTACATTTATTGAAATATATTCTTTTGCAACAATGTATTCTTTTTATACAAATTTACTTATAAAAAAATACTCTTAAATACTTAAAACTAAATGTATAAAACAAAATGCCGGGAATCAAATGTCGAATGTGAACAGGTTTCTAATGCTGTAATTAGCTAGGTATAACCTATAAAAGTTTTCTCGCTGGTAGAGGAGAAAAGTTATATGTTTGACACGAATACACGAGTAGACGTTCGTTTCATTTGTTAAATTTCTTACTACGCTCAGTATTCTAGGCTACTTCGCTAGTTCGAAATTTAAACTCGTCACTCGCGCAAAACGTACCATTCCACTCTTGTATAACTATTTCCAACTCCAATTCCATGCCGGCATGAGTAAAGCATCCGCAAAATAGTTAGAAAAGCTCAGGTATATAAATACCATGCATGTGAAAAAGGAAAGAAAACGTTTTAAAAATAACTAAAATATATTTGGTAATGTAAATCTTAAGCATTAAATAACCGAATAATTTTAAAATATCCTTAAAGATAACCTTCAACCTACAAAAAAGCGCTGACTACAATGAACGTTCGCAACATCGACACGGGACAACATCTAATACAACAGCGGTCGAGCCGCCTCGGACACGCGGGGTCAATTATGCAATGCTTCTGTTGCCCAGGACGCGTGTTACAGGCGATGGGTGCAAGCGGTTAGAGGCGCGTGGTGTCCGAGGCGGCGGGCGCTCGTTACTGCGTGGGCCACTGACGGCGCGTGGCTGGCGCGGCGCGGCAGCGAGCCGTCGCGGGCGCCGCACGCGCAGCACTCGCCCGGGGGCTCCGGCCGCCTACAACAGCGCCCACACACACCCGGTTAGTACGCCCCACCAAGACCGCCCGTGCCACCAGCACTAACAGACAACAGAAGGGAGAGGACAGAACAGAAGAGGACAGGACGCAGGCGCCGGGCGGCACTCACCGCGCGCGCTCCGTGTAGCTGTGCCGCAGCCGCGGGGGCTCCGCCCCCGGGCCACGCCCCCGCCGTAACGCCAGCCCGTTCTCGCGCGGCTCGTCCTTGGGCGTGGACGTGTACACGCACTCCTTGTCCAGCGCCTGGTTGGAGAGGCTGCGGAAGCGGTGGCGCACGTCGATGCGGTCGTCGGAGCCCGCGTCCAGCTCGGGGTCCGAGGGGATGCAGTAGAACTCGTCCTCGATGCAGCCCGACAGCCTCGTCGCCGTCGACACGAGCGAGCTCTTGCGGTGCGCGAGCGGCGTCAGGAACGGGAAGTTGTTGAATAGCTCCTCGTTCTTCTTGTTCTTCTCCACGAGCGCCGGGATCGTGTTAAGCGACTTCTGCTTGAAGATGTGAAAATTGGTCAGCGGCTGCACGGCGGCGCTAATCATGATCGCGGCCGCCTTGCGCTTCTTATCGAAGTATGTGGGCATCGCGAACGAGTCGTGGCCGTTCTCTATGAGCGTGGCGTCCGGCGTCTTATACTCGGGCGAGGCGGGCGAGGCGGGCGGCGGGGGGCGCGGGATGAGGTCGGGCGGGCCATTGAGCGTGCAGTCGGGCGTGAGGTAGCGGCTGAGGTCGGCGTCGGCCGCGCCGCCCGCGCCGACCGCGCCGACGGCCGCGGTGACGCTGCGCTGCAGCAGCAGCCGCGCGCGGCGGCCGCCCGCGGCGGGCGCGTACAGCGCGCAACTCACCGTCGTGGTGCGCTCTAAGCGGACACTGGGGGCGGGGCGAGGGGGGGAGAAAACAAAAGTAAATTAATAAAGCAATACAGTGGCGAACCGAACGAACGAAACTGAAAAAAGGGAAAGTTAGTGCGTGACACGGATCTGTTAGGCCGAAGCGGCCGGCGGGCGGCGGTCGATACCCTGCCCAGTACACGTCCTTCATTCCTTCCGCATACACCTCCCTATGCCCGGTTTACACGGGCGGTTGTTAGAAACACGCCACGACGTGTGAATGTGCTGGCGTTGGGTGATGTATACCCTTGGCAGGTTTTAGTCGCGCCTCTACCATGTATGTACAATCCGCGACTAAAACCTGGCCCTGTGGTGCGTGCGTGGCGCGTGACGCCGGTGTGTACCTGTTGTGCGAGGGCCGCGCGTCGGGGGCGGAGTCCCCCTCGGAGCTCTGCCGCGAGTGCGCGGACGCGGCCGACACGGAGCTGCCGTAGCCGGACGCCTGCAACACATGCACCCCACACAATGAGCTTACTGCAGGCTCTTCACAATTCAACCCTGCAGGCGACCCTTGCGAAAGCTGCTGCAATTTTTCAAGTATTTTTTTAAACGGACTAATCAAAATATGTTTAACCTCTCATATGCCGAGATACCAGACACAATAGATTTTACATTGTGTCTGGTCGAGATCCGCGTTCCGGCATTTAAGGGGTTAATACATACCAAGTCCGAGACTCGGATAGAATCTAGCAGAAGAAATATTCTGTGTAAGTAACATAAATGTATAAAAAATGTACGTGTATCTCTCACCTTACTGCTCATTTCGCCGGAGGTGTTGGAGGAGTTCCTGGAGTGCGTGTGCTGCTGCTGCTGCAGGCACGCTGCGCACGCGCCGCCCACCGCGCTGCTTAACGTTAGACCTGCGGCGTACAACAGCGTGTTGATTACACTATCTTGGTATAGGACATGAATCAATGTCTTCAACTAAAACAAACAATGACCGATCCACTTCAGTTCAGTATTTGGGAAAACCCGGCAAACACGTATTCTGTCTATATTCACTAGTTGTTTATAGGGTGCACCCAAGGTGGTTTCAGTGGCGAAAATTACCACAAGGTGGAATACGCATCTATAATATAGCTTTAAGTAAGATCGAAATTAACCAGATTAATCCGTTACATTCTGGTATAAAAATGCCATCGTAATAAAATCACAGGTAAAAATTAGTCACTGTGGTTTACCGGCTTGCTTCTCAATCGGGGAGCGCCGGGTTCAAACCCCGGTACAGGACTTGCACCAATGATATAATAATTTATCTTAAGTGCAGTTTTCATTAACGCAAATGACTCGACCTACGTAGAAGTGGGTACGGCTCACGTTGGTCTAACAGGAAGCTCGGTGAAATGTGGGTACTTAATTCTTTGGCGATGGATGTACTTCTGACTATTATGTTTAGGTATATAAGTGTAATAAATATTTGTGTAGTTACCAGGGTGGTCAGTGATGGAGACAGGCTCCTCCGGCTCGGGGGAGGGCAGCTCGCACGACGGCAGCGACGACAGCGGCTGCGAGTGGCCCTCTGTACGCAACACCAGTATCACGTCAGTACTTCGCACTCCAACACAACCTCATCGATGGAGGTTTTAATATTTTACGGGTTTGAGTTAGGGAACAAACTCCACCGCGCTGCTCCACTGCGAGTTGCTAGAGGCATCCAGTCATTATTTTTAATCATGTATTTATTTGGTAAGACGAAGAATTCTTATTCGCAAGGACCGCTTACCTTACCTGAAGATTTGACAGGTCCTGTCTGACTTTCCAACTTCCAACCCGCGAAGGGAAAATCAGCTCAATACAGGTTCAGATCACATCGCTTCTAAACACAGAGAGGCACAAACCTAGACCACAGTCGATTTATAAATGTTCGTTTCTTAGATTCTATTGTACACCAGAAACATCTAGCATTGCATAAATACATTCATTACATTGATGGTTTTATTAATTGGATTTTCTTTTTAAATTTGCGTTCTATGCATGGGGCTGAAAATAATTTAAAAAAACACTAAAATGTTCATGAGTTTTCCGGCAGGAAATTCCACTTGATATAAATTCGGGATTATGGTCTGAATCTTCCCTTAAAGTTTTCGTTACGGTGTCACTAATACCTTATGTGACAACCGCAGAGCCCCGCTATCAGGTCCCGATATTCTTCATGAACCCATGCTATTGAACAGGACGCGTCGCGTTGCTTTAGAGTTGCATACAGGCTAGACTTATAGCTAATTGTCTGCGGTATACCGACCGTAGTTGCGTCGCTTGGTGAGGGATCCGAAGCCGGAGCTAGCGGTGGAAGAGCCGCAGTCGTCGTCGGCGGGCGGCGCGGACTCGGAGCCGCTGTCGCCGCCGCCGCGCTCGCCGGCCACCGGGCCTGTACCCACAGCCCCACCCGTCTCCACCGCCACCTCCTGCTTGCGCTCCGGACTGCAATAGATAAACAATACCTTCATAAATAATAATAAATATGTTTTAGTCTAGGCGGCCAGCCACCCTGATAATTGTCGATAGCGCTACCAACAGCAGTAAGAAACAACGTGATTTGAAAGGCATAAGAAACATAACATAAGCTCACTCATTGAGGTAGTCAGAGGTATAACCATCGCAAGATGAACTAAGTACCCAAGCCTCATCGAGCTTAATGTAAGACCGACGTGATAGGTGGTGGTAGGTGTGAAAGGCATATTCACCTTTATTCAATAACATTTACAGGCTATAAGGCCGGGTTTCCACTGACGCGGAGATGTGCGGATTTGACCAATCGTAGCGTTCGAGAGAGCGAAAAACGAAGACGCTCTGTCACTGTCTCCCTCACGGTGATTGGTCGATTCCAGCACATCTCCGTTCCTAAAACGCAGCCTAATGTGTACTAAGAAGCCAGCAACGGTCATTTATACGCTTTGTTCGGTGTAATACACCAAACACGCGTCTAACGCAAACACGTTATGCGTCGTCAGCACATTGCCGACGCATCGCGGTAATTTATATTTTATAATTAGTGCATTTTTCGGTATCGGCGCGACCGGGTGCATTCGAAACATATTAACATTCAACATTTATTCTACTTTAGTAAACATTAATTATCTCCAGAACTGTCTTTTAATAATCAACACGCACTGACAATCCTCACTACTGAGCTAACCGAACATTGGTCCTTCGAGCCGTTACAAGGACCCCGCGAATCGTACACGTGTCTGTGAGTGTGCCGCGTGTAACTTGTGGGGTGAACTGAACTAGTGAACACTAACATTTAACATTACTGGAGTGAAAGAGTGCTGCGTGTGACTTGTGCACATGAACGTTAACATTGCTGGAGTGAAACATAGAGGATTGCGGTAACTTAAGGAGAGGTTTGGTGAAACATTGGCTGAGAGAAGATATTCAAGTAAGATCTTTCCTTATTAAACTAACATTTCAAGATGGAGCAAGGCGGAAACCTGTACGAGAGGCAACTGGAGATTAAACAGAAGATTGAATCGCTTTATACTAACTTTAAAAAAGATGGGGCAGAGCGGAAGTCTAAAGTAGATTATTTTAAAAAGCGTTCTGAAACATTAGTCCAACTATGGACGGAATTTGAGTCGAATCATGAACAATTATGTAAGTCAGAAAGCAGGACACATCCTTATTTCGTGACTATATGTCATGAAAAAGCGCGTGATACATTTTTGGAACTAACAACATTACTGAACGAGGGTTATAAGAAGTTAGCGAAGCAGTGCGACGCGTCTGTTGACTCTGCCGGCACGTCTGGGGGTCGGAACATCCCCCACACGGAGGACGAGCTGCCGCCGCCGTCCATAGAGCAACCGCCGCCGTCCGACGAACACAGCGAGGAAAACACAACCTTTTTCTCGCCCAAGAAACAAGATGCAGGCTCGCGGAGTAAACTTGATGAGATGTACCGCAAACAACAAGCAAATATGAGAGCTTTTACACGCACTGTATCTAACATTAATGTGGATTTACTAACAGAAAAGTGGGAATTAAATGATGCTCTGAAAACACTTGAATCTCGTTGGTCAGTTATAGATTCTTTACATTGGGAGATTGAAAGTGAGGCATATCAATCGGATATTATGTATGAAACAATATTTAACAGAGATGAGAAGATATTTAACAGTTTGAAGAAAGAAATTAACAAGAAGATATGGTCGGTCGCTCACAGAGACAAATCAACTCCAACATTAGAAATACCAGTATTTCATGGAAATTACAATTCATGGGTATCTTTCAAGGATTTATTTAATGAAGCTATTCACTACAACACTGCTTTATCTAACGCCCAGAAGATGCAGTTTTTAAAAGGCAAGGTGAAGGGAGAAGCTGAACGCCTCATTCAACATCTGCAGATAAGCTCTGATAACTATTTAGTATGTTGGGAGATATTGAACAATCGTTACAACAACAAAAAGATGATAATTACCTCTCACATGAATATTTTATTCGGTTTACCTAACATGCAACAACAATCAGCGGGACTAATCAAAAAGATGTATGACACAACTACGGAGTGCCTACATGCAATTAAGAATCTGGGCGTAGACATAAATACTTGGGACCCTATGCTGATTCATGTTTTGTCCCAAAAACTCGACTCTGAAACTCACAAAGATTATATTGAGTCGCTTAAAAACTCAAAAGAATTACCGATTTTACAAGAATTTTTAGATTTCATGGAAACTAAATTCACCACTCTAGAGTCATCTAGACGCAAACAAGATTCAGCACCCCAGAAACCCCATCCTCAACAACAACAACAGCAACAACATATGCCCGCGTTCAAAAAATCATTTCCTCAATTCAATAACCGAAACAATTTTCATCAACAAAACAATGGAACAAACCGAGGTTATGCACATCCAACAGTAGCGAAGTTACAACATATTTCCGGTATCAAATGTCCTCTTTGCAAGAATCCACATGGAATATATAATTGCAAATTTTTTTTACAAATGCCGTTTGAAAAAAGATATCATACAATTAATAGACTTGCATTATGTATCAATTGCCTTTTTACGCATAACGGAAATGCATGCAATTCCACAAAAACATGCCATAAGTGTGGTGGTCAGCACAACACACTTATCCACGAGGCTTCTGTAAAATCCACATCAGCAAACGTGCCTTCGACTCCTATGTCAATGGCTAACATGGCAACAACTTCTAAGAGCGACGTAAATGGAGTAAACAAGTCAGAGTTATCACGGAATAATGATACGGAAATTTTATTAGCCACGGCCTTGATTAACGTGAAGAAAGCAGATGGAACATTACACACACTGAGAGCTCTAATTGACCAGGGTTCCCAAATTTCTATCATAACAGAGCAAGCGGCCCAAATACTTAACATTAAAAGAGAAAACTGCAAGGGAGTAATATATGGAGTTGGACAGAGAGAGAACAATTGTAAAGGAAAACTTAACATTACTTGCAGCTCCATTTACCACAACTTTACCTTCAAGGCTGAGGTAATCATTATGAACAATTTGATAAAAAGCCTACCAAACAAATCTTTCGCTAAACCAGACTGGTCTATCATACAAAATCTTAATTTAGCTGACCCTCAATTCTACATTAGTCGCCCGGTAGATATACTACTCGGGGCAGACATATACTCTAACATCATTTTGACTGGTATAATTAAGACTGAAGACGCGTCACAGCCGATGGCGCAACAGACTCAACTTGGCTGGCTTTTATGCGGAAATGCGAGAACTTACCATTGTAACGTAGTGATCAACAATTTGGACGATATAAAACATTTTTGGGAAGTGGAAGATATTGAAGAACAAGGAGAATTATCACAGGAAGAACTAAGTTGCATTAAACATTACCAAGAAAACGTGAAACGAAACATAGACGGAAGATACGAGGTGCGACTTCCCATGAAGCCTAATTTTGAGGAAGAATTAGGAGAATCGAAAACAAAGGCTATAGCTCAATTTAGAAACATAGAAAGGAAATTTCAACGGCAAGAAAACTTAGTTAAAGCCTATAAAACATTTATGAGAGAGTACAGTGACCTGCAACATATGACACCTGGTTTGGCCAAATATTATAAATTCCAAAGCTGTAAAAAGAAACAAAAAATATAATGCTCTTAAATCTAGTTAATAGGCAGTGGCTATTTCCATCCCTTTCGCACGTATGTGCGCATCTATTACCTGTCTCGCTCCTTACCCCTTTCTCACCGGAAGGCCGGAAGCGAAGAAAACAAAACCAGTTGCTAATTGACCGCGTCCGCGCACGTTTCGAGTTCCCCAAAAATATCGGGAAAACTACATAATTTCAGTGAATAAAGAGCTACAGTGAAGTGATATTTGGTGTGTGGTGTTAGTGGAATAGGACTTCCACCTTTATTCCACGGGAGGCCTCCCCAATTTGGATTTTGTCGTATACACGAGGTGAGTCCTTTGAATCCTTTCCCCTTTCTGCCACTGCCTAATTATTTAGTAAAAATAAAACCAATTTCTATTAATAATTATACAAAACTCCAGCGCCTTAACATAATTGGTCCATCCGACCCGGATTCTATAAGATTAATTTAGATTTCGGTGATAGTGTTTCCGCCACATTGCTCCAAAATGCCGGACGAGGCGAAAATTTCCGATCTCCGCTTACAAAAAATACAAAATAAATTAAGCGCGATCTATGGCCGAATACAAACCATTCACGATTCAATGGCACATATTGGCCAAGATGAGGTGAAAATAGATAATTTCTTAGCCGATTCCTTCACTGTAGATTTACTTCGGACTGACTTTAATAACACGATCGAAGAACGTAATCAAATGCAAATATCATTGCCGGACGGTCCTGCACCGAATTATAGTTCATTAATTGCGTTTGAACAGTTATACACGCGGATTAAATACAAAATTCATCAATTATCGCAAATGACTCAAATTACGAGCCGCGTCGATGAGAGTAAATCCGTAGTGAAAAAACCTTCACGCAGATTGCCTACAATAGAATTATGTTCGTTTGACGGGAATAGCGACTCGTGGCCGATTTATTATGAAACTTTTAAAGTGTTAATACACGAAAACCCGGATCTTTCCGATGGGGAGAAAATTCACTATTTAATGGGGACTTTAAAGGGCAAGGCTTTAGGTATTTGTGAAGGTGCTTTGCCTACCGCCGATAATTACCCTATAATATGGAAAGCATTGGTCGCTAAATACAATGACAAGCGCGTACTGGCCGCTTCGTACTTGGATAAGTTGTTTAATTTACCTAACTTGAAGGAATACACGCCCGCGCACATTGAGGAGTTCATAGATAAATTCTCATCTATATATTCCGCATTGAAACAATTAAAACTCGATAATTTGGAGGATTTCTTGTTTATTTATATTGCGTGCAAAAAAGTCGGATTAGAAGTGGTAAAGGAATATGAACTTAAATGTCATACTAATAAGACCGCTCCAACGTGTACCGATTTCATTGCTTTTGTTCGTGAACACTCGCGTATCATGCAGCGCGCGCATTCAGTTACATTTTCTTCTTCAAGTACGAAAGCGGGCAGTACTCAGGTACGTAGACCCCCTACACAGTCATCGGCAGGATCCGCTACCCGTTCGAATAGCGTCAAGACATTTGTTAATGTGTCTGAACAATCTAAGTGCCCGTCATGTGGACGGAGTGATCATTCTGATTTGACAAAATGTCAAAAGTTTCTTTTGATGACTCCTAATGAGCGATACAAAATAGTAAAGGCTAATAAATCATGTGTAAATTGCTTGAGTCACCTTCACACGATTTTAAAATGTGATAATTCATGTCGTTGCTCTGAATGTGGCAAAAGTCACCACAGTTTACTTCATTTTAATAAAACATCTATTATTGCTAACGTAACGGAAACGACCCACACAACTCCGGCTCCCGAGTTCGGCCCTGTGACGATGTGTGCACTCGACGCGTGCGAGCTTGACCGAAGCGATACCCGCCCCCGCGACCGCCCGCACCCCCGGAATAGTGAGAATACATCCTGCGTCCTTCTCGGTACTATTCAATGTTCCGTAAGAAATGCCGACGGAAGATTGTTTACGTTACGCGCGCTATTAGATAGTGGTTCGCAACGCGATTTGATTACAACTGAATGTTGTAAGCGTTTGAATTTAAAATTGTATGAGCCGCAGACTAAATATATCTCGGGTGTAGGTGACATACCTAATCCTATTGAAGGTGTTACCTGTCTAAATATTCAATCTCGCTTTGATGAGTCGGTCAGGTTAAATATTAAGCCATTAGTGGTAGATTGTATCACGAGCGAATTACCAACCGCTAAGATAGACGTCGCGCGCTTAAATTACTTAAATAATCTTGATCTCGCGGACAGTGACTATTTCACTCCCGCTAAAATAGACCTGATTCTAGGCTCGGTTGTATTCTCCCGTATTCTGGGGCAAAATAGGGTCTCCCGCGCCGATGATGAGCCCGTCGCGATTGAAACCTCATTAGGTTACGTAATAATTGGTCGGGCCCCCACTGAAGAAATCGTTCAAAATGCCGCTCGCGCGCTTTGTTGTACTGTGGATGAGCCATTCGAAACTCGCATGAATCGTTTTTTCGAATTAGAGGAAGTGCCTAATGCACCTAATATTCTCACGATGGAAGAGCAAAAATGCGAAAATTATTATTGCGATACTACTCGCCGCGATAGTAACGGGCGTTATATTGTTTCGCTGCCTTTCCGTGAAGACCCGTCTGTCCTTGGTATCTCGATGCCGGCAGCTGAGCGTAGGTATTTGGCATTAGAACGGAAGTTATCATTAAATAATACTGTTAAACAGGAATATGATAACGTATTTGTGGAATACTTACAGAAAAATTATATCCAACCGGTTGGTACTGTTGCGGAGGTTAATTCCGGTAATAATCAGTACGTAATACCCCACCACGGCGTAGTGCGCACAGATAAGAGTACTACCAAATTACGAGTAGTGCTAAATGCTAGTAATCCTACTACGTCAGGAAAGTCGTTAAATGACGTATTATATACGGGCCCTAACTTGCAAAACGATTTATTTCAGATATTACTTAAATTTCGTTTGCACGCCATCGCGTTAAGTGCCGATATCCGTCAAATGTATTTGCGCATTTTAGTCGACAACGACGACAGGCGCTTCCAGCGTTTATTATATCGGTTTGATCCCAATGAGCCCATTACCGTGTTCGAAATGACACGTGTTCCCTTCGGGTTATGCTGTAGTCCTTATTTGGCAATACGCACAGTGCGTCGACTCGCCGAGGATGAACTTGAGCGCTTCCCCGCGGCTGCCGCTGTCGCTAAGGCGGACATTTATATGGACGACTTAGCCACTAGCTGTTCCTCAGTGGCTGAGGGCGTTGAACTCTCGAATCAGCTGATCGACTTGTTTGCGGCTGGAGGGTTCGACTTGGTCAAGTTTTCGAGTAACTCACCCGAGGTACTAGAGAGCATCCCGGTCTCGCATCGCGTCTCGGAGGCGGTCGAGTTCAGTCCGGAGAGTCAGCTCAAAATTCTAGGACTCCATTGGGTACCGGCAGATGACGTCTTCACGTTCAGTGTTAATACGGAGCCGCGCGTGTGCACCAAGCGCAATATTCTATCCACTATTGCTCGATTATGGGACTTGGTAGGATTGGTGGCGCCGGTTATACTGCTCGCTAAATTAATTTTAAAATCACTGTGGCAAGCCAATGTCGATTGGGATGAGACTCCACCCCCGAAGATTATGTCTTTATGGCAACAGTTTGAAGCCGAATTACCATTTCTCGAGTCTGTTAGATTACCGCGGCACGTAGGTGTTAATGATGGTGCCATAGTATCCGTGCTAGGTTTTGCTGACGCCTCGGAGAATGCCTACGGAGGCGTAGTGTACTTACATGTCTATTTCCCGGATACGAGTCGTACAGCAGTTAATCTAGTGTGCGCGAAATCCAAGGTGGAAGACTTGTCAAATCAGAAGGTCACTCTGCTCCAAAGGAAACGTATAGTTGACTGTATGGTTCAGTCCTTTTGGAAAAGGTGGAAGATTGAATATCTTAACACCTTACAGGTTCGTAATAAATGGTTGAAAACTGGAAAATCTATTCAAACGGGTACCGTAGTGCTTCTTAAGTCTGACAATAGTGCTCCGTTGGATTGGCCTCTAGGCGTTATTAAACAAACGTTTCCCGGAAAAGATGGCATAGTCAGAGTTGTGGATGTCCAGACCAGACTAAATCTGGAATCTATCGTCGACCAACTGTGAAGGTCTTTCCACTCCCTAATCAATAATTTTATACAGTCCGCTTAATTATTCTTAGAAGTAAATAAAATAATATTATCTTCATTAGTATCAATAAACTCTAATTATACATCTTTGATAAAAATAAAATAAATTTAACTAATATAAACTGTAAAGTAAACAATAGTTCAATACCTAACTTAAAACCCGTATTAAAGACAACAAGTTCATTTTATAAATTATGAATAAACAATAAAATAAATAATTGTTAAATTAGGACAAAATATAATTTAAATTAAACTACTTCAAATGCCTTAATAAGTAATAACTCACTAAAAAATAAACTTGCAAATTAGGTAATTTTTGGGGGTTTATTGAAGGACTTTGTCCTGTCAACCCGGGGGGCATGGTTTGGCCAAATATTATAAATTCCAAAGCTGTAAAAAGAAACAAAAAATATAATGCTCTTAAATCTAGTTAATAGGCAGTGGCTATTTCCATCCCTTTCGCACGTATGTGCGCATCTATTACCTGTCTCGCTCCTTACCCCTTTCTCACCGGAAGGCCGGAAGCGAAGAAAACAAAACCAGTTGCTAATTGACCGCGTCCGCGCACGTTTCGAGTTCCCCAAAAATATCGGGAAAACTACATAATTTCAGTGAATAAAGAGCTACAGTGAAGTGATATTTGGTGTGTGGTGTTAGTGGAATAGGACTTCCACCTTTATTCCACGGGAGGCCTCCCCAATTTGGATTTTGTCGTATACACGAGGTGAGTCCTTTGAATCCTTTCCCCTTTCTGCCACTGCCTAATTATTTAGTAAAAATAAAACCAATTTCTATTAATAATTATACAAAACTCCAGCGCCTTAACAACACCAGTAAACAGTAATTCGAAGAACGAGTGTTATTTGCCACACCACGGAGTGGAGCGGGTCGAATCAACCACAACAAAATACAGGGTTGTATTTAATGCGTCCGCCAAAACGTCCACAGGATGCTCATTAAATGACCTGATGTACACTGGACCGAACTTACAACAGGATTTGCAGTCGCTTTTGATAAAGTGGAGACAATACAAGTATGCCTTTACTGCCGACATCGAAAAAATGTACCGACAGATACTGGTAAACGAAGAGGACCAGCCACTGCAACGAATAATATGGAGAGAGAGTCCAGAACAACCCTTACAAATATTTCAACTTAAAACAGTAACATATGGCACAAAAGCCGCACCGTTTTTGGCCATGATGACTTTACGTAAACTAGCGACAGATGAAAGGCACAACTTCCCGAACGCAGCGAAAGTAGTAGAGGAGTCATTTTACATGGATGACTTAGTACATGGGTGTTATGCTATTGAACAAGTGGTTTGGCCAAATATTATAAATTCCAAAGCTGTAAAAAGAAACAAAAAATATAATGCTCTTAAATCTAGTTAATAGGCAGTGGCTATTTCCATCCCTTTCGCACGTATGTGCGCATCTATTACCTGTCTCGCTCCTTACCCCTTTCTCACCGGAAGGCCGGAAGCGAAGAAAACAAAACCAGTTGCTAATTGACCGCGTCCGCGCACGTTTCGAGTTCCCCAAAATATCGGGAAAACTACATAATTTCAGTGAATAAAGAGCTACAGTGAGATGATATTTGGTGTGTGGTGTTAGTGGAATAGGACTTCCACCTTTATTCCACGGGAGGCCTCCCCAATTTGGATTTTGTCGTAAACACGAGGTGAGTCCTTTGAATCCTTTCCCCTTTCTGCCACTGCCTATTTATTTAGTAAAAATAAAACCAATTTCTATTAATAATTATACAAAACACCAGCGCCTTAACATAATTGGTCCATCCGACCCGGATTCTATAAGATTAATTTAGATTTCGGTGATAGTGTTTCCGCCACATTGCTCCAAAATGCCGGACGAGGCGAAAATTTCCGATCTCCGCTTACAAAAAATACAAAATAAATTAAGCGCGATCTATGGCCGAATACAAACCATTCACGATTCAATGGCACATATTGGCCAAGATGAGGTGAAAATAGATAATTTCTTAGCCGATTCCTTCACTGTAGATTTACTTCGGACTGACTTTAATAACACGATCGAAGAACGTAATCAAATGCAAATATCATTGCCGGACGGTCCTGCACCGAATTATAGTTCATTAATTGCGTTTGAACAGTTATACACGCGGATTAAATACAAAATTCATCAATTATCGCAAATGACTCAAATTACGAGCCGCGTCGATGAGAGTAAATCCGTAGTGAAAAAACCTTCACGCAGATTGCCTACAATAGAATTATGTTCGTTTGACGGGAATAGCGACTCGTGGCCGATTTATTATGAAACTTTTAAAGTGTTAATACACGAAAACCCGGATCTTTCCGATGGGGAGAAAATTCACTATTTAATGGGGACTTTAAAGGGCAAGGCTTTAGGTATTTGTGAAGGTGCTTTGCCTACCGCCGATAATTACCCTATAATATGGAAAGCATTGGTCGCTAAATACAATGACAAGCGCGTACTGGCCGCTTCGTACTTGGATAAGTTGTTTAATTTACCTAACTTGAAGGAATACACGCCCGCGCACATTGAGGAGTTCATAGATAAATTCTCATCTATATATTCCGCATTGAAACAATTAAAACTCGATAATTTGGAGGATTTCTTGTTTATTTATATTGCGTGCAAAAAAGTCGGATTAGAAGTGGTAAAGGAATATGAACTTAAATGTCATACTAATAAGACCGCTCCAACGTGTACCGATTTCATTGCTTTTGTTCGTGAACACTCGCGTATCATGCAGCGCGCGCATTCAGTTACATTTTCTTCTTCAAGTACGAAAGCGGGCAGTACTCAGGTACGTAGACCCCCTACACAGTCATCGGCAGGATCCGCTACCCGTTCGAATAGCGTCAAGACATTTGTTAATGTGTCTGAACAATCTAAGTGCCCGTCATGTGGACGGAGTGATCATTCTGATTTGACAAAATGTCAAAAGTTTCTTTTGATGACTCCTAATGAGCGATACAAAATAGTAAAGGCTAATAAATCATGTGTAAATTGCTTGAGTCACCTTCACACGATTTTAAAATGTGATAATTCATGTCGTTGCTCTGAATGTGGCAAAAGTCACCACAGTTTACTTCATTTTAATAAAACATCTATTATTGCTAACGTAACGGAAACGACCCACACAACTCCGGCTCCCGAGTTCGGCCCTGTGACGATGTGTGCACTCGACGCGTGCGAGCTTGACCGAAGCGATACCCGCCCCCGCGACCGCCCGCACCCCCGGAATAGTGAGAATACATCCTGCGTCCTTCTCGGTACTATTCAATGTTCCGTAAGAAATGCCGACGGAAGATTGTTTACGTTACGCGCGCTATTAGATAGTGGTTCGCAACGCGATTTGATTACAACTGAATGTTGTAAGCGTTTGAATTTAAAATTGTATGAGCCGCAGACTAAATATATCTCGGGTGTAGGTGACATACCTAATCCTATTGAAGGTGTTACCTGTCTAAATATTCAATCTCGCTTTGATGAGTCGGTCAGGTTAAATATTAAGCCATTAGTGGTAGATTGTATCACGAGCGAATTACCAACCGCTAAGATAGACGTCGCGCGCTTAAATTACTTAAATAATCTTGATCTCGCGGACAGTGACTATTTCACTCCCGCTAAAATAGACCTGATTCTAGGCTCGGTTGTATTCTCCCGTATTCTGGGGCAAAATAGGGTCTCCCGCGCCGATGATGAGCCCGTCGCGATTGAAACCTCATTAGGTTACGTAATAATTGGTCGGGCCCCCACTGAAGAAATCGTTCAAAATGCCGCTCGCGCGCTTTGTTGTACTGTGGATGAGCCATTCGAAACTCGCATGAATCGTTTTTTCGAATTAGAGGAAGTGCCTAATGCACCTAATATTCTCACGATGGAAGAGCAAAAATGCGAAAATTATTATTGCGATACTACTCGCCGCGATAGTAACGGGCGTTATATTGTTTCGCTGCCTTTCCGTGAAGACCCGTCTGTCCTTGGTATCTCGATGCCGGCAGCTGAGCGTAGGTATTTGGCATTAGAACGGAAGTTATCATTAAATAATACTGTTAAACAGGAATATGATAACGTATTTGTGGAATACTTACAGAAAAATTATATCCAACCGGTTGGTACTGTTGCGGAGGTTAATTCCGGTAATAATCAGTACGTAATACCCCACCACGGCGTAGTGCGCACAGATAAGAGTACTACCAAATTACGAGTAGTGCTAAATGCTAGTAATCCTACTACGTCAGGAAAGTCGTTAAATGACGTATTATATACGGGCCCTAACTTGCAAAACGATTTATTTCAGATATTACTTAAATTTCGTTTGCACGCCATCGCGTTAAGTGCCGATATCCGTCAAATGTATTTGCGCATTTTAGTCGACAACGACGACAGGCGCTTCCAGCGTTTATTATATCGGTTTGATCCCAATGAGCCCATTACCGTGTTCGAAATGACACGTGTTCCCTTCGGGTTATGCTGTAGTCCTTATTTGGCAATACGCACAGTGCGTCGACTCGCCGAGGATGAACTTGAGCGCTTCCCCGCGGCTGCCGCTGTCGCTAAGGCGGACATTTATATGGACGACTTAGCCACTAGCTGTTCCTCAGTGGCTGAGGGCGTTGAACTCTCGAATCAGCTGATCGACTTGTTTGCGGCTGGAGGGTTCGACTTGGTCAAGTTTTCGAGTAACTCACCCGAGGTACTAGAGAGCATCCCGGTCTCGCATCGCGTCTCGGAGGCGGTCGAGTTCAGTCCGGAGAGTCAGCTCAAAATTCTAGGACTCCATTGGGTACCGGCAGATGACGTCTTCACGTTCAGTGTTAATACGGAGCCGCGCGTGTGCACCAAGCGCAATATTCTATCCACTATTGCTCGATTATGGGACTTGGTAGGATTGGTGGCGCCGGTTATACTGCTCGCTAAATTAATTTTAAAATCACTGTGGCAAGCCAATGTCGATTGGGATGAGACTCCACCCCCGAAGATTATGTCTTTATGGCAACAGTTTGAAGCCGAATTACCATTTCTCGAGTCTGTTAGATTACCGCGGCACGTAGGTGTTAATGATGGTGCCATAGTATCCGTGCTAGGTTTTGCTGACGCCTCGGAGAATGCCTACGGAGGCGTAGTGTACTTACATGTCTATTTCCCGGATACGAGTCGTACAGCAGTTAATCTAGTGTGCGCGAAATCCAAGGTGGAAGACTTGTCAAATCAGAAGGTCACTCTGCTCCAAAGGAAACGTATAGTTGACTGTATGGTTCAGTCCTTTTGGAAAAGGTGGAAGATTGAATATCTTAACACCTTACAGGTTCGTAATAAATGGTTGAAAACTGGAAAATCTATTCAAACGGGTACCGTAGTGCTTCTTAAGTCTGACAATAGTGCTCCGTTGGATTGGCCTCTAGGCGTTATTAAACAAACGTTTCCCGGAAAAGATGGCATAGTCAGAGTTGTGGATGTCCAGACCAGACTAAATCTGGAATCTATCGTCGACCAACTGTGAAGGTCTTTCCACTCCCTAATCAGTAATTTTATACAGTCCGCTTAATTATTCTTAGAAGTAAATAAAATAATATTATCTTTATTAGTATCAATAAACTCTAAATATACATCGTTGATAAAAATAAAATAAATTTAACTAATATAAATTGTAAAGTAAACAATAGTTCAATACCTAACTTAAAACCAGTATTAAACATAACACTTTCATTTTATAAATTATAAATAAACAGTAAAATAAATAATTGTTAATTTAGGACAAAATATAATTTAAACTAAACTACTTCAAATGCCTTAATAAGTAATAACTCACTAAAAAATAAACTTGCAAATTAGGTAATTTTTGGGGGTTTATTGAAGGACTTTGTCCTGTCAACCCGGGGGGCATGGTTTGGCCAAATATTATAAATTCCAAAGCTGTAAAAAGAAACAAAAAATATAATGCTCTTAAATCTAGTTAATAGGCAGTGGCTATTTCCATCCCTTTCGCACGTATGTGCGCATCTATTACCTGTCTCGCTCCTTACCCCTTTCTCACCGGAAGGCCGGAAGCGAAGAAAACAAAACCAGTTGCTAATTGACCGCGTCCGCGCACGTTTCGAGTTCCCCAAAATATCGGGAAAACTACATAATTTCAGTGAATAAAGAGCTACAGTGAGATGATATTTGGTGTGTGGTGTTAGTGGAATAGGACTTCCACCTTTATTCCACGGGAGGCCTCCCCAATTTGGATTTTGTCGTAAACACGAGGTGAGTCCTTTGAATCCTTTCCCCTTTCTGCCACTGCCTATTTATTTAGTAAAAATAAAACCAATTTCTATTAATAATTATACAAAACACCAGCGCCTTAACAACAAGCGACTGAACTAATTGACGAATTAATCAAACTTATGAAGTCGGGAGGATTTAACTTGCGGAAGTGGTCGTCAAATAATGAACAGGTATTAGAAAATATAAACATTGAAGAAAACAGAGAAGAAACAGTTTTTAAATTCAAAACAGAGAGCGTGTCAAAAACACTTGGTTTGTGCTGGAACCCAACCAACGATATATTCTTATTCAAATGTAACATATCCAAATTATCGCCTAAACCAACAAAAAGAAACCTTTTATCTGAAATATCTAAACTTTTCGACCCCTTAGGTTGGTTGTCACCCATCAGCACAAAACTAAAAATTATATTCCAGAAAGTCTGGAAAGAAAACACTCATTGGGACGAGCGGGTGTCAGATGACATCTATGACGCGTGGTCTAAAGTACAAGCAGACATTGACAGAATAAACGACTGCAAAGTGCCTAGATGGATATCATCGAATGAGAATGACGTCATCGAACTACATGGGTTCTGTGACGCTTCTATCGAGGCATATGCTTGTGTGGTATACGCGAGAGTGAAAAACACTAACAACGTAATATTGATCGCCGGAAAATCAAAACTTGTACCACACAAGAAAACACTAACATTACCGAGATTGGAGCTGAGCGGTGCTTATTTATTATCGAAGCTCATGAATAAAGTAAAACAATCACTAAACAAACATTTAATCGAAACATTTGGATGGACGGATTCTAAGATCGTTCTCGGTTGGTTGCAAGCTAATCGCTGGAAGCCTTTCGTTGCCAACCGAGTAAAACAAATACAAGAAGTGATGCCTGAGAACCAGTGGAGGTATGTAAAATCATCAGAGAATCCGGCGGATGCTGCAAGCCGAGGCCTGACAGCATCTCAATTAGTCGAACATTCACTATGGTGGCAAGGTCCGGAGTGGTTGCCCACATTTACACCTGAAAATGAAAATCAAACATTTAACACTACAGAAGAGGAGAAAAAGTCATACTCGATAAATGCAGTTCAAGAAAAAGCAGATGATAACATAATCGACCGTTTACTAGAAAAACATAACACGTTCAGGAAAGTGCAACGTATCATTTGCTGGATTTTGCGTGCACTGACCCGTAAACAAAACAAATTACCTACGACATATATTACATTACAAGAATTGCAGAAAGCTAAGTCAGTGATTATAAAACATGTGCAGTTGAATGAATTTAGAACGGAAATAAACTACTTACGTAAACATGAAAAGGTTGAATCGAAGAGCAGTCTTTTACATTTAAATCCATTTATTGAGGGAGAAGACATCTTGCGAGTTGGAGGTCGCTTGAGAGAAGCAAACATTTCGGCGGAAATGAGGCACCCAAAAATCATACCGAAGGAGTCTCGTTTGACCACACTACTAATTGACTGGGCACATAAAGATACTTTTCATGGAGGAGCTACGGTGACGATGGCCAAGCTGAGGCAAGAGTATTGGATTCCAGGAGGGAACAACGTGGTGAAGAAACAATTGAGGCAGTGTGTGACGTGCCGTAGAAATGAAGGAAAGAGGCAGCAACAACTGATGGGAGATTTGCCTGCAGCTAGAGTCAACGAAGCGACGCCATTCTACCACACTGGAGTGGACTATACCGGGTTTGTTGACATCAAGGCCAACAAGGGACGCGGAATGAAAACACTAAAGGGCTACATTGCTGTTTTCATATGTATGGTGACCAAAGCCGTGCATTTGGAATTAGTGACGGAGCTTACAAGTTCAGCGTTTCTTGCTGCGCTACGACGTATGTCTGCAAGAAGAGGAGCCCCGCGTCACTTATACAGTGACAACGGAACAAACTTCGTTGGCGCTAACAGGATACTGCAAGAAGAGTGGCAGCAACTTCGTAACATCTTCAAAGACAGTTTTCTTAACGAAGTAACAGAGATGCAAATAGAGTGGCATTTTAACGCCCCATCCTGGCCTAGTGCTGGAGGTCTGTGGGAGCGTGCCGTACGGAGCCTGAAACACCACTTGAAGAGAGTTATAGGAGAACAGAAGCTTACATTCGAGGAGTACGCCACCATGTTATGCCAGCTCGAAGCTTGTCTCAACTCACGACCATTGTGCTCGCTAACCGAGAATATAGACGACATAGAGTTCCTCACACCAGCTAGTTTTCTGACAGGAAGGTCAGGTGTCACCGTCATTGAAACAGAAGAAGACGGAAGATCGCGGTGGGCCCTAACTCAGAAAATATTCAGCGATACCTGGAAGAAATGGAAAATAGAATACTTGAGCCAGTTAACAGCAAGGCGAAAATGGCAAACGCCACAACATAACATTACAATCGGAGATGTAGTCGTGATTCATGAAGAAAACTTACCACCAGGGAAATGGGCGTTGGGCAGAGTTGTGGAAACTCATCCGGGGTGCGACGGATACACTAGAGTGGTGACATTAAAAACAAAAAACGGAGTGATGAAGAGGCCAGTAGTGAAACTGGCTGTATTACCATTAGAAAAATCTAAACAAGGAAAAGAAACGACATGTGAGGAAGATAACAGTGATGATAAGGAAAGTAAGAAAGCTGGAACAAAAGGAGGAAGTTACCTAACAACATTCTGGATGACTTTATTGTTTTTGATGATGATTGTGGCTACTGGAAACTGCATTGACGTGATTTCATTAAACAAAACACAAGGATTTTATTTTGATAAATTGGGAAAAATGCAGATAATTAGAGATGAGTGGAGATTAGTTGCATACTATAATATGAATCCGTACTGGGAAGGCACATCCGCATACGTAAAATATAACGAACAACTCGAAAGTATATGCCTACAAATTAAAAACTTAGGGCATTGTAATATTATAATGTTACAATTACGTCATTCGTACAATGAACTTCAACATTATAATAAAATCCTATTAAAACATCAACTGAAACAGGAGACACGTAAACGACGCGGCCTAATAAACGGAATCGGAAACATCGCGAACACATTATTTGGCGTATTGGATGACAGATTCGCAGAGCAATACCAAAGGGACATTGAACTAGTTAAACATAATGAAAAACATCTGGTAAACTTGTGGAAAAACCAAACATCAATTGTTGAGGCCGAGTATAACTTACTGAAAAGAACCGAGGAGGCTATCCAGAAACAGCATAAACTTATTAATCAACAATTAATATCCCTAGAAAAAACTACAAACACTATGGCAAAAGTAATATCAACTGCTGAGAGCATGTCCCAATTCACGGTGGTCGCCATGGCAGCTAATAATCTATTAACACATTTGAGAAACATTCAAGAAGCCTTACTAGATACTATCACCAACGTTTATGACGGCAAAATGAACATTCACATTATCGATCCCCAACAACTGCAACTAGAACTGAACACTATATCCAGACAGCTAGTAGGAGACCTGACACTCCCAATAGAAAACATTCAGAGAGGATTAGAAAGTATATACCACCTTCTGAAAATTAAGGCACGAATAACTGACGACTACATGATATTCGAGATTCGGATCCCACTCATAACAAGAGATAATTATGACATATTCAACATCATACCTGTACCGCGCCGCGCAGGTGAAAATATGATATCTATAAAGCCGATAGAAAACCACTTAGCTATCAACTTACAAAAAGATGCGTTTATACCAATACCAGAGAAAGACTTACAACAATGCATTTCGCGTGACGTAACTACCCACATGTGTTACCTAAAGGTACCTATATTTAAAATGACAACCGATAACGATTTGTGTATCAAAGATGAGATAAATCAATGCAAAACAAACATAGAGACTTGTCAGAGCAAATGGATAAGTTTATCAAACACAAATCAATATTTTTATTTCTGTTGTAATCGGTGTCAGTTACGTACTATGTGCAAGGATCAGATTACAGCACATACTTTGAATGAATCTAACATAATTAGTGCGGAAGAAAACTGTATACTAAAATCAGATAACTTTACGGTACATTCTCATCAAGTCATGGAGAGTAAAACGGATGTAATATTCGATATACAAGTTCCAAAAATTGACCCCATAAACCACGTGATGAATATATCATTCAGAATTCAAGAAGAAAACTTTACATTATACAATGAAGACGAGTTGAAGAACATTGGCGAGAGAGTAAAGATGATGAAAGAAAGTCAGCCTATATCTGAAGAAGTTTCTGTGCACGACGTTCATCAATATGCTTCCATATACTCTCTGTGGGGATTTGGAATACTTGGAGTAATAATATTAGCATATCGAAGAGCGAAATGTTACTACAACGTGAGGAGAATATCAAGAAATTCATCTTCGTTGAGGGAGGTTGAGAGAGGTGCCGACGACGCAGCCGCGGGCGGCAGGCGCAGCGCACGCGCCGCGGCGCCGCCGCCGCAACCCGCCGTGCGTGTAGTGAATGAAGTAGTAGAAGTGCGCGAGTGTAAACAAAAACAAGAAGAAAGTGTCGAGTGTAGTGTATCTGATAAGGGGAACTCTCCAATTTTTAAAAAAATTGTCTTTTAAATAATGTCTCATATTTTATTGTTTTTTATATATTTTGTCAAACTTAACTGTTAACTTTAACTTGTAGTTCAAGTTATCGTTTGCCCCCGGCAATATGTTCGGTGTAATACACCAAACACGCGTCTAACGCAAACACGTTATGCGTCGTCAGCACATTGCCGACGCATCGCGGTAATTTATATTTTATAATTAGTGCATTTTTCGGTATCGGCGCGACCGGGTGCATTCGAAACATATTAACATTCAACATTTATTCTACTTTAGTAAACATTAATTATCTCCAGAACTGTCTTTTAATAATCAACACGCACTGACAATCCTCACTACTGAGCTAACCGAACACGCTTCAACAATTCATAAGAGTGGATATAAAAAAGCAATAAAATAGTCCTATATTCCACTGGTATTATTTTTTTACAAAACTAGCACATTATCATAAAACCGTAAATCTCCGAGCTCATTGACATTTAAATATACGTCCATTTGTGTGGAGATATTTTTATTCTATATGCCTATTTAGTATATAACACGCTATACACGGTGTAACTCTGACCTTCCTCACATTTTGTCCTGTTGATGTACACATTCAGTAATTCATTGTTAAAGTTGTTACCATGGTTACCAGGATTTGTGCCCGATTAGTGGCAATAGGGTCGCCCCCTCTTACATGGGACTTGAACACAGCTGGCAAGGAGTGCGTGTGTATCTATACACCTCTGTCTACCCCTTCGCGGATAGAGGCGTGATGCTATATTGTTATTTAAGTTCACAAGAAGCATATTAAATACCATAGTTCTTACCAAAAACGGTATAAGAAGTAAATTATTCGCCGATAGATATATTTTTCTTAAATTATTATTTAATTTCGATACGGCGATATGGGGAGTAGCACTAACATAGCTATATATTTGCACAGCTGGTTCAGAGTTGCAATGACGTGGTATGTGTGCAGGCGCAGGATCAATAGGCTTTTGTTAACGATGAATGACCATGTGCTTATATTTCCTATCTTCATAATTGCAGACTACATAAGATCATGACGACTATATCCCAATTGGGGTAGTCAGAGGTACAACCATCGCAAGATGAATTGAGTACCCACACCTCACTGACCAGCGAATCAATCAGACTATTTAATATACAACTAATATTTTATCCGAGATAAATAAGTTTTAGGTCTGAAGTTCTTACCACATAAATTTCAAAAAAGACGGAATACTAGATATGAATAGGTATACTAACACTTTGAAGAGCGGGTCGCCGGCGATCATGTTCATGCGCACGCGCACCCTTAGCACGGAGTTGTCCTGGCGGCGCCGCGGGTCGTACCCCTCCAGCAGGCAGCGCCGCGTCGTCTCGCCCGCGCCCGCCAGCTCCGCCAGGTTCACGTCGCAGAAACCCAGCTTCTGGTACGATCTACCACCTGCATCACGGAACACCATATCGTTACCACCAAAGAGAGGTATATACGGTGGCTGTCAACTGGGCACCCTCAGGCCTCTTGTGTCACATTTTATACCGGGTGAGAACCCTCAGCACTCCCCATTTGTCCGCACAAGTAGTTAATGCCATTTGCGGCAAATGTACAATAAGAAACGTAAAAAATATACTGATTATTATTTGTGGTTCTGCACACCCCCATTATGTATTAGAAATGTCTGTTAGATAGATGAATTTGTATGGCGTCAGATTTGTATTGGAAGAAAGCACCAATTACCGCCTTTTGCTGGCAGACCTAACGTCGGGGTGCGTTCCAAGCATATAATTTCAATAAAGCAAGTTATTCTAACATTAAGATAGTTCGGACTACCCTTTAACGTTCCAAACCAACCGTGAATCTAGTCACGGAACTGTAAATTCTCTACGTCTCTACGTGAGACAACGTTTAAAACGAGTGCTGCAGTGTCAGCTGGGACTCAGACTGTCTACTAGACTGTACATCTATTAAATAGACCCTGTTAGCGACTGTTAGAGTAGCTCGCTTTGCATTCAGTGCGGCGAGACCGGCGCTTCGGCAGAGGTCTCTTTTACGGAGTCACGGATAAGTTACATAATCCGAGATATTTTTCGGCTATGCGAACATAATGTTACACCAATTATTTAAACAGTCGGTCCCGGATACTATTTACTTCAGTAATAATATGTAGTCATCACATGACCCATGTCAGGGGCCTTTGGCGGCTCAACAGTAACCTTGACACTAGTATTGATGAGGTCGGTCATTGTTCTCACACGAGAAAAACGAAAGAGATTACAATAGGCTATTACACAGAATAAATGAAAAGAAGGAGAGAATATGGTGTTATAATACTGACCCTTGCACTCCTTGCGCACGGAGATGCGCATGAGCGCGGGCTCGAGCACGCCCGTGTTCGCGTTGGCGCACATCTTGCACATGAACGAGAACTGCGCGTTCCACCGCACCGCGTGGTTGCGCACCTCCTCCCTGAAAACACAAACACACACAATTACCATTTCAGTACATACTAATTTGGTTATTTACCTAGCTAGGGTACACGCGATACTCGCGATATCTAGAACCTACAAGAAAATAGTAAAAGAATAAAAATATATACGTTGATCGTACAAGTATACTTGTCTTATAAAGATTTCCTACTATCAGAATTTTAATTTAAATGGTTATTATATATTTTTAACATTGTTAATATGCCGTTTTTCCGAACAAATCCTATAAAATGAATCAATAAAAACATCGCATCCTCTCATACTAAAGAGTATAGTATAATTTAATTCCACATAAACACAAAAAGCCAGTTATAAAGTTATTATTAAGTGGGAAAAGTTATGTTTCAGCATCAGCCTAAACTATAACAGTGTTACTACAAAACAAAGACTAAAAAATAAACTATGTTTAAAATATAATCCGTATACGAAAGAAGTCCCGAAGATCGCGGCGCTACTGTCGCAGATTCTGCATACAATTATTATGACTTGTCAAGTTAGTTTCATTAAAATCCGCCGACTTCTTTCGTGGCGCGAAATGCTATTTCAAACCTAGTTTATTTTCGTTTGTGTTTTGTAGTAACACTGTACGAAGTGAAGCCCCATTACTAAGTCGCTACGATACTGCATAAGTTAGGCAACATGACGACTAGACGTGTAGTGTAGGCACGTCCCGTTCCCACGGTCCTCGCCACGTGTTCGCAATAAACCGCCGCTGAATGCTGAAAGCCACCACTCCTCTCCCGCGGGACGCCATTCACTAAAGCCTCTCGATTACGTCATTTACGGCGCTCGCTCCTGCACTTTGTCTTTTTAATGCACTCTTACTAACTTTACTTTGTCCGGGCGTGAGTTTATAGAGTTCACGCCACGAACTAATGCGGCGGCGGCGCTGGCATCGCAGTATACATACATTATTATTATGACTTGTCATTTAGTTCCACTGATATCCGCGGGACTTCTTTCGTGACGCGTACGTTCTCTACCTAATTATTATTGTGCCTTTACACATTTTTTTACGGAAAATTGACGATGATCTCGGGCAGAGCTACGTAACATAATTTTTCACGACACTTTTTTTTGGACGTGCCTTTTCGTCTTACATCTGAGTGACATCAATTTCATGAATTATACCTATATTGTACCTGTATTTCGTACTTATACCTGTACTTGTATTTCGCAGCCGTTACTAAAACTCTCCTGCTTGAAAATTTATGTCCAGCAATATCCGGGTTAGCTGCGAAACTTACAACTATACTTTGTTCTGAGATTAATAAATTGTGTAACAATGTGGAAGAAGCTTCATTCAGTTATTAAACAATTAAAGCAACGTTCCCAGGATAACTTTACACAAAATTCCTGACAAAGTTAGTATGAGATAATTAGGTATATCAAAGTTCTGCGGTTCCTGTGTAAGTAATTAAAACATGATAAAGCAAACTCTATATAGGGTATCAGTCATTGCAATCCTTCAGTATGTCGACTGCATTGTTATTGACAAATATAGTCGATTAGTCACTCATTACATTATGCGCGAGGTGAATGTTTCGTACGAAGTTTATCAGTGCGTTGCCCTGGTTACGGGCGATGAGTCGCGCGACGTAACCAGCCTAACATTGTAACACCACGAGCCTGCTGCGTCGGCGCCTGCGCCTCCTAATACGGCGGCCGGTGCGCTGGTGCGTCGCGTGCGCGGCTTGATAATGCAACTCCATTTAACCATTCCTAACTTAACGTTTTTTTTTTATTAATCAATAAAAATAATATGAACATTTTCAAACTCACAGGCTTGACATATTTCGGTTCCGACTATTTATTACGTGACTCTGATAAATAAAGGATAATCTGTTAGCAGCTCTCCCTCTCTCTACCAAAGTTGCGTAACGTGCAAAAAAGTGTTTATAGAGAGAGCTCGTAGAGACCTTTGACATACAAGTTCACACTATTTTCCACTTTCCAGCTCAAATAATACCCCGCCTGAACCATTAACTAGGCAGCGACCTGAAGGAAATTAATGATTTCAGGGGTTAGTAATTTCCGAGAAATCTTTACGAATCAACGGGCGTGTCCACTTAGGACTGCGGGCGTGTCCTAGTTAGTGTCCGGGGCAGCCCGGGGCAGGGCGGAAGCGCCCGGGGTCCGCACGCACTTCCTCTACTTAATGTTGTCCCCGAAAATTACGACCACCTCCTTATCGGGTCATCTAGTTGTTACTCGGTCCCAGCAGGTCGGTCCCGAGGTCACATTATCGCCTTGAAAAATGAAAAGGCTCTTTATAGTTCAGCAGGCCTCGATATAGGTGTAACCTACTATATGTACGTGACCAAGTGTCCCAGCTATTTATAATGTAACAGACGTCGCGAGCCGCTACATCGACCTAAATGAAGAATGATAGCCTCCTAAGTTTTGGGGCCGTAATCTGCCACTCGGCTGTACAAGTAGATTACATTGAGGCGATTTTTCTGGAATACTCTCCGGGTGAGAGCCCTCAGCGCTCCCTATTTGTCCGGCCAAGTAGTCAACGCCATTTGCGGTAAATCTATAAGTAAAAGTCAAAAAGAAACAAAATCTAGAATATTCAATATAATAATTCAAAATGGTAAATAAATAATAAGTAAATAACCTCACGACTATATTTCGAATTAGACTAGTCAGAGGTAAATCCATCGCAAGATGAACTAAGTTCCCACGCGTCACCGAGCTTTCTGTTAGACCAACGTGGTAGGTGGTCGTATAACCGCGCCCTCGCCAATGGTCCAGCCAAGTGTTAGCGAAACATTCATCTATCGCGGTAAACAAGACCTGTATTAAAGTTGATTATTCAAATTAATGTTTGATCTTATATTTAAAAGGTAATTACACAAAATCGCGCCTCTGTTGCTAATTAAAATGAATGTATAAATTCCGTTATTCACATGGAATCCGTTTTAATGTTGGTATTCTAATTACTTACGCACTTAGTATTAGACTCAACGAATTCAATTTGTTTCGAACATTAAGCAATCAGTTATTAGTTGCTTGATAATATCCAGAATCGGAAGATGATATAAGTTTCGTGTAATTAATTATCATGAATTGCGTGTTGTGATCTTCTCTGGCTTATCGAAAAGTCGGTTAAGTGCTCGTGACATCTTTACCACTTTCAAGGAACGTCTAATGACGTTCCGATTCTAACGTGTCATATTACCTATTATGAACGATGGGCAAATTACATATTGTTCATGGCCACAAATACCAGTGACTGCAATTTGTCTCAGAACTTGTATCTGCTTTCCCCTAACATTTTATACATCAATGACGTTCCCATTAGGTATTATGGACATGTGTTTATGTAGTATTTGTTGTGAGTAAACAAGATTACTTTTAAGTAATGTTTACTTTGAAATTGTACTTAATGGCTGTTTACTGCTATGTCAGTAACTGGAGCAGCCCTTTCTCTTAAATCAAACAGCTTAGATTAATCTTAGCCAAGATAGAACAGAGGATCAGTTACCACCAGTTATCTGAGTATCGCCGGCTTACGACAATCGCCGCTTATCTTGATTCGTGTTCGTTTCGAAAGTAAATTCCCGCCACTTTACTTTTTACTCGCTTTATTGAAACACTGCCCGCTCTAGTTTCTTATTGATTGTTAGATACGACTCGACTGTTTATACTCTATTATAGTTTATTTACGTACAAAGTAAAAGCGACGTCAGACCAAAACAATTGGTCCGTGAATGTGTTTCCTCTCGGATGTTTTATAATGTCTGACGTTCCGACTGTTACATTATATTTGTACGTCGCAAGTAACATGAATGACGTGTGCAGCATATGTTTAATATACTTACTGTCATTCAACTTGAGCGGGTATGTATGCATGTTGGACGTTAGTGGCTCGGTAGAACAAAATGAGAATTATGTTTCCATACACATGGTCTGTGCGTTTCATATTGCTTCTCGGAAGTTTTAAGCTTCTTATAAGTTCTTGTCTTATAAAAAATGTGAGTTAAGCCACAGCCCGGTTACCTGTCTCAAATGAGATGTTTTTCTTGTTTACAAATTTGGAACACCGTTTAACGCAATGAGTGTAAGTACAGCACAAAATTTCGTCAGAGTGGTGTAATTTTTGATGGGATCAGTTGGTTGGGGTGAGGTGGCGCGTGGCGTTCACGGTCGGGCGCCGGCCCCCGCACCTGCCGGGGCGGCGGCCCCGCGCGGCCGCTCGCACTCCGCCCGCCACGGCCCGCCGGCCGCCGCTAATGACCTCATTAATTTCATGCCGTCTCCTACACTGCCAGAGGCTTACTTTAAATCACGTCGTTACTACAAACTATGATGCTCACTTAATTGAAAACTCCCTGAGCGAAAATAAAATAATGAAGTACGAAGCCGCTCAAGTTACCTCTGCACAGATCACACACACACGACACTATTTAGTGTATCAGAACAAAATATACAATTATGTAATTTCACCTCATCTCATGAATTAAACAGAAGCAGCGGTAATATTAAATTAACGAGCTCCACTAATCGCCGGCTTCCGAAAAACCAGCAAAGCAAGGCCAGTAGTGATTGCGCAATTATACTATGTACGCGTATGTAAAACAACCAGAACATAAACAATATAATTGTATATTTTCGTTTCGCTGATCGCTTACGGAAGGAAGCTTCAATCTTGGATTCTTCATTATGGGGTGTTATTACTCCAAAGCAATCCATATTCATTAAGACATGAAATCATGAGCGTGCAACATAAGTCTAGTAAGGTTAGTTGGAGATTGTTTGACTTCAAAGGGTCGAGAGTTCTTTCATCTGCTAAATTGCCAAACATCGCCGGGTGTTCCAGCCCTGATTGTTCCATACTCTAGCCCAATGTAAACACTCGCATCGCCACACACTTCCCTCCCACTCTATTCTTGTCGTTGTACAAAATATTTGTATCTGTTCGACGCTTAATTTTAGAAGTAATTTTCCTCACTACGTCGACATAACGTCCGGGACATGATGTGACGCAAGAGGGTGTGCCAAATAATTGAGTTCCTAATAAATAGTATGACGTCGGTTGATCCGCCCACGGTGGGTGAAGTCCTCAGCAGTTTGAGTGATGCCAGAATATTTCACCAACTGGCAACTGGAACAAGTGTGTTCACTAAATGTAAATACTACGACGTCCCTGTGCTAAACGAGCTGTTTGTTTTCATCAAGCATTACATTCATTCATTGGCTTCTATTCGGCATGGGAGCGAACGAAACATAAAACACGTTCAGTAGCTTGTCTTCCGGGGCATCCATATTAATATTGTAAATGGGAAAGTGTGTGTGTGTGTGTTTGTTTGTTTGTCCTTCTTCCACGGCAAAACGGAGCGACGAATTTACGTGATTTTTTAAATGGAGATAGTTGAAGGGATGGAGAGAAAAATAGGCTACTTTTTGTCTCTTTCTAACTCCCCACCTCCATAAAGTAGGTGTGGAAGTTTGTATGGAGCACTCCACAATTTTCAAGGTAGAAAGCTAAAAATTGGTACGCGGAGTGTGGACTATTTGTGACTAACAAAAAAAATCGTGCATCATTTTTTTAACGCAAGCGAAGCCGCGGGTATGTGCTAGTGTCGTATAATCTTAGGTACTTGTTGTGGGGGATAGGCTAATAATCCCTTGTCACCATAATGTTCATCATATCCATTTTAGAACTTCGTATCAGCAGTCGCTGCGAGTTGTCTTCTGATTATTTGGGGCTCTGCTCACCCTGTTAGTGGTTACAGGCGTCAGTTTATGCTTACAAAATGAGCTCCTCTCGCTTTCCTATACGTTGGGAAACATTAATTTCACACTCTACTACTCCCGAACCTGATCGGTGCGGGATGATAACGTGTTAGTGGAGCCACTAGACACCACTCGCCGAGATAACATCGTGTCGACTGAAACTTTACGATCGCCCGTACACCGCGCCTGCCCGTGCTCCCTCAATGAATAATTCATTCAGTTTGGAAACTAGATTAAGACTGTCTTATCGCTCTATTGTTATTACTTAAGGGACAGGACAGACTTTATTAAAGTTAAAATCTTCAATTAGACTTTCAATGCTATTAGTGAACATGAAGGTTCCCATTCAGATTCTGTAAATTAATCTTGCAATCGACGTCTTGTATTGTAATGTTATCAAAGGAAATGTGTAAAGGTTGACACTATAAATAAGTGCCTTATGCTTCAAGGAGTTCAGTAAATAATTATTTTCAATGTTAAATCTATTACCGTAGAAAATACCAGGAAAACAAAAGGTTAGCTGCTAATAATAAAACGATAATTGTGTTATATATAGCTATGTGGGAAATACGGCATATTGTTCTTGGAGCTCATTATCGGTGGAAATATGACCGGAGTGGAGGATTGGGGCCGCGTGGCGTGGGTGACCGGGGCAAGGTCGGGGGACGGAGCGACCACATGGCCCGTGAGCCCCGTGACGTCACTACTCCCTACAGATGAGCAGGAATGTCTTTGTATTTCTTGTACTAAAATGGTTTTACTGCTCGACGGCTACTGGATAGCAAGTGACGAAGCGAGACAATTCTTATTCACTACGACCTTGAAGACATTCAATATTTTCTACAAAAATAGAAGATCCAATTTATGTTATGCCGAATAAATATTTTTCCTTCTTCTTCTTTTCATTATCAAGCAACAACAAAATTGATCTATTTGTACAAGAAAAGTGATCTAATCTACAATGCTAATATTGTGAATGCGTGTAGTTAGTTGGTGTTTACAGATCCAACTTGGCAACAGCTTTCCACCCGCTGTGTTTGCTCTGGGGGCTACGATCCGAATCTCTTTGCTGACAGGAGAGCACTGAACCCTTTCCAGATGTTGTTTGGCGCTACATTTATTATCGCATTTGTCATTCAGAGGAAAATCTTTTCTTCGGTGATATCTAAAAAGCTTTTGTATAGAGACTACTTCTTGTTTCTTGTCGTTATGAGCCATCATCGTGTTATTTGGATTTGTTTTTGAGGGCAATATTCTACCAATAGATCACGTTTTCAATAAATGCACGTTTATCACCGTGATGATGTGGTAACAGTGCACGTCACGGATGTCTGTAAAGGGATTAATGTAATGTACCGGCTAATACCGGGCAAGGCCGCGGGGACTGCCCACTAATTACGCTTGTAAGCTGATACGCCGCTTTGTTGCCTAGTAACTAATATGTTCAACGTGTAAGATATGTTGAGTGTCAATCCCATTTCTACAGAGACAATTAAATTATAAAATTACGCCGGGTAAGGAGAAAACATCGGCAGCACTAATGGAACAAAATTTTCGCTGGTAATTACGCCGGAAAGGGAAAGCCACATTAAAGCGTCTTCTACTTAGCCACGTCGCTAACTATTTTGAAAATAGATCAAGTTATCAAACGTGTCAATCCATTAGATGGCGCGGGCGCCCAACGGGGCGAAACGCAACAAAACGTGCGACTAATTCGTCAGCGCGTCTAGCGGCTGGCAGCGCGCCATACCACGTGATGACAATATTGACGCTGTCAACAACACCACCACTGCGCTCGGACATGACGCTGCATATGTTAGCAGAGGTGGCGATATAACGTTTACTTGCATTTATGAACGTGGGTGGGACACTCTCGTTAAGAGTTACATTGCCCATTTATTTTTTCCACGAGGATAGAAGTCACTTATAAGGAAGATATTCCTTTGTTGCAGTTGAAACAACAACACAATAAGAGGAACATTTTCCGGAATCAGCATACGGTTCGCTACTGCCTTCGTAAACACGTTTCTGTTCTAATGAGTTACGAGCGGTCGATGGACGGGCGATGTTTACAGCTGTTATGTTATTACATGATGCTTAGAACAACCACAACAGGTGAAATTCCAGAATTTTCGGGAAGGTTAGGTACCCTTGACGCGCTAAAGAGTTGGCGCGCCAACAACATTGCCATGACCGACCATAGCGAAACTTATTTTAGATCACACGACATTTCGCGTTTGGCATTCGTGAATGTTGTTTTTAAATAGACATTACTTTTTATGCAAAACTAAATTATTGAATCGTAACTCCGGTTTATTTTTAAACAAACGCTTTTAAATTGTACGCGCGAAGCATTGTTCCAAACTATTTCGTTTCCTTATGAGCAGCACGCTGAAACAGGACCGGGAAATCCAAACATTCTATTAGTTGCATGCAATGAGGAATAGGCCAGATCGGAACTTGATGCTGGCGCAGTTGCATCAGCGAATGGTCTATAAAGAGGTTTACTGCTCCCATCCGCAGCTTCACCAGCACTGACTAGTTAGTGCTACACCGGGCGCCGACCGCATTCCCTGCTCTTTACGATTCCACGAAACACCTCACTATTGTTTGTTGATCGGCAGAAAATAGACGATGATGTGCGCCGTACTCATTTGTGGTCACATTTTTACGCGCATCTTCTCGGCTTCAAGAATCGACTGTCTATGCATTCGACTCATCGCTTGTATATATGGCATGATTAATTGAAACGAAATGTGCTTAATTTAATATGATCTGACAATATATAAATTGTTAACAAGACGATTTATGGGCCGTAATTCAAGATAATTTCTTCTTAATCTTGTGTTTCTCGTACACAATTTTGTGGTCCAATGTGGAGGTCATGTACGTTGTTAGTAAACAATAAACACATATTTGGCTTGACAGCTATTAGAGCTAGCATGTAGGTTGCCGTGAGTCACAGGACGCCGATATTGACACAATATCTCACGCCTCGCTGTCGGCTCAGGGCCAAGTTTCAGCATTAACATAGAAACAATACGACAGCTATGAAGAATGTCGGGAAAAGCACTTTCATTTTGCCCACAGTGAAGAGGTTTACGAGTATTTGCGACTGTTTAACGTTCCCGAGCCGGCGACGGTGCTCCATCATTCTGAAATGTCGATCATAAGTAAAGAAATAAAACTTGTCACAGATCGAACCCTCGTGGAAAGTTACAGCAAACATAAAAGTAACGTTACAAACTTTATATGCGTACACGAAACGCTGTCACTCATAATAATATAACGTAGCAACGATTACGTAGTCATTGGTCAGAAATATTAGTGATCCAATGTTTTAGTGTTCACAATTAGATCTGAAGATGCTATTAGTATCACCGAGTATATTGGGATGACGCGTAATATTTGCACAGATGAGCGCGCATGAAGTCAGCGTGTTGAAAAGTGTTGATATTTTTTCGTCCGCTTATAGCCAGCGGCAGTGCGCAGTAGAGCACGCCAACCGTGACGACGACCGTGGTGTTCCCCAGAAGCAGGCGGACAAAATGATAATGCAATTCATATTCATGCTTTGAAACGAAACAAAATTGCCAGAATTCAAACATTCCCTGTGAAACCGCGCATCGTGTGACTTTTCAAGCGAACGTTTTACTTTAACGGAACCAAACTTTAAATCAGATATAAAGTTTATGGACGAGTCGCGACATTGTAAAGTTAGTATCGTTCGTACTAACGACTTTGAAACTGGCAGCAGGAAACTAAGCGCTGTGTTTACTAAACATTACTGTAAACTATACCGCGGCGATGAAGGGAAAGTCGGCGAGCTGCAAACAATGTCAGCCACCCAAACGCAAGGTCACTACCGTACCTTTGTACTGCGCTCATTACATTCATCATTGCGTTATTTAAGTACTGCTACTGCCTATTGCCCTTCGATCCAGTTACTTTTTATCCTTTTACATCTCGCCTGACGCAATATAAGCCCCAATTTATTAAACTACTTATTACTGCTATTACCGTGCAAATTCAATGACTTCTTTACAATCTTTACAGAGCCATTATCATACGTTATATCTAAAACATTAGTTACATCACCGGAAGACTTCAAATTGTATGGCAGATGTTTCTACTTACAGTTTGAATAAAGTTAGGCGGTGTTATGTGTTCTGGTTATAATTTACGAGCCATTGTCATCCGTACCTGAAACAAAGAAGTGAACGGTGAGAAGGAGGTTTCGACGGCCGTCAGATTTCTCCCAAGTAAAAGGGGATCCCACGACGTTGTTTAATGTTTACCCTTGGTTAGATCACGCCCACACTTAGTTATCGTTCTGTTGCAGCTTCGCTAAACACACAAGCTGTTCAAATGTTGTGTAGCATTTTTTTACTCTGTCCGTAGAAAGGACAATGCGGTGAGAAAACCAGACGTACGGAAAATTATGAAACACAATTTAAGGGCAAACAAAGGTACTTGGTATTATTAAGTTAATTTTGCGGAAAAACGTGTATAACTCTACATGCGTAATTGTATTAATAGTAAAAACAAGATTGTTTCGGTATTCGGATCCTCGAGACGGGTCACGGGGATCAAAGCAGGCGATACCGATCAGACAACGTCCCAGACTCCACACCGATCAATAGGTTATCATCCACATACCAGAAATTCTTGCAACAATAATAGTATTTTTCTTGCACGTGTCGAGAAACTGGAAATTTTCCTTCTTCCATTATTAGATATTGTATAGCAATTAGGAACCTGTGAAATTTAGCAATAGTCAAGAAAAGGTATTTAATATAGAATATGTTAGCATAACATTTCCTAACACGTCTGGCGATGGATTGCACACGTGCATTATGCAAATAGTCCGGGTATTTGCATGATCTCAGTTTCTAGTGCGCGGACGCAGCGCGCGTGCGCTCGCATCTGTGTTCCGAATCAGCGGCCAGCGTTCGCACCTCCGCGCAATTCATTATACTCTCACGGCGACAAGATGATATTAGGATACGTAGGTGCTATGTAATTGTTCACATGTGAATGAACCTAGTGTGAAATGTATCAATAAAGGTTCGAATTAAATTGTTATTATACTCTTTTGTTGGTAGTCTTGGTGACAGTTCGCCGAAACCACGTTTGCCCAGGAGTGGGAGAATATAGGCTAAACTAGATCTAGACGCTCGGAGATCTAGGAGCTCGGTGGCACAGCGGTTAACGCGCTCGGTCTGCGATTGTTGAAGTTAAGCAACTTTCGCAAAGGCCGGTCATAGGATGGGTGACCACAAAAAAAAAGAAAGTTTTCATCTCGAGCTCCTCCGCGCTTCGGAAGGCACGTTAAGCCGTTGGTCCCGGCTGCATTAGCAGTCGTTAATAACCATCAATCCGCACTGGGCCCGCGTGATGGTTTAAGGCCCGATCTCCCTACCCATCCATAGGGAAAGCCCGTGCCCCAGCAGTGGGGACGTTAATGGGTTGATGATGATGATGATGATGAGATCTAGACACTCTGGTAAAACAAACGCTGTCAATTACAACGACGTGTCGGTTACCAGTTTCGCATCTCACGTTAATAATTAGCCAATGGAAACTGCTGCGGTCAGCTTTCCAATACTTACATAGAAATTTCATCGTACTCTGCTACATTACAGCCATAGCCGAGCTCTCTATAAATACAGTCGCGATCGCGGTTATTGGATTTAAATTACATTCTCCATAAGCTTTGATCAACTAATAAAAGAGCAGGCTTTAATATCTCGGTCAAGAAAATAGGGCGCAACAACAAAATACTCGATAATCGAATACTGTGAACCGATCACGATCGTGGAAATCCTTAAGAGCGAGGTACCCGCCGGGATGTGCCCTGCACACACTGTGCAATCACAAGCATGTATGTTGACTCAACTCTCCAAACTGTGAATTCTTGCTGCTTTGTACAACAAACACTCACTTGAGGAACATTCTTGCCTGGAACCTCATTTAAGAAGAGTTATTTTGTGAAGCATTTCAAACTTTTACTAACTTTGCTGGCGCAGAATTTTACATAAAGAACGAGAATTTATAATTGTAACAAACTTGTAAGGGGCGTACTGTTAACCGTTTATACCACTATATGGGGTTGTTACGTCGGTTAACCTTTCCAAAACAAAGCTGTAGGCAGGTTGAAGTTACCACGATAAACCCGTGATACTAATGGTCTATTTTCAGAGGCACCCACGCACGGTTAGATTTCCCCCATTGTAATGATATTCTTGGAACAATGAGCGGGGTCACCCACTTGACCTGAGGGAGCGTCGCCACGGGACGAATTTGGCGAACACCTACGCCGTCAGTTCACCGCTGACTTTACACGACCTTGCAATTGAACACAATTATGATGAATGGCATATTGCTTTAAAGCATTTTCGACAAGTAATTGCGTCTGCAAAACCTCGCGCCATTAGCCTGGTAGTTGTCAATGTCTTACATCAAACCTTCACTATATCGTTATAGGTTTAAATACACTTGTATTCTTAGCATCAGCCGATACGATAAGCTATAAATAGGCGTGGTTACGTATCCAAACATAATAAACAATAGCGGTCCAGGCAAGCACCCCTGAAGGACGCGTGTTCGTGACTAAGTAGAATTTTCATTACAGCTGGCCGGACCTACCTAATACATATATTTGCATTTTACTTATTCCATTGTGCGTTATATAAGCAAACCGGTTTAAATTTATAGGTACAAAATATTTCCGTAAATAAGCCACCATGATTCCTTCAGAGGCGTTATGTACTATATCCAAGAAGGTCGTTAGCGTAATTGGTTTATAAGAGCTTGACCCACTTATTATCTCGATGATCGCTAACCTAATTCTGTTGGAAATGGTGTGTTACCAGTACGTGTTTATCCACATTGTTAAAGTTATTGTGGCTGACGTCATTGGGACGGTTATGGTGTTATGTGGGAGGTGCACGGACGCGGTAATTAAACGGTGTGTACTCGCGGCAGACGACTCTTGAAGGACGAGCAGACACGTCACCGACCGTTGGTATCGCTGACAACTATAAATAGGCACTGATGAGTAGCAACGGACGTTCCGCATGGGTGGTTGGTTCATTGATTATTTATTACTCATTAGTCACAATAAAAAAAGTGTTTGGAATGTAACGAACTCGGTGCGAGTTAACAATGAAGAGCACGCAATAAATCATGTATTGACATCGTAAACGAGATAATTAGATGTGAAAGTAGTTGCCAGAGCTGCGCTGGCGGCAGTGCGTGGTTGCGAGCGCGGCACCTGATTGGCTAACAGCACAAGGTCGCGCAAGGCCGTCTGATGCGCGCGCTGACGGGCCTCCGCACGCGCACCTGGTGAAAGGAGTTCTCCGACTAGCTGGATTTCACGAAACGCCTCGTTTAACGGAATCAAACCTTGATAAAGTTTAACCGTTTAATTACTAAAAAAATATATACATAAGGGTTTGTCTAAAATCGCATGACTATCAAAGAGAACTCATTATCTCTATAACGTCGATTTAAAAAATAATAATACTCAAAATACTTAATAATTCAATCAAATCCATGAAAAACGAGACGCTTTATCTCCTAATTCATAATTTATTATTCATTCATTATGGCGAAAATGAATTGGTTCACTGATCTCGGTAATAATAAAATTATATCGTCGTCGTATAGGATAATCTCTGCAGGTGGGGATATCTGGTTGATGGTTGCGATGATTGCGAGTGTGGAGTATCACCACAAACTATGGCTCACCTTTTGTGCTGTCCTAAGTGCCCTAACACCTGCACTATTAAAGACCTTTACGAAGCCACTGACAATGCCGTAAGCGTGGCCAATTATTGGTCAACAAAAATTTAGTATCGATCGCCATCGACTCGCAAAGAAGAGAAGATCGTCCTAAAAGAGGGAGCCTGAAGTAGGCTCCCTATATAATTGAGGATTTATCGTTGGACCTAGATGATTAGATCAGACATCTTTTAATTACCACTTAACTTTTAATTATACTCATTATTATAAGAAGCAGTCACCAAGGGCGAACGACCAGATGTCGCCATTTTGTATTTGCCCCCCTCGTCTAGCACCACTGGACATATAAACCTACACAATAATCTTGTAAAGCTAAAGCTCACATCAATAACTGTGCACTGAGGGACCCAAATTGGTGATGTATGGATGAGATCGCGAGATGTTTGATAATCGCCTACTTCAAATTCCGAATCCCAGACGCATTTGTTCCTATATTTCTATGATGTTTATTTTGTAAACGTATACAGAACTATGTTGAGATCTTTTCATGATGCCATGGAAAATAAATAGAACGCGGGCGGTACTCATCAGGAAGCTGTCATTTACGTCGCTGTCCGATTCCACATCCACCGAAATAAACTGCCGACTTTCAGACAAGTCAGAACTACATCTAACTTGGTCCGTTGGAAGCGTACAACTTTATATTGAGTTTATCAAACGCCAAAGGTGACGATTTTCATAACAACTCGTTTTATTTGATGTCCAAGGTAATGTAATGACGCACACATGAGCTTTATTTGTGTGTTTGGGAATGATTTGACCTTTGTTGGGTGGCATTAAGTGGGGACATTCTCTAGGGTCAGGGGACGAACGACCGTTACGTCGCCGTTTGTATGACATACTCACGCGGCGACTTGACATTTCTGCTTTGAACCCCACTTATTTTATCTAGACAGGTTTAACGTCATTTAATAGTACGGTTCTAGAATTAGCTTCACTAAATATGATATTCTTTCTATTCTTTCGTGTGGGTTGTAAGTTCAATGACCCTCGTGTGAAGGCTCTTGGCATGGCTCATGAAACGACTATTGCTTTGACGATATGTAGTACAGGTATCAGTGACATATATAGTCACTATTTATGAGATGTGCGGACCACCGGGGCGCTCGGCGTTGCGCGGCATGTTTCCGGGCGTCGCGGCACGCGGTGAGTTCCGCCCGAGCACATGCGCAAGCGCTTCCTTATCCACTATATTATGTATACCTACTACAATTAACAAACTATTAATATCACAGCTATCTAAACATTAAAATAACTATATTAACTTGTGCGCTAGGTCAGTGTCAAATAGGCACTTTATATTTCAAAGATACATAAGTACTTGACTGTCAACCAAGTACAAGCGTGCAGTCACACTAGTGATGTTATGAGAAAAATCTGTTGAATTGACTTACGATTGAGGTACGGCTTTATATAAACTAACATAATCCGTTCATGTTATCATAGAAACAGTCTCACTAATTATCTTAAGAAATATTTGACTTGTGAATTTTCGCCTGTAAAGGCGCTGCCTACTTTACACATGATTTTATCGCACAATGCGTTTAATTGACTCCGCCATTGAGGCACTCGAGACGCGACACGTGCGCGCGACGTGCCCACGCGACGTGACACGAATATCAAGCAAAGGTAAGTATCATACATACAGCCTCGTGCAAATCCCATTGAACTTTTATACCAGCTACATCATAAACCTTTGATATAACGATTGTATAGATGAAAAATGTGCTTAATGCCAATTTATTGTAGATAGAGGTTTAGAATATGAGCTTCAATATTACAAGAAATTACATGATTGGTCGGATGACATCGTGAGGTATGCCGGAAAGCAATGGATGAGACTTACACAGGACCGGAAAGGACGGCGTGAAAAAGAGGAGGCCTATACCCAGTAGTGGGTGGATACAGGCTGAGTAGATAGTAGATAAACTACATGAATCATAAGCAAATATTGTTATTTAACGGTAGTTCTAAAGTTTCGATCCCAACTCAAAAACTGGTTAAAGGGAGCAGTTTTATAGCTTAAGTGAGTTTTTAAGTTTATAAAAAGGTATTTTTCTTTAGATAAGTATATTTTTAAGTACCTTATGTGATTATTATTGTATGTCACATTATGACTAAATGTGCTGAACGCTAAAAGAATTACTTCCATCTAAATACCTACCATATTTATTACAATAAATTATCATTTCATTTAGTGAGACTATGAATTATATTCCGAGGCGATTTTATAATTAATCAATGGGCCCGCATCATCCCACTGCTGGGCATAGGCATAGAATAAGGAATAATACTACGTAATAGGCCTCCTCCATTTTGCACCCTCCTTTTCCGGTCCTGCGCTAACCTCATCCTCAACTTTCCCGCCGTTGCAACGATGTGTTTTAATAATAGATCATTAATAATTTAAAAAAAGCTGATTTATAGCACGAATAGATTGATTCTATTTCTCTTTTGTTTTGTATTTTGTTATTTCCTGTTTGTGATTGACCAATAAAGTATTTGTTATGTTATGTTATAAAAAGACGATAGGTTGACATGCACTTATTTGAATTTGCAACTGACTTAATTTGTATCACTGTGGTGTATAGATCTTTGAAGAAGATTCCAGAATAGACTAGTATTATGAATCTATGACGAAGCACAATGTCACGGGTCTGGTTACGCCGGCGGGGCGTCGCGGTACCGAGTGCGTGCGCCTGCGCAGACGGCGACGTAACCAGCGTCATAAACTGTCATGGTGAATGGCCATAATTGCGTTTTTATGCACGTGACTGCCATTTGTCTGACAATACTGAAGCGTTACTGGTTAGTTTAATAATTATTCTTTTATATCTTCTGGATGTACAAACACTATTTTTTATTCTCAACGGACGATTTAACGCCAATTACGATCCATTATGAATGTGTGACAAACTGTCTATTAGTTAGATTCGGATTTGTCACGCGTCTGCAATTATATTGCGTACTGAACTGCGTTCGAGTGTTTATTTACTGACAAGTTCTAGAAACTTCCATTTAGTCCGCGCGACGAAAAAAGGCCCGCAGTTAAGGCGCGCGTCGGCAGCGCAGTATCTGCATACAATTATTATGAATTGCAAATTAGTTACATTAAAATCCGTGGGTCTTCTTTCGTACTTTAATTTACCTATCATTTGTATATCGGTAGATAGTATATTTCGATTGAAATAGATTTTGCCTTTTTCTAATACCCTTCATTTGTAAACAAAACCTTAGTAACAACGAAGAGTTTATTCGTTACGTCACCACCGAATCCCGAAGAGTACTCTGAGCCCTCCGGTACTTTTACCTGGGGATTACCGAGCTTTCCACAACAGCACCCGCTCTCGCCGTCTCTTGAACATGAAACGTTTCATTCATCGTTGAGTGACAGCTAAATCCGATGAAGTCTTCATATAATTATAGCTATATTACTGATTGTAAACATTTTATGCGTACCTAACGATTTTCTATTATTGGGACGATCTCATATTGAATAAGAATCAGGTACGGATTACGTTGAAATCACTTCTAAAATGAGAAAGAAATGATCATATAGCGTGTTAGTGACAACGTAACGAATACTAAAATTCTTTTTTTTTTTAATTATTTTCAATTCTATACTCTCAGCTCAGCATAATGAGCTGAATCAGCCCCCTCAGTATTCGTTACGATGCCACTTACACCCCGTAAGCAAAGGGAACAAACATCTTCCGCACCTACGAAGACAAATCGATAACCCGAATAGAGAAAATGTGTGTCCAACCTCGAGGGTCGTCGGCCTCGATCTGCTCGCGAAAACAACCGACGTCTTCTCAGATAATTCAAACTACAATAATTCAAACAAAATAACCATAAACTACCCCACAGCCAGTAAAACACATCACAGTACCAACCAACATAATACAGTATGTATACTTTGTATCATCACAATATCTATATAGTATAGGTAACTTTGCCTTTTATTTTCCACACTAAAATTACTTTATGTGCAAATTAACATTCACTTTTGTGAATGTGACATAAAGTTGGTGTTTTTCTGGTTGTTTGATGTGTGGATGTATAGGTAGGTATGCTATACATCTCTGCCCACCCCTTTGGGGATAGAGACGTGTTTTTGTTTGGTAAATTTAATATAGACATAGCATCATTTATCAAGAATGATAAACATTTTGTTCAGTGGTGTTGAAAACTAAACGTTACTCGACAAGAACTAACTCGCGGCATCAGCGGATGTTACCAAAACGAACTCGACGTGTCTCCTGTACCTTTTGATGTGACACAACTTTATACCTACATAATGAGACGTCGTTTCAAATTAGATATACACGCTCAAAGACTCTTCGAGTTGACATGTTTATAGTTAAACCGGGATTAGAGAACTAGGATACAAAAATAACGAATACTTTGTCAGTTTTACGTGACATGTACGTGAAACAAACAGTAGTAGAGGATTTTTGGTAGCTTATATTAGACAACTACATAATAATTCCAATTCCCTAGCCATAAATTAAACTCCTTATCTGATGTGGGTTATGAATATGATCAACTTCATCAACCCTGGTGTCAGGGTTGCAATTGAGTCGCCAAAGAACCCTGACATTGCTCATATAACGGTTACATACTTACTTAAGTAAATATTAGCCCTGGATCACATTACTTTCGAACAATCGGATGATCGCCCTGCAATGTCCTAACCAAATTAGTATGTCTCCAATGGGATTCTAATTCTGAGCCTAACGCTCAACCACTCAACCACAGAGGTCGTTAAAAATTAATACACTTAATTTATAGAGGTGTTATGAGCCCGTAAACAACCAAGTCACAGTATAAAAGTAATTCGCGACGTGTACCCGGTCAGTAACCCGTTAAACAAGGCAGAGGTCCCCCATAAAATAGTAATTGCAGATGTAATGTGCAGTAACACACGGCCGGGGTATCGATCCTGGGTCCTTGAACCCGCGACGTCGCCGCTCCTAGGACACTCTTGTACCAACTTACTGTAATGTACGGTTGCTATGCACTATAGCTAGCGGGTTTACCACAAAATTTTAGTTTGCACTTAGCACTTAGTCACATGTTCAAGAAGAATGAAAGCCAAGCAAAATTGAATTCAATTTTCATCTAATTGATCTACCAAATTCGTAAACACTGCAAATCTTTGGAGACCCTCAGAGTAATAGATAACCCGTTACATTATCGTACTCACGATTTGATATCAATCAAGACAATTTAATTAATTTGTTATTTACAAACATTAATGATTAGAGACATCTACAAGAGATTTATTATTGTAAAATTAAATTGCTAGAAACAAAGTTATCTGCAGACGCAAAGATTTGGTATATTCTAGTCTCCTAGAGTTTCCTAGCTTAAATACGATTTAAAGATAGAAAGAAAAGATAGAGAGAAAATTTTACGTAAAATTAATTTACTTGTAATAAAAACAAGTAAATTAATTTTACGTATAATTTTATGTATAAGTAAAAAAAGAGTAGGTGGCGCTGACTCTGCAGTTATTTAGATAAGGGAAATTAATAGTGTTCCCGGCAGCTAGCTGGGGCGGTAGATCATTTATATTTTAAATTGTTTTGTCCACGGCAGATATTAATCAACGTTTCAGCGTGAATTGAAAAAAAAATTGAGGCAAGAGTTTTATTTATAATATAAATTCGCGTAGATAATGTGTTGAGTATTGAGTATATGTTTATGTTACACGGGTTTTATTTACAGCACACGAGTAGATATAAAAATTACAAGAACGTGAGGATTATTTGGATTGGACTAAGCGAGATTCAAGGAGAATTTATTTTATTTTGATACATTGAGCCTCGCGTTTACCGGCGTTAACGCGAAGACGTCTGTATTTCTCAAACGAATAGTTTCTCTTGGAAAATGTACTATCCGAAAAGCATTTGGTAAGTTGCACACCTGTGACCCCTAGATTGAACCTTATATTAAAGAAAATCACAGAACAATGCCAAGAAACCAATTACCGCGCGCTAAATTCCAGAGGTATCGATTCATATCGTATCGTGTTTGCTTTGCAGATGTCGGGGCGGTGGGTGGGTGTGCCTCCATCCATCATACTGGCCCGCTGTCACCTGACACCAGCTGACAGCCCGGCTACACGCTAATAGCCCGACAGCGGCGGACAGTGGTAGTAGGGCCGCTCACATAGGCATACGAGTTTACCACTTGCAAATGTTAAATCCATTATTGGCACGTTGATCGTTATAGATGAGGTAAATGGATGCATGTTATTTTAGAACCGTCATCTATTTATGCGTTTGCCCTAGAGATATAAAGTCGAAGCATTGATTGACCCATACTAACATAACGCGAGCCTTGTTAAAAGGAGTCGTAATGTCGTCACGATAACATAATTTTCTATAACAAGCTCATTTCAACAGCGTAGATTATACAAAATCCTCGTCATACATTGCAAATAGTTACACAATACGACGAAATCATCAGAATATCACAAGAAAAAAGTAGTAAAGGTTCGGCAATCGGGTGCGCTTGCGCCGCGCGTGTTGTCACCGGCGCAATACCGCACCGCACGACGCTCTCCTTTCCACCGCTCTCGGTGCAATAACTCCATAATTATGCAACCTATTGCACCCATCTCGCTGACCACGCATTAATTACCACGCATTCAACTGTAATAATGTCTAAGCAACGCTTTCAATACACTAACCCAATTCAACGCAACTAGTGTTGAAATAGAAGGAAACTATTTGTGATAACGATGTGCTACGAGTAACACGGTCTGTTTGAAGAATGGCGGCGATAAGAGTATCGTTAAAATACAATATGCACCGCGGACCGCGAACAAATGGCTCGTTACAACGAGACGATGTGGGGACGGCGCTTTACTTAATGTGCCGTCATTTGGGCGATGGTGACAGTCACGGCACCATGATGGCGATGACCTTGTACAGGTCGTTACCAAGATCATGTGACGGACAAATCGGTCTTTTCGATACGGAACTAGTCAAAACGTTGTATATATGCTAATTCAGAAATCAGAATCATTTATTCAACGTAATAATCACAGATAAACTTGTTGAAGGTCAATTTAACATTTTTGAATCTAATTTCGCAAGGTGTTATGGCTGAGGAGAAGAAATGACAAGAAACTGCAACACATCTTTTAAATCAATGTAGTATACATTACAAGTTATTATTAAAACTAGAGAAACACTATCAATACCAGGCATTTTTTATCATTTAGGTAATCATTAATCTTATAATAAGCTTTTTTACATAAAGTAAGCTTCACATGAGCTTTAAATGTATTTTCTGACAAATTCAAAATACTGTCTGGTATTTTATTGTAAAAACGTATACATAACCCCAAAAAAGTTGAATTTAATTTACTTAGCCTAGAATTTTGGATATCAATTTTATTTTTGTTCCTTGTATTTTATGTTGTTAGAGGGAATCTAGAATATGTACTAGAATTGTATCTATTCGTAAGAAGCTTTACGAATCTTATCGAGTTCTCATTGTGCAGTTTACAAAGAATATAGACAGAGAGTATTATTATATTAAGCTTATCCTCATGGAGGTCGCTTGATCCGCAGTAATGGCGGAGGCTGACGGAGCGGACAATAGGGACTAAAAGATCGGTGATGGACGAGGTGAGCGGCCACTGAGTTGGCAATCCACTAATGTTGCTGTCGCAATCGATGTTACAAAATGTGTGATGGACGACAAACAACTTATGTTTGCTTATACATACTGAAATTTAATCTAGTTTTAGATTTTATAATTATGCATAGCTGTAGATATTGCAATGTTGAAGATATAACGTCTTGTAAGGTTTGCTTTATTAACCTGTATATAAACCTGGTATTATGTGTAGTATTCGTTTTTTTTAATAAGGCAGTAAATTATGTTTACAATGGGTTACTTTCGCCCTCATTTAGGATTAGGTATTTCCTCAAATACGAGTATCATAATCATAACAAACCGGCAAATTAAAATTCACACGGTTATCGCAACCGCGATCCTCTGCAATTAACGAGCGATAGACTTCCCATTGCGCACGCGCTGGTCATGAACTAGCCAGTTTTCCTTCCCCGCACGTTTTGTGCATCCCACTTAGCGGTAGGATTTCCTCTTTACTAGTAATCAGGAATTGCGACTGTTGTAACTGCGATTGCTACATCGCCGCATTTATAATTTTATTTTTTGATGTACAATAAATAGCCTATGTTGATTTATCCTATTACTGTACATACAGGCCTCTCCTTATTCAATCGAATGTGTACTTATGGATTATGTTCCGCCACACTATACAGCAGATCGACGAAAAAAATCACAGATACATTTCGGGGGCACGCAAGGAAGGCATCATAGTATAAAATAATCCTATACCTTGACAAAATCTCTCGTCGTCTACTGCAGGAAAATGTTTTATTTTATATTACGTGTCGCTGTCGCCTTGAGCAGTTACTTTGAAATAAAAGGAATTCAATAAACTGTCCGAGCCAGTTTCTTTTGTTTGGTGAGACAAAAAATAACCTATTGATGTGAATAGTAACTTGTTGTTCTTGTTGAAACTGTTTCAGTCAAGATTGTAAAGGTCCAGATTATAAAGAGCAGAATAACTGGTTGGAAGACCTGCGGGCAAATATGTTGTTTATATGAAGTATCTTACTGTATTTTTTTTAAGGAAACCAAACTAAACAAACAGGTATCTGCACAAGATAATTTCCGCAGCCGATAGCGGCTGGTGGCGTGGTGTAAACACATTGGCAATCATTCGCGCTTTCCCGGGAGCGCGTGCGCTGATGGGCGCTACGCAGACGCCCGATGCCTGCTTGTGCACATTCCGCATAAGTCAATACAATGGTTTCGAGGAAATCTACACAATTTCACGCTCTAACATTGCAAAGAAGATATTCGTAAAATATTTAGAAATAACATTTAATAAACGGCCGTTATTCATACAGTATGAACAGAGGAAATTAAACCCATATAGTGTCACAATCACCAACTTACATTACTATAAGTACGTACCTAAGTTATTTTTATATTTTCCAATTAATTTGGCCATTGAAATGTTTAACGACCGTAAAAAAGTTGTTACCGAGGAAAAATCTACATAAAATCTTTAACTGGAGGCCTAATTGCGGTTAACCCAAATATGAGCGATGTGGAAGCCATAACGTTCAACAAGCGCGGTAGAGTATGCTCTGAGCGCGGCCTCATTCCGGCGCAGGGAATTCCATTTGCCGTCAGTGCGAATTAGGACAAGGGATATAAACCTGTCAATATGTCGCAATACATACGCAATCATGAATAGATCAGATATGCATCCACTGAGACTGTTGACATTCAAAGAGGATCGCCAGGAGGACTTGAGAACATCTTATAAAACATTTGGTGGGAAATAACGCTGATATTTCTCTGAAAGATTCTTTAAGTTTTCGCCGAAACTCCTTGAATGTTCGCAAATTTTTCGCCACAATCGTTAGGAATTCTGCTGCAAAAAATTGCTCGTCAAAATAGCCGTATAAACAAGCCGAGGCGTCAGGAAACAAAATGTAAACATTGTGAAACAACTTCCTAGCAATCTGCATTGTCCACGATAACTTTATTGTTGCGAGCTGCCGAGCTGGTTTCCATAACCAATGATGATTAATGGACTTACGGAGTAATATATGAACACGCGTGTGATTGGCACCACATTAGACGCATAGATGCGTCTGTCCAGGAAGACATTAAACTAAAAGCATTAAATGTACTGTGAAATGAACCAGTGAAATGACTTTCTCGTTACATCCTGATCAGTGGTTTCAGGGCGCCCATAACTCTCCTTTTATGGCCTCTAAGAAATGATATATGGTGATATGTTTACACTTTATTTCCACATAGGTAGATATGCAACAAATACGTATGTATCATACACGTACTAATTCAGAAAAATGAAATTTAGGCAGACAACTAGTTTCTAAACTCAACAACACCTGTGAAGAATGAAGTCTGCAGCCAGTCCCATGGCTACAACAATGGCGTCTCTGCGTCAGGCAGTGGTGAGGAGCATCTACAACAAATTTCACTTTCCTCGCTGCGGCGTTGCTCAACCGGCGGTAATGATTAATTAATACAACACGCTAACGGGGCGCGGATCGCCCACCACACACTTTGCTAGAAACACATTATCATCATCATTCACACTCCGTTTACAGATAGGTACTGAACCGTTTTGTATTGTAAGTTGTTTTGTACGAGTACATATATGATAATGAGGGAGTCTTGTCAAGCGTTTTACACTTTGTCATTAAAAAATAGGTTTTATAGTTTTCTCTTATTTATATTATATCTAAATAAGAATGAAAGTGCTGAAGAATTGACAATGCTGGATCTTATCTAGATTAGACCACATAACTTTGAGTTATGAAAAAAAGGTATTAATTACGCTTAACCATCGTAATGGGCTATTCGATTCAATGACAAGGTGCGCTAGTCTCCGTTGCCTCAGAACAAGTGACCTGGCATACCGTCATCGGTCACACATTAGCCGGTTCAGTTCCCGGTGACGAAACGTAATGGCCGCCAGAACGATCACATCGTTTGGGAAAGCTATTAGCCGCGAATTATGCACACGGAGTCTGTTTCCCTTGTAAGCTTATGCAACAGCCCATCATAATTATGAATAGAGTCAGTGAACTGGTAATAGTAATATTTATTAAGTGGGAAATTTACTTCATCTCAGCAACAAAATTGAAGTTTTAAATCCGTCATTAAAGTTAGGAAATCTGCTCATCAGCAAGAAATTATGAAGGAAGCAATTATCTCCCGGTTTCCACGTCGTTAGGCTTAACGAATGACAGCCTTCAAAGAGAAAACGTGTGATTGAGCAAATTAGAAATCAATCTGTGTGACAGCGACATCAATCCGAACAACACATGCCCTAATAACCATGAGCTGATTACAGGGCCGCTGCTGTGGAAAGTACGACTAATCTGTTGATTCAAAAGTTAAGACGGTGTCTTCACGTGATGTGTTCCGAGGAAAAAAAAGGCTGGTGATAAAATCGGCAGTGAAAGTACCGGCATGTGCAGCGGTAAAAACGTCGGTGCATGCGCCGGCGGTATCCGCGGACGCATCTCGGCGCGGGCGCTCGTGTGTTCATTCCTCCGGCGAAAGTGCACGCTGCACATGGATCAACAATCGTAAAATATAACCGCCAGCAGCTTGTGCCCGGATAATTACCGCTTTAAAATGTTGTAAATGGCGTAATTGACAACTTTCACGATCGTAATGCCGGTGGACATAACAGTTACTTTATTTGACGAAAAACGCGAACGTTGTAGGTAATAAGTTTCTTTAGTGGCGATTTATTTTCTTCATCGGCATTTAACCGTTAAGGCAACATTGTGGGAAACTATCTCTGCAGGCAAGACAAGAGCGACAAATCGTGTACCGAGTGGTAGTTCTACCTTTATCATGCGCAAATGAAACTGAACATCGGGATGGTAAATAATGCAACATTACGAAAATAGAAGTACGAGACAACTGTGTAGGGTGAATGTTTCCGCGCGGATTACCTACAGTAAGTATGGAAGGGTATGGTGTTGGCGAGCCGCCATGGCTCCAGCCTTGGGACCGCTGCAGTGCGGCTCGCCTTGGCCAATTTCCCTTGCAACTTCTTCGCAAAATGTCGCAGGTCGTATTATAATTACTTTCGTTGCCCGACATAATATGTCGGAAGGCCCATTGTTCAAATGTCCACATAATGCTTCGCTTTTTAGTTTCCTTTCAAGGTTTGTCGTTGCGCGATTCGTTTGTTATTATATGAAGACTATTATGTTGGGTAGTTATTTAACTAGACAACAATTAATTAAGCAAACAATGGAAATTCATTCTCATACCGCAAAGTAATACAAAATGTTTTCACATCTAATGTTTACCTACGTTTTGTAAATAATGCGTACGATTATTAGAGATGTTTCCGATGAAAGAATTTGAAAATTGTCGTTGGTGGGTGGCCAAACTGTCAACTGGCAATAAGGGCATGATGTTCGCACTGCGTGTTGATGACGATGACGCGTGCGCGCGTGCCAGCGTCAACTCCGAGATCTATTTACAATATTTACATGTACTATGTGGATTTAAGTTTGGCAATTGTACAATCATTTTATTGGTGCCTATATTGCTTATAATACTGTAAAATAGGAAGTTATGAAGAGAAAGAAAATGACCGATCTTTCGAGTAAAATTGGATGATTTTAATGTTAAAAAAAAGTATGAAAAAACGATCGATCTTGTAAAATAATGAAAATGAAAGAAATTAACGTTAATTTCGAACAAATGTAAACTATGAGCGTTGGCGGCCATTTTTCTTCAACATCTGTAAAGTCAACTTCAATCACTTTAATCTTCATCTCAAACTTAAACCAACATAATAATAAATTGTTTCATTTATCCTGTCTGCACCGGCTAATTAAATAGTAAGCCGAGACCAATCCAAGTTACGTTAATTAAGCGGCATTTTCCACAGAGCGAATTCAACTGAGCTTGTTACTATGTACAGTACAGACAGTGTTCAGACATCGATACAACAGTTGTTTCTTGTACTGACTACTTATGTTTTACTGCTACACAATGTAAACATTTGAAATCAGCAGAGATAAGTAATTACATAAAATAATGAAAGTGCCTGTTACCAGCAAGTGGAAATATAATCTGGTATAATATGTTCGGTCGCGTGACCATAAAACCTGAGTAGTCTTTCTAATATCTAGGTATATACAAAAGTCGTAGTAAGTATAAGACACGTTTCCAATTCTTCTTAACCAGTAACTTCATTTCGTTGTTTTTTGCGATTTTTAAATTTTAATTTACATGAGATGAAACCATAAAATGTTGACACCGCGCACGACGATGTTACTTTAACGATGCAACGTCCAATTAATATTAACACATTGTTACGTAAATGACAACAGACAGGTCCACTAATTAACCACATAATTCGCGATGTTATTGTCAAATTCTTTATGTTAATTATAGATACATGGTTGTATACGTGATTAGTATTAATGGTCAAAAGGGTATCTATCAATGTTTGTTTGTAGTGGTGGCGGCGCGCGGCGGTGCACGCGCAGACGGGCGGGTGCCGCCGGACGCCTCCGCATTCCAGGGGGGAACTAACTGCTCACTTCCACCGCCCAGCCGTACAGCACCATCATGGCGGACACAATAAAATTACAATTAGACCGACTGATTACAAAACCACCAACCAATAGGGTAGTTTCCAACTAGTCAAATCAGTTACTTTTTACCTGTGACGTCATAGAAAAACCTTATATCCTTTTATTATATATTTTTCTTTATCAAACTTCATAAATATGTTAAATAGAAAAAAGAAAACGTTTTTTGTTACTTTTAGTTCTGTCTTTATCTTAGTAATCAGCATTTCATAATTTATCTTTGACCTAGGAAACTACCCAATTCCAATTTCATTATATTTTCAAATCTAGTCGTCGATATTGGAAAATTTTAGGGGATGCAATTACATACATCTCCTGTAGTTATTGACGCCTCTACTCCGCAGTGGAGTATAATATGACGTAAATGTATGTGTGTTATGTAAATAATCATTGCGTCAATAATCAATGACTGCTCCGTTCACGTCGCGATTGACAATTAATGACTCGAAGGCGTCTTTACATGATGTACGGTCACGAGTACTAATATGTATACTCTTTGAAACCATGTCACATTAACATTATTGACAAATTAAAACGTAAATCTCATTAAATGTCAAATATGATAGTGCGACAGGGTTCTAAAGTGGGTACATGATATTGCTCATGACTGTACATACAATGGAATTTTCCCTCTCCAGGGACATCCACATCGCGAAGTAAAATGGAATTGCCCTGGGATTCCTGGGAAGTTGACGCGCTTCAATCTGTACGAGTGAATTCAATTTGTTTTGTAGCATTAGAGCTTTACGCTAAAATCATTTATTTTATCTGAGTCTATACGTATGTACTCGATAGAGGTATGTCTGTCGGAACATAAACAACTGTAATTCTTCGATTTAACTTGATCATAAAAAAAAACAATGACTGACAAAAATTTAAGAAAAAAAAGAAAATGACATGATATACCGTGTGTAGAACGGCCCTTAAAAGTAAACTACACGATTATACGTTGTTTTGTGCATTTCCTTCTTGATTTGAATAGTCTACACACTTAAGCAAGTAGGATCCTGTCTCAAATGCAGCAGGAACCAAATGGCCGCAGCAATTGTGGCTGTGTTGGATTGGATAACGAGTGGTGTGTGTCGGAACTCATCGCCGGAGCAACTGTCTTCCGCCATGGCTCGTCCGATTGCGAACCATTAACTAGAACCCTGCCTGCAGCATTCCTGACAATTAGGACAATCAGGTGAGAATGGTGAGATCCTGTGGTACACGAGGCCGTATTCTGAAGATATGTTATGAAGAGTTGACGAAGGGGAGTTTGATAAGGACGGAACAAACCCAACATCAAATATTCATTCTAGCTCATTATTATGCTATATTTATTCAGGCCCATACGAAATTTTATGTCCTACGCCAAATTGGCAATAAATATTAAAAGCTTTACTCATGTTAGATACTTTTTATCATCCTAACATTATTATGTATAAGTTAGGTATTTAATAATTCTATTGCGGACTCTAGCTACCGACAAGCATTTAATTCAAGTGAAAGCTCACTCGATTACCATTAATATTCTAATGATGAATACATTATGCTTCTCCGTGTTGTACTCTGGAGGTGAATAAAAATTCCATTGAAATGGAAAACTAATTAACGTTTCATGGAAGCATGACAGCTATACATAGGTAAATACGGACGTTTTCTTGAAACCTCCCACGTCAAATAGAAACTGTAGGTAAATACTGAAGCGACCGCATACAATATACGCCCACGATCTTACGATTCCGCGCAACTTTTACATTCTCGGAGCAGATTGAAAATGATATCTGTACAAGATTTATATTTAATCATAATCATATCATTTATTGCGTTATTTACTTTATTCGTTAGCTGTGCAGAATATTTTGTCGCGTTTATAAGTGGAGACAAACCAATTAAAACAATTACAGTTCCCTATAAATACGTATAAATCAGAGAGATCATGACATTTGATCATGATTGATCACCACACGCCGCGGGGCGTACGCCGTACCTACATCTGATATCGGTTTTGCTGGAAATCATGAAAAGCCAGCAAATGAGCTTACAAAGGAGATTGAAATCATTAATACTGTTACATGTGACGTTAATTATTTGAATTGCGAACGGTAGGTAATATGAAAGCAATGTGGGTGGTGAGGTACCACATACCTACTGTGTCTGGTACAGACACGGCGCTCCAACGTTACGTAACCTGCCTGCGGCTAGGCTACAGACTAGAGATCTGCGGTCCTAGACGCCACGTCTCGATGGATTTATTATTACCTACATTCTATTACCGCCTAAGCTGTTAAGCGTAATCATGTGATATCTCGAAAGATGTGCTTTTACTTTAGGAATAATGCGAGTCTATGTGTGTGCGAGAAAAAACGTGGCGAGCCGTGGTAGTCCAGTTCGAAGAACTCACTGTTCCTGTGAACCTACGAACTGTGAAGTTCGAATCTCAGCACGGAACTTTTTTCATAAATGATTATCACGTGCTCGGCGGTGAAGGAAAACATCGCGAGGAAACCCACATACCCGAGAAATACGTCAGACAGGCAGACGCATCTGTAAACCAATGGGAACCCTACTAAAACCGGACCTGTCAAATCTCCAGGTTAGGTAAGCGGGCCTTGTGAAAACGGGATAACGCCGTATATAATGAGCTTACGAAATAATGTAAGCTTATATAAGCTAAATCCAAAATATTCGACTTGGCTTTACATACCAGAGGCAGGCTATGATAATAGAGGCAGGTTTTAAACATGGATACTGGGTATAGGTATTCCCGTAGGGATATAAGCCCTGTTAAACATTCCGAAGGCTGTCGTATCTTATAATAAATATAATAGTAACATAAGCTCCGGCTATATTCTCAAATGGGGACGTATCTTCATGAAAATTTATAGCAACGTAATCCGTAGGGATTACCTAAAGTCGAAATCCCCTTGTATCTATGTAAATACACTTAAAGACTGTGTGCTCTTACAAATACTTACCTATTTTATGTAAGTAAACAATATTAGGATTATCAGCAAAGTTTCCTCAGCCGTTGTTACAGTATTGATCCGCATGTCCCTACGACCTTAGGCTAGTGTTTACGCCCTTCGTTATTGCTTCTAGCTATTTGCCAAGTAGAGCATTATCCAAGGGCTCACAGAGTTGTGTCGTCAATGGACCTCGACCCGTGTTAATAAATTAGACTCCACTCCCTAAAGGCAACTTTGTTATGAACCCTGACAGAATTTTGCCAATAAGAGGATGAATGGTATAGTAGCTCATGTTATAATGGTCTCATATTTAATTACAAGCTTCATTTGATAGGGTCACTGCGAACTTTTCTGTTGAAAAGAATCTCTGAGATTAAATCAAACTTCTTGTTTTCGATTTACTTCAGGATCAGTTAAATCTTCTTGTATCCTTAATCTTCTCGAATTGTAAGCCGAAACAAGTTTCAACGCTTTCAAGTCAGTCATGCCAAATTACTTTTGCTAATTATTTTGTTTATTCGATGCTAAATTTTATGCCTGGATTTATTGAACTTTATGATTACTTTCACCACGTCGTAAAATTCGACACTAAACAAAATGATTACGAACTTTATCGTCTGGCTTTCATAACGCACATTAAGGAGAGCGAGAAAGGGGTATAACCGTATACGACTTGCTTAGGTTCTGTACTTGACTTATAAACCTTTCGAATTAACAGGAAACCTCGCGTCCAGAAGCTTGGACAAAAGCGAGTTGTCTAGTTGATTCGTAGGGGTTATAAGAACGAGTGTGTACTTATATAGTGTGTGACTGACCTGCTAGAGTGTTCCTGGAAGTTGCCACCGTCGAGCAGGCGCACCTTGGCGAACAGCACGGCGGACACGAAGGGCACCTCCGTCAGCTCCTCCAGGCAGCACTGCACCTCGAACTTGTAGCGCTTCTTCTTGGTCATGAACGCCATGACGCCGCCACCATCGGGCCGCGTCACACACTACACCCACACTACTTGTTCCACTACACTTCACTTCACATGTGTGTCTGGCGACGCACTTGAAAATGAATCACGATATATTGAGGTATGCAGCCGTCTGGGCAGCGCTCCGCCGGCACCCTCGCATGGTCGAGATCAGCCTGCAACAATCAACGCATACATTTAGATAACTAGACGTGTTTTTTGGCCGATAACGCTAATGGAGTGGTTTCTTATTGTTGTGCGATATAAGGTTGTATTTTTTTACTATCAGTGATTTATTCGTCACGCAACGTAGCTACCTTAGTAATCCTTTAGATACTCATGTTCCAAATCCAAATTGATGATTCCATAGTTTATCCTCTTTTATAAATTTGAACGCATATCTGAAGAATTTGCATCCCGCTGATTAACTTTTTGTAATGTAAATCTTGTTGATTAACTTCATGAGCGTAAATTATTCATTCTCTAAATCCAGTTATCTAGATGGGCTTAGGAGCTTGCGTTCAGGATGTAACGAGGACAATATAATTACGATAAAGTTCGTATCCTCGTTGAAAGTATATCGATTAAGGAGATACCGTGGAGGAATGTACGCACGGCAGCTAACCAGGTGAACTATTCATAAGGTCGCTGGTGCAAGCTGGCGGCGATACATATGTATCGCCTAGTATATAGATAGATATATCATATTAAGTGGATGGTGATAAGATTGTTAAACCCACTTCAATAAATATAATCTTAAAATGAATGAATAGTATATCCATATACTAAAAATAAAATAGCTTTTCTCACGAACCTCAAACCAAGTATTTATTCTTTATGATTTTGGTTTGTTTTCTTTTTTTTTAATAATTTTTAATCTTGGTGATTTTTTATATATTAATGTCCGTGTGGTTTTTGTCATGTGTTAAATGTAATGCACCTGTCTGTCTGTGTCTGTGGTGTCCGATAATAATAAATGCTTCTTTCTTTATTTCTTTCTAAAAAGGTTTATTTTTATTTTATTGTTACTACAGCTCTTCTATGTAGTAAAAACTAAGATTAATTATAAAAGCGTCTTAGATGGGTGTGTGTGTGTGTGAACACCGACATCTCAACCCAAGACTGGCTTAAGAAGTGTTTTGTGCAAGCGCAGTCGCCTGCAAAAACAAGTTAGTCCCATTTTTTATATTAATTCTATATTAAAATTTGCTTTTCGGCTTATCGCCTGTCATCAATCAGAAGCCACGCCACGTGGCGACAACGTGGATTACCGGATCGCGAAACCGATAAAGTGCAACCACCGCAACACCTGCCGCTATCAAATATTTACTCCTTCGTACGGTCGCCGAAACGTGACGTTATTGAGCTCAACATGAGAGATGAAATAAAACTCTTAACGATCAAGTGATCGAAAAAGACACATGCTTTTGTCATAACAAAGTGCTAATTTAAAACATCAGATATCGATTAAGAGTTCGCCTATAAAAATATCGTCAGAGGCCGATGATCAGATTTGATTGTAAAGTGACCTAACGATTATCTGCGCGCATAGCAATCTGTATTTACGTATGTGTTACATGAGCCATGTCAGGGGCCTCAACAGTTGACACCAGGGTTGATGAGGTCGGACATTCGTCTCACAACCACGAGAGTACAACCCCAACCAAGCCAACCAACCAACCAACCCGCATCTAAGTATAGTAAATATTTGTTTCCTGGTAATGGTTGCCCGGAAGAAATTTCTCTAGAGCAATAAGCCCGCCCAAGTTGCACCTGTTTCCTGGTAGTGGTAGCCCGGAAGAAATTTCTCTAGAGCAATAAGCCCGCCCAAGTTGCACCTGTATTCATGTGTTGTGTGTGATTGTTAAAATTAATTTATGTGCAGTAAAATGTATTTGATTTGAGAACAAGAAGAAGCAGAGCAATTATGAGTATTCATATTTAAAACCCTTTGGCTACTCTGAGCGACATCTACCAAAAAGAAAATCCCTAAACGGAAAACAATCAGACGCCATATGCGTCACACACGTCGTATATACATATGTATAATGCGAATAGTACAGTCATGAGCAATATCATGTACCCACTTTAGAACCCTGTCGCACTATCATATTTGACATTTAATGAGATTTACGGTTTTTGTCAAAAAAGTTAATGTGACATGGTATCAAAATGTATGCATATTAGTACTCGTGACCGTACATATTATTATTATTATTTGTACTTTATTAATACTTTACAAATCGTCGCCTTACAGTGAAAACCACGTAAGGGCTTTTTTGAAAAATCACATTTTGACGTGATTTTCTTCAACGAAACTTCAATTAATTTCAATCACAAATTTTACCTGGATTGAAACTAGCGTATCTATTACGAAGTTTTATTAAAAAAAAACATAACTTCCGAATGTGATTTCAAAAAGGCGCTCACGCTGTTTTCAACATTTCACAAAGCAAACGTTATAAAGGTTCGACTCTATTTACAGATTTATTTATAAATGGAAATGTGCCTTTAGAACATCGGTACCGGATCTGATAAGCCGATACGTGAGGCCACTCCAGCAGCACACTCCCAGATCAAGATATCATGATACAGGTGTATTAGCATTCTCTCGACCTTTCTAATGTGTTATCTCCTAAAGAAGATGACTTGATGACGCGACATTGACTCTATTTAGTAACCAGCAAATTAACCACTAGAACAGGTACCTATTAAATGATAACATTCATTTCTTTAATGAGTCGAATCATCGTTTTGACTCGATCATGTCGCTAAGCGACGGAAATCAAGCGATAAATAAATGATGAATTGATGCATTCATGTATATTTTCAGGCCGAGCATAATATAGAATCACGCCTCGATCTCTGAAGGGGTAATCAAAGGTGTATTATATATACACCTATATTATATATACATTTACCCACTATGTTAGTGCTACTCCGCATATCGCCGTATCGAAATTAAATAATAAATCAAGAAAAATATTTCTATCAGCGAATAATTTACTTCTTATGCCGTATTTGGTAAGAACTATGGTATTTAATTTCCTTCGTGTGAAAGCATCACGCCTCTATCCACGAAGGGTGATGGCAGAGGTGTATAGATACACACGCACTCCTCGCCAGCTATGTTTAAGTCTCATGTAATAGGAGGCGAGCCTATTGCCATTAGCCGAGCACAAATCCTGGAAATCACGTGATAACAATTATGTACGATCCAAACATGAATTCATAAAGTCCAATTCAGTGGTTTAGAGCCCGAGTTCGGCATTCGAAGCCATGACACTACCATGTATTTCGCGCGTCAATACTTAGTTACCCCTAAATCGACTTATTTGCCATTCCCTGTTCAGCATACATATGCTGAACAATACGCTAAAGTACCAAAGCCTATAATAGGTACACTAGCATTCCTAGCACATTATGTTCACTAAGATGAACACTATAATATGCAGCCAGGTAAGCAACTTGTCCGACAATCGCATCGTGTTTGTCTCAATATAGTTAAACAAATGGTGAATTCGAGCTACTTACAAAGTTGGCAAGACTCGTGAGTGTGGCCGGGACCCCGGGAGTCCGGCCAACTATCGAGTGCACTCACATCGCCTGCAAGAAACGGACACGGAATAAATCTCCGAGGACCGCTCTATTGCACAAGTTTCTTAAACCGATCTGAAAATACTTCGATATACGACTACAATACTTAAACTTTAGCCCGCTCCAGACTTTACGTAATGATGTCGTATAAAACCGGAATATACCAAACATATTGCAGTTTCCTGCTGCAACCGGTTTTTTTTTTAACGAGAAGATAATATCGGCTGATACAAGCTCAGCAAAGGATGCAGTATAAAGTAAACTAACAATTGAAGCACATTTGGAGAGCAAAATCTGCCGATTACCAATTATGAGCAACCTTCGCGTGCTAACTGTTTGATTTCGTCTAATCAGAAGAATTAATAATGATTTCTCTATAATATCTCTTTTTACATTTGCTAATTTATTCCATAGAATAAATATAACATTGTTTCATTTGCACTTGCGCGGAGACTCGTCGATGATTGCCTCAATTATTGTGATTAAATCAGATCGGCGACCTTCGCAGCGGGTTGCGCAAGCGCAAACGCCCAGTTGACCCGTGCTCGTCAATTTGCAGGGAGCACAGGTTTACAATGACGGCACTCAATTAGTATCGAGTGATATAATTGAACGCTATACTTTTCTAATAGATGACTTCATCAATGACTTCATGTTTTGATGAAGTCAGGCCAATTTTCCGCTGAGATAGATACCAGAGCCCCTTCGATACCCACCTGCACGAAGTTATTACTGTATCAAAAATAGTTTTACCGAGAAGCTCTTTTAATGTATGATATCGGCATTAAACAAAATGTATTAGCACCTTATATCCAGGCGAACACACACCAGACGGGCCGTCTACGTCATCTGCTCAACAGTTCTTTTAAGTACGTTCCGATACACTAACAGCAGCCGATATAAAACAGCAAGTATCCCGGTATGTTAACGATACTTCCCGCTGGAACGCTGGCGAGTTGCCAGCGACCGACTGCTGCCATCGCCTTGGAGTACCGGAGTCTTAGGACTCTAGGGCCTCGCAGCTTTACATTTACGCACAAACATACGAAAATATATCGACACCTACCTTTTTTCTGTTTACTTTATATCCAACGTCACATCTTTGTGAAAACAGCTGACATTATAAAACTGAATCATAAAGTACATGTTACAGTGAGCTCCAACGCGCCCAGAACTAATGGACAGATTCTTGAAGAATGTAGGACTGTCCAAATAAGAAGATAGCCATAAGTAGATGCAACTGGTTTCAAATTGGGGCGAATTGCTAACAACCAGTGAACCAAGTGGGTCAATTTGCAAATGCGCGTGCTATCATTGGACTTGAATGAAGAGATGGTCTAGTTGGGTTATCAGGCGGTTGTTAATTTTGTAAAAGTGTGTCAACCCCTCGTTTGCGCAGTCATCGCGCCGTATCAGCGGATGGCAGCGCCGGCGCCGCGTCGATCGATAGCATGGAAATGTTCCCGACGTGCGCCAAATTGCCGGCAAATGAACCGGCTTAAACCTCAAGCCACTTATGCTTCGAGCGATTTAAGGAATTAGGAGTGCCTTAATGACAACAACTCTGGAGTCGAAAATAAACTACATCTTAAACTAGTCTGTATGATAACATTTTAACATTATCTTTATGTTCGCTGCGAGCGAGCCCAGACCAGCGAACTCTAAATACCTTCACTAATTACTATTTCACCAGTTCCTAACAGTAATTAAAATTCTTATTTCACCACTTTGGCAATTAATAAGATTTCCGCTTCAGGTAGCACTGTCTTGTTTTATATCCAGTTTTGCCTTCTACCTACTTGTAGTACCTACTCATATACACTGGAACCAATCAGTGTTGTAGTACCCATATATTCAGCCATTTCTCGTGTAATCAATTTCTCGGGCCGACATCCAGGACGTACGAGAGGCACGGTGACTTGCTTTGAACTTGAACAAGCGTAGGTACACTAACATAATATTCCTAGTACGTATAGTAATAAAGCCTTAAAAGGAAAAGACGACACAAGCAAGGAGGCTTAGACATTTTGTACAACATCTGATGGGAGTGGATAGTACGCGTAAGAAAGAATAAATTCAAAGGTTTGAGTCAAGTTGCGTAGTAAGGTACCGTTGCGTTGCATCACTCGGTATGTCGCGCACTAATAACGCCAGAAAGTAGGGTTTGGATGGTCTAAGGTATTCATCAATTAAATAAAACAATAAATAACGTATGCAAGCAGCATTGAACATGGTTAAGCAAATGAAATTATAGGTAAATTGATTACCGAGGAAGGATTAAATTGAGCGGAGCGCCCAAAATCCTGCACCAATTGTCCTGTCCCGCAAATGTCCAGTCTCCATGTAATTGTGCTGTTCGTCAGGCGTGACGAGTCAGGGCCCGTGGGTCAGTCGGGAATCGATCCGCGGACGTGCTCCGAGACGATCGATTTGCGACGGAACGCGATCACGTCTCGGATTACCCATGCCTTAGACCTTTATCTTTAGTCTTGCTCACTTGGAAATCGATTTCCAGTTTAGCAGTGCTCGTTTTACATTTCCAGAAAAAACCCAAACATAATCATTTGTTCTTCCTGAATGGATTGAACCCGAAAACGAAATTGAAAAGGTCACGCGCTTCCTTTCATTTCGATTTAAGACTCCTTGGTCACAGAGATGACTGCATATTAACTGGCAAGTCATGAAACCTCTTTAAGGTGACCAATAAGCCAACTTAGAATTACGTCAAGGCGGTCCATCTATCCAGTATGCAGCGTCATGATGACGTAAGCGGCCCGATCTAGCACAAGCAGTATCGACGTGCAATAAGAAGAACCAACTCGCTCCCTGCACTAGATAGATGATCGCTTTACGCTGGAATATTGAGGTGCTCTCGCAATCCTTTAAGCTATTGAGCGCCCAGTTTAAGTGCCGCGATTTGTCACTCCAGTGCTCTTGGTACAAGTTAGTACAATCTTCTACTAAGTGGTTGTGATGGGAGGGATTTAGAATGACGGTTATAGGTAGATCTAACTATTGACACAAAAAACTACGTTACTTTACCTTCAAATGTCTACTATGTAGGATAAAATGTCACTGTAATTGATAGTAATTAAAAATGGCGAGGTACACTTCGCTATACATAGCGAAGTATACTGCTGTACTACAGTACAGTATTATACTGCTGTACTACAGTACAGCAGTATAAAACTAACAAGTATGTACTAAGTTAAATGAGGTTGGGTGTGTCAATCGATTATGCGATAATCACGTCCGAAGGGGACTGCGGCGGGGTGATGGCTCCCCTGGTACTGTTATATGTCAGTAGCTATAGAAATACGAAAATGATAACGCAGAAATTACGACACGCTCGCTGCGCACCTTTTAATGCCACAAATTGACTCATATTTGTAAATAAACAAGGGAAAAAAGGAAGAAGACGAAGTAGGATAAGAAGTTTCGTTGATTTGAATTTTTTTGAAAAATTAAGGAAAAGATGTCGGTATTATCGGTAAAAAATCATATTAAATGTTACCTAACTAGCGAACCGAAAAACAACATCGTACTGAATTAACCGCTATCTGGGTAATAGCATGCTGTTAAGACAGTAAGTCACCATGAAAACGTCGTCTCATTTCCAACAATATTGCAAAATCAAAACGCGAAAAAACTCTAATCGAGCGATTGTAAGTAGCAATCACGTCAGCCATCGCCTGATGACTAAAATTGGCTTCGTGATGCAAAAACCGAGACAATCATTGCAGCCAGCCATGCGAACACATTTTGGGAAAAAAAATCATGGTCAATGACAGATTTATGTACCATTGTTACCACTCTTCGCTGCCAATTAGAGAAACAAAGATAAGAGGGATCTTATAATCAGGTTATAATTCTAATAAAACCAACAAATATTTAAGAAAACGCTTATCGTTCACGATCGTAAAGGCTGAATCATGTTTCTGTTACCCAAGAAATTTGCATTCAATGAGTCTTTTCAATATGAGAATTTAAATGATTTAGCGTTGCCTATCGTCTTTGCGTCAGTGACAGTTCTGTGGCACAAACATTGAACAGTGGGATAACGGAAGAGCCGCTTGAGGCGTGAGCCGGCGCTTCCTTTACCAAACAAATGATCAAATACGGCTCGTGTTTATCGTTTTTGCAATGCGAAAAAGTAATAAAAGAAAACGTGCCTAGTCGTCGGCCTGTCGTTTTTTATTGGCACAAATATACAAAGCCCAATCATTGCGACGACACTCGCACGATTCCAGCCTCAATTGCCGACGTAGAAAAGCTTCTATTCGCATGTGAACACATTTAATAACGAATAAAATGTCCGCGCACGGCTTTGCATAGATACTTGATGTTCCAGCTTATTGCTGGTATAAATATGTTAAATTAAACCGCTAAAAGATGTAAATTCCATGTGCCGCTAGTTGCTACGTGCACTCGCGGTACCCTTATAATACAAACACGGCACTGTAATACCGTCTATCTGTCGTCTTAAAACAGCAGTGTTTAAATTTGCCGACACTGATAACAGTTTCCTGCCGCGGTAATAGTACGTAGTGAGATGTTTTTAAATCGCCATCAGCATTCAGAAACAAGCCGAGTGGAATGATTGCAGTGACCGCATCGTTACTCAGAACCCGCACTTTTTGTGAGGCTGGGAGCTTCGAACTCTGCGGCGCCGAACCGCAACGCAAAGAAACGAGCACTCGTCTCGAGCTATATCCATCACTCATCAACTACAAAGTGCACGAGTTTTCTAAAGAACCGGCGCGGCAATGAATGTGGAGCGTTCGTGAAGAATCCGTCCGCGAAATAATGGAGTGGTCGCCCACATACTTTTTATTGTTCGCTAATGGCTGCGCCGGAGCCAGTCGAATTGCGACGGAATTAGCAGATATGATTTATTGTGAAACCATGTTCACCAATGGAAGACATAATCGAGTTTGTAGCATTGTTTAAGAACACTAGAGGTGTAGAATTTATTTGCACAAAATCAATTAAGACAAAATTATTGAAATATATAATACGTGTGCGATAAATAAATTACAAAGATTGACCAATTATAACAAGCAGTTGGCAGCGGTAAGGTGACCGCGACTGGCCGGGCGGTCAGCGGCCAGCGGTCGGGGAAAGTGATAGGAAGCGTTCCACTCGCGAGAGATCGTCACCCGTGCACGGTGCAGGAAGCACACACCCGCTACCAGGTAGTGCAGATATCGCTCGAGATACGATATACCAACAAACACCACCCATGCATCGCTTCCTGCTCAACATTAGACACGAACCAAACATGAAATCACGCCAAACCCAATAATGACTTAACTAAACCTCGCTAAGAACCTCCCGAACCACATACTTCGCAAATGTCTGCGATAACAGCGCTAATGTACCTATTCACGTTTAGCGCACACGAAACCATTGTTACTACATACACAATAATTAGCAACAAACAGGGCACGCGCATTTTTTAAATTACACCGCCTCCGACGTCCTTTGTTAGTATTCGATATGAATTATGCGTACGTTTCCTCTGCAATGAGGACGATTTCAATGAATTATGAGATTTCCAGATTATTTACATTCATAACAACCAATTAATTATACGTAAAAGAATAATAATTTAAAACTAAAACATATTTCATCAGAAATACTTAAGTAAAAGATACAGAACAAGGCTAAGTACAATGTGAAAAGTACCTTTTATAATGTTATAAATAACAATAAGTATGTACTTATTGTTATTTATTATGGAGAATATAATTGTAAAGATAACAGTTATGTATGACGCCAGCACAAGCGAGGTATTACTCGGATACTCGAGTGATTTCCAGTGGCAGTGTGCCAAACAAAGTAAACAGAGATATTTCAGGTGTAACAATAAACCAACTTTTCAATTGACTCCCAAATGACAAATTAGGAAAGTTGCTGAAGATTCAAAGATTGGGACGCAAAGAAACCAAAGCATTAGAAGTAGCCAAGAAGACGAAATCAACCACGCGACCCGCAGCCGCCTACGTCTTGAGACGAACAAGTCACATACAATTTGTTTCCACGTCAATAAAGTACCGTTACTTGCACTTTTTGCAACAACTGTAACATGCATAACAAACCTCGATCCGCTAATCATGTGACAGATAAGCAATGATACCACAAATAAAAATAATCAACTTCTAAACGGGATATAGATTACGAACGCGTTAAGACAATCAAACAGTCATAAAATAAACTCACGGTTCCTGGAAAGATAAAGCATATTGTGTTCAATTAAAATCGTTTTAAACGAAAACTTCATTGTTTCATCTGAACTCGTAATCGGCTAATGCTTTCGCCATCTTGATTTTATGACAGTGATGAATGTAACAGCCGCACAGCTTTGACGCAACTCTCTAATAACAAGGACAGCAATCTCATCTTCAGGAAATGAGGAAATATTATCGAGTTGCTATTTGCAGTACAACAAACAAATACAATAGAGAGGAACCGTCAATTGTCTAACCGAATCTAGTGCAGTTAGCGTAATTGGATAATTGAAAACATTCCTCTTCAGTAGCAAAGGAGATCATCGGATTTCGGCCCAGAAGTCAAAGTGCCGGCCAAAAAATAATTTTGCTATATTTCGTTAGATCTTATCCTTATGAGTATTTATTACTATGGCACCAAAGCTGTAGTCTCAATATCTTCGGTTTTATTCGAATTAAAAGAACTGGATTTTTCATACATTTTTAGTGAAAATGTAAAGTGCCGGCCAATCAACAAAAATGGTATATATCCTTAGAACTTATCCGTCTGAGCATTTATTACTATGGCACCAAAGCTGTAGCGTCAATATTTTCGGTTTTATTCGAATTAAAAAAAAACTTGTATTTTTCATACATTTTGGTGAAAATGTGAAGTGCCGGCCAAGAAACAATATTGGTATATCCCGTTAAAACTTATCCATTTGACCATTTATTATTATGGCACCAAACGTCTATGACCATTATTTTGGCTTTTATTGGACTTTACGTTTTAGTTTCTATGTGAAAAGTGCCGGTCAGCAAAAACACATGTCAGAACTATCGAGAAGATACCTGTAAACATTGTTCACTATGACAATAAACGTGTATGACCATTAGTTTGGCTGTTGTTGGATTTTTAAAACCTCGATTTTCGATTTATTTTGTTATAAAATAAAATATGACAGGCGCGTTATTTAAAGGATCGTCAGAATGTTTATTACTTTGACATTAAACGTCTATGACCACTATTTTGAACTCGATTAGATTTCTCCAAAATCTGGAGTTTTCATAGATACCTACACTTTGGCGAAAAAAGTTTTATCTGGCGATAATGCAGGTAAAGGCGTAATATCGTGATCGTCATTGGACACATTTTTATAAATCAAAAATAGGTTTTCGTTTGACCACTATCTCACCTGATGGTGATACACGCTTTAGAAGCTTATTTTTTTTTTTTAAGAAATGTGAGGTACTGTGCTATATCGGCCGAGTAGCACCAGGACATTGTGATCGGCATACATGCAAAACATAACTGCCTGACTCCTGTCTTCCCTAACAGCTTCTTCAGACATCATGCCAAAATACGAGTTTCGTCACTAGATGGCAAGCTTATCTTTGGAGGGTGGTAACCATCTACGATCAAGATGAATCAATACCATAATTCAACCTAAACTTAGGCCGTAACGTTGAGTTGAATGCAAAAAGTACAGCCAACGTCGTATTAATATAAAAGTTCACCTAACAACACACAAAACAATAACACAAAGTATTTATCTGACTAATAACTAGTCATTGGGAAAGCTCTGCTTGTTGTCATTGTTAAAATGTATATAAAAAAAGATTTTTTTAAAAGTCCAATAAACGCCAAAGTCTACATTTGGTAATATAGTAAAAAAATACGTTTCAAGTAATTTACCAAAAGATTTGACTATTTTGTTTCGCTGGCTGACATTTTCCCATTTGAACCAAAACGGAAAGAGAGACGAATTAAAGTCATAATAATGGTCAAAAATGTTTCGCGCCAGATTATTAAATGTTCTAAAGGTCCTTTGTAATCAGCCGTACCGCAATTTTTACCCAAAGCACTTTATTTTTAAACAAAATAAATAAGAAATCAAGATTTTTAAAATAAACAAAAAGCCAAACTAATGATTGTACACGTTTGGTGCTATAGAAAAAAATGTTAATAGGCATCTACTCGATACTCTCTACATGGTATTTTTGCTGGTCGGCACTTTTCACATTTGAACTAAACCGGAAATTCCAATAAAAGTCAAAATGATGGTCATAGATGTTTGGTGTCATATTAAAAAATATTGAGAAGCAACTATTAGACAGATTCGACGTATTTTTTTCGATTGTCGGCATTTTAACATATTAACCAAAACGGAAAGTCCAATAAAAGTCAAAATAATGGTCATAGAAGTTTGGCGCCGTACTAATAAATGTTCTAAAGGTCCTTTGTAATACGCCTGTATCCCTTTTTTTCCCAACGGACATAATATTTTTTTTTATAAAATGTATGAAAAATCGTGATTTTTAAAATCCAATTAAAGCCAAACTAATGGTTATACACGTTTGGTGTCATAGTAAAAAATGTTCAGAGCTATCTACTCGAAAGGTTCGACACATTTTTTTTCTCTGGCCGGCACTTTCAAATTTGGGCCGGCCAAAGTATGGAGAGCCGATGATCTCCTTTATCTCTAGGCTCTAAGATGAGCCGATAAAAAGTTAGGCTGCAGCCTCTCAACGGGTCTAGACGAGTGCGAATGTTACCGCGCGGTCGTCGACCCGACACGCGATTATACTGCAAACGACGATGTGGCAGCCTCACATGGGGCGCTGCCGCCGCCGGCAGCTCTCTCGAGACTATGCGTAATAGTCGGGATGTAAATCCGCCGTATAAAAGTCACTTTCCTCGTCGATGAATCACAGGAATGTAAACTAAAAAGTGTCAAAATCACTTTGTAAATCATGACCTGTATAGATAATTAAGACCGTGCAGAAGCTATCAATACTTTTTATCATCTTGAAAACATTTTAATTGCCCATTCGGCCCGCAACGCGAAAGTCATCAATAAGCTGACATTTGCAAATGAGTATGATGGGTGTAGCGATAGCAACAGAACATGTAACCGACAATGTTATCGAGATCAGTCCCACACCTCCCTCGCGGGGGTCAGCGCGGGTCCGAGCGTCCGAACTAGTTCGCCGGCCCGCGCGCCGCGGCCGTGTAACGGCACTCTGCGTGCATGCCAACAGATTTGCACCCGCCGCACCGACGCGTTTGACAACCTGCGAACTTAATTGACCACATTCTAGTGGAGCGCCAAGCAGAATATTACTTGGAAAACGCAAAATGAGGTCTCACCTCGTAATGTTTAACTAATACGACGGTTTTAATAATATTGGAAAAGTCCACGATCAGGCAACAGTAATAAAAACTAACACTTGCAAATGAATTCTTGTGACACTAAACAGATTTCAAGAGCGACAAGTTGAAATTGAAATCGGGTCAGATGAGCGATTAGGAAATACAACGAGAAAACGTGGTAACACGTGTTGAAACTGTAAACAACCGATCGATGGAACAGAAAGGGCTTAGCATCGACACAGAGATAAAATAGATCACAAAAAGAAGCTGTTGAGCGACGACGGTTGGAGGAGGAATCCGTGTCAAGACGCATTCGGCTCAAGGGCGCTCGGCTGCTACCCGTACTGTGTCAAGAGCAATAAATGGACTGACTACCTACTGCGTCTACACAGTTCAACAGTACACGTGGCACTGATAACGACGGCTTCAATACTTCACTTTATATAAAGTACTTAGCAAGAAAGATATGGTTGCTTGAAATAGTGTTTGAAAGAAGCAATCTTACGAAATATTGTGTAATAAACTTATAATGAATAATAATACAAAAATCTTCAGAAACGGAAAAGTAATAACATCAATTTTGTGTCGTCATTAGAAACAATTAGTTATACTAAAACAAGTGGAAATCCCAGGAAGTCGAAGGAAGGATAAAGCTTGCAGACTATCACAAATTAGCGTCATCAGCTTTATCCGTGATTCCACAGAGATGATTTCATGCGTTTACCTGCAAAACCTCCGCCACGTCAATACCCACACAGCTTATGGAAAGGATAAATGGCTGACGTTAGAGTTCAAAGTCACGAGGATGCGTCTACCAATGACGTCAACAGGCTATTCAGGCTTTAGAACAAATTGACATTTCAACTGATTCATGATTTTAAACAAAAACTGTCAGACTTTTGTTTAAAATGGGACGTTATTCGTTCCTGAAACGAACGGATTTGCATCAGAAAGAAGCTAGTGACAGTCAAATGGATAATATTACGACAATTATGACCGTAATTACCATTACATTAGCAAAATTAACGTCCCGGCTTAGTAATCGCGCACTGAAATCATAGGTGCTAATTGTGGATGCCTCAAACATTTAAGCTGTAACCTCACGACACGTAGGAACTGTGCGGTTCGCAGTGAGTAATGAATGACAGTCATTTGTTTTAGGATTTGCGCGCGCCACATGTTCTCAAGGTCTTCGATTAAATTCCTTGAAAAGGATGTGTTTATTTCGAATAAAATAGAATATTTCAATAGCATCGTGGGTTCGTGCGAATGTCGCTTCTGAACTTGGATATCACAAGGAATCTAATTTGGTGCTTTTAATTAAATGTTTGATTGGTATTATTTCCTGTTTTCCTCAACGGTTTCTCAGTATTTCTTTTTCTTAGAGTATCAGCAAAGCATTGGTATTTACATACAAAATTGGCAGTGACTTTGACCGCCGCGATGCCGCACAATGGCAAGGCCGCGCTAATACACTCCACAGTCCACACATTTCCTGGACTACTTCAGACTATTTTTTGCAAACATACTGGAGGTAAACAGAAATTTAAAATAAACAATTGTTCTTACAATTACATAGTTTAAACATTTGATTTATATCAATGTATCACTTTATAAATACGAGGACAAATAACAGATTAAATGTGTTATGCTCTCAAGTACGTCTCAAGAAGCTATCTCAATTTATTTAGCTGTTTTTATGACAACGAAAAACAACAATAACTTGTAGGAACAATCATTGACCTTCAATCAAAACAGTTCGAGTAGTTCTTCATGCTTGTCAGGCGGTTTCCCTAAGTAACGTCTGCAAAAAAACGTGGATTTTGTCAGAGGCGATTGCATCAGCACGATTGTTGCGTCGCCTGCGCCCGCGCCGTGTCGTGGTGTCGTTGAAGCCCACAATGGCGTGTTTTGCACACATTCGCTCAAGTGTCCGGCGAACAATCGGCCGCTTATCTGACAATACCAGTGTCGATTTCAGACGAGACGACGTAAATTGAGCCGCCAGTGTTTCCAATAAATCAGAGTTGACAATTGGATTGGGATTTTATGAGACTGTGCTGGTAAACTTGGTGTCATTACGGGAGGGACAGCGTTGGGTTTTTGTATACTCTGGGTTGTTATCTGGGTGGCATCAAAAGTTGATACTTTAAAATATTATGGTACAATCCATTATAATATACACAGAAAACATTGACGAGTCTATAAAAATTTAGATCGCTTGTCTGGCAACATTGTACAGTAGATACGAACAACGAAGTAACTCAATACCTCGCGTCTGCAACCGCAGCTGTCCTAACATGACATCATCCGATACCAGCATTTCAAATATCATTTAGTTTTCAATATTCGTATTCATGTGTGTTCGGATAATCAATTTCGCTGGATATTAGCGACGGCTGCACGTTATCGACGTATGCAGGACAGCGATAGTGCCGCACGACCAGCTCCAACGCCTGACTCAAACACTGCTTCAAGATTATTACAATACCTGAATATTGTTTCATACAATAACGCAATGACATTGAAACTTTGCATGTCAAATGCATTAATTCCGCTCGGATTGTTTCAATTGTCGTTGCCAAGTCACCGCGGCATCTCGAATAAATGGAAGTAACTTCGAATATCTAAGTAGGACTGCAGTGGAATTGCCCTGAATAAATACGTTGTAAAAACTTCAGGTTTTATGTAGTAGTAGTCACCTGCGCGACCCTGCCCCGCTTCTCCGCGGTCGTAACAAAAGAACAACTGCGCAATCTCCAGAGATAACCAGTTTTCATGTCAAGTTCTCCAATTCGATATCGCGGAGTTACGCAAGTGATATAACCCTGCATTAAACGGACGAATTAGGTACTTCTCCCGGACGAATAGACTTTTACTAACTTTCATAATTTGTTCGTAACTAAATTAAAACAACTTTCAGCGACGAATTCCAGACTTTAACCGTCTCACGTAGTTACAAAAGAGAGTCCTTTGTGCAAAATTCAGGCTAAACAATGTTACATTACTTTGTCTCGTGTATTAAAGCGAGCGCCGCCGGGGTGGCACATGCGTCCATTTTATATTATTTTCTGTCCTTAAATTGCCTAAATAAAATAAATCGTCTTCATTTTTTTCGTGGCTTAGCTGCTAATCATATTTTTTTACTTAAAAGTAAAAGAAGCTCTCGGTTTATCATTTACGCGATCAATGTCAAAACTGTAATTAATTAGTTTTAAATATTCTAGAGGCAACAAGTAGCAGGTTGTATATAAAATTTTACGAGTAATCCGGTTGTGGGGCAATCTTAATAAATCGTCAGAAGCGTAAAGTTAGAGGTCGGATACACACTGCGACCTCCGGAGACGTGGCGCGGTAGTCATACCACCATTGCAGCTGCAGTGTTGCTATGTTTTGGCTTTTTCACCGATTATTGACGATAATTGTACTCGATATTACTTCGAAGCATTTGTATACTCAGTAATTGGTCATTCCGAGTCATGATTAAATTAAAACCGGTTTAATTATTTCTTAGACAGAATACCGAAACTTTTTTTCCTAGGTGACAGGACCATGAATATTTATATTGTTTAATAATCAACTGTATAGCGTTCGTAAAGATTATAGAGCCGGCTGATCACATGAGTTCACTGCCATTGAACGGACACCGCGGAATAGGAAATGCTAACTGGCGGAGTGGAGGCTGAATTGGTAGTATGTGGCAATGCCGCATCGTACTCGAGACAGTTACTGGAATTGAGTTCCGATAAGTAATGCCTCTGTTCGCGTGAAAAAGTTTCAAAGAAATTGGTCTTCATCTTGGAACGTTAAATGACTATACTAGAACGTTCTGCGAACGACTTAAGATGTTTCTGGAAAATAACAAATAATATACTATACTGTTTGGCATTAAGAGCAATTCATACATTTTATTTATATTTTTATTATATTGTAGTTATCTATCTGTTTAACGTAATATAGGTAAGTATATCATTTATGACACCATCTTTCCGGTACTTCGACCGTTGCTCATACCTCAGCAACACGGATTTGTCTGCAGGCGTTCTACGGAGACGAACGTTGGAGAATTTCTTGATGGTGTACTGTTGGCTATGGGTGATGGTCATCAGGTGGACGCCGTGTATACTGACTACTCAAAGGCGTTTGACAAAATTTCGCATTCATTACTTATTAAAAAACTCGAGTATTTTGGTATACATGGTGATTTACTTAGGTGGCTTGAATCATACCTTCATAACAGGACACAGGCCGTTGCTATCAGGGGATTTATGTCAAGTTTTGTGCCGGTTACGTCTGGTGTGCCCCAGGGATCTCATCTTGGACCCCTATTATTTAATGTGTTTATTAACGATGTTATTGATTGCTTTAAATATTCAAAGGTGTTATTATATGCAGACGACACAAAAATCTTCTCGGTTATTAGATCTCCTGAGGACTGTCAACATTTGCAAGAGGATTTGCTAAGATTGTGTCAATACTGCTATAGTAATAAGCTTCATCTTAATGTTGACAAATGTTGTATAATTTCTTTTTCAAAAAAAACTAAACCTATTCAATTTAGCTACAGTCTTCAAAATCGAACTCTTAAGAGGGTTACCGAGGTGAGAGACCTGGGCGTGCAACTAGATAGTGAATTGCTTTTAACCACTCATATTAACATAATAACTGCTAAGGCTTACAGAATGTTAGGCTTTCTGTTTCGCCAGAGTACTAGTTTCAAGAATGTCAAGACACTGATTTTGTTATATAATTCATTAGTTAGGTCCCACCTGGAGTATGCCTCAACGGTATGGAACCCGCAGTATAAAACTCACGTGCAGTCATTGGAGTACATACAGAATAAATTTATTAAACGAATAAAATACAGATTTAAAAACCTTGATTTAAGCACTATCCTCTCTTTGGAAAGTCGAAGAGAACATCGTGATCAAGTGTTTCTATACAAAATATTTAAAAATGCAATTGATTCTCCTTATTTTGTTAACAAAATTTTGTTTAAGTGTCGCAGCGTTAGACTTCGTCCCAATTCTGACACTTTTGCTATTCCTTTTTGCAGAACGAATTACCTAAAGCACCGTTTTATAGTTAGAACTTGTAGCAAATATAATGATAAATACAATAGCATTGACATATTTCATCTTAAGCACAATCAATTTGTATCTGCCCTCAAAACGTTGGAACAAATGTAGCATCAACTTTTCTTTGTATTTTTGTATTGCTTGCTTACTTAATTTATTTATTGCTTCTGTCTACTTCTCAGTGATGCATGTATTAGTTATAAGTGGAGACTTCATTGGCTAATGTACAAACTATTTGCATTTTTAAATTGTTATTTAAGCTGTTTGTTTCCCGATTTGAAATAAATAAAATAAATAAATAAATATGGGCTATTTATGTTTATGTATATATATTTTTGTATTAAGCATTTTACGTACTTATTCACAACTACCTACGCAGCAGCTTTATTTCCACTTCCTTGCTTCGTTATCATCCAATGATTAAAATGCTCATTACTGTGCTAAGATACCACAGTTATCAGAAACATTACATCACGGTATAAATTGCACAAAAAATTGACGAATACAAGGCGAATCGTGCGAGTTTCCAAGACGCCAGAGGCCGAGGAAGTCATACATAACTCCGCATTGTTAGTGCTGATTTATTTCGGAACATTTTATAAGACAATAACAATGATATATCTTTGTATGGAGACAAAGTCACTTCTGTGACGTACGGGCGTTAACAAGTCTGTGTTCGTTATTTCTATAATTAGACAATGTCGTTACGCTCGTGACTTGAATCTACTTAAAACGACCTAAACGCTCGCGAAATGATTACGTATAGTCATTGCCGACAAAAGAGAAGTATTTTTAACAGACATTATAGATTCTCATTTAAAGATAGGTAATGGAAACAGCATATATTTTGATGAGAGTGGGTGGGTGAGGCGACAGCGGTGTGTCAGGATCGTAGTGGCAGACGTACAGTCATGAGCAATATAATGTACCCACTTTAGGACTCTGTCGCACTAACACATTTGACATTTAGTGAGACTTACAGTTCAATTTGTCAAAAAAGTTAATTTGACATGGTACCAAAGTATATACATATTAATGCTCGTGACCGTACATATCCGAGAATGCAAGTCTTCGGCGTGGTTTCTAATACGAGAATCATACATAAATAGCCTATATACGTCCCACTGCTGGGCACAGGCCTCCTCTCAATCAACCGGAGAGGGTATGGAGCATACTCCACCACGCTGCTCCACTGCGGGTTGGTGGAGAATACGAGAATCATCTGACACCAATTCACATAACTGCCTATTCACTGTAAGCTTTGATAAGGCTCCTGGTGTACAGGAAAATAGAAGCTATGCTGGTTGGAAATTCCACATCGTATCGTTTAGACATACTAAAGACAATTATTGCCAATTCAGCCAGTGACAATACTAAGCCCAATATCTTGGCTGTCATGAGAGAAATAAAAAAAATATTCAAAGCGGTAAGCCATCGTTACTGAAAAAAGTGTTTTATTTACTTTTATTTCTTTTAATTTTTAGTCACATGGCGCGGTGTGTCACTAGCATGAGATAACCTTTCTGTCTGTTTGTCATAAACATAAATCATTACACCTTACAAAAAAAATACATAAGTTATATTTGCACATGTATACTTTTTTTCGATTTAACTATTAGGTGCACAGCTGGATATGCCTGCTACGAATGGTCATTTCATTTTCTCATGAGCATTTCAAGTATACCTACTGAATTATATTTATTATTTAATATTTGTACGCATATAAAAAATAATGAATACGACAGATAATTATAAATTGAAACGTTGCATATTAGTCTTTTTATATAGTACAAGTAGCGGCATAGAATAAGTAATAATACTGCGTGTAGAACGATAACTCTCCGCCCCGCACCAATTCGTGTCGGGCGCCCGACCTCACCCCCTCTGGGCATCTCTGGGTCTTACTTTACTCGCACTTACGCGTCAGGCGGCGAACGGTAAAGACGCGATTTTTTATGTAAAATAATACTATTCCAGTTATTGAAACCAACACCCGCAGCGCATTCAAAACTCGATCTTCATAAACAATGCATATAAACCAATTCTGAATTTGTATATAACATGATGGAGATTTCTCAACCAGCTATCAAAAGCTTCACATTACATGTGCATTAAGTACCTATAGTATTGGTAAAGAGTATTTTGAATGCATACTAATGTGGAGATGATTTAAATCAAGGACACGAGGCAAAATGACGTGTTAACGTTGAAACGTATTAGAGAAATCGTGATTCGTTTAAGCAATTTTTCTCAATACCCGGTAGTAATTTATAACAATATCTCTATCGTTTGGCACGAGTTCTGCCGACGGTATCGCCCGTAATGATTGTACATCAATAATGGTCTCTTTCAAAGACAATCTTTTATGTTCGTCGTGAAATACCATCGCCATTCTCCAGTTTATGTCGTCTCGAGGACGGTTTATCACTCGTGAAATCGTGAAACTTTACAAAGTAATATAAACACACAAAATGTAGCCATGCGTGTCATTAGATGTAGACAGTGCTTCGTGTAATTATCCGTACATTATAATGTACGGATTTGACGTCAACAAAAGCCCTCATTTGCATCTTTGTGCAGTGTTATCAAATGCGCAACGCTCCGATATTCCACAGTAGCTGCAAGCGTTATTGTTATTGTAGTTGTAACATTAGTTACAACAATTATTGTATGCAGACACGTCTTAATTTACACTGAGATTTTCCTTATTTAATTACTGAAAAGTTGGCCTCCGTAATTAGAGAATGAGCGTTGGTCTCACATAGGACATTGAGATCCCTAGTTTGGTTAAGACATTGCAGGCTGGTCATCTGATTGTCCGAACGTAAGGTTCGGAGAAATTCCTGCTTCGGAGGACACGTTAAGCAGTTGGATCCGGTTACTATTCATTACATGAGCCGTATCAGGAGCCCTTAGCGGCTCAATAGTAACCAGATTTGATAAGGTTGGTCATTTTCATCTTACAACCCACACGAAAGAACAGATTATTTAATGCCACTTTTAGGCAATGTGGTTTTTGAATTAGTAGAGTATTAGTAGTTTTATAACGATGAATTGATGACGCATGTTAGCGACGTGTATACTAGGCATAAACTCAAATACCCAGCCCAAACTATGCAGAACCAATAAGGCAAGTCCATATTGTGGTTATAGTTTAAACACGAAAGACATAAGGAAATAACAATAAGGCAGAACTGACACAGAATAATTAACACATTTGCGACCTTATTGGGACAGTCATTGATGCGGTTACACCAATACAAATATAAGGAAAGAAAGCAGAATTCGGCTGTCATTGACACAGTCATTATAGAAACTGATCACAGCAGAACAATCTCCAAATCATCGATCAGTATTCAAGGCGGTGGTGGGGCTGGCCTTGCCTCACCACGCCCTTGGGGCGATCATCACGCGGGAGCGCCCGACGCCGCATTATAATAAGAAGCTGGTTTTTCCGTTACCAATGACATGTGGAAGTAACAGATCCTCCCAAGTTCTATGCGCGCCTGTTGCTCCAGTTCATAGAAAGTTGCAGCTTGAATCGTGTAGTGACATCAAAGACGTTCCGCTTTCAGTAACTACGAGTACTTTCGAAGCGATATCATGTCACGTATCATACTCGATCTCGGCAAACCTTATACTATTATCCCTGATCGTAATCGCGTCAGCTCGCGTCAATTATATTTTATAGCGAGTTGTCAAGTATCATGTAAGTACATAATACCGAGGCTGCGATTTCAATCACTGGCAGTCAGGTGCGGAGGTCGGTTGCACGCGGTTTTTTCCTCGTGTGCCGCGCACTGCGCCCGCGCAACGCAAGAAAACGACCCATTAACGTGCGCCTTCGACTGTAGATGCACTTTCTTGACGCTAGTGCACGCGCACTTGACGTGAATTGTTATTGTTGATCTACGTTATCGACACAATAGAACAGTTATCGATTACCTTCAGCATTTTGAAGTATATCACGATACTAACACACCTATAACATGTCAGATAAACCTACTTATTCATGATGCCCTACGATCTATTGTTACGTAAAAAATACCTAATTCAAATTGATATCAACAAAAAAATATGAGTCATTTTATATGCAAATAGGCAAACAGTTTTTTATTCTGTGAATCGGAAACTTTTGTTGTATAACAAAATATTATTACTAAGACCAGTTGGAATCATCTGGAAAACTACACGTGCCGTTAATCGTGTTATCGTCATTAGTACTAGAAATTCTAGAAAACTATTTTTTTTATTGTACCGTACATACCAGACGCATAGCAGACGTAGCGAAAAAGACTGCCTGCTTCAAATGGGACTGGGCTGGACATGTTGCCCGAATGCCCGATGACCTCTGGGTCAAAAAAGCTACAGAGTGGGTTCCTGCAAATGCTGTCAGACGTCGGGGAAGGCCACGAAAAAGATGGCGCGACCAGTCAGACCGCTTTTTGAAACAGTGGCACGAACAAGCTGGGGTCAGGGAGGAGTGGAAGAAAGGAAGAGAGGCCTTTGCCTTGCAGTGGGACATCGAGGGCTATTAATAATAATTAATAATATAAAGTACATGTATGTATACAGATATCACCTAGAGAAAGCCTGCCTGCAAGTATCGTCATAACCCACATGACTCATTCACGACAACCTCTTCACACATACACCATAATTAATTATTTGCTCTAATGATTTATCTAACAGTCTAACCAGTTCGAACTGCTGTCATTTTGTATCTTTATGTCAGGATAACGGTCAAAAACAGTGTGTGTATAGATAGATATATCTAGTAGAGAAAAGAGAAGGCACAGTTCCATAATAATGATATCTGTGACGAAAATAACGCGCATGTTATGTTCTCCTTCTGTCGTTGTGAGACGAGATAGGGTTGCGAGGTGTCAGGGTTAATATTGGGCCGCCAAAGGCCAACATGCCTCATGCAACGACTGCTACCTACACGAGTACGTAGTAACCGGGAGCAACGGCTAAAGTTATGCGATGCTAATTGTCTGTGTGTGCTAATGTTATGCTGATATCATTCAGACAGAGTATAGCTGAATTGGATTGGTTCGTTTTATTTTATGAAGCAAATTATTTTTTTCTTTTCTTTTACGTTTTTAGCCATGTTTTATTTAGTGCATGAGTCAGCCAGTGAAATTATGCATTTATAGCGGGATATCAAATATCGTGAGCGGTGCATTTAGACCCGTGTTAGCAGGCACACTGATCTTATATACCTGAAGGTTATTGACACTAGCTGTGTCTTGGGAAATGAACCAGGTAATAAATACGTTAGTGATATGATATGCATGTATCTATGTGAATTATCTTTCAGCAGGGCCCTATATAACTCACCTAAAACATAAATGTGAATGAAAGCCAAGTTCGTAACAAAAAAAAGAAGTAGACCTAACTGGACACCAAGTCATTATCTTCGGCTTATAGTATACCACGTAAGAGCTGTCCTGAAAAATCAGTTTGGTTTTCTTCAACAAAACCTGGATTTTTTTTCAATTAAATTTTATTCTGGGTAAAAATTGAACCACAAATTTTTACTTGGATCGAAACTAACTTATCTATTGTGAGGTTTGTTAACAAAATTCACATCTGAATGTGATTTTCCAAACAGGCGCTTACTTGGTTATTACTATAAGGCGAGATATCTGTGATGTTAATTTTAAATGTAATTATAATAAAGAAGAGAAATTGGCCAAGTCACATTACAGAGTAACAAAGAAAATATAAATATGTCACCAGCACAGGCGGCTGCATGGGTTCCGCGCCGCGAATGCATCTACGTGGATAAATGTAGAAGACGCGTTCCTACTTTGAGTTATGGGGGAGAGGTCGAAAGTGGCCTAAAATAGTCTGTAAAACCCTTTGCTTTGCGAACTTGGCCGACACACTGTCGTGTGTCTAGATGATTAGGTACTAAGAACATTAATTGCCAACAAAACTACAGAAATGATAACATTTTCATAAATTTACTTTTAATTGCTAAAATAGAATATGATAAATGTAAATGGTTCCTTAATTGTCTTAAAGGTAATAGGTAGACAGATAATGTTAATACCAGTTTTAACATTTGTCTAACTATGAATATTATAATTTATTTACACAGAAAAAAACAATAATTAAGAAGTCATTAATTTCAGCTGTTTTAGACATAAATATAATCACTCACAAATCCCAAATATATTGCAATAGCTCCAAGATGCATCAAAAAATTTAATCAAAAATTTAAGCAGGTAAATAAATGACAAGAAATGTAATAAATTGTCCTGATAAAATATGATGCTGACTGAACGGCATTATCTGATATTTTTCTTTGTTTAATACAATAAACTTATCTTGGACAAATATTGAATTTTGTCTGTGCAACTGATAAGGCTGAAGCGGATGCTGTGTGACGTCATACCACACCTGACGCATGAGTCTGGCGCAAGTAACCTGTGTGTGCACATGCTGGGGTTACTTCATTTTTAAGAATGTTAGACAGTTTCTATTCCCTTCTCTGCACTTTTTTCACAGGAGCAAGTATTCTAAAGTATTTTACACTGACTCATATGATGGACTACTTACAGGGCTGGTAAAATAACATGACACTATTTAATATATTATATTTAATATATATATTATATCATCTTCATCTATCAATATCTTAGGAGAATGATACTTTGGCTTCTGCAAGCTAACTTCTTGCAAGTTGTAGGTTAGTCCAGACCAAAATAGAATGTAGGCATTTTACTCAAAACATTATATTCTTCTTGATAAAATAGTGTATCATATTCAACAGAATACATAATAGAATACTTATATTATAAGTAGGTAAGTAATTAACTTACAAATTAGTTTGGTATTGAGGAAAATTAAAGTCTACTCTGTTTTTGTTCCAATGTACTATGTTGTTGCCCTGCAGGGCCACAGTACAACAATTTCTATAACTATTTGTTATATTATGATTTATTATATAAAGTATAAAATATTTGCTTTAATAATGTACTGTACGGTAAAGAACCATTACTGCCGACCAGCATAATTACTTTATTCTTACTTATTAATGAGAATCCTCCAAGCAAAAAAAATTGTTTAAATAAAATCTTATAACTATACTCTTTTGGAAAGTAATCGGAAATACTATTTGAAATCAACTCTTTCCCAACAGATAGTGCCACTGTCGGTATTAATAGCTGTAAAATGTACATTAGTAATGTTGCTACTGAACTATGATGAAGTTGCATTATGAAGAGGCATTATAAACATTACAGGAAAATATTTTAACTATTAAGTAGGTATATTGTGTTGTATTGTTAAGTGTATTGTATAGTTTTATTAAGTATATTTTTGGGTTGGAAGGTCAGACAGGCAGTCGCTTCTTTAAAAAACTTGAACTGTCAAATCTTCAAGTTAGGTAAGCAGATCCTGTGAAAAATGAGATAATGCTAGGGGGATAATGAAGTATATTGTAACATTTTCATTCAATCAGTTATGTAAATCTAATATTGTCCTAGGTACATATCCAGATCATATAGTTCAATTTATTTTTCTAAGGGAACAGCACACTTACTAATTAAAAAAATACTTTAATAAGTATGTCCTATTAAAATAAATTGATTGGAGATTGAATTAAATAGTTATATATTTTATTGATATGTTTAAAATTTATAGCTGCATTAACACCTGAGTCTACCACTAATTCTTATTTGTGATTTAAAAATTAACAGTTAGTCAGAATTTCTATGTACATTCTACTCTAAAATCTCAGGTTACTTTGTTACAGATTCTACATATAGAAGGGTCTGTTCCCAAAAATGGTATAAGCAAAATCCAATAAGAATCAAAACTGAAGTAGACGCTTCACAGACAAGAAAGGAGAAGGTGCGCCAAGTAAAATTAGGAAGTGGAATGTCACGCAACGAATTGGCACAATGCTGGAACCTTCCCAATACCCCTACTCCGAAAACAGGTTGGAGACGGCATGCAAACACTTCCAAAGCTAGCAGGGACCCGCTCAATGCCCATTGTATATGGCTATTTACACCGACTGTCTGTATAGATACGAAGAATGAATCGCCAACTTACCAATAACAAGTTTCACAGGCTCCAATGTTCTTTATTTTTCACCTACACGAAATTCTCACTGTCTTTACCCACAAACTCACTACAGTTTCACTTTGCCAAGCTTATGGTTATAGTCAATAGTTCCCGCAAAAGAACAATTGGAAAATTGGAACACAAAAATAGGCTGTCCCGACAAATTCCACCGAAACCAATATCGTCAATCAGCCACGGGCGGCCATTGCTCGACTTCTCGGCCTTCTCGCTCGTTGCTGCTTTCTTGTCAAGTTTTTTTTTTCGTTTTCAGTGTTACTGCTTTTGGGTTCAAGTATTACCAATAACAAGTATTAAACTTTAACGGATTGAACATTTGAACACTGATACCAAAGGTTATTAGAGTTAAATATGCTCCACTACTACATAAACAATAAAGCCGCCTTTTGTACTTTTGTTTTTGTAATTTTTATTTCGTCGTTGTATGTTCCTTTTGTGCAATAAATTATTATGGATTGTAACAATAGAAAAAATATTATCCCCTTTCAATCTGTTACAATATTAGGTATTTAATTTGTGAAAGAAATAATAGATTTAGAAGCATGCATTATTCTACCTTTTATTATCTATAATCAATATTTTGCAACACTGATATAATGACGTACACACATAAGGGATTCTTGGCGGGAACTTCAACAAAGGCGCAACTTTTGAATTTTTTTTGAAAAATTTTATTAATTTCTTTGTTAAAAATTGTATAGAACTTCAGTGTATTATAGTGTAAATAGTGTTTCTGTCCTCCTATCATGGAGGGAAATGAGGATCAGGGGGATGGTCCCCCTAATCCTGCTAAAAAGAGGAAGGACTTGTCCCTGTCCTGTAGCGGCGTCGGCGGTGAGGATAGTGACTTATATAAACCTTACTTGAAACCGAACTATAAAAGACAATATCCAGAAAATAGTTTCATGACTGAATATAAAGTGTTTATTGAAAGTTTGGACAAAGAACGCTTAGGCAATAAAAGTCCAATATACTTGAACCATATTTTTGCAACAGAAGTGAAAGGTGTAATGGCAATTCGCAGGATTAATGCCAATAAAATTGCGGTGGTATTTAAGCAGCACAATACTGCAAATAATTTATTGAACAACAGTGCTTTTTTGGAAAAGTACAAGCTGAAGGCATATATTCCGGCAGCACAAATTGAGCGCGTTGGGGTGATTCGCTTTGTCCCAACAAATATCTCTACCAAGGAATTATACACTAAACTGTCCTCTGTGTACGACATTGTCGCAGTACGGCGCTTCACGAAGAAGGTGGGGCAGAACCGTGTCCCACTGCAGACCGTAAGCATAACGTTTCTGGCGAATTCGCTTCCTGATTGTGTACAATATGATTTATTTTCGTACCGTGTGTTCGATTACATCCCACCTCTGCAGCAGTGTTTCCGCTGCTTTAAATTTAATCATTCAGCCAAAGTTTGCAATGGCAAGCAAAAATGTAGTATCTGTTCCGGGGAACATATTTACAAGGAATGTGACAGGCCTGATGAGCTTTGTTGCTCGAACTGCGGCGGACCTCACCTGGCCGTGTCTAGGACGTGTCCGGTAAAGGTTAAGAAGATGCTTGAAAAGAAAAACAAAATTACTTATGCAAGTGTAGCAAACACGAAAACATATGAAACAGACTTCCCTCCTTTACCAGACAAGTCTAACACTAATAATACTATAAATAATAACAATGTAAATAAACCTACAAAAAAGTCCCCTGTAAATAAAACCAACCCTGTGAATATTGTAAATAAGGCTTTCCCCGAGGAATATATGGTGTCGTCAGCACCCTCCACGAATATTCGAACTCAAATCGTTGAGAATAAAGACGTGTTACAAGCTCTCGTAGCTACAATAGTTCAGTTAGGTAACAAGACTGATAACACGCCGATTACGGCAGTGTTAATACAAGAAATGCTACTAAAAAACTTACCTACTAATAATGGATAATAGCTTAGTATCACAGTCACAATTACGTATTGCGCAGTATAATATTCAAAGTGTTTTTAGCAAAAAAGAACTACTAATAAATTTTCTACATAATAAAAATATTGATATATGTTTGCTTAACGAAACTTGGCTTAAAGATCATCAGCACTTTAGTATACCAGGGTATAACTTTTATAATAAAAATTCTATTAATAGTCATAACGGTGTCGCTATATTAATAAAGCCATATTTAAAATATAATATCCTAAATACTAGATTTTATGAGGACATTCAAACTGTTGCATTGTCTGTCTCTTCAGTAATGGGTAACATTACTATTCTTTGTGTCTATTGTCCACCTACAAGTAGCCATATCAGGTTAAATAGATTGCGCAATATTATAAGGGATCTCCCGAAACCTATATTAGTTAGTGGCGATTTTAACGCACATCATATTGCATTTGGTTGTATATCCACCCAGGGCCGAGGTAGAGATTTATATGATGTAATAGATGATTGTGATTTATGTATTTTAAATGATGGAAATTATACCACTATTAACTATCCTACACGTAATCCATCAGCAATTGACGTTACTTTTGTAAGTTCAAATCTTGCACCCCTTTGTGATTGGTTGGTACATGACGATGCTATGGGAAGCTATCATTACCCTACTATAACTACTATTGCGCTATCTATAGACAGATATCAAATAAATCCCCCTGAGGAAAAATTTTTATATAATAGAACGGATTGGAAGAGATTCCAAGAGCTCTCAGAGTCACATTTTCGGGACATGACGATAGATGAAAGCAATCCTTTAGATTCGTATTTTGATTTTTGCGCACGTCTTGATTCACTGAAACTAATATTGATACCCCGTTTTGTAAGAACAGACAACTTTAGAAGTAGGATCCCCGCCCCTTGGTGGAACGACACATGTCGTAAAAGCGTTATTGCTTCATATGATGCTTTAAAAGTTTACAGGCAGGAACCCACTATAGAAAATTACATTAATTATAAACGATTAGATGCCTTGAAGAAACGAACTTTAAAGGAACAAAAAAGAAATGCATGGAATAATCTTTGTGAAAGCTTTAACAGAACCACTCCATTAAGCAGAATATGGAATCTTATTAAAAGATTTAGGGGTGTTAGGAAGTCTAACAATTCATGTCAGGATGAGTTTATTCAACCTTTTCTTTTAAAACTGTCTGATAATACTAATTTGATAAACTTTAATGCAGTTGGCACCTACTTTAATCTTAATAATGATAATCCAAAATCTAGATTTCTGTTAGATCGTTTTTCTTGGGAAGAATTCATATTTAGTCTACAATCTAGGAAAAATACTACTCCAGGTCTTGATAATTTTCCATATTTACTTATAAAAAATTTACATATTACTGTACAGAAATTATTTCTTAAAATTCTAAATAGTTTATGGCTTCAAAAATCTATTCCAAACTCATGGAAAACGCAATGTGTTGTTCCAGTATTAAAGGCTGGTAAACCTCCTGATCTTGCAACTTCATATCGACCTATTTCATTGTCGTCATGTCTGGGAAAGATATTTGAGAACATGATTAAAAATCGCCTTGACTGGTATGCAGAGTCGAATTGTGTCTTTCCATATTTTCAGTATGGATTTCGCAGAGGGCGTAGTTGTGCTGATAGTTTTATCTCACTTATCACGGACCTGAAAAAAGCCAAAAATGCTAATTTAAATACAATTTGTGTCTTTTTAGATGTGCAAGGAGCATTTGACTCTGTTGATCCTGGCATACTAGTCAAGATTTTGACTGAAAGTATTGAAATACCTGGACAAGTCTCTAAATGGATTTATGACTTTCTCAGTAACAGAACATTATATGTTAAATACAATAATGTCCTTCATGGTCCTAAAATGGCATCCAAAGGGACAATGCAGGGCGCTACACTCTCGCCCTTGTTGTACAACATGTACACATCGGAGATATGTAAATATGTAGATACTAGTAATGTAAATATTTTACAGTTTGCTGATGATTTAGTGGTGTATAGCTCTCATTCAAATTTATTAATTGCAATGCGTAATATTAATACGGCCTTGTGCCAATTGGACAATTACTATAGTAACAGATTACATTTAAAGATAAATGCTTCTAAAAGCAGTTTGATGATATTTGGTGATGACAGTCCTACTGTAGATATTAGGTACAGTGGGGATGTCATACAAAGAGTAAATCAGCACAAGTTTTTGGGTGTAGTTATTGACCAAAACCTTAAATTTGAGGACCATATTAAATATATTAGTAAGAATGCTTTAAAAGGTCTCAATGTTCTGAGATGCCTTGCAGGAGTATCTTGGGGTGCAGACCCTAATATATTGTCAATGTTGTATAAATCCATTGTACGAAGTCACTTTGATTATAGTACTTTAGCATATTTGAATAGTTCTTATGTACATAGACTAGATATTATACAGAACAAAGCTTTGAGAATTATATCTGGAGCTATATGTTCAACACCTATAAGAGCCATGGAGGTTGAAACCAAAATCATGCCTTTGGTTTTGAGAAGGATTGTGTTAGCTGAAAGATACTGTGTAAAATTGTTGTCATCTCAAAACAATTATGTAATTGAAAGAGTGGTTCCTCACCTGATACCAGTCTCGGGTCCATTGGCTGATGCAGTTGACATCTTGCAAAGTGTCTCTCCACATTTGTGTCGTATTTATCTGGAAATGCATAGAAAATGTTCTAATATCATTAAGCAGTCTAAATGGCCTTGTTACAATCACTCTTTTAACAGTATAATACATCCTATCACAGTTATCAAATCCACAGTATGTTGTAATAATGACCTGTTAGCATTTTTAGATGATAACCAACCATTTTATACTTTATACACTGATGGTAGTAAGGGTGATAATTATGTAAGATCAGCTGTTTATAATCCCCAAACTAAGTTTGCTCAAAGCTTTGTTCTTGATAACCAATGTTCTATATTTACAGCAGAGGCTTATGCAGTTTTAGAAGCTATAAAAATGATTCGACTTGTAACTATTAGTAAAAGATTTTTAATTTTAACTGACTCTTTGAGTCTTATTGAAAGTTTAAAAAAGATAAATATCTCCTTTAAAACTAATTATTTGCTGTATATAATTAAGCACTATATATATGAACTATATTTAAAAGGAATAGACATAGCTTTTATGTGGATTCCTTCACATAGAGGAATTTCTGGCAATGAAATAGCGGATAAGACTGCATTTGAAGGGATTAACGCATTAGATGTTAAATGTATTGTAAAGGTTCCATTAACTGATTACTATGGTTTGATAAGAAGCGACGTACAACAGCTCTGGAAGGACGCGTGGAAAAAGGATCAAGAACAAAAGGGCAAATGGTATGGAGAAGTACAAGAAGACTTACCAACTAAGCCATGGTATTCGAAGCCCGAATACAAACGTGCTAGCCGAGAATTCATATGTACCATATATTAAAGATAAAGATAAAGATAAAGATAAAGAATAGACTGAGATTTGGCCACCATAAGACACCAGCACATCTTACAAGACTGCGAATAATTGAGCAGCAAACTTGTCCGTATTGCAATAGTGAAGACTCGCCCGACATAGAACATATGATTTTTGTGTGTCGTCAATTTTCTATTCAAAGATTAGTGCTTGCGAGTGAAATCAGTGACATTATTCAAATTGACAATCAAGTAACTTCCTCCCGCCGCCTTATTGACCTACTACATAGTGAAAAATGTCTCGCTCCATTATATAAATACATAAAAAACACTGTTGTGAATTTATAAACATATTTTGTGCTGTGCTTGTGCTACGTACAAACTAAAATAATTTAAAAGACATGAAACGAAGACTTGGCCCAAAGGACTTGATTCCAGGCCATAACCCTTATAAAAAAAAAAAAAAAAAAAAGTACACACATAACATGTGTTCATGTAGATTATAACGTAAAATGGAATTTATCTTATTTTAATAAAAAAAAAGAAATTCATTACTAATTTATGGGATCATGCCATGGTATATAAGTATTTTTAGGTTACGAGAAATAAGCGGCACCGTGACATTCTACTTATTTTGAAATCATGTATCAAACAAAAGAAACAGTAGAGCTGCATGAACAATATTTAGTTTCTGAACGTACTTGCAACCGTCATTTTTACTTCAATCTGTCAAAATCTCACATTGCTTTTTCATTGAATTTGCACCTCTGCCGTACAAGACATAAGGAATAATGTAATCCTCTGCTAAGGTTGCTCCTCTTCTGTCTCATTCTCATGTGTTGTGTGTGGCTGTGTGTGGCCAAGTTGTGGCAGAGACCGTGTTGTGGTTATCATGGTTATACCATGGTGGTTATGAAAAATATGTTCAAGAATTGAGTCAATTATGGTGAAATTTGGAAGTGCTGCGACGGCTTTTAAAAGTCTCAATGGATTAATTTGTGTGTACAAGCCGCCGTGCGTCTCTGTGCGACAGGTTCAACACACGATTATAACCAATATTTGCAGAGGTTAGCACTAAAAATATATATTTTAGGAAAATAATGGGAAATGCTGTTGTTAATTTCAAATGGCTATTTATGTTATGTTTTTTAAGTTCAAATAGTGAACATTAAATTTATATTACCTAATTCTCTGCAGATCTGAATGTGTTACCCGATCGGCCTCAGGAGCATAGAGTGGAGATTGTTGGCTCCACCAATGCCCCTATGAGGGTGAAACTTGTGCCCAATCTGGCCGACGACCCCCTCGTGTGCGGCCCGCGGTATTTGAACGAGGACTTCCGCTGTAGCTGGTGTATACATCTGGGACTGTTTAGCAGTGGGGTCTTATGTGAGTCTTATTGTCATCAATTTTTAACTAATATAATTATTTTGATCATTTGCTGTTGCTTAATGGTAGTTACTATAAACTCTGAAACATTCTATATTTTGGTATGCAAATAAATAAAAGAATATGACTTTATAGTGCTCGGCATTAATGATGGTGCAAAACTAACACGTCTTATCAACATGGGCCGACCAACGCGAGCATTCAAAGTACATGGGCAGTTAGGCAAAGCTACGGACACATACTTCTGGAATGGCAAGACGGTAGAGAGATCTACATATGGACATGTCACTAGGGAGAAAATTGATGGAATCGTTGCTCACATGCAGGCAGCTCACCAGAAAAAGATGTTTGAGTGAGTTTATAATTATTATTTATATCCAGGATTTGTGCCCAGTTAATGGCAATAATTCCCTAAGACCCCATCACATGCAACTTAACATAGCTGGCAAGAAGTGGTTGTATGGTGTTACGGTAAATCCCATTACCAGGAATTTGGTTGGTTGTGATATCAAGATTAAAAATCCTTTTCACTGAAGTGATAATGAAAGAGTTCAATCAATCCTTAATGTAAAATTCTTATGATAGATATTATTATAATTTAAGATTTTCTCATTTCCAGGTTATCAGGCATACATATAGAGTCACAAACAGCATATGAATTGGCAAGTCAAGGGCTCATTCGACCTGCAAGCAGTAAACTACCAATATTATATGGCATCAAATGTGTTTATTTTGAACCTCCTAATTTTACACTGGGTAAGATTGTAAGTGAAATGCTTGGCTAAGCTATAACTGTAGTACCTAGCATCCATGTTATGACTATATTGTTTTATAATTACGACACGGTGCTTGCTATTATGTAGAAAAGTGGCCTAAAATCATATTAAGTGTTCACAAGTCATTTCAAATTTGTTCCAGAAATACAATGTGTAAATGAATACGATAAGTACTTGTGGACCCTGATACATGACCTGGGTGTGCAGTTGAGGACTTCAGCTCATTGCACCGGTGTGCAGTGCATCCGGCAAGGCAAGTTCAACCTGCAACTAGCTTTGTTACGGAAACATTGGCAGTTGGAGCACATAGCAGACAATATGAACAAGTGTCAACAAATACTTGATGAACATAAAGAGATACTAGAACCAACATCTGCACTTCTCACCAATTAGTTTAGACAGGACACCAAAGTTGTAAATATTCGTATTTAGGAATTAAATAACATTATAAAGGTTGTTGTTTATTTTAGACCCTTTTCCTTTTGCAGTCTTATATGTATATTATCTAAGACATTCAGCTTGAATCATAATACATATACAGGGTGTTAGTGACAATGTAACAAATACTGAGGGGGATGATTCAGACCATGATTCTGAGTTAATATCAAGTGGAATTTCCTGTTGGAGAAGTCATGCAAATTTTAGCGCTTATTTAAATTATTTTCCGTTCCATACTTTTGCGACGGCAAATTCCACTTGATATCATCCCTCAAAGTTTTCGTTACGATGTCACTAACACCCTGTATATGTGAACATTAAGATGTAATCAATGTGGAGCAAGAAAGAAAACCTAGCACTGATAAGTATTGGTGCTGATTCCTTGTATACTCTTGTATACACACCAATAATTTTTACCTTTCATTTCCTTATCCGCTGAAAAAGAAAGGGACGGGTAATTGACAGGCATACATTTTATGGAACACACATCAATCGGGTAGTTTCCCAAGTCAAAGATAAATTATGAAATTCTGATTACTAAATAAAGACAGATCTTATAGTAACAATAATAAAATTGATTTCCTAAAAAAGGTAACAAGAAACATTTTCTTTTTTGTATTTAACATTTTTATGAATAATTAGAATTAAGAAAAATTTTATAATAAGTGTTGTCACGTTTTTCAGGTTGTATTTTCATACAAATTCCATAGTAATTTTGTGTCTTGCCCTATAATAAAAAATATTTGATTTGACTAGTTGAAAACTACCCTATTTAAAGCAGAAATTTAAAATGCAAACAACAAAATTGGGTTGCAGATGAGCAAGATGTCTATTTTTTTCTTCCGGGTTATTAATTTATTTTAAAATGGATAGTTATCAATCATCCGTCCCTTGACTTTTCGGCGAAAATGACTGGCATAACTTAAAATAAAATTAGGTAAGAGGCACAAGTCAGGGCCATTATAATACTAAGTACAGGTACACAACAGTGCTCATTTCAGCAGACACCTAATTTTATTTTAAGTTGTCCTTATATATCCAGGTGAATTTAATTCGCTTATTTTAAAATTGACAGCCTTGCTGGAATCAGTACCAGTTTCATTACTAGCATAATCTTACTATTCATTATACATAGTATAATACATCAGACAAACTGGTCTCAAGCATACCAATTATCAACCACTTGTCAGCACTCAAAGGTCCACTGTGGTATGAAGAACACCAATCAAGTGGCGCTAGTTGTTGGTGTCGTCGGGGTGCTGGCTTGCTTCTCCATCTGCTCTATCCTCTTGTGTCGGATCATGTTGGAGAGAATGCCGTGGAACGACGTTGTCTTCTTCTTAGCTGACCCTCGCAGCGTGTCCTCCCCATCCCGTCGCACGCGCAGCCGTAGAGAGTTCACTTCATCCATAAAATCAAAATCTGATTTCTCTTCTCGCACAGGCGACATGGGAACCTCAGGCTGATTTTCTTTACTAACAGGCATAGGCGACGGCGGCCGCCTGCCCGGACACTTCCATTCCAAGGTCAAAGTAGCACTTTTATCAATAGCTTTATACAATTCCTCCAACTCGTTAGGGTCCGGCATCCAACTTTTCCCAATGAATAATCCACTCTTCGACAACTCATCATCTGAGCAAGGTAAATCCCAATCGTCGCCTTGAAGTTCTAGTGTGCTCATATTGGATTGAATGAATTTGATATTTATTGTATTACTTATATTTAACTACGAAACAAAATACGTGGGTATATTGGTATAAACTTTTTTATGCGGGACAACACAACAATGTTTTTTACTTTTTAAGGTTATAGGTATGACAGTTTTGACTACAGACGACATGTGTGACGAAGAAAAAGCTACACAATAAACAAAAGGTCTTTTGTTTCTGTTTTACGTATCAATGAAATCACTTTTCGCAAATAATAAACGCTTTCAAAATGCGTCTTATTTTCCAGTTATTTAGCAGCATGAGTTAATAAAAAAAAACAAGTAGGTAATATTTATTTTCCTTTCCTTGGTCCTTATTATTTTCACGAAATTTTCTGTTGCTTTATATACCGTGGTTTGTTTGAAAATTGTGGTGTTTAAAAAAAAATAAACACATGTTTTTGACGTTTGTGTTGATGAAACGGAATTCGATCACTTCATAATCCTAAGGTTTATAGAATAATAATAATATCAAAGAGTATTTAAGTAGTAATTATACCGAAAGTTACGATATAATACAGAAAACAATGCCTTCATCTGATTCTTTAGACAGTGAGTCGGACAATGAAAGACAAGAATTCTCAAGGTATGTTCCAACATTTTAAATATATAACCTACAATAGTGACAAACTTTACGACTTGTTTTATGTTAACAGACTGGGTGATTGCGAGGTCTGTGGCGACAAGAAAGCCATTTATTCGTGTCCAAAATGTGAGGTGAAGACCTGCTGCCTTACCTGCGTAAGGGTCCACAAGAAGGAGTTAGAGTGCGACGGCGTGCGAGACCGCACCAAGTTCATTCGGGTTAAGGACTTCACGGACACAGACCTGCTGAGTGACTACAGGTTGCTGGAAGAATGCGCGCGCTTCGTCTACGGAGTTAAAAGAGATGAGAAGAAGAGATTCACAAGGATTGATAAGGAGTTACCTATTGTAAGTAGTCTTAATATATAAAAATATTTACTCACAAAAGACAGACAAAACAAACAGGCAAAGGAACATATATATCTCACCAAGGGAGATCATTTAATTAAAAGGTTGTTGTTGTAAATTAGGTACTTAGAGATTTTAATGCGACATATTTCTGTACTATGTAACTTTTATTTACAGCACTTATACAAATTGAAGATGGCTGCGAGAAAGAGAGGCATTGTCCTTCAGTTCCTTGCTCAGAACTTCTCTCGACACAAGTGTAACTCTACGAGGTACAACTACAAGACCAACATAATCAGTTGGAGGGTAGAGTGGATCTTCCCCAATGTGGACTCTGATCCTCTCAAGTTTATAGATGAGAAATGTCTAGAACATAAGAAATTGTCAGAATTCCTGGATAAATACTTAAATCCTGCTGCACCACCTTTTGAAGGGTCTAAGTCACTGACTTACTACAAGTCTGTGGGGTTTAGTGGAGTCAAGATTTTACTTAAAGGTATGTCCCACAAATCCTAATGATTATTATCAGAATCCTGATTTAGTTTGAAAAACTTTATGTTCTGTTTTAGCTGAAAAAGTGAAAGGATCAGCAAAGAAGTTTTTTGAATTGGACCCCACTGAAACTCTTGCTGAAAACCTTTCTGGAAAATGTATTGTGGAGTTCCCCATCATATTTGTTGTGTTAAAGGATCATGCATACAATTTTGAAATCATTACACCAGGTGAGTGTGGAAGTTAAATAGTTATTAATTTGGCCATCAAATGTGTTCTTGGTGTAATTTAAAAATGATTTATTTTTACAGAAGATGAGTTTGATTATGACAAAGAAGAACAGACAGATTCCAAAGAAGTTGAAGCACCAAAATTCGAGAAAAGTGAAGAACCAGTAGTTAATGGTAATATTGTAAACTGTCATAACAATGGAAACCAGGCAGAATACAAACAAATAAACCACAGAAAGAGACCAAGGCAACTTCTTACTGAAAAAGTAGCTCAAGAAAAGAAGAAAGAAATAGAAAAGGAGTTGAAAGCAGAAAAAAAGAAGAGACCAAAAAATCTGCTTTTCACAACTGGTTACTCATCAGAAGAGAGTATAGTGGATAGTGACAGTGAGAAAGAAGAAAATTAGATATAAGAAGTATACTTATGTAAGACATTAAAAGTTATTTCATTTTATACCTTTTTATTCAGTGTATGACTTATACCTACAATGCCTTAATTTCCTTAGAGGAACATGGGGAGAGGCATTCAGGCATTCCTCTCTGCCAAATTGTTTGCACACTATAGTAACATTAATATTATGCTCTATATCTTGTTTCAAATGTATAATAATATGTCATTGCATACCAATTGCAACTAAGGAGCTCTCTGTTAACACAAACAGGTACTCATTTGTGGCATTGATGCCGAGCACTTCACCAAACTTGTCAATATTGAAGACATGTTGTTGGCCAACTTTCACAGTTTTCATGAGGCCACCAGTGCCACTACGCTTCCTGAGCTGGCTGTCTGGATTCACAGTACTCTGATAAATGAAAATATGGCGCGATGCTTCACACACAACACTGTAATTAAAGTTTGGTGGGCATGTAACAAATTTTCGGTTCTGTTTTGATGACTGTACATATCCAAATGCATTCAGGGCACCTTGGTGTTTTATGGGCCACGTGTTGGAATTGATTAGTTGAGCATAAGGCTGCCAAACACAGGCATCCACGTCGTGACGCAGAGCCAATGCAGGTACTTCTTGATTGTCCAGTTTGATACTGAATAAATACTGATGAACACTGAGGGAGATCCTGTGGGTAGCTTCATGGTTTTCCACATCCAAGCGCACTGAAACAAAAATGTATAATATAGACTTAAAAACTATCATTATTAATAGCCCTCAATGTCCCACTGCAGGGCAAAGGGCTCTCTTCCCTTCTTCCACTCCTCCCTGTCCTCAGCTTGCTCGCGCCACCGTTTCAAGACTTAAAACTAAACAATTTCAAAATAAATATAATCATATTTTTTTAATTACCTAGTACAGTGTCTTCTTCTGAAGCTGCATCACACTCTTCTAACTCCTGGGTGGAAAGCCCTGAGACTGGATTGTCTGTGACTTCGGTCTCTGAGCACAGATGTGCCAGCCTCTTGTGTGCCTCCTCCACCAGGCTGGCATCCATGATCTGTTCTCCCTTCGGATCACCACCTTCTAACAGCTCATCCCACATCATACTGTCTGACTTAGTTAACAGTATGTCCACTTGTCCACTATCTTGCACATTCCAAGTAGTCAGTTCACTGTCAACATTGTGCTTCAGTTTCCCATCAATAAACGTGTTTCCAGCATAACTCACTTTTATGGCCAGTGGTGACACATTCACATGGAGAAGCTTTTTATCAAATTTGTTTGGTAACTTTAATGTTACAGATATATCTTCACCTGTCTGAAGCCAGGTATAAATTACGTTTTTTGGTGTTGCTTCCTCATTTGCCTTCTCAATAATTTCTTTTTCAGTGTCCGTGGTGAACTTGAATGGGTTGTCTGAGGCTACATACAGAGCCATGCAGGTAGTCTCAATAGCCGCATAGTGTACAATACCTTTGCCTTGTAACTGCCTCATGTTTGTTTGCTTCCAATTCTTTCCATCATTTTCATATTTGACCCAAGTGAGAACAGAAAAGAAATGACTGTCATTCTGTTCAACAGATTGTAAAAGACAATGTAAGGTTTCTTTGTTATCTTTTTCTTGCACTCTTGTATCCACAATGACAAAGTACTTGCCTTCTCCAAGTACGAGACTCGAGTGCAAAGTATGCCACGTCTGATTTCGTCCTGAAGATTTGTTCCTCAGTCCAGTGTCAACAATGTGAAGGTAGCCAGTACCATCACTGACCAAAGCCAAGCTGCTGGACGGGAACGACAGGCACAGGTTGAAGTGGCCGGACCTCCGCTCTACATGTGCGGGGACGTCGTACACAACCAGGTCCTCGAAAGTATGGTTAGTACTTTCAAATGATACGAGACGTACTTGTTGTTTTTTATCGATGTAATAGAAGCTGTGCGAGTAGGCCCAGTTATCGGCTATCAAGTGGTTATGAAGTGCGAAGAGTTTTGCGTGCACGAAGGAGTATTGCACTTCGTCGGGGAACAATCTGTCGGCCGGCGATGCTAGGGTGTGCGAGTAATGAGGAAGAGCTTGTAAGTTCAACTTGTATCCCTCAAACTCATGATCCATAAAGTGGCGATCGGGGCGTAGCTCTACTAAAATCGACGGCATCATCGAGTTATGATTATTTCCGTTTATAGTTTTTAATATTTACGAACACTGAACACAACTTCCCACTTTTTGTAAATGTCACAGATATTTTTTTTTTATAAAGATTATCGCCTGGAATCAAGTCCTTTGGGCCAGATATATACATGTGGGCACAACTTGGTCTTAGATGTGGGCAACACAGATATATAAAATAAAAGTAATTTCTAAATGTAACTCAAGAAAACTGATCGTACGAACTAACTGAGCCAATTGTGTATGTGTAAAGTACGTAAAACAGCAATTTTGACGTCAATAATGTATGAATGACGATGGTCTGATTCACCGTACATAAGTATCGATCCACAACGGATCGAATGCTATAATGCTTGCTTTTCCCATATAGAATATAAATAAAAATGCTTTTCTTTTCAAAAAGTCCAAGAAAAACGCGGGAGCTTGATTACCAAAGTTGATTACAAACAATTTGTACGAACACATGGTCGCAATAAAAGATTTATATTTCTACTACATAAGACATTTTTCATCGGATTTTACAACAAGATATGAAACTGAAGAATAATTTATTACGGAAGACTTTATAATGGTCTTTGGAAATTAAACAGTAAGGTAAATGTACTGAAGACTAGGTAGCATGGTCTTACGATCGTAGCCTGTTCCTTAAATGGGCAAAAGCAAAAAAAAAAAAAGAAAAAAAGCGGCGAAACAAATAAATAACCTAACTTTTAATTTAATTTTGATCTAAATAAAAGTAGATTATAATGCCGTACGTTAAAAATTATTCTTATCGTGATATGGATTTTTCCACGGAGACTCCAAAGGTCTTTCTTAAACGTAATATATCTTTTATTGAACCATAGTCAACGTAAAAGTTTTACTTACCTTTTCGTAATTTATAGGACGAGTTTTATAAATATGCAAACGTACAGGAATTAGCAGCGAAGAGTGAAATGTGTAAAGACGATATATTCCTCTGCAGAACTATTGGTATACTCCACAGTACTGAAGGTCGATTTTATATGACTGACGTGAGTAACACTTAGTTCAGGTCAGCTCACAGCTTTCAGTGGCTTCTATATACCTACAGTTATAGTTACCTATAATTTTAGAATCAATGTCTTTTTAATTTACAGGTAGATACACCTACTATAGACCCAGACAAGCCTAAAATCAGGGTATCCATGGCTTACTTAAAGAATCCTGCAGTATCCTTTCCTTGTCCGCATGCCATTCAAATCTTTGGAAGTCTACAGTGGAAAAATAGACCTGTAATTTTTGCAAAAATCTTACAGGTGCGAATAATAATTTTATTACTATAATTCTTGTTTTAGCTTTAACATTATTACATTTCAATTTTTAAAACATCAAATACACATTATTTTAATCTTTATCGAGGTTATATACCTAATATGTGATTACAGTTACTGTTGTTTAATAAGGGGTGTGCATCACATTTCACAAAGGGCTCCCCATTCGGGCACAATTTGGCTAGAAAATAAGTAGGTGGGAAAGTGAGAACTTAATTTTGCTAGAGCTCTGATGTGGCACTGTAGGTGGTGGTTTAATAGTTGGTATTGTTTTGAGTTGAGTTGTAGAAATTTTTTTCCTATTATTTAATATTCCAGGCATTAACCCCACCAATGGCCTTGAGGGTGAGACACACAATGCATGCAGTCACAAGCATCCATCAAGCAACCTCTGCAGTGCAAGATGACAATATGGAAGATTTTACTTAACCCAGTTAGCACCAATCAGCACACGACATATGTGTGGAATGTATATGTCGCGGCTGTGAAGTATTATATAAATCCTCAGTATAAATAATTTTGCATGTTTATTATTTAAATTGTCTCACATAAATATAGAAATGTTACTACACTAGCGTTTCATTTCAGTCAATTATTCAAAGGTATACACAGAAAAGTAGAGAATGGAAAAGAATGCATATTTATTAAATCTTAAATAAATACATTAATTAACAATAAGTGGTAAAATTTACAACATTCCATCACCAACCACACCTGTGCTTTATATTTATATAAAACATTGGAAATGAATACAAAACTGTCATTAATTGATTACAGTCAAGCTATACCTTGAGAACACTATCAAATGCTGTCTAAATAGCTAAACTTAGTACAGATGTTTAATAAAAAATAGGAATTTTTGGTAGACTAAATATTTTTTTAGTACTTAATGCGATGGAATGCTTTTCCCATTAGTACCTTTATACAACATTTATATTTTGTCTGATAAATTAAGGGTATAATAAAGTGTTATTGATCTGTGTGGCGCAGAAACTGATGACATATTCAAGTAATAAATAAATAAATACCATTACATTTTATCACAAAGAAGTATAGAACTTCTAATAAAATCTTGCATTTTAGTAAAGTAAGATAAAATGCGGGAAAATTAAATTTTCAATGTTGCAAATAACATTTTTTATTATACCCTTACAAACAGCACACATTACTGTCACGTCACATGAGGCTAACTAAGCTAGTTTGCTATGTTAAGATCTATAAAAAATCTACATGCTGCTCTTTAGAGAAACATACAACATTCATTTTGCTGTCTAAGCAAGTTAAATGGCAAGAAAACCATCCAAACGGTTAAAACTTGTTATACACAGCACATCAATTTAGTTGGAAACAACATACAAAAATCATAACACCTACATAAACTTTCAAAAGAAATAACCTGCTGTTGTAGATTGGCTAACATAGCTAATTCGCTTAGGTAGGACCATCACATGATCTGACCTAAAGCACCCAAAAGTACAGTACAAAGACGAGCAGAATGACAGCACCAGCCGTCGCTTTCACCAGCATGGACTTGGTGTTGAGGTATGTTGCATCCTTTTTGTACTTTTGCGACATCATTGATAGGTTCTGTGTTTTCGTGTCCAGTTCTGGAAGCCAACCGAGAATTATTTCAATGGCAAAATATTTTGTTAACGATTGAGATGAGAAATTGTTGTGGAGTAATTTAATATTACATTACACTATGCCATAAAAAGACTAGTGTAATGTAAACTAATTAGATACTTGTTTTTAAAACAGTTTTTATTGGGTATACCTACTTGCACATAATTATTATGTAATATTTCATAGGGTCTGTGTATTACTACTCCTTTTATCCAGAGAATAGATCTTAAAAATTGACATTGTTTCTATGGAACTTAAATACAGATTATCACCTGGAAGAAATAGCAGTAACTTTTTTCTTGTTTAATAGTAACTGTATTTTTTCTAGTGTTTGTCACTAGTTTTCTATTCATTTGTACATATAGAGTAGATATATAAAGCTAGATAGGCCAACAAACCTGAGAGTACGGCGCCCCGCTGCAACACATCATCGATGTTCTGCATCATGATGCGCTGCACGTCCCCCAGCTGCCCGCCCAGCTGTGAGGCTGCGCCCCCCGCCCGCCGCGCCCGTGCGCCCCCCTCCGAGTACTGCTTGCGTGCCCGCTGCATCCACGTGTCGAACTCTATGAATGTATACGGACGAGTCACAGTGTTCACCTGTAAAATTATAACAATTTGCTGTCAATTTTAATGTTTGAAAATAAATATTCATGTTCTTTAAGTTTAAATTTAAATCAATATTGGATTTAAGTAACCTAAGTCAATATTGTTAAAAATATTTAATATTACTTTGATATCAAAATAATATGGTTTTAGTACTTTTTTCAACTCATACCTGATGGAGTAGGCTATCCAGGTAAAAAGAACACCACACGAAGCACTTTATTTCATTATGTTGTTGATGTTTACAAACATTCTTTGTTTTTATGTGACATAAAACAAATGTTTTTTTTGAGATTTTGAATAAATGAGTGCTATCTAATTTCTAGTTCAGGATCCTGTGTGAATGAGTAACTGAAATTACAACAGTGAATCATACATACCCTTTTGCCGTATTGCTGATAGAACTCTTGTGCAATTTCCTCAAGGTAGCTGAATGCCAACCGTTTGCTGTAGTTGCGCTCACACAGTACCAGGTAACAGATCTCGTTCTCAATTAAGTAGCTGTAATTGTTATAAAATAGTATTTTATGCAACAGTTGTATAAGAAGGGTCAAAAAATGCGAGTGGCGTGAGTTGCGATGTGAGCCTTGGCGAACATCGCAATAAGAGACGCCACGAGCATTTTTTGACCTAGTTATACAACGTTGCATACAATACTTTTTCTACGACGACGTAATTTTAAATGAAACAAAAATTATACAAAGAAAAATTTTATTTATAAAAATTATTTTCCAACGGGCGGGAAAATGGCGGCAAATGTATACTTTTTTTTTATAGTATATCTATGGCACCAAACAAAGTAAAGGTGCCAGTTTCCAGGTCAAAAAAAAAAAAAAAACAACAACAATGCTTTTTTGGCGACATTATAGTACAGTTACACTTTGTAAACAATGCTTTTATAGGCCATAGAGCGTACACTTTTTCAAAGAGTTTAATTATGTATGTACTTATATTAGACTTTTTGGTTATTTAAATGCCAGATTAAAGTAGAGGAGTAGAAAAAATATATTATAAATATATTATAATATGAATATATTATTATTTGATATTTTTGTAAATTTTTAGGAACTTTTATTTTTAACAAAACATTAACACTGCTATTGCATAATGAAAAACAGTACAAAAGTTGCTAGTTTTTACCACATACATAATGAGTAACAGCATAGTTAAGTTTTTACATAAGGAAGTGTAGTGTTGCATCAACAATAAAGAAAATAAATATAGAAACATTATAAAACTCAAAAGGAACATAAAATAAGAAGCATTCACACTCACTGGAAAAGATAAGGCCCCGTTTCAATGGAACAGCGTATCGGTGACTGGGGACCTAGTTTCCTAAACAGCATTTTGGCCTGGTTCTGGTACTCCAGAATATTGCAGCCACTCTGCAAACCACCAGCAAATCATATCAAAAAGTGTAAAACCAATTAAATAAGACAAAACATAATAGGACAGCCACAATGTGAACGAAAGTTTAGTATAAAATTCTTCTTAAAATTTAGGTAAATATGTTTAAAACGTCAAATTTTTTGATAGCAAATGTACGTAGCATAACGTGTTACTAATGTCTGGCATAGTTTAAAGGTATTACCTGTTCATCGTCTTGCATAGTAGCGGCTAAAGGTAGGCCGTCAACGACCCGTGCAATCATTGTCATTAAAACCATTTTGATATTATTTAATATTGTCTCTCACATTCATACACTATAAGAAATGGTTGTTACTAATGTTTCCACACAATTTTGCTTACTTTTTCTTTCGCATTATTAGAAAATAGGAAAACAAAATCTATATCGACAGCTGTACCTACACGTCAAGACGTTTGAAATGACAACAACACGTCACGTCAGCTTGTCTATGGCTTCCGAGCAATTAGGGTGCGTTCAGTTTTATTTGTAGAGATTTTTTTATTTTATTTGGCACGGTTATTATTTGATGGATTTATTGCTGTTTTGTGATATTGTTCAGTTTGTGAAACTGTGCCATGTCATATCGTGTAATTAGTGTTATTAAACTATCTTATAATAAATATCAAGACAGTAATTGATATTTATTATTTTTTAGCAAATTCTGAACGAAATCAGAGATTACGCCGTAGCGATGTCAAAGCAAAGTCCTTACTTAGCTCACGAACCCAACGAAGTGTAGGCAATGATTTCACTATGTAAAAGTGGCTCATAAGAAGTTAATTATTCTTCTTCTTTGCGAGTCGATGGCGATCGAAGCAAAATTATTTTTGCTGACCATTAATTATTATATTACTTAGTATTTCTTTAGCAGATATTTCATGCGCCTTTCGGGAATCGAACCCGGGAAATAGTTTTGAGTCTTAAATTCTCATCATTTGTCACTTTAAGCTTTCTTTGTTCAATAGGAATCTTAGTATGTATTATTAAAGAATTAGGTATTTTGTTTCAGTGCAGCATTTTCTGTATTCTAAACTTATAAAATCCAGTGTTTACTCGTGGTCCCATTATGTTGACCGGATCCTTATAAAATAGGGTTGTTTGTAGGAAGAAAACTAAAAGTTTGAATTTTATTGTGGATATTTTATTAACATTATCATCATGCATCAAATTATGTGCTAACTCATTTACACTTATAACTAACTATACATAGAAAAATAACTTAACTAGGGGGCAGAAAATACAGTATTTTGTAAAATTAACAACTAAAATTAAAGTTAAAATATCGGACTTTAATTGCATAAAACTAAAAGCAAGTTTAACGCAAAATCACTGTACCGCACATAACTCTCAGAATAAGCAATTTGAAAATTGAAATCAAGATACGCCATCTAGCGACGAGTAGTTGTAAATAATAAAGCTTTAGGTAGTTTAAAACAAGAAGATGTCGCTGCTTACACGAGAAGTGAATGATGTTAGCACGTTCACGGAATATAATTACGAATTATATTTAATGGACATTAATTAACGAGAATACATTGAAATATTTATGATAAACGACAAAACATGTATCAACCGGGCGCCGGGTCGCGCCGCGCCGCCGCCGGCGGGTGCCGACCGCGGGCGGCGCACGCGCGGCGCTGTCGCTTCCCCCTCTATACCAAATTCACTAACCTTCTCATTGCTTTCGCGCAAGTATTCACATTGACCTATCTAGCGACACCAAGAACTACGCGAACAATGGGTGTGCGTATGAATATTCAAAATTTTGTATTTACAATATCCTTGATGTGCAAAACACGGCGGTCACGACATAGACCCCTAGGTACCAATATGGCGTCCGAATTCAATTAATTTATAATCAAATTTAAGATAATAGACTAGGCTCAATTAAAATAATTTTTAACAATAATTTTCTCGAGGTGCTGTTAAAATTTACATTGAAAAATTTAAGTACATTATTTTAATTAGAAACTTTGATTTTCAACAACATCAATTCGACTAAAATTATTTAAAGTGACCGAGCATCATTTTAAATGCTTGCTCAAACATTTTGCCCACACCGGTAACTAGTCTCCCGACCACGAGCATCGGGCGTCGAGCGCCGAGCCGAGCATCGAGCATCACGTCGCCAAACGATAGTTGCTTCTGAGAGCTTCCCTTCCATCACGTGAAACATCCATCTCCTATATTATTTATTAAATATACGTATTATACAATAACATTTGTAATCTATAGAACGAAATTTTCTAGAAAGGAAAGATCGCGGCGAGGCGGTGGCGGGCCCTCCTCCGACCGAGGGCCGGCGACAGGGCCGCAGAGGGCAGGCCAGAGGGCCGCCACCGCCTCGCCCTCAAACGAATCGAAATAAATAAGTTAAAACCTATAGTTATATTTACAAAAGCATAAGAAGTGCCGAAAGTAAAGGTTCGTTTCGAGAATTCCATCTATCTATATAAAAATACGATTAAAATTCCACTTTTTATCAATATATATATTATTATTATTATATTTTAATCACATGAAACGGGCACTGGATTTGTTCGAAGAAGTTTGGACACTGAGATCTTGTTACTTATATAAAAGTATATAATCATCTAACCACTGGATGTGTTAACCTGTATAGTATGTTGGTCGGTGTGTCTGTCATGTTGAGAGTCGATCCCACGTCTTAGCACCCATATTACTCGACGCTTCGATTCCCTTAAGGCTTCACTAACCCTCGGGCTGAGGTCCGGGCCGCGTGCGCTGCGACCTCACGTAACTACTGTACAGTACTGTGTATGGACCTCCTTCCACTATCTGGTACAATCACATTGCATATAAAAATATCAATCAGGAGCGCGCGCGCGCCCCGTCCCCAGCGGTATAGGACTCGCGCCCATATATAACAAATCTCTTTACTACATACATTTACAGATTTTTCTAGTATATCATATACATATAAAAGGATTATGTTTCTCTTTGCATTGAATGAAAACATTGTATGTATTAAAACCGTCTACTCGTATCAACTACACCTTAATCAACCTTTTTGTTATCAACTATCTAGCTAAAATGTTATGATTCATTAACATTGGACCACAAATCGTAATTATTAATAATATTTATTCAGGTAACAAAAAATAGAGGTCTCGCGCCATTATTGCGAAAAATAAATTGAATATAGTTTGTGAAGCTTCAGTTAGTATGTGATATGCTGGAGCAGTATATGAGTAGTAGCCGACTCTGATATGTTCCCAATGACGCGCGAGACCTCCGTCCAACAGGCCTACCGTACATTTAAATAAACGAAATAAACTAGAATATTTCACTTAAAACAGCTCACTTATAGTAAACATCTATTTATAATAATAATTAACACAATTAACGCACAAATCATCCCTTAATAATAGTTATATATCCGTCTCTAACAGAAGTTGGCAGTAGTTTCAGTTCTCGCGAGGGAGTACAGGCGATTGTGTTACAACCTAAATAATATCAATTGAAAATTCGGTTTGAAATGAATGTTAAAACATGAGAACGTAATGTACGTACTACGTACAGTGGAGTAGAATAGAGTACAATGACAACAAAGGAACCAGCTGGAGCGCAGTCCACATATATAATATATATATTATAATATATATAGAGTCAACAGCGTGGGGATTGTTCCGTAACACGTGTAAATATGAGAATGGCCATAAAAAGCACCAAAAAAGTTATAATAAATCTGAGGGTAGTACTATACGATATTTTTGTCATTATATAAACTTTACGTAAATATTTCTTTAATATAAACTCTTATTTAGACTATAATATACTTATTGCATATTGTAAAAACTGTATGTTCGAATATTATAAATTGTATATTTCATATGAATTCTATTTTTGCGTAGATTTGAGGTAGGAAGTTCTGATTCATAAAGTGGCGGTCCGCTGCCGGGTGGGCAGCGCCGCGTGCGGTACAATACGTAGAAACTTCAATACAAACATTTAAAAATTCGTTTCAACATTTTACAAAACTCACTCCATATCCATATAACATCTAGCAAATTAGTGTTCCTCTTCTGAAGTTTCCCTAAATATAGGTTCTATATAAACATTTGAGCAATCAATTTCGTCTCTCCTATTTTGTATAAATATTAATTTCATGATAAGTTAACATTAGTTCGATTTGAGAGTAATATTTTACCTTAACAACATTATTAGAAGCGATCTGAAAAACGTAATGCATGATGATTTGAAAAATAGACGAATTTCCTATGTAAAGTGTAACGTAAGAGCGAAATGAATACGCGAATCTATAAGTAGTTACGTATGACAGAATGTCCCATCCACTGTCCCACTGGAGATTCGAACCGAGTCCGGGCGCGACATGTGTCGTGTCGCGCGCGTCTACGCGAGCGAGCAGTCGATCTCGACGATGTCCTTGGGCACGTCGACGAACTGGTAGACGAGCCGCTGGCCGTCCACCTTGGCGAGGATGCCGCGCTGGTAGTAGTAGCGCAGCGCGCGGCCCATCGTCTCGTAGTTCATGTCGGGCTTGTTCTTGTGCAGGCCCCAGAGGCGGCTGACGGCCTTCGAGTCGACCAGCTTGAACACGCCCTTCTCGCGGTTGGTCCACTTGATGTAGCGAGGGCAGTACTCGCGGTCCTGCAGCAGCTTGAGCAGGAACTCCCAGAGGTAGGTGGTAGAGCCCTCGCGGCTCTTGCGCTTGACGCCGGGCGTGGGCGGCTGGTCGGTGCGCGGCCGCTTCTTGGGCTTGAGCTTGTTGTGGTGGTGGTGGCGCGGGTAGTCGCCGAAGTCGAACACGGAGTAGGGCAGCTCGTCGTGCGCCAGCGGCGGCGGCGCGGGCGCGGCGAAGTGGTGCGCGCCGCCCCCGCCGCCGTAGCCGTACCCGTACGCGTCGCGCTCCGACACGCCGCCCACTGCAACAACAACAAACGACACGTTAGCTATATCATGTTGTGTACTCACTCATACTACTAACCTAGGCAGAGTCTTAAAAGGAATATTTAGTACTCTACCATAGTCAGTTTTGACTCTACAAATTGTCACCAGTCATTGAACTAGTAGGTATTAAAATATCTATGGCAGGACCAACGGAAGCGATTTAGTTGAGGTTCATTTTGTAGTTAAGTTATTATATAATAATGTTAGTTGCAAGACCTGTGTTTATAGTGTCTGGTCTATGTCTGTGGGCTACATTCTAATAGTCGGCCCTAAGTCAAAACATGTGTAAACGGGAACTATATTGATCTTATATTGATGCAGCGATTAGTCAACTAAATGGAAACAATTGTGGGATTAGGCCGCTCCCATAGACGCCGCGCGGTGGGAAGCGCGCACGACCTATGTTGTCAAAACTGCGCCCCGTAGCTAATTATTATGAGTACATCTCCACTGCCATGTCACAATATGAAGTAGGCCTGCTGGTCCTACAGGATGCTGCTACTAGCAACTATATACAATTGTTATCTACACACGCCTCTCATCGGAGTAGGTATCTAATAACAATAATGGCCGCAGCAGAAATAGTTATAAATCAAATAATTATGTTACAGACATTTAACGTGTAGGAAATGTTTAATTATGTTTTTTTACTTCGTTATCAGAATTCAATTACTGCAGTTAAAGATGATGTATGGGTGTGTTGTTGTCGACAGCAGTATCGCGCGGTGTCGTTGTAAGTGTTACTTTTTATTGCAAACCAGGACGGATGCACTGACACCATTCCTGAACTTGCAATTATCCGCATAAATTATAAAGAAATAAGTTATATTGGTAATTTTCTGATGTCATTTGTGTAGATAGGACTTAGAATGTTCCTCCAGACTAAGCTTTGGTAACGACGATGGGCAGAAAATCAATCAAAGAAACGGTCGCAGACTCCCCAAACAATACAAAAAAACGAGAATTCTGTGTGCGTATAGAATACATAGTTCGTAAAATCCGGCTACAAACGTCGAAAACAACAAAACTAAACTAACGCCAGTTAAAAATATAACCGAGTGTTTGATAAGACAATGAATTGAAATAGATAAACGCGAGCTAGGTTGCGTCAACAGTGCCGCCTTGACCCCAATGTTGCGCTCGCGCACGCCCTGTCACCGACACACTCGGGTTTTCCTGCGACACATGTCACTACAATAAAAAAAAAATAACTTTATTTTTCTAAACTTCAGACAGCCTTTTGACAGGTGCGTAAATCAGAAGCAATTATTTTTGAAATCGGAATGGAAACGACTTGAAAAGTTCCGGGGAATTAGTTTACCGCCCTCGTAACTATAGTTGTTAACAAAATTTGTTGTTTGTCTCGCGAAATTAGCGCGAATTTGTAGGAAAAGTGAGTAATTGGCACCGACGAACGAGGAAATTGAGGTTTTATGCTTTTGGCGTAGATTTGTTATTTTTTTGTAAGAGCTTTTGTTTTACAGATTCATCTTGCTTTTACTTGTAACGCTGAGACTGCTTGGTGGTTTTAAATATTTCTATCTGTTATTAAAGAGCTTTTTCAACTGTCGTATTTGATGAAGCTCTTTGTATACGGTCTCAACCTCGGGAGCTTGTTACGAATTAGTTTTTTAGTTATTATGACATGACTATGCAAATTCGATAAAGCGATAGGCGTAAGCGGAAATATCTTGAGTATTTCTTTGCAAACAGCGCGAGAGGTCGCCATTTTATTTCTAATATTATCTAACTGGCGTATTTTCGCGCGTTATCGGAGGTCGTTCACCCCGTGCGCTACACGTGCGCGCGTCCCTCGAGTTACCTTCTTATGTTTCATTGCGTAAGGCAAGGGACCATACTGACATACAGCCATGTGTGACACTATACAGCCATGAAAGGCCTCAAGAACAATGTTAGCCCGCCGCCTTCATTGGAAACACAGGCGTGTTGCGAAAACCCGTGCGAGTTTTCGGTGCCATTGTGTCAATAGTGACGTCACACGTCGTGATTCACTTACATCGCAACACCAAGTGACCGATGATTACGTTTATTAAATGTCCTCCAATCTTCTACAAATCAACTACTAAACCATTAATACAGATTGGAACGTCGGGGTTATGACGATACTGTATCTTCAATCAAGCAGAGGCGGGCGCAATACATAATTCAAACCCGATAACGGTTGTGGACCAGTGTACTTAGTTATTTACAATTTAATGAACCCTCCCGAGGAGTTTCATAAAATCGCCGGCGAGCCTGGGAACGCTCGCAAAACGCGGTAAAAAACTGCATTTTATGCGCTGGCGCAGCTATTTTTAGCGCATGTGCTGGACGCATCCTACTGGTTGTTAGGATCAAGGTTACGGCGGTTACGCCTGTTTCGAGTTTTCTTCGTGTTTGCTACTTGGCTTTGAAAAAAAAGAAGCATCGGCTCTATTCTAAAGTGGACTCTATTTCGCTATGGTAGAGTTGTAAAGTTGTGAGTGGCGAGCTATTCCCGGATGCAAGTATGCGAATGCGTTAGTGCGGGACGGGAGGGAACCGGTTGCCCGTGCGCATCCCGCGCGCCGATAAATGGGTTACCCCACAAACCTCTTGCGATACAAACGGCGGTGTTTTATAGCGTACTTTGAGGAAAAACTGGCTGCGTTCTAAACATGTCGTCAAAATCGCCGCCATTAGGTATAATTAAATAAAATTGTAAATATTGTAATACTCGTGAATTTTATCATACTTGTCTTATTTGACTCTAACAAGATTCACCTACGATGAATTATCAAATTTATCAGTTTGCAAAAATGATTACGCTTATTTTTGCACACGATAACAGAGATAAGTCAGAGATAGAGAACATTTCCTCCAGGCAACTGCAGAATTGAAAACAAAGCTTATCTTCACGTCAAGCCGGAAGAGATAGCTAGTCATTGGCCCCGATTCCTGCAGACACCGCCTAATTTTATTTTAGGTTATATCCGTCATTTTCGTATCCGTCGAAAAGGAAAGGGACGGATGATTCACAGCTCTTAATTTTAGGAAGAATGAGTAAATTAATGTGTCGGGTTATTGACTGACGTAAAATTTTTAGACGGTTGGTTTAGATTTGTGCTTAAAATTGACGTGTGTTCCATAAATTTTATGCTTGTCGATTACCCGTCCCTTTCCTTTTCGGCGGATAAGAAAAGGACAGATATAACTTAAAATAAAATTAGATGGTATTTACAGGAATTAGCACCATTGGCAATACAAGTGATATTATTAACCATAAAAAAATGCAACTTGTTTGCTGAATTTCAATTACGTTTATGTAATTTATTTGAACTTAATTAATTCAGCTAAGGAGGCAACTTACTGAAGATACTTTAGATTTTTTTTAAATTCAGTATTACGTTGTTACATTTCTGACTTTGTTCGTTGTCTCCTATTGTTGTTAACAACCACTTTTTAAAGTCATTTTTAATTGCCAACCCACATCACGATAGTAAAGAGGAAATCTCCATCGGCTATAATAAGTGAACATTAACAGTGAGCGGTCACGACCGGATCCACTGAGTAACGATCCAAGCATAGTATGCAAAAAATAATGGCAGCCTTTTTATTCCTCATATCCTTCCATAGCTGACAATAGGAGTATCTACGGCCGTCGTCCTGTCCGCCGGAAAGCAAGGCTGTTAGGAGGCGTGTATATTGGACAGCTTCGTGCGCAAGAGTCGATCAGAGCAGCTTGTCGGGTGATTAGGATGTGGCAGATGCAGTTTTGCAGCTTTTTTTGGGTAATTTCCTGCTGTTGGTAATAATCTAGAGAATTGTAAGTATTAATAGGTGAATGATGCATAAAAAATGTGAGATCCGCTGCCGAAGTAGAAGTCGTAGATGTAAAAAATCAACATGGTAAAGGAGTTGGTGAAAATTGTGTGCGCTTCGCTCAAGAGTGCAACGCGATGCAGCGCGGGTGTGCGCGCGCGCAGACGGGCGCGTCGGATGCGGCAGGCAATGACCAGGAAATGACGCCGCCGCCTGACCTTCACCGACGCACACACAAGCACTCCCGTATTCCCGTTTGCTTAGTTCATCCCCCCTCGCTCCTCCCACTTAGTAGAGACATTTTGCATTCGCGCACTATCTTTTGCTGCGTCGCTATGACCATTTGATTTGATGAATACAACACACCGCAATGGAATGTATGCGCACTTTTATATAGACGCAACACACTGGCGGAGCAGGAAAATGCAACGCCTTGTTATTCGAGGGATACAAGGGGCAAGCAAAAACTTGCGATGAGTCGATAAGTCAGTTTTTTTTTTGTATGCAAAGCGAAGGTGACATTGCCTAATTTGTAAATAATTGATATCGCCGCATCCGCATACGAGATAACAACTTGTGAGGATTATGCAACTTGAAAACCAAATGAGTGTGAATACTATAATGTTGTACTTTTCCACAGTTACAGTCTAAGTTGATGTTCTGCGAAGGGATTGTGATGCTTTTTGATATTATTTATAGAGTTGAGAGAAGCACGCGGACGCGTAGGTATTTTAAAGTAAAACGGCAAGATGGCGGACGTGCGCAGGCGAACTTGGTGCGCGTTAAGTAAGGTCAGCGCTGCACCTTACGTAAGCGATAACTGCGGGATCCAGGTCACGCGGGGGCGGCAAGCTCGGGACTCTATAAGGGAACGTTTATTTACGATATGCTTTCTAGGAACAACTATTATATCGCGAGTACTCGATCTTGTTTATTGTGGAAACTCACCACTGTATTCCCATTTGTTTTTTTTAGGTTATGGCAATGGGTCGCTTAGGAGTACGACCATTCTGCCAGTGTCGAAGTGATCTCCCATTTGGGTTAGTCAGACGTACCTATATCCATCGCAAAAAGAACTGAGTACTGACACGTAACCGAGCGTTCGGTTAGGCCAACGTGATGTTAGGTGGTGAGCCATATCGCCGTCTATTTGCGTGTTTGTGGAAACAAAGATTTTTATGAAAATTTTCATATATTGATCTGTTGTTTATTAACTCCACTCGTTTGTCACCAAGCAAAGTATAGGCATTGAATTGAAGAGCTTACTCGATACTGGCAAAACAATAATATTTTTAGATTTTATCTGGCAAACGAGTCTTTTCATGCAGATTCGTGTTATGGCATGAAATAAGCGTATCGTATTTGCATTGGATGTCGTTCACACTGGTCTGTCCTCAATCTCCGTAATGTCACCGCACAATAAAGATAAGTTGGTTCGACCGGTTCCCCGATTTACTTTCCTTGCATAACCTCTGTAATTATTGTATTTATAACCTGTGGTCGTTGCCGCAGGTTATCGTTGTTTATAACGATTGCGAATCTATGATTGCTTCATTAGCAACTATAAAACTTCTCAGATACTGTATCAGTTTTACGTATACCTACGCCAGATAAGAGCTGCAAACAAGATTCTTAATAGCCATTCGGCGACATTATCTGTGTGCTTTTTCTTATTTTTTATTTTCCTGCAGATGACCGCCATGTTGTGTGTGCCAGCCAATAACAGGCCTCAGTTATTATTACTAAGATTGCTATTTGCAAATTCTATTGACTTTTTAATAGGTTGGAAATGATACTTAATAAAGGTTAGATATAAAAGATGGCGTCTCCTTCGCTACTTTGAGCAGAAACAAATTCTTCAACTGTGTGTAATATCTTGTTGTTAGCGCCTTCAGTTATTTTAAAATTTCCGATGGTTTACCGAACAAAGTAAACACATCGATCTAACACGCCGTTGTCGGCTAAGGTTAGGTTGCGAAACGTCTGCGCCGGCGCAAACACCCCGCGTGTTTGACCAACTGGCAGCCGGAGACGTCACCAGCAAACAAACACCAGCAGTACTTTATAAGGAATCTCACAATTACCATTAACTACGGTACCTTGGGTCTAGGTTATTGGGTGGTTGTTATTCTATAAATGTATACATACTTGTTGTTGTTTGTTGTTTTTGAAAATCTAACTCGAATCACACGAATGCTAATTAGGATAACGCAGGTTCGTATAAGAAAGGAGACTAGAGGTTTTAATTTTTCATGTATTTTTTTATGACTAAAAGTAAAGAGGAATAAATGCTGATTTTGTGATGAAACTGCCCAAAAATGTGATCAATGTCTCTATTCAATATACCTGCATATATTTTCATTTCACCAATGAAAGCTGAACGATTAAATATAGTTGAGTTACTTAAGTAATTAATATTTTTATAGTCATTCATTTCAGTAAGTTCATGAAAAGTTAGTATTCGTCTGCTGTGTTGTTTCCTTGTATCACTGTTTGTTATATGAAATATTTGTAAATTTGAATTTAACCGCAAACTTGTTATTAGCATTTGTGCAATTGTTTATATTATCGGCTCAGTGCAAACCATGGCCGTCCCAAAAAGGTGTGAAAAGCGAAGTGAAGTAAAATATAAACACCAAAACGCCAAGTCCATTACAACAGGTATTGTCAATAATTCGCCATTTGTCAAAAGATTATTGTTATCCAATAGATAAACTGGATAATTGTGGTATTTGTGGTTCATGGTCGATTCTTTAATGGCTGATTACATTAATTACATGCAACTTGTATGAATTCAGACACCGATTGTGGATTATTTCGCAAAACTGCCTAACCTAGAGAATGAGATTTAGGATTTATGCTTTTGAAAGGCTAAGGAATATAGCGCACAAAACAATTCCTTCCCAAGTGAAATGCGTGAAATTCTTATAGATCTTAACTTTAGCCACAGGATCAGATTGATTGTTCCTCAGTTTTTTTAACTCTGCTGCACAAAAGTTTTTTTTATCTGTAGCATGACAAGTGTGAAGTTATAATTTGGAGGAAGCACATAACACTGGCAGTCCGTCGTCGGCGGCCGCTTATCTAAATAGGAAGTCTCTTGTTATCTAATTCTCGTTTTTATTCAAACGCCATTTTTCGTTTTCGAGTAAAATATTATAAATATTATTTACGGATTTCTCCATGCCGGAAATTGTTATTTCGATTTAATTATTCCGTGGTGATTTGTTGTGACAGTTGAATACATCAGTTAATTTTTGCGTCATTAATTGTTGTTTGTTAACTTCAAATCAATGGGTCGGTTTGATTTCTTCTATCCTCACAATTGGTTCCTTGTTCTCGCTTCCAATACGTAACATTTGCATTCAAGTAAGACGAATCAAACTTCTGCCCCCACTTCCAATAGATGGTCTTATTCGTCGATAGCCCGAGGTTATCTTTACCTAAAATGTTTTCATTTATTCAGTACAAACATGCGACCGGATGCAGTTATCGTGGCTGTTTATGCGACTTGGTACAAATGGCGAGCTGTTTGTTTAGGTCGGGTAATACTGCATGATAGTTGGGTAAGGTCAGGTTCACAGATAGGCTCTGTGCCCCGTAGGGTTGGCAAGACTATTTTTTGTATATTAGCAAGACGTTGACGTGTGAAAACTTCTCGGTACACAGAGAAATACATTTGTTTACCTTGATATTTGGGGCTTAGGTTTTGATTAGACTTTTTATTTATATACTTACAGGATTGTCTAGTATTTATGTATGTATTTCTTTAGCAGGATCATTCCGCGAAACTGTAACTATTCCCAAATCAGTACTGTATTGCAGTTATTCTTCTCCTGTTCACAGTCTGTCTTGTATTATGTTGTCAATATTTGATTCAACATGGCAGTTTGCTGTAGCGGTAGCCCTGGTAAAGTTAACCGTTCTTTTGACATTACTCGACTTTCTTCTCTTAGCAATAAAGTCATCTTGTTTGATATCGATAGCTATCAATAGTTATTGCTCCTCTGACCTGAGTTTTGGCGACAAGGTGGTTTGAGTTCGTCTACCTTTCGCTTACGTAAACATATGCAATTAATATTGTTTAGTTTGTTTTATTGTTGGTTCAACTGGCATGAAGGTCGGATGCTGGCGCTACTAGACTTTACTGAACATTGTTGGTTATTGTAATATTATCTGATATTAAGTATGTAATAGGAAAGTTCAGATTATGTAATACATATAAGAATATATCACAGTGTTGAATTTAATATTTGACAAGTGACCACGTCCGAATTTCAGATCAAAACATTTTTAAACTCTTTGTCTGATTTTCCTTCTTATTTGTAAGTCAATAAAATGATCATTTTCTTTGACCGATGCATGTAATAATTGCTGATGATGTCTCTCTCTCTCTCTCTCTTTGGCATTTATCATTCCCGTTTAGTGGTTGGATCTGCCTTTTTTGTTTTTCTCTTCCACTTCGCTCCTTACGTGTCGCTTTGTTCTCTCATGTTCTTGGTCGTCCTCTTGGTCTAGACCCTGGGATACTTAAATTGGCCGTAACATTAGCCACGTAACTTTACACATGTATAATAGTTGCTGATGATGGAAATATATATTTACCTAGTCTACCATGCTTTTAGACAGTATTTCACCAACTCCCTGTAAATCCAACCAGACAGTATACATACAGTTACGTGGATGTACCTAAAAGAAGTAGTTATTTGAACAGTCCACGCCGCCATCGTTATCATAATATATAATATTTATTATTTACTTATAGCAACTGTGTGGTCTCCATGTGCGCACACATTCATATTGTCAGGTAAATCATGTTTACCAACTTGTGTTTATTATTCCATGAATTTTTATTCACTATCCCGCTTATTGTTGCCTGGAAGGAATTGCTCATTACTTATTAAAGAAGAGGACGTTTGTTATGTCCTTTGCTCTAAAGTGTTATTTTGTTGTTTTTATTTGTGGGGTATTATACTGATCTCATTATTATTAAGACACTAACTTTACAATTGGTACCATGTTTCAATGATTAAAACTGCGTTTTCGATTAAAATATGTATCTAATGAAGCTGTTACTGCTACAATACCTAAACCGAAATGTTCTAAAACTGAATAGAATCAGAAGCGAGTCTGAAAACTGCATCCCTTCATTATCATTTCTGAACGACGAGTATGGCGGCGGTGGCGGGCGGGGTGGCAATAGATGGCGCGGGAGAGGCGGGGGGAGGGGGAGCTGCAACAGTTCGCGCGCGCGTGGTCAATGACACGGCGACATTGCATCAACGCGCGAAGGTCACTCCCCCCCTCCCCCGCTCCACGCCCTCGCACCCCACACCCCGCCCCACCCCCGCGGCCATCTAACGCAAATTCCTACACTTCCTTGCATCAGGACGCCATGTTGGATCAATCAGTTTCCTTGGATTGAAGGGCTGTTCATTAGGATTGGTTTTATAATTCTTTTGTTGAATTTTGTTGTATTGGTTCGTATTTTTTGCATATTGTTATTTTTAAAATCTATTTGTATGACTATGGTAAGTAAGTACCTATATGTACCTACTGTTGCGTAAAACGATAGAAATTATCCTGGCAGTGAGTATTAATCATTGCAAGCAGAACTTCCTCCTCTGAGTCAACTGAATGTTGCGTCTGCCTACACAAATTATGCTAATTTTGCAAGCAGGTGAGTACTTACCGAACAACTTTGTGTAAAGATTTGGTAGTCATTTTTAATGAATTTGCGAAGATAGCGCCATTTTAGTTTCCTGAACGGATCAGAACTCCCGTCAAATCAACGTCCTTCGGAGTATCGTGTTCCGTGATCAATTAACAGTATAGAGTTTCAAATTTAGAATCCCCTTGAGTTCTGACTACCCGCACGCTGTTCGCGCGTTGCGTGATGCGCGGCCATTTTCGACTTCCGGTCATCTCCGCCGATTTCCGCCTGGTATCCGGCCTCTGACCTGGATACACGGAATTACTACTTCTTATTTTCAATAACATCCTTTATTAACCTCAGATGTTTTGAATGTTTAGTCTAATTTTTCAGAGGTCGATCAATTTTTAGAATTTCATCATCACTTTGGCTCCGACTCCAGCCTTTACTAGTTCAGTTGTATGGTTCTGTTGACAGTCCCACTGGGATATGCACTCCCCACCAGTACCGTATACTTCTTCTATCGTGCGGATTGTGAGGTGGATTACCAACCCTGGTGTCAGCAACCGTCCACTGTAATTCCATTAGTTTTCTTAGACTATTGATTCCTACTACGTGATCGACAACTTACAAATGACAAAGGGTTAGTATAGTCTGGAGAAGATAATGATCACGACGGATGGAGTAAAGACGTACAAAGGAAGAGTACTAGTGAGCACACAGTAAGAAATCCAAGGTCCTTAGAAGGGTCACAAACGACCGTAAGCAACGATAGGACGAAGATACAAAATGAAGCTTGAAGTTTCAGATCTAAGGTTTATATTTTGTACGTCGTTGCGTCTTCAAGCATCATGCTTAGCAACCGAGTGCAAGCGACAGTCGATTTCATTAAGCACGACATGTGGGCGCTGCGGCAACTTGTTGTGCTGAAATTATCCTTGTTGCGACCTAACGCGTCATGTCGTCCGATACTGTAATTCATGCGTATAACATATTATGTATTGCACTGATGTATGTTTGGTCACGCACGTCATGTTTGTGTCATTTCATTACATTGTGATATGCCATGCAGTTTGACAAAATATATTACCCAATCTATTTTAGGCTCCATATTGTGATAGGTCCCGACAAGAACGATAATGAAGGTTATCGCCGTGCCAAACAACAAGTTACGCAAAAACGTAAAAATCATAACGTTATGGGCGCTTACGTCGACAATAGCGGCTAATAGTGTTGTCTCCGGTGTGCGACAATAAAAAGCGGGTTGAGGGGCGGCCACGGCGGTCAAGGCCCGTGATTTCCATCACAACACGTTGCCCAATTCGACCCTGACTCCCCGCAATCAGGCCGGAACGACTTTTTTCACCTAATTATCGATACTAAACCGATTGTCAGCTCGACACCATTGTCAGCCGTGATTGTTGAGCGAGACAGAGCGATGTCGCCTGCAGCTCTGACACTGACGCCGATCTATCAGCGGCCGTAATCGATCTCACTAAAGGCTCTTACATAACTGCCTCGGTGCTTCAATTAGGTGATTAAGGGCAACTCGTTAAACCGATACGATGTGGAGTATGTCGAAAAGCGTCCGCCTACTAAATTTAACCGTCCCATATTCCCACGCCGGACGAGGCCCGCAACATTGACACGGCGTTATATTAAAACCGTAGTTTAGCAACCACTATTCTCTGGAATCTGTCGGTTTGGCACAGCCATGTGGGCCGCGCGTAAACATATTGCGAAAGCCCTCTATTTTATATCCACGAGTAGTACGGTCGGCGAGCGCAGTGCAGGCGGCCGGGAGTGCGTCGGAGCTATTTATGCAGCGCTATGCGGCCTAACACTGACCCGGTTAGGTCTCGGCGCATAAACACAAGGAGAGCGAGTCGCTCGCGAACTTCTAATTTGCAATAATTGACCCACGACTATCTATAGCCAGTACCCCACGGTAGGGGCGGCCATGGGCCGTGAAGGGCGGGCGTTTCGCGCTCCGCCGGGAATGAGCGGATAATTTTAAAACGGGCAGGAAACCAGTGGAGCGCGTATGTAGGCCGCTTGGACTCCGCGCCCCTTTATACCTATCGTAAAAGAAACTCACTCTCGTATGAGGTTTCCGGATAAGTGGAGCGCTGAGATTCCGCCGTCGAATTGGGTCGCGATAATTTTTCTTGTTTGTTCGCCAGTTGTGCCGAGTGAGTATTTCACGTATTTCGGAAGCGGGAAGATGGCGGCGGTTGCGCCACCGAAGCGGCCGTCGAGATGCGTTGCGAAACGCGCGGGCGCAGGAAGCGGCGTGTGAAACGGAACGCGCGAAGGTGACGCACGGCGGTGCTGCTTGCAATTGCCGTGGAACCGCCGCTGATACTGCGTTTATTTCATGATTCATGTAAAATAACGTAGTAAACAAATCATTCATGTGGTTTTAGAAGTGTCGTACGGGTTACAGGTCACGTACGCCTGTCGCTCTATGAATGGGAGCCGGTGAATTCCGGGATCGCTCGCTAGTCCTTTCGCTTTCAGCGGCGCGTGCGCTGCGCAACACTCAAGGTCGCGGGCCGTTCAACTCGGATGCGACCGCGTTGTTGCGACACCGAAATATGTAATTGTAGAGGAGTAGAGGCGCGTTTGGCAGCGGCCGCGGCGCAAGTGGGTCGCGCGGTTGCGCAAGTGCTTTTCGTACGACAGATGGCGCGCGACGCGTCTTCCTTATACGGCGGTGCTTGAAGCCATCATTAAACAAAGAAATGGCTCTGCAGTCTTAAAATTACCCAACAGCCTCCGGGGTGACCCAACTAGGAACAATAAAGTCGACGTAAACAACGACATAAAAAAAAACACGCACATAAATCTGAGAAGTGCGCCGCGCCGTATGGGTGTGATTTAGGCCAGCCACGCTTTCAGGGAGTCAACAACACACTTTTTAGTTTAATAGTGATTTTAGTCTTCAGACTGTGATTTACTTTTAAATGGAAGAAACCATTTTGGTGACGAAACTGTTTATAAATGAATATGATAATGTTTTATAAGTGTTCGAGAAAATGTTATAGATCCAACGGTAGAACTATAGGTTAGGTTAGATACCTATATATTATGATGCATTAAATTTATTGAACTGTGGCCATAGGGAAGGAGCTCACGCAGACCGTACAGTTCTTATCGAATTCGTGGTGTGAATGAGTCAGTCAGATTCCATTATCACGTGAGAGTATGTCCGCGGAGAGATTCAACAATTCGCACTAAACGTTTTGCCTCTTCCTTTTTGATGCGAACAGCAAAGGGCTGGAACTGTCTGCCGTCATCTGTTTTTTCCAACTCGTTATAATCAGGGAGTCACCTTCGACCATATCGTCACTTACCATCAGGTGAGATTGTGGTCAAACGAAAAAAAATATCTAATAAAACGATTTTGATACTTCCCATGCATCCCACATCCAGGTTGTTATTGACTAAACCAAAACAACTTCAAGGAAAAACACTAAGAAATTATAAATGTAAGAGAAACAATAAAAAACGGGAAATGCGTGTGTGTCATCGTTGGCGTGTGATGTAAGGAGTCCGTTTTGGAAGTTCGCGAATGTCAATAATAACGTTCCGGTCCCCCGCCGCGGCGAAAATAGTCGCCAACTATTAATACGAGGCGAGCGCTAGCGCTGCAGTGCCCTTGAAACGGGCCGATCACCCCGCGCACACTCCCGCGCAGCGCCGCACGCCGCGCGCGCCGCGTTAGAAACGCACACGCGCGCACCTTATCGCGATGCAACGCTGCAGAATACCCACTGCGATAATTCATTTCCATTTCGTTCGCACAAACTGCAACCAACCGCGATTCTGTTTGTTTACTCGAAATAGCAGGGATCGACCACAATGTATTGAGTAAGGATTAATATGGAGGAATTCCTACCGATTTCATCAAGTATCAAGTGGTTTTCCTCAAGGCGACGTAAAGAAGTTGAGAATAATAAGTAATAAAACTACACGTACGAGTTACATTACGGATTAAATACAATAGCAATGTCTCTGTATAAGCTATTTCCTCGTTTGTTATTTTCCGGTTGTACACTAATTTAGTTTTTTTTTATTAAACAGAACAATTGTGGCAAGACCAAACTTATTCTTATCATTTCCTCACCGCTATCAATACGCCACGTAACGTTGTTGGTGTTGGAACGATGCCACAAGTAATGACTTCGCCTTCAACGGGCTCAAACAAGTGGCGATTACATTCACGAGAATATAAGAGGCTATATAGGTGTGTGCATCCATATTCCGATCGTGCAGTCTAGCCCGTATCATCTGACGCAACTCTTTCAAAAACCTCTCGTCGGATCTCACGCGCACACGCAACATCCGCACACATACAAGATCGTTTTGTGCTCCTCCACAGTTTGGCAATGCGCAACATCCCGTCAAGGTTCCCTTCGTTAATTAAGGTCCGATTGTAAAGATCGCTCTAAGCCGTACCAACTTCCCTTCCGAATCTTTGTTAAATGCGCCACCAGGTACGTATCGTACCAGTACCGTCCAATCCTGCACAATCCTAATCAAGGACATTAGCAATGAAAGTGTCGACACACTCGTACAGAACGGGAAATTGTTAAACGAAAGACGTGGCACATATTCACACAATCAGGTTTCGACTGCCCAATCCGAGTAGGAAGGTCGTATAGGTTTCGCCAGAGCTGACAATGGCGCCGGCGGTACCGGTTGCCCAATCCCCACGTTTGCAACACCGAAATTTCGTGTGTGCCGCGTTACCGCAATGGCCGCTTTATGCCCAGCTCGCCGCGCAGATAAGTTCCTCGCAATTAGCCGAGTTTTAACTAGTTTTCACGTACGATAGGAATGAGAAAATCTGTTGCGATTTTGGTCTCGCTATCATTGTGTTATAAAACGTGATGAGATTTCACCCATTTCTTGCTATCATTTGACGTCACAAATGCAAATAACTTTGCTAAGCAAAGTACGTCAATTTAGACGTTATCGATTGCATGTTTATCGCCTTAGTTTTATATTCCATTCTTTTAATATTTTTTGCACGTTGCATGTAGTGTGTACTTGTGTAGCTGTAATAAAGCGGTGTTTACGGCCCCGAGGAGCTATGCGAGTGACAGAAACAATGAAAAGGACGTGATACATTGTTACGGGCACTTTTTCCTTCCCAATGTTATCGTTTTGTGACGATTCTTATCTGTGTGTTACATAACAGCATTGCGGCCGTGATGCGCTCTGTGTATGGTACCTGTTGCTACTTCTGGAATATTTTTCTCCACTTTTGTTTGTCGAGTCACATGGCAAATATAGATCGATGATGTTATTTCTTTATTTATAACTGTTCAGTTAGTCTAAACTTAGACATGCTTTAATGCATCTTGTGTCTTTCTTGCGAGAAATGTGGTTATTTTGAATTATTATTAGGTAGGATATGCATGCACCTATTAGTCATTCGCATCTATTGCTGTAAAACAAAGGGAGCTGACCGGGGAATTTTGCCGCTAGTGTACATACAAGGCATTTTTAAAATGCAACACAATCGAAAGTGGACATTCGCATGCGGCGCGTCGCGGCTTTGGCGACGCGTCGCGCATATACGTCGCCGTTCGTAGTTTTTTGCATCTTTATATTAGGAGCACTGACCTTGCGCAATGTCAAATAGCTGAGGCGGTGAGGACGTAGTGCGGACGTCGCGCCAACATGCGCTACAGCCGCGGCGCGCGCGCTGCACCGAGCCAACAGGTTCCGACCGCGCGGCCGACGCTCGCCACTTTTGTTTTTGTGTCACGGAAACCGCCCGGACTCGCGCGACTCGCTCCCATCCATAACTTTGTTAATCTTTTTTATTTATCAAAACTGCAAACGCGACACACGTGTCCACGCACGCAAATCGTTGATGTAACGTGAACATGATAAAAGGAATTCCAATTCGTTGTTAGTATCACGTCGGTTTGTTGCTGAAGGAAGTTCTTTCTTGAATAATACAGCAAATAACATCAACAACATGCTGTGATAATGATTACGGCAATGCAATATCCGCTAAACAAATGGCCGTGACTAAACCGTATTTCCCATGTTTTGTTGGTGCAATATATAATATAATTTGCGCAAATGTACCTATATTGTCATTTCTCGTTTGTGGTGAGGACAGGATAATGTTCATTCCTAAAATGTCAGTTAATCCAGTCAGAATTAATCGGTTTGTTTTTGTAAACGATTTGTGAAACGGCAAAAGAATGCTGTTCTTATTTCGAGTAAATTGATACGAATACAAAGGTAATTTATTGGGGAGTAACAGAATATTTTGTGCATTTAATGGTCCATTTTGAATATCGGAAAGAAGGCCAATTGGCGTCCTGCCAGGGTGCAGTAAACACTCCCCCGGAAGTAGGTCTGATTATCTTCAAGCCACGTAAATTTAGATAACAGCGTGTCGCGCCCGCGCCCGCGCCGGCGGCAGCATGCTGCGATGCACTTGAACGATGTTGAAGCTTCAGACAGAATATATTACTACAATGGCGTATGTGTGAAATAAAAATAGATTTCAGTAAATAACACTGAAATATGTATTAGAGAAGTTATGAAACAAAGTCATCCTACTATACGCACTAGTAACGACTTGAAACACTTGACGAAATATTTGTTGACAATATCAACAGATATTGGAAATGAATTAACGTAATATAATTAAATAATCAAGTACTCAGAGAGCATTATTGATCAGCTCTGAGCATCAGAAGGGATTCAGGTCGTCAGGCGTTATTTAATGTGTGGTGTCAACGATTTTACGGCCTTTAAAGCTGTCGCGTTGCAGCCAAGTTACAATTACATTATTATCTCTGCAACGTTTTAATTGTTGGTGAATTTAGCGCTGGCAGATTACGTTTATTGTTTTAATGTGCAAGTGTCAAGAGTTATCGCGCGACGTTTTCCCGAATTCCCAGGCGCGCCTGCGCATCGTAAGGTCACCTTCCGGGTGGAGTCGTTCACCGCGCGGTCACCTACAACTCTACCTACCGACCGACTGATCGAACAATGCGTCTCTATTGTTCTATTTTGCATTGTGTATTCATAATTCTTCATTTAGTTTTTACTTCACTTTCCAAGTTTATGGCTTATAAATTGGAAATTTACGTGTGTCTATTGAATGTCTAGCTTGGTCGTTATTGTAGAAGTTTTAGTATATGAACTACAATTTCAATTGAATTTATAATTTGTTTACCTATGTTGGTTTGCATTTCTATTTTTTCCACAGCGTATTTCGCGATGTGCGTTCCAATTCCTCCAGTTGGCATGCGCGTAGTCGGTTACGTACAGTTTCCTGTCGGCTCGTTGGTCCGCGCGGTATTTCGTATCAGCCAGTGTAATCGATTACAAGTCACGTATCATCGAATCCAACTCAAACACAATATATTTCTAGAATAATAACTAAATTTAAAAATACATGCCATGCGTTACCATATTATCATTTGCATAACACTCGCATTTCATTGACTACACAATTTGCCACGTGAGTTTTGGCAACGTCTGCCATGTGATGTAGTATGAATATTTGCATATTTTATAAAGTTCTTATTTTGAGACAATTCCGTTCCTCTTCTTTTGTTTGTGATTCATGGATATCGTGCACTGTTTGTGTTGTGAAGCTATATGACGTGAAGTAGATATTTTATTTTTTTATGCAAAACAGAAATATGTGGCGGGCGTACAAATGAAAATGACAAACAATCAACTTATGTTTTGAAAAATTCATTTTCTGAAACTGTTTTGTTTTTACACTTATTAATCCTTATTATCGTCTGGTGTCTGTTACAAAGTAATTTTGCTTTTAATAAAAGTAAGTACTGCGATGTTACAATATATAAATTATTTCCTATAGTTACACATTATTATACAGTGGCGTACTTTTGTTACGGTATTGTTTTATACGTGGAATTCCGTGGTCTCTGCTTACCCTAATGGGAAATAGGCGTGATATATGCGTTTCTATATATTTATTTATATCCAGGGAGACTTACTGCCAAAACATTTAAAGTATCTTGAGACTTACCAGGTGGCCTGGGGTGCGCCACATGATGCTGCAGCGAGCTGGCGATCTGGTGGTGCTGGTAGAAGGGCAGGAAAGGGGGGTGGAAGGGCGCGGGCGGCGGGGGCTGCAGCCGCGCCTTCAGCTCCTCGGCGGAGCCCGCGCCTGATGATGATGACTCCACGTCCGACACGCCGCTATCCGCTGGCGAAGGGGGAAGGGAACCTGCAGACAAAAAATGTACAATTTTAATTTTCTCGTGAAATTAGCAAATTTATTTATACGGTCCTAGCACAGCGTCTTAGTATAATTAATCCAAAATCAAACATCGTTTTATTTTCAATCAGAGAACCACGACTGAGAAAAAGCGGTAAACTCCTCAACAACACGGTTTTTTAATACTTATAAAATTTTCAAGTTTAACTCTAAGGAAAAATAGTGGCCCTAACGTAGAACCTAGGCACAATTAATATTGTTTTGACTAACAATTTGGTAACTATTATTTAAATTATTTTAAGTTCAATGTTGTTTAGTGGGAAGTGTGTGGAAAATCTGCTAAAAAATCCAACTCGAAAAGTCTTCTTCAAGCAATAATAAAGTCATTAATGCATTACTTAATCAAACGCCTGTGACAGTTCTAACGTAAAGAAATGACCGTTGAAGTCTCAAAAGGATCTCCAGAATCTTCATTGTTATCTAACGGTCATTGCAACTATTTGCATGTGACGATGCAACCCTCGCGATGCAATTAATCCTGTGCACCGGACAGTGCAAACAATGACCATGAGATAAACCGTTAGTGCAAGATGCACTTGCATTTAAATTCACCTGTGGGAATTCAGCGCTGGTCAGAACCACGATTGTCATGCAAAAAGTGCAGTGCCTATTTAATTTATGATTATGTAGATTATTTTAAGGGCTGCATATTTTTGCATTCAAATGCGTAATTTTGGTATGTTTTAGTTTTTATAACGTGGAGATTTTAGGGGAGTCTTTATGCATGACATGTTTTCTTTTAATTAGTTGTAACTGTACCACTTTTTCATTGTATTATTATTAAAATGGTTTCTAGTTTCTTGAGAAACATCTTTCTTCTTCGCAGCGGCAAAGCTAATTTTGTATTCTGATCTTTAAATAGATTTCCTTAGCCCTTGAGCGGGATCGAAATCAAAAGTTTGACGGTCGAAACTTTCTCATGTCCGGCCCTTGTAATAAAAAAGTTTGACGGATAACGGTTGTCCGGTATTTAAATAATATAATCAACAGTGGCTATACAGCTAGGCGAAAGAAAGCTGTTTATTCATACATTTCCTACTCCTTTGAAACTATGACTGGTATTGAAATGACCATTTGACCGGTGCGCGTATAATGCGCTGTCCACACCCCTTTGTGCGCTTTGTGAGCCCTTCAGCGCACAAAGCGGTGGGAACCGGGAAGCGACCACTCGGTCAGTCTTGACCATTAAACGGAGAATGGTGTAGTGTTACGGATTTGGTTATTAAATACGGGGAGATGTTCGAGTAATCATTGAACAACAACAATGAGAGACGTGGACTTGAGGAGGCGATGTTGATGGCTTTGGATAAACCTAGATTTATAATATCAGAATATTTGCTCATGGAAGGGCATAAGGTTTTATTTCTGGAGCAGATTGTGTACAAATAAAAAATGAATAATTTTGAATCTTCTCACGTCACGTCACAGATGGTGTATAAAGTCTAAACATAGCAGTAACTGTGGAGTGGACAGTAGTGACCAACGGCTAGGAACACGGAATCGACCCTTTGTGTCAACCCTTTCATCCCGCGTATCAAAATAATAATAAATTAAGTATAAATAATGATCGTAGGGTACGAAATCCGAGGGGAGTGCGGATCAGGTCTACCGGTCGGCAAGGAATGCGGTCCCATTAGTAAAACATCACAATAAGGAACAAAAGCCTTTTCACCCTTCCTTAATCGGAGAATCTTTATGGACTGGCCACTGTCCATCCTCTATTATACTCGCTCCGCGGCGTTAGACCATAATCCATGCGAATGAAGAGTTAGATTCTCATTTTTTGCGCAAGAGTATAATGTATATGCAAATGTTATATAAATCCTTGGCGGTGACACGTATATTGAAGTAAATATTGCGCATCGCAAGTACACGTGGTGGTTTGGGGACGTTTTCACTGAGATTCATCATCACTGAAAATACAAAAGTGGCGCCGAAAGTTATCGTTCTAGTAGTATTTTGCGGGTGCGAAAGGTGAAGTCGGTAAAGAAAGGCCGAAGCAATACATACAGCGGTCAAATTCAGGATGTTGTAAAGAAGTTTAGGTCAAGAGAACTCTCAACCGGTGAGCAGATTTTCATGAGAATGGAAGAAGCGAAAGAGTGTGTTAGGATCGTAGTAAATGGGATTCCGTGGTATCTGTCTAGCTAGAAATTGGCGTGATCTTATTTATGTGTAATATTTCGCCTTTGACCTTAATCTCAGTTGATTATAAAAGACGAAGAAAATTTCTCTAGTTTCTTACAAGTACTGAACATATATTTGTTATCAATACCCAGGTTCTCTCCCAGAATAACTTCTCCATTCCGTTTACAAACTGCAGGTGCAAAAACTCTGACGTACATTTTTATCGCCATCCAGTTAATATTAGCAGTAAGTATTTATCTATATTTCCGGCAAGATAACTCAACATTTCACAGATTGCGAATATTATCAATTGAAATTTTATCAGAATATTCTTTTATTTAATTCATTTATGGGCACACAATAGGATTTTTTGTATCTAAAGTACCGCGGGACATTGGGTCGTCCCCTTAAAATCAATATGAGCGAGCTAGTGACCCTTCATCTGGCGTCTTTGTGTTGATCACCTTTAAGATGGTAATGTTTAGAACATTATGTAGCTTAGATAGGTATAACTGGTTGCTGGTGCGGTTACAAATCCACATTGTTGCCAATTCAATGATCTGTGTAAACCGTCACACTATGTACAACTTTAAGAAGATCTTTGTCATAATAATGTTATAATACCTATCAGTATGTTCAGTAAGCGAGCGAACACGCTCAAAACGATGGTATAAAAATATCATACCATCTTCCTTTCAATTACTTAACCAAAAAATACCATTAACGACTCATGCAATTGAATGAAATATTATTCCACCTACATTCACCATTATTTATTATGCACATGAAACCTCTCGGTCCCACATACATCAAATGTGTCGAATCGTCCGAATTCATCATAATTGCCCCTCGGTTGCAGATCACAATACGCGGCCCAACAATGGGTTGCGTTTGCGCACCCACGCGTGACATTCTAATTTCGAAGTGTCAATAGCTCAAAAGGCGAATGAGACGGAGATATATGAGATCATTGAGAGTGGTATTGTGAAAGAGATGGATATAGAGATTAGCGACCATTGTGATGACACAGCGATTTCGCGTTGCAAGGTGCATATAACCCATTTTTGCGTAAAAACTGGGGATTTGGGCAATGTGTGCAAGCATCTGCAGTTGAATTGTTTAGTTAGGACAGTGTCGGGCCTGGTGCATTGTAAGGGTTAGCTTTGTAGTGCCGACGGATCTCGGACATTTGTGTACTTTGCACAATGTGCAGAGATCGACCTGAAATAATTCGACAGAACAATATTTGATGAGAGGACTTCGATCAATATGATTCTTTGTATGGCTGTAACAGGGACAGTACCTACCTACAGGCAACTAAAACATATATCTCACAATGTTGCGGGTTATATAAGCAGATAGTTCATTAATGATGAATTTATAACTCAATTTGCATGACAATACATTACTCAGCCATACTGAGTTACTTTTTTAACCTGTAATAAATACACTATTTTAATTTCGCATGCAAGATACGTGCTCAATAATTATTGTGTTCTTTTTTGTAGTTGAGACAGGAAATAATCGTCCGTGGTATATTTAAAGAAAGAGTGGAAGGGGAAGTCCAAAAGAGCTTACATGCAACAGATTAAAGAGAAGGCGAACGTCGTGTCGTATAAGGAGGTGAAGGAATTGGTTTTTGATAGACAAGAAAGGAGAATGCTACACCGACAAGAGGGTGGCTCTTAAATTAGTGATGTGATGATGTAATATTTAAGATTTCTCTGAATATGTAAAAGGAGAAATACTGCTAGGACATGAAAGGTTCTAAGAAAGGTTTTTCGAAAAGTCTACCCGTAAAAAGGAGACAGAATCATGAGGAGCAGCTGGTCAATAATAATGTATACATATTGTTATTGATTCTCATGAAGAAAAATAGGGTGATTGAGTAATATTGGAAACGTGAAACGTCCGATTCATCCCAACATCAATCACTCATCACTGAACATTAATTAGGGTCCTTTGAAATAACCCTTTAAATACACATTATTCAATGTTGCACAATTCCACCCACATCATGTTGCACATTTTGGGTCATTTGGACCCTAGGGAGTGCAATGTGAGTGGACATCTGCGCAAAACGAGAAAGGGTTGAAGGGAGAAAGTTAGGGATGACATTTGCACATGATTTGCACATAATTTTACGAAGGGTAGAGCAATCGGAATTATAAAGTAATCGAATATTTGAATTAAATACTTGTACATTTATTATTCGAATTATTTATATTTTGCGAATAACAATTTTACGAATATATTTGCAATTTATGAAGTTAATAATGTGAGGTTTCCCGTTCATGTTCATGAATTTATAATTTTGTTAATTCTTCAATTTACGTATAATATTTTATGTGCCTATTTACTTTTAAAATAATAAAATCAAGTAAATCCGTATTTAAACTAAGTAAATCAACTAGAAACAAATGAAAAGCAAATAAAAAATGTACAAAATTTATTATTTAAATTATAATAACATATACACAGTTTTGATAAGGTATAAGACAGTTTTCGCGCTAGATACGACCCGAATTCGATTCTAGCCCAAAAATGACGGATAAATTGGTGGTAGATTACGAATATCGAATACAATTCGTTCTACGAGCACTTCATCCGTCATCTGACGGACTCGGACGTAGTGCAAAAACACCCTTACACTCAGTGATATACAGGAAATTACTTATTTTTTTTTTTATTTATTTAAACTTATACAAACTTATAAACTAAAAACAATAGATCACATCAATAAACCCCAAAAGGGTTTGTCTTGATGAACATTCCGCTTTAAAATTACTACAATTTACTTAAACTATTGATACCCACTACGCGCCACAATAGGTACCGAGTACGATCATCGGGCCGGCTGCAAACCTGTTTCGCACTAGCTGCTCACACCATATACAGGATGGTTTGCGCAAAATAATGTTTTTCGGCCCATTGAAATACAACGTCTTTAATGATTTGCGTTGCATTTTCTGGTGTTATTTTTCCGCGTGTTTGAATGGGTATCTGGTTAATTAAATCGGGTATGATATAATTAGATGTTCTTTTACCGTAAAAGTTTTGATATTTTGGTTTTAATAAAATTTGGTTTGTTACTTGCCGTGTTATTTTATCGTGTGTTGTATAATTATATAATTCAGTTCTAAAATATTGTTCTTTTAAAATTTCGAGTTTAAATTTAAAATGCACCGGTAGGACTTTACAGAAACTAAACAGATCAAATTCATTTTTACAATTATTTTTTATATTATACTAATTATACTAATTGCCTACTTAAATAATTATACCCGTTATTAACCTTCTTAGAACATATTGCTATTAGATACAATATCGATTTGAGTACTAGCTTGTACTGAATCTATGCCCGAGTATGAGATATACATGTAATGAAAAGTGTCCATAGACCTTATATACCTTTTTGTACGTTTCGGAGATATCCCTGGTATTAAGGAAATAGGTAGCTGAATAAAATATGAATGTACAGGATTATGTGTGTGTGTGTGTGTGTGTGTGTGTGTGTTGGGTGTACTCTGACGTCATAGTGTGAGTGTGTCTGCTTGCCTGCGGTCACATTCACATATTACATATCAAAGTTATCTATCACTTACCCGGATGACCTAATTTGTACCAAATATGGTTCAAAGTGAAATGCGAAAAATATGTTTACGACGGTTTTGAGGTCTGGCTATGACAGTTGTTTTTCAGCGTTAAGCCACGCGGAAAACATTCTAGTCATCGGTGTTTAATTCTAGGTAAATGATTTTCTATTAGAAAGTTTCTATGAAAGTCACACTATCTATATGGCTATGACGCACAATGTATTATTCCAACACAGTCTATAATGAACAAGGTGTTTATACCCATCTGTAGAATAGTTATCTATAGCCGATAAGGTAACCCTGTGGCCAATTCTGGGACTAAAATAACGTGTGGCTCAATCTACAGAATTACTCCTACATTATTTACACCTCATTACTGCGTTGTGCTCGGGTTGCCATACGAGACGCCTAACATCCCTCCATCCAGTGCTAAAATGTAAAATATTACGCCACAGTTACTAAGCGTAAGCGTTTATGCCCACATAAGCGTTTTTAGGCAAACTTTTCCTGTTTTATAACATTTGTTATTTGATAAAATAAAGTATCTTTTATTTGCATTAATCAAATAAATTAAATTTCGAATGAGTCCAAACGGAATATACATCAAAAGTATATAAATAATCGCTATATTTCTTCCACAAACAGACATTAGGCGGTCAAGTTCTGGGCTCAGCCTGAAGCTTCCGACATAGGGGGGGTTTGTCCAATTCTGGCAATGTTACGCAACGGTGTGCGTGTGTGCGTGTGGGGGGTGGGGCTGCGTCTGGCGTCGACTAGGGGGGAACCCAGGCCTCTGGGGGGACCCGACGGGTGGCGGTCGTGACATTGGGCGGATCAGCTGACGATATCGATTTCCCACTTCCTATTCCTACTTTATGAATTTTTCATAGCGCTCGACGACAAAGTGAAACTTTGTTGAGGCCTCAGCACGCCGCACGTCCGCACTGCAGTCAGTATTGCTCCCTCATTACCGTGCGCTATGCTCCGCTGATTGGTTCATTATCAAGCAAATTGAAATAATACTTACAATCAACATTACAAGTTTACAGCTACAACTAATTGTGCTGGAAATAGAGCCGATAGCGTAAGCTTCCAAAGTGGTTGTGTAATCGTCGATATTATATAATACATTTTGGCACTTATTATATTTAGAAATTCCTTTTGTAACAGCGCTCCTGTTCTCTCACCTGTAAATTTTCGTTTAAGTATATTTTCCTGTGTAAGTTGTTGCTACGAAAGCTTCTTTAGTATTCAAAGACCGTTACGCACATAGTAACTACAAATCGAAGGTGGCTGTAATATATTTTCCTTTTTTCGTATTCGTAATAGGCTTGCGATTGTCTGCAATCTCACCAAGTGGTAAGGGACGACGCGCTTAACTAGCAAATGCTTATTCATTCTAGCCTTGAAAACTTCAAGTATTCAGAAGAGAGTGTAGCACATCAGCCAGTAGTTTATGTAGCCAGAGTAATTTATATTATACATAAAAAGTTATAAATCTTTACCCGTATATGTTCTGAACAGGGAATTACAAAATTATATCTGTCTGTCATGTCCTTTTCACCTGACCTAAATTCCAGAAATATAATTATGAAATTTGTTTCTGAACTATTTTTATCCTATAAGGTTTGTTTGTGGTGGTATATCCACAACATAAGGATGAAATGCCTGCCGACGTCTAGTTGTCCGTAGATGGAATGGAGTGTGTGGAATTAACTCGTGAAGTTCTGTATGATGTGACTTGTATGTATTTATGGCATCCCAAAATAGTACATTTTTCTTTCTTTATATGTTTTCAATACGCTCTAAATCCAGTATAGATAACAAAACATACGGAAAATAAGTCCTATTATACTATTATATGTATTTATACTTACTATTATGTATATACTATTATATGTAACATCCTCGTTTTGTACACGGGTCCTGTCTGGCGAGGAGGTTATTCGCAACAGTCGTATAGCGACAGCCCAGACGGTTTCCAAGGTCCCCATTGGGTCCGTATCCCCGTAAAAGATTAATGTCAAAAGAGGAAAGTTTTGAACTTTCACGGAATTCCAATCTATAAAAGAGAATCTGTCTGCCCGGCGAGACAGATGGAAAATATGAGGAAGTCGCCGTGTTAAACAGCGTGTCTGCACGTGCCGGCGTTTTATGTAACTTTATTTATTTTTAATTATTATAACACATCCCACTGCTGGGCAAAGGACTCCCCTTCCTCTTTCCCTTTTTCGCGGTCCTATGCGTACTCCGGCCAGTCCCTCCGGCAAGCGTCCAAGTCGACACGCCATCTCTTTCGAGGTCTACCACGACGCCTGTACCCGTCATGAGGCACCCAATGCGTGACTTTGCCCAGCAGTGGGATCTTGTAGGCTAGATTAGATTACATAACATAAGAAAAAAGAAGAAACAATAAAAATAAAGGGGGGTTAAAAAGGCCACATTGAAGCAATTCATCTAAAATAGCAATATTGCAATTTGACATTTGCGCATATAAAAGTAAAGTGCGTCAGTCTACAAATGTCAAATAGCAATATTGTTTACTTAGATGAATTGAACGATGTAACCTACTACTTCAGCCCAGGATCTTCAGGGTCACTGAGCAAAATTGTCTATCTCTCTAGAATCTACAAGTAAGTACTAGTTCTTCGTCTCATTTCCGTTTTGAGCTACACATGAAGTTACATTTTGTACAGAACTGCGGTTGAAAGGAGAAGTTATTAATTCGAATGTAAAGGCCATATCTCACTAGAACACGAGGGTGGCGCTACCATAGTCTCAGTTGCGCTACCAACGAGGTACCAGGTGAAGTAAGTTTTTACAACTGCATCATTTCGTTGTTGGCGTGACCGTGGATGCACCACTATGGTGTCCTAAGTGAGATAGGGCCTTTATATTACGAATCAAAATAAGGTTAATTTATTAGATCACCTATATGGAATATTTGTGATTAAAAAGTACCTTATTTTTTGTCATTAAGGTAACGATTTTCACATATACTTATTGTGAAAAATCTTATTAGATTTTTTGTTTGTCAGAAGTTTGTGTATCATATAAAATCACTGAACTGAATGAGAGTTTTTTCACAACGAACATTTAATTTACGACGCACATTGTGTCTCAATGCTAACGTCATGGTTTGTTTGGTAACGCTGATAAAAATTCAGTCAAACATACTGAAATGTAAAATGTAGAAAGAATTAAACCGTTAGTATTTGACCTTTATACTCAATAACTTTATTGTCACTCCACAAAATTAAAAAAAAATACAGAATTGTGTATTATGTTTATATTCAAAAGGTTCGAATAAAAATAGATCTTTAATCGAATTGTCTCTATGAAATCGATTGTGACGACACAATGTTACATAATGCAACTATCAACTTAGTTTTAACTCATAATTAAAACACATAATAACGGGTTCTTACCGCGTTTAAATGGGGATATGAGACTCCCGATATTTCGACACTGTTGCAAGTGCCATGATCACAGTCATGTGTCGAAATATCGGGAGTCTCATATCCCCATTTAAACGCGGTAAGAACCCGTTATTATGTGTTTTAATTATGATAATAACCGCGTAAACTTAAAACAATGTATAGTTTTAACTCTATCTCTTTCTTGCATATATTGTAAGTGAAGAAGGGTACTAACGTTAGAGCTGTCAAACTAAAATTAGGTTAAGTTTGTGTCCGAATAGGCACCGACGCTGACGTCAAAACGACGTATCTATGGGCTAGGTTATGTGTTATGTATTTTGGTTGGGTTGAATATAGTATAGTTTTTTTTTATATCGAAAAGCGTGTACTTACCATTGGTATTGGGCGCTGTGTAGAGAGGATGTCGAGCTGCCGGTGAGGGTGCCAGGAGGCCGTGAAGGAGTGCCCTACCGAGGCCACGGGCTCCGAGTGGCAGACCCGCTGGTTCGCCGTCCACTGCAACAATGGCACCGCCTTTAGTACAACATAAAGGAAGATTCATCCTCTTGGTAAATTAGGAACTATTTAATTTGGTTGGATGTCTTTAGGTGGATCAAAATTGTTGTAGAGTGGATTTTTAAACTACTTGAGTATTTTTTGTCATTTTATTAGTGATTTTGGTGCAAAAGGTCAGTATTAAGTTACGTCTTTGGAAAATTAGGTATCCATTTTGATGTTATAATATGCCCTACGATCGTTGAAATATATTAAACGACTGTTTAGGCCCTGCTGTATTACGCATGCGATGTTATTTTCGTCTGTTTTGTTTCTATTTACAAATTGAGCAGCACGTTGTGCTTTTTTTGTTTTGATAATCCGATAAAAACAACGTGTTTGTAGGATCAGTAGTATTTGAGCAAAAGTAAGGTCAACTCAATTTTGCAATTAGGTGGAATCCTTTCGTTTTATTTAAATATAAATGATTATTAATCGATACTACCTTCTCTAAACCGGCGAGTATGCATGAAGTATTTGATGAGAATGGAAGAAGCGAAAGTGCTGTGCCAGCCTCGTAGTAAGTGGGATTCCGTGGACTTTGCCTACCCCAACGGGAAACAGGCGTGATGTCTTTGACATACATTCATACATGTCGTACGTAACAATTTTCTAGAACTTTTCCGTCTTTGTGTTGAAACGTTTATAAAATATGTATGTAACGATATTACTAAGTTGTAGAACTAATATTTCTCCAGTAACCTTGTAGGAATGTTGGCCAAACTGTAATTTGACGGTTTAGATAAAAATTGCGGCGACGTGTCGAGGACTACCTTCACGAACTTTACCAGACGTTTATCGAATGCCTTCAGGTTGAGATGTAGCGAGCTGTCGAGTGTCTAGACTAAAACGTGGGTAGCCTTTAGATTATAATTTATTCTGAACAATTTTATAACCTTCCCTAAGGTTTGTGCTCGTCAATAGTCTCAGTCGGTGTAAAATATCGACTTCTTTTCGAAATTGACCTTAGCGTCCTTGCTGTTAAGCTGTTTTTTAATTGTAACGTTACTTTGACATAAAAATAAAATCTTTTTTATGATATAAGTACCTAGTATGAGTCTTGACAAGTGCTCTGGAACTGAGTATGCAGTAGAGTATGCATAAATGCTAGTCTCCATCTCAACTTTGTCGACGCGACATTGAAACTATTCGACTGTTCCTAATGAAATGTCAGTTACTAAAACTTGCCTAGAATTATATTTCAAGCAGTACTACAGATGCCCTAGAGCCTGTCTGTTCTGCCTGAGTTAGCCCTTTGTTGTTCTAGACTTGTCTGTCTGGCTGTGGGGGTGTGTGGATGTGAAAGGTTACTTTAGTAGAAAAGTGATATTGGGTGATTCCGTGATTAGTTTCGTGTAGGCGAGCAGGAAGCGAGAATATTAATTTCCTTTGTCGGAAGTACTTAATATAATTCTGTCTACTGCTGGCAATAGTTCTCATTAAAATATTCTCGAAGGCCTTAATTGCCTAGATACAGACTTCAGACGGCCGTAAGCAACGCCGCAAGAAGATCTACAGAGTTCCGTGATATGTTCCTGGCGTTTATTTCCTTCAGGTGTTCAAGGGATCATCAGTGTACCCTGAGTTATACGGGACCCCGCAGATCGATACAATATAATGTATAATCCCGATACATCCTTGCCAGACGCTTCCGTGCGGCGACCTTGGGCCCACCCCCGCCCGGCCCGGGGTGGTCACAGGCCCACCTGTTGTCCCGCTCCCCCCCACGACCACTGCGCATGTTTGACGCAGAGAGCGAGACGGCTGAGTCTCGCAGGTCGATTTGTCTAGACGGCATGTGAACTCTTTACTGCCGGCCGCATGTGGAAAGCGAAACTCCAAACCATCGTCTGGCGCTATCGGGACTATGCAAATCATTTCCGAGCTATGAGCGGGCACGCGAAGCGGGGTTGAAACATCGCCGCCGGCTGTCGGACGCTAAGTGTGAACCTTCTTTATAAAACACCTCGACGGCTCTTTTATTCGCCTTGTATTTCAGCATGAAGGAGTTTACTTAATTAGGAAGTAAGCTGTTCTCGTTTCATCGATATTATAAGTCTGGGAGACTGCTTTGAATTTCATGGGAACACTTGGTAGATTAGAAAACTGGAGCTTTCATCATTATTGGAAGGATCGTTGTTTGCGTTGGCGCGGAGTGTATGAGACTGGAGTGGCAGCATTATAGCGCTGTATACAGCGGATGGCGCGGTCCGGATGCAGGCGTGCATTATTCAGCGCAATCCAGCGCTTGCAAGCATTTTAAGGGTCAGTGAACTTGCCACAATAGTGCAATAGCGTGTACAGTTCTGTATGTAAAACGGTTTCGTTTTATTGGTCTAGTTTCTTTGAATGGTTTCCTTTGTCGGATTATTTCGTCGTTATCATAATGCTGCTGGTGCGAGGTTTTAAAATTGTTTCGTAAATACGTAAATGTTGCAAAATAAGCTTTTAGCAACATTTTGAATGTACAATTTCATCTAGGTTGTTTGGTGAAAATAGTTTTTTTCGGCCTTCAAGTCGTTTGGGGAATTCCTTTGTTCAATGCCTAGGTAATAAATGGCTACGTTTTGAGTACTGCGGCAAACGCTGATCAATACTTTACTTCCGTCTGTACTACATAAATATTAAGGTGTTAGGCTTCAGAATACCTAATGTTTGCGGTTCAGAACAAATTAATATTAGATGTAATGTTCAATCGGATCGTATTCTGTTACCATTTAACTAATGGGTTCATCTTGACCAAATATCACAAGGAAGAATTGGTAATGAACAGAGAAAATCATCATAATGGCGTCGTTAGAAAAGTTAAGGTTACATTCTCAAAGTAAGTAACTTATTACATATGAGTGTTGTTAATTCTCTAAAAGGATATAGCTAGTTTGCAATACCAACTTGTCTCCTCAAACAGGGACGTCTGAAAGCATAAAGAGTTACAAAAACAAAACTTTTAAAAGGAACATTTCATAAGAAAAGCAAATTAATCCTTGGAAGAGCTTGCAAACCGCGGCGGACACATACAAACTCTATGCATAAAGAGCGAACGTAACCCGTCGCAAACTACTTTTACTTTCGTGCAACGTTGAAATATTAACTAACTTGCATAAGTTATACCTCACACCCCTAACTTTCTGGGGGTGTGGGGTCCAGGTGAATGCACGCCGCCCTCTGACGTCGGTTGCACTATGATGCTAAGCCGGTGAAACACTGGCATTAGGATAGTGCATTGTACACCCAGCCTTATTCGGGTTCCGTTCTCTGGGAAATGGTTTTCGTCTGGGCGAAATTGCTGTTTCGGTAGTTGCCTTTATTAACTTGATAACACTAAGGATTTTTTAGTAACGTTGTATGAGAGCTTGTATTTTGGAGGTTATACCCTTGTGTTTTGTTCAAACAGCATTTATGTAAGTACTTATGTAAGGCTTTAAAGACAGACAGTTCACCAGACTATTATTATTACTTTAAGGAAAGTTTAGGCAAATTAGCAAGGTTACATTTTCCTTATCGTGCCGCTTGGGAGTTTCCAAGTAATTACACCTAACAGCTTTTGCTAGATAATTTTATGTTTTTTTTTTAGAAGATGGAACCTAACGAGTTATCTGGGATGTTCACATATCCACATGTTATGCTCTTGTTGCAAGTGTTTGACCTGTCAGTGGTGGGGGAAAGGTCCCGGTGAATTATTCGCTATGTCCCACGACGTGTACGTTTACCCTACGAAGGGCGGGGTGGAGAAAGTTCTAGAATATGCTAGAGTGGGACGGCTCATTACCTACCCCCCTCATGCTTATGAAGAAAAAGGGAAAGCATTCCAGAGGTGGTACGAAATAGGGAGAAATAAGCTAGCATTTTGGAATTTATTCGTTGTCAAAATAAAGACTAAGTTATTCCCACAAAAGGCTTGTTTCAATTTAGAAGTGATTTGTCAAAGTTTCTTTATAACACTGCCCAAACGTCGGATGGCGGTGGTTTGTAAAATTCAATTATTGTCATAACACAGCTAAATTAAAACCAAATTAGTAAACAAGTGTCGTCACGGTTTGGCTGCAGTTTAAAAAATATTATTTTTACACTCGCCCGGACAAAGAGATGACACTTTTTTCGCGTTTTTCACTCAGTGGCGAAATATGCGTGCTTTTTAAAGACAGGAAATAATTAACTTGGAGCGTTCTGCTTCACAGGACCATCTTTATGAATCGCCGGATTTACGAGACGCTTTGATGAATATCGAAGAAGAATTTTCGCATATTACAGGATAAAGATATTTTTTCCCTTCAACATTCCTGTTCTGCGGTGCAAATAATAAGATGCGAAGCAACATCGCTGCTCTAAATGTTAATTAGTATCAGAGTGTTTTAATAACTTGTCGTGTTGGAAAAGTTTACTCGTAATTTAAAATAATACTTTATTAACAAAATGTTAATTTTTAACAACAAGCGGAAGACGTCATATTCTCTCGTGTGGATTGTCAGATCATTGGACCTCATGAACCCTGGTTTTAAGGTTACTATTAAGCCGCCAAAGGCCTCTGGCAAGGGTCATGTGATGACTACATACCCAGGACCGAATGCTTAACGTGTCTTCCGAGGCAACTCCGACAATCGGGTGATCAATCTCGCAATGTCCCAAGCAGACTAGGGATCGCAAAGTGATTTTTGTGAAATGTCCGCACCGGCATGAATATTGGACATCCTTTTGTTTTTTTTTTGACGTGACTTATTGTAGATTTGCCGCAGATGCCATTAACTACTTGGCCGGACAAATGGGGAGTGCTGAAGGCTCTCACCCGGTACAAGACAACGGTTTAAGACAACAGGCCTGAGGGTGCCCAGTATTGGACAACCGGATTGTGAGCCCAACGCTTAACCACTGGACCACGGAGGTGATTGGAGACGCCATAGACGGTGTTTAGTATAGATTACTATACTACAAATATTTTAAAAACAACACATAACATACCATCAAGCTTGTATCCCCGAAGGGGTAAGCAGAGTTGTATTGTCATCATATAGCCTTCATTATGCACACTGCTGTGTGCGTGTGAGTGATTTGATTGATAGAATGAGTGGAATTCTTTGCCGTCTTCTGTATTTCCGAATGCATATAACCCGGGTGCTTTTTTAGAGTGAACAGGCACCTTCTGGGCGAGCTCGCTCCATCTTAGGCCTCGTCAATGGCTTCGGGCAAGTCTGGGGCCAAGAGCAAACCCATCAAAGGTAAAAAAAAAGTTTATACCATAACTCCTCGGCAGCTGTTTAAGTTTTTCTATCAACAGTGTTATTTTCAGCGGTTGGCAGAATGATTATGGAAGAAAGATTGTGTTGTGACGTAGCTCCGTATGGGTCGTTATAGGCACCATGGGACCAATAACATTATAATGGTAGGTAGAAATAAACATACGTAGGTATAATGAAGTGATCAATAAGCAGGTTCAATGAGAACTAATGGCTGCTATTACGACCGTGATGACGTCATAACTCACTAGTTATGACTCCAAGTGTTAAGCTTAGGGACTGAGCGTTTACTACGATAGTTAGTTACCCAGATCAAAGGCCTCCGTTGTCCAGTGGTTGAGCGTTGGGCTCATGATCCGGAGGCTCCGGGTTCGAATCCCGGCGGGGATCACAAAAATCACTCTGTGAACCCTAGTTCGCTTAGGACATTACAGGCGGATCACCTATTGTCCGAAAGTAAGATGATCCGTGCTTCGGAAGGCACGTTAAACAGTTGGTCCCGGTTACTACTTACAGATGTAAGTATGTAGTCGTTACACGAGCCATGTCAGAGGCCTTTGGCGGCTCAGTAATAACCCTGACATTAGTTTTCATGAGGTTAGTATTCCACCTCACAACCCACACGATAAGAAGAAGAGACCTAGATAAAAAATAATGTAATATGCTAATAAAATGCTGATATAATAATAATATACGCAAAAAATATATATAAAACTATAGTTAATACCTTTTACGAAATATAATAAATAGCTTAATTGTCTGCTTAGAAATACGAGATACATTTTACATGTGTGTGGAGTTACTGACGTGTGACGTCATCAATAAATGTTGTTACTTACTTAATTCAAAATTAGAATTCGAAAATAAGTGAAAAATATTTTTTCATTGATTTTCTGTCATCTTAGATTGGCTTCTATTTCTAGATTAGTATTAAATCATTTATCTTCGACCAATTATTATTTACTCCGCTAGTGAAATGTTTACTGTAAACACTTATAAACGGTAAATTAAGCGTTTTTTTTGTATACTTCTTGCATTTAATAATCAAAAATGTTGGTTTAATAACCTTTCGCTAATACGTCGAATAAAATTACACGACAGACCGAAATTGAAATTGGCACTAGCAGGCGAGACTAAACAAACCAGTTAATAAAGCTATTATATATCGATACCTAACCTACCTAACTACTATCATAGATAAGGAATAATACTACGTACCAACGCTCAATCACTGGACGACCTCCGTGGTCCAGTGGTTGAGCGTTGGGCTCACGATCCGGAGGTCCTGGGTTCGAATCCCGGTGGGGATATATCACAAAAATCACTTTGTGATCCCTAGTTTGGTTAGGACATTACAGGCTGATCACCTGATTGTCCAAAAAGTAAGATGATCCGTGCTTCGGAAGGCACGTTAAGCCGTTGGTCCCGGTTACTACTTAATGATGTAAGTAAGTAGTCGTAACATGAGCCATGTCAGGGGCCTTCGGCGGCTCAATAATAATCCTGACACCAGGGTTGATGAGGTTGGTAATTCACCTCTCAATCCACATGATAGAAGAAGATACTACGTATAGAACAACTCTCCGCTCCCCGCCAGCAGCTGAGCTAGGTTTACCTCACCCCCTCGAACATGGTTTAGACTTGAATCGTATGGCGGCAGACGTCACACACACAGATGCGCGGGTACGATTATGTCAATGTGTGGTGTCTGTGTGTAAAACGAGGTTGTTTGTATGAAGTGTCCGGGGTGTGCTACTATTCTTACATTGACATAAGCTCACGGCTATATTCCGATTGGGGTAGTCAGATGTATGTCCATCGCAAGACCAACTAATTGCCCACACCTCACCGTGCTTGCTGTTAGATCAACGTGATAGGTGGTGAGCCGTATCGCCGTCGTGGTAAATGGTCGAGCCAACTGTGTTGGTGAAAACTGCACTTAAGATAAATTCATAACTCATTGGTGTAAGTCTGGTATCGGGATTCGAAACGGCGCTCCTCGTTTGAGAAATAAGCCGGTGAACCAGACGACCACGGTGACTGACCAAGAATGATCTTTTTTTATTTTTTTATTGAATTATTGGCGATTTCTATAAAAGTTACCAGCATATAACTTGCAGTCACATTTGGTGTGGAAGTCCTGTTGGGTATGATTAATAAGATTGATTAACATATATTATAATATAGTTTCCCATGACTTACGCCAAACATCCGGTATAGTGGGGTTGAGGAAAACCGCGACTATGCGCGTGCGCCCGAGTTGCGTTATTTGCATTCTATTTGATATTATATTGACGTAACACTAGCTGATAATTACTTTTTACTTTAAGCTATTATTGGATTGTACGCTGTTTCCTCTCTTGGTGATAACATTGAAAAAAGAAATATCTCGTACCTACATGCTTTCCTTTTCATTCCAGAACATAACTGTTCATGCCAAATTGGCTGTAAGGAAAAAAGAAGACGTGTTTGACAAATCACAACTCTGAGTGGAGACAATAAAAGTAACTATGGATTGACAGCTCGCGTCGAATCTCCCGAGATATGTGACGTCACAGCACATCCGGGAAGCCGTAGCTATTTTCAACCACAAGTGACCAGTTGTAATGGTCTCTCTCTATGAGACAAGTCTAAAAGCTTCAAGGTCATAATATAATGGTCAGGGTTTACCAACATTTCGACCATTTACAAGACCTCTATCTGAAAAGGAAAGTGTAAGTCTCAAGGGCTTATTTAATCTGGTCGCGTATAACTAATATTTAAACGAGTTGGCTACTTCCTTGACCTAGTGGTTAAAAGAACGGTTGCGGAAATTGAGGTCGCGGGTTCGAATCCCTCCGTTGTTGGTAAAAAAACGTCGTTACTGAAAGCGTGATTCATTGTGATTGTTTGTTTTGTGCTAGGTTTTTTGTAAGAATAAAATAATTGAAAATGGATGAATTATATTTTTGAAATTTTAATTATGAATTAGGACGTTTGATCACTTTTATTAATAACGTCACATGACTGTATTTCCGGTGGCGCAGCGGTAAACGCGCTCGGTCTGCGATTGTTGAAGTTAAGCAACTTTCGCAAAGGCCGGTCATAGGATGGGTGACCACAAAAAAAGGAAGGCACGTTAAGCCGTTGGTCCCGGCTGCATTAGCAGTCGTTAATAACCATCAATTCGCACTGGGCCCGCGTGATGGTTTAAGGCCCGATCTCGCTATCCATCCATAGGGACGGCCCGTGCCCCAGCAGTGGGGACGTTAATGGGCTGATGATGATGATGATGACTTTATTTCCATACAACTCTAAAATAATTCGTTTTGACGTTTTGGTAAAAAGTATCTCATTTGACTAGGTTGCCGAATAGCCAAGATTATGGGGTAAAAAACAATTATGGGGTAAGAATTCTCCAGTTTTAACATATAAATCTCCAATTTCAATATTATTCATACAAGTGCTACATCTTGAAACTACGCGTCTGTAACGAAATTTTTCGCGTTTGACGTATAGTTTCCGCGAGTCTGAAATAGACGCGCACGCGCATAGTTTCGTCTTGTCTACGCTACAGAATTAACCGCACTTTCTTCCTGCATCTTTTTATAGATCGTTTGGAAATCGTGAGCGTATTTGCTTTGCGAATAATAACGTAATATTTTCTTTTAATTTTGTACTTAATTGTAATGTGATTGGCTGATGGACTGATAAATTGTCCAAGTTAATCATATCTATCTACAGCTAATATCAAGAATCAAGAATGACTGAACATTTTTTGATGACTAGTACATACATAAATTCACGCCTATTTCCCACCGGGGTAAGCAGAGACTATGGAATTCCATTTGCTTCGATCCTGACACACTTCTCTTCACTCCACATTCAGCAATCGTTTCGCAAACGCACGCCGGATCAGAGTAGATCATAATAAACCTTTTCTAAGGACATCTCCAATTTGGTCAATTTGATTTTGATGACTACTTTTTTTGCTAATTATTTTTTTCGGGTTTCAACAGTTTGTAACAACAAATTAAGTGAACCAATAATATTGGCACCAGGGTTTATGGGGTTGGTAATCCAGCTCACAATCCACAAGATAGAAGAAGTGAAACCAAGAACAGTTAACCACATATTAGATTCCAAAATGTGCGTGTGTGTGTATAAGTGGTGCCAGTATTTATATATAATATTTATTTTTTTAATTTAAAGTGATATCAGTGTTGTCACTGTGTTACCGCAGTTAGGGAAAATATTAGTAAACTGCAGTCTATTGTGTATTCTGGGTTTTTCCAGCGGAATTCCTGTACATAATGATATTGGTTATTTAGAAATATTATTACGATATCAATATTGGAGGCCCAATTGCCAATTGCTCGCCCCCACAGGGGCCTTAAACATGGTGTGTTATATGAAAACTGTTGAAAATATCACATAGCACAGCCCAAACTGTTGAGAATATAAAAGTGCAATTTTGCACAAAGGTTTGCACTAAATAAGTCGCCGGCAACAGCCAGTGTAGCTTGTGTTATTTTTTACAGAAATTATGAAACATGTCTGATCATTATCTTTACAAAAAGGCGGAAGTCTATTGAACACACTTGGCACATATTTCGTTTTAATTACGCTTGAAATGAAAACGCTATTTATTCCGTTTATTCTTATTTAAGTACTGTAATAAGTGGGTTTGTAGTATGCATAAAAAACATGCACATATATCAACACTTAGCTACTGCATAATTAAGTTTTACATAGTTAATTTTTGGTTGTACATGGAAGTGAGTATTTTTTGTAAGTAATTGTCTTGTCAAAAGCTCCTCCTACCTACATCCTAATGTAAGTATTATTATGATCTATCCGAGTCCCGGCGGCTCTCTAATTGATTGACATTTGATTGCTCGTCACGGATGCGTGCGCGCAGACGTTTTTATACTTCCTTCAATTTCGGATTGATTCATCAATACCGGATCGAGTTTCGCTATATTGGCCTGTGCTTCTATTACATAATACTTTTTATATTTTACTAAAATAAAATTTATTGAAAAAAAAAAAGATATATTTATTCGTATACCTTACCTAGTTCATTGTCCAGTGCGTGACTTGCATAGTATAGAAATCTTTTAGGTAAGTACATCGTATTAAAATAGTATCCGCCAATGTCATATTTGTAACAATGGTGTCATTCACCCTCCAGACTAGAGCAGTATGTCCCAATGTGATCCATTCCGCACCAATGTGACTTCTATCTTCACCTCTGCACAGTGGTGCACTTGTTCCAACATGACTCACACAACCTACACTACACCACCCTGCTTTAATATTCAATTGAATTCAAGAGCACATTACTGACATACCTAATTGAATTATGGTCTGTTTACACTATCAACAATTTCACGGCGAATAATTCAAATTTCATGCGTCGAAAGGAAAATAAAACAAAATAAATGACTGTTTCTCGACAGTATTCTAGATTTTACGTCGCGGTATTTTATGCCAGATATGCATAAAATACCAACTGTTCATCTATTTTTACCCGCGCTAAAAAGTGAAAACCATTCAGAGACTATTATTGCGACTACTTATTTTAAAATACGCAAATGATTCGAATGGAAATAATAATAAAATTGAATAGTAAAAGTGCAGGGAGCATTTCAAGATGGCGCCGTCGGAAAAGCGCGCGCACTTTCCCGCGCGCGGGAAACTAAAGAAAGTGCCGCGCGTCGCCCGCGAAATGGAAACCTGCGATTACGCTGATAGACCGGCTATCTTACGCCTAATAACCCACTGCAGGCATGCACAGCTATAAGACGTCTATGAAACAGTTTTATCGTTATTAAATCGACGTAAAGTGCACACGCCATGAGAATTTTAAACAGCTCCCGCTGGCTAAGGATTTCAGTCATTCAGCTCGTCGGCGAAATTCAAAACATAAAAACTCTTTTGTGTTTAATATTTTTATACAAAAGCGTTCTCTATGCAACAAATTATGTAGTTACATAGTTTTTGAATAAGTATTTTTTATTTGAAGTCAAGACATATCATGAGTAGATAATTCTAGTATGCGGCTGACATTTAGCGCATGTTAAAGCATCATTATGGAGTGTTACTTGTATTATGCAAAGTGTATGAGTCATAGAGCAACTACCGCGCGGCTGTCCAAATATTTGGTACATGTATTATATTTGACAGATTTTGTGGAAATTCCACCAGTTTTAAAATTATAACGTTTTTCCTATAATTTCCTTACCTAAGCCGTTATTTCCGTGTTTATAAAGTGATATTATTATTATAAGTGGCTCTAAACTATTTTAACATTGGCATTTGATTATTACAATCTTCTAACTTTTGTAATTCATTTTTTAGATAAATTCTACAGTGATGGAGCGTATCTAATGTGGTAACAATCTCGTAGTGACATTGCTGCGCTCTGTAACTATTTTAACTGGCGGTCTGCGCCGGCGCACGTAAGTGGGTCAGGCGCGAAGGGCGCGATGCTCGCTTCCTACGCTTCCACTCGCTGCACTCGCATGTCCGGGTGAGCGGAGCTTACTATACTGCACTAGTACTATACTAGTATACATCAATCTATGTTTATACAGCACCTACATCTAGCAATATAGTAAATGTATGTATGCATCTACTAACTGACTGTACGCTATATGTTCACCCGCGTTATTAGGTCAACCGCAGATCTATTGCGCTGGACTAGATACGCTATGATATTTTAATATTATTATCGTACGATTTATCGATTCTAGTAACTTCTCTTTTTCAGACTATGAACGATAGCACATTTTTCCATTAAACGAACGCTTCATCAACTATCAGTGCATTGAGCAAGTGTAGTGCCGGCAACATTGATAACGGGTAGACACTTTCGCAACTGATTGTTCGTCCATTCGTCATGTCCCAGAAGCGGCGGTGGATTTCCACGGCCTTGTGGCTGACTGGCTGGCGGGTCTACGTGCAGCCTCGAACGTTGTGGTCTGTGGCCTCGTGAGGTGTGCAGCCACCTTCATCCACCCAATTTCTAAAGCTTATTAAAAAAACAAACAATAATTTAACCTTTACGTTTGATCACAACACGGAACGCACCTATTAGTGTAGGTATATCGCATCTAAAAATAAAATAGAGATAGGTTTATTTTAGTCACAATTTCGTGTAATTTGTGTCAGATAGTAAATAAAACATAATCAGTGACTTGTTTATCGTCACCACCGTATTGAATTAATTCTGATAACCGCTACGGGCAGATAAACGCATATCTCGATTACGCGATACAGAGGAAATAAGAAATAGGGACAAGGATATCGGCTCATATTGTTTGTTTCTCTATTACACGTGTACTTGTTGCAACATTCGGCCTGGTTCTTTCGAGAAACACGTTAAATATACAATTAAATCGTGAAAATAATTTTATTTAGGAAACTAATGAAATATGTCATCGAGAACGAAATCGCGCGTCTCCACGTCGGCCATGTTTGGTTGTGGCGCGCGAAAGTGAGTTTTCACGTGAACGGTGCATCGCGGCTCCCTTGACCCGATTGCGGCTCCCCCCCGCGCCACCCGCTCCCCCCCGCCGCACCACTACGATAGTAAACAGTCTAGGCGTTAGAGAACTGCATTCTGTGATCTGTGTGTGCGTAATCAGAGTCTATTTGCTGATATTATTAGCCGCGATGCCGCTTGGTCGCAGTGGAAATGTTTTCAGGGATGCGATTAGGTCGTCCTCGTTAGATTAGTATGCAACGTTATTTGTTTATATCTACTAATTCATTATTCATACAGATTCTCTGTCATAGAAACTGCAAGATTTTAAATGTCAAGTGCGCACGACGAGAGTTGTTTAGCATTCCGTATCGTCTTGGAGTGTTGTTTTAAATCGCACGGCGAGTAATCTGGGATTTTGTGTTCTAAGCGGCTGGTGCTTGCATTTGTGCAATACGAAGGCAGTTCAAAGGAAGTGGTCGGAAACCGGTTCCCGGGTCGTGCGCTCGTGGGCGGCACCACTCGCCTTCGAAATGTGAACTTTACATTGAAATATTTGCGAAACTGGAATTGTTACCACCATGATGTAATGGACCAGTAAACAATGCTAGTATCTGTTTGAATGGCTGACCTATATTCTAAATGTAGGTTTATTTACGGGGTTAAAACGCAGTGGGGGATGTGAGTGCATGAGGCAGGGACACGTTATGCATAAATAGGTACAGTATGTAATCAGTCAGTGATAAATGCGTTTTCCTTGTATGCAAAATAATACATTTCTATATTTTTGTCCTCAAATAACTTACTTTATTCAGGTTATTAGATCATCGCGCCAATAAAGTGCGAAAGAAACTGGCAGTTAAGAACAGTCTCATTTCAAATGTTCTTTTTCCTTTTTTGCCGGCGAGTCATCAAAAACTCGTGACGTTCGTTTGCGGCCAGTGACATAATTGTCGACAATTGGGCGTCGCCGAAAACCGGTGAGGCTGTAAAACCGGAAACGTTTGCCAATCTCAGATTGCGAGCTCGGAAGCCAGTCTGTTGGGACACCGCCACGCAATATCTGTCTGATATTCGTGTTATACAATACTCATTGACTACCTTCAGTCAGTAGTTTGTTACTAAGCTGTTGTTTGAAATACTTTTGCACAGTTTCCTCATATTTCAGCGAAGCTTTTTTATTTTGATGTTTTATGATTAACAAAACCTTGACAACCTCACGTAGGACACCTACATAACTGTCTAATCCCCATTCTAATCAATTGAACTTGAATTTGTTTTTCGGCCTTAAATCCATTGTTGTTTACATCTTGCGCTCATGCGCTGTGCGGCGAATTTAGGCTGCGCGCGCGTTTTCCTGTTTGCGCTGTAGGTCGCGTATGTTGCGCAATGGCTCATTCTTCGTAATAACTGGTTCTCGATCCTTGCCCAAAGCCGCAAGGAGAGCAGTGGGGCAGCCTGGGAAAGGTGTCGAAACTCTTGCGCACTGTCACTCCTCCCTTTGTAAAGGTCGAACGTAACGTGATTGTTTTCTGGATTGTTAAGTATCTTTATGTTGTCTGTCTACCAACATTTCTTTGGTTGTCTATATATTAGCTTTTTTTACAAGTTTTGTCGTGTAACTGTGAGAATGTTGCCAGATACGCTCATTTGCAATTTTAAATTAAATATTCTTCATTTCCTGTTTGTGTATTTGATGCGATGAAGTAAGATAACAATTTTATCTTTTGTGACGTTTTGCAAACAATGCAGAGTTCACGTATTAACTTCTCAACTTAGGCTTTTTGTCTCCGATCAACATCAATACCTCAGGACATACCAAAACTGGCTGCAAGTGGGCTTCTGATTGCTTTGTGGTTCTGCCGCGTTTATGTATGTATGTGCAAGTTGTAAATATCAACAACAACACTTATGCTATCAACAGGCAAAGGAAGCTTGGCGGTCCACAACAATGTATGGATGTTTGTGTATCTCGTCCGTCTGTTTGTTTGCTGGTCGCATAGCGCACGCGCCGCCGCCGGCACGCCGCCGCTTCCGGCAAACGCAGGATTTTACGATTTCTGCTTTACCGGTTTTTATTTATCGATTCTTTTAAACAACCGAGATCTGACATTGACACAGATTGTGTCGTAATGGTTCTCTACTATTTCTGTGATTAAAGGATTATCTATTCTTTAAGGAATATTTACTTAACTTTATTTCCAAATGACTATGAATATTGAATTCATTTAATAAATGGCGAATCATTTATCGACGGATTAAATTCGCTAACGCGTGACTTCTTCTTAATTGAAATGTGCTGAATTTGATAAACCTAATGCATTTTGTACGGTAACCAGTTCTATATATAAAATCTCAGTTTTACCGGATTTCCTGAATCTGATTACAAGTGGTTAGGAGTAGTTATTTCGTGGATCATTAATCTCCAGCGTACCTGCGCTGGCGCAACGTGTCCTTGTCACATCCGCGTTGTGAAGAAATCGGAAATTAACTTGTAAAAACACTTTTTATTGCCACATTTAATTGCTGTTCTAAACTATAACCATACATTCTCTTCTAGGAAACACGGACGTTAACATTATTATAGCTTTACATAACATAAATAATCTATATACCTCGCATTGCTGGGTACAGACCTTCCCTCAATCAAGCTGAGTATGGGCCATACGCCACGCTGCTCCAGTGCGGGTTGATGGATGCGGACGGGCCCAATGACTTAACGTGCCTTCCGAAACACGCCCTTATCGAGAATCGAACCAGGATTGTGAGTCCAAGGCTCTAAGCACTAGACCACAGTGGCTGTTATAGCTTTATTTATTTGTAATTTTATATTAGAAACACTTCTGAGTGTTTTGGTGTTTTGATAACGAGATGGAATTAAAACTACGATACAGTAGGTACCTAACCTACAGTTTTATTAATTGTTCTATAAGTTATTTCACAGGAACCGTTACCATGGGAGTTCTTCTCACAATTTATTCGTTTCCGTAGTTCCAGTAGCATATGAGTTTGGGACCCATGGTAACCTTTGGACAGTGGTTGGGCCGGCGGCGTTTTTACAACACACGGGTTGCCTAATATCCGAGTGACGCAAGTGACGCACGCGACGCTGCGCCTGCGCCTTGAGAACGCCCACCGACACCCGGCCCGGGTTTCAAAACGTTCTCACACGATTTTTTTCCGCAAGTTTTGTATGCGAACTTTTTGGTTACAAAAGAGATCGTGATAAATTATATTTTATTTTTTTAATTGGGTTCTATCTACGAGGCAAATGAATAGAACGGTCAGCCTATTTTTTGTTCAGTCACGGCTAGACTATGTAATATGTAAATAGGGAAAGTCTATAGTTTTCTGTGGATACCTGTGTATCATGATACAAATATATTCAATGATATGTTTCCTTGCATTTCATTTATTGGGTATTATATCAAGTTACCATATATATTTGTTGTATATGTATGGTCTAACAAAAAGCTCGGTGAGGTGTTCATCTTGCGATAGATGTACCTCTGACTACCCTAATTGGGATATAGTCGTGAATATATGTAAACGTATACAACATTAATAGATAATTTAAACATATAATTCGGGTTCCTACCGTGTTAAAATAAGGTATATGATGATAACCGCGTAAACCTCAAACAACATTAAAATATTATTTGAAAAAAAAAAAGAACATCTTACTTTAATACATGTATAAAAAACATGTCTTTTTAACTTAGGTTCTCCTTTGAATGTAGAAATTCGAAGAAAAATATATTAATATATATTTATAAAAAAATAAGTGTTTACTCTGGCTCTAAGTCCATATATTTATTTTAGTCTAGGTCTATTACCTAAGGCTTGAGCCTAAATAAACTAAATTAGGCACGTGTAATGAATCTAAATTATTTACAACGATTAATAACTTATATTTATACAGCGTCGAATTAGCTTTGACGTGGAACTATGACTTATTTTAAGAATAAACTTAAAATCTAAATCTTTCTTAGTTTTATGTATACTCTGGATAACTACTCGTAATAAACTGGTGGGTTAAAATATATTGAAGCAGATCATCATAATAAAAAATTGCTAAGTATTTGAAATTTGTTGATATAGTGCAGTTTTATATGCGCAAACGTATGATAAATATTTAATATATAAGAAATTAAATAAAGCTGAGTGTGCGGTAGAGTTTGCCGCTCTAGGATTGGCTTGCACAGCCATGAAAGAAAGTGCATTTCTTTGAGGCAATGACGTCATAAATCGTCTGAAACAGACGTATAAGGCCAATGATGATGATGATGAAATAAAGCTTTAGGTAGTGCAGTATCATTGTGTCGTAGCAAAAAAAAAAAGATTAAATTCAAAAGGTAGAAAAAGAATACAGAACGACATCTCGTTTTTCTTTTGTACAATATTACTTTTGATACTCTGCATATTAAACAAACTAACGTAGATTTAAGCTGCAAAATAATTTATTTAAATTAATTACTTACATATTTACTCTAAGGGTGGTATTAATAAACTAAACTTAGCTGAGACTGCCATCAAGATCATGCTCAAGTGCCTGTTTTTATATGAGAACTGTCACATTGACATGATCTTGAGGGCAGTCTCGAAGCTGAGATTAGTTTATTAATACCACCCTTAATGAAGACCAAATGTTACATGCTGACCAGTTGGCCACTTTTTTTTGGTCGGTTTTACAGTTGTAAATACCATTTTTATTGCACATAAATTAATTACGAATTAAAAATATACCTAATTTGTGACATAAAACCCTTCATAATGGTACAAACAGTTTTCTATTTAATTCACATTTTGTAGGAAATCCAAGGTTGTCTGGTATCCAGACCCAGGGTTTATTTTAACAGAGTCTAGACTAAATTGTAATTGCTTTCTTTTTCGAGAACAAAGAATTTTCTAATAAGTACCTACTGGGTGCTTTATACAGTTAGCTAAAAAAAGTTTATGATTTAAAATACAATGCTTAGATTACTCGACAAGGTCGATTTTATGAGTGTGAATTTGGATCATATTAATATCACGTAGTTTTCAGATTTTCACCTCTGTCTTCCCTTTAATTATGTTACGTTGTATCTGAATCATGTGTATATCAGATTATGATCTATATGTAACAATTTAAAGTGCAAAAAAATAACTGTACATACCTCCCTACCGCACCTATGAAGACGCTGGAATTATAACGATGGATATTTATTTTTAAAATAAACTTTTTTTAAATGTTTGGCTTGGTTACAAAGATTTTTAAGCCAAACCATTTATTTTTTGCGAATGAGTGTTATATATAATTATATGCACCTGATTCTTGTTTGTTTTAATATATTTAGAAGATGAAATTGATATTTTAAATAAGCATCACAATATCTTATACCTGTATTATATTGATATGCTATACAAGTGCATCTAATAATAAGGAATGAGGAAGCTGATGTGTTGTATTTCACCTATATTTAGAATAAAGGTTGGGAGGAAATATACGAGTGCTGTTAAATACGTGTTTCTTATGAATTGTTCCTTTGAATTAAACAAATAAAAATACTGAGTGGCTTGTTTGTATTCGTATGTCTTAAAGATGAAAAAAAAATACCAAAGTAGACATAAGCCGTTCTTCAATGCTTAAAAGGTTTACTCCACCAAACGGTTCCACTGCTGATTGGAGAAGAAATAATTAGATCAGAGTCATTCTAAAACAATTAATTTCCTAAAATGACCCGAAGGGAATCGAACTTGCGGCCTCTTGTATCTGTTTATACACTATTTTACATAGACGTATAGGCTTATGACTATATTTTCCTAACTTAGGTGAATAATGGTGCAACTCATACGAATTTCCACGAAGCGAGTCGATACACATTAACTCTAAAGCTATATTTAGTATAGGAAGTCTAGTCCGCTATATTTACGTACAATACTAATTGTCCACGAACGACTTTACATTATATAATGTGTGTGTTATGTGTGGTGTATGTAGTGTGTGTATGTGTGTGTGTGTGTGTGTGTGTGTGTGTGTGTGTGTGTGTGTGTGTGTGTGTGTGTGGGTGTCCGTCTGACCGGAAGACGAGTGACATCACAGATTGCCATTACCTCCTGGCTGACGCATGCGCTAGACAGACCACATTAGTTGTTTGTTATCTGTGGTCGATATATTTTTTAAAGTTATAATTGGTGTTTTATGAGGCCAGTTATTGAGTGGAGAATTTTTATTTATTAAGTTTGTTGAGAATTTTAAAGTAGATTAGGTTTTGCTCGTCGGTATAGAGATATTCCGAAACCAGACTGTAGTTGTGTCAAGACTGTTTGCGGCACATTAACTGATTGTCTAAAAGGACAGGGTTTTAACTTTGTCCCCCAATACGGAGAAAGGCCATAAACAATTTAAAAAGCATTACAACCATTTCTCGAAAATTGCAATGTTTGTTCAATTTGCAAAGAAAAAAACATCTGCAACGTAATACTAGACAAAGCAACCGAGGTACCGTTGCAAAATGAGGAACAGAACCATAAATTTGCTAATAAAAAGTTTTGTGTTACGCAAAAAACCGCGAAAATATGCCGCCGATCTTATTCAAAAAGCATAAGCATCGTTTAAAAAAGGAACGGTACAGTTAAGTTCTTTTTTATAGTCGGGGGTGTACTGCTACCGGAGGCAGGTAGGTTTTTTTTAATACCCGTTTAGAAAAATTGGGTTAAATATTTTTTGTTTGACAGATGAACCGGGCAAGGTGAGCGGTGTATGGTTACGGAAACCGCTGTTTTTTCATTGCATGACCCTATTAACTTATTTTTTTGGCAAACATAATCAGTTCATATGTTTAGTTCCAGTTTTCGAGTGCAGCAAAAACCTTACCAGTCAGTCGGCCATTTTTTCGCGCTGTTATATTATAGTCAGTAGAGGGGGCCCCAAAGTAACAGTGGCCGAGCGGGTCGTGTCTGTTTGTCTGTATGTGTTGTGAAACCTAATAGCCTTGCGCCGCGGTTGAAGGCCGGCCAAAACTGCGCGCGCGGCCCCACGCCCAGATGTGCCCGATTTAAAGAGCATTGCACGCATAATACATAACCGATAAGATTACTCCTCGATAAAATACTGATATCCCGCCGCCTATCGCAAAACACCCAAATATGTTTTGTCTAATACACCTGAGATACGGATTCAACACTTCCATTCATTTCACACAAAAGAATAATGAAACGATTGAAAGATGTGTTAATTTGTTAGTGTAAATTCATCATAAACATTTTTGTTTTGTGAGGAAGTTGTAAAACAGTTTATAGATTACCAATAGACGGTGGAGTTTTGGCTGTGTTTATTTATTTTTGGAATTCTAAAAACGGATGCGTTCACGTCATTTGAATACTAAAAGTGCATACAATAAAAAACGAATGCAACAGAATCTGTTTTTCATATTCGTCTCTTTCCGATGTTCAAAAAATTCTTTAGAATGACAGAGATGGACAGAGCAGGAAGCTATTCAAAAAAAGAACAACCCTTCCTCACCCTTTGGGGACATTCTATTGTTTACATTACGACGAAACATCATAAATGTCTTGTTAGACACATTAATTTTGACTCGAATAGTGTTGATTACAAAGTTTAAATTCTATTAACGCGTCGTGCCGTTAAAACGAATATTAATGGGAAAGGATTGAATATAATTCAAAATCATTCTTTTTTGTAAAACATTTGAATTTCTTCGAACAGGTAGCGGCCAGTGTGATTGGGTCTATTAGCTCGCGATAGGTATTTTATAGAGACGACACACGTTACTATTATTGGGTATTTTAAATCAACACGGTCTATGTTATGTCTACATAACTAATTTGCTGTAGTTGTAGATAATAATTTATGCAAATTTTTGTGGGAACAACGACCTGTGCGGTGCGTCCGGGTTAAGACTTGTTATTTGAGATATTACTACCTAGGTTTATTATCGGTGTTGATTTCGAAACTTTAAGAGTAGTTTGAGATACTTGACAAGTTGAAGATTCTTCTGGTTTGGTGTTGAATAAAGTGTTAAGAGTTATTCCTCGTATGGTGGTCGGGGTTGTCGCATCCGGAGTCGATCACGTATAAATAATATTTTTTATGCACCTTTCACTTCCGACCTGCGCGGGCGCAGGTATCACGCATTTCTCCGGGAAGAGCATTTTGATAGCCCACGTTATTTAGCAGCTGCATACAGATATTGTTTCCTGGATATCCTTTGAATATGTATGGGAAAGATGAGTTTTTGTCGCCGATGTGATTGGTTTTATTAAGAGGTTATGACATGTGCACCTGCGCAGCGCGTTCAAAGAACATTTCACCTTTCTCCGATTGACTGAACTATGTAGAAACTTTATACCTCTGAAATGCGCACGATTTGCATAGTTGCGGTGTGAAGGTATTACTGATGACGAGGCATTTTTATATGATCTATTAGGTCGCAGTATCACAAATGCAAAAAGGCAAAATATATCCCTTAGCCTGTGTTCTTCGCGAAGTTATATCAAGAAGTGTTCCATGATTAAATATTTATTTTATTAGGTCGGCTCGGTCTCAATACTTTTTCACGATAAACAAGAAATGGGGTCAGATCGTTAATATCGATCTATTTCCCGATGTCGGCACAGATACGTCGCATACTCTACTACAGACAGACATACAGGCAAACACGTATTAGTACATGTCTAGCCGACGGGAAATAATTGTGAGCTTTGATAGCGTTGCGAAATATTGGCTAACAAATCCGTGAATCCAGTGTGATTCATTTTTATAATTAAATTTGTTAAAATTCCACAAAAAAAATGTCAGAATATATTAACTTGTTTCATGCTTTGACAGAGATAAAGGATGTAATGTTATGAGAAATTGGACAGTGAGTAAGTGGGAGAATGTAGAAGTTTGACAGATATAATGTTGCGCTTAGTCTTATAGTGAGCATTAAATGCATGTTGAACAGAAAAAAAATCTGTCGATATAATTTCTTTAGTAGTTGAGTTTAAAACACATAATAACGGGTTCTTACCGCGTTTAATGGGGTTTATGTGCTTTAATTATGATAATAACCGCGTAAACTTAAAACAATGTATAGTTGAGTTTAGTTTGACTTTTTGTTGTACTTGATTAATGGTAATTAGGGAACGATAATTTGACTATATAATCACTGTGATTTATTGAACCGTGGTAGGTTAGTTGGAAGACCGCTTCACTCGCACTGTGAGATCACAGGTTCAAATCCAGCTCGGGCCGAAACAAACGAATTGATTATCACGCGCTCAACGTTGAAGGGAAATATTGTGAGGTCAGACAAGTCTCTTGTGTGAAAACCGAACTTGTCAAATCTTCAGGTTAGGTAATCGGACCCTGAGAAAAACCATAACGTTTGAGAGACGATGGTCACTGTAATTCATTATTTTATAATCTTATGACGCCAATAATAAGGCCTTTTGAGCTTTTTGAGAGCGTACGGTTCTACCTACCTCTATAAGGACAATAAGCGCGAGTTTACGTATGTAACTCTACCTCTAACTAGCGTGAATTATATCCCAAATAGTAAAATCTAGGTCCACCTATATAAAGGCTAGTTATCTAGATGCTACCCGTAATTAAGGCGTTGTTTTGATTAACATGTAACATAACATTAAAAAAACAAATGGCACGTAACTCGACACGTCACCGGATCGTGTTTAATCTTTCCGGCCGAGCTCGCCGGGCATCGAACCCTAATACCGCGAATCGAGAGCCATGCGCAAGCGCTGACTAGGACTAATATAACGCTGTTATGTGCCCTTTTTGTCTGTTTGTTGCGCGAATTGGTAATGTTTTGATATACAATTGTAATATTATTGGTTTTAGGGCTTATTACACCTACCTGATCGACAGGCTAGATTCGTCAAGAGCACAGGTGGTTATACAATGTTTTAAGTTTACGCGATTATTATCATAATTAAAACACATGATAACGGGTTCTTACCGCGTTTAAAATAAGGATATGAGACTCCCGATATTTCGACACTGTTGCAAGTGCCATGATTGAGATTGGAGTGGAGTAGATAGATCCATAACTTTCTACGGGCAGACATATCTGTCTACCCTCTTTTTTGCCGCTTGTTTATGTATTTGTACGCGGTAAGTACCCGTTATTAGTGTTTTAATCAGGTTGGTTACCATGGTTACTCGTCACCAACTCGCTCGAGATCGTGGTTACCATGGTTACGTCCCGCCGACTTTGCTAATAGCAAATGACTACACGATCTGATCGGCAAACGGTAGTTGGTGGGGAGTGACCATGGTAACCACCAGTGACTTGACGCATCTAGCCTGTCGATTAGGAAGGTGTAATAAGCCCTTTTATTAAGCTTCGTAGCTGTTATATTTTATTGGCGCTTTTGACGAGGATTGGGTGTATATTCTATACACCTCTATCTAACCCTTTTGGAATACGGGTGTAATGATATGTTATGCTTGTTGTGGCGAAACAGACTATTAGTTTGATTAAAACAATATTTTGGTAGGTTTGCATATTTGCAGGAGTCCTAGTACGGATTTGAAATAGACTACTCTTTGCGCCATCCCACACGCGTTATACAGAGTAACTTACTGCGGGGCGGAAGGCAAGCGATGTCTTTTTTGTTTTTTTTTTTTATTTATTTATTTGCAGTGGGACGTTGAGGGCTATTAATAATAATAATAATAATATTAATTTATTTTTTTTGTCGTTAATTTAATGTTTGCAATAAAGAGTTTAATTCTGTTCACCCGGCAACGCTGACCGGGTCAAACTTGTGTCGGGAATGCAAAATTATTTTACACAAAACTGTGCTTTGTTTCCGCGTTGTGTCAATGGTCACGATGTGTGTTACTGCACTCGGAACTGCAACGTGCGCGATTATTGTCTACACAATGCAACTTTTACACTGACATATTTGATTTGTACATACATATGTCGTGGCCAGATCTTAGAACTGATCATTTCATTATGTGCTCGATCATTTCACGAAATAGTCATATTTCATGAAATAGAAATTCACACGTTGGCCAATGAGCACAAAACGTTTAACGATATGAGCAACTAAATGCATGATTACTTCATGATATGGCCAAACTTTGGCAATCATATCGTAAAATTAGTAACATTATTCACCGGTAGTGGCGCTGGTGTCAATTATATTTAAAACTTGATTGACATTATAATCGATGAATCAATGTAATTGTACAATTTTTCATATCGAATAGGTACATAATTTTGAAACTAAGAAATTAATCGACTATTCGTATTTTTAACGACACCGCCTGCATTAACGATATGGCCAAACCTATAGTTTAAATTACATTTACGACAATCAGAACAGTCAGCACGAAAATAAATATATCTATTTCGCATCAAATACTCATTGCTATAATGTTACAGTCATAAATAAAAAAAACTTCTTTTGTGTGGGTTGAGACTGAGAGGTTAATGACCGACTTCATCAACCCTCGCGCCAGGGTTACTATCGAGCCGCTAAAGGCTGACATGGCACATGTAACATGTGTGTACCTAATAAATAGCTAATTGTATGTATCATGCGCACGTTCTTCATAGTTTTGTGTATATTTCCAATTAAAGTCTATTTTTGTTCTGTATGTAACTGTTGTGTTTATGATGTAAATAAAGTATCAGCTGTTTTCAATTTCCGAAACAGTATTTTCCTTCAAAGTTGTTGGTAAATTGACTGAGGAATCGGCTAGTCGGCTAAGACCGTGGGTAGACACATCTCTTAGTAATGATGAAGTATGGTGTTGGGATGTTAACAGCCTTTGTGGTCTAGTGGTTAGAGCGTCAGGCTCTCGATCTGGAGGTCCGGGTTCGATTCCCGATGGGAACATGGTCGAAATCACTTTGTGAGACTGTCCTTTGTTTGGTAAGGACTTTTCAGGCTTGAATCACCTGATTGTCTGACAAAGTAAGATGATTCCGTGCTTCGGAGGGCACGTTAAGCTGTTGGTCCCGGCTATTAGCCGTAAAAATACCTTCACCAACTCGCAGTGGAGCAGCGTGGTGGAGTATGCTCCATATCCCTTCCGGTTGATTGAGGAGAGGCCTGTGCCCAGCAGTGGGACGTATATAGGCTGTTTATGTATGGTGTTGGGATGATGATCATATAGTTAATTATGTACAGATATATATGATTATTGACATGAACCACACAGATTGGTATTCTACCTCACAACCCACACGATAAGAAAAAGAAAACATTAACCGGGCACAAATCCTGAATACCACGTGATATCAATTATTCCAAAGTTCCAAATATGAATTCAAACTCATAAATGTAGGTAGGATATGTCTATATTTCCTATGTATTGAAATCACTGGAATTATTATAATTCTCATAGATTTTTTTTATTATTTCTCTGTAAAATAATCAGAGAATAAAGTATAAAATTCCAGTTGACAACGCGGAGATGTCTGACGAGTAAATGGAATATGAAGCATCTTCCCTCCGTCTAGCTTACAATTGAGTTTTTACACAATTCTTTTAAATTAATAAGTTGCATGTTTTCTGAGCTATACATATACAAGATTCGTAGCCTAGGGAACAAAACTTAGAATTTACCTTCGAATGTTGAAAAAGAGAGTTTTTTTTGGTAACTAATCACGAAATGTAAGTTAAACTTTTTTGTTTACGATATCGTACCTTTTAAAAAAAGATCATTTTTTTTATAAGCGGCATGTTGGCCTAAACCAAATTTTCCCGATTTAAAAAAAACTCGTTGGAAAGATGTTCTAAATCTGAAACGGCTGCATTCTTTTCCGAAACAATAGCGTATTGTGCGGCGCGCACGCACATTATCTTGTTTACTATATTTGTGAGTATACTATACGGTTTACACTCAATTCTGTGACGATTCCATCAAAATATCGACACTGAAGTGAGATAGACATAACATCTGCCGACGGTTGTCTAGCCATCAACTAGTGGTCATTCATTTTTGTTTTTTCCTAAGTACCATGCATGTTACTTTACAATCAAAATTGCGATTATTATAATGACTATATATACTACATATCTCCACCAACCCGCAGTGGAGCAGCGTGGTGGAGTATGCTCCATACCCTCTCCGGTTGATGGAGAGGAGGCCTGTGCCCAGCAGTGGGACGTATATTGGCTATTTATTATATACTACATACATATACAAGTAATAAGAGTTACTGTTACTTTCCATTTTTAATGTCCAGAAAAAGATTTTTAGACTTGACACTGATCTAACATTCTTCTTTTTATCGTGTGGGTTGTGAGGTGGAATACCAACCTCAATTTTTACCAAACATTTTTTTCTAAAAACATATTCATATAGGTACATTAAAGTATGCAATTAACAGAATACTAATAAAATATTATATGACGTTTTTTATCCAAAACAAGAATACTTAAAAGCAATACCGAAAATTAAAAAAAGACAACATTACATTAAAAGCAAAAAGAAGCAGTTATAATTTTGTAATGAAAGGATTCCGAAGGCAGCGTAGCGTGTCCGTAGCGCCGTTACGCTCGTAGCTCGTAGCAAGCGTTCACTTTCGTTCAGAGGCGATTTTCATAAAGTCTACTTTACTACAAATTACAATTAGCCTATTTAAAGGTTTAATGGTAATTCCAACTCTAACTCAATATATGTTAAAATAGTAAATAATATGTGTGAGAATGTAGGTATAAACACAAATCCAATTTCTTTTGCTCTAAAAAAATACTTAAAAACCTTGAAAGTCTAAAGTTCATTAATTTTCTGATTTCTGAAGCCTTTTTCAAATTGTAGTTAGGTATGTTTTTATTTTCTCATTGCAAGTTTCAAAGCGGAACGTAAGAATTGAAATTACAGCAAACGAGAATAGTTTGCAGCATCGCTGAAATTCCGTTTAATTACCATCCAGTTAGCATACTTGAAGAAAATGTAAAATCTAAACATAGACAATTTAAGGAGCTCTTGACCGGCTTTTGTAGTTTCCATCCTTGGCCAAACGAGGAGTTTCTAAGAGTTTGAGAACTTTAAACTTTGCCGGTGAAAGAGAGCCGGTAAAGTTGACTTACTGTATCTTTTGATGAGAGACTTCTTGTAGGCCTTGCCGGTGGCGTCGTCGGAGGGGCTGAGCCTGCCGGCGGAGTCGTCGGACTCGGTGCCGGAGTCCCGCGCCGCCAGGTACTCCCGCGACTGCCGCAGGATCACCTGCGCCCGCACATAGTCCGCCGGGTCGGCAAACGAGTGCCGAGCGAAATCGCGCACCGATATCTCCTTCCTAGTGTGCACTGTCAAGTCCAACGGCGCTTCATTATCATTGTCCATCTCAACTTCGTCCTCCTCCGGTTTAGGAGACAACTCCTCAGGGTACACCTTCCTAGCAGCCAAGGTGCGCGGCTCGGAGTCGGCACTGAGAGCCCTACGATCGGACATCGGCGACCGGCGCGCCTCCAGCCCGGCGCTCGCCGGTCTCGCTTCCACTGCCATCATTGTCAATTTTTTTACACAAACACCATAATCACTCCAGTTATGTCATATAGCGTAATGTAGTGTCGTCACGCGCGTCGCGTCCGCCGGCGTTCGCGTTGAATTGCGGACTGATGTCCCAGTTTCTCGCGATGAGTTCCACTGACTCGGTGAGCTCGCTTCGGCAATGTTCGGCGCGCGTCGGCCACTTTCGTTTTCATGCCGCGGCGCTGTGTGCGTGCGGCGCGCACACTCGCGCGCGCCTCGGTTTTGAAACAGTGTGCGGCGTGTGAGTGTGTGCGAGCTTTTTCCACTTTCGTCTCGGAGCTTTCCTTCATTTTCCGAGTTACCTAACAGGTTTTCACTAACTCCAGCTTGTTAATTAAATATATTGCCGGTGTGACTGCCGGAGCTTGTAGGTCGCTTGTTTGTTTTTAATTAACTGAATTTTAAGGAAAATTTTGCTGAAAATGTTTTATCACTATTATTGGCAGTACCAAACTCAATCAAGGTGGTAATTTTACAAACAATTTCTTTGACAGGTTTCTTTTGAAGGCGTTAGAAACATCTAATAGGTAGGTGACTCGTAATTTTTTTTGCAGGTGTTGCGGTAAAATAATTTTATAACGATTGTGTATAATACATAGACATAGGTATTGGGTATAACTACTCGGTCGAGATATACCTACCGATATTACACAAAAACTTTTAACAAAACCATTAAACATTCAAAAACATGATTTTTATATAAAGAGTATCAATAAACCGGAACGCTTGAGACAATCACTAATGCCATATCTCCGTTTTGCGTAACAAACCGCGTAAACAATTTGTGTTTTTTATCTAACGCCGGGGCATTGACCGACTTTACAAATGTTGCGCGAGCGCCGACCACGTGACACAGTGACTCTGCCAGCTTAGCCTGAGCTGCGGTCGCCCGCGCGGGCGGACACATACACTAGATAACAGAGGAGCTAGCTTAACAGCCGCAGGTCAAGTTTAAGTGGTCGTAAATAGATAGGGTACCTACGAATGTAGAGCCAATGTCACTCGTTGGTTGGTCTAAGATAATTTTGGTTGTTTTACGGATATTTACAAGTGGAATGAGGAAATCTTGTTTGTGTAATGCGCGGCGTGCTTCTGTGTGTGTGTGTATGTGTGTGTGTGTGTGTGTGTGTATGGCGGGATGTTGCAATTGTTTAATTGGTAAGATCATTAATGGGAATACGCGAGTTCCGGGATATAGCGTGTGCGGATATAGTGTACAGCATGGTGTAAGAAGACCAGGTACGCTCAATCCCATGACAAGCCGCCATTGCTAGCCCATTGATGACGTTAGTGTTACCATTCAATAAAATTGGTATCTCCATCGTTTTAAGGATGTAAAATTTATTATTGAAGATAAAGTGAATTACTGACTAATACAATACAATACAATACAAATACACTTTATTGCAACAAAATAAAAAGAAATAATTACAAAAAGTCTCTTAACTAAGTACATGGCAAATGGCGGCCTTATCGCTTAAAGCGATTTCTTCCAGACAACCATAAGGTGAGGAAAAAGGTAAAAAAAATAATAATTGAAAGATTGCGGGTACAAACTATGCATACAACTTAACAACAAATACATGCAAATAAATATATAACATACTTACAAATATAATATATACCTAACCTATATACATAACCTAGCATATATACCTACTTATATAAATAGTACACACAAAATACCTAATAATAAGCAACTGACTAATGTATTTAATTACTTTTATTTGTCACATATATAAAAGTCATTAAAACTGTACGTGAATCTTTTACTAAAAGTAAAACATTTCCTTCCAAAGTAAATTAAAAACATTGGACGTGGGTAATTTATTTTTCACCAAATGGCAACGCAGGGTTGGATGACGTCAGCTGGGCTAACCTTGAAATGCTAGCTGTCAGTTTTGGGCATACCTGGTCTTCTTATACCATGGTGTGCAGTACAGTTGATTAACCCGCCACAGATAATAATTATAAATGTAAAATAGGGTCAAGTTCAAAGATATAATTTTATTTTAGCTACTAAAATAATTTACCGATTATGTAAAAAAATATGTTTCAAACTGTAACTATGTTCCCCACTGAAGAGAATTTTTTTTGAGTTTGATGTTAGCGCCATATAATGATTGTCGACTTTATAAGAATATTATCTATTTATTTATAAATACGCTTTTTATCTTTATACATACATTCATACATAAAATACGCCTATTTCCCACCGGGGTAAGCAGAGACTATGGAATCCCATTTGCTTCGATCCTATTTCTATCCATTCTATATTTTTTTATCTTTATATTCATGAACAATGTCTTTGAGGCGAAATTAAGTAAGTAGTTAAAATAAATATAATAAAAAAAAATAGTCTTACATTTTGTTCGTCATTCTCTCGAATGTCAAGGGTGATGATAGCGAAACGACAGAATCAGATAAACGTGACACTTTAGGTATCAAAATGATAATTATATGTGGTCCGTTTGCTCCACCTCAACGGTAGCAGAGGTGGAGATGGGAGTCATCGGTAAGGCAATGCAGGACGGACGGGGCAAGTCACAGGGACTGTAACCTGGAATCTGAGAGCTCCCACTCCCGTCACTGCGGGGCGGAAGGCAAGAAGGAAACCACTGCCCTATATTTTCCTAAAAAAGTAGCATGGAGAATGCTACACCGACAAGAGCATGGCTTTTAAGTTTAAAAGCTATAATGATAATCGTCCGTTTGCACAGACATTAAAAGGATAGTTCAAATCAAATCACATCAGAACTTAATTTTAACAACCAGACATAACACATGGATACAGTATAAATTGGGCGGCCTTATTGCTCTAAAGCAATAAGAGAGATAGAGATATATATTTAGTTAGATAGTTCTGTGCCTAAAAAAACCGCAAGTGCAACCTTCACTTGTCTAGCACATATCTCCTCGCTGCCAACCCTAAAAGGATCCCTTTAGGGTTGGCACTGAGATGATAAGAGCTTGAGGATGTTTGTTATTGTTTTATTGGGCTGTAAGCTGCGCACAGGCATCGGATGTCGCGCGGGTCACGTTATCGTATCTGTGATCATCGGGCGGACATTCGCCCTGCCCTCACTTACGTAATTACACATTACTTATAAATATTGTGATATTCTAATAAGATCTGTTATTTTTATTACTAATTTATTGATGAACAGCCTCCGTGGTCTAGTGGTTAGAGCGTTAGGCTAACGATCTGGAGGTCCAAGTTCGAAACCCGGTGGGGACAAGTCACAAAAATCACTTTGTGATCCCTAGTTTGGTTAGGACATTACAGGCTGATCACGTCATTGTCCGAAAATAAGATGATCCATGCTGCGGAAGGCCTCGGTTACTAGTTACTGATGTAAGTGAGTAATCGTCACATGAGCCATGTCAAGGGCATTTGACGGCCCAATAATAACCCTGTTTGGGTTGATGAGGTTGGTATTCCACCTCACAACCCACACGATAAGAAGAAGAACAAGATTTCAGTTAACGCTTTCACGGGCAGAGACCATGGGTCATTGATGGTTGATAACAGATAGTATGACACCGTGGAATCGGAACGTCATTAGACGTTCTGCCCTTGAAAGTGTTAAAAACTGTTACAGACCAAATTTTCCGACTAACATTCGCATACCCGAACACGCGACCGTGTCCTGCTCATTATGGTCCACACTAAAGGCGGTCCCCGCGGAAATCACATATGAACCAGTTTTACTGTCTGACCTGGATTAGCTTTTAGTCTAGAGTTATTTTATCACACATTGTACAATAGGGAACAGTGGACAAGGAAATTTAGGAGACCGTTTTAAAATGGGGTGGGAATACTGCGATTCTTGGCTGCTAGATGGCGATACATGGCAATTAAGGAATTACAGCAACTGGAACTAGTTAAGAGAGAAAGAGGTTGTTGCTGTTAAGAGCTCCCATGAAACAGATTAAAGAGAAGGTGAACGTCGTGTCTTATAAGGAAGTGAAAGAATTGTCCTTTGGTAGACAAGAATGGAGAATGCTACACCGACAAGAGCGCGGCTCTTAAGTTAGTGACGTGATGGAACTGGTTAATAACAATTGCAATTAAATAGTCAATGAAATATCCATATTCCTCCTAATGGACCAGCATCATAATAATAATAATAATAATAAAAAACTTTATTCAGGTATACGCCTATATCCCCAATTGGAGTAGTTAGGGATTCATCGCATGAAGATCCAGTTTTCCACAGGGACCGCTTACCTAACCTGAAGATTTGATAGGTCCGGTTTTTTATCGAAGCGACTGCCTTTCCCTTCCAACCCCAGGTCACATACCTCCGAAAATGCATTTCTTGAGAATGAGGGTTTCCTCACGATGTTTTCCTTTACTTATATCCAAACATGAATTCTAAAACTCTGTCAGATTCGACAATCATTGGTTTAGGCCTGTGCTGGATTCGAACCTGCGACCTCAAAGTGAGAGCAAGCCTTCTACCAACTCTGCTACTACGTCTCTGTATAACTAAATAAAATAATTAGGTATCACAGAAATCCACCTGTTTGCTCACAGATCGATTAATTATTATTACTTAACTATTATTTCTTACTCAGAATGAGGACTAGTTTTCCCCATTGTTATAAGTTAGAAGTCCCATGCGTCGGCGGCTATTTCATCCTTATGTTGTGAATATACCACCAATCCGCACTAAACGTTTCGCATCTACATTTTTGCCGTTGTCTGATTATCCAAATCGTTGTAATCTGGGAGTTTTCAACGCTAGAGTGAATAGGCATTTGCTAGGTAAGCGTGATCCACCCTAGACCACATCGTCACTTATAAAGGTGAGATTGTGGTCAAACGCGAGCCTGTACTTTTGATATTTGCATGCTAATAATAATTAGTAGGATAGAGATTCAGTAACACTGACTTATACCATATTGCGACTCTGTACTATCTAATCTAAGCGAATAAATGATTTCTGATTTCTATTCTTTATTTAAAAACAAAACCTACCTAACCACCTATGTTCCTTGCGACGATAGCTTCTTGTGAATCTTCGCTCGAGTAGCTCGTATTTTTATATGAAATATATGATTATTATAATAATAATTAGAACCAAATTCATGGAATCTATATTGGTGTTTGAACGGGAAATTGGAAAGGAAAGCCTGTTTGCTACTTAATGAAATAGATTTTCTGGAAAATTGGTTTTAGAATTAGGTCTTTTAGTATTATGTTTGAAAATTGTAGGCAACACTAACAATGAAATATTATTTTTTATTGTGGCAACTTGAAGCTCTCTCTCTTCTTGTAACGCCGCCCGAATGTACGTAATATGCGTGTGTCGTGTGCAAATAAATTATTATAATTTCAACAACTTCTTTTAACTGCGTACGGTCACGAGCATTAATATGTATACACTTTGGTACCATGTCACATTAACTTTTTAGACAAATTGAACTATAAGTCTCACTAAATGTCAAATGTGTTAGTGCGACAGAGTCCTAAAGTGGGTACATTATATTGCTCATGACTGTACTACCGCAGCCCCGAACTTAAATGGCTATAATTGAGAAAGAAAGAAAGAAACATTTATTACTTCCGGACACCACAGACACAGACAGACAGGTGCATTACATTTAACACAGGACAGAAATCACACGGAAATCGATAAATACACAGAAAAAAAAACCAAAACAAATAGAAAAATAGAGTGAGAAACAGAGAGAACATAGTGGTGAGCTTATAATGTTTTTTCTTTACATATTATATTGGCCCTGATTCCTGCAGACACCTCCTAATTTTACTTTAAGTTATACTTGTCATTTTCTTATCCACCGAATACTTATATCATTTTATCATAGACATTTCATTAGAAAAAGTGTTTGAGGATATCCCTCCTCTACGCAGCATAGATTTTTTCTTTACTCCGATCATAGATGAATCTCCGTATAGGGACACTCTCCGTCCCGCACCAACCCGAGGGGCACTTTGGTCTATTTAAGCCGTGAGTTAGAAACCTATCTGTCTCGCTCGCACGCACGGGGCAAGGCGACACGCGGTAAAAACGAGATTTTTGTAAAAGAAAAAGCCCCTTTACCAGTTTTTTTTCTATAAGTAGCCTAATTTATGTACCACTGCTGGGCAAAGGCCTTCTCTTTCCAACCCTCCCTTGGGCATTGTTACCTTTACCAGTACCAAAGAAATATTTTATCTAATTCACTCTAGTACTCTCGTTAACAGAATAATCTCCGTTGAACTCCCTTGTTGTATTTTTTTTTCTCCATCGCGCCTTTCCCTGCTAAATAACAACGGCTTAATGCTCCTTCGCGGTAAAAAGTCATACAAATGTTGGCGATTGCGTAAATCTGATCGTATTTAAAAAAACAAATCGTGCGACGGTGGCGCCATCGCGCGATTTGTTTTTTACAATACGATCAGATTTACGCAATCGTTAACATTTGTATGAATTGTCTGCCGAATTGGACAGCTGTCCTCATCTAGAAATTGCCTCTTTATCTATTTAAAAACGATTCTAATAAGATTCATCATCATCAATTTAAGAGCCACGCTCTTGTCGTTGTAGCATTTTCCATTCCAGTCTATCAAAGGCCAATTCCTTGACTTCCCTATAAGACACGACGTTAACCTTTTCTTTAATCTGTTCCATGTAAGCTCTTCTTGGTCTTCCCTTCCTCTCTTTCCTTCTATGATGTTTTTAATAAATTCGTCGTGTCTTAATAAGATTATTCCTCTAATAATAAATGCGGTAAAAAAACCCAGCGGAACTTGCGAGAGCTTGCCAATAAGAACAAGTATGTATCCGATCGATTCAGTGCTTAGATCATCAATCTCTCCGGGCTTCCTGCGCGGGCGCAATTATCTGCGAGTGCGAGTGAGACGAGTAGAGTGCAGCAGAACGTGGCAGAGGGAGAAGGATGGACGAGATGCGAGGTGTCGCGGGTTAGGGCGCGTTCGAATACTGTGCGAGATGATTGCAAATATAAGAAAACATATCGAATATTTCTATATAGGTCACGCTGAGGCGATCTAATTGGAAGATTATTAGACATTTTAACTTTTTTAAGCTTAACTTTAACAAAACTAAAAAGTAATATAATGCCTGTTATAGCATTTAAACCTTTTCCAATGCTAAAAATAACGTAAAAATGAATCGTAATTAAAGTAAATATTGACCACACACTCACAATCATTGTCACGCTTGCTATAGGTACTTATTACGATAACAATTCGCTTAGTCTTATCAACTAGAAAAAAAAAACTCCAATTAGAAAAACATCTCTGAGATAAGGTATGATCGCGGCCTCGCGCACAAGTGCAGTCGTTGGACGGATTCAAGGTTACGCTGTTCGCTGCGCCTGCGCCGCACACAGATGCGTGCGCGCACACACCGGCAAAACTGCTAATTCGCGTACTGTGCTTGCGAAATTGCAAAGTGTAGGTATGTTCTTCAATGTATTGTACTTAAGTATTGTATCTTCAGATAGCTTGGACTATCATTGAAAGCTGGTGGTGAGTATCATCATCTCAGGCCTTTACATCTTTATCAGATGATTCAAACAGCGTTTCTGTGGCAGCTTTTAAAATGGCTGTAAAGTCCAATGCGAGAGCGACAGTAGCGGCCGCACGACTGGCATTGTAGTTGAGGGTTATTAGATGGTACAGGTGGTAAATCGCTCCTCTCACTTCTGTGTCGCCTCTCGCGCTTGTCGGCTAGAGTCTGGAACCAGGTTTTATCGTGTGCTTTGCACCCATCGGCCAAAGACGTCCTCCACTTATTCCGGTCACTGGCCAGGTCCTCCCATTTATCGGGGCTGATCTTAAAACGCGGGCGGGGGTGAGTATCATAATGGTGCCAAATTTAGCTAAATTTCAGTTTGACAGCTCTCATAGTGTTGCCGTCCTTCATTTACAACACGTGCAAGAAAGAGATGCAGCTAGTTTTAGTCCTGTCAAATTAAGTTGGTGGTTATCCGAATCGACACCATTATTTTACTCTTTTACTCGTATGTAGGACTTGTGTAGTTTTTCAGGTAGTTACAGCAGAAACCAAGACTATTAACGGTTCTCAATTACACTGTTGAACGATTGTGGTGATGTTTGATTTATGTTATGTACAGTAATTGTTTTTGAAGAGATGTTCTTTAATTACTTACCGACATTAATATCCGGCAATTGTGTAAAACGACCACACTTACCTGAAACAGAAAAAAAATAGCAATTATAAATATGAAATATTATTATTATTTTATTAAAATCTTATCTTTTTTATCTTTTTATTATTATTTTATTATAATCTATTATTATTATTATTTTTTGTATTATTGATCGATTGATTGATTGAAATATGAAATAAAATAAACAAGTAATGTGATTATGTGAAAATCATTGAGTTTCCAGATGCAAAGGGTTACCAGGTTTATTAGAATTTAAACACAGTTGGCTCGACCATTACGGCGATACGACTCATCACCTATCACGTTGGTCTAACAGAAAGCTCGGTGAGGCGGAGGTACTCAGTTCATCTTGAGGTGCATGTACTACCCCTGATTCGAATGAAGTTTTAAAAAGAATATGATAAACCTGATAGTAACAGATTACTGGCACATCGTCTCAATTGACATTAAATAAAAATAGTAGGTAGTTAGGTAGTCACACTACTATAGTGTCATGGGAAAGAAAAATCTCCCACTCCAGTGGTGCCTAGGGCAACAAAGGGGCTGAGAGGTAGATGAACGACCTCAGCAACCTTAAACATACCTAGATTTTTTTCGAAGTCGCATTTAGCATTAACTACTTGGCCGCACTGAACATAAGTCTATAGTAGTCTATGCTTTCTTTTTTTCTTTTGAGTGACATTTACCATTTGAATAAACGACGACCTCCGTGGTCCAGTGGTTGAGCGTTAGGCTCACGATCCGGTGGTCCCAGGTTCGATTTCCCGTGGGGACTTATCACAAAAAATACTTTGTGGTCCCTAGTTTGGTTAGGACATTACTGGCTGATCACCAGATTGTCAGTAAGATGACCCGTGCTTCGAAAGGCCCGTTAAGCCGTTGGTCTCGGTTACTGCTTAATGATGTAACTACTTACTCGTTACGTGAGCCATGTTAGGGGCCTTTGGCGGCTCAATAGTAACCCTGACACCAGGGTTGATGAGATTGGTACTCCACTTCACAATCCACACGATAAAAGAAGAAGACCATTTGAATAATCGCATGCACCGAGCGTATGTAAGCAGTTACGCGAATTTAGTTTATGCATTAGTTGTAATTGGCATCGATTAGCACAGGAAGACTGGTCTAGCGTTTTTTTCTCATATATTTTTAGTTCTATCTGGACAACTGGTTAGTTGTAGGGTAGGTAATGGTTACATACAGTATGTTGTCAGCCGACACACCAACTATAATGCCGTCTAGGCCCTCCTTTATGTTTCTTCTTTCGTTTTGACTGAGGGACGCTCCACGCTACGTCCCCACCCAATATAGATGGCGCTGTATTAATTTTCTCACCACTCGGGGTACTTAATTAACACTTTCAAGGACAAAACAAGTCACATAAACTCTTTATTTTTCACTTTCCCTCCACCGACTGTAATTGGAATACTATTGTATTTAATTTTATAAATTATGTAATACAAACTGGATATAAAAAAGAAAGGAAAACATGAAACAGTAGTACTAGGGCCCTGTGCTGGGAGGTTTTCTAGCCACGTCTTTCCCTCAGCGTTACAGATTCTGATGTGGTAGTAGTTTTACAGCTAGTTACATAATATGTAATTTAGTTTTTGACGTTCAAAAAGCGCTAACTTTGTAAGCCAATTTTGAAAAATAAATATTTTCGAATTACTTTTGAACGTCTAATGACGTTCCGACTCCAAGGTGTAATACTATCTATTATGAACCATTAATGTCCCATGGTCTCTGCCCGTGAAAGGGTTAACCAAAAATATAATGCAATGGCTGAGGCATATGTAAAAATAAATGTTTATTGATATTTGGATCACATACGTATAGAATTATGTTGCTACCTACATTGCTCCTCTTTATTTTGATCAGAATAATAATGCCTGTTTCAGATGATCTGAACAAAATAAATAATAATTTCGGCGCAGTCGGGTAAATAGGTAATAAGTATAGAAGAAACCTTTAGTCATTATTTAGCTAGTAGATAAAATTATTCCATTCTGAAGTCACACTTTTATTATAATGTTTAATTATTTATCTTATTTTATTATTATTGTTAATGTATGCTCGTCTTAAGTAGGTAGCTACTTGGAACTATCGAGTTGGGGGATTACCCGTTTCATGTGGTAATAGATATAAATTATTGATAAGTATATATTAAACATAGCTGACGGGATGCTATGCGATATCGAGGCAGACCACCAGCCCGGTGGTCGGATGACATTGTGAGGTATGCTGGAAAGCAATGGTTGAGACTTGAACAGGACCGGAAAGGATGGCGTGAAAGGAGGCATATACCCAGCAGGGGGTGGATACAGGCTGAGTAGATAAATTCAAATTCAAAAATATCTTTATTCAGTAGGTAACATAGTTACAGTTTGAATCGTCAATTTTTACATAACGAACGTCTCATCCGCCTAAAACTATTGCAGCTTCTCACAACCTGTATAGCCGGGGAAAAGAAGCTGCAAGAAAAACGTAAGCAAGAAGGTGCAAGAAGGGCCCTAGATGTTCTTTAAAAAAAAAAAATAAACATGAAATATTGTTATATAATTGAGTAATTTAGCTGCCTTATAGCAGTTCTCAGACAGTTAATTCCATGCATTCATATCTTCTAAATAATCACTAACTTCATAATAATCTTTTTTGTAAAGTTTCTGTTTAACTACTGTCTTAAAACAGTTGAAAGACAAATTCTGAATGTCAATGGGAATCTTATTGTAAAAACGTATACATTGCCCCTTAAAAGATTTTGTGATCTTATGTAAGAATGTTTTAAAGACAATGTTTATTTTATGCGGTAGGCTGGAATGGTGTCACTTTTCGTAACTGCATACAAAAGTATTTTTTTGATTGATAGCCGATCATATTTTTTATTTTTTAGCCGACCGGTTTTTAGCTTTCTTGTGATAAGGAATTCCTTGCATGAGAGTCGATATTTGATATTATGCCCTGTAGATTATAATGTACAAGATGACCTTTTAATATACTATCGCACAGCTCTGTGTGTCGTAAAGTTTGTGAATGTGTAGAGTGCAAAGTATGAAATATTTGCTTTATTTTTATGGCTAGCGTTTCGCGGTCACATGGTCCTTCCAACTTCTTTCTTCTATTATATAATTAAATGACACACATTTAAACAATGTCTTTTTTAAATTTGGCCGGACTAATGGGGAGCGCTGAGGGGATCCTCCCCTATTGAGATGATGATGGTAATCATTCTGTTCAGCCAATCTTTACAACGATGAAGGCATGAAATAATTCTACCGATGCTTAGGATTTTTTATTTTATCACAAGGCGATATTCTTCGAGAGGAAGGTAAACAGTATACTTGTATATCAACCGATTATATTGTGAACAATAAAATTAACTTACTATTAGTAACTATTAAATGGCTGTTTCACTGATCAAACACCTATAATGGAGTGTTTGTGGTTACGTCGCCTTGGTAGCGGCAAACATTCGTCAAGTGTCCTGTACATCTTCATAGTTAAGCTGAGCGTCCACTGAACACTTATATCCTCAGTCATATCAGCTATACAGGCGGCCAATCAGCTTTGCGGTAGCAGTCTTCAAGACTAGAAGAAGACGCGATATTGCGTTTTATGAGGATAGTAATATAGTACATTCTCTCTTGTGGTGGAGGATTACCGAACTCATCCTTCATTATGCGCACTGCTAAGGAATGGAATTCTCTGCTGTCTTCTGTATTTCCGAATGCATATAACCCGGGTGCTTTCAAAGCCAGAGTGAACACGCACCTTATGGGCGAGCTCGCGCCATCTTAGGCCTCGTCAATGCCTTCGGGCAAGTCTGGGGCCAAGCAAACCTATCAGAGGTAAAAAATAATCCTGGTGTCAGGGTTATTATTGAGACTACACTCTTACACCAATAACTAGCAACCGGGAACAAAGGCTTAACGTGCCTTCCGAAGCACGGATCACCTTCCCTTCGGACAATCGAGTGATCAGCCAGCAATGTCCTGACCAAACTAGGGCTCGGGTAATGATTTTTGTGGTATACTTATTTTGAATCCCCACTGAGATTCGAACCCGAGGCCTACCGAGATTGCATTACTTATTTTGAAATTCTGACGTTCCACTCGCTTCAATTTCAATTCCTGTCCAGTGGACGCTGGACGAGCAGCCTTAGACTGTTTTTTAATCAGCCTTGGCGTATGAGTGTTGTGGTGTCTATCGCGACTAGGAGTGAATAGAAACAATTATATCATTCAATCGAACTGTTTATAAACTGACCTAGGGTAACCTCGTTCTACGAAGGAAGGTCTTTTCCAATGCAACAACATAGAATCGCGCCTGTATCCGCGAAGGGGTTGCCAGTATTGTATATACATTCATACACAGCGACTCTTCGCCAGCTATGTTTTAGATCCATGCCCTTTCCAACAGTGATTTAAAAAGCTGATTTAAGACTTCATGTGTGCTTAGATAAGTATGTATCTATCTCCTCATTTGTTTGGCTAAGTAGTGAATGCCATTCACGGCAAATCTTCTTTATCTCGTCAAAAAACGGCGTCTTAAAAAGAATAATGAATTCAAGTTACGAAAACGACACTTCGTTTTCCAAATAGAGCTGATGAAATTAATTAAGCAATACTTGCAAAGCTCATTGTCATCACCATCAACAGCCTCGACTCACATCAATCATACTTCTTTTTTTATTGTGACAAGTGTTTGTTACTAATAACGAACCCGCAGCATCCAACGTGCCGTGTCAGATGCTAATAAAATGATTAAATGACACAACACAATCGTCACCCGTTTCTCGCGTCATTTACTAATCACGGATTAAAAACTCCCGCGCAAGAAGTTGGCATGATCCAGTAATCTCGTTATGTGTCAGCCATATTGTGCTCCGTGCGCGTGCGCGTGCGCCTGCGCGCAAAAACTCGACGCTCACACGCGGATAATGAGCCGCGGAATTTTCACTCGCGAGAAAAATATAGAGAGTGAAAACTGTAAACAAACGTGTCGGGACGGTGCGCAGAACAAGTGGTGAACGCAGTGCCGTACAGGTTTGATACACTGCATTACATTAAATAAGACTTCGACTTCTTGTTTATTGTAATGAAGTAAGGAACTGACGTTCTACGTACAAATCGCAGGAAAACACAAAACATCATATACTTTTGACATTAATCTAAAAAGTTTAACTACAACACCATCCCTTAAATCAGGGATATGAGACTCCCGATATTTCGACACTGTTGCAAGTGCCACGATCACGGGAAGACTGATGAGATTGGAGTGGAGTAGGTATAACCCGTTATTATGTGTTTTAATTATGATAATAACCGCGTAAACTTGAAACCCACATTCCCGAAAAATGCGTTTTGGAGGTATGTGACCTAACCTGTATTGGGGTGGTCTTTCCTTCGCGGGTTTGAAGGTCAGACAGACAGTCGCTTCTGTAAAAACTGGACCTGTCAAATCGTCAGGTATCTGTATATGTATAAATCGTTAAGTAAGCGGATCCCGTGCGAAACAGGATAACGCTAGGATGATGATAACGACAATAATAACAATTAACAGTAAACATACGTAGAACCATAAAAGGCATAGAAAACTTAATAAAAGGCTTATCTATTATCCGGTTAATTCATGTCTATCTTCAAAGAAATTATCTATCTATTGGTGAGATCCCTTGGCGCTCCGACTTTCGGTTAAATAGTGCCAAATGCTGTTTGAAACAATGTACAAGTACATCTTGGAATTATTACATATTGAAGTACTAAGACTTGTATCTATTGCAGTCGCACTGCAAGACACGTCTATATAAATTGTGGCTTCCGTGGCCCAGTGGTTGAGCGCTGGGCTCACGATCCGGACGTCTCGGTATCGGATGCGGTAGGGACATCAGACAAATCACTTTCGTGTAGTAAATTTAGCTCGGCGCCGATACGAATTGTCCGTTCTATCATCATCATCAATTTAAGAGCCACGCTCTTGTCGGTACAGCATTTTTCACTCTCCATGCTACTTTTTAGGAAAATTAGGGCAGTGGTTTCCCTCTTGCCTTCCGCCCCGCAGTATTCTGTCTGACGCAAGTGGGATGGCGCCCAGAGTAGTCTATTACAAAGCCATACTAGGACTCCTGTCCTCCGCCTCTGAATAGTACTGACAGTTACTGTCCGTTCTATTCGTAGTAAGTAGTATTATTCTCGTAAAAAAACGAACATATCTAATCGAAACACAGAGTTTTCCTCAAAAACAAAAATGTATAAACAAAAACGAAAACAAAAGCTGTTTAGTCGTCGTTGTGACTGCGCACGCTGGTGACGTGATAATGTCAATGCAAACTTACAATAAAGCATAGCAAAGTGAGGACAACCATTGTTTGGCCGTTCTTAAACACAGCCAGGTGTTTGTGAGGACTAAAAGAGCAGATTTATTGTTAGACGTTAAAACATAAACAGCCTATATACCACTGCCAACATATACCACGATAGAAGATTCTTTATTTTAAGCCAAAGTCCAAGGAAACCTGATAACATTAATCCTATACAACCATGTATCGATTAGCCTTTACATGGCCATATAGCCTCCCTACGGCTGTCCGAGCCAGGATCGCTCAATCAAATCAATTTATCACGTTACAGCCTACAAGCCGAGCCTAATCAAGTTAGTCCTAGACCCGAGGATGAGTCTGGCCCGATAATCTAGAAACATCAACACGGTAATTAGCTGGAAATTTCCTGTGATATACAGGATGTTAGCGACATCGTAAAGAATACTGAGGGGGATGATTCAGATCATGATTCTGAGTTAATATAAAGTGGAATTTCTTGTCGCAAAATTCATGTTTTTTTTGTGTTTTTTTAAATTATTTTAAATTATATACTTTTGCGATGGAATATTTCACTTGATATCAACTCAGAATTATGGTCAGAATCATCCCTCAAAGTTTTCGTTACGATGTCACTAACACCCTGTATTATTTGCGGGGATGTTGCTATTAGATGTGGAGTGAGAGATACTGAGACTGACCGTCATAGAGTGGATAATTTTCTTGTTTTAATGGGGTAAGGCAAATTTGTTGTTGCCATGTTTTAAATAATATATTTTTTACTAGGAGTAACCATTCATAGTTATTGTCAACATTCGAGTGAGACCTTAAACTGACTCTAATTTTTGAGCGCTTATTTTGTGCACTAAAAGGACTTCCTTCTAATCATTTTCGGTCACGGTGAAAAGTCTTCAAGAGTTGCTAGGAGCACCTGAGATGCACACTTATTCTAGCTGACTCAGCTCAGAGATAGAAAGGATCATTCTTCTTCTTCCGTCGTACTGGAAATTGAAAAGGTTATTTTTTTTTCATTAAGGAGTATGCATTTGCGCACGGTACAGCGAACGGGTAGCGCATAGCGGGGCGCAGTTTTTGCGCTTGCCGCGTCCGCGAGCGAAATTGAAAGTGGAAACCAGCGCGAGCGCAATTATGACATTGTTCGCGGGAGAAAAACGCGCATCGCGGGGAAACCGCGCTATCTTCGCGATCGCTGCGAAAATGCTGTATTGTTTAATTATTGTCTGTTGTATATGGCGATCTATTCGGTTTCTTAGGTGCAACCCGAACACGAGAGGTTGTACTGTTTTACTCTGTATGTGACTGTAATTTGTATATTTTGTATCCCATTTTGTTTTGGTGTCACTTTTATAACGAGGATTTGGAATCTATTGTTAGATCCTGATTATAGACGACATTTAGGGTATTGTAATTTGAAACCTTTATGTTATTTATATGAATAAAACCGTTATTATTCATTAATCGAGGGAAAGCCTGCAGTGGCCTTCACTTGTCCGAACAAGGAGAATTACCGACCGAAGAAAATTCAGTCCGCAATCGTCATTCAAATATTTTAACCTCCTAAGGTCGAGACATCACGAATTCTAGATACAATATTTAAATAATGGGGTTTGGATTAAAAAAACATTCGGTCTCACGTCTTCAAAAAATTGTAGTAACCTTATAGTGACAACCATGAAAGAACCTTTTTGAAGAATCACATTCTAATGTGTTTTTCAATTTCTTACAATTAATTTCATTCCTGGTCTCTTCTTCTTCTTTGCGGTTGGCGATCGATATAAATTTTTTGCTGACCAGTAATTGGCCACGCTTACGGCATTGTCAGTGGCTTTGTCAAATTCTTTAATAGTGCAGGTGTTAGGGCATTTAGGACAGCATAAAAGGTGAGCCTTAGTTTGTGGTGACACCACACTCGCACTCATCGCAACCATCAACCAAGTATATATTATTACCATGTTGCTGGGGTATTCCTGGTATATATTGAGAGAACAAATTTTGACCTCAGTTGAAACTAGTCTATTGCGTTTGTTACCAATAATCAGATCCAAATATTACTTTAAAAGCGCTTACTTGGTTTTCAACCTAAAGCGACGATATATGAATTGACTGTAAAAGTTAAAGAGATAATTGGCTATTGAAGATTTACATGAATGTATGTATATGTATGGCACAACTGAGGAAAGTTCATCAAGAGTCTGGTATAATGTTACTGAGTAAAAACATAAAGAAAGTGTTCACACCTTTGTTAATTATACGTATAGTAGTCATAGTGTTCAGCTGAAGTTGCTTTCTAGACAGGCTAGTGTTCAACTTATACGCATTCCCGTTAGAGATAGTCATACAAGGAAGAACATTGGATGGTTTTTTTATCGCGGAAGTCACCCCTTGAGGGGTTGGATTATGGGTAGAAAAAAAATAACGCTGTTGGAGTCTCGGGCGGAAAGGCTATTTGACACCTTAATCAAACGATTTATACATTTTAACGAAACGTCACAACGAAAATTTTGTATTGACTTTTTATGGAAATACTGCCCTACTGATATCATCAATAAAAGCAGTCAACCATGGTACTCATTGTGAATTCGTAATTAAAATTCGAAAATAATTCCAAAAGAAATATAATGATTTTTGATAATCGTAGACTGGCTTCTATTTCTAGATTAGGCTTACATATATATGTCGCAGGGACATGATAAAAACGGGAATTTGATCAAATCACGGAAGATGTTAAAATAACAACGCGATTTAATCTTTTCCCTAAACAAATCTAGTGAATTGAAAAAATCCCTAAATTGATTCAGTGAAATGACAAAAATAATTTTGCTTTGCTATTTTAAAGGTTTATTTGGTAAGATATACCTGTATAATTATGATAATCAGGTGTGTGTAAGTCCCGTTTTTATCATATCCCCGCGACATATATATTCACGATAGAAGAATATGTAGATTCGAACATTTTAAAAAAGTAAGACCGAATGTTATTTTTTTTAATCCAAACCCCATTAAAATTTATCACTGACCCAGTGAAGTACCTAAATTGCTGTTGTTAAGAACTGAATATTTTGGAGACGTACAGGGAAGGATATCCGTTCCGTGGTAGCCCAGTTGGTAGAACGCTTGCCACTCCAAGGTCACAGTTTGGAATCCAGCACAGGCTTAAACCAATGACTTTCGAATTTGTTTCTGACTTCATGTTTGGATCATAAATTATAGAGCACGAAAAAACGCGGTGAAGGAAAACATCGTGAGGAAACATTTTCGGAGGTATGTAACCTAACCTGTATTGGGCTGGTTTTCCCCTCGCAATTTGGAAGGTCAGACAGGCAGTCGCTTCTGTAAAAAATCGGAGCTGCGCAAACTTCAGGTTAGGTACGCGGTCAGATGATGATGACAGGGAAGAATATATTTATCTATAAAATAGGCTTTTAGCAAAACTAAAGTTGACGTTCTCAAACGTTCAGCTCACGTAAACAGACGTCGTTATTATAAGTAACACTTTCACTCATATAAATGAGTTTATCTCCACAGGCTTTTGGTCCTAGACAAGGCCCTTCCAAGGCCACTGTCTAGACTAAAACCTAGGTCTTATTCACGACCTAATTACCACCTTGTCTTGCTTACATATTTAATTTGGAATGCTATAGCTTTGGGATGTCAACAATGTCTACATTATTTGGACAAGTCTAGCGGGGTGTAATTTTACCTGCTGCTAATTATGTTCGAAACTACATCTTCTATCGTGTGGGTAGTGAAGTGGATTATCAACCTCAGCATCCCTGGTGTCAGGGTTATTATTGAGCCGCCAAAGGCCCCTGACATGACTCATGCAACGACTACGTACTTACATCAGTAAGTAGTCACCGGGACCAACGGCTTAACGTGCCTTCCAAAGCACGGATCACCTTACATTTGGACAATCAGGTGATCAGCCTGTAATGTCCTAACCAAACTAGGGATCACAAGGTGATTTTTTGTGATATGTCCCCACCGGGATTCGAACCCCGGAGGCCGAATCTACATAATGTACATACATACGTATATTCACGTCCTCACGCCCGTCATTATTAAAGGGGCGGCCACAAGTAATCAATAAACGACTTGGAGGTTCTTTTTTTAAACAATAATTAGCACGTGTTACGATTTTTTTAATGAGAAGTATATACATATACCTACATAACCTTATGGTGACAGGAAATAATGATCAATTTAAGAAAGAACGCAGTCGCTCTGTCGGTTTTTACGACATGCCCGCGAAATATCCATTTATATTAGTAAAATTTTTTTAGGGTTTGGCCATCCAAACCTAATAAAATAAACGTAAACAAAAACAGCGTAAACAGCTTCCGTGGTCTATTGGTTAGAGCGTTAGGCTCACGATCTGGAGGTCCGGGTTCGATTCCCGATGGGGACATTGTCGAAATCACTTTGTGAGACTGTCCTTTGTTTGGTAAGGACTTTTCAGGCTTGAATCACCTGGTTGTCCGAAAAAGTAAGATGATTCCGTGCTTCGGAGGGCACGTTAAGCCGTTGGTCCCGGCTATTTGCCGTAAAAATACCTCCATCAACCCGCATTGGAGCAGCGTGATAAAGTATGCTCCATACCCCCTCCGGTTGGTTGAGGGGAGGCCTGTGCCCAGCAGTGGGACGTATATAGGCTGTTTATGTAAACAAAAATAATCTAAAGTTGGGACTTAGAGAATTATTTATTAATAAGTATTATGATGTTGGGTACTTACTTTAATTTCTTTAACAGTCAGAAATAAGAAATATAATTAATAAGTAATAAGTTTTTTACATAATATAAGCTTCACATGAGCATTTAATTTATTCTCTGAAAAATACTGTCTGATATTTTATTGGAAAAACATATACATAGCCCCAGAAAAGATGAATATATTTTACTTTAAGTACAGTAACATTGAAGTACGTAATTCGGTATCAATTATACTGTTACAGGCAATGAATAATTTCTTAGAACAGGAAAGATAAGACACGTTTACGAAATTATTCTTTCGTAAACGCGTCTTTTCTTAAAATCTTTCCTGTTTTGTGTAATTTGCGGTTCCCGTAAGTGGAAAAAATTCATTGAAACCAGAAGCCGCAAAGAGTAAAATCCCACGAACCTGATGGTTTTTTGACAAGAAAATCAAATATTAACGGTTCTCCTACAATGAGGTATTATGAGCTAACCGCTTCTGAGAATATCCATTACAGGGTAGACTGAGAGCCTCGGAGAAGCATGGCTGATGTAGCTAATGTTAGCTACCCGTGACGTTGTTAACGTGAATCTTTCTGACAACATCTCTACAGAGGGTTATCCTGCGTGTTCAGGCAAATACAGCGCTCACGCAGCTTTTGTTATTTAATTAATTAATTATTATTCTTTATTTATTAAATATTAATACTAAATGTACAATTTATCAATGCCCTGCAAAACTGTTTAAACAGTTTGTCTGCAGGAAAAAGTCTCTAGTAATAACATGTATATCTAATAGTAATTTGTACGTAAGTATATCACAATTTTAGTTATAATAATACATCTATGTTCGTGTTTAGGGTTCACGATCTGGAGGTTCGGGTTCGATTCTTGATGGGGACATTGCTTGTCGAAATCAGTTTGTGAGACTGTCCGTTGATTGATAAAAATATTGACTTGATACAGCTGATAGTCCGAAAAGGGCACGTAAACCGTTGGTGCCTGGCCAGTAACCCAATCACCTCCACCGACACACAGTGGAGCAGCGTGGTGGAGTATGTTCTATAGATCATTCAGTTGAATGAGGGGTGGCCTGTGCCTAGCAATAGTAGGAAGTATATAGGCTGTTTTTGTTTATGCATGTGCGTAGATCAGGGTATTTATCCAATTTTCTTTTTCAATATCCGATTTTTTTATCCGCTTGTGTATACACATATAATATCAATTAATTTTCATAATAAACAAGTATAGTGAGTCTATCATACAAGTTACGACAGCTTTCCACGCGAAAGGGAAACGTATAATAATAGTGCGCAGAACTGTTCCAAGTTCAGCGGCGCAAGTGCAGCGCGCGCGCAGCGGGTGTACACGGTCGCGGGCTCGGAGATACCACGCTGAGATATTTATTATTGTTTGAGTTGGCATGGGGTTTTAATTTAATGATAATGAAGCTGAATCACGTTTTTATTGCCAAGATTTTATTTGGTATTTTAACAATGCAGATTATAATCTATTTAAAGTAAGTCGACGCAGACCACGATGACGATGAAGGGACCCAGAGGGACCACCTGGCAGCACAATACCCAAGACAGAGTAGTTGGATAGAGAAGGGGGACGCCTTTGCCCAGCAGTGGGACATCAATTAGGCTACAGAAATAAAAAGTAAGTAAGCTAATTACAGCTAGGAAATATAAAGTATGCCAATGCCAGTAATGACTAAAGCTTGAACTTAGGAGCTGAAACACGTACACTGCATACAATCTATCTGCAGACCTATCTCCATCTAGTGTCCCCTGTGGACCGGGCTTTATAATGTCAAGTTTCCCTCGCCGTCCGTGTAGCAGAATGCGCTTTCTTCCTCCACCGCACACGACTGCACAGCACTGCACACGTTTGCACATTGCACACGCTTGCACATTCGCACACCGATGCACACGCTGTGTGTGTGCGTAGTTGCTTTACTACATAGAGCGCTAGAGTGGGGACGTTGTGATGGTATTAGGTAGCGACGGGTTTTCAATTAGTTTGTTAGATTGTGATTACGCGATAGTGCTAATGTTTAAAATTAAAATCTTATGCAATATCACACGCGATGCATTCTAATTTCTAGGTATAATTTAACAAGAAAAACCAGAAATAAATGCGTTGAATAAATGTTGTGCAGCGTGGTGGAGTATGCTCCATACCCCCTCCGGTTGATTGAGGGGAGGCCTGTGCCCAGCAGTGGGACGTATATAGGCAGTTTATGTTAAATGCGTTTTGACGAGATTTGATTTCTGAAAGGTTTTGCTTGATAAAGGAACAGAGAAAATATTTTTCGACAAAATTGTGAAAAATGGAAATCGGTTATTTGAGCCCCAGAAGCGATAAACGGTTAAAAGAAGAAAAATATAATACACTAATGCATAATTTTCTTATAATAATAATATTTGTTCTATTTCTATACTTACTTAATGAACAAAAAATCTTTTAACAAAAAAAAAATTCGTCCTCGCATTTAGCCAATCACCAATAACTAGTATTAAGTACATTACCCAATAAAGTCAATAACAATATCGCATCTCCTAGCTCTATTGATAAACGAAAGTTTGTGAATGGGAGAGTGTTCTAGCTACTAGCAAGTACTGGTATTTGCTACTAGTGTTGTCGGAGGACGGAGGGGGAAAGTGGTCGCAATTAGTCGCCAGCGGCTGCCGTCCGGGGCGATTTATGTGACGAGATGGAAAGGGACGCATTCTATTTTTCATGTTCTATTTTTGAATTTCAAATTATTGTTCTATAACCTGGGTGCCTTTAGAAAAGTACTTGTGTTTTTTTTTTAATATTGATTTTATTGTAGATTTGATTCGCAGAAAGGAGATATAATTAATCAACGTTTGCGGTACTACTCGTATGATAGGTGAAATATGCTCGATAAAATAATTTGGAACTAGATAATTATTATTATTTTGATTTATTTTGCTTAATAACTGGATAAGTTGACTGTTTAAAATATTTTTATAATTATCAACTTACTTTTACATTACAAAAAACTATTAAGTACTACATTTTTTTTTACTTATTTTTTACATGTTGATTGGCTTTAGAAATTCTTTTACTTCAAATAAACATTCAATTATCTCTGCAGTCGTAATATCGGCATAATTTTAATGCCATTTTTACAATTGCTTCTAAACTTTATTTACTCGCGTTGTAGAGCAGTGTGTGACACTATGAAGATTATTACGCCCAGTGGTCCAGTGCACTAGTGTGCATAGAGTGCACAGTGGTACCTGTCCTTGCAACTGGATTCCCACGGTTGGTTGCCGCGTGTTTTTTTTTACTATTAGAGCCTCTAACAGTAACCCAGTCGCCAGTTTATTCGCTATTATAGTTAGTAGAAGGGTACTATTACACTATTATTCTTGCTGGGTCAGTTATTAGGTGTGGTAAGATGTTTTTTTGTTAAGACACAAATATACACAACTCACGCCTCTACTTCCTACTGGGTTAGGTAGAGCATAGGTTTTTATTTTTATTTATTGTTAGGAACCACTGGAGAGTGTTTATGTAAGTGTGTACTACTTTATGTACAGAAATAGTAAAAAAAAACGCTGGTAAGTACTGGACTTACTGTGACGTACAATGAAACCGCATTGCTGATCGCGTGTCAATTGGAACTTACCTGAAAAAAAAAACAAAATTGGTAAGCACGTCTGACTTAGAGATCATTAAAATAAACTAAGTATGCCATTGCTAGATGTACGTATAGAGAAAAAAAAAATAAAACATAATGGGAATTATATATTGACATATTTATTTAGTTCACTGAATAAAATAAAAATAAATGAAATTAGGTAAATGTTATAAAAACTAGCTAAACAATTTACATAAAAACGTAACAGCATCTCAATATGATCGCGTGCGCGGCAGTGAAAACTGCGTAACTGCATGAGAGAGATGCACTTATATTTTACAAAGAGTCAGAGAGAGACGGAAGATTGTGGCGCGATGGAGACATTATGATATAAAAATGTGTGTTTTTTTTTAATTGATATTGCCTTGGAAGCGAGTTTTATTCCTTGGTGACCAGGTAAAGGCAGGCAGGTAATAAATGCTTATCATGAATAATTAAATTAGAAGATTTTTTTTACAAAGAGCTTTGTCTATTACTTATTTCCAAATAGTATTAAAAAAAGTTTTTTGTAATAAAAATTTTCTTTCTTTTTTTAAAGAATATTATACTAAAATCTAGTATATTTACTATACTAAAATTAAAGATCAATCTTGGAGTGTAACATAATATATGAAAAGAAATACAAGAATCAACACATCTTTGAAATTTCATTTAGAAAGTATTTAGCGGAGAAACAAATGAATATGAAGGAACCAATCTATTTACTTTTAAATAAACTTATAATTATTTAAAAAATATAAAACACCCTACATAAGGTAGGCATGTAAGCTAAGTAGGCCTGTCTCTAAGGGCGCGTCCCCACTACGTCGTAACGATTGTTTGTCGTCATTTTTTTTATCGTTTAGCTACTACGAGTATCGTGCTAGCCGTTCTCATTCATGACAATCTTGTCTGTTTATTCTGTTTAATAATTATTTAATCTGATTATTATTATTATTATTTTTATATATTTTTTTAACGAACGTCTAGGGCCCTGTGCCGAGGCTTTTCTTGCAGCTTCTTTTCCCCGGCTATACAGGTTGTGAGAAGCTTCAGTAGTTTTAGGCGGATGAGACGTTCGATATGTAAAAATTGACGATTCAAAGTGTAACTATGTTACCTACTGTATAAAGATATTTTTGAATTTGAATTTGTTGTCGCTGCACAAAATGTCGTAGACAGTAGATCGTGTCGTTCTATATGTGAACACGTCCATTTAAACATATAAGCCACGACACAAAAAACTACAAGATTATTCATTTGTCGTCACGACAAAGTGGGAACGCGCCCTAACATTTATTACACTAGTCAAAAAATCCCGCTCCCCCCCTCAACAAAAGTGCTGTATCTCGCGATTGCATTACTCTGCACGCACTAGTGACGAACCAGATACATCCCGGTATTGAATAACAAATATTTGTGAATTTTATCGGTATGCATATTTATAATATGTACAATATAAATAATGTAAAACAAGGGAGATTACTTTAGTAAGTGATTTCGAATGCACTCTATCTGTGTGCTCTGTTAATTGTTTTATTCACGTAAAAAGACATATTATGTTCAAGTGTTAACGTGTCGCTGTCAGAATTTCCTCAGCCTGAGAGCTCCCCATTTGTCCGGCCAAGTTAATCCTTTACGCGCCAGTCTACAATAAGTTACTTACATAAAAAAAAACATAAATAAAATCAGAATTTGTATGGAATTATAATCACTGTCTTAAAACATAGTATGATTCGAAATAATCCTGTATCCTCTCTTAACACATAAACATAACCACGACAATATCCCAAATAGTGGAAAAAATAAGTAACGGTCGAGCCAACTGTGAAACTTGAAAATGTGAATATTGTCCGAAATATCGAATATTCATGGTCTCTATAAACCTGTTCGTGGAAACAATCCGGGCATATAATACCCGGGTCATAGTTTACCCGGTTCCGGGAATCGATAGCGGATGTACGGCGTGGCGCGTGCCGGGTGTTTCTGGTTAGCTAGACATAATACGCTCTGGACACTTCATACAAGACCCCTCGTTTTACACAGACACTACACATTGACGTTATCGTACACGCGCATCTGTGCGTGTGACGTCTGACGCCCATATTATCTATACTTATAATAAATCTGTAGAGAGGTCAATTCTGTACATTAAATATATTTTCAAAATAACTATCAGGGGGTGATTAGTGATCGATACTGATGCCAAAAATGCAATCAGTAAAATTTTTGTCTGTCTGTCTGTCTGTCTGTCTGTCTGTATGTTCCTTATAGAAACAAAAACTACTGGACGGATTTTAATGAAACTTGGTACAATTATTCTTCATACTCCTGGGCAGGTTATAGTATACTTTTCATCACGCTACAATCAATAGGAGCAGAGTAGTGAAGGGAAATTTTGGGAAAACGGGAGAAGTTACTCCATTTTTTAAGCTTCCGTCGCGTGAGCAGCCTTAATGGTTAAAGTTACATAGAAATCATGTATGACGGAAATATCTAAATATATAAAAGGAGAAACTGACTGACTGAATGACTGACATATCAACGCACAGCCTAAACGGCTAAACGTAGGCACTTGAAATTAGGAAGGGACGTAGCTTAGGTACCGTAGAGGTGCACTAAAAAAGGAATTCTCGAAATTCCCACGGGAACAGGAATTAGCGGGAAAACCCTTTTGTATAAAAATTCTAAACCGCTTAAGTTAGACGCTTGAAATTTGGCATGCAGGTACCATAGTTAACTTAAAGCTTAGTTGCAACTGGATATTGCAAAATTCCCACGGAAACGGGAGTTAGCGGGAAAAACATTTGTATGATAAAATCTAAACCGCGTAAGATAGATGTTTTCAATCTAGCATGCATGCTACGAATAAAAGCATGCAAATTTTAGTTATGGCTGTATTTTGAAAAATGGGAATTGGCGGGTAAAAAAAATTGTATGAAAAGATCTAAACTGCATAAGTTAGATGCTTGAAATTTGACATGCATATATTATATACCTTAGTGAATGCAAAGTTAAAAATTTCCCTGGGAACGGGAAGCAAGTTAGAGGCTTGAAATTTATAGCTCGCGGTAGTGGCAACCAAGAAACGTCGCGGCCGCGGCGGCGTTTGTGGGGCGGCGACAGCGGTGGCAAGGCGCGGAGCGGGGGCAGATACCCGAGTGAGCAACCGGAACGCGGTAGACGCGTGAGGGCAGACGTCGTTGATGGTCGTGTCAAATATTGAATTTTGCGGGCGAACTTTTCACTATTCTTGGATGGTTCAAATCTTTCGTAGGTAGTTTTCTGTTGAATTTTCCAGGCGGACGTTTCACGGCGTATTTCTGTCGTAATTTTTAAATTTTGTTTAAATTTTCGAAACTGATCGTATTTTCCTAAAATATCAAACCAAATCATAAACTAATAATCTAGAAATTAATAACAATTCATTATTTAACTGAGCTACTTATACTGTAACCTCATTTAAAAATAATAAAATGAAGCATTTTTTAACCTTTCTCCCACACACACAAAGATCTTTCTTTTATAACACGCCACGCGGACGGAGTCGCGGGCAAAAGCTAGTTGAAGACTAAAGTAAGACTGAGGGGAGTGGGGGGTGAAGTAAACTCAGCTGCTGGTGGGGAGCGGAGAGTAGCGAATGTCATATGCGGCAAATCTAATGTAAGTAAGTCACGTAAAAAAATAAAAGTTTATTAGTTTATGGTATTTGACTAAGTTGTTAATCCCTTTCAAGTCTGTAAAATCCGGGTTTTCAGACACAATAGTTAGAAAATGGGGACTTTATATTAAAGTATCCTTTGACCTTTCTTTATAGTACTGAATTTCAATATCTTTGCTTTAAAAGTAAATGAACAGTTTTTCTGTGTGCACATTGCGACTCATGATTCCTATATTTACCGTTACTAGGTGTCAGTTTCACCCCATATTGCACCTACAAATCTTTCTAAGGATATTTGATCAGGAATTCTCAAAATCACTCTTGCTCGAGTTCAATTTCTTAAAAAAACAAATTAAGGAAATACCAGTGTTTGCCGTTTTAAGGATTTGTCTACACGTGTTGAATATTTTCCGGGTTCTGCTTCGAGTCGAAGATTCTACGAATCCCTTTTTCCAAGTATACGGGACAGAGAGTTAACAAACGTTGAGTAATGTAAAATGCGGTTGCCATGTTATCGTATCCCAAAAAGGTTCACCCGTGCCCCCAGACTGAAGTACTTATAACGATTTGTAGTGAGAAGTAGTCACTAGTGTCAGATAGAAACGAATCGATGAGCCTAATCTCGACTGATACATCACTATAATTAAAGCACATAATAACGGGTTCTTACCGCGTTTAAATGGGGATATGAGACTCCCGATATTTCGACACTGTTGTCTCGAACTGTAATCAGTTCTCGAATTTAAATAATCAAATTCATAATAATATTAAAATACATCATATCGATTTTATTTTTACTCGAGTGAGTAATCGATTTGTAGGTTATTTATGTCATAACAATACTGGCCAGAAAAAAGTTGATGCTTTTTGGCGGGCTGTCATTACGAAAAAACTAAATAATTTTCAGAGAACAAATGAAAGTGCATTAGAACAGAGAACAGAAATCAGTGAACATTCAGATTATTCAGAAACAGATCAGAGCAGAAGTAACAGTGTGTTTTCGGATATAACAGTCAACAACGGTTTTACCAGGCTTCCTGTCGATGCGCAGGAAGAGTGTTGGGTTGGGTCTTATGATACTTATATATTGTCCTAATTACTTAGATATCGGTTATGCTATAGGTATTTGTATTGTTTGGTATAGGTCGACAAAGGGAGCAAATGAAATTGCATTAAGAGGAGAGAACAGAGGTCAGTGAATATTCAGATTATTCAGAAACAGATTAGAGAAGAAACAGTGTGTTTTCAGGTATAACAGGAAGAATATTCAGTTAAGTCTTATAATACTTATATATTTGTCCTAATTACTTAGATATCAGTTATGCTATATTTGTATTATCCGATACAAATCGATAAAGAGAACAACAGACAGTAAACAGTAAAACGGATAGTAAAACAAACAGTAAAACATTGCAGTAGGTAATATCGTTGTGGTGATTTATCAGGTAATCAGATGAATTTATCAAGGCAATCTGAGTGGACAGGGATGGCTGTAAGGGGCGGTTGGAGGCCATTCGCGGTGTTTCACCCCATATTCAAACATCGTGGGCTTTTTACCCTATATTCAGACGGCTATGGGCATGTTGTCCATTTGTGGGTATTTTGCCCCATAGGTATTTCATATAACTATGACACATTTCAGTTTTGGAATGTGATTCAGAATTTCAGATAATTCGTGACCTTACATGATTATGTATGGTTCACGACAACTGTTGCAAGTGCCATGATCACGGGATGACTGATGCGATTGGAGTGGAGTAGGTAGATCCATAATTTTCTACGGGCAGACATATCTGTCTACCTTCTTTCTTTGCCGCTTGTTTATGTTTTTGATATCGGAATGTTCGGAACCATCTGAACTCCATATACATCACTTGATACACGTGATACATCACTATGCTAATGAACGTCACTGATCTAATATTATTTTTAACTGTCATAACTTTCCGTTGGAAAGACTGATCCTTGCCAGTGAATTAAGTGAAATATTACCAAATACCCCCCGCCGCCTTAAAGATTTATTAAAAATGTGAAGTGTTTTCAATATATCTATCAAGAAAATTGTATCTCCTGGAAGCAGCACCAAAATGAACGACCGTGACGTGACGTGAAGGTCTTTGTAACCAGGCCAAAAATTAAAAAAAAACTCTCTAGCTACCGTACTTTGACAGGGCTCTTTGGCGGGAAACGGGAACGGGACAGTTGCTTTCTTTATTGAATAATCTAAATAATTAATACGAAGTGGTGTTTTGTGGTTAATGATCGCACTAAGTTAGTCGGAAGACATTCGCGAGTGTTATTATGTCGGAGTATTCAATAAACAAAGTGTATCTGCCTATTTTCTCTTCGTGCCAAGAAGCCGCTTCATAACTCGAAAGTTTATGCGGACTTTTGAGTTAATTCGTTTGGGGTTCGGAGTAGGAGTCTACTCCGAGGGTGGGGGCTTAGGTTTCATCATCATCACCTTTCATCATTTCATTAATCATCAAGAAAAAAAATACGTAAGACATGGCTGTATGGGCATAGTTCCCTTTGCCTTACCCTTCGGGGAAAACCAAAACAAAAAAAAAAGTACTTTGACAGCTCCAGTTCTTACCGCGCATGGAAGCTATTGTAAAATCTTATGTTTATTGAAATATATGTATATTAAACCACTAATTGTACTGAACTGGGGGGTTAAAAAGACCACATCAAAGCAATTCATCTAAGAAAGCAATATTGCTATTTGACATTTGTTTGAATTGCGAACTTACTTTTATTATATGCGCAAATGTGAAATGCAATATTGCTTTTTTTTAATTCCTTCGATGTGGCCATTTTAACCCCCCTGGAGTCAAGTTTTTTTTTGTACCTATTTGTTTGTGTTTTGTTTTTGCCATGAAACAAGTATAAATAAATAATAATAATATTTTATTCAGAAAAAATATTACTTACAAAGTTATAACTTTTTTCAAACAATCATCTTCAGACAAAGTATTGGTACGTATTTTAACTGTTTTAAGTCTGTATGCATTTAGGAGGTTTATTGATTAAATTTTTGTTTGATTGATTTAATAAAGGGACGTATAAGCCGGTACCTAGTAGTGGGATATATATAATTAAATAAAATAAATAAATAAAAAGTGTTTATTTCTTGTTTTCAACAGCATTAAGTTTTGAGGCGACTCCAGGAAGCGAGATTATTGCTTTAGTTGGGGGTATATAGGCTGTGGATTTATATACGCGTATAGAATGTGGCCTATTTGTAGCACCGTCTAAAGTTCATCGCAATCTTTGCACGTGTTCCGATATGTTATACTAATTATAGGTTAATCCCACGCTGCTGTCTACTGAACACAGCAATCTCTCTACAATATTTACCTGTGTTTTATATAATAACAAAAAGCTCTGCGAGGTGTGGGTGTTGTGTTCATCTTGCGATGGATCTACTTCTGTCTACCCCAATTGGGATATAGTCGTGAGCTTATGTTACGTTATGTTTGTTAAGTGAGTAGTGTAGCAGAGTACAAACTCTGCACATACTGGCCTTTTGTTCGGACCATCATCATTTTAAATTACGAAATTCTCATTCCATTCCATTCGCATTTCCTTTCATTCTACTCACTTTTGACTCACAGCATCCCCGACCTTCATTAGAACACCAAGTATATTATACTGTTTAGGGCCGTGCCCTCTAATCCTTAGTCTTGAATCTTTTGCGAAATGTGTATATTGTGAACTATTATTTCTGTGACTATGTTACTAAGTTTGTGAAGTGTTTTTAATAAACTACATATATTCCCCTTGCTGTTGCTTCTACTTTATCATCACCAATCATTCCCCTACTCTGCCGGCACGTCGGGATACCATATCCTCACCTCTCAGCGTGCCGCAGTAGTCGTTACTTGAGTCATGTCAGGGGCCTATGGCGGCTCAGTAATAACCCTGACACCAGGGTTTATGGGGTTGGTAATCCACCTCGCATCCACACGATAGAAGAAGTGAGAGGCCATTTAATGAATAAACGCAGAAATATTGTAATTGATATTGATAATTATGTATTCTCTTTTTGTACGTTACAATTTAAACTACTTATTATTATTGGCCTGTGTGATCCCACTGCTGGGCAAAAGCCCATGTCTTTCAAGTATCCCGGTTCTGTGCGAGCTCTATCCAGTCTTTTCGATAACCGTCGAGATCATCGCGCCATCGTTTCCGGGGTCTACCACGTCTACGGTGTCCGTCCTGTGGTACCCAGTGCGTGATGATCTTTGCCCATCGTTCCGGATGCATGCGGCACACGTGTCCAGCCCAGTCCCACTTTAGCCTGGCGGTCTTCTTGCCAATGTCAGCTATACCGGTTTTTGAGCGCAGCACAGTGTTTTTAACTACTTACAAGAAAACAATTTTAATATAAGTACGGTAACATATCTATAGAGGATTATTTTCATGAATATCTGTTTGATTCATATCGATACATATCATTATACACCGCTATAATATAAGTGAAAGTATACTTATTAAGTATATTTCCTATTTTGAAAGGAAAAAAAGGACGCCATACACAGTAACAATATCTTAGACTTAAGACTTACACATAAAACAATTATTCTGGTCGAAATGATCATTGGTTGTCTTCAAATTGGACTCCACATCACCCGCTTTTTATCCCCACGACACGTGTGAACTAAAATCCGCGGAACTGCACTTACATAAAAATCTCTGGAGACTTGACTGTCACACCGTCATCAGCTCTCGCGGTTGATGACAGACATTCTTGACGCCTCATTCATATAACTGACGCACCTGACATTCACTACACATCAGATGAGAGGTGACGATGCAATATGTCAGCACATTTTTTTTCTAAAGTTGTGAAGATTTTTTATTCCTAATTATTTTTACATATGGTTAACTGCTGGCGAATTATTTTAAATAAAATTAGGTTATATTATGATACAAGAGACACAGCTTGATTCACATCAGTAGTCCTCACTGGGCTGGGCAGAACATGTCATCAACAGACAATTTTCAGCCATTTTTGGGCCTTTTGGTGTTGTATATTATTGTATAAATAGCGATCTAATTGATAACCAATCCACCGTTCAAGTCCTACGATGTGCAGTTAGGAAGCTATTTTGTTATCGTGTGGGTTGTGAGGTGGATTATCCGCCTCATCAACCCTGGTATCAGGGTTAATACTGAGCCGCCAAAGGCCCCTGACATGGGTCAGGGGCAGCGCCATTGGCTGTTTACTACTATCAGTAAGAAGTAACCGGCACCAATGGCTTAACGTGCCTTCCGAAGCACGGAGCATCTTACTTTCGGACTATCAGGTGATCGGCCTGTAATGTCCTAGCCAAACTAGGTATCATAAAGTATTTTTTTGCGATATTTCCCCACTGGGATTCAAACCCGGCACCTCCGGAGTGTATCACTTAACCATTAGACCACGGAGGCCGTAAGAAAGCTATTTAGCGAATGTTTAGGAACAATAAAAGAATTCTATACAAGTCGTCGCGCAATCAACCCTGTACACAATTACCAAAACGACGGCGCACCGCGCAGCTTATGTAATTTTTACTTTGTTTCACTTTTAGTTTAGTTTTTAAGTACATTGTGTGTGGGTTCGTTATATTTCCTAATTTTACTTTTTTATTTGCAAGAAAGAAAGGATCGTTTAGTATACAGGGACACCATAGCCAGAAATATGAAACAATACACGGAATAATACATAACTTACAATCAAAACACGCAATAAAAACAACTTACTTACACAAGAGAGACAGATAAATACAGGGTGTAAGTGACATCGTAACGAATACTGAGGGGGATGATTCAGACCATGATTCTGAGTAAGACGTATATCTATAACACAGAGCAGAGAGAATTTGTTTTGGTTTTCCCCGAAGGGTAAGGCAAAGGGAAATATGCCCATACAGCCATGTCTTACGTATTTTTTTTCTTGATGATTGATGAAATGATGAAAGATGATGATGATGAAACCTAAGCCCCCACCCTCGGAGTAGACTCCTACTCCGAACCCCAAACGAATTAACTCAAAAGTCCGCATAAACTTTCGAGTTATGAAGCGGCTTCCGGGCACGAAGCGAAAATAGGCAGATACACTTTGTTTATTGAATACTCCTATATAATAACACTCGCGAATGTCTTCCGACTAACTGAATGCGATCATTAACCACAAAACACCACTTCGTATTAATTATTTAGATTATTCAATGAAGAAAGCAACTGTCCCGTTCCCGTTTCCCGCCAAAAAGCCCAGAGCAGAGAGAATAAAGTCATGAATCTGTCTTGATATTTTTTTTTATTAATTTTGACACTGGCTATTTATTATTTTTGAGTGGAGTGGCAAATTTGGTATTGCTAGGTCAAGGAAATTATGACATTCTGATTACTAAATAAAAACAGATCTAAAACTGCCAAAAAACGTTTTCTTTTTTCTATTTAAATTATTTATGAATTTTATTTATTATTAGATTTTATTTATTTATTTTTTTAGAAGAAGAAGAATATGTGCGATATTTTCACGTTTTCCTATGACGTCATAGGTTGCTTTCTCATACAAATTCCATGGTAATTTCGTGTATTGACGTTTAGTGAAAAGTAATTGATTTGTCTAGTTGGGAACTAGCCTATTGTGGCCAAATAAGGTTGTTGGGTAACTTACGTTTACGTCAACGGGAAGTATTCAATGACGTAGTAGGCTTAATTATACTTTTGTTATTGCAAATTGTTTGTTGTCAAACAGCCCGGCCGGTGGAAATATTTGATTGCTTCATTCTTGTAAAGTTAATTACGGTTTGGTGTGTTTTGATTGAAATTGGATGGCTGTGTGGCAGTGCGGCTGAAAATTTAACAGTAATATCAATTAGGAATGAAACCTGCTGTAACCTGTGGTTGTGCTCAATGAAGTATATGAATCTTATCTTCAAGAATATCTTGACCGGCCTCCGTGGTCCAGTGGTTGAGCGTTGGGCTCATGAACCGGAGGTCCCGGGTTCGAATCCTGGTGGGGACATACCACCTCGGAAGTGAGAAAATCCGCCTATAATACCCTATAAGGCCGCCTATTGTATTTCTCTTGTCACTTTTGTAATTGTTTTTAGTGTTGTGTTTTTATGAGCAATAAAGCGTTTTTGTATTGTATTGTACTGTATACTTGACAGAAATATCGGTAAACATACATAAAAAGATATTATACGTACAGACGTAAAGAGTAAAGAGTGTTAGAACCGCCATCTTGTGGTCGAATTAGAAAACTTAAAACTAGTGTTGCCACATTATTTTATGTGAGGATGCGAACACTAGTAATATACTTAATATACCTATTATGTGTATGTGTGAGGCTGGCAACACAGGCGCGAGGGTAAATTATTCATTAGCGCTTCACGGACTGAAAGTACCTACTGAAACGTGCTGGTTATACCTATATAACAAGGTTGTTAATGTCAGGTACTGCACGACATACCTTATGGCTCGTATACAGGGTGTTAGTGACATCGTAACGAAAACTTTGAGGGACGATCCAGACTACTCAGAATAATGAGCTGAATCATCCCTCTCAGTATTCGTTAAGATGTCACTTAGCCATACAAGTAGGTATGGGAGTTAGTGACACCCTAACGAAAACTTTGAGGGATGATTCAGACTATGATTTGGATTTATCCGTCGCAAAAGTATGGAACTGAAAATAATTAAAAAAAATCACAAAAACATTCATGAATTTTTCGGCAGGAAAATCCACTTGGTATCAACTCAGAATCATGGTCTGAACCATCTTCGTCTCATCAATTCACACGATCGTCCCCTCAGTATTCGTTACGGTGTCACTAACACCCATACTTACTTGTATGGGCTACCTGTTTGTACTTGTATGGGGTGTAAGTGACATCGTAACGAATACTGAGAGGGATGATTCAGCTCATTATTTTGAGTTAATATCAAGTGGAATTTTCTATGGCAAAAGTATAGAATTGAAAACTTAATTAAAAAACCTAAGGAATCAATAATTTTGCGACAGAAAATTCCACTTTGTATAAACTCAGAATCATGGTCTGAATCATCCCCCTCAGTATTCGTTACAATGTCACCAACACCCTGTACATGTGGGAGGGAGCGCGAAAATATACACTGAAATCTTCATAAACACTATGTTGTTTCAGAATTAGGTACTTTAAATGAACACAGCACAGAAATTTAATTACCTTATTCAAATAAGAAAAAACGCCTTCAGCAGCATAATTTTAATTTTACTTTATTTTTAAATACTTACCCTTAATTGTATAAGTTATGTACGCCGTAATTGTCATATATATATTAGTCACAATACCGTAACCTTCTAAATGTTAAAATGTTTTAATGTATGTGATGTGGCTGCCCCCTCCGGTTGATTGAGGGGAGGCCTGTTCCCAGCAGTGGGACGTATTAGGCAGTTTATGTTATGTGGCTGTACTTTATAAATAAATAAAGAATCGAAATAAATAAGTCAACGTCTTACCCGTCATACAAAGATTTATGTTACCCCTTTCCATTCCACTAATTATGGCAAAAAGTCCGTTATTAGTCGAATGATTTTAACCTACAACAATCAGTTCAAAGATATCGACTTATTTTCTGTCAGTAAATTAGGCTAAAGTCGCAAATATTACAATCATTAAAGGCAGGGTCAGCAGGGTCCTCAATTTAAGGTGGCTGATATTTATGTATATTATATCGTATGTATCTATATATATATACTTAATGTGGCACACGTAAACACGCATACACATGCAAACACACTCAACACACACACACACACACACACACACACACACACACACACTCACACACACACACACACACACACACACACACACACACACACACACACACACACCCACGCGTTATTTTTAGCTTGTTAAGTTTATAAAAATTGTTAGTTGTGTTTGTTGAATAAATGTAGTAATAATGTAGTTACTGTTGGTAAACCTAATAAATTAAGAAAAATAAATGAAAATAAATAGATATAGTGATTTGCGTTCCATGTTTTTATTCCCTATAAAGTCTTGTTACGACAGCTAATACCATGTATCTGCATGAGCTTCAAGTTCATCCTACCCTTATGTGTGCACGCAGTTCACCGCGCGCCGATTAGTGTACACGAGCGCACCAGAAGTCGTCTATATTCTGTTCCTGATGTGTATACTGATAATGTTGTCGACAGTTTTTTTTTCTTTTCTTTTTGGCGTGACTTATTGTAGATTTCACCCCTGAGCGCACCCCTGATGCTGGGCAGCAGCGGTATCAGTACTGGTTGAAGGCCGAGGAAATGGATTCTGGTAGGGCTCCAGCTAGAACATCACCGATTGAGAAATTGGTCGGTGTACTGCGGAACGGAAGGCTATTGGGGCAACCACCATTCTACACTATCTATGGAGTAATGAAAATGGAGGCGATTAAGAGCGCAGCTCTTAAATAAAGAGAGAGATTGTAGATTTGCCGCAGATGGCATTAACTACTTGGCCGGACAAATGGGGAGCGCTGAAGGCTCTCACCCGGTTGTCGACAATGTGTACTACGGTTTGTATATTAATAATGTAGATTCGTTCTAAGGTAAGTGTAAAGTTGGCACAAAACTATCGCATATTATCAATGATTCGATGATAATTTAATTATATTTTTCCCTTATTGTTAATTTACATAATTAAAAAACAAAAATACTCTATTTAGGTCCCGTGTCGTGCCGTGGCAGCCTAGTTGGTAGGACGCTTGCCTCTCATTTTGAGGTCGCAGGTTCGATCAGTCCTAAACCAATGATTGTCGAATTTGTTTTCGAATTCATGTTTGGATCAGAAATGATCTCTTCTTCTTATCGTATGGGTTGTGAGGTGGAATACCAACCTTATCATCTCTGGTGTCAGGGTTATTATTGAGCCGCCAAAGGCCCCTGACATGGCTCTTGTAACGACTACATACTTACATCAGTAAGTAGTAATCGGGACCAACGGCTTAACGCGCCTTACGAAGCACGGATCATCTTACTTTCGGACAATTAAGTGATTAGCTTGTAATGTCCTATCCAAATTAGGGATCACAAAGTGATTTTTGAGATATGTCTCCACCGGGATTCAAACCCGGTGCCTGTGGATTGTGAGCCCAACGCTCAACCACTGGACCACGGAGGAATACAGGACATATAGGCACCGGAATTACGAATCTGGCACCGTCGGTTATATATATATATATAACATATATAAATATATATACGCTTAGAAACGTTTAGGCACGCTTAGGGCTTGTTGATCTAAAGTCTAGACACATACTCCTATATATTCACGGAATACCTAACCTTTACATTGTATAAACATCTATAATAATAGCTTGCTCTGTACGTGACATACTTTTTGAACAAAAACTTTCTTTTTTGTAGGAAAAAGAATAGGTTTTAGGTTAGCGTAGGTTTTGTAGGACTCAAAGCAAAAGCGATTTGTATGTGTTAATAAGGTTAAATTTGAAAAAAATAATGGCCCCGATTCCTGCAGACACATCCTAATTTTATTTTAAGTTATATCTGTCATTTTCTTATCCGCCAAAAAGGAAATGGACGAGTGATTGACAACTGTTAATTTTAAAATGAACGAATAACCCGGCCGTATAAAACATGCATCTCGCTGGTATGCAACCCGTTTGACGTGTGCTTTCAACTTAAATCAGTCGTTTTTTTACGCCTGTCGATTACCCGTCCTTTTCCGTTTCGGCGGATAAGAAAATGACAGGTATAACTTAAAATAAAATTAGGTGGTGTGTACTGGAATCGGTGAGTTTTGAATCGTAAAATCTGTCAGTATAATGATGTTTGTATAATCACATTCCAGTTGTGAGTGCTTGGTAAATATATATTTTTTAAATAAAAGGCTCGGTTAGGCACGTTAAGCCGTTGGTCCCGGCTATTAGCCGTAAAAACACCTCCACCAACCCGCAGTGGAGCAGCTTGGTGGAGTATGCTCCATACCCCCTCCGGTTGATTGAGGGGAGGCCTGTGCCCAGCAGTGGGACGTATATAGGCAGTTTATGTATGTTAGGCTCGGTTTTGACCACAATCTCACCCGATGTTAAGTGACGATGTGGTCTAGGGTGGATAACACTTACCTACCTAGCAAATGCCTATTCACTCTAACATTGAAGACGCCAACAATAGCTCGCCTACAAGGCCTATGTGCTGTATTTAAACATTAGTTTGTTAATAGTAATTACTACAGTGAAACAGTAGTTATTTAACAGTAACTATACCAGTCGGCTCGACCATTATAGACGGCGATACGGCTCACCAACTATCTCGTTGGTCTAACAGAAAGCACGGTGAGGTGTGGGTACTTAGTTCTTCTTGCGATGGATGTAACTCTGACTACCCGAATTGGGATACAGTCGTGAACGCACGTTTGTGCATGACATGCAGTAATTATATTACGTTGTGTCTATAGCTTTGTTGCCTTTTGATATGACACGTTATACACAGGTAGGTTTATATCGAAATTTTCGATTTTTTCGGGCTTTATACCTTTTCCCTGTGGCTTAAGTAAATATAGCGAAATCTACTGTAATATATACGAGTAAGTATATATAACATAGGAAAATAGAAATTGTATTTTTCTATATATTCATTGTATTTGTAACGAGCGAAATGTCAGGCAATGGTTAAATAAACTATTGTACCTTAAGAAAATAGGAATAAGTAAGTCGTTATGTTGTGTGTCGGTTGCTACGAATACCTACTTTTCGATGTTATGCTTTTCATTTCCATCTCTCGAATCAAGTTGTCGTTATAATGAAAACCACGTAAGCGCTCTTTTGGAAAAAATAATTCCGGAAATGATATTCTTCAACAAAAGCTCGATATCCACCTTTATCTTTTGTTTTTTTTTGACGTGACTTAGTGTAGATTTGCCGTAGATAGCATTAACTACTTGGCCGGAACGATTTCCACCACCACCTTTGATCATTTCGACGAACATCCGTTTTGCTTTTTTGGAATTGTTTTGTGGAAATTTCAAATGATGTTATTGTATTGTTTTTGTGTGTGGCGTCCTTTTATAATAAACTGTTTCTATTCCATTTCTTTCAATTAATTTTATTCTTCTTAAAAATTTACACCACAATTTTCACCTGGATTAAACTTAGTGTGTTTTTGCGAATATATTAACGAAAATCATAAACAAATATAACTTTTCAAAAAGATCCTTATATGGTTTACTATTAGGAGATGATAAGGAGTTATGAAATAGAAGGTTTTTAAAAATTATGCACAAGTTTGAAACATTTGTAGGTAGCTAACTCGGTTCAAAGACAGATAGACACTGCTGCTGCTCACTCTCCTAGAGCTACAACTTGCAGCCAAAATTGGTGTTAATCTGAAGGTGAATATGATATGTTATGTTAGTGGGCTCTGATTTTACGCATTTAGACTCACAGATGGTCTATTATGCGTGCTGTTGTTGACTACGTAAGCTAATTTAGCCAATCTAAATTCTCTCAGAAGCTCAGAATCCTCCTGGGGCTTTCACAGGCTTCACGGAGTGACCGCATTCCTTTGAGTGTTTGTACCCGTTTTGCTGTCACTCCCGTGTATTCTAGGCTTACATGGCTAGCAGACAGCCTTTGCAGAGTGGGCTGTCTATTAGCCCTAAATTGAATAGATGTTTATTGAGTGGGTTTACCTAGCTTATTGATTATACTGTATATACAGGGTGTTAGTGACATCGTAACGAATACTGAGGGGGATGATTCAGACCATGATTCTGAGTTGATATCAAGTGGAATTTTCCGTCGCAAAATTCATGATTTATTTTTAGTTTTTTAAAATTATTGTCAATTCTATACTTTTGCGATGAAAAATTCCACTTGATATTAACTCAGAATAATCAGCTGTTTCATCCCCCTCAGTATTCGTTACGATGTCACTTACACCCCGCACAAGTACATACTGTACCCATACAAGTAGGTATGGGTGTGAGTGACACCGTAACGAATACTGAGGGGGATGATTCAGACCATGATTCTGAGTTGATATCAAGTGGAATTTTCAGTCGGAAAATTCATGAAAATTTTTGTTTTTCTTTTTATTATTTTCTGTTCCATACTTTTGCGACGGAAAATTCCACTTCATATCATCTCAGAATCATGGTCTCAATCATCCCTCAAAGTTTTCGTTACGACGTCACTAACACCCTGTATAGTCCTCCTTGTCGTATCCGACAACGGCGACCTCAGTCTCTTCTCTCGTGCGCTCGAATGTGACTGGCAAAGCCAAACTTTGTTCTGACAAACCCGGTCACATTGGAGGCAGTATAGCTGTCCATCCGAGTTGAAAGTGTAGCTATAGATGGGTATGGGAGGATCCTTGCGTGTTTGGCGTTTTTCGTCGAGCTCTTTCAGACGATTTTGGTCAAAGTTGGCCACCCCTCTAAACACTGTATACAGTGTGGAGGAATCGCTTAGTCGACTCTACGGTGGTAAGCAGCTGGATCCATTCTAAGTCTATCTTCAGCAGGGAATTCAATACTCACCCATTCAATTCAAAAGCTTGTAACATTAGCGTTTCATAAAAAAAAAATAACGTCATTCTTTAATACCGCTTACCGCTCGTAAACAATAAGGAACACAAAAACGTTACAACACTACCTATTAATATCACTTAGAACTCACAAATTTTCGTCATAAACGAGCTCAGACGGCGGGGGTGAAATTTTCCTCACCCACACATAGTAACGTTTACGTGACTCACGTAGCTACGGGACACGGACTCTGTTGGGGTGGGTTCGTAACTGTGTAGGTGAATTGGTAAGTGTGGGGGTGTGTCGGTAAGTGTATGGGTGTCTGACAGGGTGTGGGTGTTTGTGTCTGTGTGAGTGTAGACGGTAATGGTGGGGTGAACGTCCTCCCCGGTCGACCTTCAGACGTAGGGCGGGCGTCTCGGAAGCTGCTGTAATTAATATACATATATATTACAAAGCCTTATATATAAACGTTATATATGGGGGATTTCGGCGGGGGATTGCGGGTGCATGGTGGTGGAATATTAGTCAATTGAATGGGGAGGTTTGGAAGCTTTATAAAGCAAAGTAATGTGTGAGAATGAAATTGTTAAATGTATTATTAGAATACAATTATAACGACTCTCGAAATTAGTATTGTATAACTTGCATACGTTTAGTTGGGCTACAGTCTGAACCTCAAAAAGTGTATTATTTCATAAGATTTGTGTCTGTAACCTGTTACGTGTGTTTATTAAATAAATAAATAAATTAACAGAGGTTAGTCATTATTCAATGTTTAAAGTAAAACCTAGTCAAAGTGTCGTTACTAACGTTTTAAATCTTAATAAGATGATAAAACCCCAAATAAAAGCTGTTGGTCCCGGCTATTAGCCGTAAAAACAACTCCATCAACCCGCAGTGGAGCAGCGTGGTGGAGTATGCTCCATACCCCCTCCGTTTGACTTAGGGTGGCCTGTGCCCAGCAGTGGGACTTATATAGGCTATTTATGTTATGTTATGTAAAACCCCAAATCTTGGAAATTGAGTACATATTCAAAATAGATCAAACGTTTCCGCAAAATGATAAATCGTTTCGAGTAACTATAATAATTTGGCTGAAAAAGTAACCCAATTTACATGAAAGGATTACAGGAAATGACTAGATTATCAGATCGAATTGTATAAACAACACGGGCTAGAACCCAGAACCGCCAGATAAGTAGGCCGCGTCGGAAATCATAGTTAAATAGCTTTATATAACTAGTTAAGACTATTATGTACATTAAGTATATTAAGATTTATGATGGGGTGTAAGTGGTAGAGCTGAGGAAAGCCTAGGCGTACGGTCACGCACGAGCATTAATATATATACACTTTGGCACCATGTCACATTAACTTTTTTGACAAATTGAACTGTAAGTCCCACTAAATGTCAAATATGTTAGTGCGACAGAGTCCTAAAGTGGGTATATTATATTGCTTATATGACTGTACAAAATATATATCGCGTGCAAAATCCTGGATGTTTTAAAGACTACTTAGGCCACGTCTAGAGTACTCCAAACCGGTGAGCATGTATGAAGTCTTGTACACATTAAGCTAAGGTGCTGGCCAACATTCTATTTTCTATTTGTTTTGTTCTTTTCATATTTCTGTCAAGTCATTTTGTGTATGTTTAATTTTTGTTTTTATTTTTGATGTTTTTGTATTGTTAAAGCCGTGGTAGCTCAGTTGGTAGAACGCTTGCCTCTCACTTTGAGGTCGCAGGTTCGAATCCATAAACCAATGATTGTCGAATTTGTCTTCGAATTCATGTTTTGATCAAAAATGATTATCACGTGCACAGCGGTGAAGGAAAACGTGTAAGAAAACCCATATTCTCGATGCAATGCATTTTCGGAGGTATGTGACCTAACCTGTATTAGGCTGGTTTTCCCTTCGCGGGTTGGAAGGTCGGACAGGCAGTCGCTTCTGTAAAAAACCGGACCTGTCAAATCTTCAGGTTAGGTAAACGAACCCTGTGACAAACGGGATAATGCTAGGAAGATGATAATGATTTTGAATTGTTACTGTGGCCTCTTTAAAATACCCTACCTACCTACTTTGAAATACCTTCATTCATTCTTTGGTGGACCTAAGTACATATTTTTTAAATATTTTTTTCTTATTATAATCTCTTCGAGCAGACGGTTTACTTTTTTCCTTTCCTCCTTGTCGTAGGGGGTGAAAGGGAGGTCGTGATCTTTTATCCTCAAGCCTCCCTACACGTGGTTCACCTTACCATAACCGATGGCGCCCTGGCTACCGACTGATTGACTGGCTTCACTGGTAAGCCATGCGTATCAAAACCCATGGGGCTTTTTTATAAGTACTTACCGTTACTTTTCCCCGTCTGGTAACAGGGTATTATTAGCGATCACTTATATTATTCATTTATTTTCAATTCTCATTATCTAATGTCCTAGTCAAACAAAGAACTGTCTCAGAAAGTGATTTCGACAAAGCAAACTGCAGTAGAACGGCGTGGTGGAGTATGCTCCATACCCCCTCCGGTTGATGGGGGGGGGGGGAGGCGGCCGCCCAGCAATGGGACGTATATAGGCTGTTTATGTTACGTATACTTATGCTTATGATTCTGGTAGAAGTCCACGAATGGTACGTAAGAAGAATTGGCGAAAGGAAGTTAATAGATTTAGAGGTCTTTAAACATGGGCTATCCACCATGGGTGGATATGGGACCTACGTTGTATAACGTAGAACCTTTGCCCGGCGATACCGGTGAATACCTCAACGGTTGCAGAGGCGAAGATGGGAGCCATTGGTGCGGCAATGCAGGACGGAAGAGGCGAGTCACAGGGACTGTAACCTCGTATTCAGAAGCGGAGGGCAGGAGTCCTAGTACGGCTTAGAAATAGACTACTCTGGGCGCCATCCCACTCGCGTCAGACTGAGTACTGCGTGGCAGAAGGCAAGAGGGAAACCCTGCTCTATTTTCCCTAAAAAGTAGCATGGAGGATGCTACACCGACAAGAGATTGGCTCTTAAATTAGTGATGGTGAAATGTGGGCTACCGAGTCAACCCTTAACAAAAGTCTTACCTCTCCACTGACATAAATCAGTGGTTTTTAAGCAGGAATTGTAACTTTATATTGTCTTATTATATTTGTTATTTTCCCGGTCCTTATTCTGATAGACGCCCATGGAATAGGAGGGTTGGCGAAATCTGGTAGGAAGATTTTAATGGCTAAATCCATTGTTTGCAATATGAGAATTTACTCGACGTACCCCTTATATAAGGGATAAGGGCCGATACGTTGTAACTACTTGTAATATAATATTAATTGCTGTTAAGGTCTTTGATTTCATGCGTGTTCGAGCTATTTCCATATACAGGGTGTTAATAACATTGTAACGAAAACTTTGAGGGATGATTCAGCTCATTATTCTGAGTCAATGTGAAGTGGAATTTTCCATCGCAGAAGTATATAATTTAGAATACTTAATTTCAGAAAAAAACACTAAAAATAATTGATTTTGTGACGGAAAAATTCCACTTGGTATTAGCTCAGAATCACGGTCTTTATCATCCCCCTCAGTATTCGTTACGATGTCACTACCACCCTGTATTGTGACAGAAAAGTGTGTTAACTTTTCACGTTAATCACTACACGATTTGCGATGTTTGTATATTTCAAAACAAGTCAAAAACGGCATTATAGACGGCGATACGGCTCACCACCTATCACGTCAGTCTAACAGATAACACGAGGTGTGGGTACTTAGTTCATCTTGCGATGGATGCCCCTCTGACTACCCCAATTGGGATATAGTCGTGAGCTTACATAACTGAAGTAAAGACACTTCTGCCTACCCCTTCGGGGATGTAGGCGTGATGCTGTGAAAACTGAAAATTCTGACAGCGCGTACGATTCGAGTCCTGATGTGCTTTCCAAAACCATTGATAAGAAAAACCATGTACTTACTCTACAAAATAGCGTGCCTCGGCCTGTGTGAGCAAAAACCATTATTGCCGCTCCAAATTAGTCTTTTTTCCTGTCAATTATATTTCAGTAGACCACTGAAGCGTCAGGTGCAGCCTCAAAGGGAGTATTAAATTAGCCTCCCAGAGCAGTCGAGCCTACAGCTCAAACGCAGGGAGGAAAGTTTTCATTAATTTTGCAAAAAATACACTTATTTTATTAAAACGCGAGCTTTGGACCGAACAGGTGAACTAATTTCCTATAATCCTATTAAGAAAAAGAGGCCCGAAAGAAGGTGGAAGGCTTTTGAAGGGGACTGGAAGCATTGCCTGGATAAGGAACGGTGGAAGAGGAGAGGAGAGGTCTTTGCTCAGCAGTGGGAAACGATAGGCTAGACAAAACAAAATCCTATCACATCTACCGCTTTGGAACATGTTGCGATGAGAAGAAGAACCGGCGCAAAGAACATAATTAAGTAATTACAGTTCGTCAATTGGGTAGTTTCCTAAGTCAAAGATTCTGATTACTAAATAAAGGCAAATCGAAAGGTGACAAAAAACGTTTTTTTTCCTATTCAACTTATTATAAGAATTTTAATAAAGACAAATTTAATAATACAATAAATTTAATAAATAAATAAATTTAATAATTTTATAATTTAATAGTGCGACATTTTGTCACGTTTTTCTATGACGTCACAGATTGAAATTCCATAATAATTTCGTGTTTTGTTTGACGTTTAATGAAAAGTAACTGATTTGACTAGTTGGACACTACCCTATTGATTGAGGGAGATGGCTAGTTTGGCAAACTCAGTTTTCAAGTCCTTAATTATAAATACTTAAACATAAAACAACCTTAGGAACTCTTGGAACAATATAATATTCTGGAATTTAGTACAAAGCCGCGCGTCAGTGGCGGGGATAGATATGTGCCTGAAACTGAGACGGTTCAGACTAACGATCGTCATCCGTAACCTGGGTGTAACAAAGGGTCCATTGTGTGGGCAGGGGTACAAATTGGGGTATGGAAATACACCCGGCAACAGAGATGGGCTCGTCTGACTAGCAGACGAATGTTATCCCGTCAATATCCAACTCAATAACTAACTCGCCCACTGCTCAGCTTCACGGCTGTGTTCCCGGAGATACAGTTTACACCCACTCTTCGATAGTTACGTTTAAAGCCCACTTCCAAATACATTCCGCTTAGGGACGGTACTGAAAAGTATCGGCGTCCGAAGGACGTAATATACGATCCCGACGACCCGATTACTCTAGCCATAGAGGCAGCCAATCAGCTCGCGACACCAAACACTTCAGGACCCCGATACCGACCCCGCCGGCGTGGTCGACGATTTCCCTCATTCAGCGCTTATAATTCTTTCAAATATTTTTCCTCTCAGACGACGCCCTGAGCCGAGGTTCGCGCCCAAACGTTGTACCGGGTGAGAGCCTTCAGCGCTCCCCATTTGTCCGGCCAAGTAGTTAATGCCATCTGCGGCAAATCTACAATAAGTCACGTACAAAAAAAAAGTTTAATGTCCCATCAGGAGCGGATTCAGCTTGTATGTCAAGGGGGGGTGACCCCCCCCGGTCACCAGGTCGCCGACAGCCTATCTCCGTAGAGAGTTAGATAAAATTGCAGTGGCCACCCATGACCCAACCTGTCGTAGGGATCATGACCCATCATTTTTTACCCGCCGAAAAGGAAAGGGACAGATGATTGACAAGTGTTAATTTTGAATGAATAGCCCGGGCGAATCAAATATGTACCTCGGTAAGTAAACCGTTTGAAATGTGCTGTCAACTTAATTCTGTCGGGTTATTGCCCAATGTAAATTTTTTAGAAGGTTGTATTAGTTTTGTACCTCAAATTTACTTGTAAATATTTTTTATGCCTGGCGATTACCCGTCCCTTTCCTTTTCGGCGGATGAGAAAATGACAGGTTTAACTTAAAATAAAATTAAACGGTGTGTACAGGAATCCGTACCAATGTTTCATTAATGTAAGAATTTCATTACTTCATAATTCAAGGTTTTATCGAAGTACCTAATCAAACAAGAGCTAGCTGTAATATTCATTATTACAAAGCTAATGAATTCCAAAATGATAGGCCGTCTACTTTGGTGATAGTCTGATAGTCCAATGAGGTCATATTGAAGACATTACCACATAAAATAAGCTCAGACTATATCCTTATAGGGGTAGTCAGAGCTGGTGTATCCATTGAAAGATGAACTAAGTACCCGCGCCTCACCGAGCTTTCTGCAAGAGCGTGATTAATTATTTAAGTAAGCAAAAAAAGGCATATATATCCCTTCACTAAGTGTAGTGAGTGTAGCGGAGGTAGTGACCTCCGCTTAAAAAAACACGTCAAACAGACAGACGCACACTTTCCCATTTATAATATTAGTATGGATTTCACCTAGGCTAACACGCGAGCTGTCACCAAAAATATCCGTAGCATACCGTGGGCAGTGCCTGTATTTATTAGGTCTACCTTTGCAGGGTAGATAATGAGCAGGTACAGTTCAATTGTTGATCCTGACACACTTTTCTTGTTCTGTCTCTGCTTACCCCGGTGGGAAAAAGGCGTTTATCTATGTACTTTCACATGAGCAGGATCGAATTACATATGTCCTTTCTTACTTAATATACCATTATATGCGCTATGAGTTGATCACTATCATCGTACGCTGTAACTAACCGGTATAAAGACTTCATACCAAGATCAGAGTGGCTGCCAGTTGTCTTCTGATTGCTTGTGTCTCTGCCCAACCCGTTAAGGATTACGGGCGTGAGTTGACGTATGAATCAATGTTCACTTTATAATTGTCATAGTTATAATATGAAGGTTACCAATTATGATGTGAACTTGTGACGCACGCAGTGTTAATTGATTTAAGTAATTGGGTAAATGGGTTTTCGTCCATAGAGATACATTGTTTTATAAATACTTAACACTTTCAAGGACAGAACGGCTAATGACGTCCCGATCCCAAGGTGTCATATTACCTATCATGAACCATCAATGACCCACGATCTCTGTCCGTGAAAGGGTTAATGTTGTTACTTTGTTTCACCTAGATGCCCTATCTCACTAGTACACCACAGTAACGCAACCACAGTGGCGCCCCCAACAAAACCGAGAATTTTATTTAATCCCATAAGATCACTGCATTTATAAAATAGGCTGGAAAGTTTCCAAAAATATGAAACGAAAAAGAACCAAAAATGCAATTATTTCATTAGAAAAAATATTGTATGCAGCGTGATTAAAGTTTTGTTTTGAACTGAGGCCTCATCGAAGGCAGACATTAGTTGGCATTGCGCAATTGCTTTTAAAATATGCGCAAATGTCAAATTGCAATATTGCTTTTTTTTAGATGAATGGTCTCGATGTGGCCTTTTTAACCCCCCTGTACATGCAAATGACAGACGAGATGTCAAGCCACAAGCCAAGACAATTCAAAACCGTCGTCTTTAGCGAAAACCATACAAGCGCTTTTTGAAAAAAATACATACATAAACAGCCCAAATACGTCCCACTGCTGGGCACCGGCCTCTCCTCAATCAACCGGATGGGGGTATGGAGCATACTCCACCACGCTGCTCCAATGCGGGTTGGTGGAGGTGTTTTGTTTCACCAATCCACAACGAAGCAGCATGTTGGGGGAAGGCATGTCCCCATCAGTGGGCACACTCATAGGTCTTTGATGTAGAAGGATACAATTTTAGAACAAAACAATAAAGTCTAATTGAATTATAATCTGGAATTAGTAGAATTAGGCATCCATTTCTTATTAGAGTATAAGGAAATGACTAGCGTTTACCTCATTCTATCAGTAACGTCATTGAGTGACACAAGAGGAAAAGCATACCGCAAGTCTGCTAAAACCTCACTCACACACACATACATAAGCATCCTCACTTACACAATACTTTGTGAGTCCTTTATTTGGTAAGGATTTTACAGGCTTGAAGCATCTGATTGTCTGAAAAAATAAGTTGACTCCGTGCTTCCGAGGGCACGTTAAGCCGTTAGTCCCGGATATCAGCCGTAAAAATACCTCCAATAATCCGCAGTGGAGTAGCGTGGTGAAGTATGCTCCATACCCCCTTCGGTTGATTGAGGGAAGGCTTGTGCCTAGCATAGACGTATAGGCTGTTTATGTTATGTTATTATGATGTTATTCTTTTTTCTATTCTAGTACCATGTAATAACAGACAGTGATAGCCCTGTTTGGACAACGCGTGATTTATAGTGTAGTGTCGCGGGTTGGATTCCAGGTCGGGCTTTAAATCACTGAATTCTATATGAATTTTCTTTTTGGAAATCAATATCATAGTGACGACTGGAGGTTGCCTTATTAACGACGCGTGGGTAGTGGCCAACTCTGCCATTTTCCATTTATTTCAGGGTTAATGAATATAATAGGACCCTATCCAATCATATTCTATTCAACGACCGAGCAAGATTATTATGTTTGATAATATACACCAGTTTAATTTGAATAGGTGAAGGATAACCCAACACGTCCTGAAATTATAATAGCTAGGTACTTCTTATTCCTAGTCTAGGAAGGTCAACACAGGCTGCCTAGGTAAACTAACCGCTTATATACACACCCTATACATACATGTACAATATGTACATTTACATAAATTATTATTCCAAAGACTAATTCGTCCTGGCCGCCCAAGTACGTAGCTACAGGGACCTGCGAGGGCTAACTTTTCCACCACTCAAAATGAAACTCTACCCAATTAAAAACAAGGCCCAATTTACGACTATTAACTCGCGAACTTACGTCCTTCATGATATAACAATCCTGAGCTTTGAAAGCGAAATTTATACCTGCTCGGAAGAACAAAACGAAGCAACCCTATTGCTTTCACTTTCAGTTGAAACTTCTGGCGTATCAACATGCTTGGAGAGGGAGAGGGACGCGGCTATACGTGTGAGGGAGACGGCGATGTCGTGGTGGTCCGTGACCTATCCTACTGACGAATGTCGAGTCCCCGGAACACCATTTTAACAAGTCGTCTAGACGTCTGGCTTGTGTGCACGCGCGCGTGTGTGCGTGACGTGTCTACACGCATGCGCCAGTGTGCGCCCGTGTACCAGACGTCACTCCCAATGTTGTAACCACTTTTTATACACGAATTTTAGGAAACTTTTCACAGGCTTAATAATACTCGACAGTTTTGACAGGCGAGCCTTTGTCGAAACGTAGAGTACTAAAACTCTAATCAATGGAAGGAATAAATAATAATTATGATATAGATTAAGGGCCTGCTATTAGTTTTGAGGTGATTGATTCTTGGTAATTGATGTACCTCTGACTACCCCAACAGGGTAGTTTCCAACTAGTCAAATCAGTTACTTTTTACTAAAAATGTCAAAACACGAAATTGCTATGGAATTTGTATGCAAAGCAACCTGTGACAAATTGAAGAACGTGACAAAATAGCGCACTTATTATTACTTATTTCTTTATTTAAATTCATAAATAGAAACTTAAATAATAATAATAATAAAAATGTATTAAGAAAAAATATTAAGTACTTATAACTATTTTCAAACGAAAATAGAAAAGGTCCTTTTCAAATAGAAAAAAAAGTTTTGGATCTGTCTTTATTTAGTGATCAGAATTTTATAATTTATCTTTAACCTAGGAAACTATTTAATTACTATATAGTCGTAAGTTTATGCTACGTATATAATATTTTACCTGTTGCAACTTTTGAATCAAGTTTTTTTTCTGAGGTGATTTATTGTACCTTTAGGTTTGCCTCAGACAGCATTAACTACAGATAAATGTGCAGTACTTATTTAGAGCTCTCACCAGGTACAAAAATGAAGGCAACAGGCCTGAAGGGGCCCAGTTGAGCGCGAACTCCAAGGCGTCGTCTGAGAGAATTAAATTTGAAAGAATGAATCAACCTTAGTGGGTTACGGGAAACAGTCGACCACGCCGCTAGCGGGGTAGGTTAAGGGTACTAAAGTGTTTGTTGTCGCGAGCTGATTGGCCGTCTCTACGTCTAGTTTACGTCTATTTCCCACCGGGGTATGCAGAGACTATAGAATTCCACTTGTTTCGATCCTGACACATTTCTCTTGCAATTCTTCTTCAGATTTTTTATACAATAAGGAATAACCAAAGAATCCTTGTAAAATCTTGATAAGTAATTTTTTGGCTACATTACAACAAGTAAACCCTAGTTTATTGCCTAGACAAAATTCTTAGAATTCCTTGTTTTGTTTAGATTTAGAATGTTAAGCGGAGCATGTATTGAGCATTACGACTACTGAAATAGCTGGCATGTGGGAGGTTTGCTGTTATGGGCCTTATCTATAGTGGAGTTGGCAATATGATCCCTTTAAAATATACATACATAAATCACTCAGAGACCACGGAATTCCACACACTACATCCACACACCACACACCACCTAACACACAATTTTCGCTCATTTGTTCGGCCAAGTAGTTAACGCCATTTTCGACAAATCTAGAATAAGCCGTGTTAAAAAATTAAAAAAAAAAACCACTTCACTTTTTCCAATTTCGTCAGCCTTCCATTATTAATTTATTTTATTTATATAATCAAGGACAAGTATAAACTCGGACTGTAAAGTTTTAGGCGATGGGATCGTCACCACGTTAGTTTAAATTAATCTCAATTTTTTTTTATATTTTTCTTGGTGCTCTGTTTATTTATTTTTATGTTGTGTTTTTAATTTTTACTATGAATTGACGGAGCTTAATTTGAACTACGAATACCGCACCGTGTAGCTCCTGTGTTTGCATACAGACAATACAAAACGCTACAACCTTGAAACGATATACAAGTTACTAAATAAACTTAAAATAGTGCTTATTGATGAATGTGGAGGAAGCAAGAGAAATGTGTCAGGATCGAAGCAAATGGAATTCTATAGTCTCTGCTTACCCCGGTGGGAAATAGGCGTGAGTTTATGTATTTATGTGTAAAGCTTAATACGATTTGAGCCTTTCTGAAAAAAATCGCATACATACAATACGTATACAAAATCACATAATATATTTCCTACATACATAAACTTGGGTCTATTTCTCATCGGGGTAAGCATAGACTGTAATTCCATTTGCTTGGATCCTGACATATTCGAGTAATAATTGTCTTGCTTTTCAATATTTTTCAAATTAATTTTATCTTTAATTTTTATACCTACGCCATAGAAAGTCGCACTTAATACCCGCATATTATATTTTTTCTTTGTTTAGGTACTTATGTAAAAGGCCACAAATTATAACTTTCGAATAAAAAAAAACAATAGAATCAACAATTATACGAACATTAATAGCGAATATACGAATTTGCATGAGGCTGAAAGGTAATGTTATAATTTAAATACGAAACTCGTACCTACCCTAGAATGGAGCCTGAAACCTGAAATCTATAGTTAAAAGTTTCAATGCGCATTGTCTAAAAGACCTTAGCATAGAATTTCTTTGTCTTGACTTATTATAATTTGACTTGTTTATTTCCGTGCTTCGGAGAGCACGTTAAGCAGTTGGTCCGGGTTATGAGCCGTAAAAACACCACCACCAACCCACAATGGAGTAGCGTGGTGGAGTATGCTCAATACCCCCTCCGGTTGATTGAGGGGAGGCCTGTGCCCAGCAGTGGGACGTATATAGGCTGTTTATGTTATTTAAAAAAAACTATGTTTTTTATTTAAAGAAATTCGTTTAAATATTAACTACGTATATATTGAAACGAATTTCTTTTTAGACGAACAATAAAAAAAATGTACCGTTTACAATTTTGAATACATTCGCCAAACTGAAAATCAGTTGGTTGGCGAAATCAGATATCGGAGGATTCATCCTTTGATAGCATTCACTACTCGACCGAGGAAAGTGCCTTCAAGAGGACATGCTATAGGGCACGATAGTCCGGGACCAAGAGTCGACGCCCTGAACGGATACGTCCTCTGCTGCAAATAATTAGGGTCAGGGAGCTGAATACAGCCTCCCTGGATGTGCCCGGACGGTTCTAGGTAGGGCGAGATCGACTGACTACACTCCAGATACCTATTAAAACTATATCTACACTAGTATTATAAATGTGATAGTAACATGTAAAATACTGTGAAGGCTGATATTCACACACGGATTGTGCATCCCAAATTGCGGGTTGGTCATGTCCTTAGAAGACTTGTGGAACACCCGTCCCGACGAGCTCTGACCTGGTGTGCGCGTGGAAAACGCAAAAGGGGGGCCCAAAGAGACCTGTGTCCGCTGGACCCGCTCGGTTGACCGGGAAATAAAAACTCTCGGCATGTCATGGGAGCAAGCTACGGCGGACGATCGCAAGGAGTGGAAATCTGTTATTCGTGACTTACATGCCAACAGGGGATAAAAGGATTAGAAGAGGAAGATTGTGTGTGGTGTCCTTTTATAACTAATATTTCTGTTCTTTCTTGAGAGAGACACTATGAGAATTCCATTTGATTCTTTTATTTGCCTTTGATAGGTTTGCTCTTGGCCCCAGACTTGCCCGAAGCCATTGACGAGGTTTAAGATGGAGCGAGCTCACCCAGAAGGTGCCTGTTCACTCTGGCCTTGAAAGCATCCGGGTAATATGTATTCGGAAATACAGAAGACGGCAGAGAATTCCACTCCTTAGCATTCTGACACATTTCTCTTCTCTGTGTCTGCTTACCCCGGTGGGAAATAGGCGTTTATCTATGTACTTTCACATGAGCAGGATTGAATTACGTGTCCTTTCTTATATTATGGGCTTTGAGCTGATCACTGTCACCATACGCTTCAACTAACCGAAGAAGATAGTAATATGTCTGCCTGTTATCTTTTCACGCTTAAACTGCTGAACCGATATAGGTGAAACATTTTTTTTCATGTCAGGTTGGCAGATCAAATCCCAGACAAAATGTACAATAATTATTCAGTACTAATTGAAATGCTTTTGTACAAAACAACGCTTTTATTTCATTATTTTCGTGACGTCTCGACCCCTTTTCAGTGTTTGTGGTCACAAAGACATTTAAAATAAAAACATGTAGCTTATACGAATAAAATACTTTTTTGACATTACTAAGTTTTTAAATATTTTAAATTGTTTTTTTGACGGGACATATCGTGTTTCGAATGGTTTTCAATATTCGACCAGACCTGTATTTGGTTACTAAGTAATTTATGATATTTATTTGTAAGATAAACAGATAAATTGAGGGTCTAGTAGTAAGTGGGTCGTTGTGCGGTGTCGACGGCCGCAGGAAGGACGCTCTTGCTTCCACTCGATGTCTGCAAACTGCCTGTCTGAGTACATTAGCTTATATGCCGCTTATGTAAACTGTTTATGATACTTTCATTGTTTATAGTTATAAGCATTTATGTATAATATGTGTTATACGGAACAGCCTCCGTGGTCTAGTGGTTAGAGCGTTAGGCTCACGATCTGGAGGTCCGGGTTCGATTCCCGATGGGGACATTATCGAAATCACTTTGTGAGACTGTCCTTTGTTTGGTAAGGACTTTTCAGACTTGAATCACCTGATTGTCCGAAAAAGTAAGATGATTCCGTGCTTCGGAGGGCACGTTAAGCCGTTGGTCCCGGCTATTAGCCGTAAAAAAGCACCTCCCGCAGTGGAGCAGCGTGGTGGAGTATGCTCCATACCCACTCCGGTTGATTGAGGGGAGGCCTGTGCCCAGCAGTGGGACGTATATAGGCAGTTTATGATATATATGTGTTATACGTGTCTAAGGATATTTATTAGTCTTCTTCTTATGTAGATTGTGAGATGAAATACCAGCCTCATCAATCCTGATATTTATTAGTGTTAATTACTTATCAAACGAAAATGTATTATTTTGTTTTTGTATGTGTTATATATATCAAAGTTTTAGTTACCTACTTGTTTATGTTAATTATTTTTATTAGAAAAATAAATTCACGCCTATTTCCTACCGGGGTACGCAGATACTATGCATTTCATTCTTTCATTTTTTTTTAATTTTTAATTTGCTTTGCTTGACACACTTCTCTTGCTTCGTCCACTTTCATCAAATGTAATATGTTTATTACATTATTAAGTGTACATAAATCAAATTATTAACTTATAGAATGGTTCGTAGCACGACGAGTTCGAATTGTGGCTCAAATTCAACTTTGTGTTTGAATTAATTTTTAGATCATAGATAATACGTAGATATCACGTGGTTTTCAGGATTTGTGTCCAGTTAATTGCAATAGGCTCGGCCCTTATCACATGAGACGTAAACATAGCTGGCGAGGAGTGGGTGTAATATTTACTCAATATACTCCTCTGCCTACCCCGTCGGGGATAGAGCGTGATCTTATGTTGTGTTATACAACTTACAAAAAAATACGTAACCAAATTTTATGCCTCTTGCCACAGACAACCGCAGCAAAACAGATCCAATTAACACAAGTTCTAATTACTTTGATATCACGGTCTAACATGATATACCAAACAGAATCTAATTCTATGAACCCAAGATAATAATAATTGAAGGCAGTGTCACCTTGCTACGACGTAGCGCGTAGCACGTAGAGGACGCTACAGGGCTACGACCCGGCGCCCGGGCGTTGCAACGAGAATAGAAGGGAATAGACAGAAATTTTGTACACTGAATATTAGAATGTTAGGTAATTATTACAGTGTTAGTGTAGATAGCATGTTAGCATGTGTGAGTGTGCCTTTAGTGTACGCTTGGATAGGGTTAGGATGTGCAGATAATCAGGTAGACTAATTATCTTACTTTATTTGTTCCTGCGGTTGGTTAAGGGGGTTGTGGGCGGTTCAGACCCGTGGTTTAGACTAGCAGTGACGTATACATGTTATATTTGGTATTTTTCTTAATGTCACTGCTGGGCAAAGGTCGCTAATTACTAATTATCAAAAATGTTTACCTGTCTATTTTATATTTGTATGAAGTATCCAATTCAAGAAAGAAAATACTTATTGCCATTTATCACGGTCTTAAAGGTAGAAAAAAAAGAAAAAAAAAATAGTCGTCATAACAAACAAAACATAAAAAGCTATGCACACAAAAACAGCGCAACCTAGTGTGTGTGCACCCTCACACTTATCGTGGAATATTTTGGTAGTGTGTAACAGTGCATCAGTGTATGCTGTAGGCTGTATGGTAGGCTTCAGCGGAGTCGACGCCCGCCCTAGGAAGGACGCAGCCGCCCGCCCTCGGGTGAACCTGCCGCCCAGCTATCAACTGTCATTTGGCATAACTTGCCGGTTTGTTTTTGATAGTATTAGATAAGTAATTTGTGTGGTATTTGATATTACATTGGTACATGTGCGTATTCCTCAGCGCTCCCGATTTGTCCGGCCAAGTAGTTAATGTGAAAAATCTACAATAAGTCACGTCAAACAGAAAGTTATATCTTTAACTGTGAGCTGACCCAAGTATAAGCAGCAGGAAACTTACAGCCACTTTTGATTATTAAAATACTCATACATAAATGTTTTAATGAATACCTTGTAAGATAGTAAAGAATTGTTATTTTAATCAACAATAAATAGACCATAGTAGTTGACTAAAACTTTTAGCGATATCGTAACGAATAGTGAGGTGGGCGATTCAGACCATGTTTCTGAGTTAATATCAATTTAGGAATTTCCGGCCGGAAAATTAATGAATTTTAAATTATTTTCAATTCCACACTTTTGCGATGACAATTCCACTTTATATTAACTCAGAATCGTGGTCTGAATCATCCCTCAAAGTTTTCGTTACGATGTCACTAACACCCTGTTGGGTTGTCGGTAGCAATATCGCAGACGAATATAAAAATAAAATGTTGACATTAAAATATTAAAAAAAGAAGGTTTATTTCTCTACTTAAAACACAACATATATTTTTTATTACTAGAGATGTATTTAAGGGAGATGGTACTTGTAAAAGGAAGAAAGTCAACCGTTACAAATTAGCTCATTCTATTTTTACATGAAAGTGTATTTAAAAAAAATCAAAGTTACATGATGATGATGATGATGATGATGATCTCTCCGACCGATTTCGGCCATGGCGACCACTTCGACTCCTAGTCGGCACGACGCTGATGCGAAGTTACATAACCCTTATAAGTACCTCCTTATTTCAAATTAATTCTCTGGAAAATTCTGTCGTAATAAAGTAGTTTTTATTTCGGTTAGTGAAGCCTGCAGCCAGACGGTACTCAGTGGTAGGACGTTTGGCGTCTTTGCCCTGAGAAGGGCGTCCTCCGAATGACACCGGGTGAACCCACCCCGAAAAATACCTTTCTTTCGTAATACTTCAGACAGCTTTCTAGAGACTTATGAAGTTGTACTCTATAATAATATTTTAAAGGAAAGTAATTTTATCTGTCTATTCGTTACTTTAACTTTTATGTAAATCTCGGGGGTGGTTTAAATTAAAATTGGCACATAGACAGATTTTGAGATTATGGATTTACATAGGTACTTTCAAGTGACGAATTTGGAGTAGCGTCCCTATTTCACTAGAAAACCATACTATAAGCGGAAAATTATTCTATCAAATTGGTGGCGCAACTGTGGTGGTACTACTATGGTTTCCTAGTAAGATAAGGCTCTAAGTAATTCAAATTCCATTACAGAGAAAAAAATATGAAAATCAGTCGTGTAGTTTTTAAGATTTTCCCCGACTCATTCATTCATATTCATATTTATTTATTGCAAAGCAAGTCAGGGGCCTTCGTTGGCTCAATAGTCACCAGGGTTGACGAGGTTGCCTCACAACCCACACGATAGAAGAAGATCAAATTGTTAGATTTGTTTCATATAGCTTTAACTAGGCTATAGCTAGTCAAAAACATTTATTCAACGTAATTCCCATAGATAAACTGATTGAAGGTATATTTTCAATCTAAGTTATAAGGTGTTATAACAGAAGTCTATACGAGCAAATTCGCGAGCGATTGGTAGGTAAGGTATATATTTCGGTTAGTGAAACTGCACTTGTAGGTAGCAGGCTAGACGAGACGGCAGGTTCGATGCCCGGGGAGGACGCGTCCTGAGACCCGACACCGGGTGAACTTGATCTCCAAAATAGTTTTATTACCTCACTTTTTTGGCTACATTTTATACTTAATCAGTTTTTTATTTGCACTGCCACTCTTAGTTTTGTCTCCAGTGATTGCAAGCGTCTCTCCTAAGTCACAATTGGTATATCTTAAATCATTATTTAAACCATCATATCGGCCTCCGTGGTTGAGTGTTGGGCTCACGATCTTTAGGTCCTGGGTTCGAATTGTGATGCTTAGTTTGGTTAGGACATTACAGGCTGATCGCCTGATTGTCTGAAAGTAAGACGATCCGTGCTACGGAAGGTACGTCAAACCATATCTCACATATAGTGAACGAGTGCCCTCTGCACCGGTTCCCAGGTGGTATAGCCGAGCTGCATTGTGTGACGGATACAGCAGAGACTTGGTTAAGGGAGCTTAAGCTGGATATTTGATCCAAGCAGGATATTTGTCTGCCATACGCAATAATAATAATACGTCAAACCCGGTTACTACTTACTGATGTAAGTATTTAGTCGTTATATGAGTCATGTCAGGGGCCTTTGGCGGCTCAATAGTAACCCTGACACCAGAGTTGATGAGGTTGGTAATCCACCTCACAACCTACCCGATAGTACAAGAAAATGCGATGTTATGTAACTAGATACCTACCTTGTTAAGGAAAGGAAAAAATATCCCAAAACAAGAACGAAACAAAACCTCTTTCGACGTAGGCTGAAGTTCTGAACAGACCGCCATTGGGTACTCAAGTAATGATGTACATAGTATAGTCTGATAATATAATACATCAATGTGTATAGGTATATCTAACGCCAATTACATGAACATTTTGTGTACGTTGCCTGTCAAATAACAGTCAGATATCGAGCGAGCGAAGCTACACGAAATAGCAATGCATATACAGAATCAGAATCAGAATCATTTATTCAACGTAATTATCATGGATAAACTTGTTGAAGGTCAATGTAACAGTTTTGAATTTACGTCATTTCGCAAGGTGTTATGGCTGAGGAGAAGAAATGACAAGAAACTGCAACAGCAACACATCTTTTAAAGACCAATGAGGATATACATTACAAGTTATTTAATAACTAGAGGAACACATTCAATACCAGACATTTTTATCATTTAGGTAGTCATTAATCTTATAATAAGCTTTTTTTACATAAAGAACATGTATAAATATTAACATTGTCCAAAGCCGTATTTCCTGTTCAGGGTGAGCAGAGATCTAAGTGTTCAGGACACCACTTAGCCATTAACTACAGCATTTTTAGTATTCGTTACAATACAAAATCTCTTCAATGTGGTCCTGTGGTTTACCGGCTTGCTTCTCAACGGGGACGCCGGTTCAAACCCCGGTACCGAACTTGCACCAACGAACTTTTCATTATCACAGTTGGCGGAGATACGGCTCACCACCTAGATGTACTCTAAACTAGTAAAATATTTTCGAAAACTTGTCAACCCTGGCCGGATTTAAAAAAAATAACTTGAAAAAAGAAAAAGGATGTACAGCGGGATTTAAAATGATTGATTTTAAAATAAGAACATAAAAAACATTAAAGTGGTCTAGGCAGTTAACTTGAAGTATAATTTTGTGTCGTTGGCAGTAAACATATAATTCTAGAACATATAAGGCGTTTGATTGAAGAGAAAATATATGTGGTACAATTTAAGTGAGGTGTTTATTATGTTATATTTTTCCATCGGTTTCTATTTCGGTTAATGGAATCCTGCATTAGTAGGCTGTCGACGAGACAGTGTCGTTGCCCAGGGCAGGACGTCCTTCATTCACCTCCGATTTCTGTGAACTCCGTCTACCTTGTACCCTCTATGCCTAGTATTTTGACGAGAGTGTACCCTCTACCACCTACCCGCTAAGTTACGTACTTTCCATTGCTACTCACTCAGCTGTCACTAGCTGTATTTCATTGGTTTTTTGACGTGTTTTTTTAGGTTTGACGCATGGTATTAACTACTTGTCCGGACAAATGGGGGGAGAGTTTCACGTTGCGTACTCGATGTATATTATTGTGTATTTATTATTTAAAATTTTCGAGTGATTCTTTAGCCGTAAGCGGACCAAAATTCTTCCGCTCTGTATGCGTTGTCAGTATATTCCGTTTTATATGGAATTATAATTACTATAACAGAACAGATAAGGACGAGTTTTCTAATGCTTATTTGAAAAAAATATATAATAGATGACCTAAATAAGTAATTATTTACTTATTATTAGATATAATAATAATAAAAACAACGTAAATCCACCACAGGCTTCATCAGTACCAACATTCATATTAAATAAATAAATAAAAAATAATAAGGGAAAGCATATTCAAATCATACATAATAAAATCCGTACAAGCTTCGTCGAAAAAACAAACATATAACATACATATATATTATAGATGACAAATTATATCACTGGATGGCATCCGACAAAACGAAAATCGACTTTCTTCGTTATGTCTATGACTGAGGGCAGGCCTGTGCCCAGCAGTGGGACTAAATGAAATAAAATGGTGTAATGACGTAGATTCAAATATGTTACATTGACCATCAACAAGTTCATCTAAGTATGTTGTTGAATAAATGATTGTGTTGTCTGTTTTATAGGCTGTTTATGTTTGTTTATAATTAAATTCGTATACAAAACCTACAACAGTTTTTTTTATTTTTCTAACCGTCTAGACTTCGAAAAACAAAACCTCAACTTAAAATATCAAGAAAAGTTTCCGTAGTACAGCAAAACAAATTGGCCTTACGTAACTTTAAGTGGATACCTGCTTTCAAATTCAGGCCCTTATAAATACATGTACCTATTTGCGGAGGACGTAATACCCGACAAGTCTGGCTGTCGGGTCCTGACCGGCCGACCGTCGGGTCGAGAGGACGTCCGGTCATCGACGTCGAACCAGACCAGCTCATAGGGTGTATCAGATGGCGGAATTATTAATTTAGTAATAACTAAATTTTTAGATAAGTATTTACCTACTAAATTATTTATTATATTATTTAAACGAATGTTACAAAAGCAATGATTATTTCCTAATTTTATTTCTAACTAAACAAATATTCACATAAAAATTAAACTGTTGCGCGACAAATATGAATTACATAATTAACGGGTTAAAAACTTGAATTTCCGTCGGTAGGCTGTCCGCCCGCCCGCCCACGGCCTTGAAGGCCTCGGCCTCCAAGGAGGAAGCTAGGGCGGGCGGCGCGTCCTCCCAAGGGCGGGCGTTCACCGCCCGAATACGTAATACTCACGGTCAACAATGACTACCGAATATAATTATTGATAGAATAATTGCTACCTCAGTGGAGAAGCGTGGTGGAGTATGCTCCATACCCCCTCCAGTTGATTGAGGGGAGGCCTGTACCCAGCAGGGAATTAGGGTCGTGTAGGTTATAATATTTATTGTCAATCTATTTTTATGAAATCCCTACTTAAACTAAGTCTCTTCTTCTATCGTGTGGGTTGTGAGGTGAATTACCAACCTCATCAACCTTGGTGTCAGGGTTATTATCGAGCCGCCAAAGGCCCCTGACATGGCTCATGTAACGACTACTTACTTACATCAGTAAGTAGTAACCGGGACCAACGGCTTAACGTGCCTTCCGAAGCACGGATCATCTTACTTTTCGGACAATCAGGTGATCAGTCTGTAATGTCCTAACCAAACTAGGGATCATCATCATCAGCCGTACGACGCCCACTACTGGGCATAAGCCTCCCCCTAAGGATCTCCACGACGATCGCTCCTGCGCATAAAGTGATTTTTGTGATATGTCTCCACCGGTATTCGAACCCGGGACCTCCGGATCTAAGCATTTTATCTATTAATTGTCTTAATTTTCGAATTTAATAGTTTAATAATTTACAAAATATACTCCATAAGTGGGACGTGGGGCTTATATAGGATCTTTATTAGCTATACAACAACATAGCATCATACATGCATCCCTGAAGGGGTAGACAGTTGTTATGTTTTAGCGACAAATTATCTATGTTAGTGAAAAAAAGAATCTAAACCCAGCCTAACAATAATAAAGCCTCCTCCAACAGATCTAGACTACCCACTTCAGCCAAACATCGTTTGACCTACGTTTTTGAGTTCAGTAAACCAGCCTGTGACCTGGATAACATTGCAGGACGGCTGTGCCCACAGTGGGGCCCTCAGCTGTGTGACCTCGGGCAGGTCCTCCGGGCGAGGTCGGCGGGACCTCCAGACGCGGACGTTGACCCCGCGGGTTATGTCGTGTTACGTAATTGAAGAGCCTGGGATCGGGGTTGTATTGTTTGAGGTGATATGATATGGATCAGTGTGGGGTGTACGTTTGGTTATAAGTAGGTAGTTATAAAGTATAATTGCTAGTTTTGTGAATAAATAAATACACAATAGATACTTGTGTGTTAAATGGTTGTATTAATGAGGTTATTCTATTCAACTGCCTCTTTCCACCCCGTAATTTATACAGTGAAAATATAATTATTTTCTTTAATAATATAAATGACAATGTTATTCTAACTACTTACAATTATGAAGCATCATGTTTTTGGAATCTGAAATATGTACAGTCATGAGCATTATAATGTACCCTTTTTAGGACTCTGTCGCACTAACATATTTGACATTTAGTGAGACTTTCAGTTCAATTTGTCAAAAAAGTTAATGTGACATGGTACCAAAGTGTATACATATTAATGTTCGTGACCGTACTAAACACATATAGTGAATATAATTTACAGTAGGTACTACAGTACTGTACATAATACGAAAACAGTCAAAGGTAAAAATGTATTCGCAAGGAAATACAAAAAGCATGGAAAGTTACGAAACGGTTGATATATACGACATCGTTTGCAACCAGCAGGGGCCCTCTCCCGGGCGAGGGGAGGCTCTACGGGTAAACACTTTCAGCGCCCTTCAGACAGGGGGCTACGCCCTCGAGGCTGCGCCCTTGCCCTTGCCCTAGCCATGCACCGACAAGGATTACAATACCTCTGTGTGAGTTTCGGATTCGGCGAATTTGTCTGTGTTAGTAGGCCGCGTAGAAATATAGACAAGTACTCTCGTGAAGTAAGGATCTCTGTTCGCTTGGGTACGATGATGTATAGGAACAGGTGGGTTGTCGATGTGAGGGTAGCTTGTTAGGGGCTTGGGTTGAAAAAGTCAGGGATTACCCTAGATATACTATATAGTATATATAAATGTCTACTTTTACTGTTACAAATTTTGTGTTTTATGTAACATCACTAATTTAAGAGCCTCGATCTTGTCGGCGTAGCGGTCTGCATGCTACTTTTATACTTACATTTGTTTTTTTTTTATATACCACCTGACTATATAGACCTGTTTTGTTCTAAGGTTTTCATGATGCGACATAAAATTGCGAAAACTTTCTTCGTGACACAAGTGACTTATTTACTAGTTTGGAAATTGCGAATGTTTGTAATTTACTTAATTTGTATGATTGTAAAAGAAAAAACCGTCTAAGTAGGTTGTTAAATTCTAAATTGTTTTATATCGTGCAGAATTCGATTTAAATTATTAAGGAAACATAATTCATAATCGTACAAAGAATACTAAATTTATTATTCATCTTTACGATACCATCTTAATAAATAATTTATATTTTTTCCCCAAAATTCGTATTCAATACGTATATGTATAAAATGTCTTTGAAAGGGACTGAAACATCTGTGTGAATAGGGATCTGTGGAAGAAGAGAGGCAGGTCATTGCCCAGCTGTTAGAGAAAAAAATATATAGGTAACGGGGCCTATTATCAACCTCCTAGCATTATCCCGTTTTCCACAGGGTCTGCGAAGGGAAAACCAGCCCAATACAGGTTAGGTCACATACCTCCGAAAATGAACTTCTCGGGAATGTGGTTTTGCTCACGATGTTTTCCTTCACCGCTGAGCACATGATAATCATTTATGATCCAAACATGAATTCGAAAAGAAATTCGACAATCATTGGTTTAGGCCTGTGCTGGATTCGAACCTGCTACCTCAAAGTGAGAGGCAAGCGTTCTACCAACTGGGCTACCACGGCTCATAATGTTAGTTAAGATGTTAATTAGGTTAACTTCAGATTATTCGCATTTCATATTTTGAGTTTCGAATGCAAATCGAATTCGGGTAATGCCGAATGGAGTTGTAGGTGGCGCTAGTGTAGCTGTCAGGAGAGTTGACAGTTCAGAATTTGTCGACACGCTGCATAATTATTTGCTCCAAACTTTATTACGATATTCTTTAACTGTTTTAAGACAGTAGTTAAACAAAAACTTTACAAAAAAAGGTTATTATAAAGTTAGTGATTATTTAGAAGATATGAATGCATGGGATTAACTGTCTGAGAACTGATATTAGGCAGCTAAATTACTCAATTGTATACCAATATTTTATGTTTATTTTTATTTTTTTAAAGAACGTCTAGGGCCCTGTGCCCAGGTTTTTCTTGCAGCTTCTTTTCCCCGGCTATACAGGTTGTGAGAAGCTGCAGTAGTTTTAGGCGGATGAGACGTTCGTTATGTAAAATTGACGATTCAAAGTGTAACTATGTTACCTACTGAATAAAGATATTTTTGAATTTGAATTTGAATTTACGAAATTAGTTCAGTATTCACTAACACTTTATTTGGGTAGTTTCATATGTAGTTTCATATCTTTGATAAATTATGAAATTCTGACTACTAAATAAAGACAGATCTAAAACTGTCAAAAAACGTTTTCTATTTAACTTATTTATGAAGTTTAATAAAGAAAAATGTAATAATAAGTGCGACATTTTGACACGTTTTTCTATGACGTCACAGGTTGCTTTTTCATACAATTTCCATAGTAATTTCGTGTTTTGACGTTTAGTAAAAAGTAACTGATTTGACTTGTTGAAAATTATAGGCCGACCAAACTGAAAACTACCCTATTATAAGATCATACTACATAGACGCATGCTTTTTTAATTCTTCCTTGTATTTGACCATGTTTAAATGACGTCACGTGAAAAAATAAATCTGAAAACGCGTTGTACATAATGTAGATTTAAAAAAATACTACTGATGAAGTACGTAGTCGTTATGAGTCATGTCGTTGTGTTGGCGGCTCAATAGTAACCCTGACACCAGGGAGTAATTCACCTCACAACTCACACGATAGAAGAAGAAGAAAAAAATACTCATAGAAACTCTGTAATTTATTAGCATAAATCCAAGCGAAGAAATTCTCAGACGTCACTTAAGCAAAAAAAAAATAAGTGTAATTTTCTTAGCAGTACACAATCGTCTGTGAACTGTAGAAGTCGGACGGCCAGCGATTATCTAAGCGGATGACCTCAACTGGGTATCGAACCCGGGGATGTGGGTCAATGCGGCACGCGACACCGCACCGGCAGCGCTAACGCAAAAACGAATGTCCATGGAGGTTTCTACGCTAATTAGTTCGTGAAGCGGAGAAGACCCTTGTTAGGTTAGGTTAGGTTAGCGAGGTCTGTTGAAAATCGACTTGTGGTTTAGTCCTATCGTGATCGTTTAGGATCACGATTATAAGTCTATAACAGCCTCTAGACTACTTAACAGGCGGGTTCTGTCAATACATCTGACAAATAGGTCAGATGTTCGTGCGTCACCCAATAGGGTCCACATAATATCAGCGTCGTGGTTCGCGCCGCGACTTGTGCTGAGTGAGGCCCTTTTATCTCAGGACGTCCACCACCACCTTATGATCATTTCGACTAACATCCTTCTTGCTTTTTTGTAATTGTTTTAGTGGAAATAAGATATGATATTGTTGTCTTTCTTTTTGTGTGTCGCGTCCTTTCATAATAAACTATTTCTATTCTATTCTATATAAGATTTAAGATTCCGTCCGCAAACGTTCGACTAATCGTAACCACTTCCGTAACTTTTACACGTGTTTACGATCTTGAGTGAGCCAATCAAAACGATTTTCTCTGTCTCCCCCTCCCCCTTTACTTGGGAGAATTCTCACTGATACCTCACCGGGGGAGGGACGAGCCTGGTTTCTTATCAGCTAAAACCCCAAAGTGCTTTTCATCCCGTCCACGTTTTTGCTCAGACCCAGGTATAGCCGAAGCATACTCCGCGACACAATGTCCCCCCCCCCCCCGATTTTTATATCGAATAAAACTGACAGACATTTTAAAAAACAACACCGGGTGAGAGCCTTCAGCGCTCCCCATTTGTCCGGCCAAGTAGTTAATACCATCTGCGGCAAATCTACAATAAGTCAAGTCAACAAAAGAAACCAATGGAACATACAGAAATTGACAAGTTTATAAAAAAAATCTTAAGACGACCAAGGAGGCCGTCGTTAACACACCCCACCCTAGTGCGCTAGCGCTCATTTGAAACAGGGATTTTGGCGATACGTGCCGGGCCAAAGGTTGATAGAATAAATTCTAAGCAGCAAATTAATCATTAGCTGTTTTGGTTATGTCGTCTGTGAAGAATTATGTTAGGATAGGGAGATCTTTCAAGAGTACAATTTGAGGTTTCGTCCTATTATTATAAAAGATTCACGGAAAATAATGAAAATTTTATTGAATAAATTTATATGTAATCCGTGTCTGTGGTGTCCTAAATAATAAATGTTTCTTTCTTAATAAATCTGGGCATATTTCACGATTGGTGTCAGATGTTGTTATTAATATCACTACATAGTATAAAACAAAGTCCCTTTTTCTGTCCCTATATCCCTATGTATGCTTAAATCTTTAAAACTACGCAACGGATTTTAATGCGGTTTTTTTAAATAGATAGAGTGATTCAAGAGGAAGGTTTATATGTATAATAACATCTATTAAATAGTGGAGAAATACTGTTATTTTTGAAGTTTCTAATGTGATGTCGTAAATAATTTCATTTTTTCCTCAGCATTGCACTCGAGCGAAGCCGGGGCGGGTCGCTAGTAATGAATAAATGAAACTTTGCAAACATGTACATTTCAATAAATATATTGTTGAACAGCTTTCAAATGTAACATCGCGGACTCGAATTGCATATCTATCTTCAAAGACGAACCAAATTATTTACCTCACGAAAGTAAACGCTACGACAATACGTCCAAACAGTAGTTTATTCGTGTTCGTGATTCTATAGCACAGTTACCCTCTTTCAAAACTAATTCAGAATATCAAACCATACCATCCGTACGTAGGTACTAATTCATAGTAATACTATAAATGCGGAACCTTATCTGTCTGTCAGTCTGTTACCATTTTACACCTAAAGTACTTAAACGATTTGAATTAAATTTGCCAATTAAATCAATAGAATAAAATAAAAAAAAAATTCGTGGAAACTACGTTGTATCAATTATCTATGGTCCAAACCTGAGTTAAAACTCGTAAATTTCAATTCTGTAGAGCCAGAGCTGGGATTCGAAGGTTCTCTATATTTACTCATAAAAAATTATGTAATAATTTACCATCGCATACTGTTACTTGGCCTATTATTAGTTACGCATAGTATTAATTTGTCATAACTTTTTAAGCATAATTTTGAAACTCATAACTACTATAAGCATAATAATTAATGACAATAATGATATATAAGCATAATTATTATAAGCAAAAAACTATACTTACTCCGAATAAGAAAAGTTTTGGCACAACTTTGAACATTTTCGAAACTTACTTTTTCCTTGGCTGCATTTGGTTCATGATTGTGACTTTTTATATTTTTTGACACTATTACATGCTGTTGGTCATCATTCAATATACTTTTCGTGTGTAAGATAAACATGCTGGCGGCGTAGCATGCCGCCGCACCCTAACCTACTATTATGCCTCGTAAAAATTATGACAAAACACTATTATTCTAAAAAAGAATTATGGATACCTATTTATATGCGAATCAAATTTATACCAACAAATATTAGTCCAAAAATAAGTTATACCTAACAAACCAGTTATCCTAGATGTAATTATGGGAAAGTACTATTATGCTAAAAAACGTTATGCAAAAAGGATTATTATAATTAAAATTATGACAAAAACATTTATGCATTTTAAGAGAATCCCTGCATATACTATACATGTCTGCCTACCCCGTCGAGGATACAGGTGTGATGCTATGTTATGTTATATTAGAAGTGCTCGCTTTCGAGCCCTGCATCCCAACAAGGCGATAATAGGATTAGAAAAAGAAAGATGAAAGAAGTCGCGGGCAGAATACTAGCTAGCATGAAGTTTCAAGTTGATGATAAGTGTATGCAGAAGTGGTGCATGTATCTGGTGCATTTACATTTGAAATACTGGTACCATCTACTTGTGACAAGTACTGGCACGATCTACTTGTAGTTCTAGTTTTAAGCTTCGGTTTTCCTGTAGTAGCATGTTTGCAAAGACTGAATCGATATGGCTAAACATATATGAGAACTGATATTAGGCAGCTAAATTACTCAATTGTATAACAAAATTTTATGTTTTTTTTTTTTTTTTAAAGAACGCCTAGGGCCCTGTGCCGAGGTTTTTCTTGCAGCTTCTTTTCCCCGGCTATACAGGTTGTGAGAAGCTGCAGTAGTTTTAGGTGGATGAGACGTTCGTTATGTAAAAAATTACGATTCAAAGTGTAACTATGTTACCTACTGAATAAAGATATTTTTGAATTTAAATTTGTAAGTATTCATACATTTAAGGTTAGGGTAAACCTGTCCAGGTGGGGTTTCATGGATGAGGCGGGCCTTCAGTGTCAGTGTGAGCCCCGCAGACCATGTCCCACCTAATCGCATGCCCACATACCCAGGACGCGAAAGAAGAAGAAGAAGGTTAGGCTAAGGGACCTATCTCACTTGGACACCACAGTGGCGCCACCAATAAAATATATGCTGTTGTCAAAAATCACTTTGTAATCCCTAGTTTGATTAGGACATTACAGGCTGATCACCTAAATGTCCAAAAGTAAGACGATCCGTGCTTCGGAAGGCACGTTAAGCCGTTGGTCCCTTATTACTTACTGATGTAAGTACGTAGTCGTTACATGACTCATGTCAGGGGCCTATGCGGTCTCAATAATAACCCTGACACTAGTGTTGATGAGGTTGGTAATCCACCTCACAACCCACACGATAGAAGAAGTTGTATAAAGAGTATCTCACATGGTTGTGCAACCAATTTGTTGCTGGCAACCATATCCTGCTGGTGGCGCAACCACAGTGAGAATACTGTAGTGAAGTGGCTGCTTATCTTCACGGGCATGTCGTGAAATCAGACAAGAATCTGAATGATCATGGTCGTCGGGTTGATCACCTGGCATCACACGATGTAAGTATTGTTGTGTATATATTGTTGTGGGAGTCAGAATTCTTTTTACCTTTGGGGATATTGTTAAAGGCGGCTTAAAGAAAGGTACTAGGTAGGTCTGTAAGACGAGAAGTGATACAAATAAATGTAAACGGCGTATAAAATACAGGGTGTTAGTGACATCGTAACGAATAATGAGGGGGATTATTCAGATTCAGACATGATTCTGAGTAAATATCAAGTGGAATTTTCCGTCGGAAAATACTTTTCTGTAGATAGAGATTTGTTATTCTGCTCACCCCAAAAAGGAACAACGGAGTTTCGCCTATCCTTCTTAACGGGCAAAAACTCCGTAGGGATCTTGTAGCGATTGTGAAGCGTAATTGATAACTACTTAACCTTTTTACGTGCGCGTATCAAGTGAACATTTCAGGTTTTTGTTAAGCCTAGACCGCCAGTCACATAGGTCTGGTTGTTATGGTAACCAGACGGGTGGAACCGCTCGGGGCCGAAGGTCGACCTGCTGTACTGGAAAAAATACAGAATTTTCCGTAAAACAGTTGCCCGGCAGTTTTTTGCTTGCCTTTTCCTGATCAATTTTTTTTTTCGCTTATTGAAATAATTTAACGGGTGGCGTATTTTTTTAAAAACACACAAATGTATTTTTTTAAAATATATGTTGAATGTTTATACTTAATACCTAAACGCGTTTGTTTTTATAACACTTACCTTTGCTTAGGGAAACACACAAAGCGAAAATTTAAATCAGAAAAAATCTGAGTCGGACAGGACTTGAACCTGTAGCACTTATCAAGCCGGGATGAGCGTGTTAACCATTACACCATCGGGTCCTCCTCCTGTCCATGCGAAATTCTGACGATCTATGTATCGTAATTACACCGACGCCGGCGTCATCTATCTAGAATATTGAGTACTAATATTAATTTAAACCAACATTTATATTATACAAATCTTCCATGCAGACGTTGTGAGTACTCATAACGACCTCCGTGGTCCAGTGGTTGAGTGCTGGGCTCACGATCCTGAGGTCCTGGGTTCGATTCCCGGTGGGGACATATCACAAAAAACATTCTGTGGTCCCTAGTTTGATTAGGACATTACAGGCTGATCATCTGATTGTCCGAAAGTAAGATGATCCGTGCTTCGGAAGGCACGTTAAGCTATTGGTCCCGGTTACTACTTACTAATGTAAGTAAGTAGTCGTTACATGAGCCCTTTGGCGGCTCAATAGTAACCCTGAAACAAGTTGATAAGGTTGGTACTCCACCTCACAACCCACACGAAGTGAGTACTCATATAGTACCTCACACAGATCCCGTATTCAAATTACCTTCACTCAACATTCCTCAGAAACCTAGACTAATAAACCTCTCCAAATAGCGTTATAATATAACCACACCACAAAACAGCTCTCTCAGACTATTCAAACATAAGCTGTAAAGGTTCACCTCTAGCCTAGACAGGTACTTGGAAACCTAGGATACCTAGGAAACCTAAGTGTGCCTAGATGTACGTCTAGAATAACTACCGATCAATAGAATACTACACATACCTGCTTTTGCCAGGGACTCATTTAGAAATGAAACGGAGACGCTCCATATTTTGCCTAACGTGTAGAGTTAGTGTTTGTATAGTTAAGGCGTGTAGAGCTAGAAACTTGGCTCTACATGAGATTTTAACTTTTTGAAACTGCGATAGATACGATATCGTCTTGATAAAAAAAATATCAACATAGGTATATACATATTATACAGGATGCTAGTGACATCGTAACGAAAACTTTGAGGGATCATTCAGACCATGTCGAAAATTCGTGATTTTTTATGTGTTTTTTTAAATCATTTTCAGTTCCATACATTTGCGACGGAAAATTCCACTTGATATCAACTCAGAATCATAACACCCATACCTACGTGTATGGCTACCTGTATGCACTTGTACACGGATTTGACTAGTTGGAAACTACCCTGTTAATATGACTTGTCAATTACTTCCAATAAATTTCTGGACTGCTTAACTATCCTATTATGTATATATATATATATATATATATATATTCATGGTTATCAAGATAACCATATATCTAAGTAATACCTTTTTTAAAACTCTCCGTTTTCGCTGTCCGCTTACCTAACTCGAAGATTTGACAGGTCCCGTTTTTAACAGAAGCGACTACCTATCTCTTGTTTTCAAACACTTCCTATACTTACATATCTGAAAAAAATGTCTAGCCACTATTTACGAAGGAAATTATGATGAGATTGGAAGCGAAAGTGGTGTATCAGGTTCACAGTAAGTGGGATTCCGTGGTCTTCAACTCCAATGGAAAATAGGCGTATTTTATGAATGTATGTGTTCCAATATCCGACCAGACGTCATTAAGGATATTGAAATCATCGGTCTAAACTAAACGCAATCCATCAATTGCCAGCTTTAACCAATGGTTCGCCGCCATTTTGGCTCGGCGCTCCGGATGTGCACCACACCACCTTGACCCACCTACTGTTGGCAACACTGGCGACGCGCATGCGCTATAAACATCAACGGTATGAACAAGTAGACGCCTAAATACCTAATGTTTGATTTTTTTTACATTATACTTAGTAAGCGGGACGCAGCGTTCTGATTGGCTCACTCAACGTCACGGTAGCCGGTCGCGATTGGTCGAAAAATGTGAGGCGACATCTTGTATCTGATCTATTAGTCAGATCTGTTGACAGAGCTACATATTGGTACATACATTACATACATAGGATCACGCCTATGTGAGTTAGGCAGAGACCACGGAGTTTCACTGCCATCCTAGGACCCGACATTTGACTTCTTCCTCTCTCATCATCTTACTCTTCATGCATGCTCGCCGGTTTAGAGTACTCTTGACCATAAATTTAAAACATTCTGGATCTATCCTCTTCCATATACCCCTTACACCCACATCATAATCAGAGACCACGTGCCTTAACCAAATTATAAACGATTCTCTCTCTCTCTCTCTCTATTTAAGAGCTGCGCTCTTGTCGGTGGAGTAATCGCCATTCCTCTCTTCTTCCCGCCAAATCCTTCACCTCCCGATACGACACGACCTGCACCTTCTCTTTTATTTGTTTCATAAATGTTCTCCTAGGTCTACCCCTTCCTCTCTTTCCTTAATTTTTTGCTTATAAACGATATTGAAAATCAAAATGACAAAAATGCATGGGATGGGCAGGTGACAGAACAAGGTGACATGTCATCCCCATATATTTTTATCCTGTCCTAGTTTTTCCTGCCAAATATTTAATGCCATGTGCGGCAAATCTACTAAAGTTAAAAAAAATGGCGATTGTCATAATCGTTTTCAACTTGGCTAACGCCCCTGTCGCCTGCTGTGAGGAGTCTAGTTGTCCTATCGCCGATGGCTATAAGCATACCACTATTTCATAACAGATCTGTCTGTGTTCCTCTTAATTTAGACTAGCAATAGCCGTTTGGTATGGGAAGTGTTATTGAGAAGGTTAGTGAACTTAAGCGATGATTTGCCAAATTATTTATGAGTGAGTTACATGTAGGAAGATGGACCTTGGTCTATGAATCAAATTGATATATTTTATTGTATCAAGGATATACGGGAGATATTAAAAAACAACATATACCTAGGTAAAAGCAAGTTTGTTCTATGCTGAGTCCTGCAGGCGTGGCTTATGAGATCAATGATCGAACTCGTCTGATTTCAGGGTTACTGTTAAGCCGCCAAAGGTCTACGTACTTGCCTTCGAGGCGCGGGTCATATAACTTCCGGATGATCAACCTGCAATGTCCAAACTAGGGATCGAGTAGTAGACTGACATTTGAATTGGGAACGAACTCCAAATTGTAATCAGCCACAGTTGTCAATCATAATTTGCGCGTGCCCTGCCCGCGCTCGTAGCCGTGACACGGGGTCGTATAGGTATATCGCTATGTGCGTATTGATTTGAAGTACCCATGTTACGATGTGCATTTCTTCAAAAGTACATAACAGATCATCACGCCTGTATCCCCTGTATACCTACTTATACCTAAAATAAATGATTCTATCTATCTATCTATCTATCCTCGCCAGCTTTGTTTAAGTCCCATGTAATAGAGGGCAAGTCCATTGCCATTAACCGGGCACAAATTCTGGACACCACGTGATATCAATTATATATGACCCAAACATGAATTCAAACTCATAAAGTCGAATTCAGTGGTTTAGAGTCCGAGTCGGGATTCGAACCTGGGACATCATGATGTACTAATATGTGTACACTTTGATACCTTGTCACATTAACTTTTTTGACAAATTAAACCATAAGTCTCATTAAATGTCAAATATGATAGTGCGACAGGGTTCTAAAGTGGGTACGGTCACGAGCATTAATATGTATACACTTTGGTACCATGTCACAATAACTTTTTTGACAAATTGAACTGTAAGTCTCACTAAATGTCAAATATGTTAGTGCGACAGAGTCCTAAAGTGGGTACATTATATTGCTCATGACTGTAAGTCACGTCCGAACAGGACTATCACGGATTAAAAGATACGACTAGACAAAATTGATACCCAGGTAAAGAGTCGATAGGAAAGCTTGGACTAATGCTTAGTAAGTGTAGCACTTAACAGTCTATATTATGAAAGGTCAGGCTACTAAACTAAATGTATTTTGAGCTTCGATAAGGATAATAATAGGAATCTGTTGTTGGACGTCAGAAGTCAAGGTAACGAGGTTTCACCCCTGACCTTTCAAAATAATGGTTTCTATCTTCGTTGTTTACAATCCCATCCCATGTTGAGATTCAAAGTCTCGTGTAAGCGAGATATGGAAAGTTTTGGCAGACTCTAGCATTTGGGAGACTCGCGCTCATATGAGACCAGAGTGGCGCCACGATTTGTCTGCTGGGGTGTCAAGATATGACGAAACCTGGCTGCACAAGTTGAAACAGAAAACGCTTCGCCTTCACACCCTGTTCCTCTCCCGAAAGGCGGCACAAGATACCGTGCTGCTATTGGCTTGATAGGAGCTCGGTGGCGCAGCGGTAAACACGCTCGGTATGCGATTGTTGAAGTTAAGCAACTCTCGCAAAGGCTGGTCATAGGATGGGTGACCACAAAAAAAAAAGTTTTCATCTTGAACTCCTCCGTGCTTCGGAAGTCACGTTAAGCTGTTGGTCCCGGCTGCATTAGGAGTCGTTAATAACCATCAATCCACACTGGGCCCTCGTGATGGTTTAAGGCCCGATCTCCCTATCCATCCATAGGGAAGGCCCGTGTAACCATGAAACCAGGGTTGATGTGGTTGGTAATTCACCTCACAACTCACACGATAGAAAAAGAAGCTAGGAAGATAGACTAAGTAATGAATTTGCCATCCAAGGAATAAATCAGATCAAGAAAAAAATATTTTTTTTAATAAATTGGAATAGAAAGGTTTCTTAAAGCACACAGCACTGAGGTCTTTGTCCAATAACAATGGCTAATTAAATATTACAGCGAACAAGACCAACACTAGACAGGCAAAGATTAGATCATTAGGTATCCTTAACGCAGTTTGTCCTCTGCAGGTCATAGCGGGAAGTCATGACCACTGAGGAGTGAACTCAATGGAATATTGTAAGATTTCCTTATAATTTAAGTCCTAAGACACAAGGGTGGGCACTGGACGTCAATCCGTTGTGGCACGTTAAGCTGTTGGTCCCAGGGTACTAGTTCAAACATCTCTCGCACCAAAGCAGCGTGGTGGAGTATGCTCCATACCTCTTCCGGTTGATATATATGTATTAATGGCCTCCGTGGTCCAGTGGGTGAGCGTTGGGCTCACGATCCGGAGGTCCCGGGTTCGAATCCCGGTGGGAACATATCACAAAAATCACTTTGTGATCCTTAGTTTGGTTAGGACATTACAGGCTGATTACCTGATTGTCCGAAAGTAAGGCACGTTAAGCCGTTGGTACCGGTTACTACTTGCTGATGTAAGTATGTAGTCGTTACATGAGCCACGTCAGGCGCCTTTGGCGGCTCAGTAATAACCTTGACACCAGTGTTGATGAGGTTGGTATTCTATCTAAAGACTGGCTATTATTCGATTCTAGCATTAAACGATTCTAGGATAGCTTTCAGTTTTATAAGTAAGTATGCGTAAGCATTATTCTTTGTTTTATGCCAAGATGATAAGCAGCTGAACACAATCTTCGATGTTTTCTTTACTCCCAAGCCAGCTGAGAAGTTTAAACTAATACATTCATAACCTTGTCATCATCATCAGCCCATTAACGTCCCCACTGCTGGGGCACGGGCATTCCCTATGGATGGATAGGGAGATCGGGCCTTAAACCATCACGCGGGCTCAGTGCGGATTGATGGTTATTAACGACTGCTAATGCAGCCGGGACCAATGGCTTAACGTGCCTTCCGAAGCACGGAAGAGCTCGAGATGAAAACTTTTTTTGTGGTCACCCATCCTATGACTGGCCTTTGTGAAAGTTGCTTAACTTCAACAATCGTAGACTGAGCGCGTTTACCGCTGCGCCACCGAGCCCCTCATAACCTTGTACAACTGTTATATCATGTATCCTGTGCCATACTTAGATCACATTAGCATTCCAGTGAATGGGCTGTAACTTCTTTAAGGCATCACACCAAATAGCGACAGATACTGGCTCCGCCATTGATGCTACGTCCTTACAGGGTAGGCAGCCATTGATCTTTGCGCGAAATGAATTAATATGTGCGTTTGGCACACACCGAAAGGTAACTCAAACGTTCAATGAATAAGATTGGTGAATGATTTAACCTTCACGTGTTGATTAATTATGTATTATTGTTTGATTTGTATTTGGTATTGGAAGAGGTGAAAGGTAATGTTTAAAGGCAGTGCTACACTTATTGTGTTTTGTAATAACATATCTAACCTAGCCTAAGGACCTCCGTGGTCCAGTGGTTGTGCGCTGGGCTCACCATCCGGAGGTCCCGTGTTTGATTCCCGGTGGGGACATATCACAAAATTACTTTGTGGTCCCTAGTTTGGTTAGAATTACTGGCTGATCACCATGTTGTCCGAAAGCGAGATGATCCGTGCTTCGGAAGGCACGTTAAGCCCGGTTACTATTTACTGATGTAAGTGAGTATTCGTTACATGAGCCATGTCAGGGGCCTTTGGCGGGTCAATAGCAACCTTGGCACCAGGGTTGATGAGGTTGGTACTCCACCTCACAACCCACACGATAGAAGAATAGCATACCTTTTAAACACATCAATTGACTTTAGGAAACACATAATTCGACATCTGTAATTTTTCCGTCATGCTACCTGTTTACTTCGAATCTACGTCATGGCGGCTTAACAAAATGGCGATTCATAGTTTTTTTTTGCCTATTTTGTCCCAGTCTAAACATGTTTAGTGTTTAAAAACACACTGACGGAAAACTAGATTTTGAGTAAGAATAACGTAGTAATGTATGGAGTACTATGTCGCAGTGTCACGGGAATTCCCGCTCGGACTTTATACCACATAGTTGGAATTCATGTTTTAGATAATTGATTAATTCCAGAATTTGTGCCCGCTTAACCGTAATAGACTTGACCCCTATTACATGGGACTTAAATATATCTGGTGAGGAAGTGTTACTATACACCTCTGCCTATCCCTTCGGGGATACTGGCGTGATGTCAAGTACAAAAGGCTAGTTTCCAACTAGTCAAATCTGTAACTTTTACTAAATGTCAAAACACGAAGTTACTATGGAATTGGTATGGAAAAGCACACTATGGCGTCATAGAAAAACGTGATAAAATGTCGGACTTATTATTACGTTTTTCTTGATTAAAATTCATAAATAAGTTAAATGGAAACAAAACCGTTTAAAAACGATTTTCGTTAGTTTTATATCTGTCTTTATTTAGTAAAATCAGAATTTCATAATTTATCTTGAATCAAGTACACGACCCAATTTAACATCGATCTTCGTCAATAGACAATAGAGTCAACAGTCGATCTAAGTATATCATTTAAATCTAATTGATCTCGTTTTATTTTTTATTTAATATTCCATACAGGGTAGGCAGGGAGAAGGGAGGACGCCGCGCTCCACTTTCTATAGAGTCGTGAGTACTTTGCATTTCAAAAGATAAGTAAGAATATCTACGTCAATGGAAAACTAAAGCGGAGTGTTTCCTCGATTATGGAGAGTTGTATTTTTAAATCACAATTATCAACAGCCTCCGTGGTCTAGTGGTTAGAGCGTTAGGCTCACGATCTGGAGGTCCGGGTTCGATTCCCGATGGGGACATTGTCGAAATCACTTTGTGAGACTGTCCTTTGTTTGGTAAGGATTTTTCAGGCTTGAATCACCTCCGAAAAAGTAAGATGATTGCGTGCTTCGGAGGGCACGTTAAGCCGTTGGTCCCGGCTATTAGCCGTAAAAACACCTCCACCAACCCGCAGTGGAGCAGCGTGGTGGATTATGCTCCATACACCCTCCGGTTGATTGAGGGGAGGCCTGTGCCCAGCAATGGGACGGTATATAGGCTATTTATGTATGTATGTATGTATTTTTAAATCAATATGAAAAATAGTTTATTTTCATATTTTCTCCATCAGAGAACGCTTACTAAGACTTACGCTTACTATATCATTTCTCCTTCTATAGTGTACGTTGCGAGGTGAATTACCAACCTCATCAACCCTGGTGTCATGGTTATTTTGAGCCGCCAAAGGCCCCTGACATGGCTCATGTAACGACTACTTACTTACATCAGTAAGTAGTAACCGGGACCAACTGCTCAACTCACTACTTCACAAGGAAAGAGCGTACAGAATTGGTAAGTTTTATACAACTGCATACATTTTATTGGGAACAGGTCTGTGGATGCCCAGAGTAATCTATTTATTTTTTAATTATTTCATTTTTTTAATGGATTACTCTGGGCGCCATCACACTTGCGTCAGACAGAGTACTACGAGGCGGAAGGCAAGAGGGAAACCACTGCCCTATTTATCCCTAAAAATTAGTACGGAATTCTCCATGCTACACCGACAAGAACGTGGCTTACCGAGAGTGCGTCACCAAGGGCCCTAAGGCCCTAAAAGTCGATATTATATTTTATAAATTTTAGTGTAAGTACAATCCTAATAATTTATCAATGAATATTTTATACGACTCTGGCCGTAACGATTGTCTTTGACGCAAATGTATGTCTCGTCAAAAAAATAATGCCTATAAAATCATAGATTGTCAACAATCTGCCTTGTTCTAATTGCCATCTACCGTGTCTTCTTCTCTCTATTTAAGTACTGCGCTCTTGTCGGTGGAGTAATCGCCATTACTCTCTTCTTCCCGCCAAATCCTTCACCTCCTGATACGACACGACCTGCACCTTCTCTTTTATTTGTTTCATTTATATTCTCCTAGGTCTACCCCTTCCTCTCTTCCCTTCAATTTTTAATTCTATGATGTTTGTTATAAATGAATCGTGTCGTATCAGGTGGCCAATCATATTTCCTCTCCGGTTCTCTGTAGTCTTCTTTTTATAATTATTTCTTTTTTTTATTTTGGTGCAATAAAGTGTATTTGTATTGTATTGTATTATATTGTAGTCTTCAATATGGTTCTCTTTTCATCAACTCTCTATTCGTGTCTTCTTATCTCGCTCAAATTACGCGGACCCGCGACATAAGTCGCGACCCAGGCTTAATTACCTAGTTACTGCGCGAAGTATTTTTTCCACAATACACCGATTACGCTTAAAAGGATCGCGTTTGTGTCACCGTCTCGGATTGATCTCAACTTATCTCTCTACAAGGCAAAACCACCATTACCTCACTACGAATAGACTTTACAATCGCTTTTACATTGTATCATAGCTACAAAGTTAAATTTGCAGCTGATAAAAGTTGATTTAGTATGGAACTGTACGAGGTTTAGATAGCAACGGGTGGTATTTGTAAGTTGGCGTTTGAAACTAGGCCGGCACCTTGGAGCGAGCATTTGCATCGGTCGTCCTCGCCGGGGCATCGAACCCGCGGCCTTTGTCAGCTGAATGCAGTTTCCTTCCTTCCCACTTTTATGTGATGTGGGATGCACTAGAATGGCTAATTTATCTAGATTTAGGTACTGTTTCAGTGCTCTTAGAAGTTATATTTTAGGTTTACGTAATGTTCTGAGTTTGACGGAAGATCGGATAGCCTTGAGTTTGCGTTTTATTAGGATTATTTATTTATTTATAAAGTACAACCACATCACATACATTAAAACATTTTTACACTTATAAGGTTACGATATTGTGACTAATATATATATATAATAATAATAAAAAATAAAGTAAAATTAAATTACACAGCAAACTTAAAAATTAGAAATTTGAAAAATATAAGTAAGTAATTAACATCTGTTGTGCTTTATATAATCTAGAATTGGATTATTTTGAATTTGAATTGGATTAAAATAAAATAGTATTTTTTTTAACTATATTTTTATCTAATCTTATTTTGAAAATTGTGTGAAGTACTGAATTGTTTTTGGTGTTGAAACGGAATACTATAAAACGCCGTGGAATAACTTAACAGTGAAGAATATTCCAGAAATATGAACCACATAGCTTATCACGTGGTTTCCGGAATTTGTGCCTGGGTAAACTTGAACATAGCTGACGAGGAGTGGTAGTGGAATGATGCTTTAATGTTATAGTGTTCGTTTGAACCAATTCAGTCGCGTGTTCGTTTTGAAGACTTGAAATCGGGTTGATCATTAGTTTCTTGTCTAGCCTATTCGATCCCACTGCTGGGCAAAGGTTTCCCCTTCATTATGCAACTCCAGTCATAATCGGAAGACAAACAGCTGAACATATTCTATGTTCTATGTTCGCCACCAATCCAGTAAGTATAGAAGAACAACATAGAATATATTAAGTACTTTATATTTGCAACATCACGAATTTATAATTCAAAACTTCTTACGAGTCATATGACAAACTAAACTAAGCAAGTACCCAGATTTGCTCAACACAAAAATCTCACGTTAAGCTTAATAAAATAAATATAAAATAATTTATCCGCTTTTGAGTCGGTTAATTGGCAAAAGGTTGCGCACGAGTGCGGGACAGGTTGAATGTATTATCGGACACGGCTGCGCTGCGCGGGCGCTTATGCAACGGTTGCGACACGTCGGCAGAGACCTTGTATGACGCTACATACGTTCACACTCGAGTGCTTGGGTGGGAAACCGACCGGGTTTACGTAGATAGGCTTGACAATTTTGGACTTTAGACAATGTTTTTGTTTAAGCAAGTTAACACTTTCAAGGACAGAACTTCTAATGACGTTCCGATTCCAAGGTGTCATACTATTATGAACCATCAATGACCCATGGTCTCCGCCCGTGAAAAGGTTAAAGAAACCCGAGTCTTAGAGTAGTGGATAAGTAGGATTGTAGATAGCATAACTAACTACTACTACTACTAACTACTACTACTAGCTAACTATCGCGGCCAGGTATGACTCCCCAATTATGAGGCACTGGGCCAAAATACTCGTAAAAAGGAACGAAATTTTATGATGTTTTTTCTACCACCTACGCTACTAACATTATCTTTCAAGTTTTATTAATGTTACTAACCAATTGGATCTATGTTATCTTAAAATTAAATAAATAATAATAATAATAACATCACGCCTGTATCCGCGAAGGGATAGGCAGAGGTGTATAATATATATACCCACTCCTCATTAGCTATGTTCAAATCTTCTTCTATCGTGTGGGTTGTGAGGTGGAGTACCAGCCTCATCAACCCTGGTGTTAGGGTTACTATTGAGCCGGTGTTGACAGTGCGTCGACACGATTGTAATATATAAAGGGTGAGTTCTACACGTCGTTTGCGCAAACGTGCAGGATTAAAATGAGCACTGATACGATATCAGAGGGAGTGGCGATTGTGGGACATTATTAATGGCTACATTAAGGAACTGCATGCATTGGCCTAATTTAGGAGACAAGTACAGTTAGCCATGTAAATAAGGCTGTTAATTATATAATTCATTCGGTTATTTGTTTAATGCGTTTCCAAGATTTGTGACGGCCTCAAACGCCCGTGGTCCAGTGGTTGAGCGTTGGACTCATGATCCGGAGGCCCCGAGTTCGAATCCCGGTGGGGACATATCACAAAAATCACTTTGTGATCCTTACTTTGGTTAGGACATTACAGGCTGATCACCCGATTGTCCGAAAATTAGATGATCCGTACTTCAGTGGGCACGTTAAGCCGTCAATCCCAGTTACTACTTACTGTGATATATCCCACTCTTGTTTGAATTCCTCGTGATAAGGGGCGATGATTGCCATTAACTGGTCACAAATCTTCTTCTTTTTATCGTGTGGATTGTCAGGTGGAATATCAAGCTCATCAACCCTGGGGTCAGGGTTATGATTGAGCCGCCAACAACCCCTGACATGGCTCATGTAACGATAACTCACTTACATTAGTAAATAGTAACCGGGACCAACGGCTTAACGTGCCTTCCGAAGCACGGAATTTGAATTTGACCATGGAATTTTTGTCATTATTAACTATATTAATGTATAGAATAAAGAGTTTTAATTAATTAGTACACATTATAGAGATACTCTGAATCTAGCTACATTTCAAACAGAAAAATACAATCTTATTAAACCTACGAACTTATGGAAAAAACTTGGAGATCTAAATTACAGGTGGTCGGTTTTTGCTTGCACCGCGACCGGTTCACCTCTGTAAGTGGGACAGGATGCTGCGCGTGCGCATGTGTTATATAACGCGGCTCTAGCAGCTACTGGAGAGTGTGGTGCAGTTTCCAGTGTGAATTATAATGTTGATTTTAAACCGACGAAATATTTATACATTGTTTTGGGTTTATGCGGTTATTATTATAATTAAAACACATAATATCGGGAGTCTCGTATCCCTGATTTAAACGCGGTAAGAACCCGTTATTATGTGTTTTAATTCATCATCAGCCCATTAACGTCCCCACCGCTGGGGCACGGGCCTCCCCTATGGATGGATAGGGAGATCGGGCCTTAAACCATCACGCGGGCCCAGTGCGGATTGATGGTTATTAACGACTGCTAATCCAAGCGGGACCAACGGCTTAATGTGCCTTCCGAAGCACGGAGGAGCTCGAGATGAAAACTTTTTTTTTGTGGTCACCCATTTGCCTTTGCCTTTGCGAAAGTTGCTTAACTTCAACAATCGCAGACCGAGCGCGTTTACCGCTGCGCCACCGAGCTCCTCGTGGCGCGATTAAAATGTGTTTTAATTACGACGAATTATTTGATGAGACTAGAAGAAGCGTGGTGTCAGTATCGTAGTAAGTGGAATTCAGAGGTACTTTCTTCTTATTTTCCGCTTTTTTCTATTTTTCTAGCTAATACGGATGCAAATGGAATTCTATAACTGATCTTAGAAAATTTAAAGTAGAACTTAAGTCATATCTTTTGAAGAAGTGTTACTACACAGTTGATGAATTTTATAATGACAATGAAAATTGATTATGAAATTAACATGACACTATTGTATTATTTTTTTTATATATATATATATTTCTTTTTTATTAAACTTGACATCCTTAAATCTAAATACCTTTGAAATTTTGACATTATTGCTTAATTCAATTCAATTCATTGACATTGTTACTTTGTTTTTGCTATTTAAATTATTATTAATTGCTATAAATTTTATGTTATTAATTATTTTTGTATATGTAAAATTGTTATGTTCTTGTCATGAAATGTTTAAATATGTTAAATGGATTATTATTATTATATATAATGTCGAACACAATGTAAAAATTGTTAACGATTACATAAATAAATAAATAAATAAATATAGTCTCTGCTTACCCCGGTGGAAAATATATATATTTCGAAATATATTTCGGACATTTTACATCCGTATTACATACATATACATATATACATAGACTCACGTCTATTTTCCACCGGGGTAAGCAGAGACTATGGAATTTTATTTGCTTCGATCCTGACACACTTCTCTTGCTTCCTCCACATTCATCAATCGGATCATACACACACGCTGCTTCATGAGCTATTTTAGAATTTCGATTTTTTATTTTTAAACTTTTTACCACAGATACATTGAATTTTTTAAGATTTTGTTCTGGAGTTTTGAATATATATTATATATTTTTTAAACTGATATAAATAGTCATGACATGACAGTAACTTCTCATCCTCACTCTTTCACGGAAATTTCATTATGTCAGATGCTTAATTAAGACGGACATAAAATATTTTTCACGACAAAAATGTCTTGAAAATGTGGAGTTAAGTGAGAGGGATAAAGTACACGGTTGAATTAACTTAACTGGTTGCTAACGGCCTCCGTGGTCTCGTGGTTGAGCATTAGGCTTACGATCTGGAGGTTCCAGGTTCGAATCCCGATGGGGACATATCACAAAAAAACACTTTGTGTCAAGACGTTGCATGCTGATCACCTGATTGTCTAAAAGTAATAATCAGTGCTTCGGAAGGCATGTTAATCCGTTAGTCCCGGTTACTACACACTCAAGTACGTACGTAGTTACATGAGTCATTTCAGGTGCCTTTGGCGGCTCAATAATAACCCTTAGGCCAAGGTTGATGAGGATAGCAATCCACCTCACAACCCACACAATGGTAGAAGAAAATAGGGGGTTGATAACTTCCTTCTTATTTTAAATCGGTTAACCTTGGCCACATTAAAACGATTTATTTATAAAAAGCAATATTGCTATTTGACATTTACTTTTGTTGTCTGTAAAAGTTTAATATGTATTGCTGTATGTGTACCTAAATAAATAAATAAATAAATAAATAAATAAATAAATACTTTTAAATGCGCAAATGTAAAATTGCAATGCTGTTTTTTAGACGAATTGCGGCTATGTGATCTTTTTAACCCCGTCTAGTTGAAAAACCTTTTAACATGAAAAATATGTATTTTAATCTGTCGTAACAGGTCATCCATTAACAATAATATAAATATATATTGATCATCATACGAGTAAAGAGTCTTATAATTTACTGAATAAAGTATTTTCTTGGTGCTCTGAGGATTTTATCTTTGGAAAAGCTTTGACGATGTTTGACTTACATAAATATTGCATGTTTTCATTTTGTGACTAGAGAGTCTAGGTATGATAGTACCCTGCTTATGTTATCAACCTACTTTTTTTGTTTCTTGCGTTTTTGCGATTACAAACTAATAATGCAGTTGGTAAACTAATCCCGACTCATGTCGGTGTATGGAGACAATAGTTTCCAACGGCAATTTCAAAGTCTGATTAGAGATGAATATTATGTACAGAACCATCGGTGTGCGACTACGACTCGCACTTGACCGGCATTTATTTCATTACTTGCGATAACTCCGAAGGGGATAAGGTAAAGATAAAGGAAGTACTTAATGTTTTATTGCGCACTGTCTTCCTGGTGTCATGATATGTTTTCAGAAACAAATGTTCGCTAGACTCTGTCGTCGCCTGCGCTCTGTAACCGCGCTAGTGGTGCGCGGCGTATACCGCGGCGCGCGCGCAGCCCTGACACAGTTCGCGCTACGTAACGCGCCAAGTGCAATGTTGATCGGCCACTCTATCAACTGCATGCTTATTGGCTGTTGCTAACTAACCGCTTTTCTGTATTCATTTGGGTTTTTTTTTAACTTATTTTTGTTGGTTTTTGCGACAAGAAACGATCCTTGTATCGACAGATAAACCGTGCAAAAGAAAAATACAACATTTTTTTTCTATTGTAGACTTGTTGCAAATCACATTAACTACTTGAGCTGACAAAAGGGGAGCGCTGAGGACTCTTACCCGGTACAAAATTTAAGGCAGCGGGCCTTAGAGTGCCAAGCGCTTTCGCATTTATAATTAATTCGATTTCTAATTAAGAAACTAATTAAATAAATACTTACCTTAGAACCAGCAGACCCAGGGGATTTATACGTTTCAGACACTTACCTGAAACAAATAAAATATTTATAGTAATTAAAGACATTTATTACTTATGAAATTTTAATTACAATAATTAATTAGAACAACATTTAAAATGTATGTACTTATTTTTTGTAATGAAATGTTATTGTTGATAAGTATGTACCATTTTCCATATTCTATATACAGGGTGTTAGTGACATTGGAACGAAAACTTTAAGGAATGATTCGCAAAAGTATGGAACTGAAAATAATTAAAAAAAAAACACTTCAATTTTCATAAATTTTTCGACAGGGAATTCGACTTGATATCAACTCAGAAACATGGTCTGAATCATCCCTCTCAGTATTCGCGACGGTATCAGTAACAACCCATTCGTACTTGTACGGCTAAAGTGCAAAATAGCTCAGACTTCACTAATATTACAGGTTACTATGTTCCGATAAATACTTTCATCTTTTCAAACTCAAGTTCAATTTACTTTCTACCGATCAACTAGTCTCGCCTATTACGTATAGATGCTATCTATTTACAATTTCCTTTACTTTAAGTTTCTAAAGCACTAAACGGAAATATATCCTACACCAATTCATTAAAGTCAAATTAAGCACATAAAATTAATAGCCAACACGACACTACACACTTAGTAAACAAAAACAACTTCTTTTCTCTAAACAAAAAGCAAATATTTACCACTATTTGGTTAGAATTCTAATAATTCGTTAGCGTTAAATTCTCCGTTTTTGCGTCACGCCCCCTGTCACGTGTGGTGATTCTAATGAGTTCTGACACTTCATAATTTATTAAATGAATCAATTAAGGGATCACCTACACTTCTGTTTAAGACGGACGATTTAAACTGTGGCGACAACTTTTTGTCACGGATTATAATTCAACAGTATACAAATACAATTCTACATTTTTGCAATTAAATAAGACAATAAGTACAAATAAGACTTACTTATATAAGTAAGTACAAGGCAATTGGTGGCCTATAAGCATTAGAGACGACGTTGTACTTATTGCATATAATTAATCTATTATGAAAGGAAAAAAGAAAAGAAACTTTTGTTTAGAACAGATCCTAGTATTTTGTTTGACGAATGACCTAAGTCACTTTGAATTTGGTTCAGCAGTTATCTGTTTAGGTAATAAAGAAAGTCTAGGCCGAGGTCGGAGGGACCCGCGATCAATCCCTATTCCCAGCAATATTAATGTCGGGCCATTCGTTTGCTGTGGCGCCTGCGCACAAAAAAGGTTTTTTTGTGTTATTTGAATACGGTTGCTAAATGTCATACTATTTTTTGCTTCTTTTTTGTCTGTTTGCAAAAAGTTAAGTGTCTCCGTGGAGTAGTGTTAGTATTATTACGGTATATATGGTTGTTTTATGGCACATTAACTGGGTTGATTTATTTGGCTTGTGTAATACAAGCATACATACATACACATACATAAACTCACGCCTATTTCCCACCGGGGTAAGCAGAGACTATAGAATTCCATTTGCTTCGATCCTGACACACTTCTCTTGCTTCCTCCACATTCATCAATCGCTTCATACACGCACGCCGGTTCAGATTAGATCGTATTGAACAAGCAAGACAATACAAGCATAACTTGTTTATTACCGTTATTTTTAAATACAGACAGACATAATATCGTCATTTATCTAAGTATATCTGGACAAGTTGTCACAAAACTATCCATAACCTATTCTATCATCATCATCTCCCTAGCATTATCCCGTTTTTCACAGGGTCCGCTTACCTAACCTGAAGATTTGATCGGTTTTTTACAGAAGCGACTGCCTTTCTGACCTTCCAACCCGCGGAAAACCAGCCCAATACAGGTTAGGTAACATACCTCCGAAAATGCATTTCTCGGGAATGTGGGTTTCCTCACGATCTTTTCACGGTGTTTTTTGTTTTATGTGTGTGTGTGTTTAACTTGTTTATTACTGTTATATTTTAAACAGACAGAAAATATCGTGCTCGTTATCTATACCTGCACAAATCGTCAGAAAACTAGCCGTAATTCCATATTCACACTAATACTGAAGCCATAAAATCAATGGTGTTACCATAGTAACATATTACACATCAATATCTAAAATAGATTATGGTAAACCGAATAGTGACGTTGTGATTTCGTCGCAACGAATGCACAACGCATCGTAAGGCCTCTTTAATAGTAATATACATACATACATAAACTCACGCCTATTTCCCACCGGGCTAAGCAGACTATGGAAATCAATTTGCTTCGATCCTGACACACTTCTCTTGCTTCCTCCACATTTATCAACCGTTTCATACACGCACGCCGGTTCAGAGCAGATTTTACTGAACCTTTTCTAAGGACAAGTCCAATTTGGTCAATGTACAATCAAAGAACCAAAGTTCAGTCACTGAGCCCAGCGAATTATTTGTAAACAGTGGTGAAATTATAAACCATTAGTTGTCATCATTATAAAATTTATGTTTTTGTAGGTGTTTTTGGTATATTACAGAAACGACATGTAACCAGGAGGTCTTAAGTGCAACCAGTTTATTTATTACTTTGGAATGATTGGACATTTGCAGCTTATTGTACGTCCTTCTAGGTCTTCCTCGGCCAGCCCTACCACCAACCAGAAGAAGAAGAAGTTAATTTGACAAAATGGTTGCTACAACATTGCTTTTATAGTATTAATGAATTTCTAGATTATAAAAACGAAACTTTGACATTGTTAATTAGAGTTTTATTATTATTTTACTTTATGATTGATTTGTATTATATAATTCTTATGTAATTGTAGATGCATGTGTAGCACAACAGCATAGATTTGCATGCTTACTTGTAAGCTGAAAACACGGACTACTGTATACAATAACATCTGTAAATACTGTTTTCTGGCGAATAAATTATTCTATTCTATTCTAAGAAACCAGATAGAAATAGAAGTGGTAACTTCTATCTCCAATAAAATTAAATAATAATGATAATGGTAAATTATCCGTCGCCTGCATGTCCGGGATGATAAGAATTATTAATAATATTATATTATTATCATCAGGTGTGGTCAAGTATTGAACCACAAAGTAAATAAGTTATCTATTTCAGACGTTAGGTACCTACTTAGCAACACTTTGTTTATGTAATTTCTTATTTTAAAATTATTTATTATCAAAGTGTTATAAAAACATGTTGCAATGATACCTTTAGTTCTTGTTTTCACTCTTGTTTTGATAACTTAAGGTCATTTAGGAAACGATAATAAATGGACAGAAATAGCAAGGTGGGAACAAAACAAACTATAAATGTAGACGAATATATTATCACAAAAGCATAGTTAACTCATCCCCTTAGGGTCCTACTGTACAAAGATAAAAGAGCAGTGTACTTACACACGCTATAATGCATCATTTTCCATGATGTAAGAAATTTAAAATTGATATCTGCTTGCAACAGACTAACGTCCTGTTGAATACAAAAGTGATATTACTGCATTGATCTCTATACATAACTTGTCGCTAACCTCCGTGGTCCAGTGGTTGAGCGTTGTGCTCACGATCCGGAGGTCCCGGGTTCGAGTCCCAGTAACAAATCACAAAAATCACTTTGTGATCCCTAGTTTGGTTAGGACATTACAGGCTGATCACCTGATTGTCCAAAACTAAGATGATCCATGCGGAAGGCACGTTAAGTCGTTGGTCCCGGTTATTACTTACTGATGTAAGTACGTAGTCTTTACATGAGTCATGTCAAGGGCCTATTGCGGGTCAATAATAACCCTGATACCAGGGTTGATGGGGTTGGTAATCCACCTCACAACCCACACGATAGGAGAAGACTTGTCGCTCAGGCGCATTTCTAAGTGCTTAAGCTTAACAGATGTTTAGTTCCGACGTCAACATAGAAGTGGGGGGTAATGTTTGAGCCACCTGCTCTTTCTTTTTTATTTCTGTTAATAACCCTAGTTACTCAATGGATACACAACAAAAATACTCATTACATTTAAAAATAAATAATTGGATTTTTTTTGAACGCCTATCGTGTGAACCCCGACCGAGTAGTATTTAATTTTTTTCAGTGCTTTTTCGCAAATATGCAAAGGTGATATTTTTTAGGTGATACTTTGAGACAAGTAATGATAATTGGGTAGTTTCCTAGGTCAAAGATTAATTATGAATTTCTGATTACTAAATAGTCGTATTTTTTGCGGTTCAAATTATTTAGGTTGGGAGAAGTCTTCAGATAAGTGATATCAATCTATTTCCTAATACCATCCCGACGTAGGTACCTACACTGTATACGCAGTTTATAAATCTGCTAATGAAAATCGACTCTCGACTCTCGTGCGCAGTACCCCCGTTCGCGCACGCGCATTGCGACATACTATCGCATACCTACAGCTAGGACATACAATACTGATGGCATTCAGGACTTTGTAATACTTACGTAATGTGGTTCCTTCTATGCTGGTCTGTTAGCGAATAAATAATATATATCTTCCTTGTGCCCTTTCTAATATCTTTTTCGGTCTAGTAGTTGTGCGCCGGCCAAGTAGTTAACACAATCTGAGGTAAACTTACAATAAGTCACGGCGAAATAAAAATCTAACACCCGAGCTTCCGTGGGAAAAACCAGTCTGTTACCACGGAATCACATTTCTCGGGTATATAGGTTTTTTCACAATGTTTTCCTTCATCGCTGAGCTTTTTTTTTTGACGTGACTTATTGTAGATTTACCGCAGATGGCATTAACTACTTGGCCGGACAAGTGGGGAGCGCTGAAGGCTCTCACCCGGATCGGCGAAGCACAAAATAAGACATTTAAGACAAACATGAGTTCATTTCATGATTGCTTACCCCGGTGGGAATTAAGTGTGAGTATGTATGGTTGAATTTGAAAATCAGTGGTTTAAGCCCGCGCTGGCTTAGAACCTGGGACCCCAATATGAAAGTCAGGCGTTGTTCCGACTAGGCTACTACGGCCCGGATTTATTTTGTTTAAAACTAAGGCGTCGTGGTTCACGGCCCGACTTGTGCTGAGTGAGGCCCTTTTATCTCAGGACGTCCACCACCACCTTATGATCATTCTAATAAATATCCTAAATTTTAAGTCATTTTATTGTCTTGTCTTTGTGTGTGGGTGTGGCGTCCTTATATAATAAACAATTTTGATTCTATTATTTCGCTATTCAGTATTTTCAATCGTCAAAAATGTACAATCCTACACACATCGGAAAGGCTGACAATCTCGACATTCTACCTAAAGGATCTAGGCCACCATATACACAGAATCGTCAATCGACGTGTTCTAGCGACGGCTGCGCAGACGCCGGCCGGAAACGCCGCGCATAAAACTATATTACCTTAATTGCTCACCTCGACTCACGCGCACCAATCTTGTTTGATTGAATTATATTGTAGCTGTCGTAAAACTTATGTCAAATAATATAAATTCAGTTAAAATTCTATCTCGGGAATTGCTTTTCGGTGGACAATTACTGTTAATTATGGAAGCGCTCTCTATAGTTACAGGTATGTAACTAATATGAACATAAAATGCGACTCAAGGGGCTTTATTTTTGAATCGCTCGCTTTCTTTTCGCATGCGATAATATAATACCTGTCTCATCTTTCAAATGAGATGCTCTGATATGGTACGTGAGATGGTATACCCACATTCGAATAGTTCGAATGTGAACGATTGAGAGGAGGCAAATAGGTAGTAGTTGGGACGAGGGGAGCAGCGTGGTGGAGTAATCTCCATACCCCCTCCAATTGATTGAGGAGAGGCCTGTGCCCAGCAGTGGGACGTGTATAGGCTGTTTAAGTTATGTACGTGTTAGATCAGCGTATATTTTCGGACCTACGACAACATTTGTAAAACGCGTGCGTGTGCGCAGGACGAGTGATATGTAACACATGTATGCGCGTATTGTATATTATGTGTGTGTCGCGGTTGTTTGTCATTGACATGGATAAGGTTGTCGCTCGATCTCAAGGAGTTGTACGTTGTACACTTAGAATGATAGATTGGGTTGGGTTTGTAATTTGCTATGTTTTAAATTGAAAGTTTGATTGAAAGATATATGGTTTGTAGTTGCTGTTGTCGTTGATTCGAAGGCATCAGATGGATACGATGAATCTTATGGTCTTTTCTTCTATCGAGTGCTTTGTGAGGTGGAGGACCGACCTTATCAACTCTAGGGTTACTATTGAGCCGCCAAAAGCCCCAGACATGACTCACGTAACGACGACATACCTACTCACATCAGTATGTAGTAACCGGGACCAACAGTTTAACGTGCCTTCCGAAACACGGATCATTTTAGTTTTGGACAATCGGGTGATCAGCCTGTGCTATCCAAATTTATCTGGATTGGACCGCGGGACTTCCAGATGGTGAGCCCAACGTTCTGTCGCTGGACCACGGAGGCCGTGAATCTTATGCGTTTATGCGAAAGTTTTCGGTTCTACAGATACACATAAACACGTCTGTAATTCCTAATGGGGTGGGCAGAGCCACAAGTAATAAAAGACAACTAGTAGCCACTGTTGATATGATGTCCTAAGGTGGATATGATGAACCTTATGTTGACAAGGGATCAGCCTATCGCCCGTAATAAATGTCCATCATGTTTGAAAGGACACAATCCCTCGTATACATTATTCGTACTTGTCTGTCGGATTTTACAACATGTCTGTAAAACATAAGCAGCTGAGCGTGTTCTGTTTTTTGTTAAATTCGCTTCTAATCCAATTTTTTTCTACTGGCTAGTTTTAAGTTGGTTTTTATTTTGTTATTGTGTCATCCAAAGGGAGGTTGCGAGTTATTCCCAACTATTATTACTTACTGGGAAGTCTCGTCAACGAACTTTGTTACCTAAATGTTTTTATATTTTTTTATTTTTTTACTCCAGAATAGATTACAATTAAATTGTGATTGCATTAGAAACTTGTAGATATACATATCGTGGACAGATATCTACATGGCTTGTTATCGGTTTCTATAACCTTTTACTATGCTATAAGTTGTATGTGTCATTGGGTATAGATCGGGCTGATAAGACGTATTGAAACATTTACATACTCAACGTCTACCTAGTATTGTCCCGTTTCTCACAGGGTCCGCTAACCTAACCTGGAGATTTGACAGGACCGGTTATTACAGAAGCCACTGCCTGTCTAACCTAACAGCCCAATACACGTTAGATCACATACCGCCAAAAATGCATTTCTCGGGAATGTGGGTTTCCTCACGATGTTATCCTTCATTGCTGAGCATGTGATAATCATTTATGATTCAAACAGCGAGTGGAATTCTTAACCGTCTTCTGTATTTTGGAATGCATATAACCCGGGTGCTTTCAAGGCTAGAGTGAACAGGCACCTTCTGGGCGAGCTTCATCTTAGACCTCGTCAATGGCTTCGGGCAAGTCTGGGGCCAAGTACAAACCTATCAAAGGTGAAAAAATAATAATTTGAAAACAAATTTGACATATATCGGTTACGCCTGTACTGGTATTCGAACCTACGACTTCAAAGTGAGAGGCAAGCCTACCAACGGGACTACCACGGCTTGTAACAACACACAAACATTTACATACTATTAATTTGTGAACAGCCTCCGTGGTCTAACAGCCTCCGTGGTCTAACAGCCTCCGTGGTCTAACAGCCTCCGTGGTCTAACAGCCTCCGTGGTCTAACAGCCTCCGTGGTCTAGTGGTTAGAGCGTTAGGCTCACGATCTGGAGGTCCGGGTTCGATTCCCGATGGGGACATTGTCGAAATCACTTTGTGAGACTGTCCTTTGTTTGGTAAGGACTTTTCAGGCTTGAATCACCTGATTGTTCGAAAAAGTAAGATGATTCCGTGCTTCGGAGGGCACGTTAAGCCGTTGGTCCCGGCTATTAGCCGTAAAAAACACCTCCACCAACCCGCAGTGGAGCAGCGTGGTGGAGTATGCTCCATACCCCCTCCGGTTGATTGAGGGGAGGCCTGTGCCCAACAGTGGGACGTATATAGGCAGTTTATGATTAATTTGTGAAAATACTATTCATCCATCATCTTATTATCATCTTAGTGCTATTATCAAGAGAGGCTGCAAATAGTTCTATATTTATTTTTGCCTCTGTCCACCCCATCAAGGAGCGAGGCCGTGACTTTGCGAATAAATTAATGTTATGAAAGTTTTTATAGTGGAATACGTTGGTCTAACAGAAAGCTCGATGAGGTGTGGGTATTTAGTTCATCTGCGATTGATGTACCTCTGACTACCCCAGTTGGGATATAGTCGTGAGTTTATCTTATGTACACATTAGTTACATTATATAAAGACAACTATACATATGTAAATTCGCAAGATCACAATTAATGGACATAAAACATGAGTCACTTCTGATACGAAGTCATGTATAAGTATCATCATTTATTTAATAAATGATTTCTTACAAGTATCATCAATAATAAAAAGTCATGTCCATTGTCCAGGGATGCTGGTGCGGACGGTCATCGACCTCATAACCCATACGAGTTGTCTGACGACATGAACGAATAGGAGGCGTTTCTCGAGAATCCATATAGCAAATTAACCCGAGTGCGCGAGTTAGATAAACTGGGTCACTGCACTAAATACACGCAAACATATTCTATCACAGTACAAACAAACGGATTATTTTATATTAGATAACTGCAGACTTACACAACAGAAGCCGGGATGTTTGATTTGTACATCGGAACGTTCAGGAAATACCCAGGAGATACAATATATAGTTTATGCGAAAGTTTTCGGTGCTATTGACAGACGTAAACACGTCAGTAATTCCTGTCTGGGTGGCTAGACCTACAAGTTACTAGAAGACAATTTCCTGGATAAGACTATTGCCGTCAACCGGGCACAAGTCCTGGACACACAAAAACTTACGGCCGTAATTCCTAACGGGGTAGTCAGAGCCACAAGTAATCCAGGACAACTTGTAGCCACTGTTGATATGAAGTCCTAAGATGGATATGATGAACCTTATGATGATAAGGGATCAACCTATCGCCTATAATTTTAGTCCATCATGTAAGAAAGGACAAACATTACAAACTGGACTTACAAAAAAAGAAAAGAAAACATGAATTTTGACACAATCAGCAGAAGTAGCTGAATGTGTTCTATGTTTTTATCCACTCCCAGAACAGCATAGAAGGTGGCGAGGTTGTGTTGCCGCCAACGGTTATTACCGGGTTACTAAACAGAGCATAGTACCCCACGAGCCAAAAGTTGGCAGTGTGACTAAGGATCAACGATCCAGGAAACCACGTAATATCAATTATCCAGACGTACGGCGAGGTCTATCCCTATTTGGTGGATATCCCAACTATTCGCACAAAGCGCTTCGCACCGTCCTTCATTATGCGCAATGCTAGAGAGTGGAATTCTTTGCCGTCTTCTGTATTTCCGAATGCATGTAACCCGGGTGCTATCAAGGCCAGAGTAAACAGGCACCTGCTGAGCGAGGTCGCTACATCCTAGGCCTCGTCAATGCCTTCGGGCCAAGAGAAATCCATCAAAGAAAAAAAATATATAAAAAATATCTATGATACAAATACGGATTCAAACTCATAAAGTCGAATTTACTAGAGCCGCGGAATTCCAACCAGCGACGATACGATGTCAGTTACAAGTTCTCGAACAGGGGGGCTAAAAAGGCAGTATTGAAGCAATTCACTTAAAAAACAATAGGTATGCGCACTTACATTTACATGCGCAAATGACAATATTGTTTTTTGAATGAATTGCTTTGATGTGGCCCTTTTAGACACCCCCACTTTCGGATTTTTATAAGCAACAACAACAATCAACAATTCAGTGCGTTGTCTACGTCTTCCTCTTCAGATCTATGATGGAAGAAAAGTGTCCCGAAAGGGATCTGAAACGAAAAACGTCGACCGCGACGAAACTTTTCTCGGAAAACTGTCATAAAACTTCTATTGTTTCGAGTTATTAATAAATTACTTACTCACGAAATCCTGTTATAGTATAGTGAAGTATAAAAGCGCAGTGTCATAATAAATCTGTTTTGTAGGTCACGGTCGGTCGGGATAATGAAACTCCGTCCTACATAATAATTTCTGTCTTTCCTGGAAACAGTATCAATAATGGACGTCTCACACAGGAAAGAGGGCGGGAAGTCGAGATAATTATTCATTAAAACTGTTTGTTCATAAGTATATAGTTATTAATGAATGACTCTCGGTCTCAGTGGTCCAGTAGTTGAGCGTTGAGCTCACGATCCGGAGGTCCCGTTGTCAAATCACAAAAATAATTTTGTGATCCCTAGTTTGGTTAGGACATTACAGGCTGATCACCTAATTGTACGTGCTTCGGAAGGCACGTTAAGCTGTCGGTCCCACAGACAACTACTTCCTGATGTAAGTAGTCGTTACATGAGCCATGTCAGGGGCCTTTGGCGGCTCAATAGTAACCCTGACACCAGGGTTGATGAGGTTGATAATTCACCTCACAACCCATACGACAGAAGATGATAAATGATTGATCGTTACTGGCGGTATTGTAGTCTCACAACTGTCTGTCTACATACAGGCATTTTTATAATACAAAGTTTCACGCCTATTTCCCTTTACTTTACACCTAGTTCTCGCTTATTTTAGGGTTGGCAGAGATCACGGGATTCCACCTACTACGATCCAAAATTATCACTTTCGCACAGCCATTTTTTGTAATAATAAAAAACATAATATCGACACCTTATTAGTGAAAACGTGGAGTCAAAGTTTGCGACTCTCATGCCTGTTGTCATAAATTTTGTACCGCGCGTACCTCAGCGCTTCCCATTTGTTAATGCCACATTTGGCAAATGTAATCCAATCTTTTATTCGCTTTATCAGTGTATTATTGTATACTTTTCTCGGATGGAATTCACTCCTTGACCGCTTGTTATCTCTACAAATAATAAATAAAGTAGCTTTAAAACAGGTATCGGTAGTCAACGCTAATCGCATGTGGACAAACGTGAGGAGAGTGCGGCGGCTGCGCCCGCGCCGTGCTCGATAACTGCTCAAGGCGACGCATGCGTTGCGCAAATAACGTCCAGAATGCTCTACACGTTGACAAATATCATACTCGCTTTTATTGAGGGTCTAGAGTGATATTTACACAGGAATTGCCAAGAAAATAATATGATGGTTGTGGGTTTTGAAATAAATAGACACGGCATTAGCCAAGATGCAAACGATTATGACAGTCGACAAAAGGTGACATGTGAATCCCACACATTTTTATCACCGTCACTCCTCACGAGTATATAGCCTTAAAAACATCCTGCGTACATTTATCATCAAGCTACCAAAGAAAAAAAAATCGCGCTAGAGCCACCTGCAGCTCCATTCGTACACGCACTCCATCTCGTGTGACATAACATGAACGCGCGCACACATGTGCGTACGCAGCCGTCGTGTGTGTGCCCAGTGTCGTGTGCGGTGTCGTGCGCTGTTTGCGCCGAAACGGGGTCAGGGCTGCGCTGCACCGCGGATTGCGGATGCTGTTCGCAGAAACGCGTAGTAAACAAACCAAAATAACTGCATTCAAAAATTGTCTAATAAACAGAACATAACATAAGCTCATAGCTATATGCCGATTGGGGTAGTCAGAGGTACATCCATCGCAATATGAACTAAGTACCCACACCTCACCGAACTTTCTGTGAGACCAATGTGATATTACCAACCTCCTACCAAGTGGAACGCAATAAATGATATGATTATTGTTTGGTGGTGAGTCGTATCGCCGTCTATATTAGTCGAACCAACTGTGTTAGTGCAAGTTCGGTACCGGGGTTGGAACCGTTTCCCGTTTGAGTGGCGGCGCACCCCAGAACTACAGTGACTATATTTGTTTAGGTGAATTGTTTCAATGTGGCTTTGTTAATCCCCCTAGTATGGCCAAGTTAGTACGAAGTGCCTGCAGTCATCCCCGGCAGTATCAACCCTACTGGTCTGTCCGACCTTGAGATGCCTCCGCTATTACGCAGATATATGCGCATTTTTCCTTTATTTTTGTTATCCGTCTACGACTATAGCGCATCTTGGAATATTTTAAAATCCTACGGTTTGGTAGCCAGAACCGGCGTGCGATTGATTGATGAATTAGGAGGAAGCAAGAGAAATATCAGGATCTAAGCAAATGGAATTCCATTGAGCATCTAAGCAAGATAATTGCTTACCCTGATGGGAAATGGGTGTGAGTTTCTATATGTATTTTAGTATTATTTGACCAAATCGGTTATAGAAAGATGCACGAATGCGGGAACTATAAATGTTCAGTAAAGGGACCGCCAACACGAAGTTGAGAAGCGTAGAAGTTGTACTTGGGAAGCGCTTAAGGCGTTCATTAATAACTGGAAATCCTCAGCCGGTTAAGCCCTCAGCGCTCCCCATTTGTCTGGCCACGTAGCGAATGCCATTCAAGGCTTCGTCATAAAAATACTGGTGACAATGCGGACAATCACCAACTTAATTTTAACTTAATTTGACAGGACTGACAGTAGCCATATCTCTTTCTTGAACTTATTGTAACTTGCTGTCAAACTAAAATTAGATAAAGTGGACCGACGATCTGGTGAAGGTCGCGAGAAGCTGTGGATCGTCGTGGAGATCCTTGGGGGAGGCCTATGCCCAGCAGTGGGCGTCGTACGGCTGATGATGTGTGCGCCCGAATAGGCACCACTGTCTAACTGAAAGTAGATGACTTGATGATTTAAGTATGTAGGGTTTTCTAGGAATATTTAGTTGTAAAGTCTTAATCGTACTTTTTTTAACTAGGTCAAATATGACTAAGCAAAGTTAAAAGAAGTCGACAACATCACATGTCTGCGTCATCGCCTGGAGGACCAGCGGGTCGGAAATTTACCAAGTTTAAAAAAAACAGGAAAATAAACAGATGAGAGTGAAGCGGAGAGTGAAGCAAACTAGGGACCACAAAGTAATTTTTGTTATATGTCCCCACCGGGAATCGAACCCAGGATATAGTCGTGAGCTTATTTTCTTGTTTCATAATTTTTAGAGCGCGATTTTTCAGTAGCCGGGTTTTGGTTTTTAAACTTTATCTAACAGCTAGTGTGGTGTATTATACTAACAACTTGCAATGTAGGAGTCCACCACTCAGCGCCATCGCCCGACAGTTACATCTACTTTCCGTCACTTTCGTGTGACTGATTACATCTTGAAACATAAAACGGAAACATTCCGACTTCGTTCTACATACCGACATGCATTGCACCCTGCAGTAGAAACATCTACAAATGTATTTTTTTTAAAGTAAAATTCTGAAATTACATACTTTTGCCTTATGGTGAAAGCCACGTGAGAGACTTTTTGAAAAATCGCATTTGGATGTGATTTTAGTTAACAAAACCTCAAAGAGAAGCGGGACGCCTTTGCCCAGCAGTGGAACATTAATTAGGCTACAGAAAAAAAACATCAAAGAGATGTGGTTTAAATTTTTACCCGGATTAATATTAATTAGCTCTTACAAGAATTTCACTATCTATATGCACATACTTTTATATGCGCAAATGTCAAATTGCAATATTGCTTTTTTTGAATGAATTGCTTCGATGTGGCATTTTTAACACCCTCCCCCCATGTTTTATGAATCCTAGTAGGAATAAGAATGTGTATTCTTCTTATCGTGTGGGTTATGAGGTGGATTACCAACCTCATCAACCCTGGTGTCAGGGTTACTATTGAGCCGCCAAAGGCCCCTGACATGGCTCATGTAACGTCAGTAAGTAGTCACCGGGACCAACGGCGTAACGTGCCTTCCGATGCACGGATCGTCTTACTTTCGGACAATCAGGTGATCAGCCTGTAATGTCCTAACCAAACTAGGGATCACAAAGTTATTTTTGTGATATGTCCCCACCGGGATTCGAACCCGGGGCCTCCGGATCGTGAGACCAACGCTCAACCACTGGACCACAGAGGCCGTTCCGGCCGGGATGTGTATTTATATAAATCCACATGTATGTATGTATGTGGAAATGTTGTATGAAGTATATGTACGAGCCCCGATGGTGTATGACGTCACAACACACCAATGAGGTCGACGCCTTGACACGGTATGGATTTCTGCGATATTCCGCGCTTACCACTTACTAGGAAAACAGAGTTGTCACTAGAGTTATTTCGACTATTACAGTTATAGCTAAGTATTTATTTTTTCCTTCTACAGTTTAGAACTATTTTATTTTATTTTACTTTCTTAGGAAGATTAACAGTCAAATAATAACTATAGATCTAGACGATAGATGTAGACTATGCTAATGAGAAATCTCCACAAATAGATAAAGAGTTACGCGCTGATAAAGAGGCAGGTATAGGTATGTCACATTAATCTAACATTAAATGAGAAGAAGAATGAGTAAAAAAAAAGGGTTTGGCAAGCATTCGTTTGACAGTTGTAATGCTGGTACAGAACAAATTTAAATCACTATCAATCAATAAGTACATTACCAAATACAAAAACTGAATAGTTTTACGGTAATGGGCGACCATAGAAGGAAGGCCGGTCATAGGATGGGTGACCACAAAAAAAAAAATTCATCTCGAGCTCCTCCGTGCTTCGGAAGGCACGTTAAGCCGTTGGTCCCGGCTGCATTAGCAGTCGTTAATAACCATCAATCCGCACTGGGGCCGCGTGATGGTTTAACCTCCTAAGACCGAATGTTCTTTATAAATCCAAACCCCATTTTAGTTTAACTATTGTGTCTGGAAATCTCGGTCTTAAGAGGTTAAGGCCCGATCTCCCTATCCATCCATAGGGAAGGCCCGTGCCCCAGCAGTGGGGACGTTATGGGCTGATGATGATGATGATGATGAATGGGCGACCTAAGTAACTGCGGTGTGGATACACGATAAGGCGTGAGGCTATGTTAGGTTAAGATCAACGTCTTATTTTTTGTCACCATCCTTTAAGTGCCAAAAAATTGCTAAGCACTTCACTTGTTGGTTCCAAAAAACTGCCAAAGGGCTTCCGGTATACTCCAGGGAGTGGTACTCTAGGGATCAGATAGAGGGCTGCCGGCGAGATGAGAGGCTCCGTTTTTATTATCTACCTACACGGCATAAGTGAGAAAGATAAGGTAAGCGGACCCACGTGTGGTAACTGGCATACCGTTAGTCTGTAGTTTTTAACATGTTTCCTTAATGACATACATACATACATACATAAACTCACGCCCGTAATCCCTAATGGGGTGGGCAGAGCCACAAGTAATCAAAGACAACTTGCAGCCACTGTTGATACGAAGTCCAAAGATGGATATGATGAACCTTATGGTGATAAGGGATCAGCCTATCGCCCATAACATTAGTCCATCATGTTAGAGGACACAATCCCTCTGTCGGTTTTTACGACATGCCCGGGAAGAGAAGCAGCTGAGCCTTAATGACATGAGGTGATAAATTAAGAGATCTTCATCATCTCCCTAGTATTATCCCGTTTTTCACAGGCTTACGTAACCTGAAGATATGACAGGTTTTTTACAGAAGCGACTGCCTGTCTGACCTTCCAACCCGCGAAGGGAAAACCAGCCCAATACAGGTTAGGTCACATTCACAAACCATATAGGTGATAAATTAATTCAATTCTGATGTACTTTTTAACACATATATATTATAGGAGACTAATTCAAAACATTTCTGTTAAAAAAACACTGAACGCTTATCACTCATCCAATTACTATTAATTAAACTCTTTAAAAATAGTTAATACAGACAAAAATAAAAATAGGTACAAAAGTTGGACTTATCTCTAAAAGAGATCTCTTCCAGCCAACCCCGCATGGTGTGAGAAGACAATGAAAGTGGGGAGGCACTAAGTCTACATAATAAAAGATACGGATATACCATACATACAAATATATGCATAATTATAAATATAAATAAATAGACACTTGGTCAAACAGTAAATAAATATATTATAATTTTTTACTTATATTATTATATAAAAACACCTAATACATTTATGTATAAATAATGCTTTTTTAATTTAGCTTTGAAAGAAACAACTGATTCCGGTTTTCTTTTATTTCTACTGGCTCTTTTGACAGAAACGCGCTCGTTACCTCTAACAGGTTGGGCAGAGTATCAATTGACAAGAGCTCCTTTCAACTACAATGCTTTTTGAGTAAGAATAATTATAATTATATCATCTAAGTGCCAGTCGACAGCTCGAAATGAGAATAAATTTCTCAGTAGTGTAAAATGTAGGTTAACTATGCGCTTTACAGTGAAGCTGCAAGGACGATTCAGCATCCGCCTACACACGACCCACGGCGGGACCCGCTGACCTGCTTCCAAAGATGACCTATAACAGCTCCCTTTCTATAACTACCTGTTTATGATGTTTGAACAACTACTTAATAGGTTTAAATATTCTTCATTCTCAATCAGAATGCAAATTCACTTACTTGAGAATTCTTCTTCTATCTAGAGTTGTGAGGTGGAGTACTAACCTCATCAACCCTGGTGTTAGGGTTATTTCTGAGCCGCCAAAGGCCCCTGACATGGCTCATGTAACGACTACTTACATCTTACATCGGTAAGTAGTAACCGAGACCAACGGTTTAACGTGCCATTCGAAGCACGGTTCATCTTACTTTCGGACAATCTGGTGATCAGCCAGTAATGTCCTAACCAAACTAGGGACCACAAAGCAATTTTTGTGATATGTCCCCACCGGGATTCGAATCCGGGACCTCCGGATCGTGAGCCCAACACGATATCTACGATTAAGATCCGTTCAAATAACTTATTTCAGAAAATAAGTTACTTACATAACATAAGCTCACGTCTATATTACCAATTGGGCTAGTCAGAGGTACCTACATCGATTGCAATCCGCTAATTCGCAAGGTGAACTGAAAAACCACGCTTCGCTGTTCTCTCTTTTCTACATACAGAAAAAGAAAGAAAGAAAATATTATTACTAGAGGAGATGAGATCACAGTAACAATACGAAAACAATAGCGGAAAAAAAAACTTGCACTAAATGACGTACCTATTAACAGAAACGTAAAAAGAACAGAAAAATAATAATAAAATATATTTACTTAAGTAAAATGTTGTATAAGAAAAATACCTCTATAGTAAGTATTACCACATTTTGTTTAACTTATACCGCTAGAATACGTCTTTTATACGATACTCTACTGTCTACTAGTTGAGTCTAGTTAAGGCAGCTCCCTAATCAAGCAATTCTAAATAACACCTAACCTAATTACAACCAGCTCCATAAAGCAGCCATTATAATCTCAAAGATAGTATCAACCAATCTTGAAGTAACCAGTAACCAGTGTCGGTAACAGCCCGCTGTCGAGGGAAAGTGCTTAGAAATGCATAGACTGCGCCCGCGCCGCCGCGCCGGTTGCACTCGCGCTTTCGCTTCCGGCCGCCAGGGGCGCCCCTGACCCACTAGCTCTTAATCAGAGCTTTAGCTAAGCAAGGTGGTTTTGAGTTTTAGATAGAAGAGTTAGAAGATATCGGTGGCTCTTAAGGTAGAGAACAGAACAGAGGGCAGAGACATGGCATACCTTATAGTGAAAACCACGTCTGAAAGTCCCATTCAGATGTGTATTTTTTTCAGACATTTGTGGTCACAATTTTTACCAGGAATAATTGAAAGAACTCAAACGAACTCGAATGTTCTAGAGGTTTTGTGGAAAAAAAAACACATTTAGAATGTGATTTTTCAAAATAGCGCTTACGTAGTTTTTGATATAAGGCGACAGTGGCCCCGATGTCTGTAGACACCTCTTAATTTTATTTTAAGTTATACCTGTCATTTTCTTATCCGCCGAAAAGGAAAGGGACGGATGATTGACTACTGTTAATTTTAAAATGAATGAATAACGCGGGCGAATAAAATAGGCAGGCTTGTTCATATGCAACCCAACCCTTTTAACGTGTCCTGTCAACTTAATTCTGTTCGGTTTTTGTATTGGCCAATACAAAATATTAGAAAGGTTTTTAAATTTCTGCATTAAATTGACGTGTGTTCCATCAATTTTATGCCTGTCGATTACCCGTCCCTTTCTTTTTCAGCGGATAAGAAAATGACAGGTATAACTTAAAATAAAATTAGATGGTTCGCACTGGAATTAGAACCATTATGTAATCAGGGGGTCTGAAAAGGCCAAATTGAAGCAATTTATATAAATTAGCAGTATTGCAATTTAATATTTCTTAATTTTAAAAGTCAAATAGTAATATTGTCTTTATATGAATTGCTTAAATGTTTTTTTTTTGACGTGACTTATTGTAAGATTTGCCGCAGATGGCATTAATTACTTGGCCGGACAAATGGGGAGCGCTGAAGGCTCCCGGCTCTCATTTCTTCAATGTGTTAAGATGGATATTTTAATAAAGAGGACTCCATACTTTTGAAGCATGCGGTCGACGTTGGTGTGGAGGTGAGCCTATGTTCGGGATGATGACGTCCATGAACGTAATTTATTTTCTTCATTCTAAGTCAATTTTACCTTGAAGATATCAAGAGACAAGTAGGAAACAAAGAATTTATCATGTACGTACCTATAGTATTAAGCAATCCGATATCACTATACTAGAAATAAACAAAGATAATTCCTTGTTTGTTTGTTCGGTGATGAAGATGACCTAATTATAAAGATAGTAGAGCATTTGAAATATTCAGTTGTACTGATATGTGATAACTACTCAGATACCGTTAATGAAAAACGTTCTTTTATGTAAGTAAATAGTATTACTTCGAAATAAAAATACCTAAGTATTCAATTAATAGAATAAACCAATTAAAATACATTTAAACCGACTTCAAAATCAGTGAAATAAAAAAGTAAGAAATAATAATTTGTTGAGTACAATATTAGTATCTAAATTCTGAAGTCGGCGCAACCAGCAACCTTCAATAACTGCAATATAAAAATGAATGAAAAACTGATAACCTCCTTATTTTTTTAAGTCGGTTAAAAAAGTAAATAGAGTAAGGTAATTCCGTGCTTCAGAAGGCACGCTTAAGCCGTTGGTCCATCCACCGCAGTGGAGTAGCGCATTGTCCACATGCTCCAAACCCCCTCAGATGCCCAGCAGTGGGACATACGTATTACTAGAGTTACCTACAGCGAGTTTCTTTTTTCTACGCGTTAATAGTAAATAAACTATCACCTATGATATGTCTCAAATACCGCAATGTCCCGTTTAGATCATCATAGGTAAGTAAAAACTGCAGGAGATACTGTTAACCAATCAATTTCTAAGAAAATTCTGAGTAGCGATCTGTGCGCCATATCATAATAATACGCAAGAAATAAACTTTCTCGTCGCCGCTGGACAGTAAAACGTTTACGAGGTAAAAGCGGCAAATCGCGAAAGGAAAATCGTCTGCACTTCCTCGAGCGGAAATTGAAAGTGGATTGTGATCTCTCGGAGAAAACTGCATCGCCTAGCCTGATGCACCGAGATTGCTTTTCCTAAGACTGTCAGTGACATCTGTCGGCGAATCCGTGAACTATTTTATTTTTAGCGCCATCTAGTTTGACAGCATAAAACTAATGAAACATCGTCATCTACCGAAAAGGTGTTATATCACGATGAGAACTAGACTTTGTTGTTAACCAGCTAAGCACGTTGTTTCGCTATTTGCCGCTAGATGTCGTTTATATTTTCAGTAAAATATTTGAGTGGTAATTAGTTATGTAGAATTAAAAAGAAACTATCGCCAGAATTCTTAAAACTAATAAATAAAACATACCTTTACCTCCGCCAGCATCATGCACCTGAGGTTTCCCGCTCGGCACCCGCTGCATCGGTGACGCGTTCCCGTAGTTCATACTCGTCCCGTTGTAATCTGAACTTATTGGTTCTTGCTTTATACCGCTAGATGTCGCTGCTAATTTCTCAGCGAGTAAGGGATTTTGGCTGGCGATGTTATATCGTCCATTATTAATATTATTAGCCACCACATTGTTGATAGCGTTGGTCCCAGACCGCAGCAGTTGTTGTAACCGTTGTTGGCCGTTGTTGGGCAGTGTTATCTGGTTGTTTGTGTTGTAATATGAGCCGTGTAATTGGCTTCCGGACGCCGGCGACGAAATGTTGTTATTTTCTTCTTGCTGAAATTGAAAAAATGTTTGATTAGTAACGATTCCACAAAATAAAGGTTGTGTATCTTTTCGAATGTGTTTGATAACATTATTAAGTCTTCTGAAAACCGTCATGAAGGTTTTGTTCGTCACTGTATTTTTGTAATTGCACTTGATTTTATTGTCTATCTGTTGTCACTGTGTTGTTGTAAGTTTGTGCAATAAAGATTATTATTATTATGTATGTCGTTTCCATATATCGGGCCTATGGAGTCCCGGACTTTTGGAAGGCGTGGGTGGGGCCGAAGGCAACACGTAAAGGACAATTTAATCTAAATGTGATGTGACACCAACCGGCGATTATCGCTAAGACAATCTCCGGTATTATTACTTCAAGCTTGAGTTTATAGTATGAAAATGATTTTGAAAATAATAATACAATTGTCCCTTTCTAACATAATTGGCTAATAACATAATGAACCAGTCAAAGGACTTCGTGTCAAAAGTTGTTAAAACAAGTCTCCTGGTCAATTATTATGGCCCCGTCTAGTATTATCTACCCACTATGTTGGAAAATAAACCCCGACTTACCTTTATCTCAACCGGCGGAACGTTAGACGCGGTAGCATTGGTGAGATCCGTGAAGAACGTATCGAAGTTATCGAAGGCGGTTTCCCCGAGCTGTTTCAATATGTCGTCAGGGTCTGCGGCGTCTTGCTCTTGTTCTAGCGAAAGCCCTCCGACGATGTTGGTGAGCTCCGCCTGAGACAGCTCGCCCAGAGACGACGCCATCTGTTGGAGCTGGGCGGCAGCTTGCCCACCCGCCGCTACCACCGCGTCCTGGAAGGCGATCAGTGGGGGGATTATAGCACTTGCATTTGCTATTGGTTGCTTCTAGTGTTAAAAAGACTACTCGTAAGCAATTCATATAAAAAGCAATAATCATATTGACATCTGCGCATAATGTAAGTGCACAATATCAAGAAATGTCAAATAGCAATATTGCTTTATTAGATGAATTAATTGTTTTGATGAACGCCCCTGGTTTCATTAGACTACATGTTTTTTTTTACCAGATTATCGGAGGGTGACAGCCTCCGTGGTCTAGTGGTTAGAGCGTTAGGCTCACGATCTGGAGGTCCGGGTTCGATTCTCGATGGGGACATTGTCGAAATCACTTTGTGAGACTGTCCTTTGTTGGTAAGGACTTTTCAGGCTTGAATCACCTGATTGTCCGAAAAAGTAAGATGATTTCGTGCTTCGGAGGGCACGTTAAGCCGTTGGTCCCGGCTATTAGCCGTAAAAACACCTCCACCAACCCGCATTGGAGCAGCGTGGTGGAGTATGCTCCATACCCCCTCCGGTTGATTGAGGGGAGGCCTGTGCCCAGCAGTGGGACGTATATAGGCTGTTTATGTTATGTTATGTATGTATCGGAGGGTACCTATTTGTAAATTTTTCATAACATCCACTACTAAGAATCATACATATCTCAATGAAATGATTTTGACTACTTGATAAAGCTTGTTCCTGATGATAAAGCTTAATTCATAATGTGTCTCACCTGAAGGCAATTGGAGAGGTCCACCATTCTGCCCTCATTCTCCGCTGACCACCATTCGTCTTCAATAAATGGCATCGCCAGCGCCGGTCCCGACGGCGCATGCGTCCCCGCCACGTTGTTTGACTACTGCACGCCAGGTGGCGCTACACACACACAACACTCACGCACTACTGTCTAATACTGTATCTACACTAATAAATTCGTTTATGTTTGGCAGCGTTTTGGACGGATCGTACATTATTCGATGTTATACTGAAGCACACATCGAGGCGAGGCGTGGATCCTGCGGCCAGGTTACCTCACTCCCCGCACCCCGCTCCTCTTCAGCAACGACCTGTAAGTAAAAAAAAACGTAGGCTTTCACGTCTTTATGGGAATAAGACAGCATCTCTGAAAGTAAATGCTCGTTATCATTTTTCGAATGTTAAACTTTACTAAACATGTTAGACCCCAAAGCTTTATAATTATTAATGAAGAACGGTCTATGCTACGTTAAATATTCTTGAATAACACAAACACAAATCAGTAATCTATGGCCATTATAGGGAGCAAGATATGAAATGGAATTCGGTGGCGCAGCGGTAAATGCGCTCGGTCTGCGATTGTTGAAGTTAAGCAACTTTCGCAAAGGCCGGTCATAGGATGGGTGACCACAAAAAAAGTTTTCATCTCGAGCTCCTGCTTCGGAAGGCACGTTAAGCCGTTGGTCCCGGCTGCGTTAGCAGTCGTTAATAACCATCAATCCGCACTGGGCCTGCGTGATGGTTTAAGGCCCGATCTCCCTATCCATCCATAGGGAAGGCCCGTGCCCCAGCAGTGGGGACGTTAATGGGCTGGTGATGATGATGTGTAATTCGTTACTTCAAACTTATTTAAATTGATGGCATGTCATTTATGAAAGTAATATTATAAATGCATGTGTCTATATTCTTATAACATTGTACTATACCTCCACTTTTGTACAGTAACACCAAATAGCTAAAGCTGTTTCGGTCTTACCTTACATCCAGCAAGGATATCGCGTATGATATAAAGAATATGACTAAGTCTTTTTGTCTGTTTTTCTATCTGTCTATTTATCTTTCCATGTACGCGTGTGTCTTTACCTGTTTGTGTCTGTCTGTGTCTATTTGTGTCTGTATTACCGACAATCGGTGTATCGTTTGTCAATCTACATGTGTTTTGATTTAATTTCTCCTTGTACTATAAATGTTTGTTTGTGCGAGTTTTTGACTTTGTGTAGGTTTGTGCTTCTACGTCTGGTTATCTGCTTGCTTATGTGAAAATACTCTCAGCACTCACTTTTTGTAAATGGAACATAATAAATTGTTATCTGTTTCTATCTTTTGCCTTTATTTTTAATTAACTGTGTTTTTGTCTAATCATATCTTTATATCTCTACTTCTCTCTCTGTCTGTTTAGTCTGTTTATGAGTGTCTGTTTGCTGATGTGTCCGTAGGTATATAATGATGTGTGTAACAGTCAGTGCTTGAGGTTCTAGTGGTAGTTATAGTCTGTTATTGAGTCCTAAGTGTGTGTTTTTATGCCTGTCTCTCCGTAAGTGTCTTCCTTTATCAGTCAATCAGTCAGTGTATAAAGTACATGTTATAGATAAATCAGTCTGTCAGTAAGTATGTCCTTCCATCTATTCTGTTAGTATGTAGGTCTGTCGCTCCGTAAGTTATATCAGTCAGTCAGTGTACAGGTACAACACGTGATGCGCTGTAGGCGTGTAGCTGTAGTTCTATATCTCCTTCTATTTGTCAGTGAGTCTGTCAGTGAGTCAGTCAGTGAATCAGTCAGTCTGTCGGTGTATGAAGTACAAGACGTGGTGCGGGGTCACCTGGCGACGTCCCGGTGTATGTCGAATCTGCGCCGACACAGCATAGAGGCTGCGCGTTGCTCCCCCGCCTGCGCACGCCGTTCTGAAACCAAATACAATTGGTTGTTAATTATTGCAATAGTAATGGATTTAATGGATTTGAATATGGATTTGTATGGTATAATATACACCCACTCTTCGTCAGCTATATTTAAATCTCATGAAATAAGGGGCGAGCCTTTATCCGCCATTAACCTGGCACAAATCTTGGAAACCACGTGATACCAAATATGAATTCAACCTTACAAAGTCGAATTCAGTCGAAAGGTATTATGGTTATTTCGAATAGTGCCAAGTTTAATTATGGTATCGTAAACTATTAACGTAACCCATCGCGTTGGTAGTAACTACAATTATATATAATTAAAATGAAATCGCACATAAAGGTTTAATTTGAGCCGTATTTACATTTTGAGAGTAGGAGTCACAACAAGTACAAGATGTGCCATCTTGTGGTCGAATTAAAAACTAAAAACTTGTGTATTTACCTAAGTGTTTATTATTTTATTTTATTTATACATAACATTTTATTTCGGTGTCAATTCCGAAGTGTATTGCATAAGGTGAATTGTTCATATTTTTATAAGGATTTCTAGATGAAGTATATATTGCAGTTTCATAGACCACGTTATATCAGAATACTTAGTAACAAAAAACAATGTTTGGAGGTGCATGTGCGTTGCGTGATAAGTGATGACCAATTCTAGTGATTAGTACTTATGCACTGCATGCTGATGCGATCATGCAGAAACTCATACACGCGTGAGTTTACTCACGCCTGTAGTAAATATTAGGGTGGGCGATGATAACTTATCGTGTTGCTTGGTTAACACGGAACCCGGTAATAAGTTTATTAAGTACTTTTTCAAAAAGTGATTTTGCTACTTGCCAGAAAATAAAAAGGTTCTTCACCAGAGCGGTGTTATAGATTTCTAATAAATAAATAACAATATTCAATAAAGATACATAACTAATGAATAATTCCAAATTAAATGCTTTTTTTTTAATTCGCTGATATTTTCCCCTCCTCCATTATAATAAAATCACACAGAGGACAGGAAGGGGCGTTGCCGCCCTTACGATACTGTCAACACAACTCGAAATTACACGTACACAGATAGTACTTAAAACATTTATAGCGTAACTAAGCACTGGCGTAATCGAAGCGTAATGCTAACGACAATCCGGAAGGCTGTACAAAATGAACGCATGTGCCGCATTGGCGGTAAAAAAAGCATACAATGCGCGTCTTTCACTATAATCGTGGCGCGTAAAAAGAAAGACTTTTGTTTTCTAAACGCTTCCTAGTGCGAACTTTCATTTGCTAATATGTCGTATTGTTTCGTTTCTTTGTTATTCTTCGAGAGTTACGCGTTTTTAAGATATAAATCGAAATTGCTGTAGCGAATTAATAGTTAAATACCTATTTACAAGTTAATTGCAATTTTATAAACAAATAGTAAGTACATAGTTCAATGAGCTTTTGTGTAAAATATAAGTTTTAAAACTATTTACTTTCATTTTTCACAGTACGCCATCTATCGCCCAGTAGCTGAAGTAAATTTGTTGCTAAACTGCTTTGCACAGGTTTCCACTCAATCAAACGGGAGTGCTATGGAGCATACTCCATCACGGTGCTTTACTGCGGGTTGGTGCGGGGAGGTGGTAAAAATATTATACAATTAAAATACGCATAAATGTAACATTCTTTTTCCCATAATTTATGTTATAGCTTAGATAAATTTTCCAGTATAAATTGCCCATTGAAAGATTTATGTGTGCTGAGGCAGGTCAACCTTGAGTCATTACTTCCTATTGCATATTGCAGTATTCGTAGTGCAGACCTTGTGCGCTGGCGCAACGCCCGATGACAACTGAGAGTATTATCTTGCTAATACTTACTGTCAATATAATTAATAAGTACTATAATTGGTTATGCTCGTATAATACAAATTGAGGAGCTCGGTAGCGCAGCGAGGAGCTCGGTAGCGCAGCGGTTAACGCGCTCGGTCTGCGATTGTTGAAGTAAAGCAACTTTCACAAAGGCCGGTCATAGGATGGGTGACCACAAAAAAAAAATCATCTCGAGCTCCTCCGTGCTTCGGAAGGCACGTTAAGCCGTTGGTCCCGGCTGCATTAGCAGTCGTTAATAACCATCAATCCGCACTGGGCCCGCGTGATGGTTTAAGGCCCGATCTCCCTATCCATCCATAGGGAAGGCCCGTGTCCCAGCAGTGGGGACGTTAATGGGCTGATGATGATAATACAAATAGGTACATTGCTAATTATAACTTTCAACCTATGAATGTTAGAAGGATTTTTATGTTCAAAAATTCAAAAATTTCAAAAATTCAAAAATATTTATTTTTCAAAATTGGCTTACAAAGTTAGCGCTTTTTGAACGTTAAAATTAAATTACATATTATGTAACTAGCTGTAAAACTACTACCACATCGGAATCTGTAACGCTGAGGGAAAGACGTGGCCAGAAAACCTCCCAGCACAGGGCCCTAGTCCTACTGTTTCATGTTTTCCTTTCTTTTCTTTTAATCCAGTTTGTATTACATAATTTATAGACTTAAATACAATGGTATTCCAATTACAGTCGGTGGAAGGAAAGTGAAACATAAAGAGTTTATGTGACTTTATCACAGAAACAGTGTTCTATGAGCTCCCTGACAGAAGCAGGCCTGTCCACATACGCAGCACCCGATCACGAGTTGACGCGAAAGCCAGCCATCGCTCCCTTCGCACATTTTTGAGGGAAAGGTGCGACCCGACTTCCGGACGCCACCGCGTACACGAACATTTCGAGGCGAGCATGCACCACTTATATAAAGAAGCTCAAAAATCCTCCGCCTGGATATAAAAAAAAAAAGTACTCTACTGTTCAAATATCATCAAGTGTTTCACAATCCTTTTTAATCCACTTACAAAGTTATTTCAAATTCAGTATTTTAGGGCCAAGTTTTTATTGCAAACATTCTTGTCTTTCTTGTGTTGAGCTGAAGTAATCCATTTAATATTATTATCTTTAAGATAGTCTCCTACTTTATAATAAGCTTTACTGATTAAAGTAGTTTTTATAACATTCTTAAACATGTTTCCCGAAAGGCCTAGTACATCTTCTGGTATCTTATTATAGTATCGCACACACAGCGCTACAAATGATGTGCTAATTTTGGATAGTCTGGAACTAGGAACTACTAATTTGTTCTTATTCCTTAGGTTGTATTTGTGCTTATCACAGTTTCTTAAATATAAGTGTAAATTTTTCCTAACATACATAATGTTCATATATATGTATTGACAAGGTACAGTCATAATGGAAATCTCTTTAAAAAATTCTCTGAGAGAATCGCGGCATTGTTTTCAAACATAAGCACGTAAGTTAAGTAGTTATCAAACCGGTGATAGGTACTTACAATTAAATGCTATTATTAAGTTAGAGGAAGAGCCTTCAACATTCTATCACGAGATCATGGTGATTGAAATGCCAATAACGAACATATCTAAAGTATAATTTGATGTAATTATTTCCATTACAGTTGCAATATTTTTAAATGATCAGTTAATTTTGTTTTGTAAGCGTTTCCGGGTTTTAATATAACTGCGTAAAACGAATTGTTTTGTTTAACGTTCCGTTCAAGGCAATGAACGTTTATATCAAAACAAAGACTGAATTTATCTGGATTTTATTTTAAATTTTACATGCTATTGTTCTTTATTTTCAATATTTAAGTTTAATTATACGATATTCTAATAAAATATTATAGCTAATAATTTGACAAAATAATAGGGTTCGTATGAAGCGTGAGACGGAGCGTAAGTTTGTTTTGACATGTGTCAGGCTTTTCGGCGGGAGACGGGAACGGGACGGTTGCTTTCTTCATTGAGTAATCTAAATAATTAATACGAAGTGGTGTTTTGTGGTTAATGATCGCATTAAGTTAGTCGGAAGACATTCGCGAGTGTTATTATATTGGAGTATTCAATGAACAAAGTGTATCTGCCTATTTTCGCTTCGTGCCGGGAAGCCGCTTCATAACTCAAAAGTTTATGCGGACTTTTGAGTTAATTCGTTTGGGGTTCGGAGTAGGAGTCTACTCCGAGGGTGGGGGCTTAGGTTTCATCATCATCACCTTTCATCATTTCATTAATCATCAAGAAAAAAAATACGTCAGACATGGCTGTATGGGCATAGTTCCCTTTGCCTTACCCTTCGGGGAAAACCAAAACAAAAAAAAAAAAAAAAAAAATTGACATGTGTCATTTTACCGCTAGATAACCTCACTTTCGTTTATTTACTTAGTGATATTTTTGCGAATACTGAAAATAAATCGCTATGTCGGAACAGAACTCGGATTCCTCGACGTCGGAGTCAGAAATAAGCGCGTGTAGTTCTAATTTTGATCCATTGAAGGCCTTGTACTCAGCCAAGACGAAAATACCGGTTGAAAATGCTCCGATGTATGAAAATCTTGCTCAGTATGAAATCGCTCAGAAAAAAAAGGATGTTATCCCTGTAGGTCACTCGGAACAAGTGAGGAAGAGAGAAGAAGAGAAGGAGAGAAAGAGACTGCAGGAGGAAAAGGAGTTGCAGGAAAAAAACAAGCAGCGGTTTGCTAAATACCAAGGTAACTTTTGAGGTTATGTTTACAAGTACAAACTTTTTCTATGTGTATTATTTCTTTCCGAAATAATTAAATTTAATTGATGTGTAGGGAATTGAAATTCCACGCTCTAGAAATTAAGTGTATATTTCAAAGAAAAATATTTACCAAGTTCAATTTTGGATTTCAACATTAGGTCTATGCTAACAAACTCACGCTCGTAAGCCCTAATGGGGTGGATAGAGTTACAAGTATGTAAATGTAAGGTATTGTAAACTAAAGTATTGTATTGTTAAAAAATAGCGCTAGATCCAACATAAATAATATACACAAATAGTATACAACCGTAATAAGTGAAAGCTTTCACTGATATGCATAATTAAGAGCATGCTTTTTGAAATCTATTAATAAATAAATAAATATTCTAAAATTGTTATTATATTCTGAAAAATATATATTTTTTTCAATTTTTATATTAATACATTTTGACACGAATGGGAGAAGCGAAAGTCGAGTGTCAGGATTGTAGTAAGTGTACTTCTATAATCTCTGCTTATCCCAATGGGAAATACCTAGTTATGATCTTGTGCATGTTATTTGCATTACTTAATTGTTTATATCATATCAAAAACAAGCGAAACAAGTGAAGCGATTGTTGAATGTGGAGGACGCAAGACAAGTGTGTCAGGATCGAAGCAAATGGGATTCTATAGTCTCTGTTTGTCCCAGTGGGAAATAGGCATGAGTTTATGTGTGTATTTATGTATATCTAAAACATTTATAAAATACACATCTCTTCAACATTCAATCTTGAACACCTTTTAAGACCTTGCACTTTAAACAGTTTCACACTAAATGATTCTTATTCTTATTCAATGATCCCTAGGTCATTCACAGGTCATTCCCATCCCACCTGACCATCGTGACCTGACAAAGAAATACAATACCCGTTATTATAGGTCAACGTGAGACAATGGTCAGTGAAGGGACTGACTCCTGTGGGTGGTTATCTTAAAAATGTCTCATTGTTAATAGCGAGATTAAAATAGATTTGACTGGAAATAAAATGGAAATGGATACAGACACAGCGCACTCCTGATTGATGGTATTGAAATCATAAGATGGTTGTTTTGTATTTCCTATATCACTACATAGTATAAAACAAAGTCGCTTTTTCTGTCCCTATATCCCTATGTACACTTAAATCTTTAAAACTATGCAACGGATTTTGATGCGGTTTTTTTTTTATAGATAGAGTGATTCAAGAGGAAGGTTTATTATGTATAATAACATCCTTTAAATAGTGGAGAAATACTGTTAATTTTGAGGTTTTTAATGTGATGTCGTAAATAATTTCATTTTTTCCTCAGCATTGCACCTGAGCGTAGCCAGGGCAGGTCGCTAGTGTGCAATAAAGTATTGTTATGTTCTGAAGACATTTTTTTTTATTCGACTTTTTGTAGATTTTCCTTGATTATTTGGTCAAATATTATGAAGACAAGTATCAAAAACTAAATGTAGCGATGTAATGTAAAATTGTGTAGAAATTAAAGTCCATAGATGAGGTAATTAATATACAGTACATTACATGATAAGAAAAAACATAGGTGTCGCAATTTTACACCACCCAGAAAGATCGAAATCTTACAAACAACAGATACAACCATATCACATTGAATCCACATCCTAAATATCTGCGCAAGTGATCCGTATCACAATCTAACTAACACTGACAAGGTTCCAAGCGATCCCTTAGGTCACGCACAGGAGGTCACTCTAGGCCGCGCGTTCAACGCACGCTACTCTGTGTCACCCGAGGGCGTTGACCTCCCCCTCCTCCGTCCCTGCGTTCCCGGGATAATCTAAGGCCACCCATGCCGCCGGCAGTTGTATGAATTCGCGAATTGTTTGGCGCCAACTGGTCTGAAAGAATGTTTTGGTTAGGTTAGGTTGGGTTAGATTTTTTTGCGCAAGTTATGTTAGTGTTGATTGGTACGGATGTATTTTTTTGTGCAGAGCATGTGCTATTTTTTTCTGTGTTTTTTGGAGGTAAATTGATATTAAGAAGCTGGTTTGGTTGCGATACATATTTAAGTACAAGTGCATTGCGTATACGCAGTCAATTCAATTTTGCGTATATTTGTTGCCATTTTAAAACAAATTGCATGCTTTGGAGTTCTTTTTCACCATCAAAAAGTTAATAAAGCACAACCGTATCAAAATTCTAGTAATAAATCCGTCTAAATGTTCCATAAATTGTCTGTTATGACTACAAATTAGTCTAGACTGAGATGAAGGCTCAAATTCCCGTTCTTAAGTTATTCATTCGGCAATAGAGAAATAAAAACCGATATAAATTAGTATAAATGTGTTTGAAACCGCAGTCTGCCGCTTGTGACATTTCTAGAGCTTCAGGATTAAGTCAGATTCAATAAAGAATAGAATATGTGAATGATGTATAAATAAAATAGTGATGAAGTGAATGTAAAGAAACCCGATGTATTCATTCTTTTGAGACATCTATCTTGTTAGGCAAGCATCAGTTTCCACGTACCTATCTGTACTCTATTGCCTAGGTACATTATTATTTGTCTCAAAGTAAGCTTTATCTCAGTAAGTATTTTACTTCACACTTCACTTCACTCTTCGCTTCACACTTCACTTCACCACTACAGGATTCATCGGTATCGGTAAATCCATTAATGAAACAATACAATGAAGCTTACTTTCTAATCTTCATAAGCCCTCCTGAATTGTTGTTGCTAAGACCATGTAACCCTTTGAAACCAATAACCCGAAATACAACAGCCTTGCGTTTGAACCCGAGTGCGGTCAAATTTTGTCCTTGGATCGATCGCGATTCACGTGTATCTCATCAATGAATAAATTGTACACTAATAGTACTACGAGCTACGTAGTTGCTTCTGTAATCGAATGTGGAAATTTTTACAGCTATATTTGTGGATTGGACCTTGGGTAACACGTTCTTCGGGCAGGCACTGCACTACACACTTCACTTACACTTGCATTTAGGTGCTTACAGTGTGAAACTAGGAATATGAAACTCCCGATATTTCGACACTGTTATAAGTGATTACTAAAGACAAACATAATAATATCTGTCTACTCAAGCAACCATTTTTAAGTTTTGTCGAGAAATTTTTAGAGCTATACTTAGTAACAATACCCTCAAAAAAGTTTAGTACGTAATTATCCGCACTTGGTTTACGTATTTCCATTTAACATCTTTTTTTACATTGTAACATGTACATATTTATGCATTACCAGCGCCAATGCTATTTCAAGAACGTTACGTTACATGTGACTATTTTTCTTGCATCTATTTTAATACTGAATGTAAATAGAGGTGCGTCCTTGTGGGTATACAATGGGGGAAACTGAATCCAAGCAATGAATGGATCAATGCCTGTGACGTGGCTATCACAATGCCATCACATTTGCATGCGCCCGTGACCCGCTGGCCCGGCGGCCTTGCTTACGTAGACGCCTAGGTTTTTTATTTTGTTTCTTTTTTTGTAAAAGGCTGGCTAAGGCTAGTGTTGGTATGCCGCTTCGATTCGATTACGAGTGCTTTTTTCTCATGTATATTGCTCTCTTATATTCGGTACTAATATTATAAATAGGAAAGATTACTTTTATATTTTTCTTTCTATTGAATAAACTCAAAAACTATTGAACCGATTTTAAAAATTCTTTCACCATTGGAATGCTACATTATCCCTAAGTAACATAGGTTATGTTTATTACTAAAAAATGAATCCCAACTAACACTTAATAAATGTTAACCCGTGCGAAGCCGGGAACGGGCCGCCAGTTCGGTGTAAGGTTAAAATTATATCTATCAAGTTGTAGAAAGTGAGCAGTAAAACATAATAATATTGTTTTTAATTCCACGGTTCATCATTTATGTCCAAAAAGGCTCGTTAAATAAATCTTCGTGTGCCAAACAGAAATGTATCACGTCAAAAATTTACTACAGTCTCGCATGCAAAATGTCTTGTCCCTGGTTGTAAATAAATCGTTAACGACTTTCTCTGCTTTTCCTTTAGGTAGATTTTTTATTTGTTACGGTAAATTTTGTAAAAAAATAAAGCTATTAAAAATTTAAAACTATATCTGCGGTCTCTCCTTATAAATATGGAAGGATTTACCAATTTCCGTAATTTAAGGTGATGTGTTTCAGTCAGCTAGGTAACGCTGCGTCAGTAGATGGCGTTACTTCTGCAGTTTTCGTATTTTTTTCCATTTATTCGTTTAGTGTTGAGTTCTGACCCAGTGAAATGTTAGGTGGCGAAATCTTACATACATTATCTTTAAGTTAAGCTACAATTTTGAAGTATTTACTGAAGATATCATATTGAAACATTGCATCAAAAGTTGGTGTCATTTCAATTTGTGTACAAACACGAAGCTGTCACACACACATGCGAACTAGGTTAGCTATTAAAAGAGATGCATAATTTGAAGTCTACTTCTAACTTCTAAATGGCGCATTTGGTAAAGCAGTAGCCGCCATTCTTAAGGTTCACGGTTCAAACCCAACTGCATGTTTTAATTGTTTTTACTTTTTGTATTTTTTTTTACAATTGAATTTGGCGAACCCGTCTATTTGTTACGGAATTTTCAAAAAGTATCACTTTTACCAATAATATTATAATTAAGTATACAATAATTTACTTTGCACTAAAGTACCTTCCGTAATTTCCGTATTTTTTATTTTGTAAAATTCTAACAGGCATTAATCGCATCAGTGAACATGCGGCTAACTAAAAAACTACTGAACGGATTTTCATACGGTTTTCACCAATGAGTAGAGTGATTCATGGGCGTGCTTTAGGGTTTATAATTTATACAAGTATTTTTTTTGTATAAAATGGTTCAAAAATGATGATGAATGTCAAACATAAATTTTATCGTTACAAATATAGCCGACTTGGAGCTTTCGGCGAAAACGCTGCCTGAGCCCATTGAGATATAACAAAACAACGTATGGTTGAATTGTTCCTTTTTTGTAGGTATACCGAAAAGTCCACAATATGTCATAATAATTAATAAAATATTATATTGTGTATAAAGAATTGTGTATATGTATTGTATGATTTTACAAATAACGATCACAGTACAGTAATAATAAGCTAGATTTTTCCTAAATTGCGTAGGTTCAAACTTTATCGCATCGCGTTTGAAAGATGTAATGTCGCTTCAGGACGTCCCGCAAGCACGGCGCTGATGTCGCAGTATCCGCATATAATTATTATGACTTGTCATTTAGTTCCAATAAAATCCGCGGGACTTCATACGTATGTCAGTGACAGCTGGTGATAGCATGCGGGACACTTAGCACCTAATCGAATTCTATGTTGTTTTCGCGCCCAGTCCAGACGACTCACAGCGCATTTCTGGACATATATTTACGCGTGGTGTTTATTGTTAGGTTAGTTAGTTCAGGTTAGGACGTCTTTTTATAACGAGGACGTTAAAAAAAGACGAGGCTGGGACGTATTGAAGTAGTATTTCCATATATACGCGGCCTGAAATGGGCTGTTTCGGGGACCTGAACTGGTTGCTGTCGAACTTATTATCACGTTTTCTTGATTAAAATTCATAAATAAGTCAAATAGAAAAAAGAAAAAAGATTTTATTTAGTTTTAGATCTGTCATGATGTCTGTGATGTTTGTTTATTATACATAAGAATTTCAAAATTCATCTTATTTTTTTTCCCAAAGGGCAAGGCAAAGGGAACTATGAACATACAGCCATGTCTTGTGTTTTTTTTTCTTGATGATGATTAATGAAATGATGAAACCTAAGCCCCCACCCTCGGAGCAGACTCCTACTCCGAACCCCAAACGAAGTAAGCGGCTTGTTGGCGCAAAGCGAAAATAGATAGGTACACTTTGTTTATTGAATATTCCGATTTAATAATACTATCGGGAATGTTTTCCGACTAATGTGATCATTAACCACAAAACACCACTTCGTATTGATTATTTAGATTATTCAATGAAGAAAGCAACCTTCCCGTTCCCGGTCCCACCAAAAAGTCCGCGGCAAAGAGAATATAAATAAATCTGTATGTTGGATGGAAAAACAATTAATTATAAATGACTACTATTTAGGCCGGCAAATGCAACAACTTCTTTTTTGATTTGGTTTTCCCCGAAGGGTAAGGCAAAGGGAACTATGCCCATACAGCCATTTCATTTTATGTATTGATTTTTTATTATAATATATGTCCTCTTTTAAAACACGGTATTTATCCATTATTTAAAAAATGTTTAAATAAGATACGTTATTACAAAAATATTTTCCCAATATTCCTTTTCTCAGATTGTAGTATTTTTAGTTTTTTATTTATATTTATTCTCTTCATACAAAATCTCTTTATAAATTGTCACTGACATTCTATTACACTTGTCAAGTAGTCAAAGCCTTTAGAAAAAAAAAAAAAACTATCACGCACACAAACTAACATTGACACCTCTACACGCTCAGCAAATACACTGTAATCTGCACCACTACAAATGTAGAATTGATCAAAATTGAGGGTCTGAAATATGGTACTTCTCGTATTCGGACCCTAAATTTTTGTTAGTTTGCGAAAATAATACACCAAAATATTACTATTTATCGGTTTTATAACAATATTCCTCTATCCGTTTTCCTGTAGCACTGCATCAACTTTTGTATGGAAAACGAATCACCTTAATAATGCATATACAGATATAAGTCTGTCTGGTGTTAATCAGTGATAACACTTATCGTCTGTTGTTTTCCATATTTAGTTTACAAGGGAAAATTTTAAATCTTGAAACATTAAACATACATACATACATAAACTCACGCCCGTAATCCCTAATGGGGTGGGCAGAGCCACAAGTAATCAAAGACAACTTGCAGCCACTGTTGATACGAAGTCCAAAGATGGATATGATGAACCTTATGGTGATAAGGGATCAGCCTATCGCCCATAACATTAGTCCATCATGTTAGAGGACACAATCCCTCTGTCGGTTTTTACGACATGCCCGGGAAGAGATGCAGCTGAACGTGTTCTATGTTTTTTATATGCTCCCAGAACAGCATAGAAGCAACAAAACATTAAAACACATCTCTTGAAACATTTTAATGTTTCATTCTTGAAACATTAAAATGTTTAAAAAAGTCGTTTTCGGTATTTGCTCTCGCTCTATCGACCGTTTAATTCTATCGTACAGTCATGAGCAATATCATGTAACCACTTTAGAACCCTGTCACAGTATCATATTTGACATTTAAAAAGACTTAAGGTTTGATTTGTCAAAAAAGTTAATGTGACATGGTTTCAAATTGAATACATATAGTACTCGTCACCGATCATGAACGAAAACAAAACAAACCAAAAAAAAAAAAACTGGAATACGAGTGGAAACTTATATATTACAGTTTATTGTACACTAAAGATTATATAAAGACAATTAGACTTCGATTAGAGTTAGAGAAACTCCTTTAGATTATTCGGATAAGATTTTCCAACATTAATTCCCAACTCTATTTTTAAAGCATCTAATTTGTAAGCTCCGTGCTTGTCGGAGGTACACGGAAGCGGAAAGGCTGCAATTTTGCGTAGCGGCCTCTAAACCACGGATTGATGGTACTTGATGGAATCATGATTGTACAGAGTACATCAGCCGACCGAGACCTTAAGGTCATAATAATCTTTTAAAAATCAATCAAGTACATTTGAGATATTCGTAAATGCGATTAATCAAAAGATAAAGGAAATGAATATTCTATCGGTAATTAATTAAATTCGAATTAATTTCATAGATTTAAGTAGCAGGGTTTATGTAGTCATTTTAAATATTATGACAGCATCAAAAGAAAATAAGACAACAAATCATTCTTTTATCATATGGGTTGTGAGGTGAATCACCAACCTCATCAACCCTGGTGTCAGGGTTATTATTGAGCCGCCAAAGGCCCCTGACACGGCTCATGTAACGACTACTAACTTACATCAGTAAGTAGTAACCGGGACCAACGGCTTAACGTGCCTTCCGAAGCACGGATCATCTTACTTTTTGGACAATCAGGTGATCAGCCTGTAATGTCCTAACCAAACTAGGGATCACAAAGTGATTTTTGTGATATGTCCCCACCGGGATTCGAACCCCGGAACCCCGGATCGTGAGCCCAACGCTCACCCACTGGACCACGGAGGCCGTCAAACAAAACAAATCATCGATAAACAGGAAGTACAGGCAGCATTAACGTATCCGGCTCGAAGGACAGTTATAAATATTATCTAAATATACCCATTTTGGTACTAAGTTTAAAATACCTAGAACGAATTTGTATCAGTCAATCTTTCCCTAGACTGAAAAGATAAGATTGTCAAATCTTAACTGCGATACATTATAATCTTATCAAAAAATCGTAAATAACTGCGATGACTTTTTCGTAAAACGCGAAAGTGGTCAAGTCACATTATTAGTCGTAAAGTTCACAATTTATTTGCTCGGATTTTAGAAATTATCTATAAACATATATTAATGAGAAGATAATGTATTCTACCAATAAACTTACGATGTCTCAATCAAAAATTAACGGCTTAATTGCCGTATCGTAAACTATCTAGTGAAATAGTTTCGAATTTCTTATTTTGCATTATATTTTCCTCGTTAGTCGTAATAAGTTAATAACAGAGGTTGCCAGCAAAATTCTTATTGGCTAAGGGTCACTTTAATCAAGAAAGCTATGTAGGGAGCACACGCAATCGCGTGATAGCGTCGCCAATTATATTTTCCCGCCAATTTGACGAAAATGGCGCGGGAAAGTGGATACGAATGTGCAGCTGCCCGCCATTTTGGTTTCTATTTGGTGCCTTTGCGTAATAGTTAAAGGTACGCCTAATTTGAGCGAGTTAGCACAATCTACGACTTGTAAATTAACAATGCCGCATTGTTTTGCAACAGTAAAATATATAAAGCCAGGGTAGATGTCGATGTGAGATTGCTCAACGTCGCATAATAGCTCGACTAGGGAAAGCATAGAGTCAACTTGGGTTATTCTCAACTTCAGACGCGATATTGAAGAAAATATAATGGTGTTTTATCAGCACATAGCGGATGTGTTAATAAATCAGTTTAATCTGAACTCTCATGTTCCCGGTTTCGCAACTCATTCCACTAAATTTCACAGAATAGCCATCGATGTGCGATCGGATCTCGATCGCGCGTTCAATGCCCATCTCGCTGCAGTGTTGCAGTCTGCATGCTTCGCTAGACGACTTTCGCGTATACGTCTGTTGCATAACCGCTTTCCACGCGAGTGGGATGCGTGCGCGCAGCCCGCCGCCGTCTCGCTCGCACCACACCCTGGAGCATCGGTCATTGACTCATCCAGAGATTCGAGACCAACATTTATCTTTAACTTTTTTAATTTGAGGCAGATAAATAAATTCGGTATTTTTATATGCCTACTCAGATACTGTAGGGCTAAAAATAATGTTTCGCGCTCTTAAAATATAGTTATAGGTATTTAAACGAAGAAAAGTATTTTAATTTAGTTTAGAAGATGGGAGTTAATTTTGATATGTACAGAATTGTAAACCAGAAAAGGTAAATAGCTATTACGTTTACGTACTAAAATCAATTTAGATAACAATATAACTTGCGTGATCTGTTATCATTTGGAGCGGCAAGCGGGCGTCTGCCATGCGCGTGCGACGTTTATCATAACTTATACTGCTTATAGGTACACCATATCTATGTACGAACATGTTACAGATACTTCAATTATTTTAAGTAGACTGTGCTGTGGGTGGTTACTTCAAAACCGATCATTAATTTAATAAGCCTATATAGCCCGCTGCATAATACAAAATTGATCTCGTTTACATTGTGTGCTAAAAATATTTGCACGCTGCACAAAAAATGGCACGAGCACGAGCGTAAAACGGAACGCTTGCAAACGGAAGTGATGCAACGAAACGCGTTTCGGCGCGCATCTGTGTAAACAGGCGCGCTTTTCTGAATGGCATGATGACGGCGTGCGGCGTGCGTTTCCCGCGCTGTGCGGGCATCGACCCCGCGCCCGCGCGGCCGCGCGGTCAGCGCCCGGGATAGTCGAGTGAAAGTAATTCGCGACCGCATGCGAGCCATGCCGCCTTGGTACCTCGCACCGCACTGCATAGATTTATCGCCTCTCCTAGGCTATTTTTATCCCTAGCTCTACTACTCGTTAGCTATTATTTTTCTAATCTTGACATGAAGATAAATTAAGGGACTTGAAACTAGGGCTCCTAATATTCATAGAAATCCAAAAGACTTAAGTCTGGCTTAATTTCACAAGAAAACAAAACAATTATTTATTAATGGAGAAGATCGGACAAACTTTATCCGAAAAACAAAACGCTTTCTCCTGAAACATCGCTATTGAATTCCTGCGCGACATAAGTGAAACAATCTAGACTTGTCGTCGCCTCTAAAAGCCATTAAAACCCTTCACAGTTCAACTCTCTTCGTTCCAGTTTCATGCGCAAGAGCATCTGCTCGCTCTAGTGTTGAGGACCGGCCAGATATTATTATAACCAAGCACTTCATCTTCGTCGCCACAACGCCTTGGGCTTCGCAGATGTTCGTTGGTGCCAGAGACCATTTGCTATCAGATGTCCCGTTTATTTGCACATTCAGATTACTAGTCGTTATAATCGTAAGAAGAATTGCCTTCTTTATTCTATGGAGTGTCTGTTATGGAGTGCCTAGGTTAGCCACATCTGGACTCTAGTAAAATCTGCGTATATTCTTTTAGTTTTGTGTTGACAACATCGGTGTCCGTAAAGCTATTGCGATTTACTCGCTAGTTAACCGTAATGAAAAGCTCTGCTGTTTCAATCAAAACGTCGATATATTTTAGAATCGAACAGATGAACCTCCTAATTGAACGATCAAAACAATTATGGCTGATTGCCTGGCTTCATGATTCACTGGACATATTAACATTAAATCAGGAGTCAGCCAGTGATTGCCTGTTTGATTCATTGCTGCGTCTAATGGCGAACTAGTTTTAATCTATGAGTCCCTCTTGATTTCATTTAGATTGTCTATATCTGGAATACGACTCAATAAGATAAGGTGTATTTTGAAAAAGATTAAAATGTGATGGTCTTTAGATTCGCGATCGTCCAGTTTAGATCTGATAATGTTAATTAATCTGTCAAGATTGAAGGTTTGACAACGACAGATTTTCACTTAACAATATTTGCATGTTGGCGGTGGAAATGTTTTGTGTTTTTTAGATAATTATCTGTAACTGGGTATGTAAGGTATTTTTTATATTTTTAATTGAAACGTTATGGTATTATAAAAAGTAAGAATACTTAGGCCCAATAAAATAGAAACAAATAACATTTTGTTAGTTTTTCATTTCTTTAATTAAACATGATTGGGGTAAGTACACTAGTACTTCATTATTATCTAAGTTATTTCATGTCACCTTACCCTAGTGATGGCCACAGATTATATTAAATTTTATTTATTATAAACGGCATTTGGCAACGACAATTTGGGTAAACAGACCACCTTTAGAGGTCATATCAAGAATAGCGATAAGGCCGCCTTTGCCCACCTTAGAATAAGTTTATTCTGTAAGTGTTTTGTAAATTTGTGTGAAATAAAGTGTTTTATTATTATTATTATAAAGGCCAAATAAATACACGATTATTGCTAAAATAAACGCCATTCGGCTGATTTGAGAGAAATCTTTTTTTCGCTTACATACCGAATTGAAGTTGATTAAGTCACTAACACCCGGTATTGCTTAGGAGGCGAGGTAATGTAACATTTTCCGTTAACCCCTTTAGAAATATACAACTTATTTAATAAATAAATCGAAAAGACTCGGAGTACAGTCATGAGCAATATCATTAGAACCCTGTCGCACTATCATATTTGACATTTAATAAGACTTACGGTTTAATTTGTCAAAAAAGTTAATGTGACATGGTTTCAAAGTCTATACATATTAGTACTCGTGACCGTACTAGCCGACATCGACACTTGTCTAAAACGGCACATCACTGTGTCAATACCCGACCTCGATGACGAGTATGACTTCACACGTCAAATATTGCCACAGCTGATTATTTTTGCTCCAATACTAATGTTATAAAAGCCATAGAGTGCGATGACTCTATTAATTCCATTGTATCCAAACGGCAGTAGACGTCAGCAAACATTGTAGTAATTATCGCAACACATGTTGGTATGGAACTTGTAATTTAGATCGTTTAGAAAAAGCAAGATGGTTGTAAAAAAACGTTGATTTGTACTTCTTGAGCCGGTGTAGATTTGCAATTGAAAAATTGTTGGTTATTTTTGCGATAACTAAGTAATATAAATAAGTAACGAAAATGTCACCTTGTTTTGTGACTCGAATAGGAGGCGTTGGCATTTAAAATGACACTATCGTTCCAAAAAGTGCTTTAATAAGTAAGTGATATATTCAAAGATAGAGACCTCGTCATAAACCCCGTTAAGAAACCATAGTTTTCTATCTACAAAACCCATTAGAATTAAACCTGTTTCAATGTTCGATCTGGTTCATTTCCTCTGCTGATAAATACCTTGGTTTATACAATTTACCTAGGGTTTATTACCCTCTCCTGAACTTATTGTTTTGATTTTACTTATTGACTGAAAGCACTTTCTAAAGATAATATTTGTTTCTCGTTTTCCGTACACAAACCTCGTCATGTTTTGTTAAATGAAAGTGTTATTTGTTTGTCCTAAGCAAACTGCAAATAAAAATGCTATTTTTGTGGTGGCGTTTCGTTACATCATGGAAAATAAGATGATGAAGATGAATCACAATTACCTAAAGACACTTATAGGTAATTTTGTTTGGTTTGGTAGAATAGCCTTTTTATAAAACTTATAAAAAAAAAATTGAAACACTTCCGAATTCTTTTTCAGCCAAACAACAACTAATTGAAATTTATTTTGAATTTGGAACATTAATATTAAGAATCAAAAACCTTATCTTCTTCTTCTTAGCGTGTGGGTTGTGAGGTGGAATACCAGCCTCATCAACCTTAAAACCTTGTAATACCCACTGTAAAATGACATTACTTTTTTGTTTCTAATACTTTTCTGATAATACTTAGGAAGCGTAAATTTGCGTGCTGTAAAAAACAATAACATACGATAACAAACAAAAACAATAAAACAATAAAAAAAACGCGACGATGAAGGTATAGGAACTTGTGACAAGGACCGCAGGCTTGTACTCAATGCTTAAATATACGTAAAAAACAGGCTGATTCTTTCCGAACTTCACTATTCCAGGTATGATGCCAACTGTACGAAGATTGAAAAAAACCAAGAACCTCCTAACAAGAATAGAGCAGATGGAGGGACCTCTGGGAGTCCTGAAAGACTGCGTGGACCAGAGGCTAAGGATAAAGGTTTGTGCTTATGTAATAAATTAGAGCCAGATATTTTTTATCTCAGTCAAATATACTTTATTGAACACAACATACATGGACGAAAGATACAGTACAATCTGGCGGCCTTATTGCTAAGCAGCAATTTCTTCCAGGCAACCAGATGAAGATGATGATGATGAAGATCAATTAAAAAAAACAATTAACTGACAAGGAGTTTTAAGAACAGGAACATTCCCACTTTGGGTCTCTCTTTCTCTTTATTTGAAAGCTGCGCTCTTGTCGGTGGAGTAATCGCCATTCCTCTCTTCTTCCCGCCAAATCCTTCACCTCCTGATACGACACGACCTGCACCTTTTCTTTTATTTGTTTCATGAATGTTCTCCTAGGTCTACCCCTTCCTCTCTTCCTTCAATTTTTCCTTCTATGATGTATGTTATAAATGAATCGTGTCGTATCAGGTATCCACTTTGGGTACATTTCCGGAAACTAGACATCAGTGGTTATGAAGCAAGCCAAGTCCGTTTAATCATATCTATTATCTTGATATGAAACTGACCGGTTCCGGATGTTTACAATCACCAATGAGTCATCAATGAGTGGGTAAGTTATCTTGAAAGCAGTTTTCACTAACACAGTTGGCTCGATCATTACAGACGGCGATACGGCTCACCACCTATCACGTTGGTCTAACAGAAAGCTCGGTGAGGTGTGGGTACTTTGGGTCACGATGCTATGAATGTACCTCTGACTACCCCAATTGGGAATATAGTCATGAGCTTACCTTATGTGATGTTAATATTAAGTTTTGATTTAGATTTGTTCTGTATAAATAATAATCCTTAATCTGAGGAGCTCGGTGGCGCAGCGGTTAACGCGCTCGGTCTGCGATTGTTGAAGTTAAGCAACTTTCGCAAAGGCCGGCCATAGGATGGGTGACCACAAAAAAAAAGTTTCCATCTCGAGCTCCTCCGTGCCTTCTGAAGGCACGTTAAGCCGTTGGGCCCGGCTGCATTAGCAGTCGTTAATAACCACCGATCCGCACTGGGCCCGCGTGGTGGTTTAAGGCTCGATCTCCCTACCCATCCATAGGGAAGGCCCGTGCCCCAGCAGTGGGGACGTTAATGGGCTGATGATGATGAAAGAATAATCCTACGTAGTATTGCCTACCTTTACTAACATGTATAGAATATAGAATAGAATAGAAAAAGTTTATTATAAAAAGACGCCACATACAAAAAAAAGACAACAACATTATATCTTCCCACTAAAACAATTACAAAAAAGCAGGATGTTTGTCGAAATGATCATAAGGTGGTGGTGGACGTCCTGAGATAAAAGGGCCTCACTCAGCACAAGTCGCGGCGTGAACCACGACGCTGATATTATGTGAGCATGTCGAAGGTACCCAGAAATGTAAATGTCTTTATCTGGTCTACTTCCCAGTAGATACGAGTGTAGATAAGGTAACGTTAGACTGTATATTTATTAAGTAGATGCCTTTATCATAAACAAATCTAACGGGTTTTGCCAAAACCAGAGACAACATAATTAGAATACGACCTTGTAACATTTATTTGATTAACTTTTTTACTGGTAGGCTCCGTGGTCTAGTGGTTGAGCGTTGTGCTCACGATCCGGAGGTCCCGGGTTCGAATCCCGGAGGGGACAAATCACAAAAATCACTTTGTGGTCCCTAGTTTGGTTAGGACACATTACAGGCTGATCACCTGATTGTTCACAAAGTAAGATGATCTGTGCTTCGGAAGGCACGTTCAGCCGTTGGTCCCGGTTATTACTTACTGATGTAAGTACGTAGTCGTTACATGAGTCATGTCAGGAAACTATGGCGGCTCAGTAATAACCCTGACACCAGGGTTGATAGGGTTGGTAATCCATCTCACAATCCACACATAACCGGGACCAACGGCTTAACGTGCCTTCCGAAGCACGGATTATCCGTGTCCCGATCCTATTCGGTGTCCCGTCGCGTTATCCCGTGTTTTAAAGGGTCCCATTACCTAACATGAAAATTTTACACGTCCAGTTTTTCATAGAAGCGACTACCTGTCTGACCTTCCGTCTCCCGAAGGCACTACCAGCCCATTACAGGTTAGGCACATACCCCCGAAATGCATATCTCGGAGCAAAATCACCTACGAATAGATTTAACAACTTTGCCAAAAAGAGGAAGCGATTCAACACAACAGAGTCGGTTAATAGCTGGACGTTTCTAGAAAGGGCTTTGTTGCTATTCGCGTGCGGCCATCAAAGTGGTTCTCTTCCGGGCTGGCCGGTGGCCAACTCAGGATGCAGTGTTATGACAGGCCAAACACTGCAACTCTGCTGAAACGATTTTAGGCGCGCTCCAAATATCGCTACCAGATTTTATCGCCATTTTTTGATTTAGCGCAAGTTTGGGCTGGTTTATGAATGTATTCTGTGTAATGCATTAATAAACATACATACATGAACCCGCATTGGAGCAGCGTGGTGGAGTATGCTCCATACCCCCTCCGGTTGATTGAGGAGAGGCCTGTGCCCAGCAGTGGGACGTATATAGGCTGTTTATGTAAGTCAATAAAATAACATCAGAATTTGTAAACCGTTTGCGTCAAAGCGGTTCTAAATCAAAGAAATCGGCAGGTGTAATAAAAATAACCATAAAAGCAATAAAGCTAAGATAAAATTTCACATTGACCAATATAAATCTATTGATTTACTTGTCTGGGTTAGAATTATGTATTCAGGACTGTATAAATTGATTCATCAGTGATTATAATAATAATAATAATAAAACACTTTATTGCACACAAATTCACAAAACATTTACAGGATAAACTTATTCTAAGGTGGGCAAAGGCGAAAGAGGAAGAAGGTGGGGAAAGGTGATTATATTGTAACGCCACATCCGAATAACTCGACCCAAGCCCTCCTATCACTACACTTATAACTCAGAAATCAGAATCATTTATTCAACGTAATTATCATGGATAAACTTGTTGGAGGTCAATTTAAAATTTTTGAACCTACGTCATTTGGCAAGGTGTTATGGTTGAGGAGAAGAAATGACAAGAAACTGCAACAGCAATACATATTTTAAATCAATGTAGGTATACATTACAAGTTATTTAATAACTAGAGGAACACATTTAATACCAGCCATTTTTATCATTTCGCTAATCATTAATATCATAATAAGCTTTTTACATAAAGTAAGCTTCACATGAGCTTTAAATTTATTTTCTGACAAATTCAAAATATTCTCCATCTTTGGACTTCGTATCAACAGTGGCTGCAAGTTGTCTTTGATTACTTGTGGCTCTGCCCACCCCATTAGGGATTACGGGCGTGAGTTTATGTATGTTATGTATGTCAAAATATTCTCTGGTATTTTATTGTACTCATTGGTTTAGCGCCTGCTATGATTCGAACCTGCTACCTCAAAGTCAGAGTCACGCGTTCCTCCATCTGGGTTACCACGGCTCTTCTGTGACGTAAATTACGGCAACCAGCAGCAACCTATTTAACCTGACCTACACGATAACACGACGTAAGAAGTAAAATGTGTGCATATTATTAGCAGCAACTAACTAGTCACATAATAATTATGTATATATAGTCCTATAATTAATATCGGCCTTACTGCTATTAACATCACAATAACAAAGTGAATATACTACAAGGTTCCCTACAAGGACGCGATATGAATATTACAGAACTTTGAACCGTAATCGTATTTTATATTTTGTAACAATGTATAACATTCATTTGCTGATAATTTGATGCCAGATGAATGTTTTTCCTTGTCTGGTTCGTTGTTCCGTTTACAGTTAAATAATTATTTAATTATTACAACTGTAATTTGTTAGTCGGTGGTATTTGTATTTATAGTATTTACACATATAACGCATAAGTAGTGTGTTTATTTTTACGGGCATGTTGTCAAAACTGCGCGAGGGATGATGTTCTGTCTAAAGGTAGGTTTAGACCAAACGAAATCAAATCAAAGATACTTTATTGCACAGAACTTCATTTTAACAATCAGACATAAGACATGGATACAGTACAACCTGGGCGGCCTTATTGCCCTAGACCACGACGGCCTCCGTGGTCCAGTGGTTGAGCGTTGGGCTCACGATCCGGAGGTCCCGGGTTCGGTTCCCGGTGGGGACATATCACAAAAATTACTTTGTGGTCCCTAGTTTGGTTAGGACATTACTGGCTGATCACCAGATTGTCCGAAAGTAAAATGATCCGTGCTTCGGAAGGCACGTTAAGCCGTTGGTCGCGGTTACTACTTAGTGATGTAAGTAAGTAGTCGTTACATGAGCCATGTCAGGGGCCTTTGGCGGCTCAATAGTAACCCTAACACCAGGGTTGATGAGGCTGGTAATCCACCTCACAACCCACACGATAGAAGAAGAAGATTGCTCTAGAGCAATTTCTTCTAGGCAACCACTACCAGGAAACGGCCTAGACTCTTCTGACTTCCTTTCTTGTGTTTCGAAGCTTGTATTCTTACGTAAGAATGCTCTGTTTCTGTCTCTCTTTTAGAATGAGCATTCGGTCCTTTGGTTCTAAATCCACCTTTGCGAACGTAAGCCTATTGCTATTAACCGGGCATAAATCCTGGAAACAACGTGATATCAATCTTCTATGCTCCAAACACAAAAATTCAAACTCGTAAATTCGAATTTATTCGAACCCGTGACACAACAAAAACAACAGTTGAACAACAGGTAAATAATTTGTTTTTAGACAAGTTTTTATAAATATTTGTTCTAGTTGCAAATAAGTATCACAGTTGTAATCGAATTAAGTTAATGATTTCCTTATTTACATCCGTTTGTTTGGGAAGTATGAATCTGAACGCGGCAGTTGTAATTACTATTATGATTCAATTCAGGATGTACAGGAAGTAACGTCAATTGATTTATTTAATTATTGATTCTAAGAATAATTATATCGAGAGTTTCGACCAGCCGCGTCTGCATGACAACCGCGGCGCGAATTCTACTGAGCGCTTCGACCAATAAACGATACGAAAGCTATCTACGTAGATGGACGTCAAACGGCTATTGGTCGAAGACCTCGATATAATGCGCGCGCGGCGCTGTTACCGTGCAGAGCCTACAGTAGAGACAGCGAATGCTATCTACGTAGATAGACTTCGTACGGCCATTGGTCAAAGCCCTCGAAATAATATCGCGCCGCGCGCGCCGCGGTTACTACTTACTGATGTAAGTAAGTAGTCGTTATATGAGCCGTGTCATGTTTGGCGGCTCAATAGTAACCCTGACACTAGGGTTGATAGAAGAAGACCAATGTATGTACCCGGCATAGAATAAGGAATAACTACCACCTGGTCATCATCACAATTAATTTAAGAGCCACGCTCTTGTCGGTGTAGCATTCTCCATGCTAGTTTTTTAGGGAAAGATAGGCAGTGGTTTCCCTCTTGCCTTCCGCCCCGCAGTACTCTTGACGCGATTGGGATGGCGCGCGAGTCTATTTCAAAGCCGTACTAGGACCCCTGTCCTCCGCCTCTAAATAGTACCTACTGACGCACCCGGGACGCATCATAAGACGTTGCTATTTGACATTTGTTGAGATTGCGCATTTACTATTATGTGTGCGTAATTGTAATTCGCCTTTTGTAATTGAAAAAAAATGCTATGCGGTCTTTTTAGACTTACTCAGATGACGTTTTCGTAATAAGCATGAGACACGAGGTTCAGGTTCTCGAGCCAAGTTGGCACATTTCATTTACCGACCCCGCAAGGGTAACAGCAATTGCTACAAGTACCAACACTTCAATAAAGTGTCTGCAAGTATCACGACTGTTGAGTCACTGTAGGAAGAGCCTTGCTCACACCGCCTTGATACCCTGAGTGGATCTATTATTGTCGCTGCAGAGTCGCCATGTCGCCAACTGGTACCGTGCAATAATTATTATTGCTCGTCGCATTATTAATATTATTGTTTACTTACTACAAACGATATAATACCAAATTGGAAATGTCCTAGCTCGCTCAGTCACTGGTTGGGAGCGGACAATTGCCGTGCTATACGTAGTCATCATCATCAGCCCATAAACGTCCCCACTGCTGGGACACGGGCCTTCCCTATGGATGGATAGGGAGATCGGGCCTTAAACCACCACGCGGGCCCAGTGCGGATTGGTGGTTATTAACGACTGCGCATGCAGCCGGGACCAACGGCTTAACGTGCCTTCCGAAGCACGGACGAGCTCGAGATGAAAACTTATTTTTATGTGGTCACCCATCTTATGACCTTATGACCTATGATGACTATACGTAGTATTATTCCTTATATTATGCCTATATCTCTAAAAAAGCTTTACACTTCGTATTCGTAGCAAGATCCCGACTCGCTCCTGTCCGCTTCTTTGCCTTCCATTACATTGTTTTAAACGTTGTAATTTTTATGACAGAAGATTATGTCATTACTATACTGTTATAGGTACTAGACAATCAATTTACAATCGATAATCTGCCTACATCACCTTCAAATGTAACATAATAATATACTTCACACATCCACGCTAATACATACAAACGCTAAAGTAACTCTGTCTATCTGTTACCATTTCACACTTAAGCCACTGAACCGATTTGGATTAAATTCGGTATGGAGGTAGTTTGAGACCTTGAGAAGAATATAGGATAGTTTTTATCTCGGGAATCGGCACCTAAGGGGACGAAAGGGGGATGAAAAGTCGCGGGCGGAAATTTAGTACATAAATGTATTTAAACGTTGTATATGATCAGGGCTAGCTAGAAGGAAAGAGAGGAAGGGGAAGACCAAGAAGAGCTTACATGGAACAGATTAAAGAAAAGGTTAACGTCGTGTCTTATAGGGAAGTCAAGGAATTGGCCTTTGATAGACTGGAATGGAAAATGCTACACCGACAAGAGCGTGGCTCTTAAATTGATGATGATATGATCAGGGGATAAAAAGAAAATGTTAGAATGTTTCACGCTACTCAAAAAATAATAATTAATACAGCGTCCCGATAAGATTGTTAAGATGATTTGGGCACGTGCAGCGGATGAAGGATAATAGGATTACGAAACTGGAATATAAGACGAAGGTTGCTTGTAGGGCTGGCAGACGAAGACCTAGAAGGACGTACATTGACCATAAAACAGATTAATTACGATCTACTCTAGACCGGCACGTTTATGAATGTGAAGAAAGCAAGAGAAGTATGTCAGGATCGGAGCAAATGTAATCCCAAAGTTTCTGCTTACCCCAGTGGGAAATAAGCGTGGGTTTATGTATGTATTATCATCCTGAACTACAGGTGAATGCTCGCGTTAAGAGTACCTTTAGAATTGATTATTAGAAGTGATTATTTAGAGGATATGAATGCAGGGGATTAACTGTTTGAGAACTGATATTAGGCAGCTAAATTACTCAATTGTATACCAATATTTTATGTTTATTTTTATTTTTTTAACGTCTAGGGCCCTGTTCCGAGGTTTTTCTTGCAGCTTCTTTTCCCCGGCTATACAGGTTGTGAGAAGCTGCAGTAGTTTTAGGCGGATGAGACGTTCGTTATGTAAAAATTGACGATTCAAAGTGTAACTATGTTACCAACTGAATAAAGATATTTTTGAATTTGAATTGCGTCTCACAATGTGTTGATAGCGTCGAATGAAGAATAATACTACGTGTAGAACGGTAATTCTCCGCCCCGCACCAATTCGAATCGGGCGCCGACCTAACCCCCATCCCCTCCCCCCGCTACCCCCTCCCCCCAGGGGCCTGTTTAATAAAACTTACAATTGTAAATTACAATGACAATTTGATGTACATTGCGGAGTGTGTGATCATGAATATTTTGTAGTTTCATATTAGCTACGCAATGAACATCAAATTGTCGTTGTAATTTACAATTGTAAGTTTTATTAAACAGGCCCCTGGTCTTTAGTCTTAAATGGTCGTAAGCAGCTAAGGAGTAAGGGGAAGAGTTCGCGGATTGTGTTTCGCTCGCTCTTAAGTGTTAGGGGGCACTCATTAATATTTCGATTTTTGTATAGCGTATTTAGTCAAATCAGCAGTCGCGTCAAAGATAAATTATAAAATGTTAATCTACAAATAGAAGCCAGTCTAAACTGACCAAAAATCAATCTCATTTTACTTTTCGACTTATTTTCGAATTTTATTTATGAATTAAATAACAATGAGTACGACGTTTGACCGCTTTTATTGATGACGGTGACAGTATTTCCATACAAACTCCGAAAAAAAAATTCGTTTGACTACGTTGGCAAGTAGCCTATTGTGTTCGGGTAGGCCACTCCGTTACACGCAGTAATTTGCGGATACAAGTTTATCTTCTTATTGTGTGGGCTGTGGGGTGGAATACCAACCTCATCAACCCTGGTGTCAGGGTTATTACTGAGCCCCCTGACATGACTCAAGTAACGATTACGTACAAGTTATTTAGTCATACAAGTTTATATACATATTCCCCATATTGTTATGTATTCTAACCGCAGAATTATTCTATGTAATACAAACAAGTAAGTAAACAATTATCTGTATACTTTACGAATTAAAATTCAAGGCGAACTGCGCGACTGAAGGGCTGTCGAGTAATTTTGTAACACTCAATGAGGAAGATACATAAACAACACGCATTTATTTTATTAAGCGATTCTTTACATTGTTGAGGTAAAAATCAGCTGCTGGATTTTTTTTAAACAGCCTCGTAATTGTTTTTATATAGTCTATAGAAATCATCATCGATGCAAGTGATGATTATTGTGAAGTGCTTTTCTTAATCTCCTTATGTGTATTATATCTTATAGGCTATTTGTATGTAGGTTTATGTATGTGTTTGTTTACATACATACATACATAAACTCACGCCCGTAATCCCTAATGGGGTGGGCAGAGCCACAAGTAATCAAAGACAACTTGCAGCCACTGTTGATACGAAGTCCAAAGATATGTGAAGTGGTGAGTGGTGTGGTGTGTGTGAGGTGGTGTGTGTGTGTGTGTGTGTGTGAAGATATGTGTTTGTTTATATTGAAATAAACTATAATTATTATTTTTTTAGTTATTTTGGTATCATTATATTTTATGTTTATTGCACCATCCCGTGCTCCAATGCATAAACTTCTTTCACCCTAAGCTTGCCTGGCAGAAATTGCTGTTTAGCAATAAGGTCGTCTATTGTGCTTATGTTTTTGCGCCCAACTGGGCACCCTCAGGCCTGTTGTCTTAAACGTTGTACCGGGTGAGAGCCTTCAGCGCTCCCCATTTGTCCGGCCAAGTAGTTAATGCCATCTGCGGCAAATCTACAATAAGTCACACAAAAAAAAAACGATCACTGATGTGCCGTTCCTAGGAATATTCCCACTTTGGGATATAGAAAAAATACAAGAAAGGACAGGAGGTTCTTCTTCTTCTATCGTGTGGGTTCAGAGGTGAATTACCAACCTCATCAACCCTGGTGTCAGGGTTATTATTGAGCCGCCAAAGGCCCCTGTCATGGCTCATGTAACGACTACTTACTTACATCAGTAAGTAGTAACCGGGACCAACGGCTTAACGTGCCTTCCGAAGCACGGATCATCTTACTTTTTGGGCGATCAGGTGATCAGCCTGTAACGTCCTAACCAAACTAGGGATCACAAAGTGATTTTCGTGATAAGTCCCCACCGGGATTCGAACCTGGGACCTCCGGATCGTGAGCCCAACGCTCAACCACTGGACCACGGAGGAGGAGAGTATTAGTGACATCGTAACGAAGACTGAGGGGGTGATTCAGAACATGATTCTGATTTAATATCAAGTGGAATTTACCGTCGCAAAATTATTTTTTTTCCAATAATATTCAATTCTTTACGTTTGCGATGGAAAATTCCACTTGATATTATATCAGAGTATGAGCTGAATCACCCCCTTCAGTATTCGTTACGATGTCACTTAACCCCGTACAAGTACGTACAGGTAGCCATACAAGTGCGTATTTAATGACACCGTAACAAATATTGAGGAGGATGATTTACACCATGATTCTGAGTTGATATCAAGTGGAATTTCCGGCATGAAAATTCATGAACATTTTTGTTTTTTTTTTTAAATTATTTTCAGTCCCATACGACGGAAAATTCCACTTTATATTAACTCAGAATCATATTCTGAATCATCCCTCGATGTCACCAACACTCTATATTAATAAAAACCCTATATTAATAACAGAGCTGTCAAGAGTAACAAACTACTAACTCATACGCTTCACATATTTCTTACATTACGATACAAATTATTGCACATAAAATGAACATTATCTTGCAACAACCACGTCTAACATAATCACCAGCCCATTAACGTCCCCACTGCTGGGGCACGGGCCTTCCCTATGGATGGATAGGGAGATCGGGCCTTAAACCACCACGCGGGCCCAGTGCGAATTGGTGGTTATTAACGTCTGCTAATGCAGCCGGGACCAACGGCTTAAAGTGCCTTCCGAAGCATGGAGGAGCTCGAGAAGAAAACTTTTTCTTTTTTGTGGTCACCCATCCTATGACCGGCCTTTGCGAAAGTTGCTTAACTTCAACAATCGCAGACCGAGCGCGTTTACCGCTGCGCCACCGAGCTCCTCTATAATAAACCTTTTATTATATAGTTTTAACGTCGCCCTTTCAATTCTTAATTATAAACGTCCAATGAACATATTATTATGTGCTGAATGTGCGTGGGCCCTAATATAAAGCAGCATTTAAAAATATTCGCGTCGAAGGCCAACTGTCATGCGCCCGCGCACCCAACACGCATGTATGCAACGTCATACGTATACATACGTAATGGCAGCAGGGAAAGTGCATGCAGTCATTAAAAAATGAAAAAGAATTTAAAAGTAAAAGCTTTGGTTATAATTCGTTTGTTATTTTTTTAAATGATAATTGAGTAATGTAAATGTTAATGCGTTTTAAAAGAAATCAATCGTTTCGTTTGTCCTCAAAGTAGGTAATTAAATAAAATGAAGGGTTTAATTGTGAATACATAAATATAAAGTACATGAAGTGTGCACTTGATGTATTTACACGGCTATTGGTTGCACCTGCTTGATAATAATCAATTTGGCTTCACATTTCAGCGGTCTTCACCATACTTAAAATAAATACTTTTAATAAAGACCAATAGCTGTTTACTCCAGATAATTGAATTAAAATAAAAATGAGTAAAAAAAATATATGGCTGTATGAAGGCCGTCGAGTGCGGGACAAACACTGGCATTACTATACCGTGTGTTACGCGCATGCGTGAGCCGCGTATCGATAGCATAGCAAGTATTTAAACCTTTATATACCTTTGTGAAAATCTTCTTATCGTCTGTACAGCGCAAGATGTACTAAGTACCGTCGCTTCACCGCTCTGCAAGATACGAGCTTGGTTTACCTCACCCCTCCCCGGGGGCACTTTGTTAAGCTGTTAAGGAGTAAGAGAGCACGCGCGGATTGTCTGTCTCTCTCGCACGCATGGGGTCAGACGGCGGTAAGAACGAGATTTTTATGTGTAGTGTCTGGAGTATGCTTTTACTACATGGCAATCGGTTAAGGCTACTATTTTACTAGACCTTTGGTGGCTCAATACTGCTCCTGAGTGAAAAAAAAGAACATCCACGACATGACATGAAAGAACATTCAAAATATTCAAATACAAGTAGCACCGTCATTTGTCAACCAAACTTGTATGGGCTCAGTTACATAAGCTTTGACGCAGCGGAAACATACATTAATGACTTGTAGAATTATGTTTATCTGGTAAAATATCTCCAATATTTCTTACTAACTATAAGTAGGTATGCATATTATGAATATTTAGGCGTGACATGTCAATATGAAATAAATATATCAGAGAAATGGTGTGGCAGTTTGCATGTTAATAGTTTTATTCATATGGTAATATTCGAAATGTAGAAATTCGATATTTAACCCGTGACAATTTTGACGGTTAATTAAGATTAATATTTTTATTTGATTTATATTAATTGTCTTTAATGGAATGTGTCTCATATTAATTGGTTTCCAATTTGTATATTTGTGTAAATATTAATGAATGACGTTGGGGTTAAATGATCAAATTTGACTAGTGTTTCTGTGTTGGTATTTATGGTAAGCTGTGTTTCTACGTCTATTAGTATTGGAAAGTGTTTTCATGTTTAAAAAGCGAAACTGACACTGTAGGATACAAAATTAAAAAATACTTATCTTCGATCGTAGAGAGGACACCTCCTAATTTTATTTTAAGTTGTACCTGTTATTTTCTTATCCGCCGAAAAGGAAAGGGACGAATGATTGCCAACTGTTAATTTTAAAATGAATGAGTGAATGAATGAATATCCCGGGAGACTAAAATCCATCTCGCTGATATGCAACCCGTTTGACGAGTGCTGTCAACTTAATTCTGTCGGGCTGTTACAATTTTGGAAGGGTTTATTTATTTATTTATTAAATATTAATACTAAATACACAATTTAAATTATTGCATAAAATTGACGTGTGTTACATTAATTTTATGCCTGTCTGTTTTCCCCGTACCCGTCCTTTTCCTTTTTTGGCGCATAAGAAAATGACAACTTGAAATAAACTTAGATGGTGTGTATTTGAATCAACAATAGTTTGTACTTTGTTCATATTATAATATGGTAGACGCACTATTGCCTGTTAAAATTGATAGTGAAGGAGCGTGATGGAGTATGTTCTATATTCAAACAGACTATTATGTAAATTGTTACTGGCAATAAATTTATTTTATTCTTCTTCTTAAAAATGGAACCGTCAAAAATAGGCGTTATAACAGCGACACGCCTAGTTTCGTTCTTATTCTGTTTATTTAAATCTTATTACTTAAGGTTTAAATTAGATTAATCCGTACGACACTTTAACCGCCATACAAATAAAAAATAAACCAGGGATGAACGTGGGTTTAAGTATTTGACAGCCAAGCAAAATTGAATCCAATTATCATACTATTCTCTCCACCAACCCGCATTGGAGCAGCGTGGTGGAGTATGCTCCATACCCCCTCAGGTTGATTGAGGGGAGGCCTGTGCCCAGCAGTGGGATGTATATAGGCTGTTTATGTTATCATACAATTCGACTGAATTTTGCTTGGCTGTCAAATACTTAAAGCCACGTTAATCCCTGGTAATTTTTTTATTTGTAAGGTAAGACTTTTTCGAAATACTTGAAGTGACACGGGACGATATTATGTTTGATTTTTGTTTGTAATTGTTTATCTACCAATACATATATGAGTATGATCGAAGATTTTGTATAAATAATATACAGAAATGAAAGAAAGTAATTTGTTTGTTTGTTATTTGACTTCTAATTTTGTGTTAGTGTTTACATTGAATTAGGAGATAATTATCTACGGTCATACGTCAGTGAACTTGCGTTTGTCTACATTTATAAGCATTTATTTTTTATTTTATTGTCCATGGTTGTAAGAGAGACAGCTGTAGGAAAGATTACAAAAGAAGCAATAGTGTAGTATCGCACATGTAAAATAAACTATTTAAATAATTTACTTTTCGTTTAAGGCGCGTTATCGCAGGAGTTTTTACACTTACAGATAGTCTCTATACAAACAGAGTCTGTTTGAATATAGAACATACTCCATCACGCTCCTTCACTATCAATTGGCGCGATATTAATTTAAAATATACTTTTTAATTAATTGTTTGTTAAATAACAATGGTTCTGCGGACGGTACGGCGCGGCGGGACCTTGCTGTGATGTCAGTTATCTCATGGTCATATTGTTTATGCGTGAATGTGTGCGTGTGCGCCGGTGTGTTTATATGATTGTATGTGCGTCGGTCATACACCACGCCTGACAAATTTTCCAGACAAAGGGAGGAGTACTTTTCCCTTGAACAGAGAAAAAAAATCCTAGTATGGCTTCGTAATAGACTACTCTGGGCGCCACTCCCTTTGCGTCAAACAGAGTACTGCGGAGCGGAAGGCAACAGGGAAATTACTGCCCTATTTTTCCCTAAAAAAGTAGCATGGAATATGCTGCACCGACAAGAGCGTGGCTCTTAAATTGATGATGATGATGAGTCTCTGCTTACCCCGGTGGGAAATAGGCGTTAGTTTATGTATATATGTGTATTCTATTCTAATTCTTCATCGTAATTATTTAGCAAAGTACTAGTAATCTTCGGTTCGCGTGCTTCTAGAATAGTACGGTCACGAGCATTAATATGTATACACTTTGGTACCATGTCACATTAACTTTTTTGACAAATTGAACTGTAAGTCTCACTAAATGACAAATATGTTAGTGCGACAGAATCCTAAAGTGGGTACATTATATTGCTCATGACTGTACGCGTGTTATGTGGCGTGCGCTGCCCGCATGAAGGGCGACTACACTTCCTAGTCGACGACTAATCCGTTTATCAGTCGCTATTACGGCCTCCAGTTGAGCGTTGTGCTCACAATCCGGAGGCTCCAGGTTCGATTCCCGGTGGGGACGAAACACAAAAATCACTTTGTGATCCCTAGTTTGTTTAGGTCACTGCAGGCTGATCACCAAGAGAAGCAATGTAGGTAGCATTGTAATTCTATACATAATGTGATCCAAATATCAAGCAACAATTATTTTTATATCTTCTACCATCATCATCAGCCCATTAACGTCCCCACTGCTGGGGCACGGGCCTTCCCTATGGATGGATAGGGAGATCGGGCCTTAAACCATTACGCGGGTCCAGTGCGGATTGATGGTTATTAACGACTGCTAATGCAGCCGGCACCAACGTCTTAACGTGCCTTCCGAAGCACGGAGGAGCTCGAGATGAAAATTTTGTTTGTGGTCACCCATCCTATGACCGGCCTTTGCGAAAGTTGCTTAACTTCAATAATCGCAGACCGAGCGCGTTTACCGTTGCGCCACCGAGCTCCTCTACATAATGTGAATTCTATACATAATGTGATCCAAATATCAAGCAACAATTATTTTTATATATGCTTCTGGCATTACATTAGTATTTTGGAATAATGATGTAGCCGCTGGATGCGGGCAGCGCAGGACCTATCGCCGTGGAGATCTTTGGGGGAGGCAGGGAGGCCCAGCAGTGAGCGTCGTACGGCTGATGATGATGATGATGTGACCGAGTTATGAGAAAATAGGGAATTATCACTTTAAGTTGTACAACGCCATCTACATTGTTTTTGGTGAACGTGGCCTGAAGGTTCCTCATTGTCGATAGTAGGACATTGTTCTGGGAAATCCCAGATTTGAAATTCCGAGATCTGCTTAGTAAATCCCGGTAATCCCGGGCGGAAATTTACGGGAACGGGTTCTCCCGGGATTTTCGGGTACTCTAGACGGTAGCCAACTTGTATAAATGAAAATTGTATAATTAATAAAATAATTTATACTAAGATGATAAACCCCGAGAAAACCCTAACGAAGTGCCCCCAGGGTTCTGTAATATAAATCCTTCATTAAATAAATTAACAGGAAAATTAAATACCTAATTAAATTTGCTTTATGAGACTACAATCTTAAGTGTTTACTTTATTTGTTTATCGACAGGAAAATTTCCATAACAAAGGAAATTCCCCTTTGAAAAAAGAACTTATAGTTTCAATAACATCAACATTTTGTACCAGATGCAAAAAATATGCGACAAGTCAATGTGGTCCTGTGGTTACGCTTGTTTCTCAAACGGGAAGCGCCGCTTTGAACCCCGGTCTTGCACCAAAGAGTTATTAATTTATCTTAAATGTAGTTTACCACATTGGCTCGACCCTTATATAGAAGGCCATAAGCCACCCATCACGTTGGTCTAACAGAAAACTCGGTGAGGTTTTGGTACTTTTTGCGATGGATATGTCTCTGACTAACCCATTAGGATGTAGTCGTGAGCATATATATGTATAGTATATTAATAAAAACACTTTAAAAATAGACTCGGTAACGAAAATGGCTGCCAATTGTCGTCTGATTTCAAGTTGCATTGCCTTCTCCACTGCGGATTGCTAGCGGGATTTTATGTCTGTATACTTTAGTGACTCCCTACAACCCTCCCAGAGAGCCATGGTAGCCCATTTGATAGAACGCTTGCCTCTCACTTTGAAGTTGCGGGTTCAAATCCAGCACAGACCTAAACCAATGATAGCCGAATTTGTTTTCGAATTCATGTTTGGATCATAAATGATAATCAGTGAAGGAAAACGTCGTGAGAAAACCCACATTCCCGAGAAATGCATTTTCGGAGGTATGTGACCTAACCTGTATTGGGATGGTTTTCCCTTCGCGGGAAGATCAGTCAGGCAGTCGCTTCTGTAAAAAAACCGGATCAAATCTTCAGGTTAGGTAAGCGGCTCCTGTGAGAAACGGGGTAAGATACTTTCATGGTGCCATCCATCCACCTCAAGAGCATGAGTACATGATTCAAGAGAGCCATGAGTCGAGCATGTCTATAGATAGGCAGTGCGGTTCACCCCGAATTGTGTACACAAGGCCGGCAACAATCGACGGCAGAAAAAACTGATCGGCTTGTTACGATGCTGGTCTTTTTAGGGTCCCTTAAATGGAAATGCGGAACCTTTTCTTAGTTCATCTTGTGATGGATGTATCTCTGGCTATCCTAATTAGGATACAATCGTAAGCTTATGTTATGCGTTTTTTTCTAGATCGCTTTCGTGACCAACTCACGCACCCAAAAACCATGTTTTTTTTCTTATCTAGCCTATTCGATCCCACTGCTGGGCAAAGGCCTCCCCTTAATTGTTCTTCTCTCGTCTTAGTGCGATCTCCGGCCAAGCATTGACGTCGTCACACCATATTTTACGCGGTCTACCTCGACTAATATACCCGCCTTGAGGTGTCCAGTGGGTAATGACTCTTTTTTTAAGTTTGCTAAAATCTGTCTCTAGCTATTTAGAAAAAAGGAATGTACGGTACGTCTGGGAACCAATTTTAGGCAGCCAAATTACTAAAATTGTTTTAGAATATTAGTTGGTTTTTAGTATTGCGAACTCAAAATAAAAACCGGAGCGTTAGTATTAAAAACGTCTAGAGTCGTCTGTGCCGAAGCTTTTCTTTCACCTAGTTTTTTCTTTTCTTAGTTTATTATAGAGTTTTTGAGTATATTTATGTAAAAAATTACGATTTGAAGTATAACTATTTTATCTATTGAATAAACAAATGTTTGAGTTTCAGTTAGGGCCAGCGAAAACAAGGACACTTTGGATTTGATCGGTAGCAACGGAACCCTTATTCGGTCAGCACGATATGCTCTTGGTCGCTTTTTTAAATATTGTAATGTTGAAGGAGTTTTAAATTCAACTTTACTGGTTTTATTCTCTATGAAAAGTAAAAGTTAGTTGTTGTTAATATAGTAAAAAAAATCGTAGGAATTCCTACTTAGTACTATCAGACACTTATCTGGCAGATGTTCTAACAGATATATCAGCTAGTGACGTAACTAATAATTACATAATTGTAAATAGCAAATGTACTTATATATTGGTGTTTCCTTTTTTCACATAAATAATTTTCGTGTCCTGGAAAAATGCACGGTTCCGTTGGATTAGATTTGAAGCGTAATTAGTGGTGAAAGCTTACCTAATCATCATCATCAGTCCATTAACGTCCCCACTGCTGGGGCACGGGCCTTCCCTATGGATGGATAGGGAGATCGGGCCTTAAACCATCACGCGGGCCCAGTGCGGATTGATGGTTATTAACGACTGCTAATGCAGCCGGGACCAACGGCTTAACGTGCCTTCCGAAGCACGGAGGAGCTCGAGATGAAAACTTTTTTTGTGGTCACCCATCCTATGACCGGCCTTTGCGAAAGTTGCTTAACTTCAACAATCGCAGACCGAGCGCGTTAACCGCTGCGCCACCGAGCTCCTCAAAAGCTTACTTAATACAGATGGGTAATCTACCCCATATTTTGGGAAAATTTCCAATTAAAACCTATCAGGTAGCTTTGAATATAGTCACGACCTTAAACTCTATCGGTATAATCTTTATTGCGATACAAAACGTCACTACAAGGCGAATCTATTTCGAATTAACCAAAACAATACGTTTAAAAACATGTTTTTCTTAACAAGAATGAATATATTTATTATCAACCATACACCTACTCATCAATAAAGCGTACTATTGCTCGTAATTGTTTTGTAACATCGCAACTAGTTGTTCATAGTGATAGCGAACCTTCAACCGGTTAGCAACAATACGTACCTACGTACGGCTACGAGCATTAATATGTATACACTTTGGTACCATGTCACATTAACTTTTTTGACAAATTGAACTGTAAGTCTCACTAAATGTGAAATATGTTAGTGCGACAGAGTCCTAAAGTGGGTGCATTATATTGCTCATTACTACCTACGTACTCATCCGTTGCTTTAAATGATTGCTCGTTAAGCTGAACCGATAGGTTATCATTGCATCTAAGTACTAGATTAATAATAGGCCTAGATTAATAAACGGCCTCCGTGGTCCAGTGGTTGAGCGTTGTGCTCACGATCCCGGGTTCGAATCTCGATGGGGACAAATCACAAAAACCACTTTGTGATCCCTAGTATGGTTCGGCCTTATTGTCCAAAAATTAAGATGATCCGTGCTTCTGCACGTTAATCCGTTGATCCCGGTTATTATTTACTGATGTAAGTACGTAGTCGTTACATGAGTCATGTCAGGGGCCTGTGGCGGCTCAGTAATAACCCTGACACCAGGGTTGATAATCCCCTTAAGTAGCAGAAGTCCTATTACGAGTCCGGTTTACTTCTTGAAAAGTATCAAATTTGGTGCTTCATACTAACCGAGCCAGCGCAACTTTTAAGTTGCCCTAATTTATACATTGTTTTAAGTTTACGCGGTTATTATCATAATTATAGCATATCATGGCACTTGCAACAGTGTCGAAATATCGGGAGTCTCATATCCCCATTTAAACGCGGTAAGAACCCGTTATTATGTGCTTTAATTTTGCCCTAATTTGGTCAACCGAACTTTTGCTACTAAAGGGATAATCCACACGATAGAAGAAGAAGGCCTAGATTACTCTAAGATGTAATACTTACAGCTAACAGAGTCCTGGTCTATCATACAGTCAGCACGATCGCCTGTATCGCGCCATACCTGAAAGAAAAAACATTCATATCAACAATCGACCTTAATAGCTCATCATAATTATCTCCAAGGCTCAAAAACGTACCCCAAACGTAATTGTATGGTTTCAATAAATCGTTTGTTCAAGTACGCAGTAGGCAAAGGTATGATGCATTCGGCCTCGCGGGTAAACAGACGCTAGATAGCACTAGACAAAGACGATGCGAGGTCATGAGCGTAGCCTTGCGCGGGTGCGCGCGCGCAGCTTCCGCCTGTCGACGGCCGCTGCGCACGCAACCCGAGCGCAGTCGGTGCCCGCACGCCGACGCGAGCGGACGTCTCTTACCCCGATTAAATGATTTTATTATATTTGATTTAAACTTTTTTATTCATTATGATGTATTTTCAATGTTTTGTATGGTCAATTAAATTTTATTGACAAGCAAATGGAGGCCACCCGCTTAGTTTGCTTTGTATAGTAACATTTAACGTGATAAATAATACATTAATATACGTAATGCAAGGCCATTATAAAATACGAACTTAAAAGGAAAATCTCTGAAGGAAAAGAGTTGAATACGCACTTCCTCACTCGAAGTGCGCAAATAAAAGCTATTATGTCTGCAAACGAGCTTACAGATTGCTCATACATAGTCATTGAGTTGCATCTGCCTACGCAAGATTCAGTCAGCGCGGCTACCATTGCGGGGTGGATACGTGGAGACAAAGGACTGAGATGAGTTTACAGTTAATGTATGTAAAAGTATGCGAACTGCCTCTGCACTGGCAATTAAATGCAACTGAGAATGAATACGATGAATAGGAATAGGGAGCGGCGAACAAGCATCATTTGCTTCTGAATTTGAAAAGGGAATGCAATTGTCATTCGGAGACCGTTACGGATTTTGACCTCAAAGACCTAGATAGCAAAGGTACCGGGCGCGAGTCTTTGTTAAGAGTTTTCATCGGTAACCTAGTGACGTAATTTTCCTTGTCAAATTTCAAAAATAAATTAAATATAAAATTTGAAGAAGAAAGCACGATTTGGATGCTTTTGAAGAGGATTGTCAAAACATCTGCTTGGATAAGGAATGTGGAAATGCAGAGGGGAGGCCTTTGCTTAGCATGGGACACGATAGGCTAGAGAGAAAAAAAGTAATAGGAACCTGTAACCCAGAGAAGCGATAAAACTGATCAATTAGTAATATTGGATGCTACCAGTTAATGTATGGACAGCGGGTGTATGTGTTGAGGTTTCTCTAACTCGGAGAGCAAATGTAAACAAGAATATGAATATACTACTATAAATAACAAGAGAATGAGTAGTAGATTTGATGAGGAGTAATTCCAAGGGACAGAGTACTGCGGGGCGGATGTGGGAAATCACTGCCCTATTTTTTCCCTAAAAAGCAGCATAGAGAATGCTACACCGACAAGGGCGTGGCTCTTAAATTAGTGATGATGAATTCCAGGGAGTTTGGAGCAGCTTTTCACCATCGATACTGGTTTAGCCCAGGGCTGACAGAGTAATTTAAAAATAAAACCAGAATGAATCACTTGTTGAATCACAAAGCCTATTCGCTGTTATATTGCAACATATACCTATGTATTTGTTACTGCACAATAGAGTATACAAATGGAAATGTAATGGTGTACCTAATATGATATAATAAAATAATTAATTGTGCAGTCTTTACTGGGAGTATCTTAAGAAAAAATGTAAAATGCATTCAGCCTTATGATCCCGAGTATAAATTATCGACCTTTATATAAATCCAGTTTTAATATAATTACATACATTACGTCCACAATATGTTCGGTTTCTTTTTTGTTTAGTTTAAGTATACCCTCATCAAAGTCTTACTTAATACAATTTTGTATTTTTTTTCACCAATTCATCTCTGGAATTTGGAACATTTGATACAAACACATTTATCACTCAACCGATCCTTGGAGTTTTGTCTCGACTATAAAATGATTATTTAGTTTGCCACACATCACATCTACCCACATAGGTAGTCCGTCTGAATGTCACCCGCGTTGATGCGTCCTCGCTGCGCTGACGCCGCTATCGTCCCTTTTTATTTACTACATCTACTATTCAATGCGGATGTTCTTACGCAACATTTGTTTGCCTATCTATTTTTACTTTTCCTTGTCTTCTTAACCCTAGTGATTGTAGGCTACGTTCTTACATTTGACCTATATAGGTCAATTTAGTATTAAAAATGTGGTTTGAAGGTTTTGTGCCTGTCCTGTTGGGTGTCATTGCTACCTAACCTAGCCTAACAAAATTTGTGTAAATGACATTCATCTTGTCGCGTACTACATTGTTTTCAAGGCCTCTGCCTGTGGTCATTGTCGTTTTTCTTCCTTGATCATTTTGATTTTGTCATTATAAACTCTGATTTAAAGGTAAACATTCACAAGCCCTTCTTCAAACTTTTTCTTCTAGGTATTCTTTTTTTCTTTTTATGATGTCCGTCTATCGCCTGACAATATGCATTTCCTTTTCATTACGAAGGCACTCTTTAATTTTAATACATGCAAATCCGAATTTAATTGTCGCTGATCTTACTTTTCCACGGATGCCCTTTGCTAGAGATGGCGAGCACGGTGATTACGTGGGTGACGTCACCGGCCGACCTCGCTGCGGGCTCAGGGCCGGCGCCCGCGCACGCTTCCTGCTCCCACCGTCAGACGCTAGATAGCGATGTTTTGATACGATGATCTGGGTCAATCGTGTGCATGATAGTAACGCCTTTGGCTGCATTAAACTTACATTCAGAGTATCATCAATGATATTTGAGTACATATGTTTGGCACGCGTGAAATTGTATGTTTGTTTTTGTAAAGTAACAGCTGTCTAATCTCTGTTATATCTACTCTTACTATAATATACTCTCAAGTCAATAATGTAAGTTCTGTCCCTCTAGTAGTTTTATTGCTTATCCTTGTCTCTTATCACTTTCAAGAACAACGTACAGCATTGCATCTTCCTTTTAACTTTACTTGATGATAAGCATTATATAATCTGTTCCTTGAAACTTATGCAATAGCTGTTGTATTGTTAGTAGCATTGATGACACTAAATATCATGGTTAAAGCGTCCTTTCCGGCTACAAAGTAATTAGATTTAAATATAGCGTGGACAAAGAAAGATCTAGAAGGCCTTAAAGCGGATCTAGACACGGCAGATGATTACGAGAAGACAAATTGATGAAACAAAAGATATTTTCAACAACCACAATTTATATTATTGGTGATCAAATTAATTAAATGAACCATAAAAACGCAGAACCAAGTAATGGAAGGGGACGCTGTTATTAGGACGCTGTTCCTAACGTAATAACCACATATCCCGTAAAAAATATCAAAGATTTTAAACCACTCTTCCTGTTAAACCACAGAGTAACTAGCTTACCATCAAATGCTACCGTGGTCTCATAAACTAAGCATGTTTACTAGTAGGTTTACCGATCAATAGCCACTTTGATGATTTAATGCTGATTCATTTATAAATGATAACAAAAAATGATAATGCATTTGGGTAATATTTCCTGGTTTGAAGATAGAAAGACTGTATGCATATTATGGAGCCGTGCGTTATAGAAGGTTATGAGGAACTGATGTTTTTTTATTTAATATTATTGCATATGCGAGTTGTTTTCGACCAGAGCCGTTATCACGTCGTTGGCCTTTACGCCAATTTGGTTATTTTCGTGTATTTTTCCTCAGAATCAAGGTTTCGTAATATTGCAACCTTTGATTTCCTTATCGTCGACGTTCTCGTGCGTCGCTTCGGTGCATTCGATGATCACTTTATGTGCATTAAGTAATTCATTTTTGAATGTGTTAGTAATTGTTTCAACGTATTACCTTTATTACTTTGTAATTTTTGATCTGAACCTTCTCTAACATTTTGTTCTTAATTCGCCGATAATGTAAACCTACGAAGGGCAGGTTTTTATATCAAAAACAAGCGTCTGCATCCTCCTCTCATACTTGGAACTTATATCTTAATGACTATATTACTTTTATCACATGGCCGCCAAACCGTCCAATGCCAACGCACTCACGGAAAAAAATCCAATATGTACAGTGTAATGAAAAAGCGGGGCGCCACTTTGACCTTTACCTAGTACCTCACAAACATTGACCTTGAAAATAGATTCGAGTCGGCCGAACCACTTATCATAGAGTATTTTATTCGTCTAGTTTTTATCGCACGATAAAGGGCCTGCCCTTGCTACGTATCAACAGAAGGCCACAGACAATTCCGGTGTTTTTTGTACTTTATGCACGGCTGAAATTTCCGTCTGTGCCTTCCTTCCTCATTATCTCTGGTACAACATAGTTTTTTCAAGTTGAAACTTTTCAATAGAGTTTTTGGACGACTTTGTTTTCTATTGAACTTGATACTGGATTTGCTTTCCGGTTTTACTGTTTATGTTTGTTTATTGTAGTGAAAAATGCCCTCGGATCCATTCTTCCCACTGCATTCTTCGGTAATTTGGCAAAGCTAAGAGGAACTGGAACAAGTTCAACATTAAAATTCGTATCACTCTTAATTTGTTTGTTCATGTCCCTTTCTCTATCTCATAATTGAAAGTCATGATTAATAGTGTCAAGTTGGTCACGAATAAACCGTAAAAAGAATAATGACTGAATCTGTACCCAAAGTCAAAAGTGCTGTTATACCTAATCCACCAGGGATAAGTGTCAATGTAAAATTTTCTTTCAAATCACAAAAAGCTCCAGCAAATTTTATGCATCCGCGATTGTCAGTTGAAGCGTTAATAACAAAAAGTGCATATTTTTGGTCGAATGCACTGATTCAGTTTGTTTTTTGTTTCCTCGAGGGTCACTTAGCTCTGCAAGAAGCGCGGAAGTCACTTTTGTATGTATTTATATAATAATGTTTGATATTTTAAGAAGAAATAATTTAATGGTTAACACGCTCGTCCTGGCTGGACAAGAGCTGCGGGTTCAAGTCTCGTCCAAGTCAGTTTACGATTTAAATTTTCTCCTTGTGAATTTCCTAATTCAATTCAAATTATTTATTTCAGATTAATATCCATAAATATAAGTATAAGTACATCAGATTAGATTAGATAAATTAAAATTAAATTATATATAAAATCTAATAAAATTAATATTATTAATAAAAATGAAATTACACGAAATAAAATAAAATACATTGGTGCCCATTCGGGTGCACACAAACCCAACCCAAATTCAGTTCGACAGCTCCCAAATGAGTGCCGTCCTGCACTTACAATAAGTGCAAGAAAGGGATAGAGCTAAATTTAGTCCTGTCAAATAAGCACGGGTAAGTGCTACTCAAAAAAAATATTCTTCAAAATTGGCTTACATAGTTTGAACGTCAAAAATTAAATCACGTATTATGTAAGTGGCATAAAATATCATCATAAGAAATAATGTTCGGTTGTTTAAGTTATTTGAAGCTCTTTCTTGTATAATTCCTGTGCTTTGACCTTATATTGCCAGTCAGCCCCTCGTCTTCAACCGAATTGGCCGAAGCTCTTCGTTATCCTTTATCAGAATTTTCCGACATGACTGGTGGAACATTTCTCAGTTTTTTTTATTTGCGTTATTTGAAGGTCGAAATTATAGTATATAGTTCTATAAAACATCAGTAGAATTTCCCAGTGTGTCGGTTTGAACATTACAACACTAAAAATCATATCGCTACACACATAAATCACACATCTCACACATCCATCATTACATCGAATTATCTGTCGTCTTCTATATTTCCGAATGCATATAACCCGGGTGCTATCAAGGCCAGAGTGAACGAGCTCGCTCCATCTTAGGTCTCGTCAATGCCTTCGGGCAAGTCTGGGGCCTAGAGCAAACCCATAAAAAAAAACAAAATGCCCGTTTCGAATACAAATTTTATCTGCCTTTACCAAGTCTTTATCAACCAAAAATAGTTCTACTCAGCACGGTGTACCAAAAACTTCGATCACACCTCCAATCGTCAGACAATAACAAAAACAGAATGTCAGGTGTCCGTGACCGCGACAATGCGCGCGCGCCGAAATCGAGAGTGGCGGATCTGGAGCGTTTGCGCAACACACGCGCATCCACGCACACCCACTGCACACCGAAATACTTATACTGTGTCTTTTGTCGGGTTATATCAGATTTGACTTCGTATTCTCGGCTCGACTTCAAGTGGGTATAATTTATATCATATAATCTTTTTAACACTGTGTGATCCCTAGTTTGGTTAGGACATTTCAGGCTGGTCACCGATTATCTAAAAGTAAAATGACTCGTGTTTCAGAGAGCAAGTTAAAGAGTCGCCGCTGCTGCCGTTTACTTTTTACTTAAGTAAGTGTGTAGTCGTTACATGTCCCATGTCAGGGGCCTGCAGCCATAGTAACCTTGACACCAAGGTTGATGAGGTCGCTCATTGACTTCCCTATCCACTTGAGAAGAATTAACAAATGAATGAATGAGTGATTTTCCAGGCTCAAAAATAAATTACATGGCGTTGTAGAGATTTTCCTTCGTTTAACCTTCTGATTTCATGGATTACACACAATACACACATGTATGTGTAAGGGCATAATTAAATCCTCCACCCATTATTATTAACGTAGATTTAACCGTGAAGATTACCTATTTGATCCTTGCTCGGGTACATAAATAATTATTCAAAAATATGTAATGTAATGGCAGAGGTATAGGAATCATCATCATCAGCCCATTAACGTCCCCACTGCTGGGGCACGGGGCTTCCCTATGGATGGATAGGGAGATCGGGCCTTAAACCATCACGCAGGCCCAGTGCGGATTGATGGTTATTAACGACTGATAATGCAGCCGGGACCAACGGCTTAACGTGCCTTCCGAAGCACGGAGGAGCTCGAGATGAAAACTTTTTTTTTTGTGGTCACCCAAATATAGGGTGTATATATAAAAATAATGGTTGCTTGATATTTGGATCAGATATGATAATTATAGAATTATGTTCAAAATTCAAATTCAAATGTATTTATTGCATTGCTACAGGTCAAGGAGGTCTTAAACAATACTACATACATCCACTGCAGCATACCAGCCTAGGTGTACACGTTTTTTTTTTGCTGCCTATATTTCTTTCTTTTACCTTGATCAGAATAATAATTGGTGGAATATGTGTTGTGCCTGGGTGTAATAGCAAGGGTCATCATTTATACCCAAAAACAAAGATAAAAGATGCATATGTGTTAACCATGAAATAACCAAAAAAAAAGAAGGTTAAACGAAGGCAACTCTGCGCAGCGCCATTTTTTTTTTTTTTTTTGGGAACGTAACCTGGAAAGTCCCCCATTGAAATGAAATTAGCTTCAAGTTGCAAAGTCATCGTACAACTTTCTTCCGTCAACGACCAAAGCCGTACCACCCGATACAACGATTACCAGTATTACCACTATTGATTCTAGTGTTACAATCTCTAGTACCTATTACAATATCTAGTGTTGCACCTAGTATAGTGATAGGCTACGATAAAACATAAACAGCTTATATACGTCCCACTGCTGGACACAGGCCTCCCTAAATCAACCGGAGGAGGTCTGGAGCATACTCCATCACGCTGCTTCATATTTGCTTTGTATTGGCAGTAGATACATTTTAAAGGCGATTACTCAGCTATTGTGTTAAATACTATTGTAATTGTAACGGCTGCCCTTTGAAAGATTGGTTTTATTTTGAAAGCTATAACAAAGTTTTAACTGGTTCTAGGTATGTAGGAAGTAATTTCTGGAACTACTGAAATGAATAATTACAAATACTACGAAGGATATATACTTTACGTTGTAGACGATTTTATTTGTAATATTATAATGCATCTAATTGTAAAATCCAACGCAGGCAAAATTATGGTGTGTGTTTTATAAGTTTAACGTCTATTTAGTAGATACTAAATCCGGCCATAATTTTGCCTGCGTTGGAAACTGTCCTGTACAGATGTACAGGACAGTTTTTTACAGTCTTTGATGAGAGTGGAAGAAGCGAAAGCGGTGTGTCAGGAATTCAGGATCATATCAATTCCGTGGTCTCTGCCTACCCCAACGGGAAATAGGCGTGATCTTATGTATGTATGTATCTATGTGTTCAATATTTTTAAATACTCGAGACAGAACAGCAGTGTCGAGTGCAACTCTAGCTATGCCTTCACTCGCTACCGCGCTACGCTTCCGCGTACCTTGCCGCGTCACCATTCACTTTCACTTGCGACAGACGAGGGGCAGGGGGAAGTGGGGGACTAGAAGGGGGGAGGAGTCAGTGCCTCCACAACAAACAAGTCTAAAACCAAGAAATAAGGCGTTCTTTTCAAGGCCATGCGTTTTTTGAACAGCTAGTTTTAGGTGGGAGCTTTGTAGGAGTAGCCTCTTGTGCAGGAGAAACGGCCTCCTCAAGGCCGATTGTATTTACTTTCTCCGGTCAACGGTCATGATAGTCAAATTTGGCTGTGGCCTCCAATTTGGAAGACAATATGGTCTTAACTGCTGGTATTATACCAACGTACCTTTTTTGGACGCGCAGCTGACATTGTTTTATCGAAGGCAGCTGATTCGTCATTGATTATTAGTAAGGCTCGTTTACAAAACATTAAGCCTTTCGTAGACTTTTTATATGTGTCCATCTGTATTCTTGATGTAAAGCAGTCCTTTAGATTAAACAATTGCATGATATGAATGTGTTGGTGTTACTCAATTGGAAATTAGATGTCAAGGATCTCAAAATAAACCATTGGAAAAAATTATAATCGCTTTAATAGATTCTCATTTTGGTTTATCGAGTTTCTTGTCAAAGGCAGATGCCAAAACCTTTTATTGATGCTGTCTATAAACTAGTATATTTAGATTTATTTATACATTGTTTTAAGTTTACGCGGTTATTATCATAATTAAAACACATAATAACGTAAACGTATCGTAACGTTTAAATGGGGATATGAGACTCCCGGGAGTCTCATTTCCCCATTTAAACGCGGTAAGAACCCGTTATTATGTGTTTTAATTAGATTTGTTTGTATACCACTATCTGCTGTATGTTTGGAAAATGTAAATTTTCCAATCAACCATAAATTTCAGCCTTGTCCAAAACAGTTCACGACGAAATCCTTGACTGTACCGTTGTTATTATGTCACTCGGAATTTATATCAAAGTTCAAGACGAATGCAAATCATTGTTTTGCGTTTTAAACTTGATTTTTATCTCCTAAGGAAGGTCGAATGTGACATTTTTGGAGTATTATAAAATTATCTTGTTATTTCTGTAGTTTTTTAGGTCTATGCTGTCCTTTTCAATATGAGTTACGTTGCGTGATAGTTCAGTTGAGATTAATTTTCTCACACAAATGTCAATCGTTGACTACAAAGATCCTTGAACCTGGTAGCCACCAGATGCAATTAATTACTATAATAATGATAAATTGTACGTTCTTATTAATGTTAAATAATCGTTCATAACATATAGAATGCAGGTGCTAATAGAAAATGAGAATGTGGAAGACGAAGTGAAGATTTCTAATGCATCTCTTTACTTTTGTCCTTTCTCAACAATACCGCTAAAATGGGAATCAAAGAGAAATGTCTAAGTTGCGCATGCGGCGCATATTTTGTGCACTTTCACTTGGCGCGCAGCCGGGGACGTGCGCCGATAGACGCATAGACATATTGAGCTCTTTACATGCGTTTTTATTTACAATTATAACGTTTATTTATACTTTGTCACATTTTATGCAGCAAGTCTTGTACGCCTTGTACACGTTGTATCGTTACGTTATAGATCTTTTCCCTTTTTTTAATGGCATCAGTATAATTTTCAGTCTTGCTTGGGTCATGTGTCTTAAAATGCTCTTGATATATAAGTTCCCATAAAGGACGTTTAATAAAATTGGCGTTGATTAAGAAATCTTGAAAATTATAATTTATATCGGACATAACTCAACTTTTTTCGAACGAAACAGGGTACGTGACATCAATCATGTCTTGAGCCAGCTGAAATGTCATTTAGCATGAATCGACGCTCATTATTGACCAATCAGGTGTCCTGACGTTTGTAGCCTTTGCCTTGCGCCTCACGGTCCGACCGACCTTAGACGCAACGTTACGAAACGCTTTTCCTTCCGTTCGGATGGTAATAGATTGTTATGATGCTCTTTGTAATACAACGTAATGGCTCGTATTAATGCTCGAGGTTGAATCGAATGCTTGTGGAAATGCTAAACAGGATTGGAAGGCGGTTACGCATGGTAAGGCAATCTCGTGGGCTATTTTGGATGTCTTGTTTAAAACATAAGCAATGACGTGAAAGGATATTTCAAATCCCGACAAAAGACTTTTTTTGTTTTTTGTTTCATGTATATTTCATCACAAATTTCGGCTTATGTTTTTTAAAACCTGTGTAGTGTAATCAAGGTTCAACAGAAAACATAAAAAGACGAAAATATAAATTATGTAAATAATAAAGAGAGCTCACAAACAACTCATCTTGAATTTATGCAAAAGTGAGTTGAGCTGTAGGTACTAGTATTCTCTTAAAAGTTGGGCATTGGCTTTTTACCTCCGTAATTCTAGACAATCTAATTCACAAACTCTAGACTCTAAAAGCTTTCTTTTCCTAAGTTTATTTACTAAAATTATATTTATTGTGATTCTTGAAAATATTGTCTTTACAAAGTAAGAAAAAATACGTTGATTAAATAAAGCTTACAGTAGAATAATTTGAAAATAATTTTCCATTTGCCTTAGCTACACAAAATGACTCACAAATGAGCAAAATAAACTCAAAATCATCATAAATACCAATTTGATGATACATCAAGCCCACAACAGGAAGAAAACTGGTAACTAATGTATGACAGATTGAAATAAAAATAGCTTCATGCACAATGATAGTGTTGTAGCTACAGTAGCCGAGCCAAGGCGAAGGGCGATGGGCTTGGGCGTCGTCCAGTACATTTCATTACGTAACCACACTATTTCTGCCGTATCTAATCACAGGAAAATCACCAACGTACCCACTGATGGTCATGGTCATTGCTTCTATCTGCTCGTCGATATTGGAAATGGACAAATTGGATCAGATATCTACAAGTCCATTGATCGAAATTTAGAACGATTCAAACTGGTTTATGAAGTTGGTAACTTTGGAGTTTGGATATCAAGTCACCCTACGTCAGATGACATTGTGAGGTATGCCGAGGGGAAGTGGATTAGACTTGCACAGGACCGGAAAGGATGGCGTGAAAGTGAGAAGGCCCATACCCAGCAGTGGGTGGATACAGACTGAGTAGATAGAAGTTAGGAGCTGAAAGACAAGGATTGCATTTACATTTCACCGAATATGCAAATTCGGTGAAAATATAAATTAAAGCGAGCAAAAATGTAATATTACTCATCTAAATTTTCGATAAAATACATAAACAAAATATAAACAGTTAATATAAGTCCCGCCGCTGGGCGTAGGCCTCATATTTGTGAAATTTTTGTTTAGTGATCATGGAAAAAAACCCAACTTGATATTTGAGGACATCTAATATTTTTAAAAGTCAGTAACGTCAGGTCGGTGTGCAATATTTCTTTCAATGTTTATTTCTTGTCAGTTTCAAGGGTAAATTACTAGGAGTTACTACGAATTTAATGGCTTATCTAACAAATGTACACTCAAAGTCAAACACTGACGTTCTACTTAGTAAAATTATATCTGAAGTGACCACTCTGAAAGAGTCATACCGTAAAAATATTCATATAAACAGCTTATATATGTCCCATCGTTGGGTACCGAAGCTCCCCTCAATCGACCGGAGTGGGTGTAGAGCATACTTCACCACGCAGTCACTCCCACCGGCAGTGGAGCAGCAAAAATGTAACAGATTGGCAGTGTTTCTATTTTATACTGCGTGCGACATATTCCCGTGTTCAACTCAGAAGACATACAAATAGTGAAGGACAATCTTTCTTTCACATTGTCCCATCTCTGGCGAATTCTTGTGTTCAACTCAACGCACATGCGCCATTTACTCGGACCTTTATCCACAATGAAGCGCATCAGACGTGGGAACGCGTTGTCGGAAGAGCGTTGACGCGGCAACGGGGCAATTTAGCAATCATACCTGCAGCGACAATTGCCGTGATGCAGGTGATGCCGCCCACGTAACGGTAATTGTGGAGAGCAAGGATCTAATGGGAGATTAGCGTCCTTAGCGTTGCAATAATAAATATGATGTCAAGGAAACGGTCTGGAACGGATTAACGGCCTCCGTGGTCCAGTGGTTGAGCGTTGGACTCACGATCCGAAGACCCCGGGTTCGAATCCTGGTGGGGACATATCACAAAAATGACCTTGTGATCCCTAGTTTGATTGATCCTTACATCCCTTGCCTTCTTAACACGTGTGATAATGTTTTGCTAATTCTTAGAAAAGCATTTCCTTGTGTGATTCAAGGTGACTAATGCGAAGTTTGTTAACGGAATCTGGAAAAATGTTTATGTGACGGTTAATGTTAAAGATAGTAAACTTTCTGACAATTATCCTCAAAGATTCTAAAATCACAGTAACCGTTTAGCTCTAGACAAAGATGATTGTACCGATTAAACAATTGCTCCCATTAATCGCAATCATAGAGCCCTAAATCGAGATTGATAATAGAATAATCTGTTATTACAAACATTCTGGAAAGATTCAGATTGTACAGTCATGAGCAATATAACTTTAGGACTTTGTCGCACTAACATTCATGTAAACGAAACATTTAGTTCTTCTTCTTATCGTGTGAATTGTGAGGTGGAATACCAGCCTCATCAATCCTGGTGTCAGGGTTATTATTGAGCCGGCAAAGACCCCTGACATGGCTCATGTAACGACTACATACTTACACCAGTAAGTAGTAACCGGGACCAACACCTTAACGTGCCTTCCGAAGCACGGATCATCTTACTTTCGGACAATCAGGTGATCAGCCTGTAATGTCCTAACCAAACTAGGGATCACAAAGTGATTTTTGTGATATGTCCCCACCGGGATTCGAACCCGGGGCCTCCGCTGGACCACGGAGGCCGTTCCGTGACATTTAGTAAGACTTATAGTTCAATTTGTCAAAAAAGTTAATGTGACATGGTACCAAAAGTTACATATTAATGCTCGTAACCGTACTGGATCTAAAACCCACGGTGACTCGTGGTGTTTTTTTCCATAAATTGTTATGACTCAACTGCACGAATGAACCAAATCACGTGATTCTGAAGTATAAGGCTTGGACCATAATTCACCACTTACTGTTAACAGCCTCCATGGTCCAGTGGTTGAGCGTTGGACTCACGATCCGGAGACCTCGGGTTCGAATCCCGGTGGGGAAATATCACAAAAATCACTTTGTGATCCCTAGTTTGGTTAGAAAATTACAGGCTGATCAGTTGGTCCCGGTTACTACTTACTGATGTAATTGAGTAATCGTTACCGAGCCGCTAAGGCTCAAATCATAACCCTCACACCAGGGTTGATGAGGCTGGTATTCCACCTCACAACCCACACGATAAGAAGAAAGAAGACTTACTGTTAATTATTTGATTTCCCATCTGCTAGATAAATGACTGATGTCAGTATCTATCGAATTCGTTCTGGAAAGGTTATCAGCAAACAGTATACCATGGCCTTAACAGATTAGTTAAAAAGACCTCAGCAAAATCAGTTGATCTAATATAATAGCCATCAACCAAACGCATAACAACAATGCAGTTCACATTATACAGTCCGCCCAAATCATGTATAGCCTGCGTCAAGGTCACACCAGGCCAAAAGCAGTGCCTCAAGGTCACAATACCAGTGACGTAAGGTCGAGCCAGTGCCCTCAGCCGAATAAGTTGGCCTTGCGCCTGCAACTTTCCACCCGGAAGACAAAGCCAGCCATATTTGGACCGTGATTTTTTAAACAAGTTCGCTGAGGCTTTTTGAGGTTACAAGGTTTGATTGAAAGGAAAAGTCATGGTGGCATGACCGCGTGGTACAATTTCAGTGAAGATTTAAATGCTGGTAATATTATACGAAACCAAGTGACAGATGTGAATGCATAATTTTCTGTTGCGTCTTCTACTAATGTATTTTTAAATTACATAACACTTCTTAAGAAACAAAACAATTCTCCTTTATTTTACTGTTTACTTCTGAAGGAAGATCTTTTGACATGTTCTTTATGTCATTTTAGCGATGTTATAATAGGATAGTTTCGAACTAGTCAAATCAGTTACTTTTACAAAACGACAAAACACGAACTTACTATAAAGTATGAAAAAGCACACTGTGACGTCGTAGAAAAACGTGATGAAATGTCGGATTTACGTTTTTCTTGATTAATTTTTTTAGTTAGTTTTAGACCTGTCTTTATTTAGTAAAATCAGAATTTCATAATTTGCCTTGAACCTAGTACACGACCGAATTTAAACAAGTACATAAGCGTATGTGATTACTCTTAGTGTTCCACAGTTTACAGACGGCCATTTTGGTTTAAAAAACATTGCATGTGAATGGAATTATGATCATTATCGAGCTGGGGAAGCTTTTATTACTTTACTACTACACCTTTTCTTATTTTAAATGCTTAACGAATGACCAGTGGCCTTGAATCCCCGAAATGTACCCTTAGGATTTAAAAAGTTCAAATACCGATTTAGGACTTATGATGACCAAATTGGAGATGTCCTTAGAAAAGGTTCAATACGATCTACTCTGAACCGGCGTGCGTGTATGAAGCGATTGATGAATGTGGAGGAAGCAAGAGAAGTGTATCAGGATCGAAGCAAATGGAATTCTATAGTCTCTGCTTACCCCGGTGGGAAATAGGCGTGAGTTTATGTATGTATGTATGTATGTACCGATTTATACTTATTTTACTTCTGTATCACCTATTGGCTTTATGAGGAATAAATTCGAGTAAAACCTACTTCTCACTTTTAATCCATTTACTTTCCTTCACTTTATATAAAACATTACAACTTATCTAACTTTTTTTTTAAATAGAGGTTTTATCCTACTTACCAGTAGCCCTGCAGTACGTATACCGATATGCTGGAAGGCAGAGTTTGTATTGAACACATATGGTGACACAGCTCCACTAGTCGCCGCCAACCTGCAACAAAAACATTTACTCATCAATATAAACTCACGCCCGTATTCCAAATGGCGTAAGCAGAGCCACTACTTATCAGGATACTTGCCACTCTGACCAGGGGGGTTAAAAAGGCCACATCAAAGCAAATCATCTAAAAAAAGCAATATTGTAATTGACATTCCGCACTTAATTTTGGTATTGCTTTTTTAAATTAATTGCTTTCTCCAACTCATCAAAATTAAAAATATATCCTTTATCAGTAGGTAACATAGTTACTTCCGTCTCATCCGCCTAAAACTACTGCAGCTTCTCACAACCTGTATAGCCGGGGAAAAGAAGCTGCAAGATAAACCTCGTCCTCGAGATTTTTCTTGCAGCTTCGTTCGTTATGTTTCAAAGTGTAACTATGTTACCTACTGAATAAAGATATTTTTGAATTTGAATTTGATTTCTGAATACTAATCAGCTCATGATACGTGTGATAAAGGATGCATCTAACGGTTTTTACGAAATGACGGGGGAGATGAGTAGTAGACTGCCTTCTTTGTTTTTTGGTTCAGCATAGAAGCTATTATTCATCAACTGCGTCGCGCGTCCTACTTCAAAGAAACAAACTACTTCAAGGAAACTGATGAAAAATTTGCATTGTAAAAGTTGGGACTGTTTCTTTGTGCCACTTATTCTATATTTACAGCTGCCTTTGTTGCAGGCGGTTCTTACGTTATAAAGTATGTGGTACGTAATTAAAAAAACATAGAGAGGTTGATATTACTTCTTACTCGAGTTCTGGGGGGTTAAAAAGGCTACATCGAAGCAATTCATCTAAAAAAGCAATATTGCTATTTGACATTTGTTTGCATTGCGCACTTACTTCTATATGCGCACCCCCCCTGGTCGCATATTCGTTCGCGTGGACTTCGGATATCGTGTTAAATATATTATATAGAGACTATGGAATTCCATTTGTTATGTTATGTATGTTAGTTCCGTTTCACTGGGAATATAGAGATTGGGACGAGAGAGTGCTCCTGTGTAGGCGCGCACACTTGAGCATTATAATAAATCCTGCGCAAACGACTTTTTCCGATTTCTGTATGCTAAAAATGATTCCTCTCTAATTGCTTTTCTTTGTTTCAGGTAATAACTCGAAATGAAAGAGGAATAAGAGGGGACCTCCACGCAACTCTCATAGCGTTTGATAAGCAATGGAACCTGGCTTTATGTGATGTTCTGGAGACTTGGAAACGCAAGGGGCCGAAGAAGAGGAAAATTCCCCCAGGATTAGGTCTGTACCTTTTACTTTTTTCGAAGGTACAAGTGAATAACGTGAAAAAATAGCATCGATCGAACGGATTTGTGGCGTATTTTTAGGTGATTTTTGTATACATTAACATCACCAAAGTCAATTAAGTGACTTAATTTCGGTAATTTTACTTATCCAATGGTGCTGATTACAGTACGCAGTATGTAATTTTATTTTAAGTTTAACCTGTCATTTTCTTATTCGCTGAAAAAGAAAGGGACGGGTAATCAACAGGTCAGGTAGTCAATTTTAGGCAGAAAAAAGCCCTTCCAAAATTTTATATTGGCTAATAACCCGCATATGCATATGAGCGAGATGCCTATTTTATTCGCCCGGGTTATTCATTCATTTTAAAATTAACAGTTGTCAGCCATCCGTCCCTTTCCTTTTCGCCGGGTAAGAAAATGACAGGTATAACTTAAAATAAAATTAGGATGTGTCTGCAGGAATCGGGGCCATTAGCTGTTAGATCTATTAATAAAGAAGAGAAACAGAAAGAAACCGTATCACCTGTACCTTACATACATAGTATAAAGTTTAGAGTTGTTTCGGTTTAGAATCTGTCATTGTTTACTGATCAATCGGAACACAAAACATGATGCATGAAGTCTTTGATGAGAATGGAGAAAGCGAAGGTGGTGTGTCAGGATCGTCATAAGTGGAATTCCGTGGCCTCTGTCTACTCCATCGGGAAATAGGCGTGATGTTATGTATGTATGGAACACAACATAGGGTTGTAGGTAATTTCATAGCTTTAAAGATGAAATTATTCGAACGTCGATTCGCTTATTTCGGCGCTCAGTCAAAGGCAATCAAACCAAGAAAAAAAATCTAAATATTCTTAACAAAAGAAAGTCTCGAAGCAGCTGACATCTCGAGATCACGTCACTCACAGTCACAGCGGACAGATATTGTGAAGTAAATATAAAGTAGACGAATACATCACGAAAACAAGTGTCTGGTTTGTGACTATTCTTATGCATACGGACACGTGTTTGAGAATGGAATTGCCAACTTGCGCCGATTCTTTCTCGCGTCAATTTAGGTAAAGAATTTTTGTAAACTTAGGTCTGTTACCTTTACCCGCAATAGATTTACGTGATGGAGTATGTATATAGGCGGTTTTTATCTTTTTCTTTTGAATCATGTAATTTTGAGTTTGACCTGAGAAAAGTAGATCTGCTCTTTTTGTATTTATGGCTTTGATAGTTTGTTTTAGCAACTCATTTAATAAGAAGCTAGCCATTCTTAAACGGTTATTAACTGTTCACATGTTTTAGCAGGTGTATGAGGTTACCTTTAATGGGTCTTTATTCAGTTGGCAACACGGTTAACTTTGAATCGTTAACTTTTATGTATTAGTATGTTTATACATTTTTTAAGTTTACGCGATTATAATTAAAGCACATAATAACGGGATTGTGGATCTACCTACTCCACTCCAATCTCATCAGTCATCCCGTGATCATGGCACTTGCAACAGTGTCGAAATATCGGGAGTCTCATCTCCTCATTTAAACACGGTAAGAACCCGTTATTATATGCTTTAATTATTAGTATGTTTTATGTCGAACGTCTCATCCGTCTAAAACTAATGCAGCTTTCCTGTATCATCACTAATTTAAGAGCCACGCTCTTGTCGGTGTAGCATTCTCTATTCCTGTCTATCAAAGACCAATTCCTTCACCTCCTTATACGACGTATAGCCGAGGAAAAATAGCTGCAAGAAAAACCTCGGCACAGGGCCCTAGACGTTCTCAAACAATGTTATAATACAATTTCAGTAATTTAACAACGACATAAGCTCACGACTATAGCCCAATTGGGGTAGTCAGAGGTACATCCATCGTGACTAAGTACCCACACCTCATCGAACCTTCTGTTAGACCAACGTGATAGGTGAGCCGTATCGCCGTTATGATCAAGGCAACTGTGTGTGGTATTAATATTAGTTCCTAGACTGTTATTCCCAAGCATTCCTGGCTAAGCAGTCACTAATCTCTCTTCAATTGCCCCAACAGGTACACCAGTGCCCAAAGGCACAGCAGCAGCAATATCTCCAGTACCAGTGGTGACAGAAAAGCCCCTCGGGAAGGGCTGGTGGGAGTGCACAAGACACATTCCGCAGATATTTGTTCGTGGAGAACATGTTGTACTAATCAATGTCGTGGAGCGATGATGCTTCTTTATAGTTATGCCAGCCTGGTACTTTTTTTGCTTCGGATTGAAAAAATATCACCAATTTACATAAACAAAATAATATATTTATTATTTATTTATTATAATAATATTTATTATTATATAAATATTATTATTTAATATTTAATTATTTAAATTGGTGATATTTTTTATTTATTACAGTTTCACTATTTCTGTTGTATTGCTTTTGATACTTTTCATACTTTTACGTAATCGAAAGATAGACAGATATGTTACTTATAGATTTAAGACTGTACTTATAGCTCCTTTGAGCTTCAAAATTTATGTAGTTTTAAGCTTTATGTAAGGAGAAACGTTTGTAAATTGGTTACAAATATACTATGTAATAGTTAAAAAGATTTTTTTATTTGTCACTTTTATCAGAGTAGCTGTTAAATTCAAGTTAATTACACACATTAAAACCTCATATTCTGTTTATTGCTTGAACAAATAGTAAAAGCAGTTTACACAACAATAGTGTTTTTATCGTAAATAATTATAATTTAAAAGTTAATTCATAAAGTTGAAAATAACATAACACCATTCACGATTTTCGGTAGTCACACGCCATTTTCACAGAATTGTCGTCGCCAAATAAAAATATACTCTTACAATGGCTGTTTGGGTTTAAATTTTCATAAAACTCCACTCTCCAGTGGTGGGAAACCTGAACAATGGGGTTACAATGTAAGGTGGTATTTAAAATTAATTAGTAGGTATTGTTTTGCTATTATATCGAAGTGTCTTGCCAAGGTGTATCCCTGGCCCTGAGTAACGTATGGTCAAGGTTGTGTACATAGATATAAATACTCTTTGCTGGGTACTTCAAGAGAGGAGGCCTATACCCAGCAGTGGGTGGAGAGACTCCAAAAGGACTTTCTTCTTTTATTTGGCCAATTAGAGTACAGTAGGGTTAAAAAGGCCACATCAAAGCAATCTATCTACGTAGAAACGCAATATCGCTGTTTGACATTTGTTTGCATTGCGCACTTACTTTTATATGCGCAAATGTCAAATAGCAATATTGCTTTTTAGATGAATTGCTTTGACGTGGCCTTTTAACCCTCCACATAAAATAATGTTTATAAGGTGTTTGATTTGGTTCACAAGAATCTTGCTAACCAAAATTAATTCCTCGAGTTTTCTGCATTTAAATAGTCATTTCTGGACGTGTTAACATTCATTAATTTTGAACTCTTCTATTTTTGCTTCTTCGGAAGATTGAAGTACTTGCCTACGGGTTGATGACCCCATATATTTACCACGAAAATTTCATGTTGCGATGGCACTTAGTAGGACAACCATTTCCTATATTTAAACAACCTATATGAACCCTTAGTAGCTCCTTAGAACTAACAAATGTTAAACGGCTTTTTGGCGGGAAACGTTGGGACAGTTGCTTTCTTCGTTGAGTAATCTAAATAATTAATACGAAGTGGTGTTTTGTGGTTAATGATCGCATTAAGTTAGTCGGAAGACATTCGCGAGTGTTATTATATTGGAGTATTCAATGAACAAAGTGCATCTGCCTATTTTCGCTTCGTGCCAGGAAGCCGCTTCATAACTCAAAACTTTATGCGGACTTTTGAGTTAATTCGTTTGGGGTTCGCAGTAGGAGTCTACTCCGAGGGTGGGGGCTTAGGTTTCATCATCATCACCTTTCATCATTTCATTAATCATCAAGAAAAAAAATACGTCAGACATGGCTGTATGGGCATAGTTCCCTTTGCCTTACCCTTCGAGGAAAACAAAAAAAAACAAATGTTAAACGCAGTGACATTTAAAAAGTAAACAGTTTCAAATTAGGAATCCCGTGTGATTGAGAGGTGTCTACCGCCCACCCGGTCGACCTAAGCTCCGTCGGTGCTCTGGACCGCCGCCAGAGGGCGTTGCTCCGGCCATTGTCTCACATACACCACCACCGAAATGTACTAAAATAGATCCCATATCACTCTACAAGGTGTGTGTGTACTGTCGTGTAGGAAGTACTTGTCTTTGATCTAAGCGTTAGGTTGCACATTTTGTTTTGGTCTAGCATTAGACTGTAGGGGCCATGGCTGGTTATCTTTGGCATGTCGGAGAGGTCAGAAGTAAACTGTTGGATCTGTGTTTGATGCTCTGGTAAACTGTAACAGCATAGTAGGATGCATTGTATTTTATTTGATTTTCACTTTTTTATGACAGTCTGTGCTTCTACCAAGGAATGCCTTCGAGAATATGCGTTAGTTATACGAAAAGCGGACTGAATAGATTTGCAGAAAGACATATTTTGTAGGAACACAGACAAAAAGGATCGAAATAACACAGGTATAAATTAAATTCTAGTCCAATCCCAGTTTTCTATTTCAAAACGCAATAATATCGTAAGTTCTTAACTCGAGCACTCTAGTACTTGTTACGATCTCATAACAATATACAGTTAAGTACGCAATTTGCAATATAATCCAACTCCTAGCCGTACATACCAGAGCCCTTACTGATACGTGCTATTTATTGTTTACCATTGGACCCTATACACGGAAGCGCGGGTTATAGCCTACGCATTGTTCACCACAATAGTTTTCCCATTTTCTCCCAGGGCGTCGCACGCAATGACCGCACCCGGCCGTCCGTCGACCTCGCCGCTATTCTCCACACACCGCAAAAACTCACGTGGAATAAAACCCACTCAAACATACATCACCGCTCTAATAACCAATCTCAATGCACATTTTAAACTAACTACACGATGGACGCGCAACGCCAATCCGTATTTTTAACAGCAATCAAAATTGTTTCCAGAATCGTCGTCGGCTTGTAATTTTCCCGTGCCGCGTTCTTTCACGCCATCGCATTCGAAATACGAATTTTTAAGACTTTTTTCGCATATTTTCGGTCAGTGTTTCTGCAATGATTTTTGGCTTGGATACCATTTTATTGGGCTTCTTTGGTTGGTAAATGAATGTAAATTCTTAGCGGATTCTTCAAATTTTCTAAATGAACTGGCTCTTTAACGTGGTTCAATCTTGGAAATAATGTATTCATTAATCACTAGTGTGTATTTTCGTCTCGTTTGTGCAACCGACAAATAAATATAGACATTTACAAGATTTTGCGCATGCGAATCAGTGGACAAAATCCCTTATTTGTAAACAAGTATAATTAAAACTATATTACGCATTTTAAAAATGTCAAGAAAGATTCTGTCCACCCGGAAGGTCTCCCGGTATCGAACCTTCACTGTTGAACTTTTAAGACCACAATTTGACCAGTTCAATATGCAAGAGTCATCAATCATCATTAAACAGTGTTGAAACAAAAGGTGAAGGAACAACGCTGGAAATAAACCATTGCGTCCATAGACCTTGTATAACAGATAGACAACCAATCTCTGTGAAAAAGTGTTCGCGGCGCATCTTGTTACAAGCGACGGCATGTAAAGACACTCTACAACCGATATTGCACTTTATATTCAGCCATAACATTAAAAAAAAAGGAAAAAAAAAGAAAGGAAGAAAATTAGAAATAAGTCATTTACTAACGCATACTCGTCTGAGTCAATGGTTACTTGGAATAAAGTCTTTTTTTTTAATTAAAGTTTGAGGGAACGAAATTATACTATTTACATACTTAAATTAATGTATTGGTATGTAGAACACGGTTCGGAAAAGAGTGTTCTTTTAGAAGAACTCCTTAGAGTCTTTAGGATGTCAGTGATTGTGCCACGAAATTACGTTTTCCTTTGATGATATGTTTTAAAGTGGACACCTTAATACTTGCTTCTCAAATTCCATAGCTACTTTACCGACAATGGTATATTTTATGTGATAGGCTGCCATTTTATCTTTACTTTTTGTAAAATACTACATGAAAAATGAAAAAATGAAAAAATATTTATTGCTTAAACCAAATAAACATAATTACAGTAAATTGGGATCTCCTAGTAGGCAAATTAATTTACCTGTGTCAGGAGTATCCACCTCTTACATATATGTATTACATTTTAACTGGTATTTTCGGTTCCAACCGCAGCAAAGAAAGGAGTGAAAAAAAGAAAAGAAAACAATAATAATAAGAAAAGAAATCAATAAGCAAATAAATTAATTACCAATTACAGTTTACTGATGAGTGTGTGTGTGTATGTGTGTGTGTGTGTGTGTACATACAAACGTATTTTTGATAAATAGCATAACATACTTAGGTTTCTAGCTTTCCTGTGATAAATCTCCTTGCATAAAATATCGACTATCATAGTCGATATTTGATGTTTCCTCTGCAGGTTATAATGCACAAGACGACCTTTAAATATACAATCTCGGAGCTCCGTGGGTCGTAAAGCTGGTGGACGATTGGAGAGCAAAGTTAGAGTAAGTACTTATGAACTATTTGCTCATACTCGTATGGCGCGCGTTTCGCGCTCACTGGCCCTTCCAACTTTTTCCTTCTATTCCGTGGTATACCCTGTACACCTCTGCCTACGGCCTCCGTGGTCCAGTGGTTGAGCGTTATGCTCACGATCCGGAGGTCCCGTTTTCGAATCCCGGTGGGGACAAATCACAAAAATCACTTTGTGATTTGGTTAGGACATTACAGGCTGATCACCTCATTGTCCAAAAAGTAAGATGGTCCGTGCTTCAGAAGGCACGTTAAGCCGTTGGTCCCGGTTATTACTTACTGATGTAAGTATGTAGTTAGGTACATGAGTCATGTCAGGGGCCTATGGCGGCTTAGTAATAACCCTGACACCAGGGTTGATGGGGTTGGTAATCTACCTCACAATCCACACGATAGAAGATAGAAGAGTGCCTCTGCTTACCCTTTCGGGGATACAGGTCTCATGTTAGGTTTGTAATTTTACTCATCAACCCATTGCCACCCATCACGTTATACCCCGCAACCCTCACCACGCAACCAATCATCTCTGATTGATTGGATCATCATCATCATTACGACTCATTAGCGATTGCGGCCCTTGTGTTTGCGTATTGTGTCCGGCCTCAGGGTCAGATGCGCATTGTTTCGGAGCTAAGGTTGCGAAAGGATACGGAGTAGCTGGTTAACTGCCTCCGTAGTCCAGTGGTTGAGTGTTGGGCTCACGATCCGGAGGTCCGGGGTTCGAATCCCGGTGGGGACATATCACAATAATCGTTTTGTGATCCCTAGTTTCGTTAGGACGTTACAGGCTGATCACCTGATTGTCCAAAAAGAAGATGATCCGTGCTTCGGAAGGCACGTTAAGCCGTTGGTCCCGGTTACTACTTACTGATGTTTGCCGCAGGTAAGTACAGAGATAAAATATTACGCCAGAAGTTGTACATACCTGAAACAAAAATAACATTTCGTTAAAAAAGTGATTCATAACTTATAATTATATTATTATAAAAATCAGAATTTATTAGTCTTAATTAAATTCTAAAACTGAAAATATAAAAATGGGATTTATTTAAACTTATTTATAATAAGGGAATTACTAAGCTTAGCTACCAACAAATTCTTTGGCAAACGAGAAGACATTTATATACCTACGAATAAATAATACGATTTATACAAATAGTTCCACATTTTATTTTAAGAATCAAAATATTAAGAAATAACCATAAAATCCTATATGTTATTTAGAATAAAATATTGTGCAAGGAATAAAAATAAATATTCTATTTTATTAGAAGACGGCTATTAAAAACGCGAACTTTCTCTTAGGATGCGCGCGTTAGTCAGAGAGTATAAATAGTACTATTGCGCAACACGGACGATGCACCGATGCGCTGGGTGCACCGCGGAACTGCAGTTTAAACACGGTTAAAGATTTCAAGTTTTTTTATTTACCCCAGTGATAACTACTGATTAAAGGAACTCATCATCAATTTAAGAGCCACGCTCTTGTCGGTGTAGCATTTTCCCTGCTGCTTTTTTAGGGAAAATAGGGCAGTGGTTTCCCTCTTGCCTTCCGCCCCGCAGTACTCTGTCTGACGTAAGTGGGATGGCGCCCAGAGTAGTCTATTACAAAGCCATACTAGGACTCCTGTCCTCCGCCTCTGAGTACTGACAGTTACTATTCAGAGGCGGAAAAAATATCAGTAAGTAGTTCTTTCTTGGGAGTAAACGCTTTCTTGAGATCCACGATCTGGGAATCCGTTACAGCCCTGTTCGGAGAATGCATGGCTTACATCGAAGGGGACTTTGAATCCCGGGTTGGGCTCTAAACCACTGAACTAGACTTTGAGTTTGAATCCATGTTTGGATTACTTATAGATAATTTATGTCACGCGGTTTATATTGTGTCCGGTTAATGGTAATAGTCTCGCTTCGTATTATAATATAGAGCTTAAACACAGCTGGTGAGGAGTGAGTGTGCATACTATACACCTCTGCCTAGCCCTTCGGGGATACAAGCGTGGTGCTATGTTATATTGTAAAAAAATTAAAAATAATGAAATGAAATAATAAATAAATGTAAATTAAATAAATAAATAAATGAAAAATGAAATAAATAAAATGAATAATTAATTGAATAAATGAAATTAAAATTGAATCGAATTGTGTTATGATCTGAGATGCCGTGATAGACCAGTTGGAAGAATTTCTTTATATAAAAAAATCCTATATAAAACTTACGAACCGAGCAGTAGGTAGGTAACTTACCTACATATCGACAAACTTGTTTTTTAATGTAGTGCATACGACAAGAGTTCAGACGACCAAGGTTGGGCAAAGAATAGTAGATGGCATTGGGCACATACAACCACCAGGAAGTGTCACCTTGTCCACCAGTTAGCCTTATGTGTCTTACGTTTGCGATCAAGCTATTTACTTCTGATTCTGAACTGTGACTTGTAATTCTTTTAATGTGGCGTGAATTTCCCAACGGTGAATCAACTATCGATTGGCGTTTATTGATGTGATGTTATATGCGATAATTATACGTTATAGTCTTGGATACTGTTTAATTAATAAGACACGAAGTGCGTAATGTCAACAAATGTCCAATAGCAATATTGCTTTTTTAGGTGAATTGATTTATTGTGGCCTTCTTAACCCCCCAGATTAGCAGATGGCAACTTGTTTTATTCCCAAATGGAGATATCGCAAGACGAACTGAGTACTCACACTTCACGGTTTTCTAATAATTTTCATGGTTTTTTTTTATAATTTATATATTTATAATTTTAGTAGAGAGACACCTAAATAAGTGTGAAATTAAATGATTTAATTTTTCGACCGTTTTGTGTTGGTTCAACAAATATTTAATGTTTAATTTAGAGGTACGATTTTTGTAACCTGTTTTAATAAATAGGTTCTTATTATTAACTCGGGAGACTTATCACTAAGTACTTATTTAGTTTTTAATTTTATTTTCTTTGTATGTCAATCTTAAGATTTTAGTGTTACTCTTTTACAAACCCTCTCACACACACAATCACGTACAACTACATTCCACACAAAGAGAGGATCTTTTTGTTTTGATAAGCCATTAATTAAAAACTTCTTTTTTTCGATAACATAAGTATGTATACTAGCGAGCTTAACATAATATAAATATCCAGGAGAGAGGCATCATAGGGTGTAATACAATTATTTTTATACTTAGTCAGCTATGGTACTTACCTATTTATATCTGTGTCTAATACTAAGCTATGTTTAAGGAAAGAATTGTACCCACTTTTTGGCAATAAATATTATTATTATTATTAAGATACCATTTAGTTCTATTCACCCTTATACGGATTAGAAGCGTAACATATACATGGCCGGTTCGTCTCTCTATTTAAAATTAGAATAATAAATTTCTATTCCCGTGCAAAAAGCGTCACAAACCGTCTGCAACTCCGCGTAACTGCAGTTACGGTAGCGGTGCATCTGGGCCCGGCGTTTTACTCTTTTTGTATTCGTTCTTGCAGCTAACTCGGCGGCTGCCTGACCTATTTGCTCCAAATAGCCGCAGCCCAGCCGACACGTGTAGCATGGAACATGCTCCATTCTTCCTCGATACTCCAACAGCTTTCCAAGACTAATTACTGAACAAACCGACTCGGAACTTAAGTGCCACAAAAGGGGAATATTGAAGTTAGTCTTAATTTGTTATTTATTATTATAAGCGTCTTTTAATAAACTGATGAATTATTTATCAATTGAATAGCAATATGTTTTATTAAAAAAATCAAATTTGGAACACTTTATTCTACGTATAGACACTATTGACCATCGAGAAATCGGAATTTTGAATTTAAACACATTTCCAGAGAAATAGTAGTAAAATAAATAATTGTATTCTAAAATGCAATATTTATAAATGGAATGTTGCCGTTAAAGAATTCCGTGTGGAATTTCAGATTTCTAAATTTGGATCGTGTTGTGTTTAGGAGTATCAGGATAGTTAGACGAGTGAATTTTGGTACTTTTAATTTGTAGCTTTAGTGTAAGTATAGTTGTGTTGTGTTGTGTGTGTAGTTATGAGACAATAGATTTTTTCAAAAGTTTCACGCGATTAAGCTGGAAATGGCCTTGCAATACAACTTATAAGCAATATTATAAAATACCTAAAGTATTATCTATGAAGCCGTATAAGGCAACTTAGTTTGGTGACCCCAATCTGTGCAATGAGTATTTTCTGCTAAATATGCTATTGAATTAATCCGCGGGTTTGGTGGTGTAGGGCTTCAGTGAAGGGCGCGATTTGATACTTGAATAGTTCGATTTGGGTCGAAAACGCAGGGTCATTACTTTCGGTCGGTTTATAACTTGATGGTAAGTGACGATGCGGTCTAGGGCGGATCACGCTAACCTAGCAAATGCCTAATAACTCTAGCTTTTAAGACTCCCATATTATAATGAGTTGGAATAACAGAGGATGGCAGGCAGTTACAATCCTTCGCAGTTCGCATCAAAAAGGAAGAGGCAAAACGTTTAGTGCGGAATATCAACTCTATATTATGTACTACCATCATCATCATCATGATGATGATGATCATGGTGGTGTTGTGTCATCTAACATGATGGACTAATGTTATGGGCGATAGGCTGATCCCTTATCACCATAAGGTTCATCATATCCAGCTTACGACATCGTATCAACAGTGGCTGCAAGTTGTCTTTGATTACTTGTGGCTCTGCTCACCCCATTAGGGATTACGGGCGTGAGTTTATGTATGTATGTATGTACTACCATCAAGATTTGGTAAAGAGGCCACAGAATTTCCGATCTATACTAAAAACTTATTGGTTTTGCAATTTGAAAGCAGCATTTTGATGAGAATAATTATCTTTAGCGAATCCTTCAAAATTGCAGAGGATTGCTAATTACAATACTAGAGGTAAGCCGAGAACAGCCACTTTTCATACAAATTCCTAGTATGGATATATGTATTTCCACGGGTAAACAGCCCATCGTCCATGTAATGGTCTGATCACCTATATAGGTACATCCCACTGCAGCACTGCGGGTTGTTGGACGAGTTTATGGCTAATAGCCGGGACCAACAGCTTAACGTGCCCTCCGAAACACGGAATTATCTTACATTTTCGGACAATCAGGTGATTGAATCACCTGCAAGTGATTTCGACAATGTCCCCATCGGGAAACGAACCTGGATCCCAGATCGTGAGCCTAACGCTGTAACGATTCGACCACGGAGGTTTATATAAAAAGGACGAAATCCCAGCGACGCAAAGTATGCTCAACAATATCACGAGTCTCAACTCAACAGGAACAAAAACATTCCGGAGGCTGCGAGGGTCTTGCTTAAAAGCCAACCAACAGGAAAATAATACAATTAAAAGAAAAAACAATTAAAAAAATAAATTGAAATGTTCAAGTCAAACAGTGGAGTGCTGGCACGTTTCAAACACGTGGCGTTTGTCCTTTGACACGTGGCGAGTTTTTCGGCTTCACCAGGGGCTTAGGCCAAGTTGAAAATGATTACGAAAAACGACATTGTAATCGAGTAAAATGTAGTGCTTCTATTTTCTTAATGCCCCTCGGGAAACGTCGTATTTTGGAATACAAACTATGAAAATATATGGGACTGATTGTCACCTTTTATCAATCTTTTAATTTTTTATCACTGTCGACTTATCACCTTATGTCCATTCCATACATTTTTATCACTGTCGACTTGTCACATTTTGTCAATCCTATACATTTTTATCACTGTCGACTGGTCACCGACAAGACGCTACGACATATGGTGAGTTTTGCTAGCAAGCTATGTCCGTCAAAACCTCTCCACTCCCCATTTCTCGAAATCTTCGAACATAAAGTAGGCAATAAATTATTGAATATAATTTAATGTCAATCCCATAAATTTTTATCACTGTCACTGTCGAATGTCAATTTTTTTGGGAAGTCGGCTAGGGCCCTAGGTGTCGACTGGCGTCTCCATAGTCTTAGTGAGATATGGCCCATAAATGCCTATTCATTCTAGCATTTGTATATTACAAGAAAGAATATTAAACATGATAATTACCTAATCCATACTAATATTATAAATGCGTAAGTGTATTTGTGTGTCTGTCTGTTTGTCAGTCTTTTACGGCAAAACGGAGCGACGAATTGACATGTTTTTTTTAAGTGGAGATAGTTGAAGTAATGGAGAGTGGCATAGGTTATTTTTTGTCTCTTTCTAATCCCCCACTTCTCTAAAATGGGGGGTGGAAGTTTCTAGGGAGCATTCCGCAATTTCAACGTACATAGCTAAAAATTGGTATGCGGGTTATTATTTTGTGACTAACAAAAGTCATTTTTCTTGGAAATCTGCCCCCAATCCCTTCAAAGAATGGGTTAAATTTTATATGGGTCTTTTCGTAGTTTTCAAGGAGGAAGGTAAAAATTGGTACATTAGGAAAGGGGAGCCGTGTTACCCCAAATTTAACGCAAGCGAAGCCGCGGGCAAAAGCTACTGCTAAATAAAACCATCTTGTCACGAGTTACGCGATCAACGCAAGACTTTTACTTTTAACCGCGGAAGAGTCAAGTAAATTGCCACGGTAACAGAAATTATTCCATTATGAATTAAATTTATTTATGTGAATGAGTGCGCAAATTAAGTGGTTATATCTTTGACAATCATGCGAGATTTTAGAACAATTGTGTCGTCGTTATAAGCTATTTATATGTGTTGTGTTTAGAGAAATGGTTAGCATGTAAGTTCGGTTTCTTTAAAAATGTTGTTGAATTCATTTCCAGATTAAATGTAGAGTGATTCGGGATATTGAAAGCTTCGTCTTTCTCGTCATGTTGTTTCTTTGTAACCTAATTTCGGTCTTCTTCTTAAATCGTGTGGGTTGTGTTGTGGATGACCAGCCTCAGCAACCATGGTGTTAGCTACTTTCTGTCATTTATGTTTGACGCGGCTTTTTGTAGATTTTTCTCGGGTGACATGCGATTTCGGTCACTATTAAATTTCATCATCATCAATTTAAGAGCCACGCTCTTGTCGGTGCAGCATTTTCCATGCTACTTTGCATTTTTTTATGCTGCGGGGCGGAAGGCAAGAGGGAAACCACTGCCCTATTTTTCCCAAAAAAAGTAGCATGGAAAATGCTGCACCGACTATTAAATTTATATGAAGGTTTTTGTTACACTAAGTATTTAATCAAGTCAAATCAAATATACTTTATTACTCAAATTCAAATTCAAAAATATCTTTATTCAGTAGGTAACATAGTTACACTATGAATCGTCAATTTTACATAACGAACGTCTCATCCGCCTAAAACTACTGCAGCTTCTCACAACCTGTATAGCCGGGGAAAAGAAGCTGCAAGAAAAACTTCGGCACAGGGCCCAACACGTTCTTTAAAAAAAAAAAACATAAAATATTGGTATACAATTGAGTAATTTAGCTGCCTAATATCAGTTCTCAGACAGTTAATCCCATGCATTCATATCTTCTAAATAATCACTAACTTTATAATAACCTTTTTTGTAAAGTTTTTGTTTAACTACTGTAACAGTTGAAAGGCAAATTCTGAATGTCAATGGGAATCTTATTGTAAAAACTTACTCTACTACCCTACCACTTATACTTATATTTTCTGCTCTATATTTCCCTAAAAAATAGCATGAAGAATGCTACACCGACAAGAGCGTGGTTCTTAGTGATATGGCGATAAGTACTTTATTACACACAAACATTTATAAAACAAAGAACAACATAATTATAATATTTCCCCATTTTCTGTACCTATATGAGATATACAAACGGGCGCCATGAATATACGGCCAAAAATCCTCCATTAATCCAATCACACGCAATTTTGACAGAACTTCTCCTGCAAGGCTAACATGCGTCATTTTGTCACGATCATTTTATCGATTCTGACGATATAATTATGCCGTTTTGTCGATTAGTGCTAATATGTGAACCCAAATAAGTCATGTCGTTCTGTCAAAATACGATCAAAGTCACGTGGCACGCATGTTAGGGAAAAAACAAATTTCTCGATATCGACAAAATCTATCGATCGATAAATTTATCACGTTGCGCTTGTTAGCTCTGCCTAGTTAGCCAAGTTACTATAGCATTTTTTTTTGTAGTTTTCGTTTTCATCTATCCTCTGGTGCCGTGCGCTGCGCGTGCGCATCGTGACGGCGACTGCTTTCACCCGCGCTTCCTGCTCGTCGTATACAACACGACACCGCATTATGAGCTATTTACACGCTTTTTTTCGCCAAAACGTGAAATTACAATTCTCGTTTAATTACCCTTATTATTTCTTTTTTGCGAACAATATGGAATAAATGCGTGTGCAATGAATTCGTGTAAATGATAGGATTTTTTTTTATTTGTTATGGAATTGCTAATTTTTGTATCCATTGTTTAGTAAATAACATATTTGTTCGTATAGCGCGTAGTTTTAAAGCCGTTTCTAATAATATCATCATCATCAGCCCATTAACGTCCCCACTGCTGGGGCACGGGCCTTCCCTATGGATGGATACGAGTAGGGAGATCGGGCCTTAAACCATGACGCGGGCCCAGTGCGGATTGATGGTTATTAACGACTGCTAATGCAGTCGGAACCAACGGCTTAACGTGCCTTCCGAAGCACGGAGGAGCTCGATATGAACACCTTTTTTTTATTTTTGTGGTCACCCATCCTACGACCGGCCTTTGCGAAAGTTGCTTAACTTCAACAATCACAGACCGAGCGCGTTTACCGCTGCGCCACCGAGCTCCTCAAATACTCTAAATAATACAAAACTAAATATCTGGCTATTTTAAATTTCGTAATTCCATTTGAAGACAGTGCTCTACAAATCTCAAACTGACATAACATTATGTGGATGAAGAAATAAGCTTGTTACGTTGAAAACTTTAAGACGATATTTATGAGTGCTTATACTCACTGCGCAGTAAATTAAATTGGTAGGTACCTACTGCAGCGCACTCGGTTGTAATTAATGCAATGCATCAAAAGCTCATTGAAAGTCGGACTCAAGTGATTGATCTAACTACATACAAGTGTTGTGCGCGTGCGCGAGCCCGCAGATAGACGAGCCGCATTCCTAGTTGAATTACTACACTAGACTGTTGCGAACCACAGCCCTTAGAGGCCATTTCTCCAACCTGCCCGCGTTATCTCGCATCTTGTACGCGAAACTCCATACAAGTCTAACGCAAACCCGCGCGTAGCAACAAACGTCGCAAAGAGACTCGCATGCTCCGGCGCAGTGAAAGTACTTTCGCGCGCTCGTTGCCCCGGTCGTCGAACTTCGCGCGCGAACGGGTGCGCGCCATACGTTAGAAGAGGACAGCTATAGTTTTCTGAGGAAAGCCGTGAAAAGTCGGGTGCATGCGAAAGTCCATCAGGAAATCGGTTCGGTCGTTAAAGCGAATTTTATACGTAATTTGAACCCATAAACATTTATAATAGAGTCGAGATTTATGGTTTTTTTATTTGTTGCAGCAGTTTGGCGGATTTTCCTATAATCAATCAAGCGGGCTTCCTGTTGGATGTCCTGTTTATAACGAGTTGCGTCTAGTTAGAACCTGTTTGTTACGGAGGAAAGTCTGGTTTTCCATGCATTTTCTCGGGGTCATTGTAACTTTTATAAACACAGGCTCAGATGGCCGGGGTCGTTGCCCTCTCGTGGAAAACATTGAAACCTCACGGGCCCTGCTATTTGCAAACAAATCAATACAGAGAGATTAATTATAAAATATAATATAAAAAAGTAAGTAATCTTTCAAGAATTTGTTGAACTTTTTAAATCTCTGTGCGATTGACTTAGTCACGTGATAGAGTATGTAACCTATTTATATTATGGTAGCTATTATTATGTAAGTACTAATCGACTATAAGATATTATATTTTGTATAACATGATAGCAATCATCATGATATCGATTCCTTTATTAAGAACACAACTAACGTAGATTGGTTTGGACACATAGAGCGGATGAAGGATAATAGGATTACTAAAGAAGTATATAAAGCGAAGGTTGGTGGTAGGGCTGGCAGAGGAAGACCTAGAAGGATGTACATTAACCAAATTGGAGATGTCCTTAGAAAAGGTTCAGTAAGATCTACTCTGAACCGACGTGCGTGTATGAAACGATTGATGAGTGTGGAGGAAGCAAGAGAAGTATGTCAGGATCGAAGCAAATGGAATTTCATAGTTTCTGCTTACCCCGGTGGGAAACAGGCGTGGGTGTATGTATGTATGTTATAAAGGACTTCATAGAAGGAAAAATTGAAGGAGGGAGAACATTTATGAAACAAATATAAAAGATACATTGTTTTATGTTTACGCGGTTATTATCATAATTAAAACACACAAAAAATGATAATATTATGAAATATCGGGAGTCTCATATCCCTATTTCAAACGCGGTAGGAACCCGTTATTATGTGTTTTAAATAGAAGAGATGGTGCAGGTCGTGTCGTATTTGGAGGGAGAAGAGAGAAATGGCGATTACTCCACCGACAAGAGCGCAGCTCTTAAATAATGACAGAGATAACATGATATAAATCCTAAGACATTGTGTTGGATAACTGGACTTCTTATGTACAGTCATGTGCAATATAATGTACCCACTTTAGGACTCTGTCGCACTAACATATTTGACATTTAGTGAGAGTTACAGTTCAATATGTCAAAAAAGTTAATGTGACATGGTACTAAAGTGTATACATATTAATTAATGCTCGTGACCGTAATATGATACTGTATTCAACTTAAGACGTCTGTAACCCCGAAGGGGTGTGGCAGAGTTGTACAGTATATAGAGATCTGTTAAAATTTAGGAATACTCAACAGTGTTGCCGCTTACATTTGAGCTTCTGGTTTTCATCTTCATTCAGTGGTTTAGAGACCGAATCGGGATCTACTCAATCAAAATATTGAAACCTTTATTTTATCGTACTCATTTAAAATCTCAATCTTTCATTTTTTTTATATTTTTTTCCTCACCTTATGGTTGTCTGGAAGAAATCGCTTTAAGCGATAAGGCCGCCATTTGCCATGTACTTAGTTAAGAGACTTTTTGTAATTATTTATTTTTATTTTGGTGCAATAAAGTGTATTTGTATTTGTAAATATCAACGAATCAATAAAAGTATAAGTTTGTTTTGTTTAGGCTACCAGCCGTGTAAATTGTGCAATAATTTATTATTTACGGCTCTTTGAACGCTAGGTTTAAGTGTTAGCAATAAAAAAGAAATAGAGAAAAAGTGAAGCTGTTCCACCTTGTTTTGTTGTTGAAGTCTCGCCGTGGTAAATTTTGATTTTTATTCTGTATTACGAAAAAAATACAATTTATAAGCCTTGTTCGGATTTAAGCTGCTGAGAACTTAGCCTCAACAGACTAGATGTTGTTTTTTTTTACGATTAATGTTGTGTTCTTGTAATTGGCTTACAAATAAGTATTGTTTACTTTTTTAAATTATGCCCTTGTCCTTTTTTTAACAGCCTCCGTGGTCTAGTGGTTAGAGCGTTAGGCTCACCATCTGGAGGTCCGGGTTCGATTCTTCATGGGGAACATTGTCGAAATCACTTTATGAGACTCCTTTGTTTGGTAAGGACTTTTCAGGCTTGAATCACCTGATTGTCCGAAAAGTTAAGATGATTCCGTGCTTCGGAGGGCACGTTAAGCCGTTGGTCCCGACTATTAGCCGTAAAAACACCTCCACCAACCCGCAGTGGAGCAGCGTGGTGGAGTATGCTCCATACCCCCTCCGGTTGATTGAGGGGAGGCCTGTGCCCAGCAGTGGGACGTATACTTATAGGCAGTTTATGATATTACTAACATAGATATAAGACTTTTGTTACTAACAATTGCTATGGAAAAACACACGAAACAAATTTTTTTTTTTAATATAATGGAAATAGGCTCGCCTCCCATACATGGGATGCGGGTGTATCTAAACTACACCCCTGCCTACCCCTTCGGGAATACAGGTGTGATGTTATGGTATATTACATTTTGTAAGGTAACTTCAAATATTTACACTAGGTCACTGCACTTACACTGAATATTAAGGGCCTTAACGCACTAAACAGCACGATGGTTGCGCCACCAATGTGGATATTATTCGGAATACGGTTGACGGCAACACATTGGTTGCACAACCAGGTGAGGTATAATAAGACTGTATAAAGATTAAAACTGTGTACATGTATTGTAGGTGGCGCCACTGTGGTGTCTTAGTGAGTAGGGTCTTTCGTCTACATTCAAATTAACATCTTTAAAATATTACAAACACACACACATACATAAACTCACACCTATTTCCCACCGGGGTAAACAGAGACTATGGAATACATTTCCACCACCTGATTGATAACTGATCATGTGATTGACCGAAAGTAAGATGATCCGTGCTTCGGAAGGCACGTTAAGCCGTTGGTGGTAATATTTACTGATGTAAATGAGTAATCGTTACATAAGCCACGTCAGAGGCCTTTGGCGGCTCAATCATAACCCTGACACCAGGGATGATGAGGCTGGTATTCCACCTCACAACCCACACGATAAGGAAAAGAGATTTCCACCATACATATCCACCCCATCCATCCATCCATACGTTCATTTCCTCCATTTTTCTTTACAATAGTCAGAATAAAAAAAAATCACAAAAAAACAAAAAATCTTCAGTGAATAAGCCAGTGGCTGAGTATATTGTAGTGTTGCCGCTCGATAGCGCCCTATCGATAGTTTTCAATCGAACTATCGATAGTTTACCAAAAACCGATAGTATCGATAGTTAAAAGATGAAAAACTATCTAATACTATCTATCGTTGCTTATCAATAGTATCGCCAAAAAAGAGCTATCGATACTATCGATAGGCCTATCGGTTGGGTAGATGATTTTGGCTGTTTACTATCGTTAGTAAAACTATCGCTTTTTCGGCAACACTAGTATATTGAGTCAAAGATTTTTCGTCAATATCTTACAAATTCTGTAACAGTAACAAAACATAAAAATACTTTAAGCACAAATAGAACAAGGAAGTGAGTGGATTTATCTATATTTACTTGTATATTCTATATAAGTGCTGCTAATTCCAGCACACACCATCTAATTTTAAATTATACCTGTCGTTTTCTTATCCGCCGAAAAGGAAAGAGACGGGTAATCGACAGGCATACATTTATGGAATACACGTCAATTTTAACAATTTAAATAACCCCCTCAAATATTTACATAGGCCAATAACCCGACAGAATTAAGTTACTTAATCCAAAATAACAGTAAGACAGAATTGGTAATCCACCTCACAACACACACGATAGAAGAAGAAGCAACTGTTTAGAACTTACGGTTTAAAAAGGCCACATGGAAGCAATTCATCTAAAAAGCAATATTGCAATTTGACATTTGCGCATATAAAAGTAAGTAAGTACACAATGGAAACAAATGTCAAATAGCAATATTGCTTTTTTAGATGAATTGCTTCGATATGGCAATGTTAACCCCTTTGACTCTTTGTGTTTATATATTTCGCCCTGTAGCGCAATCAAAAAATACTTACATTTTCTTTTATAAAACGCATATTTACGTTATATAATTATTTTTTTTATTACGCCAGTAACCGTTGAGATTCTGTGACTTGCGCCGGAGTCGCCGCCGGTTCTAATTGTCCGTCGAGAGTGAAAGCAGAGAGTGTTTTAATAAAACCATTGTGAGATTCGTTTTGTTTTCCCATTTCTCCACGCGGTATTTCTAAAGATCTATTGAGGGTTGGCCGAGGCTAAAGTTATTATAGAAGGCAATATGCACTTGTTGCCTACAAGTATGGTGGTAGATTACCAGTCTGTCAATCTTATAAATAGCCTTTTTGTGGGTTGCGAGTTCAATGACCAACCTCATCACCCCATGCACAACGTGATAAAATTATCGATCGATCCAATAAATTTTGTCGAAATCGATAAGTTTGTTTTTCCCCCTGACATGCGTGTCACCGCCTGATTTTGTTCGTATTTTGACAGAACGACATGACTTATTTGAGTTCATATTTTAGCACTAATCGACAAAACGACATAATTATATCACCAGAATCGATAAAATGACCGTGACAAAATTTTATCACGTTATGTATGTTAGCCCTGCAGGTATCAGGGCTACTATTCAATCAATCAATCAATCAATCATTTATTTCCAGGAAACATGGTGGTAAAGTTCACAATATTACATTTAGGCATTTACATTTATTTATATTACATTTTTTTTATTTAATGAGCCGCTAAAGGCCCCTTACATGGCTCATATTTACACTTAAGTAAAATAGTAGCTGGCACCGACTGCTTAACGTGCCCTCCAAAGCACGGATCATATTAATTTCAAACAATCTAATCACAAAGTGATTTTTGTAATAATTTCCTAACCGGTATTCGAAACGGCCTCTGTTGTCTAGTGGTTAGAGCGTTGAGCTCACGATCTGGAAGTTCGGGTTCGATTCCCGATGGACATTGTCGAAATCACTTTGTGAGAAATCCCTTGTTTGGTAAGAACATTGCAGGTTTGAATCACCTGATTGTCCGAAAGTATAAAATGATTCCGTGCTTGGGATGACACGCTAACCCGTTGGTCCCTGGCTACAAGCCCAAATACCTCCACCAGCGCAGCGGAGCAGCGTTGTGGAGTATGGTCCATATCCGATTGATTGAGGGGAGTCCTGTGCCCAGCAGTGGGACATATACAGGGTGTTAGTGACATCGTAACGAATACTCAGAGGGATGATTCAGACCATGATTCTGAGTTAATATCAAGTGGAATTTTCCGTCGCAAAATTCATGATTTTTTTTAGCTTTTTAAAATTATTTTCAATTCTATACTTTTGCGATGGAAAATTCCACTTGATATTAACTCAGAATAATGAGCTGAACCATCCCACTCAGCATTCGTTACGATGTCACTTACACCCCATACAAGTACACACAGGTAGCCATACAAGTAGGTATGGGTGTTAATGACACCGTAACGAATACTGAGGGGGATGATTCAGACCATGATTCTGAGTTGATATTAAGTGGAATTTTATGTCGGAAAATTCATGAAAATTTTTGTGATTTTTTAAATTATTTTCCGTTCCATACTTTTGCGACGGAAAATTCCACTTGATATTAACTCAGAATCATGGCCTGAATCATCCCTCAAAGTTTTCGTTACGATGTCACTAACACCCTGTATAGGCTGTTTTTGTTATTTGCTGATTCGAACCGGGGGCCCTGTCCTGTGATCTGTGTGTCTGTGATGTGCACGATCCTGTGATCGTGAGCCCGACGCTCAATCACTGAATTACTTTACTTAAGTGAAGTGATTATCTAGTTACAACAGCAAAGGTGTGTTATAGAATTAAGTGAGTATTTGTAAACACGTGTAAAGTTCGTGTTAATTCGTATATTTTCGTGTGTTTTCGTGTCATTTCGCCCCTCGTGGCCGCGACTCTGTTAACATAAATAATACCCCAACAAACTAATAGCACGTGTAACTACATATCGAGTATTTACCAGATATACCCTTTGATTTATAAAATATATATTACGTTACTATTAAGTACCTATAATATAGGTATAATATAGTTATATTATAACAAGTTATGATTTATTTATTTCAACTTACAAGGAAAAACATTTTGTTCTTTAAATAATTTGAATTCAATTGTTTTCAGAATACTTATAATAAATTAGAATAAAAATATAAAATTGCAATTAATTATTTCCTCATAAAAGACCACTGATTTGTGTTTGTCCTGTGGGCGTACAATTGACTTTTTAAAACAATATTATTTATGAGAGAGAATTTTAAATTAAGAATAAATATTTTAATAGTGTTTTAAAAACAGATTTCGTTTTATTGAACCTGCCAAGATTCCACGTTGCAACATCACAACCATTCATTTCTTTTTCAAACTTGCCTGGAAATGGGCACGTAAGTATATATGAATTCGGCCCGGTACAGCTTGGTACCGGATACGCAGAGTACGCACTACGCCCCGCCTTTCCTATCGATTGCAGTTCGTAACTACGCAGCTACCAAGTTGAACTGACTGACAGGCCTTCAGGCCTACGAAAAGGGCAAAGGCTCTGTTCATTACCAGCCTATAGATGAAATATTATTTATACTAGAGTTTTTGAGATGTTAATTTTGTACCAACTATTATGTTGGACTGAGAACAAATAAGAACATAAAGCAAGGTCAGCTGTTTTGTCTTGTCAAGCATTTCGTTTGAACTGATAGATTTCTAACACCATGAACCTGTCTCCACCCTGTTCATCATAGCCACTCGGGACTTCGTATCGAAAGTGACTGCAAGTTGTCGTTTGGTTCGGTATTGTGTATCTGGCAATAGGGATTAAAGTAGATACTACATTCCATAAAAAAAAACCTTATTCTTACCGTGTTCTGCGTCAGTAATTGCGAGCGAAACGGTCATTTCGCGCTCTTCCCATTTCTTCTTAGCGGTACACGGCCATTTAAGAATAAACAGGCAAGTTTTATTGCTACGTCTTATGAACATTTTTACATTGTAAAAGGCATGTTTTATGTATGGAAATATCCTTAATACTAGGCAGTATTATGCAAGAGGTCGACTATAACACGCACGGTTTGAACGCCGATGTGTTTTGGTTGAAAGCGCAAGCTTGTATGAATATTACATCAGAGCGATCGGTAACACGGCATCTCATACACCACTCAAGTGGAGTAAGTACGTGATATCGATAGTGCGTGCCGGTTTTTGTGTTTATAAATAGTGTATGAATGGAATGACGTATGTGGGTACTTTCGTTTTGAAATAAGATTATGTTTGGGCATTGACCTCGTAGATAAGCAAAAAGACTACCAATCTCTGTAACTAAGCGTCCGCGAAACATCTTGTCTAGGTCTTGTCGGGCCTAATGACGACAATGTACAACCGACATTGCTCTTTATTTTTACAAACATAACATCTCAATTTGAGGGAACGAACTTATACCGTCTATATAACCTAATATATACACAATACACAACACATTTCCGACGTTATTTTAGAAAAAAAGTACTTATCGATTTCAAATGGGACTTTCTTTTCTTTTGGTGTGTTAAAATGACGTTGTACGCAGGACCGTCAAGCTATACCGAGGTCCTTGATCATACAAGATCCCTCAGCGTTACAGATTCCGATGTGGTAGTAGTTTTACAGCTAGTTACTCAAAACGCTAACTTTGTAAGCCACGTAATATTTTTGATTATTTTTAAGGATTTGGGCCAATTACACTATCAATTTTCTACAATGACCATTTGTTATCGTGTAGGGTAATCAAATGTAAGTATTAACTCAAACTTATGAGACTCAATTTTTCAAGAAAAAGTGCGTAATACTTATAAGAAATTATCGCGTTAACGCATCATCGTCATCAGAATTAATTCAAGGGCCACGTCCTTGTAGGTGTAGCATTCTCCATGCGACTTTTTTAAGGATAAATAAGACAGTGGATTACCTCTTGCCTTCAGCCCCGCAGTACTCTGCCTGACACGTGTAGGATGGCACCCAAAATAATCTATTTCAAAGCCGTACTAGGACTCCTGTCCTCCGCCTCTAAATAGTACTGACAGTTACTGCTACATTCCAGGTTACAGTCCCTGTGACATGCGTCTTCCGTCCTGCATTGCCGTACTGATGGCTCCCAACTCCGTCTCTGCAATCGTTGAGGTCTTCACCTGTATCCTTATCCGAACTCAGCCACGATCTCACTCTGGCGTACTGAAGTAAGAGACGCCTACCCCCGCGACAACAGGAATTGCCCCAGTGGAGGGAAGAGAAGATGTCTCTGTCCCCCCCTGGGGCCGGGTTAATGGTCTTGTATGAAATCAACACTAAAGGCAACCACCGAACTACCAACCACGCAAAAGACAAATATTTCAGTTACACGCGCTACAGAGGACCTTTGGATTACCTGGGGTCTGTTGCTAACAAAATATCTATACTAGGTAATGTTATAAATGCGAAAGTAATTCTGTCTGCATGTTACCTTTTCACGTGTAAACCACTGAACTGATTTAGATGAAATTTGGTATGCAGATAGTTTTGAGACCTAGGGATAAACATTGGCTAGTTTTTATCCCGGAAATCATCCCTCAAGGGGATACAACGGGTAGAACGCGATTATCGATGTCTACCCAGACGAAGTTGCGTGCGGAAAGCTATATTTATAACTGAAAATGTTTTTTTTTCCTACTCTACAACTTCTTTTTTTATTCGACTAGATCTGTGAACAGTTTTAACGCCAGAGGCGCTAAATCAAGAAAATTGTGAGTAAAGAGATTTGATGCTCGGAAAAGAGCCTTATAAATAATAAAGTGGGTTTGTATCATATAAAAAACCTCAAAATTCCCCATAATATTGAACTTTAACAACTTTATGTCAACTTCTTTTTCTAATCTCAATATCAAAAGTGTTTAGAATAAGTTAGTGTAGTTAGTTAGTTAGTGTTTAGTGTTAGTGTGTGTGTGTGTGTGTGTTTATTTAATTATTAATAAGTATATACCATAACATATACATCCCACTGCTGGGCACAGGCCTCCCCTCAATCAACCGGCGGGGGTATTGAGCATACTCCACCACGCTGCTCCACTGCAGGATGGTGGACGTATTTTTACAGCTAATAACCGTGACGTAACCAACAGCTTAACGTGCCGTTCAACAAAAAAAGTTACCAACTCGTTATAAACTAGGAGTCTTTACGTCTAGAGTGAATAGGCATTTGCTAGGTAAGCGTGATACACCCTAAACCACATCGTCACTTATAAAGGTGAGATTGTGGTCAAACGCGAGCCTATATTATTTAAAAAAGGAATAAGAAGGCTCGATAAGATAGGGTAATAGTAAAAGATAATAATAGAAAGAAAACAAAAATCTATTTTAAGTATTCGGAACTTTTAAAGAGTCACGTAAACAATTACTCAGTACACTAGTACGAATATCTCTCTCGAGATAGAAATTAAAACAGATAACATTCATTACAACAACTATACAAATTGCCTATAAGCTGCTTTTAATCCGAATCAAAACAAAAACAATACGGTATTGGGAAAATGTACCTCTCGCTGAAGGAGGGGCGAAGGAGGGCGAAACTGGGCGAGATAGGGGTGAAGCCGGGTGAACCCCGGGCGGGGAGTCGGCACGTGTAGCGTTGCCTAGCAACCGCGTACTACCAGGGCCCATTAATATTAGAGAGAAAAGATACTGCTTCACTTTAGGTATTATGAAGCTTTAGGCTTTCGATTTTTTCTTTAAAAACTTAGATATTTATGATACTCTTGCCAGAAATTCCTGTCGTCAAGACAATTGGTATTCAAACTTACTATAAGGGCCCTATTTCACTAGGTTAATATGGTTTGTTGGCGCCACCAGTGAGAAATTATTCGGGATTCGGTTGCCGTGAGTTTTCATTAACACAGTCAGCTCGACCAAGCCAACCACGTTGGTCTAACGGAAAGCTCGCTTTTTTACAACTTAAAAACATGTTAGGTTATGTCTGGGGAAAACATACATACATGAACTCACGCCTATTTCCCACCGGCATAAGCAGAGACTATGGAATTCCATTTGCTTCGATCCTGACACTTTTCTTTTGCTTCCTTCACATTCATTAATCGTTTCATACACGCAAGCAGGTTCAAAGTAGATCGTACTGAAGCTATATTTTTCCTTTTTTTTTGCGAAAAACATGCAACAAGTCCATTTTCCCACTGTTTACTAATCGAGCCATGCTTCTTGGGCAAGGAAATCCCAAGAGTCGTGACCTTTGACCTCTCCACCCAGTTTTCCCGTTCATTCATAATAAGGACACTTCCAGGAGAACACACACAATGATTCTTAAAAAGACTTTTACTTTCAGTAAATATACGTCTTTTATGTGAAATTGGATATAGTAATTCGTATTGTGATGTGAGCATGGTTTGCCTCTCAATTTGAAGTCGCAGGTTCGAAACCAGCACAGGCCTAAACCAATGATTGTCAAAGTTGTTTTCGAATTCATGTTTGGATCATAAATGATTAACACGTGCCCAGCGGTGAAGGAAAACATCGTGAGGAAACCCACATTCCCTAAAAATGCAACTTTCGGAAGTATGTGACCTAACTGGGCTGGTTTTCCCTTCGCGGGTAGGAAGGTCAGACAGGCAGTCGCTTCTGTAAAAAACCGGACCTGTCAAATCTTCAGGTTAGGCAAGCGGACCCTGTGAAAAACGGGATAATGCTAAGAGATGATGATGTTTAAATATAATGGATTTGGTCTAGGATTTCCTCTACGACTTTCCAGGGTACGTTTCCCAAATTCAAATTCAAATTCAAAAATACTTTTATTCAATAGGTAACACTTTGAATCGTCAATCTTTACATAACGAACGTCTCATCCGCCTAAAACTTACTGCAGCTTCTCACAACCTGTATACTGTATAGCCGGGGAAAAGAAGCTGCAAGAAAAACCTAGGCATAGGACCCTAGACGTTCTTTAAAAAAAAAAACATAAAATATTGTTATACAATTGAGTAATTTAGCTGCCTAATATCAGTGAGTAAACAATGTAGATGGCGCTGTACAGATTTGCCTTCGTTTAACTTTCTCATTTCATTTCAACACACATAATATATCCATCTTTTATCTTTGTTTTTGGGTATAAAGAAATGACCTCTTGACCTTTGTTATTACACCCAGGCATGACACATCTTCCACCGGCTATTATTCTGAACAAAATGAACAGAAGGCACAAAGGTAGCAACATAATTCCATACGTATTTGATCCAAATATGAAGTTACAATCATTTTTATAGTAAACAATATTTTCAATATTTTTTTTAAGTAATTTAATTTTTTCGATACAATTATAACGAATGCAACTCACGAAAGACTCAAGGCTGCCGATTGTACTTCTTCTGTCACATTTGTAATTGTTTTTTTTTTGTGTTGTGTTTATGTGTGCAATAAAGCGTTTTTGTATTGTATTTTATTGACTCAAGTAATAATACAGTATCTACGACGTATTGGGATAATTTATAATTCGACGCAAATTTCCCCGCATCGTGGGTCGATATTTCTTTAGCATCCTACGCCGAACCCACTCAAATTTTTATCCTGTTTGGATGGACTTCCAGTTAATAAAAATAAAAACGTTTAATTCTGAAAAACAACCTTTTGCAAACCTCATAAGAAATAGATAATTGATATGGATATATTTGGTTTTATATAATGAATATTGACAGCCTCCGTGGTCTAGTGGTTAGAGCGTTAGGCTCACGATCTGGAGGTCCGGGTTCGATTCCCGATGGGGACATTGTCGAAATCACTTTGTGAGACTGTCCTTTGTTTGGTAAGGACTTTTCAGGCTTGAATCACCTGATTGTCCGAAAAAGTAAGATGATTCCGTGCTTCGGAGGGCACGTTAAGCCGTTGGTCCCGGTTATTAGCCGTAAAAACACCTCCACCAACCCGCATTGGAGCAGCGTGGTGGAGTATGCTCCATACCCCCTCCGGTTGATTGAGGGGAGGCCTGTGCCCAGCAGTGGGACGTATATAGGCTGTTAATGATGATGATGATAATGAATATAATGAGCGGGAAAACAAAACGGCGTCGTTCTTGCTACTCCATTTTGTTTCTATTGTTTTTACTTATAATAAAATATGTGGCCAGCTAGCTAAATTGTTACAATAAGCGCCTTGTTTTAAGTTTACGCGGTTATTATCATAATTAAAACACATAATAACGGGTTCTTACTAAGCAGTGTGTACCAAGTCTTGCAAGTGCCATGATCACGGGATCCCGTGATCATGGCACTTGCAACAGTGTCGAAATATCGGGAGTCTCATATCCCCATTTAAACGCGGTAAGAACCCGTTATTATGTGTTTTATTAAGCGCCTTTTTGAAAAATTACATCTGGGGAGTTAAAAAGGCCACATGAAAGCAATTCATCTAAAAAAGAAATATTACAATTTGACATCTGCGCATATAAAAGTAAGTGCGCAATGCAAACAAATGTCAAATAGCAATATTGCTTTTTTAGATGAACTGCTTCGATGTGGTCTTCTTCACGCCCTTGGTGTGATTTTCTCCCACTAAACCTTGATTTATTTCAAATAGGCATTTGCTAGGTAAGCGTAGACCCCATCGTCACTTACCATCAGGGGCCTGTTTCATAAAACATACAATTGTAAATTACAACGACAATTTGGTGTTCATTACGTAGCTAATATGAATCTGCAAAATATTCGTGATCACACACTTCGCAATGTACATCAAATTGTCATAGTAATTTACAATTGTAAGTTTTATTAAACAGGCCCCAGGTGAGATTGTGGTCAAACGCGAGGCTATACTATTAAAAAGAAATCATTCCGGATGAAAATTGAGCCCAAATCTTATAGTTAAAACCACGTAACCGCTTTTTTGGAAAACGTCGTGGTTTTCATTTCAAGCCGACGTTATACATTCACTTCACTGCTCAATGCCTATATAACATAATATAAAAAAAATCCCAGAAGATAAGCACCCAAAACTAATGCACATTCAAAACACTATACTAACGAAATGCTAGTAAACTCACACAGTATTGCTGTGCTTCAAAGAGTGTACCATACCTTCATATATAAATATGGTACTTACTTGAATATTATTAAAATTATTTTACAAAATAAAATAATGTAATCAGTGTAAAAGACCTATTAAAATACTATAATATTCGAAATAAAAGTACTGAAACTTAATGTAAGACGGTCTCATCAGATTGGTCGTAGCGTCGTTACGAGACGGCTACGTGTGACGTAGTCAAAGTTGCTACGTTTCGTAGTAGAGGAGGCTTTTATAGTAACTATAATAAAGAAGTTATTAAAACTGATAACAGTTTTTGAGGTCTAGTGGTTACAACGTTGGGCTCACGATCTGGATGTCCGGGTTCGATTCCTGATGATGAGGACATCGAATTCACTCTGTGAGACTGTCCTTGTTTGGTAAGGACATTGTAGGCTTGAACGCACCCGATAGTCCGAAAAAGTAAGGTGATTACGCGCTTCGCACGTTGATCTCGGCTACTAGCCGTAAAACATCTTCACTTCGCATTAGAACAATAAAAATATTGGAAAACGAAGAAAATGTTTCAAATGCCTTTATTTTTATTAATTGGGGGCCATTATCATTATAACTAATGATATAAAAAAAACACAAAAGCAGATAAAAGACCCTTATAGGGTGTCCCTTGACCTTTATTCACGTGGGGTTTACACGTGGCAGAAGAGACATGCGCAGAAGCGGTAATTCTTTTTACAAGGACCTAAGACAACATCGATCATATTTCGATTCTGTGCCTTCATTTTATTTTGTTTATTTTATACGTTAAATTTTGATTTGTTTCAAAGGCATGTAGGATTTTAAAGCAGACCTAAGGAGCTATGGTAGCCCAGTTGACTGTCACTTGACTGTCACTGTGAGGTCGCAGGTTCGAATCCTAGCACAAGGCTAAATGATTTTCAAAATTAAAGGAGTTTTTGTTTTTATAGTACTCACCCGTGTTTAGGGAAACTCACAAAGAGAAAAATCCATTGGAAAAATTTGACGCGGACGGGACTTGAACCCAAAGCTCTCGTCAAGCCGGGATAAGCATGTTAACCATTACACCACCGGGTCCTCCTATCCATGCGAAATTCCTCAATCTACGTCATGTCTATTTCCGGTTATGTTATGTATATAGTCTATGTGTTGTGTCGGGTTTGATGAAATTTTCTCTTTGTGATTTTCAAAATTGTTTTCGAATTCATGTTTGGTTCATAAATGACTATGAAAATATCGTGAGGAGACTCACATTCCCGAGAAATCCGTTTCAGAGGTGACCTCATCCGTGTTGGATTGGGTTTCCCTTCGCGGGTTGTGAGGTTTAACTGGCAGTCGCACTGTAAAAAACCGGACCTATCACGAGTATCTATACTCGTAAGATAAGTAAGTAAGTACGTTTTAGTAGCGTAATACCAATTTATTCGATTTCGATATCATTTCGTGTTTAGAAGTGTTTAAGTGTGTAAATAAATAGTTTGGTAATTCTTTGAAATATATTGTTACCTACTGAATAAAAAAAAACGATTATTCATTGTAGTCTGCGGCACTGGTCGTAGTTTATCTAAATTCAAAGGTACAACCAATTTAGATACGAAGGTAAAAGCCATTAACTCATAAAAAACAAATTCGTGACCAACTCACATTAAACTAGCGATATGCTAAATATTATACAAGTTATAATAGTTTACGTAAGGCCATTATTTTGTAACATTTCTTCGACCCTCGACTTGGAAAGTAAAGATTTAATATTAATGAGTTACATTGCTTTCGATTCGGAATGTCATAAATATTTTCTAAATTATTTATTGGCATTGTATGTTTCTGAGCAATTTTGATGTAGAAAAATAACGAAAAGGTTTGTAAGTAATTATTATTTTTAATTGCTTGTCTTGGTCCTTGGTTCAAAGTTTTCTGTTAACACGTGTCATGTTACCTTCCAATGAAGTTCATTTTGGCTTTTTATTCGCGTTTAGACATAATGATTATAAATAGGTGGAAGCGTGCTGGGCCCATAACCACTTGAAGTAATATGTTTTAGCAAAGTAATGCAACTTAATGAAGAAAAAACAGGAATTAACTTCGTAAATATAATAACAGAATAAAATCTTTGACAAGACAGACAAACATGACACTTCTTTCTTTTCTATTTAAAAACAAAAAAACCATAGTCTAAACATCGTAAAATGTAAAAAGGTTACACCTTAACAACCCTATTTGCCATTTAATTGCGGACCGTAACATCGCCACCACCGATATTTGTTTACGTTAGAAATATTACTGATGGCATTATCTGTTTACAATAATTGAACTTATCATTTAAGTACATTTATAATTAAAACACGGTTTTACATTAGTCTGTAGGTTGATCGCAATTTCGAGCAACAAACACGTTATTACATTAGAAAGAAAGAAAGAAAGAAAAATCATTTATTCAACCAATTATGTCACACTACACAAACTTAAATCAACACAAATCCAATCCTACATTACTAACCCTTAAGCTCTTATTTTACATAATCGCATACGTATAACCGAATGCATATATCCCGGGTGCTTTGAAGGCCAGAGTGAACAGGCACTTTCTGGGCGAGCTCCATCTAACGCCTCGTCAATGCCTTCGGGCAAGTCTGGGCCCAAGAGCAAACCCATCAAAAGTACAAAAAAACTATTTGGCATTTTATGAAGAAGAAATCTCGCCGCGTACCAACAACAAAAAAATAAATAATCGCGTGATAATTTCACAACTATATTCCAATTGGGGTAGTCTGAGGTACCGCATCGCAAGATGAACAAAGTACCTACCCGCGCTTTACCGACCTTTCAGTTAGATCAACGCGATAGGTAGTGAGCTGTATCGCCGTCTATAAGATCGAGCCAACTGTGTTAGTGAATTCAGCGCTCCTCATAGAATAATAGAATTGATAATTGTAAGATAAAAGTAAAATAAAATCTTGACTTTTATCAAGAAGAGGAGTAGTTCTATAGTTGTGCAGCTTTCTGATTGTATATCTCGTCGAATCTTTAGCTGCGTAATGTCGTACAGAGTACTTTATGACATGAGTACGTCGTGATGTCAAAAAAGACCTTGCTGTGATTTATAAGTCCAGATTATTCCACTTCACTTTTGACAGATGTTTATATACTCTGTGCACTGTGCACCAACCTTACATCGGCCATTTAAAATGACCTTGTAAAGTCGTCTTCATTTAAAAGAAAAAACTGTAAACAAATTATATTATCTGTAACACCAAAAGACAGCACTAATATTTTAGCGACTAAAATAATCATAATTTACATAACCTTGAACTATTTTTTTTATTCAGCACCTGTTTCTTTCATTTATCTGTCACCTAATTAATACGTAAAAAAATCAGAACGATTTAATTCAGCTCGTTAACGCTATTTATAAATGCGATGCGATAAGTTTAGTCAATAAAAAAGTAAAAAGAAACATGGCTGATGTGACGTAATCAAATTTCGCGGACGGTGTTCTAAGCTTAAAAACTGAAAATCGGTTGTCAAATCGCAATAGCAACACTGGTTTTATATTTAACCGCGGCCGCCGTGGCCTCAGCCAGAATGTAGTGCCAATGTCACAGTATCTGGGTCTATGTCAGCGGAGTGACCTCACTGCCGGCAGTGGTGGGACTCGGCCTTATGCGGACCGCTCGTGGCCAGTCGGACGGACTTTTCGTCATCCATTAACGGCAATCCGACGGTCTTTAGTGACCAAATTTGTGTCCTATAAGACCGTATTTTAAAGGTCTGTTTTCCTGTGGGTCATATATTTGTCTCTTTAGATAGCCGAGATACATAATACGTATTTCCGACTGTCTCTAAAGTCCTAGATATAAGACTGAATTTTAAAAGTCAGTTTTCCTGCAGGCTATTTTCATCTTTTTGTTATTAAAATAGACAATAACTAATGGGTTTTTTAAGAGTAAAAGTCTTATAATGTGAAGTCATTGTAAAGTTTTGATCAGAGTCAAGGTTGCTGCAAAGGTCGAGACAGTTTTCCTGTTATTATTCTTAAATTAAATTTTGTTAAATATTTACTTACTTACTGATTATTTATAAGTACTTATAGTGCATCCCTCTGAGTCTTACTTTTGTCTACATAGTCATAACCCGCTAAGGAATAAGGGGGACGGCGCGCGGACTATCTGTCTCCCTCGCACTTACGCGAAAAGACGGCACACGGCAAGAATGAGATTTTTGAATGGACTAGAGAGAAAGACTATAAGGTTCCATAAAGTGTGCAAAATTAGGCAATTTCTGGCTCAGCCCATATCTATGGAGACTTATGGCGTGAAGTATCTCTATATAATGTAGTAGCTATTATATTTAACATTCCAAACCCACAGCTTAATAACCAATGTCGTTTGATAAATATAATCAAGAATGGCCAATTATAGCAACATATTTATTTAATATACTTTAATTCATAGTTAGAGTAGGTACTATTGTATCGATATGGCTTTCAGATAAAGCCGTATTATGAAATAGTTTTAATCTATGACATGTTCACTATTTATTGTAAATAATAATGAATAATATCCGCAAATGATATCTAAATATATTATATTGTTTATTTCAACCGAAGGGAGTATGGAGCATACTCCACCACGCTGCTCCACTGTGGTTGCGTGGAGTCAGTACTAAGTCAGTATAATTTGCAGAAATACCTTTCCCACTGATGGTTTTCCAATTAAATATAACAATTACCACAGTTTCCAGCACGCAGTTCCATCGGCCATGATGCCAACCTTGCCACTTCCATCTCTTTCTTTCACACTCGTAAACTATATATCTATCTCCCTCTTTCGCACTAACACTACCGGGTTCCAATCGAAGAAAATTATATTTATAGTTTCCCTTCGGGTTTTCCCTTGAGGGCATAATTCTGTAATTATTTACTTTTATGTTTGTCAATAATAACGTTGTATGCATTTATTGGGGTTACGTTACGTTTTATCGTAGTATAACATTACGCCTGTATCCCCGAAAAGGTAGGCAGAGGTGTATACTATACATCCACTCCTCACCAGTTTTTGGGGGCGAACCTATTGACTTGAACCGAGCACAAATCCTGGAAACCACGGGTCAATTATCTATGGTCCAAACATGAATTCAAACTAGAAGTTGAATGCAATGGTATAGAGTCCAAACCGGGAAAATAAAATTAAAAAATAAAAGTTGTATTAGGAACAAAACGAGTACGTCGTTTTTTCTTGAACATAACTTGCTAATGGTTCGAATCCATTAACAAACATAGACTATGGTAGAGACTGACGACAGAAGATACAATTTACGCAAGATTGGATTCAACCATAATTTCTTTTAAGCAAAATAGCTTTCATTTATTTAATTTATACATACAGTGGCAGAGTTTCTCTATTCAATTATTTCTGAGATATATTAAAAATAAATAATCGAATGTTGAATAATGAGTAAAATAAACAGTCTTCATAATCCGAATCATGGCGTTGCTAGCGAGTCCCGCTACGGTAAATCTGTCTAGCAAATATTCTGCAGGTTACAACTTCACATGCATTAAAAACTATTGGGAGCATACTCCATCATATTTTTATTTGATTGGCGGTATCAGTACTGGTTGGAGGCCGAGGAAATGGATTCTGGTAGGGCTCTAGCTAGAACATCACCAATTGAGAAATTGGTCGGTGTACTGCGGAACGGAAGGCGATTGGGCCAACTACCGTTCTACTCGCCCTATCTATGGATTATTAAAGGCGATTACTCCACCGACAAGAGCGCAGCTCTAAAATAAAGAGAGAGACAAAGCAAAAAGATTATTATTTAAAGAAAACCTTAAATAAATACTCGCTTTACATTTATGACTTAAGAAAGCAAGAAATTGCTAACATCAACCATCGTCAATGTGAAATATTTATGAGTCCACAAATAAATCATTTGACCTGACAAAGCGCAATTAGGAATGTATATCAAAGATTTTATTGAGCTCCAAATATCATCAATAATAATCATAATATAACAAAACTTACGTCATTTGAATATAAAATGACAAATTGCTCTTTTAACACTTATGAATGCTTACTTTCGAAGATTATTAAAATGTAATAAAATATAAATGAAAATACTTACTTAAATACCGATTTGAAACTAATATAATTTATTTATTTACTTATCTATCTTTCCATCTAAGAGGAATAAAAAGAATAAAAAAAATAATCAAAACACATAATAACGAATATGAGAATATACCCCTACCGTGTATGATATGAAGTAGAAATACCAAACTCTATCTATCCTATTAAACTCAAAAAATGTTTATCAACTATTGCATAATATATATTTTTAATAAAGCCATTAAACATTACCACATTGTTTGTTTCAAACGCCCTTAGGGACATATTTATGTAACAAATTCGGACGATTTATTATAATTTTATTCATGTTGCAACCCCAGTTTCTAATTGAACAGCAAATAAATTTTATTGCTAAAATTTTCCATTGTGCACAGAAAGTGGGGCAGTTGTGAAATGTGTATTGTTTTTGCCTAAATGCAAGTGCAGTGGTATGTTGCAAGGCGCCCTAAATATTGCGCAGTTTGGTGCATCAGCAGTCGGTAGGACTTAGAACTGCAATTACGCAGAAAGAACTGTGTTGGATGTCTTTGTTGATTGATACATACATAACGAAACATAAAGAGCCTATATATACACTACTGGGCACACGCGGGGCGGGGGGGGGGGGGGGGGGGGGGGGGGTTATGGAGCATACTCCACCACGTTGCTTCACTGCGGATGGGTGGAGGTGTTTTACGGCTCGTAGCTGGGACCAACGACTTAACGTGCCCTCCGAAACACGGAATCATCATACTTTCTCCGACAATCAGGTGATTCAAGCCTAAGCAAAGGATAGCCTCGCAGAAAGATTTCGACAATGTCTCCATCGGGAATCCCGGAGTAATACATATTGCCAGTGAATGATTAACTATGAGAAATCCACAGTATCCACAGTATTAAGTCCACATTCCCGAGAAATAGGTTTCGAAGGTATGTGACTTAAAACTGTATTGGGCTGGTTTTCCCTTTGGGTTGGAAGGTCAGAGCTGGATCCACTCTTGTATGAAAGTATATTTTTATTATATTTTCCGTGAATCGAGCCAAGCCTGCCAGTGTGGTATACCGAATATAACCGCAAAGGTCAGATCTTAATTGGTATATCTTAGCAAGGCAATAAAGAATGAATTTGGGAACTTGCGTTTGCAGTTTTGGTTGAAGGTAATACGATTTATTGTTTGGTCATAGTAATGAAACACGTGCGAATTTAAATTTGACCTAGAAGAATAGAACGTTTAATTCTGTTGCTATGTAAAGTATACAGGTACTTATCATCGCCTTCTAGTGGAAACCACGTAAAAGATGTAATTAATACCCTGTATTCTTAACCTAAAAATACATAAAAATGGTACTTAAACTTTTTAGGGAATTCACCGATTCCCTACTTTTTTTTCCCAAACTTGTTAGGTAAGACACCTCCGAAAACACTTTTCTTATTAAACATTGTCGATTGACACATCGTCATTAATTTAGGAGCCACGCTCTTGTCTATGTAGCATTCTCCATTCTTGTCAAAGGCCAATTCCTTCACATCCTTTTAAGACACGACTTTCACCTTCTCTTTGTTCAATGTAAACTCTTCTTGGTTTACTCTTTCCTCTCTTTTCTTCTATCTTCCCTTCTATGGTGTCGATTGACATAGATAATTATACATATTTCTGTCAACTAAGTAAATAATGCGATTTTTGCTTATCATGATTATAGGTATGTGAATTCATTAGTATGTCATTCGTTAGTCATCAGCGTTATATCGGCCACTGCAGCAACGTAACTACATACCTACCAACCTACGTAATGTTGATCAATTATTCGGTTTCAGGGGTATTAAAAAGGCCACATCGAAGCAATTCATCTAAAAAAGCAAGACTTGAAGAAGCGAAGACTTGGCCAAAAGGAATTGATTCCAGGCCATCCATAATCTTCATAAAAAAATATCTAAAAAAGCAATATTGCAATTTGACATTTGTGCATATATAATGTAAGCGCGCAATGCAAATAAATGTCAAATTGCAATATTGCTTTTTTAGATGAATTGCTTTGATATTACCATTTTAACCCCCATGGCGTCTTGACTAAAAAGTAAAACTTTTTTTTAGCATTTTTTGGACTTTACATTTATAGGCAAAAACCAATACTTGATTTAAAATTTTAGTGTTGACTAAATATAAAAAATTAAGTGCCAAAAAAGTATATTTACTAATTTATTTTACCCGTCTGTTTTACAAATCATACATACAACCTACTCAAAGCCATAAAGGCCAAATTACAACCATAAAGCTATTGCCAAAGCAAGTCATCTTGTATGTTGCGAATTGTGCGAATATTTGGTAACCGTCGTCCACGTCACACTGTTAGCCGGCAGGTTGCAACATGGTACAAGGCCATGGCCAGTTGGCCCATGTGTGTACTGTGGTCGCAAAACTAACTGGGAAGGATTTAGGACGGCATTTTTTTTAAATAGAAAGACACTCCGCCCCCACCGATTCGTATCGGTACCGCGCTAGATTTAGGTATTCGAAATAATTAACGTTAAATAACTGCTTCATATCTTGTAAAAATATTAGAGACAATAATAGCGAATCTGGAATTTGACGATTTTGAAAAATGACCTATTACGAAGATGTCGAATCAGAAGCAAATCAAAATTATTTTTTTGTCCCATGTAAGTAGTTTATTTTTGTAATTGAAGCTCTCGAAATCCCCCTTTATGTGGACCCATCCGTGCCCCCCTTTTTAATTTATTGGTAGGTGGTCCCGCGCAGACCTTGGGCGTACCTGCGCGCGCGGCGCGGCCCTCAAATCAATTTAAACTTAACCCACTGATCATGACACACTTTTAGCGATTACGCATGCGCGTGTGTGCGCGATACAAACCAATTTTTTCGGCGATGCGTTTTGACAGATACGAGAATTGGGTCGGTGTGTACTTTACTGTTTTATAGCTAGTACTAGGTGATTTGCATAAATTAAACTCAATGCTACATCAAGAATCGACTCGAAAACTCTAGATTAAATTAACGTCTATTTGTCTAACCTTTAAACGTAATAGACCAGTCATCGTATTAATAATTAGAGTTGCAAAAAGTGACATAATTCGGCACATACTTATATACAAAAATAGGTATTACCTTCTTTGCTGACTTTTGAATATGTTATTGTTTTCTCTCAAGAAACTGAACCAAGGCTATTTTCCAAAAAAAGAAATACTTTAGGAAATACGTGATTAAAAAATAAAAACTTTTCGAAAAGAATAACATCAATAAATAAAAAATACAACATTCAAACTTCGAAGGCGGAAAGAACGGCGCCAGATAGAAGCGAGGCCAACCATCAAGGTCCTACACCGGGCCTTACAATAAACTATTATCAACTTTATTCATCTGTGATACGGTCTTTAACTGCGGGTGCGAATAGGCAAGACAATACATTAGGTGTTTTAATGCAGGCATTTTTCAGTAATAGGTAGAGATCAAGGCTGCCAGTACTTATGGTCGCGGTTTGAGGCGCTTTTGAGAGTCGTTCGATGTAAAAATGGAAAAAATATTTTTAATGCTTTTATTTTAAAGGTTTTCTTTGGACTAGGTACTATAAATAGCCTGTTTTGTTATTGCTATGTATCTCTAGAGGCTTGTATATGTAAAAAATACATAGGTATTTCACTGGGCTTATTTTGTGTACATACCTACTTACCTACCTATTTCATTTTGTTATCTACCTATTACTTTTTCTGTTTATTATCCTTGTTGGAATAGTGTATATTGAGTTTTGATTAATAATTGCCTTGCTACTTTTTATTGCTTACATTTATCACCAATGAAAATCATCTCCTTACCTATATAAAAATTTACACAAATCCAAATGATGACAAAACTTTGGCCTAATTAAATTAAAAAGGCAATATAAACAAACGTAAGTGGGTCATGGATCCCCGAAACTGTTTCTCATTACTACCAAATTAATGTGTGAATGAATAGGCTGGCAACATTGACAAATGACGGTAATAGCGAACAAATCGGGTGCGAGAGAGACAGATGTAGTTCACAATGCTTCGCCCTTGTAACTATCGCTGCAATTTATTACGTGGCGTTTTGCGTCATTTTTTTGGGTCGCAAGTTGACTAAAGACATGTTGCCTCTTTATTTGGGACCCGCTTCCTAATAGCTGTGGTGAACTGCGCGTAGATTAAGGTTACCTATAAGCAGATGACATACCTACCTATTTGATAAAAATATTATAATGTAGTTTAGGTGTTTTTTTTTAATATGTTTTTTTTTTATTTTGTTTATAATATGCCACTATGTAATGTAGAGTCAAAATGCAAAAGATAAGTACTTATTTATTTCAATATTAAAAGATTCCAAATATAGTATGATCCCTGATTGTACCAAATACTTGTAGAATTAACATAAGTTTAAATTTCTTTACCACCTACAATCATGTAGCCATAATGAAATTAGGTAATAATTTTTGTCATTAATTTTATTCACATAGTACGCTTTTGTGACTTTATTAACTTTATTTGATTGCTTTTATTATTATTTACTGTTCTCGTTCATATTATTTTATTACGGATATATTGTTATTATTTTTTTTGTATAATTTTCGACACAATGTAAAAATTGTTCAGAAATAAATAAACTTGAAACTTGATCTCACAAGAAGATAAAAGTCGACACCTTACAAACCCGCGATAAAATAAAATAATTTATCAGTCGACTACAATTTGGCATTAGGAAGTCTAGGTATGGGGCACTATCTAACTAGGCCAAGGTTACTGGACCCGCGAACCAACGGATCTTGACCTCTGATGGAGCATCACTTGCCCCTACACGGCCGTGAACATATGGCTCGCGGGGGGAGGGGAAGGTCGTGGTAATGTGGACACGAGGATTGCCGAAACTTACCGAAGGTTGCCGAGCGAGATAAAGATTCGCGCGCTTGTGAATCGGGTGCGTTTTGGTAAGTTTCAGTCTACGTTCACCTGTCAGAAATAGAAATTGTCGACCGATGATATGTCTAGAGTAGCACTTGTTTATAGACCTACCGATGTCGGATAAATTGCAGGTTGGCATTTCAGTTTTCGCTTGGAAAATATTGTATTATTAGCAACTGCGGCGAAACAAAATAGAAGGCGATGTCTTTTCTACAAAAAAAAATCCTGTACGTTATGGGTTGCTAAAGAGACCGCGAGTCCATGTATTGTAAATTTTCTACTTCCAAATCAGATAAAATTTTATTGACAGGTAGGAATTTGATTTTTGTTTGTTTTGTAGCACTATTGTGGGTCCACTAATGCACTACTTTTATAACACGCACTGATATTTATTGTTAATATTTTTTTTTCATTAATTATTTTAAGGAGCACACAGTCGTTAGTATAGTTCTTAGCAGAGGTGCATAAAATTGCCATTGTAAAATATTAGTAAAAAATAAAATTGTTGGGTTGTCAACATTGGTTAAGTAAGCAAAACAGAGAAATTGTAAAAACTTCAGGATGATTAGAAATCACCACCCGGGTTTCTTTTTACCATTTTGGTACAGAAACCTAAAAAGAAAGAGAGGGGATTCTTGGGCATATGTTTGTTTCAACATGTTTATTTGTAACAAAAGCATTTGTACAGACATACAAAAAAAATCTAAATACACAATACCAAATATCAACCTTTTTTAAAAGACGTCGAAAATACTTAGTTTTATACTACGCCATAAATAACAACCCTTCCTTATTCAATAAAGACTAATATAAACAAAAAATCACGTCTTTTTAACGAAATAAAATATGGTTCAATAATGCCTTATTCCAAGCCAAAAAAAGAAAGTTGCCGGCCTTTTTTATGCTGGTCATTTCACCATCGCATTGTTTTACAGCTTTATGATGGTGACTTCTGGTGACCATAAATATGCCCATTACCATTAACCCTTTAACGGCATGTTGACAGAGTGACATTAGGTAGATAAAAAAGTTTCAGTCATCTGTTTCTGACCTTTATACAGTTAAATCTTTGACACAAAGAAGCTTAATTTTAACTCGTCTTAAGAGTAAAGCTTACAGTAATTGACTTGAGCTTAATTAAAAGTAAAAGCTTATTAGTATAAAGATTGCATTTTAACATTAATTGCAAGAAATCTAATGCGAAAATGAGTACCTATATCTAAATATATAAAAGGAGAAACTGACTGACTGACATATCAACGCACAGTCTAAACGGCTAAACGTAGGCACTTGAAACTTGGAAGGGACATAGCTTAGGTACCGTAGAGGTGCACTAAGAAAGGAATTCCCGAAATTCCCACGGGAACGGGAATTAGCGGGAAAAATCCTACTACGCGGACGAAGTCGCGGGCAAAAGCTAGTGAGAGTATAATTTTGTAATTATCGTATGTTTTTGAAGTAGTGTAGGCATAATAGTTTTTTTTTAATAGAGGATGGAGAAACTAGCTGAAAATCCTTTGAAAACTATGCCTTTGCTCTAAAATACGTCAAATAGACATGATATTACATTGTTTGCGCGGTTATTATCATAATTAAAACACATAATAACAGGTTCTTACCGCGTTTAAAGCAAGGATATGAGACTCTCGATATTTCGACACTGATATCGGGAGTCTCATATCCCTGCTTTAAACGCGGTAAGAACCCGTTATTATGTGTTTAAATAAGACATGATATTATTTTTATAGTGTGTGTAAATGGCATATAAAACAGTTTTTTTTTACCTCGTTGGTACTTATTAGGGTATTAGAATAAATAGCGGCGACTTGTGATAGATAAAACTACGATTAAATTACAATTGTAATAATTATCACAGACAACATCGATACTTGTATACCAACTAGTAATAAATAAGTAGGTAGTTACGATAACATAGTGGATTAACTGCAATTAGAAATATTTCGATGGAAACACACATGTGTAGAGCCATTCTCAATCAGTAAATAAATTTGTGATATATTTTATGTTTACGCCAACTTACACACAGTGGTGACGAAGAGAAAAATATTTTTTTTTTGCAATTGTCTACTTGACAGTTATAACAATAAAAATGAAATATGTCGGATATGGTAGTTTATCATCTAACGATAATTATCCAATAGTTTTTTTATTAAGATCATTTTAAATTATTTTATTTTTACAAAATAAGAATGCGTTTTATTTATATGTGTATTAGAAGATTCGAAACACGGCTTCGTGTGACGTCACATTTCACAAATAATATCTGTCAGTTTCAAGTTATATTTTTTGTTCCTTTGTTGAAATGTGACGTCATTGAGCGAAATGTCACGTGACCAAACGTTTTCGCGCGAAATGTAATATAATAGGCTAGATCCCAATAGTCAAATGAGGTACTTTTTACTAAACGTCAAAACACAAAATTACTATGGAATTTGTATGAAAAAGCTGTGGCGTCATAGAAAATGTGATAAAATGTCGGACTTATTATTACATTTTTCTTGATTAAAAGTCATTAAGTCAGTAAGTTAAATAGAAGAAATAAAATGTTTTTTGTTAGTTCTAGATTAGTCTTTATTATCAGAATTAATCAGAATTTCATAGTTTATCTTGGTAACGACCCAATTGAAGAAAAGTATGATGATTTTTTCTATTATTTAAAGCTTTTTCAAGGAAATACAATATTTTAAGAGGTATAAAATTTTAATAAGCGTTTATAATTTTTAAAATACTTCTCCATACTGTCAAGTAGCCAATTCGCATGTTATAAATAAATAAATAAATAATAATGACCAAAAATTTATTTCTCGGGTTTCCGGATTTAATTCGATCTGGGGGCCTCCGGATCGTGAGCCCAACTGAACATAATTTCGCATTACACGCCAGAAACAGTTCTATTTATTTGAATCTACATTATGTAGCAAGTTCCGACCTTGATGATGCCCCCAATACTACGTGCTAGATTCGGGAGACGATTTATGTCATCAGACTGTAAATTGCCGGGTATTGGGGGCAGATGACGATGAGAGGCAAGGAATATAGCGAATTAAAACCTTTATTACAATGAAGTTGTATAAGAAATATTATGATAATGGAATACATAATATAGGGTGTTAGTGAAATCGTCCTCGTCGTATAGGGTGTTAGGAGCTCGGTGGCGCAGCGGTAAACGCGCTCGGTCTGCGATTGTTGAAGTTAAGCAACTTTCGCAAAGGCCGGTTATAGGATGGCTGACCACAAAAAAAGTTCATCTCGAGCTCCTCCGTGCTTCGGAAGGCACGTTAAGCCGTTGGTCCCGGCTGCATTAGCAGTCGTTAATAACCACCAATCCGCACTGGGCCCGCGTGGTGGTTTAAGGCCCGATCTCCCTATCCATCCATAGGGAAGGCCCGTGCCCCAGCAGTGGGGACTTTAATCGGCTGGTGATGATGATGAGTGACATCGTAACGAATACTGAGGGGGATGATTCAGACCATAATTCTGAGTTGATATCAAGTGGATTTTCCTGTCGGAAAATTCATGAGAATTTTTGTGTTTTTTTAATGAAAAATGGCTTATAGTCTAATCGAGATGTAGTCATATAGCTTCTAACCTGTAGAACATAAGATAACCTCACGACTATATCCCAATTGGGGTAGTCGGAGGTACCTCCATCGCTGTAGCAACTATAAATAAAGTCAAAAGTGAGTCAATGAATCGAATTACGAACTTGTTGTCCAATAGTCCAAGGTACCTCACTAATTAATTAATATGTTTAAGAGCAACTGATAACAGATAGTCACGTGTAAACCCACGCATCAGTTCAAAACAACTCAGATCTATGTAGGCTAATCTATTTCTATTTGAACCTGTTGTCCCACAGCTGGGACACGTCCTCTTAATCTTTTCACTTCCGCGGTTATCAGCTAGCTATCTTCTTCTATCGTGTGGGTTGTAAAGTGGAGTACCAACCTCATCAACCCTGGTGTCAAGGCTACCATTGAGCCGCCAAAGACCCCTGACATGGCTAGAAAGGCTAGCTATAAAAGCTTGTAATTCCGCTATAAAAAAAAATACCTCTGTCACTGGTGATAGACACAACATTATCCTAAATTTAGTTTAACTGTTCTTAAATTAGTGTTGTCCTTCAGTAGCATTAAGCGCAAGAGAGAGATAAAGCTAGTTTTAATCCTGTCAAATTAAGTTAAAATGAAGTCCCCGAATCGACACTACCCCGATAGGCTACGATTTTTTTGACGTGACTTGTATATTTGCCGCAAATGGCATTAACTATTTGGCCGGACAAATGGGGACCGCTGACGGCTCACATGTCTATGTATTGTATTCAAAAACATAATATCAACATACCGCTTTAAACTTTCATCTTATTTCAAAATGAAGCACAAAATAGGTCAGTATTTTTTCCAGTTCCATACCGAACTACTTTTAACTCTTTCTTGTACTTATCGTAAGTAAAGGACAGCACTATTTCAAAATAGTCAAACTAAGTTTTATCCGCCAGAATCAGAAAGATTTTTTTTTACATTGACTATACAAATAAATGGCGCGTGGATTCGCAAATACAACTACAGATACACATTATACAACATTTATACGTACTTAGTTATCTTCGCTTTTTTCGCTCGCATCCGCGCCTGCGCCGAACTGTGTCAAGGAGACGCGCGATTGGTGAAAAATTCGCGGACCTTGCGCGGGCGCTCGGTCGAAATAGTTAGAATTAGGACTGTCCGATGTTTATTTTATTAAAGTTGCGATTTATAGATTAGCGTAAATTTTCAGGTCACGAACGCTTTCTTTGATACTGTTTTGAGGATAATTTTAGCTGAGAGTAGAATTTTATGATTCATTCTCGATTGAGTAGAGTTTCTCTACATACCTACCTAGTCGTAAGTAGGTATTTACGTAATATGTATCTATTTATGTGCAGGCAGAGCGATGAAAATAAAAAGGCAATTTATTTAAATGATAGTACCTACGTAGTGGTAGAACACTGCAAGCCTGATTGTCCAAAAAGTAAGATGATTATTGAGGGGAGGCCTGTGCCCAGCAGTGGGACGTGTATAGGCTGTTTATGTATGTATGTATGATAGTACCTAACTCCAGCAGGGCAATACATTAGGCCGGGAAAAAATACTACTCTTACTATCCCTAACGGAGTGAACAGAGCTAGAAATAAAACAGAAGACTTACAATGTCAACCACTGTTTTTCTTTGTTGAATAGATCTGACGTTTTGACAATCAGTATTTTTTTTGTTTTCTAGGTAGGTAAGTTTAAATCTAAACACCTCGCAAGTTTATGTTTCGTGATGAAATGAAAAATATATAAAAACGAGTAAGTAAAAAAATGACATTTTTCAATAGGTATCATTATTCCAAATTCAAATTTAAAAAGTTAAACTTGTGTTTTGTTGAAAAAAAAATCGAAAGAGTTTTGATTTTTTTGAGGAGAATCATATTTCGATATTTAAACCATTAATCTATCGTATAAAAAGCGATACCTATTAAGATATCAGTTGAGTTCAAATTTGCAAAGTTCATAGTCTACTTTCTCAGATAAGGCGTTCAAAAAACGTTAAAAAAGAGTGATTGTTCATTTGGGGTCGACGGCCGGAGCAATCGACAGCTAAGTAAATAAATGTATTGTAATATATTTAGTTACTTTTAATGACGTTGCTATGCCATAGACGAACTAAAGATACAAAGAACTGGCGTATTCTGAATTCGACTTTACGAGTTTGAATTGGGTAGATTCCTAGGACAAAGATAAATTATGAAATTTTCATTACTAAATAAAGACAGATCTAAAGGTTTTTGTCACCTTTAGATCGTTTTCTTTTTTTTATTTAACTTATTTATGAATTTACATAAAGAAAAATGTAATAACGCACATTTTGTCATGTTTTTCTATTACGTCTCAGGTTGCTTTTTCATACAAGTTCCATAGTCATTTCGTGTTTTAACGTTTAGTAAAAAGTAACTGATTTAACTAGTTGTAAATTACCCTATTTATGTTTGAATAGATACTTGATATCAATATACAATTAAAAAATACTCATTTTTTCCGGTTTTATAAAATAAACGTCTTATATGCGCCGGCGCACGTGCCTGTCGTATCCTCTCGTTACACGTGTGAATGCAGTCATAATAATGTCATACGTAACTCGACGTAACACAACGATATGCCCTTATGATTCTGTAACCAGCCCGTGAAAGGTAGTCATTAGGGTTACCAGCGTCTATAGTTTTGTGGACAGAACGTTTGGCGACCTAGGGTGGTTTTAATGAACGAATCTCAGCTTCGAGACTCATGTCATGTCAATGTGAAAGTTCTTATATAAAGACAGGGACTAGAGGATGATCTTGAGGGCCGTCTCAGCTGAGATAAGTTTATTAATACCACCCCTAGGGTCCCTAGGTTGGATGCCTTGAGCCTTAGACAAGTTGCAAACTAGTACAAAAAGAACAGTGTGATTAAACAACAGAACAGAACAGAACAGAACAGTGAACAGTGTTTGTATTGGATTGACATAAGGTAAGATGACAATTCCATATATTTTATTAAATTAAGAATAAGAATAAAATAAATTTATTGCCAGTAACCGTAACTGTTTGCAACTTGGCTAAGGCCCAAGGCATCCAACCTAGGTACTTTAGGTCGTGTTCCGAACGCTACACACTAAAGATTACTTTGGTCAGGACATTTCACATCGTAGTCTGAATCACCTGATTGTCAGAAATAAATTCTATCCATTCCATACTTCGAAAGACATTGTCTGCCTTCCTGTTCTTCCTTCTTGTCTGCCCCGTCCTCAGTCGGTTTTAAACATAAGCAGTTGAAAGCGTTCTATGTTTTTATTCATTCTCAGGGCAACATAAATAGAAGCCATATATATTCCAAACTTAATACTAATACTATAAAGTTTAAAATTAAAATGACAAACGCATACGCTTTCTCAGACGCAAGAATCTAACCTTTCCAAACCCATCGATGCCAAACGGCCTTGCAATGATTCAAGTAAAGTACCTATAACTTAAAACCCGTTTGTCCAAAACAAGTGTGAGTAAAAAAAGTAAACACTACTAGACACTGGCCGGCTACGTAATCCGAGTGACTTCCACGTTTGAAATTGGACTTTCACTTTCAGCCGGAGCAGCGAGAGATACACACTCTCTGACTTTAAGAAACAAATATGTTTACTTTTTACCGTTTCGAAGTGTGTCAGGATCGAAGCAAATGGAATTCTATAGTCTTTGCTTACCCCGGTGGGAAATAGGCGTGAGTTTATGTATGTGTATGTTTACCGACTTCAAAAAAGAAGAAGGTTCTCAATTCGACCGTATATTTTGTCCCTTCATTACGATGTCACTAACATTCTGTATATTAAAGTAATATTTAAAATATGCATGGAAGACTAAAAATACTCTACATTATCACCAACACGATCTAAGTTCTTTCTTCTTCGAGTCGACTGATGGAAAATGTTCATACAATCGGCACCTTTAGAGGTGTATAAATGCATATAAAAAACATAGCCAAAAACACGCTTCACCGAGCTTTCTGTTAAAACAAGCCGTTTGGGAAACAAGCTGGTGTTCCTTATCCTAAAATATTCTTGAGAGTTACAATTGATTTACCTATTAAACAAAATAAAAGAAAAGAGATCATAGAAAGAAAGTTACAAATGTAAAAAAAAACAGTTTAATACTTTTTATCAGAAACAGACTGGCTTGGCAACACGCCTGTAATATTGCCTGTAGTCGTGTAATCTTAAATTAAATGTTAATTGTTCTAAAAACCTTTGACCTTAAACTGATTAGGTCTTTCACCCGACATGTCAATCAAACTTCAGAATGATACCAGCGCGTTATGAGTGGTTCCTAGCTTCTTGTAAAGGTCTTATGTTAGTGACATCGTAACAAATACTGAGGGAGATGTTTCAGATCATGAATCTGAGTTGATATCAAATCCACTTGAAATTAACTAAGAATCATGGTCTAAATCGCTTCTTAAAGTTTTCGTTACGATGTCGCTAACAGCCTGCATATTAAAGTATTGTTGTTATAATTACAATGGCATTACTTTTTGTGAGAGTAAATAAAGATTTTTATTATTATTTTTTATTATTATAAAGTACTTAATATTTAAAATATACATAGAAGGCCAAAAAGACTCTACATATTATTATATCACCAACACGATCTAAGCTGTTCCTTCTTTGAGTCGACCGACGGAAAATGTTCATACAATTGACTCAAATTCATACAAGAACCAAACCATTCAAAATCTCTCATGAATCAAACCATACACATTTAATCTGAATGCAATTTGTAACGACTTTTGATTTTGATTCGATGAATCACTTTTAGAAAACCGTTGGATATTTACTTAACATAGTTAATATACATATCATCGCGCCTGTATCCCCGAAGGGGTAGGCAGAGGTGTGTAGTACACGGTACATTATGTTTAAGTCCCACGTAGTGGGGGGCGAACCTTATCGCCATAACCCGGGCACAAATCCTGAAAATCACGTAGAATCAATCAAACACACCTAAGCCTTTTAAAATCAGATGAAAGGAATACGAATTTCAGCGAATTCATAATCATCACAATTCCAAAAAAAGAAACAAAAACAATGCAATTCCAATTTCGAATTACAATTCGCTATTACATCTCTCTCTCATTATTTAAGAGCTGCGCTCTTGTCCGGGAGTAATCGCCTCCATTACTCCATAGATAGGGCGTGTAGAACGGTGGTTGGCCCAATCGCCTTCGTTCCGCAGCACACCGATTTCTCAATCGGTGATGTTCTAGCTAGAACCCTACTAGAATCCATTTCCTCGGCCTCCAACCAGTACTGCTATCGCTGCTGCCCGGCATCAGGGGTGCGCTTTTGAAGTAGCGGCGCCTACTCGCTACGTCACAAGATCGTCATAGTCACTACTTAGGTTCTAACCTAAGTAGCATTTGATAGATTAGCCCGTCCCAATACTATTACATCGTCTGAAGATTAATCACAATGTGGCCGAATGTAGAGCATATTTACCGTAAACCCTGAACCGAAACCTATTTTACGTAGACCCCTTCATCTCGTGGAAGAACGCTTTAAAAAAAAAACATATTTTAACTCCGATTAATCCCAATTATCACTACCTGTCGTTTGGAGACATACCACAAATTACTTTGTGATCTCTAGTTTGGCTAGGACAGGCTGATCACCTGATTGTCCGAAAGTAAAATGATCTGTGCTTCGGAAGGCACGTTAAGCTGTTTGTCCCAGTTACTACTTACTGATGTAAATAGTCGTTACATGAGCCATGTCAGGGCCCTTTGGCGGGTCAATAGTAACCCTGACACCAGGGTTGATGAGGTTGGTAATCCACCTCACAACCCACACGATAGAAGAGGGTACCGTGTCAAAATTATAATTAAACATTTTCAGTTGCAAGCTGAAGTATATAATCCCAACATGTCATCTGACATATCAGACGGTGTGTAGAGTTATTTAAAGTGCGTGGCGCGTGCGCAGCCAGGGAGGAAACACATAATTATACTTAGCTGTGATTTAGAAACATTAACGATCTATCAACGATATACTACCTATAGTAAACATTTAATGTGATAATTATTTATTATTTATTCATATTTTATTTTGGTTGAATAAGAACCCTGACATTCACCATAAAAGAAGATTTATGATCCAAACATGAATTCGAAAACAAATTTAGGCCCGTGAAGGGATTCAAACCTGCGACTTCACAGAGAGAGTCAAGCGTTTGTCGAACTGAGCTACGACGGCTCTTAATTATCATTAAACAATAAGCTTTCTTAATTTTAATACTTTTTTTTAATAATTTTATTTACTTTGAAACGATGTAACTTTATTTCTCTTTTTCTTTAAAATTTCCGATGTGAGCATAATTAAACAAATATTTAAAAAATATACTTCAAATAGGATATATATAAGGACGGCAAATGAAGTATGTAACTATACAATAATTGAGTAAAATGGATTTTCCATAGTCTAATTTCCTTAATAAGTATTATTTGTGTTTCAGCGCGATTCCATTCTTGAAACAATGAATGCGGACAATTGTTACAATAAAAAGATATCTATTTTTATAATAAATACTTATTATGTATTAGTCGGTATTTTTTAGAGAATGTAAAAATAAGAATGAAAATGATTGAGAATGTAAGAATTTTTTATAACTTTATATCTTTTATATTTTTTAGAATTTTATATCTTTTATAATGAAAAAATAAATAAAATAAATAAATAATAAATATATTCTTTTTTGATTGATTACTTATATATTCTAACTATATTATTATAATATCTAATATATTTTTAATATGATTTAAGTGTAATAAAGACTTTTTTGTATTGTATTTTTTTTCGAGTTATGATTTTTAAGTTACTTTTCACCTAAGACACGACCATCACTTTTCACCAGAGTCTAAAAACCAAACTATGTTGTTTTCCCCAAACATGTTTTTTACTTCTATTTTAAGCCCCTTGAACATAAAACGAAAAAAAATGTACATAAAAAGCTTCCTTCTATAATGAAAGGATTTTTGTAAGTAGGAACTTTACGATAGAGTAATTACACGCAAGCCATCACATCAAATCTTCTCAGTAATACACTGTGGTCCGAGGTCCAAAACACATAGCAACATGATGAAATGATTAGTTTTTTTATACATGATAAATGTAGGTGTGGTATTCTTCACTGTTCTGTTACAATCATTAGCCAGTGAAAGCAAAACTATATACGTATAACACGAGATTTGATCGTTTATTTCTATCACTGTCGAACAAAAGCCGTAACATGTTCGTTAGCAATCATCAAAATGGCTTGTTAAACTGATTTTATGAATTCAAAATAATTTTACGATACTCTACTTATACGATACGGTTCACCACCTATCGCGTTGGTCACAAAAACTTCGGTGAGTACTTAGTTCGTTTCGTGATGGATGTACAATCAAAGAGCAAAAGTTCAGTCACTGAGCCCAGCGAAGCGACGAAATCGGAGATCCGTAGATAGGATAGGCAAGCATTTGACCACAATTTCACGTGATCATCTTACTTTGGGCTGGTGTCAGGGTTATGATTGAGCCGCCAAAGGCCCCTCACATGGCTCATGTAACGATTACTCACTTACATCAGCAAGTAGTAACCGGGACCAACGGCTTAACGTGCCTTCCGAAGCACGGTTCATCTTACTTTCGGACAATCAGGTGATCAGCCTGTAACCAAACTAGGGATCACAAAGTGATGTTTGTGATATGTCTCCACCGGGATTCGAACCTGGGACCTCCGGATCGTGAGCCCAACGCTCAACAGTGCAAACCACTGGACCAAGGAGGCCGTTGCTTACTCCGGTGGGAAATAGGCGTGAGTTTATATGTATATGTATCATCATCATCAGCCCATTAACGTCCCTACTGCTGGGGCACGGACCTTCCCTATGGATGGATAGGGAGATCGGGCCTTAAACCATCACGCGGGACCAGTGCGGATTGATGGTTATTAACGACTGCTAATGCAGCCGGGACCAACGGCTTAACGTGCCTTCCGAAGCACGGGGGAGCTCGAGATGAAATCTTTTTTTTTGTAGTCACCCATCCTATGACCGGCCTTTGCGAAATTTGCATAAGTTCAACAATCGCAGACCGAGCGAGTTTACCGCTGCGCCACCGAGCTCCTCAATCATCATGTATATGTATAACATTTATTTTACAGTACTATAGGTACAAATAAAATCTAGATTGTAATGTTGATAAAGGCAAGGTCACAGATACGATAACTGTACCTATCATATTGTATAGATTCCGTGATTTATACTTGTAATTTAATGTAATGGAGAACGTAACACGAGTTTCAAACAGCCTCTTAAAAACTTTAATATGTACCTTTTTAATCTATATCTCGGACATTTTAGAACTTAGATGAGGAGCTCGGTGGCGCAGCGGTAAACGCGCTCGGTCTGCGATTGTTGAAGTTAAGCAACTTTCGCAAAGGCCGGTCATAGGATGGGTGACCACAAAAAAAAAGTTTTCATCTCGAGCTCTTCCGTGCTTCGGAAGGCACGTTAAGCCGTTGGTCCCGGCTGCATTAGCAGTCGTTAATAACCACCAATCCGCACTGGGCCCGCGTGGTGGTTTAAGGCCCGATCTCCCTATCCATCCTTAGGGAAGGCCCGTGCCCCAGCAGTGGGGACGTTAATGGGCTGGTGATGATGATGATGCTACTTAGAAAGCAGGAACCAGTATTAGGATGATGAGAACTTAGGTCACATACGTAAGTTCTTTTAGTGATAAGATAGGCAAGGGTAAGTTTATTTGTGTACCTAATACCTATATATTTTTCTTTTAATACATAAACTCACGCCTATTTCCCACCGGATTAGGCAGCCTATGGAACAGCATTTGCTTCGATCCTGACACACTTCTCTTGCTTCCTCCACATTCATCAATCGTTTCATACACGCACGCTGGTTCAGAGTAGCTCGTACAAAATCTTTTCCTTTATTTTTTTGCATTCACACGTATAACCATCCATCTCCCTAGCGTTATCCCGATTTTCAGAGGGTCCGCTTACCTAACCTGAAGACTTGACTGGTATGGTTTTTACGGAAGCGACTGTGTCTGACCTTCCAACCCGTGAAGGGAAAACCAGCCCAATACAGGTTAGGTCACATACCTCTGAAAATGAATTTGTCGGGAATATGGGTCTCCTCACGATGTTTTCCTTCACCGCTGAGCACGTGATAATGATTTATGATCCAAATATGAATTCTAAAAACAAATTCGACAATCATTGGTTTAGGCTTATGCTGGATTCGAACCTGGAAAGGAAAGGGAAAACTAGCCCGATGCAGGTTAGGTTACATCTTCGAAACGCATTTCTTGAGAATAACCAAATTTTAATAAGTAGAAGAATAGTTTATTTCAATTTATAATGAATTATGGCATCGACAGCGACTTCCCGAAAGGCGATTCCCGCCACGGCGAATGGCTTGATGTTGTACAGTTCAAAAAACTATGAGGGTCTATCTAGGATACTTTCCTTAAAAACAATATAGATAGCGCTGTAAAGATTTTCCTTCGTTTAACCTTCTAGTTTCAACGGAAAACAGACATATTCATCTTTTATTTTTGTTTTTTAGGTATAAAATGATGACTTTTTCGTTACACCCAGGCACAACTACAGAAAAGAGAGAGTAGTATCGTATAGAGTATTTATTATATTAACTTTTTTTTTTTTACTTTAGTTTTACTTTTAAGTATTTATTTTTGTTGCACCATCCCGCATCCAAGTGGTTTGTAAATGTTTGTTTCGTTTTGGTGGTTGCCTGGAAGAAATTGCTCTAGAGCAATAAGGCCGCCCAAATTGTACTGTATTCATGTGTTATGTCTGATTGTTGAAATTTAGTTCTGTGCAATAAACTACATCTCCCACACTACATCTGATCAAAATAAATAGAAGCAAAATGTTTTTCCTGCATTTTCCAGATGAATGCTATCTAAATCCACATATCGCTGCGGAATTGTCATCTACATAATGTCCCACTTCAAGGTCACGTTCTAATAACAAACACTTCGTTTGACATATTAGTCATCGCGGCCTATTTAGGCAACTCATTGACTACCCTGCAAGTGTGGAAAGGCGTTAAGTTGAGTAGGAGTCGGTTATTCGGCATCACGTGTGAAGCAAATCATGTATCGTCGTCTTATAGTGCGCTTGAGTGGTGAAAACCGACAAAATTTTTCAATGTGATTTTTGTTAATAAAACCAGTAGACAAGCTAGTGAGCCGTGGTAGCCCAGTTTGTAGAATGCTTGTCTCTCACTTTGAGGTCGCAGGTTCGAATCCAGCACAAGCCTAAACCAATGATAGGCGAATTTGTTTTCGAATTTATGTTTGGATCATAAATGATTATCACGTGAGCGGTGAAGGAAAACGACGTGAAGAAACCCACATTCCCGAGAAATGCATTTTCGGAGGTATGTGACCTAACCTGTATTGGGCTAGTTTTCCCATCGCAGGTTGGAAGGTCAGACAGGCAGTTGCTTCTGTAAAAAACCGGACCTGTCAATTCTTCAGGTTATGTAAGCGGACCCTGTGAAAAAAAGGGATAATGCTAGGGAAATGATGACAGTAGACAAACTAATTTTGATCCAGGTACAAAAATAGTGGCTTATGTTCTTGAGTTGAAATTAATTGAAAGAAATCGAGGTTTTATTGATGATAATGACATCCGAATATGACTTTTCAAAGAGGTGCTTACGTGGGTTTCACTATGAAAATGCGAAATTAATTTTAATGACAGTGAAAGAAGCATAATTTATGCGTCAGAATCGTAATAGGTTAAATTCCGTAGTATCTGTCTACCCCAATGGTAAACAGGCTTGATCGTAGTTGCTTATAAATATTAGATGGTTTAACAAGTAAGTGGGAGAAAAGATATCCTTTATCCCGCTTTCACAATATGTAGGTAGGACCAGCTATTTTGACAATTTGAAACTGTCCCTGCAATATTATTAGACAATTTGACTTCAAAACTATAATGTGACCTTGAGTTGAAGACAAGGTCAAGGACCAACATTGGTAAAATTTCTAAAATTCATTTGTATTCGCACAGCCCATTGTTTAACTTTCAAAAAAAGTATACATTTCATATTACTTAAATCATATATTTTTTTGATAATATTATTTATCATTATTACCAATAACTAGAGTGTTATTGTATGGTACTATTCCTACTCATAACTTTCTCTAATCCCTATTTTATTATTTTATTTAATTCGAAATAAAATTATTTTATTAACGCTATTTCTGAAGGTTTTTAATATTTATTATTCAATAAGTAATTGAGTGATTAATAATTATTGACAACTAAATGAAAATAAAATTAATTGCGTCTTTTATTTTATTTATTTTTAATAAATAAGTTAATATTTCAACCAAGATTTTAATTCTTTAGCCAACCGTACACTAAGTAATGCAGTGAAAGTGAAAGACTCTCACTTTATAACTTTAGAGATATTAAACAGAACGTTACTTTATATAAAACATTACATTTTATTAATTACGTAATTTTTATTAGTATTATGTGATAATAGATACAATTTTGAATAAAAAAGTTGTAAATAGGTATATTCTGTCGAAAACAGTAACGCGTTTATGTCTTTTCTATGGACAGGTTAAATTTTACGTTGCTCTGTTCAGACTAACTTTCTTTTAAGTGCTTACGAAAAATGAGAATTGATCTTTTTTTAAACATTTTTAGTACCTATGAAGAAACGTTTTTATTTTAAATTTAGTGCAATTCATATGTTCGTTTTAAAACTGGTAAATAGACTTTAGAATTAGGTATTGTATCTATACAATAACTAAAGATATCAAAACCGATTTTCAATTTACGATAAAAAAACGATACATTTATCTGTTTGTATTTTTAAAACGGCTTAAAACCGGCAAATCCATGCCCAAAACCAACCTAAAATAAATTAAAAAGTAAAATTCAAAACTCACCGATTCCAAAACGCAATCCAAATCCAAAAATCCACACACACTCAGTTTAGAAATATTCCAATGTAATATTTGTTATTTGTATTGTACACAAAACACTTATGTCACTTAACACGAAAGTCACACTTTGTGTCTGCGCGCACGTCCGCTCGCTCCGGCCGCGCTAGAGTCACTGAATGGTCAGTGAACTGAGCGCGTTCCCGCCGCCGCGTATTTTTATTATATTATCATTGTTAAACCCTGAAATAGGGGTTCTCGTAATTAGGTCATATACTTTGTCTTTAGATATTTTTTTTATATATTGAATATCCATTTTAGGACTTTGGGACAATAAATATTAGGAGTAGCGGCTGCGAGTTGTCTTGTTAATTGTGACACTGCCTACCCCGGTAGTAATATCGAGGCGTCAGCTTATGTGTAAAGCATGTAATGTAGGTACGGTCACGAGCATTAATATGTATACACTTTGGTACCATGTCACATTAACTTTTTTGACAAATTGAACTGTAAATCTCACTAAATTTCCAATATGTTAGTGCGACAGAGTTCTAAAGTGGGTACATTATATTGCTCATGAATGTACCTACGTAAGTTGATGTTTATGTATTTAATGAGAAATGCTTGCGCTAAATGCCTATGAGACTTACCTACATTTGTATTTAACGTTACACCTCTTGCCTTGCAATGGGTGGGTGTAGGTCTGGCTAGCCCCATTGGGGATATAGTCGTGAGCATATTTTTTTTAACATCACCGTTACTAGAATATTACCCTACCTACTGGCTTCAATCACCTGATTGTCCGGACAAAGTAAGATAATTCAACAATACGACAAGGTAAGTAGTAAGTCCAAACAACTGCTCCAACCCGCAGTGGAGCAGCGTGGTGCTTCATGATTGAGGGAAGGCTTGTGCCCAGCAGTGGTACAGTCATGAGCAATATAATGTACCCACTTTAAGACTTTGTCGCACTAACATGTTTGGCATTTAGCGAGACTTACAGTTCAATTTTTCAAAAAAGTTAATGTGACATGGTACCAAAGTGTATACATATTAATGCTCGTGACATTATTGCGCTCTTTTATTGGCACAAATGTCAAATTGCAGTATTACTCTTTAGACGAATTGGGTAGTTTCCTAGGTCAAAGATAAATTATAAAATTCTGATTACTAAATAAAGAAAAATCTAAAGGTGACAAAAAATAACGTTTTCTTTTTTATTTTGCTTATTTATAAATTTTAAAAAGAAAAATGTAATAATAAGTGTGACATTTTGTCACGTTTTTCTATGACGGCACAGGTTGCTTTTTCACACAAATTCCACAGTCATTTCGTGTTTTGACGTTTAGTTAAAAGTACCTGATTTGACTAGTTGGAAACTAGCCTATTGCATCAATGGAAAGAAGTACTGTATAGTTATAACTACCCACATTGTTCACTGAGTCTATGACTTCTAGCTGAATATCGTCTCTGTCGCCTGAACAAAAAAAACATATAGGATTGTTTGGAAGAAATAGTGATCGGCACATAATGTGCCGCACATTGTTAATACCCGGAATAAAAATAAAACTTACTTTGCATGTCAATCGATTGCATAAAATCACTAAATCTTTCAAGGGGCAATGTATACGTTTATACAATAAGATTCCCATTGATATTTCGAATTTAGCTTTAAACAGTTTTAAGACAGTAATTAAACAGAAACTTTGTAAAAAAGATTATTATAAGGTTAGTGATTATTTATTCCAGCTTACGACATCGTATCAACAGTGGCTGCAAGTTGTCTTTGATTGCTTGTGGCTCTGCCCACCCCATTAGGGATTACGGGCGTGAGTTTATGTATGTATGTATGTAGTGATTATTTAGAAGATATGAATGCATGGATTAACTGTCTGAGAACTGATATTAGGCAGCCAAATTACTCTTCTTCTTATCGTGTGGGTTGTGAGGTGGAAAACCAGCCTCATCAACCCTGGTGTCAGGGTATCATTTTGCTAATAGCCAAATTACTAAATTGTATAACAATATTTTATCTCGTAAGAACGTCTAGCCGAAGTTTTTCTCGCAACTTCTTTTCCCCGGCTATACAGGTAGTGAGAAGCTGCAGTAGTTTTAAGCGGATGTGACGTTCGTTATATAGAAAATGACGATTCTAAGTGTAACTATGTTATCGACTGAATAAAGATATTTTTGAATTTGAATTTGACCAAGAGGGGATAAGTACGAGATACGAGGTATTATAGTTGTTTAGATGTGGGTTTATACAGATGCATCGCCGTTAATGCCCTTATATCGGACCCTGAAGGATTTATAAGAAATGAAATCGTTTTTTTTAAACTTGAATTAAGATTTTTGTACGAACGTTACCGACGATTGCCGAAGATGGCCGAGTGGTGACGTAAAGACCCAACGTCGGGCCCTGCAGCTAAGCCCTATGGGGATATCTACAGCAGGTTTCTTTTTTCAGAAAACCTGTAAACATTTGAACTTGATTTTCTAACTTTAAGCGAGCACAGCCCAAGATTGCCGATGGCAGCCGACTGGCGACGGCACGGCTCGACGACTGACTAATATATTGCTTTATAAGTAGTTTATCAGGTTTCACAAGACCTGAAATTAAGCATTTTGAACTTGGTTTCGACCAGAGCCGAAGATTACCAATGTTAGCTGAGTGGCGACAAAATGAACCGACGGCTGAGCCTGTCCTTAAAGGTGGCACTATAACAGGATATTTTCAGTAAACTTGAATTACAAAGAAAATGAGAGACTTTCCACGCCTATTTCCCACCGGGGTAAGCAGAGACTATATAATATAAAATATGAGTATGACTATAGAATATGAGTTTATGTATGTATGTATGTATGAGAGACTTTCCCGATGAAGTTCTTTAAAAATAGATGGCGTTGTTAAGTTTAGAATGCTGATAAAGTAAGGTACTTAAAGATAAAAAAAAACTATGAAGTGTTGATATTCTCTGTGGCCATATAGTATAAAATTTGGTTTACTTCAAAGTAAACCCGTAGACAAACCCGTGAGGGGTTAAGCGGTGTTATTTTATTCTTTTTTGTTAATTTTTCGTTGTATTCAATAATTAAAATAAAAAAAAAAACAAATTTTGAACTTTGTTTACCGCTAAATGAAGATCTGGTTGCTACAAACTCGTCTTTTTTACTATAATTAATTTTTAGGCTAAGGTTTACTGGCTGTATGCTATGTTCCCTTTGCCTGTCGGACGGACACAATAACAAAAAAGGCTATAGTTTATAACAACTTCCTAATCAGAACAACGCCATCTATGTGATTTCTAAAGAACGTAAGCTTGTTCCTCATTGAATTCAGAAAATTATGCGAGTGCAGCCGATGCTTGCCGAGGAGTGCCGAGTGGCGACGGAAAGGCCCGACGACTGGCGGCCGCGGGCGAGGCCGCGACACGCGGGAAGCGCGCACATCAAGGTAACACGCTTCCCGCCAAACTGTAATGGCGCCTCTTATTAGGCATTTAATTAAAAACAACAATAACAATCCCACAGCATTGTCCAAACGATTTTCATTCATAACAATGATTAAGTATATTATCTTATTACTTAAGTAGGTACTTATATAAAATGTATAAGTAATTTATATAACAAGTTAAGTATTTGAAGGTAATCTAATCTGTAAGGAAAAACAAAATCTTAAATAAAATTTCAAATAGGGAAATGATCATTACAAAATTAAATTGTGAAACGAGTGAAATTAGATATTCCTAGTTATCCTGGACCGAATGCGTAACGTGCCCTCCGAAGCACAGATCACCTTGTGCAATCGTCCCGTCTCTTTCTTTTCGGATAAGTAAAATAAGCGAATACTTATCATGTTATTATGAATAATTATTAATGGTAATTAAATGGCAACACAAAGGGATCAGTATTTGCAGGGTCTGAACCGTAAGTGTCCAATAGTGCTCATGCGCCGACCTCAATGGTGACCTAGACGTGGCCTCAGGTGAATTCGCGACCTCACCCAAGGCTCACTATAAACTTTCGTAACCACGAGCACATCGTTATGTGCAAACTCAAATATTTGCTCATTGGCTAAAGCAAAGTTAACAGATACCACGCTAGTTATTCCTATCGGGGTGGGCACAGTAAGACCACCAGTTGCTATTGCTGTAGTCCAAAACGACGGTGAATCATGTCGATATAATGTCCCATTGCTGGGCTAGGCTCATGAACGGTCTCCACTCCATGGTCCTTTTTTGACTTGACTAAGATCCCGCGACGACCCGATTACTCACGACAACAAACACTTCAGAACCCTGATACCTACCCCGCCGGCGTGGTCGACGATTTCCCTCATTCAGCGCTTATCTCTATCGACTATCTCAGACGACGTCCTGAGCCAAGGTTCGCGCCCAACTAGGCACCCTCAGGCCTGTTGTCTTAAATGTGTGGTGAGAGCCCTCAGCGCTCCCCATTAGTCCGGCCAAGTAGTTAATGCCATCTGAGGCAGACCTACAATAAGTCACGTCAAAAGAAGTATCGTTTCAGAAATTAAAATGGCTGGAAATAAAATCGGACACTTTCGATTGAGCGATTAACTTGTTTAACCTCTACATATAAGCAATGTTATAATACCTACAGAAAAGTTTCAAGCTTCCGTTGTACTTAAAATATCATAATAATATAATAGGTACCTTGATTTACAGCCGTAAGGCCGCTTTTATGAACTTGAATTAGTTTGTTTCGAACTTGATAATAATCATGTTAGGTATTCATCATCACCAGCCCATTAACGTCCCCACAGCTGGGGCACGGGCCTTCCCTATGGATGAATAGGGAGAACGGGCCTTAAACCATCACGCGGGCCCAGTGCAGATTGATGGTTATTAACGACTGCTAATGCAGCCGGAACCAACGGCTTAACGAGCCTTCCGAAGCACGGAGGAGGTCGAGATGAAAACTTTGTTTTGTGGTCACCCATCCTATGACCAGCCTTTGCGAAAGTTGCTTAACTTCAACAATCGCAGACCGAGCGCGTTTACCGCTGCGCCACCGAGCTCCTCACTTTTTAATTATTTGAGAGAATCTAATGCTTAACCTACCAACCAAGTAGTTATTTATTCCTTGACGTAATTTCGTATCAATAGTGGCTGCAAGTTGTCTTTGATTTCTTGTGGCTCTGCCCACCCCATTAGGGATTGCAGGCGCGAGTTTATGTATGTATGTATATTATAAAGACAATAGCGCTAGAAAAAGATGGCGAGTGCGTAGTGTCCGCGAGTTACATAACTCGTCGTGAGAAGGAGAAATGCGGAGATCATGCGCGTGAGTTGCGGTTTCGGTGTGCGCTTACACGTTGATCCCCTTACTATATTTTGTAATGTATTTGTTACTATATTTCACTAAAATTATTATTGCGTATGGCAACAACAACCACCACCAAAACTAAAATTAAACTCACACGCACATTTGTTGGTAGCGCGGCCACAGTTGCGCCGCCAGAGTAATAAGGCCCCATATACCTTTAATCGTAAAGCCAAATCGAAGGATTTCGATTCACGAACGAAGTCTTCGAAGCCTTGTTTTCGTAATTTTATTTAGGGGGTCCAAAAGGCGACACTGAAGTTATTCATCTTAACTGCAATATTGCAATTTGATATTTGCGCATTTATAAAAGCAATGTCAATAAATTTCAAATATCAATATTGTTTTTTTTTTAGATGAATTGCATCTAACGTATGTGGCCTTTTTAGACCTCCTAAAGTGCCCTCAACTGAACTCCGATAGTAAGGCTTCGAAATAACAGCGATAGCCCAGGTGCCGGACTTGTAGCAATGAGTTATTAATTTATGTTAAGTGCAGTTTTAGTTTTAACGGCCTCCGTCATCCAGACATTGAGCGTTAGACTCACGATCCGGAGGTCCCGGATTCGAATCCCGGTGGGGAAATATCACAAAAATTGTCCGAAAGTAAGATGATCCGTGTCACGTTAAGCCCTTGGTCTCGGTTACTACTTACTGATTGAAATAAGTAGTCGTCACATGAGCCATTTCAGGGGCCTTTGGCATTTCAATAACCCTGACACCAGGGTTGATGGGGTTGGTAATCCACCTCACAACCCGAGACACGAGAGAAGAAGTTTTCTCTGCCACGTTGTTCTAACAGAAGGCTCGGGGAGGTGTTGGTACTCAGTTCATCTTGCGATAGATGTATAATACCTGTGACTACCCCATTTGGGATACAGTCGTGAGCTTATGCTCTGAAATTTCTCGACTCAAAATTCTCCAACTACATACGCGACAACGTCACAATTACTTAGTAACCAAACCACCTAATTCCAATTTTAAACCAGATTCTCTGACCCAATACCCCGAGCAACTGAACAACTAGCCATCACATCTGATGGAAACTTTCTCGAAAAACCCAACAATTTCTCGCTAGTTCAGTGCTGCAGTCTGCACTGATGCAGTTATGCAAGGACCGAGTGAAAGTCCCGGCCATGCAGATACATGCAAATGATAGATCACCCATTATGCCGGCTTATGGCAAATAACAAAATAGATACCGATATAATAACAATGTTAAATATTGCCATTTAATCGTTGTGTATTTTTTTTAATTTATTTATTTATTAAATCTTAATACTAAAAATACAATTTGTCAATGCCCTGCAAAACTGTTTGTCTGCAAGAAAGAGTCTCCATTAATAATATTATATTGATAATCTATTGATAATTGATTTCTTAGAGGGTAAAAAAGTTTCCAGAAACCATTTTTCGATATTTCGTCTTAATTAGCTTTAGTTCTCTATTTTTAGTTCTCAAATCAGCCGGATGACGTTGATTTTAGCAATAATCGTGTATTTATTTGACGTTCATATGACCTCTAAAGGTAATCTGTTTACCCAAATTGTCGTTGCCAAATGCAGTTTATAATAAATAAAACGTAATATATAATCTGTGGTCATCACTTCACTAGTCATTACTAGGGTATGGTGTCCTGCGTGTGTGCGGATAACAAACTTAATTAAATAACTTCGATAATAATGAGGATTACTAACCCCCATCATGTTTATTAGAAGCATAAACTATACAAACTTAATTAAAGACATAAAAATAATACAAAATGTTATTTGACCTATCTTATTGAGTACTGAGTGGAGGTGTGGGTACTTGGTTCATCTTGCGATGCATTTATAATACCTCTGACTACCCCATTATGCTTATGCTATCAAATCTCACGACTCAAAATCCTCCGACTACGTTGTATGCAACAACATCGCAATAACGATAAGATTGGTAATCCACCTCACAACCCACACGAGAGAAGAATAGGCGTTTTTTTTAGACGTGACTTATTGTAGATTTGCCGCAGATGGCATGAACTTCATGGCCGGACAAATGGGGAGCGCTGAAGGCTCTCACCCGGTACAACGTTTAAGACAACAGGCCTGAGGGTGCGTAGTTTATGTACGTACGAACGAAAAATCACAGTACTCCCACTTCATAATACCAATAGTCTCTCACTACTGTTTCTATACATACCCACATACTAATACAACGTATACAAATGTACTAAAACATACCAGCACGCTAGATGGAATGCAATTCCGATCGCTGTATGAAAGCCGCGGGCTCCCGATGTTAATCTAATCCCTGATACGACCACCGCTAAATACTGACCACTGCAACACACATACCAGCACATACGCACATTTAAACATATATATCGTCGCTTTACACAAACCACGTAAGCGCCTTTTAAAAAAATCACATTCGAACTTGATTGAACCACGCTAAAGACCTCCCCTCTTCGATTTTTGGTTGTATGTGATTATAAAAAAAAATAGCTGATATGGAAACATACGTAAACATCGCCAACAAACTGCCTCTGCAGTTTGGCGAGGCTGTTATAACGTGTAAACATGTAATATACCTCTTCGTGAATAAATAAATAAAAAATAAACAGCTTATTATGACCCAATACTGGGTACAAACCTTCCCTCAATCAAGCGGAGGTAGACACAATGGTGCTAATCCTGTAAACACCATCTAATTTTATTTTAATTTATACCTGTCATAAAATACACAATCATAAGCGACGCGCATAAAATTTATGGAACACACGTCAATTTTAGGCACAAATCGAAAAATTTTACATTGGTCAATAACCCGACAGAATTGGGTAGTTTCTTAGGTCAATTATAAATTATGAAATACTGATTAATACTAAATAAAAACAGAACTAAAGATGACAAAAAAACGTTTTCTTTCGTCTATTTAATTTATTTATGAATTCTAATACAAAAAAATGTAAGAATAAGTACTTACGACATTTTGTCACGTTTTTCTATGACGTCACAGGATGCAAATGCATTTTTTTTGTTATGGCAATGGGTCGTTTAGGAATACGACCATTCTGCCAGTGTCGAAGTGATCAGAAAACAAACTGAAAAAATTTGACAGGTTGAATAATTTTAAACTGTAGGTAGAGAGCTAAACCTCGAGTTAACATGCAAATGCATAGTAATTTCGTGTTTTGACGTTTAGTAATTTTTTTTTAACTTGTTTATCCCTTTGGGGAAAGGCGACGTTTAGTAAAAAGTATCTGATTTGACTACTTAGTTGGAAACTACCCTAATAAAAAAAATAAAAAAAGTTGACATCACACGTCAAACGTTATTTAAATATAATAGACGATCGATTTTGTGGTTTTAGTGTTGGCAACACAATTTTTGGCAGATTTTTCTTTTTTTCTATTTATTTTCTTGGAGTCTTGTTGGTGTGCAACTAATCAAATCAAATATATTATACTTTATTGCACACAACATACAAAACAAAACACAAATGGATGATAGATACAGTACAACCTGCCAGCCTTATTGTTAAGCAGCAATTAATCCCTCCAAACCAAACCAATCCAGGTGATTAATTAATTCATAATTATTGCTAATCCAGGTGACAAGAGTCTTAATCTTCTAAGAAAATAGAAATAAGGCTCTGCGTACCCCTAAGAGTTACAAGCAAGACCGTAGGTATGCATATGTAGTCAATAGAAGGTAGAACATTACAACAATAAGCATTGTGGCTTATCCTGAGCATTGTCCGAACGGGCCACAGAAAATGGTCGCATTAGAACGGTAATCGTTTGTGGAATGTCCATAATATATGTACATGATTCTATACCCTTATGTGGATTCGAATACCGATAGTGAGGCGTTAGTGAAGGGTCTAACATACATATACAGCATATATACGTCCCACTGCTGGGCACAGGCCTCCCCTCAATCGACCGGGGGTATGAAGCATACTCCACCACACACCACCTTGGTGGAGGTGCTTTTACGGCTAATACGAGCACGGAATCATCTTACTCTTTCGGACAATTAGGTGATTCCTGCAATGTTCTTACCAAACACAGGACAGAAGGATTGTATAAGGAATTTTAATTTTAAATAATGCCTAAACTTCTGCTTGTCTAACATATCTATTAGTTATAAAAAAATAAGAATTATGATGATGTGTTTGATGGTTTCGAAACGTGGTTGCGATGGCGGCCGAAGGGGGATCGTCGAGATGCTTCTACTGCACAGTCTCCGTCGAAATTCTAAAAACAACCAATTGGTAACACCCCAACACAAATTAATTTTACATAATAGGCCCATCTGTGTATAACCGCTTACCACCAGAAATACTGGATGCAGCGTCCACCCAATCAAGCTTTTAAAAAGCTCATAAAAGAGTGGTTGTTTAAGAACATATTATATGAATTTAATGAATTTATTTGCTATAATATAATGTATACACATAACAGCCTCCGTGGTCTAGTGGTTAGAGCGTTAGGCTCACGATCTGGAGGTCCGGGTTCGATTCCCGATGGGGACATTGTCGAAATCACTTTGTGAGACTGTCCTTTGTTTGGTAAGGACTTTTCAGGCTTGAATCACCTGATTGTCCGAAAAAGTAAGATGATTCCGTGCTTCGGAGGGCACGTTAAGCCGTTGGTCCCGGCTATTAGTCGTAAAAACACCTCCACCAACCCGCAGTGGAGCAGCGTGGTGGAGTATGCTCCATACCCCCTCCGGTTGATTGAGGGGAGGCCTGTGCCCAGCAGTGGGACGTATATAGGCAGTTTATGTAATGTATACACTTAATTAATGTACTTACCAATGACATGTAGCTTACGTTACCAATAAATATTTGTATTTGTTGATGTATAAAAATGCCTATAAGCAAATAGTTGAAAATAATGCTATTGTGTATGCAGCTTTGCCTCGGAATGCATTCAACACTTAGCCGGACAAATGGAGAGCGCTGAGGGCTCTCACCCGCTCTCGTAATATTAATAAGGCTATAATATGTATTTCACTTGTGGTGATACACTTTGTCCGGGATAATGTAAATCCTCACTTAAACTCTTCTAAATCTTTCACAAATTAACATAACGGCCTCCGTGGTCCAGTGGTTTGAGCGTTGGGCTCACGATCCGGAGGTCCCGAGTTTAAGTCCCTAGTTTGGTTATAGGACATTACAGGCTGATCACCTGATTGTCCGAAAGAAAGATGATCCGTGCTTCGGAAGGCAAGTTAATCCGTTAGTCCCGTTTACTACTTACTGATGTAAGTTAGTAGTCGTTACATGAGCCACGTCAGGGGCCTTTGGCGGGCCAATAGTAACCCTGACACTAGGGTTGATAGGGTTGGTAATCCACTTCACAACCCACACGATAGAATAGATAGAAGAAGATAAATTAACATAACATATGTTCATGCCTATATTCTAATTGGGGTAGCCAGAGGTACATCCATCGCAAGGTGAACTAAGTAATTACACCTCAACGAGCTTTCTGTTAATAAACTAAGTAAAAGTTAATATTAATTCAAGTTGTTAATTATTATGTATTTAAAATTCCTTTTTACGCAAAAAACTAAACTTTACATCCAACAAGGAAAGCTCAGTAGAGAAGCTCGGCCGGCGATCGCGTATCTAACACAAAAAGCGTTGCATTAGCACACATGCGCGCGCGCAAACACACAGACACACACATCGGCGCGGACGCAGCTTACATAACACTAGCGAGAGTGCATTCACTCCGGCGGCGGGAGGGGGGGAGTGCAACGATGCAGCGAGATGGATTCGGCTTTAATTGTTATTGTTAGTTGTTGCAAGTATAAGTATATTAGATATTTTTATTAGTTGCTTGAAAGAAATAATAGAAGCCGTGGTAGCCCAGTCGGTAGGACGCTTGCCTCTCACTTTGAGGTAGCAGGTTCGAATCCAGCACAGGTCTAAACCAATGATTGTCGAATTTATTTTCGAATTCATGTTTGGATCATAAATGATTATCGCGTGCTCAGCGGTGAAGGAAAACATCGTGAGGAAACCCACATTCCCGAGAAATGCATTTTTGGAGGTTATGACCTAACCTGTATTGGGCTGGTTTTCCCTTCACGGGTTGGAAGGTCAAACAGGCAGTCGCTTCTGCAAAAAACCGGACTTGTCAAAACTTCAGGTTAGGTAAGCGGACTCTGTGAAAAACGGGATAATGCTAGAGAGATGATGACTTAAAAGAAATAAAGCTGTAGAACTGGGGGTCTAAACTGGTCACACTGAAGCAATTCATCCAGAAAATAAATATCAGTTTGATATTTGCGCATAGAAGAAGGTAAGTGCGCAAAGTCAACAATAGTTTATAGTTTGGTGACGTCTCTTAAAAGAATAATGCTACCTTAGATAACTGGTTCATACTTTAATCTTAAACAGCTACAAGCCGCTCAGGAGTAGAAAGGAGAGCCCGCAGACTGTTTATCTCGCTCGCACTCACGGTTTTTGTTACTGTTAACAACGCAAGTTAACACACCTCTAAGACACCAGAGGGGCCGGAGCGAGGCGCGGGACGTCACCGCGCTGCCTGCCACTCATACATTACGACAGACGACGTACGGAGAGGACGCGTCATTTTAATTGCTCATTTTCTTCCTTTTGACGCACAATGACCAATAATACAATGGTTTTTTTCGCAATATGACACATTCGCATATTGACCTATTAGCATTTCTACTAAAACGCAAAATGACGCGTACGTGAAAAGACGTATACGTATAATGACTAACGGAAAATTCGAATTTAGACATACACGCAAAACGTCCAAAACGCATAATGACGCATTAGCAAAACTAACAATACGCATAATGACCAATACCAAATCATTTATTGTCATTAAACACGAAACAGCAAATACGCTGTTAGGTTAGCCAATACATAATAAGAAACAATACAATATAATAAATAATAGTCTATGAATGGGGCAAAGAAAATAAAATCATACATAATAATGAACGGTTTATTAATGGATATTTTTGAACTACAAAAGTAAACTTAAAAGTGACTCTGGTAATATTCTTACATTAAAATAATAATCATTCAATACGTTTCAGCCGCGAAAACACTATCTTCCTAAGATATTGCATGGTGTTAATTTTTTTTGCATGCAGTTCACGCAACAAAATAGACAGTTTCATATCAAAATCGATATCACATTTTCTTCGATTTACTTTTGGCTCGCGAAATAACGATCTTGAAATTTCATGGTCATAAAATTTTGTTTCCTTTTTAAGTTTAAAAATAAAACGGTAAAGGCTTGGATGTATGGACATTCTCACGTTCAAACGGTGGTGCCACCCTTCTAAACAGTTGGTAGTGGTACTTTTTTTTACAGACAAGCTTAAAAAATGTAAACTTGTTGCGCGTTAGTCAAAATGCTAATAGGTCAATATGCGAGTGTGTCGAATTGCGAGTTGGTCATTATGCGAGTTTAATTGGTATTGGTCATTATGCATATTGGTCGTTTTGCTTAGGCGTCATTATACGTGTTGGTCGTTATGCTTGTGTGTCAATATTCGTATTACCTGTTGGTCACTGTGCGTATTGGTCATTGTGCGTCAAAAGGATTTTCTTTATTATCCAACCTACTTAGTTTTTTTCATTAAAAGTATACTGTTCCTGTAAACTGGTGCCTCATTCCGTCTTCATCATCATCATCGCATCCTGTTGTAAACATTGGTGACCCCGACGTGATCTTCGAGAATATTTCGCAGAGTGTAACGGAGGACTTGCGCAAACAAAGGACATCGAGGGAAGTTTGTTCCGTAAGGGAAGTACGGTCATTTTTTGTACAATTACCTACGCGCTGTTGTGTTTATCGATTCATTATTCATCTTTATTTTAGCGAACAGTGTATCAGTTTGGTGCTAATTAAGGTATTCTTTTCAATTTTATTGAGGCCATTAGTCTTACGTGATTAAGTGATAACATATTTTGCATTAATTTCTATAGATTATGTTGTAAAAACAAACAATTCAGCAATAAGTAGTGTTTAATAATCTACTTTCCTATTGCATTTTTTGCTATTGTTTACTTATAATTTCATTTGGGTTTTGCTTATTCACTTATATCGTCAGGACGTTATAATCACATCCTACTTAGCTAATGAATTTCCAACAATAAGTAGACCGTACATGCCTACCTGCCTACCTTGCTAGCTGAGACATAGCACCATACATGACGGTATAAAACGTTGTACATACCTATCTACATTACGGTTTAGTTACTTAACTATTTACCTAAGCACGGTGTATTCCTAATTTGATATAATTGTCTACTTACTTACTTAAAACTTCATCATATACCTACTTAACTATTCGCTATTCTCGCTAAGCTGTTTATTTCCTCGCATTTAATTTAAGCTAATCCTTTTAGTTTGCGATTCTTCTAATTTTTAGTTTAATCAAATCCGATTAAACTACTTATAATAGGCACAACAATCTCCTTAATTAGGCAACTCACGTAATTTCTACTTCGGTTATTTGAAAAGATCGGCCGAACATTCCAGTTTCGCCGCAAATCTTCTGCCTACGAGATTACGTCATCGCCGCTGCCGGTGGCCGGCCGCAGCGCTGCCAGAAACTACCTACCTTCCTCTCATCGCGCTTACCTACTCGAGCGGCCCTCGCGCACGGACGCTTTTCATTGCCGCTTCGCAGTACATTGCGGGCGTCAAACAAGGTTTATTTTTTCAATTTTCTTTTTATTTGAACTTTGATTTAAGTAAGTATTGCATCTGTTCGTTCACTGTGTTGCGTCTTTTTCTCAACACATCTTACCAATGTCTGCAGAAAGGTTTAGATCACTCACTCAAAGACGTTCCACTATGAAAGGAAGATTAACTATCTTTCAAAAATATTTTGAACCGTTAAAATTAATTAAACCTTCCAAGTTTACTAAGCCAGTTCTGACTGAGTTGCAATTGAAATTAACACGTCTTCAAGAACTATTTAAAGAATTTGACAGCATCCAACTTGAGATAGAAGATATTGTTGAACCTTCTGAGGTGGAAACGCAACTTACAGATAGAGAAACTTTTGAAAATTTATTTTGCACTTCCATTGCTGAAGCTCAGAGCGTCATTGAGTCAGTCCTAAATTTAGAAACAAAACCTGACACATCCTCATACACATCATGTGACAATAACTTTAGTGTCAAACTTCCTTCTATAAATTTGCCAAGTTTCGATGGAAACTATTTGAATTGGTTAGAATACCGCGACACTTTTGACTCGCTTGTCAATAAAAATACATCAATTCCATCTATCAATAAATTCCATTATTTACGCTCTTCTTTGAAGGGAGCTGCAGCAGTCGCAATACAATCGATTGAATTTTCCGGTGACAATTATAAATTGGCTTGGAGCATTCTTTGCGAGCGCTTTGATAATAAGCGCATTTTGATAAATAATCATTTAAAATCGTTATTTAATTTCGAACCTTTACAAAAGGAGTCGTACAAAGCATTACGTTTCATTATTGATCATTTCTCTAAAAACATACGTTTTCTGAATAGTCTTGACGAGCCAACCAACTCGTGGGACACTTTGATCATTTACTTAATGACGTCAAAACTTGATAGTTCCACGAGTCGCAAATGGGAGGAGCACCGAGGTGCCTTGAAATCATCACCCACGCTTGAAGAGTTCTATCAATTCTTACGTAGTCGAGCGGACGTTCTTGAAACTGTTCAAGGTAACAAGAGTGATGCCGCAAAACCTGAAAAGCAACATTTTTTTTCCAAAGAAAATAGGCATACAAAGACCTTTGTGGCTTCATCATCTAGTGATCTTCATTCTTCTTCAAATAAATCTTGTCCGATTTGCAAACAAAGCCATTTTGTTCATGAATGTAACAAGTTCAAACAACTGAGTGTAGATGAAAAATATCGTCATGTCCTTATGTTCAAACTTTGCTCGAACTGCCTTCGTTCGGGTCATCATAGCTCACGATGCCAATTAGGTCCTTGCAAATTCTGTAGAAAACGACATAACACATTATTACATAGACATGATACACACACTCACGCGTACAACAACAACACTACACACGCACCTGGTGGCAATTCCGCTACTGCTGCTGGTGCCGACGCCGCTGCTGATGCCAATACCGCTACTGGTCCAGTGTCACTGTCCGCGGTGATGCCTTCTCATGTGTTGCTCTGTACAGCAGAAGTAGAACTTTTAGACCTAAAACAAACAAAACTTACCATGCAAAAGCGCTTCTCGATAGCGGAAGTCAGTCTTCGTTCTTAACTGAAAAGGTAAAAGACACTTTAAATCTTGATTGTTCTAAAAATCGTATTTCGATTTCTGGTATTAACAATACCACTACAAACATTTCACAGATGTGCAACATTCGAATCAAATCTTTGAAAAGTTCATTCCATGTCGATGTGTCGTGTCTCGTAGTTCCTCGCATCACTAGTAATTTGCCTAGTGTCCATATAAATACTTCACACTTCAACATTCCCACTCACGTACAACTAGCGGATCCCAGTTTCTTCCATCCTTCCGAAATAAACGTTCTTTTGGGGGCAGATGTCTTTTGGGAAATTGTGGATACCGGTCGAATCAAATTGGGGCGAAACAAACCCACACTACAAGAGTCTAAGTTGGGCTGGCTAATCGCGGGCCCAACCGGCGGTATGCCTAATACTCATACTAATTCAGTGCATTGCAATTTTTCACAAGAGGTGAAAGAGTCCCTTGCCAAGTTCTGGGAAATTGAGGATATGCATTATTGCTCACGTCTTCTTAGCAAAGACGAGGAATTCTGTGAGATACATTTCTTAGAAAATACCAACCGTTTGCCAAATGGTAGATTTTCCGTGAGAATCCCATTACGCGAGTCTCCAGACAAAGCATTAGGTGACTCTTATCGTATTGCTCAAAAATGTTTCTTTAATTTAGAAAGAAAATTGTCTAAGAATCCAAAGTTAAAGCAAGACTATGCTGCCTTCATTAATGAGTATAAAGCCTTGGGACATTTAACTGAAATTCAACGTCCAGTCTTTGGTTATTATTTGCCCCATCACGCTGTTATTCGCGAACAAAGCGAAAGCACAAAGCTAAGAGTCGTTTTTAACGCATCATGCAAGACAACATCTGGCAAATCCTTGAATTGTATACAACTGGTCGGGCCTGTAGTACAGGACGATCTATTTTCCATTTTAGTGAGATTCAGGCAAAACACGTACGTTGTAACAGCAGACGTGGAGAAAATGTATAGACAGATTGAAGTGAACGAATCTCAGCGTCACTTGCAACTAATTCTCTGGAGGGACGAGGAAACGCAACCGCTAAAAACACTACAACTGAACACAGTCACTTATGGCACTGCGTCGGCTCCATTCTTGAGCACGAGATGCTTAACGCAGTTAGCAGAAGAATGTTCAGATGAGGCAGTGGCAGAAGTGATCAAACATGATTTCTATGTAGACGACCTTAACACAGGTTCAAACTCTAAATCTGATTTAAAGCATATTGTAAAGGACGTCATTCAAAAACTGAACGAAGGTTGTTTTCCCCTGCGAAAATTTCGCACTAATTCTCCAGACATCCTTGACGGTATATCTACAATAGATAATACCCAAGATTTCAGCAAGCAATCCACAGTTTTAGGGCTTAAATGGTCACCTACCGATGACATACTGTGCTTTTCCGCCGAATCAGTGGCCATTTCTAAGATTACAAAACGTAATATATTATCCACGTCCTGCAAAATATTTGACCCTTTGGGTCTGCTATCTGCTTGCACTATCATCCCCAAAATGCTGCTTCAAAAATTATGGCTGGAGAAAACAAGCTGGGACGAGCCTGTTCCTGACAGCGTGTCTAGGGCTTGGAAGGACTTCCAAGCTAACATACAAGACATCGCCAATATTATAGTACCAAGACACGTACTTTGCTCTGAAACAGTAACCGTAGAAGCACACACTTTCACAGACGCATCACAGGATGCCTACGCTGCATGTTTATTCCTTAAGTCCATTGATGCTCATGGTAAAATCACTACCAACCTTCTGTGTGCCAAAGCCAGGGTCGCTCCATTAAAGCCAGAAATGACAATACCGCGCTTAGAATTACTAGGCGCTCAACTTGGCGCTCGATTGCATGACAAGGTCATAAAAGCATTGCGTATCCGAGTTCATCGATCAATTTTCTGGTCGGACTCGACGATCGTGTTAGGCTGGATCAAGACGCAGCCAAAAACTTTAAAGACTTTTGTCTGTAATCGCATCCAAGAAATACGTGACCTGACTGGCCAACATGAATGGAGACATGTACCTACGGAATTTAATCCTGCAGACCTTGGAACACGGGGTTTGAGACCTGAATTATTAGAAAATAGTGATTTGTGGTGGAACGGACCTTCATTCTTGCGGAAACCAGAAAAGGACTGGCCACCTAACAATCCGTGTGAAGTAACATTACCTGAAACAAAGGTGAATTTAAACATTCATAATAAGCAAAGTGTCATTCCATTTGAGAAATTTTCACAGTTTTCGATGTTACAAAGAGTTTTTGCTTATGTCTTGCGATTTATGCACAACTGCAGAAATGCTCAAGCGCAACATAGAGGTGAACTCACAAAAGTTGAGTTACACAAATCATTAACGGCCTTATGTAAAATGGCTCAAAGAGATTCATTTGCAAAAGATATCCATTCTTTACAAACCAACAAACAAGTACATTGCAAATCTAACATTTTATGTCTCAATCCCTTTTTGGATGGTGACGGGCTGCTTCGGGTGGGGGGACGTATACAAAGTGCATCGCATTGTCCTTACGACAAAACACACCCGATGCTCATCGATTCGAAGCACCCCTTTACCAAATTGCTTTTTGCAAGGGAACATCTTCGCTTGATCCATTGTGGGCCGCAGCAATTATTAAATTCTATCCGCGAACAATTCTGGCCAACAGGTGGCAGGGTGCTGGCCAAAAGCACTGTCAATCAGTGCGTAACTTGTCACAGATTCAAAGCAAAAGTATTTCAACCAATAATGGGTAACTTACCTCATCCTCGAGTATCTCCTGCTCCTCCATTTGAGACTTGCGGCACAGACTTTGCAGGTCCATTTATGATCTCCAATCGTAAAGGCCGCGGCGCAAGGACAACCAAGTGTTATCTTTGCATCTTCGTTTGCTTTGCCACCAGGGCGGTGCATTTGGAGGTCGTAAGTGACCTGACTACTAACGCGTTTATTTTGTGTCTTCGCAGATTTGTATCTCGTCGGGGAAAACCTCGATCGATTTATTGCGATAATGGTAAAAATTTCGTTGGCGCAATGGGTGAATTGAACAGAATGCTTCAAACGTCTAACCGGTCCGTAAGCGAGTTTGCGCGAGAGGAAGGTATTGAATTTAAATTCTGTCCCGTTTATTCACCCAACTTTGGCGGAATCTGGGAGGCGGGGGTTAAATCGGCAAAATTCCATTTAAAACGAATCGCAAGCAATACTAGTCTAACTTTTGAAGAGTTGTCAACACTGTTCGCTCAAATAGAGTCAATCATGAATTCGCGTCCATTGACACCGTTGTCAATGGATCCGTCAGATTTAGCACCATTAACTCCGGGCCACTTCCTGATCGGGCGTTCTTTGACCTCACTACCATCACCCGTTACTGAGAAGATCAGCGTGAACCGCTACCAACTTCTGGAAAGACTCAGGCTACACTTCTGGAACCGTTGGAGCGCCGAGTATCTGGCGGAATTACAGAAGAGGGTCAAATGGCGTAAACGAGGCGAAGGCATCAAACTAGGAGAACTGGTCATCGTCAAAGAAGAAAACTTACCTCCGATGAAGTGGCTGATGGGACGAGTTACCAAACTGTATCCAGGGTCTGATGGCGTATGCAGAGTCGTCGACCTCATGACGAAGAAGGGCGTTATAAGGAGGGCACTATCAAAATTGTGTCCTCTTTTGCCCAGAAAATCCCATGAGCCTCTTGAAAGTCAGGCTTTCAAGGGGGGGGAGAAATGTTAACAACGCAAGTTAACACACCTCTAAGACACCAGAGGGGCCGGAGCGAGGCGCGGGACGTCACCGCGCTGCCTGCCACTCATACATTACGACAGACGACGTACGGAGAGGACGCGTCATTTTAATTGCTCATTTTCTTTGTTATCCAACCTACTTAGTTTTTTTCATTAAAAGTATACTGTTCCTGTAAACTGGTGCCTCATTCCGTCTTCATCATCATCATCGCATCCTGTTGTAAACAGTTACACATTACATAATTCTTGTTAGTGCTACAGAAATGGATATAGGTAACAAAACTTTCATGTTACCGAACTAACTCTACACTTGACACCTACAAGTGTAGTACGCGCATGCGCTGCACAGTGCGCACGCGTCGTTCTAAGAGCTGCAGCCAGCAATCTGCAGCACCAGCTTTCTCCTGGACTTTACGCTGCATCGGGAAAGTTACTGATACCCTCCTGCGATTGTCACGATATTTTCTGTCAAGATTGATTTGTTGACCTAGCCCTGAAGCCCAGCGCTCCCACATTTGCCCGGCCAAGTAGTATGCCATATGTGGCAAATCTGCAATAAGTGACACCAAAAAAGTGCGCTAATTATTATCCGTTTGTAGGTGTCTACTTACTTAGATTTTTTTCCATCAATTGTGCACCGCATAGTACAAGTGCACAAAACACAATAGTTCGGAGTTGTCGCAGCGCGGGCGCATAAGAAGTGCAGTAGCTGCGCGGGCGCAAGAAAGCCAAGCGCTCGCTTCCGCGACATACAGTGTGTTGTTCTTTTCAATTCAATCACTATTCAGTACCTACTACAAACTTGAACATTAGAAAACAAACTGGCCTTTCAAAGAATTACTTAAGTATGCCGAACCGTCATCCAGCGCTTACCTATATCGCCCTCAGCGCTCCCCATTTGTCCGACCAAGTAGTTCATGCCATATGCGGTATGCGGTAAACCTACATACAAATCACATAAAAAAACAAATGTTTATTTAAAAAAATCTGATGACGACATCAGAAGAATTCTGCGCATAATGTCACTGGTTGGCATCGAAAAATCGACCTTCTCTGTTCTATGATAGTGATTATATTCCATGTAAAACTGAATAATGCCAGTTGTTTTGCACTTGTGCTTTTTTGTCTATGTTATGTGTTTTTATACGTTGATCCTTGTTGCTCAATATATACGTAATTATAATGTTCGTTCAAAAAACTGCAGCGAATAAAGTTCTCCCAACATCACCCTGTACGGTCTGAAAGCGCGATTCTCGTGTGTGCGTCGTCTATTCGCTGCGCAAACGCACACCCACAAGCGCACTTTCACTCGGCCGGCGTAGGCGCAGTGCAGCGTGGTGCATTCGACAATAGACGATAGATACCGCTGATTTCAGTCACGACTCTACGGTTTATTGAATCCGTTTCAGGGGGTATTCTCAACGGTTGTTAAATTGTTTTAATTGTTTTTTTGGTTTTGTTTTTCCTCCGGTTGATTGAGGGAAGGCCTGTACCCAGCAGTGGGACGTATATAGGTTGTTTATGTTTATGTATGTTTGTTTTTGTTTGGCGTGACTTATTACATTTGCCAAAAATGGCATTAACTACTTAGCCGGAATTTTGTTGTAGTTTTAACGCGGAACACTCAGAATTAAAAATGTAAAGCTGCTATAATTTCGAGCATTTATGACCTCAGTCAGATATTGATGAACTGGCATTTTTTTTAAATATTTAAATAATGATTTATTTTTATGTTTTTGTTTTTGCATACTTACGTCGAAAGACGTCATCAGAAGTTTTTGAATTATCAAAAAAAAGATGACTTTATCTGTTCTGTTACAAACATACATACTCTCACGCTGACTATAGAATTCAGAGACTATAGAATTCCATTTACTTTGATCTGTTTATTAGTGATTATTATAATTTATTTTCCATATAAAACCGTAAATTGCGACAGGGCGATGCGGAAGAATTTTGGTCTGTTTTCAGCTTTAAATGGCGCTTGAATCAATGGGTTTTGATAAAAATTATCCAAGGGTTGGGAGCAAATCCTCACTCAACCACCGCGAATCAGCCTGACCATCAGCCAAGCTTCGTGATCCTATCTTATAAACATGCAGTTAAATATGAAATTCAATATAAAAACTCCTATAAAAATATCGGCGTGATAAACTTTAACCCTGTAAATGTCAGTATCATGTTGATATATTCATAGGTTTGACTCAGCATAGTTTTAGGTATACGTAAGATATAACCTCATACCTTCCTTCATATAATATGAATAAATCATTTATTTGAACATCTAATTGATTATCAAACTTGTAAAAATTAATAGTCAATAAATTCTAATGTTTGGAAACAGAAGGGCTTCGTTGTGCTTAAAATTAATGAGATTTCAATCAAATAACAACAAACTAAGTAAGCCTATGGCGTTTCTCTGTCAATTATGAAAACGTGGAACGAACAGGGAGGTCAAAATGGCCACATCGAAGCAATTCATCTAAGAAAGCAATATTACAATTTGACATTTGCGCATATAAAAGTAAGTGCGCAATGCAAACAAATGTCAAATAACAATATTGCTTTCTTAGATGAATTTCTTCGATGTGGCCATTTTAACCCCCAGTAACTATAGTAGACGATGAACACATTTGAAATTAGTAAGTAAGTACCAATTCAGAGGGGATACACTTAGAGCAATCTCTACCACGCTGCTCCTGTAGGTGGAAAATGGGTGTGTTGGAGCACTCTAACATAAGACCACGACTATAATTCCCATTTGGACTAGCCAGAGGTACATCCATCGCAAGATGAACTAAGTACCAACACTTCACCGAACTTTCTCTGTTAGTTGTTGTCAGAGGATTGTGTTGATGATGTAGAAGTATAAAGAAAACCATTCAGTTGTTCTTGACAAACTTTCTATTTTGTAAGTAAGTATTGATGATAACCCTCTATGTTTTTCCTCGTCTCCTGTCTTTTGAATCATCAATCTTCGTCAGGTGATTCAACTTGCAAAGGACAGACTTGACAATGTCTCCTCCGGGAATCGAACCACGGGCCTCCAGATCAAGAGCCGATATAAGATTATCCTAGACAAGAGTGCATTGTGCACTAGCCCTGTCGCTTGCGCATTAGCTAGCGCGGTGTGCGGCGCTCGCGCAGGCCCGCAGTGCGCATGTGCGCGTTCGCTCGATTATATCATTGTGCGCTGACGATATATTAGCTCTTTTAACGTTTCCTCGCGTCAATAGTAAGAAAACGATACACTTTTGTTTTTCAATTTATGATGCGTGGTATGTTGGCAAAATTATGAGAAAAGAGTGGTATTGGTACTTGGTAATTCTTAAGGGTTTATTAGCTGCACACTGGAGGTGCAGCTCACAATAAGCTGTCAGTGGGAAAAATTATGTCAGTTCAAATTATCTACTAATTATAATATAACCACCGTTTTTTAAACGTACCTTATTTTAATTTTTCCGCATATGACAGTAAGTACAACTACTACGGCCAGACAAAATTTGGTTGGACACACTTTTAGCACAGAATTTGTATAGTAAGTACTACACTGAAACTCCTCTTTTCGAATGGGATTGAGCTATTGCTCAATAGATACAATTACACCTACCTCTTTAGATACAATTCCATAGATGCCATTTAGTTTTATGTAAATTTGGGTCCGGCTTTTATTTATTAGATGTGTTTTTTGTTTCTAAATTTAAAACTTTTTTCTTTTTTTCTAATATCAAATTCTAAAGCCGATTTTCGCTAGAGTTTTCCCAGTGCTAGCTCTACAATAGTCGCCCCCCTCCCCGCGGCGCGCAAAGACGTTCGTTGCCCCCGCGCAGGTCATCGACTCTTTCACTGCTGCGCACGCGACCTGCCACTTTCGCGCGATAGCTGCGCCGCGGGGCGCCACCTATATTACGCTTGTTTCGTTTTATTTATGTCATGTGGTAGTTTTTTCTGTGTATTTTCCGGGTGAGAGCCCTCATCGCTCCCCACCTGTTTGGACAAGTAACCAATTATAATTAATACCATCTTCATGTTATTAAAAATATTTATTTTTAGATTAGGTCTTTAATTCATATCCTCTCCAACATGCTAAACATCACGCATATCGCATGACTAAATAGGTAATACCCTATTCCAACTAGTCAAATCAGTTACTTTTTACTAAACTTCAAAACACGAAATTACTATGGAATTTGTAAGAAATAGTACACTGTGACGTCATAGAAATATCGGACTTATTATTAGGTACGTTTTTTTGATTAAAATTCATAAATAAGTTAAATGGAAAAAAGAAAAGGTTTTTCGTTGGTTTTAGATCTGTCTTTATTTAGTAGTCATACATACATACATAACTCACGCCTATTTCCCACCTTTTTTTTTTTGACGTGACTTATTGTAGATTTGCCGCAGATGGCATTAACTACTTGGCCGGACTAATGGGGAGCGCTGAAGGCTCTCACCCGGTACAACGTTTAAGACAACAGGCCTGAGGGTGCCCAGTTGGGCGCGAACCTCGGCTCAGGGCGTCGTCTGAGAGGAAAAATATTTGAAAGAATTAATCAACCCTAGTGGGTCGATAGCGATAAGCGCTGAATGAGGGAAATCGTCGACCACGCCGGCGGGGTCGGTATCGGGGTCTTAAAGTGTTTGGTGTCGCGAGCTGATTGGCTGTCTCTATGGCTAGAGTAATCGGGTCGTCGGGATCGTATATTACGTCCTTCGGCCTATTTCCCACCGGGCAAGCAGAGACTATAGAATTCCATTTGCTTCGATCCTGACACACTTCTCTTGCTTCCTCCACTTTCATCAAACATTTATTTAGTAAACAGAATTTCATAATTTATCTTGAACCTAGTAAACAATCCCATTCTCCCTTTTTCTAACTAACTGCATTATGTTGAAAGCAGATTAAAATTATAATTATTATTATTATCTACATCCATCGCAAGATGAACTAAGTACCCACACTTCACCGAGCTTTCTGTTAGACCAACGTATAAAACAAATATTTACTTACATAATATTATTATTATTAGCCTGTATGATCCCACTGCTGGGCAAAGGCCTCCCCCGTGTCTTTACATAATATAAAAAATAAAAATATTTGCCATACTTGTTTCTAGTAAAAGCGTTGAGTATTTTGTAAATCGTCTAAAAATAATGAAGTTTTAATCGAAAATACAAACACATAGTATGACGGAACCCGCAACCCGCGCTACACAAGCCTCCCCCACCCGACATTGTATATTTGAAATGAGAGAGCGAAATACTCTTCCGTATATAAGAAAAGGACGGCAACATCGCTTCGTAGCAAAAATGTGCGTAATTCAATTAATGAAAGTATATGCGATAAGAAACTATAATTTTTATTATTACATGCGCCCGGGCAGATGAAAAAAAAATACAGTCAATCCGTAGATGTGCGTCTTATAGATCGGTTATTAGATAAAACTATGTACAATAATAATAATAAATAAATATCTTCTTATCGTGTGGGTTGTGAGGTGGAATACCAACCTCATCAACCCTGGTGTCAGGGTTATTACTAAGCCGCCAAAGGCCCCTGACATGGCTCATTTAACGACTACTTATCTAAATCAGTAAGTAGTAACCGGGACCAACGGCTTAACGTGCCTTCCGAAGCACGGATCATCTTACTTTCGGACAATCAGGTGATCAGTCTGTAATGTCCTAACCAAACCAGGGATCACAAAGTATTTTTTGTGATATGTCCCCACCGGGATTCGAACCCGGGATAAATAAATATAATAACATAACATAATAATAAGCTCACCACTGTGTCCCAAAGTACCCACACCTCACCGAGCTTTCTGTTAGACCAACGTGATATGCGGTGAGTCGTATCGCCGTCTATAATGGTCGAGCCAACTGTCTTAGTGAAAACTGCACTTAAGATAAATTAATATCTCGTTGGTGCAAATCCGGTGCCGATGTTCGAACCGGCGTTCCACGTTTGAGAAGCAATCCGATGTACCACAGGATCACAGTAACTTCGAAATTGGCATAATAATGTACGCAATCCGTATGGGGATGAGCAGGGACAGATGCCTTAATTAAGGATCTCTTAATTGTCCAAATGTGTGTTTGTGTTGTCTTTGTTGTTTTTCTCCAAATTGGACATGTCCTTAGAAAAGGTTTAATACGATCTACTCTGAACCGGCGTATGAAGCGATTGATGAATGTGGCGGAAGCAAGAGAAGTGTGTCAGGATCGAAGCAAATGGAATTCTATAGTCTCTGCTTACCCCGGTGGGAAATAGGCGTGAGTTTATGTATGTATGTATGTTAATTGAAAGCCTATGTTATACATAACTGTAGTTTTGTAAACATTTAAAGTTTATTTTTTTTTAACATTTCTAGTAAGTACCTACGTCACCCTTACTTTCGTTCTAAGTGGAGTCTTACAGAGTGTATTTTATCCTTTGTTACCTATTTTACTTATATTTTGTTCATTACAATTTGGTTTTAACGTTATCAATAGCTCTCCATTTTTGTCCTAAACGGAGACTTAGATAGTATGTACGTGTTAATAAACGCAATGAACATGATTCTTACGATACAGGCTTTGCCTAGTGTAAGAATCATAGATATTGTCTCTGAAAAACGTAAACTCAGTAAAAATTGTAAACTTACACTAAAAATGTAATGCTGTTTATGTAAAATGATTGTACCTTTTTTCTGAATAAATATTATTATTATTATATAACATAACATGTAACATAAATAGCCTATATACGTCCCACTGCTGGGCACAGGCCTCCTCTCAATCAACCGGAGAGGGTATGGAGCATACTCCACCACGCTGCTCCACTGCGGGTTGGTGGAGGTGTTTTTACGGCTAATAGCCGGGACCAACGGCTCAACGTGCCCTCCGAAGCACGGAATCAACTTACTATTTCGGACAATGAGGTGATTCAAGCCTGAAAAGTCCTTACCAAACAAAGGACAGTCTCACAAAGTGATTTCGACAATGTCCCCATCGGGAATATACAAGAATTTAAATATTGTTATATATTATGCTATACGCGTATAGTCCTAATAAGATAGATATTATGGAGCGATGTAACGGCCTCCATGGTCCACTAGTTGAGTGTTGGGCTCACGATCCGCAGGTGCTGAGTTCGATTTCCGGTGGGAACACGTCTCGCCATCCCTCTAGCATTATCCCGTTCTTCACAGGGTCTGCTTACCTAACCTGAAGACAGACAGACAGACAGGTCCAGTTTTTTTACAGAAGCAACTGTCTGTCCGACCTTCCAACCCGCGAAGGGAAAACCAGCTCAACACAGGTTAGGTCACATACCTTCGAAAATGCATTTCTCGGGAATGTGGGTTTCCTCACGTTGTTTACCTTCGCTCAGCACACGTGATAATCATTTATGATCCAAACATGAATTCGAAAACAAATTAGACAATTATTGGTTTAGGCCTGTGGATTCGAACCTGCGACCTCAAAGTTAGAGGCAAGCGTCCTACCAACTGGACTACCACGACTAACAAAAACATACTGTCCCTGGTTTGAGCAGGACATAGCAGGCGAAAATCACTTGATTGTCTGAAAATAAAATGATGCTTCGGAGGGCACTTTAAGCAGTCTGTCGACGTTAAACGTCGCAGCTACTATGATTGTTAGTTTATTGGAAAACCAACAGCTATTTTAAACATTATAGAACATTAATGAAATACAGAAGGATATAGGATACAGAAGAGGCAATTATCCGCACCTAGATTTTTTTTGTTAAAAATGAAAGTTCTTACGTTAGTTAAGTTAGGTGAGGAGTGGAACTCTTTGCCGTCTTCTGTATTTCCGAATGCATATAACCCGGGTGCTTTCAAAGCCAGAGTGAACAGGCACCTTCTGGGCGAGCTCGCTCCATCTTTGGCCTTGTCAATGCCTTCTGGCAAGTCTGGGGCCAAGAGCAAGCCCATCAAAGGTAAAAAAGGTGTTAGTTAGTTAGCTACCTCCCATATTGGATTTTCTGTCCAAGATGATGATGATGGTACATAGTTGCAGATTCATCGACATCGCATCATCTCTTCGCTTTCTGTCACGCGACGCGCAGGTGAAAGGAACATGCTACAGCTGTAAGAACAAAATAAAAAATACGTTTTTTTATCGCATGCTTAAATACAGAGTAAAATATTAAAATTTTAATGTTTAGGTATTTATTATTTTTAAAACTATGATTTATGTAAGTAAATTTAAAAATAAGTATATGTTCTTTTTTCATTTAAACGGCATCTATGGTGCATGTTTTAAGCTGCGATGGAGTCTGTGATAAGAGTCGTGTATTGCCTAGTTGGAAGAACGTTTGACTTTCATTGTGAGGTCGCAGGTTCAAATCTAGCACGCTCACCCCTAGTATATAGGACTAGGAGTGGGTGTACATGTACATCTAAATATATAAAAGGAGAAACTGACTGACTCACTGACTGACAAATCAACGCACAGCCTAAACGGCTAAACGTAGGCACTTGGGAAGGGACGTAGCTTAGGTACCGTAGAGGTGCACTAAGAAAGGAATTCTCGAAATTCCCACGGAAACAGGAATTAGCGGGAAAATCCTTTTGAATGAAAAATCTAAACCACTTAAATTAGACGCTTGAAATTTGGCATACACTCCCACACACACAAAGATCTCTCTTTTATAACACGCCACGCGGACGAAGTCGCGGGCAAAAGCTAGTATACTATATAACTCTGCCTAGCCTTTTGAAGATAGACGAGTGAAACCATGTTAAATGTGAAACCATGTGAAAATATAAATTATTGAAACGAATCCTAGACTTGACTGATTAATCTTCGTTACAACATTGAAACATTGAAAAAATTTACAAGATTACTGGGCGAGAGCCCTAAGCGCTCCCAATTTTTCCGGCCAAGTTGTTAATACAATCTGAAACAAACCTACAATAAGTATGTTAAAAAAAGATAAGATTATTTACATCCACTTCATTATCCCATTTTTTTTTAAATAATATAGGCTCGCATTCGAGCACAATCTCACCAAATGGTAAGTGACGATGTGATCTAGGGTGGATCACGCGTACCTAGCAAATGGCTATTCACTCTTTCCTCGAAAACTCACAGATTATAACGAAAGACAGACAATGGCACACAACTCGGGTCCTTTGCTGTTCACAAAAGATAGAGGCAAAACGTTTAGTGCGGATTGGTGGTATATCCACAACGTAAGGATGAAATGCCTGCCATCTGCGAACCTCGGCTCAAAGCGTCGTCTGACGTTTTTCACAGCGCCTGCCTGACTAGCCTTCCAACCAGCGAAGGGAAAACCATCCACCCATGTATTTGCATCCACTTAACATCGCAAATTATAAAATAATAATAATTGTAATCATACATAATAAATAAAATACATCTTTATTCTCATACAATCCACAAAGAAAACATTAAAAGAAATCCAGCCAATAAAACCGCCGATCAAATTACCGACGCTGACCGTCCACTTTGTATGCGCTTGCGCAGCGACAGCGCCGCGTCATCGCCGAGTCATCGTCATCACTGTCGCTTTCTGTTGCAAGTGAATGGACTGTGTCAGTAGCGAAACTAACTATAAGAAAGGTAAATAAAGCATTTATTAACTTTGGATGCCATTACGTATATACATACATACATAAACTCACACCTTTTTTTCGACGTGACTTATTGTAGATTTGCCGCAAATGGCATTAGCTACTTAGCCAGACAAACTATTTCCCACCGGGGTAAGCAGAGGCTATGGATTTCCATTGACGGCGAGCGAGTCTGCCTGGAGCATGGACGTCCTCGTCTCGGACAGCGACCGCAACACAGTGGTAAACTGTCACAGCTGCGCTCTCATACATGAACGAGAGTCACGTCAGAAATACGTACGGACACTTTGGAACCATGTCACACTAAGTTTTTTGACAAATTAAATCGTAAGTCTCATTAATTCAAATTCAAAAATTTCTTTATTCTGTAGATAACAAAGTTACATTTTGAATCGTCCTATTTTACATAATAAACGTCACATCGGCCTAAAACTACTACATCTTCTCACAACCTGTATCTATTTATTTATTTATTTATCTAGTCGGTGAAAAGGAGCTGCAAGAAAAACCTAGGCACAGGGCCCAAGACGTTCTTTAAAAAAACAACATTGGCTGCCCAATATCAGTTCCCAGACAGTTAATCCCATGCATTCATATCTTCTAAATAATCATCATCATCATCAGCCCATTAACGTCCCCACTGCTGGGGCACGGGCCTTCCCTATGGATGGATAGGGAGATCGGGCCTTAAACTACGACTACGACTGCTAATACAGCCGGGACCAACGGCTTAACGTGCCTTCCGAAGCACGGAGGAGCTCGAGATGAAAACAATTTTTTTTTGTGGTCACCCATCCTATGACCGGCCTTTGCGAAAGTTGCTTAACTCCAACAATCGCAGACCGAGCGCGTTTACCGCTGCGCCACGGAGCTCCTCAAATAATAACTAACCTTTAAAATAATAACCTTTTTAACAAAATTTCTGTTTAAATACTGTTTTAAAACTGCATCTATCCAGATATAGGTACTTCTCTTGCTCTCTCCACATTCCTCAAACGCCACTATCAAAATTTTACATCTAAGTACTTCGAAATACCTACTTACGTAGGTACTTATGCTAAACCCACTCCACCAAGTGAGAGCCCTCAGCGCTCCCCATTTGTCCGGCCAAGTAATTGATGCCATATGCGGCAAGTCTACAGTAAGTAAAAATAAAAATAATTAATGAGTTAACTAATAATAAAAGTAAGATGATTCCGTGCTTCGGAGGGCACGTTAAGCTGTTGACCCGGCTATTAGCCGTAAAACAACTCCACCAACCCGCAGTGAAGCAGCGTGGCAGAAAAAAAACACACACTGGGTCTTACTTATTTATATGTAAGTACTTTGTGAGGATAATGCAAGCCAAATCACCGGATTGTCCGAAAAAGTTAGATGTAAATGTTAGATTTTGGATGTGTGGTTCCTACCCGGGAATCAAAGTAGGGAACCCTGATTAAGTTTTTAAGGTGTGAAGGTGGTGCTAATTAGATTTTTTATTACTAATCTACAGTATTTTATTTTCTTAATACTTGACACTTTTATTCAGTAAAATCTTCATCACAATTTTCAGTTGTTCAAATAATTTTGTTTTAAATCTTCCTTAATACCAAATTGTAAGAAAACCAGAAGTCCGCAGTTTAAGTGGTAACAGTCTGTATCAAGGCGGTTTTCAGAATATATTTTTTCTGAAAACTGTATTTAGTTAATCTTCTTGCAAAATTAGAGGTCTCAAATGTTCCCTTGAGTCCAACAAAAGATCTGTTTGACATTGAAAACTGCCACAAAAAGAAATCATCAAAAAAGTTCGCAATATAAGAACTATTCGGCTGACTACGGCGCCGAGATTTACTCGCTTTTAGGATTTTAAAAATATCTACTTGACTCATTGTAGGGCTAATACTTGGTCTTTGTTGTAGGGTAGGGATCTACAATGCCTGACATTCACTAATTGGCCTGACAAATTACAACAAAAAGTTTGTAGCTGAGCCCTTATTGACTATACAGCGAAACCAGACCTCAAAGCAAGATGTTTTATATACATCCATACATATATATATATATATACACATACATATATACATACATGTATTTTATATAATACGTTTTACAACTACAACTTTCGATCGATTAATAATGAATAATGGCTGAGATACTTGGGTATCTATAAAATTTACATTTCAAAAGTAAAGATATATCTATTCACCAGTCTTGAACATTAAATAAGAGCTTTCAAAAATTGAAAAGAACTTTTCACCTGTCATTTTATGCAATAAAGCTGCCATTTGCCACTTTTGTAACTATTTTCTTTTTTTGGTTCAATAAATAATTTGACTACTCTATTTGAGGTGGAGGACAGGAGTCCTAGTATGGCTTTGTAATATAATGTTTCTCTGGGCGCCATCCATCCCACCTGCGTCAAACAGAGTACTGTGGGGCCGAAGGCAGGAAGGAAACCATTGCCCTATTTTTCCCTAAAAAGTAGCATGGAAAATGCTAAATGGAAAATGCTGCACCGACTGCTCTTAAATTGATGATGATGAAAGAATTTGAGTAGATTTAGCTGTTTGCCAAGGAAATATATTCTTATGACAAATCGTGACAGACCAGCTACTCGTAACGGTAATGGATTGGATAGTGTGAGCGAGAGAGACTGTCCATCCCACTCCCTTACTCACTAAAATGAGACCCAGCGGGGAGTAGGTGAGGAATTTGGTGCGGGGCGGAGAGTGTCCGTTCTATACGTAGTACTACCGTTTATTCCATGCCGTAAGGTCCATCACACGGCGGTTACTCCACCGACAAGAGCGCAGCTCTTAAATAGAGAGAGAGAGAAGGTCCATCACATCCATAGACCTTTTCACATACATAGACATTGTCCTAAATCCAGAATCACATCAATTTGACTTGGTACTTACCAACTTTGGTTGCAAATTATCTTATGGCTCTGACCACCCCGCTTGGGTAAATAGACGTGGAAGATGTCTATCATAAAATAATCAATATGCTAAGAAAAAGTTTTACAAGACCAATATGATACGTCATTTATAAGTCATCATTTAGAAAGATAGACAAGACTAATCTCTATTTGTTCTAACCGACCAATAAGAGTCGATCTAGATGCTCGTGGCCTCAGTTGCACAGCTCTATAATTCGCGTGTCTCGTAAAAGATCGTATCACATCACGCATCGACCGATCGGTACACAGATCTGAACCAATGTCTTAAAATAATTACAACTATTCAACAGCAGGTTCTGTTAGCCTTGGCGTCGCGATATCCGAACTCAACTTTTTGATCCAAAACTTATTTCCCTCTCGTTCTATCGCTAGCAATAAAAAAGAGACAGAAGATTTTCGAGTGGATTTGAATTGAGAATGTTAACATTGCTTACAATGTTCTGCGCGGCGCTACACACGCTTACGTGTCGACCTTATTTGGCGGCCAAACCAATGTTTGTCTGTATATGTGTTTTATATCATTTATTTTACATACTTACTACACAAGCACACACATAAGTACTGCTTACATTGATTTTACAAACTATTTACACGCTCTATTTTTTAATAATTAAATACAATAGCTTTTTTAAAAATTAATACTATATACACGAGTAAAATAACATGAGTTTTATTCTCAAATGTACGTAGAGTATAGAAAAATAAGGTCAGGATCAGTCTATTGTTTTATTTATTATTGCCTCTAACGACACAATCGCCACCATCTCATCCATGAAACTTCCACCGGACACCGCCAGCTCTCACTAATCTAGCATCGCCAAGCGAAGGTCGACGCACATCAATATTTATTAACTATGTAGGCCGTATGAATCTGGCCCATTGCGCGTGTGACGCGTGACCTAAAAAGGTAACAAACGTCAAATTTTGACAGCGCGCGCAAAAATTTAAAACTAAAACATGGTACCGCACCGCGATGAGTCGATTGCGCAAATGTGCGAGTGTTAAAGAGTTTTGCTCGGTGTATTATTTATTGATTGTTGAAAAACAATGGCGGGCGCGCGGCGTGGCAGTGAGTCAGTGGGTCAAGGGTGCACTGGCCTAGTTACGCAGCCCCGCGCGCCGAATTTCGCGGGCTCACCAGTTGCTAACCTCACTCACTTCAGGTAGGGTTGGGCTACGATCCCACGATACTTTAGCTTTAAAATTTATATTGCAAAAACGTGCATGCTCTGAATAATGTGTAACCTCTTATACCCTAATATCCTTTCAATGCCCATTACCGCTTCAAATAACTTTGTTATTTAAATAATTACCAGCATAATTGCTTTTCAACTGCTGTAAGTGTTGATTCATTAATCCTTGCTCTTGTTTTACAGTAACAATTTATTTCTTCGCGTATTTCAATGATACTGCGCATTCATATTTGCCTGCTTCTTGCGTAGATAAATGTTTGATGTCGATAAATTAGTGCTAATATCTCATCACTAGCGGGCCCGTGCGGCATTGGGTCGACATCCTTACGTAACCCAAGTTTAAGGCCAGCGACAATTTTTAAACAGCAACTGGACAACTGAGTGAATGTGAGACACCCACGGCGTGAATTGGGAGTGATAGAACCGCCCAGCGGCTCCTTGTTTCGCCACCAAGGTCACATCTCTCTTCAATGGACATTTTTCAGCATGAATAGTGTGAAGTGACCTTTAAACTAGCATTGCGAGCTTATCTCGTAACACTGTCTAGTTTCAATACCCTTGACACTTGTATGTCATAATTAATTTGAGCAAGATTTCAGCTAATAGTCCTCGATCAGCCAACGTAGATACTTACCCTGAAGTTTCAGGTAGAGATTTCAGGTAATCTAATAATGAAATCTTCTGGGATAGAAATAGGAATAAGGTCGAAATACATTATTCAATATAATATCAAATTCATCAATACCAAATTTAGTATTCTTAGTTACATAGCATCACGACTGTATCCCCGAAGGGGTAGGCAGAGGTGTATAGTATGTACAGTACACTATCCTTGTCAGCTCGTTTAAGTGCCATGTAATAGAGGACGAGCGTATTCCCATTAATCAGGCATAAATCCTGGAAGCCACATCAATCAATCAATTATCTATAATCCAAACATAAATTTAAAGTCATATTTACCTACATGCAATTTTATATCACCCAAGTGGGGTGGGCAGAGCCACAATCGATCAAAGGCAACTTGCAGGTAATAATAAATAATAATTACTTATTATGAAGTTTCATAATTATTGCAAATTGTTGACAAATGAGATCGTTTATTTACGTAAGTTATTGTAGATTTGCCGCAAATGACAGTAACTACTTGGCCGGACAAAAAGGTAGAGCTCTCACCCGGTACAACATTTAAGACAACAGGCCTGAGGGTGCCCAGTTGGGCGCGAACTTCAGCTCAGGGCGTCGTCTAAGAGGTTTATATTTTAAAGAACTAATCGACTCTAGTGAGCCGATAGCGACAACAGCTGAATGATGATGAAGGAAACGTCGGCCGGCGGGGTCGGTATCGGAGTCCTGAAGTTTTGATTGACGCTAGCTGATTGGTCGCCTACATAGTTAGAGTAGTCGAATCGTCAGTTATGAAAACGAAAGACTGTCTAATTTCTTATAGGTAGGTACGTAGACTTGGAAATATCGTAGAATTTTCAAAATGTAGATTCTCTATACCCGTGCTCTATAAAAAAAAAATGTTCAGTTTTATAAATACTAGTGAGTCAGTACCTACCTATTACTAGCTAAAAACTTTTGGTCGAGTATTTAACGTTTTACCAACCCGTTAGCCTTGTGTCATTAAACAATATGCTAAATAAGTGTTACAAATGTATTTTAGAGCCTCGTAAAGTACCTAACAACTTTTTATCCTGCTACATACCTACATAAATAGGTAAGTAGGTAGGTATCTAATCTGCATTATGTTTGATTTCATTTGAGGATGTTTGAAAATGTTTCGGAAAATTCGTTACCTACTTACCTACTTAATTGCATCAAGGTCAAGGTTAAATTAAATAATACAAAACAAATTAGGTAACGGAACTCAAACTTTGTAATTAATGTGTATAGGTACCTATTTATTCAGCTAATGCATTTCGAATTTTATCTTTGCACAAAACATATCAAATCATTCTCTTCGAGCAAAAATCTGAAATGCACCAAAGGTCACCCCATTTCATTGACCTTGTAAATTTAAAACAATTGCTCTGACCCACTTGCTGATGGTAATGCCGGCTTTTCAACCTTTTCGACTGCACATTACTCACTCACTTTCGATTTCTCAAAAACTATCCTTGACGGGCTCAAGGTTGGTATAAAATATGGTTATTACCGCCATCTAGTGGGAAGTAGCGGAAGCTCATGTCACTTTATTATGTCTCTTTAGCAACGTCTTTATTGATAAAACACTAGTTCCTTTTTCAAAACGTTTGAGTTGTGTAAGAAAAGAAAAAAACTGTTTATAAAACGAAAAGTAAAAGTACAACTTTACTAGCCAAGATGGACGAATCAGAAAAGAAAATAAGCATACTGTGTTTGGGACCTAAAGGGTCGGGAAAAACGACGTTACTGAAAAAGCTGCAGGATAAGGAAGGGATAGACTACACATACAGTCCGGTGCCGACTATAGGGACGAATATTTTCGACATAGATTACGTGAATAAAAACGGGAAGAAACAAACGGTGACAGTTCGAGAAGTGGGCGGGGAGATGGCGCCACTGTGGGGCAATTATCTAGACGGTGTCGAGAAAGTAAGCGTTCTACGGTTACACATTAATTTCACTTTCGTAGGTCTTTGTATGATATTTAATTTTATTGCAATACGACATGAGCATGAGATTGCCTTTTAAATTTTATGAGCATTGTCTAAAGGTGTCTTGGAAAGTTATTAGTGTACGTACAATTAGGTATCTACTTAATTTTAACTGTTCAGCAATATATCTACTTCTATTCAACTGTACCTTTTAACCAGTTTGACCATACTACGTATTTATAGGCGATTTACTTCTATGCTAGTACAATAGTGCAATTTTCACTAACACAGTTGGCTCGGCCACTAAGGACGGCGATACGACTCACCACTTATAATATCGGTCTAACAGAAAGCTCGGCAAAACGAGAGGGTACTCTGTTCATATTGCGACGGATTATCGTACGATAAGGTGCAAACTATGGAGAACCGGAGAGGAAATATGATTGGCCACCTGATACGACACGATTAATTTGTGACAAACATCGTAGAAGGAAAAAATTAAGGGAAGAGAGGAAGGGGTAGACCTAGGAGAACATTTATGAAACAAATAAAAGAGAAGGTGCAGGTCGTGTCGTATCAGAAGGTGAAGGTTTTGGCGGGAAGAAGAGAGGAATGGCGATTACTCCACCGACAAGAGCGTAGCTCTTAAATAAAGAGAGAGAAGGTGCAAACGTCAAACTGTTTCTTGCAAAGTAATAAATTAACTCGTTGCACTTAAGACCTCCTGGTCATGTCGTTTCTGTACCTAATAGACCAAAAATACTTACAAAAACATAAATTTTATAATTATGACAACTAATGGTTCATAATTTCAACACTCTGTTTACAAATACATAATTCGCTGGGCTCAGTGACTGCACTTTTGCTCTTTGATTGTACGTCTGACTAACCCAAAAGTGTTTTAAGTTCACGCGGTTATTATCATAATTATTAAAACACATAATAACGGGTTCTTACCGCGTTTAAAGTAGGGATATGAGACTCCCGATATTTCGACACTGTTGCAAGTGCCATGATCACGGGATGACTGATGAGATTGGAGTGGAGTAGGTAGATCCATAATATATCCCTACTTTAAACGCGGTAAGAACCCGTTATTATGTGTTTTAATTATAACCCAAAAGTGGCTGCAAGCTGTCTGCTATTTACTTGTGACTCTGCCTACCCGATGACGGACTTTCCATGCTACATTCTCCAAAAACAATACAAATGGCGTTGTTCAGATTTAACTTGATAATTAGTAATTACCTATTTTTTCATTACTCGGGTAGGTATATACATACATACATAAACTCACGCCCGTAATCCCTAATGGGGTGGGCAGAGCCACAAGTAATCAAAGACAACTTGCAGCCACTGTTGATACGAAGTTCAAAGATGGATATGATGAACCTTATGGTGATAGGTAAGGGATCAGCCTATCGCCCATAACATTAGTCCATCATGTTAGAGGACACAATCCCTCTGTCAGTTTTTATCCCTCGGGTAGGTATATAATTGTTCAAAAATATATAATGTAATGGCAGAAGCTTATATAATAATAATTGTTGCTTGATATTTGGATCAGATTATGAATAGAATTATTTTGCTACATATATTGGTGCAGAATAACAATAATATAATAATAACATAAATAATATTTATTTATTTTTTATTTTGAATAATATTTTGTTCAGAATAATAATGGTTGGAAGATGTGTAACAATGGTTGTGCCTGGGTGTAATAACAAGGATCATCATTTATGCCCATAAACAAAGATAAAAGATGCATAATATGTCAGTTATCCATGAAAGTACAAGGTTACATGAAGGAAAATCTGTAAAGCGCCATCTGTATATTTTTTGGGGAACATAGCCTGGAATGTCCCTAGGGGCCATCCATTATCCATTAATCATGCGAGGCTCGAGAGGGGGGAGGGGTCCATGAAAAAATTACGAAATATCATAAGGGGGTGGGGGAGTGTAGTAATATATCACTAGTATTTATTTTTTCGGCAAACGCGCGATACTGAACCGAAAAGCGGCGTTTCGTGCAATTATTTTGGTAGGTACTAAAAATACACGTCATATAGGATAATGATAAATGATAATTTATTTGATAACATTCGTTACAGGTCATATTAGTTCACAACCTATCATATGTAGGTATTTCTTACAATTATTCCATTCTATTACTTATTCCAACCAAAATAAATTGTACAATTACGTTAATACATTAGTTAAAAAACAAAAATAATAAATTGTATAATTGTATCAATAAATTAGTTTAAAATAATAAATTGTATAAGTAGTTACATTAATAAATCTGTCTAAAATTACAAATTGTGTAATTCGGTTTTAAATACTAGTTCATTAAAATTAACTCGATAGAGGCAAGTCTAGGAGTTCGGTAAAACAATAAAAGTTATGGTTTAGTAGCCAGGTTCTCATTTTGTGTTTAAAACATTGCAATGATTGTGCATTTCGTATAGATTCGGGTAGGCGGTTGTATATTGATGGGCCTAGTACGTACACTGACTGCTCCGATAGGAGTAGTAGGATAGGGGGGGAAGTCTTGAACCTCACCATGTATCACCACGGGGTAGGGGGGATGGGTTAAAAATGCCAAAAAAAAAAAAATGATTAATGGACGGCCCCCTAGTCCCCCATTAGGGATTCGGAATATAAACTTTGTTAATATAAGGTACCCGTGTCATGCCGTGCATAATATGTATGATATATTATGCAATTTCTTATGAATCATTTATTTAATGGCTATGTTTATTTTCAGATAATATTCGTGGTAGACACGTCAAACCTCTGTCAGATATCCGCAGCTGCTGTTATGTTGTACACGCTGCTTGCTGAGCCTCGACTGAAATACGCTAAGGTATACGCTTTCGGCTTGCGATCTGCATTGCTTGCGTCAAAGTCACTTTGCGAGACTGTCTTTTGTTTAGTAAGGACTTTTCTCTTGATTCCGTGCTTCGCAGGGCACGTTAAGCCGTGGGTGCCGGCTATTAGCCGTAAAAACATCCCCACCAACCCGCAGTGGAGCAGCGTGGTGGAGTATGCTCCATAGACTTCATACCCCCTCCGGGTGATTGAGGGGAGGCTTGAGCCCAGCAGTGGGACGTATATAGCCTGATTATGATTATGATGTTACGCATACATATGCATAAGCAAGTTTTAATCAAATTTTCAAGTTGATAGAGGCTTCTACGAGACTTATGAACGTACCCAGCTTAGGTGTTACAAAGTTCTACCTGCGCAATTTATTTTATTTTTTATTTATTTTACAGTTTATCCTAGTACTAAGCAAAATGGATGCAGCATACAGACAAATGCGTAACGAAGCCCTATTGCTACTGCAATACAAGCGCTTGAGTGCAGAGTTGCCGAACGCTCCGATACTTTTAGAAGCCGCGCCACTCAAAGGCGAAGGGTTAGATGCTCTGAAGACATGCATCGCAGAGAGCAAGCCCATAAAACCTAAAATGATACATCAAATTCAATAAATAATAATAATAAATAAACATTTTGATTGTCTTTTCATTATAACTAAACGCAAATAACCCTCCTTTTTGCTTCGCCGCAGTGTTAAACACTGTCACTTTGTTGCGCTTTATTCGAGCAGTCTTAACGCAAATTATTTCAAAGAGAGAGATATACCTTCAATTTTAATTGAAGAGTTCTCTTTCTTGTATATTAATTTCAGTTCTAGTTGTGTTTAATGAATACGTATAAAATATTTCTTGTTTTCATTCTGCAGAATTAATAATTTTATTAAATTAATTCTACTATCCACGTAAATTCTTGATAATAAGTGTAATGTAATAAATAGATAGGAAAGATGAATCTTTTCAAATTGTGTCGTGGTTGTATGAAAGAGCTAGAGACGTGGGAAAAGGAAAATTTAGAAAATAGCATTTACGAAATGTTCATATTTTGTACTAAAATTCAGGTAAAAAAACACTTAGTAATTATATACAGTAAGCATATATAAGTGTACGAAATGATTATATTACCTAGTTTTAACATCATTTGAATCAAGTAGGTATTTCAATTTTTTATCTACTTATTTGACATAGAAAGTTGGCATGAATTTTAAAATATTGTCATATATTTAAGGCTTTAATGGTTCAAATAAAGATATTATTATTATTCGTTTCTTCACAGATCAATGTAGAGGATAAATTACCAAAGATTTTTTGCTCCGACTGCAGAAATCAAATAAAAGCATCTCACAAATTCATTACAGAATCATTAGAAACAAACATAACATTACAGAATATTGTTTCTGAAAGTGAAGCCATCAACGGAGATAATGATAATTATATTAAAAAGGAAAGTTCATTTAACTTTACTGAAAAATTAGAAGTCCAAGAAAATGATGGATATTATGAGAATTGTATGAATGATGATGATGATTTAAGTTCAAACTATTGTGAACAAGATATAAAATTAGAAACAGGTATAGATTCCCAAAGAAAACCTAGACAAATCATACAAAGATTGAAAAATACTGATGGTGGAAAAGTTGGTAAATGTAAAGAAATAGAATATGTACAAAGTATACAGAAGACAACCACAGACACATTGATGCAACATAATTATTTTGATGTAGATAAAAGTTTAAACCAACAAACTACATACTGTGAATATGAGGTGCATGACTTAGAGGAAATTAAAACTGAAAACTTAGAGAAACATTTACAGGAAATTGAAGATAAACCTCTAATACGAAACTTACGAAAACGAAAGAAAAGCAACAAATATCTAAATTCCATTGAACTAGAAGACAGACTTATATGTCCTATTTGTAACAAAGCATACCCCTTAGGAAAACATGGCAACTACTGGCTAAAAAAACATTTAAAGAAACATTCGGAACAGCAAGAGAGACAATTAACTATTAAGGAGAAACGGAAAGGATTATGCATAACAGAAAATACAACAGAAGAAAAGGGAATAAATACATGTCTGAAATGTAAAAAAAGTTTTACATCCAAATTGTGGTTCACTAAACATATGAAGAAACATGCAAGCACTGAAGTACATGCTTGTCCCTTCTGTACTAAAAGTAAGTTAACTAGCCTTTGACAAATGCATTCTTATTAATCCTAGTTCCATAGAGGTATCTAGACTATACTCATGTGGCAAGCAAAAGAAGCATAAACTTGAGCATTTTTTCTTGTCTTCAGCATTTGTAACATATGCACAGTGGGTGTACCATAAAGCCACCCACGAACAGGATAAGAAGCATGTGTGCAATGTGTGTGACAAGCGGTTTCGACTCCGGAAACAACTGGCTGTGCATGCTATGACACATTCAAATGAACGACCCTTCATCTGTGACAAGTGCTATATGGGGTAAGCATTGTTCCTATTTCTTATTTATATTGGCGGCGATTTTTAATACTATAATGGGAAGAGAAAGACCTCATATCAGGAAGGACAGATACTAATACATATTAAAAAATATATTTTTGCAGATTCAAAATGAAGCATGTTCTGATCAATCACCTACGAGTACATGAAAAATCTAAACCTTTTCTCTGTAGTACATGTGGACAACGTTTTTCTACTGGTAAGTTATCAAACATTTTCACTTATTATTGGAACATGTAGAAGATGAACTTACTAAATTCATTGATTACGAATTTGCCTTTCATCATCATCATCATCATCATAAGCCCATTAACGTCCCCACTGCTGGGGCACGGGCCTTCCCTATGGATGGATAGGGAGATCGGGCCTTAAACCACCACGCGGGCCCAGTGCGGATTGGTGGTTATTAACGACTGCTAATGCAACCGGGACCAACGGCTTAACGTGCCTTCCGAAGCACGGAGGAGCTCGAGATGAAAACTTTTTTTTGTGGTAACCCATCCTATGACCGGCCTCTGCGAAAGTTGCTTTACTTCAACAATCGCAGACCGAGCGCGTTTACCGCTGCGCCACCGAGCTCCTCAAATTTGCCTTCATTTCTCATTAATGTATAATGAGAGAACAGAAAAAAACACTCTGGCCAGCATTTATCTATGCCTGTATTAACAATACTTTCATCATCATCACATTACACTTACTATTGTACTTTCATCATCATCAATTTAAGAGCCACACTCTTGTCAGTGTAGCATTTTCCATTCCAGTCTATCAAAGGCTAATTCCTTGACTTCCCTATAAGACACGACGTTAACCTTTTCTTTAATCTGTTTCATGTAAGCTCTTCTTGGTCTTCCCCTTTCTCTCTCTTTACTTCTTCTTCTTTTCAAATCAAATCAATTTCTTTTTTTATTATACTTTATTTACTTAAAATTTCGAGTTTGTCACTACTAAGGGATTATCATGAACGTCGTAATCAGCTGCAAGTAAGTTCTGTGAATGTATGGTTCCAGTCAACCAACAAGCCTCGGTCATAACACGATCCGACGTGGTGGTAGATTATAATATGATTATGAGTATGATAAATGCAAACAGATCCAGGAAGTTTTAAAGAAAAGTCAGGCAAGAGTACTCTAACTTGGCGAGCGTGAAAAAAGCGAAAGTGGTGTGTCAGGATAGTAGTAAGTGGAATTTCGTGGTCTCTGCCTGCCTCAACGGGAAATAGGCTTTATCTTATGTATGTAAATATGTTAAAAATAAAAGGTTTTTACTTACTTATCTCCCCCAGCATCAACGCTCAAGCAGCACTGCACGGTACACACGCGCGTGCGCCCGCACGCCTGCAACGTGTGCGGCTTCCGCACTGGCTACAGCTCCGTGCTGCGCCGGCACATGAACCGGCACACGCACACCAAGAGATACAAGTGCACGCACTGCCCCAAGGAATTCCTTGAACCTGGCAGTTTAGTAAGTTGTTCACAAAAGTAAAATCGAAAATTCTATCAATCTTTATGAACTTACATTCAGAAAAACACACAACGTAAGTGGAAGTCATATCCCAATTGATGTTCGTACCCACGCCTCACCAATCTATCTTTTAAACCGTCTATAATGGTTGTACCAACTGTCCTAGTGAAAACTAAAATAAACAAATTCTATTAGAAACTTACGTTCAAAAAACATCTCTCTTTTACTTAACAGACCTATCCTACTGAAAAGACTTGGACCACATGTGACCAGCAGACAACTTGTACTCATATTTAGTATTGAAATAAACATTATTATGAAGCTTATTATTGGAGCGGACACAGTTTTTACGACATTTTAGAAGGTAGTTTTGTACTCTCGAAACCCTGTAGCTCCAATCTATTAAAGTATAAACCTTTTCCCAGGCACGACACATGCGAATCCACACGGGCGAACGTCCATACAAGTGCCCCACCTGCCCGCTCTCTTTCATAGACGGTTGGAAGCGTAAGGTGCATATCATGAGGGTACATCAATTAATCCTGGAAGAGATCCCGCGACTCACTCGCGATGGACGACCAGCTGCAGCTGTCATAAGATAGACGAGATCTGTTCTGATTTTTCCCTTCAAATTAACGTACTTTATAACACCTTGCTAAAAATTGAGCAAGCTAAATAAAATTTTCAAAGTTACTTACATGTGAATCTTATTTGAGAAATCCTTTCCAAACACTAGGTAAAAATCAAAAAGCTAAAATTATTGGTTGACCGAAGTTCGAAGGTGACAAATACAGAAAATAGTTTTTAAAGGCGGCCTTAGTATTAGGAGCAATCTCTTACATTTTTATTGAATTTTACAAAAAATATCTTTAAAATTTTTAATGCAATAACGAAACGCACTGTCAAGCGTATTTTTGTTTCACTTATTGTGGGATAAAGTTTACGCACACGTGAGACAAACTACAGAAATTACATTAGTGCCATCTCTTTTTAAGATAGCGCCAAGAGCTACTTTCATTCCATATATTACGAAACTGAAAAGATTAGTATTGTTTGTCGATTTGTCTCGTTGGAATTCCCTATTGAAAAGTTATTAAAAATGTGATAATATTTTAAAAAACAAAGATAAAATGGACGTGTCGAAGTTATGCCGTAGTTGTATGGAGGAAGTAGCGCCGTGGGAGTGCGAAAATGTGGACCAAAAGACGATGGAAATGTTCAGCTTTTGCACTAACATAGAGGTAAATAATACATGCACACACAACATAGTAGCGTCTTCGAGTCAAGCGCATTATAAAACTTCGGTTCGTGGCGATTTTGTTTTAGTAAAATATTTCTCACAATTTATGAATAGTTTCTGAAATAATCTTTTAAATTTGTTTAAATGTAAAGATTGATTAGGTATTCTAAGATTACTTTATGAATTAATAAATATTTTGTTTATTATTCAGATTTTGACTTTAGTTATGTCAAGAAAAAATACAAAAAAATCATATCTTTTTCAGATTCCAGTAGATGATAATTTGCCTAGACATTTTTGTTACAAATGCACTGTGTTACTAGAGTCCACATACACTTACATTAAGAAGGCTCGCAGAGTCAACGGCAAACTGAAGAGAATAATCCAAAAGTCTACAAACAATTTTGTAGATAAGTTCCTTAACAAAACAAATTCTGTTGAAGCAGAAAAACCTGATGAGAATGTACTTTTAAATAATTTTATTGAGCCTGAAAAGATTAATGATGAGACAAATGATGTTAAAGTTAACTTAAATAATGTAGATCATGATATATTTGATGATGATGATGATGAAGATGATAAGTGCCTGTCAGAGTTCAAGAGTGAAAATGTAGATATTAAGTTGGAACCGGAAGAAGACAGTAGCTCCACTGTCATAAGTAAGGAAGCAGCGTTACAAGTATCCGAATCAGATGATAAAAATAAAAATAATGGTCATAGTTCTAAGATGAAATTCAAGAGCAAGAAATGCCAGATTTGTAAGAAAAATTTTGCAAGCAAAGGCTGGTACTCTCGCCACATGAAGACGGCGCATGCTGGTGACACATCAAAGGAGTTGGGAGAGTTGAAGAAGAAAAAGAGTCACAAGAAGCAGAGAGAGACAAAAGAGACTGGGGACCAGAAGGGAGAGATTAAATGCAGGGTGTGTGACAAGGTATTCTCCTCTAAAGCCTGGCGCACAAAACACCTGAACGAGCAGCATTCGGAGAGTGTAGATGGACAGAAAGTATTCCTCTGTCCATACTGTCCAAAGAGTAAGTTAACCTAACTATATTTTACATAAGACTTATTTATTTTAAATTAACTAATGAAGTTTGATTATTTATTCTATATTAAATTTATTAATAATTAAATAATTAATAAATGCTTTGTTTTGTCTTTTATTTGAAGTCCAATACTTAAATGCATTTTTTTTATTATAATTTTTCTGAAGCAATGATTTAAAATTTACAAGTTACCAATTTCAAATTGTTCTAAAATCAGTTGTGTGAATGTTTCCATTTCAAATGCATCTATCATACATTTCATTTTTTTGCTGCTTGCTTCATGCCTGCTACAATCCTACCATTTTAAAAGTCATCTGCACACAAACAATCATTGGTCACAGTATACTTCTTTTGGGATATCATGAAGCACCTACAAGCCGCGAGTCCTTTCTTTACCAACATTATAGTACAGACAATTGTATAAGATTGTGAAAGTTCGGTAACTAGACTTGCACCTCAACCGTAAAACACAACATTTGCTTTTGTCAATAATGGATAATAAAGGAATGTCCTTTTATTAAGGAAAATATTAGCAAATACCTTTTACATTTTGTGGCATAACTGCTAGATATCATACACATATACTACATCTACAGTGTAATCAACGACCGATGCCATAGGTAAGCTTCGTATCACGACTATTATGTAACTTTTACTATTTCATAATCTATTTTTCATACCATGCATTGCAATGCATGCATGCATCAGCCATCAATCTCATTACACTATCACATTACCTGCCATCTTTATGCTCTATGCAATTACCTATTATACATCAATGGCTGTATGGCTCTAGCGGTCAATACTTGTGTACCGCTATCGTACCTATACAGGATGTTAGTGACACCATAACGAAAAGTGTGTAACCGTAACGTAAAAAGAATACTAAAATTTTGTGACAGAAAACTCTACTTGATATGAACTTAGAAACATGGTCAGAATAATCCCTCAATGTTTTCGTTACGGTGTCATTAAAACGGTGTATAGTTTTAATAAGACGCAGGCATAAAGCCTGGCACACAGTACGGTCACGAGCATTAATATGTATACACTTTGGTACAATGTCACATTAACTTTTTTGACAAAATGAACTGTAAAACCGACAGAGGGATTGTGTCCTCTAACATGATGGACTAATGTTATGGGCGATAGGCTGATCCCTTATCACCATAAGGTTCATCATATCCATCTTTGGACTTCGTATCAACAGTGGCTGCAAGTTGTCTTTGATTACTTGTGGCTCTGCCCACCCCATTAGGGATTACGGGCGTGAGTTTATGTATGTGTATGTATGTGTATGAACTGTAAGTCTCACTAAATATCAAATATGTTAGTGCGACAAAGTCCTAAAGTGGGTACATTATATTGGTCATGACGGTACACAAGGCCGTACCGGGGGGCATGGGGACAGGAATATTTTGTTTTTTCCGCGTTTCTTTTTTTATTATTTTTGAACACCGGTGGTCAATTAACAAAAATATCCTAGAATCTTGTGTGCACACACATATTACTTGTTATGGTAGACAGAGATCACGGAATTCAATTTAATGAATAAAAAAGAAACCTCAAAAAAAAAACATTTTTATTTGGATACTTTTTCGCTTGAATCATTTTGTCCTTATGCAAATTAATATTCCGTTAGAACTTAGTAATTTAGCGACATAGATAAGTTGTAACTGGATATTTTTGCAAAAGATTCTATTTAAGTTATTTTTGCGTTTAACTTACGGTTTTCCAAAAACTACCCTCACACAGACATGAGGATTTATACGAACTCCTACCCCCCGGCTCGCAAAGTTTGCGGTACCGCTTGGAAGAATTCATTCGCCCTTGTATTTGACGAGCTTAAATTGAATATAATGGAGCTTACAAAATTTTACACGAACTCTATATACGATAGCTATACGCACCCTCCGACCACTCGGATCCATTGCATGGCACCATTTATGAATGCGTCACCACACAATAATGTGAAATAAAAAAGGGTGTTAGCACCCGTATTCTGATGTTAACTCGAATCTTCCTCGACTCGAATTCAACTCAAAATCGTTATTCTCAGATGTAACGCATATAATGCACGTCATTATTTTCGTATTATTTTGTTGGCAGCATGAAATGCTCGACTCCAGTAAGGCTGCGTTTCCATTGACGCGGAGCTGAGCGGAGATTTGCAGGGATCGACCAATCACCGTGAGGGAGAGTGACAGAGCGTCTATGTTTCTCGCTCTCTCGAACGCTGTGATTGGTCAAATCCGCACAACTCCGCTCTTCTCCGCACAGCTCCGCGTCAATGGAAACGCAGCTTAAGCCTTAAATGTCAACATAAAATACCAAAATTTTTAGAGCGAGTTGAGTTGGGGAAGTTTCGAGTTAACATCTAGAATATGGGCGTATATCTCTCCTCAGCGTTCTCAAAGTATTCCCACATGTACTACCACACGACGTCGCACCCGGACGTGGCGAAGCACCCGTGCGGCTCGTGCGGGAAGGTGTACCGCATACGCAAGGAATTGGAGCAACATATGAGGACTCATCTAAAGGACCGACCGTATGCCTGCGACCGCTGTGATATGAGGTAAGCCACTCAATCAGCATCATCCCCATTTAACGGCCTCCGTGGTCCAGTGGTTGAGCGTTCTGCTCGCGATCCGGACAAATCACTTTGTGATCCCTAATTTGGTTAGGAAATTGCAGGCTGATCACCTGATTGTCCAGAAGATGATCCGTGCTTCGGAAAGCACGTTAAGCCGTTGGTCCCGGTTACTACTTACTGATGTAAGTACGTAGTCGTTACTTGAGTCACGTCATGGCGGCTCAATAATAACCGTGACACCAGGGTTGATGAGGTTGGTCATTCACCTCACAACCCACACGATAGAAGAAGCATCAAGAAGAGTTTGCGTAACACGATAGCATAGAATAAGGAATAATACTACGTATAGAAAGGAAACTCCGCTCCCCACCAGCGTCTGAGCTAGGTTTACCTCTCCCCCCTCGAACAGTTTAGACTTGAATCGCATGGTGTCAGACGTCAACACACACAGATGCGCGTGAACGATAATGTCAATGTGTAGTCTCGGTGTAAAACGAGGTTGTTTGTATGAAATGTCCGGGGTGTGACGATAGGTTGTGTAACTGTGATGTGAGATGAAAAAACATTATAAGTATAAACTTTTTTTACCAGGTTTAAAATGAAAGGTATTCTTATAACGCACCTGAAATGGCATGACGGCGTGAGGCCGTTCCTCTGCAGTATATGCGGGAGAAGCTTTATACAGTGTAAGTTTCTAGTTATTATATTAGCCTTTTGATTAACACCTCCTTCACTTTTTCGTCTTCTCTTTCTATCAGAAGGGGTTAAAAATGCCACATCGAAGCATTCATCTAAAAAAGTAATATTGCTATTTGACATTTGTTTGCATTGCGCACTTACTTTATTATATGCGCAAATGTCAAATTATACATTGTTTTAAGTTTACGCGGTTATTGGTGCTAATTCCTGTAAATACCATCTAATTTTATTTTAAGTTATATCTGTCATTTTCTTATCCGCCGAAAAGGAAAGGGACGGGTAATCGACAAGCATAAAATTTATGGAACACACGTCAAGTTTAAGCACAAATCTAAACCAACCGTCTAAAAATTTTACATCAGTCAATAACCCGACACATTCATTTACTCATTCTTCCTAAAATTAAGAGCTGTGAATCATCCGTCCCTTTCCTTTTCGACGGATATGAAAATGACGGATATAACTTAAAATAAAATTAGGCGGTGTCTCCAGGAATCGGGGCCATTATCATAATTAAAGCACATAGTTCTTACCGCGTTTAAATGGAGATATGAGACTGCCGATATTTCGACACTGTTGCAAGTGCCATGATCACGGGATGACTGATGAGATTGGAAAATTATGGATCTACCTACTCCACTCCAATCTCATCAGTCATCCCGTGATCATGGCACTTGCAACAGTGTCGAAATATCGGTAGTCTCATATCTCCATTTAAACGCGGTAAGAACCAGTTATTATGTGCTTTAAATGTCAAATTGCAATATTGCTATATATTAGATGAATTTCTTCGATATGGCCTCTTTAACCTCCCTGGTCTCACCAAGTTTGAACGACACTCCATAACTTTGCTAGCCTCTTCGGCCGGGACGGGACCCATGATCAATCGTATTGCTCTCAACCCTGCAAATAGAGACGGTATTATTAAATGAGTGATCTACACTCGCTCATTCACGCGTTGTCGTAGAAACCTGGGCGCGACGCGTTACGGTGTCAAACATACTCCCGTCTCTCGCCTCTGTGTGCATTATGCTTTATTTATACAATCTTTACTTAGTTCATCTTGCGTTGGATATACCTCTGTCTACCCCAATTGGGATACAGTCGTGAGCTTATGTTATTTTTCAGCCACCTAGCATTATCCCGTTTTTCACAGGGTCAGCTTATGTTATGTTTATTCCCGTTAAAAAGAAGGGTTAAGGTTGCCTGGCAGAAATTGCTGTTCAGCGATAAGGCCGCCTATTGTGCATATTTTTATTCGTATGTTTATGTCCTTTGTATATGTCGTTGTGCAATAAAGTAGGTGGCAACCCTAGGTATAAAATAGCTTGTTATTCCGCAGCGGGCAACTTAGAATCGCACATGCGCGTGCACACGGGCGAGCGTCCGTTCGCGTGCACCGAGTGCTCGTTCCGGAGCACGAGCCGCGTCAGTCTGAAGCGGCACGAGCTGCGGCACCGTGGGGAGCGGCCTTATCCGTGCACGTACTGCCCGAAGAGGTTCTACGAGTCTTGTAGTCTGGTAAGTCATTTACATACATACATAAACTCACACCCGTATTCCCCGAAGGTGTGGGCAGAACTACAAATAATCAAGAAACTATTTGCAGCCACTTTTAGTTTTTAGGATAATGATAAACCGTATGATGATAGGGGGATCAGCCTATCGCTCTTACAGATGATCCAACATGTTCGACAGGACGCTGTCCTTTTGTCTTTGTTTTGTTCTGGTAAGTCATTTGATTTCCAAATTCCACATACAAATTGCTCTCCAATGAGTTACCAATGAGACTTCCCATGCTACGTTCCCCAAAAATATGGATAACAATTGCCTAAGCCGTGTTCATCATTAGTCCTATATTTATAATAGACAAATTAGTCACGTATTTAAGTCATCATCATCAATTTAAGAGCCACGCTCTTGTCGGTGCAGCAATTTCCATGCTACTTTTTAGGGAAAAATAGGGCAGTGGTTTCCCTCTTGCCTTCCGCCCCGCAGTACTCTGTCTGACGCGAGTGGCGTATTTAAGTAAGTAGTCCATTATGAGTACTTATTTTGAAAGGGGTGATTAAACGTAATAGTTCCTATTAACAAGAGGTCCATATGCGATACTTTTCCAATATAATAATAAATAAGTGAGTAATTAGGGACTTTCCACGCTGCGTTCCTCAAAGATAATACAAATGGCGCTGTCGAGTTTTAACGTGATAATTACCTATTTTCTCATTACTCGGGCACCGTCACCATCATCATCTCCCTAGCATTATCCCATTTTTCACAGGGTCCGCTTACCTAACCTGAAGATTTGACAGGTCAGGTTTTTTACAGAAGCAAACCTATCCGACCTTCCAACCCGCGAAGGGAAAACCAGCCAATACAGGTTAGGTCACATACCTCCAAAAATGCATTTCTCGGGAATGTGGGTTTGCTCACGATGTTTTCCTTCACCGCGATTAACCTCACCCTGTATGATTTATGCTTAAAAAGTGGACGTGTAAATAAAATAGTATAGTCTATATTTTAATATTTACATCTATTACTTTCAGACCCGCCACATCCGCTCCCACACCCGCGAACGCCCGTACCGCTGTCCGTACTGTTCCCGCGACTTCAATGACAGCGGCAAGCGGCGCCGCCATTTTATGATGACGCACAAAATGGCGGCCGACGACATCCCGCCCATGGACAAAGATGGCGCGCCCGTTGAGAGAACAGCACAGAACTGCGCTAGGAAACGGCTTGAAGTTCAATGACGTCTATTAACATAAAAACTATGAAGAAAATGTTTTCTAAATTGGGTCGATCGGCTTTGGGGCCCTAGTTTGGTGGGTGAATGTCACTGTCTAGTTTAGACCGCAGATGTGGCTTATGTCTTGGCTGACTTTAAAAACTGACGTCTCTGCAATTGATTGCTAAAATAATTTGTGTCTTATTGACGGTAGCAAAATGTGCAAATCAGATTCGCCAAAAATTTAAGATACGTTAGTTAGCTACGTCTGCGACGATGTGTGATAGATAGAACAGCTAAAAGTATGGCTACAGATGGATTATGGTATAGGCATTAGACCCCTCAGAAGATTTTTTAACAAAATTTTAGGTCGTTGCGGAGACTATGTCCTTTTTGTCTACATTGGAAGAGGTAATAACTTTTACGTTCATAATCTAGTATTGCCATTAATTTAACGGAAATAATTATAATGAAATATTAACGTAATTAAGTTAGTAACCAACCACCAAAGGAATTTCTGTAGAATTTATTATCTATGTGAATTAATGGTTTAACTTATCTTTAACTATGATAAGACAAGCCACTAAACAAATTTACGTAAGCTGCAACCGCCTACTACAATCAGACTGAAAATGAAAGGATTATGTTGTATGAAGTAACAAACTGAAATCACAAAAGTATTTTGTACTTAGGAACTAATTTTCAAATGTTTATTATCATTATTATTAACAATTGTGTTCAGATAATTAAATAATATTTTTATTAAGTTCGAAAATAAAACCCGTTGATTTATTGAAATAATTTTATTTATATATTTAATTTAAACATTATCTCTAGATATAACATATTAACAGTCAACATTAAATATTATAATAAAATATCGCGAAGGCTACACTATACATTATATTTAACTAGAGGGAAGAATTTGTGAGGTACTAAAATAATATCTTTTGAAGCACCAAAACTATCCGCATTTGGGATTTTTTTATACCTTTTACGAAATTACTTTTTAAATTATATACAGGGTGTTGTTAACATCGTAACGAATACTGAGGAGGATAATTGAGACCATGATTCTAAGTGGAATTTTCCTAAAATATAGAACTATATAACCGACTCTCATGTTGTAATTCAAATCTGTGAAGTATATTAACGAATCCTTTTATCCTTGCCACGTATCGCATGTCTATCGAAGGTTTTTTGGAAAACATCGCTTTTAGCGATGAGGTCGTCTCCCTCCAGTTTAGTTTTTAAGTATTTTCTTGCAATAAAGGTTGAACCACATCTGTCAGCACGTTATAAGGTTGCTTCAGAACGCCATATCAAGCTATAGCGCGCTTACCTAATCTGAAGATTTGACAGGTCCGGTTTTTTACAGATCCGACTGCCTGTCTGACCTTCCAACCCGCAAATGGAGAACCAGCCCAATACAAGAATGTGGGTTTCCCGCTATAAGCACTCGTTAACTCGATACGACGGCAATGCGGTAATAAATTCTCCCTAAAATGGCGTGCAAATGGGCACAGAATCAAGAATAATATTACGTATAGAACGGTAATTCTCCGCCCCGCACCAATTCGAAACGGGCACAGAACTAGATTTACCTCACCCCCTCTGGGTCTTAATTTAGTCGAAATGGCCGTAAGCTACTAAGGAGAGAGGGGGAACGCGCGAGGACTGTCTGTCTCGCTTGCATTTGCATGATAAGAATTAGATGTTTGTATGGAGTGTCCTGGGTGTGAAATCGATAAAACTACACTAAAACATCTACAATCAGCTTAAAATTAATGCGCTTCACTATTTAAACAGCCATTTTGAATCTAGTCTACGTCTGGTAATGCGGGACATTCCAATCGGCGTTCCCCAAAAACACGTTTTTTCTCCGTTTAAACTTCTAATTTCATATATAACAGACATATGCATCTTTTATCTTTGTTTTTGGGTATAAATGACGACCCTTTTTACACCAAGGTACAATTACAACTTCCACCCATTATTATTCTGATTAAAATAAAGAGAAGCAATATAGGTAGCAACCAGTGGCGGATTTACCAGTAGGCTGAGTAGGCTGAAGCCTAGGGCGGCAGATTTTAGGGGGCGGCAAATTTGGCCCAATTTTTTTTTTGTCTTACAGAAGTAAAATAATAGATATTATACCTATACACAAAGAAACAAGTGACAAGAGTTATAACATTTTAGTAATGCACAGTATACTGAACATTCTTACGTCTGTACGGGCTTCAACCGAACATATTTTGCTAACTTTGCGCCGTGTTTTTGGTAGCGCTGTGCACTCGACTATAATTAGTATCGAATTTCAGAGGTCAGTAGGGGCGGCAAAATTTGAATAGCCTACTGGCGGCAAATTTGTAAATCCGCCACTGGTAGCAACATCGTTGATGCATACATACATAATGTGATCCAAATGTCAAGCAACAATTAGTTTTATATATGCTTCTGCCATTACATTACATTTTTCAATAACTATGTGCCCTAGCAATGACAAAATAGGTAATTATCACGTTAAAAGAAAACAACGCCATCTATCGTGTGTTTGGGGAACGTGGATGGAAAATCCCTCATTTTACACATGGAAATAAAAGTTATTTAACTACACAAAATTGTTATATTATTCATTTAAATGTGGCTAACATACCTGAAATCGTTGTGCTGTTGTTAGACCTGACTTTTGTTTATGGTAAGTAGTTATATATGTCGCAGGGATATGATAAAAACGGGGATTTGATCAATTCCCTAAGGGATTTGATCAAATCACGGAGGATGTTAAAATAACAACACGATTTTATCTTTTCCCTAAACAAATCTAGTGAATTGAATAAATCCCTAAATTGGTTCAGTGAAATGACAAAAATAATTTTGCTTTGGTATAGACCGACAAGGATGTTTCGTCTCGCGTGACGTTCCGAATGTTACCACTTTGGGAACGTTTGATTGAGCGGAGGCTTGTGCCTAGCAGTGGGACGTATATAGGCTGTTTATCTATGTCATTTCGAAAGGTGTTCTGGTAGAGGAGAAGAAATGTCAAGAAACTGCAACAGCAACACGTCTTTTAAATCGATGTATATGTCATGGGCCGATCGGTAAATTGGGATGATCGCGATCTGCCTACGCAGAACATGATGTGCCTAAGCAGATCCAAGGCAGGCTAGGCAGATCCAAGGCAGGCTAGGCAGATTAAATATTGTAGCGCGCCGATCTTTAAATTCCCCTCCGCCGCACACTTCACCCCCTCAGGTCGCACCCTCCAATCGCGTCGCGTCTAAATCGACGCTACCGCTACGCGCACGCGCGCCGGCCGCGCGGCCCGCGTCCGGCACGCTGATTGGACGGCGCGAGATTCGGCTCCCCGCTAGATTCCGTGTTTGAGCGTACTTGAAATGGTTCACGCTATTCTGATATAATTTTGTAATTATTCGTATTTCCTAATTTTATGTGAGAGACTGTTAAATAATATTGTTTGTTGCTCCTACATTAGAATCACTAGTGTTACTGTGAAGTGTACCTCTCGTTTTGTTAATAAACGCGGACCTTTCGTATCACCACCTGGACTGTTTCATTCTGCCACCCTGGAGAGACCGTGAGGAAATTCACGCACCGAACCCCGAACTCTACCGACACAGAGCACCGTGTCACAAATGGCGCCCAACGTGGGGCTCGAACCCACGACCCTGAGATTCAGAGTCTCATGCTCTACCGACTGAGAGCACCGTGTCACAATATTCAAATTATCGAGCATGTGGAATCCAGTAGTAGGAGTTGTAAAAAGCTTAAAACGGCCTAATGTGGTGACAAAACGTGAGGACACAGTGATTGCGGTTTGTCGTAGTGAGTTTGGTGCGACTTCAGATGGTTCCGAACATTCCGATATCAAATACATAAACAAGCGGCAAAGAACGAGGGTAAACAGATATGTCTGCCCGTAGAAAATTATGGATCTACCTATTCCACTCCAATCTCATCAGTCATCCCGTGATCATGGCACTTGCAACAGTGTCGAAATACCGGGAGTCTCATATCCCTATTTTAAACCCGGTAAGAACCCGTTATTATGTGTTTTAATTAAGATTAAATATTACCTATAATGAGAGTTACATTTTTACATACATACATAATGTTTTCATAAATATATTGACTTGCAATACACGCGCCAAAAGATTCTTGTCGGTCTAAGTATATTTTTTTATTTATGTGTGTCAAAATATTGTTTTATATCGTAACTTGTACATTCTGCACGATGTTGGACCACTCAACTTTCGAGGGTACCAGGTAGAACGCTGGGGCTACTTTCTGACCGCACGGACATTTGCAAGCTGAAACAAAAAATGTGTAAGCTCTTAAGTTGTTGCGAATGGACAATAGATGGCGTTACTGAGACGTGAGATAAAGGAAACATAAATACATAGTTCCTATAAGTAGATACATGGATAAATTATACATGGGTGTTGTTGAGTGCACGCTTTCCCCACTGCCGAAGTAAATAAACGCGTTTTTTTACCTTTGATGGGTTTGCTCTAGACCCCAGACTTGCCCGAAGGCATTGACGAGGCCTAAGATGGAGCGAGCTCGTCCAGAAGGTGCCTGTTCACTCTGGCCTTGAAAGCACCCGGGTTACATGCATTCGGAAATACAGAAGACAGCAGAGAATTTCACTCCTTAGTTCCAGAGAATTTTACTCCTTAACGATCGGTTCATATTTTGTTATTAGTGTGACGGTTATTTTTTGTTATGCGTTTATAGAAACGTTATTCTCTAATAAGTGTACGGCAGTGAGTAGATGTGTGCTGTACGTGTATACCTCACTTTTGTGGGAGAAAGGTGTCAGAAAAAAATGTCTAAAATCTAGCCCAAATGCACCTCCCGTCTCTAATTTCTCTGAATAAACCAGCTGAGGCTGCCAAACTTATTTATTAATATTTCTGCATGCCCCAGGGTATTTTGCGTGCCTCTTTTAATGAACACTCTGTAGAAACAGTTGAAATCCAAGGCAGGTACCTACTGTCAGTCACTCAATACTCGAGTATAATCGTCAGTATTTATTTATAGTTATGTCGTGTGAGGTTCAACTTGTTTAGCAAGCGGTAACGAGCGAACTACCTACTTCTTCACTACCGTGTGTACTCTATCCATTTAGTATATCTTTATTGTATCTACCTACAAAATGTAAAAACAGACGATGAGTTGCGGTGTACAGAAAAACCTGTCGATAGGTTTTTGAGGCACCGTTTTTGATTGTAAAATGTTTATTATTACTTTGAATAAAAAAAAAAACGTAAATATTTACGTTGCGTGTGTGCGTGCGTACGTGCTTTTGATACCTGAGTATGTATTACGTGTATCTGCCTGAGCATGTGTGTCCTTGAAAGTGGGTGCCCCTGAGAGTGGGTGTCCCTGAGAGCGTGTACACCTGAGCTGCTGGCGTACGGCGTGTGCACGCAAGGTCAGCCGTACGCACGCATGTGTAGTGGGTTGTGTTGTGTGAATAACTGAGAGTACGATAATGCTTCTAACTTACCCATAACCCAGCTGAAGCTGCCAATCTTGGTCTTGCACTTGGGGCAGTGCAGCTTGCCCTGCGGCTCGTGGGACACCCCCTCCATCCAGCTCATGGGCTCCACGAACCACATCTGGCGGCATACCTCGGGCTCGTCGCGCCCCGCGATGTGGCCGTCCACTAGGTTGTGCTCGCTGTATCCATCTAACAACTCCTGAAGGTTAAATCAAGAGGTTATTACGACTTCTTAGATTGTCATTCGACGTCTGACGCGCGCGAAGGCAGACGTGTTTTTATTCCCTTCGTGTTTTGTATCGGTCGGCGAATGTTGTGAAATGCACTAGCTGCAATATTGTGATAAGCGAGGTTAATAAACTTGATGTGATGGACGAGGATGGAATTTGCCGCATATGAGGAATTTATCCATTCTAAAATTAACAGGAGGAGCTCGGTGGCGCAGCGGTAAACGCGCTCGGTCTGCGATTGTTGAAGTTAAGCAACTTTCGCAAAAGCCGGTCATAGGATGGGTGACCACAAAAAAAAAATGTTTACATCTCGAGCTCCTCCGTGCTTCGGAAGGCACGTTAAGCCGTTGGTACCGGCTGCATTAGCAGTCGTTAGTAACAAACAATCCGCACTGGGCCCGCGTGATGGTTTAAGGCCCGATCTCCCTATCCATCCGTAGGGAAGGCCCGTGCCCCAGCAGTGGGGACGTTAATGGGCTGATGATGATAATGAAAATTAACAGCTGTCAATCACCCGTCCCTTTTCGGCGGATATAAATGACAGGTATAACTTATAAGGGGGTGTCTGCAGGAATCAACGCCAATGTCTACTAACCTGACTAGACCCCTCTCCACTGTCTTCCCCCGTGACACGGTCGCCTACACGCCCCAGGCTTTCGCTGTCACTGTCGGCGGAGCTGCGCTGGTTCGTCGTCAGGTAGTCCTGAGCCAGTTCCCTCAGCTTCTCATAGAGCACGTGGCCGGTCTCCACGTACTGCAGCTCTGACACCGTGCTTGGTGGAGGCCTCATGTTCTTCTTCGTTTTTTGTATCCTCAACTGTAAGAGAACACAGGAATTAAGACCTACCTTTCTCATCATCTCCCTAGCGTCATCCCGTTTTTTTTTAATAAATAAAATATATATGTATTTCGGAGGGAGAGGGAAAGTAAACAGCTGAAGTCTTCATAACCCACGATTTTACTCAGCACAGAGTAGAATTAACACCATAATATTCGAATTAGAATATAAAGCCTACAGCGACGCGCACGCACGCCGTCCTCCATTCCTCTTCTGTCCCTTTCTTTTTTCATACCTCTCGCTCTTCCACTCTCCTCATCTCCCTAGCGTTATCCTGTTTTTCACAGGGTCTTTACAGAAGCGACTGCCTGTCTGACCTTCGAACCCGCGAAGGGAAAACTAGCTCAATACAGGTTAAACTCACTTCTCGGGAATGTGGGTTTCCTCACGAAGTTTTCCTTCACCGCTGAGCACGTGATAATCATTTATGATCCAAACATGGATTCGAAAATCATTTATTTAGGCCCGTGCGAACCTGCGACCTCAAAAGTGACCTTACCAATAACGCCGCCTTTTGTACCAATTAGCTAGCAGTTAAAAAAGTATGAAAATGTCTCGGGGGAAGACTAAAGCACACACTTCATACAAACAATCTCGTTTCATACGATTGAAGTCTAAACTATGTTCGAGGGGGTGAGGTAAACCTAGCTCAGCCGCTGGTGGGGGGCGGAGAGTTGCCGTTCTATACTTAGTACATACATACATACATACATAAACTCACGCCCGTAATCCCTAATGGGGTGGGCAGAGCCACAAGTAATCAAAGACAACTTGCAGCCACTGTTGATACGAAGTCCAAAGATGGATATATACGTAGTATTATTCCTTATTCTATGATAAAAGCGCGGACGAAGGTCATTCCTCCAGGTACTTTTGTGTCCGCTTTCTTATTACTAATATCATAAGGTCGAACTTGTACACAAACCCTGGACACTCCATGTTTCGTACACGCCACTGTATGTGTGAACTTGCGCGTATGTTTCAGTTACGCAAGCGATTACGAAAATCGGGGGTGGGGTGAGAGGGCGGAGTGTCCTTGAGGTCCCTCTCATATGTCGTATAATCCGCGGCATATAAGGGTTAAACCACATCTGTCAGCACCTCATCGCACTGTTCTATTCTGCTGTCCTTTTCTGTTACTCGCAACCGTCTTTTGCTAAAGCAAGAGAGAGCGACCGCACGCGGTAGAACCGACAAGACGATAGCACGCTAGTAGTTTAACTATTTTGTTATTACGATATTCGGGGGGCGCGCGGGTCAGCGCGTAACCATGACAACGCATGACGCTGCCTACGCGGAAGACCGCCATTTTCGTTCAACTTATAAGACGCGGACAAGACGCGGATTATGTTATCGTTCTGAGCGGATTATACGTTTACTCTATGCAACGAAGTCTGGCACAACGGCTTGATCTACAAGCTTTATTCACTGGGAGTGCCAGACCGTCTCGTGCACATCATACGAGACTTCCTCTCAAATCGAACCTTTCGCTACCGCGTAGAAGGGACGCTCTCGTCACCGCACCCGATACATGCCGGAGTCCCACAAGGCTCCGTCCTCTCCCCTTTACTATTTTCATTGTATACTAGTGACATTCCCAAATCCCCTAATACCGAATTAGCTTTATTTGCGGATGATACAGCCATCTATTCTTCGTGCCGTGGTCGAGTTATGATGACCGGAATCCTCCAACGCGCGGCCAATGCCTTGGGCAAGTGGTTTCGCAAATGGAGAATCGAGGTAAACCCGGAGAAAAGTGCAGCGGTGTACTTTTCAAAGGGCTATTATAACACGCCACGGTCACGCCGTCAACTTAAAATCATTAAGATGTTTGGCAAGCCGATCCCTTGGGAGGAGCAAGTCAAATATCTCGGCGTAGTCTTAGATAGACGTCTTACTTTCAAGGCCCATATCAAACGTGTGCGCGATCGCGCCGCGTTTGTAATGGGCCGTCTTCACTGTCTTCTTAACAAGCGAAGTAAATTGTCCCTTAGGAATAAGGTGAAAATCTACACGACTTGCATCCGTCCGATCATGACCTATGCAGGGGTAGTTTTCGCTCATGCGAGTCCCTCTCAAATCCACCGTCTACAGGTAATACAAAATCGTTTCATGCGGAAAGCCACGGGAGCTCCGTGGTTCCTTCGCAATGAAAATCTGCACATTGACCTAGGTCTGCCAACCATTGCCCAGTGGCTCAAATTAGCTTCCAAACGTTTTTTCGATTCTGCTCCGCACCACCCAAATCCCCTGGTAGTTGCGGCTTCCGAATACATCCCGCTTAGGGACGGTACTGAAAAGTATCGGCGTCCGAAGGACGTAATATACGATCCCGACGACCCGATTACTCTAGCCATAGAGGCAGCCAATCAGCTCGCGACACCAAACACTTCAGGACCCCGATACCGACCCCGCCGGCGTGGTCGACGATTTCCCTCATTCAGCGCTTATCGCTATCGACCCACTAGGGTCGATTAATTCTTTCAAATATTTTTCCTCTCAGACGACGCCCTGAGCCGAGGTTTGCGCCCAACTGGGCACCCTCAGGCCTGTTGTCTTAAACGTTGTACCGGGTGAGAGCCTTCAGCGCTCCCCATTTGTCCGGCCAAGTAGTTAATGCCATCTGCGGCAAATCTACAATAAGTCACGTCAAAAAAAAAAAAAAAAAAAAATCTATGCAACGTATTTCTTTTTTTTTTTAATCTTTATTTACGAAGGACGTAATATACGATCCCGACGACCCGATTACTCTAGCCATAGAGGCGGCCAACCAGCTCACGACACAAAACACTTCAGGACCCCGATACCGACCCCGCCGGCGTGGTCGACGATTTCCCTCTACCCACTAGGGTCTTCAGCGCTCCCCATTTGTCTGGCCAAGTAGTTAATGCCATCTACGGCAAATCTACAATAAGTCATGTCAAAAAGGGAGGTTTATATCTATATAGACATGCCAATCCCATCGTTACTAAAATTATTACAATAGCAACAACAACTAGACATTATTACTAAGTATTTATACACGCACTATGAAAGGAGTCCCTGAATTTTTTTTATTACCAAGTTGTAAAAAGCCACAACCACTTCGGAAGTTGGACTAAGGTTACACACACGAGTTAAGAGCCACGCTCTTGTCGGTGTAGCATTCTCCATGCTACTTTTTTAGGGAATAATAGGGCAGTGGTTTCCCTCTTGCCTTCTGCCCCGCATTACTCTGTCTGACGCGAGTGGGATGGCGCCTAGAGTAGTCTATTTCAAAGCCGTACTAGGACTCATGTCCTCTGAATAGTACTGCCAGTTACTGCTGCCCTGTCAGGTTCCAGGTCAAAGGTGGTATTGCTTGTCTATTAAATGCCTTTACAATCTAGTGAGGTTCCCAGATCGTAGTGAAGAGGAAATATAGACTATATTTAGCAGAATCGACAGGACAATCTTCTTCTTATCGTGTGGGTTGTGAAGTGGAATACCAGCCTCATCTGGTGTCAGGGTTAGGATTGAGCCGCCAAAGGCCCCTGACATGGCTCATGTAACGATTACTCACTACAGGACAAACATCTAAAATAATGGATCCATTGGACTAAGGTTGGTTTGTATATAACCTACATGTAATGTAACGTATATCCATTGTTTTAAGTTTACGCGGTTTGCGGTCATGGCACTTGCAACAGTGTCGAAATATCGGGAGTCTCATATCCCCATTTAAACGCGGTAAGAACCCGTTATTATGTTATTTTGCGCGGCATAAGCTGAGTGAGGACCTTTTATACGGGACACCATCCACTACACATGGGTAAGCCGACATGACGTCACATTTTAATTTAGGTATAAGTTTCTGTGTTCGTTTTCCATGTTTCTATATAGAAAATATATCGTGTGTGCGTTGACTTCTGATGTGATGTCATTATAATATATATATATTATATGTAATCCGTGTCTGTGGTGTCCTAAATAATAAATGTTTCTTTCCTTCTTTCTTTAATAACGTATATCCGCTGTTCTCCGCGTTCAGACAAGTTCGACCTTGTGAGAATAGTAATAAGCGGTCAAGACAGTACCGAGAGGCGTGCCATCGCGTGCGTGCGTGCCCCACCGGTCTCGGCACGTGCGGGATGATGTTGTCGTGCCCGGCGACGACGCGGCGACACTTCTTGCAGCGGTACACGATGGGGTCCGGCCGCTCGCGGGTCAGTCCCGGGTCCGGCTTCACCAGGTCCGCGAAGAGTTGCGGCAGGATCTTTACTGGAAGCAATAAGAATAAAATAAATTTATTGTCAGTAACAATTTACATTTGCTTTCACCATCACCAGCCCATTAACGTCCCCACTGCTGGGGCACGGGCCTTCCCTATGGATAGGGAGATCTTTCCTTAAACCACCACGCGGGTCCAGTGCGGGTGGTTATTAACGACTGCTAATGCAACCGGGACCAACGGTTTAATGTGCCTTCCGAAGCACGGAGGTTCGAGATGAAAACTTTTTTTTTGTGGTCACCCATCCTATGACCGGCCTTTGCGAAAGTTGCTTAACTTCAATAATCGCAGACCGAGCGCGTTAACCGCTGCGCCACTGAGCTCTTCGTTTGTTATAAGTACCTACTAAGTAATTATGAATATTACGAATACAGGCAAAAGGAAATGGCTCGGCTTGTGCTGTGATGGAGCCATGCTATGGCGCCATCCAGCGCTTATTTTCAGTCATTTCCTCTTCCTGGGAGCGGAAGTAATTGTCAACGAGGGCGTAATATCAGATTATAGGTCAGATTGTTTTCGTCACGTTTTCCTCAAACGGCCGAACGCGAGACTAGTTGAAAGTTTCAACTTCAAACTGAAAGACTTCTTTTCTACATTTTATTGTTTTTTTTTATATAATAAAACCTAACTAAATCCCTGACAAACCTAATGAAAAGTGACCTTCATATTTTGAAAATCGAACTAAAATAATATCCTTTCTGGTTTAAATCTCTCAAAATATTAGGTCATTGGCCCCGATTCCGGCAGACACCTCTTAATTTAATTTTAAGTTATACCTGTCATTTTTCTATCCGCCGAAAAAGAAAGAGACAGATGATTGACAACTGTTAATGTTAAAAAGAAATGAATAGCCCAGGTTGAGCCCAGGCGAATCAAATAGGTATCTCGCTGATATGCAAACTACTTGAGGTGTGCTGTCAACTTAATTTTGTTGGTCGATATGGACTTTATGTTGGGGATGTGCTTTTTTTTAGCCAACGACTGAATAGCACAGAATCATCTTCCTTTTTCAGACAATCAGGTGATTCAACCCTGCGACATCTTGAAAAAGAAAAAAATATATAAAGTATATTTGATGTGGTCGGAAACGATGGCGCGATGATCTCGACGGTTATCGAAAAGTCTGGATAGAGCTCGCACAGAACCGGGATACTTGGAAAGACATGGGGGAGGCCTATGCTCAGCAGTGGGATCATACAGGCTAATAATAATATTTGATTTGATTTGAGCAAACAGTGGCCCCGATTCCTGCAGACACCGCCTAATTTTATTTTAAGTTATATCCGTCATTTTCATATCCGTCGAAAAGGAAAGGGACGGATGATTCACAGCTCTTAATTTTAGGAAGAATGAGTAAATGAATTAATAACCCGGGCGAATCAAAAGGTACGTCGCTGGTATACAATCCGTTTGACGTGCTGTCTACTTAACTGTGTCGGGTTATTGACGGATGTAAAATTTTTAGACGGTTGGTTTAGATTTGTGCTTAAAATTGACGTGTGTTCCATAAATTTTATGCTTGTCGATTACCCGTCCCTTTCCTTTTCGGTGGATAAGAAAATGACAGATATAACTTAAAATAAAATTAGATGGTAATTACAGGAATTAGCACCAATGTCAATGTTACCTGTTTTCAGCCTCTGGCCAGCCATCTTGAGCCGGAACTGCTTGTACCGCGGGTCGTCCTTGTCTATCCGGCAGCCCATGTGGCCCCACAGCTTCAACTGCGCCACGAACCCCATGTTGGGGTGCACGTACCGTCGCTTGCTGCGTACCACGTACAGCGCGTCGTCGTAACATAGCTTGTACTTGGACATTATGTACCCGACTACTACTGCTCCTGAGCGGGATACGCCAAAGTAGCTGGAACAGCATAACATGAAATGCTTTTTTTGTAGATTCGACGGCACAAATTCGGACCTTATTCAGGATCCCACGCGGAAGGTCCTGGCTTTTTTTTTATTTATTTGGGATAACAAACAGTTACATATTATAATGTTACAAATTGTAATAGCTTAAAACAAAATGTATCTTAACATGCAACCAACTACATTATCCACAGCTTATGTATACAGTTTACATTTTTAGGATCTCGTTAAGATGCGTGCTGACAGTTATACGTAAATGTAGGTATATAACAATAGGTACAGGGTTTCTATTTAAGTATATAATATTGAAATAAATTTCCCAGGTGGATGGCGCCAGTGTTAGTAGACTCAACGTTTTGACTCCAAACGAACAATCTGGACCCGACTGAACCGGTGTAGGATCAACCACGGAAAGTCGAACCATCACCTACATAAATGGGGCTTAAAGGAGTCACAGAGCTGCATCGTGTGATGGATACGGCAGAGACTTGGTTCAGGGAGCTTAAACTAGATATACATATGTTCCACACAGGATATATTTCTTTTTTTGTCATACGCAATAATAATAATAGCATACAATCATGTCTGTATCCCTAGTCCACCCCTGGGGTAAGCAGAGGTATGTTTAAGTCCCTTGTAATAGCTGGTTTTGCTTTTGTGGTTTTTAATAATGGTTACCATTAACCAGCCATGTTGCCATCTAATTAATATATATTTATTTATTTAAGATAACAAGCAAACATAATGTCAAACACACACACACACCACATTCTTGCTTAACATCAGGTAGAATTAGAATCTAGGTGAAGAGCACTAAAAGAAAATTTGACTTTCGTAAACAAATTTTCATATAATGAAAGTAAGGGACTTTTAACAAACCACTGTATTCTATAATTATCTGTAACTTTCTTTTTATGTCAACTTTTTAAATATTAATTAAGGAACAGAAAAATATGGACATGGAATATGGATTACAGGAAAAAGGACTGAATTGGTGGAGGAGGAGGGTTGGTGCTGTATTATGTGGTATTGGTAACTTACCAATGTACCAGGATTGTACCACCGCTGGCAACAGCCTCCTTTATGAATTCATTTGTAACAGGCAGGATGCTAATCAGATCCTCCTTTGGTATATCAGCCACTAGAACAATGAATATATTATAACAAAAAAAATTGTTGAAAATTTTACAAACCTGAGAATTTAAAAAAGCAATATTGCCATTTGGTGACATTGCGCACTTACTTTTAGGTAAGCATATACCTAATAAATAAATAAAATAAAAATAGACTTTTACATTACTCTATTATTGGAGTATAGCCCTCTATAATGGATGTGAAACTTAGACACTGACACAGAAGGACAGAGAGAGCCTCGAGGCCTTTGAAATGTGGTGTTGGAGGAGGATGGAAAGAATAAGTTGGACAGAAAAGGTTACAAATGAGGAAGTGCTAGTAAGAGTAAGGGAAAATAGACAAATAATGAGAATTATTGAGGACAGAAGAGGCAAGATGATTGGACACCTAATAAGACACGACGAATTTATTAAAAATATCATAGAAGGAAAGCTAGAAGGAAAGAGAGGAAGGGGAAGACCAAGAAGAGCTTACATGGAACAGATTAAAGAAAAGGTTAACGTCGTGTCTTATAGGGAAGTCAAGGAATTGGCCTTTGATAGACTGGAATGGAAAATGCTACACCGACAAGAGCGTGGCTCTTAAATTGATAATTGATTGACATTACTCTATTATTATCTAATGATTAGCCGACGTCAGCGACATCAACACCTTCCTCGTCAGGTTGTCCTAGGACATAGGCCTCCTCTAGGCATTTCCAAATGTGGCGATCTTTGCCATATACCTAATAGCAAATATCAAATAGCAATATTGCTTTTCAGATGGTTTGTTTCAATGTGGCCTTTTAACCCAAAACAAGAAAACATGTCTCACATTTAATATATTTGCAGGTGAATTTGGGTGTGTGACGCTGTATGACCTGCGGTAGAGGGACGAGGTCTATGGTGAGGATGTGTGTGATGCCGAGTCTCCTCATTGTGTTGTAGTTACGGGCAGTTGCTAGATTACCTGCAATATACAATTACGCAGTTTTTTTTTTAATTATTTATATCATACAAGTAATATTACACAAAGATATTAATTAAAAACACGAATGTTTAAGATAACATATTCATTGCATTCCTGATGTTTTATCGAGGTCTTAAAAATAAAAGAAAGTACAAACAGGAACCCTGGACGTTTTGACGAAGCCTGTGGAGGACACCTAATCTTTTTGTTTTTTTTTTTTAATTATTAAATAATATTTCTCAAAAAAAAAAGGAAACAATAATATTAAAAAACAAAAGTCATAGAAGGGAAGCTACAAGGAGAGGAAGAGGAAGACCAAGAAGAGCTTACAACAGATTAAAGAGAAGGCGAACGTCGTGTCTTACAAGGAAGTTAAAGAATTGGCCTTTGATAGACAAGAACGGAGAATGCTTCTCTGATGATGGAGTAATATTACATAGTTAGGCAATCTCCTAATACCATGACATTATAAAACGGTTTGATATTGCCATGCCTGGTCCCTTACATTAGCATTATTACCAATGCCCGTCACCAGCATTTTACTGTTGTTGTATAGGACTGTTACCTTAAATAAATCGGTTAGGTTATGTTAGTATGCTGCTATCGGCCAGACTTAAATTTTACCAATTATAATTTGGTTATTTTTTAAGTACATTTTTTGAATAAGTTAAACTGTCTGTCATAGTGTAAAATGTATATTATAATTTTTCAGGTGTTCACCATGAATTAACATTAAGCATAGAAATTTTAATTATGCACATTGTTAAGCAAAATTATAATACGAGTAGATATTTAAGTTTTGCTTTCTAATATATATCCTGCTTAAGGACAATATTAATGTAACAATGATAAAGAAGATACAGGTATTTACCTAAATATAAACCATCATCAATCTTGTCTACGCTTACTTCCTCGAGGGCGTACTCCTGGTCACACATCTCCACCTCTGCATCAATCTTAGTAGCCATTTCTATAAAAAAAAATATTTTTTAAATATCTTCACATACTGCTGAGCAAAGGCCTTAAAAATAAAAGAAAGTACAAACAGGAACCCTGGACGTTTTGATGAAGCCTATGGAGGACACCTAATCTTTTTGTTTTTTTTTTAAATTATTAAATAATATTTCTCAAAAAAAGAAAACAATAATATTAAAAATGGGATGGATCATATAGGCTAATAATAATAATAATCTTCACATACTATTGGCATTTTAATTATTTAGAACTTTTCGTACAACGTCAAATAGGATAGTCATGCATTAGTTACGAGAAATAAACAGCTAAAACCAAAAATTGCGATTGTAAACATTACCTAGATTAGAAAAATCAATACTTTGAACGATGAAAACACTAAGGAAATATGAGACTTCTATAACATATACCACTGGATTTCTTTCATTTTACACTAAATATATTGAAAACACACACATATTTTACACAAAATTAGCTGTAATATGGAAAAACCATGGGATATTCCAAGGATATTTACACTCGCGGTTATATTGAAGTAATTTTTGTATTTTGTCTCAGGTTTAGACACAAACATAAGAAGTGAAAGCGTAATTCGAAGATGAAGAAGATGGGTGCAGTTTTGTCTCCTCTAACTTAAGTTATTAGCGAAAAACTATGTTATGTTAAATAAAACGCACTGACATTTGTGTGACAGTGGCAGAGGCAGAAGAGAAGTGCTACCAACATTACAATAAGAAATACTACAAAGTACAAAATCAATCAATGTTACTTTATTTTAATGTGATTACATCGCATTCTCCTATTATTAGCAATAATAATTATAAAAAAATATATTTTGTTATCATATATATAAAGCGTTGTAAGTATTAGTCTCCGAGGCAGTATTTTTCGTAATGGCAGAGCAGACAACGTAACAAACATGGCGGTAAATTTTAATGTTTGGTAATAACTTAAAGTTTTTACCAGTAACAAGAGCTACCTATCTAAACGATACATAATTATTATGTAACTATTTAAAGTCGCTATATTTTCCTCTTTAGAGCATTTTGTATTTGTATTTTGTGCAACATAGTCAAACCAAGATGGACGTTCATCGAATATCATAACAAACAAACATACTTTCTACCGTGTGTGTGCTTGCGATTAGTATCGGGGTTACCCTGGTTGTATAACCAGCCACAATGAGTTGGCGAATCTGCGGTTGCGCAACCACCCTAATGAGCAATACGTTAACCTTGGACTGTTACTGAAACTTATTTACGAAAAGATTTGAGGAAAATATTTAAAATATTATTTGCAATAGGTACAAATAAGATTTAACTTGAAACTTTTTATATTGCTATATATTTTGAGAAATTGAATTCTACACATAAAACATAAACAGCGTATATACGTCCCACTGATGGGCACAGGTCTCCCCTCAATCAACCGGAGGGGGTATGGAGCATACTCCACCACGCTGCTCCACTGCGGGTCGATGGAGGTGTTTTAACGGCTAATAGCCGGGACCAACGGCTTAACGTGCCCTCCGAAGCACAGAATCATCTTATTTTTTCAGACAATCAGGTGATTCAAGCCTGTAAAGTCCTTACCAAACAAAGGATAGTCTCACAAAGTGATTTCGACAATGTCCCCATCGGGAATCGAACCTGGACCTCCAGATCGTGAGCTTAACGCTCTAACCACTAGACCACCGAAGCTGTGCATTCTACATCCGCTTCTTTTTCATTATGTAGACTCATATCTCTTTCGAGGAAGAGATGTAGAAGAGTGTATTTAAGTCGTCATTGGGCAACTTGCCGTCACTTTTGGCATTGATATTCAAAAATAATTATATTATGATAAAATCTATAATAACAGTTATACCTAACCAAATATTGTAGTCATTACTAGCAACCTTGTAACTGTTATTCTATTATTCAAGTGACTACAACAGTATAAGTAGGTATAATAATTATCATTATTCAAGTCACATTCGAAAGTGCGAACAACGAAATGCATAAATCTATATTCCGAGGTCCACAACATGTAGTATATTATAATACATGCGACCCACAAAATGGGTGCGCGAGCTCATCTGAACTGTGTAAAAAGCATGTCATAGTATTTATGATTTGACTTCTAGACATGGAGAATGAATCGCCAATCAGGTGGTCTAAAAAGAACACGAAACAAAGTAAATATTGCAATTTGACATTTGCGCACATAACAGTAAGTGCGCAATGCATACAAATGTCAAATAGCAATATTGCTTTTCAGAGGACTTGCTGCAATATGGCCTTTTTAGATCCCCTGCGTAGGATCATAGGATGTACTATAAATAGATTTCGTTAGGGTTTATTTTAGGTTTTATTTCGTTAGGTTCGTTAGTGTGTCAGGCAGGATCGAATCAAATGGAATTCTATAGTCTCTGCTTACCTCGGTGGGAAATAGGCGTGAATTATCTATGTATGTCTATTTCTAACATAACATTAGGTCACGACTATATAACCCAATAGAGGTATTCAGAGGTACATACATCGCAAGATGAACTACGTACCCACACCTCACCTGGTGAGCTGGTGAGTCATATGGCTTCCGTAATGGTCGAGCCAAGTTAGTGACCCACTAGACTCGACAATTCTTCCAAATGTTCATCCTCCCAGACAACGCTCTGAGCCGAGGTTCGCGCAGAACTAGGCACCCTCAGGCTTATTATCTTAAATTTTGTACCGGGTGAGAGCCCTCAGAGCTCCCCATTTGTCCGGACAAGTAGTTAATGCCATTTGCGGCTAATCTCTTTATAAGTCACGTCAAAAAAATTAATGTGTTAGTGAAAACTTCACTCGGAGTACCAACCAAGTCTCCTTCTTCAATTAATAACTCATTGGTGCAAGTCTAGTACCTGTGTTCTATTTATATACTTACTTAAACTGATTAGTTGCCTCCTGACTTCTGCAAATACGCGTTAAAGCTATGAAAACAGGCCTTACCTATCTGATTGCTCTATGATGTTACAGAGACTACACCCGACCCACTGACATACAAACATAATTTGTACTTACCACTAAAGATGCATACATTATGATAATTATTTGAAATATGATTATGAGAGATGCCGTAACTAGGTGTAATCATCATTATCATCAATCAGCCTGCATCATCCCACTGTTGGCTATAGGGTATAGGCCTCCTACATTTTGCAGGTGAAATATCAGAGACTATTTCGGATGCAAGAAGGATAAAGGAGATCATCAGATGACGAGACGGCCCAAAAGTCAAAGTGCCGGCCAAAAAATATGTATTTTGTATCCGTCTGAGCGTTTATTATTATGACACCAAGCCTGTAGGGTCAATATCTTCGGTTTTATTCGAGTTAAAAAATCTGTATTTCCCATACATTTTTCGTTATAAAGAAATAATGGTATATATCGCGTCGGAACTTATCCGTCTGAGCATTTATTATTATGGCACTACAGCTGTTCGGGTTTTATCTTATTCAATAAAGTATTTTATCTATCTGTCTTCATGAAAATGGATAGATAAAAGAAAGTATTTTTCATAAATTTTTGGTGAAAATGTGGAGTACTTACCGGCCAAGAACAATATTGGAATATAAAAAAAATTCGCAGTCGCAAAATTCATGTATCTTTGTTTTTTTATTTAAATTATTTTTAGACCCATACTTTTGCGACGAAAAATTCCACTTGATATCAACTCAGAATCATGCTCTGAATCATCCCTCAAAGTTTTCGTTACGATATCACTAACATCCTGTATAAATATGTATTTTGAACCCTTGATCGGTTAGCTTCGGAAATAATAGTTATAATATTAATTTCAGAAATAATAGGTAATATAAGTAATTCCTGCATTTTTAATGAGAACAATATTTTGTAAATCTTTGGTTATTGTTTACAAAACAGAGTGACTACATAACTTTGTATTACTTACTAATTATTCACATACTCGTAACTGTTTAGTTACCAATAATAAACTTTAATAAAATATTACAGAATAGTAAGGCACGTTAAGCCGTTGATCCCGGTTACTATTTACTGATGTAAGTATGTAGTTGTTACATGAGCCATATCAGGGGCCTTTGGCGGCTCAATAATAACCCTGACACCAGGGTTGATGAGGTTGGTAATCCACACGATATAAGAAGATGATAAAGCCACCACCCCCGCATCGCAACATCGAACACAGGCTCAATACTAAAATGAATATTGCATATAAGTATACATATTTAATTAGGTTTTTTTATTGCATTTGTAATTACTTAAGCTTACAAAGAAGTTTCTGGCATAAAACGGTCTGGAGGTTGTTCGATAAAATTTCGAAATGTTCACTGTTTGCTTTCAACACACTATTTCCGAACGAAATGTTCTAAAGTGTTCTACTCCACGTTACAGAAAGCGCTTGTTTACTTACCTTCGTAAAAGTGACGTAAAAGTCAAGCAACATCTGAACCGGTTATAGCTATCTGATGGATTCGAGATCTTTTGTGTAAAAACGTAATTAATTAATTTGTTTTATCAGGGGAGACATTGAAGCAATTCATCTAAAAAACAACACTGCAATTTGACATTTGCGCAAATAAAAGTAAGTGCGCAATGTTAGGAAATGTCAAATAGAAATACTTATTGCTTTCTTACATGAATTGATTCAAAATATATATTAAAATAACCAATCATGGCTGATTGATTGGCGCCTTAGTTATACCTTATGCTTCAAATATCCATCTTAACAGCTTTGTTCATAACTCTGTCCACCCCTTTACCACGGGCACGAGTTACCTACATCTGTCTACAATAGCTCAGTGATTCGTGGTTACTTAGCCCATCTTGCGATGCTGTAGGTACTTCGGACGACCTCAATAGTCGCCTATATTCATTAAACATTTTATTTCCCCGCATTGTTTACCACACGTTGCGGTGCGCCGGCGCCGGTGAAAGATGTGACGTAATGCAGTCTCGATTCGGCTGAGATGTTGCTCGCAACCTGCTCGTATTGTAGCCTAATTCGGTCGCTTGTTGCTTTACTTGCTTGTAAAAATAAATAAAAACCTTGTGAGTTTATACTCAATGTAATTCTTATATGTATATGTGTGTCGTAGATTTTACCTAAATAAACTTTTTTATTATTATTATAATTTTTTTATGAATACCAGTGTGCGTATCACAGCTGATCACCCATTTTTTGACGTGACTTATGGTAGATTTGCCGCAGATGGCATTAACTGCATATAAGCTTTCATTCTCGGGTTCAATGAGAATCGACACATCACGGAAATCACTTTGTCATCCCTAGTTTAGTTATAGGATATTACTGGCTGATCACCTGATTGGCGAAAGAAAGATGATCCGTGCTTCGGAAGGCACGTTAAGCCGTTGGTCCCGGTTACTACTTACTGATGTTAGTAGTCGTTACATGAGCCATATCAGGGGCCTTTGGCGGTTCCATAGTAACCCTGACACCAGGGTTTATGGGGTTGGTAATCGACCTCACAACCCACACGGTAGAAGAAGCTTTTCACAGCCTTCCCCTTCCCCACTGCTTCCGACCGCGACTAACACACAGTTGAACTGACACTATTGTGGTCATTATGCAAATTGCTATGCTCCAAGCCGCGACATTTCCCTGCTTTCATGCTGTGACAATTGCTGCGCATCGATTGTGCAATGCTTAGATCCAGTATCGCATAGACACAAGTTGGAATGCGCGTTCAAACTTTATACAGAAATGTTAACAATGTGGATTGTGCGGTGGGGTAATGTTAATGTCATTGATGTATAATATATATGTTACTATGTTTGCTATCCGCGAGGAACTATAATTGTCTTTCTGTATTTACCATAAGATGCTACTATGTTAATTATAGCTGTTGTCGCAGTAGTACCATCATGTGACTAAGCAATGGAACTAATGCGAACGAAGGGTTTCTCCGAACATTAAATAAATAAATATGAGTACCTACGTGTGAGGAACTCGGTGGCGCAGCGGTAAACGCGCTCGGACTGCGATTGTTGAAGTTAAGCAACTTTCGCAAAGGCCGGTTTAAAAAGGCCTCTTTGAAATATCATCACTAATTTAAGAGCCACGTACGTCGGCGTAGCATTCTTCATACTAAGTTACCTTTTAGGGGAAAATAGGTCAGTGGTTTCCCTCTTGCCTTCCGCCCCGCAGTACTCTGTCTGACGTGAGTGAGATGGCGCCCAGAGTACTCTATTTTAAAGCCGTAATAGGACTCCTGTCGTCCGCCTCTGAATAGTACTAACAGTTACTGTTTGCCCTCTGTCAGGTTCCAGGTTATAGTCACATTGAAACAATTACTTAATCTAAAAAGCAAGATTGCGATTTGACTTTTGTGCATATAAGAGTAAGTGCGAAATGTCAACAAATTGCTTCAATGTGGCCTTTTTGATCCCCCTGTACACAAGATTACCACAGTTAATAAAACTGTTGTGTCTAGGCAGTATATTATCTGTGTCAGCCCCCTCTCCATCGGCGCAGGCGCCTTGCCTTCCTGGTGCGGTTGCCCCTTAATCATAGCCTGGGTTGATAGACTCGAAGGCCTTTCTATGGGAATTTAATTGCTTTTATATTGAGGTGATATGAGCATTTCCTTGTATGGCTTTTGTTTGGATGAAACTACCGCAGACGCTTCTTAGCCAAGAAATAACATAACATTTTATTGAAGTTTCGTAATGATCTAATAACTCTATGCCTACCATGACTTATATTCAAGTCAACAAAATATTATATCTTGCTGTTCATTAGATTGATTTTGAAGTCGGTTAATTTTTTTAAATTAAGTACTTGAACATAACATGACCTCACGACTATATCAAAAAAAAGAAAAACCTATCAGCGATCTAGAAAAGATAATTACCTTATTAATTTTGTTTTCCCGACATGTCGTCATAGTTTATTACATATAAAGTGCGTGAATCTTTGAAAGTTACAGTCTCCTTGACTCTCTGTTCTACTATCAAGTACCTACGATTGCCTCATTCGCATGTAAGTACAGACTACAGCTTCGCGTGTCAAGTATATACTAGTATTTCGCAGTGCTACCAACCAACAATACAGACATATCACTGCCATAATATGATGATACCAGTATGATGTTATGTTATACTATAATCTGCACTCTGCAACTGATATAACGGGGGCATGTGGTTTAATTGTCTTGAAAGGATTGCTGCATCAGCGAATTATGGAGGTAGGTATTGTCATTGTGTTGCTTACCCTTAATATTGCTTAGCTTGAGTCATCCCGTATCCACGGTCGTTGCAAAGCGGCTGAAACGTCGAGAAAAGAAAACTTCAACGGTTGCAGAGGCGGAGATGGGAGCCATCGGTACGGCAATGCAGGACGGAAGGGGCAAGTCACAGGGACTGTAGACTGTCAGTACTGTTCAGAGGCAGAGGGCAGGAGTCCTAGTGCGGCTTTGAAACAGACTACTCTGGGCGCCATCCCACTCGCCTCAAACTGAGTACTGCGGAACGGAAGGCAAGAGGGAAACCACTGCCCTATTTTTCCTTAAAAAGTAGCATGGAGAATGCTGTACTGACATGAGAGGGTTCTTAGATTAACGATAAATGCTTACCTACATCAGGCCTATACTGAAGATAAATAAACCAGTACCAGACAGGAATGCTTGGGAATAACCGTCTGGGGACCAGTATTAGCCAGCTAATTTACTGAAATTGTATTAAGTACCACATTTTTAAGAACGTCTTCGGGCGTCGGCGAGATTTTTCTTGCAGCTACTTCTTCTAGGCTATACAGGTAGGGAAGCCGCTGTAGTTTTAGGCCGCATAAGACGTTTGACAGAAAAGAAACAGAAAACAAAGACGTAGAATTTTGAAATCAATTTTGGAACGGAGAATTCTACACCGACAAAAGCGTGGCTCTTAATTTAATGATGATGATATCATCGTCTGTTTCAGACGATTTATGACGTCATTGCCTCGAAGAAATGCACTTTCTTTCATGGCTGTGCACGGTGTGTGATGATGATATAGGCTCAAATATATAGGATTCAAAGTGTAACGATGTTATTTACTAAATAAAGTGAAATGAAATGAAAATATTGTTTATTGTATCCGATATAGGACTTAATTAGGTACATTCATTTAATTATAAATACAGAGATATATTCAAACTTAGTCATCTCAAATTAAAAAAAAATAACAAGAAAATTACAGTGGTTAAATTGATTAACCACGCTTCACCAGAGCTTTCTGTTAGAACAACGTGAGGCAGTGAGCTGTATCGCCATCTATAACGACTCAATTGCGCGTGGTTACCTGATTCATCTTGTACCTCTGGCTAGCCCAATTGGAAGTATTAGTCATGAGCATATTCTATATAAAATACTTATATTTTTCCTGTAAGTAGGTGGATATTACTAATGTTTAGAACGGCAACTCCGCTCCACACCAACGGCTAAGGTTTACCGTGAACGTCAGGCCCGCATACGTACCTTAATAAAATATATCAAAAAGATTGTACGAATTTTTTGCTGAAATTTACTAAGACTTTGAACATAATATATGTACTTAAAAGCTTTGAGCGCTAAACATCGAGAAACGTGTAAAAAGTACATTTAAATGAGTTACTCCGCCGCCAATTGCACTTTTTTTGTCTGTACATGTCCTGAATTTATGTTTTTTGCAGTAACGAATTATTGATTGATGAGTCGAATGAATTTCTGCCCGTATATAACTAGTTGTACATCAATGGTCACAAGTGTTCAAGTTCCGTCGCTAATTGTATTGGAAAGTGCGCCAATAAAACTAATTAATGAGAACAACTCGCTCGCTCACCTGTCAGCCATTATACGCCTCTCACTTAATGGTTATAAGGAATTCGCAAGTTGTGAGTTATAGAACAAACATCATAGAAGGAAAAATTGAAGGGAAGAGAGGTAGGGGTAGAACTAGGAGAATATTTATGAAATAAATAAAAGAGAAGGTGTAGGTCGTGTCGTATCAGGACGTGAAGGATTTGGCGGGAAGAAGAGAGGAATTGCGATTACCCCACCGACAAAAGCGCAGCTCTTAAATAAAAAGAGAGAGAGAGTTATAGAAACTAAATAACATAACAATTCCACACAGAGTAGAAGTCAAAAGACGCCGGAATAACTTTCAGCTACTTATGTTTGATGTTGAAGGAATACTTATGATGAATTTTATTAGTGATAGGTGACAAACCCATACTTCGTCACCTTATACCTACTTATAGTGAGAACCACATAATATAAAATTATATTATTATAATTTTTTTTAATTATTTTCAATTCTATGCTTCTGTGATCGAAAATTCCATCGGATATTAACTCAGAATAATGAGTTGAATCATCTCCCTCAGTATTTGTTACTATACTGTGCAAGTACATACAAATAGCCATACAAGTAGATTGGATGTTTGTGATACCTTGCGCATGTTAGCCCTGCAGGTTACTCTTCACTTCTCCAGCAGAAAAGATTGCATTGAAGATATAACTTATCAGAAAATCACCAACATGTCCTTTTTTACCGTGACTTTTAGTATATTTGCCTGAAACTACATTCACTACTTGTCCAAAACCAACCCGTCCAGTTTTGGCATATCATTGAACTACCGACGAGAGAGGGTCTTTTGCAAAAAGCAGTAGTATTTTGAGGTAAACATGAAATTAAAAGTTGCTATCATGAAAATAACAACAACGTCACAAAAGTGACCTTATAAAAGGTCGGAAGTTTGTTGCCGTCCTCTCACTTGGATTATTTTGACCTCAACAAAGTGACGTTACAGGAATTTGTATATCATATTTCAGTGTTATTTTAATTTATTAATGGCCCCGATTCCTGCAGACACCACCTAATTTTATTTTAAGTTATACCCGTCATTTTCTTATCCGCCGAAAAGGAAAGGGACGGATGATTGTCAACAAGTTAATTTTAAAATGAATGAATAACCCGGGCGAATAAAATAGGCATCTCGCTGGTATGCAATCCGTTTGACGTGCTGTCTACTTAATTTAAGACGGTTGTTTTAGATTTCTGCTTAAAATTGACGTGTATTCCATAAATTTTATGCCTGTCGATTACCCGACCCTTTCTTTTTCAACGGATGAGAAAACGACAGGTATAACTTAAAATAAAATAAGATGGCATCTACAGGAATTAGCACCAATAGGTAGTTATATTTAAAAAAACCCGTAGTGAAGCAGCGTGGGGGAGTATGCTCCATACCGCCTCCGTTTAATTGAAGAGAGGTGCCCAGCAATGGGATGTTAATTAAAAAAGATATTAAAGATAATGATGATATCCCCTCCCCACGACCTTTATTTAAAACATCCTGGGTTTAAGGCCACATCGAAGCAATTTATCTAAAAAAGCAATATTGCAATTTCACATTTGCACATATAAAAGTAAGTGCGCAATGCCCACAAATGTCAAATAGCAATATTGTTTTGCTTTAGATGAATAGCTACAAAGTGGCATTTTCCCCCCTAGGTCAAGAGAGAATTCTCGAATATTAAATGGATAGGTACTAAATAAGAGTAAACCGTTATGAGAATTATCAAGATCGTCTTCCCACGACTTATTAGTCCCTGGTTACGTCTTCGCTCGTTAGAATACAATGCCATAAAGAAGGCTCTTGTAAACTCTCGTTACATATCGATATTCCCACGAACCTGTCACACCGTACTTCATCAGAACTAAATATTGGACTTATGTAAACATGGGTATGCGTAACCGCGATATACAGGTTAGTGGAGTCAATAAAGAAAGAAAGAAAATCATTTATTTTAGACATAAGTAGGTAGGTACACAGAATAGAATAGTGAACAAAATAATGTATTTATACCCTTATCTCTAAAAAGCGACGTCAGCTCAGCAAGATCTGACACTCCGACATTGTTTTTTTTTGACGTGACTTATTGTAGATTTGCCGCAGACGGTATTAACTACTTGGCCGGACAAATGGGGAGCGCTGAAGGCTCTCACCTGGTACAGCGATTAAGACAACAGGCCTGAGGGTGCCCAGTTGGACGTCGTCTGAGAGGAAAAATATTTGAAAGAATCAGTCAACCCTAGTGGGTCGATAGCGATAAGCGCTGATTGAGGGTAGTCGTCGACTACGCCGGCGGGGTCGTTATCGGAGTCCTGAAGTGTTTGGTGTCGCGAGCTGGTTTTTTTATTTATTTTTATTTATTCATTCATTACAAAAGATATTATAAAATTCTTACATTACGACACTGAAACCCATAATGGGTTTAGATAATGGGTTGGCTGCCTCTATGGCTAACTCCGACATTGAGGGAGTGCCACATCGCTGATTTTCAGCTGAGCTAAAGGCGGAGCTTACTAACTAATTTCTTATTGAAAGAAAAACACATCGAAACCAGACCTGTCCCTGGCAAATGATTTATTGACTGACTCCACTAGGTGACCTAGGTAAGTAAGTACATAATTTTATATACTTAGTCTATCACCCATTTTCCCGTTGAGGTATTCCACTTATCAACTACCTTGAGACACCACCTTCGCTTTTTTCACTATCATCAAAATCTTAGTACAGTCATGAGCAATATAATGTACCCACTTTAGGACTCTGTCGCACTAACATATTTGACATTTAGTGAGACTTACAGTTCAATTTGTCAAAAAAGTTAATTTGACATGGTACCAAAGTGTATAAGTACATATTAATGCTCGTGACCGTACATGCTTGCCGGTTTAGAGTGCTCTTCGTGTTTCCCGTTCGTCCGATTGTTCAATCGGCCCAAGACGACACCCCCCCCATCCCCCCCACCCCTACTACCCCCTATAGTATGGCGACCGAGAATAAAATCCTCTTGAATCGATTTATCGGTCGAACGGGAAACACCCATAGGGGTGTTGAAGAAATATAGATTTCTTCTTTGCTGAGATGACCTGTATTGTGTACCTATTAATTAAATCAATCAATACACACATTAATAATTATATGTTTGTGCCTTTCCAGCAGTAAATCGTAGGCAGTGAGAGTGATGCCTCCAGGGAGCCTGTAATTATAAACTGTGTCAATACGAGTATTATAAATTATTATAATGTATCCAATGTAAATGTTCACAAAGTACGTGACGTTAGGAGCAATGCAGACAGGACGGACGATTGCGATTACACATACAAAAAGCCTTACATAGGGGAAAAACAATAAGAAAATAGGGATATTTCGGAAATGTAGTCTATGTATGTATGTGTAGTGTTAAGTAATAATAAGGTCGACTTTTCTAAACTTCGGCAATAATTTTGTCTATGGGTGATGGGTCAATCAGCATACGACCCTACAAATAACGATCGTAGTACAGTAATAATAAACTCTCTACTAGGTACGTAAGTACTTTTTTTTAACTACTTAGCCGGATAAATGGGGAGCGCTGAAGGCTCTTACCCGGCACAACGTTTAAGACAACAGGCCTGAGCGTGTCCAGTTGGGCGCGAACGTCGGCTCAGGGCGTCGTCTGAGAGGAAAAATATTTGAAAGAATTACTTGACCCTAGTGGGTCGATAGCGATAAGCGCTGATTGAGGGAAATCGTCGACCACGCCGGCGGGGTCGGTATCGGGGACTAGGTAAATACGATATTGCAATGCATGCGACGAAAACTATTGATGTAAGTAAGTAAGTGGCAGTAGGTAATTCATGTTTGTTTTGGTTATGTTTCTGAAGAAATCTTACGAAAGACATGTGGAAACTTTAGCTATAAAAGGAAGAGCCGTTTGTTGACAGAGCGGTTGTTACAAATGCCAATTCGTTAATGGTGTGTGGTAACATGATATGTATTGTCTAGTGGTGCCACAATAGAATTTTATTTAGAAATAACATCACTAACTTTTACCACATCAAATGTATTGTGAACGTCAGGCAGGACCGCCTATGTGCGGTATCGCATATCTTAATGAAATGTATGCAGAAAGGTCGTAACCATTCGTAACCTACTTTACACAAGATATGTGTGATTTTGTTAAGTTTTGTGTTCTCTGGATAGTTATCTAACCTACTCTGTAATAGCCTCCGGTGCACTTCACTTGTCCGGCTAAGTAGTGCATACCATCCGCAACAAAGCAAAAAGTCACGTCACAAAAAGTATGAAAAGACTGCAACACTGCCGTAGTATTATTTACTCCATGACACTTCTATGCTATGCCAACTGCCGAGTGAGAGCCGTCTTCGCTCCCCATTAGTCCTGCCAAGTAGTTTATGCCATTTGTGACAGATCTACAATAAGTCACGTTAAAAGAAACATTTCCAAGTCCTGTTTTGTCTTGTTGCAGGTTAACTCGAGGTTTAGCTCTCTACCTACAGTTTAAAATTAAGCAACCTGTCAATTTTTTTCAGTTTGTTCTGTGATCACTTCGACACTGGCAGAATGATCCGTACTCCTAAGCGACCAATTGCCATAATATAACGTCGTAAGGCCTGGATTTCCAGACACAATAGTTAAACAATGGGATTAGTACTACTAGTAGGGCCGTGGGCCTTAGGAGGATATAAAACACCTTAAACACAAGAAGAATAGAAGCAGTATGTAAGTAGTTCATGCAAATATTATTAGAAAGAGTTCGCTTTCTATCGCCCAGTCTGCATTTACCATAACGATAATGTATTTAATGTTCTTTACGTATGTCTACTTCCGTATTGAATGTGTATATATTTGATTGTTATTACATTTTGTTGCGTAAGTCGGACGGAAAGAACACAATTACCTCTGGTAAAATAGAATATCGATCGATTTTTGGACGCTTTGCCTCAGTGTGACGCGCTGGAAGAGGTATTCTATTTTTAATGGGCTGGTATTGTTTTTATTGATATTTTTTTATTTATATTCGTATTTTGTATTTGTTGTATAAATTGTTTTCAAAATGTTTCAAAGACAAAAAAAAAGAATATCGATTAAAGCCGCGTTTCCACTAGGACTTATATAGGCTTTTACATTTACAGTTGCCGTGGTCTAGTGGTAAGAGCGTTGGGCTCACGATCTGGACGTCCGGGTTCGATTACTGATGTCGAAAATCACTGTGATGTCCTTTGTTTGGCTAGGACATTGCAGGTTGAACTGGTTGTCTAAATGCCTACACCAACCCGCGGAGCAGCGTGGTGGAGTATGCTTCATACCATCTGCAGTTGGTTGAGGCGAGGCATTTGCCCAGCAGTGGGACGTGTATAGGCTGTTTACGTTATGTGTGTTACGTAAATAATTAACCTAAGCGTACATTTGACATCTAATACATACATAAACTCACGCCTATTTCCCACCGGGGTAAGTAGAGACTATAGAATTCCATTTGCTTCGATCCTGAAACACTTCTCTTGCTTCCTCCACATTCATCAATCGCTTCATACACGCACGCCGGTTCAGAGTAGATCGTATTTGACATCTAATATACCCAATAAACGCGTACAGAACACATAACACAACAGTGTCTTGTCTCACTCATTCGCTACCGTAATCGTATACAAATCCGCACACTTAGGTAACGGTTACCGCATCGCTTTCCCTTCGCTTCGGTCGCTCCGGACCGTTCCGCACCAGATCCGGTCTACCGGTCACCGATGACCGGCGAAGACGCGTCACTAGCCGCGTGACCACTGACGTGCTGCTCCTGAGAATGTTCCCAAAGTGGGAATCTTTGCGGCACGGTTTTAAAAAAAAGGAAAACATGAAACAGTAGGACTAGGGCCCTGTGCTGGGAGGTTTTCTGGCCACGTCTTTCCTTCAGCGTTACAGATTCCGATGTGGTAGTAGTTTTACAGCTAGAATATGTAGATAATTTAATTTTTTGACGTTCAAAAAGCGCTAACTTTGTAAGCCAATTTTGAAAAATAAATATTTTTGATTTTTTTTTGATGGGTGGGGTGGAATCCAGACGTGCCGGCAGAGTAGTAGCAGGAAAGTGAGATGATTAGTAATAACGACGAAAATAGTAACACCAACAGGAATACCCAGTTTATTAATTAGCACTTCACAAAGAAATTATAACGATGCTATACAGGGTGTACTTCGTATCAACAGTGGCTGCAAGTTGTCTTTGATTACTTGTGGCTCTGCCCACCCCATTTGGGATTACGGGCGTGAGTTTATGTATGTGTATACAGGGTGTTAGTGACATCGTAACGAAAACTTTTAGGGATAATTGAGACCATGATTCTGAGTTGATATCAAGTGGAATTTTCCGTCGCAAAAGTATGGAACAGAAAATAATAAAAAAAAAACAAAATAAATCATGAATTTTCCCATACACACTTGTATGGGTATGTACTTGTACGGGGTGTTAGTGACATCGTAACGAACACTGAGGGGGATAATTCAGACCATGATTCTGAGTTAATATCAAGTGGAATTTTCCATCGCAAAAGTATAGAATTGAAAATAATTTAAAAATACAAAAAAAATCATGAATTTTGCGACGGAATATTTCACTTGATATGAACTCAGAATCATGTTCTGAACCATCCCTCTCAGTATTCGTTACGGTGTCACTAACACCCTGTATAAGATTCAGTAAAGAATTTATAAATGATCACAATGTAAAACTAGAGGGCACGGCCTGAGCTAAGCAGTATGTCATATTTTTATTATAATGTTAATCTGTTGAATATTTAAGCATTGTCGCCTTGGGACTCTACCTATAGACAATGTATATATATATATATATTTTTAAAGTAAGTAAGTATAAGTATGTATAATATAATATGTCGCTCTTATGAAGGTCAGGGATGCAATGCATCAGCGTAAAATGAAAGTAAATGCGGAATGGAATGAGAATTTCGAAATTTAAAATGATTGACGGTTAGAAGGAAAGGCTAGTGCGTGCAGAATTTGTACTCTGCTACATGTTCCCTTTGTAAAAACTCTTTAATAGTAAGGACATTGGCTGCTTTTCTTTCCCCTGAGCCGAGGTTCGCGCCCAACTGGGCACCCTCAGGCCTGTTGTCTTAAAGTTGTACCGAGTGAGAGCCTTCAGCGCTCCCCATTTGTCCGGCCAAGTAGTTAATGCCATCTGCGGCAAATCTACAATAAGTCACGTCAAAAAAAAAAGCTGCTTTTCTTTTTTCAAATTGTTCTTTCTCGTTGGTCTTATCTGATTGGAAGTTAGGTAATAAAGATCTTTTTGCATATATTTTGCGCCTTTCTGCTGCTGGGAATGTTCCCAAGGTGGGAAAAATCCCGGGGACAGCATATCTCTACGCGTGACGTCATAATTGTAGCGCTGTGACGTCATAATTAGCGGGAATGAGAGGTGATGTTTGTTAATTATGAAGAGTGTCATTTTGATAGTGTGTACTTTATATACATAACTTGCGCATACATAACTCGTGTGACGACGACGACCGAATGACGGCCTCTGTGGTCCAGTGGTTAAGCGTTGGGCTCACGATCCGGAGGTCCCGGGTTCGAATCCCGGTGGGGACAAATCACAAAAATCACTTTGTGATTCCTAGTTTGGTTAGAACATTACAGGCTGATCACATGATTGTTCAAAAGTAAGATGATCCGTGCTTCGGGAGGCACGTTAAGTCCCGGTTACTACTTACTGATGTAAATACGTAGTCGTTACATGAGCCATGTTAGGGATCTATGATGGCTCAATACTAACCCTGACACCAGGGTTGATGGGGTTGGTAATCCACCTCACAACCCATACGATAGAAGATTTGTGAAACAAACAGCAAAGGATTGAAGCATAAATCTGCCATAGTCTACGTCACTTAACATTATAATTTTAAATATGTAGTTGTTAAAGCTGAAGTCAACGACGTGATCGTAATCCATCTTAGGCCACATCGTGCCTTACAAACTTCTGGAGCAGAACTTACACTGGGCGATTAACAGATTTGTAGAAAAATATAGCATAAATTGGTCTGACCCGCCTCGGACCTACACCAAGCGTACGGGCCTTACACTTTAGAATGCACATTACGATAGATTTGTAAATCTTCACGCTTTGTTCATTAAAAAACGAATGCTTACTAAGTCTTTCGCCATGTTATTGCCTAAAGCGCAAAGATATCTAGATAAGATTTAACAACTAGATCCATCAGTGTGCACTAAATTAATTAAAATTCAGTAAGTACACTAATCCTGCAAATGCTGTCAGACGTCGGGGAAAGCCACGGAAAAGATGGCGCGACGAGTTAGACCGCTTCTCGAAACGGTGGCGCGAGCAAGCTGGGGACAGAGAAGAGTGGAAGAGGGGAAGAGAGGCCTTTGCCCTGCAGTGGGACATTGAGGGCTATTAATAATAATAATAATAAGTACACTAAGTATTGCATCAAATTATGTACATTATTTAATAAAAATCAACATTGCATCAAATTCATCATCTCCCTAGCGCTAGCCCGTTTCCACGGCGTCCGCTTACCTAACCTGAATGTTTGACAGGTCCGGTTTTATACTGAAGCGACTGCCTGTCTAACCTTTCATCCCACGAAGGGAAACCCCACCCAATACAGGTTAGGTCACATACCTCCGAAACGCATTTCTCGAGTATGTGTGTTCCCTCACAATGTTTGAACACCTGATAATCATTTATGATCCCCACACTGATGGTAAGTGACATGTGGTGTAGGATGCATCACGCTTACTTAGCAAACGCCTATTCACTCTAGCCTTGAAGACTCCCAGATTATAACGAGTTGAAAAAACAGACGACGGCAGACAGTTCCAGTCCTCTGCTGTTCGCATCAAAAAGGAAGAGGTAAACGTTTAGTGCGGATTGGTGGTATATCCACAACTTAAGGATGAAATGCCTACCGACGTCTAGTTGTCCGTAGATGGAATGGAGTGGATGGGATTAACTTGTGAAGTTCCTGCGCACACTCACCAAATCGTATCCTATAAAAAAAAACCGGCAGACAAGCTACCCTTCGTCTGTGTAGACTTTGGAGTCGCTTTCGAGTCTCACAAACGAGTCATATAAATGCGCCTTATAAAGTAAGTAAATCCATTAAGTTTACTAATGAACTTGCTGCAAGCTTTATCATTTCCCTACAACCACGCGAATATAACAGTAAGCACTTTCTATACATATATCTGGGTGAATATCAAAATGTGCCAAGTTTGGTGGCGAACTTTCATATTATTTTTTCGTGAAAAATTGAGTTCCGACATGAAATCTATAGGATAGTTCTAGCTACGAGGTAACTTGTTCCTCAAAAAATCAAAAAATAATATGATAGTTCGCCACCAAACTTAAAATTTTGATATTCACCCATCTACTATTATAGGTATTAGCTACTATAAGTAGTAGTGTTGGCAAGTTCTCTATTTGCAAAGGGGGTCCCGAATTTTAGGGGTATTCCTTCCTGTTTACCCCGGATAAGTAAGCGGACCCCGTGAAACAAGGGATAACGGGTGATGATGCGACTATATACGACCCGATTACTCTAGCCATAGAGGCGGCCAATCAGCTCGCGACACCAAACACTTTAGGACCCCGATACCGACCCCGCCGCCGTGGTCGACGATTTCCCTCAATCACCGCTTATCGCTATCAACCCACTAGGTTCAAATAATTCTTTCAAATATTTTTCCTCTCAGACGACGCCCTGAGCCGAGGTTCGCGCCCAACTGGGCATCCTGAGGCCTGTTGTCTTAAACGTTGTACCGGGAGAGAGCCTTCAGCGCTCCTGATTTGTCCGGCCAAGTAGTTAATGCCATCTGTGGCAAATCTACAATAAGTCACGTCAAAAAAAATTAAATGTGGATTTTTTGTTTCAATAATGTTGTTTTTTAATACTTACATGGATCGTCACGCATTGGGTGCCTCATGACGGGTACAGGCGTCGTGGTAGACCTCGAAAGAGATGGCGCGACGACTTGGACGCTTGCCGGAGGGACTGACTGGAGTACGCACAGGATCGCGAAAAATGGAAAGAAGAAGGGGAGGAATTCGCCCTGTTGGCTAGATTAGATTATTTTATTTATTTATTTGGTCAACCAGCGGCAAGTACACTGATACATGGTTACAGTTTACAGTTAATAAGTACATATAAAAAACTAAGCGCCTCACCACTTACTTAATTACTTATTATTTGTTTTGTTTTTAATTGTTTGAATAAATAAATATACCTATTACAAAATTAAATTAGAGTTAGAAGAAGTAACAATTTGAATGATTAAAAAGATTAGATTAGAAATGGATAATGTGGTTGATTGTACATATACCTATGTGGAAATGTCGTACACATTTGCTATTCCAAGAAAATAAATTTACTTAATAGTCTATTACAATAAATAGTCGCAGCTCGTAGAAATGTTTCGTTTTGTAACTAACATTATTTTTTTAAAGCCCACGGACTTTTTGAAACTCAAAATATAATTTAACCCTACTATATACACATAAGATCACGCCTATTTCCCGTTGGGGTAGGCAGAGACCAAAGAATTCCACGTACTACGATCCTGATACATCACATTCGCATCATCCACTCACATTAAAGTCTTCGTGCGTGCTCACCGGGTTAGAGTACTCGACCTGGCATTTAAAACATCCTGGATCAAATTCAAATTCAAAAATATCTTTATTCAGTAGGTAACATAGTTACACTTTGAATCGTCAATTTTTACATAACGAACGTCTCATCCGCCTAAAACTACTGCATCTTTTCACAACCTGTTTAGCCGGGGAAAAGAAGCTGCAATAAATACCTCGGCACAGGGCCCTAGACGTTCTTTAAAAAAAAACGTAAAATATTGTTATACAATTGAGTAATTTAGCTGCCTAATATCAGTTCTCAGACAGTTAATCCCATGCATTCATATCTTCTAAATAATCACTAACTTTCTAATAACCTTTTTTTGTAAAGTTTTTGTTTAACTACTGTCTTAAAACAGTTGAAAAGCAAATTCTGATGTGTTCATAGAATAACAGAGTATCTTTTTCAGTACAACACTGTAGTTGTGTTTAAGTACTTAGCTAAGTACCGATACCTTAAATCAGGAAAGTCTGTCCGAACAAGAAAGACTAGTTAGTGGGCGGAAAGCTACCGGAAACTGTATTGATTCAAACAGTTTGTTGTATTTATAGCTGAGCGAATTGATAGTTTATTATTAAGTTTCTATTAAGAATGATGGTTACAAGAGCAGCGTGATTTCTACATAGATAGATGGTCTGGATTACGGAAAGTTATCAAGGCGCCTACGAGTATGTCGACAGATATAAGGTAAATGTTCAACCGTACTGTTGATTTGTGTTGGTAACAAAACTGGACATGTTTATGGACTGGGACATAACCACCTTCGCTTCCTCCACTCTCATCAAAGACACAATACAAAAAAGTCCCGTCAAAAAAAGGCTTTAAATAAATAAAATAATACTTTTATTTAATTCACGAAACATGTCTCATATGTGTTAGTAAACTTATTCTAGATGTTAGTAGCCTTATCTAATATTAGAAATTAATAATTAATTCTCCACCAACCCGCAGTGGAGCAGCGTGGTGGAGTATGCTCCATACCCCCTCCGGTTGATTGAGGGCAGGCCTGTGCCCAGCAGTGGGACGTATATAGGCAGTTTATGAATAATTAATTATTTTTTAATCTGTATAAACCTAAAATATTACATTCCATTCTACATCACACCGTTACTATTACGACAGCTTAACAATTTCGTCAGGGTTACCATTTTGTCTATTAAGCATACTAAGCATGACTCGGCAAAACATCGCACGATTTGCAAGTCAGGCGGCCATTTAATTTATTTCGGTTTATTGGACCAATTGCATAATAATAACGTTGATAATTATAAAAAACAGCATCACGCCTGTATCCCTCAAGGGTAGGCTGCCTACCTATAGTCTTCTTCTTCCTATCGTGTGGGTTGTGAGGTGGAATACCAGCCTCATCAACCCTGGTGTCAGGGTTACTATTGAGCCGCCAAAGGCCCCTGACATGGCTCATGTAACGACTACTTACATCAGTAGTAGAGTAACCCGGACCAACGGCTTAACATGCCTTCCGAAGCACGGATCATCTTACTTACGGACAATCAGGTGATCAGCCTGTAATGTCTTAACCAAACTAGGGATTACAAAGTGATTTTCGTGATATGTCCCTATCGGGATTCGAGCCCGGGGCCCCCGGATCTTAAGTCCAACGCTCAACCACTGGACCACAGAGGCCGTATAGTAGTAGGTGTATACATGAAACACCTTTATTTAGATCCAATGTAACAGGAGGAGCATATTTTTTTGCTATTAACTGGCCACAAATCCTGGAAACCCCGTGATATCAATTGGGTCGTGTACTACGTTCAAGATTCAAGAGAAAGACAGATCTAAAACTAAGGAAAAACATTCTCATTTTTCTATTTGACTTATTTATGAATTTTAATCAAGCAAAACGTAATAATAAGTCCGATATTTTATCACTTTTGTCTATGACGTCACAGTGTGCTTTTTCATACAAATTCCATAGTAATTATCTTTGATGTTAAGTAAAAAGTAACTGATTTGACTAGTTGGAAACTAGCCTCTGTGATCCAAACATGATTTCAAACTCACAAAGTCGAATTCAGTAGTTAGGGAGTCCTAGCCGGGATTCGAACCCTATTAAATATATTTTAAAATTATAGTGAGGGAATGAATTCATCTCACTGATATGCAATCCGTTTGGGGTGTGCTGTCATCTTAATTCCGTCGGGTTATTTGCCAATATAAAATTGTGGGAGAGTTTTTTTAAATTTCTGCCCATAATTGACATTGTATTTTGCCCACAATTCTATGCCTGTCGATTACCCGTCACTTTTCTTTTCAGCAGATAAGTAAATACCAGGTATAACTTAGATGGTGTGTACTGGAATCACAGCCTTCGTGGTCTAGTGGTTAGAGCGTTAAGCGCACGGTCTGGAGGTCCAGGTTCGATTCCCGATGGGGACATTGTCGAAATCACTTTGTGAGTGTCCTTTGTTTGGTAAGGACTTTACAGGCTTGAATCACCTGATTGTCTGAAAAATAAGTTGATTCCGTGCTTCGGAGGGCACGTTAAGCCGTGGGTCTCGGCTATTAGCCGTAAAAATACCTCCACCAACCCGCATTGGAGCAGCGTGGTGGAGTATGCTCCATACCCCCTCCGGTTGATTGAAGGGAGGCCTGTGCCCAACAGTGGGACGTGTATAGGCTATTTACTGGACTCAGCACCAGTACAATCACAATATAATTATAATATTAGATGTGTATCATAGTTGGTTGGGCAATATGACAACTAACGGTGGTTTCCTATCTCTTTCAAGGCAGGTCGCAAGGCTACTAGTTCAACACCCGATCAAGATGTCAACATTTAAATTAAAATTCGAACATAAAATCATGCAACCCAAGAACGTAGTAGCGTTGGCCGCCCATTGTAAAGAGAATCTTTTTTCCCGATATCCCCAGACATGATGTTTTATCGGCCTAGTTTTCGCCTCGGGTTGGAAGGTCAGACAGGCAGCTTCCGCTTCCGCGGGGTCCGCTTACCCAACCTGAAGATTTGACAGGTCCGGTTTTTTACAGAAGCGACTGCCTGTCTGACCTTCCAACCCGCGAAGGAAAAACCAGCCCAATACAGGTTAGGTCACATACCTCCGAAAATGCATTTCTCAGGAATGTGGGCTTTCTCACGATCTTTTCCTTCACCGCTGACAATCATTTGTGATCCAAACATGAATTCGAAAACAAATTCGACAATCATTGGATTAGGCCTGTGCTGGATTCGAACCTGCGACCTCAAAGTGAGTGGTAAGAGTTCTACGAACTGGGCTACCACGGCTCACTGGGTGTGATGGTGGCCCGTTTGCGCCGACACTAAGACAAGCTCTGACCTACAGTGTTATAAAACCGCGAAACTGCCAAAATCCCCTCGTGAATTACATAAACAATATAGCACATTATGTAACGTTACACACATGCGGTTTCATTTCGTGACGTCACATGTGGTTCGGGTTAATTGTTATTTATCTGCATAATCATAATACTTACAATCACGAATCTTGGCTTAAACCATGATGTTGGACAGGACAGTATACTTTTACGACGTCCACGTAATTAAAACATATAATTAACACATAGTTTTAAATTTACGCGGTTATTATCATAATTAAAACAGATAACACGTTTAAAGCAGGGATATGAGACTCCCGATATTTTGTCACCGTGATCATGGCACTTGCAACAGTGTGGAAATATCGGGAGTCTCATATCCCTGCTTTAAACGTGGTAAGAACCCGTTACTATGTGTTTTAATTATGATAATAACCGCGTAAACAATGTATTCTCCATACTACTTTTTAGGGAAAAATAGAGCAGTGCACTCTTTACTTCTGCCCCTCAGTACTCTGTCTGACTCGTGTGGGATGGCGCCCAGAGCAGTCTATTTCAAAGCCGTACTATGACTCCCGCCTTCAACCTCTGAATAGTGCTGACAGTTGCAGCTGCCCTCTGTCAGGTTCCAGGTTATACTTCCTGTGACTCGCCTCTTCCGTCCTGCATTGACTTTTAGTCATAGTCATAGTCATTTATTGATAATAATAATTACACGTCACAGATATTACAAAATTCAATGAAATTAAATATTACTGCATATCCAGAATATGTCAGATGGTAATTGTTTCTGTAAACAAACATCTATTAGATATCTCGCACTTAAACACTCATTACTGTATTCATGTGCTAATGTCTGATTGTTTAAATGTAGTTCTGTGCAATGAAGTATATTTGATTTGATTTAATTTGATTTGATTTGATTACTAAATTCCCTGTTCACGCTAGTGAGGGACTTTCCAGGTTAAGTTCTTCAAAAACAATGTATTTGGAGCTCCGTGGTTCCTTCGCAATGAAAATCTGCACATTGACCTAGGTCTGCCAACCATTGCCCAATGGCTCAAATTAGCTTCCAAACGTTTTTTCGATTCTGCTCCGCACCACCCAAATCCCCTGGTAGTTGCGGCTTCCGAGTACATTCCGCTTAGGGACGGTACTGAAAAGTATCGGCGTCCGAAGGACGTAATATACGATCCCGACGACCCTATTACTCTAGCCATAGAGGCAGCCAATCAGCTCGCGACACCAAACACTTCAGGACCCCGATACCGACCCCGCCGGCGTGGTCGACGATTTCCCTCATTCAGCGCTTATCGCTATCGACCCACTAGGGTCGATTAATTCTTTCAAATATTTTTCCTCTCAGACGACGCCCTGAGCCGAGGTTCGCGCCCAACTGGGCACCCTCAGGCCTGTTGTCTTAAACGTTGTACCGGGTGAGAGCCTTCAGCGCTCCCCATTTGTCCGGCCAAGTAGTTAATGCCATCTGCGGCAAATCTACAATAAGTCACGTCAAAAAAAAAAGGCGCTGTACAGATTTTCCTACGTGTAACCTTCTGATTTCATGGATAACAGACATATATATCTTTTATCTTTGTTTTTGGGTACTTATAAATGATGACCCATTTTTATTACACACTAGCTTTTGCCCGCGACTTCGTCCGCGTGGCGTGTTATAAAAGAGAGATCTTTGTGTGTGTGGAAGTGCATATCAAATTTCAAGCATCTAACTTATGCAGTTTAGATTTTTTCATACAAATGTTTCTTCCCGCTAACTCCCGTTCCGTGGGAATTTTGCAATATCCTGTTGTAACTAAGCTTTAAGTTAACTAAGGTATCTGCATGCCAAATTTCAAGCGTCTAACTTAAGCGGTTTAGATTTTTCATACAAAAGGATTTTCCCGCTAATTCCCGTTCCCGTGGGAAATCCGGGAATTCCTTTCTTAGTGCACCTCTACGGTACCTAAGCTACGTCCCTTCCAAATTTCAAGTGCCTACGTTTAGCCGTTTAGGCTGTGCGTTGATATGTCAGTCAGTCAGTTTCTCCTTTTATATATTTAGAAGATACGCACAATTTATAGCTTCCACCTATTATTATTCTGATCTAAATAAAGAGAAGCAATATTTATTTATTTCAAATCGGGAAACAAACAACTTAAATAACAATTTATAAAATGCAAATAGTTTGTACATTAGCCAATGAAGTCTCCACTTATATCTAATACATGCATCACTGAGAAGTGGACAGAAGTAATAAATTAATAATTAACAATATCTAAGTAACTAATACTAAAAAGAAAAGAAAAATTGATGTTACGTCTGTTTTAACGCTTCGAGGGCAGTTAAAAATTTATTGTAAACTGTATTTTATTGTAAAACCCGCATTGGAGCAACGTGATGGAGTATTATGCTCCTACCCCCTCCGGTTGATTGAGGGATGGCCTGTGCCCAGTAGTGGGACGTATATAGACTGTTTATGTTATGTATGTATGTCAATGCTATTGTATTTATCATTATATTTGCTACAAGTTCTAACTATAAAATGGTGCTTTAGGTAATTCGTTCTGCAAAAAGCCATCTTCGGGCGCATCAGCGTCGTGCCGACTAGGAGTCGAAGTGGTCGCCATGGCCGAAATCGGTCGGAGAGATCATCATCATCATCTGCAAAAAGGAATACTTAGCAAAAGTGACAGAATTGGGACGAAGTCTAACGCTGAGAAAAACAAAATTTTGTTAACAAAGTAAGGAGAATCAATTGTATTTTTTTAATATTTTACATAGAAACACTTGATCGCCATGTTCTTTATAATAATATAGATAGCCATATAAGTCTATATATAAGTAATGTGATCCAAATATCAAGCAACAATTGTTTTTATATTTGCTTCTGCCATTTCTTTGTGTTTTAGAACAATTGTGTATCTAAGTACCCCAGTAATGAGAAAATAGGTAATTATCACGTTAAATCTCGACCGCCATTTGTATTATTTTTGGGGAACGTAGCTTGGAGAGTCCCTCATTAGTTAATCATTTATTATTATATTTGAAAAGTATAGCATATGGACCTCTTGATAATAGGAACTATTACGCTTAATCACCCCTTTAAAATAAATATTCATAATGGAGTACTTACTTAAATACTTGACTAATTTGTCTACTATAAATACAGGAGTAATGAACACGGCTTAGGCAGTTGTTAACCATAATTCCTGGTGTGTACTCGTAATTTGGTCGGCCAAGTAGTGAGTTCAAAAATCAAAATGTCAAGCACAGAGCGTGTTAGTGAGTTTTATGCGGGAAGTGATGAAGACGACCTCATGTCTTCATATTTCGACAATGGCCTTTACGAACTATGTGAACAGGTTGAAAATTCCATATGTGTGCAGAACAATGAAGAACTGAGTGATGAAGAATTTACCGAAGATGCTGTGATAGGCGTTGACGAAGACCGCAATAACCAATTCGTTCCAAATTCCGATAATTTATCAGGGAATATGATGAAGGACTTTGACAATATGTAAGTTGTTAAAAATGTCGTTTTTAGCATTTACGAATGTCATAGCTGCTTAGCGATAAGGTAACTCTAGAGAACCCTGATACCGACCCCGCCGGCGTGGTCGACGATTTCCCTCATTCAGCGCTTATCGCTATCGACCCACTCATCATCAATTTAAGAGCCACGCTCTTGTCGGTGTAGCATTTTCCATTCCAGTCTATCAAAGGCCAATTCCTTGACTTCCCTATAAGACACGACGTTAACCTTTTCTTTAATCTGTTCCATATAAGCTCTTCTTGGTCTTCCCTTCCTCTCTTTCCTTCTAGCTTTCCTTCTATGATGTTTTTAATAAATTTGTCGTGTCTTATTAGGTGTCCAATCATCTTGCCTCTTCTGTCCTCAATAATTCTCAGTATTTGTCTCTTTTCCCTTACTCTTACTAGCACTTCCTCATTTGTAACCCTTTCTGTCCAACTTATTCTTTCCATCCTCCTCCAACACCATATTTCAAAGGCCTCGAGTCTCTCTCTGTCCTTCTGTGTCAGTGTCCAAGTTTCACATCCATAGAGGGCTATACTCGACCCACTAGGGTCGATTAATTATTTCAAATATACTTCTTCTCACACGACGCCCTGAGACGAGGTTCGCGCCCAACTGGGCACCCTCAGGCCTGTTGTCTTAAATTTCGTACCGGGTGAGATTCCTCAGCGCTCCTCATTTGTCCGGCCAAGTAATTAGTGCCATCTGCGGCAAATCTACAATGAGTCACATAAAAAAGGTAACTCAAGAAACATAAGTACTTAATATTTATTTGAGTAACTAATAGAATACTTGCTAGGTCAAAGATACACGGAAATTATAAAATGCTAATCTAAAAATAGAAGCTAGTCTGAGATTATAAGAATCAATCTCATTTTCTTTTTTACTTAATTACAAATTAACTAACGTAACTAAAAGTTTATTGATAACGTGAAACGGACAGTAATCACTTCGTTTTGATGTTTCGTAAAAAGAACGTTACCTACATATTAATGATATTTTTGACTAAGTTGTAAAATAAGGCCGGCCATAGGATGGGTGACCACAAAAAAAAGTTTTCATCTCGAGCTCCTCCGTGCTTCGGAAGGCACGTTAAGCTGTTGGTCCCGGCTGCATTAGCTGTCGTTAATAACCACCAATCCACATTGGGCCTGCGTGGTGGTTTAAGGCCCGATCTCCCTATCCATCCATAGGGACGGCCCGTGCCCCAGCAGTGGGGACGTTAATGGGCTAATGATGATAATGATGAAGTTGTAAAATATCCTGTTGGTATTTTTAGTTATTTTTCTCATTTATTCTACACAGGACATCATAAAAACCCACTAGAGGGGGTATAAAAGGGGTAACATATTCTAATTTGTTACTTATTCTTACTTATTTTCTTCCACAGATTTCAAATAACAAACGTAGGAGGAGGCTCCAAGCGTCCAGCTGAGACCACTCCTCAGCACGTTGTGAAAAGACAATGTCTGAGCGAACCATCTACTTCAGCTCAACCACATACTTATAAAGAAACCACTGCTTCCATAGAAGACAGAGACGTGGTTGTCTGCGCAACCTGCAAATTAACTGTAAAAAAAAACAACTTGACAGATCATATAAGGAGTATACGTCATAAACAAAATGTTATGCGGCTTCCTACTTATTTTACTAATTTGAATGTTATTAAAAAAGAATTTGGGAAAAGGATCCACAGTTTCAGAATTACGCCTTGTGCGGATACCGACGGTTTTGTCACATTTGAATTATTTTTAAAATCTGTAAAAAATTTTGATTGATATGTAAATCTATGCCAGGGGGGTTAAAATGGCCACATCGAAGCAAAAAAACTTACTTTTATATGCGCAAATGTCAAATTTCAATATTGCTTTCTTAGATGAATTGCTTCATTTCCATTTTAACCCCCCGATATTAAAACAAAACAAAATCCAACACAAAACAACCATACTATACACCTTTTCCTACCTCTTTGGGGGTACAGGTGTGATGCTGATTGTTATATGTCTTGCCAAAACTAAAAAAACATCATTTTTTTTATATAATATTAATATTATGGCAATGGGTCGCTTAGGAACACTTTGGATGTAGGAAAAACATCTATAGGGGCTAGTAATAAAATTGTGACAGTAAAACCGTGTAAACTATTGTTTTGTTTATTAAAATTTGTACAACAAGTGTAAGGTGTAACAGTTTTTGAGAAAATAAATGTAATTAGCAAGTACTTACTGATTTTAATTGTATCATTCCACCTTGACCTATTTCAAAAACTAAATTAAAAAGATACTAAGTACCTAAGGTATTCGCGATTTACACATGCAGTATTTTTACGGGTTGTTTTGATGATTCAAAATAGGTCCGATAGTGCCTATCATTATGGGTTACTAAGAAATAATTCATGTAAAACATTTTGTTTTATTTTTCTTAAAACCCATAGGTAAATGTTAGATGTTTGAATAAAGCAAGACCGAACCTCCCTTCGTTCTCTAAAGCAAGAGATTCCGCCTTCTTTTTCTTTTCTTCATGATTACCAAAACGTCAAATTTGCTGTCAATACACTATTATTGCCTGCGCGCCGTCACCACCGCCGCCCTACAAGGATGCGGCTACACGCGCACGCGCCGCATCCACGCAGCGCGAGCGCAACAACTACGGAGCCACGCTGCTCTGAATTCGGCGAGGGTTTGAACTGCTGTTGTGAGATGAAATTGAGACATTTTGTATGAGAAGTTATAATTGATAAGGTATACGTAGGTATTTACCTAATAAAAGAAAGGTGGCCATTACATGTCTGATTTAAGATAAACCGACTTAAACTACACTGTCGCCCATAGATTTGTTTTGAAGTAAGCCAAATCATAAAACGGCATATTTTTTGGTACCTTACTGAACAATTTATATCATAATTAAAACTATAATTTTATTTAAAATAATTTTTGATTCTAATAGCTCTAAAGGTGACCCTGCCCATCACAATTGAATGTGAACTTTAAACTGAAATGTAAAAACGTGCAGTAACAAAACTATAAAAGTCCCCCCTGCGCCAGAGCATCTAGGAGTCACGCGGTATGTAAGCGCGCGTCACGGACAGTGAAAGTGCCTCCGCTCCGCCGTAACTTCGTAACGACGTTATGTCACCGCCCGCGCCTGCGCGCAGCCTTACTCAGTCGCACTCCGACTATGACGCCGCGCGCGCACTCCACACACCGACCTCAAATTTGAACCCCGAATTCGAAGTGATGTGTACAAAAAACTAAATTCAAAATTAACAAGAATGTGTGTGTAAACAATACATAAAAAAAATATATTTCCGCGATGTCTCCCCTAGTGTTGATCTTGCTGAGTGCGATCCTAGTTAACAGTGCCGAACTACCTTCTAGTGAGCCAAAAGAAACCGCTAGGGAAGAAAAACTTAGGAGTGCTTTAATCGACGCCTTTCAAAACATTAAAAAAGCTTCGGCTAAAGGCGGATTCGACGATGAAAGTCCCTTAAATTCTGATTTGATAGGATCTCTAATAACCAATCCCGAACCGAAACACGATAAAATTAAACCTACGACGGAGGATTTCGATCTGTTCTCGGACGATGATGGACTCACATTTGCTGAAGCGTTCGACAACATTGAGCCGGAGCGTAAAGCTTCTAGCACTGAAAAGTCACATAACGTTCAACATATAGTTAAAACAACTACAAAAAATCCTACTGAAAAGACAACATCTAGGCCGAACAAAGATGGCATTCTAAGTAGACTAAGCGATTCCATCGATTCGATACGTAACACTTTGAACGAAACGAGGTTGTCGCAGAAAAAGGAAGTAGTGGAAAATATGACGGAGAGTCTCGGCATTGAGAACATGCTGCGGGTGTTCGATGCCGAGATACTGGTGAAGCAGTGGACGGAGCTGCAGAAGGTGGTGGCTGGAGGATGCCGGGAGGAAATGCAGCAGTACGTCACCGGATTGATGAAGAAGGAGCTCTGGGCGTTGAAGAGTAAGTTGATAATATTTACCTCGTTAGAGTACTCCAGACCGACGAACATGTACTATGATTAACTCAAACTCAAAAATATATTTATACCTTAGATAATATAGGTACAGTTTGATTTTTTGGTGAACATCTCATCCGCCTAAAACTAACTGCAGCATCTCACAACTTGTATAGCCGAGGAAAACTAGCTGCAAGAAAAACCTTGGCACAGGGCCCTAGATGTTCATAAAAAATACATACATCATACATAAACAGCCTATATACGTGCCACTGCTGGGCACAGGCCTCCTCTCAATCAACCGGAGGGGGTATGGAGCATACTCCACCACGCTGCTCCAATGCGGGTTGGTGGAGGTGTTTTTACGGCTAATAGCCGAGACCAACGGCTTAACGTGCCCTCCGAAGCACGAAATCATCTTACTTTTTCGGACAATCAGGTGATTCAAGCTTGAAAAGTCCTTACTAAACAAAGGACAGTCTCACAAAGTGATTTCGACAATGTCCTTATCGGGAATCGAACCCGGACCTTCAGATAGTGAGCCTAACGCTCTAACCACTACATCACGGAGGCTGTTATCATAAAAAGTAATGAATAATAATTTCAGTAAGTAATTTGATTGCCTAATATTGGTTCTCATGTTATTCCCATGATTTCGATAAGGATGGAAGGTTCGAAAGTGGTGTGTGAGGACCGTTGTAATCGTCATATTGGTTACATCTGGCGTTAACTTCTGATGTAAGTACTTATGTTAAAACTCCAGTACTTAGTCAATACATAACATAAGGTCGCGACTATATCCCATTGGGTAGTCACTGACACTCACCGGGCTTTCTGTCAGACCAACGTGAAGGTGGTGAGCTGACACAGACTGTAGACAAAGGCACATAATACTAATATGGACTCAGGTGCTGTGTTTAAACAGTTAATGAGCACACGGTTCCTTGTTTCACTCGGCAAGTTTATTGCACAGCAGTAGTTGCACTGGCTGTTGGTATTTCGTCAGCTCAGAGGTGAAATGCGAATATATGGCTCATTGCACAAAGGCTCTCTAGACAGATCAACTATTTCACTAAAGGACCTGTTTAAGTTGTTTCCTAAGCAATAGTGAGATTTAAATCTCTTGTTAAAGTAATCTAAAACAAGTTGTGCTTTCCTACATTCTTTGTCAGACCTAAAGGTATTTTAAATAACATCGTAAGACACTACATCGCTACGAAAACAGAAATTTTAATCGTTGTTCAAAACACTAACAGCCTCCGTGGTTTAGTGGTTAGAGCGTTAGGCTCACGATCTGGAGGTCCGGGTTTGATTCCCGATGGGGACATTGGCGAAATCACTTTGTGAGACTGTCCTTTGTTTGGTAAGGACTTTTCAGGCTTGAATCACCTGATTGTTCGAAAAAGTTATTTCAAAAAGTTCGGCTATTAGCCGTAAAAACACCTCCACCAACCCGCATTGAAGCGCGTGGTGGAGTAAGCTCCATACCCCCACCGGTTGATTGAGGGGAGGCCTGTGCCCAGCAGTGGGACGTATATAGGCTGTTTATGTTACGTATGTTATGTTCAAAACACTGTTATTGCTAATATCTTATGCCGCATCTTCACCATAAACGTTTGGTTTATCAAAAGCTATTCTATTAAGATTTTTGAATCTGTATCTAGTATGATTGCCATATGTACAGTTATGAATAATATCATGTACCCACTTTAGAACCCTGTCGCACTATCATATTTGACATTTAATGAGAGTTACGGTTTAATTTGTCAAGAAAGTTAATGTGACATGGTATCAAAGTGTATACATATTAGTGCTCGTGACCGAACATTATCTTCATCTTACTTTTTATTACTTTGTCATACTGGCATAAATCTTTAATAAAGCCTTACTTAAGTATATCTAATATATAGTGTTCTAAGTTACGGTATTCTTGGCTATAATCACTTCTTGACACACTTTCCTTCGTCTAAGTCGCATATTATAATAATTTTGTAGGTAGATATCTAAGTACTAGTTTTTGAATTCACATTCAATAGGTACATTTAAGTATTGATGCTTCTTATTAACATTAATGTAAAATTAGAGTGACTACACACGAAATACGGTAGGTATATTCTAAAGAATGAATTTATTTCCGTCTAATATGAAGGCAAATCTACTAAAATATTTATGTTTCCTCTGATGGTAGCTCTCACCCGGTAAAAAAATTAAAACAACATAGGTACCTGAAGGGTTGTTTTAGATTTATGCCTAAAATTGACTTAAGTATGTTCCATAAATTTTATGCCTGCCGATTACCCGTCCGTTTCCTTTTCGGCGGATAAGAAAATGAAAGGTATAACTTAAAATAAAATTAGATGGTGTCTACAGGAATTAACACCAGTATATAGTATATCACTTCACTACATACTCGTAGTATAAGACAAAGTCGCTTTTTCTGTCCCTATATCCCTCTATGTACGTTTAAATCTTTAAAACTACGCAACGGATTTTGATGCGGTTTTTTTAATAGATAGAGTAATTCAAGAGGAAGGTTTATATGTATAATAACATCCATTAAATAGTGGAAAAATACTGTTATTTTTTAGATTTTTATGTGATGTCGTAGATAATTTCATTTTTACCTCAGCATTGCACCCGAGCGAAGCTGGGACGGGTCGCTAGTTGTTATTAAAGCGTAAAGATATTCAAAATAAACAAGTACCTTTTTATATCTTCTGTTCGGTGTACAAGTGAAATAAACACTACATGGCATTCAAAATGGTCTTACCTCTGTTACATGCTCTTACTTATGTAATAACAACTGGCCATAAATAATTAACTGTGTTATATAAAAGCTATTTTGGCGCCATTTTATTTTAATAATTCACTGCAACCAGTACTTACTTAATAACATAAATAAAAATATTAGGATACAAACGAGTTGTCACAAGACACCTGGACTTGTACCTTCACATTCCATTATTATACCATCATACAATACAATACAACACAATTTAATACAAATATACTTTATTGCACACAACATACAAAACAAGTTTTACACACATGGAAGAAAGATACACTTCAATCTGGCGGCCTTATTGTTAAGCAGCAATTTCTTCCAGACAACCAGTGGCAAGAAAACATTTATCACAATTTGGTGCGGGACGATCATCATAATCATTAATATTCCATTGCGTATGGAATATTTGTAATTTGCGCATTCATATTTTTACGAGATTTATTCAACAAAAGATTTTACGCTTATGAAAAAAACATCTAAATGGAAATTATGATTCCATTTTCTTCATTGTACGGTTGCGAAATTGTTAATTTATTTCGGCAACTTTCTTAGTTGGTAAGTAAGTACTACTAATTTAATTAGTAGGCTTTACAACACGTCAACTATTTAGAGATTTTGATCGTTATTTCTTCACATGGGTGGCTGTGTCTTGCAACATTACAAGATCATATTTTAATTCAGATTTTATCTCTTTATCTCTGTGGAAATTACCTACTTACAGCTTTCGAACTTACTTAACATACTTAAGCATTTATAAATTATAATATTAATAGTCTTGTAGCGTTTTCCATCTAAGACACGACGACATTTACTAAAATCATCACAGAAGGGAAGCTACAAGGAAAGAGTGGAAGGGGAAGACCAAGAAGAGCTCACATGGAACAGATTAAAGAGAAGGCGAACGTCGTGTCTTATAAGGAGGTGAAGGAGTTGGTCTTTGATAGACAAGAATGGCGAATGCTACACCGACAAGAGCGTAGCTCAGTGGCAAAGTGGGCTCTGCAGGACCTAGGAGCTCCGTAGGAAAGTCGTCGGGTTGGGATCACAATCCGGAGGTCCTGAGTTCGTAACACGGTGAGATCGTATCACAAAAATCACATTTATGATCCCTAGTTTGGTTAGAACATTGCAGGTTGATCACCAGATTGTCCGAAAGTAAGATGATCCGTGCTTTGGAGGGCTCATTAAGCAGTCGATCCCGGTAAGTAGACGCTACATGACATGTCAGGGGCCTTTGGTGGCTCAATAGTAACCCTGACACCAGGGTTGATGAGGTCAGTCATTAATCTCACAACCCACAACAGAGGAGGAAGATAGAATAATTATAATAAGCATACCATTTCCAAATAAGAAATATTGCTTTAAAGATTATTTGATGTAGGTACACACATACATACAGGATGTTAGTGTAATCGTAACGAATACTGATGGGGATGATTCAGACCATGATTCTGAGTTAATATCAAGTGGAATTTGTCGACGCATTTTTCAATTCTATACTTTTCCTATGGAAAATTTTACTTGATTTTAACACAGAATAATAAGCTGAATCATCCTTCTCAGTATTCGTTACGATGTCACTAACACCCTGTATATTTACCAATATTTATATTCTCTTATAGATGTTGAAATTGCCAATTATTAAAATTGTTAACACAATTTAGCCCACATAGGAATGGTAGTTGCAAGACAGTAAGTAGAATTATTATAACTTTTTTATAAATACCTTTCTAAATGAAATCGTGTTAAGGTTAATATTATTAAAATATAACCTCAATTTTAGACATTTTAAATTGATCAATAATTATTATTTTTTTAAAACAAAGTGATTCAATTAACTTTATGTACTTAGATGATAAATTAACTGACTGAAACTGCATGATAATGTTTTACAACATATAAAAAAATATATATTTGTGCGTTGCGCGTTGAATTCTTTTTCTTTACATTTTTACAAGCTATAGTCAAATGAGATACTTTTTATTAAACGTCAAAACGAAAATTCTCCACTGAATGTGTATGGAAATACTGTCCTAGTGACGTCATCAATAAAAGTGGTCAACGGTCGTACTCATTGTTTTCTCAATTCGCAATTAATATTCGAAAATAATCCGAGAAGAAAATTGAGATTGATTTTTATCGTCTTAGACTAGCTTCTATTTCTAGATTGGCATTTTATAATTTCTCTTTGACCTAATGAAATGTCATATTAACTCATGTACTTATATTTAATCGCAATTTATAGCTTAGTTTCAAAATCTTGTCCTATAAATCTCCACATGGCAAGTAACTTTATACTATACGGATGCGAATACGCATATCTTCTCGCTTATGAATCCATAAAATAATAAAACAGTTTTATTTACTCTGTGAATACTTCCGCACGTCGTTAGCACTACTAATTGTACCGGGGTGAGCAGAGTACAAATCGGCATAGTTTTAGAGTCGTAAGACGGAAATGATGAACGCGATATAGTTTATCGGTTAAAATGCTATAGGCTCATTTGGTCATTAGCTATTTAGCCACGTGTGCGGCGAGTGATTCTAGTTAGCCACCGGTCAGTGGCCCGTTTGCTCCGATACTCAATATCATCAGGTGATTTCATATTACATCACGCTGTACCCCCGAAGAGGTGCCCTGAGCCGAGGTTCGCGCCCAACTGGGCACCCTCAGGCCTGTTGTCTTAAACGTTGTATCGGGTGAGAGCCTTCAGCGCTCCCCATTTGTCCGGCCAAGTAGTTAATGCCATCTGCGGCAAATCTACAATAAGTCACGTCAAAAAAAAACCCCCCGAAGAGGTGACCAGAGGTGTACAGGACACACACCTACTCCTCGCCAGCGAAGTTTAAGTCCAATGTAATGGACGGCGAGCTATTGCCATTAGCCGGGCACGAATCCTGGAAACCACCAGATATTAGTTATCTATGATTTAAAGAAAATTTGAATTCAAACCTACAAAGTCGATATCAGTAGTTTAGCCGGGATTCGAACTAGTAACATTACCATCAGAGGTTTCGACCTCTGTGGTTCAGTGGTTGAGCGTTGTGCTCACCATCCGGAGGTCCCGGGTTCGAATCCCGGTGGGGACAAATCACAAAAATCACTACTGGTTGGTACTTACTGATGTAAGTAATAACCGGGACCGACAAATCACAAAAATCACTTTGTGATCCCTAGTTTGGTTAGGACATTACAGGCTGATCACCTGATTGTCCAAAAAGCAAAAAGATCCGTGCTTCGGAAGGCACGTTAAGCCGTTGGTCCCGGTTATTACTTACTGATGTAAGTACGTAGTCGTTACATGAGTCATGTCAGGGGCCTATGGCGGCTCAGTAATAACCCTGACACCAGGGTTGATGGGGTTGGTAATTCACCTCACAATCCACACGATAGAAGAAGAAGAAGACCATCAGAGGTAATTCCAATAACCACTTTAAACGTCTTGTGCAAGTAAACAAACGATCTATAGCGACCCGGATTTGGGGACGTATTACGCAACTCGGTCGGCCTGCCACACTTTTATTTTCGTCGACACCTCTCTTAACCGACTTTTCTACGTAACGAGCCGTTTTTATTCATTTTGACAAACTGACACACATTCTGTGAAATGATCTGATACTACATAATACTTAGTTACTCACGCATGACAAAATTATTTAATGGTATAGTCGTGCTGAATCCAGCAGACGCCTAATTTTAAGTTATACTTACCCGTCATTTTCTTATCCGCCGAAAAGAAAAGTCAATTTTAGGTAGAAATTTAAAACCACCCTTTAAAAATTTTACGTTCCGTAACGGTGGAGCATCCTTACAGAATCAGGTTGATAGCATGTCTTTCATAGCAGCGAGGTGCCTATTTCATTCCTCCGGATTATTCATTCATTTTAAAATTAAAAGCTGTCAATCATAAAATTAAACATTCCTTTTCGATGAGAAGAAATTGACAAATATAACTTAAAATAAAATTAGGTGGTGTCTGCAGGAATCAGCACCATTGTATTATGTGGTTAAAATGAAAAAGCCTATGAGAATGCGGCTTTTTAAAGTTAGTGAAGAGGTATCTCTTAGAACAATGACAAATATAGTAAATGGAGTCTCTCATGTGAAACTAAGTACAGGTGTTTCTATTTCCCACGAATTCCATTAGACAGAACCACAGAACTGCAATCGATTGTTGTTCAATTAGTTGTAATATTTGCAGATTTCGTTTCGCATAATTTTGCCTTGGAAAGCATTTAGTTGTAAGTTTGACAATAGGGAGCGCTGAGTGCTCTCACCCGGTAATGTTAAGGCTATAGTAACGGTGGGCGCGAAATTTGAATTTGGATTTTTTGGAACAGTTAGATCAAATAGAATAGGTATCTATGAGATGAGATGACAGATATGATGTTCAGAATTAGGTCAATACCATTCGTGTCAGCGTAAACATTAACAACAACAAATAACAATATTAAACTATCAAGCTTATCTACAGGGTGTTAGTGACATCGTATCAAATACTGAGGGGGATGATTCAAACCATGACTCTGAGTTAATATCAAATGGATTTTTTGTGCATTCATGTTTTTTTTATGTTTTATTAAATTATTTTCAATTCTATACTTTTGCAATTGATAATTCCGCTTGATATTAATTCAGAATAATACGCTAAATATCCCCTCAATATTCGTTACGATGTCACTTACACCCCGTATAAGTACGTTCGTAAGCCGTATTGCTACCACTAGTTGTACTTGTACAAGTACCTATGAGTATTAGTGACACCGTAACCAATACTGAGGGGGATGATTCAAATCATTATTCTGAGTTAATATCAGGAAGAATTTCATGTAAGAAAATTTAAAAAAAATGTATTTTTTTAATTATTTTCAGTTCCATACTTTAGCGACGGAAAATTTCACTTGATATCAACCCAGAATCATGATCTGAATCATCCCTCAAAGTTTTCATTACGATGTCACTAACACTCTGTATTTTCATTCCCATACAATAAGCAAGTACTTTATATAGATACCGGTTGTAAAGAACGCGGCAGACATGTTATTTGTGTAGTTGAACCAATATTTGAGCGTGATGGAATGAGAATCAAGGTAAAGTCACACTAAGGATTTTTTTGTACAATGTAGTTCTATTTTTAAGTAAAATACTTAATTTATCCTTACTTGAATAATCAATATAGATCCGGATAAATGGAGGGCGTTTAATGTGGTTCAGGGTTCTCGCCAGATAATTCCAGAACAACGTATCTTTTCTCAGGGTTATGCTCAAGATGACAACCAATGCAAAATTGACATGAGGACTGGCACAACACAACTAATCTTTTGTTCAAAGTAGTTAAGCAAACAACGTCTTTTAGAGATAAGGTACTATTACCTAATCTGTGGTGGTACTTAAGCACATATTTTAATTTACTTTTTAAGAATTTATGATTTTTTTAGTAACTATGGAATGAATATTTTATTTTATTATTTTCATGATTTTAATAGGTATATAGAAGTAGAAATAATAAAAATATATTTCGTGCTAAATCAAAAACACAATATAACATAAGTCGCGCCTTTTTCCCTATTAGGGTAGTTAGAGTACATACATCACAAGATGAACTAAGAAGGTACCCACGCTTAACTGAGCCTTTAAAACGGTAGTACAGTCATGAGCAATATAATGTACCCACTTTAGGACTCTGTCGCACTAACATAATATTTGACATTTAGTGAGACTTACAGTTAATGTGACATGGTACCAAAGTGTATACATATTAATGCGCGTGACTGTACATATTTTCTTTGTTTTTTTTTAAAGACAAACCTCCTACAAGTCCTACAGCCAACCGAAGAGCACAGTTTAAAAACCCAAGTTCATTTTTGGCGCCCACTCACGATCGTAAAAAAGTAAACAAAATATTTACAAACAGCCAGTATGGTGTGCGTGACAGCAAGGAGTTTGCAATACCACTCGTAAAGGAAAATTGCATATTGCAGCATGTTATCTAACAGCTGAGAAATATTTGAGTTGGCTCCGTTGGCTTAGCTCTCATGAGGTGATGCGACCTTCAAATGATTTCTACTTAGGTTTCCCAACATCTGCGAACTTTCCTAACCGAGTTAGCGATTATGCAATATCGGACGGTTTGTCTATTACTCATTTTATTATTTTACGTTCGATGAGTTGTGTTATCACAGGTTCGAATCCCAGCAAGGGCCTAAACCTCCACCAACCCGCATTGGAGCAGCGTGGTGGAGTATGCTCCATACCCCCTCCGGTTGATTGAGGGGAGGCCTGTGCCCAGCAGTGGGACGTATATAGGCTGTTTATGTATGTATGTATTGTAGATTTGCCGCAGATGGAATTAACTACTTGGCCGGACAAACGGGGAGCGCTGAAGGCTCTCACCCGGTACAACGTTTAAGACAACAGGCCTGAGGGTGTCCAGTGGGGCCTAAACCAATGAGTAGATGACATTTCCGGGAATGGCGTTTCAGAGTTACCCAATCATTATCAAGTTGTCTTCTAACAACTTTGTAGCTCTGTACAACCCTCTGGGGATTGTTTCCGTGTTGTTTGCGTGTGTGTGTTGTCCATCTGTAATTTGAACCTAAAATGTCTACACTGGAAGTAATATCTTTTCCCAATCTAAGCTATATCTATACTATTAACAACAAGATACCTAATAACTAGAGAAAGTGAACCATTATTCTTAACGATAACTAAAAGATCAGCGCATTTCCTCGACGTATCTAAACAGGAAGACGTTACAATCTGCGCGTTTCATCTCGCGGAACCATGCGCCGAGTTGCGCGGAACAATGGACCATGCGCCGGCGCACAGTCGCAAATGATCGCGGTCGCCAACGGCGCATACGCGCGCTTTCGCTAAACATCTTGTCAGCGAGATTTGATTTTGACACAGATATGTGTATTGTACTATTGTTATATTTTGGCGTAATGGTTTATGTAATCCTTTCGACAGGTTCGATTTATTGTATTTTCGTTTTAATGACACGTTTAGAACTGGAGTTGCCTTGTTTTATTACTCCAGAAAAAAAAAACACAAGAACACAAAATAACATAATTCAAAGTAAGTAAGTTTTGTGTTAAAATGACCACATCGAAGCAATTCATCTAGGATAGCAATATTGCTATTTGATATTTGTTTGCATTGCGCACTTAATTTTATATGCGCAAATGTCAAATGGCAATATTGCTTTGTTAGATGAATTGCTTCGATGTGGCCATTTTAACCCCCTGGTCTTTCTATTTCTGTAAGATTTATTGAACGATATAATCACTATGGTCCTGTGCGGTACATCGGCTTGCTTCTCAACCGGAGAGCGCTGTTTGAACCCCGGTACCGGGCGTGCACCAATGAGTTAAATGTTGTACCGGGTGAGAGCCTTCGCGCCTTAGCGCTCCCCATTTGTCCGGCCAAGTACAATAAGTCAAGTCAAAAAAAGTGGGAAATAGGCATGAGTTTATGTATGTATAATGTACCTATAAATATAATCACGTAACGCCTACTAATTCATTCATTATAAGTACATGCTTAAATAAATATAACTTTGTGTGCCAAGCGATGGGCAAATAAAATATTTCCGTAAAACGAGTAATTATATATTTATTTCTTAAGCTTAAACCATTCTTGTTAGTCTTAAAAATTAGATTAACAATACAAGCAAGAATGAACAACATGTGCCTTTTAATACGTGACTTCCTTTCGTACCAAGAAAGAAAGATTCGTTAGTTGGACACTTGACAATTACTTTTTTTTGACCTGACTTATTGTAGATTTATCGCAGATGGCATTAACTACTTGGCCGACAAATGGGGAGCGCTGAAGGCTCTTACCCGGTACGTTTAAGACAACTAATACGTGACTTCCTTTCGTACCAAGAAAGAAAGATTCGTTAGTTGGACACTTGACAATTACTTTTTTTTGACCTGACTTATTGTAGATTTATCGCAGATGGCATTAACTACTTGGCCGACAAATGGGGAGCGCTGAAGGCTCTTACCTGGTACGTTTAAGACAACAGGTCTGAGGGTGCCCAGTTGTGCGCGATCCTCGGCTCAGGGCGTCGTCTGAGTGGAAAAATATTTAAAGGAATTAATCGCCCCTAGTGGGTCGATTACGATAAGCGACGGTATCGGGGTCCTGGAGTGTTCGGTGTCGCGAGCTGATTGGCTGCCTCTTTGGCTAGTCTTACCAATTACAAAACGAAGAGTGAGTAAAAATAAATACCAGGTTTCAAATATAGTCCGCACCACGAAAGTGTTCCCATGTGACGAACGCAACTACAACCCGGTACCTAACTGTCCGCCCCCCGCCAATTCGTATCGGGTGCTGAGCTAAATTTATCTCACCCCCTAAATCAAATCCAAGAATGGTCTAAATGACTGTAAGCTAAGGACTAAGGGTGTATTATATTTGTGTGTATGTATATACGTTTCTTTTATTTATACACTTTGTGTCTTTTGTTATTTTTTTAATTTCCCACTTTTATTGACCTCTCACACCATGCGAGGCTGGAAGAGTTCTCTTTTAGAGATAAGTCCACCATTTGTAACTTAATTTGATTTTTGACATTATTGACTATATTAATGTAAGAGGTAGGGAGAGGTAAGGAAGTACGTGATACAAATGTTTTTTTTTTTTGGTAAGTATGTGCAGTCATGAGCAATATCATGTATCCACTTTAAAACCCTGTCGCACTATAATATTTGACATTTAATGAGGCTTACGGTTTAAATTGACAAAAAAGTTAATGTGACATGGTTGCAAAGTGTATACAAATTAGTACTCGTGACCGTATGGGGTGTCCAGGTGTGTGTGAGACATGAGGAAGTCCGTAAGTTCAGGCTAATCACAAGAACTTCTGATAAATTTACATGAGGACTATTTCATCACGCCTTCTTCCCTTTGGGGTAGGCAGAGACCCCATGATTGAATTTTTATTGTTTTAGTTTCGTAAAAATTGTGATAATTAAAACACATAAGTAATAAAGGGTTCTTACCGCGTTTAAAGTAGAGATATGAGACTCCCATAATTGCCACTTGCAACAGTGTCGAAATATCGGGAGTCCCATATAAGTACCTACTTTAAACGCGGAAAGAACCCGTTATTATGTGTTTTAATTATAATAATAACCGCGTAAACTTAAAACAATGTAAATATTTAGCCCAGGCGTAGCCGACTCCAGTAGTTTATCTACAATAAATAAATATATTATGAGTGAGTTTTAATCTCCTGCGAGATAATATGCCCAGCAGATATAGGTGAACCGGTTGCTTCAGCTTTATTACCAGCTCGTAAAGTTCATTATGTCAGCCAGTGAGCGATGTTTCGCCATCTTTGATCATATTACGCGGCATTGGCCAATATACACGAGTTAATTTTACTTATTACCTAGAAATTACACAAGTATGTATTGTGTGTAATGTAATGTACCTGTCTGTCTGTGTCTGTGGTGTCCGGAAGTAATAAATGTTTCTTTCTTTCTTTCTTTTATGTATATAAGAACTCGCCTCGTTAAATGTCACACCGTTCCGGCCAAGTGGTGACGCAAAAAATGGACCTGGGAGAAACAACGGAATTCCATCTGTATTACATACCCCAACATAACATAAGCTCACGACTATATCCCAATTGGGGTAGTCAGAGGTACATCCATTGTAAGATGAACTAAGTACCCGCACCTCACCGAGCTTTCTGTTAGACCAACGGGATAGGTGGTGAGCCGTATCGCCGTCTATTATATTATATATCGTCGAGCCAACTGTGTTCGTGAAAACTACACTTTAGATAAGTAAATAATAATAAAAAATATTTAGGTAAAACCTACGACACGCATAATACATTTACAACATTAAAATATACACACATTCAATTTCCCCTTTCACGGACAGAGATCATGGGTCATTGATGGTTCATAATAGGTAATATGACACATTGGGATCGGAACGTCATTAGACGTTCTGTCCTTGAAAGTGTTAAGACAACAGGCCTGAGGGTGCCCAGTTGGGTGGCTATTTCCCACCGGGATAAGCAGAGACTAAGGAATTCCGTTTGCTTCGGTCCTGATACACTTCTCCTGCTTCCTCCACATTCATTAATCGTTTCATACACGCACGCCGGTTCAGAGTAGATCGTACTGAACCTTTTCTAAGGGCATCTCCAATTTGGTAAATCTACGGTCATGAGCATTAATATGTATACACTTTGGTACCATGTCACATTAACTTTTTTGACAAATTGAACTATAAGTCTCACTAAATGTCAAATATGTTAATGCGACAGAGTTATAAAGTGGGTACATTATATTGCTCATGCCAGCCCTACCACCAACCTTCGCTTTATATACCGCTTTCGTAATCCATCCGCTTTTGGGGGTACATCATAGCTTTAACGTGTCTATGTACAGTCATGAGCAATATAATGTACCCACTTTAGGACTCTGTCGCACTAACATATTTGACATTTAGTGAGACTTACAGTTCAATCTGTCAAAAAAGTTAATGTGACATGTTACCATATTAATGCTTGTGACCGTATGTAATACTCAGGTGTTAATGAATTGATCATATATAAGCACCGTCGAGTCACGATGAAAACAATATCATAAAATGCGGCCTTCTTGATTCAGTAGTTGAACGTTGGACTTATAATCCGGAGGTCCAGGGTTCGAAACCCGATGCTGAAACATATCACAAAAATCACTTTCAGATCCGTAGTTTGGTTAGAATCTTTTAGAGCATTGCAACCTGATTGTCTGCGCTTCAGAAGGCATGTTAAGCCGTTGGTTCCAACTATCTGATGGAAGTCCATAGTCGTTACATAAGCCATGTAAGGGCTCAATAGTAACCTGACCGTCAACGACCAACAAAGATCCAAAGCATGTCGCGGCGCAGTCTTCTATCGTGTGGGTTATGAAGCGAATTATTAATGTCAGAGTTATTGTTGAGCTGCCAAAGGCCCCTGACATGACTCATGTAACGACTACGTACTTACGTCAGTAAGTAGTAACTGGGACCATCGGCTTATGTCGCAGTTAATTCTTTAAGTTATGCCTCTCTGCCCATAATGCTGTCCGGCCAAGTGGTTCCATGAAGCAATTCAATAAGTCAAATCAAAAACTAACTGTCTACAAGCTACGACTTTTCTCAACCCACTGCAGAATGGTTTGCCTAATTCGCAATTCTCGCATTTCATTTGCCAATAATAATAACAACATAAACATAATGTTAAATACCGATCCATTTCAATACAATTATGACGAAACTGCTTTCGCACCAACCCGCAAAATGTCACAATCGACAATTGGAACCCGAATGGCGTGTATTGGCAACAGAAAATAGGCTAATTTCCATCTAGTCAAATCAGTTATTTTCTACTAAACGTCAAAACACGAAATTACTATGGAATTTGTTTGAAATAGCACACTGTTACGTCGTAGAAAAACGTGATAAAAAGTCGGACTTATTATTACGTTTCTCTTGAATAAAATTCATAAATAAGTTACTTAAATAGAAAAAAGAAAATGGTTTTCGTTAGATTTATAACTGCCTTTATTTAGTAATCAGAATTACATAATTTATCTTGAACCTAGTACGAGTACACGACCAATTATTGGTCAGAACGTAAGACCACGCGACCATAGAGACACGGCATCAGACCACAGTAAAAAACCAGACCTGTCAGATCTTCAGTTTAGGTAAGCCGACCCTAAAAGTTTTAAGCCAAGTAGTTCACTCGAGAAAAATCAAAAACGTAACCCTCTTGCGCAGTCGAGTAAAACATAAAAGTGTGACGTTTATTATGGTAGGTAAGTATAGTAACTCGTGCGGGCGCTATATGCTCCGCAACGGTTGAGGTTCATAAATGGAAAGTGAAATGGCGGCTAGAGTGACGTCCTGCTGCGCGCGCGCACCGGTCGCGCGGGTCCTGTCGGTGGGACAGGTTGTTACGTAACGCAAGGCCAGATGGCCGTACCTTCACCTTTTAGGGGTTAGAGATCAGGACGCGACTGGTTAGGATAGGTAGAGGTTAATTAAACCAGTAGATGGTAACATTGAATTCGTTAGAGATCATGCTTGCATTTTTGTTTCATTTTTCTTCCATGACTCGACTGAGTATTCTACTCACCCTCGTTTTCCCTATCGGCGTGCATAGACCTACAAATCACCAGAAACGTATAGAATGGTAACTCTCCGCCCCCCACCAATTCTTCAGAATCCTGATACCGACCCCGCCGGCGCGGTCGACGATTTCCCTTATTCAGCGCTTATCGCTATCGACCCACTAAGGTCCATTAATTCTTTCAAATATTCTTCCTCTCAGACGACGCCCTGAACCGAGGTTCGCGTCAAACTGGGCACCCTCAGGCCCGTTGTATTAAATTTTGTACCGGGCGAGAGCCCTCAACACTCCTCATTTGTCGGGCCAAGTAGTTAATGCCATCTGCGGGAAATCTATACTTATAATAAATCTGTAGAGAGGTCAATTCTGTACATTAAATATTTTTTCAAAATAACTATCAGGGGGTGATAAGTGATCGATACTGATGCCAAAAATGCAATCAGTAAAATTTTTGTCTGTCTGTCTGTCTGTCTGTCTGTCTGTCTGTATGTGCCTTATAGAAACAAAAACTACTGGACGGATTTTAATGAAACTTGGTACAATTATTCTTCACACTCCTGGACAGGTTATAGTATACTTTTCATCACGCTACAATCAATAGGAACAGAGTAGTGAAGGGAAATCCTTTTGTATGAAAAATCTAAACCACTCAAGTTAGACGTTTGAAATTTGGCATGCAGGTACCTTAGATACCGTAGAGGTGCACTAAGAAAGGAATTCCCGAAATTCCTACGGGAACGGGAATTAGCGGGAAAATCCTTTTGTATGAAAAATCTAAACCACTCAAGTTAGACGTTTGAAATTTGGCATGCAGGTACCTTAGATACCGTAGAGGTGCACTAAGAAAGGAATTCCCGAAATTCCTACGGGAACGGGAATTAGCGGGAAAATCCTTTTGTATGAAAAATCTAAACCACTCAAGTTAGACGTTTGAAATTTGGCATGCAGATACCTTAGGTACCGTAGAGGTGCACTAAGAAAGGAATTCCCGAAATTCCCACGAGAACGGGAATTAGCGGGAAAATCCTTTTGTATGAAAAATCTAAACCACTCAAGTTAGACATTTGAAATTTGTCATGCAGGTACCTTAGGTACCGTGGAGGTGCACTAAGAAAGGAATTCCCGAAATTCCCACGGGAACGGGAATTAACGGGAAAATCCTTTTGTATGAAAAATCTAAACCATTCAAGTTAGATGTTTGAAATTTGGCATGCAGGTACCTTAGATACCGTAGAGGTGCACTAAGAAAGGAATTCCCGAAATTCCCACGGGAACGGGAATTAGCGGGAAAATCCTTTTGTATGAAAAATCTAAACCACTCAAGTTAGACGTTTGAAATTTGGCATGCAGGTACCTTAGGTACCGTGGAGGTGCACTAAGAAAGGAATTCCCGAAATTCCCACGGGAACGGGAATTAACGGGAAAATCCTTTTGTATGAAAAATCTAAACCATTGAAGTTAGATGTTTGAAACTTGGCACGCAGGTACCTTAGATACCGTAGAGGTGCACTAAGAAAGGAATTCCCGAAATTCCCACGGGAACGGGAATTAGCGGGAAAAACCTTTTGTATGAAAAATCTAAACCACTCAAGTTAGACGTTTGAAATTTGGCATGCAGGTACTTTAGTAAACTTAAAGCTTAGTTGCAACAGGATATTACAAAATTCCCACGGGAACGGTAGTTAGCGGGAAAAAACATTTGTATGAAAAAATCAAATCTAAATAAAAGGAGAAACTGACTGACTCAGTGACTGACATATCAACGCATAGCCTGAACGGCTAAACGTAGGCATTTGAAATTTGGAAGGGACATAGCTTAGGTACCGTTGAGGTGCACTAAGAAAGGAATTCCCGGAATTCCCACGGGAACGGAAATTAGCGGGAAAATCCTTTTGTATGAAAAATCTAAACCGCTTAAGTTAGACGCTTGAAATTTGGCATGCAGGTACCTTAGTTAACTTAAAGCTTAGCTGTAACAGGATATTGCAAAATTCCCACGGAAACGGGAGTTAGCGGAAAAAAAACATTTATATGAAAAAATCGAAACCGCGTGAGATAGATGTTTTCAATTCAATTCAATTAAATTATTTATTGCATTCCATGTAGTACAATAGGGTGTTACATAGGCATAGGAACTAAAACATGGACCCTGTAGGGCACAGCAACGTTGAAGGGAAGAGAGGAAGTGTGTATTAAAATTAAAACTCAATGAACAATCAATTAAAAAAAAAAATCAATTCAATCAATTGATTCAATCTAGCATGCATGCATACCTTAGTAAATATAAAGTTTATTTTTGGCTGTATTTTGAAAAATGGGAGTTATTGGGAAAAAAATTGTATGAAAAAATCTAAACTGCATAAGTTAGATGCTTGAAATTTGATATGCACTCCCACACACACAAAGATCTCTCTCTTATATAACACGCCACGCGGACGAAGTCGCGGGCAAAAGCTAGTCTACAATAAGTCACTTTAAAAAAGACACCCTTTAGGTATTTTCGGACTCGTAAAACCCATTAATTACAACCATCAACACCTGACACGCTTCTATCAATTTCATTTAACATAACCTGTTGTCCAAACGCACGTAATTACGTGGTTCGACCGCACCAACCTTAACCCCGTGCAGACGTGCGGCTTACGTGCACAATGCACGTGGGAACTATTGTGGTGCACAGTGGTGGAGCTAGCCAGGGAAGAACTCAGGTGGGGCGTCGGGGCCGTGAAACTCCGGGGCCCTATAAAGAATCCATAGTCTTATTTCTTCTCGTTCAAAATTAGAAATTTTCAAAAAATCTCGTCTAAAAACACATTAAAAGCACGCAACAAAAAATACATTAATACGTAAATTGTTTTATCAATGACGAAGTAACACGACACGCGCGTGAGTTTAAAAAATATTTTGGCTTGTTATTGCTACTGCTATATGATTTGTTATTGCTATACCTATTAAGATTTTAGCATAGTATTAAGTCAATACAGATGTTTTACAAATAGCGTTATTTCTTTTTTCAATTTGCGCATTCGGGCAGGCAAAAATGAACTTAGCCCATACAGCCTGACAATATCTTCAATGGGTGATAGGTCTGTCAAAGAACAAAAGCCAGTGTTGTGACGTTCATTAGCATAGTGATGTAGTCGAGATTAGACCAATCGATTCTGTTCCATCTAACAATAGCTAGAACTGAAATAGAATTTGGACTTTTAATTTCAATAAGTGTAACAACATTAATTATGGTTTTGAAATCACAAATAGATACCTACTATCCCACAGCTGGACAAAGGCCTCGCCTTGATTCTTCCACTCATACGCAATGTTTATAACTTAAAGTGTCACGAGCCCCACCGCGCCCCAGTCCGCCCCTGGCTGCGCACCATGTCATTTTACAGCTTACTGGCCATTGTCTGAGTAAATGCGTTTCCTTGGCCACTGATATTATGTGTGCCGACGTTACCTCTTTATTAGCGCCTTTAATTTGTTTGTTTTGTGTTTGCAACAGTCACTCTTGACTACCGGCTTGGGAACCCTTTGTCTAGTGTGTTGTGTGCTCTCTGCTTTGGCTTACCTTTAGGGCCCTATCTGACTAAGACACCGTGCATATATTTTGTTGGTGGGGCCACCGTGGTGTCCAAGTGAGATATGGCCCTTAATAGGTTTCTGTGATTGTAAACGTTTCAGCATTTGGCGAACCTACACTTAAAAACTTGCACGTTAGAAGGAGAATGTTCATTGTAACCAAGGCAATAGTTGTTTAATTATATTTAGCCTTATCACATTACTTATCTTTTGTTTTAAGTTTTAAACCCTCTCTTTCTCTCCTCTATCTCTGGAGAAGGAAGAAATCTCTTCTTTATGGAATTTTCTCATCCATTATTTTACTTTTTATGTTTGTTTTGAAAAAAGAACATGAAGTTCAAATGAACTACATACCAAAAGCTACATCCCAGCTGCGCGCACAGATGACCGCAGCGTTTGCGCAACCCGTCACCGACAACACCGGCAGACAGGCGGAACTTTGCGCAAACTACAGATAAGAAAAAGACGCGGTTGTGACATCTGTTTGCTGAGGTCTAAACAAACTGACAGGTGCCGTGTTAGAGTTGTGAGGTTATGTGTTAGGAATATTAGAGCTTACATCTAGACTTGATTGACTTATGTCACTGTGGTTATTTTCCTAATTCCCTGCCATACGAGAATTACGACAAAGTAATTTTTGTGATATGTCCCCACCGGGAATCGAACCCAGGACCTCCGGATCGTGAGCCCAACGCTCAACCACTGGACCACGGAGGTCGCAATCTAAATATTAACACTCCACTATCTCACACATTTCGTCTCAACCAGTATAAAACCAGTCCAACGTTCACTTTTACTAAAGTTTAGCAACGTTAATTTCCCCCGTGATAGTGCGATCGAGACTCGAACTTGCGTAACAGTTATGTGACTGGCCAACTGACCCACTAGGCTGCGCAGGCGCTTCATTCACGCGCTGTTTTTACTTGCGGGCTAATAAGATAGCAAGGCTGTTGTGAAAGATATTGTTAATTTAATGGTTTTGGCGTGACTTATTGTAGATTTGCCGCATTAACTACTTGGCCGGACTAATAGGGAGCGCTGAGGGCTCTCACCCGGAAAGTAAATTATTAGAAAAAATCGTTTATTTTATTCTCAAACCTAACAAGTAGGTACGTACGTACATCACACAAGCCAGCCAAGTAGGTGGTTAATGGCACGGAATATAAGGAACAGGTTGGAAAGGCCCTAACGCGCATTTTGTATGAGAACCGCTGTCCGTTTAGGCGCAGAATGTCCAATTCGCAAAATGTCCAGTTCGCAAAACGTCCAATTCGCAGAATGTCCAGTTCGCAAATGGTCCAATTCGCAAAATGTCCAGTTCGCATTATGTCCAATATTCATCGTAACGTGATTAATTTACTAATTAAAAAAGTTGGGTTCTAATGCTAAGTCAAGTTATAAGTATATACATATAAGTGGTCCACTGATTGTAATTTTAAACCTACGGGACTCTCTCCTTTAAATCAACAGGACTTTAAAAGAGTCAAAACTTTTTAGGGAACTGTTATACAAACGTGACGTCAAATACAAAGAAACCACGAGACAATTGGAAAATAATTAGGCAGTTTGTTTTTGGAAAATTTGAATTGTATTGACATTTATTTTTTTATTATTCACCCGCGCGGGTTCTTATCTCATCAGTCATCCCGTGATCATGGCACTTGCAACAGTGTCGAAATATCGGGAGTCTCATATCCCCATTTAAACGCGGTAAGAACCAGTTATTATGTGCTTTAATTATGATAATAACCGCGTAAACTTAAAACAGTTGATCTATTGTTCAAATTCGGGAGCTACTCCGGATCTACCCGTTATTTACGTGTACGACATTGAAAAATATTGAAAGTCAGTCAATATTGAAACATTAGCCTCGTAATTGGAATCACTCAGACATAATAGCGACGTCCTAATCCAAATAGAGGTCATGTTAATACATAATGTACTTGGGGGTTAAAAAGGCCACATCGAAGCAATTCATCTAAAAAGCGATATATTTGCACATTTAAAAGTAAGTGTTCAATGCAAACAAATGTCAAATAGCAATATTGCTTTCTTAGATGAATTGCTTCGATGTGGTAAAATTGCAAAAGATCACACGAAACTATACAAATTTTACTGACTTTCAAGGTGTAAGTACAGCTAATGCATACATATGGTAATTTTAGAGACTTTCAAAATATTTTCATCTGTGCCTTGGGAGTGTCGTCACGTTGGCAAACAAACGCTTTCAGGTTAAAGGTCTGACGGAGGAGACATTTTAAGGTTTTAAAACACTTTTATTTAAATACTGGCCCCGATTCCTGCAGACACCTCCAAATTTTACTTTATTACCTGTCATTTTCTTATCCGCCTAAAAGGAAAGGTACGGATTGTCAATCATCCGTCCTCTTAATTTTAGGAAGAATGAGTAAATTAATGAATAACCCGGGCGAATCAAAAAGGTTTCTCGCTGGTATGCAAGCCGTTTGACGTGTGCTGTCAATATAATTCTGTCGGGTTTGGGAAGAGCGAGGCCACCTAGCACAAGCAATGTATTGCTTAAATGGTGTGCTTCCACAATTTGTAAAAAAGGTTTTTGGAAGACAAATAAATATTTTTGTATTTGTATTTTGTATTGGCCATGTAAAATTTTTAGACGGTTGTTTTAGATTTGTGCTTAAAATTGACGTGTGTTCCATAAATTTTATGCTTGTCGATTACCCGTCCCTTTCCTTTTCGGCGGATAAGAAAATGACAGATATAACTTAAAATAAAATTAGATGGTGTTTGCAGGAATAGCACTATTGTCCTACAAAATGAAACAGCGTGATCAGCACGTGTTTGAAAGTTGTGGTTAAAAAATATATTTTTGTCTATTATCCTCGCAAATACGCAATTTTACGCCGTAGTCTTAAATAAAAAAATATTAATTGCACCGAGAGAGAGTCCCCAGCGCTCCCCATTTGTCCGGCCAAATAAATACCATATGCGCAAATCTATAAGTCATGTCAAGAAACACGCGTAAGAGATGGCATAATAACAAATTCAATTGCGGTCATAAAATGAAGTAAGAAATGTTGCCTATAAAAATAATGATCCTAAAACCGCTACTGGCCATAATAATACCACGGTGGAGGCAACCAACTATAATTTGACTAAAACAAATGGTGCGTTCGGAAACCATTAAATATAAAATAATTTTCTACGAGTGAAAGTGGCAAGGATGGGGTCTTTGCCCCTGATGTTTGTTTCCACCACGACCACGTGGTAACCGCAGCACACTCCAGAACTCTCTGCTTGCGGAGTTTGATGCGATGTGACATTGTCAATTCGTCACAGTAGTGCGTGGTATTTTTTATTCTATGACTGCAGTTCAGTGGTTGAGCGTTGTACTCACGATCCGGAGGTCCGAAGGTCGAATCCCGGTGGTGACAAATCACTTTGTGATCCCTAGTTTGGTTAAGACATTATAGGCTGATCACCTGATTATCCGAAAGCAAGATGATCCGTGCTTCGGAGGGCACGTTAAGCCGTTGGTCCCGGTTACTATTTACTTACTAATGGAAGGGCGTAGTCGTTACATGAGCCACGTCAAGGGCCTTTTGCGGCTTAATAGTAACCCTGACACCAGGGTTGATGAGGTTGGTACTCCAGCTCACAACCCACACGATAGAAGAAGATCGAGTCTAGAATTCGTGGACCCGACTACCGATGAGATTACATTACCCGATCCCAATGTCAGAGTCCGCGTAGTTGGCGCGTCGGGCCCGAGAGACAGGGTGACTACCCTAAGCGCGTTTAAGCGCTTATGTGACTGCATAAGTGACTACATAATCGCTTAAAGTAAGACCCAGACGGTGACGGTCGATGACTTCCCTCAATCAGCGCTTATCGCTATCGACCCACTAGGGTCGATTAATTCTTTCAAATATTTTTCTCTCAGACGACGCCCTGAGCCGAGGTTCGCGCCCAACTGGGCACCCTCAGGCCTGTTGTCTTAAACGTTGTACCGGGTGAGAGCCTTCAGCGCTCCCCATTGGTCCGGCCAAGTAGTTAATGCCACCTGCGGCAAATCTACAATAAGTCACGTCAAGAAAAAACCATCTTATTCTATGACCGCAGCACAAACCCAGCATTGGCCTGCGTAACGATTTGACTTGTTAGCAATGATTTAGCTTTATTGACGTACGTGTGTTCTGAGCACTTTCTACATTTTTCTACGTTGACATTCCCATAAGTTATGGTTTTATGTGAAAGCTGTTGGTATAAAAATAAACGATGTACGCTTTAGAATACAAAGGGACATTAATGTGAGTGATTTTTTACGTCGCGTTTCGTAACAGTATGTTATATATAATAATTTTATCTGTTGAATAATTCTGGGCATTGTAACTAAAGAATTCTTTCCAGCCAAATAGTGACTGCTTTCCGCTGCATAACATAAGGCTCACTAGCATATTCTCTTAGGTTCAAGATAAAATTATGGAATTCTGATTACTAAATAAAGACAGACCTAAAACTAAAGAAAAACATTTTCATTTTTCTTTTTAACTTATTTATGAATTTTAATCAAGAAAAAAGTAATAATAAGTCCGACATTTTATCACGTTTTTCTATGACGTCACAGTGTGCTTTTTCATACAATTTCCTTAGTGATTTCATGTTTTGACGTTTAGTAAAAAGTAACTGATTTGACTAGTTGGAAACTAAAGCTTATTGGGCTAGTCAGAGGTACATGTATCGCGAGATGAACTAAGTGCACACGCTTCACCCGAACCATAACTTTCCGAGATAAATAATCAATACCAAAGACATCAATAAATGATTAATAAATTACAGCTGCAGTGCCTAGTTTCTTATTATACTTACTTACTTAATTAAAGCAATTTAAAAAATTTTGGTTCTATTTCAAAGAACATTACTTTAACCGCACTCATTTATAGTTAACAAGAAATAATTCTAAAACTCCAGGACAAAATCGTAAAAAAGGCGGTCTAATGTATTATTGGTAAAAAGTTTAAAAATAACAATCGAAATTCTAAAATAGCTCATAAACCGGAGTGTGTGTATAAAACTATTGATGAATGTGGAGGAAGCAAGAGAAGTGTGTCAGGATACGAAGCAAATGGAATACTTACCATAGTCTCTGCTTGCCCCGATGCGAAATAGGCGTGAGTTTGTAAAATAGCTCATCAAGTCAATACTAAGCTTAATATTTTTCCTTCCTTTATCTCTTTATAGTTGACAATAAAAATAAATTTCAACTCGTTAAATAAGGCTTAAAAATAAGTAGAATAGAATAGAATAGAAAAAGTTTATTATAAAAGGACGCCACACACAATAAAAAAAGACAACAACATCATATCAAAATTCCACTAAAACAAACAAACATTAAAAGTTCCTGTTTAATGTCATATTCATTTTCAAATCCTACTTTATAAATAACTTCCAGTTCCAATCGTATCTCCTTTCTTTTTGTTTCCTTTTGATAACTTATCGTAGATCGCCGCAGCTGGCTCGACATTACTACTAAGCCAGACAAGTCGGAAATCCTTCTCTACTCATTAAAATCAAATTGTAAGGAATGTGTCCACATCACAGTGCGTTTTAGGGTCCCGTGTGGTCCATTCCTAGTGAACTTCAGGACCGCCTCAGTAGTGACACATATCTTAATAAAATATATGCAGGAAGATTTAGAAATGTGCAAACATTATGAAGATTTGTACTTAAAAGCTTTGAACAATCATCTTTGAACATCATTGCACAAAGCGCTTCGCATCGTCCTTCATTATACGCACTGCTAGGATGTGGGATTCTCTGGCGTCTTCTGTATTTCCGAATGCATACCCACACGATAAGAAAAAGATCACTGGCTTCATGCGTTTGTTTCAGACAAGTTAATTGTTTATATATTTATGGAATATATATTATATATAATTTATCTAAATGTGGTTTGTAGGTTTAGGTTAATATTTTTTTTTTATATTAGTATAAGTAATTTCTAAATAATTTGTACGCGTATGTATGTCTAATCTATTTAATATTATACGTTGAATGTCTCTCTTGTCATGTAGGTCAGCTGGAAGAAATCTCTTTGTTTAGAGATAAGCTTACCTGTACTATCTGTTTTCTATGTATGTTTATTGTATCTGTTTTATTGTGTACAAAGAAATAAATAATAAATAAATAAGTTAGTCATTTAGAAAAGATCTAAAACAGCTGACTAGGACAAGACTCGAACAAACAGCTCTTATCAAGCCGGGACGAGCGCGTTAAAGATTACATTTACGTACATAAACACATTACATTTAAGTTTGTTTTTTTTTTTTCATTTTTTTTTACGTTGATTTGATTTTCACACCACCGGATCCTCATCCTGTCCATAGCATGATTTAGTCATAGATAGTCTCGTATATATTTCTTTTTAATTTGTATCGTCAGGGCTTTGTGAAAACAGGATAACGATGATGATGATGAGTCTCGTAGACATAATTTGATGTGATATTATTTATTATACTTACTCTGAATGTTGTTCATAAAATAAAATAAAGAAAAGGTAGTTTTTTGGCAGATCTTACCGATCGATTCTAATCAAAATGATTACATAAATTCTATTGTCGGCTTGGTTCTGATATGTTCAAATACAGGACCCTCAGAGCAAGAGTCCGATACAGTCTTGGCAGGTTTTTTTTTGTTTCCTTTAGGTCAGTGCACCTTAATTTCGGTTCAATGGTGCTAGTCTGACCCACATTCCTGGTTTTTTTGTTTTATTTGGCTCCATTCGTTGAAACAGATATCTTACTTTGTTTGGGATGATATATTATATAACCTATTCTTGCAATTGAGTTATTAATAATCATTGAGGTCCTATGGTACACCCGCTTGCTTCTCAAACGAGGATCGCCGGTTCGAACCCCGGTGCCGGACTGAGTTATTAAAAATATATCTTAAGTGCAGTTTTCACTAACACAGTTGGTTCGACCATTATAGACAGCGATTTGGCTCACCGGTTATCACATTGGTCTAACAGAAAGCTCGGTGAGTTGTGCATACTTAGTTCATCTTACGTTGGATGTAAGTACAATCAAAGAGTAAAAATGCAGTCACTGAGCTCAGCGAATTATTTGTATACAGTGGTGAAATTATGAACCACTAGTTGTCATAATCATAAAATTTATGTTTTTGTAGGTGTTTTTGGTCTATTACAGAAAGGTCTTGTAACCAGGAGGTCTTAAGTGCAACCAGTTAATTTATTACTTTGCAAGAAACTGATTTGACTTTTGCGCCTTATAGTATCTTTGACTACCCCATTGGGTTATAGTCGTGAAGAGTATGAATTATATATATCTGCCTATCATAACATTAAAATATTTGCACATAGTCTAGCACGTAAATCCGCCGGGAGCGCAGAGAAAGCGCGGCGTCCGCGTCGCTTGCGCAACCGGCGATCGTCAGTTGTCACCGCGCAGGTGTGGGTCAAGTGCACCGCCTAATTCTAAATTCAAACGTGAGTAGAGTGCCGATACTGTTGTGAAATTGAAGTGAAGTAATGATTGCCTAGATGGAAGCCAGGGGGTGGTGTCTTCGCCTGTTGTCTATGGAATTTCATTCGTAGTCTCGTAATCGCAAAGGCCTGTACGACCCACAGCTAGGCATAGACTAACTCTCATCGAGAGCCCTCAGAGCTTCCCATTTGTTTTGCTCCAAAAAAAGCCAACTCTCGAGATTTGAGGAGGTATCAAGTAACAATGGAGAATAGGTAGTTCACGCAGCTCTATTGCGGGTTGATGAAGAAAGGGCTCCCATTCATTGTGTACAAATAAATAAATAAATAAATAAAGGGCTCCCATGGTCCAGTGGTTGAGCGTTGGGCTCACGATCCGGAGGTCTCGAATTCGGCTCCCTATTTGGACACGTCTAATAAAAAAAACACATTGTGAGACTGACTCGGCTTTGACCACTACACAACGAGATTTAAAATAAGATGCCGTGCTGAGGGTACGTTAATCAGTCAATAGTATGTCGGCAGTTAACCCTGACACCATGGTTGGTGAGGTCGGTCGTTGATCTCACAACCCACATGAAGGAAGAAGATAAAATAATAATTCTTAAAAAAGCTAATCGAATCTAGCCTACAAGATCCCACTGCTGGGTAAAGGCCTCCCCTTCCTCTTTCCATTTCTTGCGGTGCTGTGCGTACTCCGGCCAGTCCCTCCTGCAAGCGTCCAAGTCGTTACGCCGTCTCTTTCGAGGTCTACAACGACGCCTGTACCCGTCATGAGGCACCCAATGCGTGACGATCCGTGCCCACCGCCAAAAAAATTATATAAAAATAAAAATCTTAAAAAATAATAATGAAAGAAAAAAAAGCTCGTAGATCGGTGATGTGTGGGTCCTTAGTTCATCTACCTGTACTCGGATATAGTCGTGAGCTTACGTAGTAATGTCGTTAAGAATAGAAACTCTCCCTCTAGTAACTTGTTCCGCTGTCTAATGTCAATATCGTGTAATGCAAACCAGTTATACACATACGCCGGTAGTGTTGCCCGATAAAAAATCCACTGAATATCGATTAATAATCGATTATATTTTATCGATAGTATTGCAATCATTTTACAATCGGTAGTAATAATCGAAGGACACAGAAGGACAGAGAGAGACTCGAGGCCTTTGAAATGTGGTGTTGGAGGAGGATGGAAAGAATAAGTTGGACAGAAAGGGTTACAAATGAGGAAGTGCTAGTAAGAGTAAGGGAAAAGAGACAAATACTGAGAATTATTGAGGACAGAAGAGGCAAGATGATTGGACACCTAATAAGACACGACGAATTCATTAAAAACATCATAGAAGGAAAGCTAGAAGGAAAGAGAGGAAGGGGAAGACCAAGAAGAGCTTACATGGAACAGATTAAAGAAAAGGTTAACGTCGTGTCTTATAGGGAAGTCAAGGAATTGGCCTTTGATAGACTGGAATGGAAAATGCTATACACCGACAAGAGCGTGGCTCTTAAATTGATGATGATGATGAGTAATAATCGGTAGCAACAGTTTGGTAGAACGCTTGCCTCTCACTTTGAGGTTCGAATCCAGCACAGGCATTTGTTTTAGAATAGAATAGAAATAGTTTATTATAAAAGGGCGCCACACACAAAAAAAAGACAATAACATCATATCAAATTTCCACTAAACAATTACAAAAAAAAAGCGAAGATGTTTGTCGAATTCATATTTGGATCATAAAAGACTATCACGTGTTCAGCGGAGAAAGAAAACATCGTGAGGAAACCCACATTCCCGAGACTTAACCTATATCAAAATGGGCTGGTTTTCCCTGCACGGGTTGGAAGGTCAGACAGGCAGTCGCTTCTGTGAAAAACAGGATCTTCAGGTTAGGTTAGTGGACCTCGTGAAAAACGGGATAATGCTAGGGAGATGAGGAGTAATAATCGGTAGTAATTTCCATACTATCGATAGACATATCAATATTTAGATTATTTTGGAGTATTATTCGATTATAATCATCATCAAATACTCTCCATGATACTTTTTTAGGGAAAAATAGGGCAGTGGTTTCCCTCTTGCCTTCCGCCCCACAATAATACCCACAATCCAATCCACAATAATATACAATCCACAATAATATAGTATTATATCGATTATTCGACAACACTATATGCCGGTGATATGTCCGTCCGTATGTCAAGCAAGGCATAAGGCAATGGGCGGGGCAGCCTATTAAGTAATTGATTGATTTGCACAATAGAACAATATCTTTATTATAGTCGCTTTTAACAAATCTAACTCCTTCGATTCTTCGTGTCGAATTGTAGCGTTGATAGCGACTCTCCGAACGGCGATTCCCGCTACGGCGAGTCTGTTTACGGCAAGTGGCTTGACATTTCGTCTGTCATTTGCATGTACAGTCATGTACCCATAATGTACCCACTTTAGGACTCTGTCGCACTAACATATTTGACATTTAGTGAGACTTACAGTTCAATTTGTCGAAAAGTTAATGTGACATGGTATCAAAGTGTATACATATTAATGCTCGTGACCGTACAGTTCAAAACACAATTTTAATCACGCTACATACAATACTTTTAACACATTCTGGACACTCAATTATGTATATGAAGAACCCAAAATTAAATACTCAGTCGCTGAAATTTGCTAGGTTATAGCATTAGGTAAAACTTGTATAAAATTTTGACTGAGAATTTTTCCGAAGAAAGATTTAAACGATTTTGAATTTAGGTAAAAATACAAAATTCCGGTATCTTTTTTTGGATATTAATAAAGTAAGTATGTCTATTTCACAATACTTTATGATACTGCAAAGTTTGACCCACTAAGGTTCCTTCAAATATTTTTCCTCTCAGACGATGCCTTGAGCCGAGGTTCGCGCCCAACTGGGCACCCTCAGGCCTGTTGTCTTAAACGTTGTACCGGGTGAGAGCCTTCATTGCTCCCATTTGTCCGGCCAAGTAGTTAATGCTACTATAAATGTACATTAAGTCACATTCCCTGCACATCACTGGATCCATGCGTGTTATATTATTTCCTATGTTTCATAATATCCCTCTCATAAAATAAACAGGTCAGGGGTCAGTCTACAAATGTATCAGCGTTGCAACACGCATACCGGCGTATGCGCATGTGATTGCTATGCATCTGACGCGTGTATCACTTCTTGTTGGGCAAGCAATTTTCGTCACATTAGACGTACTTTGTTCGCAATAGTCCGACTGGGACTGTGGAAGGCTACGCAGTTGTAACAGCACACCCGGGACTCTTCACACTAAAACCTGCCGCCTAACGCCTAAGTGGAAGCGAGACAGACAGTCTGCAGTCGCTCCCCCTTACACCTTAGCGCCTTACGACCACACATACACACATAAACAGCCTATATACGTCCCACTGCTGGGCACAGGCCTCCCCTCAATCAATCGGAGACGGTATGGAGCATACTCCACCACGCTGCTCCAATACGGTGGGAGGTTTTTTACTGCTAATAGCCGGGCCCAACGGCTTAACGTGCCCTCCGAAGCACGTAATCATCTTACTTTTTCGGACAATCAGGTGATTCAAGCCTGAAAAGTCCTGTCCTTACCAAACAAAGGACAGTCTCACAAAGTGATTTCGACAATGTCCCCATCGGGAATCGGACCCGGACCTCCAGATCGTGAGCCTAACGCTCTAACCACTCGACCACGGAGGCTGTCTACGAGCATTTAAGACTAAAGTAAGACCCAGAGGGGATGGGGTACTTGACAGTTGAAACAATAAAATATGAAATATGTCTGATATGGTAGTTTATCATTTAACAACAATTATCCAATAGCTTTTTTTATTAAGATAATTTTTAAATATTTTATTTTTACAAAATAAGAATGCATTTTTTTATACAAATGCAAAATACAAATATACTTTAATGCACCAAAATAAAAAGAAATAATTAAGTACTTACAAAAAGACTTAACTAAGTACATGGTAAATGGCGGCCTTATCGGCCTATTTTATCTGTGTATTACAACACTCGAAACACGGGCGGCCATTATTGAGCTTCGTGTGACGTCACATTTCACAAAATAAACAAAAACTGTCAGGTTTGTTTTGTTTGTTTGTTGAACTATGACGTCACTGGGCAAAATGTCACGTGACCACCGTTTTCGCGCGAAATTTAAAATGAAGAAATGTGTGTTTTTTTTCTATTATATAAAGCTTTTTCAAGAAAATAAATTATTTTAAGAGGTATAAAACAAGTAATTGCAATTTTTAAAATACTTATCCGAAAACTGTCAAGTAGCCAATTGGTGCGGGACGGACCCGGGTGAGAGCCTTCAGAGCTCCCCATTTGTCCGGCCAAGTAGTTAATGCCATCTGCGGCAAATCTACAATAAGTCAGGTCAAAAAAAAGCGGGACGGAGGGTGTCCGTTCTATACGTTATTTTTCTTTATTTTATAGTATTAATTTCCTTATAACTAACGTTGAATATCAACTACAAATTCTTTCACAACAGCTAATGAAAGTCGACATACAAATTGGTTCTCCGAGCTTTTGAAATGAAATTCTCCGTAATCACAATATGAGTCAGTCTGAGTGCGTGTGCGCATTGCCACATGTATACTTTTGTGCAATAAAACCAACTACTTGGGTTAGTGATTAGATTTCCTTAACGATATACTTAGTAATATTATAGCCAAAGAGAAATGATCAAATCAAATCAGATATACTTTATTGCACATAACTAAATTTCAACAATCAGACAAAACACACAATGATTAATGATCTGTCTAAAATACAAGTAAGTACATAAGAATCGTATCAAAAACTTTGAGAGATGACTCAGACCAACATTCTGAGTGGAATTTTCCATCGCAAAAGTCTAAAATTGAAAATAATTAAAAAAAAAAACAGAATATCAGGTTTTGTAACGGCCTCCGTGGTCCAGTGGTTGAGCATTGTGCTCACGATCTGGAGGTCCAGGTTCGAATCCCGATGGGGACAAATCACAGATCACTTTGTGATCCCTAGTTTGGTTAGGACATTACAAGCTGATCACCGGATTGTCCAAAAGTAAGATGATCCGTGATTTGGAAGGCACGTTAAGCCGTTGGTCCCGGTTAGTACTTACTGATTTAAGCATGTAGTCGTTACATGAGTCATGCCAGGGGCGATCGGGGTTGATGGGGTTGGTAATCCACCTCGCAACCCACACGATAGAAGAAGACAAAATGCATAATTCGCGCAATTGGGTAGTTTCCGTTTGTTTCCCTACTGCTTGGCCCTACCAGTCGAGTCACGGGAGATTTCTCTATCCCGTGACACTACTATTCGCATTGGCATTCACAACCCACACGATAGTAGAAGAGATGAATTTTGCGACGGAAGATTCCTTTTGATATTAACTCACAATCATGGTATGAATCATCCCCCTCAGTATTAGGTAAGATATCACTAACACCTTGTATTACTAATTATTACATAATACGGATACAATAAAGACACATTTTTTGACGTTACTTATTGTAGATTTGCCACATATGGCATTAATGACTTGGCCGGACAAATGGGGTGCTGCGCTGAGGGCTTTCACCCGGTACAAAATTTAAGACAACAGGCCTGATGGTGCCCAGTTGGGAACGAACGTTGGCTCAGGGCGTCGCGTCGCCTGAGATCCCCCGTCGGAGGACATTTTAAAAAAAAGGGAGCCGCGCAGAATGTTTCGCTCTCTACGTGCTTATGGATATAATCCATTGTTTCGGAGAGGATATATACCTACACCATAGTCGATTTTACTATGAATACTCATGATGCAAAAATGTTTTTACTCATTACGTCAAATATATAAATGATTCTAATTCGGATGCCGGACATAAGCAGTTAAATATTTTTTCTCTACTTCTGTTATACACTTTTTTTTTCTTTTTTTTTTTTTTGACGTGACTTATTGTAGATTTGCCGCAGATGGCATTAACTACTTGACCGGACAAATGGGGAGCGCTGAAGGCTCTCACCCGGTACAACGTTTAAGACAACAGGCCTGAGGGTGCCCAGTTGGGCGCGAACCTCGGCTCAGGGCGTCGTCTGAGAGGAAAAATATTTGAAAGAATTAATCGACCCTAGTGGGTCGATAGCGATAAGCGCTGAATGAGGGAAATCGTCGACCACGCCGCCGGGGTCGGTATCGGGGACCTGAAGTGTTTGGTGTCGCGAGCTGATTGGCTGCCTCTATGGCTAGAGTAATCGGGTCGTCGGGATCGTATATTACGTCCTTCGGGCGCCGATACTTTTCAGTACCGTCCCTAAGCGGAATGTACTCGGAAGCCGCAACTACCAGGGGATTTGGGTGGTGCGGAGCAAAATCGAAAAAACGTTTGGAAGCTAATTTGAGCCATTGGGCAATGGTTGGCAGACCTAGGTCAATGTGCAGATTTTCATTGCGAAGGAACCATGGAGCTCCCGTGGCTTTCCGCATGAAACGATTTTGTATTACCTGTAGACGGTGAATTTGAGAGGGACTCGCGTGAGCGAAAACTACCCCTGCATAGGTCATGATCGGACGGATCTGTTATACACAACAAGAATGACTTTAAAGACAAACATTCCTTTCAATTACTGACTTACAAAACACTGTACGCAATCCAAAACACTAAACAATATTAAAACAATGTCGGTTCTTGCACATCATTACGGCAAATTGGACATTGTGTCTTATAATAATTCAGTGTTTTATTATTTCTTATACAACAAACAATAATGGTATTGCACAGCCCTAGTTTGTTTCAAATGTTTGTATGACATGAGATGATAATTAATTTCACTTTTTTTTACTCTCAGGCCAGCAAAGAAGTACATTCACGTCACAGTACATAAGTCATCATCTCTCTAGCCTTATCCCATTTTTCACAGGGTCCGCTTACCTAACCTGAAGATTTGACAGGTCCGGTTTTTTACAGAAGCGTCTACCTCTCTGATCTCTCAACCCGCGAAGGGAAAAATAGCCCAAAACAGGTCAGGTCACAACCTCCACAAAACATTTTTTCGGGAATGTGGGTTTCATCACGAGTATTTCTTTCACCGCTGAGCACGTGACAATTTATGATCCAAACATGAATTCGAAAACAAATTCGACAATCATTGGTTTAGGCCTGTGCTGGCTTCGAACCTGTGACCTCAAAGTGAGTGTGAGTAGTGAGTTCTATCAACTGAGCTACCACGGCTTCACAGGACATAAGTAATCAATACCTAATCAATCTTCTGCCTCATAATAGAGATTACACAGAAAGATTAGACGCGCCCCTAACACGTCGGTTACGACATTCTATGCAGTTATTTGCAAATTACATTCTACGTACGGCCGTTCTGCGTGGTCCGATTGTAAAAGGAACTTAATGTGCTGTTTCGGAACCAAGGTTGATGATAAAATGTGATTGTTTACTGTGACACCATTACTGGCCCGCCCTGGAAAGGTCCGACAGCTCGTGACCAACCGTTATGTCATCTGCAAGGACGTTTGTTTATCATTGTCAAGCTATAAGCTTATAAGCTCGATTCTAAAGAGACGGGGCAACTTTATAACTACACAATAAACGCGCGTATTGAAATCACAAATCAGAATAATTTATTCAACATCCTTAATCATGGATACAGAAACAGAAACATCAGTGGACAGATGGATACTGTCAGTGGACACAGTACTGCGGGGCGGGAGACAAGAGGGAAACCACTGCCCTATTTTTCCTTTAAAAAGTAGCATTAATGCTACACCGACAAGAGCGTGGCTCTTAAATTGATGATGATGAATCATGGATCATTTTTGAATCTAAGCTATTTCGCAAGGTGGATGAGGAGAAGAAATGACAAAAACTGCAACAGCAACACGTCTTTTAAATCAATGTATATCAAGGTATACATTACAAGTTATTTAATAACTAGAGGAACACATTTAATACCAGGCAATTTTATCGTTTATAAGACCTTATAACTATTAATTATAAGACATAATTAATTTAGTTATAATGTTTATCGTTACTGTAACACGATAATATAATTTCTTAATTAAAAGGTTAAGAACCACTGTTATTTTTGTAAACTGATTAAAATTATAAAAACTCGCGCATAATCGTGCGTTACTAGTAATGAATATGATTATGTAAATTAACCTTACTTTTTAAGCGAATAATATGTTCTATTAAAATTATTTTATGTGTAAATAAATGAATATATAATAGCAAATAATAAGGTCATGTGGACGCTTAAAAAAAGGTGATCCTCACACCAACACAAACTCCATCACAGGACATACCATGGTCAAACCGCGCTTGAGACGAAGAGGTACAGTCATGAGCAATATAGGTAATGTACCCACTTTAGGACTCTGTCGCACTAACATATTTGACATTTAGTGAGACTTACAGTTCAATTTGTCAAAAAAGTTAATGTGACATGGTACCAAAGTGTATACATATTAATGCTCGTGACCGTACTTATCACAGCGCCATCTATTTTTTTTTTGGGGAACGTCGCCTGGAAGTGCCCTTATTGTACCAAAACGTAACAAGTAGGTGCCGCGTGTCGCTCCGTCACGCGTCACAGTGTGGGAACCGCCTAACGTCTTTCATGGCGAGTACGTTGACCTCACCTTGACTTAGATCCGACGTTTCAAAACTTATTTATTAAGTTTCACTGCCACAAGACAGCCCTTTACCTTATTTATAGGCTATTCGTGACCTCGCCGCTCTTGATTGTTACTTAATACAGTTGGTAATAAATACCACGGATCCTAAAGTGTTTGAAAACATAATAGTCTAGTTTCCAACTAGTCAAATCAGTTATTTTTATTAAACGTCAAAACATAAAATTACTACTTAATTTGTATGAAAAAGCACACTGTGACGTCATAGATGAACATGACAAAATTTCGAACTTATTATTAAATATTATAATACAATATATTCTCGCTTAAATGACAAAAAATAACCTTGTATTAACCGAATTGTAAAAAATCCTACTTTTTATGGGCCTTGTTTTAACTGTGCAAAATTAATAAGTAAAAGTAGTTTAAGTTACAATTAGGCAAGGCGAACTGCGCAGGCGCAAGCAGGAAGTAACGTTGGCATTAACCCACTGCCACAGAAAAATATCCCAAATTAAAATTCAACTAAAAAAAATTTGGTAAAAAAATATATGTATATTCAAAATTGGCAGGCACTGTGTTGCCATCTGAATCAAATTAGCTCAATACAACAAAATTAGCTGACGACTATGTCCCAATTAGGATAGTCAGAGGTACATCCACCGTAAGATGATCTAAGTACCCACGCCTCATCGAGCTTTTTGTTAAACCAACGTGATAGGTGGTGAGCCGTATCGCCGTATATAATGGTCGAGCCAACCAAACCAAATAGTAACATTATTAGGCATTAATAATTTGAAAAAATTATACAATTTTTATTTTTTATGTCCCACGGCAATTATTCAATGTTCATCAATATATTTATCGTGTACCAAGATTTGAATTGAGAATTAGGTACTTTATTGTGATTTTGAAACAAATGAAATCCGTCGCGCGCCGAGGGCTCTCACTCGGTATAAAAAACAGGCCTGCCCTGCAGGGCTAACATGCGCGTGTTAAAATTATCGATGGATTAAATAAATTTTGTCGAAATTGAAAAGTTTGCTTTTTCCCTAACATGCGTGCCACGTGATTTAGTTCGTCTTTTGATAAAACGACATGACTTATTTAAGTTCACATATTAGCAACAATCGTTAAAACGACATAATTATATCTTTAGAATCGATAATATATGACCGTGACAAAATTTTACCACGTTGCGCATATTAGCCCTACTGAGAGTGTCCAGTTGGGCGCGGCCCTAGGGACTAGAGCCTAGGCTCAGGGTGTTAAAAACCTAGTAAGTATAAACGTAACACATAATAAACTTTGAATACTTATCAACATCTTCCATACAAAAGACATCAACGCGTTATTCAAACTTAATTCTTTATTTTCTTAGTAAAATTGTGGTAAGTATTACAATTATTTATTTAATTAATAGTTATTTCATAAATATATTATATATTTACAAGCATAACTGTATATGATATTTATAAATAGTAAAAATTGCAGATTTTTTCGTTCAGTGTTATTCCTTTGGATATTATTATTTCCTATTTCAGGCTTTTAAAAAAGTAAACATGCATAAGTACATAAGACCAGGCTTATTTCCCGTTGGGGTAGGCAGTAACCGCGGAATTCCACTTACAGATCAGTGTCGCTTCTTCCACGCTCAAAAGACAATTAAAATTCTTTATTTACGAGTATTGTAAAACCCTAAACCATCAATAAAACACATTACCCTTCAACTTTTGTATGACACTTGACCGTTCATGATGAAATGTCAGGGAAGTGTCTTCCATAATTCCATTGTCATGATAATCGTAGTTCCACTTCCTCAGTCCTCGTCGTTTCCTCAATGGTTCCTCAGTTCCTGATTCTCGGAGGTTCATTGTGCTCGCGAAGGGAGTTCCTTGACATTTGTTGATGTGTTGCTGATGCCACCTTACTTTCCTTGTTTCCTTATACGGCTAGATTGGTAGTTGATGAAAACTGTTTACATATCGCACATCTAGTTCTTTAAAGTCATAAATGTAATTTTTTTAAATTTTACAGTAGAGCGCTTTAACGATTTTTGTTTTGCCATATCTACGTTAATTACTAAGTTAACTTAATTTCAGATTTTTTGACATTTATGACTTTTAAGAACTAGATGTGCGATATATAAACACTAGCGACCCGCCCCTTCTTCGCTCGGGTGCAATGCTGAGGAAAAAATGAAATTTTTACATACATATATACATAATCTCACGCCTATTTCCCACCGGGGTAAGCAGAGACTATAGAATTCCATTTGCTTCGATCGAATTCGATGAAATGTTTACTTGTTTTGTTATTCGGTTTACGTAAAAATAAGTAATAAATAAAAAACCCCCTATGTAGTAGTAGTATAGATAATTAAAACACATAATAACGGGTTCTTACCGCATTTAAATCAGGGATGTCCCGATATTTCGACACTTTTAGTATAGTTTGTCGTAAATGTATATGTGTGTCATAGATTTTACTTAAATAAACTTTTTATTTTTTATTTTTTTTAATACAGGGTACTAGTAACATCGTAACGAACACTTTGAGGGATGATTCAGACCGTGATTCTGAGTTGATATCCAGTGGAGTTTCCCGTCGCAAAGTATAGAAAGAAAAATAATTAAAAAAAAAACACTAAAATTTTCATGAATTTTCCGACAGGAAGATCCACTTGATACCAACTCGGAATCATGGTCTTAATCATCCCGTCAGTATTCGTTACAATGTCACTAACACCCTATATATGTAATCTATTCGTATTTTGTAGAAAAAAATACGTCAGATCCAAAAAAAGGAACGATACTGAGATACAATCACACGCACACACACAGTGATACTGTTTTAGTTTTAATTTAATTTTAAGTTTAGTTTAACTAAAACTGGTTCAATCGTTTTTACTTTATTTTTATTTTATTTTTTCAATTTTCACCATAGTGATGTTTCTTTTTATAACCTTAGAGTAATTATTTATACCCAAGGCGTGGGGCCTGGTTACTTGTAGCACAGGCGTAAAGCCAGCAAGAACCAGCTCCTTCAAAAGTTTTTAGTTCTAAGCTAAGATAGCATGAAGTTGCACATTTTTGTGGTGAGAGTAATAAACATTTTTTTATACAATACGTCACAGTGATAGATTTATGACGTGTGTGATCCCAGCTCAACCAGTGGTGATGGTAATCTCTGCAGTGACGCAACCAAGAACCGCGGTCCACCAGCCGCGGTAACACCGTGTCATTACTACACGTTTCCTCGAAGAAGGAAGCACTGTGTAAACTATTTTGTGCGATTTATATCTGCTCGGTGGCGCAGCGGTAAACGCGCTCGGTCTGCGATTGTTGAAGTTAAGCAACTTTCGCAAAGGCCGGTCATAGGATGGGTGACCACAAAAAAAGTTTTCATTTCGAGCTCCTCCGTGCTTCGGAAGGCACGTTAAGCCGTTGGTCCCGGCTGCATTAGCAGTCGTTAATAACCATCAATCCGCACTGGGCCCGCGTGATGGTTTAAGGCCCGATCTCCCTATCCATCCATAGGGAAGGCCCGTGCCCCAGCAGTGGGGACGTTAATGGGCTGATGATGATAGCCCTCTTTACAGTCTATACACGTAATTACTCATTCTTATGGACTATTTTTTTGGACATTACCTCCCTTGTGTCCCCTTCTGGGGGCTTAAAAAGTCCACATCGAAGCAATTGGGTAGTGTCCTAAGTCAAAGACAAATTATGAAATTCTAATTACTAAATAAAGATCGATCTAAAACTAACGAAAAACATTTCCATATTTATTTTATAATCAAGAAAAACGCAACAATAAGTCCGATTTTGACCACGTGTTATTCTGTGACGTCACAGCGTATTTTCTCATACAAATTCCATAAGTAATTTCATGTTTTGACGTGTGGTAAAAAGCAACTGATTTGACAAGTTGGAAACTAGCCTAGGTTCTGTGGTTGTACTAATGTTCTTGTGTTGTTTCAGTGGAGGACGCCAGCGGGCGCTACACTACCATGTTCTACTGGGGCAACAACTACTGGACCGGCTCGGCGGAGCTCTGCCGCATCCTCAACCAACAGCACTCGCCGCCCAACAACAACAACAGTAAGAATTATTAACTCTAACATGACATACACTCATGACTATATCCCAATTGGAGTATCCAGAAGTAGCCGTGGTAGCCCAGTTGGTAGAACGCTTGCCTCTCACTTTGAGGTCGCATGTTCGAATCCAGCATAGGCCTAAACTATTGTCGAATTTGTTTTCGAATTCATCTTTGGATCATAAACAATTATCACGTGTCTGCGGTGAAGGAAAACATCGCGAAGAATCAGAATCAGAATCATTTATTCAACGTAATTATCATGGATAAACTTGTTGAAGGTCAATGTAACATTTTGAATTTACGTCATTTCGCAAGGTGTTATGGCTGAGGAGAAGAAATGACAAGAAACAGCAACACATCTTTTAAATCAATGAGGGTACATTACAAGTTATTTAATAACTAGAGGAACACATTTAATACCAGACATGTTTATCATTTAGGTAATCATTAATCTTATAATAAGCTTTTTTACATAAAGTAAGCTTCACGTGAGCTTTAAATTTATTCTCTGACAAATTTAAAATATTATCTGGTATTTTATTGTTATAACGTATACATAAAGAAGAAACCCTCATTCCCGAGAAATGCATTTTCGGAGGTATGTGACCTAACCTGTATTGGGCTGGTTTTCCCTTCGCGGGTTGGAAGGTCAGACAGGCAGTCGCATCTGTAAAAAAACCGGTCCTGTCAAATCTCCTAGTTAGGTAAGCGGTCCGCGTGAAAAACGGGATAATGCAAGGGATGAGAAATACATCCATCTCAAGATGAACTAAGTACCCACACCTCACCGAGCTTTCTGTTAGACCAATGTGATGTATTCATCACATCACATCATCACATCATGGAGTGAGCCGTATCGCCGTCTATAATGGTCAAGCCAATTGTGTTAGTGAAAACTAACTCATTGGGCAAGTCCGGTATCGAGCTTCGAACCGACGCTCCCCGTCTGAGAAGCACAGTGATTATTCATCATCATCATCATCAGCCCATTAACGTCCCCACTGCTGGGGCACGGGCCTTCCCTATGGATAGATAGGGAGATCGGGCCTTAAGCCATCACGCGGGCCCAGTGCGGATTGATGGTTATTAACGACTGCTAATGCAGCCGGGACCAACGGTTTAACGTGCCTTCCGAAGCCCGGAGGAGCTCGAGATGAAAACTTTTTTTGTGGTGACCCATCCTATGACCGGCCTATGCGAAAGTTTCTTAACTTCAACAATCTTAGACCGAGCGCGTTTACCGCTGCGCCACCGAGCTCCTCACAGTGATTATTAACTCTACAATATTATTATTACACAAGTGTAAGCGATCTTCCTCACAGACGCCATTCGTGCGTAATCGAAACAGTTATATAATATTGCTATTTGACATGACATTGCGCACTTGCTTTTACATGCGCAAATATGTCAAATTACAATATTGCTTTTTAGACGGGTGTTTCCTGTTCGACCGACCGTTAGATCCAGACCAAGACCGAAAGGGGTGGGCAGAGCCACAAGTAATCAAAGACAACTTGCAGCCACTATTGATACATAGTCCTAAGATGGATATAATTAATATTATGGTGACAAGCGATCAGACTAATAGCCCGTAACATTTGTCCATAATAACCCAACACCAATAATAACCCTGACATAAGAGTTGATGGGGTTTGTAATCCACCTTACAACCCACACGATAGAAGAAGATTGTCCATAAACTTTAAAAGGACACAATCCCTCTGTCAGATTTTACGACATAACCTGGGAAGCTGAACCTGTTCTATAGCTTTTACTCGCTCCCTAGTATTGCATCACACATACATAAACTCACGCCTATTTCCCACCGGAGTAAGCAGAGACTATGGAATTCGATTTGCTTCGAACCTGACACACTTCTCTTGCTTCCTTCACATTCATCAATCGCTTCATACACGCTCGCCGGTTCAGAGTAGATCGTACTAAACCTTTTCTGAGGACATCTCTAATTTGATCAATGTAAGTCCTTGTAGGTCTTCCTCTGCCAGCCCTACCACCAACCATATAGCAGCATCATCGCAACATACAAGTTATCGTTTATTTACCAACCTTTTCACACGTACGTCAACTATTATTTACTTAAATATTTACTCAAAATTAGGTTTATCACAAATATCAATAAGTATCGTCACTTTTCGTATATTCGTTGCCAAGGCAAACTGGAAGTTGTTTTGTGTCCTTAAATAAAGAGTTCATCATCTCCCTAGCATTATCCCTTTTCCCACAGGGTCCGCTTACCTTACCTGAAGATTTGACAGGTCCGGTTTGATACAGAAGCGACTGCCTGTCTGACCTTCCAACCCGCAAAGGGAAAACCAGCCCAATACAGGTTATGTCACATACCCCCGCAACGAAGTTTTCTCGGCTATGTAGATTTCCTCACGATGTTTTCCTTCACCGACAAGCACATGATAATCATTTTAATAATTTAATCATTTATTTAAACGATTTCGAAAATCATAGGCCCGTATAGGCCCGTGCTGGATTCGAACCTACGGTCCTTAAATAAACAGTTAGCTAGCTTGAATAAATCCTGGCAGTTCAATAAACATTTTGGCAATGTCGACTACAACTTAAGTCCTACGAGTACAAATATGTCGAATGTGACCTCTGAAAAACGATTTACACTTGAAGGTTCAAGATTAAAGTGTTCATTATTCACGTAAAATGCACAGGCACTTCCTCGGGGCTGCTTTAATAAGATTAATATGTTAAACATTGCAAGTTCACCTTCGTTTTCGTACTATTTCATTCGTATAATTACGTTAATTGCTGTGTTGATATATTAACGGCACCATATTCCATAAAAGTAAGTAAGTACCTACGTTTATTTATTTGTTTATTCAGAGATTCAGATTTTTTAATCCGGACACTTTATGTCCCGAATACGATTCAAAATTATTGCCAAATGTAATATTTATCGAAATATAATTTATCTCGCTGATACTTTTTAATAATTTTATTCTTTCCTTTTTTGGTTTTAAAATCGCGTATGTTTTAACAGACTACAAAAATATAGGAGGTTACTTTTTTTTTAATCTGGCTTCCGCGGCTAGCGATGCGCCAATGACAAAGAAGTAGACCATTTTGATTTTATTTTCCAAAAGCTTACTTACTTATTTTTACCCCAACAAACCAGTACCAGTGCAGTCATGAGCAATACATGTACCCGCTTTAGAACCCTGTCGCACTATCATATTTGATATTTAATGAGACTTACGGTGTAATTTGTCAAAAAAGTTAATGTGACATGGTTTCAAAGTGTATACATACATATATTAGTACTCGTGACCGTACATAATATGTAAGTAACTTTATTATATAACTTTAGTATCTATCTATTGTTAGGTAGATACTTTAATAATATCTAATAATAGTATATAACGACGACTAAAGTTAATAAGTATTAGAAGTAGGTATGATTGAAGACGATTAAACTCAATAAAGTCAGTAATTGGCCAGTCAACAATGTAATGAGCCCTCCAATTTGATATTAACTTCAATAATAAACATGATTCAAGCATAATTCATACGTGATTTGTCGCATTTGATCCACCATTCACTTCCCAAGGTTTGTAATGAAAGTATAGTTATGCCACAGATCATATATAATGTTATGCTAATCTAAAATGTATTTAAGTAACTATATGAGATTTTTTATTACAAATAAGCTCTAAGCGCTTATAAAACCTTGGATAAAAATCTAGTGTACTGGGGGGTTAAGAAGACTTTTTCTTTGACGTGACTTACTGTAGATCTGCCACAGATGGCATTAACTACTTGGCCGGCCAAAAGGAGAGTGCTAAAGGCTCTCACCCGGTACGGTTAAAGAGGCCACATCGAAGCAATTCATCTAAAAAAGCAATATTGCATTTTGACATTTGCGCATATAAAAGTAAGTGCGCCCCCTGTACATAATAAGCACTACATATTTTTTCAGTTACTTCATAGGTGAAAAAATATTTTAGCTCTTATAGGTATAAAACCTTCTTTTATGTACAAAGAAGGATTTTGAACTGGTTGATATTACAAAAAAAATATTTAGTGAAAGACATAAAATGTACAAAAAAAGATAATCGTTAAATACTTTTTAAATTTCGTAAAAGGCATACCTATTTTATTATTTTTCAATTTTTTCCGCTCATTCAGCCAGGTTTTAAATTTGAAAAAGATTATAATCTAAAAAAAAGCTCGTCCATTTATTGTTGGTTTAAAGTTTGAACACATGAAATAGATTACTTGAAACCTTAGGCTGGAACACATGAAATAGCAAACTAGTCTCAAAGAACGTCTCTTTGGAATGTTAGACGAGAAGACACGATGTCGCATATCTAAACAATTTGATTATTATCTTTATGACAAGCAATTATTTTCATTTTTTTGGACGATATTTATACCTAGGCCGGAGTAAGAAGCAGTTTATAAGTATTTTCTTTGGAAGCAGCGGCTATTCCGGTACTATTTACTTAAAGAGTGGTTGTCGAAACTCCGCTTTCTACAAACTGCGGCCTCGCGTCGGCCTTGCGACCTACTGATTTTCGGAGAAACCACTGGTCTCCGTGACATGTTGTATAACTATCATGTTTAATAACAAGCATATTTTCGAGTCGTAATGTTCGTTGACCGCACAGGACGGTCAACAGGTCAAATAATAAGGCAGCTGATGTAATTGTTTCCCATAATTGAATTGAATTGGATTGCTTTAAGTGTGTACATTTACGAAAGAAAAAATACGTTGTTATTGACACTTAAACCGTGGAATAACGAATAATACTACGTATAGAACAGCAACTCTCCGCCCCCTACCAGCGTCTGAGCTAGGTTTACCTCACCCCCCTCGAACATAGTTTAGTCTTCAATCGTATGGCGTCAGACGTCACACACACAGATGTGTGTACGATAACATCAATGTGTGGTGTCTGTGTAAAACGAGGTTGTTTGTGTGAAGTGGCCAGGGTGTGCTTATACGGGCTGTCACAAACATTTATATTACTAACGGATATCTATATTATTATAAACAACACAACAACAATTATTATAACACATGCTCATTAATCAAAGCTCCCTAGAGGTCTTTAGTGTTTTTTTTTTTAAAGAACGTCTAGGGCCCTGTGCCGAGGTTTTTCTTGCAGCTTCTTTTCCCCGGCTATACAGGTTGTGAGAAGCTGCAGTAGTTTTAGGCGGATGTGACGTTCGTTATGTAAAAATTGTCGATTCAAAGTGTAACTATGTTACCTACTGAATAAAGATATTTTTTAATATAATAGAAAGAAAAAGAAGAAGAAAGAAAATATTTATTTCCATATTGGACGCCACATTTACAAACTTACAATACAGAAATAACAAAAAAAAATAGAAAAAAAACAAAGACAAATAATACAGACATTAAATACACAATGGAGGCGCCCAAAATAAAAAAAGGATCTCCCTCAGCATAATGCCGTGACACGTGCTTAGCACGGGCTTAATAAATTACTTTCCGTTCCATACTTTTGCGATGGAAAATTCCACTTGATATTAACTCAGAATCATGGTCGGAATCTTCCCCCTGAGTATTCGTTACGATCTCACTTTGTATAACGCTAATACGAAGAATTTTGTTGCAGAATCCAAAAGCTCGCAGATCTTCAGCGAGTGGCGCGAAGACGTCTCCATGACCGGCCTGGGCCCGCCCTTCGAGACTGCCTTCTACACCGTACGCCTGACCGTCTCCACTGACCTGACAGACATCATACGGACGGTAAACATTTGCTACTTCTGTTTTTTAATTGAAAGAGTAAGTCCTGTTCAGTTGGACCATAGAATAAAGTATAAATAACATATACTCAGCATAGAATGAACTCTCCGCCCCGCACTAATATACAGGGTGTTAGTGACATCGTAACGAATACTGAGAGGGATGATTCAGACCATGATTCTGAGTTAATATCAAGTAGAATTTTCCGTCGCAAAATTCATGTTATTTTTTTAGTTTTTTTAAATTATTTTCAATTCTATACTTTTGCGATGGAAAATTCCACTTGATATTAACTCAGAATAATCAGCTGAATCATCCCTCTCAGTATTCGTTACGATGTCACTTACACCCCATACAAGTACATACAGTAGCCATACAAGTAGGTATGGGTGTTAGTGACACTGTAACGAGTACTGAAGGGGATGATTCAGACCATGATTCTGAGTCGATATCAAGTGGAATTTCCTGTCGGAGAAGTCATGAAAATTTTAGATCTTAATTAAATTATTTTCCGTTCCATACTTTTGCGACGAAAAATTCCACTTGATATCAACTCATAATTATGGCCTGAATCATCCCTCAAAGTTTTCGTTACGATGTCACTAACACCCTGTATGTATCGGTGCCAATTACATTTACCCCCCAACGCTAACGGCCGTCAAAGGGTAAGAGAGCGCGCGGATCTGTCTGTGTCGTTCGCACTTACGGGATTAATAAAAGATTGTTGTATGGAGTGTCCGGTCTGTGGTTGGGCGCCAAAACGATCGTACCATTACCTATACTAATATATAGAGGAGGTATAGAGTAACTTTATTAAATGAGATGCTTACATATAGATTAAACAATTAATGCTTAATTAAAGCACTAAACACAGTGTACTTACTTAGTGTAGTTATGCACTGGGCGCTGACTCTCGAATGACTCCTCAACACTATCTTTCTTGAACGCCGTCTCGGTGGTCGAACGACCTCGGTGGTCCAGTGGTTGACCGTTGGGCTCACGATCCGGAGGTCCCGGGTTTGATTCCCGGTGGGGACATATCACAAAAATTACTTTGTGATCCCTAGTTTTAAGATGATCCGTGCTTCGGAAAGCACGTTAAGCCGTTGGCCCTGGTTACTACGTCGTTACATGAGCCATGTCAGGAGCCTTTGGCGGCTCAATAGTAACCCTGACGCCAGAAGATAGAAGAAGAAGACTATCTTTCTGAACCCTGTTTCAAAATAAGTCACGTCTAAATAAAACTGAGAATGAAAGGAACATGAGTACACTATTTAGAATGTACAGATGTTGAATATGAAACTATAACACGGTTATAGCATTAGACAGTTATTTAACGAGGCTAAGAGGACACTGTACTATAATAAATTAGCATGGCTGAATATAATGAGCCGACACAGTTCTGCAAAAAAAAGTGTGTCACTTCAAATAATATAATACATGCACATGTATAAACAGCTTATATACGCCCCACTGCTGAGTACAGGCCTCGCCTCAATCAATTGAAGGAGGTATGGAGCAAACACCACGAAGCTCCACTGCTGGTTGGTAGGTATGATTTTTTACGGCGGCTGTTTTTTAGCTTATGCTATAATGTAAATATTATTATTTAGATATCTAAATGAAGTCTACGCCATCTACGTGATATTGAAATTAAGTGAAAAAAAAAATACTTACTTTCCTACTTATTGTTTTAAATGTGGTAAATGGTACACACGACACGATTCATTTATAACAAACATTATAGAAGGAAAAAATTGAAATAGTATGTGATATATGTATATTTGACGACGACAACCGCCTGACTCGTTTGCTCATTTGCTTCGTATCAATTCTTTATAAAAAAAAACAACTCTATTACTTACTTTATTCGATTCTAAGTTGCAAAACTAGTACTTAACATATTTTGATAGATACGTATACCTAACTACTACCCACGTAAGATAACAGCAGCACACACCACATCACACCTGAGCAGCATCACTCCTGTATCCGTAAAAGGGTATTCAGAAGTGTATATTACACACACCACCTACCCCCACCTAACCTAGTATTGAATATCCTGTATGTCTATCCAGCGCCGCACGCTGCACCTCGGCCTATGCCTGCCGGCATCATGCGCAAGCGACGCGGTGACGTCACTGGTGAACGCCGCACGCGCGCCGCTGCTGCGGCACACGGTCGCCGCGGTGCGATCACCTGATGCCATGCAGTACAGCTATATCGAGGATCCTACCTTCCAAGTGCTACTGTGAGTGTTGGACTTCATCTGTTACGTTAAACAGGGACCTCGAGTCATTGACCTTTCATTCCAGTATGACATTTGGGATCGAGACAACGACAATGGCCTGTCCAGCACTGAACTATGAAATTAAAACAAAAGACGAACGTTAAATGCGAATATATAAACTCATTTTTATTTTTATACTCAAGTTAAAAAAAAAGTGTAATACAAGTAAGTAGCTACCTACTTACTTATTCATTTCATATTACTTTAATTATCAGCAGTTTACTAAAACAGTAAACAAAATAAATGCTTCGAATCTCTATTTACTACCAAAAACTGATACATACTTACACATACATACATAAACTCACTCCTATTTACCACCGGGGTAAGCTGATTCCACGGAATTCCAGTTGCTTTCAAAAACTACTAATAAAAAATGCCTATAGGTGTCTGTTATCCATGAAATTAAAAGGTTAAACGATGGCAAATTTATGCAGCACCAACTATCTTTATTTTTGAGGAACATAGCCTGGATAGTCCCTCATCGGGACCTGTGTAGGTAAATAAATATATATATATTATTTTTTTTATAAATAAATATTTATTTCCTTCACAACATGATACAAAGTGTACATTAGACAATAGGATTAAACACAACAAGTGATCATGTGTAAAGGCTGGAACCTAAACTAGGATACCCTGTATTATAGGATTCCAGGCCTCCACCTCCAGATCAGCAGTCTTAATGGGTAGCCATACTTACAACCTTGAAATATTATTTATCATGTTCTAATTATTAATTAAAACAAAAGACGAACGGTAAGCCTGGTCACAAGTGTGTTGTAATATTAAATCGTTTAAATAACAATGCGTATGTATGTACTTAAGGGTCAACAAGGTATACAATAATGCGTGTAATATAATTGTACAAAAACGTCGCTGTCGGCGAGTGCATGTATAAGTGTAATAACCCCATATTTGAGGATTTCGCAAATAAAATGTCATTACAAATTGTAGGTACTTAAGCACTTATTAATTTTCATAAAAAAATACTTGACATCAACACGCGTTACAATAAAATTGAGTTTTAAATGTTTCGGATGCAAAATTGGTTAGGTATTTAGTAACTTTGTGTTTGGCCATAAACTTCAAAATGTTTTTTCGATTCTGCTTCGCATCACCCAAATCCCCGTGTAGTTGCGGCTTCCGATTACATCCCGCTTAGGGACGGTATTGAAAAGTATCGGCATCCGAAGGACGTAATATACGATCTCGACGACCCGATTACTCTAGCCATAAAGGCAGCCAATCAGCTCGCGACACCAAACACTTCAGGACCCCGATACCGACCCCGCCGGCGTGGTCGACGATTTCCCTCAATCAGCGGTTATCGCATCGACCCACTAGGGTCGATTAATTCTTTCAAATATTTTTCCTCTCAGACGACGCCCTGAGCCGAAGTTCGCGCCCAACTGGGTACCCTCAGGCCTGCTGTCTTAAGCGTTGTACCGGGTGAGAGCCTTCAGCGCTCCCCATTTGTCCGGCCAAGTAGTAAATGCCATCTGTGGCAAATCTACAATAAGTCACGTAAAAAAAAGTGTTTGGCCTTAAATGATGATCCTTGTTATTACAAAGTTTTCATTACGATGTCACTAACACATCGCTATCGATAATCGCCTATTTATTTGCGGTTTCATACAAAGTCCCGCACTGCTGTCTGCGTGTCCAGCTTTCCCGACTCTATGGTCAGCAAGGATTATTGTCCGTCTGTATGTCGTTGATAACATAACCTATAATTTTCGCCACCCTACCATACCTCAATTGTCGTTTTCCTGGAAATGCAGGCACTTGATACAAAAACAATATAAACACAGCACTTTAATAATTTAACGGGCGAATGGCTGTTGCAAATGTTTCGTCACGAATGCGAATTGTGATGACATCTAACAATTCTACGTGCCGGTCGATTTGTATGGAGAGTGTGTACTGTACTTAGCCAAATGATATAGCATATGCATGTCATGCGTGTAATGTAATGAGACAAGGAACTAGAAATATTAGTCCGCAGCGCAACAGTATCATACAAAAGGTTATAATAAGGTTTAGAATGTATTGCACATGTGGCGGACGCAACTAGTTGGCCACCTAGTTCCGCTCACATGCAACAGATGGCGCCACATTCAATAATGCAGTCTTCAAGCGGTCGTAAAACGCGATAGTCACACTACTAACTTGTGGCTAGCGGGGTACTATGCTCAGTTCGGTACCCCGAAACACCCACGCACACCCACGCCGCCAAAGCACAAATATAAAGCATAACGTTTTTTTAATTACAATATGCTCGCATTTAACCACAATCTCACCCGATGGTAAGTGACGGTGTGGTCGAGGGTGGATCACACTTACCTAGCAAATTCCTATTCACTCTAGCCTTGAAGACTCCTCGATTACAACGAGTTGGAAAAACAGACTGCCGTCAGTTCCAGTCCTTTGCCGTTCGCATCAAAAAGGAAGAGGCAAAACGTTTAGTGCGGATTGGTGGTATATCCACAAGATGAGGATGAAATGCCTACCGACGTCTAGTTGTCCGTAGATGGAATGGAGTGGGTGGAATTAACTCGTGAAGTTACTGCGCACACTCACCGAAGTGTATCTTATAAAAATACTGGCAGACAAGCTACTCTTCGTCTGTGGTTTAGACTTTAAGTGATAAGACTTGTGTAATAACCGCCATATTCCGCGCCCCAGCAGGCTGGTCCCTTTTTCTCGGATCTGTGTGCATAATTCTATGGTTGAATGAAATACAATTTTGACTCTATATTCTATTTCAAGAAAATAGGTATCAAACCAATATTATCTATTAGATACTTGGGTCTTACCACTTTGTGCTAATTGCATCACCCTCCCAACAGTGGCGTGTGCTGCGTGGTCGGGCTGCTACTGGTGATAGCGACTGCGTACGACATGCAGCTGGCGCGCGAGGTGCGCCGGCGCCGACGACGTGCTGCTAATATGCGCGGAGACTCCAGCGAGAACAGCTCCCGTGATCTCAAGCTCGACTTGAATGGACTTGATGGCATTACTGTTTCTAAGGGTAAAGACTACATACACAGACAGCCTTCCAATTATTAATTAATTAAAATTTTTGAGATCGAAGGTTGTTTTTCTTAGTTAACAAAATATGAGATTATAATCTTGTCAAGTAGGGATTACATACAACATTTTAAATGCTCTAACTTAAATAGGTTGGTACAAAAACTCTTCACCGATCGAATCTCCAATATAAACATGAATTTATGATGGCTATAAGTTATTAATGTCCCGTCTTAGGCAACTTAATTGCCGACCGACTTTTGAAGACCTTCACCACTTAACCTGAACCAATACTTTGTATTAAAGATTACTTAATAATGTAATAAATATATTAATTCAATAAGTTTGTATACATTTATTTGCAGGCAAATCCATGTACAATGTCAACAACAATATTGCAATCAACAACAGTAGCAATACATCCGAAGAACGTCTGACTGGTGAAACTACTTCCACTGATGAGGAACTTAAACTTAGTAAGCTTACTCAGAATAATCAAGATTTATTATTCTTCTTCTATCGTGTGGGTTGTGAGGTGAATTACCAACCTTATCAACTCTGGTGTCAGGGTTACTATTGAGCTGCAAAAGGCCCCTGACATGACTCATGTAACAACTAAGTACATACATCAGTAAGTAGTAACCGGGACCAACGGCTTAACGTGCCTTCCGAAGCACGGATCGTCTTACTTTCGGACAATCAGGTGATTAGCCTTTAATGTCCTAACCAAACTAGGGATCACAAAATGATTTTTGTGATATGTCCCCACCGGGATTCAAACCCAGGACCCGGCTCGTGAGCCCAAAGCCCAACCACTGGACCACAGAGGCCGTTAAGATTTATTATTACTTTTATATTATGACGTATAACCACCCACAGAGCAGACATTAAAGAATCAATGGCCCCACAACGGGCGCCAATTTCTGAAAATCTGATATCTACCTACAAATTAAATAAACCGACAACTTTTTTTCCAGGTGTATGGTCCGAGCTGCTTCTCTCATTCTCGATGAAGGCCAACGTACTCCAGATCTTCGACCAATCAGTGGGATCGGACACAATCCCCGTGGTTCATGGCCTCCGATCTTTGTCTATGGTGTGGGTGATATTTGGACACACCTGCATTGTCGTGTTCAAATATGCAGATAATACAGCATTAAGAGCTATTTTGGAGAAGAGCTTCTGGTTCCAGCTTATTCTCAGTGCGGTGTACAGTGTCGACACTTTCTTCTGTCTTGGGTAAGATTGATTTGGAATTGGTAATTAGTCATTTCGTTGTCTAATAGAGAACGTTCTTCAGAAAATGACACTGAGCTTCTTTTATGGTATTTTTATGACAGATCGAGTGGTAAGATTAATATGTAAATACGGATAGATAATTATGTAAGTAAGATGTTTGGTTGTCTGCGCATACACAGAATAAGAAAGATGCCTTTAATGGTATAATTTGAGGACCCCGATACCGACCCCGCCGGCGTGGTCGACGACTTCCCTCAATCAGCGCTTATCGCTATCGATCCACTAGGGTCGATTAATTTTTTCAAATCTTTTTCCTCTCAGACGACGCCAGAGCCGAGGTTCGCGCCCAACTGGACACCGTCAGGCCTGTTGTCTTGAACGTTGTATCGAGAGCCTTCAGCGCTTCCCATTTGTCCGGCCAAGTAGTTAATGCCATCTGCGGCAAATCTATAATAAGTCACGTCGAAAAATAAAAAATGGTATAATTTCGTCACAAAGTAATTAATCACATTTATTACCCAGCTTTTACGGCATTGCAGTCTAGGATCTCAAATTACAAATACCTTACATAGATACGATGTATTGCAATCTCTACAATGTATCTTTATGGAGTAGGAAAGCTAAAAACCTCTCCTTTTAGCATCATTCTTTACTTTATATTATATTATATTCTGTTGAAGAGTTATGAAGCCACGGTAAAAATATATTTTCATTCCACTTAATCAAAATCAAAATAAAATCAATATTTTTTATTGTTCATAATTGTGGGTACTTACATAATGTTACACAGCAAGGTTCTTAAATTACATTGCAAATAGTATGTGCATTGGTGCCCGTGCTAGGAAAACCTGTATTACAGGTACCAGCGCCCTCCTCTAGATTGTGGATGAACATAAATAAACACAGAGGAATATAACCTCTCAGACGACGCCCTGAACCGAGGTTCGCGTCCAACTGGGCACCCTCAGGCCTGTTGTCTTAAACGTTGTACCGGGTGAGAGCCTTCAGCGCTCCCCATTTGTCCGGCCAAGTAGTTAATGCCATCTGCGGCAAATCTACAATAAGTCACGTAAAAAAAAGAGGTATATAAAATCAAAAATGTATTTTTGTCTTTTCAGCGGCATGCTGGTATCGTTCCTGTACTTCCGAACAAGCGCTAAAGGCAAATTGGATCGGTTGACAAAGGGTAGAAAGAACTTCATGTCTGGATTTCTACAATTTATGGGTCTCATGGGTTATAGGTTCGCCAGGTAAAAAAACATTTAATACTTTACATCATGTACGGTCACGAGTACTAATATATATACACTTTGAAACCATGTCGCATTAACTTTTTTGATAAATTGAACCGTAAGTCACATTAAATGTCAAATATGATAGTGAGAAAGGGTTCTAAAGTGGGTACATGATATTGCTCATGAGTGTACCTACTACTGCCTCGTATTTATATTTATCTCTCTATCCGTTGTTTTATAAATGTTTCTACCTGAAATACTTATACAATTGCAATAGTTTTTGCTATCTACATTATTTTCCGCCCGCCTATTGCTTAATTACAATCATTGTTTGCGTTTATTACACTCCTGGTAAAACGCTTGTAAGTATATTAACAAAACGTTGTGAACTACGATCACACAGCGAAGCAAGTACTTGTTTCATAGCTGTTACGACATAAATTCCCTCGTGTTTTTTTGGTTACACTGCAGTAACGCCGAGATCATATTTCTTAAATGCCTTTTCTTTACAGATTGACAGCTCCATATCTCTTTATGCTTGGCGTAGTAGAAGTGACGATGAAATGGTTCGCATACAACGCTGTGTTCGAACCTCCAGCAATGGACCACGAGACTTGCCCCAAGTATTGGTGGAGGAACTTGCTTTATATCAACACTCTCTTCCCAGTGGAACAAATGGTAAGTCCCACTTTTTTCGCTGGTTGTGAAGTGAGTGCTATCCGAGGCAAATCAATAAGCTACGAGAAAAGAACCTATTCACCTACTCCTTTCACATTTGAACGAATAATGTTGGAAATTTATTATTTTGAAGGTAGTTGGATATATTTGTAGGATTATTGGAAATTCCAATGATGCATGAACCTTCATATTGATTGATTTTGTTTTATTCTTAGTAAAGTTCCTGTGATGACTTTCGAAATCCTTTCATTTAAAGTGTTAAACGATCCCAGTACAAGTACCTAGTACTTCTCTATTAGTCTTTAAAACAGTTGGTGTCATAAAATATAATTACTTTTTGCGGTTTCAGTGCATGCTGTGGAGTTGGTACGTCTCTGATGACACGCAGTTCTACGCCGTCAGCGCCATCCTTCTCATTCTGGCCAACAGGTATGATACTTGCAGTTTATCTATCCATAAACATTTTTATGGCAATACGTTCTTGTCTGACCTTATCGGCACCACTAAATATTACTTATGATGATTTTTCGATCCATACATTAACATCATGCTTATGATCCATATTGTGTGGACAACGCCATATTGTGAGGATAAGATTGAAATTATAAGATTTTAAAAATACATTCGACGAATAATAAACTAATGATTTCACATTAAAAGCTGCCAGTTGTCTTCTGATCAATAGTGGCCCTACATATGCAGTCCATCCCCACCCCATTAAAGATTACAGCCCGTAAATTTAAATCCCGTAATTTTGGAACCGAACTAAATATATCAATAAATGAAATTATTCATTATTTATTCCTCAGCCACTTCAAGGTCTCAGTGGGTCTCACCGGAGTATTGTTCCTCTCATCGTTGGTCACCACCGGCTACGTATCTTGGAATAACGACCACATACCCAACAGCGAAGATCCGTTCACACAGTTCGACAAGATCTATGACAAACCCTGGACCAGACTTGGACCGTACTTGGTCGGCATGGCGGTTGGGTGGATACTCTTCAAGACCAATTTGAAAATTAGGATGAGCAAAGTAAGTTTCTGTGTATCTAGGAATTAGTCGGTAATAATAATAATAGTAATGAAGTCGAATCTTCATACAATAAGCGAAGTTCTTGCGATAAATTTTGCTTTTTACGCGTGAATGAGAAACTCTGAGGGCTCTTACTTGATCTGATTGCTAGTTTCGATGATTCTCTTGTGACTCAGAAAAGATGTAGAACAAGGATTTGTACCTCTAAATCACTAAAACCTTTATTAAGTAGACCTAAAAGCAAAGTTTTTTTTTTCCCGTGGCATTATTTACTTAGCCGCAACTAATGGGGAGCGCTTAGCGCTGTCACTCGGTACCAAATTTAAGACAATAGGCCTGAGGGTGCCCAGTTGAGCGCAAATGTGGGGTCAGGCCGTTGTCTGAGAGGATTACAAGAACTAATTGACTCTAGAGGGCCGATAGCGATACGCACTGAATTAGGGAAATCTAAAACCAAAGTCACCTGTTATTTATATAAGTATCGTACTCCGTACCGTATCGTACAGTTTTTGCTCTACTAAAATGTCTTATAATTTCCAGATATGGGCATGGGTGGGCTGGATAATTTGCACAGCGACACTGCTATTCCTGATCTTTGGGCTGTACAAGACCGAACTAGGCGTGGTCTCTGCCGCGGTATACAGTGCCCTATCGCACTCGCTGTGGGCCGCCTGCATCGGGTGGATCATCATTGCTTGCTCTACAGGACACGGAGGTTCGTTCACAATCCTTTATTTTCAGAGTTCTCCCGTAACCCGTCAATCGGAATATGATAAAGGACCAGGAAAAAGTTTTTAATGTAAGATTTTTTAAACATATTTTACCGCGCCTTGACCAGAAATCAAAGGTTTAACGGGTAAATTTATAAATCGGAACTTTTCTAAACTCATTCGAGCGTAGGTATTTCTTCACAATAAAGCAACATGATAGAGTATTTAATTACCTATTATACTCCGTACCCGCCTTTCTTCGTTAAGGGAAATCCTATCCCCATTCGCAGAATATATTGAAATACTGCCTATGTACAAGTTTCAAGACAGATGATACGGTTCACCACCATCATATTATAGGCCTAATAAAGTTTAGTGAAACGCGGGGACTTAAGAACACGGACGCGGGGGTTTGTTTGTCAAGCAGCAAGCTGTTACCTCTGACTACCCCATTGAGGATATAGTAGAGAGCTATATATCTACCTATCTACTCAGCCTGTATCCACTGCATCTTGTCCTGTGCAAGTCTCATCCATTGCTTTCCCCTTCTTCTTCTTTTTTCTTTTTGCTATATACAGGGTGTTAGTGACATGGTAACGAAAACTTTGAGGGACGATACAGGCCATGATTCTGAGTTGATATCAAGTGGAATTTTACGTCGCAAAAGTATCATCATCATCATCAGCCCATTAACGTCCCCACTGCTGGGACACGGGCCTTCCCTATGGATGGATATCGAGATCGGGCCTTAAACCACCACGCGGGCCCAGTGCGGATTGGTGGTTATTAACGACTGCTAATGCAGCCGGGACCAACGTCTTAACGTGCCTTCCGAAGCACGGAGGAGCTCAAGATGAAAACTTTTTTTTTTGTGGTCACCTATCCTATGACCGGCCTCTGCGAAAGTTGCTTTACTTCAACAATCGCAGACCGAGCGCGTTTACCGCTGCGCCACCGAGCTCCTCAACAGCAAAAGTATAGAATGGAAAATAATTAAAAAAAAACAAAAAATTCATGAATTTTCCGACGGAAAATTCCACTCGATTTTAACTCAGAATCATGGTCTGAATCATCCCCTTCAGTATTCGTTACGATGTCACTAACACCCAGTATGTGCTGTTATATTTCCAGGTTGGGTAAGCCCGCTGCTAGCAGCGCCGATCCTGTACCCCTTCTCCCGCGTCACGTACTGCACGTACCTCGTGCACCCGGTGGTGCTCCGCTACGTGGCCATGCATTTGACACATCCCATACATTTGGGAGAACTGCTCGTGGTAAGTGTGCTATTTTTTTTTAATAAAAAATACTTTCGCGTTTGTAATAAGTGACACGCAGGCACTACCTAGCAAATTAAATACCTGTTCACTTTAGCCTATTTTCATGTTTAATTCCTATTCTATATTCTATGAGAAAAGTACTTACAAGAAATTCTAGATTTGTATCGAAACCGCGACTCTTGTGGAATCTTTACAACACATGAGAAGTTATAACTTGTCACAGTCTAAATAAATTATTAACCCTATTCAGATTTCCTAGATTTAAAAAAGCGTATCAACCCACTTATTAATTACTGAAAGTTGTTTGGTGGACCTCGAGTCTGGATAATTTTCAAATTCATAATTTATTTATTTTTTGTCTACAGTTCGTCCTATTCCTGGGGTTGACGGTGATATCATTCGCAATAGCGCTAGCGGTATCTGTCGCATTTGAAGCTCCCATCGTCACGATGCTGAAGATCCTTTCTCCACAGAGGAAGCCGCACAGAGTCTGATTATATAAGGCTGACAAAACCAATCGATGAAAATTATCGATGACAAAAAGAGTGAAAAATTCTGTTTATCTATTTTAAAATTACGAACGTTATGAAAATCGAAAAAGTACCTAAGTATCCTCAATTAATAAAATATATTGCAAGTGGCGACGTGAAAATAGAAAACTGCTTCTAGCATGATTAATTATTATAACAATTTAAAATGGTACTTACTTTATTATATCCTGATGCTATCAGATTGAAAGTGAATGAAAAAGTTTTTAAATTGGGAAATGTTCTTATTTTAAAATAGACTACAAATCGATACCTCTTACATCAATTTATAATTTTTATCTTGAAAAATAAAGTGTTATAAAAAGATACATGAAACTTGAAAAGACTTTACGAGATGAAGGAGAAAAGCTCAATTGTGACTTTATTGAAGTTTGGTTACCATATTAAAATGGAACGAGTCTGTTATCAGACTAGTGATCCTCATTGTACAAAGTGTAGAAAATAATATTGTTATATTAGCAAGAAAAGTATTCATAATATTCTATTTTCTGTTATGTAAAACTTTTTAAAATATAAATACTTACATGAGTAGTTCCATTTTAAAGTTCAAAATCTACCCAGCGAGAAACACAGAGCAAAAAAACATTTATTTTTTTAGGGTTTTTGTTTCTAACCGACACAAACAATTAGGTACAATGGTTTTTAACATAATACAGATTTATAAAAAGTGTACCAAAATAAAATACTTGCAATTAAATATTTGGAATGTACTGAGATTTGAATTAAATATTAATCTTTACTCTTAGGTCCTTATTTATTTTAAAACAAAAGCAGAATTGTGAAAAAAGGAATTTTCATATTAATACTGTAAGTGTTTAAAAAAAAATAATGTAAGTTGCGATCATTGTTGTTTTTATGACAAACATAATGGTGTTTCTTTATTATCCAAAAATGTACATAAATTGTATACTTCTCGATGGATTCGTTAGAGGTATACATAAAGTTATGTAAATAGTTTGTAAATATTATCGTAGCTGTAAGTTTCTACTGATTGTAATAATATTTTTAATACAAAATAGAAAATAAAACGATTTTTTTCTTTATAATCCCACGGCCGTAACCTTTTCCTTTACAAGAAACTTAAAAATAAAACAAAAATAATACACTCACAACTCAACTGTTGTAGTTCGTAACTTGTTAAAGTTATTATTTGCCGCCAAAATATCGAATCAAATCCATTCCGTTTCAAGCTTTATGTTGAACGTCCTATTTCACAAATAAAATTGATTACCGTAAATTGTTTGCGTATAACGAAACGCAAATGTTGCCATTTTAAAATTCAAACAAATTGTTTTTCACCAAGTATTAAGTTACATCCTTGGTCTTTGTGTTACATCAAATATATGTTTCAATTTTTATTTTCCGTAAATAATAGTATAATATTATGAAAAAAATGCCATCATATTGCAACACAAAATATCAATATTATAGAGAAATACGAATAATACCTACTGCAAATAGCAATTTAAGTAACATATTATGTAAAGTATCTGCTACTGCTACTACTACTATTATTTTACGTTGGCAACTTCAGCAGATCCAAAATTTGAATTTTGTTGAACGCCAACGATCTCAACGCTTTTTCCGTAATTTTGCTTATTTCATTTTTGAGTTTGTTTATTGAAGAAAAAACTGTATATTGGTGAAAAGATTAATTGTGCTTTGTTTAATTGTGTTGCGTCGAGATGGCGACTGTGGACAGAAGCATAAAGAAGGAGAAGAACCAAAATATTCAAGTATTTGTGAGATTGAGGTAGGGCATTGTTTTGATTTGCAGTTTATTCGTATTTTCTTATGAACCCATCTATAAAAATCTCATTTCCTACTGCCTGCTACACGTATTTAAAGTACACATAGGATAAATAACCAATACGAGTTGAAATTATTCAAAAAGAAACATTCATGACTCACTAGATTTAATTGGGTTATTTGGGGCGTTAAACCTTTGAAACAAAATGAAATACCGTTGTAAAATGAAAGAAATGTGGACTATAAAAGACAATTAAAACATATAAACAGTTAGGGAAACCTAAATCTACTATTTTCTTCAAAAAACACTACAATGCAATTTCTATACATATTGAACTACCATTGTGTTCTGAAATTAACTACAATCAAATGACCCACTGAACTCAATATTCAAGACTAATAAAGAAGTTTCTTAGAAGATTTTTCAAAATAATATTTAATTTGAAAATCATCTTACAATACGGTTCAGTTACAGATTTGATGAGATAGGTATATCAAACCAGTTTTGGTGCTACAAGCTGAACTCTTCCTTTTCCTTGTATTTATTGAACACAATTTTCCATTGCATGATAGGCCACTGAACCACCGGGAGAAGGCCATCAGATCCCATGGTGTTGTGGAAGTGGTGAACAACCGTGAGGTGGTGGTGCGGCAGTCCCACCAGTCCTCACACACCAAGAGGTTCACATTTGACAGAGCATTTGGACCCAATGTTCAACAGGTATGTAAATTTTATAGCTTTAGTAACATACCTCTTCTTTTTTACTTTGTGTTGCTCTAATCTACACTATGGACAACCCTTAAGCCTAAATGTGTACAATAGATCACTACCATTCTGTGTTGCCGTATGTATAATCAATTATTAGTTATACAAAGTTATCTTTTTAGTTGTAATCACAGTTTCTCTGACAAAGGCTAAAGGCCTCCAAAGCAAAATTTTCAATATGACATAACCAGGACCCATACATCTATGTTCATCTCACTATGAAACATCGGCATGAAAAGGAAACATATTAAACTCTTACTGAAATAAAAATCTTCTTAACCTCGTAAGACCGCTATATGCAATGGGGTTTTAAAAGGACTTTCAGTCTTACGACTTGAAACTGTTATTAAGTCCATCAAATAAAGTCCACTTCTCTAATGACAGGTTGAAGTATACAAGGAGGTGGTCAGCCCTCTAATTGCGGAGGTGCTGGCCGGCTACAACTGCACGGTGTTTGCATACGGACAGACAGGCACCGGCAAGACCCACACAATGGTGGGGGAAAACAGTGGGGAAGGCACCACTTGGCAGAATGTTAGTATCAACTGTATTTTACATAGACATATCCTTAGCCCTTTGTACCCCATAATAATGTAAATAAATTACTTTGATCTCATTTCATTTACATTGAATAAATAGGTATACATAAACTGTATTGCCCAGTAATGACCATAATAATTCTATTAAATGATGTGTGTTATGACTTATGTCCAGCAGCTGATGATTTCCGGCTGATGATGATGATAATGATCTTAAATGGAACAAAATCTTAGTATAAAATGTGTGTGTGTTACTCTATAATACATAACTACAGTAAATGTCCTTGTTCCTATGTGATATACAGTAAAATCTGCGGCGCTACTGTCGCACATTCTGCATAGAATTATTATGACCTATCAATTATAGTTTCATTAAAATCCGTCGACTTCTTTCGTGGTATGGATTGTTTATCTTAAACTTTACTAAGTTGAGGAGGTACTAGATACTTCTAGTACTTATTTTTCACATTAGCAAGTAATGTATCCTTAATTTCTTTCTACACATTATAAAGTGTACTAACGACGCAATCCGACACACGCTTTTCACACGGAATATAAGAAAGAAGTTGGAAAGGCCCTCACGCGCATTTTGTACCTATGAGAACCGCTGTCGCCGGTTCAACCCCACTCTCTTTTACTACTACTTCTGCAAACAGATAACTACAATAGCTCTATTACTACTCAAATTTCATAGCTTTACCGACCATGTAGATTTTTTGTGATAGGCTGCATTTTTATCATTAATTTTCGTAAAATACTGCACACAAAGGTTTTTTTTGTTAAATAGCCGATTATACTAAGGTTTTTAGCTTTTCTGTGACAAGGAGGAATTTCCTTGCATGATCTACTATAATAAATAAATAATAGATAGTCGATATTTTACTTATTGCCCTGCTCGTATATATTTTCGCGGAACTACGTGTGTCGTAAAGTTTGCGGGTGAGTGGAGTGCAAAGTGATGAACTATTTGCTCATACTTGTACGGCGCGCGTTTCGCGCTCAGGCGCTCACTTAGCCCTTCCAATCTCTTTCTTCTATTCCGTGATTTTACAATATAGTACGGTCACGAGTATTAATATGTATGCACTTTGGTACCATGTCACATTAACTTTTTTGACAAATTGAACTGTAAGTCTCACTAAATGTCAAATATGTTAATGCGACAGAGTCCTAAAGTGGGTACATTATATTGCTCAAGACTGTACACAAGAATCCCAGTAAAACTAGTCGTACCACCAACACCCATATCACCCCTAGGACCCGCTAGCCGGCATAATCCCGCGCGCGCTCAGCCAGTTATTCGACGAGCTACGCATCAGCAACACAGAGTACAACGTTCGAGTATCCTACCTCGAGCTGTACAATGAAGAGCTGTGTGACCTGTTGTCTCCTTCCATGGACAACTCCAAGCTGAGAATCTATGAGGATGTTAATAGAAAGGGGTCTACTATTGTTAATGGGCTGGAGGAGATTACCGTGAGTGTTTCTTTAATGTTTGACAGCTGTTAATTTTAAAATGAATGAGTGGATGAATAAATAACCCGGACAAATCAAATAGGTATCTCACTGGTATGCAAACAGTTTGATGTGTGCTGTCAACTTAATTCCGTCGAGTGATCGGGTTAATTTTTAAAGGGTTGTTTTAGATTCCTGCATAAAATCGACGTATCTTCCATAAATCTTATGCTCGTCGATTACCCGTCTCTTTCCTTTTTGGCGGATAAGAAAATGACAGGTACAACTTAAAATTAGATGGTGTCTACAGGAATCCGGCCAATGACATGATTTTTGAATCCAGCAAATAATGTATTGCTCCCTTTTTATGGACAGCTGTTGAATCATTCTTACACCCATATTATAAGATGTTAATTCGAACCTTCCTCGACTCTGTCCTAAGTAGAAGCGAAGAAGAGAAACGAAGGAAGACCTCTAACAGCTCAAAAACCTTATCTCGAGTTTACTCCAGTGAGGTTGTGTGAAGGCGTGACGTCATTATTTTCGTATTATTTTGTTGGCAGTGTGATAATCATTTCCGAATCGAATGGAGGAAGTTTCTAGTTAACATTTAGAATACTAATATGGATGTTACTCTAGCTCTATACACGATAGGCACAGCACACGCATACTTTATTGTTACTTAAAAATCTACACCGCCTGTAGCGACGGGCTGGCAACAGTGGCAAGCCCTATAATTTAGTTCAAATAGTTTTTCTTTTGACAAACAGTGATGCGACCAGAAAATTCTAGAGAATTCAAACGAGATTCGACCCCCTTGGCCACTGTCTTCACTTTTAAATTCAAATATTGTCGTAATAAATAAACTTATTCGAACATACATATTGTATGTCTGCAGGTGTACAACAAAAACGAAGTATACGAGATTATGGCGCGCGGCCAAGAGAGGAAGAAAGTGGCTTCCACTCTCATGAACTCACAATCCAGGTAAGTTTAATTATAGACATAAATACAATGATGATGATGATCTTCTATCGTGTGCGTTGTGAGATGATTACCAACCCCATCAACCCTGGTGTCAGGTTTACTATTGAGCCGCCAAAGGCCCCTTACATGGCTCATGTAACGACTACTAACTTACATCAGTAAGTAGTAACCGGGACCAACATCTCAACGTGCCTTACGAAGCACTTTCCTCGTTATATGCATTTCATCCCTTCTTACTCCACAATTTCTCAGTAACTGGTGCTACTTTCAGACTTTCTCTTATATTTTAATTCCTAATCTTGTCCTTTCTGGTCCACACCACATTCAGTAAACATTCCAATCTCTACCACGTGTACAGTCACGAGTACGAATATGTATACACTTTGATACCATGTCACATCAATTGACCAGTAAGTCACATTAAATGTCAAATATGTTAGTGCGACAGGGTTCTAAAGTGGGTATATGATATTGCTCATGACTGTACTCTTCTTTCATCCGTCTCCTTTGTCGTTCAACACTCGGAACTATGCATCCCGACAGGTCTTCTGACCGTCTTAAAAATCTTCCTTTTAGCTTAATATTACAATCCGTTTACAAACCCTTAGAATATCAAATAAAATATTGAAATAACTTTAATTATTACAGCAACCATCCCAATGGCAATATCGTGTAAGTTTCGTCAAAGTTGTTTCTTGTTTATGTTTCCTCTTTTTATTCGAAACTAAATTGTTTGACGCACGTTACAACTTGCTTTTGGGTTGGTTCCTGCCATCAATGAACGACTGAGGAAGCATAGACAAAGAGTAGTGTAGCAACGTAAAAGTAGTTAGTACCGCCGTGTTATATACTGAGTAGATAGTGTTTTAGTTTGTTAAAAAGGGGGACATATTCCTCTGCTATAAACATTCCATACACCCCGATAGATTGAAGGGAGGCTTGTCCCCAGCAGAGGGACTTAAATTCAGTAATAATTCAATCTTCGCCCGACTTGAACAAGAGCGGAACCAGCTATGTCAGGTGGGGTCACCAGGTCGCAGACAACCTATCTCCATAGAGAATTAGATAAAATTGCAGTGGGTACCCATGACACAACATGTCGTCCAGGGAATCCGCCCTTGGACTTGACGAGTAGGATGAAGGTTTCTAGCACATTCTAGATTTTTTTAGTAATACTACTCCAATCAACCGTCTAACACGTATTACAGTAGGATTTCCGGCCGTTTGATGCATTGAACTAGCATTTCTAAATACGCGCGCCAACATAGCGATCAGATTAGTACAGACACTTGGCATGTTATTAGTAAAACTATCAGACATAGATGATGATGGTATATTAAGTTTATTACGATTTACTCTAACCGGCGTGCATGTATGAAACGGTTGATGCATAGTTTTGATGTCAGGATCGAAACAAATGTAATTCCTATATGTATTAGGCATAGAATTCCCATAAACAACACAACTTTAAACCAATCCATCTGTTGCAGCCGCTCTCACACAGTATTCACAATCGTGGTGCACATCAAGGAGAACAGCCCCAAAGGCGAAGAGTTAGTGAAGATAGGCAAACTGAACCTGGTGGACTTGGCCGGGTCTGAGAACATCAGCAAGGCAGGGTCAGATAACCCGGCCAAGAAGGAGCGTGCGCGGGAGTGCGTCAACATCAACCAGTCGCTGTTAACACTTGGCAGGGTAATCACAGCGCTTGTTGAGAAGCATCCGCATATCCCCTACAGGTGAGTCTTCCTCCCAGTTTGTTCTTGTCAGCCTCTGTGGTCTAGTGGTTGGAGCATCGGGCTCACGATGTGAGGTCCGAGTTTGGGGACACTGTCGAATACACATTGTGAGACTGTCCTTTGTTTGGCTACGACATTGCAGGCTGAATCACCTGGTTGCCCGAAAAAGTAAGATGACTCCATGCTTCTATTCGATATTTTTTCTCACTTCACTCCATCTTCCAGAGAATCGAAACTGACCCGCATTCTCCAAGAGTCCCTGGGCGGCCGCACTAAGACCTCGATCATAGCGACCATATCCCCCGGACATAAGGACTTGGAGGAAACTATGAGCACGTTGGAGTACGCCAACCGCGCCAAGAATATCCAGAACAAGCCTGAAGTCAACCAGAAACTGACCAAGCAGGCAATATTGAAGGAGTTCGCCGAGGAAGTCGATAAATTGAAGCGGGAGTTGACTGCCGCAAGGGATAAGAATGGTGAGTGCTTATGAAAGATTTCTTAGTTGTCTTATCATATTGTTTGATTAATTGCTTGTTGCTGTGTTTAGATTGGTATTCTCTCTGTGTTAGGATTGTGATAAAATTATCGATCGATACAATAAATTTTGTCCAAGTTTTTTCCCCTAACATGCGTGGCACGTGATTTTCATATTTTGACAGAACTACATGACTTATTTGGGTTCACATAATAGTACCAATCGACTAAACGACATAATTATATAGTTAGAATCGATAAATAAAATTACCGTGGCAAAATTTTATCACATTGCGCATGTTAGCCCTGCAGCCGGGTCTGCATGATAACCGCGACGCGCGCGGCGCGAATTATATCGAGCGCTTCGACAAATAAACGATACGAATGCTATCTACGTAGATGGACGTGAAACGGCTATTGGTCGAAGGCTTCGATATAATTCGCGCCGCGGTTGTCGTGCAGAGCGAGGTCAAATAAAACAGCAATTACGACATTAGCTATTTCAAGGCCCTCTAAATTAACAGCTTAACCACTCTTTACAAAATTATTCACTCGAAGGTTGACTCTCCTAAACTTCTTTCCCTTATTAATTTTAATACATACTATCGTTCCCGGAATCCTAGACCATTCAATCTGTGCGTGTATGGTAATAACACCTCCTTTTACAACCCTATCACCCGTATGTGTCGTCAGTACAACGACCTTGTCGTCAATGACAAGGATATAGATATTTTTAATAATAATTTTCCTGCCTTCATTCGTTTTCTTGTTAGAAACATAATGCTCACCTGAAGATTTGGCCGTAGATCCATGAATCGTAATTGTTACTATGTTGTTACGGAGCTAAGTATATTTTATTGTAATATCTTTTAATTTGCGTCGTCTTTTCTCACCATAGTATTGTATAACTTGCATACGTTTAGTTGGGTTACAGTCTGAACCTCAAAAAGTGTATTATTTCATAAGATTTATGTCTGTAACCTGTTACGTGTGTTTATTAAATAATAAATAAATAAATTCTCTCCTCAGGCGTATACCTCCCAACGGAGACCTACGAAGAGATGACAATAAAGCACGACGAGCAGCGGCGCGAGATACAAGAGCTACTGCTGAAGAAACGAGCCATGGAGGAGGAACGCGAACGTATGGAGAGCGTGTTCCGGGAGTTGGAACAACAACACGCGCGCGTCGAGACCGACCTCATGGCCACGCGCGACCAGCTGCAACACACCGCCTCTGTAAGTCATCATCATCATCATCAGCCCATTAACGTCCCCACTGCTAGGGCACGGGCCTTCCCTATGGACGGATAGGGAGATTGAGCTTTAAACCATCACGCGGGCCCAGTGCGGATTGATGGTTATTAACGACTGCTAATGCAGCCGGTACCAACGGCTTAACGTGCCTTTCGAAGCACGGAGGAGCTCGAGATGAAAACTTTTTTTTGTGGTCACCCTTCCTATGACCGGTCTTTGCGAAAGTTGCTTAACTTCGACAATCGCAGATCGAGCGCGTTTACCGCTGCGCCACCGAGCTCCTCTGTAAGTGATAGAAGCTAATATAGGATAACTAAATGAATAACCCTTGGAAACATCTAAAGATTACTATAATATCCTCACCTGCTAACCGTCATGATTCTTAAAAAGCATACAGAGTGTTAGTGACATCGTAACGAATACCGAAGGGGATGATTCAGACCATGATTCTGAGTTAATAATATCAACTATCAAGTGTATTTTCCTGTCGGAAAATTATGATAGTGTTTTTTAATATTATTTTCATTTCCATACTTTTGCGATGGAAAATTTCACTTGATATTAACTCATAATAATGAGCTGAATCATTCCCCTCAGTATTTGTTACGATGTCACTTACACCCTGTACAACTACATACAAGTAGATAGGGTGTTAGTGAGATCATAACAAAAACTTTGAGGGATGGTTCAGACCATGATTCTGAATTGATATCAAGTGATACCGCCCATAAACATTGCCCGCACGCTCTCTTCTTACAGTCGTTATAAGTTTATGAACGAGTTGAATCAGTGAAAATTGCCACTTAGGCCTGTCCGTGGTCCAGTGGTTAAGAATTATGCTCACGATTCATGTGTCCTGGACTGAAACCACCTAATTATCCGGAAAATAAGATGATTCCATTCTTCGGGGGCACGTTAAGCAGTCTTTCCTAGCTAATATTTACTGAAGTAGAGAGAGAGACCTTTGGCGGCTCAACAGTAACCCTGATACCAGGTTTGATGCGGTCGGTCATTGAAGTCACAACCTATACGAGAGAACTTAGGCTTTTCTTATTATAAATTGAATATCACAACAGCCTACGTGGTCTAGTGGTTAGAGCGTTAGGCTCACGATCTGGAAGTCCGAGTTCGATTCCCGATGGGGACATTGTCGAAATCACTTTGTGAGACCGTCCTTTGTTTGGTAAGGACTTTTCAGGCTTGAATCACCTAATTGTCCGGAAAAGTAAGATCCGTGCTTCGGAGGGCACGTTAAGCCGTAAAAACACCTCCAACAACCCGCAGTGGAGCAGCGTGGTGGAATATGCTCCATACCCCCTCCGGTTGATTGACGGGCGGCCTGTGCCCAGCAGTGGGACGTATATAGGCTGTTTATGTTAATTTTTCGTTCATTCTTTCGACATCTACCTATAGAAACTGGAAGAGACATCGCAGCGCTGCGAGGAACAGAAGCACCTGGTGTCCCGCCACCTGCAGACGGAGGGCGAGCTGACGGCGCAGGCGCGGCAACTCATCGCCGCCGCCGACGTCGCCACCAACGACGTGGCGTCTCTACATGACACCGTAGACAGACGCAGGTAACTTGCTGGCGTATTTAATGAGGATAATATAACCCTTTGCGCAGCGTTTGACTGCAAAATCATAGTGTTATATTTTATTAGGAGGAGCTCGGTGGCGCAGCGGTTAACGCGCTCGGTCTGCCATTGTTAAAGTTAAGCAACTTTCGTAAAGGCCGGTCATAGGATGTTTGACCACAAAAAAAAAAGTTTTCATCTCAAGCTCCTCCGTGCTTCGGAAGGCACGTTAAGCCGTTGGTCCCGGCTGCATTAGCAGTCGTTAATAACCACCAATCCGCACTGGGCCCGCGTGATGGTTTAAGGCCCGATCTCCCTATCCATCCATAGGGAAGGCCCGTGCCCCAGCTGTGGGGACGTTAATGGGCTGATGATGATGATATTTTATTCACTTAGAAATAGTAATTTTCAATTAAAACTACCTTTGTCCAACTCATGGCTTTTCTTTTTCGCAATTTATACTTCAGACGGGATACACACTACTTTGGTCCACGTTTTATACCAATTTATCACGAACTTTAGCCCTTTAGATCCCGAATAAAGAAGTAGGCGGATAAATATAAGCATAAATATATATTTACAAATTTCCAGAACGGTAGAGTCGGCGAATGTGGAGGCAGTGAACGCGTACAGAGCCGAGAGCACAGCGCAGAGACAAAACATGTTGTCTGGCCTGCAGGGCTGCACCGAGACGTACATGGCCGCCCGGGACCAGCTGCAGGCTAATATTGGTGAGATTATAAGAAGTTAACGGCCTCCGTGGTCCAGAGGTTGAGCATTGGGCTCATGATCCGGAGGCCACAGGTTCGAATCCCAGTGGGGACATATCACAAAAATCCCTTTGTGATCCCTAGTTTGGTTAGGACATTACAGGCTGATCACCTGGTTGTCCGAAAGTAAGATGATCCGTGCTTCGGAAGGCATGTTAAGCCGTTGGTCCCGGTTCAACAATGGCTGCAAGTTGTCTTTAGACTACTTGTGGCTCTGCCTACTGAATTCCGTTTTTGGATATCTCATCTAACGCCTTATAGTTAAAGTCAGTAGCGGGTAATGATCCGTCGACTTATTCGACGTACCTATATAGGCACTGAGGCTATTCATTCGACGTTTTCCACATTGGTATCTCAGGTTAGGTCTGGGGGGTTAAAATGGCCACATCGAAGCAATTCATCTAAGATAGCAATATAGCTATTTGACATTTGTTTGCATTGCGCACTTTTATATGTGCAAATGTCAAATTGCAATATTGTTTTCTTAGATGAATTGCTTCGATCTGGCCATTTTAACCCCCCTGTTCTAAAAAACCTTATAATTTTTAAATAATTGTTCCATTTTAAATTATTCTACTTTTAAAGAAGAAGAAGAAGAATAAAATAAATTTATTGCCAGTAACAATTTACATTGTTCTCAGACGACCACGCGAGAGACACATCAATGACTCAGGAGCTGAACATACAAGACATGAAGCTACTGGCTGCAAAGATGGCCATGTTCATGAACGAGGTAATTACAGTTCATTCAATACTCTTTTTAAGCTAGTTGATAATGGTAAGGGCTCAATAGAGCGGCGCAGAGAACAGTCATAAGAATAGATGTTATTGGTAGTAGTGATACTGTGCATGAAATAAAGCCTGAAAAGCACCCAGATTAAAAAAAAATTGCGCTCAATGGTACCTGCTCCATAATTTAAAAACCACTACTGTAAGAAAGAAAGTTTATTAAGTACATCAAACAAGTAACAATCATAAATAAGGCCCTGACTCCTAAACTAGTATAACTGTACTTCAGGAGCCAGTGTCTTTCCAAATTGACATATTTCATTATTATTTGAGGTACAATAATACGCGCTAATAAAGCGCTTCGCATCATCCTTCATTATTCTCTGCTGTCTTCTGTATTTCCGAATGCATATAACCCGGGTGCTTTCAAAGCCAGAGTGAACAAGCACCTTCTGGGCGAGGACGCTCCATCTTAAGCTTCGTCAATGCATTAGGGCAATTCTGGGGCCAAGAGCGAACCCAACAAAGGTAAAAGAAGTAATACAACAAACAAAAATGTGTGTGTGTGTGTATGTATGAAAGACCTACGACAGTAAGTACTGTAAAAGCCGTAAGATGTCATAATCCTAATCACCAACTAAAAAAAAACTCCGCATTACCAATAAAACTATAACGGTCATTTTCAATCAACTTGATCCTTTTGCTTCCAGATAAAATCCCTGTCATCCGAGACAGAATCCCAGCTATCAGACAAGAGCGCTCAATGCCAGTCGGTGCTGGAGAGCTCGGCGGCGGAGCGGCGGCGGACCTTCGAGGACCTGCTCGCCGGCCTCATACAGCAAGTGGCCGAGAGTGTCGACAGAGCCGCCGCCACCGACGTAGTCGGCACTGTCTCTAAGTCCACCGAGCAATGGGTAAGTCCAACTGCTACTGCTAACGGCCTCCGTGGTCCAGTGGTTGAGTTAAAAATAAATATATAGTATATTAGTAATATAGTCATCATCATCATCACCAGCTCATTAACGTCCCCACTGCTGGGGCACGGGCCTTCCCTATGGATCGATAGGGAGATTGGGCCTTAAACCACCACGCGGGCCCAGTGCGGATTGGTGGTTATTAACGACTGCTAATGCAGCCGGTACCAACGGCTTAACGTGCCTTCCGAAGCACGGAGGAGCTCGAGATGAAACTTTTTTTTGTGGTCACCCATCCTATGACCGGCCTTTGCGAAAGTTTCTTAACTTCGACAATCGCAGATCGACCGCGTTTACCGCTGCGCCACCGAGCTCCTCAAGTAGTAATATAATAATATCAAATTGGAAATATACACGAAACTATGAAGAACATGATACATAACGCCACCAATTATTATTGTCATTGACAAAATGTTTATAAACTATTTTAAATAAATAATAAATAATAATTTTTATTGCCAAAAAGTAGGTACAATTCTTTCCTTAAAATAGCTTAGTCTTGGACACAGGTATAAACAGGTAGGTACCATAGCTGACTAAGTATATGAATACTTGTATTACAGCCTATGATGCCTCTCTCCTGGATATTTATGTTACTTAAGCTAGCTAGTATACGTACTTATGTTACCAAAACAAAAGAAATACAAAAGTTTTTAATAACTGGCTTATCAAAATAAAAAGACAAAAAACCAGAAAGAAAGAAAAAATTTACTGATGCTCATCTCTCATGCAATAAATGTTACATGGAGAATAGACATATTTCTTATTGTTTCATGTATTGGTCTGATTTATGTTTATTTTGTTTAATTCCACAGCTGCAAGGCGCTACATCCCGCGTGCACTGCCTACAACGCACGCACAGCACATTCAACACGCAAGCTAAACAGCTGGAGAACACGAGGGATGCAGCTGCCAGGAGACGACACGCCGCCAGGTTGGCTGCCTTGAAAGAAGAGGAGGATACCATCACTGCGTGTATCGAGGTGAGATCAACAAACAAGCAGCCTCTAGCTCTCTACTCTATGTCTTAGGTTGCTGGTACCTTCACCAAACTCCTTCTCCGAGGTTACATGTCTCTGCTACTGGTTCCTCTCATCTTCCAACCCCGCAATAGCTACGTCGTCTCTTGTTATCCTCCAACAGTAGGGTCAAATAGGGGAATTCTGGATCACGATGTGAGCGAAGCTATTGATCGTGACACTACAGTATTTTATCATTCGATAAAAATAGTAGTCCTCACTTGTTTTATGGTATAATGCAATCTGTCTGCATCTGTAAATACCCCTTGCTAGGCACACGCTATCCCTCAGTCAACCGAAGGGGTATGGAGCGTACAGTCATGAGCAATATCGTTTAACCACTTTAGAACCCTGTCGCACTGTCATATTTGACATTTAGTGACACATACAGTTCAATTTGTCAAAAAAGGTAATGTGACATGGTACCAAAGTGTATACATATTAATGCTCGTGACCGTACTCCACGCTGCTCTACTGTGGGTTAGTGAGGTGTATAAGCTAGTAGCTAACCCAGAGTTTTCAAGCCTGGCGAACTCCATCTCAGCTTGGCAATTAATTCATACTCCGCCACACTACATCGATGCATTTTAATACCTTTTATGGACATAACTTATTGTAGATTTGTCACAAATGGCATCAACTATTTGGCCGGAAGTTTTAGTACCCAACCTAATATCGGACTGTCAATTTTCAGCAAATGGAGAGAGACAAGCAAGCTATCGAGGAACGCATGGCGAAGCAGCTAGCCGTCATCCAGGAGGAGAGAGACGCCACCGAGCAGCGCTTGCAAGAGATGGCACAGCATGTGGAAACCGTGAGTTATTTATTTAACGATATATAATACGATTGTTGCGTCATGATATGACCATTTTGTGCATATTTCGGTCCCATCGGTTATGCTCCTGCGGCTTTCTCTATAATAAGAACTCTGTGCTTACAACCGACATATGTATATATGGATATGTATTTGACTGGATCATAGATAAAATATAAAATGCTAAACTAGACATAGAAGCCGTTCTTATATGATTAAAAGTCAATATTATTTTACATTTCGATTTATTATCGAATTTTATGTATGAATAAGTAACAATGAAGATGATGTATTGTGACAGTATTTCCATACAAACTCCAAAGAAAACTTTCGTTTTGACGTTTTGTAAAAACTCATTTGACTAGGTTGTCAAGTAGCGTATTATCTCGAGGGTACGACTTACGGACGGGCACGTGTAGACAGAGTCATTCCCGCTCCTCAGGTACGCACAGCCCTGCACGAGAACACAACCCGCCACCTCACCGAGCTGCAACAACAGCGGCAGGCGTACGAGCAGTCCACGCAGCGGTGCCTGCAGCTGCAACGCTCGCAGCTCGACTGCGTGCGCCGCGAGAGGGCCGCCGCCACCGCGGGGCTCGAGGAGACTTGCGAGGAGAGCAACCAGTGGCAGAGACATGTCACTACCTTGGACAAGGAGTTTGGAGAAGGTAACACATTGATATATACACTTGACTTAGATATATTTAAAACAGCAGGGCTACCGGCCTCCGTGGTTCAGTGGTTGAGCGTTGGGCTCACGATCCGGATGTCCCAGGTTCGAATCCCGGTGGGGACATATGACAACAATCACTTTGTGATCCCTAGTTTGATTAGGACATTACAGGCTGATCATCTGACTGTCCGAAAGCAAGATGATCCGTGCTTCGGAAGGCACGTTAAGCCAATGGTCCCGGCTACTACTTACTGATGTAAGTATGTAGTCGTTAGATGAGTCATGTCACGGGCCTATGCCGCCGGGTCAATAATAACCCTAACACCAGGGTTGATGGGGTTGGTAATCCACCTCACAACCCCCACGATAGAAGAATTTTGTATATCCCAGGTACGAGTGCGATCACAGCCGAGATGGAAGCGTTCAGTCACAGCGTGGTGCAGATAGTCGCCCACACCAACGACAAGCTTATGGCTGAGCTTAGCAATACCAAGACTACCATTGAGGTTAGTATTGCTGATTTTCAATGTCAACTATCCGTAGGTCGGCAACGCTATTCCAAAGTCCTTTTAAAATCCAAATCCCCATTGTTTAACTATTGTGTCTGGAGACCTGGGTTCAGACCCAGGTAATATTATTTTAAATAGTATATCTTTTTTTATGTATTAGAGTTTTTTTTTTTTTATATAATTTGGAGAACTTACAGACTAATTATACATTAAATGAACTAAATATACATGAGACAGTGCTAATAACAAGTTCCCGCCAATAAAACTTAGTTATGCTCACTTAGTTATTGTAGATGTCTGCCTATAAATATGGCTACAGCTGCTTTGGGATAGAGTATTCGACTGGGTCAAAGGTAATTTATAAGCTAAGTCTAAGATGATCAAGATAATTTTACTTTTCGATATATTTTCAAGTTTAATTCAAAAATAGCTTTATTCAGTAGGTAACATAGTTACACTTTGAATCGTCAATTTTACATAACGAACGTCTCATCCGCCTAAAATACTGCAGCTTCTCACAACCTGTATAGCCGGGGAAAAGAAGCTGCAAGAAAAACCTCGGCACAGGGCCCTAGACGTTCTTTAAAAAAATAAAAATAAACATAAAATATTGGTATACAATTGAGTAATTTAGCTGCCTAATATCAGTTCTCAGACAGTTAATCCCATGCATTCATATCTTCTAAATAATCACTAACTTTATAATAACCTTTTTTGTAAAATTTTTGTTTAACTACTGTCTTAAAACAGTTGAAAGGCAAATTCTGAATGTCAATGGTAATCTTATTGTAAAAACGTATACATTGCCCCTTAAAAGATTTAGTAATCTTATGTAATCGACTGACTTGTAAAGCAAGTTTATTTTTATTCCTGGTATTAACAATGTGTCGATCGATATTTATGAATTAAGTAACAACGAGTATGACTTTCGATAGCTTTTATTGATGGCGTCACAAGACAGTATTTCGATAGTCGATACACATTCCAAAGAAAACTTCCGTTTTCACATTTCGTAAAAAGTTTCTCATTTGACAAGGAGCTCGGTGGCGCAGCGGTAAACGCGCTCGGTCTGCGATTGTTGAAGTTAAGCAACTTTAGGAAAGGCCTGTCATAGGATGGGTGACCAAAAAAAAATCATCCCGAGCTCCTTCGTGCTTCGGAAGGCACGTTAAGCCGTTGGTCCCGGCTGCATTAGCAGTCGTTAAGAACCATCAATCCGCACTGGGCCCGCGTGATGATTTAAGGCCCGATCTCCCTATCCATCCATAGGGAAGGCCCGTTCCCCAGCAGTGGGGACGTTAATGGGCTGATGATGATGATCTCATTTGACTAGGTTGTCAAGTAGACTACCGCATGTACACTACTGCATGGCTACGACTGTATGTGATATTATCTGATCTGTGATGTTGCGTACACACAGCAAGCGGTGGGCGAGGTGTCCCAGGCGGACGCGGCGGCCACCCGCCGGCACCTGCAGGGCACGCGCGATGCGCTCCATGACGTGGTACTCGGCGCCAACAACACGCTCGCTGCCGTCGTCAATAAGACTGAGGTGAGAACACAACGCGACATAAAACTTTACGGTTTTGTGTTTCTAAATATATAAAACATTGTTTTAAATTTACGCGGTTATTATCATAATTAAAACACATAATAACGGGTTCTTACCGCGTTTAAAATAGGGATATGAGACTCCCGATATTTCGACACTGTTGCAAGTGCCATGATAAATAAAATATCGGGATATATATAAAATATCAGGAGTCTCATATCCCTATTTTAAACGCGGTAAGAACCCGTTATTATGTGTTTTAATTATATAATGTCCTACACCGTAACACTGACCCTACAAGAGTATTGAGACTATTTTCAACAGCTCGGACCTGTAGTAATGAAATGAAATATAAAGCATTAAAAAAAACAACAAACATAAAAATGAAATGTATAATATATGATACTAAACAGCGTATGTAATTAAATTTCACTTCCGATTTTACAGTTTTTTTTAATAACTAAAAAGGGGAAATATCAGTACTTACAGAAGTTTTATACCGATATGCGGTCTCTGGCTGCGCTGTCTTCTAACAAACCCATACTCAAACACAAAATTATATTTATTCAGTTACAATTTTAATGGTAAATTTTTACATAAATGTATTTTTATTGTACGTCTCATCCGCTTAAACCTACTGCTGCTTCTCACAAACTGTACAGCCCAAAAAATGTAGCTGTAAGAAAAACCTCGGCACTGGCCCCTAGACGGTCTTAAAAAAAACAAATTTAAAACCTCCTTACCTCCCCAGGAAACAACCTCATCCTCCTTGGAGGCAGTGAACACAGTATCGGAGCGTTGTTCCCGCCTCGCCTCCTCCGCGCTCCAACAACAGACCTTACAAACGGCTACACTAGCGCGCGCCACCGACGCGGTCCAGGCCGGCGGAGACAACCTACGAAGGGAGATCAACCAGCAGGCGGACATGGAAGGACGGTACCTCATGCAGGAGTTCCGGGTTTATTCACCTACTGGTGAGTTTACAAACTGCCTGTAATAAACCGTAAATCAAACCATCGGATGCCATCCATTTTGGCTAGTCGTCTATACATATACCATACCCCATATTGGTTCACGACACTACATTGAAGCGTTTTAGTAGCCAACCCAATCGACTAGATGCCTGGGTCAAAGACAAATTAATCTAAAAATAGAAGCCAGACTAAAAACCAACCTCATTTTCTTTCTTTTTGATTGATTTACGAAATTGAATTATGAATTACTGCCATTCATCCCTCCTCATCACATGACCATACCACGTTAACCTGTTGTTCCTCGATTTCTCAGTCTCCTACTTTTAGGCTTCCTCTTATACAGGGTGTTAGTGACATCGTAACGAAAACTTTGAAGGATGATTCAGACTGATTCTGAGTTGATATCAAGTTAAATTTTCCATCGCTAAAGTATGGAACTGAAAATAATTTAAAAAAAAAACACAAGTTTTCATGATGTCAGTAACATCCTGTATATTCTAGGTTTATATACGTAGACCTCTTTATACCGGCTATACGTATAAAATCTGTCAGCACGCATGTACGCGATCTGCTCGTCGTTCTTAAATTAGCATAGATTTACGATGTCTCTAACACCCTGAATATTCTTAGACCATCCCTTTACATTACACAATTAATAAACAATCACACCCGCCTTCAGGCAACACGCCCGCTCGCCGCGAGTACCGCTACCCGCGCCGCCTGGCGGCCACGTCGCCGCACGAGCGCATCCTGCAGCGGTTCCGGCTGCAGCCGAGGAACTCGCTCAACATCGACAGCCCCGAGAGCGTGAGTGTTACATTTCAATGTTGTGTTACGCCACACCCCTGACATTTCATACATAAAACCTCCTTTCAACATAAACATTCTCTCTGTCTCTCTCTCTTTCTCTCTCTCTGTCTTTCGCTCTCTCTCTCCTTTTACACAGACATTACACGTTGACGTTATGGTACACGCCCAACTGTATGAGTGACATCTCAGGGCTGCCAACTACAATACCTAATTTAACCAGCAATAGGTACTACTTACGCAAGCTTTAATAATCACCAATCAATATCACAAACTGAACTGGTTTTGTAGGTTCACAATACAAATAAATAGGCACTACAGTACACTTAAGTATTTCACTGAACTAATTAATAGGGTAGTTTCCATCTAGTCAAATCAGTTTCTTTTTACTAAACGTCAAAACACGAAATTGCTAAGGAAATTTTATGAAGAAGCACACTGTGACGTCATAGAAAAACGTGATAAAATGTCGGACTTATTATTGTTTTTCTTGATTAAAATTTATAAATAAGTTAAATAGAAAAAAATAAAATGTTTGTCGTTAGTTTTAGATCGGTCTTTATTTAGTAATCAGAATTTCATAATTTATCTTGCACTTAGTTTAGTCACGTCCCAATCGCATTAACAAAATTTTTACATTAATCACTTACAATTTTATTGCAAATGATTAGCATATTTTGATAAACAATTACTATTTATTTATTTATTTTATTTATTTATAAAGGTACATTGTATACAACATTACAGTGTAGCTCAATGTGCTGTATGGCGAGAAAACAAAAGAATATGCAATGAATGAAATAACATGAAAAACACCAAAAAAATGACAAATTCAAAAAGAAATGAAAGTCCTTACCTTCTACGAAGTAGTAAATAAAAGTTTGCCTTACAGGACTGCATAGTGGTGGAGTCGGATGAGGGTCGCAACGGCAGCGACTCGGACGAGGTGTCGGAGTCCTCCGTGTCCAACCTGTCGGAGGACTCGGGCGTGGCGCAGCAGTGACGTCACTCGCCTACTACGTGTGACTAGTGTGATAGTGATAGATAAAGGATCAGCCTTTATTCACGATACTTTTTAAAACGAGCGAATATATAACTTAGCACAATGAGGATAAAAACTAGAAACTCAAATGGGTGGCAGCACTGTGTTGTTTTCCTAAATTTTGACAGTGCACTATATTGGCCCCGATTCCTGCAGACACCGCCTAATTTTATTTTAAGTTATATCCGTCATTTTCATATCCGTCGAAAAGGAAAGGGACGGATGATTCACAGCTCTTAATTTTAGGAAGAATGAGTAAATGAATGAATAACCCGGGCGAATCAAAAGGTACGTCGCTGGTATGCAATCCGTTTGACGTGCTGTCTACTTAACTGTGTCGGGTTATTGACGGATGTAAAATTTTTAGACGGTTGGTTTAGATTTGTGCTTAAAATTGACGTGTGTTCCATAAATTTTATGCTTGTCGATTACCCGTCCCTTTCCTTTTCGTCGGATAAGAAAATGACAGATATAACTTAAAATAAAATTAGATGGTATTTACAGGAATTAGCACCACTGTCCAGCTAAAATTCCTGATAAATTGCTATAAAATGTGCAGCAACGTAAGGTGTCTTCCGTGTGAAGGACAAGTTACGAAAACTAAAAGCCATCAGTTGGAAAAAGGCAGTTTTGATTGAAAATAAGTTTTTCTAAGTTTTCTTCTTTCGTATCTTTACTGGAATAAATGTAACATAATGATTTTGCACTTAAACCCTGCGCAAAGGGTTATAGTGTAAAAATATAACCAAAACAATATGTTTGTATACTCAAATAGTATGGGGAACTGTCAAAATTTAAGAACACTCAACAGTAGAGACACGTGATGGGAGAATAGGCAACGCTCCTAATACAATGATGTCGCTGATGAAGTCAGCTTGTTTAAAAAAGCGTCGTGTGTGAGGTAGTCCTTTTAGGCATGCTATTGCGTACACGGGCGTTTTAGTCGACTTCGCTTGTATAATTCGCGGCGTATAAGTTGGACGGAAGGCAAGAGGGAAACCACTGCCCTAAAAAGTAGCATGGAGAATGCTACGCCGACAAGAGCGTGGCTCTTAAACTGGTGGTGATAATGATAAGTTGAACCAAAATGGTGGTCGACACAGGTAGCGTGTCTGGTTGTCATGGTTACGCACTGCCCCTCGCGTCCCTCATAACGAACTTCGATTGAGAACCAATAGTTTGTTACTGCGCATTCAATATTCAACTTATACGCCGCGTGTTATCCGTGCGCACTAGCTATAAGGGACGACAATATTGACACGAGCAAGAAATAGGCTGTTCATCCATTATAACACAGTGCGAAACTGCGGCTTTATGCTAACCGCACTGTTGCTGAACTATCGATTGTTGTTGATATTGATACTGTTGTTGCTTTTTAAACTGTCGATAGACTATCGATACTAATAAATAACTAAATTCTTACGCAATTCTTCGTCTTTTTATCTTCATGTTTCTTGCTTGAGGTTGTCGTCCCTTTAATTTTGGTACAAAAATGGTTTAACAGTCTTCATAGACCTCTATATTCCGGCTATACGCTATAAAGTCTGTCAGTACGCATGTACGCGGTCTGCTCGTCGTTCTTATATTAGCATAGCTTTTAATGTGATAGCGAAACTTGTAAAGTGAAGTTTTGCCATTTCGGTATGATTAATTGCTTTCGGTAAAGCATATTAAGTTGTGACGCGCTACGGAGGAAGCTTACGTTTGCCCGCCGCAAATTGACACTATACCCTATAAAAAGTAAGATATATCTTGTCTGTTTCTTACTAGGCTATATAGCTTTAGTGCGAAAGAGACGTGAAATAATCTTTCGTACTAGGCGATGTACAGCTCTGTCAGTATCATTTTAATAATGTTTCATTAAAAATATCTGTATTAAAATGACAGACATCAGGTTAAAAAGGGCACAATATTGCAATTTGTCATTTGCGCATATAAAAGTAAATGTCAAAGGGCAATATTGATTTTTTTATAACCCCCCAGTTCTCTGATACGTCTATTTCGCACTCGACTGTTTGCTATCTTTCTGTGTTCATTCTAATTAAGCTATTTTTAATGTGCCGTAGATAAAGTCAGAGTATACCGATGACGTCTATCGTATAGTATATCGAGTTCGCCCGACATTATGTTGTTTTTTTACATTTTGACCCATATAAGAATTATTAAAAACGAAAATGACGTGAAAATATACTATGTTACCCGTAGAACGTTACAATTTAACGTTATAAAATATTGTATAATAATTTAAGATACACTACCTTCCAAAACTAAGTACCTATTACACTTTTAAAATTATAATTACTTTTCAAGTATACAAGTTAAACTTTTGAAATAAAAAGGACTCGAAATGTATAGTTATACTAATGTATAGTTTAATAGTTTTTGTCTCTAACGTCTATAGTTTGGGAAAATAAAGATTTTTTAAAAGTGTAGTACTTAGATGAAAGACTTGACTTTTGATAGATAAGAATGGAGAATGCTACACCGAAAAGAGCGTGGCTCTTAAATTAGTGATGAGTACCTAGTTGTGCAGATCATTATAGAAGGCGTTACGGCTCACCATCTGCGTTGGTCTAATAGAAGCATGGGTACTCACTTTGTCATGCGATGGATGTACGGTCACGAGCAATAATATACACTTTGGTAACATGTCACATTAACTTTTTTGACGAATTGAACTGTAAGTCTCGCTAAATGTCAAATATGTTAGTGCGACAGAGTCCTAAAGTGGGTACATTATATTGCTCGTGACTGTACCTATGACTAGCCTAATTTTGGGATAGTCGTGAGCTTATTACGTTGTTTGATTATAATTATGATGGGACCAACGGTCATGTATTTAATATGTATAACTTGATGCTTTTGTAAGTAAACTTTCCTTAAACTACTTCAGATTTGGGGTCAAACCACATTTGTCAACATCTCATCGCACTTTCCTATGTTTCTATCCTTTTCTGTTACTCAGACCCGTCATTAGAGCGAGGGAGATGCCGCACGTATATGCACGCGTGCCCCCGATTCCTGCAGACACCTCCTAATTTTACTTTAAGTTATACCTGTCATTTTCTTACCCGTCGAAAAGGAAAGGGATGGATGATTGACAGTTCTTAATTTTAGGAAGAATGAGTAAATTAATGAATAACCCGAGCGAATCAAAAAGGTATGTCGCTGGTATGCAAACCGTTTGACGGCCAATGTAAAATTTTTACACGGTTGTTTTAGATTTGTGCTTAAATTTGACGTGTTTTCCATAAATTTTATGCTTGTCGATTACCCGTCCTTTTCCTTTTCGGCGGATAAGAAAATGACAGATATAACTAAAAATAAAATTAGATGGTGTTTACAGGAATTAGCACTATCGCCTCTTCGGTTCTGCTGCGTTCTGTCGCCTTCTCTCGCTCTACCAAATGACGATTCTGTGTAACAGAAAAGGATAGAAGTTTATAAAAGTCCGATGAAGTGTTGAGAAATGTGATTTAACCCTTATTGTTTATAATATAAACTCGTGACTAGTTTATCGTTCTTCATGTAGTAAACGATGCTATGGGGTCGTATTTAAATTTTAACTTTAAAAAGTTATGGATATATGTTTGAAAAAAAAGAACATTTGCAGGTAGCAGGTAAAAATACTGTCTGACGATAATATCGTCACTGGAAAGGCAAAATTACGTAAGCGCCAAAATATCATAAAATAGTAGTCCATGTTATGTACTATGTCCATGATAATTATGTATTATAAGATGTAGAAAATGAAAAAATAAAATTAAAATTTTGCCTTTCCAGTGACGATATCATAATATCAATTATGTGCGACCCTAAGATGTTACAAGTCCTAAATTCGTATGCTATAGGTGTATTACGGAATTGATTACGATTATAATTATTGCTCTTAGTGATTTATTTTGCTATAATAAATATTTTAGAATTTAAATCCGTGTGTATATTTTTCGTTTCAGTCTTCTATCGTGTGGGTTGTGAGGTCAATGATCGATCTCATCAACCTTCAGGGTTGTGTGCGTCAAGCTAGCGGCCTCAAAAAAAAAATGGGCACGTAAAAATAATTTGACCATACCAAAAAATAGTACTCTTATTGAAAAAAATAGTACCTGTTGTAAAAAAATTAGTACCATCACGGTTCTGGATTTATAGCCATGTTTTATTGCACTTGCTAGCTTGACGGTGAGCGAAATTTGGCGAGAGTTAACGACAAGGTCTTTCGCTTTGATTTAAACGCCAAAAAATAGTATCGAAATAGTACTCACCCCCTGCAAAATACCGAAAGTAGTACTTCAACGGTTCCAAAGTTATAAAGGTAGTTCTTTGATCCCGCTAGCTTGACGTTTTGAAAATACCTATTATCTGGGGAATGCTTGCATACTTCAGTTTGTAACTAATGTCAATAAACTCGTATGAAATAGTACTCCCTACCATCATAATTTGGACCTGATTCTCTTTGTAGAAATATGTCAAAAAGTCATTATAACCTATGTCATACATTTATCAAGACAAGTACAGTCGCGAACAAAATTATTACACATGGTCAAGAATGTTGTCAGATTTCAGTATTTTTCCCCATTTTTGGGTAAAAATTGGTGAAGTGCCAGGGTTGTTAGATGAAAGTAATATCATTGTTGAAACTCTTTGAGTTATTCTACAAATACTGCAAATTGTTTATTAACAAACACTTCGATCCGTAACAAATTCAACATGAAGGTATAAATTATAAAATAAAACAGCAGATTAAAAATGTATTATGATGTATTAAAATCACAGATTGTTTTCGATAAGAACTAGACCCATGCAGCCATTTTCTATTAAAATTAGTGCATATGGGTGTATGCAATAGGATTTTTTTGTAATAGCAGCACTGAAGTGCAAAGAAATGGTAGGGTAGACCTCCAAAATGGCAATACTTACGAATAAATTGTGAGGTTATGTAATTGTCTACGTGACTGTATCAACAACAAATGTATGGCATAGGTTATGATGATTTTTTAACATTTCTACAAAGAGAATCGGATCAAAATTATGATGGTAGGGAGTACTATTTCATACGAGTTTATTGACATTAGTTACATACTGAAGTATGCAAGTGTTCCCCAGATAATAGGTATTTTCAAAACGTCAAGCTAGCGGGATCAAAGAACTGCCTTTATAACTTTGGAACCGTTGAAGTACTACTTTCGGTATTTTGCAGGGGGTGAGTACTATTTCGATACTATTTTTTGGCGTTTAAATCAAAGCGAAAGACCTTGTCGTTAACTCTCGCCAAATTTCGCTCACCGTCAAGCTAGCAAGTGCAATAAAACATGGCTATAAATCCAGAACCGTGATGGTACTAATTTTTTTACAACAGGTACTATTTTTTTCAATAAGAGTACTATTTTTTGGTATGGTCAAATTATTTTTTCGTGCCCATTTTTTTTTTGAGGCCGCTAGCTTGACGCACACTCAGGGTTAGGGATTAATTAGTTGTACAAATATACTTTATTGTACCAAAATAAGAAAATTGTTACAAGAGAGATTTAACTAAGTACGTGGCAAATGGCGGTCTTTTCGCTTAAAGCGATTTCTTCCAGACAACCGTAAGGCGAGGAAATATGTAAAAATTCAAAGATAATAATATAATGTAATTAGTGTATATTCTTTTTTACTTGTGAATGTATAAATATGTATGCTTGTACAAGCTATTTGTCCTCTCCTCGATAATCTTTCACTCTCACAGGCCTACTGGAAGAAATTTCTATTAAAAATAAGTTATACCTTTTTTTCTGTTATCGTGTGTACAAAAAATATAATTTTTCTATCGTGTGGGTTGGTAGGTGCAGCCCTATCAACCCTCGTGTCAGGGTCACTATTGAGCCGCCAAAGGCCCCTTACCTGGCTCATGTAATACATCAGTAAGTAGTAACCGGGACCAACGGCTAAACTTGCCTTCCGAAGCACGGATCATCTTTTTTTCGGACTATCAGGTGATCAGCTAAACTAGGGATGACTTAGTGATTTTCGTGATGTGTCCCCACCGGGATTTGAACCCGGGACCTCCGGATCGTGAGCCCGACGCTCGAACGACTGAACCACGCCGTTATAAATAATAAATTATTAAATAAATAAAAGATAAGATGATGATGAATAAAAGGCAAATCAATATTTACACTATTTACTTAATATTTAAAATATAACACATCGATCAACTGGCGTAGTCGGAAAGTCGTCTGAGCAGGCTGCAGCACGGCGTCTCCACTAACAGGGAGAGCAGCAGCGCACCACACATAGTCACCAGTGTTGTACCCGCGAAGTACCACCACTGTGGGGCAAATAACAAATGTGAATAAGCTATCTTTCACCCTAATCCCTAGTCAAATGAGACACTTTTTACGAAACGTCAAAACGATAATTGTATTGAATTTGTGTGGAAATACTGTCCTAGTGTCGTCATCAATAACTGCGCAAACAAGACTAGGTCAATGGAGCAAACCTTTTAGAACTACTAGGCCGGACAAATGGGGAGCGCTGAAGTCTCTCGCCCGGTACAAAATTTACGACAACAGGCCTGAGGATGCCCAGTTGTAGAGCAAACCAAATGCCTTACAATTTACACAATTCTTTATTGCACAAAATAAACATTACACAGGAGTACAATAAAACAAACGTACAACAGGCGGCCTTATTGCTAAGGTAGCAATTTCTTCCAGGCAGCCTTTGGGTGATATGATTTGCGTCAGCACCTGTCATCACCTCGCACTTTGCTATGCATCTATCCTTTTCACGCACGCTATCTCCTCGACGATTCTGCCGCGCGTAGTCGCTCTCTCGCTTTAACAAATGACCGTTCTGAGTAACAGAAAAGGATAGACGCATAGGAAAGTGCATCCAGGTTGTTTGTAAATGTTTCCTTTTGGTGGTTGCCTGGAAGAAATTGCAATAAGGCCGCCCAAATTGTACTGTATTCATGTGTTATGTCTGATTGTTGTAATTTAGTTCTGTGCAATAAAGTATATTTGATTATTTTTTTGTAAGTGCTGTGAGGTGATGACTACCCTAAATCTCGTCTATAAAGAGTACTCACAATACAAACAGTATGCGAGCAGAGCGCGACCTGAGCACACAGCATGAGGAGTCGCGCCACCGGCCCGTGCAGCAGCAGCATGCTGTAGCTGAGCCGCGACAGCGCCGCCACGCACGGGCTCGACAGAATGCCGCGCGTCAGCTCTGCGGAAACAACGTAATTTATATCTTGGCGTCATCGGATGACTTTCGACAAAAAATATATTTGTTTATTTAAAAGGTTATAGGCTGGAATTTTACTTATTTAGTGTACGGTCCAATTACACCGCACATGTTTAAGGTGTCAGAAATATCAATTAGTTCACGTGTTACCATCGAATCGTGCACTCATGTATCAAGTTTAAAATGGAATAAATAAGGTCTTCAAATCAATATCGATTTATCATTTATCAAGAACTATCAAATTAGTAGTATGTGCGGTCATAGCAAGAAATCGTACATTTAGTGTAACCAAAGTATGACTCTACACTGGTGTTAATCCTGTAAACACCTGTCACCTGTTATAGCTGTCATTATCTTATCCCACAAAAAGGAAAGGGATGGGTAATCGACAAGACGATGAGTAGTTTTCTCCGCCGTCCTAATAGCAGACTTTTGTTGTACTTAAGAGAGGTATTACATCTCTCCACCAATATTCGTCAATCACGACTTTTTATTCAAACAAAAATCGACCTATTATCGATTCTTGTTTGCTATTGGACGGCGGAGAAAACTAGTCATCGTCTTGTCGATTACCCGTACCTTTCCTTTTCGTGGAATAAGAAGTGACAGGTGTCTACAGGATTACAATACAATACAAAAACGCTTTATTGCACATATAATAAAAACAATTACAAATGTGACAAGAGAAGTACAATCGGCGGGCTTATTGCTAAATAGCAATGTCTTCCAGGCAACCTTAGGGTGAATGAACTTGCTACATATTGGAGTCGGGGATTAACACCAGTGTAAAGTCACACGTTGGTCAGACTTAATAAGTAAAATATATTTTTTGTCGAACGTCATTCGCATCTACTGCATCTCCTCAACCTGTATAGCTGAGGAAAAGCAACTGCAAATTTAACCTCGCCACAGAGCCGTGACTTTCGTGAAAAATATATAAAAATATTGTAATACAAGTTCGGTGATTTTGTCCAACCTGCGGCTGTGGTAGCGGAGACTATGGCGGGCCAGAGCAGAGCCAGCGGCCACAACACGTGCAGCCACGACGACACCCACTCGCGGAACACCCACGCCGTGCACAGCGACGACACGAGAGCCAGCAGCGTCACCAGCCACAGGACAGATACTCGAAGCTGGGTTATAAGGTTAATAGGAACATGATTGAATTCCGTTCCGGTTGTGATACAACTGGCCGTCATGGTCAGAAAAAAGCTAAAGAAGGAGGATTCAAGATCGACGTGAAGTGCGGGAAATTCTTATAACTACATCAATGCATATATATCTAGTACCGCACTCACAGATAGAACGATTTACTTATCCATGTCGTGGTCAGATCTTAGAATTGATCATTTCATGATGTGATCATATTTCATAGGCCATTAAAATCGTGTTCTTCTTAAGTGCCGCCTTACTCCGTATGTGCGAGATAGACGGACAATCAGCGAGCGCTCCTTAACGGATTACAGCAGAAAAATAAGCAGAATTAGACCATGGGGGGGGGGGGGCGGTAAATGAAGCACACTCCATGTTAGTATCAGCTACCTCCTTCTCACCTTAGAGAGGTGCATCCTGCCCTCCAGCCGTATCACCAGCCACCCGACGAACATGCCCACGAAGTATGGCGCCACGCGCGCCAGCGGACGCTCGATCCACACCGCGTACAATGCGTACACGCTCGAGAACCTGCGGGAAATCTTGGTACTTTATCTGGTGGATTGTCTTTAGGAGTATGTGCGAGTACTGCCTGAAACACACGAACAATTAGGCTTGTTTCCAACTAGTCAAATCAGTTTTACTAAACGTCAAAACACGAAATTACTACGGAATTTGTATGAAAAAGCACACTATGACAATTCATAAATAACTTACTTAAAAATAGAAAAAAGAAAATGTTTTTCGTTTGTTTTACATCTGTCTTTATTTAGTAATCAGAATTTACTAGTAGAAACAGGAAAGGGTTGGTACCCACTGGTGGTCAAACTCAGTGTAGGCGGCGCTGACGTCAGCCGCGGTGGACACGATGATAGCTGCGACTGCGATGGCGAGAACCAGCCTACGGCCCGTGGACGACAGTGCGCAGGCTAAAGCTCCGAAGACGTGGAGTTGAGTCTCCACTGACATGTACCAGGACATCTGCATGCACTGGAGTGGAAAATTTTAGCAAATTGGGTATAAACCAAACTTCACACCTGTAGTACCGACTAGACCGTCGCCTTTAGTGAAAACCATGTAATCGCCTTTTACAAAAATCACATTCGAATGTGATTTTTTTGTAACAAAACCTCGCGATAGACAAGCTAGTTTTAATCTAGGTAAAAATAAATACTTAAGTAGGTCAAAATATTTACACAGTATGAAATTATTTGAAAGAAATCGAGATTTACTTGAAGAAAATCACATAGTACATACATACAATGCTTGGTATTAGGTATAAATAGACCAACCTGATCCTCGTGAAGGAACAGCGTGGAGATATATAGCACGTTCCTCCACCAGTAGTTGTCACACGTCGCATGCTCGGCCTCCGGTAGCGACAGCGGGGAGGTGCGCCGTGTGACGCGTGCCGCCACCCCCGACAGGAATATCACGTACACATATGACGGGAGCAACCTGGTTGGAAAGGAAGAAACAGAATAACATTTTTCATTTATTTATTAAAAACAAATAAACAATCACAAATTCATAAATTACGACATTGAAACCCTCAGGCTACGTTCACACGGCGACTATTCGATTCGATATTTTCTCGCTTACGGGAGTACCGTATACGGGACGGCTGTTCACACGGTGCGAGGCCCACGGTTTTTTCTCGTATACGGTCATCCCGTACACGTGACAATGATTAATAATGATTTATCCCATATTATGGGTCGATCCTCTATATGCGTGATAAATGACTCGATCGTAATCGGCAATCCGTCCTCCATCATAACAAACGACCTTAGCAAACGACGTTCCGAACACGACTGGCGGCTGCCTGCCCCCGCGTGCGTCTCGTGTACGAGAAACCAGTTTGTCCGTGTGAACTTCTCAACGTAAACGCAAGCGCCAATGAGTATCGCATTCGTTAAAATCGTTTCGATAATCTCGCATTCCCGGTGGTAAGACCCTACGGTATACGGTAAAAAATATGTCTCGAATACGCGATTTTCTCGTATAGACGCCGTGTGAACGATTTTAAAAATTGCTATACAAATTTGGCTGTCACTACGATATTCGATAAAATCTCGTATACGATATACGTGAAAAATGACTCCGTGTGAACGTAGCCTTAAACAACACGGACCTCTTTGGAAACCCTAGAAGAATTTAAACATTGTCAACTTCACGTCTGGCAATAATGGCTGATTTTAGAATGAGTTAATTAAGGTGATTTTAGAAGTTTGAATTGTACCTTGGTGTAATTAAAAGGGTCATCCTTAATATACCCAAAAACAAAGATAGAAGATGCATATGTCTGTTATAAATCCATGAAATTAGAAGTTTAGACGAAGAAAAAACTTAATAATGCCATCTATCGTGTTTTTGGGGAACGCCAATTGGAAAGGCCCTCATAGTGATAGCGGGAATATGATGCAGGTCTAATAACAACTCAATATACGAATGTGAGGGTACATCAATAGGTACTCAGGACTTGATTCCTGTTACATCAATTCAACCCGATACGTGTCAAAAAAGAAAATATATCAATACTTAAGAGAATTTTCGTGTATAAAATTAGAGAAATGAAAAGAAAGAATAGAATAAATAAAACTAAGCAATTTGGTTTGTTAATTTATAATAGAAAGACAAGTCATCAGTCTGCAAAGGGCTTTAATATTATCGCAACTTGTGTGAACGTAAATACGTAAACATCATGGAAAATAAATATAGTAACAAAACTAAACATTCAACAAGTGAACACGTAGAATAATAACGATGATTAGCTTACTAGAAGCTTCAGCGATTCTGTTTAGAAAACAAATGACCACATAATACAACAGCTAATTACCTGATGGCTCTGTTGGTAACGAAGCAGATAAACTGCAGTACCTGCCCGCAGCTGCCTCCGAAGCTGACTAACTCCTCCACCGTGTACTGACTTTTCAGGAAGAAGAAGTGATGAGAGCTGAAAAGACCACTGAAACAAAAAGCGACACAAATTGACACAATTGGTGACAACAAAGACGTAGAAGAATTCATGAATTTGGAAGTCAAATAAACTATGAACTAAAATAATGTTACATTAATACTTTGATTGATACTAATAATAAACACGACCAGAACACATAAGACCGATTTATTTTTAATACAATTATAACCTAGGGTGGTAAATTATATTTTTTACCCGATGTCCTAAAATTGTAAAAGATAAATAAAATAAAATTACCTGACGAAAAATAATGTGTCGAAAGCTAAGGTACCTGTTGCAATGATATAATACAAATTGTTGTGGTCGTTGATATCTCCGCCATTTTCTGAAATGGAAAGCATTTGCGTCTAAATACTGACGATATTTTGTGGAATGATTCGAAGACCTAGTTTCGACAACGATTAAGTAAACTTACCAGAAACGTAATTAGCAATCATAGCAACGTGCATAAATATAATCCAAAATGTTGCTACTATCTTCAAAACGTGTATAATGGACAAATCTTTGTTTGCCATGTTCACATTGAAGATTCTTCTCCAACTGTAGCTCAAAGAGAAACATAACAATAAACTTTTGAAGAACTTGTCTTTCCTCTTCGGTTCTGTGGTGAGGCTCGCGAACGATTTGACGCGAGGGCATGCGGGCAGATTGTCCGACAGCCTCGGGTTGTTAGAGTTGCATTGCTTCTTGTATTTGCCACATCGCTTGCAACTGCCTGTAACTCTCTCCATGGACACTACGTCAAGCGTAATCGACGGAGGCATAACGTTCGGTTTGGTCACCTTCTTCACAGTCACTAAATTTATATTACTCGAATTATTTATATTATTTATTGTCAACGTTTCCATATCAACCACATTTGTGTCTTTTTTTGCTATAATATCGCAATTATGTTTCTTTTTTTCATCGTTTAGGTTACCATGCTCAGAATCCAAGTTTCTATTATTGAATTTTTCTAAATCGAAACTCATTGATTTATGATTACGAGCACTACATTTCACTAGTTTCAAATCCACTGCAGTGGCTGTGACAGCTATAGCAAACAGTAATGCGGTGACGCATATTAACAAAATAGCTCCTATATCTTTATTAATACTGTAGTATTCTTCGATTTGTCTCAAGGAAGTTATCCTAACTATACGAGGCATAGTTTTGTTGGATTTCAAGTTATCATTTATCATTATGGAGAAGTTGATGACGGAGGCGATGTCCTCTGGTGAGCAGCTTTGAGGTAGACATACACCTAATGTTATGGAGTACGCCTGAAAATAAAACAATAGTCTTAAACAAAGCGTTCGATTTCCTATCACAGCATAAATCGCATCAATAATGTGACAATGTTCAATAATGTGTAACTGTTCTATGAAATAGAAGCTAATACAAATGTACTATCTTAATGTAAAATGTTTGCCTAACTAACTAGAAATTGTATGAAATGTTTCACAGGGTAACGTATTGGGGCCGGCGTTATTTAAACGGTATACATATAGTTAGTATGCAGTAGTAACATGAGTCACATCAGGGATCTTTGGTGGCTCAATATCCTGACACCACGGTTGATAAGGTCGGTCATTGCCCTAAATTACGAACTTCAGCCATGGTGATCCTGGTGAGATTGAGGGAGAGCTGCACGGCGGTATACGCCAGCCGGTATGGAGGCGAGTTGTCTGCCAACACCAAACGGCGCCATAGCTCGTCTTTTTGCACCAGAGAACGCCATGTTTCTGGAACAAATATTGTAAATATATATTACAAAAATGGCCGAGATACGTCTAGAAATCAGAATCACTTATTGAAGGTCAATCTAACATTTTTGAATCTACGTCATTTCGCAAGGTGCTATGGCTGAGGAGAAGAAGTGACAAGAAACTGCAACAGCAACACATCTTTTAAATCAATGTAAGTATATTTTTTTAATATATGTAGTATAATTCCCTCACACATACCAAACATACATACAAAAACTCACGCTTCTCCCATCATCATCATTTCCCACTGGGGTAAACGTACACTATGAAATTCCATTTGCTTCGATCCTGTCAAATTGTCTTGCTTCCTCCACATTCATCAATCGTTTCATACACGCACGCCAGTTCAAAGTAGGCCGTACTGCTGGGCAGACCATGAAAGTGACTAGAGGGATGGAGGCTACTCCACCATGCTGCTCCGTTGAGGGTAGGTGGTGTTTGGTAGGTTTCTCATATAGAAATGAAATAGAGAACTTACCGCCATCAAAATACTTTTCTTTTTTCAACACTGCGTTGAGATAGTCGCTGTTATGGAACTCATTGTAACTTTCATTACCTTCTCCTGACGTAAACCTATTGTCCTGCAATGGAAAAAAACATTATTAACAAAACAGCATAAGCAAACATCCCGCAGATGTGTATAAACATTAGTGATGTTCCGAATATCCGTATCCGTATCCGCGGATATCCGAGATAAAAGAAAAATCCGTATCCGTATCCGTTACTTTTCACGCGGATCTTTTACGGATCCTTTTCAGGTGATTAAGTAGAATTATTAAATAAAAAACTATAAAATTCCATTCAGAGAATATTTGGCATCTTTATATTGCAAACATTTAGATAGATAGATTTTTATAATGAAAGCAAGATAAAATATCACTTTTATAACAATGAAATAACTAAAACTTTAATATTTTTTTATAATGTTAACGAGGTCAATAAGCAATTATAACATTTTTTTATGACAATGAAATAACTAAAACTAAAATATCGATTAGGAAAATAAAGATCCGTATCCGCGGATCTTTACACTAAATATCCGTATTCAGATCCGTATCCGCGGATATACATTTTTAACGGTCCGGCACATCACTAATAAACATACACCCGCTTCTCGGTAATATTTAATTTAGGTTCCATGTAATGGAGCGAACCTATTGCCCGGGCACAAATCCAAACACGAATTCAAACTCATACACTAGAATTCAGTGGTTTAGAGCTCTAGCTGGGATTGTAGTCACGCGTTCTCCGAACAGAGCTATCACGGACTAAAAAAAACAATAATGATGAAACCACTCACCAGATGAAGGCATTCATCCCTGGAACCGAGCCACAACGTGTTTCCTCTGAACAGCCCTGACTGGTACCGACCCGAGGCATCCACGGCTGAAACATTCACAAACTACTTACACATAACACTTTATTGTACACACATTAGTCAAATTAACATACTTACATACATAAACTCTCGCCTATTTCCTGCCGGGGTAAGCAGAGACTGTGGAATTTCAGGATCGAAGCTGTTGCTTCCGCCACATTCATCAATAAAAAAAATCAAAACAAGAACAAAAGATGCATAAAGTTATCTCTAAAAGAGGTCTCTTTTAGAGGTCTCTTTTAAAGAGGTATCCTCAGCCTGTATCCCCCCACTGCAGGGTATAGGCCTCCGCTCTCATATCCATCTCAGGACTTCCTATCAACAGTGGCTGCAAATTGTCTTTCATTACTTGAGGCTCTGCCCACCTCGTTAGGAATTAGGGGCGTGAGTATATCTATGTGTGTAAGTGTTCGCTCTGGGGAGCTTGGTGGCGCAGCGGTAAACGTACTCGGTCTGCGATTGTTGAAGTTAAGCAACTTTCGCAAAGGCCGGTCATAGGATAGGTGACCACAAAAAAAAAGTTTTCATATCGAGCTCCTCCGTGCTTCGGAAGAAGGCACGTTAAGCCGTTGGTCCCGGCTGCATTAGCAGTCATTAATAACCATCAATCCGCACTGGGCCCGCGTGATAGTTTAAGGCCCGATCTCACTATCCATCGATAGGGAAGGCCCGTGCCCCAGCAGTGGGAACGTTAATGGGCTGATGATGATGAAATGTTCACTCCTAACACGCCCCTGCGGCCCTGGCGGATGGTCAGTGAAAACAGTTTGACTGATTACAGTACATTTGTCTACATAACACCTGTTATGATCTATCGTCGTGGCTAATCGATAATGGCAACTTACGATCTATTCATCATAACATAATTGATGTTGTTTTACGGAAGAGGATATTGAGTTTGCGCAGTGATCGATGCGATGCGTAAGATAGTTACTGTAATTAGATCATTAGCATACGCGCATTTTGTATATTTTAACGCGGTTTTTATTGGATAATGAATACGTTGAATGTGAAAAAGTATGTAATTACTTGATGAAATGCTATCATCATAATTACTCATAATCATAAGTAGGTACGTGCCTAACTCTTGATCGGAGACTTTCTCGGTGCTGGGTGGAAGCAAACGGGCGCAAATAGATCATATAATTATTATCTAGCATTCAACATGTCGCCCTAAGTATAATAACAATAAAAAACTCACAAAACAACTAAATCAATTCAAATAAACGATTTAGTAGTCAACTAATTAATTGAGCCGTGGTAGCCTAGTTGGTAGAACGCTTGCCTCTCACTTTGAGGTCGCGGGTTCGAATCCAGCACAAGCGTAAACAAATTTGTTTTCGAAATCATGTTTGTATCATAAATGATTACCACGTGCTCAGAGGTGAAGGAAAACATCGTGAGGAAACCATATTCCCGAGAAATGCATTTTGGAGGTATGTGACTTAACCTGTATTGGGCTGATTTTCCCTTCGCGGGTTGGAAGGCCAGACTTCAAGTTAGGTAAGCGGACCCTGTGAAAAACGGGATGACGCTAGGCAGATGATGAGTAGTTAACTAATTAAATACAAAACCATTTTTTGTAATCAAATATTACACCCCATTTCGAGCCAACTATCCGTAACGAATCGCATCAAAACATAATAAGTAGGTACGTGCATAGCATGTTATCATGATTTAATTCATTTATCTCAATCATGTTTAAGAGTAAAAGAATTCACTCGACGTGCGTCTGTCACGCATGCGTGTAACTACCTGCGGGGCACTGAACCCCCGGTGGTGGACGTGGAAAGTTGCGCAACTGACGAACGCACGTCAATACTCCACCAAGACGCGCCATCCTATTTTGATAGGATTACCATATTACTACGGAATAGAAAAAAGAGGATTACGGAATGACAGGTGAATGGCGGTCAATCGGTTGATGTTAAGTCGAAGGTGTAAAATTGAAAATAAACGCAGAATGACAGGCGAATGGCAGTCAATCGGTTGATTTTAAGTCAAAAGTGTAAAATTGAAAATAAAAAGTTAGCGAAGAAAATAAATGGGTCGTGTAGATACTAGGTTCCAGACTTGTTCCAGACAAATTGTTAAATTCTGTTTACTAAATAAAAACAGATCTAAAAGTAACGAATAACATTTTCTTTTTCATAATTTAACTTATTTATGAATTTTAATCAATGTAATAATAAGTCCGACATTTTATTACGTCACAGTGCTTTTTCATACAAATGCCATAGTAGTTTCGTCTTTTGACGTTTAGTAATAAGTAACTGATTTGACTAGTTGGAAACTAGCCCGTCACAAAAAATGTGGGACTTCCTTCACCTCTTTCTTCTATTCCGTGAGAATAACAATGAGTTGCAGATACTTAAGCTTTTTATTAACGAACCCTTAAACTGTTGCAAAAAAAAAAACATTAAGTATTGTCAATTTTAATGCTCCCCTTACCTAAGAAAATGACAACTTTTGTCGACTTTATCCAATTTTTGCGCATCAAAAATCTCTAGTACGGAGCCAGCGCCAGCGCTAGTCTTTTATAAATCGTAAAATCCGACTTCGAAACAACGAAACAAAACTACTTACCTATATATCTCCCTATTCTTCATCTAACTAGAGATCCTAAAACCTACCACACCGAAATATGTGCTTAAGTACCTTTTTTCAGGAACTTTTCTAAGCTGACTCACTGGGGTTAAGATACTTCTCTTCCAACCCGCAATGCAGCATGCAATGTATGGGGCAGAATGCCCAGCAGTGGGACGTATTTATGTCATAATATCATTTGCAGGATGGGTAAGTACTTCATAAGAGTAGTCGAATGAGCTCATAAGTAGACGTATTGTATTGTACAAAAGCTAAGATAATAAACAGTCAATATTTTCTAACATACAATATTTATGAAATCTACAGTTTACGTTGTGAAACGCAAATGTTTTTCTAATAGCAACAACAAACAAATATGATTACTTACTTATAAGTTTTTCTTATTTAACTCACCACTGAGAGGACCAGGAGATAGAAAAGGGGAGGAAATCAATTGAGAAATACAATATTCAATTTTCCTTTCATTGAAGCAGCATGGTGCGTACCGTCGTAACCATGGAACGAAAAAAGTAGGTTTCTTGATAACTACCCTCAAGTTGACGCGGGAAAGGCATGTGCTCGAGTGTTGCCTGGTGTTGCCTATCAATGATGATGATGATGATGATGTGATCCAGTCGATTCCTAAATCTTTTAAGGGGCAATGTATACGTTTTTACAATAAGATTCCCATTGCGATTCAGAATTTGGCTTTCATAAACAGAAACTTTACAAAAAGGTTATTATAAAGTTAGTGATTATTTAGAAGATATGAATGCATGGGATTAACTGTCTGAGAACTGATATTAGGCAGCTAAATTACTCAATTGTATAACAATATTTTATGTTTATATATTTTTTTAAAGAACGTCTAGGGCCGGCCCTGTGCCGAGGTTTTTCTTGCAGCTTCTTTTCCCCGGCTATACAGGTTGTGAGAAGCTGCAGTAGTTTTAGGCGGATGAGACGTTCGTTATGTAAAAATTGACGATTCAAAGTATGACTATGTTCTCTCTCTCTCTCTCTATTTAAGAGCTGCGCTGTCGGTGGAGTAATCGCCATTCCTCTCTTCTTCCCGCCAAAACCTTCACCTCCCGATACTACGACTATGACTATGTTACCTACTGAATAAAATTTTTGAATTTGTATTCGGCTACGGTGACAGCTTCAAATACTAGTTTTTTTAAACTATCAATAGGCCGCTATTGATAGTTTAAAAAAAACTATAGTATTGATAGGCTATCGATAGATAGTCACTATCGAATTACTTCTTTTGGTATCGCTTCTTTTACAAAAATCGATAAACTATCAAACTATAAATGAGGAACTTTTGAAGCTACGTTCCTCAAAAACAGTATAGATGGCGCTGTACAGATTTTCCTAAGTTTAACCTATTAATTTCATGGATAACAGACATATATGCATCTTTTATCTTTGTTTTTAAGTATGAATGACCCTTTTTATTACGCCCAGGCACCAGGCAAAATTACATCTTCCACCCATTATTATTCTGATCAAAATAAAGTGAAGCAGCAACCACATAATTATTAATGATTATATTATATAATCTGATACAAATTATCAATTAACAATTATTTTTATTTACAATACTTATGCCATTACATTATATTTTGGCATACCTAATTATACCGTGTGTAATTATAACGACCTCTGTGGTCCAGTGGTTGAGCGTTGGGCTCACGATCCGGAGGTCCCGGGTCCGAATCCCGGTGGGGACATAACACAAAAATTACTTTGTGGTCCCTAGTTTAGAAAGCAAGCTGATCCGTGCTTCGGAAGTCACGTTAAGCCGTTGGTCCCGGTTACTACTTACTGATGTAAGTAAGTAGTCGTTACATGAGCCATGTCAGGGGCCTTTGGCGGCTCAATAGTGACCCTGACACCAGGGTTGATGAGGTTGGTACTCCGCCTCACAACCCACACGATAGAAGGCATAATTATATACCCGATCAATGAGAAAATAGGTAATTATCACGTTAAATCTATCTATATACGTATTTTATGAGTAAAATAGCTTGGAAAGTCCTCATTATCGATACGATACGAAAGTGAAAAGTATATACCTTTCGTAGCAAAGTGCGGAAGGCGAAGGATGTCGATACAATCCAATACGCATTGACCGTGCGTGTAATGCCTTCCTTATGATTACGATGTGGTCAATGTAACTCCGTTTATAACGTAGATATAGTTCATCATCAGCGCAATAATTATGTTTATGTATTCATTTAAGTACTTACAAATAGTATTTTTGTTAGTTAGTACTGTCAGTACTACTAAAGGCGGAGGACAGGAGTGGTACGGCTTTGAAATAGACTACTCTGGGCGCCATTCCACAGCGTCAGACAGAGTACTGCGGGGCGGAAGGCAAGAGGGAAACCACTGCCCTATTTTTCCCTAAAAAGTAGCATGCAGAATGCTACACCGACAAGAGCGTGGCTCTTAAATTAGTTATGAGTTAGTATTTAAAAACGTTTTTGTACACACATATAGCATCACGCCTGTATTCCCGAAGGGGTAGGGCAGAGGTGTATGTACTAATATAGAGACACCCACTCCGCGCCACATAAATATGTTTATGTCCTACAATAGCAGTCGGTACAAAATTTAAGACAACAGGCTGTTGGATGCGAATCTCGGCTCAGAGGATAATATTTGAAAGATTTAATCGACCTTAATGAGGGAAATCGTCGACCACGCCGGCGTGGTCGGTATCGGGGTTCTGTTACGTTGAATAAATTATGCTGACTCTGGACCCCGGTGAAACGTCAATGATTTATTTATAAGAACATTCATTAAATTATATATGTTAGCCATATAAGTGCGGGGCAGTCACGCAACAGTTTCTCTCTGCGGTATAAGCCCATATTAGTCCACCACTGGACAGTCAGTCCCTGAGACACGCCACGTGACGTGATCCTCAGGTTTACATAATCAATCAACTCCTAAATTCGCATCCATTGACATGTTTCTTTTCTCTTTATTTTTTAGGCTTACATGGAACAGATTAAAGAGAAGGCGAACGTCGTGTCTTATAAGGAGATGAAGGAATTGGTCTTTGATAGACAAGAATGGAGAATGCTACACCGACAAGAGTCTGGCTCTTAAATTAGTGGTGATTTTTTTAAGGAACTTTTGTTTACAAACCTTAAAAGTACAAAATTTAAAACAAGGCGTGAGTTGGGTGCGAACCTCGGCTCAGGGCGTAGTGAGAGGATTTTAATGGAAAGAATTAATCGACCCCTGTGGGCCGATAGCGATTAGCGCAGAATGGGGAAAATCGTCGACCTCCCCGGCGGGGTCGGTATCGCGGGTAGTTTTTATCTGACGTGCCTTCTGCTACAAAAATACCACGAAAGAATTGAAACTTGTCTTGTTAGTTAAATGATTCAAAATCAATTTTTTTTGCGACATATACACTATTAAGTAGACTAGGAACAAAATAAGAAAAAAGAAGACCAAATACTTTTTATGTTGTCCTTATCTCTGTATTTTGTGTCCATTGTTCTCAATAAAGTATTTTATCTATGATCTATCTATCTACTTTTTACGATACACCTCGTCATACATAATTTGTAAAATTTCCTAAAAACATAGTGCGTTTTTTAGTTTCCCTCCGTTGATGCTATTTTACGATCAAAGTTTAGTCTTTTGACTAAACGGTTCTTCTCACAGACGTTAAATGTAAATTCACTCACCACTGTAAGTCCAAGCTCGCCCGGCGGAGAGGTCCCTGAAGAACACGCTGAGGTCCCTCCAGCACGTCGACTCCACAAACAAATGCACTCCGTTCGATATCTTGGGCCACACTATCGCCAAAAACGAGGGATCATACACGTTGAAAAGGTCCTCTACGACCGCGCCCCGGGGGCGGTAAATTCGAGTCCTCGGTTCTCTGGCGCGAGATTTGATATTTTGGCGCGAAGTTAATCGAACGCATTCAGCCAGTGTCAACAGCACAAACAATATAAAAACTTTTTTATTCATGATTGCATTATATTTGTTGTTTACAAACAAAGCGGCGTGCGTGCGCTCACGCAGCGGGCAGGCGAACGAATACCCGCGCCGCGGTACGCACCTCAGATTACATCTCGCTAGACGGACTGTTACTTTGTAAATGTAATGAGTTATTTTCTAAATGCCTACTGCTCAACACCTATGATGGTTCCGACATCTCGCTCTATGAGTTACGCGTGGTATTCCATGGTAGAGAGAATGTTCCCATTCGTACGTTTTGTATGGATTTCAAATTATTGGAGCAGGAACTTCAGCACCTCCATCCGGAAAAGACTTACTTTTAATTACTTAATAGGATTGGCTTTATTTATAGTTCCGGTAGTCATGATGAACTACCGAAAACGAGCCGTGGTAACCCAGTTTGAATATCGCTCGACTCCCACTGAGGGCGCCACTTCGAATACCAATCCGGACCTATTTTTGAATTCATGTTAGGATCATAAATATTTATCATCGCTTGCTCAGTGGTGAAATAAAACATCGTGAGGAAACCCACATTCCCGGAAAATGCTTTACGAAGGGCTATAACAGTGGCTAGATAGGTTTCTGTAAAAAAAACGGACGTCAAATCTACAGGTTAGGTAAGCGGACCCTGTGGAAACTGGATAACAGTAGATATGATGCTGGTAGCCAAGATAGAAGAATTATAGCAGTCTGAAATTATCGCCTACACATTATAGTACTAATAGCACACGAAGTGATCGACCTTCAATTGATGAAGATAGATAATTATCTCTAATTATACAGGTGTTAGTGACATCGTAACGAAAACTTTGAGGGATGATTCAGGCCATGATTCTGAGTTGATATCAAATGGAATTTTCCGTCGCAAAAGTATGGAAAGTTTTCGTTACGATGTCACTAGGTAACACCCTGTATATACCAATTGTGAACTTGTAAAGTAAATGTTTTGAAAAACTCCCCAGTCTTCACTTTCTACCCAGTGTTCACAGTAACTACGTCTGATTAAAAACCAGAAATGGCGATTATATCCACGCGATTCGTTCAGCTTTATTACTTACATCGTTTTTCTAAGTATGTTTATGACCCACTAACTTTCTTATTATAATTAAGTTAGTCTACTTTGTGTGAAATATGTATAAATTCCTATTATTATCTTGATAAAGCTAACTTTATAGTTAGTTTATTGTTATGGTATAATTTTATTACATGCTCTAATAATAACTGCGGGGCGACCGGTAGTTATAATAAGAAACCATTTATTTGAGGCAGTTTTATCGCATGTGTATTTAATTAATACTTCCGGTCAAGTAGTTTTAAGACTAGGGATCGACGATCCGCTAGTGTCATGTTGACAGATGTATATATGCGTCGCGCTGTGTGAACTTCGATAGCGCGTTTCAGGCCTGCATTATTGAATGTTGGCGACAATGGGTCACCAGTTTGGCGGCGAGGGTGTGCTGCCGCGAAAGGATGTTTTCGTGGTACCGAACAGAGCATAGTACCCCGCACTGTTAAACTCCGTCAAACCGCCAAACTTAACGTCACCTGAGGCAAACCTATAAAAGTTACCATAAGAAAAACCTCAACGTCGAAAAAGTGTTACCGGCATTTCTTTCTTCCCCATATTAATTTATTATTTCTTAAAATAAGTGTGTATTTTTAAATAAAGTCGCCCCTTCTCTCAAATATTATTTGTTTTTATTTACTTTTGTATTAAGTTATAAAACCGAGCTCATCTGTTTATGTGTATAGTTTTCAATTTGCACAACAAATGGCGCAATCGTGGGTGTTAAAATAAACTAGGTAAAACTGTTGCCTATCAATAGATACTGTCGATAGTTTTAAACTATCAATAGTACTGCTTCCGACTATTGCAAGAACAATCGATACTATTCATAGCTCATTTAGATAAATACCATCGTCTCTACATATATCGATACTATATTATTGTTTTAAGTCCACGCGGTTATTATCACATGAGTCTCCCGATATTTCCCGATAACAGTGTGCAACAGTGTCGAAATATCGGGAGTCTCATATCCCTGCTTTAAACGCGGTAAGAACCCGTTATTATGTGTTTTAATTATATTATTGTTGTTGTATCGGGACTAACCGAACCAGTATGGGGCAGGTTATCCCTCCGTGGGTTAAAAGCTCAGACAGACAGTCGCTTCTGTAAAAAACCGGACCTGTCTAATCATCAGGTTAGGTAAGTGAACCCTGTTAAAAGGCAGTTGAGATGTATTGTATTGGAAGTCACATTTCCCTGATTTTAACGCGGTAAGAACTCATTTACTTTTACTAAACGTCAAACACGAAATTAATATGGCATTTGTTTGAAAAAGCAGCCTGTGACGTCATAGAAAAACGTGTCAAAACGTCACAAAAAATAAAACGTTTTTGTCACCTTTAGATCAGTCTCTAGTTAGTAATCAGAATTTCATAATTTATCTTTGACCTAGAAAACTACCGAATTATGATAGTATAGGTAATATGTCGATAGCCAAACTATCGACAGTTCGGCAACATATAGTAGCAATGGTATTAGAGAGCTACGAAATAAAACGCACATCGTTAGTAATTACATTTATTACCTGTCAAAAGACATTAGCTTATACTTATTTCATGTACTTAGTAAATACAATTAGCTAGATTTATATCATACTGTTGTCACTGTAGTCTCTGGGACGCGCACACACACACACGGACATAGATTTGGAGTTACACGTTACATCTGCCGGAGCCGCTTGTTCGGTCGCTGGCCGTCGTTCATGAACCCGCCCTGTAAAATAACAATAAATATTACAACTTGATACTAAATATTAACGGTCATTTGATTCTATACAACAGCCTCCGTGGTCTAGTGGTTTGAGCGTTAGGCTCACGTGGAGGTCCGGGTTCGATTCCCGATGGGGACATTGTCAAAATCACTATGTGAGACTGTCCTTTGTTTGGTAAGGACTTTTCAGGATTGCATCACCTGATTGTCCGAAAAAGTAAGATGATTCCGTGCTTCGGGTGGCACGTCAAGCCGTTGGTCCCGGCTATTAGCCGTAAAAACTCCACCATCAACCTGCAGTGGAGCAGCGTGGTGGAGTATGCTCCATAACCCCTCCGGGTGACTGAGGGAAGGCCTGTGCCCAGCAGTGGGACGTATATAGGCTGTTTGTGTTATGTATGTTGATTGTATAACGGACACCTTTGAACCAGGTATGAGGATGGGGCTGTACTTTAGATTGACGTGCATTGTTTGTGCAATCATTTAAAATGTTATAATTAACTGTAATTATAAGTGACTAATTGTACCAATACACACCATCTAATTTGATTTAAAGTTATATTCGTCATTTTGTTATCCGCCAAAAAGGAAAGGGACAGGTAATCGACAGACATACAATTTATAGAATACACGTCAATTTTACTTATGTGTAAGTGTGTAAGTAGTTTTGGACATCTTAGGGTGGTATTAATAAACTAATCTCAGCTGAGACTGCCCTCAAGATCATGCTCAAGTCCCTGTTTTTGTATAAGAACTGTAACATTGACATGATCTTGAGGGCAGTATCGAAGCTGAGATTAGTTTATTTTTCTACTCCTCTACTTTAATCTGGCATTTAAATAACCAAAAAGTCTAATATAAGTACATACATAATTAAACTCTTTGAAAAAGTGTACGCTCTATGGCCTATAAAAGCATTGTTTACAAAGTGTAACTGTACTATAATGTCGCCAAAAAAGCATTGTTGTTGTTTTTTTTTTTTTTTTTGACCTGGAAACTGGCACCTTTACTTTGTTTGGTGCCATAGATATACTATAAAAAAAAAGTATACATTTGCTGCCATTTTCCCGCGCGTTGGAAAATAAATTGGAAAATTTTTGTGTTTCGTTTCAAAACACTAAAAAGTATAAAATAAAAAGGAAAAATGGATGAAGAACTATTGAATTCTACACCAGAAGAAATTTCAACGTTAGCTCAAGAAATTACAGAAAATTTGCTACCAACAAAATCTAGCAGCCTGTACAATAAGGCCTATAATAATTTCATGGCATACCATTCAAAATTTACATCTTCATTTTTATAAATAAAATTTTTCTTTGTATAATTTTTGTTTCATTTAAAATTACATCGTCGTAGAAAAAGTATTGTATGCAACGTTGTATAACTAGGTCAAAAAATGCTCGTGGCGTCTCTTATTGCGATGTTCGCCAAGGCTCACATCGCAACTCACGCCACTCGCATTTTTTGACCCTTCTTATACAACTGTTGCATAAAATACTATAATATCACTCTTAGACTGGCTCGTATTTCTAAGTTAGCATTATTATAATTTGTCTTTGACCCAGTCAAATACCCTATTCTAAGTTCAGGAGTGGGGGACACGTCTGTCCGACTGACCACGTACCACTTGGGAACCACTGTACTTAACAATATAACGAATTAGGATTATGAAAGTTATAGGTTATTGAGGTTAGGATAGACATGCAAACAATGCATTAAAATCTACAGTGACTATTATACAAACAGGAATATATCTAAACACACAACATGCACTGTAGACATAATTTTATAAAATTACCAGAATACTATTCTAGACTGCGCCGTTACAGGCATAACCAGTAACTTTATAAATCAACGTCACGTAATATTAATGACGGGAACAGTTCATTAACTCATTAACCATCTGGATGATCGTATTCTGACACGATCGTATATTGACATTACCAGGATTTTTGAGGTATTGAAATACTCCCACGACCTTCGAACATGAATATGGTAGATGCACTATTGCCTGTTAAAAATGGGAAAGCGATGCGCCTCGTTTCGTTGTTATTCGCGCGCCGTGTTTCCATTGTTATCTCAGTTTAAGGTTTAAATTACATTAAACCGTACGACAATTTAGGACTTTTTCGAAATACTTGAAATGGTCATCTGAATTAACGCTGGAACGATAGTTTGTTTGATATTTGTATGGAACTGTGCATCTACCAGTATACAGGGTGTTAGTGACATCGTAGCGAAAACTTTGAGAGATGATTCAGCTCATTATTCTGAGTTAAGGTGATTCGTTTTCCATACAAAAGTTGATGCAGTGCTACAGGAAAACGGATAGAGGAATATTGTTATAAAACCGATAAATAGTAATATTTTGGTGTATTATTTTCGCAAACTAACAAAAATTTAGGGTCCGAATACGAGAAGTACCATATTTCAGACCCTCAATTTTGATCAATTCTACATTTGTAGTGGTGCAGATTACAGTGTATTTGCTGAGCGTGTAGTGGTGTCAATGTTAGTGTGTGTGCGTGATAGTTTTTTTTTTCTCTAAAGGCTTTGACTACTAACTTGACAAGTGTAATAGAATGTCAGTGACAATTTAATGATAAAGAGATTTTGTATGAATAAATAAAAAACTAAAAATATTACAATCTGAGAAAAGGAATATTGGAAAAATATTTTTGTTTTAACGCATATTTTTTAAACATTTTTAAATAATGGGTAAGTACCGTGTTTTAAAAGAGGACATATATTATAATAAAAAATCAATACATAAAATGACATGGCTGTATGGGCATAGTTCCCTTTGCCTTACCCTTCGGGGAAAACCAGATCAAAAAAAAAGTTGTTGCATTTGCCGGCCTAAATAGTAGTCATTTATAATTAATTGTTTTTCCATCCAACATACAGATTTATTTATATTCTCTTTGCCGCGGACTTTTTGGTGGGACCGGGAACGGGAAGGTTGCTTTCTTCATTGAATAATCTAAATAATCAATACGAAGTGGTGTTTTGTGGTTAATGATCACATTAAGTTAGTCGGAAAACATTCCCGATAGTATTATTAAATCGGAATATTCAATAAACAAAGTGTACCTATCTATTTTCGCTTTGCGCCAACAAGCCGCTTACTTCGTTTGGGGTTTGGAGTAAGAGTCTGTGTGGGGGCTTAGGTTTCATCATTTCATTAATCATCATCAAGAAAAAAAACACAAGACATGGCTGTATGGGCATAGTTCCCTTTGCCTTGCCCTTTGGGAAAAAAAATATGATAAATTTTGAAATTCTTATGTATAATAAACAAACATCACAGACATCATGACAGATCTAAAACTAACGAAAATCTTTTTTCTTTTTTCTATTTGACTTATTTATAAATTTTAATCAAGAAAACGTGATAATAAGTTCGACAGCAACCAGTTCAGGTCCCCGAAACAGCCCATTTCAGGCCGCGTATATATGGAAATACTACTTCAACACGTCCCAGCCTCGTCATTTTTTAACTTCTTCTTTTTTCTTCTTCCTAAGCCTTGTCCCGCTTATACAGGGTCGGCTCTCCTTATCCTATTTCTATAGGTTGGTCGGTTTTGGGCCAGTTTGGTGTCCAGGTCTAATTGTTTCAGGTCCTTTTGGACCGTCGTTAACCATGTGGCGGGGGGTCTTCCACGCCCTCTTTTTGACGTCGGGATATTTAGGGCTGTTCTGACTATATGGTCTTCTGGGCGTCTCATGACGTGGCCGTACCAGCGCATTCGTTTTTCTTGAAGTTTATCGACTATTGGGGCAATCTTGTAACTACCTCGGATGTACTCATTTCGAATTTTGTCGAGTAAGGTGACTCCCGCTGACCAGCGTAACATGCGCATTTCGGTTGTGTGCAGTTTGTTTAGATGTTGTTTATTGGTGGCCCAACATTCTGCACCGTGAAGTATAGCAGGTCTTATTGCTGTTTTTTTGTTTTTTAACGTCCTCGTTAAAAAAAACGCCCTAACCTGAACTAATTAACCTAACAATAAACACCACGCGTAAATATAAGTCCAGAAATGCGCTGCAAGTCGTCTGGACTGGGCGCGAAAACAACATAAAATTCGATTAGCTGCTAAGTGTCCCGCATGCTATCACCAGCTGTCACTGACATACGTATGAAGTCCTGCGGATTTTATTGGAACTAAATGACAAGTCATAATAATTATATGCGGATACTGCGACATCAGCGCCGTGCTTGCGGGACGTCCTGAAGCGCTATTACATCTTTCAAACGCGATGCGTTAAAGTTTGAACCGACGCAATTTAGGAAAAATGTACCTTATTATTACTGTACTGTGATCGTTATTTGTAAAATCATACAATACATATACACAATTCTTTATACACAATATAATTATTATGACATATTGTGGACTTTCCGGTAGACCTACAAAAATGGAACAATTCAACCATACGTTGTTTTGTTATATCTCAATGGGCTCAGGCAGCGTTTTCGCCGAAAGCTCCAAGTCGGCTATATTTGTAACGATAATTATGTTTGATATTCATCATCATTTTTGAACCATTTTATACAAACAAAAAATACTTGTATAAATTATATACCCTAAAGCACGCCCATGAATCACTCTACTCATTGGTGAAAACCGTATGAAAATCCGTTCAGTAGTTTTTTAGTTAGCCGCATGTTCACTGATGCGATTAATGCCTGTTAGAATTTTACAAAATAAAAAATACGGAAATTACGGAAGGTACTTTAGTGCAAAGTACATTATTGTAAATTATAATATTACTGGTAAAAGTGATACTTTTTGAAAATTCCGTAACAAATAAACGGGTTCGCCAAATTCAATTGTAAAAAAAAATACAAAAAGTAAAAACAATTAAAACATGCACTTGGGTTTAAACCGTGAAACTTAAGAATGGCGGCGACTGCTTTACCAAATGCGCCATTTAGAAGTTAGAAGTAGACTTCAAATTATGCATCTCTTTTAATAGCTAACCTAGTTCGCATGTGTGTGTGACAGCTTCGTGTTTGTACACAAATTGAAATGACACCAACTTTTGATGCAATGTTTTAATATGATATCTGCAGTAAATACTTCAAAATTGTAGCTTAACTTAAAGATAATGTATGTAAGATTTCGCCACCTAACGTTTCACTGGGTCAGAACTCAACACTAAACGAATAAATGGAAAAAAATACGAAAAATGCAGAAGTAGCGCCATCTGCTGACGCAGCGTTACCTAGCTGACTGACACGCATCACCTTAATATCAAGTGGAATTTTCCATCGCAAAAGTGTAATATTGAAAATAATTTGAAATAATTAAAAAAAAAACATAAATTTTTCGACGGAAAATTCCACTTGATATTAACTCAGAATCATGGTCTGAATCATCCCTCTCAGTATTCGTTACGATGTCACTAACACCCTGCATATGATCGAAGCCCACGACAATGAATAAATGCCCCTGTAAAATCAGAGTTAAAGCTCAAAGTTACCTGCGTGGCCTCTCGCAACTACATGTACGTTCAACTAGAAGTAGCTCTGAAAAGAATGCACAGAACGTTAGGCAAAGATGACTGCAGACCTAGCGTGTGTTTGTCTCAACCAACTGTTCCAGTACTGCATTTCTTTGCACATCTTTCTATGCACTCGTTTCGGTTACATTCAACAATGGAATAAAGCATGCGTGAATAAAAAACAAAAAAGGATCATCGAAATTATTGCAAAAAAATACAGTTTTAAAATTCCTCGGAAAAGTGTTGTACAATATTAGGTCAGCGGCTGTTCGATCGTATTTAGACGCGTTTGCGTACGAGTTTGGCTCGTGTGCACACGTACGAACAATACCAACCTTCAAATTACTATGCGCGCGCACAGTGGGTGCGAGTTGGTCGTCATAGATCGTCGCACAAGTCGTATTCGTACGAAAACGCGTCCAAAAAGCGACCGACTTTATCGGTTGGCGCGCGTACGCTCGAGTTAAAAGAGCTGTTGACCTAATATATTAATTTGTGTTTTAAAATGAAATTCTTTTCCGGGGAGTTGTATAGGTAAAATGTATATGTGTTAAAATAAAATAGGCCGAAATAATGTGGTGTACTTAACTTAGCTATTTTACATATTATGCACCACTTCAACACCATTGTGTTAATTGGTTGCGTGTGACGTCGTTTTAAAGGAAACCATAAACCAGTCATAATATTTTAAGTATTGTTATGTTAGAAATTAAACAAAATCCTCGAATTTATCAGCAGAGGTAACGAGGTGATATTTCAACCAATAGAATTGGCTAGTTTCCAACTAGACAAATCAGTTTCTTTTTATTTAAAATCAAAATACAAAATTACTTTGGAATTTGTATGAAAAAGCAACTTGTGACGTCATAGAAAAACGTGACAAAACGTCGCACATATTATTACATTTTTCTTTATTCAAATTCATAAGTTAAATAGAAAAAAGAAAACGTTTTTTGTCACCTTTAGATTTGTCTTTATTTAATCAGAATTTCATATTTTATTTTATCCTCTAGCCAATGTTATGAGAGCTAGACTGCTAGTCTGTGATGTTGTTCATATTTCTACTTATTTTTTTTTTACTCAGAAAACATTACATTTTAATTTGGGAAACCAACAAGTTTCCTATTCCTGATAAAAACAAAAATATCCGGTAAAGAAACTCTTGCAAACTGGCTTTTAATTAAAAATAATAATAGTAATTAATAACACGCGGTTTCCTACGCGCAGGCGTCACCGAATGCGTAGAAACACGCAATTTCTTTCAATTTGCATGCGGACGGGACGACTGTCACAGGTCTATAAATATGCATGCACACGACTATTGTGTAATTGATGATAATAAACATTGCGTGATAATATGACAGATGGAAAGGTAAACGCTCGAATTAATTAGTTGTTTGCATATTACGTTAGGAATAGCAAAAAATACAGTGATTAAATAACAAAGTAAAGGTCTTCGCAAACTTACCGCAATTTATTTCATGAAAATCTACTATAGATAAGTTTCGAGGATCTCTAAATATCTAACTGTAAAAATAATGTGCAGATTTAAAGTGCAAAAAAGTGATATAAATGGTGGTCATGCTTGCTGATTTCTACCACTCCTAAACACTTATACTTAAGGTTCATTTATGGAGACGTGAAAAGTTTAGCGGCGAATACAAAAACGGCGAATATATATGACGATATATAGAAGCGTATACGCAGAAGCTTTATGAGGTGCGCGACGCGTCGTTCAACGCCCCTTGTCTCCATATACGAGGTCTAAGGGTCTATTTCCTGTCATGAAGCTTGAGTTTCGTAAGTATCCGTTATCCCGCCGGTTTTGGTAAAAGTGATACTTGCATAAAAATCAAAACATGAGCGGCAATAGAGCGGGATTAACACCACATGACAGGAAACAAATCCTCAGTGTGAGTTTCCACCAAAGCAGAGAGGAAACGTGCGGAATCGACTCTTCCCCTATTTAATAACATGATTAGAGTGACATATCTCTCTTCTCGTTCGTACGAAGCTTATTTTTAGTGCGAAAGAAAGAGATGTCTCTGGTGATGTCCTGTTATCTCCTCTTCGCTTTGGAGGAAAAAGAGCATAAATGGTGGAAGTGTAGTGCAGTGTGGTGTGTACTGACCGGGCGGCCCATGAATCCCTGCGGCGGCATGTAGGCGGGCGCAGGCGCGAACCCGCCGCGCGGGAACGAGCCGCCGCGGCCACCAAATCCACCGCGACCTCCGCGCGCGCCTGCACGGAATACACAACTTCAAATCAATCTATATAATCAAAATCTAATCTATGGGGTGTCCGTGTAACTCAGTTTATATCTTGTTGAATTGGCTAAAATTTCAATTTACAGAAGTTGTCAATACTCTATATAACAATATAGAAGACGATACTACTAGGTACTGAGTACGACTGCACTGCTACTGGATTAGGTCTCTTGATTCGATATATCTCGATATAATTAAAACTAGTAAATGCCATCGTATTCTATGGTAGGTGTTTCCAGAAGTGCCAGTGTCCGCCTTTGCCCTTGTATTTGACACAGAATTGTCATGTGAGTGAGCAGCATTTTCTCCAGATCTTGTGGTGGAGATTATCAAATATGTATAAGGCTGAAAAAACTTATGCTCTTACTGTATTTACGCAATTACAAAAACAAGATCAGTATTACACTTCCTAGAAAGGCTTCACGGAATTATAAATGTTTATGAATTCACAATTTTTCGTCAGCTAAACAAGTGGTAAATTCCATAACATAGTATGTATTCATAAAGAGAAAATTAAATCCATCTATAAAATATGAATCTATCTCTGGGAAGTCCCGTCCGAGTAAGATTCTTGCAGGAGGCAGGCACTTGCCCAGCAGTGGGACACAAATTAGACTGCAGAGAAAATTAAACATAGTATGTATACTAGAGAAAGAAAAAACCCAAAACACTCACCGCGGAAGTTGCCGCGCGCGTTGAACGCGCCGGCGCCGCGCGGGCGGAAGTTGTTGTTCCGGTTGGCGGGGCTGTTGTTGGCGTTGTTGCTGTTGTTCGCGTTGTTCCGGTTCTGGTTCTGAGGGTGCTGCCGCTTGTTCTGGTGGACGGGGGACATGTTAGACCATGTTGCAGAATGTGCAACGGTTTGTAACATTAAAAACACGAAATCCTCCTGTGGTTCACTGAGTTATTAATTTAAATGCAGTTTTCACTACACAGTTGGCTCAAGCATTATAGACGGCTATGCGGCTCACCACCTATCAAGTTGTTCCAATAGAAAGCTCGGTGAGGCGTGGGTACTTAGTTCATCTTGCGATGTATGTACCTCTGACCCGACTACCCCAATTGGGATATAGTCGTGGGCTTATGTTACCTTGTTAGCGTTGGCGTTGTGGGCCTTCTGGTCATCGTCGTCGCGGTACTTGGACACGGTGACGAGAAACCCGTTGATGCGCAGCTCGCGGTCCAATTTCAGAGCCTTCTCCACTGCTTCCTTCTCGTGGAATGTCACGCGCACTGTTTTGGTAGAATACATGGTGATAAGTTTGTGATTATTAGCTCATTGGCATGGTTGTTTATACGTGTTGTAAGATAGCGCCATCTACCGGAGCAACGTTGAACAAACAGCAAATTGCAATAATCGTGTTGTTCACTAGATGGCGCTGCTGTTAGCCGCCATCTTAAAACGAAACCAAGAATGGTTCTTTTTGAACGCGTTGGTTCAGTATGCATCATTATCTTATAATAAACGCTTTTTAAGTATTTGTAGGAGTATTATTTAACCATACGTATATCTGTCCTGCTATCTTGATCTGTCTCTTTCCCTCTAGACTCTAGAGTCTGCCTTAATAGCGGAAGGGGACAAGAAAATTTACTAATACGACAGCTAAAAGTAAGTGCGCAATACAAACAAATGTCAAATAGCACTATTGCGTTTTTAGATGAATTGCTGCTGTGTTTTTACCCCCCTTGTTCTACGCACTTGTCATGCTATAACACAAAAGGTTACAGTTATAACTGAATAATAAAGTCAGTAAGTGTTGCGGAATAGTTTGATAAAGTTATCGTCATCGTCTAGTATATTTATGTCGACATGTGTGTGACTGAATTCGACATTATGAACTTGAATTCATGTTTGGATCATAGATAATCGATATCGCTTGGTTTCCAGAATTTGTACCCGGTTGACGGCAATAGGTTCCCTCCTTTTACACGAGATTTAACATAGCTTGAGAGGAGTGGGTGTATAGAATATTATACACTTCTGCCTACCCCCTCGAAGATACAGACGTGATGGAATAATGCTATTTGGAATATTTACGGAAATATCTTTTTAAGTTTAGCGTCATGAAGAGCATGTTGCCTGATTTAAGTGTTAATAGAAGTAAAACTAAATCTTACAAACAACAGACATTAATTAACTACTATGTAAAAAAACCTATTCTATTTATCAAATACCGAGATGATAAGGTCAAATGAGTCATTTCTATGTTCTGTTCAGTGTGAGTCAGGGTTCATTTACCGATAGGTACCTTCTGCTATTTGTTACTTCAGGCCTTCTGAGATTTTAAAATATCTGTTAGAAACATTAAAATATTAACTGACAATAGATTCTTACTAAAATAAGTGGTAACACATACGTTTCTTTTTATATGGCAATACTGCCCTACCGGAACGTGACGAGGCGCGCGTATTTGTAATATTTCTAAACTTACTAAAATCCCAATAAAACAAACAGTGATTTTCAACATAGAGGAGTATTTTTTGACCAACGCCACCACCTCCACGCCACGACAAGAGACACCTCCACTTACACTGCGGCATGGGCCGTACAATATCAATTATTTATTGTTAGGCACAAAATACCTGAAGCAGTTGCAAGTTTGTCTTCTGATAACTTCCGACGCTACCTACTGTTTGCGTCGTCACTAGATGTCACTGTTAACGAGACATGCGCACTAGCACTTATCAAATTGAGCGCGCATGTGGAGGCTTTATTGATTAGACTATACATGTGAAGCAATTTGTACTTTATATATTAAAATATTACATAATAATGTGTGGTAGGCATGAATCCTTAGGATTTTAAAATGTGGAGTGTCTGGCAGGTTATCTTCCGATGCTTTACCAGCGATTCTGTTCAAGCTGCTCTATAACTTCCGCCTTTGACGAATGAGGGTTTTTACGCTCTATCAAAAATTCAAACCAATTTCTGCATCTAACAGTTTTTGATGACTTATTATAAAAAAGTTCGCGCCACTAATTGACGCCAGTTTGGCGAGAGGCCTCCCATCTTAACAAAACACGCTGACAAATCGTGACGTCATTTCAGAAAACGCCCATTGAACACCGAGCAAGAAACTCGGTGCAATACCAGAGTTTACATGTAGAACAATGACAATTGTCAACTTGACAAGGAATTTAAAAGCACGAACACAGGTGGGAAACATTGACATACAGGTGACGAAACACTGCTAAGTAAAAAAAACACCTGAATAAAAAAATGACGAAAAAAGTACTTACAGATCTTGTACTTGGTCTTGCTGAACTCATGTATGTGGGCGACCTCGCCGCACTGCGTGAAGAGCAGGCGCACGTACTCGGTGCTGGCCTCGTAGGGCACGCCCACCAGCACGGCGGTCTCAGCGCGCGATTCCACGGCCACCGAGATGGCGCTGCCATCCAGCACCGTGCCTTCCTCCGTCAGCGCCTGCGGGTGCGCGAGGTTAGCGATCGCCACAGCGGCGAGCGAGACATGGCAACACTGGCGCTTCGGTGTTTAAATTTAATTTAAAAAACGAACAGACTTATAAGGCTACTAAGCCAGAGCCGCAAAACGTTTTACAAAAAAAAGTTTGAGTTTTCAATGTTTTTCTTTCTTTGAATTCTTTTAGACTGTTTCTTGGCTGAGTCTTTCGTTTACTTTTATATTTGATGTGAATATCGCCTTTTTTGGGAACTGTTTCCTTGTTCTGTTTTTTTAAATTTTAACTTATTTTAGTAGACAGATTTAAGTAGGATTTTTTTTATAAAAGTAATCCCAATATATATTTTTGGTAAAAAAAGTTTAGGTATAAAAATATTTCCCTCAAGGCTTTCTGATAATATTTTTTATTATTTCATTTTGTTGAGAGGCACGTAAGCCCTTTATTCAGATGCAAAAAGCACTCAAAGTAATTTATTTTCCTTTTCCCTGTCACATATTCAAATAATCCAATTTTAACACACACACCAAGTACCATATTGCCATGTCAATGATTGTTTAGTCGCCGCGAATCTTGTTTCCTCAAAGAAATCATATTTATACATAAAACTTTACAATAAATATAGCCATGTGATTATTTACTTTATATTATTCAAACTTTTATTGCAATTTATTTGATTAATGTTTCCTTTTTGAATCTTTAATTATAATTTTAAAGAATTTTATTTTAAATCTTTAATGGCCTTTATGACTTTTATATTATAATTTTGATATTCATTGTGAACTTACCTTGATTCATTTGTAATCAAGAGGCATCAGGGATAATTTGAAAGAAACATTAGCTTACATCTAAGTGCTTGTACACAGACAGTATAAGGTAACAATGGCTTACGACCATTGTACCTACACAGGAGCTATGTCATTCAATGCATGGCCAACTAAACACGGTGATAAGGTTCAGATTCATGTAAAAGTAGTGGCAAATAGTAAACATATTTACAACAATAAAGTGTTTACATTATTACACTTTTTGTCATTTAACTTTAAGTGATTACCAGTTACCACTGCTTCAGTGTAAGAGTACCAGATGGACCCGTTGAGACATCAGCTGATCTACTACATAACAATAGCAACACTAGAAAATTTTGGCATTTGTATACTATAAAAACAGCAAATCACAAATAGGGCCCTAACTCAGTAGAAGACCAGCCTTTTCAAACATTCAAATAGTCACTCATTCTGCATGACTTCAGGATGAAGAGTTACAGGCAATTTGGAAAAGAATTCATAGCCTTAAATATAACGCCTTTTCAGCACACTGAACAAGGCTTATTAATTCTAAGCTACTAATGATTTCTCAATATAGAAATAATAAGTTATAAAACTTTTGATTACCTTTTCCAGAGACTCTTTGTTTTTGAATTCGACTATAGCCGATAAGGTCGGAGTTGTGGTCAGTTCAGTAACAATGATTGGACCACGTCTAAAAAGAAAGAAAAATGTCTTTCGTTAATACTCCGCTCCGGCAGGCGACATTCCGAGTGGCGTTGCACCTCGGAACATATAACATATAATTATATTGTTTTAAATTACATATGAAAATTAAACTTTTACATAGGTATTTCATGTCAGACTTAGAAATTAAATCATCAGCTACAAAAATCATGATAATTCAGGGACTGATATTTGAATGTTAGCAAACAGTACATGTTTCAAACAAACTGCTATGGAAGGGACTGAACATGACTTACTTTACATTGTTGACTTCTCCATGTTTCGAGAACAACTCCTTGAGTTTGTCTTGGTAGTCAAAGAGGTAGCTCGAAGGGAGGTTCTCCACCAGCAGTTTACCAGATTCCACCTTCTCTTCCTTCTTCTCTTCCTCCTTAGCGTCGCCGGCCTCGCCCTCCTGTCCCTCCGCGCCGTCAGCCCCCGCGCCCTCGTCTCCCTGCTCGGTGGGCTCTGCCTGCCCGTTGTTCTCCTCAGGGGCTTCAGCAGTCTCTGTGACTTCAGTGTCCACTACCTGCTCCTCCGCAGCAGGAGTGGCGGCCTTCGCCTTCGCCGCTTGAGCCTTAGCACCACGACCACGCTTCTGAGCCACCATCTTGATTATTGCACTGAAAATCGAAGGCACACTAACTCAAACATCCAAGCCTCGGCCACGTTCCATTTCGTTTCCCGCTACCGCAGCACGCAGACTTTACGAGCAAAGTTAAGTGGTACTTTCTTGGCGCCTATTCCTAGCCCTCAAGGACATATCAAAAGTGACGCTTCGGCGCGAAACGCGTAATACGTAACGTTAAATACTCTCAAACAACGAATATAATCTTGAAAATGTCTAAATTTAGCATGATGACTTATCATCATAACGGTACTTATCGAAACACAAGCCTAAGAACGCGCCATCGACCATGGCGTTTTACAAGTGGAAAAATTCATGAAGCCCTACGCCGGAGCGTCGAGAAACGCAATATCTTTTCACTCTTTGTACACAATAAACGAAACAATCTGATGGGATGTTTTACTTACCGATAAGTTATTTGCTGCGAAAATCAATCGATGCACGTTAGAACGCGAAAAGACGCCAATTTATAAGCAATAATAACACGAAACCGGCATCACGCAAGCGCATCCGCCATTAAAAAGTGAGGTTATCGATGTTGCCAGGAAAAAATAATTTAAGCAAGCGTTGAATCGATCGTTTGAAATAGCATTTCCGTGTATTCGAACACAGAGCACGCTCAACTGACATTTCTGACATAAGAAGATAACCTCAAAACAAAAGGCTGAAGAAACATGCATTTTGTTTTGAATTTTATGAGATTTGAGTAAGATTTTTGTTAAAACAATGAAATCCAAGTCATTTGACTTGAAAAAAAGTCCAGCAGAGAAGGGTAAACCTAACAAGACTTTTGATTTTGTGAATTTATATAAGAGTACCGCAGAAACTAATGTTATACTGTTAGGAAAGCCGAAAACAGTCGAAAATCTGGACAGGGAGAACAGTATCAATTCACAGACAGAGACTGACGCTGGCAAACGAGAACGGTCGCCGAACAAAAAGAAAAAGAAGGGCAGGATTGACTCTCTGAATATCACGCACGTTAATATAGATGGGCATAATTTGAATACCTCTGGCAGAACTTCGCCTGCGACTGACTCGAGGGCCACGTCCACACCTTATGCTAACCGCAAAACTAACAGCACAACACCTAAAGTCAAGTCAATTATGAAAAACTCTGTAATTAACTCTGAAGATGGCATGGATGGCTCACATGTGGAAACTCCAGTTAGCAAACCTAAAAAGAGAAATAAATCTGTAAGTTTCATGTTGGAAGACTCTGAAGAGACTGCCACCAAAAAGACGAAATCTGATGACTCTCTTAAAGTTGAAAAGAAAAATAAGATTGCCAAAGTTAAACCTGGTACAGACATTGAAAAGAAAAAACTTAAAAAGATGAAAAAGCACCTGCAGGCTGAAAAAGAGAACAAAACTAATGTAAATATGGAAACTGACCAAAACACAGAAGTCCCAGAGAAAAAGTCTAAAGCAAAGTTTGATAGATCAAGAAGCTTCACTGATGGGACTGGAGATTCTGCCTCCGATGGACAACCTGTTGCTGCAGAAAAAAAGAAAAAGTTAAAGAAAATTAAAAAGCGGAAAAAGGCTGAGGACAGCTCAGAACCTACAGAGAATGACAGTAACAACAATGAGGATGTATCATCACCAGATAAACCTAGGCAATTAAAAACGAAGAACAGAGTAAAACCTGCACAAACTGAGGAGAGTGTTGAGGGAGAGCCTGCTACTAAATTAAAAAAGGAAGTGAAACCTGAAGTTATCGCCGAGGACCTGGAGAACCTTAGCATTGGCGATAATGCTCACACTCTGACCAACTTATTAGATGAAATGACTGTAGTAGACAAGAACAAGAAGAAGAAGAACAAACTCCGCCGTAAGAAGGATAAGAAACCGGCCAGCGTTTCCAGCAGTGAAACAGCTGATTTGGAGAAAATTGAAGAGGGGAAAGAGAAGGTGAAATGGAAGAAGCGTAAGTGGAACAAGGACAAGAAAGGAGATGTTGATGACGGTGCACTGGCTACATCGGTGATTATAGACAATTTGCCATTGAAGATCATGTGTAGCTATAAGAACCTTTTGGCAGATCACTTTGGCAAGTTAGGATTGATCAAAAAAATTGGGTATGTCCATTTTACATTAATTTTTGTGTAAAGTACTGAGACTAGAATATTAATGATGTCAATCAATTTTCAGGATTGCAGAAGTATATCCTACAGAAGAACCCAAACCTGTGTTCACCACAACAATAATGTTCTACAGTGATGGAGCAGCGGCCAAGGTAGAGTATAAGCAACCAACCATTTTGAAACCATATTTACATTCTTGTATAGTATACATTTAGTTTCTTTTTCCTAAAACAAATACAACTACCCTCTATTTTTGCAGGTAGATTTTGTTTACATTTCAAGAAGGTTCAACTCGAATATAACTTTATTTGATTCTACTGTCATTTTAGACTTACTATAAAACCTTTCCCCCTGTTTCCAGGCTTTAGAAGAAGACAACACTACATTCGAAGGCAGCCGCATCCGCGTGAAGCGCCCGCTGCCGCCTACGCAGACAACCCTCGTGGTGCGCTCCTATGGCGAACTCAATGAGCAAAGCCTCAGCTCCGTGTTTACAGGCGCGGGCCGCATCCGGAACATTCGACACCTTGCTAAGGGCAAGAAGTCTATGGGTGAGATAGAGAATATTCCCCTATGAAAAAGGAATAAAATAAGATTCTAATTGGATAGAAAGGCATTCAGGAAGTGAAGGATTGGAATCTAAAGAGTCCCAGAGTTTTGCTAAGAATTTACTATGAGGCGAGATTTTAGTAGACGAGGGTAGAGAATTAATTTGGCGGTAGATTTAAATTTGTTTTTCATGGTTAGTATTTTCATATAACAACTTCTTGTCCACAGCTACAGCATTCATCGAGTTCGACGGACCGGAAGCAGTCGAACGCGCCTTAAAATTGGCGGTAGATGCGAAAATTGGCGGGAAGAAGATTCATGTTTCAAAATTCGAATTGCGCGGCCCCAAAAAGGAGAAAAAGTCTACGGGCAATCCTGAGAGCGAGAACGAGGGTGACAGCGAAAATTCCAATGACTAAACAATTGCATTATTTAGATTAGAATAATATATTTGAAATGCTGTAATAATTCCCGTGGTGTCTAAAGTAATGTTTAACATTCATTTAAGTTGAGAATGGTGCCTATTCGGGCGCATACAAACTTAACCTAATTTTAGTTTGACAGCTCTTAAACTAGTACCATCCTTCACTTACAATACGTGCAAGAAAGTTGTCTTCTCAAATCAAGCTAATTAAATTGGTGGTTGCCCAAATCGACAACATTATCAGGTTCAAAACAGTCTTGTAACATCTGAGACAGTCTAAAATATCTCAGCTAACGCCCCAGGCATTATTACCATTTTAACCTAGCTATAACATTTTGATACGATATTTGACATGATACGATTTTCCAACTACAAATGAAATTGTATGACATTGATCTATTTTGATATTAGTGGCTCGTATATTTGTAACGTTCGTCCCCAACTCATGTGCCAAAATATATAAATGTCTCATTTTTTGCAAATGACAAGTGAAATGGTTCACGTAGCACATAAACTTGTATACTTGTTATATACTTTTGCACGCGAATCGGAAACGAATAATTCAAAAATACGGCTCCGTTTCGTCGGCCTCGATAGCGGGTAGTGGGGCGGGAGCGGTGCCGTGTAGGAAAAAATATTTGAAAAACCAACGAACTTTCCAAGCGAAGTTCGGTTTTCATTCGACGCGATTTATTTGGTATCCCATCGTTCTCATCCCGCTATACGCTATACTCAAGTCGCGGCCTAACAGTGATATTATGAATGTGCCAAGGCGTGTTCTACGTTTTATTTAGCTTTTTTATAAGTTTCAAGCTAGTTTTTAACTCGGGGAGAGCTTGTAAAGACTCCTCAATTATGAAATTGCGTAAGATGTTGATATGATAACGTTATGGTTTTTTGATTGTCTTTCTACGACTATAGCATTCAATACGCCGTGTGATAGGTATTTCATAATTATGTGATAGGAGAGGAAGGTTGATGCACTAAACCAGTTTAGAATAGTACAATAAAGTTCTGTTTTGTGTAATTTTGTATGAATAAACAGAATTGTTGATTTTATTCTACTTTTTTTTTGTTAGGATGTTTAGTCTATTGATCGACATCCCAAAAAAGCGGCACACACTGCATCTGTGTAAGAAATAAAAAATACGTAGAAAAAAAGAAATGTTTCCGCCCGGGATCGAACCGGGGGCCTTCTGCGTGTTAGGCAGATGTGATAACCGCTACACCACGGAAACTTACTTATGGGTCGCGAATTTCCTAATCCCTTCCTGGTATGGTCATATACGGTACAGAGCATACTCGATTACCACGCTGCTTCAGTGCGAGTTGGTGGATAAGACAGATACGTGGTGTGCATAAAAATTAAACAAAAACTAAATTGAAACAATAATTTATTGTGTTCTTAAGTCAATAGTACGCATTAAAATTATACTGTATACACAAGATACCGCCTACTGTAATTACAATAACTTATTTACAATAATCACGAATAAATTACAGCGCTATATTTGTCAATGCAGTATCCAAATTCAACATATATTTTTGCAGTTTCTCGGTTCTTATCAACATTTCGCGAATACTTTTTTGACGAAACCAATTGTTTTTTCTACGATATCGGACTGACAGCGATATTGTTACACACTTGTAACTGTTTCTTGTACTGCAGTGACAAGTACCGCCCACCACAGTCGCGAGACTGCGCCACTTTACACAAATAATACTTTTAATTCATACAATACATATAATATACGTAACTCGTATCCTGATATACAAAAATATTTATTTAGTCAGAAAAATAATTCATCTGTTTGGTGCATCCGTTATAGCTTCGTTATATCGCGAATTAATTTATTTAGTTTTGAAATTGACTGTTTGTCGGATACGCGATTGTTTTGTTACATCAGGGCAGTTTCCAACCGGTCAAATCAGTTACTTTACTGAACTTCAAAACACGAAATTATTATGGAAAAGCAACCTGAGACCCGTTTTTCTATGACAATAGAAAAACGGGCTTATTATTACATTTTTCTTTATTAAAATTCATAAATAAGTTAAATAGAAAAAATAAACGTTTGTCTTAAAAAATAAACCTTTAGATCTTGTCTTTATTTAGTAAGCAGAATTTCATAATTTATCTTTGACCTAGGAAACTACCCAATTTATTGTTAACATAATACCACATACTGCGTTTAACGGATTTGAAATTAAAACTTCAAAACCTCCTATTTCCTGACTGGAATAGATAAGATTAAAAATAAGAGCAAAGGACAATTATGTGTTACGTTCATGAACGCCAACTGGAAATGGTAAGACTATATAGCATCCAGGCTATACTCAAGTGTAATCTTTCGTGGGGTGTGAGGCCAATGACCGACCTCGCCAACCGAGTGTGGTGGAAACTAGACAACCAACAAAAGAGATCCATTATACCCTTCTCCAGAACATGTAGGCAATATATTGATTTCAAATCCTTCTCTTATTAGCGTTTATATAAATTCGAATACAAGCTAACGTTACAAAAGGACACGAATCTTAGTTGAAAATTACTGAACTTTGAGGAAAAATTTTTGGCGGTTTTAAGAGGGGTTATTGTTTCAATTTATTCTGGGTGTACCCAGAGTCGCAGTCATCGGAAATTGCACTCGGGTCGTGGCAGTTACTCGAGTAGGTACACGTACACGACGGCTCGTAACAGCCTACCCGCCACAGCTACGTCAGCGCGCTGCTTCTCTTAAACCAACCGGAATGCCAAACTTTAAATGTTAAACTCACTTTATGTCATCATACTCTCCCTACACTCGCACTTATATTCTAATACAGCTTCGGCCCATACAAGGCTACGTCAAGGAACAAGTTACAAAGAAATTCTGACTGACTTAACTTATTCAGTCAAAAATTTCAGTATTTTGCTCGATTCACATTATTCCGGTAGCCATTCCAGTCTATCGATTGGATCCAGTGCGGGATCATAGATTATTTAGAAGTCACAGAGTACTACGTAACAGATAAACCACTCAGTACAAAATTTCCTATACCTACCACGATAATAACCTACTTGATCTCGTTCGCGACCGCTGCGTGCTAAAATTTGCCTAAACACTCACGCGTATAGTTGATATCGCATGTTACCGCGCGGCTTCGAAACGCAGGGCTTCTACTTCGATAAAATAAACATTCAACAATTTCGCCTATACTTGCCTACCTATTTAACAAATTAAACCATTTAAAGCATTTTACTGTCTGCACGTTTAATTGTATTTTTGTAAAGTTAGCAATAAACCAAAAACATGCCGGGTACCGTCATGTTTTTTATTCTATATTTAAATAATGTAAAATCAACGCGTTCAAAGTTCTCAATCAATATCTGTTCTAATTTCAAACGCGCATAAGTTACCGGGTCGCATAACTTTATTGTGTAAGTCGATACGCATGCGAAACGAATAAAAAAATAAATGCTAATGCGTGTCGCCCGCGCTTGCGACAGCCCTACTGAGTAGCCGCATACGGCCCGATGATCGGTAGGTAATTAACGCACGCTCATACATGAAGTGACGGAGCACTGTCCGGATTCAATCACTGAATTAGAATACTACTGGAATAATGAATCGAGCATTAATCATAAAATCGATTCACATTTAAATTCAGAAAATGTGAATGTTTTTAACGTCTCAAGAAAGTTTGAATCCACATTTTTATATCGCAAAATACGACACAGTTGCTCCTGTAAAGGACCATGGGTATTTGCGCCATAGCGACAGTTTCTAGTTGGGTTGTTTTAGCGTGAGCATATTACAGAGCTGAATGCACCTTCGTTGGATCTTGATTGAACACTCCTATCGAGCTCGCTTCATCGCGAAGTAATTAATGCCTGTTAGAGTCAGCACATCACAGACCAAGAGGCGATAATTTTCTGATATCACTGAAGAAAAAAACTATTACCATTCTCATAAAATGCAATGTTGTTTCGACAATGACAAATTGCGCGCGCCGGCTCGACGCGCCTCGAAGTGATATTTGGTAGAAAAGACAACACTTTATGATAATATCAACAAAGTTAATTATTCAATGTTTTCGTTGCTCTTGGTTTGCTGAGCCTTAAGAATCGGACTCGTCACATTAAGCCGATATTTGATTGATTATCTTAAGACTTTCAGCGCATACCCGCTTTCGAACAAGCCAGTTTCAAGTTTCGCAATTCGATATAAAAACTTGCACCAGTATTGGCTACTTGACAGTTGTAACAATAAAATATTAAATATGTCGAAAATGGTAGTTTATCATTTAACGATAATTATCCAATAGTTTTTAAAAAATAGTTATGATAATTTTTAAATATTTTATTTTTACACGGATGCGATTTTTTATCTGTGTATTATAATACCCGAAACACGGGCCCATGATTGAGCTTCGTGTGACGTCACATTTCACAAAATAAACAAAAACTATTTGTCAGGTGTCAAGTTAATCTGTTTGACAGTTTCTTTGGTTCTTGAAATGTGACGTCACTTGTTAAAATGTCACGTGACCAAAAAATTAGTTTCTTTTTTCTAATATATAAAGCTTTTTCAAGAAAATAAATAATGTATGTAATGTAAGCGTTTGTATTATTTTAAATACTTATCCGAAAACTGTCAAGTAGCCGATTTTAAGATGTTAACTCGAACCTTCCTCGACTCCGTCCAGCTCAAAATCGGTATTCTTCTTCTTCTATCGTGTGGGTTGTGAGGTGGATTACCAACCCCATCAACCCTGGTGTCAGGGTTACTATTGAGCCGCCAAAGGCCCCTGACATGGCTCATGTATCGACTACTTACTTACATCAGTAAGTAGAAACCGGGACCAACAGCTTAACGTGCCTTCCGAAGCACGGATCATCTTGCTTTCGGACAATCAGGTGATCAGCCTGTAATGTCCTAACCAAAGTGGTTTTTTTTGTGATTTGTCCCCGACGGGATTTGAACCCGGGGCCTCCGGATCGTGGGCCCAACGCTCAACCACTGGACCATGGCGGCCGTTATCGGTATTCTGAAACGTTTACTCCAGAGAGGTTGAGGCATGACGTCATTATCTACATATTATTTTGTTGCCAATAATAAAATAAGTCGAGGGCGTAAATGTCTACTTAAAATACCAAATGCTCAGCCGAGGCGGAGTCGAGTGGAGAAAGTTTCGAGTTAACATGTTAGAATACGGGTGATAGTCATAGATAACATAAAAAAAAATAATCGGATATACCTGAGGTTAAAAAGGCCACATCAAAGCAATTCATCTAATAAGCAATATTGCGAGTTGACATTTGCGCAATGCAAACAAATGTCAAACAACAATAATGCTTAATTAAACCACATAATAACGGGTTCTTACCGCGTTTAAAGTAGGGATATGAGACTCCCGATATTTCGACACTGTTGCAAGTGCCATGATCACGGGATGACCCGAACCCAATGATGAGAACCCGTTATTATGAGTTTTAATTATGATAATTACCGCGTAAACTTAACACGTTGACAGTCCCTGCATCACATATGATACAAATTGATCTTTCACCATACGTCCTCCTTACAGACTGTATGCCGTTTATTGGCGAGGACGTCTGAGTTAGGGAAATAAATATGATTAGGACGTCTACGGTAGATATTAAGAAATGTAAAACACCAATCATCCAACACATTTTTTTTTACTTAAAGAAAATTATGCAAAGACAAAAATTAAACAAAAACTTAATGAAATTCATTAAAGCATGGTAAACAAAATGTGCTTTTAAATCGTAACTGATGTTTATCATTATTTTTCTGTAACTACACGCAAGAAAACTAAAATAAATACTTAAACGAATACCCACATTTTATGCATCGACTTCCCTGCATCGTATGTGATACACTAAAATTAAGAACGAGACGTCCCTGCATCACATGTGATACATGCTGAAAATAACTGAAATATTACAGTGTCGGAGATTTCTAATATAAATTTATTAAATGTGAAATATTTCCAACTACCTTCAATAAAAAAACCGCGGGACGTCACGTGAAGGTTGTTGGATTTGGCCTGGACAGTCAACGTCAATGTTAAAACAACAATATTGCTTTTTCAGATGAATCGCTTCGATGTGGCCTTTTTAACCCCCCTGCTGAGAGTCCTAGTACGGCTAGGAAAGCGTGCATTGCCGTTTTAGTAAGAAACGTCACTGATCACTACTAGCTCACTAGAATGCGCACATTTGCTTTCAATACAAAGTCTGTTTCCATGAGTTGATGTCTTCTGGCGTCTTGCAGCTGTGGGTGATCTGGCCTTGATAAGCAAACAGGCAGCCACCCTCGTGCGTGAGGCCTATTTGTCGCTTAATAATATATCCTAGGGATGCCGCTGGTTCGGCACTGGGATTCTGCGAAGCAAAGGGTTTTTTTTAATTATAATGTATATGGGAATATAGTGAAAACCACGTAAGCGCCTATTCACAATCACATTCGGATGTGATTTTCATCAACAAATCCTCGATTTCTTTCAATTAATTTCATACCGGATAAAAATTGAAAACGCAATTTTTTATCTGTATTGAAGCAAACGTGTCTTTTGCAAAGTAAAACCACGTAAACGACTATTTGAACGAAATCACATTCGAGATTTTTGTTAACCTCAATAGTCTCAATTTTCCATAGAACGAAACGAGGCGCCTCAATTTGATCGCGCCATTTTTTAGGCGACAACAGCATCTACCAATATTATTTTTTTTTTATATTATAGGCTCGCGTTTGACCACAATCTCACCTGATGGTAAGTGACGATGTGGTCTATGGTGGATCACACTTACCTAGCAAATGCCTATTCATTATAGCCTTGAAGGCTCTCAGATTATAAAGAGTCGGAAAAACAGACGACGGCAGACAGTTCCAGTCCTTTGCAGTTCGCATCAAAAAGGAAGAGGTACGCTTAGTGCGAATTGGTGGTATATCCACAACAAGGAAGAAAAGCCTGCCGACAGTTGTCCGATGACTGAAGATACATACATACATAAACAGCCTATATACGTCCCACTGCTGGGCACAGGCCTCCCCTCAATCAACCGGAGGGGGTATGGAGCATACTCCACCACGCTGCTCCAATGCGGGTTGGTGGAGGTATTTTTACGGCTAATAGCCGGGACCAACGGGGTAACGTGCCCTCCGAAGCACGGAATCATTTTACTTCTTCGGACAATCAGGTGATTCAAGCCTGAAAAGTCCTTACCAAACAAAGGACAGTCTCACAAAGTGATTTCGACAATGTTCCCATCGGGAATCGAACCCGGACCTGCAGATCGAGAGCCTAACGCTCTAACCACTAGACCACGGAGGCTGTTACTAAAATTAACTGAATTAATTGACTGAAGATACGTTACTAAAATTAACTTACCCATAAAAAGCGGGGAAACTAGTGTCAGTGTTGAACTGAAAGTTGACGGGCGTCTTCGGCGAGGCGCACGAGTAGGCCAAGTAGTCGTCGGAGCCGTGCAGCTGCCGGCTCAGCGTGGGCTCCGACGCCGAGCGTGTGATCTTCGGCATAGCTCGGAGCATCCCTTCGAGCGATGCCAGTATTTGTCTAAACAGTGGTCGCTGTTCCCGGTCGAACTTGATGCAGTCCTCGAACAGCCGTTTCAGGGCCTGAGGGGCGTCCTGGCGGAGTCTTCTTACGTCGGGCTTGAGGAGGCCGCGCCCGACCATCCATAGTATCTGTAAGTTTTTGTTAGTGTAAATACTAAAAAGAAGAGTTTTTTTAGTGGAAATTTGATATGATGTTATTGTCTTTTTTTGTGTGTGGCACCCTTTTATTATAAACTATTTCTATTTTATTCTAAATTCGGCGGAGGACATGAGTCCTAGTACGGCTTTGAAATAGACTACTCTGGGCGCCATACCAGTCGTGACCGACAGAGTACTGCGGGGCGGAAGGCAAGCGGGAAACTACTATTTCTCCCTAAAAAGTAGCATGGAGAATGCTACACCGACAAGAGCATGGCTCTTAAATTGGTGATGTGATGGACTAGATAATAGTTTTGAATACTGTAAATTGGGTTTATTGTAGCCTGTCTGACGTTCCAACCCGCGAAGAGAAAACCAGCCCAATACAGGTGAGGTCGCATACCTCCAAAAATGCAGTGTGCTCGGAAATGTGAGTTTCCTCACGATGTTTTCCTTCACCGCTGAGCACGTGATAATCATTTATGATCCAAACATGAATTCGAGAACAAATTCGACAATTATTGGTTTAGGCCTGTGCTGGATTCGAATTTGCGACCTCAAAATGAGAGGCAAGCGTTCTACCAACTGGGCTACCACGGCTTCTTTGCTATAAAGTGTTATTATGAATTTATGTTATAGTGTTACCTGGTCTGGCGGATGAAGGATAATAGGATTGCAAAAGCGGTGTATAAAGCGAAAGTTGATGGTAGGGCTGGGAGAGGAAGACCGAGAAGGACTTACGATGACCAAATTGGAGATGTCCTTAGAAAAGGTTCAATACGATCTACTCTGAACCGGCGTGCGTGTATGAAGCGATTGATGAATGTGGAGGAAGCAAGAGAAGTGTGTCAGGATCGAAGCAAATGGAATTCTATAGTCTCTGCTTACCCCGGTGGGAAATAGGCGTGAGTGTATGTATGTATGTATGTTACCTGGTCCTTGTTGTTGAGGTGCGCATACGGCAGCTCGGCGGCCATGAGCTCGTAGAGCACGACGCCGTACGCGTACACGTCCGAGCGGAACGTGTAGGGCACGGGCTCCTCCATGCGGACCACCTCGGGCGCCATCCACAGGATGGAGCCCGTGGGCTGCTGCCACTGCACGCCGCCCGCTGTTGACGAGTCTGCAAGTTACGTCATGCTCCTTCTTCCAAACTCATATTATACAGGGTGCTAGTGACATGGCAACGAAAACTTTGAGGGATGAAACCATGATTCTGAGCTGATATCAAGTGAAATTTTCCGTCGCAAATGTATGAAACTGAAAAAATCACAAAAAAAAACATGAATTTTCCGACAGGAAACTCCACTCGACATCAACTCAAATCATGGTCTGAATCATCCCCCTCGTTAGGATGTCACTTACACCCCGTACAAGTACGTACAGGTAACCATACCAGTAGGGATGATTCAGCTCATTGAGCTCATTGGGTTGTGAAGTGGATTACCAACCTCATTAACTCTGGTATCACTACTAAACCACCAAAGACCCCTGACATGGCTCATGTAAGACTACCTACATTTGGACAATCAGGTGATCAGGCTGTAATGTCCTAACCAAACTAGGGATCACAAAGTATTTTTTGTGATATTTACCCACCAGGATTCAAACCTGAGACTAACGCTCAACCACTGGACCAGGCCGTTACCATACTATAGTTAATTTGTAGGAGACATGTCTTACCTGACCACCGGACCTTGGCGGTGGCTAGGCCGAAATCACCAATTTTGACCGACCAGTCGTCTCTCAGGAATATGTTGTTTGATTTCAGGTCTCTAAAACAGGAATTTCATAATTATTAACTGTAATCTTGGGTTAATAATGGGATTAATAATGTTAGGAGAAAGTATATAGATAATTGATATCAGGTTTCCGGGATTTGTGCTCGAATAATTCAATTTGAATTCAAAAATATCTTTATTCAGTAACATAGTTACACTTTGATTAATGGCAATAGATACGCACCCTATTACATGGGATTCAAACATAGCTGGTGAGGTGTGGGTTTTTAAACAAATACACTTCTGACTACCCCTTGCACTATGCTATGTTATGTTGTTGTTGTTAATAAAATAATCCTTGCACTGTGCGGTCTGGCGCGCCACTTCTATCAGATACAGCATGGGGAAGTATAGCCCGCGACGGCTTATACTGTATGTGACAAATTTTAATGTCTATGTGACAGGAATCTGTGTATAATATTCCTGGCGTGCAGACAGTCTACTTCACATCACCTCTATTAGATACAATATGGGAAAGTATAGCCAGTGATGGCTTGTACTGTATATGACACTGACCTGTGTATAATATTCCTGGCGTGCAAACAATCCACATCACATCTTTTAGGTACAGATGGGGAATTATAGCCAGTGACGGCTTGTACTGTACGTGACAAACATGCCTATGTGACACTGACCTGTGTAATATTTTTGGCGTGCAGACAGTCCACTTCACATCACATCTGTTAGATATAGTATGGGGAAGTATAGCCAACGACGGCTTGTACTGTATATGACACTGACCTGGCGTGCAGGTAGTCCATGCCCTGGGCGGTCTGGCGCGCCACGTCTATGAGTTACAGCGTAGGGAAGTATAGCCAGCGACAGCTTGTACTGTACATGACACTGACCTGTGTATGATATTCTTGGCGTGCAGGTAGTCCATGCCCTGGGCGGTCTGGCGCGCCACGTCTATGAGTTACAGCGTAGGGAAGTATAGCCAGCGACAGCTTGTACTGTACATGACACTGACCTGTGTATGATATTCTTGGCGTGCAGGTAGTCCATGCCCTGGGCGGTCTGGCGCGCCACGTCTATGAGATACAGCATGGGGAAAGGCGTCTCGAGCACGTGCAAATGCTGGTACAGGGAGGAGCCCTCGCACCACTGCGTCACTATCGCCAGTGACGGCTTGGACACGCAGCCCATGAAGAGGAGGATGTTACAGTGCCGCGTCTTGCGTAATACTGCCACCTGAGAGGACATGTCAGTTGTTACTGATTGCAGTAGACACCTCCTTATATTATTCTAAGTTATATCTGTTCCTAACGTTTGCCCGGAAGGAATTGCAGCAATAACGCCGCCTGTTATGCATTTCTTATATTTTGTTTTTATCTTCTGTACGTCGTGTTTGTAATAAAAAAAAATACAGTCCACATGTGAATTTTAGATATAAATCTAGACAGCACACGTCAAACGGGTTGAATACCAGCGAGAATTTGACAGCTCTTAAACTATTGCCGTTCCTGTCTTTCAATAAGTGCAAGAAAGAGATATGGTTAGTTTTAGTTCTATGAGTTGTGAGACTCCCTTATAAGCACATACCTCATTCTTGAAGGCCTGGAGCTGCGCGGGAGTGGGTGTCTTCACATTGAGCGTCTTGACGGCGACGGGGCCGTGCCAGTGCGCTTTGTATACCGTCCCGAAGCTGCCCGAACCTGTAAAAAGTCATCAACAAAACCATATTGTTGATATCCAAGAGTTTAACTCGTCAAGACACTTCTGGCTGAGCTGGACCATCGAGTTACCCGCCGTTCATTGCGTAATACAAGCGGTAGTTGGGTACTTTCAAAGATAAATTATGAAATTCTGAACTTATTTATGAATTTTAATAAAGAAAAATGTAATAATAAGTGTGACATTTTGTCGCGTTTTTCTATGAAGACACAGTGTGTTTTTTCATGCAACATACATACATACATAAACTCACGCCCGTAATCCCTAATGGGGTGGGCAGAGCCACAAGTAATCAAAGACAACTTGCAGCCACTGTTGATACGAAGTCCAAAGATGGATATGATGAACCTTATGGTGATAAGGGATCAGCCTATCGCCCATAACATTAGTCCATGCAAATTCCATAGTAATTTTGTGTTTTGACGTTAAGTAAAAAGTAACTGATTTGACTAGTTGCAAACTACCTTAGTTTGGTTGAGAGAAGCAATGAATGACGTGGAAAGTTTGACATTGGCCCCGATTCCTGCAGACACCTCCTAATTTTATTTTAAGTTATACCCATCATTTTCTTATCTGCCGAAAAGGAAAGGGACGGATGATTGTCAACAAGTTAATTTTACAATGAATGAATAACCCGGGCGAATAAAATAGGCATCTCGCTGGTATGCAATCCATTTGAAGTGCTGTCTACTTAACTCTGACGGGTTATTGGCCGATGTAAAAAATTGAGACGGTTGTTTTAGATTTCTGCTTAAAATTGACGTGTGTTGCATAAATTTTATGCCTGTCGATTACCCTTTCTTTTTAAGCGGATAAGAAAATAACAGGTATAATTTAAAATAAAATTAGATGGCGTCTGTAGGAATTAGCACCACTGCCTCAGTAAAAAATTGTATTGTGTCTACTACTGTTGAGTACTGTGTTTTGTTTTGTTATGTGTGGTATACATAGTTGCATATATCCAGTGTGTATACCTATCCTGGCGCCGATGAGTATCTCGTCGGCGTGTATGACCCAGTCGTCGTAGCTCTCGCGCGGCGACAGCGCGTTCTTCCACGACTCGTCCGCGGAGCGCGCACGCGCACGTCGCGGGCGCAGCGTGCCCGTCGGGGACGCCTGCAGACAAAACCACGCATTACACCATGTATTTACATACATGTAGAAATTGAGGTTGGGTATAGTAAATAAAATCCGTGGATGTTCACTGAGACACTGTATTAATTATTCTTTTTCACTATCTCTAATACGTCGTCGCACACCATCCGCCTCTTCCCCCTCTCATGCCATCTCACTCACACACAATCTGTACCGTTCGTTCCATCGTCCCAGTCATCCTACATACATACATATCCTATACCCTCGTAAGCCCTGGGGTCCTCTGAGAAGGACCAAATAATTGTAGTCATAAAGGCCGAAGGTTTTGAAATAGTTTGTTCTAATAATCAACGAAGGTACTTTTAAAAGTACCAAAACTTTGCCTGTCAATTTAATTCAAACCTTTGCGCCGATTGAGAAAAAAAGTATTTTGTCTATGAACTAGTTCATTCAATTTCGTGAATAGGTGGCTTTAATAAAAAAGAAATATGTATCACTTGTCGTAATTTGTCATTTTATTGGTAAAGATGGCGCGCACACGGGCGACGAGGTAAAAAAAAATCAAGTTAATAATCGAATTTCGTAGTTTTTCATACACATTATTTTCAGAAATCGCAGGTAAGATAATAATCAACAACATGACATAGTTTTTTTATCAATTTTGTATCGATATCGTTAGCAATATGAAAGCAAACTTTTTTAGTCCTTTGCAAGGGACTTTAGATGTCATGTCCGGATATTTTTCAAAAAGGTTTTTAAATTGTTATATGTGATTAAATCATACCGATATTAGACTGACTTGCTTACGTGATCTTATGATTAAAAAAAACTACCGTCTTCATTTTATTTCCTTTTTCCTTCTAATGATGATCTAAACTGACACCATGAATTAATTTTTTTCCTAATAATATAAACCTAATGTACTTTCAGAGGGACTAATCACAAACTACATCATAAAAACTAAAACTCGTTACATATTTTATATTTAAATATGTAAGTATATACACATATTTATGACGTACAAATAGGTATGTATCTTAATGAAAAAATACATAACCCTTTATAATAATAATATTTTTCAAATTTTACTAAAAGTAGTGACTCAAACCGGGAGTCCTTCTGGAAGAACTAAAAAAAAACGTAATTTTTTCAAAAATGTCTTCTATTCATCCTTACATAGGTCTCCACTTAATTTGAACCCGATCGGATAACTCTAACACTTTAAAATTTGTACTTGAAGTGCTCGGCCTTTACGACTACAAAAATTTGGTCCTTTTCAAGGTACCACCGTCGTTTATTACTTCGAAATCGTAATTATGCTTCGGCGTTACGAGGATACAGGGCGTTAGTGACATACTAACGAAAACTTTGAAGGATGATTCAGACCATGATTCTGAGTTGATATCAAGTGAAAAAAAAATGTACAAGCCTCCTCTCAAACAACCGGTGGGGGTATCGTCCTCCTAGTAAGTGTTATATTTATGATAAAAATGTGTATAATATGACTATAGTAATTTATAATAACATCCTTGAAAATTTAAAAATGACACAAATGCCTAAATTTAAATCTGCTTTGACAAACTGGCTTTTCCAGCATTGCTTTTGTAGTGTGAAAGAATATTTAGATAGGGATAAAAATATTGACTAAAGAATATTATCCTTGGTTGACTGAGTATTTGTAAAATTGAAATCTATTTTATTCTGTTATTTGTATTGCTGAAATTGTAAAAATCAAATATTTGTATGCCTGCATGCAGGTTGAATACACATGTGCCTCAGTATTGTATAACATCATTATGTACTGTATTCACACAAATAAAGGTTTACTTTACTTTACTATGGAGCATAGACACAGACATCACACTCCACGACGCTGCTCCACTGCGGGTTGGTGGAGATGTTTGGGATAATAGTGCCTTCGGAAAAGTAAGTTTGAAATACATAAGCGAGTTTTCTTCTCTCGTGTGCATTGCGAGGTGGAGTGCCAAGCTCATCAACCCTGGTATCAGGATTATTATTGAGCCGCCAAAGGTCGTTACATACATACATGGCTCATGTAACAACTACATACTTACATCAGTAAGTAATAACCGGGACCAACGGCTTAACTTGCATATATATATATATATATATATATATACGTCCTAATGCTGGGAACAGTCCTCCCCTCAAACAACTGGAGGGGGTATGGAGCTCCACCAAACTGCTCCACTGTTGGTAGAAATCGCATTTGGATGTGATTTTTGTTAACCAAATCTCGCAATAGATATCTTTAATCAAGACCAAAGTTTGTACGTAAACCCTACTGGGAAAAAACCAAACCAAACCAAAGTTTGTAGTCTCAATTTTTACCTGGTGAGAAATTAATTCAAAAAGAGATGATTTTAAAAATACGTCGGCCGAGCTGATCTTATACTGCTCAAAACGTAGCACGATTAGAATGACAGCAGGACAGAGATATATCACGTAGCCTAGCGCGAAAGAGACGAGATATACGTCTCAGGACACAGCTTAGTACGAAAGAGACGAGAGTTTGGTAATCTAAAATAATCCACACGATAAGAATGGTATGTTTTAAGGGGTGTTATAGCTACAACAGATCATACCAAACCAACCTGCGTGCTTTGACTGTGTTGTTGGTCGCTGTTGTCCTTGCTGCTCTTGTCGTCTTTATTCTGTCTGCCCGACGTCAGGTAGTTTGTGGACTGTGGCGAGTTGGTGCACTGAAAACAATATTAATCTAAATATATAAAAGGAGAAACTGACTGACTGACATATCAACGCACAGCCTAAACGGCTAAACGTAGGCACTTGAAATTTAGAAGGGACGTAGCTTAGGTACCGTAGAGGTGCACCAAGAAAGGAATTCCCGGAATTCTCACGGGAACGGGAATTAGCGGGAAAATTCTTTTGTATGAAAAATCTAAACTGCATAAGTTAGATGCTTGAAAGTTATGCACTCCCACACACACAAAGATCTCTCTTTTATAACACGCCACGCGGACGAAGTCGCGGGCAAAAGCTAGTATTTAATATATTTGTACCGCTAGCGTTCGTAATGTCGGCTTGTTCGGGGTTGGAGGCTGTCATCAGGGAAACAGGCTGCGAGCCCAACGCTGAATAGTTCTTTTTGAAAGCTCAAAAGTACACAGACACTACACATTGACGTTACCGTACCGTCATGAGCAAATATAACGTACCCACTTTAGGACTCTGTCGCACTAACATATTTGACATTTAGTGAGACTTACAGTACAATTTGTCAAAAAAGTTAATGTGACATGGTACCAAAGTGTATATGTCACCGTAAAATTGTAAATAACGTTAGATTATAATCTATCTCGCGAGATTGTGAACTGTCACTGTCACTGTTGTGAACGGTGTTGTGAAACGTAATATACTGCTTACAATTTAACGTATTATTATTCGTCAGATTATAATCTATCGAAGTAAAACTGTTAAATCACAATCTTACAATTGTCAAATTGTCAACTGTCCGACGGCTGTCCCTGATTGGTCGGCCTTACAGTAGACCGTTCTGTGTCCATAGAGTTAGGAATAAAACACAGGTGTCAGTCAAATAAAATAAATGCTCTTCAAGATTGTGAAATCAAGTACGTATTTATTAATTATTTAGTAAGTAATCAATAATTCTGACATCACATGTTAAGAAAAAATGTATCAAAATTAAAAAATCTGAAACGTATCATTCAGTATACTTTTCGTGTGTAAGATAAACATGTTGGCGGCATAGGGGTGGCCCAAGGGCCACCCCCGCCGCACCCTAACCTACTGTTATGCCTTGTAAAAATTATGACAAAACACTATTATTCTAAAAAAGAATTATGGATATCTATTTATTAATCCCAAAAATAAGTTATACCTAACAAACCAGTATTCCTAGATGTTATTATGGGAAAGTAAAACTATTATGCTAAAAAACGTTATGCAAAAAGGATTATGATAATTAAAATTATGACAAAAACATTTATGCATTTTAAGAGAATCCCAAATTAACATTATGCTCACTCTAATAGTTTTGTAACTCTATGGTATAGCACGCGAGGTGCGTTTCGTATCACAATTTGACGGTTTCACTTCGATAAATTATAATCTACCGAAAAATAATACGTTAAATTGTAAGCAATATGATACGATTCATAATTATTCGACAGTTCACAATCTCGCGAGATTCAAATCGATAGATTATAATCTGACGTTATTTACAATTTTACGGTGACATATACATACTAATGCTCGTTACCGTACACGCGTATCTGTGTGTGTGACGCCTGACGTCCATACGATTAGAGACTAAAGTACGACCGAGGAGGGGGGGGAGGGTGTTACCTTGTTTAACATCTAATTACGTAATGGCCCCGATTCCTGACACCTCCTAATTTGATTTTAAGTTATACCTGTCATGTTCTTTCTCTGTCTAAAAAGAAAGGGGCTGGTGATTGACAACTGTTAATTTTAAAATGAATGAAGAACCCGGGCGAACCAAACATTCATCTCGCTCATATACAATACGATTGACGTGTGCTGTCAACTTAATTCTGTCGGGTTATTGACCAATATAACATTTTGGAAAGGTATTTTAAATTTCTGCCTAAAATTGACGTGTGTTCCATAAGTGTTATGCCTGCTTTACCTTTCCTTTCCTTTTCAGTGCATAAGAAATTGACAGGTGTAACTTAAAAAGAAACTTAGAAACATTTATTATTTAGGACACCACAGACACGGATTACATATTATATACATTATCATCAGAAGTCAACGCACACACGCAATATTTTCTATATAGAAACATGGAAAACGAACACAGAAACTTATACCTCAATTAAATGTGACGTCATGTCGGCTTACTTAGATAGGTGTGTACAGGAATCGGCATCATTGACCAGTTAAAAATAGTTTTCTCAATAATTAAATAGTTGGTTTCCTCAAACTCCTATAACGTGGTAAGAGTGAAATGAAAGATGATGAAAGTAAGTAGTCGTTACATGAGCCATATCAGGGGCGTTTGGCGGCTCAATAATAACCCTGACATCAGGGTTGATGAGGTTGGTAATTCACCTTTCAACCCACACGATAGAAGAAGATTGATTTCTAAATAATTTGTACGCGTATGTATGTCTATCTATATAATATTATACGTTGAAAGTCTCTCTTGTCACGTAGGTCAGCTGGAAAAAATCTCTTTATTTAGAGATAAGCTTGCCTGTACTATCTGTTTTCTTTGTATGTTTCTTGTGTCTGTTTCATTGTGTACAAATAAATAAATAAATAATAAGAAGAAGGCCGCCTATTGTACTAATTCTATTTCTCTTTTGTTTTGTTTTTTGTTTTTTCCTGTTTGTGCAATAAAGTATTTGTTATGTTATGTTATGTTATGTTAAGAAGAAGTGAAGAGACGAACCTGGTTGTTATACTTCCGCTGATGTTCGGCGAGGGTCATGGGCCGCTGCACCATGTTGATACACACGTTGGGCGCCGAGTTGGACCGGTCCTGCTGGTTCAACGAACGTGGGTGCTGTTGCCTGGGACGGATACAAGTCGCATGTACAGTCATGAGCAATATCATGTACCCACTTTAGAACCCTGTCGCACTATCATATTTGACATTTAATGAGACTTACGGTTTTATTTGTCATAAAAGTTGATAAATGTAAATAAATAATAAATATGATGATGACGATAAATGTAAACATGATGGACTAATGTTATGGGCGATAGGCTGATCCCTTATCACCATAAGGTTCATCATATCCATCTTAGGACTTCGTATCAACAGTGGCTGCAAGTTGTCTTTGATTACTTGTGGCTCTGCCCACCCCATTTGGGATTACGGGCGTGAGTTTATGTATGTATGTGTAATAATAAATATGATAGGATCACGGCTATTTCCCCCATTGCAGATGGCGATCCTAACACACCACTTTCGCGGTTCACTATTTTTTTTTACTCATAAAATTTTATGTAATAATTTACCATGGCATACTGTTACTTGTCCTATTATTAGTTACGCATAGTATTAATTTGTCATAACTTTATAAGCATAAGTTTGAAACTCATAACTACTATAAGCATAATAATTAATGACAATAATGATATATAAGCATAAAAACTATACTCCGAATAAGAAAAGTTTTGGCACAACTTTGAACATTTTCGAAAGTTACTTTTTCCTTGGCTGCATTTGGTTCATGATTGTGACTTTTTATATTTTTTGACACTATTTCATGCTGTTGATCATCGTATGTAAGATAAATATGTTGGCGGCGAAGGGATGGCCCATGGGCCACCCCCGCCGCTTCCTAACCTACTGTTATGCCTTGTAAAAATTATGGCAAAACACTATTATTCTAAAAAAGAATTATGGATACCTATTTCTATGCGAATAAAATTTATACCAACAAATATTAGTCCGAAAATAAGTTATACCTAAAAAACCAGTATTCCTAGATGTTATTATGCTAAAAAACATTATGCAAAAAGGAATATGATAATTAAAATTATGACAAAAACATTTATGCATTTTAAGAGAATCCCCACTTTCGCTTCTTCTACTTTCACTAGTGTTTTTGCATATTCGCCGGTTAAGAGGACTCTTTACCCAACTTTTTGGCCTCCGTGGTTCAGTGGTTGAGCGTTGGGTTCACGATCCGAAGGCTCCAGGTTCGAATCCCGGCGGGGGCATGTCACAAAAATCACTTTGTGATCCCTAGTTTGGTAGGACATTACAAGCTAATCACCTGATTGTCCAAAAGTAAGACGATCCGTGCTTCGGAAGGCACGTTAAGCTGTTGGTCCCAATTACTACTTACTGATGTAAGTATGTAGTCGTTACACGAGTCATGTCAGGGGTCTTTGGCGGCTCAATAATAACCCTGACAGCAGGGTTGATGGGGTTGGTAATCCACCTCACAACTCACACGATAGAAGTAGAAGAAGAAGTATGTTTTCAAATCGTCTGAATTATCCCCCCAATTTTTTTTTTACGGTGTCTCTAACACCCTGTAAAGTAGTGGCGATGGTACTCACAATACAATACAATACAAATACACTATTGCACCAAAATAAAAAGAAATAATTACGAAAAGTCTCTTAACTAAGTAAATGGCAAATGGCGGCCTTATCGCTTAAAGCGATTTCTACCAGACAACCATAAGGTGAGGAAAAATGTAAAAAGAAATATTGAAAGATTGCGGGTACAAACTATAAGTACAACTCATTACCAATACATACATAGAAATAAAATATAACATACTTACAAATATAATACTACTCACTTGCTGTGGTCGGTACTAATGAGGTGGTGGAAGCCAAAGTGCGGGTAGTGTAGGATGGCCTGCGTCTCCGGGTTCTGGGCCAACAGCGCTGCGTAGTACGTGTCTGTCATCCGAACCTGGGAAGATTAGGACATATCTTCATCTGCCTACAAGGTAGTTTTGAAACTGGGTGTAGTGTATTGATATTGCCATGGTATAAGAAAACCAGGTACGCTCAATCCTATGACAAGCCGCCATTGCTAGCCCTTTGATGACGTAAGTGTTACCATTAAATTGGTATATCCAACATTCCAAAGACATAAAAGTTATTATTGAAAATTAAGTGAATTACTGACTAACGTATTTAATTAGTATTACTTGTCACATTACAAGTAACTTTTTTACTAAACGTTCAAAATTTCCTTGCAAAGTAAATATAAAAACAATGGTCGTGGGTTATTATTTTTTGCGAAATGGCAACGCAGGGTGGGATGACATCAGCTGGGCTATCCTTTAAATGTTAGCTGTCACTTTTGAGCATACCTAGTCTTTTTATACCATTGATATTGCTATCCTTGTGTCGAGCGCAAGCATCACCAGCCGAGTCTGCATGACAAACGCGCCGCTCGCAGCGCGAATCATATTGAGCGCTTCCACCAATAGCCGTTTGACGTCTATCTACGTAGATAGCATTCGTATCGTTTATTGGTCCAAGCGCTGGATATAATTCGGGCCGCGCGCGGCGCGGTTGTCATGCAGACCCGGCTGGTACAGCAAGACAAACAGTCAGTCCGTACGGGACGGTCCGCCCGCACAGTGTGATGGTATTGTTGTTCACGAGCCGGATTATGACTATGGTCTTATATACTATAAGGTGTATACTACACTGGACAACATTTTTTTCCATCATACACTGGCAGTGTTAAAAAGAAAATAACCTCGTGTTACTTTCTTGTTTTCGCCGAATCATGACACTTTTAACATTAAGACCATTCATTACTTTTTTCTTTCATATTAGAATTGGGCGGAAGGCAAGAGGGAAACCACTATCCTATTTTTCCCTAAAGTACTAGCATGGAGAATGCTACACCGACAAGAGCGTGGCTCATAAATTGATGATGTAGATTGGAATTCGACATAATCGGTAGTGATTCGAGTCTCACCTGGTGGCATATGGGTGGCACCTTGTCTGCGCAGCGCTGGTGGAATTTGAAGTTACACTGCGAGCAGTAGAACCCGTTGAAGAGTAGCCGTCTGCAACACTCGCAGAAGGCCAGCGTGAAGAAGGTCTTCCTCGTGAACTGGTGTGAGATGTGCGACATGATGGGGAGCTTGTCCAACGTGCGGACTGTCACCTAAATATATGGCTGGTTTTAGTACACAGTCTAAATTAGGCTCAAGCCACAACGGCGACGCAGACTGTCAACTAAACACACATACAACTGCCTTTAAAATAACGTCTATTGCTAAGTCTACAAAGGCCATTCTCAGAGGTTTCCAGGAGCAAGAAAGTTATTGTTTGCAGCTTGTATATAAGCTTAAATGCTTACGCATTTCGCATTTACGCGTCACATTTTCGGGCCCATTCGCGTTCTGTAGGGTCTGCACGGCGCAGCTATTGATCGAGACCCACGATATAATTTACGCCATGGTTGCCGTGCAGTTGTACAAAATCTTGAAAAAGGTACAAAAAGGGTCATATCTCCTAAGCCGTAAATAATCGCTGAACATACATGGGGGTGTTTCTAGTAGCCAATGAGCCCCTCTATCTAATTTTGAACGTGAACTTCTGGGCCACCTGTATATGCAGCAGCCGGGTCTGCATGACAACCGCGCCGTGCGCAGCGCGAATTATATTGAGCGCTTCGACCAATAAACGATACGAATGCTATCTACCGTCAAACGGGTATTGGTCGAAGGCCAGCCATATAATTCGCGCCGCGTGCGGCGCGGTTGTCATGCAGACCCGGCTGTTCTATAATACAGACAGATATGTAATTAGAAAAGACGTGTGTAGCGGCGCAAATCACGCTATGTGCAGTACATAAATCATCACAACAGACACGCGGGCGAAAGCACACCTCTAAGAACTGAGAAAAGACAATGCTGCAAAGTGATATTACATTATTTCACATTGGTACAGCAGTTTAATCATAATTAAGCTGGAAAGTATTTATCCCACCAACTGTAGCAACAATTTTTTGAGACACTTAAAAAAATTTTAATCTCATGACTATATCCCAATACATACCTTGCAAGATGAATTAAGTACCTACACCTCACCGAGCTTTCTGTTAGATCAATGATTTAATATTAAGGTATTAAGTTAAAAACTATTTAAATGATACAATAGAAATAACTATTTCAACAGATTTAAATTACTTTACTGTACAATTGCAATAAATCTTATTAATCATTTTCATTTTATTTTTTCTTTCCTTTCGATTTCTGTCAATTAGTGTAAGGTACAATTTACGAACATTGTTATGGAAGAACGGAGTCACCTAATACAAGCATATCTATGCTTAAAAGGTGGCTCCAAACCCAGTATAAACCATGTACCAAAAGATACTGCAATAAACTAAATCTCTTGTTTTACTTTCTTTTAAATCTAAGTTTCTAGTCCATTTATTTCTGTGATAAATTTCTTCTTCATGTAAATACAATTGACAGACAGCCTTAACATTTGGAGCAAAATACATTAATGTTGATTCCAGTTTTTATTTATTTATTATTAGGGAGATCAACAGCATTCACTTACAGTCTAATCCTTAAATTAGTAACACAAAGCCAATTATAGATCCCCACAAATAGTTGATAGTATAGAAGTAATAGGTGAGACAAAAATATAAAAAAAAATATAAAACCAAAAATTCATTTTAAAATTAACAGCTGTCAATCATCCATCCTTCCCTTTCCTTTTCTTCAGGTAAGAAAATGACAAGAATCTAATATTCAATAAAATGTTAATATTCTTAAAGAAGACTTGTATGAAATTTAACAGCTTGTTGGAGTAGGTACTCTCACTGATTAATCACTCTGATTGATTGAGGAGCGGCCTATAGCCAGCACTTATTCAAAATTCAAGATAATATTTACATTCCTTTCATATTTTAAAATGTATGTTTGAACATTTCACAACATTCTTATTTGATTCTTCCTATTCTAATCAAATTCAAAAATAATTTTATTCAGTAGGTAACATAGTTACTTTGATGTGTCATTTTTCACATAACAAATGTCTCATTGGCCTAAAACTACAGCTTCTCACAACCTGTAGATATAGCCGGAGAAAAGAAGCTGCAAGAAAAACCTCAGCACAGGGCCCTAGTCGTTCTTTAAAAAAATGATAAAGTATTTACAGTTAATCCCATGCATTCATATCTTCTAAATAATCACTAACCTTATAATAACCTTTTTTACAAAGTTTCTGTTTAATTACTGGCTTAAAAGTGTTCAAAGGTAAATTCTGAATATCAATGGGAATCTTATTGCAAAAATTTATACATTGCTCCTTAAAAAATTTAGTCTCTCTCTTTTCTCTTTTATGTGTTGCTGACTCGAGTTAGCATCCCATTCAGTCATTGACCAACACAGATATTGGCCAAATCATATGTTAAGTAAGATGTATTATAGAAAGTTTTATAGAATATGCATAACACAAGTATTGTTATGTCAAATAACATTACTCTAAACACCATATAATAAAAACTTCATAAACACTTTTCTGAAAGTGATTTTTGTTAACAAGACAAGCCCTTCCATTAAATTTTGAATTAAGGTAAAATTAAGTAAGTAGTCTCTATTTTTTATCTGAATTCAAATTAATCAAAAGAAATCAAGATTTTTTTCACATGGAAATGTGTTTTTCAAAAAGGGCCTTATGTAGTTTTTACTATAAAACAACAAAATGTACTTTTAGGATAAAACACAAACTTTGAGTATAAATTAATATTGAAAAGTAGCTGAGTATCTCGCCAAGTATTTATCCTGCTGCAGCTCTCCCTAAAATTCGGACATTGTTTTTTATGTTGGCTCTATATAATTTATCTGCACTTGCCTCCAATCTTACACTTTACAAAAGTAGTTTTACAGGTTTTTTGCTGTTGGCACTTAAGAGCCTTTTAGTATGAGGGCAGTGCAGTCGAGTTTTATTGAAATATTCCTAAATAAATGACCTTCCTATCTATGATAATGATGTTGAGTGTAATAAAAACATGAGGGTAATCCTTGAACCAAATGGAAAAACTGGCACATATGAGTTGGCAAGAATAACCAGTGTCCAACAGCATAGTATAACTTTGTTTAGTCATTGTTATAAACCAAAAAGCGTGTGCTACTAACCTCTTCGGCGTCTATGTCCGTTATGTCGATGTCCCATGGTATCACTTGGTTATTGCCTGTCCGTACCACTTCACACATTTCACAAGTGAGGTTGCGGAGCTTCAACGCCTTGGAGAGCGCGTCCCGCAACGTCACGCCCTCCTTCACCTGCACGCTCGTCCGCTGCTGGTTCGGCAGGTGCGCCCGCAGGAACACCTTCGGCTGCCGCGTAAGAGTATCGTACTTCTTAGAGTCATCTTGCAACGAATGCTCCTCACTCCTATCCGGCGACTCTGACTGCAATAACTCCCGCAAAGTCCGCTCCCTAAGCTCTAAATTATGCAATTTCGATGTCAACTCCTGATATTCCGACAAATATAACGATGGGGGATGTTGCAAACCAGCAAATTTTGCATTCAAAGCGTCAATGTTTTCACGAGTCACATTTATAATACTTTGAATGTTCCTAATTTCATATGTAGGGTCCGCTACATCGTCACTATCCGTGGATGTCGACATATTATCACTAGTGAGAGATAATGCAGGTATATTCCCATTAATTTTTCTTGTACAATTTTCTTTCTCTCGAGTAACTGCCATTTCTTTTCTTTTATTATTTTTTTAATTTTTCTCCGCAACTCGCGCAGGTCATGTTGCCATTCCAAAATAATATTTTACTGTCTTTTTAGGACAGTTTTGTATGTATGACATGTATCCGAACAAATATTGACAAATTGATGTTTTGAATTTCGTTCAAAAACTATTCTATTATTTTTAATTTCTAAACGTAAATAAATCTTTCAAAATCAGTAACTAGAAAAATAAATAAGTTGTGGCTTTTTGGCGGGAAACTGGAACGGGACAGTTGCTTTCTTCATTGAATAATCTAAATAATTAATACGAAGTGGTGTTTTGTGGTTGATGATCGCATTAAGTTAGTCGGAAGACATTCGCGAGTGTTATTATATTGGAGTATTCAATAAACAAAGTGTATCTGCCTATTTTCGCTTCGTGTCAAGAAGCCGCTTCATAACTCGAAAGTTTATGCGGACTTTCGAGTTAATTCGTTTGGGGTTCGGAGTAGGAGTCTGCTCCGAGGGTGGGGGCTTAGGTTTCATCATCATCACCTTTCATCATTTCATTAATCATTAAGAAAAAAAATACGTAAGACATGGCTGTATGGGCATAGTTCCCTTTGCCTTACCCTTCGGGGAAAACCAAAACAAAAAAAAAATAAATAAATAAGTTGTTAAAAAAAAAAATGTTTATGGCAAATGTTTTATTAGTCGGCTTTTCGGCGGGAAACGGGAACGGGACAGTTGCTTTCTTCATTGAGTAATCTAAATAATTAATACGAAGTGGTGTTTTGTGGTTAATGATCGCATTAAGTTAGTCGGAAGACATTCGCGAGTGTTATTATATTGGAGTATTCAATAAACAAAGTGTATCTGCCTATTTTCGCTTCGTGCCGGGAAGCCGCTTCATAACTCAAAAGTTTATGCGGACTTTTGAGTTAATTCGTTTGGGGTTCGGAGTAGGAGTCTACTCCGAGGGTGGGGGCTTAGGTTTCATCATCATCACCTTTCATCATTTCATTAATCATCAAGAAAAAAAATACGTAAGACATGGCTGTATGGGCATAGTTCCCTTTGCCTTACCCTTCGGGGAAAAACAAAACAAAAAAAAAAAAATGTTTTATTAGTCGAGATATTTTGAAGAATTTCTTTCTAATAATTTGTTAATAATTAAGACCAAAATATTGTCTCTAAGTATACCAATTTATTTCCTGTACCATTCTATCAGTTTTGTTTGATGAATATCACTATTCGGCAAGGTAAGTGATACTAAAGTCATAAAATTTACCATGTACCATCGCATCAGTTTTTATGTGATTTCTAACAGAGCCCCGTAGTTTTCTTCCTTACAACGGATTATAAATATCACTTTCTATACTTTCTCAGCTTTTGCACTTACATGTAAAAGTTTTACCGTTACAAAACGAGATACAACTTTCCGTATAAAATACAGTCGTATTTCAATGTAAATTCCAGCAAAATGGAACTGGGTCCAGCCCGACGTGTGTGCTATGAACAAATGAAGGCTATCATGGACTTTATGGGGCAACATGTGGACTTTGCGATGGGCGTTCTGCGAACCACAGAGGCGCGACACAAATCTAAGAAACTCTGGAGCGAACTCGCGAAAACCGTAAACAGCATTCGTGGCGGGACTAAGAAGACTCCGGATATGTGGAGTAGGGTAATAGAGTAATTCCTTTTTTTTATTCTGATTAAGATATTTAACTTTTGGTCACTAGCCTTGTTAATATGTAACTGAGAATTAACTTTTTTCTGCTTAAGATTTTTGAATGGGAAAAACTTGGACACTACAGGTTTAGGTAAGGACAGGTATGTTGCTATTAACAGGTGAAAAAGTGATCTAACATTAAAGTTTTAAAATCTAAACCCTATTGTTTGATTATTGTCTGGAAATCTCTGCCTTAAGAGATTAAACTCATTTAATTGTGAATGTTATGTACACCATAGTTGTCATATACATATATATATATTACTTAAAATACTGTTACCTATTGTACATCTTTTTTTATAATTATGTGATGTGGTTGTACTTTAATAAATAAATAAATTTCTCTTACAGTACTGGAGTGACTTCAAAAATAAATTAAAAAAGAAAGTGAAAGTATTGAACAGGAAGAAGAGACTCGGCAGCTACACCTCTGACAAGGAAAGCAAGCCGCTCACCAAACTAGAGAAGCGGGCGCTCGTCATTCTTGGCCCTAAATTTGCTAAGATTAGCAACAGGGAGGAAGGCAGTCATTCTTTTTCTGTAAGTGTGCATTTGAAATTATTTTTTTAAAATTCTAAGATTTCTTGTTGTCTTCCTCAAAAAGGTTAGTTTCCAACTAGTCAAATCAGTTACTTTTTACTAAACATCAAAACACAATGACTATGGAATTTATATGAAAAAGCACAGTGAAAAATATGATAAAATGTCAGATTTATTACTACAATTTTCTTGATTAAAATTAATAAATTAGTAAAATAGAAAAAAGAAAATGTTTTTCGGCAGATTGATACTACCCTACATACAATCAAATAATATAAAATTTATATTATTTTTTTAAAAAAGGGGAAAATAGCATTCTGGTTATTTTTATTTATTTATTTTTGTACTTGCAGTTTATAAGGCCCTCCCTCAAATACCCTTTCGAAAAATATTCTGCTCCAATATTAATTTATTACAGAAGCATTTGCCAGCTGAAGTGAAGGTGGAGGATTATCAGGACAATGGAGACTGCTGCAAGGAACCCAGTGAATCTAGTGACAGGCTTTCAATAGGTAAAACATAGCAAATATGGAATATAAAACTCAACAAAATTTATAAAAGAAAATTAATCAAAATTTATAATTGATTAAACACCTATGATTCTTGGAAACTTGTAAAATGATACGGTCTTGAAATGAACCTACTACCTATTTTTATCTGTAAATGCTACACATAAGTATATGCATTTGCATCTTGTATACAGAGATCTGGTAGCAAGTAACATTAAACATAAATAACCTATACATGTCCCTCTGCTAGGCTCAGGCGTCTCCTCAATCATTGGAGAGAGAGCATACCGAACCATTTCAGGTTGTTGGGGAGTCAATATGGTTCTTTTGCAGATGGAGATAGAGATGGTGACTCTGAAGGCTCCAGTCCTGAAGATAATGGTGATGATGACACTGAACTAAGTTTGAATGATTCCACATTATCAAGTAAGTTAATTACTTTCACCAATAGGTGCTTTTTTATGCCTAAAGCATAAATGAGCTTAGTAGAAATTGTAAAATCATTTATAATTTGTAAAAATCAACTCCTATAGACTATTTGCATTAACAGATAACATAGTTCACACACACAATAACACATAGTGATGTCTTTCTGCCAATGAGAAGTTAAGATTGGGAAACAGATAATACAGTTTTTGGCAATGTAACATTATACATCAATTGTTCTTATCGGTATAATTTACATTGTACACCAACGTTGTAGGTGCTTAGACAAGCTGCTTGTGTTATACTATGGTAGATGACTTGTTGCAATAGCAATTAATATTAATAATTAAAGAATATAACTCTTCAGATATCTACCCAAAATGGCTAGTGGAAGTGGAGAAGAAGCGAGCTGATGCGGAGTTGATACGCGCGCGCGCCGAGGAGCAGCGGGCGACAGTCGCCACTAAAACTGCCGACGCCGCCATGGTGCAGGCTGAGGCCTTGAAAAAGCTCTCCGACGCTGCTGCGGCTCAAGCCGACGCCCTCATGCGGATAGCCCTGTACCTCGAAAGCCGAGGACACAACAATCAGCATCTACTGCCCATTTGATCTCAGGCAGGTCAACCCAGTGATTACAGAATGTATAATGGATTTGCTGGTCACCAAAGATAGTTTCAACGTGTGGTGAATTAGTAGACACTCGAGAGTTGTAACTATTGACTGTGAAGGTTAGTGTGTGAGGTGGGGAAACTAGGATGGGACATAATTTGGAAGTTGTAGAGTAGTTGTAGAATTGACATAGGAGCAACACTATTTTTACAACTATTGTACCTGGTTTATGTAAATAAAGAAGTGCAATAAAAGTTTCTACAAGTAAGGGAACCAACTTAATTTTATTTTGACATTCATCCACATTACAGCATATTTACAACTTAACACTAAGGTTATCTACACCAAACTACAGCATATCAAAATCATCCCTCTGAAACAAATAGAAATACATGTTAATAAAATGGTTTTATGCTGAATATATATATTGTGGTATTTACTAAAATTACTAAACTTTAAAACAAAACAATAATAGAGTGTTTTCCAACTAACCAAATCAGTTACTTTTTAATAAACATCAAAACACGAAATGATTATGGAATTTGTATGAAAAAGCAACCTGTGACGTCATAGAAAAACGTGACAAAATTTTGCACTTATTATTACATTTTTTTTTATTAAAATTCATAAACATGTTAAATAGAGAAAAGAAAACATTTTTAACACCTTTAGGTCTGTCTTTATTTAGTTATCAGAATTTCATAATCTTTCTTTGACCCAGGAAAGTACCTAATTGCACACACATGAAAAAGGTACAATATACAGAAACAGAAGAGAAAAAAAAATATGTGAAAAAGTACATTATAGGATGATCATTGTCAGAATTCATTACAATTTGTTCATTGGTTATAAGAATTTATCTAGCAGATAGTGTCGTAAAGCACTGCTGTTTACCATATAAGACTATAAAACAGTTATTAGGAAGTATTTAAATAAACTATGGCTTCTATAGAGAATTTTAACTTACCATTTCATTGTATTCCATAACATGTCTCTTGATAGCCGAGCCATCGACCCATGTGACAAAGTCTTCCAGAGATCTGTTTACTAAGAAAGCGGGATCTTTCACCACTTCAGGACCGACTCTCACATGACCTTGCTCTATGAATTTAGTGGCTTCTTTGATGTTCTCTGACATTTTGCCTGGAATTAACACGTGAATAAGCTCGTGAGTAGATTCCAATTGAAATAGCGACAATTCGGTTTTTTTCAATCATTGATATGAAATCAATCACATTCAGAGAAAAGTGTATATTACAAAGATGTACTTACTTCTAACCATAACAACTGGCAGGCGCCTTCTACAGAAAGAGCTAGCGGATACGTTAACGGCGAGTGCCAGATCCCATCGCGTGGGGATCAAACCCATTTGGTATAGTTTCTCCAACAACTGCGCGCTTGCTTCTGTCCTGAATTCCGAACTCGCCTCTAGTTCTTTTATCTTGTTTGCTAAGTCCCTAATCTCTCTTGATAACTTGTTATACCTAGGAATAAAGGGTTTCGTATGAATAACTAACAATTACTAGAATAATTCATTGATAAAACCAAAGTAAAATCTATACAAACTTTGTGTAGTCTTCGCGTTTCTGAATATAATACTTTTTCATAACCTTTACTTCGTTTAGGTTATTATCAACTTTCCATGATATAAAGTCTACCTTTTTGAGCAGCTTCTGCTCGTGAAATTTTAGTTTTCGTACCATATTTATGAGTTTTTGGGAAAATAAACTAAACACACGTGGTATTCTGTATTTTGGTGGTCATTTTTTTTTTTTTTTTTTGTTTTGGTTTTCCCCGAAGGGTAAGGCAAAGGGAACTATGCCCATACAGCCATGTCTGACGTATTTTTTTTCTTGATGATTAATGAAATGATGAAAGGTGATGATGATGAAACCTAAGCCCCCACCCTCGGAGTAGACTCCTACTCCGAACCCCAAACGAATTAACTCAAAAGTCCGCATAAACTTTTGAGTTATGAAGCGGCTTCCCAGCACGAAGCGAAAATAGGCAGATACACTTTGTTTATTGAATACTCCAATATAATAACACTCGCGAATGTCTTCTGACTAACTTAATGCGATCATTAACCACAAAACACCACTTCGTATTAATTATTTAGATTACTCAATGAAGAAAGCAACTGTCCCGTTCCCGTTTCCCGCCGAAAAGCCTTTTGGTGGTCATTTTTTTTTTTTTTTGGTTTGGTTTTCCCCGAAGGGTAAGGCAAAGGGAACTATGCCCATACAGCCATGTCTGACGTATTTTTTTTCTAGATGATTAATGAAATGATGAAAGGTGATGATGATGAAACCTAAGCCCCCACCCTCGGAGTAGACTCCTACTCCGAACCCCAAACGAATTAACTCAAAAGTCCGCATAAACTTTTGAGTTATGAAGCGGCTTCCTGACACGAAGCGAAAATAGGCAGATACACTTTGTTTATTGAATACTCCAATATAATAACACTCGCGAATGTCTTCCGACTAACTTAATGCGATCATTAACCACAAAACACCACTTCGTATTAATTATTTAGATTATTCAATGAAGAAAGCAACTGTCCCGTTCCCGCCTCCCGCCAAAAAGCCTCCCTTTTGGTGGTCAATTTGACAGAAGTTTTTTTTAGCGCACTATAACGTTCGGATACACGTTTCTATGTAAAAAAATATGGTAAACTGAACTCACTAATGTGAGGAATGAGTTAACTCAATCATATCATTAGTTCAACTCGCATCTTCATCTTTCACATTATGGTCCATGAATAGGAACCTTATTTATTGTCTATGACACAGGAAGACATGACATTTAAAAAAAAATACGTTTGAGATCTTAGTTTGAGATTGTTTTGTTGATATTTCGTTCGATTGCTGCAGTCCGGTAAAATTAAATTTTTCGTTCAGATTTCAGCTTTTAGCGACAAAAATGGCTCGTCAACCTGATTTTGTGGAGTATGTAAACTCCGTAGTAAACCTAGATGCCCTAGAGAAAATGACTGCTGACATGGATGAAGATATTGAAGAATCGCAGAAGCTAATGGACGAAATAAAAACATTGTTTGATTCTATTCCCACACAGAGTAAAGGGCCTACAGACAATGGACTGCGGCATGAGGATCTATCGCAGTTTCTCGAGGCAGGAGTGCCAAAGTTGTTAATGCCAGATATGGCAGAGACCAATCTGGATGTGGACTTGGATGATGTTATATCTACAATGAAGGATTACGCTGAAGACTTAAAGAGAACCTGTTCAATCAGCCAGCCCAAGACTGCAGTTCCCCCAAAGGATATGGGTGCTTTGGAGATAGATCAATATGCAACTACTTTGGATCAGCTTGTGAAGAGACTTGCGAATATCAAATTGAGCAAGAATGAGGCTGATAACCGCAACCCTGAGCTGGAAGACAAGCTTACGCAGCTCGGCCAGGATGTAAACATGTTTACACAGGTGAAATACCAATTACAAATTGTTATTTTCATGACAGTATTGTGCCATTGTAATTGACAAAATCGGGAATTTGTAATCTTTATCTAATTTCGACTCATTTACTATATTGCTTGTTTCAGATGATCCAGTCAAAGACAAAGCTGACAGAATGTGACAAAAACTGGCCAGAGAGCCAACCAGATAGCTCAGCTCTCCAGTACAAGGACATTATCAGCAAACTTTTATCAGGAATCAATGAAGTCACATACTTATTGCAGAATAAGAACTAATAGACTATTTATCTAAAATAAAAATTAAACTTCATTAGCATGAAGTAGTTAGAGGCCATGTCTTATAATTTATATCATATCAATATCGTGGAATATTGGAAACATAAGTTATTTTGTGTGATGCAATTGCACTATTCTTGTTTCAATGTACACTTTTTGTGTAAGATAAGCTTTCTATATAGATGATAGGAAAGCATATTATTATGTAAGTTTATAAAATAAAATGTATGGTTAAGATAGAAGTGTTTTAATGAGTCTTTATTATATTAATTTAAAAAACAATATTTTGTTCCACTTAGAAAAAGTGTTGTCATATCTTAATCTACTCAGTAACAAGTCAGTGCAAGTAAGCAGTCCACGACAGTTCCAATCACTATGAGTATCAAGCCATGCTATAAACCATAAAGTCAACTTGTAGTCTAGTCACTGAGTTTCTTTCTTTTTCTATCTCCATCATGGTCCATCAACTCATTCTGGTCAGAGTCCACATTCATCTTTTGATCATTGTCTTTGTTATGTTTATCTTCAGCTTCCATAACCTTAAGTCTCATACCATAAACACAAGCTCCATTCAGAGTGGCTATGGCCTCTTGGGCTGCCCTTACTGAAGCATACCTAGCAAAACAATATGTTTTACTGGGGAAAGTGGCAATGTCAATGAGATCCCCAAACCTGCTAAATACATCCATTAAAATATGATTGGGGGGAGGCTGCGGTTTGCAGACTATAAAGCATCTTTGAACAACTTGGTAATTAGGGCCTGCTAGAGGCTGTACAGGGGGCAATGACACACTGCAATGATTTAACTCTTGTCTTGAGTTTGAAGGAGGATCTACTCTCATGTCCATCCTCCCAGTAGTAGCTGCTTTAATCAATGTTGATGCCTGAGCTATTGCATCTGCAAGTTGCAGCAAATCAGGACTGCCGGAATCAACTGCATTTTTAAAGCTGTTGACAATAGATGTCAAATTATTTGCCGCTGAGCTCAATGGATTGTCCGGTTTAACAGTAACAATTTCTCCAGAAGGGAATTCGTAATTGTTCAGTTTTTCCACAGCATATGCCGCAGCTCTCTCATCTTCATAGGAGATGAAAGCTTTGCTGTACCCATTGTAGGAATCCATTGTGAACTGACATTGCTGCATACCAGGTACAATACCAAAGAGTCTTTCAATGTGCTTCTGAGACACAACTGGAGTACATGTGACACACACGGATCTGTAGTTCTGTGGAGGAGTTCTGATCAGTGAGTTAATACCATCTTTATGGTGAGGCATATCATTTCTATAATTATAAAAATCCATTGTATTGTCTTTATGTATACTATTGTTACTTGAATGTATACCTTCATTATAGAAGTCCTGGCCATCTCTACCTCTTTTCAGTTCTTGTTTAGGTGTAGCAAATACTGCTTTATAATGCCTGTCGCATTCTTCAAAAGCTAAGGCTGCATCAAGAAAGCTTTTAAACTGCACATAAGCCAAGCCTCTACTTTCATTGGTAGTTTTATCTTTTTGGAGATAAACAGACTCTACTTTACCGAATTTAGAGAAATGCTCTGTGATATCATCTTCAGTAACATGCCTTGGAACCTTAATAAACAAGCGGTTGTGTTTTTCTGGACTGTTATCATTTTTATCATTCTTGTTACTGGCCACCATGACTTTAATAGGCTTGTTAACATTTTTGATGGTTGTTAGATGTAGATTATGTATAGCCGCGGCGGCTGAAGATGTTTTAGAGTACTTGATGTACGCCACACCTTTGGAATCGCCAGTGTTTCGGTCCCTGGGCATATACAGGTCCTCTATATCCCCATGCTCCTCAAAGGGCGCCCGCAAGTCCTGTTCACGTAACTCTTTACTACAAACGATAAAGATCCTAGAAAATGGAGGGACGTCTTCCTTATTTTGGTTATAGTTACTCATTTTAATTGAATAATACTTCACCTTCACCAGTCTAACGGTATAAGTAGGATGGTCCGAGGTCAAACAATGGTCAAGTCTGGTATTCAGAAGTCGGGCACGTCAAGATATTTTTAGCTCTGTAGTCTGTTTTCTTCAAATCTCACATTTTCATGGTCTGTTACCATTTACCAGTCAGAAACTGTTGACAAACGGAAGAACACACGTTTATATAAAATTATTTCAAAGATAAATAACAAAGCATAATAATTTTCAATTCAATCCACTAAATCCGTTCACGTCTGCATTCATCTGCATTCACGAGTTCCATAAACTACGAATGTTTTTTTTTATTTTAATGTTGCCATTTGTGTTGCCATGATTTTATACGATGCATCAAGGATACATCCATTCTTTCAATCAGTCAATCAATCAACGACCACCGACGTTCGATGTTTGTTAGGTACTGAAACCAAACTAAAACTGACCGTACCGTACTTATCCGACCAACCGTGATGGCGTGCCCGGTGGCGGTGTACAACTATTGTAGGTGAAAAAAAAAATTTCGATCACGAAACGAAAGTGTCAAAATATTTTCTTTCGGCCGTGCGTTTTCATGTTGTTTATCCATATTTCCCTTTATTTACGTTTTTATGGGAAAAATAAGATAATCATGCTCTATACTCATGACGGCATATCTCCAAAATTTTTATCGGAAATTCTATGTGTATAAATGCCTCAGTAATACAGTTTCGCAGTTGTTTTTAGATCTTTGAATTTGGATTTGTTGACTGAATTTTCTTAAATTTTCTCGTACAATGTTTCATAAAAGTGAGGGCTGTTTTTTGCAGTCTCGGCACGGGTACAGTAGGCACGATGAATTTGATGAGTTGAATGATTTATTTAACAAAAAGTTCCAGTTTAGGTTCAGCGAGGAATGGGAGCTACCGAGCGCAGACTCGTGGTTTTCCGCGCCGCCTTGGAAGGTTAAAGAACTCGAGACTTTGAAAACTCGACTGAATTTCTACAAGAGTCAGTTGAATGATTTTAATATTGAAGAATGGAGCAGTCATACAAGGCGGCGGAACCCAGCTGGGGAAGTTTGTTGGAAGATCCGATGCCTCGTCAACCCAGAGTTTCTCACACAAGCGTGGACTAAGTTCTATGAGTGTGCCAGTACATATAATGCCGTGCCTATGGAGGCTATCATTGAGAGGAAGATGGTGTCCCTGCACTTGTGTGAAGCCCCGGGTGCATTCATCACGTCACTAAACCATTACTTGAAGTCTAATTACCCTGATGTTGAGGTATGTGAATAGTAAATAAAACTTATTTTTTCTTATATCTAAAATTTTAATAAAGAAAATTGATACTGAAATACCTTACCTGTACTAGCCATGCCCTGCTGTCTGTTTTCTTTGTATGTTCCTTGAGTGCGTATTATTTTGTACAAATAAATATATAAAATTCAAATTTAATTAAAGTACCTAGGTACATAAAAAAAAATGTTTGAATTAGAATTGTAAATTATGATAACAGTCCTAAATATTATCATGTCATAAAGTTGCCTTTGCATTGATGGAATGATACAGATAATTAAGTAAATAATTATTATCTATGTCACAGCTGAGTCAATATATACCTATAATATTGTTTTTTTATTTGTTTCAGTGGAAATGGATAGCTAACACTCTGAACCCGTACTATGAAGGCAACTCCCCGTCAAACATGATAAGTGATGACCGGTTCATGTTTCACACCCTGAACAACTGGGACTTCGGTGCTGACAACACGGGCAACCTGATGGACTGGAACAATTCACAGGCTATTGTGAACAAAGCCAAATCATTGGGCAAGGTAAATTAACTACAAATAAACCAAAAAACCTTAAACAAAATACTAAAAGTAACTTGTCTTTTTTATTTTATTAATTTTAATGAGGCTTTAAATACCCTCTGTGATGAGTGACTGTTGTGAAAAACGCATTGAAAAGAAACCATATTGAGGAGGCTGTAACACTGATTACAACCAGCTCTTGATGTCTCATTTTTATTTAAGCAAAGGAGTTAAGGAGTTACTGGTTTTGTGAACTAATTGTAGTATAAAAAAATTGAAAAAACAAGCAGTAACGTAAATTGTTTTCAGTAACGTAATAATAATATGTAATAGAGGTGCACTTCTTCTTCTAATCCTGTTATCCCCTGATGGGACGAAGAGCTCGAATAACAGATTTCCACTCCCCGCGATCTTTTGCAGCCTCTGTAGCTTGCTCCCATGACATGCCGGGAATTTTTAATTCTAGTCTGTAGCTTGCTCCCGTGACATGCCGGGAATTTTTAATCCTTGTCTGTAGCTTGCTCCCGTGACATGCCGGGAATTTTTAATTCTTGTCTGTAGCTTGCTCCCGTGACATGCCGGGAATTTTTAATTCTAGTCTGTAGCTTGCTCCCGTGACATGCCGGGAATTTTTAATCCTTGTCTGTAGCTTGCTCCCGTGACATGCCGGGAATTTTTAATCCTTGTCTGTAGCTTGCTCCCGTGACATGCCGGGAATTTTTAATTCTTGTCTGTAGCTTGCTCCCGTGACATGCCGGGAATTTTCAATTCTTGGTCAACCGAAAGTCAAATGCACTTAGATAATGCATTATAATTATGAAATAATTTTTACACGAACATTGTTGCTGACTCCTGCAGACACCACTTTAATATTAATTTCGTTAGTTTTAAAACTAGCTTTATCTCTGTCTTGCGCACGTCGCAAGTGACGGACGGCTCTATATTTAGAGCTATCAGATTAACCTCCGAAGGCCGAGATTTCCAGACACAATAGTTAAACAATGGAATTTGGATTTTAAATAAATATTCGGTCTTACGACTTTAAAATAAAATTAAGTTTTGTCTGTCAGAATCGGCACTAATGCATCTGTTTTGATACCTCCAGGAAAAAATTATAAAATTGCAATTACAACAACCTACAAATATACCGGGAGACTTTTTGCCCCCTGCACAAAATGTAACATATGAATCTTTGACGAAAGTTATAGATACGTGTTTTTATGTCTTGTGTTTCAACATTACAGGTATTACTGGTAACAGCAGACGGCTCCATTGACTGCCTGCAGAAGCCTGATGCTCAGGAGGAGGTCACTTCACTGCTCCATTACTGTGAAATTGTCACAGCCCTACAAGCACTCAGTCCAGGTATTTATATTCTGTGACTTGTATTGATGAGATTGTCTCCCTCTGATTACATTTAAAAACAACATTTTCACAAAAACGCACAATTACACAAATATCACACAAACACACAAATATTTTGCACCCTAGTCAAGTGAGATACTTTTTACATAATGGTAAAACAACTTTCTTTTATTGAATTTGTATGGAAATAAAGCGATCAAGCATCCTACTCATAGTGATTTATTTCGTAATAAGATCGGAAATAAATCGAAAAGAAAAATGAGATTGATTTTTGATCATCTCAGCCTGCCTTCTACTTCTAGATTAGCATTTTATAATTTGTTTTTGAGCAAGAGAAATACTCCATTGATTTCTTGTTGTTAATTTCAGGTGGAACATTTATATTCAAGCTCTTCACAATGTTCGAGCATTCCACAGTCAGCCTGCTCTACCTCATCAACCATTTGTTTGAAGAGGTGAACATCTACAAGCCAGTCACCTCACGCCAAGGCAACTCTGAAGTTTACGCAGTGTGCCTCAAATATAAAGGCAGTGACGGCTTGACTCCGTTCATATCGAGACTCGAGGTTGCATTTGGTACCGAATTGTACGAAACTTTAGCACTGTTCCCTCTAGAGGCTATACCGGAAAGCTTTCTGAAACAAGTCCAAGATTGCGCATTTTATTTCAGCTCAATACAGTGCCAGGTGATAAACAACAATCTGCAAGCATATTTAATGCAAAATAATCCTGCCCTGTATAGAGACATAAAGAAAATACGAGCAATTGTGGCCTCTGAATTTATCTGGAAATACAACTTGAGGCCGTTGGAGATGGAAGATGAGATACTTAAAGGAATATTGCATGAAGAGAACAAAATCAACACAAATCCGCGGTATCATCGCGGTTCCTATACAGAGAGGGAGCTGTACACTAAAATGAACTTGAAAGAGAAAAGTAAAAGTCTCAGCTCATTTCTAGAAGCAGAAGTATTGTCCAATCCTATGATGTCTACGACTGAACAAACGAAATGGATAAATCACGATGAAAATCTCAAAATTAACCCCATACTGACACTTGGAAAGCCACTTAAGAAAATTGGCAGTTCCAAATTCATATTTGTGCCAATATTCAAACTGTACCAGCAAATTTTGGCAGAGAAAGAGTTCAGAGAGATCATCTTCGGTAAAGATGAGACAATAGAGACTCAAAACACGCCTGAGCTGGTCAATAAAACAAGTTGCAATGGAAATAAAGAACTCTATCTGTCTGAGTTTGTTCATAAAGAAGATTACAGTGTGTATGAAAAGAGATGTTTCAAGCAGTTATTACAGCTGCTGAATAGTCTATCCATTGGAGACTCGTTAATGATACGGAATTTTAGTACATTGACGCATTTCAACAACAGTGTTCTGTTCATTCTTTCCAAAAAGTGCTTTGCAAGCACTGGGTTGACGTGTTACGGTAGTATTATACTGAACAATTTGCTGACCAAAGAGCCATTCAAGTATTTAGATGATATAGCGACTGAATGTGACAAAGTGATGGGAGATGATTCAAAAGATGTGTTGAACACATTGCCAGTTCAGGTAACAAATACTGGAGAGTTCTTCAACAACATTGTTTTCTTCAACAATACATTCTACAGGAACAAATGTACTGAATACCTGAAGTCTATTCAAATGTCTCTTTAAAGTTGATTTCATAAAGCATTTTATGTTGTGTTTATATAAATTATTTTTGTAACAAAAAACAAATGTTTTTGTTATTTATTAAGATGATGAACGGCCACGGGACTCATATTGTAAATAAACATGTCCATTTTACTATATTTTTTTTTAATATTGCCTCCTTTTGAAAATAATCCACACACGCAATTTCCTCTTGAACTTTGCTCTCGACTCATAAGAGCGCAACCAGACCCCGGCGCCCCGTGTTGCTTTTAAGTCTCAATTGCAACATTGAACATTATTCACGTGATTGAACTATTGTTGGGCTCTTAAATTAATAATGATTATGATACTTAAAAAAATGAGTTGGTAAAATTTTTAGGTACCGAATTTCGGGGCACTGGTTACACGTTGTGTGAATTTTTTAGCTAGTACGAACGCTAAACCACAAGCAGGTGACTGTTATGAGTAACAGCGTCCGCTCCATGCGTATGAACAGAACACTCAACGCGGGCGCTGACACCGTATAACACTGATCATACCTACCATTTTTGAGTGCTTTTTTGCACAGTGTACACTACCGTGAGGTTTAGCGCACGGTCTGAGATCGGCAATATTCCATACCCAACAATCGATAATGAAGGTTCAGATGCTGAACCGAGAGTTATGTCTCGAAACTTTAGTGTGTGTCTTTCTTTATATTCGAGCAAAAGTCGGCCGGCTCGAGATTCTCGAGCCGAGCAGCGTCGTATCGAGTACTGTGCAATCTATAAATTAGAGTGAGTTAGCGATATACAATATTCTTGAATATTCGACAACATGTTCTCTTTCTTCTCCTTACCTATTTGATCTCAAAGGAACTAAAAAAAAGCGCGACTGACGTAACGCGTGAGCGCGCGTCTCACAAGTTCACAACGGGGAATGCATCATTCGGAAGGCTTTTCGGCGGGAGACGGGAACGGGACAGTTGCTTTCTTCATTGAGTAATCTAAATAATTAATACGAAGTGGTGTTTTGTGGTTAATGATCGCATTAAGTTAGTCAGAAGACATTCGCGAGTGTTATTATATTGGAGTATTCAATGAACAAAGTGTATCTGCCTATTTTCGCTTCGTGCCGGGAAGCCGCTTCATAACTCAAAAGTTTATGCGGACTTTTGAGTTAATTCGTTTGGGGTTCGGAGTAGGAGTCTACTCCAAGGGTGGGGGCTTAGGTTTCATCATCATCATTCATCACCTTTCATCATTTCATTAATCATCAAGAAAAAAAAATACGTAAGACATGGCTGTATGGGCATAGTTCCCTTTGCCTTACCCTTCGGGGAAAATCAAAACAAAAAAAAAAAAAAAAGCATCATTCGGAAGCGCGGGAAACGGATTGTTTGGCGGACGTGTTTTTTCGTGGCTTTAAAATTTTAATTTTAATTCTAATATTTAAAGTGATCATTTGGTTAGTTTAGGTGTAATTTAGTTTGTATATATTAATTATTTTTTATTTATATTGTGTATAGTGTAAATATCAACGAGTTATTGGTAAGTAGTTCTTTTTATAATTTTCCCGCCATGGACCCGCCCGAGGATCCTGGGGAACGCCTCCTGTTGTTGCAAGTTATGTTACAATCTCTAATGTTGCTTCAACGAATGAAGAAGCAAGTATGGATACTGATGGTTCTTTAGTTCAGGGGAAAAAACGAAAGCGCGTTTCACGCTCTAAAATGTGCAAACATTGCAATAAAAAAAGAAGGAAGGGTCATGAGAAGAGGCTATCTGATTGCCAATGTCTATCTGAAACTGAATCTAATGTCCAGCCTGCATCCCAATCTCTTGATGAAAACCAAACTCAGAATATCTCTTTGCCTTTATTTAATGAAACTGTTGCGTCACAAAATATTTCAACTGTCGCTGACAACCACTCTCCACAGTCTCAAATTGCTCGGAGGACTTATATTAGTTCTGATGCAGCTCCTTACACATTACACATCCAGCATAAGCTGACATCGCCTGATGATGGGGTTTCTTTGCATCCTGTGTCTTTAGGTCGATTCCTGAAACAAAACAAAGTTACAGGTATAGTGGATGGAAGCTTAAAACGAATTGGAAGGAACAGAGTATCTCTCTCTTTCAAAAAGTATGAAGATGCAAACTCTTTTCTTGAAAACCCTATTTTAGACTCCTCAAAGTATAAAGCTTTTATCCCTACATTCTCAGTAATTCGAATGGGTGTGGTTCGTGGAGTACCTGCTGAATGGAGTGAAGAAGAAGTGAAGGAGAATACGACAGTCTCTATAGGCTGCGGTCCTATTCTGAAAGTAAGGCGGTTGAATAGGAAAGTCATTATTAATTCCAAGGTGGAATTTAAACCAACAGAATCTGTAGTACTGACCTTTGATGGTCAGATTTTACCGAAAAGGGTCTTCATGTGTTATACAGCTCTCCCTGTCGACCTTTACATTTATCCAACCGTACAATGTTTTAGTTGTTGTCGCTATGGCCATGTGAAAACCCAGTGCCGCTCGCAACCTAGATGCTTTAAGTGTGGTCAGGGCCACAATGGAGATACCTGCTCAGTTCATGAAGAAGATGTCAAGTGTTGCTTATGTAATGGCAACCATCAGGCTACAGACAGAAAGTGTTTGGAGTATGAGCGCCAACGTGCTATAAAAGAGACCATGGCAAAGTCATGCATCTCTTATGCGGAAGCTTTAAAGACTCATCCGGCCATGACAAAGATCTCATATGCTGAAGCACTTCTTTCATCCCATCATGTCCCAGATAATGTCCCACTTTTAACATCGCCTTCCCAAGCAGCTAAGTCCCCTTCTAAAGTCTCTTATAAAAAAACTGTTCTTCAAACAAGAAAAGCTCCTCCCAGGACTACAAAAGGCTATGACGTTCAGAGTCATAGGGAACTGGTTAGAGAGTATGATTTGCCTGCATCTGCTAATGGAACTGCTCTGAAATATCAAGAAACAGTCAATGATCCTTCTAATATTCCGATTTCTGAACTTATTATAGCCCTATTAAACTTACTTTCGCAGTCAAACTTAATTCCACCGTCCAACGCAGCTCTCATTGATTCTCTTGCACAAATCTCTAAAACACTCCATAATGGACCTAAATTCCAAAGTTCTCCAGTGGAACTGCAGGAGCGTAATTCCTAAAAAACAAGATTTATTATTTTTAGTTAACAAGTACAAACCTCTAATTATAGCATTACAAGAAACTTGGCTCAAGCCAAGTTATAATTTTAAAATTTCAGGCTACTCTTGCATTCGAGAGGATAGACCTGATGGATTTAATGGTGTTGCTTTATTAATAAAGCATCCCACTTCCTTTACACATAAACAAATCAATCATAGAAATGATTACTCTGTTGTAGCTGCAATTATCAAAAATATCTGTTTTGTTTCTATTTATATTCCACATCCCTCTTCTCAGATATATAATGAGGTACATAATATTCTTTCCTCACTTCCTAAACCCTTTATAGTGTTAGGGGACTTCAATGCCCAGCATGTGTCGTGGGGAAGTTCTTTATCCAATACAAATGGTAACACTGTTTACAATATGTTGGACACACTTAACCTTTGTATCCTTAATACTGGTTCACCTACCCGTCGCACCTCTCCTTCACAGGGAAAGAGTGCTCCAGACTTATCAATTTGCACCCCAAATCTTGCTCCATATCTTTCTTGGGAAGCCCTTAAATACACTTTTGGAAGTGATCATTATAGTCTTATTATCACTCTGCCTTTTCAACACGAAACTGTTCGAAAACGGATTCGTTTGAAATATAGATTATTGAATGCCGACTGGAATACTTTTAAATCTCGAATGGAAAGTAAAATTTGTTGTTTCCCTCCTGTAACACCTGGAAATGAAACCTTTTGTGCAGAGACATTTGCCGGAGCGTTTATAGAGATAGCTAATGAACTTTTTCCGATGAAAAAAGTAGGCTGTGGAATACCTTCTCCACCTTGGTGGGACAGTGAATGTACAGAGGCTGCTAGAAAACGTAAAGAAGCTGAAAAGTTATATTTTGAATGTTTAACAGATGAAAACTTTAATAAAGTAACTGAAAATATCGAAGCTTGTAAAAAAATGTTTAAACAAAAAAAATTTGATGGATGGAGATCTTTTTGCCTATCAATTTGCCCAGATGTTAGCCCATCTGAAGTTTGGGCGAATATAAGAAGATTCAGGGGTGCTTTCAAGGAATCCTCTCCTTCTGCTCTTCCTCAGAATTTGACCCATAAATTTATTGATACCCTAGCTCCTCCTTATGTTTCAGAGTTTATAATGATTTCACCAGCTGTCGATGATCGTACTGGACTAAATAGCCCCTTTTCTCTCCATGAAATGAAAGGCGTCTTATCAAATGTGAAGGATTCAGCTCCTGGCGTTGATGGAATACCATATTCATTTGTAGCTAATCTAGGTGATGATGCTTTAGGTTATTTACTTAACCTAATTAATAGTTTTATGCTATCCGGTAATATACCCCCTGCATGGAGAGTTCAAGAAGTGTTTCCTATTCTGAAACCTAATAAGGATCCTACCCTTGCTTCATCTTATCGTCCTATTGCTCTGTCATCGGTCTTAATTAAAATTACTGAACATCTGGTTAAAAATAGATTAGAATGGTTTATGGAGAGCAAAGGTTTACTTAGTAGAAGTCAGTACGGCTTCAGAAAAGGTAAAAGTACAATGGACAGTATAGCTATTTTTGTCACTGATATACGACTGGCATTCTCTTCTAACCAGTCCGTCGTAGCAGCTTTTCTGGACATTACTGCAGCTTACGACAATGTAGTTTTATCTATACTATATAAGAAATTATTGGCTTTTAATGTACCTTCCATGCTTTCTTCATTTATCATAAATATGCTCTCTGAGCGTTGTATTCAGTTTTTTACGGATGACGAGCATTTTTTGTCACGATTAGTCTGGAAAGGTCTCCCACAGGGGTCGGTACTCAGCCCTCTGTTGTATAATGTTTATAGTTCAGATCTAGAATCTTCCCTAGATGATAATGTGAGTATTCTTCAATATGCAGACGACCTCCTGTTGTACTGTTCTGACAAATCTATTCAGAATGCCTCTTCAGCCTTATGTCGGTCTCTTGATTTGCTTAAGGTTTGGTTGGATTTAAATGGCCTAGATGTTTCTTCTCCTAAAAGCTCTGTAGTTGTGTTTACAAGACGATTAATGATCCCTCCTGTAACTGTTGCATTTAATAATAATCCTATCCCAGTAAAAACTTCAGCAAAGTTCCTTGGCGTCATTCTTGACGATAAATTATCGGGTAAACATCATATCGAATACGTTACCGGTAAATGTGATCGTAATTTTAATATTCTTCGATGCCTTGCAGGAGTTTGGTGGGGTGCGCACCCTTATTCGCTTAAGTTATTATATAATGCATTAATCAGGAGCATAATAGACTATGGTACCTTCATTCTTGTGCCAGGTAGCGTAGAATCTTTTCAGAACCTGGATTCCATTCAGTACAAATCTCTGAGATTGATTTGTGGTGCCATGAGATCCAGCCCAACTAACTGCTTACAAATAGAATGTTCCGACCCTCCTTTGCATTTAAGGCGTCAATACTTATGTGATAAGTTTATATTTCGGTCTTTTCAACTTATCGACCACCCTCTTTACCAGAAACTTCAGTTACTGTTTGATCTTACACTTTCTTCCCCTTATTGGTCCCACAAACCTATCCCATGTCTTGTTAAAAGTTTTCAAAAGTTTATATATCTTCAAGCCCCCACTCACAGACAGCCTGCACATCCTTTGTTTTGTGACGAATTTGAACCTTTAGTTCTATCCCCTGATGTATCCCTAAATTTGGGCTTTATTAGAAGTGATCCTAGTGTAAGTGCCATGTTCTGTCTTACAAAAGATTTACAATGGCCTCATGCTCATCATATATACACGGATGCATCAAAGCTCTCGTCATCAGGAAATGTTGGTGTGGGAGTGTACCATGCTCAGTATAATATAATTCAGAAAATTAAAATGCCACCAGAAACGTCTGTTTTTACTGGGGAATGCTTAGGTCTTTTTAAAGCAATAGATTACATTATAACCATGAAACTTAAGAACACGGTAGTTTTTTCAGATGCTAGAAGCAGTCTTCAGGCTTTATTAAAATTTCCATTCAGAACTAAAATAATATTTCCGATTATTATAGATATACGAAGGTCACTGTATAAATGTATCCGCCTAGGGTATTCAGTTTCTTTTTGTTGGATCCCTGGACACAGCAAAATACCTGGCAATATTAAAGCCGACCTTCTTGCTAAAGAGGCTGTGGATAGTGGTGACTTATTTACATATAAAAACTACACCCATGATTTAGTTAATTTACCTAGCTTATATCTTCATGAATATTGGGGGGATGAATGGGCAGTGAGTTCTCAGACCAAAGGTAAATTTTATTCATCAATTCAACCAATTATTTTAAGCAAGCCTTGGTTCTTCCGGGTTAAAGTTGGCAAGAGAGCAACGTCCTGCCTCATACGTATGAGGCTCGGTCATACATGCTGTGCATCTTTCCTTGCAAAGATTGGCGTTATATCAAGTGGCGACTGTGAATGTGGTTTGGATACTGGTCATGTTAACCACATTTTTCTGGCTTGCCCTCTACATGACAACTCCCTTCTTTTTAAAAATCTTTTATTACAAAAAGTCCCTCTTCCTACATCTATTTCGGTCCTACTTGCTTCTAATGATCCTCAAATATATAAGTTGTTAGCCACATTTATTCAAGTAAATAATATAAAATTATAGTTAAATATATGTTTATTTTATACCTATTTATATGTGTAAGTATATTGATATTCCTTACCTTACCTTATGATCCTTTATTTCAAAATTTCGTTCCTATCCAAATTCCTTTCTCCATAAACGTTTCCTAAGTCTTTATCCTCTACAGTCAAATCTACATTTATTGGCAAATATGCAAGTCGCATGACGCCAAAAATAAAAAAAAAAAAAAAAAAAAAAAAGTTCACAACGGATTGTCAATTTCAGATTCAAAACAGTTTTACGAAAAATACTTAATATTTTGTTGATATACTATTTTAGAAATAAATGTGAATGAGTTTTGTACGTCGACTTTGCGCTTAAATCGATTGAGCGCCCGTCATGGATATCAACGAAGGTAATTATCACAATCTAACCTACCCGTATTTTCGGCATTAAAATTTGCCACTTATTCACGTAAATTGTTACTTTTTTTCATTTAGACTTGTTTGGTTCTCGAACCAACAGCTTTACCTGATATCTATGCTGCTTATTTGTCTATATTTATTAAGATAATTGCATTATTTTTTATTTAGTTTAGAGGTTATATTTGGTTTTGTGTTCTGTATCACACAGGGGCTTAGGTGCTGATAAGCCTTTACATATGTTGAAATCTCGCTATTGAAGCCAATATAAAGTTATTAAGCAATGTATAAAACAATGTTTTGTTTGACTATAAGAAATTAATCTGTTTTGTTTTTCTTGTGTGCAATCAATTGCATATATGTGTTGTCTTCTTCTCTCGTGTGGGTTGTGTGATCAGTGACTGACCTCATCAACCTGATGTAAAGGTTACTATTGAGCCGTCATAGGCCCCTGATATGACTCATGTAAAAACTACATACTTATTTATCCTGTGTAGGCACCACAACGGAAGACTTATGGACTCCATACAAGGAGTTAGTGGCGGTGGTGGAGGGGTACCTGGCTCACGAGAGCGGCAGTGCCCCATATGCTGTGCACACTTTTGAATCTGTCCTCAGAAGACATAAACAGACATTCCTTTCACTGCTAAAGAACCCGGTGAGTGATCACTTTAATTTCTACTCTACTACTAGAAATAGAACTTAGTATGTTTAGCTCTAAGTCCAATAAATATAGAATTATTTTAATTTGTTTTTAAGTTCCAATATACATAGTCTGTAAAACAGAAATGTACATTTTTCTATGTTGCTTATCATCCTGACTGCAAAGACCAGTTCCCATTTTATCAAAACTTACAAGCCCTGTAATACAAGAAATTTGCTTGTAAAATTTTTCATTATTATGAAAATATGTTTATCAAAACTACACATTTAAATAACATGTTACAAGTGTCAATATTTATTTATTTTGACGAAACATTTGTGGATTTATGGTTTATTCTTGTTTTTAGTTCCTTTTTGACGAAGCCTGTGGTGGATTTAATGATGTATTTTATTAAACCATATGGATGTAATTATTCTTAATTATAACATTGAAAGGTTTTTACAGGTATATTTTACTAATTTATTTTTAATTTACACATATTTGTAAGTAACTTGTAGCTGGTCAACGTGTAGACTTGTAAGTTTTGTTAAACATGACACAGTTCTGCATAGAAATAGTAATTTTGGCACTTCGCAGGTCATCTTTGAATAACAATACACATAGTGGCAGCACCTTGCATTGTGAGTGATGATCTATAATGTTTGTATGTGTGTGTAGTTTTTTTTATATCTATTTTTTATCGAGGCTTGAGCCACTCTTGGTGGTTATGCCAGCCTCATAGTTTACAGTGTTTAATGGTGATCAAATCATCACTTTGCAAAAGAACACCATTACAGCACTACACATGTGTGTGTAGTGTAAATGTTTAAGCTTGATTCTCATTTGTTTATCATTTCCCTCAGCCTAAGAACCCAGGTAGCAGGGAGGAGATAAAACGTGGCATCACAGAGGGAGTGAACCTGCCCAGTGTGGGTAGGACACTGCTCTCGAAGGAGCTTGTAGATGAAGCCATCATTATCTCAGGTGGGTTATAATTGAAGTTTTGAATTTATCATCAAAGAGGTGTGGAATGTGAGATTTGAAAGTGTATTTTGAAGGTGAGATTGTGGTGAAATGCTTGCTTATTTTGCATAAAAAAGTGCTCTAACTTTAGAAAAAGTTAGAAAGGGATAGGTGACCCCATAAACCAGTGTATTTCATATATTATAAGTGGAATTTGTTTTGTTCTGAAATTGTTTGTTGGTAGTAAATTAACTTTTTGACAATCAAGTCAAATGAGATACTTTTAGTTTGACATGTTTCTATAACTACGAAATAAGTCAATAAGAAAAATGTGGTTGATTTTCGATCACCCTAGACTGGCTTCTATTTCTAGATTATAAATAAATAAATAAATCTTTATTTAAAGTAACCATTGACTAATATGTGTTAGTAAATGACTTATAGCTTATAATACATTTGGGCGAGTGCAGCCCACTGCAGCGACGCAAATAGGGGCTCTCATCCCCAATCGAACAGAGAGCAAGGTAGATTAGCATTTTCTAATTTATCTTTGACCTAGTCAAATACCATACCTGTAGTGTCTACTTACACAACTATGCTATGTACAAATAATCTATATCTACGTCACATACCATTTAAACATCCGTTTTAGTAGTTAAGTATATTGATTTACTCGACAACTCTTGCGCCCTACATTGCACGCTTCTTCTTCTAATCCTTTTATCCCCTGTTGAGATGGAGGTGTCGAATAACAAATTTCTTTTGCAGCTCCCATGACATGCCGAGAGTTTTTAATTCCCGGTCAACCGAGCGTCGCCTGGTCTCTTTGGGCTTCCCCCTTTTGCGTTTTCCACGCGCACACCAGATCAGAGCTCGTCGGGACGGGTGTTCCACAAGTCTTCTCAGGACATGACCAATCCACCGCCATTTCCGTGTGCAGATGTCAGCCTCCGCAGTATTTTGCCCAGTCAATCTCCACAGTTCTGAGTTTGTAACAGTTTTAGGCTAGATGTCTTTTAATATTTGCCGGTCAGGTCTTTCCGGCCAAACCATGTCTCGCACTAATACAGTGCATGTCTTATCTTATCTAGCCTATTCGATCCCACTGCTGGGCAAAGGCCTCCGCTTGATTTTTCCACTCCTCTCGTCTTTGCGCGATCTCCGGCCAATCCCTCGGATAAGCATTGAGGTCGTCACACCATTTTTGACGCGGTTATGTAATAAAAAAATATCCTATTCCACAGACATGTACAACGTAAACGAGTATCTAGCTCTGGAGCTCCTCCACACAGCGCAGAGACAGCTGCCGCGACACCCGGGGCTGCCGCGCGGTCTCGTGGCAGTACTGCTGTACTACGACGCACGCCGCGCCATCGTGCAAGCGCTGAAGGAGCTCGTCATGTCTACGCAGGGCGTGTGCTGGTCAGTATAAGCCTTATGAATTTCTAATACAGTAAAAAATTGATACGTGTATTGATACATGTACGCTTTAGGCGCGATTAAATCCAGGGTGTCTAAGAAGGCTTTGATAAAAGTGGAAGAAGTGAATGTGGTGTCTTAGGATCGTGGTAAATGGAATTCCGTGGTCTCTGCTTACCCCAACGGGAAATAGGCGTGATCTTATGTACGCATATTGTATGAGTAAAAATGATAATTCTCTCCTAGTCTCCTCTTTTAACTCTTTCCTCTCCTTTTCAATTTGGTGCAATAAAATATCACTGTTTGTGCCAGAAATGTGTCTAATAGCAGACGCATTATTATGTATATTGTCGCAAGGAGTAGTATAAAACATAAGCACTTGTTTAAGTTAGTACCCCTTGAATAAAAAGATTGACTTTTATTTCTATTTGGAAGATTAACAGTCAAATACCAGCGCATTAAATCTATAGATTATAAGTCATCATCACAAATTTAAGAGCCACGCTCTTGTCGGTGTAGCATTCTCCATTCTTGTCTATCAAAGGCCAATTCCTTCACTTTCTTATAAGACATGATGTTCACCATCTCTTTGATCTGGTCCATGTAAGCTCTTCTTGGTCTTCTCCTTCCTCTCTTTCCTTGTAGCTGTAAGTGTCCAATCATCTTGCCTCTTTTCCCTTACTCTTACTAGCACTTCCTCTTTAGTAACATCATAGTACTGTATGCTTAAACTATCACGCTTCCAATGTGACTGTCTGTCTGCCTAATCCTGCCAAACGTCAACAGGTCAATAAACGCCCGCGAAGAGATAGTGAACTATGTGACGCGCTACATCGCACAGCTGATCTCGGACGGGTTGCTAGGCAACGTGCTGGATGCCTTGCGCCGGTACACCTTGGAGGGCGAGCTGGAGCTGCTGCAGGCCAACCGCGCGCTGCCGCCGCACAGGCACCACGTGCGGCTGCTGGCCATGATAGACAACACCAGGTATGTGTTGTAACCTCAGACGGTTGCTAGGCAACGTACCGGAAGCATTACGCGGATAGTACAAACTGCATCGTCCATCGACAGAACCAAGATTCACCAGAAGATAGATGGATGTGTGATGAGTGGATACTAACCTGTCATCCATATAAAGTGTCGATGATATTCTTCTCTCCATGGATAATAGGATTACGAAAGCGGAAAAGTATAAAGAGAGGAACGCTTAGAAGGATGTTAGTGAAATCGTGACGAAAACTTTGAGGGATGAGTCAGACCATGATTCGGAGTTCCATTCGTTTGGTATGCATTCGTCGCAAAAGTATGGAACTAAAAATAATTAAAAACACAGAAAAGAATCATGAATTTTGCGACGAAAAATTCCACTTGATATTAACTCAGAATCATGAGCTGAATTGACCTCTTCAGTATTTGTTGCGATGTCACTGTATATACCCTGTATATTATCGTCACAATAGTCAAAGGAGACTTTAATCAATCGAGTGTCCCAATAATCCTCTCTCCTACCTTACACAGGGTGTAGTTAACTCAGAATCTACTGCCTACCCCGCTAGATAAAGTGGGCGTGATGCGACGTTACAATAGGCAATCAATTAATAGAACATGATGTATATGAAGCATCGAGGAAGCGACAAACTGGTTTTAGAGGGAATCTCGTATACGAGGTACGCCGCATTGATTGGCATTTATACCTACTCGGTACGACAGTGCACTGTGTGTGTTTTTGAGTTCATTTCTTTCAATGTTTTCTGTATTTTTATATTATTATTTTTATTTTATTTTTTTATTTTTCTGTTTTAATGCGACGAATGGGTGCCGAGACAAACCTCTGTGGTTTAACGGCATCATTCAAACCATGTATTTAGATTAAGGATATAAAGAAAATAAATAAATAAAAAAAAAAAAAAACATGAGTTGAATCACTCCCCTCTGTATTAGTTACGGCGTCACTAACATCCAGTAAGTATTTATTTATTTATAGGCTTTTTTCAGATATAGAAGTTACATTTTAAAGTTTTTCCTTAATCTCCGATCTACAATAACCAATCTGTGTGGTTTCGGGCAAAGGCCTCCCCGATTTCTCCCCATTCTTTTTTGTTATCTTCCAATCTGGTCCAGCTCTTAGTGTTCCCAGCCATTGACATTATTTCGTCGGTCCACCTTTTAAATTGCCTACTCCTGTTTCTCCTATGGCCTCAAGGGTACCATAGTGTAAGTATTTATAATATTTTATTGTTCCCAGAAAACTGTTAGCTGGCGTGATATTCACGGCTTCAGCACAGCACGGCCTTGGCAGAGACATACTGCTTCGGATTCTTAATGAGGTAACTAAATGATTTTCAAGAAAACGAATCGCATACGGTATTTCAGGGGTCAACCTACACATGAAACAGACTTCTATCGACCCTTAAAATCTTCTCCTTGTTTTCATTAATAAAATCGACAGAGCAACTCACGATTCGGACCGGGTTTGATTTCCGATGGGGATATTGTTGAAATCACTTTGTGATACTGTCCTTTGTTTGGTAAGGACTTTACAGGAATGATTCCGTGCTTCGGAGGGCACGTTAAGCCGTTGGACCCGGCTATTAGCCGTAAAAACACCTCCATCAACCCGTGGTGGAGTATGCTCCATACCTCCTCCGGTTGATTGAGGGGAGGTCAGTGCCCAGCAGTAGGCCGTATACATTGGCTGTATATTATGTTTTATGTTATGTTTTTTTTTTTCAGCAAACCACATCGCCCTCGCAGGGCCCCACCGGCGCGTTGGATGAAATCTCGTTAGCGTTACAAATGGCGTTACTTTACGCTTTGGATTTATCAGTATTACACAGGTAACTTTACCATTTTTGGGTTGCCAACGAAAGCTTACAAACTCTCTTTCATTCTTTTATGAGACACATAACGACACATAGTATCACGCCTGTATCCCTCAGGATGTAGGCAGAGGTGTCTTGTGTATACAGTCACTTCTCGCCAACTGTGTTTTAGGAGATAACTTTGAAAAATATTTTTAGCGACTTAAAACCTCAAAGGGACTATACATTTTAACTTTCAAGTAGACTCCGTAATCACGATTTCTTTATGAGCAAATGAGTTAATTATTTCCCTTTTATGTTTTGGTAAAATCTTCTAATAGACGTGATGTTATGTGTGTATCTGTATATAAAAAAATCTTCAAAGCAGTTCTAAAACGTACCTATAAAACCATCCAATTTCATGTTTTATTCACCCAACCCCTTACAGAAGAGAAGACGGCGAAGAACTAGCGAAGAAACTCCCGTTAATCCAAGACCCGGACCTCATATCAGTTCTCCTTGACGAGCTCACTCCACATCCGAACCAGTCTCACGATCAACCTGAGAAGACGTCTGGGGTCCGCGCACTGTGCCAGCTTGCGCTGGGACTAGCACTAGCGGCGCTGAAGAGGGCGCCACAATCGCTGCTGAGACGCGGCGGCGGGCCAGAGGTCAAAGTGGAACTACTGGATCAGGATGAGGTGCTAGTTGACGCTGCCATTGATGGGAAGGTGAGATTCTATTAGTAGGGTTCAAAATAGCTTTAGTAGAGGGGAAAGAGAATATAATGTCGCGTTAAAGAGAGCGCCACAGCCACTGCTGAGACCAGAGGTGAAAGTGGAACTTCTAGTTCAGGATGAGATGCTGCTGAAAGGCAAAAATTGTACTTACCCGTACGTACCCGTTGTTACGCACTCAGAGTTTATGAAAAGAGTAGAGAATGCTATTATAGAAGCTAAAGAAACTAAAGATTACGCTAGGCCAAGAATGAAGCCGGGTCTCATATCGAATGAACTACATCAGGTCGCACCACATAGCACTTTCCTATGTTTCTATCCTTTTCTGCCACTGAGAATCGTCATTAGCTAAAGCGGGAGTGCATTCCGACCACTCGTCGGATCCGCTGCATGCGCACGCATTATTCGTCCGCGTGAACTTCGGTTACCGCGCGTGACTCGTTTTTTTCCACTCCCTTTTCATTCTCTGGAAAGACGATTTCCTGGATAAAATCTATCCATACGTTCTTCTTTCGATCTCAAGCTAACATCGTACCAAATTCAGTGGTTTGAGCTTGACTTTTCACGCTTAAACAGGCAGAGTAACTTTTTTCTTTTCTCCGCTTTGCTTATTTAGATATTTTATTTATTTATTTATTAAAACTTTATCACCAGGTATTCGAGTATTTGGACGAAGCCATCCTGTCAACGGACTTCGTGGCTAAAGAAGAGTACTACCAGCGGCGGATCCACACCCTCATCACAGACTTCATCGTGCTGATGCACTCCAAACTCATGGAGATGAGAGTCAAGTGAGTTTCTAACATTAGTGTATTGGTTGATGTTTCACTAACACAGATGTCTCGATCATTATAGACGGCGATACGGCTCACCATCTATCACGTTGGTAGGTTTGTAAGTTCTTCATATCGAGTCGATAAAAATCGACTCATAAATTGTCTGGACGTAATTTTCTTCCCGTTCGCGTTGTTACTCATATGGTTATTTTGCTTTGACTAAATTAGTAGATTCGCGATAACTTTTGTGACGCAGGCATCCCTTCGTAAACCGTTAAGGGCAACAACAACAACGTTACAACATTGCTTTATTGACGGTAATTGGGCTAATAGCCTAATTTGCTAGCACCGCGAACTGCTGTTCGCGAGCTCCAAAGGTGTTTAAGCAATATTTTCGCATGTTCGCAGGGCGGACGAAGCAGCGCGAGCAGTGCAGATGTACGCGGCTGAAGGCCTGACCCCACCAGCCGGCGCCGGGCAGTCCCGCACCCGCCTGGACTCGCTGCTACGCTGCGTGGAGCGGCTGTATGCGCGCGACCCGCTGTCGCTGCGGCACGACTACTGGCGCGCCGCCGACACTGGCGCCAGTCCGCATGTCTACAGGTGGATAACACACTAAAAGGCATTTTGCAAACAGAAATTCACAGCGAACCAGTCGCCGCTTGCGGTTTGCAGATTTCAAACTGCTTCCCTCGTTTATTGTTCTGTTGCTAAAAGTAGTTTCTTCTTGTAGGTACCGGTATTCTTAAAAATAACTAACATTTTCAATGATTATATGATATAGTCCAGTTACAGTTTAGTTACAGTTCTGTCGTGGTTCGGTTACAGTTCATTTACAGTTCAGTCACAGTTCGTTTACAGTACAGTCACAGTTAGTTTACAGTTCAGTTGTGTAATGTGTTATGTTTCCCCAGGGCTGGAGGGCGGGCGGCCACGCTGTACAAGTTCGTGCGCCTGTCGGGCGAGCTGGTGTGCGCGGCGCTGCTGCCGGCCTACCTGCGGGCGCTGGCCAGCCTGGCCGTCAGCAAGCACACGTGGGCGCTGCTGGCGCGCAGGGACGCGCTCTCTGCTGCCCACCTGCTCACCGCGCTCGCCAGATACCACGCGTTAGTCATTTATTTATTGACAGCCGTAATACCGTGCGTCTTTGTCTGGAAATATCGGCCGAAGATGTTAATGTTCGGAGGAACAACATAACAACTTACAAACATCTACAGAAAGCCAATTATCCTCTAAGGTGCGATACAGCGCTCACGATATTAAATTTTATATAACAACTCGTATAAAAGCTACAACAGTTGTGCCTTTCTGTATCTCATGTCCTTATTTTTGTGTCTTGTGTCCGTTGTGCTCAATAAACTATATTTCATCATCACTAATTTAAGAGTCACGCTCTTGTCGGTGCGGCATTCTCCTTGCTACTTTTTAGGGAAAAATAGAGTCGTGGTTTCCTTCTTGCCTTCCGGTCAGTAGTACTCTGTATGACGTGAGTGAGATGGCGCCCAGAGTAGACTATTTCAAAGCCGTACTAGGACTCCTGTTCTCCGCCTCTGAATAGTACTGTTTTTGCCGCCCTCAGTTTCCAGGTTACAGTCCTTGTGGCTTACCCCTTCCGTCCTGCATTGCCGTACCAATGACTCCCATCTCTGTTTCTGCAACCGTTGAGGTCTTCACCCGTATCCCTGCGCAAGGGTTGTACGTTATACCCCGTTAAACTATATTTATCTTATTGTATTACTCCCACAGCAATCTGCGAGCGGACCCAGCACCGTTTTCGGATCACCTGCACTCATCGTCGCTGGGCGCGTCGGCGATCGTCACCCCCGCCGCTAGACCCGGGAAACTTCTAGTCAGGCAGGAAGAGGCAGGTTTTTATGTTTCACTTATGTCGCTTTCACACCTGGGGGGTTAAAATGGCCACATCGGAGCAGTTCATCTAAGAAAGCAGTATTGCTATTTAACATTTGTTTGCATTGCGCACTTACTTTTATATGCGCAAATGTCAAATTCAAAATCAAATTGCAATATTGCTTTTAGATGAATTGCTTTGATGTGGCCTTTTTAACCCCCCTGATCGTTCCCCAACTCACGGTTCATAAAATGTCATGGATCCTGTCAGTGGCCTTTGGTGGCTCAATAGTAGTAGTGAAATTGAAGAATTGAGGAAATAATTCTTCATTCATTAATTTTCTTTTTCTAATATGTTCTTGTCAGGTGGAAGCAATGATAGCAGCGCTGAAACTTATCGCGGGCGTGGCAAGAGAGGACCACGCCGCGTGCGCCAACATCTGTGAGAATCTGCAGTGGGATGCCGTTAATGTTATGTTCGGTAAGTTGTACCAGAGGGGTGAAAAAGGCCACATTGAAGCAATTCGTCTAAAAAAGCAATATTGCAATTTCGAAACTTGCGCAAATAAAAGTAAGTATGCAGTGCAAGCAATTATCAAATACCAATATTGCTTTTTTAACTTCTTTTTAACACCCCAGTTCTTGTACTATATAGTTTTTCTAGGACAGTGCGCGAAGTATCTCCTCCCGAACACTGACCCAGCGTTCAATATACGTGTCTATATTTTCACACATTTAGAATATTCTTCTCATTATTCAACGGCCTCCGTAGTCCAGTGGTTGAGCGTTGGACTCACGATTCGGAGGTCCCTGGTTCGAATCTCGGTAGGGACATATCACAAAAATCACTTTGTGAGCCCTGGTTTGGTTAGGACATTGCAGGCTGATCACCTGATTGTCGAAAGTAAGATAATCCGGGATTCGGAAGGCACGTTAAGCCGTTGGTCCCGGTTACTACTTATGTACGTAGTCGTTACATGAGTCATGTCAGGGGCCTTTGGCGGCTCAAGTAACCCTGACACCTAGACTAATGGGGTTGGTAATCCACCTCACAACCCACACGGTAGAAGAAGAATATTCTTGTTGTCTGTGCAGGTTTGATCTGCTGCCACATCCCCATCCAGCTCAAGGCGGAGCTGTGCCTGACGCTGGCGGCCCTGGGCGGCACGGCGGCCACGGCTGGGCGCGTGTGGGCGGGCCTCGAGGCCGCGCAGCTGGTCAGCACCACCAAGGACAAGCGGGCACTCAATGCTGAGCTGCACGAGGTATTATTGCCCTGTTTTCGTATTTACAATATGTGCGCCACTATACGGTATATAAGTTGTTTGGCTGTATAAGCCCACCTACCTCCTTCGAGAACTTCAAATGGTCCCTGAAACCTTCACAGATACTATTAGTATATATTATTATAAATGGAAATAGACTCATTTCTTAAATTTTGGTCGATATCTCATGTAAATCAATTTTAATGCCAACTTTTTAGCCACTCCCGTCATCTCGCAAGGAACTGCTGGAACTGCACTACACGTGCAGTGGTCCTCAACACCCATGTACAGTCATGAGCAATATCATGTGCCCACTTTAGAACCTTGTCGCACTATCATATTTGACATTTAATGAGACTTACGGTTTAATTTGTCAAAAAAGCTAATGTAACATGGTTTCAAAGTGTATATTAATACTCATTACCATTCTTACTATTGGCATCCTGATATGACATAATCAGTTTATAACAAATCCCAACCTTACCCAAATCCAACCCAAACCCATTCCCAAATCTAATCCAAACCCAACTCAACCTAAAACCCGAACCAAACCCCAAACCCTATCGCTTAACAGATTAAAAAAATAAAATATTTTATAACCGTCCGTTTTCAGGTGGAATGCCGTATGGAGGAGTACCCCCTGTCCCGCGCGTTCCTCAAGCTGCTGGAGTCGCTGTGTAGCGCCGCGCCGCTGCCTCGCGCGCTGGGCGCCGGCGCCCGCGCGCCCGGCCTCGACCCCTACGTGGAGCACGTGCTCAACAGGCTCGCGCTGCCCGCGCCGCACCGACCCTACGCCAGGCCGCAGGAGAAGTGGCAGGTAACCTTGCACTCGTAGCTTTAGCCAAAGACCAACCCCAAATGCACCAGCGTGTAGTGTGCAGTATCCCCTTTATTTGAGGGATGAGGCTGTGCCCAGCTTTGAGAGGTATACTGTCTGTGACCACTGGACAAATACAAACAGACTCGATTCAGAAGGCATTTCAAAACTTGTATTTTTTCTCAAAAGGTTGTTCCACATTTTATAGCAATTTATCACGATTTTAGTTGGACAGTATGGAGAACTGTTAAAATTTAGGAAGCGTAGCGCAGTAGCGACACCTGATGGGAAAAATAGGCAGTTTTTATATTCATTCATCTCGTCCACAGCTGTTATCCCTCTGTTTCGCCGTGTTCGCGCGCTGGCTGGAGCAATACGAGCCGTGCGCAGGGGACTTCCCCGTGAGCGGGCGCGAGGCCGACACCAACCCCCCGCCCGGGTTCCGGCTGCTGCTGCAGCTGCACACCAAGTCCGAGCTGCTGCGGCTGCTGCTTGGATGTTTGGATGAGGCGCACGAGTTGCTGGACCGCCAACCTGCGCCTGGAAGGGTAAGTCAATCTTGTGGTTTTTTGTAGGGTAAGTATTGGGGTAGCTATTACCCCTATTGGGATATAGTCGTGTGCTTATGTTATGTTATTACATTATACAGGGTTGCCAAAGTAGCTGAGGTTGGTAATCCACATCACATCCCACATAATAGAAGAAACTTCATATAGTTCTATTAAGTGAAATAGTTATGCAAAGAAAAATATTGAAGAGAAGTTTGAATAACGGCTATTCGCAAAAAAACGTAAATTCGAATATCGTCAAAGAAATTTCAATGTCAGACGAAAGTTGTTGGTAAGGTTGGTAGAGGAAGACCTAGAAGGATGTACATTGACCAAATTGTTGATTTCCGTAAAGTAGCTTCAGTGCCATTCTTCGAATTTCTGTATGCAGTTTCAACCGTTATAAAAGTTGTCTTCGGCTATCATGATGTCTAGTCTTCTCTCCTACCCACCAGGAGTACATAGAGCAGAGCCTGGTATACATCCTACAAATGCTGGAGCGCGCGCTGACGTTAGAACGAGCGCTCGTCACCACCGCGACTGAGGCTGGCCGCTCTGTACTTATTGTTGGTCTCTCCAAACTTATTCTTGGTAAGTAATTTGTTCTTAAATAAAGATTGAATTAATTTAAATTGTTATTAAAATCCTTAAAAAAAGGAGCTCCGTGGATTTCTCTTACATACTAATAGTAGCTTAGACCGACTGGATTACTCCGACTAGATCCGACATCACCTCAGACGCAGAATAAATAATAATACTGTCTGACGAATGACAAAGTCGCTAAGTTGACAACACTGGGTCCGTGGTAGAGCTAACCGTCCATTGTACCCAACCCATCTTTTAAAGTGAAGTTTTAGTGAAATTCGGTTACCTCCCTTAGCCCCCGAAGGCCCCGACAACAGCGACCGTCTGGTGACGTGCTGCAGAGTGCTGCAGCACGGCGTGCGGCTGCCAGTCCTAGCGGCACGCGCCGTCACGCTGCTGTGCCGCGCGCTGCAGGCGCCGGCTGCAGCGCGACACCTGCTGCCCGCCATCGCGCACCGACAGGCGCTGGCCACTGAGATCAGGTCACTATTTTTACAATAACGACTCCCTGAGCCGAGGTTCGCGCCCATCTCCGCAATCTCAAGCCTGCCCATTTGTCTGGCCAAGTCTACAATAAGTCACGTCAAAAAAGAAAAGAAAAATTACATTGTTCACCGAGGGTAGCAAATCACCGATTCTACCTCCTTTTCAAAAAAGGAATACGCACTTTCCGTGTAGGTGTATTGTAAAAAGTAGTTACTAATTACTATTCTGATAATTTTATGACTATTTTAACCAAAGCAACTGTTGCCAAATCCATTTCAAAAAGAATATAAAGATCTGATGAAATATGTCTGCGTTTTTATTTTCACAAGTTAGCAAGAAGGTTATATTTCCATATTATAACTGCCCCACATAATTATAAGACACTTTCATACACATGTGCTAAGCTTGCAGAGTGATTCCTAGCAATTTCAGTATATAATAGCCAATAATCCAGTTTTAATTTGATCCATGTTCTCTACCGCCAGACACGGCTTCGTAGAATGCCTGGAAGCGGAGGAGTGGGGGGACGAGGAGGAGAACGCGGCAGTGCGGCAGACCAAGGAAGGCATCATCATGCTACTGCAACAAGTGCTGCCTACTGCGCCGCCGAACTTGGCACACTTCCTACTGGGATACCAACTTAGTGAGGACGTGAGTATATGGCCCACATGTGTACATAATATGGTACACATATGGCACATGCATGGTTCACGCGTGGTACATAAATAAGAAGGAGAATGCGACAGTGCGGACAGACCAAGGAAGGCATCATCATGCAACAACAAGTGCTGCCTACTGCGCCGCTGAACTTAGCACACTTCCTTTCTGGAATACCAACTTAGTAAGGTAAGGTATTGGTAAGTTGTACTTATAGTTTGTACCCGCAATCTTTCAATATTTTTTTTTACATTTTTCCTCACCTTATGGTTGTCTGGAAGAAATCGCTTTAATAAGGCCGCCATTTGCCATGTACTTAGTTAAGAGACTTTTGTAATTATTTATTTTTATTTTGGTGCAATAAAGTGTATTTGTATTGTATTGTATTGTAAGGACGTGAGTACATGGTACACATGTGGTACATACATATTATGGTATATGAATGGTACTTGCATGGTAGATACATGTAGAGGCAAACGCGATAGTGTGGTAGACCAAGGAAGGCATAATCTGATTTTTATTTTTATAGCACTCATTCGTGCTTTTTTAGAACTGCCAGTCTAAAAGAAACTTTAGTTTTGTCTGCGAATCGGCATCCATTGTATATTTTTGTTAATGTTTAACGTTATTGTGTAGGTGAGCCGCAGTCAGTTGAACGAGCCGGGCGCGGCTGGGTTCCCCAGGACATGTCTCCACTCCATCCTCGACATACTGGACCAACACATCTCGGGGCAAAACAGCGCTGACAGGTACATAACCATTTCCCATAGCCCTTTTACCTTGGCTATGGATTGTATGGGTCATCATCTCCCTGGCGTTACACCGTTTTGCACAGGCTCCGCTTACCTAACGTTAAGATTTGACAGGTCCGGTTTTTTACAGAAGCGACTGCCTGTCTGACCTTCCAACCCGCGAAGTGAAATCTGGCTCTCAGTTCAAGCAGGTTAGGTTACATACCTCCGAAACGCGTTTCTTGGGAGTATAGGTTTCTTCACGATGTTTTCCTTCACCGCTGAGCACGGACTGCCTTACAAGTGATTTTTGACGTTGCCCCCAGGGGCCTGTTTAATAAAACTTACAATTGTAAATTACAATGACAATTTGATGTACATTGCGGAATGTGTGATCACGAATATTTTGCAGTTTCATATTAGCTACGTAATGAACATCAAATTGTCGTTGTAATTTACAATTGTAAGTTTTATTAAACTGGCCCCTGATTTCTATATCGTGAGCCTAATCTAGTCACCATACCCCTTAAAACGCTTGATAAGTGTGACATATCGTTCGTCTCTTTCATACTAAGTTGTATATCGTTAGTGCGAAAGAGACATGTCTCTCGTCGGGATAGTAGGAGTAGTAGACCACGGCGGCTGTTAAAAATAAACCAACTTAATAATGTAACGGCCTTTGTGGTCCAGTGGGTGAGCGTTGGGCTTACAACCCTGAGGTACCGGGTGCGATATATCCCAAAAATCACATTGTGATCCCTAGTTTGGGCACGGCATTACAGGCTGATCACCTGATTGTCCGAAAATAAAATGATCCGTACTTCGGAAGGCACTAACGTTGGTTCCGGTTACTACTTACTGATGTAATGTATACCTGAGCAGTGTCAGGGGTTATTGGCGGTTCAATAATAACCCTGACACCAAAGTTGATGAGGTTGGTAATCCACCTCACAACCCACACGATGGGAGAAGAATAATAATTTGAGTGTATTGTATACAGGGAAGCAAGCAACCTAGTGGAGAGTTGCTACCGGCTCGTATACTGGTTGTGCGCGCGGCCCAACACCTCCGCTCCTGTACTGCGCTTGCTACGTTCCAGAGACTACTTCCTCTCACGACATGTCAAGGCTACCGTTAATCTCGAGGTCAGGGGGGTTAAAAATGCCACATCGAAGCAATTCGTCTAAAAAAGCAATATTGCAATTTGATATTGGCGCATACAAACGTGAGTGCGCAGTGCAAACAAATTTCAAATAGCAGTATTGCTTTTTTAGGTGAATTGCTTCGATGTGGCCTTTTTAACCTAGTTCCTAGTTTTATTTAATCTAATTGTTAAAATTTATAGCTTTGAGCGCAAGATCCTGTCTCTTCACTCCTAGCATACTGCGATCCATTGCACGCTGGCTAACCGCCAATTTGGACGATCTGGATGTGTTTGAGACGGATTGGAGAGAGATCGTTCAGGACAGGGACAAGTGGAAGCTCAGAGGGCAGGGTTTTGCCCAGCTAGTAAAAATAATTTATATCGCGTCTATACATTTCGAGGATTTTGCATCTGTTCTTAGTCTTTTTAGAATAGACCACCGAATTCCACTTACTACAATCCTGACACACCACTTTCGCTTTTTCCACTTTCATCAAAGCATGCATGAAGATGCTCGCCGGATTAGAGTACCCTCGACCTGGTCTTTAAAACATCTGATCGCGGTATGTGATAAACTCGTATCATAAATCATTTCGTAAGTCTACTTTCATTCATTCATTCAACAACGGAGCATCTACATTTTCTGTCACACCACAACACTCATATCACACTATTTCTTATTCTCTCTCTATTTAAGAGCTGCGCTCTTGTCGGTGGAGTAATCGCCATTCTTTTCGTCTTCCCACCAAAACCTTCACTTACCGATACGACACGACCTGCATCTTCTCTTTTATTTGTTTCATAAATGTTATCCTAGGTCTACCCCTTCCTTTCTTCCCTTAAATTTTTCCTTCTATAATGTTTGTTATAAATGAATAGTGTCGTATCAGGTGGCCAATCATATTTCCTCTCCGGTTCTCTTATTATATTTCTTATTATATCATTCATATTCATCCCATGCGTACTCCTCAAAGCTTTCATTTCTACGGCATTTGTTTTACTCAAGTGTGTTCTGTGTATAAAATGTGAATAGTGTCGTGAAGAGTAGGTGTCGTGTTGCAGACGGCGTCGGTGGCGACGCTGTCGGCGCGCTCGTGGGTGGTGCGCGCGTGCGCGTGCGAGGCGGGCGCGGCGGCCGCGGCGCGCCAGCACGCCGCGCTGGCCGCGCTGCTCACGGCGCTCACGCACACCGCCAACCACCCCACGCAGGTCTGACAATATACATCAAGTTATTGCCTTCTAAATATGGCTCTTTTTGAGGTCAACGTGGTACACATAACTCGACTCTATAGACTACAGGGGTGTAAACCGAGCTTGCTCCAAGCTCATGCTGGTGTGGATGCAGAATGTCTTCTTCTATCGAGTGGGTTATGAGGTGAATTACAACCTCAGCAACCCTGGTGTCATGGTTACTATTGAGGCGCCATAAGCTCCTGACATGGCTCATGTAACGACTACATACTTACACTAAGAAGCACGGATCATCTTACTTTCGGACATTCAGATGATCAGCCTGTAATATCGTAAACTATGAAAAAGTGAGTTTTGTGATATGTCCCCACCGGGGTTTGAACTCGGGACCTTCGGATCGTGAGCGCAACGCTCGACCACTGGACCACGGAGCTCGTTAGTGTCCCTTCTATAGGTAGTCATCATCATCTGATGATGCATTATTGTGTGTTCTATTGTGTACAGGAATGGGAGTGGTGCTTACTGCGTCGGTCCCTGGAGGCGCTGCCAGTGAGCGTAGAGGCGGCGCCCGAGCCACACTGGGAGCTGTTCAACGCGCACCAGCTGAGACATGCCATCGCCTCCTGCGACCTACCTACTGGTATGTTGTTGTATTCCAACCACATAAATGGCCAATCAACTGGGATCAGCAAACACTTCAGGACCCTGATATCCCCACCGGCGGCGCATAAGTACATCCATCGTATGATGAACTAAGTAACCACACTTCACCGAGCTTTCTGCTAGACCAACGTGATATGTGGTGAGCCGTATCGCCGTCTATATGGTTGATCCAACTGTGTTTAATGAAAACTCGACACTACCCGCTGTAAGTCATCTTCTATCGTGTGGGTTGTGAGGTGGATTACTAACCCCATCAACCACCGGGGTTGATGGGGTTAGTAATCAGGGTTACTATTGAGCCGCCAAAGGCCCCTGATATGGCTCATGTAACTACTACATACCTGTATGTATGTATGTCATAGGATTGTAGAATAGAATATTGCGTAGTACATTACCACGCCTGTATCTTCGAAAGAAAGAAATAATAATAACAAAAAGTCACCGCCTGCTCATTGTATCTTAACATTAACATTGGTCGGGCAGGCGCCATAGTCCCCCATAGCCCCAGTATCTGGTCCACTAACCCCCAACCCAATAGCCCAGTTCCCTTTGTTCCCATAATCTGCAATAGTCCTACATGAACCGGAGATTGTCTTTGGGTGCACTCCCATAGTGCATACAACATTTAAATTGTCTTAAGGGGCCTCTAAGTGTTAGCTTCGGCCCCACGTACGCCCTCCAAAAGTCCGGGACTCCATAGGCCCGAGATATTGAAACAACAAGAACAGATCAACAATAAACAGAACACAGGAATAGAACAGGAAATACAGGAGTAGAACTATAATAGAATCTTTACTTTTATGTTGTTGATTGATTATGTGTCGTGTCAGGTTTGGGCGGCAAGCGCATCAGCGTGTCGCGGGTGCACGCGCTGCTGGCTCGTGAGCTCGCCGCACTCAACGCCACCGCGCCGCAGAGGAACCTCGTCGTGCTTGAAATACAGAAGGTAACGGCCAAGCCTTGTGGTAGTGGATAACCAGCCGGGTGAAAAAAGCCACATCGAAGCAATTCATCTAAAAAGCAATATTGCATTGTGACATTTGCGCATATAAGAGTAAATGCGCAATGCAAACAAAAGTCAAAAAGCATTATTGCTTTCTTAGATGAAATGAAATAAATTGACTTATGTCTGAATATCTGATGAGAGTCTACATCGATCCACATTGGAGCAGCGAGCTTTCGTGCACGAGCAGCGCCACAAGTCATCACCAAAACTCATATTTTGTCCTAAGACGGAACTAATTTATTGTAATCATTCCAGGTGTTAGACTACGTAACAGACGTGAACCGTCAGCGCAACCTGGCCGCCACTCTCACCCACTACTACGACTCGTGGCGACAACTAACTGAAATCCTCTTCTGTGTCGCGCCGCAAGACGTGCTCAACCTCGAATCACGCAAGAACCTGCTCCTAAATATACTACAAGACTTACTCAACAAGATACCACCAGCGGAAGTCCTACCACAATTGGGGAACTTAGCTTCTGGAACCATCTTACTCCTACTAGTCAACCTGAGACATTGCTACATTCTCCAGAAGCGAGACACGACCCTAAAAGGTTCGGATTTCGAGACTACCTTCTTCGGCCCGTCAAACCAAATCATGCAAACGAACTCCCTAACTTTGAAGTTCATTTTGCATAAGATTTTGAGCTGGATTTTGGTCTCGGGCGGGTCTACGCAGAAGATGAGAGTGAACTTATATGGGGCGTTGTTGAATTATTTGAATATAGTGAACTTGAAACCGAGTCCAGCGGATCCAGAAGAAGAAACGAATACAACATACGTCAGTCGGCTGGACAGCTCTAAAGCCAGGCCTAGTAGAGAGGAGTCGTCACTCAAGTCTATGGTTATAGACGTCATCAGTGGCTTCGGAGATAACTTGTGTTCCATAGTGTGCAGTGACTGTATTGGTGAGTAGATTTCAAGAAGTTTCTAGTTTAAAATATGAGGACATATCCTGACCAAGATGGCAAACTTAGCCATCAAAAAATCAAATCGGAGATGTCCTTAGAAAAGGTTTAGTTCGATCTACTCTGAACAGGCGTGCTGAAAAGTGTGTCAGAATTCCATAGTCTCTGCTTACCCCGGTGGGTTGATATTACCGTTCACTGGCCTTACTTGACTTTTTAAAATAGCAAATAAAATGTTATTGATTAAAATTCTTAAATCAGTAAAAAAAAATAGATTCATTTACAATAATCTTACTGCCTCCTATTTCTGGATTGGCATATTATAATTTATTTTTGACCCAGCTTAAGTGGTCGGATTTTAAAACACAGAGCTGAACCAACTCAGACGCTGGTGGGGAGCGGTATTCCTTATTCTATGCCATTACACTACCAGGTACTTCTGTCCATGCGAAATTTTCATTCATTCGGTCATTTTCAGTCATTCATCCGATGCATTCAATGCTTCTTTCGACTGACTTTTGAATGGTTACTATTATCTGTCGAGCACTCCAGATAACCGTCGTTAATTTCCAGGCGCTGGTCACGATGTATGCCGCATGGTGGCGCTCTCCTGCCTTGACACATTGGTAGAGATCAACCCGCGTACTGATTGGATGAGCACACTCACAGACCAAGGATACCTTCGCAGTCTGATAGACAGTCTGCTACACGACGACGAAGGTCTCAAAGAGGTAAGTTTATGGAGAATGTTCTAGAACTTTCCAGAAATATTTTGCAAACGCATCTGGTGCTGAACTTGCTGAAGTGAGAATGAAAGTATGGTTGCAGGTTACCAGCCCATACAAATACTTGCAAGGTTTTGAATTGACATATCGCTTAGTTAAATTTCATAACATGTCCGAAACGATAAGCAGCTGAACAAAGAATAATACTATGTATAGAAGGCACACGTAATTTCATGTTTTGACGTTTAGTAAAATGTAACTGATTTGACTAGTTGGAAACTAGTTTACTTCACTTACCGTTAAATGAAATAGTGATTAAAAAAAAACACACCAATTTACCTTTATAAAAAGTTATATTGGCTAACCAAAACCTCTTCCACAGACGTTAGAGCCCAACCCAAAGAACCTGCGCGTCCTGTACGTCTACGAATCCAAGATGGCGCTCCTCATCAAGATAGCAGGCACGCGGCTGGGCGCGGAGACAGTGCTGGCTCAGGGGGCATTGTCCTGTCTCGCCAACATGACCGTGCTCAGCTGCCACCCCGACATACACACCGGCTATGGCGCGCATCAGGACACGGACTTCGTGCCCTGTGTAGCTAACAGGTACGTTGTGAATGAATGCTATTTTTGGCACGATACGACACCCGACAAGGTCCACGTAATACCAGGGTCGTGGATCACGCCGCGACTTGTGCTGAGTGAGGCCCAGGACGTCCACCACCACCGTATGATCATTCCGACGAACATCTTATTGCTTTTTTTTTGTATTTGTTTTGTGAAAATTTTAAACGATGTTATTGTCTTGTTTCTGTGTGTGGCGTGCTTTTATAGTAATCTGTTTCTATTCTACTTTATCTGAAACAGTTTCATCTACGTGACTTAGATCTCACGTCCACTGACATATCAACTTAGAATCATGAGCTGAATTATCCCCCTCAGTATTCGGGACGATGTCACTAACGCCCTGTATAAAATGTTTTACATTCCAGATTCCGTCAGATCCTAGTTCCCGCGCTGGGACTGTGTGACGCTCTCCTCACCACCCTTGGAACAGAGAACCACAGTTGTGTCATCCACGTCACACATCTCTTACTTAGCCATGTGGAATGCATCGACTGTATACTTAGGTAAGTCTTTTGACATGTCTATGAGGCGCGTCACGTACAACTACTAGTTTACGTCGATACCCTTTCGGGGATACAGGTATGATGTTGTGAGTTCGACAAAAGAGCAACTACTGTTTGACTACATCCTTTTTATACGTTTTGTTTGTTTTATTAACCATTTACTACAAATCGACGTTGATATTTCAAGTGGCAAGAAGTAAGCGCGTTACCACTGACTTAACCTACCTTCCTTCCCTTCCTTCTAATCCTTTTATGCCCTGTTGGGATGTAGGGTTCGAATAACAGATTTCCACTCCTTGCGATCTTTTGCAGCCTCTCTAGCTTGCTCCCATGACATGCCGAGAGTTTCCAACTCTCGGTCAATCGAGCGCCGCCAGGTCTGTTTGGGCCGCCCCCTTTTGCGTTTACTTGACCTACATGGACGAAAAAATTAAAACACCTGTTTACTTTACCCCACCAGGGCCGCGCACCCGAACTCTCCGCAAGGCCTGCTGATCGAACTCGAAGCGGTTACGTCGGTGATAGCGCGGGCGTCGAACCGGGAGGTGTTCGGGCTGGTGCAGAACGACACGGCGCTGCAACACAGCGCGGCCAGCGTGCAGCGCGTGCAGTGGCTCATGTTGGCACTACTGCCGCGCTTCCAGCACGCGCCGCCGCAGCCGCCAGAGCACGACTCCACACTATACTACAAGGTACACATCTGCATGTTCCGCTTTACGGTTGAACCACATCTGCCACTCTGGAACCACACCTTCCTATGCGTCTATCCTTTTCTGACACTCAGAACCGTCGTGTGCTAGAGCGAGATAAGATATTGACGAGGCGATCGGATTGCGGTCGTACTCCATATAAGCACTTCTTGGTCTTCCTCTTCTCTTAGTAATCTTTTCTGTCTCACTTATTCTTTCATTCTCAGTCCATCTGATACAAAAAACATAAACATCCTATATAAGACCCTCTGCTTGACCATCATAGACGGCGATACGACCCTATCACGTTAGTCTAACAGAAAGCTCGGCGAAGAACATCCCAACAAGCGTTAACAACTCTTGATCGGGTGCTGCGTATGGGTGCTGGGTCTGGCCTGCTTCTGTCAGGGAGCTCATAAAACACTGTTTCTGTGTATAAGCCACATTAACTCTCTTTATTTTTCACTTTCCTTCCACCCCGTCTGCAATTGGAATACCATTGTATTTAAGTTTAAATGTAATATAAACTGGACTTCTGGAAAAAAGGAAAACATGAAACAGTAGGAGTAGGGCCCTGTGCTGGGAGGTTTTCTGGCCACGTCTTTCCCTCAGCGATACAGCTTCCGATGTGGTAGTAGTTTTACAGCTAGTTACAAAAAGCGCCAAGCCAATGCAAGCCAATAAGCCAATTTTGAAGAATATTTTTGAATTTTTTTTTGGAACAATTTGTTTGTTGATCAGATCGTGTGCAACCTCCTGACGTACGCGCGCAACATCCTGGAGCGCGACGGGTCCCGCGTGCTGTTCCGGCCGTCGCTGGCGGTGGGCTCGCAGGCGGAGGCGGGCCCGCAGTGCGGCGCCGTGCTGCAGCTGCTGCAGCACATGTGTGCGCGCGCGCACGCGCACGGCAAGCTGCTGGCCACCGTCACGCACCAGCTGGCCAACGTGTCGGCCATGACTGCTGATGGTATGCACTCGCCATCGCCTATAATACTTCTGGGGAGGGAATAAAAAATAGTATCCGTTTTGGGTACTTGTCTTCTAGGGCATGTTGTCACCCTGGGTAAAAACCGACAGGGCGATTGTGTCCATGGCGGACCATGGCAATGGGCTGCCGCCACCGTTCAAGCTGCCGTCCATTTTATGGCCTTAAAAAAATAAAAACATGACATCATTCCTTTATCCCCGAAAGGATAGGTAGAGATGTACACTCATACTCCTCGCCAAATATGTGAAAATAAAATAAGGCTTTTTGGAAATCCCTTCAAAGGGTGAAACACATGTAACGCGGACGAAGTTTCACCCAACAGATTTAAAAAAATCTAATCCTAAAAATAATCCATTTTAGACATGAAGAAACTCCTCCCCGCGGAGTCCACGGCCACGTGGCCGGTGGAGATGCGCGCGCAGGTGGTGTCGCTGCTGCGCTCGCGGCTGCGCACGCGGCGCCTGGAGCTGCAGTACTGCTCGCACGCCTGCGAGGCGGCGCTCTACCTCGTGTGGGCGCACACGCGCGTTTACCTGAGGCAGGCTGTGCCCCTCGACGACAGCGACACCTGTGAGTTATTTAATTGATATTTGGTTCTTCTTATCGTGTGGGTTGTGGGGTGGAATACCAGCCTCATCAACCCTGGTATCAGGGTTATGATTGAGCCGCCAAAGGCCTCTGACATGGCTCATGTAACGATCACTCACTTACATCAGTAAATAGTAACCGGGACTAACGGCTTAACGTGCCTTCTGAAGCACGGATCATCTTACTTTCGGACAATGAGGTGATCAGCCTGTAATGTCCTAATCAAACTAGGGATCACAAAGTGATTTTCGTGATATGTCCCCACCGGGACGCGAACCTGGGTCTCCGGATCGCGAGTCCAACGTTCAACCACTGAACCACAGACCGTTGTAGACGAACAACTATTAATAACTATAGAAAAAAATATTGACATAAGGATAATAATCATTGAAGGATAATAGCATAGGACAGACCGGCGGGTGAATATGTTGTATACAAATGTCATCAATACGGGAAAAATTGTAATAAAGTTAGCCGCGATTTAGGCGGTCAGGATGGCGGTACAGGCGCTTGAATGTATGCGTGGTCTTACCTTTTATTTATTTTTTTCAGCTGTGTTAACAGTGGCGAAGGCGTGGCGCGGCGCGGGCGGTAACGAGCTGCCGGAGCTGCGCAAGGGGCTCGTCGACGTGTTCAACGACCGGTTCACCGACCAGTTGCTTGACACAGCTAAGGTTAGTCTATAACACAGCTTCACGCCTGTATCCCTTAAGGGGTAGGCGTGGTGCACGGTTCTGTGTGTCACAGGTTTGCTTCTCATGAGACTGTCGTTTAAAAAAAAATGCTATTTAAAATTCTAGATTAAGTAAACTAAATTCATCTTTTTGGGGTAATGTACACGTTTTTACAATAAAATACCGGATAATATTTCAAATTTGTCAGAAAATAAATTTAAAGCTCATGTGAAGCTTACTTTATGTAAAAAAGCTTATTATAAGATTAATGACTACCTAAATGATAAAAATGTCTGGTATTGAAATTGTTCCTTTAGTTATTAAATAACTTGTAATGTATACCCTCATTGGTTTTTAAAAGATGTGTTGCTGTTGCAGTTGCTTCTTCTCAGCCACGCCGACGTAAATTCAAAAATGTTACACTGACCTTCAACAAGTTTATCCATGATAATTACGTTGAATAAATGATTCTGATTTGTCCGAAATTGTCCGAAAAAGTCAGATGATTAATTAGTAGCCCGGGAGCAACGGCTTAACGTGACTTGCCTCCACCAACCAGCAATGGAGCTGCGTAGTGGAGTATGCTCCATGCCCCCTCTGGTTGATTGGGGGGAGGCCTGTGCCCAGTAGTGACGCTATGGGCTGTTTTTGTATGTGTATGTCTATCAAAGGCAAATTCCTTCCCTTCCTTACATGCATGTAAAACTCTTCTTGGTTTCCCCTTCCTCTCTTTCATTGTAGCTTCCCTTCTATGATGTTTTTAATAAATTCGTCGTGCCTAATAAGTGTCAACATCTGCCTCTTCTGTCCTCAATAATTCTCAATATTTGCTTCTTTCCCCATACTCTTTTTTCTTTATTTCTCTTACTTTTTTCGTTTTCTCTTTCTCCTTTTTTTCTCTTCTTTTCTTTCTCTCTCTTTTGTGTTCATTGTGCTCAATAAAGTATTTTATCTATCTATCTTACCAACTTGTTCTTTCCATCCTCCTACAACACGTCATTTGAAAGGCCTTGAGTCTCTCTGTCTTCAACTTGACAGCATAAAAAGCATTTTTTTTTTCTCACAGAACCAACCACCGACGCAGCGCGGATTCCTAGAGGTACTCGTCAAAGATATCAAGAGCATGATCCAGTTCTCTCCGCTATAATATACTCTATTATTATATTATACTTATTGTTAGTAGGCAACCTTGTTAGCTATCAGCTCTACGATACGATCGATCAGCTTTTGTACTGTTTAATATTAAATAATAAATTAATTTCTTAATATTCTGGTTTTTATCGTGTTTACAAATAATTTACACCCAACTCGCAGCGTACCCTGATTGAAATAAAACGAATTTTAAAATATAATCAGTCTTTAATCATCATTTTGGCGCCTTGGACGGAACAGTATCATTATAAAAGTTGTAGAGTATTTTAAAATTAACAAATTCTTGTCATACTTAAATCTAAAAATTTTTGAAAGCTTAGCTTTCTCTATACTCTAAAAGCATGCAATAAAATAAAATCATAAACCATTAACAAAAAATAGGTTTGCTTTTTAGCTCAAACGCTATTTGTAAGAAATTATAAAAAATATGTAATCCGTATTCACACATACAACTACATTATGTAGGTGTGGAGTGGAGTCTTTGACCATAACAGGTTTCCAGTAGCCAATAAACCATACTTGTTTAAAAGTTAGAACTATATCATCAGCATAGTGAAGTGAGCTTTACTGCTAACACGCATGGATCGTCCCAAACCCAAGCTACACTTTCAACTCGGATGGACAGCTATTCTGCCTCCAATGTGACCGGGTGTTCAAAACAAAGTTTGGCTTTGGCAGTCACATTCGACCACACGAGAGAAGAGACTGAGGTCGCCATATGTATGTATACAGGGTGTTAGTGACATCGTAACGAAAATTTTGAGGGATTCAGATCATGATTCTGAGTTGATGTCAAGTGGAATTTTCCGTTGCAAAAGTTGGAACGGAAAATAATTAAAAAGAACACTAAAATTTTCATGAATTTTCCGACAGGAAATTCCACTTAATATTAAATCAGAATCATGGTCTGAATCATCCCCCTCAGTATTCGTTGTGATGTCACTAACACCCTGTATATATGTGAAGTGTATTTTGTACAAAACGGCCATTTTAGAAAACGGCTAGTCGTAATGTAATATGGCGGATTATAAAATCTGGCTGTTACATATAATAACAATGTATTAAGCGTCATTGGCGCCAGGAGTCGTTGGTTCTATCTTCATCGGCTTCCTCCTCCACTTCGATATACAGCAACCCGTCGGCGGGCAGCTCTTGCAGTACTGGGAAACAATCGTTTATTTTAAAAAGTATTTTTTTTACTGCAAAGGAGTTTTCTAGGCCTCGTTCCGACAGAAAGCTAGAGAAAAAGGCTCGCGAGTTATGCGTTGCGTTTTCCGTTGAAGTAAACGTAAACTTACCAAGACCCTTGCTAAGGTCGCTCATGTTCCCTGGTTGCACCAGTAGTGACTGCCCCTTCAATTTGCCCGACAAATCATCCGACACCTCCGCTAGCTGGTACATCTTATTGTCACTCTGCACCATCTCCTGCAGGTTGGATTTATTTGTGATTATTTTAATTCACACCAAGACCGAATAGAAGAGAGAGGTTGGAAGTGCCAAGTGAGCGCAAAACGCGCGCCATACAAGTATGAAGAAATAGTCCATACTACAACTTTACACTCCACTTGACCACAAACTTTACGACACACTGAGCTCTGCGTTAGTATACATATTAAAAGAACGTTTGAAGGTTATGTGTATTATAATACAGGTTATAACCTGCAGCGCAAAAGATAAATATCGACTGTACGACACATAACATCGCACATTCAGCAGTTTACGTCAGTCGGTCATCATGCAAACAGACCCTATCACAGGAAAGCTTAAAACCTTAGTATGGTCGACTATTTCTCAAAAAAATACTTTTGTAGTATCTTACGGAAAGTAATGATACAATTGCAGCCTATCACATGAAATATACATTGTCGGTAAAGTGGCTGTGGAATTTAAGAAGCAGTAGAACTATCGTAGTTATCTGTTTGCAGGAGTAGTAGTAAAAGAGAGTGGGGTCGAACAGGCGACAGCGGTTCTCATACAAAATGAGCGAAAGGCTGCGTTCCCATTGACGCGGAGCTGTGTGGAGATGAGCGGAGATGTGCAGGAATCGACCAATCACCGTGTATACGTCCCACTGCTGGGCGCAGGCCTTCCCTCTATCTACCGCCTTCGTGGTCTAGTGGTTAGAGCTCACGATCTGGGGAGGTCCTGGTTGGATTCCCGATGGGGACATTGTCGAAATCACTTTGTGAGACTGTCCTATGTTTGGTAAGGGCATTGCAGGCTTGAATCACCTGATTGTCCGATGAAAGTAAGATGATTCCGTGTTCGGAGGGCACGTTAGGCTGCGTTTCCATTGACGCGGAGTTGGTGGAGAGGAATGGAGACAGCTTTAGGGCCTTTCTAACCTCTTTCTTCTATTCCGTGGGTATCCCGCATCGGCTCGACCGGGGACCGAATCCGGGAAGGCTACAGACACTGGCACCAAATATCTGACCTGTATAGAAGTGGTTATCTCGTCAGTCTTCGTGTCACTGTCTGCGGCGGTCGACTGCATGCGGATCGCCTGCTCGCATATTTGTACGTGTTTCTCTAGCGTGATTTCCGATTGATACCTGTAATGTAATTCTTGGCTATATAAAACCTCACTCCGGCCAAGTAGTTAATGCCATATGCGGAAAATCTACAATAAGTAAAAAAAACTCACGCCCGTAATGCCTAACGGGGATGGCAGAGCCCACAAGTCATCGAAGACAACTTACAGCCATCGCTGAAACGAAGTCTTAAGGATATGATAAACCTTACGGTGACAAACATAGATTCGAATTTCCTCCCAGTGAGAGTCAAGCGTTTTTCCAACTGAGCGGCCACGACTCTTTCTAATAGTCAACATATTCAAATTAAATTCAAATATATCTTTATTCAGTAGGTAACATAATTACACTTTGAATCGTAAATTTTTACATAACGAACGTCTCATCCGAAAACTACTGCAACTTCTCACAACCTGTATAGTCGAGGAAAAGAAGCTGCAAGAAAAACTTTGGCAGAGGGCCCTAGACGTTCTTAAAAAAATACACACAAGATATTGTTATAATTTAGTAATTTGGCTTTTCCCAGTCAGTTAATCCCATGCATTCACTCCACTCATTCATTCATTCACAAAGTTTCTGTTTAGTCACACGGTGTTAGTAAGCATTAAGCCGGTGGTCCCGGTTATTACTTACTGATGTAATCGTTACATGAGATGTCAGGGGCCTTTGGCGGCTCAATAAATAATACACCAGGGTTTATGAGGTTGGTAATTCTCACAACCCACACGATAGAAGTAAACAGTTGTTACCCCTTATTGCATCCGGGACAGCGATGTGGCTGCCATGGGCCGTGGGAGGACACGCGGTGTCGGTAATACGCGCTGTAGTCTTCAAATGTCGCTGAACATTTGTCGCACTTCGACAAGCGGTCGCGCTCGTGCTTCCGGAGGTGTCTATTAGCAAACACATCGAATTGGAAACTTTCTCAAGAAAAAAACATCAAATATACTTTTTCGCACAGAACTAAATTTCAACAATCAGGCATAACATAGGTATAGCATAGCATAGGTAGCATAGGTGGTATAACATAGGTATTTTGAATTTGAGTAACACATGAATACAATTTGGGAAAATAAATAATTAAAGGAGTCTGTCAGTAAACAAAAAGTTCGAACTACATCTGGCGACACCTCGGACACTTCATACTAACAACCTCGTTTTACACAGACACTACACATTGACGTTATCGTACACGCGCATCTGTGTGCGTGACGTCTGACACCATACAATTCAAGTCTAAACTATGTTCGAGGGGAGGTGAGGTGAACCTAGCTCAGCCGCTGGTGGAGAGCGGAGAATTGCTGTTCTATACGTAGTATTATTCCTTATTCTATGATCTGGCCGCACTTTCCTATGTTTCTATCCTTTTCTGGCACTGAGAACCGTCATTGCTAGAGTGAGATAAATAGCGGGAGTACGTCACACCGCCGATACGACAAGGCGAAAATTATTCAATATCTCCTATAACCAAAAGTCGCCTGGAAGAGATTGCTACTTAGCAATAAGATCGCCAATTGGGTCGTGTAAAATAAATTATAAAGTTCTGATTACTAAATAAAGAAAGATCTAAAACTAACGAAAACATTTTCTATTTTGGAATTAATTTATTTAATAATTAATTTTAAACAAGAAAAACGTAATAATAAATCCGAAATTTTATCACGTTTTATGGCGTCACATTGTGCTTTTTCATACAAATTCCATAGTCAATTCGTGTATTGAAGTTTAGTAAAAAGTAACTGACTTGACTGGTTGGAAAGTAGCCTATTGTTCTGTTTCGTTGTTTACCTGTTAAGCAAAGACTGCGAGGTGTAAGCGGCGGCGGCGCACAGGTGGCAGCGAAACACGCGCTCGTCGGCGTGCGCGCGCTCGTGCGCGGACAGCGCCGCTGCAGAGTGGTATGCCTTGCTGCACCCCGCCCACGGGCACAGGTGGCTGTGGGGTGAGGACAATGCTGGCGTTACTCTCTTTACATATAAATAATCATATACATTCAACGCAATAAGGGAATTACCTTTCTTTTTATTTTATTACTTTTGGAACACCAACAGATAGATAGATAAAATACTTTATTGAGCACAACGGACACAAAATACAGAGATAAGGACAACATATACAGAAAAGCACAACAGGCGGCCTTATTGCTCATGCAGCAATTTCTTCCAGGCAACCTTTGAGTACAGGAAAATTTTGTACAAGTATAATAATAGCGGGTTCACACAGCTTATACACTATACGTATATGATTACTAAAACTAATAGAAACATTGCCAATATAATGTGACCGTAAACACATAACGGCCCCCGTGATCCAGTGGTTTGAGCGTTCGGCTCACGATCAAATCCCGGTGGGGACACAAAAATCACTTTGTGATCCCTAGTTTAGTTAGGACATTACAGACTGATCACGTGTCCGAAAGTAAGATGATCCGTGCTTCAGAAGGCACGTTAAGCCGTTGGTCTCGGTTACTACTTACTGATGTAAGTTAGTAGTCGTTACACGAGCCATGTCGGGGGCCTTTGGCGGTTCATTAGTAACCCTGACACCAGGGTTGATGGGGTTGGTAATCCACCTCACAACCCACACGATAGAAGAAAAGAACACATATCGGAGAGTGAATTGAGTTTATGTATGTGTAAGTATATAAATAAAGAATAACGAACTTAGCAGGCCGGTGGTAATTCAGGTGCGCCCTATAAGTGAGCGCGTTGCGGAAGTGCTTGCTGCAGGCGCGGCAGTGGTGCTGGGCGGCGGCGTGCGCGCGCGCAGCGTGCTGCCGCAGCTCCCAGCGGCGCCGGTAGCGGCGGCCGCATTGCTCGCACACCTGCGCCCGCCCGCCGTGCTTCACCACGTGCTTGCGCAGCCCGTCCTGGCGCGTCACACAATACATCAACTAGCAGGCTTAGCACCGTAAGCGCGCGACTCTTTCTCGCCTCGACATGTCACCCGTCACTCTTTCACAGTACTGCACAGAAAGAGACAGACGATCTCTGTCGCGGCGAGAAAGAGTTGCATGCTACTAGGCCCGTAGGTTATCTGACAACTTAGTCGAACGGAAATTGTATACATCGCATGAAAAAAACATCTTTTACAACAGCAGCATTCATAAGCTCCTCTCGCGTACATGACGTTAGGTGAGCCGTATAATATTACGTATAAAACGAGATTGAGGGTAGGCGTGCCAGAGGAAGAGCGCCGATTCAAATTCAAATTCAAAGATATTTTTATTCAGTAGGTAACATAGTTACACTTTGAATCGTCAATTTTTACATAACGAACGTCTCATCCGCCTAAAACTACTGCAGCTTCTCACAACCTGTATAGCCGGGGAAAAGAAGCTGCAAGAAAAACCTCGACACAGGGCCCTAGACGTTCTTTTTAAAAAAATAAAAAAATGTATATACATTAAATATTGTTCTAAAATTGAGTAATTTAGCCTGTCTAAAACGAGATATGAAGTGTGGCGATAGTTTGTGACTCGCAGTTCAGCTCCGATCCGTGGACAGGTTATATACTTCGATAAGTCTGGATTCGGAGTCTACTCAATAATAAAAGATTAACCAACCATATGTTTCCCAACGAATCCACAGCCTGGATGTTTGCATATGAATGGATTGATATTTAAATGGTTCCTGTGATGTATGATCAGCTTGGCCTTGCTTATTATACCACTGTTGCATGCTTGACATGTGTATGGCCTCTGCAGTGAAGAAATAATTGTGATTTAGTCTGGCTATAAGAACTAATATTCCCTCAGTCAATGTATTTAGTTTTACAAGTAAAATACAATATGACACTTGTTAAAAAAATACACTGGACTTTTTGATATAAGGGGCGGGATTGTGACACCATGATTAGTGTCACAATCCTGTGACACCATGACTAGTGTCACAATCCTTTGACACTATGATTAGTGTCACAGGTTCAACCCCTGTGACATTATGATTAGTGTCACAGTTTCAAATCCTGTGACACCATGATAAGTGTCACAGGTTCAAATCCTGTGACACCATGATTAGTGTCACAATCCTTTGACACTATGATTAGTGTCACAATCCTGTGACACTATGATTAGTGTCACAATCCTGTGACATCATGATTAGTGTCACAGGTTCAAATCCTGGTGTCACAGGTTCAAATTACTTTCGGACAATCTGGTGATAAGCCAGTAATGTCCTAACCAAACTAGGGACCACAAAGTAATTTATGTGATATGTCCCCACCGGGAATCGAACCCGGGACCTCCGGATCGTGAGCCCAGCGCTCAATCACTGGACCACGGAGGTCGGCCGACTCACCCCTATTAGCCTATTACATGGGACTTAAATATAGCTAGCGAGGAATAGGTGTATGTATACTCCCCCATCCCTCTCCCTCCTATGCATACCCCTTCGGGGATATAGGCGTGATGCTATGTTTAAAAAAGTTTAATGTAACACAACTCTTTATAAAAATATTCTTAACACGTAACATACGGGTCAAATTGATGACCTCTTCATTTTTTGGAGTTTGTTAAATAATAGCTATTTGTTTCTCACCTGCAGTTTCAAATAGGGAGTCAAGATGGAGTCCACATAATGTGTTTGTACGTGTATAGAGACTTCGTCCACAGTGGGGAATGACGTCAAACACATCTGGCATGTCAGGTGTTTAGGTGGAGCCTGCCTGATCTTGCATGTACCTGTAAAAAAGTACATACATAGACAATCTCCTTCCTTTTTTTGTGATTTTATACAACAAAACCTTTTTTTTATTAAGATGATTAAAAAGATAGTGTAAACACGTAAAATACGCGGAGGTAGCCAAAGAAAAAAAAATCTGAAAGTTCTGTGTCTGTGCACATGTCTGTGTGTGTGTGTGTGTGTGTATGTGTTTGTGTGTGTAAAAACAACACAACAGTCTGTATCACTTCGTTTAATCAATATGATACTCAATATGGGATCAATACAAAAGTAATTCAATTAAGTACTTTAATTAAACATAGTACATTTAATATTTCATAAAAAAATGCCTTTACTATCCGTAGAAAACCCATGAAACATGCATCTTTTGTTCCAGGGAAAAACTGAGACTACTAATTTTACTTTAAACTGGAAACTATAGCATAACTGTTGTCAGGTTTTGTTAACAAGAATCAGATGAGAATGTGACTTTTCAAAAAGGCGCTATATAACAAGGTTTTCACTATAAGGTGACATTATGGTATAATTTAACTGTAACTATTTTTTTTGTATTCCAGACATGGAATAAAAAATATTATTATTATAAATTCATTACCAGAAATATATAATTCTGGTATTTCAAGTGCTGATGAATCAATTAATCAATGAAAAAAATATTTATTTCACAAAAACTAACTCAGGACATGCACAGATAAAAAAATAGCACAATAGGCAGCCTTATTGCTAAATAGCAATTGATTGACTTGCAGTTTCTGTTCAGAAGAAGCTCTGTTACTTTGCTATAGTTTTTTTAACATATTTTTTATTAAATGTGAAATACCTACAACTTTTACCTACCAAATTGTTTTTTCTTTTTAATATCTTTTCTGACGACATCAAGTGTTCTTGTATTATTATTGTCATTATCATCTACCGGGGTAACAGGTTCATTCTTGGCAAAAGTTATCAGCCCATCTTCCTGCATTACTAGTTCTAAATTTAGATGGTTCTTCTTAGTATTGTTGTGTGACTTGTTAACTACACATTGATTGGTGTTTTCTGCAAATATATAAGAAGTTTTATTACATAATTTTTTTATATGTCAGTTTGCTCCCCAAGAGTGAAAAAATTTTAAATGAAGATTTCAGGAAACTAAAAAAAATACTATTAAGAAAAGCAACAATACACACTATTTAAGGAAACTATATTTATGTAAAAACGTCAGATATAAAGGCTTATATTATTACTTAAATTATAAAAATTACATTAATTGGGAAGAAATATCTAACACGACAAAGAGACACAAAGATAGAATCACACACCATGTAAATCACTATGCCTCTATTTTACTCCATACACAAACATATACCTTTCCTATTATTTCATGATGACCGGACTGACCCTGGATAAGGGTAGGATCATGATATATTTAATTAGAGGAAAGATAATAAACTAAAAGTATACATTTTGTAAAAACTACAACACACCAACACACTTCTCTTGTTCTAAATCTTCCTTGTGCAAGTTACTGTCAGCTTCTGTGAGAAGCAGATGTGTCCTAGCTGCCATGTCTCGAAACTCACAGCTCAGCTCCACCACATAACGACATTTGTGGCAGATCTTCGAAGGCAGTCCATCATTTACCTTTACCTAAGTAGATAGTCAAAAAAGTTTATTTATATAAATGCTTAAAATCGCAATGATATTTTAGAGTCATTTTAAAGATTTTTTGTTGTATTCAACGCCTCCTTAAACTTTAGAAAGTAAAATAAACTTACTTCTATACCTGTAGAGCTTAGTATAAGTTTTTGTAACGAAGTTTCCTCGTTATTATCGAAGATACCCGACAAAGCACCAGTGGCTTGCAAGCACAAGCGACAGATCTTTTCATAATCCACAACTAATATCACAGTTTCGTTCATTTTTATTGGAAATTAATATTTTTTCGTACTTTAATTCTTTTCGCGCATATTGTAATTGGAATTTGACAGTTACATTTACGTTCCTATTTACTCTAACATTTGTTATTAGGTTAAAAAATCCAATCGAAGTACATTTTATGAAAAATATCCTAAAATGAATGACATTTTAGTTCGCAAAAAAATAATTATTATAATTTTAAAGTAAATATAATAAAGTATTTCAGAATAATTAAATATTTCTTAAATTGTTAATCTAAAAACTACATATGCATAGGAACGTAAAAAATATTGTCAAAAGGTCGTTGCTCTTAACCTTAAAATTGTGTTGTGTTAGATAAATTATATAGGTTATGTTTATCGGCGTGTAAACTAAGATATAATAATAATTTTAATTAAAGTAATTATTTACAATGACAGAAGACGTTATAAAAATCGGCGAGTACATCATCATACAGAAACAGAACTACAAGAAGCTGCACAAGTTAAATAAACCGAATTCTTCTGTGACTCTAGGACGTGATGGTGTAAACTTGAGTGGTATCGAAGGATGTCCGTATTTCTCAGTGTTTCGGATGATACCGAGCAGTAAAAAAGGTAGAGAATACCGGCTGGAACTTACAGACGAAGCGGTGGAGCTGAAAGATGAAATAGACATAAGAGCATCAGGAATGGATAACAGGAATATCATAGACGATGGTCGATCGCAGAAACTGAGTGCCGCCGAAATAGCTGAGATAACCAACGACGCAAGCAAAGCGGCAGACATCGTAGAAACCCTAATATCCAACTCTAACACTTTCCACAACAAAACAGAGTTCTCACAGGAGAAATATTTGAAGAAAAAGGAAAAGAAATATTTCGAATACGTGCAGATATTGCGACCGAACTTGCGGTTTATATCGGAAATTATGTATAGGCTAGACCCTGGTAAAATACAGTATATAAGAATGGACACGTTGTCACAGATTATTACTCTTAGTAACATACATTCGGAAGGTGTTCATTTATTGTATGACTCTGGGTCAAACGGCCTTGTGGCGGCTGCTTTATTAAGTGCTATTGGGGCAAATACAAATGGTAAACTAGTGCACATGCATCCTGGCAACATGTCTCAGAAACAAGCTCTATTAGCAATGAACTTTAGTGAGGAACAAAACAACCGATGTATATCTGTCAATATTTATTCTGTTCTGCGGCAGTATTATCAAGGATGCGACACACATGATGCCAAAGAAGCAACTGAAAGTACAGAACCCAATCCGTTGAAAAGAAAAGCTGAAAGTGACGAACATAAATCAAAAATACCTAAACTTGACGTAGAAGCTTCTAATGACGATAAAGAAGAGGAAAACGGTGAAAATAAAAATGGCATTGAAGTTGACACTGTACAAAATACCGAAAACGATAAACCAGCACCTAAAAAGCCAAAATGGCACTTTGATAACATCACAGCTTCAGAATTATTAACACAGAAAGTTGATTCTCTAGTAATAGCATGTAAGGAAGACCCGTTGCATATATTCAATGAGTTGTTACCGTTTGTGAAGGCGGGGAGACCGTTTGTTGTGTATTATAGTGTAGCAGAACCATTGCAGAATTTGTATATAGAGCTGAAGTCTAATCCTCGAGTAGTTGCCTTGAAGCTTACTTGTAACTGGATGAGGAATTATCAGGTAATGTGAACTTTTACTCTTATGTTTTATAAGACTAAGTATGATGTTTTCATTGAAAGAAATATTATACTAGTTTATTCTTTTCTTGATTAATGGCTTTTATGCCTAACTCATCATCTCCCTAGCATTATCCCGTTTATCACAGGGTCCTTTACCTAGGCTTTTAAAAAGAAGTTGATAATTTTTAATTAATTTCCATTTAATTTATTTTTGACGTTTCTTTTTTGGCCTAGTCTTTTAGTATTTTTTTTTAAATATTGTTATGTAATTATTTGTTAAATCTAATCTTATTATTAATTTACTATACCTAAAGGTTGCCTTGAAGAGATTGCTACGTTAGCAATATGGCTGCCTATTATACCATCTAACTGATTATAATTGGGTTTCCTAGGTGAAAGATAAATTATGAAATTCTGATTACTAAATAAAGACAGATCTAAAGTTGTCAAAAAACGATTTCTCCTTTCTATTTACCTTATTTATGAATTTTAAGAAAGAAAACTTTAATAATATGTGCGACGCAACATATTGTCACTTTTTCTATGACGTCACATGTGCTTTTTTCATACAAACTCCATGATAATTTTCATGTTTTGACGTTTAATAAAAAGTTTTTTTTTTAATAATAAGTAAGGAAACTGTTTATTTTAAGTGCAATAAGGAGTTTTGTACTGTATTATTTCAGGTGCTACCAGAAAGAACTCATCCTGAGGTGATGATGAACAACCAGAGTGGGTTCCTGTTGACGGGATACGTGTTGAAATGACGGCAGACCTCCACTGTGACATAGTGTATTTATTATAAGCATAATAACAAAATATATTTTTGTTACCAAATGGAGATTTTTTTATTGGAATAATACCTATATACATACACACGCATACATAAACTCACGCCCAGAATCCCTAATGGGGTGGGCAGAGCCACAAGTAGCCGAAAAGCAACTTGCAGCCAATGTACCTATATAAAAATCTCGAATTGAATCTAGAGCCGGAACCGGGATTCAAACCCGGTTCCGGAACTACGATGTACGTCAGGCGTTCGAGTAGGGTTATCACGGTTAAAAATAAACCTACTTTCTTTACTTTTCCAAAAATAATTAACTGCATTTTCCTCTGTCGTCATAATTCTAACAAATTCAAATTCAAAAATAAAATTATTCAGTAGGTAACATAGTTACACTTTGAATCGTCAATTTTTACATAACGAACGTCTCATCCGCCTAAAACTACTGCAGCTTCTCACAACCTGTATAGTCGTACACATACTGTATAATAACAGTTAATTACAAGTGAAACAATAATATATTTCGTAACACCATGACATGACCATGTAATGTCTGCGCAAAATTGATAAAGCCGTGCGTAAGTCTCATTTTTCATTCACAACTTAGGTATATCCTTAAACCTACTCAGTAAACACAACACCAGGAAAAATTCCGTCCTAACTATACATGGTTAATTCATTTATTAACATAACTTCGCGTGGAAAGGATGTGATATCCGTTAATTTACTATCAAAACTCAACTTATAATTTTAATACAAAGCAAATTGAGTTGTAATTAGAAAGTAAAATGATGTTTTCTGCGTTGAAGCCTATAAAGAAGCGTTTGTGCAAGTATTTGAAGTACCAGGAGATTCAGACGGATAACTTTTTGTTTCGTTTACACTGCGTGTTGACTGGGGTGGCGCTAGTGACTGCGTCTATCATCCTGACGTCTACACAGCTGGTGGGAAGCCCTATAGAATGCCTCACGAGTGGTCGGGAAGCGTGGCACAACGCCATTAACACTTACTGCTGGGTGAAATCTACGTTTTTGATGCCTGAAGGACCTGCCAGGGTGAGTTTCTTACTTATCAAAACATACTTCCTAGGAAAATATCAATAATTTATAAGTAGCCGTCTTAGATAAATTATAGACTGAAGTTGCCTTTGGACGAGTGGTACACTAAATTTTATCTGACACTTTATGGGGGAGGTGAGGTACCTGTCAGTACTATTCAGAGGCGGAGGACAGACCTAGTACGGCCATCCCACTCGCGTCAGACAGAGGACAGCGGGGCAGAAGGCAAGAGGGAAACCACTGCTCTATTTTTCCCTAAAAAAGTAGCATGGAAAATGCTACACCGAGAGCAGCGGGGCTCCTAAATTAGTGATGTGATGAGGTACCTGTATACGATAGCACACATCTATTCACTGCATACCTACTCATAAGAAAAAATCAACGTCTCTATAGGTAAACTATAGAGACGTTGATTTTTTCTAGCATAGATCTAGGTATCAAAACAAAACAAATAACAAAACAGGAACCGATCAGTCGTGTATTTCGGCTGAGGATACCGTGGTTGTGAAGCCTATTATTTTCTCTTCGTAACAATATTATGGCTAATCCTTTTGGAGATTAACTAAGTTTAAATTTAAGTCAAGGCTACCCATAATAATATAGATGGCGCTGTCTGTACAGATTTGTCTTCGTTTAACCTTTTAATTTCAGCGATAATGGACATAATATGCATCTTTTATCTTTGTTTTTGGGTATAAATAATTATTATTTCTCTTTATTTTGATCAGAATAATAATAGGTGAAAGTTGTGTTGCGTCTGGGTGTAATAAAGAGAAGCAATATAGGTAGCAACATAATTCTGTACGCAAGTATCTGGTCCAAATATTTTTTCTCTGTCTCTGCCTCTGCTTAGATTATATTTTTAAATAATTATGTACCCCAAGCATTGAGAAAATAGGTAATTATCACATTAAATCTGAACAGCGCCATCTACATTTTTATTGGGGAATGTGGCCTGGAAATTCCCTCATTAAGTTCCTTATTTCTAGATTTAAATTGTTATTTATTACCTTAATATGGGCTATACATTCGATTGATCAAGTTGAGGAAAAATATTGTTTTCCGTGAAGTGCGGTCTCGAACAACTCATCGTATGGACTGACTAATCGGAAAACTCAGCAGGAAAGTGTTTATTTGTGGCTCTGCCCACACCATAAGGATGTAAAATGTAGTAAAAAGTATCTTTGCCCTATTATATATGTAAGTATATTTCATTTAATACTTAAGTACTTACCTATTTATTTCTGACTGCTAACCAACATTATATTTTTGAAGCCATACGAAACTATTTTTCTAAAAAATTAATAATATTCGTATCTCCTATACTTAAAGGTTGCCTGGAAGAGATTACTACTTAGCAATAAGGCCGCCTATTGTACTCATTATATTTCTCTTTTGTATTGTATTTTGTTTTTTCCGTTTGTGCAATAAAGTATTTATGTTATGTTATGTAAGTAACACGCAGAGTAAGGGAAAAAGAGACAATTATTTGACAGTTATTGAGGACAGAAGAGGCAACATGACTGGAGACTTAATAAGACACGGCGAATTTATTAAAAACATCATAGAAGGGAAACTACAAGGAAAGAGAGAAAGGGAGAGACCAAGAGGAGTTTACATGGACCAGTTTAAGGGGAGGGCGCACCTCGGGTCTTATAAGGAAGTGAATGAATTGGCCTGTGATAGACAAGAATGGAGAATGCTACACCGACGAGAGCGTAGCCCTTAAATTAGTGGCGAACTAGCAGCTTATAAGTCCCACTACAACACAGACTTCGCCTCAATCTACCCCCGTTACCGACCCTGTCGGCGTGGTCGACGATTTCCCTCAATCGGCGCTTATCGCTATCGACTCGGGTCGATTAATTCTTTCAAATATTTTTCCTCTCAGACGACGCCCCGAGCAGAGGTTCACGCCCAACTGGGCACCCTCAGGCCTGTTGTCTTAAACGTTGTACAGGGTGAGAGCTTTCAGCACTCCCCATTTGTCCGGCCAAGTAGTTAATGGCATCTCCGGCAAATCTAGAATAAGTCATGACAAAAAAAAAGAAGCCTCAACCTGCTGCTCCACTGCGGGTTGACATTCTTAGTAATAAGTACCTAATTATGTATTTTTTTATATTTAGTATATGAACCAACCCAAGCTTAAGTCGGGAGCGGTATCACACAGTGTCAACACAGGACTAGGCTTCTTGTTATCAACACTGACGCAGGAAATCCAAAACGAATTTGGAAAGAAAAACAAAAATGGCAGGGCGCTCCAAGTAAGTTGACTTAATATTATTATACAACCTATGTTCACGACTACTTATATCCCAATGCGGTAGACAGAGGCAGCTCCATTGCATGATGCGAGTACCCACCGAGTTTTCTATTAGACCAATGTGATAGGTCAGCTGTGAGTGAAAATTGCACTCAAGGTACATTAATAACTCAGAAATCAGAATCATTTATTCAATCTAATGATCATAGATAAACTTGTTGAAGGTCAATTTACTTAACATTTTTTTATCTACGTCATTTCGCTAGGTGTTGTGGCTGAGTAGAAGAAATGACAAGAAACTGCAACAGCAACACATCTTTTAAATCAATGTAGGAAGAATGTAATACATTGCAAGTTATTTAATTAATTCATCATATAATAAGCTTTTTTACATAAAGTAAGCTTCACATGAGCGTTTAATTTATTTTCTGACAATTTTAAATATTTTCTGGTATTTTATTGAAAAAACGTATATTATAAGTACATAACCCCAAAAAATATGAATTTAATTTAAATTTTAAAAAACCGAGGTTAGAAAGAGTTCGAACCGGCGCTCCGTGGTTGAAAAGCAACATCCTATTTATTATATTCATTTATATTTTTTTAGACTCTCATATTTATTTTTTATCCCATTTACCTGATCCTATTTTTGTGTAAATTTCCGTTCCCGAATATTATTTTCCTTCTGTTAGGGTTCGTAATGTTTATTTTATTATTTAATTATTATTAGATTTTATAACTTAATAACAGACGGAATAAAGTCGTGAATCTGTGTCACGACTTTATTATTTTTAATTTGGAACTGGCATATTATTTCATTTGTTTTTATTTTGATTTCTTCTTTTTCGAACGGGAACGTTTTCCCGCCTTTTTAAAAAGGCGGTGACGTGGAATTTTGTTCGGTTGCGGTAATCTGTTGATGTTGATGTTGTTGAATCTGTTGAAGAGTTGGAAAGTTAACATTGTTTATGCAAAAATAACATTATTCAAGAGAATTGCTGCATTGTTTGATTACGACGAGCACCTCCCTACCTGAGAGCAGTAGTATTATCACACTTCCTTTTAGTTTCCCAATCTTTTAAAACTTGACAGTGGCACAAAGCAGGACTAGTGCCATTACAACAAAAAGCAGGTGTACCACAGAGACTATAAATTACTGCAAAACGTGTGCAAAACCAGTTTTTTTGTTGCATAATCTTATTACGCACGTAGAACTTGGTCGAAGCGCTGTGTGCGCTTATTTATCTTAGAAAGATCATCAGCTCTGTAGGTTAGATACAACGAAATTATTAGTCATTATTACCTATTATGCACCTTGATTATCGCATTATACACCCTTCATTAGTATTTATGAATGCAACATTGTGATTCACTATCTTCGTACTAAACAAGTAGACTCTTGAATGACGACATTTAAGATCAATGATTATATTTTTTGTCATTCTATTATGCTACTATTTATACTAGTGACTCGATCTGACTTCACCCGGGTATAATTTTTAGAAAGAAAAAATATTCATTATTTTATGGCCGCAGTCGGTATGGAGCATACTCCAACACGCTGCTTCACTGCGGGTTGTTGGGGCTGTTTTACGGCTAATAGCCGGGACCAACAGCTTAAGGCCGGGTTTCTACTGACGCGGAGATGAGCGGATTTGACCAATCACAGCGTTTGAGAGAGCGAAAAACGAAGACGCTCTGTCACTCTCTCCCTCACGCTGATTGGTCGATTCCTGCACATCACCGCTCCTCTCCGCCCAGCTCCGCGTCAATGGAAACGCAGCCTAATGTGCCCTCCGAACACGGAATCATCTTACTTTCATTGGACAATCAGGTGATTCAAGCCTGCAATGTTCTTACCAAAGATGGACAGTCTCACAAAGTGATTTCGACAATGTCCCCAGCGGGAATTGAACCAGAACATCCCCAGATCGTGAGTTCTAACCACTAGACCACGAAAGCGGTTGATAGAGGGAAGGCCTGCGCCCAGCAGTGGGTATATGTATAGGCTGTTTATGTTATGTTATTTTAGGACGGCGGCGCAGACACGAATTGCAGATACCTTACAATAAAATGACGTCACAAGACAAAGAGTATTAGTAAATAACTAACTACGTGTAGGTATTAATATACGTACTTGAAGGTATAACATAAAAGAACAACAAGTATACTTACCTATATTTGGGATATAGTCATCTTCTTCTCTCGTGTGGGTTGGGTGGTGGATTACCAACCTCAACAACCCTGGTGTCAGGGTTACTATTGAGCCGCCTAAGGCCCCTGACTTGGCTCATGTAACGACTACGTACTTATATCAGTAAGCAGGAACCAGGCCCAACTTCTTAACGTGTTAAACGTTTTCGAAGCACGGATCATCTTACTTTCAGACAATCAAGTGATCAGCCTGTAATATCCTAACCAAACTAGAAAAATTGTACCTAAGAACTGTATTTTTTCTTTTTTATAATGTACCTATGACATCTTTTTTGTATTGCAATACATCTCTCTTGATATTAATTTTTGTGGTATGTCCCCACCGGGATTCGAACCAGGGACCTCCGGATCGTGAGCCCAACGCTCAAACGCTGGACCACGGAGGTCATATAGGTATTAATATATGTACTTAAAGGTATAACATAAAAAAACAACAACAATTATACTTACCTATACTTGGGATGTGGTCGTGAGCTTACGTGATGACTTTGGCTATAATTAGTTTTTGTAGCAGGTTGGTGAGCGAGTGGCGTACCCCGGCGTGATGAATGAGTTCGACGCCACAGCTGGCCCGCCGAAACATTACACCTACTACCAGTGGGTGTGCTTCGTACTGTTCCTGCAGGTCAGTGACAACTTCTGCCAAGTAGTTAATGTCATTTGTGGCAAATCTACAACGAGCGTCAGCTCACACCGAGACGCGACGCGACGCGACGATGCGCGTACATTTGAATAGAGCAACTCAAAATATACTTTATTTACAACACAAAACGAATTTAATAATAATAATAATAAAAAAGTTTATTCAGGTTTAAGAATACGTTGCACCGCGCAGCGCTGCGCCTCGAGATGCCTCGCAGCGTGGCGCGATATAGCGCAGCGGTGCATCGCCAGCACGCACGGCGTGCGGAAGTCGTGCTGCGTCTCTTGACGCCGCGCGACGCCGCGAGGCGCAGCCTGAGGCCGCTGTAATGACTTGTCTACTATTTCCGTTCAGACTTCGTTTAGAATTGGTGCAGTTCGGTCGAGTACTCGAGTGAAAACATAATGATAGACTGGGATCTTGGTATACGCACCCGCCACATGCGCTTGCAAATGGCAGACTGCACCCGCGGCGAGTCTACGATGCATCTTGCGACGTCTCGGTGTGAACTGACCCTAAATGCACTCTGCCATTCCTCTGCTAGCCCTACCACCAACGTTGCTTTCGTAATCCTATTATCATTCATCCGCTCTGCGTGTCCAAACCAACTTAACATTCCCCTACCAATCTTACTAGTGGTAGTTATATGTTATGTCTTTTGTACCACATCTCTCTCTTATCACACCACAAATAAAAAAATAAAAAAATGCAAGAATATTTATTCTTCAAAAATGGCTTACTTACATAATCAGCGCTTTTTGAACGTCAAGAATTAAATTACGTATTATGTAGCTGGCTGTAAAACTATTACCACATCGGAAGCTGTATCGCTGAGGGAAAGACGCCTACTCCTACTGTTTCATGTTTTCCTTTCTTTTAAAGTCCAGTTTGTATTACGTATAAATTTAAATACAATGGTATTCCAATTGCAAAGACATCGTATCTTACGAAAACTACTAATAGATATTTTTGTATTACCCGCAGGCGATATTGTGTTACCTCCCGAAGGTGATTTGGGACATGTGTGAGGGGGGGCTGGTAGCGAGGCTGGCGTCGGGCATGCACGGCCTGTGCGGCTCTGAGGAGCGGGAGAAGAAGATTGATGCCATCATCGGGTACTTCGTCAGATATCGGCGGGTAACTTGAAAAGTTCTTCACTAACATATTAATAGTGAACCAAAACCTCGACGTTCCATACAAAAATCTAAAAGTTCGCCCCAGAGGAGGTGAAATAAGTTCAGCTTTACTATAGGATAGTTTTAACATAGTAACACGAAATTACTATGGAATTTGTAGGAACAACCAACCTGTGTGACGTCATAGGAAAACGAGACAAAATGTCACACTTATTATTATCTTTTTCTTTATTAAATTCATAAATAAGTTAAAAAGAAAAAAGGAAACGTTTTTTGACACTTTTGATCTGTCTTTATTTAGTAAGTAATCAGAATTTCATAATTTATCTTTGAATTAGGAAACTACCCAATTGGTGCGAGGCGGAGAGAAGTATGCAGTACTATTATTCTACTGCATTAAACTTCTAGATAGAAGTAACTAGATAGTTACTTAGTCTGAACGTCTAACAGCCTCCGCGGTGCAGTGGTTGAGCGTTGGGCGCACGATCCGGAGGCCCCGGGTTTGAATCCCGGTGGGGACATGTCACAAAAAACACTTTGTGATCCCTAGTTTGATTAGGACATTACAGGCTGATTACCTGATTGTCCGAAAGTAAGATGATCCGTGCTTCGGAAGGCATGTTAAGCTGTTGGTCCCGGTTACTACTTACTGATGTAAGTATGTAGTCATTACACGACTCATGTCAGGGGCCTTTGACGGCTCATTAATACTCTGGCACCAGGGTTGATGAGGTTCGTATTCCACCTCACAACCCACACGATAAGAAGAAGAAAACTTCGTGTGAAAATCCAGAAGATAGGAGTTTTTTGACAGAAAAAATTACGTCACAGAAAGAGCTCTTAAAAAAACCCGAACTCCTTAGAAAAAAAGCTTGGCGCCCTTATAATCTCCTTGTCACCAGAAACACAAGACGTACGCCCTGATACAATGGGGCTGCGAGGCGCTGTGCCTTGTCAACGTGCTGGCTCAGATGTGGCTGATGGACATCTTCCTCGGAGGAGAATTCATCAGCTTCGGCTCCAAGATCTTCGAGCAGACACACCAGCCGCAGCATGAGAGGTAGGTAAACTTGCAAATCCTGGGCGGTAGCAGATCCAGAGACTTAAGGGGCTCATGAAATGTCAAAAAAACTTCTTGTACTGTAGTATCTATAGCACCTACATAGCACAATTTTAGGATAACATACAATAAGTCACGTCAAAAAAAAAAACGAAATTCTGATTACTTATTAAAAAAGGCAAATTAAATAGAACTAACGAAAAACATCTTTTTTCTATTTAATTTATTTACATACGAATTTTAATCACGAAAAACAAAATACGTCCGTCATTTTATCACGTTTTTCTATTCCGTCACAGTGTGCTTTTTTCATACAAATTCCATAGTCATTTTTTCATCATAGTCATCATCATCAATTTAAGAGCCGCGCTCGTGTCGGTGTAGCATTCTCCATGCTACTTTTTAGGGAAAAATAGGGCAGTGGTTTCCCTCTTGCCTTCCGCCCCGCAGTACTCTGTCTGACGCGAGTGGGATGGCGCCCAGAGTAGTCTATTACAAAGCCATACTAGGACTCCTGTCCTCTGCCTCTGAATAGTACTGACAGTTACTGCTGCCCTCTGTCAGGTTCCAGGTTACAGTCCTTGTGACATGCCCCTTCCGTCCTGCATTGCCGTACCGATGGCTCCCATCTCCGCCTCTGCAGCCGTTGAGGTCTTCACCCGTATCCCTGGGCAAGGGTTCTACGTTATACCCCGTAGGTCTGGGTCAATATTCGAACTCAGCCACCATCTTACTCCGGCCAAATTTCATAGTAAGTAATTATAAATATAAATATATTTTTTATAGGCCAGTTTCCAACTAGTCAAATCAGATAGTTTTTATCAAACTTCAAAACAGGAAATGACAATGGAATTTGTATGAAAAAGCACACTGTGACGGAATAGAAAAACGTGATAAAATGACGGATGTATTTTGTTTTTCGTGATTATAATTCGTATGTAAATAAATTAAATAGAAAAAAGAAGAAGTTTTTCGTTAGTTCTAGTTAATCTGCCTTTTTTAGTAATCAGAATTTCCATTTTTTTTGACGTAAAAGCTGTGCATAAATGTCATTCATCAACAGATTCGACCCGTTGATCTACATTTTCCCGCGCATGACGAAGTGCACGTTTTACTACTACGGGCCTTCAGGCACGGTCGCCAACCTGGACAGCCTCTGCGTTCTGCCACTCAACGTTATCAACGAGAAGGTCTGCGTCGGCCTTTGGTTCTGGTACATCATCCTGGGGTACCTGTTGGGTACCTTGATCATCTATAGGTGAGTCATAGAAAGGAGTAGGTATAGGAATAGACATGGTCATGTCCTGCCTATCTTTCAGTCAAAGCGAGATAGCATAACGGAAAATAGGTACAGTTATGAGCAATATCATGTACCCACTTTAGAACCCTGTCGCACTCTACTCGACCATATTTGACATTTAATGAGACTTACGGTTTAATTTCTTAAAAAAGATAATGTGACCTGGTACTAAAGTGTATACATATTAATGCTCGTGACCGTACTTGTGATTACCTAATATTGCTAGTCTACTTGTCTTTTTAAAAGCTAGTAGGTAGATGATATAAAATTACATAGACAGCAAATCCAAAAAGCTGGGTGCGTATTACTTCTGCACAGTCGTGTCTACTTGACCTTGCCTTTACGGTACATCATTTAGTTCCATCATCGTGGCCCTGATTCCTGCAGACACCTCCTAATTTTATTTTAAGATATACCTGTCATTTTCACTTTGAGGTCGCAGATTCGAACCCAGCACAGGCCTAAACCAATGATTGTCGAATTTGTTTTCGAATTCATGTTTGGATCATAAATGATTATCACGTGCTCAGCAGTAAAGTAAAACATCATGAGAAAACCCACATTCCCGAGAAATTCATTTTCGGAGGTATGTGACCTAACCTGTATTGGGCTGGTTTTCCCTTCGCGGGTTGGAAGGTCAGACAGGCAGTTGCTTCTGTAAAAAACTAGACATGTCAAATCTTCGGGTTAGGTAAGCGGACCCTGTGAAAAACGGGATAAGGCTAGGGAGATAGATGATCACGATGTTTCTTTTTTACTGGCTCGACGATTACAGACGACGATACGGCTCCCGCCTATCACGTTGGTCTAACAGAAAGCTCGGTGAGGTGTGGGTACATAGTTCATCTTACGATGGACGTACAGTCATGAGCAATATAATGTACCCACTTTAGGACTCTGTCGCACTAACATATTTGACATTTAGTGAGACTTACAGTTCAATTTGTCAAAAAAGTTAATGTGACATGGTACCAAAGTGTATACATATTAATGCTCGTGACCGTACCTATGACCCATTGGGATATACTCGTGAGCTTATGATATCCAGAGTAACCATGGCTGCGTTCCCGGCGGTGCGGCCGCGCCTGCTGGCGGCTAAGTCGCGCACGCACCTGGACAATGATGCTGCAGTCGTGATATCACGGTTGGACTTCGGCGACTGGTGGATGTTCTACGTGCTGGCTAAGAACATGAGCCCTATTGTGTTCAGGTAAGCTTGGCCTTCATCGTGACGATGGAATGTTACCTAGACATTCCATGTAGGATTTTGGTTTAGGGGTTACATAACATAAATAAATAAATAAATAACATTTGTTTTTTAAAAACATATTGGTTTTTTGGTTATACACTGGCTTCCGCTGACCAGGTTGTCCTGGGTTTCACGTCGCCTTCTAATTTTCGGTTATTTTTCTCTTTCTCTTCTAATTTTGAGTTATAAAATATATATAGTTATAGAAGCTATAGCTTTTCATTGCTAAACTGGTAACCACCGAACATTCACGTCATGAATGAACCTAGGAGGAGTCTTCATGTCAATCTCAAGCCTGTAATATTATATAGGAGACGGAGTCGCGGAGAATAACTTCTTAGTGATTTATAAGCTTGACAAGTTGTAATTTTTTATGTAGTAATGTAATTATTATGCTACATACTCTCTCTGGTTGATTGAGAGGAGGCCTATGCCCAGCAGTGGGACGCATAATATAGGAGAAGCTGCAGTAGTTTTATGCGAATGGAACGTTCGTGTTACCTACTGAATAAAGATATTTATTTGATTGCTACTTAGCAATAAGGCCGCCTATTGTACTCATTCTATTTTTCTTTTGTTTTTTCCTGTTTGTGCAATAAAGTATTTGTTATGTTATGTTATATTTATGAATTTGAATTGGAACTTATTTGAACATTGTTTCAGGGAATTCATTAATGAATATTCGAAGCGCACTCTTAAGCAGTCACTGTACCCGAGTGAACCACAGACCAAGGAACCATTACAGGCTGAACCGTTACTAAACAAGATTCCTTTATAAATACCACATTAAATACAGAGTAACAGAACAGGGCGCTTAAAGTACAATAAATCTGTAATTTATTTCATTTTGAAACCTATGTTATTCCAGTTTTATGCATTTATATAAAGTACTTATAAGTTTATTAGAAAAGTCTAAGTATCTGTGTTTAAGTTAATAATCACATTTTTTTTTAATTTTTCTTAAGTAGGTATGTAGGGCCTGCGAAGGAACTTATTAACTTCTTACTTATAAGATAAAATTGAATAGGAGAGGAGATAATTCTAAGTATCCATTGTTTACTTATTTATCGCAGAAATACTGAAAATTTACATACTTCCCTATGAGGTCATCTGTTTTGAATACTAAGTAGGTACTAATATCGTCACTGGAAAGGCAAAAAATTAAGTAAGCGCCAAAAGGCCATTTTGAGAAAAATCCATTTAAAATCTTTTTCGTCTTTTTATCATAACTTTTTATCCATTTATCAAATTTAGATGACATCAACGGAATAGTACGTTATTTTTTTATTTTCAATGTCTAGCAATACATAATTATAACATGGATTGCTAATTGATTGGATGGGTAAGCCGACATGACGTCACATTTTAATTTAGGTATAAGTTTCTGTGTTCGTTTTCCATGTTTCTATATAGAAAATATTTCGTGTGTGCGTTGACTTCTGATGTGATGTCATTATAATGTATATATATTATATGTAATCCGTGTCTGTGGTGTCCTAAATAATAAATGTTTCTTTCTTTCTTTCTTTCTTAATTTAGGATATTTTGGCGTTTACGTAATTTTACTTTTCCAGTGACGATATAATCTGATGTTTATTTATTGCAGAAATACAGATAAATCAAATCTATGAATCGACTATATGCCAATGAGGGTCTTTCCAGGCTACGTCTCCCAAAACATGTAGATGGCGTTGTACAGATTTAACTTGATAATTACCTATTTTCTCATTGCTCGGGTACATACAGGGTGTTAGTCCCGGGTGAGAGCCTTCAGCGCTCCCCATTTGTCCGGCCAAGTAGTTAATGCCATCTGCGGCAAATCTACAATAAGTCACGTCAAGAAAAAAAAAATAAAAAAGGGTGTTAGTGACATCGTAACGAAAACTTTGAGGGGTGATTGAGGCCATGATTCTGAGTTAATATCAAGTGGAATTTTCCATCGCAAAAGTATGGAACTGCAAATAATTTAAAAAAACACAAAATTTTTCATTAATATTCAGACTGAAAATTCCACTTGATATCAACTCAGAATCATGATCTGAACCATCCCCCTCAGTATTTGTTACGGTGTCATTAATACCCATACCTACTTGTATGGCTACCGTATGTACTTGTGCGGGGTGTAAGTGACATCGTAACGAATACTGAGGGGGATGATTCAGCTGATTATTCTGAGTTAATATCAAGTGGAATTTTCCATCGCAAAAGTCATGAATTTTGCAACGAAAAATTCCACCTGATATTAACTCAGAATCATGGTCCGAATCATCCCCCTGAGTATTCGTTACGATGTCACTAACACCCTGTATAATTATTTAAAAATATAATATAGTGGCAGAGGTGTATAGAAAAATAAATGTTGCTTGATACTTAGATCAGATATGGTATAGAATCATGTTGCTACCTATATTGCTTCTCTTTATTTTGATCAGAATAATAATGGGTGGAAGATGTATTAGGCCTGTGTGGAATAATAAGGGTCATCATTTATGCCCAAAAACAAAGATAACAGATGCATGCGTCTGCTATCCATGAAATTAGAAGGTTAAACGAAGGCAAATCTGTACAGCGCCATCTATATTGTTTTGGGAGCACGTAGCCTGAAAAGCCTCTCATTGGGGTAGTCAAAGGTACGCAAAAGTCCAATCCGTTTCTTGCAAAGTAATAAATTAACTGGTTGCACTTAAGACCTCCTGGTTACAAGTTTCTGTAATAGACCAAAAACATCTACAAAAACATAAATTTTATAATTATTACAACTAATGGTTCATAATTTCACCACTGTTTACAAATAATTCGCTGGGCTCAGTGACTGAACTTTTGCTCTTTGATTGTACATCCATCGCAAGATAAATCGACTCGCGTTTCATCGAGTTTTCTGTTAGAATATTTACAGTTTAAGTACATAAAATACTCTCCATGCTACTTTTTTAGGGAAAAATAGGGCAGTGGTTTCCCTCTTGCCTTCCGCCCCGCAGTACTCTGTCTGACGCGAATGGGATGGCGCCCAGAGTAGTCTATTACAAAGCCATACTAGGACTCCTGTCCTCTGCCTCTGAATAGTACTGACAGTTACTGCTGCCCTCTGTCAGGTTCCAGGTTACAGTCCCTGTGACATGCCCCTTCCGTCCTGCATTGCCGTACCGATGGCTCCCATCTCCGCCTCTGCAGCCGTTGAGGTTGGAGAGTATTTTACAGAAATGCTGCACCGACAAGAGCGTGGCTCTTAAATTGATGATGATGATGAAGTACATAAAAGAAAGAAAGAAAGAAAAACATTTATTTTAGAAATAAGTAGGTGGTACGCGGAATAGAATAATGAACAAAATAATGAATTTATACCTTATCTCTAAAAAGGGACGTCAGCTCAGCAAGATGTTGTGACACTCCGACATTGAGGGAGTGCCACAACGCTGATTTTCAGCTGAACCCCAAAAAATATTAAAAATAATAAGCTTAAATCTAAACAATCAAATCAAATTAACTGTGTTAATAATATGTATACATTTAACGGATTATAATGAATTTAAGTTCGAGGGTGAGCGTGTGTGTTTGTTAAGTGAGAGTGTGTAATGGTGATTGTGCGTAAAAGAAGTCAGTGTGTGAAGTAAGTATTTTGCATAGGTATTTTTCAACTTGTTATTTTGTGATTTATTTCACATTTGTGGTTACGTCGTTGAATCATTATTATTATGGCACTTGGTTATTTTATAAACAATATATAGGTACTTACCTAATATTACGCATGTAGTGTGTGGAATTACCGAGTCTTTGTTTTTTAAAGTTAATATATATTGATCTTCCTTTTCAAATATTTATCAAAGTTTATTGTTATATACCTAAACAAGTATGTACTACATAAGGACAATTTATTTGGCTAAGTTGTTATTATCCGTTGGGAACAGGCGTTGCCTGCTGAGATACAGGCTTCACCTAGTTCGGCTGCAGAGGCTTATACCTTACCTGTTATAAATATGTTATTAGCGTATGAAACATTGTATTGCACTGTACTATACTTTAGTACTTATTTATTTATTTTAAAGTGATTAGGTAAACCTATTTCACGGCATGACAGAGCCGAGGCACCAATGCGCCGGTTATCTTAAGTATAACAACTCGTGTGTAAATAAACAGGTATTATTAAATATTACAAGAAAAGAGTCATATAAAACACTTTTCACACATTGTCTTCATCCTTTTTTCACATACAATAAACAGCCTATATACGTCCCACTACTGGGCACAGGCCTCCCCTCAATCAACCGGAGGGGGTATGGAGCATACTTTACCATGCCCCACCGCGCTCCTATTTTCATCATATTTATTATAAAAGTACAATACAATAAAACAAACAAATATTAAAAATACATTACTTAGTATAATTAAATAGATAGTACAACAGGCGGCCTTATTGCTAAGGTAGCAATCTCTTCCAGGCAATCTTTAGGTATAGGAAATGAATTTAATAAAAAATGTAGCGGGATTGTCAGTGCAAAAAAAAAAAATATAAGTGTACCTAGATATAGTATATTAAAAACTATATATAGAAGAAAATAAATAATGATTATAATAATATATAAATATTTACATATATTATGGAAGAGGAAACCATGACAGTACTATAGGTACCTACTTTATAAAGAAAAAGATGTTAGAAGAATGTATCATCATCATCAGCCCATTAACGTCCCCACTGCTGGGGCACGGGCCTTCCCTATGGATGGACAGGGAGATCGGGCCTTAAACCACCGCGCGGGCCCAGTGCCAAGAATGTATAATAATATATAATAATATCTTTATTTGCACCACTAAAGCCTTAAATATATGACAATATTTGTTTACAATTATAAGTATGTAGTTACAAGTTGTGACATAATTATTATGAATCAGCTGTTATCCCTAAAATTTTTTGAACTAAGGATACCAGCTACTAAGGAGTAGAAGAAGAAAAACGTTATAAAAATAAAATAAATAAATAAAATAAAAACTGTTTATTTCAGGCAATAATATTAATTATATAACACAATTAATACACCCACCCATAATATCATTATTATTACATAATTTGTCCACTTAAATTGAAATTATTATTAATTGAAATTGAAATAATTATCAATAATAATAATAATTATGCTTCTATGCTGTTCTGGGAGCATATAAAAAACATAGAACACGTTCAGCTGCTTCTCTTCCCGGGCATGTCGTAAAAACCGACAGAGGGATTGTGTCCTCTAACATGATGGACTAATGTTATGGGCGATAGGCTGATCCCTTATCACCATAAGGTTCATCATATCCATCTTTGGACTTCGTATCAACAGTGGCTGCAAGTTGTCTTTGATTACTTGTGGCTCTGCCCACCCCATTAGGGATTACGGGCGTGAGTTTATGTATGTAATAATAATAAATAAGTAACACATGTCAATATCCGGCACAATCAGGCATTCTTTAAATATGTAGTTTATATATACAGACTTGAATAAAGAAGAGGAGAGATATTATTGTATAGATACTAATTTATCTTATTTAAATAAACGGATAAACGGTTATTACTCAAGTTTCTCAAGATCTGCAGTGCGAAAAAAATAAATATTGTTTATTTACTTTTAACGAAATCACGTTCGTGCACTATTCTTCTGTTTTGGCTCGTAAGCCAAACCAAGTAAATGCCTAAAGCATATTAATACAAATAAGTACCTATATGCCAGGAGATATTATGCCAAAAACCTTATATTTGGTGAATTACGATTGTACGAAATACTTATAAGAATATTTTGGCAATCTGAAAGCGTTTGACTGCGCTTGAGTCACGTAATGACTGTTTTTTATTAGTTTATTTAAGCTCAATGCACATAGAGGTGGAACACGGAGAGTTTTGGTCAAAAACGGCGCCTTTAGGTACCCGGTACTCTGTTGGATCCTGATAAAGTGATGGATCCGTTTTGTACCGGATTTCATCTAAACCACCCATGCCATTTAGTTTTAGTTTTCACTTAATATTTATTTTAAAAAAAAGATTGTTTGATTTGATTGGATACGCGGGCACCAACACACCTATTTGCAGTGTAAAATTAAGAAGTTTACTGTGTAAAGTTTCAAAAAAAATACTTCTTATTTAAGTTTTTTTAATTAAATTATGACCAATAAAAATTCAAATTTAAAATATTTATTTCGGAAACTAGTCCATATTTTGTTAGAAAATAAAATTGAAAGAAGTACTGATATTATTTATTATTATTTTTATTTATTTTTTATTATATATTATATTATAATTATATATTATATCTTGTTAGAATTATTTTGTTTTTTGTTTTTTTTTTATTTATGACTTATACAAAACTCTTCGACGACGCTCCCAGTCTTATTCAGCTTAAATACTTAAACGAGTAAAATATAAGAAAATTGATATAAGTAGAATCATTGCCTGTATTCTCGGCGGGGTAGGCAGAGGTGTATTAGAACACCCACTCCTCGCCAGCTATGTTTAAGCCCCAGTAATAGAGACGAAATATCAATAAAAACTAATAAAAAGATTGGTAAGTACTTACGTACATTTTTATCGTGTAGCAAAATTATTTATTAGGTATTCAAAAACTGCGTTAGTGAAAACTGCACTAAGATTTTTTTTGACGTGACTTATTGTAGATTTGCCGCAGATGGTATTAACTACTTGGCCGGACAAACTTAAGATAATTAAACGTAAACGTTAGTAGGTATATTTTGAAGCATTAACTCTTTTATTTCCCTATAAGAGATTGTAGTACTGCGGGACTGATTCTCGACACGTAAAGTAAGCTTTCTACGGGATTGGGCGTGATGGTCCCGCGAAGCATCGGGGCTTGACCCCCAGACACGATCAGGGAGAACGTGTACACGTAGGCGTCCAGGTAGGTGTAGTAGGGTGGGCAGACGAGCCGGGGGCAGCAGCCAGGGAACGTGGTGTTGGCTGACTGCTCCATCCTGCACGGAGCGTACACTGGGCCCACGTCGCCACACGCTGGAACAGTTACATAATAATGCTCGTCATTTTACACGACTTAATTCAAAAGTCAGGATTAAAGTATGAAAACCCCCGTTTTAACCAGATAATGGCGCCGATTCCGTACACATCGTCTAATTTTATTATAAGTTATATCTGTCATTGTCTTATCCGCCGAAAAGGAAAGGGACGGGTAATCGACAAGCATAAAATTTATCCTCTTAAGACCGAGATTTCCAGACACAATAAGTAGTTAAACAATGGGGTTTGGATTTATAAAGAACATTCGGTCTTAGGAGGTTAAGGAACACACGTCAATTTTAAGCACAAATCTAAAACAACCGTCTAAAAATATACCTTTTTGATACCTTTTTGATTCGCCCGGGATATTCATTCATTTACTCATTCGTCCTAAAATTAAGAGCTGTCAATCATCCGTCCCTTTCCTTTTCGGCGGATAAGAAAATGACAGGTATAACTTAAAGTAAAATTAGGAGGTGTCTGCAGGAATTGGGGCCATTGTCTTATCCGCCGAAAAGGAAAGTGATAAAATTTATGAAATACTTATGTACATGCTAATTTTAGGCAGAAATTTAAATAACCCTCAAAATTTTACACTGGCCAATAACTCGACAGAAAAAACTTGACAAAAAAGTTAAACGGTTGCATATCAGCGAGATACCTATTTGATTTGCCCGGGTTATTCATTCATTCATTTTAAAATTAACAGTTGTCAATAATTCGTTCTTTTCTTTTTCGACGGAGAAAAAACATGACAGGTACTTATAGCATTATCCCGTTTTTTACAGGGTCGCTTACCTGACCTGAAGATTTGACAGGACCGGCTTTTTACAGAAGCGACTGCCTGTCTGACCCCGCGAAGGGAAAACCAGCCCAATACATGTTAGGTCACATATCTCCGAAAATGAATTTCTTGGGAATGTGGGTTTCCTCGCGATGTTTTCCTTCATCGCTGAGCACGTGATAATCATTTAAGATCCAAATATAAATTCCAAAACAAATTTCGAAAATACGTCCAAATCAAATGACTAAAAATGACTGTGCAGAAGTAATACGCACCCAGCTTTTTGGACTTGCTGTACAAGTATTCTACGCACTCATCTGGAAGTCCTGGAATAATTCACAATCTCGTTATGAAAATACAACTAAATAAAAAGTAATAATTTCGTGTAAGTATTGGTTGACGCTCCCGACGACTCGATTACTTTAGCCATAGAGGCAGCCAATCAGCTCGCGACACCAAACACTTCAGGACCCCAATACCGACCCCGCCGGCGTGGTCGACGATTTCTCTCAATCAGCGCTTATCGGTATCGATCCACTAGGTTCGATTAATTCTTTCAAATAGTTTTCCTCCAGACGACGCCCTGAGCCGAGGTTCGCTCTGGTATTTTATTGTAAAAACGTATACAGTTAACGAATTTGACGAATATTACCTTGTTGAAAGAAAATCCATAGCAAGAGAAATGAGAACACCACAGAACTAGTCATTTTGTTATTTTATCCTTATTTAAACAGTAAAGGATATAAGGCAACCTATTTAAAAAAAAAAACCAGTTATTATAAGTATTATGTGTGTATCACAATGTTCAGTTTCACTCTCAATCACAAGCTAGCAAATGCGTAAATTATTTGATAAAAAAAAGCAATTAAAAATATAAATACTCCGTTATCGAATATAATAATCTCTAATTATTTACCTATACTTTTTGTTTGTTTTTATTAGGTACATTCTGTAGTGTAGGGATATTAAATCAATATTCCGGATTTGGATCCGATTACCGCCATTGATATTAAGTATTACTTACCGCGAAAATCATTCCATAACAAAACTATCACATGGCAAAAATTACAACAGAACATTGATGATATACATTTAGGAAATTTTGAACAGTTTTAAGACAGTAAGTAATTAACATAAACTTTATAAAACAAGTTATTATAAGGTTAGTAATTATTTAGAAGGTATGAACACATGGGATTAACTGTCTGGGAGTCGCTATTAGGCTGTCAAATTACTAAATTGTATAACAATATTTTATGTTTTTTTTTAAAGTACGTCTAGGGCCTGGTGTCGAGGATTTTCTTGCAGCTTCTTTACCCCGGCTATACACGTTGTGAGAAGCTGCAGTAGTTTTAGGCGGATGAGACGTTATATATAAAAAATGGCGATTCAATCTGTAATAATGTTACTTACTGAATTTGAATTTGAAAAATCCGCACATAAAACCTAAAATGACTCATGATTAATGATTATTTATAGGTTATTCCACATAACTCGTATTTTAATAGCATTTTTATCAAAATATGTATGTACCTAGTAGTTACCTACCTAATCAATTCACATTCGTTGAATTGTGATTGAGAGATGATCTGAACATAGTATTACGTACTTACAGAATATTATTATCTAAATATTAGCCAATACACGAGAAATTTGATCGTCATTGAATTTATTGTTTAGAAAGTTTTACGGGAGTTGTGAAAATTGGTGTTTACGATTGAATTTAGTGTTTACGATAGGCCAGAAACAAAAGATGTTGAAAATAATCACGTTATTTGTATGAGGAACGCCTTAATTTATATTTTAATGGAGTATTTACTACTTGTTAAGATATCTGCTATAACAACACACATTCTGTGAAAATTAGGTACTTATAATGGAATATAATATTACAGATCAAAAGTCACAGGCCTTTTAAAGTTTGTATCAACAAACGGCTATACGCACTGCACTATACATGCTAAGTATATCTCCAAAACGATGAAATAAAATATAATTAATATTTGGATAAGTATTCAAATTCAAATTCAAAATATTTATTTCGGAAACTAGTCCATATTTAGTTAGTAACAAAAAGCTTAACCTAGTATTAGTAACAGATTCGAAAGACGAACAACATAAAAATAAAAATAAAAAAAGTAGTAGTAGTATAGTATTAAAGTGACATCAAAAAAGGTTAATTAGCAAAAATGACTTCATTTACGGTGTTCTCATTTCTCTTCCTATGGATATTTTTTCAACAAGGTAATTCGTAAACTTTTTTAGTTTTTATTTATTTATTTATCACAGTTATACACTACTTACCGCACATTAAAAAAAGTTTCACGAATTTGTCTCTTCCGCACGATTTCTCTCTGAAAAATTTCAGATATAATTTCGGCAACTTTTCATCAACCCAATCTCGAGATGGGAATGATATACTTACTTACAAAAAATATTCACATAAAAGAGTAAAAACACACAATCCACACGATAGAAGATCATCAGTTTAAGAGCCACGCTTTTGTCGGTGTAGCGTTCTGCATTCTTATCTATCAAGGGCTAATTCTTTGACTTCCTAATATTTTTTTTTATCAAATATCAATTTTATTATATTGGTTTATAAGCAACTACTTAAAAAAACACGAAGTAACTACTTAATAAAATACCTAATAAATAAAAAATAAAAATAAAATAAAAATGTTTATTTTTAGATACTTAATTACAAAACCTTAATATCTAATGAGAAACGACGTACGCCCTCTCTTTAATCTATTCCATGTAAGCTCTTCTTAGTCTTCCCCTTCCCCTTTCTTTCCTTGTAGCTTCTATTCTATGGTATTTTTAATAACTTCGTCGTGTCTAAGTATCCAATCATCTTGCCTGTTCTGTCTTCAATAACTCTCAATATGTGTCTCCTTTCCCTTACTCTTACTTGCAAATACAGCGGTCTCTGTGGTGCAGTGGTTGAGCGTTGGGCTTACGATCCGGAGGTTCCGTATCACAAAAATCACTTTGTGATCCCTAGTTTGGTTAGGACATTACAGGCTGATCACCTGATTGTCCAAAAGTAAGATGATCCGTACTTTGGAAGACACAGGCTCAATAGTAACACCAGTTGATGAGGTTGGTATTCCACCTCACAACCCACACGATAAAAGAAGACTAGCTAATTCAAAAATATCTTTATTCAGTAGGTAACTTAGTTACACTTTGAATCGTCATTTTTTATACTTATAAGTAAAGAACGTCTCATCCGCCTAAACTACTGCAGCTTCTCACAACCTGTATAGCCGGGGAAAAGAAGCTGCAAGAAAAAAACCTCGGCATAGAGCCCTGGACGTTCTTGTAAAGCACTTCTTAATTAGTAACACTTTTTGTTTGTATGTATGTTTGATTTGTTCTTTTGTTCTTGAGGGAGTGTTACACTTGTATTTTAGTAAAATAAACGAGGAGATTATATTACCTATTTCAGGTCTCCCTTTACGAGTACATCGACCGGTGGATGAGGTGCAGGATGAATGCGTGAAATACTTTAAGTACGGTTATGAATCTAGAAAGCTGGGTGCGTATTAAGCAGTTCATCTATGTATGTTATAGAAGCGGCGTTACGGCTACAGCCAAGTAGTGAGGTCTTACCAAGCTATGACGTTAGATCCAGCTTTGCAGGTTTGCAAGTCAGACTTAACATCAAATCCTTCGAGGGAAAACTAAGTACAAAACATGAGAAAAGAGACGACAACTGACGGCGAAAAAGTATCGTCCAATGACTCTTTTCAAAATATGTGCGTGTGTGTGTGTGTGTGTGTCTGTGTGTGTGCGTGTGTGTGTGTGTGTGTGTGAGCGTTTTGTTAAATAGAAGGTGTGTATGTGTGTGTGTTTTAAGGATTAGGGGATTAAGTAACTTTTGAGTATCATAACATAATATAACATAAATATACATATACATACTCCAAAGCACAAAATCATCTTACTTTTTCGGACATTTTACTTTGTCTTTGTATATCTAAGTACACAAACGATCACTTCTATCGCGCTTAATATCAAATTGCATCGCGCCGTGAGGAGGCTCACCAAGCGGTTGCACATGCCCCCGCATGTTTTTCAGGGGCCTTTGGCGGCTCAATAATAACCTTGACACCAGGGATAATGGGGTTGGTAATCCACCTCACAACCCACACGATAGAAGAAGACTCTTTTTTTTGTAGATTCGTCTATATAAATGGGGGGAGCTGAAGACTGTCCGCCGCTACAACAACAAAAATAACGATCTGAGGGTGCCCACGAGCATTATTATGTAACTGTTCCAGCGTGTGGCGACGTGGGCCCAGTGTACGCTCCGTGCAGGATGGAGCAGTCAGCCAACAGCACGTTCCCCGGCTGCTGCCCCCGGCTCGTCTGCCCACCCTACTACACCTACCTGGACGCGTACGTGTACACGTTCTCCCTGATCGTGTCTGGGGGTCAAGCCCCGATGCTTCGCGGGACCATCACGCCCAATCCCGTAGAAAGTTTACTTTACGTGACGAGAATCAGTCCCGCAGTATATTCTCGTTTAGGGAAATAAAAGAGTTAATGCTTCAAAATATACCTACTTACGTTAACGTTTTTTTTTTGTTATAATAAGTATATTTATACGTTTACGTTTTTTAACGTTTAATTATCTTAAGTGCAGTTTTCACTAACGCAGTTTTTGAATAATAAATATTTTTGAATTTTGACCTCGGCACAGGGCCCTAGACGTTCTTTTAAAGCACTTCTTAATTAGTAACCCTTTCTGTCCAACTAGTACTTACGTTTACGTTTAATTATCTTAAGTGCAGTTTTCACTATAGCAGTTGGCTCGATCATTATATACAGCGATACATCTCTCACCACCTATCACGTTAGTCTAACAGAAAGCTCGGTGAGGTGTGGGTACTTAGTTCATCTTGCGTTGGATGTACCTCTGACTACTCCAATTGGGATATACCGTAATCATGGCACTTGCAACAGTGTCGAAATATCGGGAGTCTCATATCCCTATTTTAAACGCGGTAAGAACCCGTTATTATGTGTTTTAATTATGGATATATCGTGTCGTATATCAGGAGCTTATGTTGGTTTAGTCGATCGGAATGCAACACAAAGTCTCTTTGAAAATAATGAACTACACATACATACATAATTATGTACTTACACTAAAAATCGACACAACTTTAGACTATCGATTATAGGCCCCAAAATAATCTAAATGTCGATATTGAGAAATTCTATAATTATATCGATTAGTCGATATAATCGATTAAGTCGACACTATCGATTATTGCAATACTATCAATATAATCGATTATAATAATTGTTAGATATAATCGATTATGTCGACACTATCGATTATTGCAATACTATCAATTCAATCGATTATTAATCGAAATACAGTCGATTATCGAGCAACACTAGGTGTGTTTATGTCCCAGTGCTATTATACAATATTTTTTGTATAAAACATAATATGTACTTTCTTTTTTGTTGACGTCACTTATTGTACCACGCCGTATCCGGGTTCATCCAGGTCTGCATGAAAACCGCACCGCGCGCGGCGCGAATTATATTGAGCGCTTGGACCAATAAACGATACGAATGCTATCTACGTAGATGGACGTCAAACGGCTATTGGTCGTAGGCCTCGATGTAATTCGCGCGGCGCGCGGCGCGGTTACCGTGCAGAGCCTACTGGAGTTTTATTCTATGCTAATAGGTACCTAGTCAATCATTATACTTTTGAACACCAGAAATGGGCTTGTTAAGTTCTGTTTTTTTATTATTCCGACATTAATTATTATTTAATTAAAACCATTCTAATGAACTGATTCATACCGACAATTTATTATTATATTCAAAATGTGATAAAAATAATGGCCATAATGTGTCAATCGACCTCGAGTAAATCGGCACATGTTTACCAGTTGTAACAAACACATCAATGGATCCATTTGTAACCGCGGTAGCTGGTGTGTCGGTGTGTGGTGTGGGGGCAGTGACCTCCTTGGTCACTCTGTTCATCAGCTCCATATCCTGGGCCATTATACCGCGGTGGAGGACCTTCAAGAACTATGTGTTCCTTAACATCATCTTCGCCTTCAACTTCATATACTACTTACCTTTAACTTTATTTGTGACCAGCTACTGCCTCGACACGAAGATCTCCTACGTCGCCCTGGACATCACCGTTAATTTTTTCATGTTCGCCGCCTGTTGCTGGCTGATGGTCATGGCTATGATATTCTACACCGATCTGGTCAAAGTCTTCGGCAGTACCATCACTAGGAAACTCCTCAAAAGCAACCTCTTCGGTTGGGGACTGCCTGTTGTTGTGAGCACCGCTAAGATTGTCAACAAGCTCATCATTTTCCGAGTGAACGAAAAGGAATTGGATGAAGGGCAACTTCTGATTTACCACAAAGTATTCTACTGGGAGGAAGTTGCACAAAATGTAGTGATGATGTTGTTGTTGCTGGTGAACTTCTTAGTGTACGTTAGAGTGGTGTACGAGCTCATCAAGATTCCGAAGGTCAGATGTCACGGGAAACGCGGGGAGAAGCTGAAAGTGGCGACTCTGGCTTTTGTCATGAGCGGGATCCTCCTGCTAATATCTATTTTGATGACGGTTCTCATGCTAACCGGAGCGAAGGACAAATACTACTTGTATCCCCTGGGTTTGGCGATGTTCGGGGTGCAGACTACGGTCATCAACGTCTGCTACTTGCGGTCGAAGGTCATCAGGCAGACGTGGAAACAGCACGTGAAGGATATTCAGAGAGCAAAGAGGAACAGAGAACTCGAAATAGATACTTCTAAACTTTCTTTTACCATGGACAATACCAATCTTTAGTAGATTTGTTTTCTAAGTTTGATGGATGCCTGTATAACTAATTTATTTATTTAGCTTATGTAGCATGGTAACTGTTTGTAAGTAAGTACTTTATTTTAATAGAAGTATATTTACTCAATCAATCAATCAATCAATAATACTTTATTGCACAACAACATATATAAAGGACATAAACATACGAATAAAACATAAGCACAATAGGCGGCCTTATTGCTAAACAGCAATAAGGCAATAATTTACTTACTTACGTTTTATTTTATCGTTGTCGCATCTTTAAGCTCTAAGCAAAATTTTCATCCAATTTCATAAGATGGATAATTCTGATGTTGAACGGTGTAGTAAGGCTGCTTTCCACCAGAGCAGTACGAGTAAAATGTGTCGTTCGAGGATGTGTAGCTGTGCTGTGGAAATGTGTAGGGGTTTCCACCAGAGCTGTGCGTACGATGAAGTGTAGCGGAGCTGTCAAAATGCGCAAATGTGCGATCCTTCACACACATTTCTCGCTTGTTTTGTATGTAGAATGACCTCGCTTCGCTAAACCACTTTCCACCAGAGCTGAGCTGAACGAGGCTAGGAAAATGAAGTGATTCTATTGGTGGATTTTATCCTCGCACACCGCTTAGCTACCTCGCACAGTTCTGGTGGAAAAGCAGCCTTGATTACTTCGCCCGTATAACGGTTCATCATGTAAGACAGGATACATTTCCTTGATCAGTGTCTACTACATGTCTGGGTAGATAAGCAGCTGAGCGCGTTCTAAGTATTTCATTTGCTCTCAGTCTACCGGTGTGATTCTCTTAAGATACAGTAGTCCGGTTTTTTAAGGCGTAAGTATTTGGAATACATTTTTATGTGTTATTGTCTTGTTTTTGTATGTCGCCGCCCTTTTATAATAAACTATTTTTATTCTATTCTTGAATGACGCTAGTGTTCGCGGCAGAGTGATCTGTGGGCTAAGCACCGGAAGCGCGCGACTCTTTCTCGCCTCGACATATCACCCGTCACTCTCTCACAGTACTGCACAGAAAGAGACAGATGATCTCTGTCGCGGCGAGAAAGAGTCGCGTGCTTACGGTGCTAAGCCCGAACTAGCCCGAGTCTGTAACTAGTTTGACAGTTTTCTTTGAGATTGGCAAGAGTCCGTCGTTGACAGTTCGTCGACGAACGGACAGCATAGATTAACACGGACCGTCACGTGGATAGTGAACGAATAAAAAAAACAATCTTTATTTAAGTACTTATATGACTTGAATGACAAATATTATGCCCGCGAAGTAAATGAAAACGGAGTGTTGGGCCTCCGCGCTATTTCTGATCTGTGTGCCGAAGCCTTCAGAGAACCACATATTAGCATACAATCTCTACCAAGGTGTGAAGTAAAACACATGAATAGTTTCAATTATTTATTCGATGTCGCCCGGCATCTTCCTCGATCACCCCTCTAGAGTAGTAATATTTTGGCACAATATTTGGCGTGTGACTACAATACTGATTATTTATTATTCATTTATTTTTATTCATGCGAGGACGACAAACGCTCGGAGAAGTTGAAGATAACGATAAATGGATGGTGACAAGACTTTGCTTACTCCAAGTATTCTTCACTAAGGCGATTCTCACACGATACCGCACGCGGTTGGCGGTGAAGCGGTTGATAAGGGCGCATTGACTTGTATGTATCCGCAGATCATCGCCTCGCCGCGCGGCGCACCGCTACAAAATCTGCGTCGTATGAGAATCGCCTGACAGCTAATAGGTTAACCCTATACAGTATACAGAGGTGGTAACAAGAGCGTTCCTGTCTGGAGAGCGGGATTTTGTATGAAACCTTTTTGTGAACGAATTTGAAGCCGGAACGCTCCTGCCCCTGTAGCGTGCAGTACGCATATCCCGCGCGTTGCGATATGTGAACCAATAGAATTGCTTTATATATCATGTAGCCAATAGCGTTGATGCATATGTCGCAACGCGCGAAATACGCGTGCTGCATGCTAGGGTTATCGCTCTTGTGTACGTAGTATTATTCTTCATTCTATGCTCGTGTGCCGTGCAGCAAGTTTGAGGCGCCACAACATGTCCAGAACGACAAGTTGAATACATTCTATCTTTCTTTACACTAGTCCAGCAGACAAGAATGAATAAAGCCTGTTGCTTTTGGTTGTTTAATGATCATCTGACATTGTCATTTATCATAAAATCTGTATATAATATAGTTTTGACGCGTGCGTATAAACAAAGGCTAACTGTCTTCAAGAGCTGCAAGAAAAAGTACTTACACTTCTCACAAAAAAAACCACTATCGAATTTTTGTTCAACAAAACCTGTGGCTTACTTAAATTTTAAATTTGAATTTGGAACATTCATATTTAAAAGAATTAAAAACCTTACGTAATACCCACTGTAAAATTACATTAATTTTTTTATTTCTAATACTCGTAGATATATTTCTGATAATCCTTACGAAATATAAACTTGCTAGATTGAAAGAAGGACCCGGTGGTGTAATGGTTAACACGTTCGTCCAAGCTTGACAAGAACTGCGGATTCAAGGCCCGAACAAGTCAGATTTTTTCGATTTAAATTTTCTCTTTGTGAACTTGTTAGGTGTCGATTTTTTTGATGAGAAGTGTAAGCATGTTTGTATAAAGATGTATCACAACTTTTTTTCTATGAATTATGCTGTGGCAACGAGTCCACGACCGTCGATTCCCGCTACAGCGAATGGCTTGATAAAATATGATATGCCGGCCGCTAATGACGGACTTTCCAATCGACGTTCCCCAAACACACGATAGATGGCTTTGTTCACCTTTAACGTGATAATTACCTATTTTCTCATTGCTGGGGTATATAATTATTCAAAAATGTAATGGCAGAAGCATATATAAAACTAATTGTTGCTTGTTATTCGGATCACATTATGTATAGAATGATGTTGCTACCTATATTGCTTCTCTTAATTTTGATCGAATAATAATGGATGGAAGTTGTAATTGTACCTTGGTGTAATAAAAAGGGTCATCAATCATCATTTATACCCAAAAACAAAGATAAAATACGCACATGTCTGTTATCTATGAAATGAGAAGTTTAAACGAAGAAAAAACTTAACAACGCCATCTATCGTGTTTTTGGGGAACGCCGTCTTTACACGTAACATCTTCAACTTCGGTGGTTTTACCAAGACTGACTGTACTGCTGTCGTCCTCTTTATTTTAAGTACATAGTTTATGCTGAATAAGGAATCTGAAATTGCCGTGGAGTTAATTAAGCTTTGTCAACATTATTTTGCTTATCACAATCATATTTGAAATGCTATTTGTGACTTGGCCAAAATTATGCTACGTGTACTTACAATGTAATTTAGGTTATCTGTGGCTCTGCCCAACCCATTAGGGATTACAATCGTGTATATACACGAAAAATCACCTACATATGCATTTGGTTTTATAATATAATAATAAAATGAATATGCCAACTTTACCCTGTAGCTGATGTTCCTTTTGCGATAAATATAGCAAACGTGTTTTACAAGATTTGTGCCCGGTTAATGGCAATAGGCTCGTTCTCTATTACATGGCGTGGCTGACTTTGTAAAGCGACGTATCTGCAATTTTTCGCTAAAATAATTTGTGTCTTATTGACAATAGCAACCTTGCAAATCAGATTCGCCAAAAATTTCAAATACTTCAGTTAGCGACGTCAGCGACGCTGGGATTTAAATGTAGTTGGCCTGTGTACGGTCACGAGCATTAAATGTACACTTTGGTACCATGTCACATTAACATTTTTTGACAAATTGAACTGTAAGTCTCACTAAATGTCAAATATGTTAGTGCGACAGAGTCCTAAAGTGGGTAAGTACATTATATTGCTCATGACTGTACTATACACATCTACTCTTTCGGGCGAAAGAGTAAAACGTCGAAAATTCGACAAGAAGTCGGTAGTGAAACTGACCTAACGGGGATGGTGGGTGTGTTTCTGGGTGTATGTTTATGGTATGAATTATTACGGTGTACGTTTACAAGTACTAATATGTATTCACTTTAATACCATGTCACATTAACTTTTTTGACAAATTACACCGTAAGTCTTTTTAAATCTCAAATATGATAGTGCGACAGGGTTCTTAATTGGGTACGTATGTACTCATGACTGTACGTATGATACCTAAATATTATAACTAAAACAAGAAATACTCCGTTTAATCGTCTGGAAAAGGCCGAAGATGATCGGTAGCTTCCTTCAAAGCTATAATCCTTTGTGGGCATTTTCCTTGTTTTTTCCACTTGACGCACCTTTCCTTAATTCATGTATTTCCTAAGAACATGAATCGTATTCTTTGATATCGATTTGAGGCGTACGGCCAGCTTAAGAGTAGGTACAGTCATGAGCAATATAATGTACCCACTTCAAGACTCTGTCGCACTAACATATTTGACATTTAGTGAGACTTACAGTTCAATTTGTCAAAAAAGTTAATGTGACATGGTACCAAAGTGTATATATATCAATGCTCGTGACCGTACTATAAACTGGTGTGCTTGTATGAAGACTTTCATGAGAGTGGAAGAAGCGAATGTGGTCAATCAGGATTGTAATGAGTGGGATTCCGTAGCCTCTGCCTACCCCAAAGGGAAATAGGCGTGATCTTATATATGTATGTAATTCTCCAAACTCGAAAACCAAAACAAAACCGTTAAAGTACCAACTTTATTTTGGCCAAGCCGAAACGTGTCAATGAATTAAATGCAATATAACCTTTATTGTCCTAAGCAAAATAATGTGAATGTGGACTTAGGTTTAAAATCTGGAATTACTGTTCAATTTCAAAGTACTTTAAACTTCACAAGTTAAATCAACATGACTAAAATGTTACTTCTTACAACATTACGAGACAAACAACCTTTTTACAATATTATCTACTAATATCCATACGAACACAACAAAGGGGTTTGAACGTTTTTGTATGGAATTTGTCACAGGTGATAACAGCCATTGCCATAAAACCTATAAGTAATTCATTCCGTCGAAAACAATGATACAAATTGGCTGACAAGTAAGTAGATGTGAAAAAATCTCCCACAATTTATTTGAAATTGATCTTCAATATTAATGCAATGAACACAACCACAGTCATTGGGAGATTTTATCAAAATATTTTATCTTTCTTAGAATCAGTGGCACTTTCATGCGATAGCATAATTCGGATAATTCTGCAGCATAAGGAACCCTTTGGGAAGTCAATCACAAAATGCTTATACACTAAATACATATAGATTCCGTTTCGTGTTATGAACAATATAGGCGCCAAGACCTATCTAGCACGTGGGTTATCTCTTTTGAAAGTGTACAGAATATATTATCAACGGTGATCGAATGAATTATCAGTTGTCTGGCTGTCATCATTTGTGGCAGTGAGCTCCATGCCTTTCCCAACAAGTCCTCCGTCTAGCACGAGGTACCCAATCTGGCGCAACTAAGTTACAACTCAACATCAATAAATTTTGGAATTACAGTACATTTTGCGACAAATGTCATTTTAATCTGTGGGAATCAACGGTTTACAACCTGTAGCTATGTAAACCGTTAGATCCCCACAAATCTTGTATTAATAGTATTAACAAAACAACAAAATATGGGCCTTACTCTTTAAAGGCGTTTCCAAAGACAATGGTCTCTTCAGTGGCCTTAAAGAACCGACCCCGTCGTGGCAGTGATAATAATCAAGTCTGATGAAATTCCTCAAACAAATTATAAGTTCGCCCTCCAATTACGACCAGAGTTCCAGCCATAAAACTGAATGCCCTTACAGGTTGCCATAAATAAATCATGCAGAACGTATTAACAATGCCAAATTCGTTTGGAAGAATAATTTCGTCATCTTTCGCTTGATCAATTTATTCGAATATAGTTTTTAACGTTTATTTTTTATCTAGATTTTTCGATTGAACCTAATTTATAATTCGAAAATGTCTTTTGGCGCACAAATGCTTTGTTTCGACTGATCCCCGACGTGGACGCCAAACTCCTGTTCCCGGCACTCCGCACTCCGTCTGCTTCGAACATTCCGGTCGCCATTATATCTGCGATCGCACTAAGTACCTTACTACACTATAAATTTATTTATTGGATCCTTTAATTATTGCTTTATAATTTATTTATTTGGTCGGTCAAATCCTTAGCAAGTGATTATCGTGTAAAAAAGTAAATTGTGTGCTCTCATGTGCTCAGATTCGATTACAACTAGAGTAAAAGAGAAAGCGGTTCCGACGAACAGATCACTACGAGCAGCGAAACTATCAGTAAAATACTTCTAAAAGTTGAACACTAGTCTAATGGGATAGCCGTCACTGACTTCTAAAAGGCCTTCGATAGGATTCGTCCTGAGATCACAATCTTAAAGATTAAGTACAAACTATTATTGCGTGTTTAATTGCACTGTTACGATTACAAAGTATCGATTAGAGATTCTTTACTATTAAAGAGTCCTTGATACACTTTAGTATAGTCCGAGTGCGGCTGTGTGCCGCAAGGCAGCGCGCCGGGCCCGCTCCGCTAGCAGGCGCCGTTTGCGACCTCGAGGTCGCTCACACGGGCGGGTCCATGTCGCGCTGCAGAGACGTTAGTCACGTGTGGAACACCCACCCGGGGATCGGAGGTCACGCGTCCGGCACGCCATGGATGTGGTGCTGGTAGTTGTGATTCAGCTTGTTGGCGAACTCGTGCATGATGTCTCGGAATATCACCGAGTCTAGGTTCTCGCCGAGGATGTACAGCAAGTACCAGTCGCCCATCTTGCTGCGGCGCACGATGGTGTCGACGTTGTCGCGGCGCACGAGCCGGAACCTCATGCGCATCATGTAGACGCGCATGCGCGGCGAGAAGATGATCACGAGCCGGTAGAGCAGCGTGACGAAGGTGAGCAGGCCGAGGATGACGAACCAGAACCAAAGGAAGACGTAGATCTTCTCGTTGACCACGTTCAGTGGCAGGATGCACAGCGCATCGTGGCGCTCCACCTCGCCAGATGACCCGAACTTGTTGAACAGAGTGCATTTCACCATCCTGCAAGTTGGGGGAAATATAGTGTGAGTTCATTATTCGAACTATTGAAACTAACTGTTCTGTACAACTTATAAAAAAAAAAAAAAAACATTTATTTCGGGTGTTTTCCCATAGCAATTGTTAGTAACAAAAGTCTTATAAAAAAAAGTCTTAGTCTATGTTAGTAAAAAATTACAATTAATTAATCAATTAAATAATTATATAATTTAGTGTCTTTGGCAAGTTGGACGCGAGTACAGTGCTGCATAATAGCACTGTCCACGTCCAGCCTTGCCGCGACAGTCTGCAGGAGGCTGTCAACAACGACAGCGGTCACAACGGTCCTCAGTCTTCTGTTTGTGATCAATAAAGTATATTTGATTTGATAAAGACAAAAAAAATTGCATCTCACCTGGGAAATATGTATATCATGGGGTCGACGCGGTCCTCCTGGTCGGACTCCATGTAGGCTATGACGTCCAGCCCGAAGGTCATGAACTCGCCGTCGAAGAACCGGTTCATCAGGAACATTTGCCCTGGAATCAGGAAACACTCAGTTGGACTAGTTGTATCCAAGAGAAATGTAGAACATAACAGTGCACACAGTTTGCGAATCCACTTTGACAATGGTTGTCGAGGTTGGAAAGATTTCTTTATATTAAAAACAGATACTTAAGTCAGTCGTGTTAATCTCATTGGCTTGTTTCTCGAACAGGGAGCTCCGATTTGATCCACGCTACCGTATTTGCACCGATAGTTATTAAATTTTCGCTAAGACATTTAGCTCATACCCACAGCATAGCTCGACCATTATAGATGGCACAGCTCACTCCTTATCACGTCGGTCTAACAGGATGCTCGGTGGGAAGTGGAGACTGAGTTCATCTTGCGATGAATGTACCTCTGACTACCCCCATTGTGAATATAGTCGTCAGCTTATGTAAGTGTTAACCTTCGCCTTAGCGTCTACGCCGCTACGAATAGTGCTACGGCGTAGCAAATACGAATTCCTACGTAGGCTTAGCACCGAATTCTTTTGAGACTTGATTCATTACAACAGTTAGGTATTGGTTAGTGATATATCAACGTGTTTCGGTAGGTTGTTGTTATTCTAAACATAGGCTATTTTATTTTATTGCTTTTTATTGGTTATTTATTACTATTGAGTAAACTACCTATGTTTTAGACCCGTTTTAGATAGTCAAACCAAGTTTTTACTTATCATAAGCAACAAGCAAGCTGCTGTATATTTCTATTTAAATGTCCTCTAGCCCTCGTTGACAATTACTTCCGCACATTATCCCAGGAAGAGGAAATGACTGAAAACCAGCTGTGGATGGCGTCATAGCATGGCTCCATCACAGCACAAGCTGAGCCATTTCCTTTTGTCCGTATTCGTAATATTCATAATTACCTAGTACTTATAGCAAATGTAATTGTTACTGGCAATACATTTATTATATTATTATTCTTATTCATAACAACATAATATAAGCTCACGACTACATCCCAACTGGGGTAGTCAGAGGTACATCCATCGCAAGATGAACTAAGCACCCACAACTCGCTAAGCTTTCTCATAGACCAACGTGATAGGTGGTGAGCCGTATCGCCGTCTATAATGGTCGAGGTGTTAGTGAAAACTGCACTTAATATAATTAAACTTAATCGTAAGTAGGTATATTTTGAAGCATTAACTCTTTTATTTCCCTATACGTTCACCTATAAAAGAATGTAATAATGTGGGACTGATTACATTAAGTAAGCTTTCTACGTGATAGTCCCGCAAAGCATCGGGACTTGACCCCTAGACACGAGTTATGTTGTTGTGTTTTACTTATAAAATTCAAAATTCAATTCAAACTCAAAAGTATCTTTATTCAGTAGGTAACATAGTTACACTTTGAATCGTCAATTTTTACATAACGAACGTCTCATCCGCCTAAAACTACTGCAGCTTCTCACAACCTGTATATCAATGCCTAGTTACGCTGGTGGTCTACCAAATAAAAAAGTTATGTCGGTCTTTGACAAAGTGAAAATGTCTATTGTCCTTGAGAATCATTACCGCATTCATTCTTTAACTAAAACTTCTAGACACGATAGGCTTCGTAACTTATGCAACCTGCCTACCTAAAACTAATAACGCATATGGCATGAGGACGTGGACATACTTATTATCCGATATATTGAATAAGTTACCTAAAGACAAACAAACGGACATATTTACTAGCATAAAAACATGTAAACGTACTTTAAAGAATTTATACTTGGGTTCTAAAGATGTAACGTAATGTAATGATATTATTGTAACGAGGTAGCAATTTTCATTCGCTTCTCGCATAAGTCTTATTCAGGCTTTTAGATAAGCGTCTCATACTGTGTAAATAAATAATTTGTAAAAGTGTTTGGAACAAAATAAATAAATAAAAAAAAAGTTTAAAAACACGGTGTGTGTGTGTGTTTGCAACGGTTCATTTCCCTATGGCTCCAATATGGTGACCTTGAGAGCAGGGTGAGGGTGTATTGTTTTGGGGCACAGAGCACATGGTCACTGATTGGCTTGCGAGGCGCGCTTCGCGATCCAATATCACAACACACAACACGCCTGTTGTCGGCGAAATTCGCTGCCCATGCGCGCCTCTACGCGTACTTGCGGCCGGGAAAACAGCGTTAAAGACAAAAAAAAACTTTTTAAATTACATACATGTAGGAAAGTGAGAATACTATGGAAGGATAATGAATGGTAATTTGATTGTTTATGGTATGAAAGGAGGATGGTTAATGAATTGGACGTAAGGCAGTTTTAAAAAGTAATGGAGGCGGGTCGATGGTGCGATGCGGTCGGGTTAGAGGATTTTGTTAAAATATAAGGAGTTGATGGTAGGGCTGGCAGAGGAAGACCGAGAAGGACTTACGATGACCAAATTGGAGATTTCCTTAGAAAAGGTTCAATACGATCTACTCTGAACCGGCGTGCGTGTATGAAGCGATTGATGAATGTGGAGGAAGCAAGAGAAGTGTCAGGATCGAAGCAAATGGAATTCTATAGTCTCTGCTTACCCCGGTGGGAAATAGGCGTGAGTTTATGTATGTATGTATGTATAAGGAGTAAAGACATTTAAAATATCCCGTGTTATTTATATATCCCACATACATACATAAGCAAAAAAGGGAAGCAAGGGGCGGAAGGTAAGAGGGAAACCACTGCCTTATTTTTCCCTAAAAAAGTAGCATGGAGACTGCTACACTGACAAGAGCGTGGCTCTTAAATTAGTCATAAAGTCACGCCTATTTCCCGTTGGGGTAAGCAGAGACCACAGAATTCCACACCGTGGCTCTGCCTACCCCAACTACGATTACTACGATCCTGACACACTGTTTTCGCTTCTACCACTCTCATCATAGAATCTTTTTTCTGTTATAAGGACTTAAGGCTGATGCAAACCGGATATGTCTGCAGCACGACGCGATGCGTCTGCAGCTCGATGCGGCAGTAGACAGTTTACAATCTCACCAGCCCGCATCATTGTGAACCTTCACTTTCAATGTGAACCTTCGTATTATATATATACCTTCATAGATTACAAATCATGTCCCACGCAGACGCAACGCATTAGCCTTTAGACCGACGATTTCCAGATGAGTTTTTGTAGATTTGCCGCAGATTTCATTAACTACTTGGCCGGACAAATGGGGAGCGCTGACGGCTCTCACTCGGTACAACATTTAAGACAACAGGCCTGAGGGTGCCCAGTTGGCCGCGAACCTCGGCTCAGGGCGTCGTCTGAGAGGAAAAATATTTGAAAGAATTAATCGACCCTAGCGGGTCGATAGCGATAAGCGCTGATTGAGGGAAGTCGTCGACCACCAGATGAGTGGTCACAAAGAATGAGTAGCCTACATGAGTATTTAAGCTGTGTCGCATTCGATATATCGAGTGGTTTACCGAGCGGCTCTCCGAATGCGCTTCTTTCCAAAATTATCCTGTCGTTTCCATCGCCTGTATAGGTATTCACCTATGATTAAAGCTAATACTCGTAACTGTGTCTATCCTCCGCCGGCTGCGTGGCCAACCCCTCCAAAACTAAAATACAAGCTCGGCAGCTGGCTGCACGCCGCCCTGAATCCCCAACTAGGCCCTTGTACACTCTAAATCATACCATATTGAATCAAACCACACATAAACCCACCTTTTACTACACAGATCGCCTTTATGCCCATCTGTTGTTGACTGGGCAGTAAAAGTTGCAACTAAAATGATACGTCCCTTCGCAGACGCAATAGATTTTAATGATCGATTTTATATGGCGCCGCGGTTGCTATGTTTATATTTGTAGCGTGCACTGCAGTTTTATTTGTGTTTGCGCAGGTATGACCTTTTTCTTTTCTGACGTGACTTGTTGTAGATTTGCCGTAGATGGCTTTAACTACTTGGCCAGACAAATGGGGAGCGCTGAAGGCTCTCACCCGGTACAACGTTTAAGACAACAGGCCTGAGGGTGCCCAGATGGGCGCGAATCTCGGCTCAGGGCGTCGTCTGAGAGGAAAAATATTTGAAAGTATTAATCGGCCCTAGTAAGTCGATAGCGATATGACCGACGTCTTTTCTTTCGATGCGTTTTTGAAGTTGATTTTACGGCGACCAAACGCGGCTTTCAATAGTACTTATATCACGTTCTTCGATCTGCCTTTTACCACACACATATCTCCTTGCGTTATCCCGATTTTCACAGCGTCCGCTTACCTAACCTGAGTTATTTACCAACATGTGCATATGTTATGAGTCGAATATGTTTAGCTAAATATTTATTTGCAATAGGTAGAACGCTTGCCTCTCACTTTGGGTTCGAATCGAATGATTATCGAATTTGTTTATGAATTTATGTTTAGATCATAAACGACCACGTGCTCAGCAGTGAAGGAAGTCTACAAACATCGTGAGGAAACCTACATTTCCTAGAAATGGATTAGGAGGTACGTGACCTAACCTATATTGGGCTGGTTTTCCCTTCGCGGGGCTTCTGTATAAAATCGGACCTGTCAAATTTAATCTAAAAGAAAAACGATAAGTATGATAGGATTTGCTGAGCCTAAAGCGTTACAGATTTGATGTACCTACTTACTTATCTAATTTTTAGAAAGATCGGCATGAGATGAAGTCCTATGCACACTAACGATTTTGACGCTATTACCGTCATTACGGTTAGAAAATTCGTTAGTCAAGCACAAAAACAAATTATCAGAATATTATTTCTCGCGTTGAATTTCTAATTATTATCTAGACGCCACACATACTCACCTATAACATTGACAAGAGCGAGCCCCTCGCACAGATAGTACCGGTAAGCCCACCAGTTGTGGTACCGCAGATTCTCCCAGAGGTAGTCCAGGATTAGCTTCTTCTTGGTCTTCTTCTCGATCTCGGTGCAGACCCCGACGTCCAGGTCCATCATCAGAGCGCGGATCTTGCCGCCCTCCCATGACTTCCACAGCCAGCGCGGCGCGTAGAACAGCATTGCCTGGAACAGACGAAATGGATTTTAATACGGCATAACATAGTGCGCCTGAGTCCCCGAAGTCGTAGGCAGAGGTGTGTAATCCATCGACTGTACTTTAATTGTTCATGATGTGTATAATGTTTTTGAACGTTGTATAAATTGACTTATGCCAGGAAACCTAGCATCGAGACAAACCATTCCTGGTTTAGCGATTTGGCACGCTAAGCTGTTGGTCCCGGTTACTACTTACTGATGTAAGTAGTCGTTACATGAGCCATGTCAGAGGTCTTTGGCAGCTCAACAATAACCCTGACACCAGGGTTGATGGGGTTTACCTCACAACCCACACGATAAGAAGAAGAATATGGATTCATTATGTATTCGCTGTCAAAAACAATAGATATAAATAATATGCAAATGTTTCTTGTTGATAGTAATTTTGAACTGTTTGCGATCGTTGACTTCGTTCGACCGAGCCATCAATAGTTTCGTCTGTAAAATTAAATACTATTTTGAAGCCATTTTTTACCACGATCATAGACTCATATTTCAAGAGCTTTCGATTTAATGTTGTAGTAAAAATAAAATGTATCTGAAACAACATTATTATGGCGTATATCAAAACGCGAACTTATTTAAAGTTTTGATATCTTCAAACTTTGAAATCGCATTTCATAGAGAAGCATAAAGTGAGATGTAAAACTTTGAACTGCACTTAAACAAGAAATAGTTGGTGGTGATGTTCAACTGTCTATAAAGGAACTTTTATTTTAATTAATTATTTGTAAATTAAAAAAAAACAAATTATTTATTTAAAAAAAGAAAAGGTTTATTTCAAAGGTTTAGTACGATCTACTCTGAACCGGCGTGCGTGTATGAAGCGATTGAAGAATGTGGAGGAAGCAAGAGAAGTGTGTCAGGATAGAAGCAAATGGAATTCTATAGACTCTGCTTACCCCGGTGGGAAATAGGCGTGAGTTTATTAGATTGACAAAACATCTGCCTGAATAAGGAACTGTGGAAGAGGAGATGGAAAGCCTCTGCTCAGCCACGATAAGCTAGAGGAAAAAAAAACATTATGGCAAATGTAAGCAACCCCACTACACATCGATACATCTGCTAGAAGCTCGTAAAATTGATGGCGATAAACCATTACAGTGGTAGTAGCCGCTACCGTGCAGAATCTGGCGTTTCTACTAGCTCTTGACGTGGCTAGCGTGCGATGTTCATTGTATGTCAGATATACGGTGATCGATATGATATCAGCATTCCATAAGAATGTACATGTACATGTGTATGTACATGTATGAACTAGATTAAGAAATTGTATGTTGTTGTAATAACCTAGTATAAGATTTTAGATGTAAACAATTTATTATTGCTTTAGGCTGATCACCTGATTGTCTGAAAATTAAGATGATCCGTGCTTCGGAAGGCACGTTAAGCCGTTGGTCCCGGTTACTACTTACTGATGTAGGTAAGTAGTCGTTACATGGGCCATGTCAGGGGCCTTTGGCGGCTCAATAGTAACCCTGACACCAGGGTTGATGAGGTTGGTACTCCACCTCACAACCCACACGATAGGAGGGAGGATTGCTTTAGGTCACTATATAAACATAAGTAACTAGCTCTAAGATGTTCTTTACACTACGTTCTCTTGAATAAACGTATCGTGTCTCCCGGAGTCTGTGTCTCAATATCTACACCTTAATACGTGCGCTTAAATTTCGCGCACAAAATGCGCTCAAATTCTTTTCTTATTTTAAAGAAAGTCTTTACGGTATTCCTTGTCACTATTCATCCCTAAACATGACGTTTAAACCGTCTGTTCTAAACGCGAGCATGACAACAGAGGTAGGCGAATATAAATACTTATTATAAGCGCATACTGCAGTCTGCGGAGTGCATTCTTCGTTATCTCCCGCGCGAGTGGAGCGCACTGGAGCGTGCGGTAAGATGCACTTGTTGCATGTGGTATCTGATCGATTTGCAGTTTAGGAGCTTTGGTGGCTCACATTTTGTCCGGACAAGTAGTTAATGCCAACTGCGGCAAATATACAATAAATAAAAGGTGGTTCACACGAATCTCCTTTTTTTGACGTGACTTATTGTAGATTTGCCGCAGATGGCATTAACTACTTGGCCGGACAAATGGGGAGCGCTGAAGGCTCTCACCCAGACACGAATCTTCGGAAGTGTAGAGTTACTTGTAATTAAGGTTATTGTAAACGAAATAAACTTTATTTTATTTTTATTTTATTTTACTTGTACTGCACTATTGAGTGAAGTGTTTTGTCACCCACTGCGGTTTTATTCAGGGTTTTATTAACCGACTTCAAAAAAAGAAGGTTATCAATTTGAGCCGCATGTTATTCGCATTTTACATAATGTATGTATGTACGTTTACGAGTTTTAATATGTATACACTTTGATACCATGTCACACTAAGGGTGACACTGCCCTCAAGATCATGCTCAAGTCCCTGTTTTTATATAAGAACTGTCACATTGACATGATCTTGAGGGCAGTCTCAAAGCTGGGATTAGTTTATTAATACCACCCTAACATTTCTGACAAATTAAACCGTAAGTCTCATTAAATGTCAAATATAATAGTGCGACAGGGTTCTAAAGTGGGTACATGATATTGCTCATAACTGTACTCATGGTGAATTTTAAGGTTAGTTTTAAGATAAGTTTTGTCTTTTGGTAAGGACATTGCAGGCTGAATCACCTGATTGTCTGAAAAAGTAAGGTTATTCCTTGCTTCGAAAAGCACCCCGGCTACTAGCTGTAAAACACCTCTATCGACAAAGAGTATACCCCATACCCCCTCCGGTTGTTAGAGGACTAAAAGTTACAGAGCTTTTAAAAAAGGAAGAGTAAATTTAAATTCACACGGTGCATGATAACGATTCATCATTTTTTTTTTGACGTGACTTATTGTATATTTGCCGCAGATGGCATTAACTACTTGGCCGGACAAATGGGGAGCGCTGAAGGCTCTCACCCGGTATCAATATTTGCATGATTTTTTTGTAGATGCATTATATGCTGCAGGCGTCTTCTTACTTCTTCTTTCTTCTTGTCTTCTTAAGCCCGACCGCCTGCGGCGATCAATTATACATATTTAAATGGTGTGCTCACATGCCCGCTATGTGCGAGGATCTTTTCCAATAACACATACATACATAAACTCACGCCCGTAATCCCTAATGGGGTGGGCAGAGCCACAAGTAATCAAAGACAACTTGCAGCCACTGTTGATACGAAGTCCAAAGATGGATATGATGAACCTTATGGTGATAAGGGATCAGCCTATCGCCCATAACATTAGTCCAATAAGATTAACATTAGTCTTTTCCAATAAGATAGGCTATATAAGCCACATGCGAGCGAATGAACGTCGGAGTTGAAGCAGTCGCCGTAGCCGAAATCGGCTGGATCACATCATCATCATCACTTCTTGGGTAGCAAAAAGTAGTTTCAATCTTCTCTTTCGATCGTTTTTTTCACCACAAGAAACGTAGGAAGAAACTGTATTTATCATTAATCATTATAACATAGTTAGTAGTAATAATAATCGTGTGTACCGCATGTGCTAATATTCTAGCTACAACGCGTAGCCGCGACCTAATAACGGACCTGTTTATTGCGCGCGCGCGACCATCGCCAACGCTTCCCAGAATCATGCGCGGGCGGCGATGCTATTAAAACAGAGACAATTTCACACAAACTAGAGAGATTGTAAAACATTTTGTGTAAGAAACTATTTATAAATCGATTAAATGAACTTTATTTTCAATTAATGTTTTTTTTTACGTTTACCTCTCCTCTTTGGAGCAGTCGGGTAAAAAGACTTTAATTTTACAAGGGTGTTACCTACTCTCACATTTAACTCACAAAGTTAGAATGTTGTCAAAAATAATTTAAAAGGAACATATTTGCGAAAACTACAGAGTTTTTATTTAAAATCAGTTTTTTGGCCGCGACTTATGGTAGTTTCTTCTAATGGCATTAACTACTTGGCCGGACAAACGGGGAGCGCTGAGGGTCCCAGTTGTGCGCGAACGTTGGCTCGGCGCGTCGTCTGATTGGATTATGTTTGCAAGACCTAATCGACTCTAGGTCGAGAGCGGCATGCGCTGAATGAGGGAAATCGTATCGGGAATATAATCTGTCTGACTAACGCTGATGAGGAGAAATGGCAAGAATCTCAACAGCAACAAGAACAAGCACTACACTTTATCTATTTGCAATATCCTGGTATAGAATTGGAATCACTGGAACTTCTCCAACGTGTGTCCAATCGTTAATCTCGCCGCGGTCGAAGCGGGGTGGGATGGTAAGCATTTTAGTGAGGAGTGGCTGACTATTATGACTTAACCCCCTATTCCCAGTAGTTTCACCGAGTATTCTTACCAGTTGAACTATTTGAAATTTCCTTTCCAACGACTTACTGGTAGGACATAATTCTCAATAGTACTACTCGTATGTAGACCTAGGTAATTGATAGACAACCTACGTAGTGAACTTGAATCACAAAGTTTCTCAATAACATAAAATTAGGATAACAACAATACCTTTAAATGGTTTTGTTTTAATTGAATTTGTAAGCATTCATTGTATAATTATAGTTGTTGGTACTCCGAATTAATAAAATAAAATAAATAATAATAAATATTGTAATGTAAGTAATTTATATAATGTACCTACTCTTGAAATATTCGTTGACGTGTAATATTTATTGTGAAGAAAGAATTGAATTGATGAAATCGGTGCTAACGTATCTGAATGAAAGATGGTGCAGGACAAACACGTCCGTTGATCACGTTGTTTAGATAACAGATAACCATCAAATCAAAAGCGAAACAAATATACTTTAATGCACAGAACTTAAAGAACATTACTTATTCAGTAAAGTTTTACCCCGCTGCGCATAGAATAGTGTATCGTATAGAACGGACAAATTCCGCCCCGCACCAATTCGTATCAGTACTGAGCTAGATTTATTTCACTCCCCGTTGGCGTTCACTTTACTTTAAATGGCAGCAAGCCGTCAAAGAGTAATCAAACCTGATGTCAGGGTTATTGAGCCGTCATAGGCCCCTAACATTGTCTTGTAACGACTACCTACTGCCTAATAGTAGCCAGGACCCACTGTTTCACGTGCCCGAAGCATGGATGATCTTACTTTAGGACGATGGGGTGATCAGCATCCATCTCCCTAGCATTATCCCGTTTATCACAGGGTCCGATACCTAACCTGGAGATTTGAGAGGTCAGGTCAGGTGGGGTGATCAGCATGTCCTAATTAAACTCATCATCATCATGAATTTAAGAGCCACGCTCTTGTCGGTGTAGCATTTTCCATTCCAGTCTATCAAAGGCCAATTTCTTGACTTCCCTATAAGACACGACGATAACCTTTTCTTTAATCTGTTCCATGTAAGCTCTTCTTGGTCTTCCCCTTCCTCTCTTTCCTTCTAGCTTTCCTAACCAAACTAAGTAAAGTGATTTTTGTGATTATGCTCCACTGGGACTCCAAACTCGGTTCATTATGAATTACGGACGAGACTTTATGTGTCTACATAACAAAAACACGAAATTACCGGGCATACCGTCAAAATAACAATCACTTTATGGGCTCATTATGGCATTCCGTGCTAGTAAGGCGTGAAGTTACACGAAGAACAACCATTTCGCGAGCCATTGCCTACTCGCCGTTCAAGGTAGAGAAACAAAATTCACTAACATGGCACCGACAGCGGTCAACGCCGCTTGTAGCGGGTTGAGTTGCGAACTGTTTGCGACCACTTGTACCTACTCCATTTACATTGCCAAGAAGTGAACGCCGAGGCAAATCAACTGATATAAATGCGACAGTAACTCTATCTGCTACTCATCATCATCAATTTAAGAGCCGGTGTCATTGTCGATGCTGCAGAATTTTCAATGCTACTTTTTTAGGGAAACATAGGGCAGGGCAGTGGTGTTTTTTATTTTTAGGGTGGTGGTGTCTGCTACTACTACACCTCTAAACTACTGAACTGACTTGATTGAAAATTGAGACTCTGGGTTCTACAAAGATAGATTAGACCTTGAGAAAAAATGTAGGTTTGTATCCGAGAAATACAAAGATACGAAAAAGGTGGGAAAAATAAAGAACGCGCCGCTGGAGGCGCGGCAAGTCAACAATATATAAAAAATATTTAAAAAAATATTGCACATTGAATAGTTTTAAGTATTTCTCTACTAAATAACATAAAATAAACAGCCTGCATACGTCCCACTGGAACAGGGCTCTCCTCGATCAACCGTAAGGGGTATGGAGCATACTCCAACTCCAACACGTTGGTCTACTGCGGGTCGGTGGTCTTTTTCGGCTGCTAAAATATGCTTATGCTTTGTTTGTATGCGTATGTTTTTATGCTTTGTTGGCACACACAACCTAGTACATTTTACACTCCTCCAGCTTGGTGTAATATGCTCCGTACCCCCTCCGATTGACTGAAGGAGTCACGTGCCCAGCAGTGGAACTGTTTATGTATGTAATCGTCATACACCTTCAGCAAAGTCAAACTCTTGTTCGATTTATCCGCTTGGCACTTATAAATTGCACGTCCCACATTAAGATTTCACCGGTGACCCAATATTCCGCCTGGCTCGTGCTTTTTCAGGGTCAGACTACAAAACATGACTCCTATTGTAGTACAATTAATAGTAGCTAGTACTGCCCACACTATTATTGCTTGATTGGCGACCGCTGAGTTATAGTTTTGTGACTAATTAGTGCTGATTTATTAGCTTGGCCGAGTAGATTCGTTACATTGTGCGATGCTAAGATTAAAGCGAATTTATAGCCGTCGTGTTACTAAGTGGAAAATTGTTCTAAATGCGCTTGAAATTGCAAGTGTTTAGATGTTAATTTGTAGATGTATTACTTTTTAATTAAACGTAGGGGTAATAGGAATATCAACGTTAAGCTGTTGGCCCCGGCTATTAGCCGTAAAAACGCTCCACCTACCCACTGTGTAGCAGCGTGGTGGATTATGCTCCATAACCGCTCCAGTTGATTGAAGGGAGGCTTGTGTCCAGCAGTGGGACGTATATAGGCTGTTTATGTTATGTCATGTATTTTTCGTGATCGTTTGCAACTATAAGGGCAATGACAAATCCTATAATTAGGAAATGGGTGTCTGTTCTGGTTGGACCTAGTAAGGTTTCAACTAGAATAGACTATAAATATGTAAACTTTTAAGAATATAAGGTTGTTTAATTTGATACTAACTTTCTTTAAGTCTTTCAATAACACATGTATGAAAGTAAGACTGATATAAATAAGTTTCTTTTCCCCCAGGCCCCCGGGTCATATTTTAAGATTTTATGCCTTGTTCGCTAAAGAAACATGATTATAATAAATCACGTCAAAAAAAGAAGATGGAACTCGGAAAGACAAGGCACAAAAAAGCAGAGCAAGACAATCTTGAATGTAAAGACTATTGCTCCTACCAGCTTATTAATAAATTATTCTTCTTCTGTCGTGTGGGTTGTGCGGTGGATTACCAACCCCATCAACCCTGGTGTCAGGGTTATTATTGAGCCGCCATAGGCCCCTGAAACGACTCATGTAACGACTACGTACTTACATCAGTAAGTAGTAACCGGGACCAACGGCTTGACGTGCCTTCCGAAGCACGGATCGTCTTACTTTTGGACAATCAGGTGATCAGCCTGTAATGTCCTAACCAAACTAGGGATCACAAAGTGATTTTTGTGATTTGTCCCCACCGGGATTCGAACCCGGCACCTCCGGATCGTGAGCACAACGCCCAACCACTGGACCACGGAGGCCGTAGTAATATTTTGAATAATTCACTGTTCTATTTCACTGTTCGTCACAATATTTTGGTACCTGAGTTCACTGCCAAAAGTCAAACCTAACTCAACCAAAACATCTTGAAACTTGACAACAGGATTCAAAGGCCATTAACCGTGCAAAAGTTCGCTAACCTCTCCAACTTCTATCATTCTAAAAATAGATCTACAATATTTGGCAGAGATATACGTCAAAAAAATTCAAAAGTCGTCCTTCCTGGGATTTGGTAGCGGAAAGTGTAGCGTCCGGGAATGCAGTAGACCAAAATGCAGTGAAAAATGTCAGTTACATAAGACTAGTGCTACAAAAATATGTAACAGTAATTCAAAGAGACAGACGATTCTCATAAATGTTACAGGGTAAGAGGTGTCAGGTACACACGTTAAAAAATCTTATAAAAATATAGGTAGGTACGGTCACGAGCATTAAAATGTATACACTTTGGTACCATGTCACATTAACTTTTTTGACAAATTGAACTGTAAGTCTCACCAAATGTCAAATATGTTAGTGCGACAGAGTCCTAAAGTGGGTACATTATATTGCTCATGACTGTACGCCTGTAAGTATATTTGACATTTGCTGACATTGCGCACTTACTTTTACATGCGCAAGTGTCAAATTGCAATATTGCCTGTTTAAACCCCTATTGTTCATTCTGAGACGGATATGACGACTTTCATGGCGATAGGTTAATAGCCCCGGATACTCCATACAAAAATCTTATTCTTACTGAGTGCCGCCTGGTAAAGCCATGTCAGGGGCATTTGGCGGCTCAATCATTACCCTGACACCAGAGTTGATGAGGCTGGTATTCCACCTGACAACCCACTCGATAGAAGAAGATTATTATCACGATGACTTCGGCAACGTCTTCCATTAGATACATACGAGTACCTAAGTTTGAAATTCTTAACTGTGACATAGTTAGTTGTTTGATTCAAACACCTTACTAGTAAAACATAACCACCTATTTCTACCATCATCGACCATCAAAATTTTTATGACACTGCACACGTCGTCACCATCAAAACCCAACTAAACGTGATATCACAACCCACACAATAAGAAGAAGACCAGTCCGAGAGAAGAGGTTCTATAATGAAATGAAAATTTATTGCAATAAATGTGGTAAGTATATCGATGGAAGTAAAGCTTACAGCGCTCAGCACATTTAGTCATGTTGTGACATACAATAATAACTAAGTACTTACATAAAGTACTGAAAAATATTACAAAAACACTTATCTATATAAGAAAGAAAGAAAAAAGAAAAAAAAAACCTATTTATAAACTGAAAAACTCACTTAAGCTATAAAACTGCTTCCCCTTTAACCACTTTTTGAGTTGGGATCGAAACTTTAGATGGGGTAGCTCTTTAATATGGGACGGAATGACGTTATATGTTCTCACACACATAGAATGACAATTTTTATAATAAATTGTAGTTCTAGGAGTAAACTCCTGTCTTAGTTTATTTGGATTTCTCACTAAGTATTCGACCTAAGCGCAGTGTTAGCTTCATAACTGTTCTTCAGTGCTCTGTGGATGCAATATTGCAGTGCATCCAATGTCCACATCCATCATCACGGGGGTTTATCTCGTGTGATTTATTCCTCTGTCGGCGACTGTCATTGCTCGCCGGTTGCTGCCCGATACCATTGACTTTGAATTGAAATTGTACGATACGTTAGCTGCAGGCCGAATAGTCTGGCCAGCTTAGGCGATTCTCACACGGCGCGGATTTTGTAGCCGTACAAAACACCAATTGGCTACTTACCAGTTTTAGGATACTTAACTATTAAAATACAAACTTTTATTTTATACCTCTTATAATATTTTATTTTCTCGATAAAGCTTTAATAATGGAAAAATACAATATTTTTCTTCATTAATTTTAAAATTGGCGCGGTTGCCCAACCGTTTTCGCGGCAACATCACATTTCAATAAACAAAGGAACTGTCAAACAGTATTGCATGAAAACTGATAGATAGTTTTTGTTTATTTTATGATATGTGACATCATACGAAGCTTAATCATGGCCGCCCGTGTTTCGGGTCTTGTATTCACAGATAAAAAAACGCATTCTTATTTTGTAAAAACAAAAAAAAAAACTGTTATAACTAACCGACATATTTTATTGTTACAACTTACTTGACAGTTGTAACTGTAAATGTTAAAATTAAATGCAACTATTAAGTATCAATAGTCCGTGTCGATAGTGCATTATGCGGTGTTAAAGTCATACTAAATAGTAACAAAAATAAAATATTTATTTAAGTAATTCCATTTATGCCGTAAAAAAAAATTACAATACAAAAATACCATACACCACACCCTTCGTCTAATTAGTATTGCTACAAGATGCGTTTGTATAATGTGCTATTCAGAACATTACTGCTATTTCTTGATGTTACTTATCGTAGATTACTTATTCTAGACCAATGCCATGCGATTAAATACTCCTAACTTTGCATAGATTATATAACTTATTTATTCACCACAATGGTATGATGACAGCAAGACAGATGTACCTACTGGTTGCAGGTTGCACACATCCTGCAGTAATTTGTCAGTCATACGACACATGTTCTCTGCTCTATGTCTTCCGGATTCTCAATACTGGAAATTGTACAGTCATGAGCAATATAATGTACCCACTTTAGGACTCTGTCGCACTAACATATTTGCATGAAAACATAATATAACTGCGGTAAGTATTTCTAACAATATATTATTCAATTTATAGCACTATAGTTCTCAAGTTGCCATGCCATATGTTGCAATGGAATACGGAAGCCATAGACTAACACATGTGAGTACTATCTCTGGGAAATTATTGCAGGATGTCCGCTAATAATTTGCTATGCTGGTGATGGTTGGCACTTACCTCCTTCTAGTTATGAATTGCACTTCTTACGTAATTATCTCTAGCTGCAGATATCCGAGTGGGAACACTTATTAATTATTTAATATTCGAACACTACATGGTTGAGTGAAGGACTTTTATTGTGCAGTGCAATCAGTATTTAGATTTACCACTCTAGAACGAATATATATTTCTTTATAAATATAAATATATTTCATTTCATTTCAATAACAGACTTAAAAATGAATTTGAAAGTAATCGTAACATAACATAACTCATGACTACATTCCAATTGGGGTAGTCAGAGGTACTTTTATCGCAAGATGAACTAAGTACCCACACCTCACCGAGCTTTCTGTTAGACTAACGTGATAGGTGTTGAGCCGTATCGCCGTCTATAATGGTCGAGCCAAGTGTGGTAGCGAAAACTGCACTTAAGGTAAATTAATAACTCATTGGAATAAGTCCGGTACCGGGGTTTGAACCGGCGTACCCCGTGTGAGAAGCAAGCCGGTGTTTATAGTATTAATTAATTTCTAGATTATAAAAACTAAAACTTTGTCATTGTAAATAAGAGTTTTATTATTATTTTATTTTATGATTGATTCTTATGTAATTGTAGATGCATGTGTAGCATAAATTTGCATGCTTACTTGTAAGCTGAAAACACGGACTACTGTATACAATAACATCTGTAAATACTGTTTTCTGGCGAATAAATTATTCTATTCTATTCTATTCAAAAATACAGGGTGTTTATGTATGGAATTGAAAATAATTAAAAACAAAACTCAAAATTTCATGAATTTTGCGACGGAAAATTCCACTAGATATTAACTCAGAATCATGGTCTGAATCATCCCTCTCAGTATTCGTTACGATGTCAAAAACACCCTGTATATAACATTCGAGTATATAGGGGGTATATAAGAATGTAGGTATATATGTGTAGGTAACATAGTTTAACACTTTAAATCATCATTTTTTACATAACAAACGTCTCAATCGCCTAGAAATACTGCAGCTTCTCACAACCTGTGTAGCCGGGGCAAAGAAGCTGCAAGAAAAACCTCGGCACAGGGCCCTAGGCCTTCTTTAAAGAAATGTTCCACCTGAATACCATACAGGTTACCACTGCTTCCGCACTGTCTATCATATTTGTCATAGTTTCAAATCATCTATAAACGTACCTACCTTCGCTGTCATGTCAGTCGGAAATATTAATGGTAGGCAAAAGCAAAACACATGTTGTAAACTCAGTCTACAACATGTGGTTTTCTCTTTCATAAATAACTTCAAACGCCGTAACTTAATATCACGTTTAAAAGTTTGGATTTAATGGTGATGACGTGTGCCAGTCATAGAAATTATGATGGTCGATGATGGTAGAAACATAACCACCTGGTTATGTTTTACTAGTAAGGTGATTGAATGTCAAAAGAATTAATGTGACATGGTTTCAAAGTGTATACATATTAGTACTCGTGACCGTACCTATTAGAACTCCGCAATTAAACCGCACGTAGAAGCGTAACGTAGAAGCCGCACGCGCCGAAGTCATCGTAATAATAGTAAAAATACTTTATTTTAACCTTTCTCTATGAAATCGTATGCAATGCAACGTTATAAATAAACGATGCATGCGATTTACATCTTCTTGTTATAACTTTTAAATTATAGGCACTTTTAGTCGCTTACTTTTCGTATTTTCTTGTACTTTTTAATCAGTGATGTTGACATCATGTAGCCATAATGAAATTAGGTAATAATTATTGTCATTAATTTTATTCACATAATAACGCTTTGTGACTTTATTAACTTTATTTGATTGTTTTTATTTTATTTTTTTTACTGTTCTCGTACATATTATTTTATTACTGATATATTGTTATTATTTTTTTTGTATAATTTTCGACACAATGTAAAAATTGTTCAGAAATAAATAAACTTGAAACTTGTTATACACCTATCCGCGACCCGCGTCGCGTCTAGGGGCGCGTTCACCTTTAGTTACAAACATCGCCAGGCATGTGCCTAGCACGCCGTGAGTCGCACGATGGTCCCACGCATTGCTATGTAAACATGCGCAGCACATGCCTCGCCACAAATATGAAGGTACACACAATACGCATTGGCGCTTTTTGCACTCTGTAATGTGGAATGTTGTAAATAAGTAAATTACGAGGCGTGCGGCGCATGGCGTACGGGCACATGCCTCGCAATGTTTGTACCCGCCTCTATAAATTCAAAATCTCTGGCTTAATTTCAGAACTGTGACGAACGATATTAATCCGTGGTAGCCCAGTTGGTAGAACGCTTGCTTCTTACTTTGAGGCCGCAGGTTCGAATCCAGCACAGGCCTAAACCAATGATTGTCGAATTTGTTTTCAAATTTATGTTTGGATCATAAATGTTTATCACGTGCTCAGCGGTGAAGGAAAACATCGTGAGGAAATCCACATTCCCGAGAAAAGCATATTCGGAGATATGTGACCTACCCTATAGTGCGCTGGATTTCCCTTCGCGGGTTGGAAGGTCAGACAGGCAGTCGCTTCTGTAAAAAACAGACATGTCAAATCTACAGATTAGGTAAACGGACTCTGTGAAAAATGGGTTAATGCTAGGTACATTATGAATTTGAAGAAATTACCTATTTCGTAGCAATTATCTTTGGGATGAATGTGATGCCTTTTATAATGACAGTTATCAATATGTCTGATATAGTTTTATCTGTAGTCAAACATGTTTGAAAGCCCCCAAATTTGCTACAGTCTCGTTACTTTGATGCATCCAGCTGTGCAATATCGATTCTACTATACCTATAGTATTCTTTCTTAGGTCCAAGTTACAGTACAGTCTTCTTCTTCTTCTATCGTGTGGGTTGTGAGGTGGATTACCAACCCCATTAACCCTGGTGTCAGGGTTATTATTGAGACGCCAAAGGCCCCTGACATGCCTCATGTAACGACTACTTACTTACATCAGTGAGTAGTAACCGGGACCAACGGCTTAACGTGCCTTCCGAAGCACGGATCATCTTGCTTTCGGACAATCGGGTGATCAGCCTGTAATGTCCTAACCAAACTAAATCACAAAGTGATATGTCCCCACCGGGATTTGAACCTGGGACCTCCGGATCGTGAGCCCAACGCTCAAACCACTGGACCAGGGTGGTGGACGCTCCCGCAGAATAGAAGAAAGAGGTTGGAAGGGCCAGGTGAGTGTTTAACGCGCGCCATACAAGTATGAGCAAATAGTTCATACTTCTTTGAACTCCACTTGCCCGCAAATTTTACGACGCACGGAGCTCCGCGATAGTTCATTAAAAGGTCGTCTTGTGCATTATAAACTGCAGGGCAAAAAATCAAATATCGACTATGATGCAAGGAGGTCAGGACAGCAAGTGAATTGGATTGATACACCATTGATCCAAAAGGGTGTAAGTACCTAGGTGAAGCTCATATAATTTTTGCTCTACTGCCACGCCGGACTGATCCATAATATAATTATTTTTCAATCTACCCGCGATTTAAAAGAATATTGCCTGTTACCACAGCTCAAAGGGAAACACGACGTCAATTAATATGTTTTCCATCAATAGTTTTGGATAAAAGAAAAATAACGTTTCATGCTGCTTGTACCCCGGGAGTCTCTTCTTCTATCGTGTGGGTTGTGAGGTGGATTACCAACCTTATCAACCCTGGATATGTACGGTCACGAGCATTAATATGGTACCATGTCACATTAACTTTTTTGACAAATTGAACTGTGAGTCTCACTAAATGTCAAATATGATAGTGCGACAGAGTCCTAAAGTGGGTACATTATGCTCATGACTGTACGACAGGATACAAGTATGAAGGATGTACAAGGAGATGCTTGTAAAGAGCTTATGAGTTTTGCGCCCGTGGTCCCTAACAGGGTGGGCAGAGCCATAAGTAATCAGAAGATAAGTTAATGAAGAACCGCGTTATTTGCGAAAATCAGCGCGCGTGCTTGTGGTCTTCCCAACCCTAACGGTGTTAGGGATGTGACCGATCCGTGTTAGGGGCGTGAGCTTGCGTACGTTTTGTTTACGGACAAAAAATAAATATTTTGGCATCTTGTCGTACATATCTCCTTGTATAGAGTTTATGAGTTTTACGCCCGTGATCCCTAACAGGGTGGGCAGAGCCACAAGTAATCATAAGACATTAATGATGAACCGCGTCATATCTTAAGATATAAATACGAAAATCGGTCGCGTGCTTGTGGTCTTCACAGTCCAAACGGTGTTAGGGACGTGACTTGCCGTGTTAGGGGCGTGAGCTTGCGTAGGTATCTACAGGGTGTTAGTGACATCGTAACGAATACTCAGAGGGATGATTCAGGCCATGATTCTGAGTTGATATCAAGTGGAATTTTCTGTCGCAAAATTCATGTTATTTTTTTAGTTTTTTTTTTTATTATTTTCAATTCTATACTTTTGCGATGGAAAATTCCACTTGATATTAACTCAGAATAATGACCTGAATCATCCCTCCCAGTATTCGTTACGATGTCACTTACACCCCATACAAGTACATACAGTAGCCATACAAGTAGGTATGGGTGTTAGTGACACTGTAACGAATACTGAAGGGGATGATTCAGACCATGATTCTGAGTCGATATCAAGTGGAATTTCCTGTCGGAGAAGTCATGAAAATTTTAGAGCTTATTTAAATTATTTTCCGTTCCATACTTTTGCGACGGAAAATTCCATTTGATATCAACTCAGAGTCATGGCCTGAATCTTCCCTCAAAGTTTTCGTTACGATGTCACTAACACCCTGTATGTGTATTTGACGTTTCGTTTACGGACAAAAAATAAATATTTTGGCATCCTGTCGTTCACGTTTCCTTATAATAAGTTTACGAGTTTTGCGACAACATCAGTGAACAGTGTTCCGCAGGGTTCTTTGTTTGCTTACTCTGCCAGTCGGCTGTGTCAATTTCGCGGAAAAAAGCAATACGCGATATATTTTTGGGATGTTCATTTGCATGATGTTTTATTAACTCAAACTCGAAAATATCTTTATTCAATAGGTAACATAGTTGCACTGTGAATCGTCAATATTTTACCATTACCAATAGCATTTAGCAAAAGTTTTAGGCAGACGAGACATTCGACAAAAAAATATCAATATTTACTTGACTTATCATATAACCTACTAGCGACCTGCCCCGGCTTCGCTCGGGTGCAATGGTGAGGAAAAAATGAAATTATTTACGACATCACATTAAAAACCTCAAAAATAACAGTATTTTTCCACTATTTAATGAATGTTATTATGCATATAAATCACTCTATATATTAAAAAAAAAACTGCATCAAAATCCGTTGCGTAGTTTTAAAGATTTAAGCGTACATAGGGATATACGGACAGAAAAAGCGACTTTGTTTTATACTATGTAGTGATGCCTTTGAAACTACCAATCAATCACAATCAATTGAATTCGGTGTGTTATTAACAAAACCTATAAAACCAAAAAAATGTTACTGCTTACTTTTGGTAATTACCGAGTTAAGTACATCTTACCGTCGGACAATCAGATGATCAGCCTGTAATGTCCTAACCAAAATAGATATTACAGTAACCCCACCGGAATTCGAACCCGCACGCAGATCATGAGCCCAACGCTTACCGCTGAGGATCTTCCCCATTTATATCCGACTGCGGCAAAGCAAAAAGGAGGGTTATGTGTTTGCTCTACTGCTTGTCAAGTTCCATAGCCACTTTACCGGCATGTAAATTGTATAAGATAGACTAAAATTTTATCATTACTTTTCCTAAGATAAAAATATATATATTTTATATTATAGATAAAAGTATTTTTTGATAAATAGATCATACTAAGGTTTTTAGCTTTCCTTTGATAAGACGGATCTACTTGCATGAGTCGATATTTGACTTATTTCCCTGCATGTATAAGACGACCTCTTGATGTACTATCGCCGAGCTCCGTGGGTCGTAAAGGTTGCGGACGAGTGGAGTGCAAAGTTGAAGTATGAACTATTTGCTCATACTTGTACCGCGCGCTTTTCACTTGGCGCTCACTCGGCGCTTTCAACCTCTTTCGTGGTAATAACCGAACAAGCAAGAAATCACTGCATCGCACGCACAATTTACGTCTATTTTTAGCGCCCGGGCACGCGGGTTATTTCGCAACCGGTCCCATATTTCTGCAGTTATCTGATCCAGCATTGTTCCTGGCCGACGCACAACCCCCTAGAGACCAGCTCTAATCCTACTAGTGCTCATGCAATATGTGCCGCCTGTATGGAATATCTGATAGCGGAGATAATTTGGAGGGAATCGCAGAATCAATCGGCCGCGGCGAGGGAACGGGTGAATCGATTTCGTTCTTGTATGTTAGAGATCGATGTGTGCGATAAAATGAATTTGTTTTGTAACGTGTGATTGATTTTGTTATTTGGACTGTTTATATGCGGTTAGTAGGTGCTAACATTTAAATTAAATTTTAAACTACGTATAAACATTTTATAGAGAGATTGTTACGTACCTACATTATAATTAAGTTTGAAGTTAGTTATCTACCTATTACGTACGTTATTAATGCTTGAACTTGTCTTGTTTTATGTTTTTTCCATTTTTGTTTTACTTTTAGCTTTTTGAATAAGCTTTTTTTATCTATTATTTAATAGATATTCAAAATTCAAATTCAAAAATATCTTTATTCAGTAGGTAACATAGTTACACTTTGAATCGTCAATTTTTACATAACGAACGTCTCATCCGCCTAAAACTACTGCAGCGTCTCACAACCTGTATAGCCGGGGAAAAGAAGCTGCAAGAAAAACCTCGACACAGGGCCCTAGACGTTCTTTAAAAAAATAAACTATATGTATATTAGTTCATTGATGTACGAGTGAACATTTGTAATTACTTTTTAAGACCTTTTCTCATGTAGGTAAGTGACTTTATGTATTGTCTTTAATAGAATAAAGTATCTCTAAACCTAACATACGCTATAGCCCTGTTCGGAGAACGCATGACTTACAACGTACTATCACCGGTTCGAATCCCGCCTATGGTTCTAAACCAGTGAATTTGATGTTTTGAGTTTGAATTTATGTTTATGTTTAGGGCTACAAAGAGGACATACAACGCTGCTCCACTGCGGGTTGAAGGTGTCCCCTAATCAACCGGATAAAAATCCCCAAAAAACATGAGTTTGTTTGTAGAGTAATTTATTACCGTATGACCACTTCATCCCCCAGACAATCTTCAGGGGAAGTGGCACGTGATCGCACATAATGCAGCCAGGAGAGTAAATGACACAGTAAAACGACAACAGTGGGTACACTGCACACAAGTGACTGTGTAGCGCGAATCTGTGCCGTGTTTATCAAAACTTGCAAGTCTACACGTCCACAAGCTACAAGTTACTCACAAGTACGTGTAAATTAAAAAAATAATAATAAAAAAGTCTATTTAGGTAAAATCTACGACACACATATACATTTACATCATTAAAATATACACATTAAATTAATCTTTAGTTGGAAAACATAAAGGATACTTAAACACTATTACTACTAATACTTTTTTTGATACTTAAACATAATTACGTTTAAGTATCAAAAAAGTAGAGGGATTGTAAAATATACTTGTAAAATAAATATTGACACTTGTAACATGTAATTTACATGAGTAGTTTTGATAAACACATTATTGTAATAATGAAAATTTTTACAAGAAGATTTCTTGTAATACTAGTAGATTTTCCTCAGCCGCAACTCGATATCTTTCGCATTAGTATAATTAGTAAGTGTTTGCCGTTCGGGTACCGTACGCGGGCAGGCATTTTTTAACAAGATGAGAAACATTCTACGAATAAATAATTATTTATTAGGAACCATTAGCTCTCTTCATTTGGCCGGCCAACTACGAATAAATAATTACTCTTACTGACTTATTATTTATTCCTAGCCGGCCAAGTACTAAATACGAGGCTAATCAAAAACAAGAAGAAACAAAAGAATATAATAAAATGTCATATTAAAAAAGGATAATATGCCAATGACGTCGCTCCAAGGAGCCAGTCGTTAACACTCCCCAATCGCCAGCCGCGGAAACCAGAAAAAAAAAAGAAAAAAAAAATACTGCCCAAGACAAAAAGTCAAGTGTTTGGAAAACGCATGACACATTGTAGGATCACGGGTTCGAATCTCGGGATCTAAACCACTGAATTTGATTCTATGAGTTTGAATTTATGTTTAGATCATTGATTTCATGTGGTTTCCAGCGATTGTGTCCGGTTAATGGCAATAGGCTCGTGGTGTCAACCCCAACATTAAATGTATATTGTTATTACTATGACAACATTTGTCTCTTCACGTCCAATTTTCTTGTACAGTCATGAGCAATATAATGTACCCTCTTTAGGACTCTGTCGCACTAACATATTTGACATTTAGTGAGACTTACAGTTCAATTTGTCAAAAAAGTTAATGTGACATGGTACCAAAGTGTATACATATTAATGATCATGACCGTACTCAATTCAACTACTGTATCATATTGTTTGTACGAATTTTAATTAATTATTTGAGTTTTGCAAGCCTCCGAAAACCAGCCCTCGCAGCCACTAGGAACTTTACACCCTAATGACATCGAACTAAACATACCTGGTGACGAGTGAGCGTATATACTATGCACCTCTGCCTACACCTGCGGGGATACCAGCGTGATGTTACGTTGTCGTGTTAAAATCACCAAGATTTTTATATTCAGTGTCCCCACTGTTATTTTTGGACTATGGTAATGTAATGAAGTTATTATGTGCATAATTATGGTAGCCGCCAACTGAGCAATGACGGTAATTACGTCCCTTACATTCTTGAAAAGTTCAGCGAGAGTCAATGAACTTGCGTTGTTTAAGGTGAGAATTTGAATTTTATAGCGTCTTCGAAAAGAGAAAGGGATCGCACGCACCATATTCTTCGAATTACTAAGGTATATTATTTGCAAGCGATCTTACAAAGAAAGTTGTCATCCCATTAGCATTATCCCGTTTTTCATTTCAAAGGGTTCGGTTACCTAACCTGATGATTTGACAGATCCGGTTTTTTACAGAAGCGACTGCCTGTCTGACAGAAGTGACTGCCTGTCTGTCCGCGAAGGGAAAATCAGCCCAATAGAGATTAGGTCACATACCTCCGAAAATGCAAAGAAAGTAAAAACTTTATTTAATTTATGTAAATTAGGTGTATTTATATCTACGTGAAAGGTATTAATTAATACAGAAATTTATATAGGTCCAGGCAAACGTTGTTCTGCCCGATCGCAAGGTAACACTGTGAAAACCTAAACCATCCATCATGGTCCACTTGGCACTCAAAAAATATCATCAAAATCGGTCGAGTATTTTTTCAAACTATACTTCGTCCCTGACGTCGCAAAAAGACGTATCTGCAATTTTCTGCTAAAATAAATTGTGTCTTATTGACAATAACATAAGGTGCAAATCAGATCCGCCAAAAAATTGAGATACGTCACTTTGCGACGTCAGGGACGACTTATTTATAGACAACACGCTTGGATTCTTCTATGAGTATTGTGATATCGTGGCGGCTATCGTCTATTTAATAATAAGCATTAGCCATTAACATGAAATAATATTTTTTTTTCTGTCAAAAGATTGCAAAACGCTTTTAAAAATTCTAGGAGAAACAGGCCCCCTGCAGTAATACATTAGCCGAGTTAGTCGATCGGGTTTCACTAATGAACGCACTAATTCCACTCATTAGCACGCAGCTTTTTCAAATTAACACTCTGTGTACCTATTTCTAAGCTGCGAAGAAAAAAGAAAAAACTTTGTACTTACTAGCCTATACGCCTTGCCAAATCGAAACGAATGAAAATGGGATCGATATTAAGTTGACGAAGTTCCGTCACAAAAGTATGGAACTGAAAATAATAAATAAAATCACTAAAATTATCATGACTTTTCCGACAGGAAATTCCACTTGAATATCAACGCCGAATCATAGTCTGAATCATCCCCTTCAGTATTTGTTATGATGTCACTAACATCCATACGCACTTGTATGGCTACTTGTACGTATTTGTACGAGGTGTAAGTGACATCGTAACGAATACCGAGGTGATTCAGCTGATTATTCTGTGTTAATATCAAGTGGAATTATCCATCGCTAAAGTATAGAACTGAAAATAATAAAAAAAACAAAAATATATCGTGAATTTTGCGACGGAAAATTCCACTTGATATTAACTCAGAATCAGGGTCTGAATCATCCCCCTCAGTATTCGTTACGATGTCACTAACACTGTATAGTCACTTTTAAAGATCCACGCACTTTATACATAGTAAACTATTGTTATTGTTTTTTACTTTATTTAATATTTAATCACGTATCGACCCGTTAAATATAGTTTACTAAATATTTATATTATAATAATAACATTACACGGCCTCTCTGTGGTTCAGTGGCTGAACGTTATGCTCACGATCCGGAGGTCCTGGGTTCAAACCCGGTGGGGACAAATCACAAAAAAACACTTTGTAATCCCTAGTTTGGTTAGGACTTTACAGGTTGATCACTTGATTGTCCAAAAGTAAGATGATCCGTGTTTCGAAAGGCACTTTAAGACTTCTTCCCGGTTACTACTACTGATAGAAGTGCGTATTCGTTACATGAGTCATGTCAGGGGCCTTTGGCGGCTCTATAAACCCTGACACCCGGGTTGATAAGGTTGGTAATCCACCTAAATAGGAGATAGAAGAAGATTTACAAATATTAGTTTAATTTTACTAACACTTGATTACATTTTTTGTTACTAAGGCTATGGATAATTTTTATCTGAAAAAAAACCTGTCAACCTAACCTGTGGCTTAATAATAATAAATAATAATAAATAATAATAATAATAATAACCTGCCTGTTGTCAAATAGGTACCTAGATTTTTAATAAAATACACATACATGCATACCCATTTCATTTTTTATAAAGGCTCGACGCAAATGGAATTCCATAGTCACTGCTTACCCCGGTGGTATATAGGCGTGAGTTTAGGTATGTATGTATGTATTTGTAATAAAAGAAGCTAGACAAAGCGTATGAAAATAGCAGAAAACCATTTCCAAGACTACTTTGGCCAGTTTTAATGTAACAATAATATTCATTACTTTGTACTATTTACATTTAAAAACAGTTGTAGTCGAGATGGCTTCAATAAGTGCTTTCATAAGGAGCCATATTACGCTTAAGGAGGTCAAAATTAGGTTAGAGTTGTCTCGCCGAATGCTAAACAGCCGATATTAAGAACTAACATTACCCAGAGAGTTACTCAGGGACAAAGCCATCGGGATCCTCTGGGTTTCGTTATTGAGACGGACTCAGGATTTTGGTTTTGAGCTTAGCTTAAAATAGCTGGTGCGATAGGTTTGAAGAAAGTAGAAATTTATCAAGTTTGATTTTGGAATTTTCAGGGCTGAACTTAAATGTCTTTTGTTGGTTTTTTAACTTATCCTTATATCAATAAGTACATGAGTAATTAGGTCTAATATTATGACCAATATAAAAAAATAAACAAAAACAAATTAATTAATGTGGAGGAAGCAAGAGAAGTATGTCAGATTCGAAGCAAATGGAATTCCATAGTCTCTGCTTACCCCGGTGGGAAATAGGCGTGAGTTTATGTATGTATACAAAAAACGATGCAAAATCACCGGTTGAAATTAAATAAAAAAAAGACATAGCTAACATAAAAAGTGCGATTAAAAAATCGCATCAACTTTTAGTCGCACGCGCAGTCGCATAATCGTGGCCGCGGCGCGCGGGACTCGCAATCGGCCGGCATTAGCATGTTGTAGAAATTTGCATGGATTCCGCATGACTTCCTGCCGGCTAATAAAAACAACGCTCGTGCCAGAATCAAGACTAATACCGACGCTACAAGGAAAAGGAAGGATACCACTAGGGCTACGTATCGCTAACTTAATTATAATAATAATTATTATAATATTATTCAATTTTATTTGTTATATATTTTTTGTTTTTGGGCAAAAAGCAAGAGGGAAACCACCGCTCTATTTTTCCCTAAAAAGTAGCATGGAGGATGCTACACCGATAAGAGCGTGGCTCTTAAATTAGTGATGTGATGATATATTTTTTTACCATGTTATTTACTTTACTTAGGTTCATTTATGTTTTCTGTCCGTAAATATTTTTGTAAAATAAATAAACAATACCTAATTATTATTAAAATAGTCATAAATTTAATTTATTTAATTAATTAATTAATAATATTTATTTATATATTTTTTATTTTTATAATATTTTTTTTATTTTATTTATTTATTTTTTTAAATAAGTAAATAAATAATTATTATTTTAGTCGCCAATAATAAGCGTACGGGAAATCTCCGCCCCGCAGAAAAGAGAAGAAAGATCCACATTGAATGCCCTCTGGGTCTATCTACAGTCTTAAATGGCCGTACCTAAGCCGCTAAGGAGATGATGGAGAGTGTGCGAGATCTGTGTCTCGCTTGTATTTACGCGTTAGGGGGCACACGGTAAGAATGTATTTTTTGTAAATAGGCCACATTTAAGCAACTCGTCTAAAAAGTAATACTGTAATTATACATTTGGGCATATGATAAGTGCGTAATGTCAACAAATGTCAAATATAATTGCTTCAATGTGGCCTTTTTAATCGCCTTGGTAAGATTGATTTTTGTATTGTTTATTTTGAAGACTGGCGCGTAATTTCGACGCACATTGGATAAATATTCGAATTTTTCAAATAGGTAAACTTGGGAATCCATATGCGATTTACGAAATATGATGGCCGCGACACCCCTACCCTTGTACTAGCTTAGTTTATGTTCTCAGCTCCAGTTTATTGAGTGCCCTCTCTGCGTATTGCCGAAATAACGATGTTTATTCATACAGCCAGATCTCAGGATTACTTCCAATACGTTTATTAGTCAAATTGAAAAATTTCGACGACATTATTCTGGATTATGAATTTATTATTATGGATTATGAATTTAAAATATTTGAATAAAAAACTTTTTCTTCTTTTCCAAGAAGATGAAACTCACTTTATAAATTTTGCGCTACGTATAACTTCTGTCACACAATATTTTATCTACTAAATGTTATTTTGTTTCTATTTGAAGAACGTTTTATTCAATGTAAGTAACTGAATAAGAACGAACAAGGAGTCTTCTAGTTTTGGCTATTCATAAAATCATAATGCATTTAAGCGGGGGTCGGTTGAATATTAAATGTTTATTGTCCTAAAGTCTACCTAAAGTAGACATTCCTACCATGAGGTTCCTAATATTTGCTCGTCCTAATATTCCATAGTCCTAATTATTTATTTTCTTACTTCATGATACTTAATTGTCCGGCAAAAAGAATGTTCAAATAGTGATCGAGTGCTACCCGTCGAAGTAGATAGTGTTTCATTTGCGCATACATTTTATAGCTTTCATCCCTCGCTACACGGCGACCGTTCCGCGTGCTGCGCGAATTATATCCAAGGCTTTAACCAATAGTCATATAACGTCTATCCACGTAGATAACATGCGCTGCGTCTATGGGTCGAAACTGTCGATATAATTCGCGCCGCGCGCGTTGCCATCGCTGTGCAGAGCCAGCAGAACCATAGAGTATAAATAGAGAGAAAACATTGTCATAAAAGGGTCCATCTGATATGAAGACGGTGTTTTTATACCCTCGAACACTAGGATTTTTTTGCTACATGAAACTGGCTGATTATAATCTCAATTAATATCCTTTTCTTCTCTTTTATTCTATTCTGCATCTCTTTTAATCATGGCTATCGTCACGATGATGTTCGACTATTTATATATCTTAAGACAGCACTCGATTGATAGAGTAATTCAAATACTCCTTTCTAACAAATAAGTATATTAATAGTTTTAAATAATAACTGATCGCATATCTGCGAAGACCTGCCAACCCATGACTTCAACAGTGTTGCCATAGCAACTGTGAAGTATAGGTATAATAACAACGGGAGTGTTCCCGATTCTGACATTCAACGTCACAATGTTTACATCGACAATCCGTCAAGAACAAAGAAATCGCTCTCAGCCAACCTAGATACGGAACCGTTGGCCGAGTTCCGAGCAGGTATCGTGTCGCAAGCGCAGGAGGTGTTCATAAACAAACAGCGCAAGTAAAACAATACCTAATATTAGCCGCCTGCGCACCGGCCCGTTTCACAACTTTTATTATCTGTTTTAATGACCTTTAAAACGGACGTTAATCAAAACGGAATCCGGAATTTTGGGTAATCAAAATATTCGGGTGATACGGTTCAGACCGCAGGAATGGGTATTTGACGGGTCGGAGGCTGCTCTGTCATTTGTGATCGGAGATTTTGTTTTATCGCTTTTAAATAAAAAAGTATGTATGTGAAAGGTATGAGTACTGTGATGACGATTGACAGAGATGAATGGAAGAATACATGTTGTCCCGAGTGGGACAGGGGCAGGAGCATAATGCTTTTAAATAAAAAGTCCAGTAGTCCAGTGGCTGTGCGTTGGGCTCAAGATTCGGAGGTCCCGGGTTCGAATCCCAGGGACATATCAGAAAAATCACTTTTCTGTCCTTAGTTTGGTCAGGACATTACAGGCTTACCACGCGATTGTCCTAAAGTAAGATGAACCGTGCTTTGGAGGGCATTTCGGTCCCGGCTAATCTTTACATAAAATGTAATCCTTTATATAAGCCATGTCACGGGACAAGGCGGCTCTAGTATAGTAACTCACCTGACAGAAGAACACAAAAAGTTAGAGACAAAAATTAACAAGTCGAAAATATGCTTGAAATTATACCAAGCACACCATCAATCCCTAGACTAAACATAATAAAATTCAAATCATTCATAAAAATAACAGACTAATAATTTTGACCGCAAGTATATAACTCGACTTTATTGATGGTTTAGTCAATCATGTCAATGATAGATTTAGAAAACACAGTGATCGCCAATATAGGTGATCGCCAAAACGTTTCCAATAACAAGTTTCGAAATGTACGCTGATCGAAATACTTTACAACACGCACGCGGCCGAGGGAATAAAACCGCGGCGTAGAATGTACGCTTTGATGTAGATCGTGTCATTTTTATTGCTTAAGTGAACTATCGATGGATTAGTATGTGAAATATTATCATAAACAACATTTTATATAAATATTTAATCTAGCGCTTGACCGCAGGAATGAAATAGCCTAGAGAATAACCGTGCCAATTTCGCAATCAGAACACAGAAGGAAATTAATAAAACACAGTTCTTCGAAATATAAATTTTGTCAGTGTTCCACGTAATTTTGGTCCAGGTCAGAAGGAACGAGTAAGTTCTATCATCAGGCCTTATATATCAAGAAGCGTTATATTCGCTATTATTTCTAGACTGTGACTCCACGTTGAGCCGAAAAGACGTTAATAAAGCACATCTTTTAGGCCAAATATAGCTGCAAGTTTTTCTGAAGATTTATGGACTCTACCTGAATAATGGATTTCAATATCCTTCAACAACTACTACAATATAATATTTACCTCCCCACAAGAGTCGATTAATTGTTTTAAATATAAACTCTCTCAAAACGACGCCTTGAGCCGAGGTTGACCACTTATTATTTTTATATTTTAGTTGGGTTAGTTTTTCGCTTTTTGTAACAGGTCAAGTAATTAATGCCATCTGAGGCAAACCCACAATGAGGTTAGGAAAAAATAACAATATTACCAATAACATTACCATTTTTTTTAATTTATTAGGTTTACCAACAGAAATTAAAAAAAAAAAAATATTTTCCGTTGGTAAACCTAATATACCTAACAAAGTTTAATTTTATACGAAATTTTATAATTCCTCTTCCCAAGAACATTTTGGAAATAAAAATCCTTGTCTCAACATTTCCGATGGAGTCACGATCCCCAAGAATGAGGGGACGACGAGCGAAGACATTATCCTCAAGGCCAATTCATTCACAAATACTTGCGCGAAAGCTATTGGAAGTAGTTTCGTTTCTCTTGATAAATAAATCTTGGATTTTTTTTATTAAGACGACGGTTTAAGGATAACGCTCACTAAAATCCTTCCGCATCGGACGATCTGTCTATATGTATATTTTCAATTGAATATGGAATTATAACGTCGTGTCTTATAGGGAAGTCAAGGAATTGGCCTATGGATAGACTGGAATGGAAAATGCTACACCAACAAGAGCGTGGCTCTTAAATTGATGATGATGGAATTATAATCCGTATAGCAAGACAGATAAGATCGATTTATCTTCTGTTAATTTGAAAAAATACAGTGACATTACGCTCCGAACCCTTTTGATGACTTTATAGGATTTTTTCAAATAATACATACATACATACATACATAAACTCACGCCCGTAATCCCTAATGGGGTGGGCAGAGCCACAAGTAATCAAAGACAACTTGCAGCCACTGTTGATACGATATCCTTAGCTGGATATGATGAACCTTATGGTGATAAGGGATCAGCCTATCGCCCATAACATTAGTCCATCATGTTAGAGGACACAATCCCTCTGTCGGTTTTTACGACATGCCCGGGAAGACAAGCAGCTGAATGTTTTCTACGTAAACGTACGTACGTACGTTTTTCAAATAATAGGGCAAAAATTTACTGGATCTGTTCTGGGTGAAAGTTCCAACAGTGCATACGATTCAAATCTGTAAACGTTATCAGCATTAAAGGGACTCTACGTAGAAAATAAGAAGTTTAATAAAATTTTAAGAAATTGTAATGTTGTGTGGAAATATTGGCTTAAACGTTGTACCGGGTGAGAGCTTTCAGCGCTCCCCATTTGTCCGGCCAAGTAGTTAATGCCATCTGCGGCAAATCTACAATAAGTCACGTCAAAAAAAAATGGCTATATTGCCTATAAAATGTCCATCATGTTTAAAGACAGCATAGTTTCTAATTCCTTATTGGATCCTCGATATTTATATATATCTACAAACAAGCAACCTTCTATATATGTTTTTATCCATCAAGAACACATTATAACAATCGTAACGACACGTTTTCAAAGGTAATTGCACAAAAACCGCGGCGGCAGCCGCAACGAGGTTTGTTAGCGCGTCGGCTCGTTTATGTGTTTGTTTAGAAAATATTTGCTCGCCGTATGTACGGGTAATAACCTGCATTGTAGGTGAGCCGCCGGCCACTATTTATAGCCACTATGAACTCGATCCAGCTAGTGATAAGCGGGATTAAACTTTGATTCTATACGCAATTTACGCTGAGATTATAGACGGAACATTATTAGTTGAAGGCTAGTTTATATGGGGCAGAAGAGTTTTGATTATAAAGTTTATCATAACATAGCGCCACACTTGTATTCCCTAAGAGGTAGGCAGAGTGTATTAGTATTATACTGCATTGAGGAGCTCGGTGGCGCAGCGGTAAACGCGCTCGGTCTGCGATTGTTGAAGTTAAGCAACCTTCGCAAAGGCCGGTCATAGGATGGGTGACCACAAAAAAGTTTTCATCTCGAGCTCCTCCGTGCTTCGGAAGGCACGTAAAGCCGTTGGTCCCGGCTGCTTTAGCAGTCGTACTTAATAACCATCAGGGCCCGCGTGATGGTTTAAGGCCCAATCTCCCTGTCCATCCATAGGGAAGGCCTGTGCCCCAGCAGTGAGGACGTTAATGGGCTGATAATGATGATGCACTCCTCGCCAGCTGTGATTATCATCCCGTTAGAGAGAAAACCACAAGTCACAATCGGATGGGATTGTCTGTAACAAAATCTCGCAATAGACAAGCTAGTTTCAATCCAGGTAAATACTCGTGGTCTTCATTTTCACCTGAATGAAATTAATTCAAAGACATCGAGGTTTTGTTGAAGAAAATTTCATCAGAATGAGATTTTTCAAATCACTTTGTGAGACTGTCCTTTGTTTGGTAAGGACTTTTCAGGCTTGAATCACCTGATTGTCCGAAAAAGTAAGATGATTCCGTGCTTCGGAGGGCACGTTAAGCCGTAGGTCCCGGCTATTAGCCGTAAAAAACACCTCCGTTGATTGAGGGGAGGCCTGTGCCCAGCTGTGGGACGTATATAGGCTATTTATGTATGTATGAGATTTTTCAAAAAGGCGCATAGCCTTACTATAATGAAAACATCGTATACAGTGTTGTATTTTTACTTTTGTCTCATTTCAGCAGCTGTGTTTGATTTCTATTCCTAGACGGGTCAATGTAGAACACGAACTTTATTTTAAAAGCTTCGATTTTTTCTTCACCATACTATGATGGTTTCGTATTCGTAATTAAATTGGCTATTTACCTGTATCAGTTTTATAATAAGTATCATCATCATCTTCATCAACCTACAACTTGCCTCCTTTGATGAGCACAGGGGGGTTAAAATGGCCACATCGAAGCAATTCATCTAAGAAAGCAATATTGCTATTTGATATTTGTTTGCATTGCGCACTTACTTTTATATGCGCAGATGTCAAATTGCAATATTGCTTGGCCATTTTAACCCCAGGACTATGTTTATTAGTCTTGCCAAGTATGGGCAATCAGTCAGGTGTTATGTTAACGATCCATGCCATACCCACGATACAGATGACAAAGTAGTGAAATCAGAATTTCAAATGTTTAAATGTTAAAATTATAACCTGCAAATGGTAGTGGGTATATCTTCCCATGGGTTATGAAGACCGCATTCTGTCAAAGATTAAACTACAGTTTCATGTAGCGAACACATTTGAATTTCAAAATAGGATGTTCAATCAATGTTATATTTTGCATTTCCATTGCTATGTATTTTTGGTAGTTCGTCGCATTTATGGTAATAAAAATGTCATTATTAGTATTTATTAGGTTGTTAGGCAGTTTAGTAGCAGTTTTTGAAACAGATTTTTAATTTACATAATATAGGTTTCGTTTAACCATTATTTCACCTGATGGTAATTGAAAATGTACCCAAAGATAGCTTTGAGTATTTCAAGATTGTAATGATGAAAACACAGACTTCAACAGACTGTGTCCCTATTAGGTAGAAGACAAAAACTTGTCAGTAAACTTATATTAAAACTCACCTGAAAAAATAGGCAGAAGCACACCCATTGGTAGTATTTGTAGATCTTCCTGTCGCTCATATCTTCTTTGCCTTTCTCGCGGCTGTTGCCGATGCCGGGGTAAGGCACCTCCACGCCCACCTTCTTGTTGAAGAAGCTCTTCAGCGTGTAGGTGGAGTGGATCCAGCAGTACGTGTTGAGCACGTCCTCGGGGATGTCCTTCGTGTGGATGCAGTCGATGGGGTTGCCCACGTACTGCCGCGTCGTCACTATCAGGCTGAACGAGATCAGCAGGATCACGGTTATCGAATAGTGCAGTCTGAATACCGGCGAGTCGATGTGTATATAGTTCACTTTAATAAGATTCTTTAACCCGCGGAAAACGTCTAACATTTTAGTACTTTTAGATCGAGTCTCTTTTTGTGTTCGCTTCTCACTAGCATTATTTGTTACTCTATTATTGTTTCGAGCACCAGGTTTAGCTTAGTTCGTAGTTTATCGTTCGTTGTTGTAAGGCACTTGTCTGGCAGTGTAGGGTCCCTCTACTTACGTTTACGTTGGTGGAACTTTTTTGGTATTTTTATGAACTTGAGTTGTGATATCACTTGTGTCATGTTTTCTTCGTTTCATTATTGTGAGCACTGTTTTGTTTATCTATTGGTTCGCGTGCTTTTATTCGGAGTCATCAGCGGCTAGATGGTTTGTGCTAGAAAGACACTGTTTTTAAACACTTTCGATTTATATTCACTTTTATTAATATAAAACGTTTCCGAATCGAAGAGCACCTTAATATTGTAACTATTTAGAACAGAGACTTAAACTAACGGTCATGCCAGGCAGTTCGAAGGGTGTGGTCTCAGTAACTGATCATAAATTTAACGCATCACTGAAACTCATGGGCCAAACCTACCGATGTTCTAACATTTGTGAGACAGATCATCTTCATGAATGAACGGACATTACAAAGAAAACCGCAGTTTGCAAATCAACATATTTCACAAAAAATCAAAGAAAAAGTTGTAACCGACGCGAACAGGTGACTTGACTCATTCTCAGAACAAAACGCTCTTAAATAGTTTCCAAAGAAATTCTCAAAACTTGTTGAACACGTCCGTAATATCCGTCAAGTTGCTATAAATCGCCGCAAGTCAAAATACACTAAATCATATGACAGAATAGCCCTAATTATGTTAACAGCAAACTTAATAATATACGTATATTTCTGAAATCCTCAATTTAAAGAAATGTCGGCCTTCTAACAAGATACATAAGTTTGTCAACGGTTTTTGTGGCGATATAATTTATTTTGGGTGGAACGAACAGATGAAAGAAGTAGAGGTGTATAATGTTTTAAAAATACAATAGGAGAAATAGTAGTATATCAAGAATAGAATAGAGAGACCTTGGAGCTGTCTGGTGATATAATGTCTCCATTTGTCTGTTTAACGACTGTGCCCGCGTTAATTTAGCTAATAATTTGGTTTATTGTTAATAAATCACTATGTTAACGTTACGCCACAAATAATGTGAAAATAAATTTCTGTAATTATGCTTTTGGCTTGCACAACTGTAATAATAACAGAGGAAGCTGTTTATCAATACTTATTGCTTAACATAAACATAGTTATGTACAACAACATAACAAACATAGTCAGAGGTGTATAATAGTATATACACCCACTCCTCGAAAACTATGTTTAAGTCGGGGGCAAGTCTATTGCCATTCAACAACAATTTAAGAGCCACGCTCTTGTCGGTGTAGCATTTTCCATTCCAGTCTATCAAAGGCCAATTCCTTGACTTCCCTATAAGACACGACGTTAACCTTTTCTTTAATCTATTCCATGTAAGGAAAGAGAGCAAGGGGAAGCCCAAGAAGAGCTATTGCCATTAAACGGGCACAAATCCTGAAAATCACGTGATTTTAATTATTTCTGATCCAAACGGCGGAAGGCAAGAGGGAAACCACTGCCCTATTTTTCCCTAAAAAGTAGCACGGAGAATGCTACATCGACAAGAGTGTGGCTCTTAAAGTAGTGATGATGATGATCCAAACATGAATTCTAATTCCAAAAATCAAATTCAGTTGTGAAAATCCGAGCTGGTAATCGAACCCCTGACTCTACGGTGATAAATCACGCTTTCTCCGAACATTGCTATCACGGATTCTTAGTTTTAAAGTAATGTAAGTATGCAAGATAATAATACATCATAAACATACATAAACTCACGCCCGCAATCCCTAATGGGGTGGGCAGAGCCACAAGTAATCAAAGACAACAACAATAATATAATAATATAATAAAATATTATGTTAGACAGCTTGATAAAGCTATTAAGTACATATCAATGGATTTCAGTACTATGTTTTGTAAAAACAAATATAGGATTTGAGTTTGTGGATATACAGTGCAAATGATAGGCACAATCGACTGCTTAAAAAAATAAATAAAAAAACATATTGCAATTTACGTGATGTTAATATTTATTACACACATACTTACTAAAAATAACTAATTTCCACACAACCAAATTAATGAAGACGCTGAGTAGGAGTAATTAATCACATCAAACCTTCATTAAAATTTTATAGTCAAAATATGCTCTGCAGATTTCACACTGTGACGTCATATTTTAGATATAGATGCTGAAATACCCCAATTTAATGACTCCCAATCAAATTAATATTATGGTAATAAATAATATAACTCATTAGATCGCTTAGATTCGTCAGTTTGTCACAATTACCGTACCCACGTGTCCGGGCCGGAAACTCGCGCTTGTCGTAAATGACACGAATTTATTTATGATTTGGCACTTCAAAGACGCGATCCGCGTTTTTCGTTACGTATTTTTTGTAAATAAATTATACGTAATCTTTCATACACGGTTATAAGGATTAGTTGGGAATGCGGAACTTGGTTTAAAATACGTTCCGATACCGACCCCGCCGGCGTGATCGACGATTTCCCTCAATCAGCGCTTATCGCTATCGACCCACTGGGGTCGATTAATTCTTTCAAATATTTTTCTTCTCAGACGACGCCCTGAGCCGAGGTTCGCGTCCAACTGGGCACCCTCAGGCCTGTTGTCTTAAACGTTGTACCGGGTGAGAGCCTTCAGCGCTCCCCATTTGTCCGCCCAAGTAGTTAATGCCATCTGCGGCAAATCTACAATAAGTCACGTCAAAAAAACACTATCACTGTTTCGTATCCACAACGTTGTATCACTCTAGTTATAAAGGAACACTTGAAGACACGTACTAACTAAACTACACTCAAGTAGGCGTACCTCTACACTGTTATCTTTAGAATTTATTCGTTGGCTACATACAAAATTCACGGCAGTTGAACAAAAGGAAGGATTCTATCTTGAGAAATGCATCGCTCTGTGAAATATTCCCAACTTCTACCAAAGTTACGGCTAAGAATGGAACCAGTGCAGGTAACGAGAGAAGATCGTCATATTTTCACATCATGCTTAGTCGTATATAAAGCGAAACTTTTTCATATCATTTTTGCTCAACCCATGATGATGGTATCCGAATTTTTCAAATTCATCTATAATGCCGTCTATATTTTATTATATTTATTATAAGATTAATGACTACCTAAATGATAAAAATGTCTGGTATTGAATGTGTTCCTCTAGTTATTAAATAACTTGTAATGTATATCCTCATTGGTTTTTAAAAGATGTGTTGCTGTTGCAGTTTCTTGTCATTTCTTCTCCTCAGCCATAACACCTTGCGAAATGACGTAAATTCAAAAATGTTACATTGACCTTCAACAAGTTTATCCATGATAATTACGTTGAATAAATGATTCTGATTTCTGATTATTGGTCGAGCCAACCGTGTTAGTGAAAAGTGGGGGGTTTTAAGGGCCACATCGAAGCAATTCATCTAAAATTGCTATTTGACATTTGTTTGCATTGCTATTTGACAATGACAAATGTCAAATTGCTTTTTTAGATGAATTGCTTCGATTGGCCTTTTTAAACGCCCTTCACTTAAGATAAATTAATAACCCATTGGTGCAAGTCTGCCAACGGGGTTTAAAGCATTTTAATTCATTATTACTGTTTTGTTTATGGTGTAAATACTTTTTTTAACTTTCTAATTAATTTTACTTATATTGAACCTGAAAGCTTCTCCTGCGCTTACGACACGGAAGGATTTTGATTAGCTGTCACCTTTACGGGTTAAATCTATGGATGCAGATCGAGACAATAAAGATAAAAACTGCATATTTCTCCCATCAGGTGTCGCTACTGTTGAGCGTTCTTTAATTATGACAGTACCCTACACTATTTGAGCAAAAAAACATATTGTTTTGGTTACATTTTTACACTAAAACTCTTTGCGCAGCGTTTAACTGCAAAATCATAGTATTATCTAGACACGCGGTAGCGTGTCAAGCCAAGTTAAAGAAACAGAACTGGCGAGCCGCACCGTGTGTAATATTACACGGACCATTTGGAGACACTTTTGACCCCCTCATAAATATTCTATTTCCTAAAGATTGGAAAGAAGAAAATTGAGAAAAACTTATTTTCAATCAAAACTGCCTTTTTCCAACTGGCTGCTTTTCTTTTTCGTAACTCATTCAGACGGGATATAATCCAGGTTGCTCCACATTTTATAGCAGTTTATCACGAATTTTAACTGGACAATGTGGAGAAATGTCAGAATTTGTGCAGCTGCTTACACTTGAGCTTCTAGTTTTTATCTTTCTTTCTAAATATATAGAACATCTTCCTTTCTAATTGCATGTTAATCTATAACATAATCATGCTCACCGAGCTTTCTATTAGACTAACGTGATAAGTTTTTCGTAACTCATCCTTCAGAAGGGATACACTTCAGGTTGCTCCACATTTTATAGCAGTTTATAAATAATTTTAGCTGGACAATATGGAGAAATGTCAGAATTTGTGCAGCTGCTTACACTTGAGCTTCTAGTTTTTAACCTCTTTATTTCAAAACGAAACTTTATCATACTCTCAGAAGAGTTTGTCCACTTCACCTGGAAAGTCTTAGCCTGTCGGCTTTGAGATACGACGGCGGACATTGCTGAGGCTCTGAGTCACCTGATATTTGAATTTGCCATCTTATAAATACTTTTAAAACCGACTTTAAAAAAGAGGAGGTTATTAATATGACCCGCATGTAATCGTATGTATAGTTATGTGTCATTCCGTGTTTTGTTTTTTATCTGTTCTGTGGTGTCCCTTATAATAAACGTTTCTTTCTTTCTAATATTATTGGAATTGCACATTATTCGTATATGTTGTAGTCTATGTGGGGTTTTAAACCCGCATGTATCACAGCGGGGTCTGCATGACAACCGCGTCGCGCTCGGCGCGTATATCGAGCGCTTCGACCAATAAAAGATACGAATGCTATCTACCGTCAAATGGCTATTGGTCGAAGGCCTCGATATTATTATTATATCGCGCTCAGCGCGCTTGCCGTGCAGATCCTACAGGTGTAAGTATGTATTTATGTTTAACAACGCATTTCTCAGATACTTACCACAAATCGTATGGCAATAGTTCTAAATACATTGTTTGAGATATACGCGGTTGTTATAATAATTAAAACACATAATATCGGGTTCTTACCGCGTTAAATCTTTAAAAATTAGAACGGTCTCCCTGGTCCAGTGGTTTGAGGTTCGAATCCCGGTACGACAAATCACAAACATCACTTTGTGATCCCTAGTTTGGTTAGGACATTGCAGGCGGATCACCTGATTATCAAAAAGTAAGATGATCCGTGCTTCTAAAGGCACGTGAAGCCGTAGGCCCCGGTTACTACTTACTGATGTAAGTACGTAGTCGTTACATGAGTCATGTCAGGGGCCTTTGGCGGCTCAATAGCAAAACTGACACCAGGGTTGATGAGGTTGGTAATCTACGGTATAATACGATAGGTGATAGGAGATCGATAAAAATGTGACTTCCACCTCTCATCAGTGTTGGTGAGAGTAGGTACTCATACTCTTAGCAACAATAATGCTGAGTCAGTCCCATTTCCCTGGGCAGTGGTAGCTACTAGTCACAATATTAATTTATGTAACTTCTTTTGTAACCTCCTCTGTTTTGGAAATAAAGTTATTCTATTCTATTTTATTCATGTTGCTGATTTTAACGTGATAACATTCCGCTTATGGACGGTACTGAAAAATATCGGCGTCCGAAAGACGTAATATACGATCCCGACGACCCTATTACTCTAGCCATAGAGGCACCCAATCAGCTCGCGACGCCAAACACTTCAGGACCACGATACCCACCCCGCCGGCGTGGTCGACGATTTCCCTCATTCAGCGCTTATCGCTATCGACCCGCTAGGGTCGATTAATTCTTTCAAATATTTTTCCTCTCAGACGACGCCCTGAGCCGAGGCTCGCGCCCAACTGGGCACCCTCAGGCCTGTTGTCTTAAACGTTGTACCGGGTGAGAGCCTTCAGCGCTCCCCATTTGTCCGGCTAAGTAGTTAATACCATCTGCGGCGAATCTACAATAAGTCACGTCAAAAAAAAAACGTGATAAGAACCTCTCTGATAAGAAATATGTCTGATCTTATGTCATGACTAACACGATTAGGCCAAGTGCCCTAAATTATTTACTGGTCACCTAAACCGCACCTGCTCTTCAGATTACGACCCTATGCCGTGACCTAACGGTTCAGAATACCCTGAACGTGATGGAGAAACTGATCTCTTACCCATACAACATTTTTGATGGGCGACATGATACTGAATAGGCCGGTACGGTCACGAGTACTAATATATATACACTTTGAAACCATGTCACATTAACATTTTTACAAATTAAACCGTGTGGCGTTCTAGTTGTGATGGTTGAGTGGTGTGCTGGTAATTAAATGACCACATAAAGTAATATTTTAAAGTTTATTGTTTTTTTTTACTTATTCACACATTTTACACTTTTTTATTAATATTTTATAAATCACCATATATTTTTAGTATTGTTTGAGATAATTTTTTAACACAAGAAAAATATTAAATATGCATCCATTTTTAATGCTAAGAAGGAAGTCTTTATTTTATACATTGTTTTAAGTTTACGCGGTTATTATCATAATTAAAGGACATAGTAACGGGAGTCTCATATCTCCATTTAAACGCGGTAAGAACCCGTTACTATGTGCTTTAATTAGTCTTTATTTTGTCTATGACAATACCTTTTTTATAGTAACAAAAACCATAGACATTTTTATATTTTGTTCGTGATCCGAACAAACCGTAAGTCTCATTAAATGTCAAATAGGACAGTGCGACAGGGTTCTAAAGTGGGTACATGTTATTGTTCATGACTGTACAATACTACGCAGACTTTTTTATACGATAACTATATATACATACATAAACTCACGCCTATTTCCCACCGGGGTAAGCAGAGACTATAGAATTCCATTTGCTTCGATCCTGACACACTTCTCTTGCTTCCTCCACATAACTATGACTACGATAACTATGTCATTGTTAATTAGTAGACTAAGGCGGTTTATAACAGTACACAACGGCCTCCGTGGTCGAGTGGTTGATTGTTGTTCTCAAGGATCAGATGTCTCGAGTTCGAATCCCGATGGGCACATTATCACAAAATCACTTTCTGAGCCCTAGTTTGATTAGGACATTGCAGGCTGATCACCCTATTGTCCGAAAGTAAGATGATCCGTACTTCACAAGGCACGTTAAGCGGTTACTAATTACTGATGTAAGTATGTAGTCGTTACATGAGCTATGTCAGGGGCCTGTGGCGGCTCAATAATAACCCTGACACCAAGGTTGCTGAGGTTGGTAATCCACCTCACAACCCATACTTTAGAAAGAGACAGGACGCGGTTGCGGTCCTGGTTGTCGGTAAAGGTTGACATTTGGCAAGGTAGTATTGACTTGTATGTAATCCGTCGATCTTAACACTCGAACACGTCTTTCGTCGGCAATGAGCGTCGCATCTATAGGGCTCAACGCTCTCCATTTGTCCGGCCAATTAGTGAACACTATCCGAGGCAAACCAACAATACTAAGCACGACAAAAAAGATCGTATTACAAAATGACACGCCATCAAAACGATAAGAAAAAGAAGAACGAACGTAAAAAAAAAACTTCAAATAATCCCCGTCAGTCACATGCTTGACAGTTATGTCCTACTCTTAAACAAAACACTTGCGCACGCGTCAATGATCAAACGTTTCTTTAACGATACAGCTTGCTAAGTCGCCAGACTAAATACCGTAAAAAAGTGGTATAAAAAAAACTCATTGTGTGGCGTCAGACGCTAAAGTGACATGGATCGGTGTTACTTCATGACACTAAATAAATGTCTACAGTTTTATAATTTTCCACGATGTCACCTCGGTTTTCGTAGTAGGATGTCCATACGTTTGGTAGTAAATTGAAATATATAGGACATCTTCTTTTCTCATTGCATGTTAATCTATAACATCGGGTTCTTACCGCGTTTAAATCAGGGAAATGACACTCCCGATATTTTGACACTGTTGCAAGTGCCATGATCACGGGATGACTGATACCTACTCCACTCCAATCTTATCAGTCATCCCGTGATCATGGCACTTGCAAAAGTGTCGAAATATCGGGAGTCTCATATCCCTGATTTAAACGCAGTAAGAACCCGATATTATGTGTTTTAATTATGATAATGGTGCTAATTCCTGTAAATACCATCTAATTTTATTTTAAGTTATATCTGTCATTTTCTTATCCGCCGAAAAGGAAAGGGACGGGTAATCGACAAGCATAAAATTTATGGAACACACGTCAATTTTAAGCACAAATCTAAACCAACCGTCTATAAATTTTACATCAGTCAATAACCCGACACATTCATTTACTCATTCTTCCTAAAATTAAGAGCTGTGAATCATCCGTCCCTTTCCTTTTCGACGGATATGAAAATGACGGATATAACTTAAAATAAAATTAGACGGTGTCTCCAGGAATCGGGGCCAATAACCGCGTAAACTTAAAACAATGTATAAAGTATATATTTATTATTTAATTATATTATAGTATTTCGCATTCTGGCACACTTCATACAAGACACCTCGTTTTACACAGACACTACACATTGACGTTATCGTAAACGCGCATCTGTGTGTGACGTCTGAAGCTCATACGATTGAAGACTAAAGTAACACCGAGGGGGTGAGGTAAACCTAGCTCAGCCGCTGGTGCGGAGCGGAGAGTTGCCGTTCTATGCCTATTCTTTATTCTATGATATTGGCATTGACTTCAATTCAATTCAATTCTCAATTATTTATTGCATTCCATGTAGTACATTGGAGTGTTACATAGGCATAGGAACTAAAACATGGACCCTGTAGGGCACAGTAACGTTGAAGAAAAGAGAGGAAGTGTGTATTAAAATTAAAACTTATCATTCAAGCTCTTTTTAATTAGCATTATTTTTAGATTTTTTATAAATAAATTAGTTTTAGTTTCATCTCTTAAGTACTTAAGGAGATTATTTTATATTTTAATGGACATTGCTAATGGGCTCGTGGCGTGTAATTTTAGCCTAGAATTTAGCAACATTAACACATTGACACATTTCCCACATTCCCGAACTTGTCCTAATTATCCCAGCGTCACTGTCACTGAACGGGTAAGAAAACTCTTGGCAGCGCACAGCGGTTGGTCGGCAGTGACACACTGTCCAATTATATAGCGTTATTCATTCACAACTCCGAGGGGCGTTATACACCTAGTTACTCGTCGTAGTATGAACTACAGATTACCCAATTTATGCCAAGTGGATTGGATTGTTTCTGTGATAAAGGCACATAAACTCTTTATTTTTCACTTTCCTTCCACCGACTGTAATTGGAATACCATTGTATTTAAGTCTATAATTTATGTAATACAAACAGGATTTAAAAAAAAAAAGAAAACAAAGGAAAACATGAAACAGTAGGACTAGGGCCCTGTGCTGGGAGGTTTTCTGGCCACGTCTTCCCTCAGCGTTACAAATTCCGATGTGGTAGTAGTATTACAGCTAGTTACATAATAATGTAATTTAATTTTTTGACGTTCAAAAAGCGCTAACTTTGTAAGCCAATTTCGAAAAATAAATATTTTTGAGTTTTGAATTTTTGGACACGTTAACTTATACGAAAATTGAAGGAAAGAGAGGAAGGGGTAGCCCTAGGAGAATATTTATGAAACAAATAAAAGAGAAGGTGCAGGTCGTGTCGTATCAGGAGGTGACGGGTTTGGCGGGAAGAAGAGAGGAATGGCGATTACTCTACCGACAAGAGCGTAGCTCTTAAATCAAGAGAAAGAGAGAGAGAGAACTCATACGAACGCGTTCCGTTGCCTTATATTTAATAATAATAATAATAAGGCGTCGGGATGTGACGACCCCATCGCCCCCTGGTCATTCATCAGCGAACCTGGTGAATTCAATAGTGCAGTCAGTCTCCGCAGGCCAGCTTGTGGCGAGCTGTTGGTGAGTGACAACACCGCGGAGCTGAGATCCCCGAGAGTCGGTCAGGCCCTCCGTCTCCGGCTTGCCTTCACTGGCCGGCCGGAGTGGACCCCAGAGGGGGCCGCAGGACTCTCACCTCTGGCTTGCCTTCATTGGCCGACCAGAGTGGGGCGTTAGAGCTATACGCTCGCAGGGTGGAAGTGAAAGATGCATAAGTCGCGAGTTGGTGAGGCGGGTAAACCGCCTCGCAGAAAGCGGTGTACACCTCTCGACACCCTGAGCTGCTCACAACCATGTTGCTGCCTTGCCGTCCAGTCGCGTCGGCTAGATAGGTGGCCCATCCCGTGAGTGGCGAGTCACCGCCTGCTCATTTATCCATGTTTACCAACATTGGTCGAGCAGGCGCCATAGTCCCCCATAGCTCCAGTATCCCGGTCCACTAACCCCCAACCCAATAGCCCAGTTCCCTTTGTTCCCATAATTTGCAATAGTCCTACACGAACCGGGGATTGTCTTTGGGTGCACTCCCATAGTGCATACAGGGATAATCGCCGGTTGGTGTCACACCACATTTAGATTAAACTGTCTTAAGGGGCCTCTACGTGTTGGCTTCGGCCCCACGCACGCCTTCCAAAAGTCCGGGCCTCCATAGGCCCGAGATATGAAAAAGACATACAATAATAATAATAAAAAAGTTTATTTAGGTAAAGTTTATTTCGAGGCGTGACTTTATACTGCCAGTTTTTCTTAAATATTTTTGACGTGACTTGCTACATATCTTTATATTTAATAATAATAATAATGCACTGTGTTTATACTTAATAATGTTGACATGTTATATTTGATATCTTGAAGTTTATTTTTAAAATATTATTACGTGTACATCTTAAATATTTGCATTCTATGGTCAATAGCTGACTAGGAGGAACTAATTTTAATGACGAGCAACAATGTAATTAATGTACCCTTCTCAATGGCAAATAAATGATTATGATTATGGCATTAACTACTTGGCCGGACAAATGGGGAGCACTGACAGAGAGATTGTGTCCTCTAATATTTTGAATCCCAGATCGGACTCCGTTTCTAAACCACTGAATTCGATATTATTAGTTGAGACCTGCAGATTTGACATGTCTAGTTTTTAGAAGCGACTGCCTGTCTGACCTTCCAACTCGCGAAGGGAAAACTAGCCCAATACATTATCTCACATACGACTCACTTCTCGGGAATGCGGGTTTCTTCCCGATGTTTCATTCACCGCTGTGCACGTGATAATCATTTATGATCCAAACGTGAATTCTTGGAATTATTGGTTTCCGCACGTCCTGGGTTTCGAACCCGCAGTGAAAGTCACGCGATCTTCCAACTAGGCCACCATGGCACTCCTTTCTCCTCCGTCTGTCGACGTATTTGTATATAGAATTTTAAATCACAAATGCAATCAGACCCGATCCGGATTTATCCGGAAAACTCTCATGCGGCTTACAACGAGAGTTAAACACTCAATGGCATTGTCTGTCCATCTGTATTGATTTTCTTTTATATTTTTCAACACATTTAGAATAAATAATATAAAGTTGAAAAATTGTAAGACTTGTGGATTTATCGCCGCTTACAGTCATAGTCAGTGTGTTTATTAAAAACATCATAATAGGAAAGCTAGAAGGAAAGAGAGGAAGGGGAAGACCAAGAAGAGCTTACATGGAACAGATTAAAGAAAAGGTTAACGTCGTGTCTTATAGAGAAGTCAAGGAATTGGCCTTTGATAGACTGGAATGGAAAATGCTACACTGACAAGAGCGTGGCTCTTAAATTGATGATGATGATTAAAGTCATTGTCGGATGTGATTTGTGATGACAAAACCTAGAAATTGGCACGCTAGTTTAAATCCAGTTAAAAGCACGTGGGATCACTTTTTACCTGGTGGGTTAAAATGGCCACATCGAAGCAATTCATCTAAGAAAGCAATATTGCTGTTTGACAGTTGTTTGCATTGCGCACTTACTGTTATATGCGCAAATGTCAAATTGCAATATTGCTTTCTTAGATGAATTGCTTCGATGTGACCATTTTAACCCCCCTGAAATCAAATTGATTGAATGGCTTTGAGGTTTTGATGAAGAAAATAACATCAGAATGTGATTTTATCAAAAAGGCACAAATTGTTATTATATTTCCAGAGATTTTCGACATAAATAAGTAGCTGGCTGTTCAACGCGGAAACGCAGCCAGCATTATGGGTACATTTGCACCAGGTACGATTCGAGGCGCGCTTTTTAATTAAGGTTTAGTTAAAAAAAAAATGGGTTAAAACAAACAAGTTACAGGGGCTTCCCTAAAAGTAGTCAGATGACACTATTCGTTTAAATGTTAATTGTGCAATAATTTATTTTATTTTGAGTTTTGTTTATTTCTTTTAGTTTTATTTAATTTTATTTTTGTTTTGTTTCATATTTTTGTTCTGTAACTGTTTTTTTTATGGTGTAAATAAAGTTGAAATTAATGTTCAATAAGTAGATATTCGGACACGCGTTGGCTGATTCCTTTTACATTTACTTAAAAATAATTTGTTATCTAATACCTATATTTTGGATCAAACAAATATTCTATCTTATTCACGCAAGGTTGAACTTACCGCAGCATAATAGATTTGCATAAGACACGGTGTAAAGCCAATTGCATAAAATTTATAGCGTCTATAACCGTATTTCATTGATATTTGTCAACGTAAAACATTCTTTATGCATTGGTCTTTGTGTTCAAATCGCGTGATAACTTTCCTGTATCTGCAGCCGCATCGATTTGTTCACGTCAAAGATTTAATATTGATCGGGAACAGGTTTCTTCAGTTTGTTTCTAAATTCGAAAATTCAAATACGAAGTCGTCAATTTCTACTGCGCCAAAAAATCTACTTAAAACATAATAAGTTAGATTGCCTGTTCTGATTTGACTTATAACAACATTCACTAACACCCCTGTATCCGCGAAGGGGTAGGCAGAGGTGCACAGTATACATATTGACATACACTCCTCGCCAGTTAAATTTACCTCCCATGTGATAGAGTTCCGGGCACAAGTCCTGGAAACCGCATGAATTATCTATGATCTAAACATGAATCTAAACTTATAAAGTTGAATAAAATCGATACACCGATAAACAAACACCCACACCATTGGTTGGAAGAGATTTAGAGATAAGCCCATTGTTTGTAACATCTTGTATTCAAATCAAATCAAATCAAATCAAATATACTTTATTGCACAGAACTAAAATTTCAACAATCAGACATAACACATGAAAACAGTACAATTGTATTCTTGGAATAGCAAAAGAATTTGTGAAACTATTGGTTCCTAGTTTACTAAGAAAACATTTGCCACATTGAAGACAAGAACAACCACGAAAAAATCAGGTCAAGAAAAGATTAGCAACACTCCTCTAGACAAAGTAAGAGTCAACGACAGATACGTCAATCAATATTTCAAAGTTAGTGTTAACAGTTTAGAGGGACATTGCGAGTTAAAAGCGTGTCGGAGTGTCTAACGAACGCGGAACATTACAACTAAATGCCGAGTGACGCGTTTGTCATGGTCGTCACATTACTAGAGGACGAATTGAGTAGACAGCATGTCGTAAAAAAAAATACAAATTTCCAAAATTGCTTTAGTATTCATGTGCGATGACTGTTTGTTAAAATTAAGTTGCGTGCAATGAAGTGTAGGTATTTGATTGATTGATTGAATATTAAAATGCTTAGTTCTAAATTCAAAATCTGATCATTTATGAGCATGGAAAATAGTATTCGTTTGTGTTCGGTTTTCAAAAACATAAATTGATTGCCGTGGGACATTAACAAAATAGAAGTACCTCCTGATTTAAATTATTCTAAATACAATTCTGGATTTCAACGGAGCAGCAAGTTTTTCATATTTATTTTAATTTTTTAATAATACTTTTGTACTTGTTTAATACTCTACTATAGGCATAATATGATCTGAAAATAAAGTTAGGTTAAGTTAGAATTTGAATTTAAGGTATTCCACAGAGGGTTGTCACTTATCCAAGTCATCATCTATCGTGTGGGTTGTGAGGTGGAGTACCAACCTCATCAACTCTGGTGTCAGGGTTACTATTGAGCCGCCAAAGGCCCCTGACATGGCTCATGTAACGACTACTTACTTACATCAGTAAGTAGTAACCGGGACCAACGGATTAACGTGCCTTCCGAAGCACGGATCATCTTACTTTTTGGACAATCAGGTGATCAGCCTGTAATGTCCTAACCAAACTAGGGATCACAAAGTGATGTTTGTGATATGTCCCCACCGGGATTCGAACCCGGGACCTCCGGATCGTGAGCCCAACGCTCAACCACTGGACCACGGAGGCCGTTATCAACTATCCAAGCTTCACTGTAGTACGTCATTTGCACGTTAAAAAGCTACAAATGCTTCATCAAATTAAATTAAAAAAGCAATTCGGTATTTTAATAGCGTCTTTTCGGGATACTAATTAGGACTTCCCAGCACTAAAGCGGTATCTGCTTTCTATAAATACCCACAAAGTCGGGAGATACATCTCATAAGGTGAAAGGATAACGTACGGGCAAGCCACAATGATAGTATTTTTAAACAGCCGTAAAAATGCCAATGTTGCCATATCTTTTTCCAAATAAATACTATCCGGAGTCGTTGACTCTCCTGCAAGGGGATCTGTTTAGTTATTACTCGATGGAGCAGCGTTTCTCAAACTAAAAAAGTAAATAATATATCCAATATTAGATAGAAAAGATTCGAACAGCCTAATCTTGATACATCACTATGCTAATGTACGTCACAACACCAGCTTACATACTTTGACAGATCTAAATAATTCTATACGTTTGCGATGGAATATTCCACTTGATATTAACTCGGAATACTGAGCTGAATCATCCCCTTAGTATTCGTTACGATGTCACTTAAACACTCCGTAAAAGTACGTGTAGGTGTTAGTGAGACCCTAACGAATAGGTATTGAAGGGGATGATTCAGTATAATATTCAGTCCATAAATCTGAGTTGATATGAAGTAGAATTTCCTGTCGGAAAATTCATAAAGAATTTAGTGTTTTCTTTATTTATTTTCAGTTACATTCTTTCGAGGAGCTCGGTGGCGCAGCGGTTAATGCGCTCGGTCTGCGATTGTTGAAGTTAAGCAACTTTCGCAAAGGCCGGTCATAGGATGGGTGACCACAAAAAAAAAGTTTTTATCTCGAGCTCCTCCGTGCTTCGGAAGGACGTTAAGCCGTTGGTCCCGGCTGTAATAGCAGTCGTTAATAACCACCAATCCGCACTGGGCCCGCGTGATGGTTTAAGGCCCGATCTCCCTATCCATCCATAGGGAAGGCCCGTGCCCCAGCAGTGGGGACGTTAATGGGCTGATGTTGATGACAAACTTTTGCGAAGAAAAATTCCACTTGATAACAATTCAGAATCATGGTCTGAATTATCTTTCAAATTTTTCGTTACGATGTCACTAACACCCTGTAGATAATAAGAACCCTATGTAAGAAATGATAAAAAGCACCCTAATACAGTGAAACATTCTAAAGCTAAATGTCAATAAACACCCCTGTATAAAAATGGAAGGGGACAATTATATAATTTGAAACATCTGTATAGTAATGACATCATTTTAACGTACTAAATTGTAGTATATTTGTGTGGAAAATAAACCTTAGCGATGGGGAGGACCAATGCTAAGGACATTTCGGCTTTCAGTCTACCCTATAGCGTGACAAATGGCTTCAGGAAATTGCATATTACAGACAGGTATTTAGACGGAGAAGGGTAATATAAGTGTGTTAACATTTCGCTAGAAAATGTATCATAACTTCAAAGGCTTTATTATAGTATGGATATTTTTAGTAGGCACTCCCCATTTGTCCGGCCAAGTAGTCAATGCCATTTGCAGTAAACCCGCAATAAATAATTCACGTCAAAAAAAATGTTTGTAAATATGTTTATTCTTTGCCATGCAGTGGATGATTTAGTGGATTCATAAAATGTAGCGGCGAATCTACAATAAGTCACGTCAAAAAAAAAAAAATTTTTTTCATGAATGGCCGTAATAAAATTCATTTTATTTTATTTTATTTATTTTATTTTATTTATAAAATATAATAAATACTATAATAAAATAAAATAAAATATAAAAAAAATTTGATTTTCTAAATGACTGAACATAATCATAGAGCAATACCGCCTCCGCGGATAAAATATAAGTCAAATTGCTAAGATTTAAAAATCAATAAGTACTTACACGAAACGAAAAAGCGCTCGTAAAGATTGAGAGCCAATGCATTGAGACATGGAATCCATATATAAATTCTTTGTAATGAGCGCACTGCTTCAGATGGAAAGTATTCAGTACTTTAAGTATACTTACCATTTATTATACGCACTGTGCCCCGGCGCACACTGGGGATCTTTTGATCGCGACTTTAAAAGAGGCTTATTTATGTTTCGAAGTAAATAAACTGCATTTGATTCCCAGACGTTATGTATGGGGTCGCTGAAGGCGAATGAATGAGTGAATGGAACTTCATTGCTTTCAAGAACTTTATGTACTGACATGGAAAAAGGAATAATGCTACGTATTGAACGGTGAGGAGCTCGGTGGCGCAGCGGTTAAGGCGCTCGGTCTGCGATCGTTCAAGTTAAGCAATTTTCGTAAAGGCCGGTCATAGGATGGGTTACCACAAAAAAAAAAGTTTTCATTTCGAGCTCCTTCGTGCTTCGGAAGGCACGTTAAGCCGTTGGTCCCGGCTGCATTAGCAGTTTTGTAAAAAGGAGGTAAATGTCAAACTACATAAGGATACAAATCCCCTACAGAGCTTACGCTTATCGTGAAAGCTTAAAAAATATACAACTTAACGCCTCAGTTGATAACGAAACATGGTGCAATGTCCATCATAAACGCTTATTTCATGACTCAGAGATTCCGGAAAACAGATACATCAAACAAAATCTCGTTAAGCTGAAAATACACGTTTAGCATTTCAAATTAGTGAGTGACGAATCACTAAGCTGTCCAGATTCCGAAGAGTCTCAGATACCACCACTTCCGTGCGCAGACGCCGATGAGCCACATCCGCCGGCCATTTTGGCGCGTTTCCGGAAAATGACGCCATTTTATTTTAAGAGAACGTTGCTCAATAGATTGCTAATCGGCTGCACTGACTTTGTAAACGAGAAATGTTTATAAAAACTCATTTTATGAACTTTACGGCGGATTATTAGAGACATTAGGTGGGTTATAAAAATACGCCTACAAGATCAGACGATTGCACGTATGTTTCATATCTCGTCGTTTTCTACATTCTTTCCTGGTGATTCTTTGTTGTAAGTACGTATATATATAGTTATGTGTGATAGTGTCCTAGTGCGATATTGCCCTTATAACTAGAAATAATCAATTATCATTATATGTATGTAATACATAAGTTTACTAGAAATTAAAAAAAAAGATAAACAAAGCTATTTATTTAGAGGCCGATTCTAAGAATTAAAAAAATAACTACGATACGAAAATTAATTTAGGAAATTGTAGATAGATATACTTATACATATAAAGTAAATCAACAAAAAAGGTCTGTTTTTGTTTACCATTTGCAGTATTTTAAATACTAGTCTCAATCCCGAAATGCATACCGGTATATCGGGATTTCACATTGACAATCCCGAGATCCATTTCGGATTAAAAGAGTCTCGGGATTGAATTGTTGAAAGAAAATTAGTATAGGTACTTAGTAAGTAAGTTAAATAAAATGTTTATTTTTCATAAAAATACAGAAAATATTGGTACAATAAAAACCCCACAAAACCTATTCCTCGGTTTGTCTGTGGATGTGGAGTTCGCTTAAAGTTATTATGTTTCAAAATACTTACAGCTAAGAGATCTTTTGCTTCTTTCCCAAAGTAACGATCAAAAAACGCGTCACAAATTTTCCCTCCCTCCCACCTTTTAATCTTCCTAATCCTCACGAGGAATGTCAGTGTCTTCCTATTGTTTTTACATAATGCATAGTAGATTTGAATGTCATTCAGCAATCGATATCCTGCATTGCTATGGGCTCCCACCGGCTTACATGAAGAACATACAAAGTCTTGTAAGGAAATGTGTTTGTTTTGTATTTTTCTTTTATTTTCTAAGAACTGACAGGCCGGAATTAGTAGTTAGGTTATTCTATGCAAGAAGAAGATATATTATTAGTCGAATCGAGGAAAGGATTTCAAAACAAACTTTAGTAGGTATTATTAAACAGAATGACTAGTTCAATACAATTAGTGATTATATTTCAATAAAATTTTCCCTTATTCCCAGTAGTTTTACCAGTTGAACTACTGGGAATTTCCTTCCCAATAGACTTACTGAATAGTAAGACTTCAATCGTTTCATTCGTGGTAAGAATTAGTTCTATAAAAGCACGTAAGCTGACGTTTATTAGCATAGTGAGGTAGCAGTCGATGTTAGGTCGACCGATTTTTGTCCGGCCAAGTAGTTAAAGCTATTCACTGCAAATCTACAATAAGTCACGTCAAAAAATAAGTCGATCGATTCTTTTCTACTTAACAGTATACTTACATATTTCACATTCCTCTACCTGTTCAAATTTTATTTAAAATAGGTAAGCGCTTGACCATAATCTCACCTGATGGTAAGTGAAGAAATCTAAGGCAGCACACGCTTGCCCAGTAAATGCCTATTTCCTCTAGTTTGTGAATAGGCAGGTGGAAAGCAATTGGACGATGTAGGTATTATGCAATCGGACCAGCATGGACACTGTGATTGGGATACATGTATAAATATATAGTGAAATCTTATATATTAAAACCATATCGCATTACCATTTTTGACATTTTGTGAGGCTATGGATTCAATTTGTCAAATAAGTTATTGCGACATGGTAATAACGGAAATCTAAAGTACTTACCTACGTGTCTCTTTTCCTCTAGTACTGCATAGAGCTATTCTTTATTTATACGTGTGAGGCAGAACTGGCATACCAGTGTTCAAGAATAGCAAAAGAGAACAAGATATAGATGTACTTACTTCGGACATTGTTTCAATGCTATGCATATTATGAAGATAGGCAAATCGTATTATTCTGACAATTTACTAAGGCCAGGCGCGCACTACTTTTTTTTTTTTTTTTGACGTGACTTATTGTAGATTTGCCGCAGATGGCATTAACTACTCGGCCGGACAAATGGGGAGCGCTGAAGGCTCTCACCCGGTACAACGTTTAAGACAACAGGCCTGAGGGTGCCCAGTTGGGCGCGAACCTCGGCTCAGGGCGTCGTCTGAGAGGAAAAATATTTGAAAGAATTAATCGACCCTAGTGGGTCGATAGCGATAAGCGCTGAATGAGGGAAATCGTCGACCACGCCGGCGGGGTCGGTATCGGGGTCCTGAAGTGTTTGGTGTCGCGAGCTGATTGGCTGCCTCTATGGCTAGAGTAATCGGGTCGTCGGGATCGTATATTACGTCCTTCGGGCGCCGATACTTTTCAGTACCGTCCCTAAGCGGAATGTACTCGGAAGCCGCAACTACCAGGGGATTTGGGTGGTGCGGAGCAGAATCGAAAAAACGTTTGGAAGCTAATTTGAGCCATTGGGCAATGGTTGGCAGACCTAGGTCAATGTGCAGATTTTCATTGCGAAGGAACCACGGAGCTCCCGTGGCTTTCCGCATGAAACGATTTTGTATTACCTGTAGACGGTGAATTTGAGAGGGACTCGCGTGAGCGAAAACTACCCCTGCATAGGTCATGATCGGACGGATGCAAGTCGTGTAGATTTTCACCTTATTCCTAAGGGACAATTTACTTCGCTTGTTAAGGAGACAATGAAGACGGCCCATTACAAACGCGGCGCGATCGCGCACACATTTGATATGGGCCTTGAAAGTAAGACGTCTATCTAAGACTACGCCGAGATATTTGACTTGCTCCTCCCAAGGGATCGGCTTGCCAAACATCGTGATGACTTTAAGTTGACGGCGTGACCGTGGCGTGTTATAATAGCCCTTTGAAAAGTACACCGCTGCACTTTTCTCCGGGTTTACCTCGATCCTCCATTTGCGAAACCACTTGCCCAAGGCATTGGCCGCGCGTTGGAGGATTCCGGTCATCATAACTCGACCACGGCACGAAGAATAGATGGCTGTATCATCCGCAAATAAAGCTAATTCGGTATTAGGAGATTTGGGAATGTCACTAGTATATAATGAAAATAGTAAAGGGGAGAGGACGGAGCCTTGTGGGACTCCGGCATGTAGGCGCGCACTACGAGTTTTTCGCCGCGCGGCAAAAATATAAAAAACTTACCAAACAGTTTTAAATTAATACGCGCACTTGACGGCAGAGCCGCCGCAGCGGCGCAGTATTACAGTGCGACATTATGCCGCTGCTGTTTTCTGCCGCGCGGCGAAAAACTCGTAGTGCGCGCCTGGCCTAAGGCGGAATGGCAGTTACAAACACGGTCGAATATGTTTTGTTTTTGTCATATAAGTAGACGACTTTAGATAATAGTTTGGCATTACTTAATGCATATTATTATAGTTACGATAACAAACTTATGCTTATTTTCTTCGAAAGAAAAAAGCAAAGAAACAGGGATTTGGAGGGTTGTAAATGGAATTAATTAGTCTCTGTCTACCCTAACAGGACATAGGCGTGATTTATGTATGTATGTAAAAAAGAATGAGGATTTATTTGCATTGATCAGAGAGTTAAGATTTTGTTTCTAAGTAAAATATGTAAATGCATTTTGGCCTGTAAATTGAGTCGTGAATTAATTGTAAGCATTTGTCTATTTAAACCAAATCATAAATAAAAAGAATAGGTCTAACACTACTACTTATATAAAAACAACGAACTGAAAAGTATAAGAAAACAGCAAAACAGTTTTTACCATAACTGTACAATAACATCAAAACTCGTTCGACGTAGAGGGAAAATAAGGCCACTCGCCGTAAAGAGACTCGCCGTAGCGAGGGTCGCCGTTCGGAAAGTCGCTGTCAACGCTACAATTCACATGGTGAATTTTCAAGATAAATTATGAAATTCTGATTAAGTACTAAATAAAAATAGGTCTAAAACTAACGAAGAACATTTTCTTTTTTGTATTTAACTTATTTATGAATTTTAATCAAGAAAAACGTAATAATAAGTCCGACATTTTATCACGTTTTTCTATGAAGTCACAGTGTGCTTTTCCATACAAATTCCATTGTAATTTCGTGTTTTGACGTTTATTAAAAAGCAACTGATTTGACTAGTTGGAAACTAGCCGATTATTTAATTTTCTGGTTTAGGATAGCATATTATATTATTTTATAAGTGACTACCGGTGAAGGTCGCGGGAAGCCGCTGGATGCGGGCAGCGCAGGACCGATCGTCGTGGAGATCCTTGGGGGAGGCCTATGCCCAGCAGTGGGCGTCGTACGGCTGATGATGATGATGATAAGTGACTACCCTTTTTAACGTGACTTATTGCAGGTTTGCTTAAATCGCATTAACTAATTGGCCGGACAAATGAGGAGCGTCGTCTCTCCCGGATAACTGAACTATTGTACGCCGTCGTCTGTTTGTTTGTTTACTTTAAAGAGTTGTGTTTGAACCAGAAATGGAGGCCAGAATGCGTTATTACAGCGAACATTCTTACAAAAATATAAATCGACAACAAACTGACGTTACGAAGCTAAGCACACTCATCATCACCAGCCCATTAACGTCCCCATTGCTGGGGCACGGGCCTTCCCTATGGATGGATAGGGAGATCGGGCCTTAAACCACCACGCGGGCCCAGTGCGGATTGGTGGTTATTAACGACTGCTAATGCAGCCGGGACCAACGGCTTAACGTGCCTTCCGAAGCACGGAGGAGCTCGAGATGAAAACTTTTTTTTTGTGGTCACCCATCCTATGACCGGCCTTTGCGAAAGTTGCTTAACTACAACAATTGCAGACCGAGCGCGTTTACCGCTGCGCCACCGAGCTCCTCAGTTGTTGTTGTATACTGACTTGCTTCTAAAACGGGGAGTGCCGGTTCGACCTCCGGTTCCGGACTTGCACCTATGAGTTATGAATTTATCTTAAGTGCAATTTTCACTAACACATTGGCTCGATTGGCTCGACCATTACAGACGGCGATACGGCTCACCTATCACGTTGGTCTAACAGAAAACTTGGTGAGGTGTGGGTACTTAGTTTATGTTGCGATGAATGTGCCTCTGATTACCCCAATTGGGATGTAGTCGTGAGCTTATCTTATATTCATCATCACTAATTATTTCAACCAATCAATCAATCAATAATACTTTTTTTACTTTATTTTATTTTATTCACCTGATTGTCCAAAAAGTAAAAGGTCCGTGCTTCGAAAAGCACGTTAAGCCGTTGGTCCCGGTTATTACTTACTAATGTATAATAAGTACGTAGTCGTTGCATGAGTCATGTCAGGGGCCTATAGCGGCTCATTAATAATCCTGACACCAGGGTTGATGTGGTTGGTAATTCACGTCACAATTCACACGATAGAAGAGACTATTTTAAGAGCCACGCTCTTGCTAATTTTGTCGGGAAAAATAGAGGAGTGCTTGCCCTCTTGTCTTCCGTACTGTCTCTGACGCGAGTGGGACGGCGTCCAGAGTAGACTATTTCAAAGCCGCACTAGGACTCCTGTCCTCCGCCTCTGAATAGTACCGACAGTTGCTCCTACTGTTATGTTAAGTTTGTATAAATAATATAGCCAAAGAATTCATCACATTCCGCGATAAAGACTTTAACTACTACATAATAAACATGATTCGCACACCTCCATAACAGGGCTAAACCTCTTATCATACGATAACAAAACATATACCTCTCCACACTACGAATCTAACGAATGAGAACAAAAAGTTTAACAACAAGCGCTCTTACAAAATGTGAGGAAATAAACAGTTGTTCTTTGATTCCAATTTGTTGCTGTTGATATATTTACCAAACAACTCGCATTTTTTGAACTGTGTTTATATAAATTCACTCTTCCCGTACACTGACACTAAGTACCTTTTAGAGGTACGAGTACAAACATACATAATATCGTCACTGGAAAGGCAAAATTACATAAGCGCCAAAATATCCTAAAATAGCAGTCTACTTTATAATAATGCATTGCTAGATATAGAAAATGAAAAACCGTGTAATCTTACGTTGACGTCATCTAAATTGAATAAATTGGTAAAAAGTTATGATAAAAAAGCGAGAAAGCTACTTTAAACGGCTTTTTCTTGAAATATAATTTTGACGCTTACGTATTTTTGCCTTTTTAGTGACGATATCATTAATAGGAACGTACGGACTTCGGATGCAGGTGGGCCGAATTAAGGACAATATGTTCGGGTGGGGTTCCTCGGATGGCTCGGACTTAAAGTGCAAGTGCGGCACTGTTCCCCAAACGATGGAACATCTTACATCGTGTCCTGCGTGCCCGAACACCTACACGCAGGAGGATCTGATGAGCGCTGCAGATAGCGCCATACTTGTTGCCAAGTTTTGGATCGATACTATTTAGTTTGCCATCGACACGATAAGAAGATAGGAACGTAATTGGGTAAGTAGTCAGATGACGAAAAAGCAAGTTGTGTGTGGGCTCACACACAACCTGCGGCCGCGCAGCCACCCGCTACAGGCCGCGCCGGCGCCGGCGACGCACACTGTGGTGCGCACACACTCGCCACTCCTCCGTGCCGTGCACATGCTTAATGCACTCCTTGCATCAGGACCAGAGTGTGATGTTTGTGAGTGAGTGGACGTATGTGTGTCGCGAGTTATATCAGAAAATAAATTTAAAGCTCATGTCAAGCTTACTTTATGTAAAAAAGCTTATTGTAAGATTAATGACAACCTAAATGATAAAAATGTCTGATATTGAATGTGTTCCTCTAGTTATTAAATAACTTGTAATGTATACCCTCATTGGTTTTTAAAAGATGTGTTGATGTTGCAGTTTCTTGTCATTTCTTCTCCTCAGCCATAACACCTTGCGAAATGACGTAAATTAAAAAATGTCATTACATTGACCTTCAACGAGTTTATCCATGATAATTACGTTGAATAAATGATTCTGATTCTGAGTATCTGAGGTTTTGTGAGATGATGAATGATGTGTGAAATATGTTTTGTTAATGTTTACTGTTTAAGTATACATAGTTGAGTTACCTTGTTTATACTTAGTCTGAAGTTACTTTGTGGTCGCTCGTTTGGTTAGGACATTACAGGCTGATCACCTGACTGTCTGAAAGTAAGAAGATCCGTGCTTCGGAAGGCACGTTAAGTCGTTGGTCCCGGTTACTACTTACTGGTATAAATAAGTACGTAGTCGTTACATGAGCCATGTCAGGGGCCTTTGGCGGCTCAATAATAACCCTGCCCATGCCAGGGTGACGAGGTTGGTGATCCACAATTTCTATTCTGTTCTATTCTAATTATGAACGACTACTATAATTTTAAATCTTGCAGCCACTCTACAGTCGGCGTCTATTTAGGTACGTGGGTATATAAAAATTTACGATTCAAATCGTAACTACGTTACCTACTGAATAAAGAACTGGTTGAGATTTAGTTTGAGTAGATAGAGACTAGAACAGACAAGTATTACGTATATGTAAGGATTCCATAATACGGAAATAACGTTGAGTGTACATTGATTGACGAGCTGTATATGAACGGCGTTGCGCACTAGGCCGTCTGGTCGTGCGCGTACGCAGGAGACGCGGGCGCGGGTATTAACCCACTTGCGCGCTATTTCCGACGCGCGGGCGATCCCGGCCCATACATCATTGATCCATCCACTGATCCATTTCGTTGGCCGCGACATTATTGCTGAAAGCGATTACGATAAATGTTTTTGTAGATATTGCTATTAGTAGAAATGAAATATTATTGCACTAATACAAAGATTTAAAGTCTCTTATAAAATAATTAAAATTATTCCTACTAAATAAAAGTTATTATAATATTGAAGAGTTTTGACAAAGATAAACAGATTGTTGGATAAAGTGCTTAGGTGAGTAATAGTGAGTATATATGTAAGTATTGTGAGTACTTTATTTAACTTGTATAGTTAAGTATTATGTGATAATACTACTGCTCTCAGTTGGGGAGGTGCTCGATGTAATCAAACTTCAGCAATTATCTTCAATAATCTTATATTTTGTAAATCAATGTTAACTGTCCAGCTATTCGTTCCAGAATCCCGCAACTGACCAAAATTCCCGCCCCCGACTTTTTTAAAAAGGCGGGAAAAACGTTCCTCTTCGAAAAGAAGAAATCAAAAGTCAAAACAAAAGAAATTAATTGCCGGTGTCAAAATACTAATAATAAAGTCGTGACACAAATTCACGACTTTATTCCGGCTGTTATTAATTATTTAATCTAATAATCATAAAATAAACATACGGACCCTAATAATTATAAGTTAATAAATAATAGAATTTTACAAATATAGGTATATTTTAGATTGTCCTGTATGTTATCTGTTACCTATCATGTAATAATTTTGCACGTGCTTTACCTTTAACTTGTTTAATTCAAAATTTTACTTAATAATATTGTTATAATGAAGCTGCTATCACCTCTTACGTTGCTGTGCCCTTGCAGGGCGTCATATGTACCTAATACTATGTATGTAACACCTCATCATAATCACCAGTCCATTAACGTCCCCACTGCTGGGGCACGGGCCTTCCCTATGGATGGATAGGGAGATCGGGCCTTAAACCATCACGCGGGCCCAGTGCGGATTGATGGTTATTAAGGACTGCTAATACAGCCGGGACCAATGGCTTAACGTGCCCTCCGAAGCACGGAGGAGCTCAAGATGAAAACTTTTTTTATGAATGTAAGAAAGGAGGATGGTTAATTAATTGGATGTAAGGCAAGGCAAAAGTAAGAAAGGCGAGTCGATGGTGCGATGTCGGTCGGTTTAGAGGATTTTGTTAAATATTAGGAGTAAAGATATTTAAAATATCCCGTGTTATTTCTATATCATACATTACAAGAATTCGGCGCGAATCGAAAACTCACTGGATGGCATTCGAAAATTTCCGACATTCTCTATTCTGTAATAGTAATTATAATTCCATATAAAATTTAAAATCCTGACTGTGCGGACGATGCTAAGAGACGTTTGAGTTATTTTTGTTTCTGTAGATTATAAATAACGACAAAATCAATCGACAGCAATGATTTAAAAAAAAAACTAATTTTCTCGCTCGCTTTCCTACCTCCAAGTACAAACAATATAGTGATATATATCAACAGATTGGAGCACGCGCCGTTGGCGCGGCTTCTGACGCGATGGATGCCAGATCGATCATGCGCACGGGCAGTCTGTCAGATCTAAAGCCGGGGTTAGCCGAGCGTTGAACCGCGTTATATGCACTATAGGTTAACTACAACAATTTGTATTTGTACACTGTGGCTAATTATAATTCGCCTGAAATTGTTTATACTTTAGACCATACTCAACGTAAACCAATTTGTATGAAACGGATGAAAAAGGTACGACCGCGCTGTAGACATTGTGGTTTCTGTCTCGTTAGTTTTTTTAAGTAAGTCATCATCATCAGCCGTATGACGCCCACTGCTGGGCATAGGCCCGCGTCTTCTATTTTTAAGTAAGTATCTTCACTTAATTTTCGATTCTGCTCCGCACCACCCAAATCCCCTGGTAGTTGCGGCTTCCGAATACATCCCGCTTAGGGATGGTACTGAAAAGTATCGGCACCCGAAGGACGTAATATACGACCCGATTACTCTAGCCATAGAAGCGACCAATCAGCTCGTGACGATAAATACTTTAGAACCCCGATCAGGTGATCTCGTATGTCCTCATCAGGATTCGAACCCGGGGCCTCCGGATGAGCCTAACACTCAACCACTGGACCACGGAGGTCGTTAAGTAGTAGGAGGCCAGTAGTCATATATAAAGTGTTTTGTAATCTCTGTTCCTCCACTGCTCCTCATCATAGCCTGTAATAAGGCCATTCCCATGCCATACGTCTAGTTTCCTCACATAAACCCAAGTAAATAGTAAAGTATAAATAATCCCATTGAAGGGATTAAAATGAAGCTTGCCGTCGACAACGCTTAAGCAGCTTTTTCGTAACGTTAGCTTAGGATTTGGAAACGAAGTTCGTAAATTATAATATACTTTGACAAGCGCCATATTTTTACACGAGTCCAATGTTTTTATCAGACTACAGGTTAATAATGCATGGAATTAACTGTCTGAAAACTGATATTAGGCAGCTAAATTACTCAATTGTATAACAATATTTTATGTTATTTTTTTAAAAAGAACGTCTAGGGCCCTGTGCCGAGGTTTTTCTTGCAGCTTATTTTCCCGGTTACACAGGTTGTGAGAAGCTGTAGTAGTTTTAGGCGGATGAGACGTTCGTTATGTAAGAATTGACGATTCAAAGTGTAACTATGTTACCTATTCAATAAAGATATTTTTGAATTTGAATAATATCCGGCCAAGTTGTGAATGCCATTTGCGACAAATCTACAAAAAGTCACGTCAAAAAAAGTAAAAAAAAATTGTTATGGAATTTGTATGAAAACGTCGCAACAATACCGACATTAAGGGTCCTATGTCTATGATAATATTAGAAATAATTATTAAGCGCTCAATGAGGGAAATCGTCGACCACGCCGGCGGGATCGGTATCGGGGTTCTGAAGTGTTAGTTGTCGCGAGCTCATGCCCGCCTCTATGGCTAGAGTAATCGGGTCGTCGGGATCGCATATTAAACGTCCTTCGGACGCCGATACTTTTCAGTACCGTCCCTAAGCGGCATGTATTCGGATGCCGCAACTACCAGGGGATTCGGTTGGTGCGGAGCAGAATCGAATAAACTTTTAAAAGCTAATTTGGACATTCAATCGACAGTGACAGTGATAAAAATGTATTATGGGATTTAGAAAAGGTGATATAAGGTGACATTATGTCAAAATGTACTATATTATCTACATCCCAGTCGCTTCTGAGCGGTGTGCTGTGTTGCCATCACAAATAAATAAATCAGATTTCTTCGCTAAATCTACAAATTAATTCAGGTCTAGTGTAAATAAATAGTGGACTTACGGGGAAAGTTTGGTCCGAAGGAATTATTTGTAAACCGATCTTGGCATTCGGCTGGGACAATAGCGACCATTTATAAGGGTAATCCTCGCTTGTCCACATTATGGCTATTGGCGAGTTGTAGCTCGTTTTGTTTGGATCTTAGTGGATGGTTTTTAAATCAAAAATTGTTTTTTTTTAAATCATCGTCTTGCAACTAATATTTTATTTTTACTTATATGTATCATTGTATATATATATATATATATATATATATATATATATATATATATATATATATATATATATATATATATATATATATATATATATATATATATATATATATAAAGTAATAGACACATCCCACACACACAAATATATATATATTTATTTGTTTATTTTATTTTATTTACTTTTTTGCGCGTTACACTGCAGATGTACAAGTGTACTATATCATCTGCCGAAGGTTGTCTGGAAGAGATCGTTCTTAGCGATAAGGCCGCCTTTGCCCACCTTAGAATAAGTATATCCTCTAAATGTTCTGTAAATTTGTGTGCAATAAAGTGTTTTTATTTTTATTATTGGCAATGTATTTGCAGGCTAGCGTAAGGGCACACCTCAGACACTTCATACAAACAACCTCGTTTTACACAGACACCACACAGTGGCGTTATCGTACACGCGCATCTGTGTGTGTGTGACATCTGACGCCATACGATTTAAGTCAAAACTGTGTTCGAGGGGGGGTGAGGTTAACCTAGCTCGGACGCTGGTGGGGAGCGGAGAGTTGCCGTTCTATACTTATTATTCCTTATTCTATGGTAAGGATGAAAAGTCAGCGCTTGTATTTGCCCGGACAGGTAGTGAATGCTGAGGTAGATATCTAAATTAATAATGAAGTGTATATAAGTGATAGGAGAAGAGAAGTGATAAAAGAGAAGGTGCAGGTCGTGTCGTATCGGGAGGTGAAGGTTTTGGCGGGAAGAAGAGAGGAATGGCGATTACTCCACCGACAAGAGCGCAGCTCTTAAATAGAGAGAAAGAGAGATAAGTGATAGGGTCGGAAGAGGAAAGCCTAGGTGAACATACTGTGATCAAATTCGAGGGTTTCGACCAATAGCTGTACGATGTTTATCCACGTAGATAGCAGTCGCTGCGTCTATTGGTCTTGATATAAATCGTGCTGCGGTAACCGTGCCGCCTGTGCAGGATGTTTTAAAGAAAAGCAACCTAAATATATATTTTTTTCAGGAATGCAACAAATATCTTATCTTATCTTAAAGCCACGTCTAAATCGGCGATCATGTTTTGATGTTTATTGATTTTAACGACAGTGGAAGAAGCGAAAGTAGTATGTCAGAATAGATAGATTCCGTGGTGGCTGCTTACCCTTTGGAATTTACTTGGTAAATAGGTTTTTGTTTGACGTGACTTATTGTAGATTTGCCGCAGATGGCATGAACTACTTGGCCGGACAAATGGGGAGCGCTGAAGGCTCTCACCCAAGACAACAGGCCTGAGGGTGCCCAGTTGGGCGCGAACCTCGGCTCAGGGCGTCGTTTGACAGGAAGAATATTTGAAAGAATTAATCGAACCTAGTGGGTAGATAGCGATAAGCGCTGAATGAATTCGTCGACCACGCCGGTGGGGTCGGTATCGGGGTTCTGGTAAATAGGCGTCTTCTTCTTCTTCTATCGTGTGGGTTGTGAGGTGGAGTACCAACCTCATCAACCCTGGTGTCAGGGTTACTATTGAGCCGCCAAAGGCCCCTGACATGGCTCATGTAACGACTACTTACTTACATTACTAAGTAATAACTGGGACCAACGGCTTAACGTGCCTTCCGAAGCACGGATCATCTTACTTTTTGGACAATCAGGTGATCAGCCTGTAATGCCCTAACCAAACTAGGGATCACAAAGTGATTTTTGTGATATGTCCCCGCTGGGATTCGAACCCGGGACCTCCGGATCGTGAGCCCAACGCTCAACCACTGGACCACGGAGGCCGTTGGTAGTGATCCTTAAAAACCCTGGAGTGTAGTAGCCAGTCATGGCCGAAGCTTACTGGCAAAATGTGACACTCGTTTAGCACCACTCGTCACGTATTGAGTCTCGAGGGTAAACCTCCGGACACAAGCAACTTCCACCTCCAAATTAAGTTAATTAGCTCTGAACCCTCTTTAGAACAGTATTAAGTATAAGATGCTTTAGTTTATATTCACGCATGTGATGCTTACTGCGTCGGGCAGAGCCACTAGTCAAGCAGTCGCCAGCCTTCTGTTGCATGATAGGTTTCTCGTTTAACCATAAACGGTTATTACATTGGCTTGTTCGGTCACGAGTACTAATATGTATACACTTTGAAACCATGTCACATTAACTTTTTTGACAAATTAAACCGAAAGTCTCGTTAAATGTCAAATATGATAGTGCGACAGGGTTCTAAAGTGGGTACATGATATTGCTCATGACTGTTTATCGGGCTAGATGCGTCTAGGTCACGGGTTTTCAGATCGTGTAGTCTAACAGCAAATCGGTGGGGAGTAACCATAGTAACCACGATCTCGAGCGAGTTGGCCGGGAGTAACCATGGGAACCATGATTCCGAGTTACTGTCATAGCGTCGATGTTCCTAAACTGGACCTGTCAAATCAGGTTAGATCAGCGGACCATGTGAAAAACTCATTGATGGAAAATTAAATTTAATGTTAACTCAGAATCATGAGCTGAATATCCATCCAAGTTTTCGTTACGCTGTCACTAACATGACTCGATGTCAGGGGCCTTAGGCGGCTCAATAATAAGCCTGACACCGGGGCTAATGAGGCTGCACCTCACTCAAAGAAGGAGACATGACTAACTGTATAGTTATGACTATGGTTAGTAAGTAGGTAACTGGTAAATCTTGTCCGAACCAGAAAAACCCTTAAAATAGAAGCAACATAGTTACTTATTCAAATGAATGTCATTAAAAGAATCACCCGCATTCGGGAAGATAAACAAAAGCGCATGTTTCAGGATGGCCTAAATCCGTATAACGCTGCCACGGCCGGACGTACCGCGCTAAATAAAGCCACCTAATTAATAAGCACCTACTTAAAACGGACGTATTATCTTACTGTTGGTGAACTAATGAAAAATGACACGGATTTTGTATGTAACTTGAAGTTTTTCCTACATAGAGTTTTTTAAACTGAATAATGTATGACATACGTAAGTCAATGTATAATGCAGCTATAACACCTTGCGAAATGACGTAGATTCAAAAATGTTGTCCATGATAATTACGTTGCATAAATGGTTCTGATTTCTGACTTTCAAACTTGTAGAAATATTCGCCACAGACATAGTTGATAAATGTCTAGAAATACATGTGACGTCACAGCCAGGATCACACAGCATAGTGCGAACATAACAAAAGACGCTCGACATTGCGAAGATAACATCAGATCGATATGGTCGACACTACGCGAATTGGCAGCCGAAACTGTACTTAAGTTACGGCCCAACTGGATAGGAAAAAATGCGACGTTTCTACCCAGATGTCAGGCTCATTTCTTACAATTTTAGAGGAAGTTACGGCTTGTTTGTCGTTGTGGAAACTTAAGGTTTTTTTTTAAAGAAAATAGTCACTATTTTTTCTCAGACGACGCCTTGCGCTGAGGTTCGCGCCAAAGTAGGCAGCCTGCCTGTTGTCTTAAATTTTGTACCGGGTTCCCAACAATGTTGAGCCCTCAACGTTCCCCATTTGTCCGGCCAAGTAGTTAATACCATTTGCGGCAGATCTAATATAAAAAAATCCAAATAGCGGGCGTTAAAAAGCCACATCGAAGCAATTCCTCTAAAAAAAACAATATTGTAGTTTCCCATAATGGGCATACTAAGTGCGCAATGCGAGCAAATAATGTCAAAAAGTAATATTGCTTTTTTACATGAATTTCTGCGATACATGTGGACTTTTTAACCATTTTTTTTAAGTATATGGCCACTTGGAATATCAAAGACTACATTAGACGTTATAATCTTTTCAAAATCTTTTAACTTGAAAGGAAGGAATGTAAAAATCAGGTGATAAAAGGACCAGCGATAAGATTTCCCGATATGGCGATCTGGGTTGTTAGGTCAAGTCGTCTGGCTTAGACTGACAGACTGCATGGGTCATTTCAGCACAGAAGAATACAGCTGATACTTAGTCTTTTAAAGTCTTAAATGATGAAGAAAAGTCTATAAAATCCCTTTCTTATTTCGGTAACAAAATAGGAAAGCGTTGTTGGCGAGCGAAGTAAACACTCCTTGGGTCAAAACTCTATGGTCCAATCCTCTAAAAAAACATAATGGCAGACATTTTTAGAAGAAAACAAGAGAAGAAGACAGTTAACAATCGGGAGCGAAAATATTGGTGTTGATTGAACTATTATTAGTGGTATTTGTCAAAGGTAACTTATATACAAGCCAGTCTAAGATGATCAAAAATCAGTCTCATTTTACATTTCGGCTTATTTTCGATTTTTTATTTATGAATGAAGTAACAATGAGTAAGAATTTTGACAGCTTTTATTGATGACTTCACAGGACAGTATTTTCATACGAACTCCAAAGAAAACTTTCGTTTTGACGTTACGAAAAAAGTATCTCATTTGACTAGGTTTTAATTTACTAAACTAGTAAATTTACTTAAACTAGTTTAAGTAGCCTACTTGTATTGAATAAATACTGGTATTTGGTGCATAATCGAAACAAGTAGTAATATAAGTGTAAATTATGAACTAATATGTTTTTTCTTTCTTCCTATATCGTGTGGGTTGTGAGGTGAATTACCAACCCCGTCAATCCTGATGTCAGGGTTACTATTGAGCCGCCAAAGGACCCTGACATAATATAGCTCATGTAACGACTACTTACTTACATCAGTAAGCAGTAACCGGGACTAACGGCTTAACGTGCCTTCCGAAGCATGGATGAGCTTACTTCTGGACAATCAAGTGATCAGCATGTAATATCCTAACCAAACTAGGGATCACAAAGTGATTTTTGTGATATGTTCCCACCGGGATTCGAACCCGGGACCCCCGGATCGTGAGCCCAACGCTCAACCACTGGACCACGGAGGCTATTATAGCATGCTGCTAGTATAGTTTGATACACAGCAATATAAAATGCTATTACTTTTTAATTTTGCATTTTATCATTATTCTATGTACCATTATTAGTAGATCTCAAAAACATAGCTAATTCACTTCCATACAAAACACGTATAGCCAATTATCTTCTCGAGAATGTAGCACGAATTAGTTCTCGATAGGCACGTGAATTGGCATAGCAAATGTTTTATGTTTAAGTGTTTAGACAAAAATAAGACATCGATCGTACGAGCATCCGAGATAATTCCGACTTCATTTTATTTATACTTATAAACTTCCTACGCGCAAAAATAGACCGTCTGGCTATCGTATTTATCTACGAAAACGGATTAGAGTTCAAACGATTATTTGGTACTCGATATTGGTTACTGGCAATCGATTATTTTATTAAAAAAAAATGTCAAATACAAATATGGCGTCCTAAAATGTTTAATGTCTCTTTCTTTTCTGTCTTTCTTTTACGTTTTTCGGAAGCGTGGGTATTCTGTTCACTGTGCGATGCATGTACCTCTGACTACCCCAATTTAGAATAGGTATAGCTTATGCTACATAATATGATTCTTACTACACAAAATACAAAATTTAAAAAGCCCCCGACCCAAAAAAGTAAGTTCTCAATTATTATGACAAAAAGTTAAAAATGCAAAACCCTATAAAAAGCAAAAAATAACTTATCCCACGTATGCTTGCAAGCAAACTGAGCGTGTAACATTCCTATCACACTTAACAAATAAATAACCGATTTCCACCAAACATAGCTAAGAACACTCTCGACTGATAACCTTTAAACAAAAAAAAACCGCATTAAAATCGATTCATCTGTTTGGGAGCTACGATGCCACAGACAGATACATAAACACTTACACACAAACACGTCAAACTTATAACACCCCGTCATTTTTGCGTCGGGGGTTTAAAATATATATATTATGGTGCAGATGGTGACAGACGTAAGTTATTAAAAAAAAAATGTAAACATACAAATAAAGCAAGGAACGTTTAACCGGACTTACTATCAAGCACACAAAAACCAGATGTAACTAAATATACAAACCTAACACAAAACAGTGCTAACACACAAACAGACAATAGTACAAAGACCAGGGGGGTTAAAAACGACACATAGAAGCAATTCATCCAAGAAAGTAATATTGCTGTTTGACATTTGTTTGCATTGCGCACTTACTTTTATTAGCGCAAATGTCAAATTGCAATATTGCTTTTGTTGCGAACTCTTCCGCAGGTTTTATATTTTTTTAATGTTTTTTTCATATTTATTCTTTTTTGACGTTTTGTATGTTGGTTTTGTTTTCTTGTTGTGTCGTTTGCTTTTTTGGTGACGTTGGTGATAATATATTAAAAATATCTCTCAAAGCTAGGTATTTGTATTTGTAATACCATTTTTTACCCACGACGGAACGGAGCAGGTATATGCGTTTAGGGTGAGAGATGTTTGTGTGTGCGTTTGTGCAAAGTAATGTTAACACTACGATGACGATTTTGATGCGGTTTTCAATAACGGGTTTGTGTTTGATGTGTTCATGTTATTAGACAGGTGTCATGTCTGTAACTCACTAGGGGGCGCCACAATATTAGTGTTTAGAATCAATATTATTGGAAACGCCTCTTCAATTTATAATAGCAATTTATTTGCAATAGTTTTTATTAGTTAATTGTTTTTGACAGGCGTTTTTTTTTTCGGTTCCATTGATTACACGTAATTACGTCGAACACGGTGCTGTTTCATTGCTACCTAAATCCCTTAAAAATCACTAAAAAGTCATATCAGAGAAGATCATAAACAATAAATTGTAGTTAAATTAATACGAAGTGATTGGCGAAGATTAAAGAAAAATCAAGATCGACTATAAGTGACACGTGGATTGTGTGGTCAAGCGAATCAAATTCATCCAATTAATCCTCATTTAATTCATAAAGTTGAACCCATCACTCAATAATCAGGTAGTATTGAGTAAAGCAAAGTGTTGTTGATTACGGTTAGTATAATTTTAATTACATTTATTTCCTAAGACGGAACGGAGCAGGTATATGCGTTTAGGGTGAGAGATGTTTGTGTGTGCGTTTGTGCAAAGTAATGTTACCACCTATCTTTTAAACTAATGATCCGATTTTGAGGCGGTTTTCAATAACGGGATTGTGTTTGATGAGTTCATGTTCTTAGACAGGTGTCATGGCTGTAACTCACTAGGGGGTGCCACAATATTAGTGCAAAACAATGTTGCAATATAATCAAAACGAAATGTCCGATTACAATTCTGTTTTCAGCAATGTGTACGTGGTAGCTTAATGCATGTTCTCAAATAATAAAAAATATGTCTTTAACTCACTAGAGGGCGCTATAATATTAGTGAAAAATAGTATTACAATAATAATATTAAAACGAATTGTCCAATTTCAATGCGGTTTTCAGCAATGGGTTCGTAGTTGATTGGTGCATGGTCTAAGATAAGTCTTATGATATTAACTCACTAGGGGGGGCTGCTATATTAGTGTGAAACGTTTATATTGCAATATTATTAAAATTAAAACGTATTGTCTGATTTTAATGCGGATTTCAGGAATGAGTTTGTGGGTGATTGGTGCATGTTCTCAGATGAGTGTTATAGAAGTAACTTTAAACAGAAAGCAACTGTATAATATTTAATAAGGAACTTAATATTATGTGGTAGGATGAATCACACTTACTGTTTTGCGAGATCTTACCTACACATTATAGATTATAATTAGTATATGCTCTCTAAAAAGTCTGAAATAAAATTAAGCAAAATTAAAAATTTTGAAAAAACCCACGACGGTAAAAATCTCATCGAAAAAGAATAAAATAACTCAAAACCCCCGACTTAACCCAATTATTATGTAACGAAATATTATAATACACTTAAAAATACTTTCTAAAAAAGATTTGATATCTCGAGAAATCAGTAATAGATATAATTTTACCATAATACATAACCGAGGAATATCCGTCGGGGGCTGCCTTTTCTATATGAAATTTCAACAAAAATTTAATCATACTCATAAGTGTATTTTATGTCGTCGTTAAACATCTACAATACTTCAATAATTGTATTCACGTCACTAGAAAATCTTTAGCTGGGTTAATGGCAGCCCCCGACGGATATTCCTCGGTTATGTATTATGGTAAAATTATATCTATTACTGATTTCTCGAGATATCAAATCTTTTTTAGAAAGTATTTTTAAGTGTATTATAATATTTCGTTACATAATAATTGGGTTAAGTCGGGGGTTTTGAGTTATTTTATTCTTTTTCGATGAGATTTTTACCGTCGTGGGTTTTTTCAAAATTTTTAATTTTGCTTAATTTTTATTGCAAATAAATGATTATGAATTATGAATGTGTTCCTCTAGTTATTAAATAACTTGTAATGTACCCTCATTGATTTAAAAGATGTGTTGCTGTTGCAGTTTCTTGTCATTTCTTCTCCTCAGCCATAACACCTTGTAAATGACGTAAATTCAAAAATGTTACATTGACCTTCAACAAGTTTATCCATGATAATTACGTTGAATAAATGATTCTGATTCTGAATTATTATGAATTTGCTATTCCTTCATTTAGTTATACTGTCCACAACATATTCATCATATGCATCAGCAACCACCGTAGCTCACAGCTTTCTTAGATGAATTGCTTCGATGTGGCCATTCTAACCCCACCAGAGGTACCTAGTATTATCATTGGTTTGTTATAACCATAACAGGCGAGTAACCGCGTATGTCACTCTTACCACATACTAGTTAAATACTCGTAGCATCTCTACTTGACGTTCCATTCACCGATGTTACTGGGCGAAAAATACCCGCAAGTGTTGATTCGATTTACGATGGTAAATAATTGTAAGTAATTGTGGTTTATGTTAACTAAGGCTTGCCAAAATCAAGGTTAATTCAGAAAGTTTGTTATTTAACAATCATTTGAACAACAAGTCTGTCTCTTGCTGTCAATATTTTAAATCAGACGAACTCCATGATCCAGTGGTTGAGCGTTGGGCTCACGACTCGGAGGTCCCGGGTTCGAATCCCGGTGGGGACATACCACAAAAAATACTTTGTGATCCCTATTTCCTTTATTTCGACCAGAACAATAATGCGTGGAAGATGTAATTGTGCCTGGGTGTGATAAAAAGGGAAATTTTCTAATTTTAACATGGAAAATCGATAAGTAGAAAATATTCGGAGAATTTTAAAGACCAAAGTTTAGTAATTTTATTATACTTATTACCAATATGAATAGAAGACTTTTCATCACCGTTTTCATGAAGTCCAGCTTGCCAAGGTCACTTCATGAAGATGTACCTCTGATGCTTGCTAGTCGTGAACTTATGTTATGTTATAAAGGACATTTCAATATATATGATAACATACATACATACATAAACTCACGCCCGTAATCCCAAATGGGGTGGGCAGAGCCACAAGTAATCAAAGACAACTTGCAGCCACTGTTGATACGAAGTCCTAAGATGGATATGATGAACCTTATGGTGATAAGGGATCAGCCTATCGCCCATAACATTAGTCCATTATGTTAGAGGACGCAATCCCTCTGTCGGTTTTTACGACATGCCCGGGAAGACAAGCAGCTGAACGTGTTCTATGTTTTTTATTTGCTCCCAGAACAGCATAGAAGCTTATGATAACACTAATGCATATAAAACCCGGGTGCTTTCAAGGCCAGAGTGAACAGGCACCTTCTGGGCGAGCTCGCTCCATCTTAGGCCTCGTCGATGCCTTCGGGCAAGTCTGGCGCCAAGCGCAAACCCATCAAAGGTAAAAAAAAAAAACGCTCTATAGTTTGGGAAACCCTGGTTTTGTCAAAACAAAATTATAACATGTAACAGCGCATCGCTAATATTCCTTACAAAAAAAAAACATTTATAAGCAAAAAGTATAGGAACTGGACTAAATACACCCTATGCTATTCCGTACAAAAAAAATATAAGCAAAAAAATTACAGGAGCTGAACTAAATACTCCCTAATATAGGCGAGTGGTCAAGGTCGACTTTAATTTAGGCTCCAATGAGGGCCCTCGAGTATCGCGCGAACCATCGGCGATCGGGCCCTCCCTCCCTTTGTGCCTCCCACTTGATGACGCTGGAAGGAATCTTCCTTTTTTATTATCTCTGATAGAGAACAGATTGTTTTAGGTATGCATTCGAACTTATGTTTCCGGTAGAGGCAAACGTTTCAGCATCGAACTATATTCAATGCCCTGTGGTTCACTTGCACTAATGAGTTATTAATTTGTCTTTAGTGTAGTTTTCACTAACACAGTTGACTCGACCATTTTAGATGGCGATACGGCTCACTACCACGTTGGTCTATTTATTTATTTATTTATTTATGGTCACCAACAGAGTTAACAACAATAAATACATTACAAGTTACTTATATATGAACAGGAGTAATTGTTACCCTAATTATAGGTGACAACGGCATGCAAAATTAACTACAGCAAAGATAGCTTAAATGGTCTAACAGTTAGCTCGGTGAGGCGTGGGTACTTAGTTCATTTTGTGACGGATATACCTCTGAATACCTAATTGGGATAGTAGTTCTCTTGTTGGTGTAGTATTCTCCACTCTTGTGTTTGTGAGAGAGCCAGTTTCTTGCACTGGAAATGCCTGGTACCGCTGGATGCGGGCACCCGAGGATCGGTCATTGTGGTGAACTTTGGGTCATGCCTATGTCCAGCAGCGGATGATTGCCGGCTGATGATGGACATGGAACTCTTTTTGGTCTTCCCCTTCTTTTTTTTCTTTCTATCTTCGCTTCTGTGATATTTCATATAAATACGTCGTATCGTATTAGGTGTCCAAATACTACTTACTGATGTAAGTAAGTAGTCGTTACATGAGCCATGTCAGGGGCCTTTGGCGGCTCAATAGTAACCCTGACATCAGGGTTGATGAGGTTGGTACTCTACCTCACAACCCACACGATAGAAGAAGAAGGTGTCCAAATGTCATCAATGTTATAAAAAATAATTTTGTGTGACTCTTACTTCAGAATCAATTCACAATATTGGTAGGACCTTGCCACTACTGAGATGTATCGAACCACGTGCCTAGAAGGTTCTAATTGACTAATTATAATGCGGAAATTGTTACGTGTATTTCATCACATTCATTTATACGATGTAGCGGCGTTATAATTTTATATACTTTTCATAAGGAAAAAAACTGTTTTAGTCTCTTGGTTTTTCTTAAAACAATATTAATAATATGAATATTTTTACTATTAATAATTTGTCATATATTATGTTTAAAAAACAATATATTTCTAAATAGAAATTGAAATACATAAGTTTATAAAAATACTTAAATAAGTACTTAATACATATCTAATATTTATAATACTTACATGATTTACATAGATAGAGAAAGATAATATTCCTTGATTTTTTTAGATATATGGATTTCAGTAGACTGTCGATCGCGTATAGAGTGAGGTAAGTATTATATATTTATTTACACAGTTTAAATAACATTATTTAGATGCTAAATTGTTCAAAACCAGTCAGTAATATGTTTTTACTCTTATTAGCAGCTGACGCATAATCTCTTCTTATAGTGTGGGTTGTGAGTTGGAATACCAACCTCATCAAATTCAAAATTCAAATTCAAAAATATCTTTATTCAGTAGGTAACATAGTTACACTTTGAATCGTCAATTTTACATAACGAACGTCTCATCCGCCTAAAACTACTGCAGCTTCTCACAACCTGTATAGCCGGGGAAAAGAAGCTGCAAGAAAAACCTCGGCACAGGGCCCTAGACGTTCTTTAAAAAAATAAACATAAAACATAAAATATTGGTATACAATTGAGTAATTTAGCTGCCTAATATCAGTTCTCAGACAGTTAATCCCATGCATTCATATCTTCTAAATAATCACTAACTTTATAATAACCTTTTTTGTAAAGTTTTTGTTTAACTACTGTCTTAAAACAGTTGAAAGGCAAATTCTGAATGTCAATGGGAATCTTATTGTAAAAACGTATACATTGCCCCTTAAAAGATTTAGTAATCTTATGTAATCGACTGACTTGTAAAGCAAGTTTATTTTTATTCCTGGTATTAACAATGTGCCGATCGCTATTTTTTGCAAATAATCCTATATGTTTTTTTACATATATTAAGTTTTCAAAGATATATTGTGATGCCAAAGTTAAAATATTAATTTCTTTAAATTTATTTCTAAGTGACATCTTGGGTCCCAATTTGTAAATCGCCCGAATGGCTCGCTTTTGCAGAACAAAAATGCTGTTCATATCTGCAGCATGACCCCACAGCAAGATGCCGTACGACATTAGACTGTGGAAGTAGGCAAAATAAACTAATCGCGCGGTTTCTACATCGGTTATTAAACGAATTTTTTTGACCGCGAATGCTGCTGAGCTGAGCCTTTTGGACAACTTATCAATATGAGGACTCCATTGCAACTTAGCGTCCAAAGTAATTCCCAAAAATACAGCAGTATCCGTGAGGTCCAATTCCTTATTTTTTACAATAATAGAATCGAGGGGCCTACTAACATTCGATAACGTAAAATAAACATATTTTGTTTTATTTTCATTAAGTAGCAGGTTGTTTACAGTAAACCAATCCACTACCTCTGAAATGGCGTTGTTTACATCGTCAAAGGAATCTTGTCGTCTCTTTACTTTAAAAAGTAAGGAGGTATCATCTGCAAACAGCACCACCTCATGTTTTACAAGACTAGGTAGGTCGTTTATGTAAACTAGGAATAGAAATGGACCTAGAATTGAGCCCTGCGGGACGCCTATAGTGACGTTAGATCCACACGATCTGCAGCCATGCACATCAACCCTCTGAACGCGGCCACTAAGGTATGACTCCAAAAGAGCGATGGCATTATCAGTTATTCCATAGTGACGAAGTTTCGCGATCAAGATATCATGACAAACGCAATCGAAGGCTTTGGAAAGGTCGCAAAAGACACCAATAGCATCTTTGGACTCCTCCCAAGCCTGAAAAACATGATTTATTAACTCAACACCAGCATCGGTTGTTGAGCGACCCTTTGTGAAACCAAATTGTTTATTAGACATTAAATTGTTTAAATTGAAATGTTGAAGTAATTGCAGTAATAAAATTTTTTCAAATATTTTACTAAGCGTGGGTAGTATAGATATTGGTCTAAAATTAGTAGGGTCAGAAGTACTACCAGCTTTAAACAATGGAATGACTTTACTGTGCTTCATTAAATCTGGAAACACACCATTGTCTACACATTTATTAAATATACATGATAGATAGGGAGCTATGCAATCAATCACGGAGTTAATGACTTTAACAGAGAGACCATGAAGATCTGCAGTCTTTTTGATTTCTAAAGATTTAAAAGCTCTTAAGACGTCCCTAGGACTCACGTGTGTAAATGTTAGTTTATCTACTTTGGACGTATCTATGTGCTCCCTTACAAGTGATTGAGCGAATGCAGGAGATGACTTCAAGTCCTTGGTAGTCGAAAATGGAATGTCAGTAAAGAATTTTTCAAAAGCTTCAGCAACTTGCTTATCATTTGTGAGTAGTTTACCGTCAATTTGTAATTGATACTCGAGATCGCGTGCTTTGACTTTCCCAGTTTCGCTATTAATAACTTTCCAAGTCATTTTAATAATATCTGAGCTACCTTTAATTTTACTGCTAACAAACATTGCCTTCGCGGTAACGCAAACACGTTTGAAAACTTTTGAATACTGTTTTACATAGTCGTGAAAAGCTACGCTATGATTGTATGTTCTTTCTTCGTAAAGTTCATACAACCTGTTTCTACTCTTATAAATTCCTACCGTCGCCCAGTCACTAAAAATTGGTGTGTCTGCTTTCTTAATTGTTTTTGCCTTAAATACTTTATTAAATTCCGATTTTGTTAGATTAAATAGGGAGTTATATAACAAATTTGGGTCATCACAGTAAGGAAGTTCTGGTAATTTGTTTGACATATTATCTTTGAATTGTTCTAAACGACTACTTGATATGGGATTGCATGTAACATCCTTTTTCAGAGAACGGTCAACAAATAAGTTGAAAGATATTTGTTGACCACAGTGATCTGACTTTAATTTATTAATTATTAATTTATCACAAGGTTCTAAGTTACTAAAAATATTATCGATACATTTCGCGGACTGTGACGTGATTCGGGTTGGTTCTGAAAAAAGATTTACAAGATTATAACACAGAAATAAGGATTTGAATGTAGTACTTAATGAGCAATTTTCCAGAATATCAATATTAAAATCACCGCAGACGATAACATGTTTGCTTTTATTACATAATTTGCATAAAGCTTCATCAATAACTTTCTCAAATAGATCATAAGATGAAGCGGGGGGTCTGTATACGCTCAATACAATAAGCCGGCTGAGTTCAATACAGGCTAGCTCAACAGTTCGCTCAACTGAGAGACTTACAATATCCGTTCGTTCCTTATATTTTAAACAATTACGTACTAATATTAATGAACCGCCACGGATAGCCGTCTCCCTGCTGTACGAGCTGGCAACCTGGTGATTATTGAAGCAAACGAACTCATGTTTTTTTAGCCAATGTTCAGTTACGCACATAATATCAACACAATTACTGTTTAAAAAAAGTTCAATTTCAAGTTCCTTGCCCAATATTCCTTGTATGTTTTGGTGTACCAGGTTGATTACATTTGTATTTTTCTTATTGCATTTTATATTTAATATGTCCTCATTTAACTTACTACAGCCAAAGTTTTTCTCTGTTGTCATTAAATTTAATTTAAATTACAAATGTCAGAAATAAAAATAGGCTGCTCAATAGGAGCAGACGCGTTAAAAGCCAACGAATTGGCTGATTCTAATGTAAAAAAAAAGGATAGCGACTTCGCTATTTGTCTTTTGTAAAAGTTAGATAGATAGTAATATCTACCTTTGGTCAAATAAAAATTCCTAACATAGGAATTCGTATCAATGAACTGAAATTTATTATAATAATCGCATACTAAAGTATGCAATGTCAGGTTTAGTCAACCCTGGTGTCAGGGTTACTGAGCCGCCAAAGGCTGACATGGCATAATTCCTAAACACTTCATTCATCGTCGTACCTATGTTATACCTGTAAGTTTTACCTGTTTTTCGCTCCTTAACAGGCTTCACTTATTACACCTAGAGGCTCTTGTACGGCTCGCTCCTAAGCGCTATTAGTGCTATTCGCGGTAGCTGTGGGAAATGTAGCGAGCGTAATGGTCTCAGGCAGAATTATAGCAGTGATGCTAAATGTATGTCAATATGGACTGCTCGTTAGGCGCGCTCCTAATGTGATAGGCAAATCAGCTGCTAATGGGAGACAAGGAAAACATGCGTGGCTAGAACAAAGATATCTGTTCTGTTGTGTAAAGATTGGTTACGTCCAGTGGCGGAACCATTTTTTTTGACGTGACTTATTGTAGATTTGCCGCAGATGGCATTAACTACTTGGCCGGACAAATGGGGAGCGCTGAAGGCTCTCACCCGGTACAACGTTTAAGACAACAGGCCTGAGGGTGCCCAGTTGGGCGCGAACCTCGGCTCAGGGCGTCGTCTGAGAGGAAAAATATTTGAAAGAATTAATCGACCCTAGTGGATCGATAGCGATAAGCGCTGATTGAGGGCTTAGTGGCGAAACCAGATAGTTTGTTTCGATAAGTAAACAAATTAATAATTCATTTATTTGTTACTACATTCGTTTCTTATTCTATTACATGATTGGAACCGCTTTTTAAGCTCAATAACCGGTGCCAGGTGGCCCCGCTCTTTCGTAACTAACCATAATTTTAACAAAGAAAAATAAGTAAGTAATTTAAAAAATACTTTCAGAAAAATAAACAAAAACGTGTTTTAGAAATGTACCGTTTTGACGAGAATAAGGATCTCATTTGACTAGGTTGCCCTCTTACCTATTGACGTCAAGAAATTTAACCACCACTTTTCGGCCAATGGTCTAGTAACCAAAGCCGCAATAAATTAAAAAAAAAACAAAGCAAAACAAATGACAGTTGTGCTACAGCGACAGCGATAAATAATAAAGCTGCATGGAAACTATTAGCGGAGTGTATCCGGAATAAAAGTTACATTACTGATTCCCTCGCGAGATGAAATAAAAACCCGGCATTATTTCGATACAAATTACAACGCAGTGCTGAATTTGGAAGAACTTGCATTGAAAAATATTTCCATTGGAAATGTTTTCCAATGGAAGTTCTTCCAAATTCAAAAATAGAAAAAATTATGTTGGTTCAATAATTTTGTCTATTTTTGAATTTCGAAGAACTTCCATTGGAAATGTTTTCCAATGGAAGTTCTTGGAAATGCCGGGTTTTTATTTCACCTCATATTTTCCATTGGAAAATATTTCCAATGGAAGTTATTCGAAATTCAAAAATAGACAAAATTATTGAACTAACATAATTTTTTCTATTTTTGAATTTGGAAGAACTTCCATTGGAAAATGTTAGTTCAATAAGCCATTTTGCATCCTAGTCAAGTGAGATACTTAACGAAAAGTCAAAACGCAAATTTTATATTGAATTGGGTCGTGTACTAAACAGGTTCAAGATAAATTATGAAATTCTGATTAAGTACCAAATAAAGACAGATCTCGGCCCAGGACGTCTTCAGAGAGGATTATATTTGAAAGAATTAATCGACTCGAGAAATACTTTTCGCAGGTATGTGACTTAACCTGTATTGGGCTGGCTTTCCCTTCGCGGTTTGGAGGGTCAGACAGGCAGTCGCTTCTGTAAAAAACCGGACCTGTCAAATCGTCAAGTTAGGTTAGCGGGTCCAGCGAGTATTATGGACTCATTCACCAACTTTTATTAATAACATAAGCTCACGACTATATCTCAATGGGGTAGTCAGAGGTACTTCCATTAGATGAACTAAGTCCCTCACCGAGCTTGTTTTTTTTAAAGTGTTACATTATGGTAATTAGCTTAGACCTATAGTATCCTTAATTAATTATAATTACTTAACAACAATTTGGTCTGTCACTTAAATTGCTATGTCGTTCGGATATTACTTCCATTTTAATTTATTTCAGGTAGTTTACTTAAAAAAACATGGTTATTAATTGTAAATAATATAATCATAATTACAAAAAGTCAAATAACCTAACTTAAAATTGCTTAACCTAGAACCCACTCCGTGTCAAACCCGGCCCAAAAGTGCCCTTAAAAAAAATAAGAAAAATATAATAATAAACGGTAAAGAACAAACAATATGGATGTTTCCAAGGTCAAAGATAAATATTAAAGATGCAGATTACTGAATAAACACAGATCAAAGATTAATGAAAAACAATTTCCCTATTCTATTCAACTACACAAAACATAGATTGTTGGTGTTAGGTGTGTTTCTGTTATTAGTTTTATTAATGTACTTACTAAGTAAAATAGTCTATCTCCGTCCCTCCCTGCGCGCAGAGGCTCATTGGCGTCGTGGTCTGATTTACGTCGCTTTGTATACTTAAACAGATTTATCTGCCATTGATGACGTCATCAGCCCGCCGTCTCTCGTTAGTCCCGCTTTCCGATAAAATGGCCAATTTCAAAATATTACATTGCTTTATTTCTCCTATCTTTTGTTTTGCATTGTTTTGGTTTTACGGCTCGCTATCACCATTGGGATAAGTCCTTGGGTTAGAGTGAACGATTTAGGATTGTTTGGAATCGTGTTGCGTCCTTGGGCGTCTGCGCACACCCCTGATACTCCTTAGAAAAGTCTCAATCTTACGATGTGCCGCCTCCGGCCAAGTAGTTAATTCCGGCCAAGTAGTTAAATCCAGCCAAGTAGTTAAATCCGCCCAAGTAGTTAATGCCATCTGCGGCAAATCTACAATAAGTCACGTCAAAATAAAAACTATGTACTTACCGCCTAAGTGCGAGCGACACAGCTATTTCGCGCTCTCCCTCTCGCTTTATAGCAGCTTACGGTCATTCAAGATTTCGTTTTCAAGACACCCTTAAATTTTAAATTTAAATGATAGTTAGATAAACTAAAACCTTAGAGCCTGGAGGCCTGTGTTTTTCTTGGCCGGACAAATGAGGAACGCTGAGAGCTCTCACCCGGTACAACATTTAAGACAACAGGCCTGAGGGTGCCCAGTTGGGCGCGAACTTCGGCTCAGGGCGTCGTCTGAAAGGAAGAATATTTGAAAGAAAGAGGCCTGAGTTATATATGCCCAAAACAGCCGTAAAATTTTGGTAAGGATTTTTCTAATCTAAATTAAGATGTGTAACTTAAGTAACCTACTTATATTCATAACAATATTGTCTATATACATAAGATACATAAAATTGACGATTCAAAGTGTAACTATGTTACCTATTGAATAAAGATATTTTTGAATTTGAATTTGAATTCTCTTCCGGCCAAGTAGTTCAGGTAAAAAAAAACATAAGTTCTCTGTAAAGAAAAAAAAGAGTTCAAATAGCGCTAGGAGATGCATACGTGGAAGCACAGCGCTGCCAAGCCGCAGTGGAGTGATTAACATTGCATCCAGGAGGCTGCGGTTCGGTTCCCGGGCCAGGCATATCACACACGTAGCTGTCATATTCTTAATTTACTAACATTTGATATAAGACGGTATTGTGCAGCTCAGTTTTGCCAAAACGTTTGTTGGTTCGATAACTTCAAATTCTTGTTTTTTGGTCTCGTTTGAATATTTTATCTTGCTGTATGCAGTATTTTGAGGGCAAAGATATAACTTGAAAAAATCTTTTTATAATCCAAACATGAATTCGAAAACAAATTCTAAAATCATTAAGTACCCCATAATGATCTCATAAATTTAAGCAGCATTGACTACGAAGACCTGTGACTTTCATCTCATAAAACATTCTAAAAAAACCAGAACATTCTAAAGTGGTCCAGTGGTTGAGCGTCGGGCTCACGATCCGGAGGTCCCGGGTTCGAATCCCGGTGGGGACAAATCACAAAACTCACTTTGTGATCCCTAGTTTGGCTAGGACATTACAGGCTGATCACCTGATTGTCCGTAAGAAAGACGATCCGTGCTTCGGAAAACACGTTAAGCCGTTGGCCCCGGTTACTACTTACTGGTGCAAGTAAGTAGTCGTTACATGAGTCATGTCAGGGGCTTTTGGCGGCTCAATAATAACCCTGACACCAGAGTTGATGAGGTTGGGAATTCACCTCACACGATAGAAGAAGAAGCCCGGTATCACCTCTTTGGGTTTTATAGTCCCTCGTTTTAGAGAATACATTTAGCCGTGTATTTTAAGACGGCCGTCCAATTAAGCAGTAGTGGAGCGATCCAGATCGCTTTTGGTAATTAAACTGAATTGAAACTTTAAGTAGCAACAAGTTAGGATTGCGATTCAATTGAGCTAAAACGCGGTTACGGTGTATTTAGAGGTACGTAATGAAATGGTAGAGTTAGTCGTGTGTCTTCTAAGATCTTGAAAAGTAAGGAAATTCGTAAATCAGATAAACAGAAAAAATACATTGATTTTTGAACATCTTAGACATACATAAAACCCACGCCTATTTCCCACCGGCGTAAGCAGAGACTACGGAATTCCATTTGCTTCGATACTGACAAACTTCTCTTGCTCCACTTTCATCATTCGTTTAAAGGATAGTCGCATTCAAGATATTTCACCTTAGTTGGTCTACTACATGTGACTGAATAAATACTAAATAAACGACGAACAAATGCTTGGCCGGACAAATGGGGAGCGCTGAAGGCTCTCACCCGATACAACCTTTAAGACAACAGCCCTGAGGGTGCCCAGTTGGGCGCGAACCTCGGCTCAGGGCGTCGTCTGAGAGGAAAAATATTTGAAAGAATTAATCGACCCTAGTGTGTTGATAGCGATAAGCGCTGATTGAGGCAAGCATGAGCAACGTAGATACGAGTAAAACTAAAAGATCCCCTTAAGCCGGAACTTTCCCTGACACGGCGCCAATGTAAAACCCCGTAACCGATCTAGATTATTATGGGGTCGCCAAAACCACCTGCGAGATTGCGTCACACACACCCGTTAAAATCCGTTCCGGACGTTTACGGACCGCGCCGCGGTTGATTTACGCCGTTCCAATCGCCTGCTCCGTGAACGGCTGCTATTTTTACATGGCTACATACAAATACATGCCTAAACTCGCGCTTGTATTCCTTAAGGGTGTGTAGTGAGTCACCCCTCGTTTATATTAATCGCACCATATTTAGAGTAGGTATCCTAGTCTCAACCTTAAAGTTGTAACCTTAATTCTAACTGATAATGGGTCACGGTAATGGGTACTACTACATAAATACAATAAATAACATACATATAAACTTATACTTATTTTTAGTTTGTATATTTATTTATACTTACTTATGTACGTAAGTATACACATATAGCTAGCTAATCAGTGGTGCACTACGTTTCTAACGAACACATTAACTCATAATTAACACACTCATACACACACGCATACACACACACACACACACACACACACACACACACACACACACACACACGCACACACAAACACACACACATTCGCACTATCGCTAGAAATTGTAACCTAAGTTAAGATTTACTTTCTTTGTATTCTTTCTTTCTATTTTTTTTTTATTTTATTAAGTATTTAATGTTTCACTCTTACCTAAATCTTGCAAACATTCACTTGTTACTACGGAAGAGCGTTGGCTACTGACACAGGCTCTTATGCTTAAAAGGAGTCATCAACCCTAACTTAGAAACACTATTGTAAAGTGAAATAAAATATTTTCATTTTCATTATTTTGAACAATCTCCTCCAAGCCCCATCACCACAGATGGGCAGAGCCACAGTAGGAAGACAACTTGAAGTCAATATCTTTATCATTAACGCAAAAATATCCCAAATTTATTTTGCTTTTTTTTGCAAATATCCAGTTAGAACTAACGTAAGTTGTCGACATACAAAAGTTGAAATCAGAATCTTTTGTTCAATGTAATTGTCATAGATAAACTTGTTGAATGTCAATTTAACATTTTTGAATCTACGTCATTTCACAAGGTGTCTGATAGGTTATTTTACAGAAGCGACTGCCTGACTGACCTTCCAACCTGCGAAGGGAAAACCAGCCCAATACAGGTTAGACACATATCTCCGAAAATGCATTTCTCGGGAATGTGGGTCTCCTCACAATGTTTTCCTTCCGCTAAGAACGTGATAATCATTTATGATTTAAACATGAATTTGAAAATTATTCGACAATCATTGGTTTAGGCCTGTCCTATTGTCAGTGCATTTTTTAAATTATCCAAAATCTTCCTTCTTCCCTTCCCCGTGTAGAACCGAACCTGTCAAAAAAATCATAAATGATCTGAACATGAATTCAAAAACAAATTCGACAATTGAATTAGGCCTGTGTTGGATTCGGAACCGCGATCTCAAAGCGAGAAGTAAGCGTTTAAACAAAGACATAAGTACTCACTTAATATTTATTTTACTCGTATTTCTGTTTTTGAAACTTAAATAGCCTTAAACGTTGTTGATATTAGTGCATATTAATGGTTATTTCAAACTATTTATACCTAGTCAAATAAATCGTACACTTAACAGTTTAAATTAGACTAAAATAAAAAGAAAGAGTGCATCCACAACGTTTGAATCCCAAGAGATTTATAACAGAGCGTTAAAAGAGAACGAATATAAGGCAAGCTTACCAAAATAGCTCGATTTGGATAGTTTCCTCCAGACAAATCACTTTATAATGCCTGCTAATGATTATTAGCATTTAAAAGGTAAATTAATATTGCAACAGGGATTAGTATTCGGCCAAGGGTTAAGTATTCTGTGGTTATCAATATTTGAATTTGGTCATAACCTTTGAAGATTTGTCTTTGAGATCTAACACTGTCAATAATGTAGGTTTGTCCGGACAAGTAGTTAATGCCATACGCTGCAAATCTACAATAAATAATGTCAAAAAAAAAATCATTGTTTTACTTTAAATGTTTTTATTGAATTTACATTTTGACGAACAAAATGGCGGAGTATGATCTAAAATCTTTAACAAGCGAGAGTCCTCAGCGCTACCCATTTGTCCGGCCAAGTATATAATGACATCGTAGACAACACTACAATAAGTTACTTAAAAAAAGATTACTAATGAAACTTAAGTAGACTGCTATTATTATAATTGTATCCTATACCTAAGGTTGCCTGGAAGAGATCGCTACCTTAGCCGCCTTTTGTAGCATTTATTTTGTTATGTTGTTAGTATTGGGTATAAAATCAACCGGTGTTATTGTAATATAATAACCGATATTATTGGGGTTCGATTCCCGATGGGGACATTATCGGAATCACTTTGTGAGACTGTCCTTTGTTTGGTAAGAACATTGCAGGCTTGAATCACGTGATTGTCCGAAAAAGTAAAATGATTTCGTGCTTCGGAAGGAACGATTAGCCGTTGGTCCCGGAATACTAGCCTAAACACTTCCACCCGCAGTGAAGCAGCGTGGTGGAGTATGCTCCATACCCCCTCCGGTTGTTTGAGGGGAGGCCTGTGCCCAGCAGTGGCACCTGTATAGGCTGTTTATGTTATGTTATAATTATAACTCCGGTTAATTTTTACTATCACACAACACATTTAAAACCTGTTAACGGTACGTATTTATAAAAAAAAAAACCTGTTGAAATGTAACTTTCTTTACAGCAGAGCTACAATATCTGTTCCATTCAAAATAAACTGACACACGCGTCATAGAAAATTATTTTCCACATTGTTGCAGCGGACACGACAGACAAATGGCTGAAAAAACGTTATGACAGTCGTTTGAATGGTTTATTTTTCGAACGGCACAGTTTAAAATGTGATCTAGCGCGTATCTGTCGGCGATAGGCGTTGACGTGTCGTGATCGGTACGACATCGACGCACGCGCCGGCGTCGGTGTTAACGCGATCGACGGCGATCGGTCGCCATTAGCCGTCATCACTAGTGATGTGCCGGATCGTTAAAAATGTACGATCTCCGTGGTCTAGTGGTTGAGCCTTGGGCTCACGATCCGGAGGTCCCGGGTTCGATTCCCGGTGGGGACATATCACAAAATTCACTTTGTGGTCCCTAGTTTGGTTAGGACATTACTGGCTGATCACCAGATTGCCGAAAGTAAGAAGATCCGTGCTTCGGAAGGCACGTTAAGCCGTTGGTCCCGGTTACTATTTGCAAGTAAGTAGTCGTTACGTGAGTCATGTCAGTAACCCTGACACCAGGGTTACCTCACCTCACAACCCACACGATAGAAGAAGAAGAAGAAGTATATACGTGGATGCGGTTCCGAATATGGATATTTAGTGTCAAGATCCGCGGATGCGGATACGTTATCTTTCTTTTACTTAGATCTCATTGTAACTATAAAAAAAAACGGAAATTTATAAAAAGCAAAAAGCTCGGTGGGGTTCGTTCTTTGTTCATCTTGCGATGGATGTACTTAGACTACCCCAATTCGGATATTCGCTTATTTTATGTGTAATTTTAAAGATCATACTTAGAGAATCATTAGTAGATAAGTTTTAACATGCGTTTTTACATGTTGTGTTTTAAGGGAGCATTTTTAATTGAGCCTATAGTTACTTAGGTGTACTTAGTTTTTTTAGTAATTTAGCTTTAATATTTGTAATGTTAAGATTAAGAATATTTAATTGTTAAGTATATTGGACTAAAAAGGAGAAATAATAAATGAATTGTATTCAAAAATATAATAATGTGATTGTTAAGTTTAGATTTGTCATATGTGTTTTAAAATGACATTTCCTCTGTGGTGAGATAATACAGCCAGTTCCGAGACACTAGATTTTTTTATTAGAAGCAGCACATTCACCATAGTAATTAGAATAAGATTAGGGGGTTAAAACGCCACATCGAAGCAAAATAATTCATCTAAAAAAAGCTTTATTGCTATCTGACAGTTGTTTGCGTTGCGCACTTACTTTTATATTACCTTTTATATATATATATATATATATATATAAAAGGGAGGTAAGGTTAAAATAGCCACGTCGAAGCAATTCATCTAAGACAGCAATATTGCAATTTGACATTTGCGCATATAAAAGTAAAAATGCTCAATGCAAGCAAATGTCTTGAATAGACGAATTGCTTCCATGTGGCCTTTTTAACCCCCTAGTTCTTAAAAATAATTCTTCCGCAAATCAGCAATCGCAAAAACAAATAACCGAACCGCCAAGATTGGCGGTCGTCTGACGATCGGACCGGAGATACGCGCGGACCCTAAGGCGCCGATATCGCGCCCATTTGCAGCGGACCGCCGAACGAAATGACGTCATAATGTGCCACTAAATAACCCCGGGGATGTTTTAATGACGTGCCTTTGGGAAACTTTTTATATTCCCGTAAACACGGCCAGGGAAGTCATTTGTGCCCTGGGTAATGGTGCTAATTTTCCGCCACCAAAATATGCCAAATATGCCGCGCGAATTGGGATCGTGTAAAGCGATTAACAGATGGCATTGCGCACGATGACTGCGAGCACATTTTGTCCCGGGAACCTCTGTGGGTGAGCGGATTTGGTACGTTTACACGGCAAATCTTTGAGAAGTTAGAATGAATGCTACTTAACGTCGACGGAGTACTGTGCGTAACTGATTGTGACGTGAAACGAAAAAGGAAGAAAAAATAATATTTTTATTTTTGATATTCTTTCGCTTCGCCTGCCAATTAATTTGTTTACATTTTTTAGTATACGTAAGTATGTTGTGTTTTATAATTATTATCATTGTGGCATCCTCACATGACAAACTTTCTGATTCTATTTACTTCTAAATATTTTCTATCGAACTGAGATTATATACTTACATCATCTTTTTTATTTACCTTTCAAGAGAGAATGCCGACGATGGAGAGAATAGCTGGCCAAAGTAGGTATATAAAGAATAAAACCCAAATACAGGAAAATTAAGCTCTAAAAAGTATGAAATAAGAAAATATTTTCTGCAAGTCTTCCAAATGTTGATGTTTAAGAGATAGCAAAACAAATTCTTAGGACAGATTGGCATTGGAAAAGCGGTCAGACACATAACCCTTCTTTTTGCTTCGGCTATGTCGGGTAAAAACGAACCTGTAAGGATGCTCAAAACAGACAGATTTGAGAAGATTACTAGAAAATAGGGAATGCAATGCATAGCGAGCTTTCGTGAAATTTTTCGGAATTAATCCCGAAGCATAATATGGCGGGATCCCATTCGAGATTGATGGGATTGGGCGAATCTCCTTGAGTTATACTTTTTGTTTTGATTATGCTGATTTCCAAAGAAAACGTAATTATTTAGTTAGTGATACATGCATGTATGTATCAATTAAATAATTATACATAAACTCACGCCCGTAATCCCTAATGGGTAACAAGTAATCAAAGACAACTTGCAGCCACTGTTGATACGATGTCGTAAGCTGGATATGATGAACCTTATGGTGATAAGGGATCAGCCTATCGCCCATAACATTAGTCCATCATGTTAGAGGACACAATCCCTCTGGCGATTTTTACGACATGCCCGGGAAGACAAGCAGCTGAACGTTTTCTATGTTTTTTATTTGCTCCCAGAACAGCATAGAAGCAGTTAGTTAGTGATATTGAAGAATAAAGGTTTCAGCTTTCTTTCAAAAAAATATTTTGTTTTAAATTAACCTTACTATCACAAACAAGTAGTTCTCGTCGTTTTCAGCTATCCTAATTTTTTTTTATGAACTAGACGAGATTTCGAAAATTTCAGGAGCCCGCGGGATTGGAAATATCAATCCCGCGGGATCTCGAATTTGAGATCTCGACTCGGGAGTGCATTTCCTACTAGAAAAGCAGACCCTGGTACTGGTACTAGGCCGGGAAAATGCTAGGCAGAAGAAGAACATAAGACTGTTTCTTCACACAGAATCCTTGCTACCATATCACCCGGGCAGACATCTACCATCTCCAAATTCGCCATCATTGTGGGAAACAAACAACCAACAACCTCACCCCATCCGAGTGGATTACGTTTACGAGTGCGGTCCATTCTGCTGCATCCCCACTTGTTGTTTATTATGTTTATTATACTAGTTAAGTTACTTTGTTTGGTTGTCTTCGGAAGTATAAGATAGTACGGAGTGAGTGGAAATACCGGATGAGCTGAGGACTTCGCAATAACGCAATGGCTAAGCACCCTCACTTATGAAGAAACTGAAGATATTCTAACTAGAATAGCATAACGTCTGTCTGTCTTATATACCTGCTTGTGGCAAACTCTGATCCGATCCCTAGGAACCTTGTGTCTCCGTAGGGCATACACACACATTCTCTCTCTCACACACACACACATACACTCATCCAAACACACACACACACACACACACAGAGAGAGACGCACACAGTCGCACTGATATTATGAATTAATTTTGTGGAGCAAAAATAAAACCACCATTCTTGTATATAGTTAAACAGGAAGTCTCTTATTTATATAATATATACATGTACGGTTTGAACAGATATCAATAAGAATTTTCCCGTCGGAAAATTCATGATTTTTTTTTGTGTATTTTGAGAGAGAGATCCATACTTTTGCGACGGAAAATTCCACTTGATATCAACTGTGAATCATGGTCTGAATCATCTCTCAAAGTTTTCGTTACGATGTCACTATCACTCTATATTGGTGGTTACCTAAAACGGTGTATATCGAAATCTAGAGGTAGAACTGGGGATACCCGGGTGGGCACGAACCTCTACTCCAGACGTCTGCGGGGATTACTTGGAGAGAAGCGGCCCAAAGTGGCTGATAGTGATAAGCTCTGAAGGAGACATTTCCATCTTTGTAGTGATTGATTTTCGTTGTCCAAATAGGTAAAAACATATTGACTGAAAACGCACAGCTAGAGGCTACAAAGTTGTTAATGTTGACAGGTAATAGAAAATTATTTTTTTTAGCAAATTAACTTATTAATCATAACTACGGATATAATGGGAATTTTGTCAAAATTATTACAAACGGGAAGAGAGGAAGGGGTAGACCTAGGATAACATTTATGAAACAAATAAAAGAGAAGGTGCAGGTCGTGTCGTATCGGGAGGTGAAGGTTTTGGCGGGAAGAAGAGAGGAATGGCGGTTACTCCACCGACAAGAGCGCAGCTCTTAAATAGAGAGAGAGAGAGACACGTATACATATTATAAATAAACTCACGCACGCAATACTTAAAGGAGTGGGCAGAGATACAAGTAATAAGAAGCGTTATGATGGATGTGATTGGCTAAGGCCCATAAAGAGAAAATTAAAACGAAAAAATCCCACTCGGACGGGACTTGAACCCGTAGCGCTTGTTAAGCCGGGACGAGCGTGTTAACTATTACACCACCGGGTCCTCTTCCTGTCCATGCGAAATGCTTGATACCTAGATCATCATTAAGCCGACACCAGCGCCATCTATCTAGAATATTGAGTACTAATATTTACTAGACTGATAAGTCTGTTCTAATTTTTGTCAACTCTATAATAATTTATATGTTTTGTTTTTGTACGCGTCTTTCATATTCATTTATTTATTGCATGTAACATAAATTGAGGTGTAACATAGTAAAAAGGTACATGTGACGCCCTGCAAGGGCACGGCAATATAAAAGAGGCGATACTAGGTGCCTTATTATAATAATATATATAATATCTAACTAAATATACAATTTATCAATAAAATTATTAAAAAATCCACAAATAACCCGCCCTGACCGTTCCCGGTGCAAAGATGCCCAAAACGCTCGCCGCATTACCGCGCTGAATAGCAATGGCCAACCTTTGCTCCAAGAACGAACCGGAGCGGCAGTCATCTAACTAAATAGTATTATTAAGTAATTAGGTACAAAATTATATATTACACCTGTTTAGAATGCCATACCTGAAAAACTTAATAAAAAGATAAGAAAAAAAAAAAAACTTCTAGACGTAATAAGCATCTTTGTCAAATGTTCAGCCTCAGACAAGCTTGCAGTCTAGTGCAGCTGTAAGGGGCTAAATTAGTGCAAGAACAACATATTCCCTGGTGGTGGTATGTCTTCATTTCACGGACTTCGCGAGCAAACCGGCATTTGTATAATTTAACCTATTTACTGTTTTGTACTTAGCTTTTTTTCTGTGACTTCTTTTTTTTACCTTTGATGGGTATACTCTTGGCCCCAGACTTGCGCGAAGGCATTGACTATTGATTAATATTATTTATTTGTATGTCGTTTCCGAGGAGCTCGGTGGCGCAGCGGTAAACGCGCTCGGTCTTCGATTGTTGAAGTTAAGCAACATTCGCAAAGGCCGGTCATAGGATGGGTTACCACAAAAAAAAATTTTTATCTCGAGCTCCTCCGTGCTTCGGAAGGCACGTTAAGCCGTTGGTCCCGGCTGCATTAGCAGTCGTTAATAACCATCAATCCGCACTGGGCCCGCGTGATGGTTTAAGGCCCGATTTCCCTATCCGTCCATAGGGAAGGCCCGTGCCCCAGCAGTGGGGACGTTAATGGGCTGATGATGATGATGTCGTTTCCATATCTCGGGCCTATGGACTCCCGGACTTTTGGAAGGCGTGCGTTATTATTGACTATTGTATGTTTCGTCTTCTCTTTAATTTGTGCCATGTAAGCTCTACAAATTAAATTAAAATTCAAAAATACTCGTATCTGTATTCAGGCGATAATATAGTTACATTTTGAATCGTATTTTTTTACGTAATGAACGTCTCATCCGCCTAAAACTACTGCAGCTTCTCACAACCTGTATAGCCGGGGAAAAGAAGCTGCAAGGAAAAGGGGTCATAGACGTTTTTATAAAAGACCATGAAATATTATTTTACAATGTAATAATTTGCCTGTAATTATCCGTTCCCAGTCAGATAATCGCATTGGTGTTCTTGGTCTTTCCCTGTTCTCTTTCCTTCTATCTACCGTTCTATGATGTTTTTAATAACTTCGTCGTGTCTTATAAGGAAGTCAAAAAAATGGCCTTTTTAAATAATATAGGCTTGAGTTTGAACACACTCTCACCTGATGGTAAGTGACCATGTCGTCTAGGGTGTATCACGCTTACCTAGCAAATGCCTATTCACTCTAGCCTTGAAGACTCCCAGATTATAACGAGACGGAAAAACATACGACGGCAGACAGTTCCAATCTTTCGCTGCTTAGACCTTTGATAAACAAGAGTGGAAAATACTACTCTGACAAGAGCGTGGCTTTTAATGATGTTAATTGCCCCACGGACCCTTGACACTGCCCGATGGCATCACCGGTAGTGTCAAGGGTATTATTCCGTGCCCATTTGTAGGTTTGCCTCCCATGCCGTTAACTACTTGTTCGGACATATGGGTCAAACATCGATTATTTCTATGTAGAATCCTCAGAGGAAAATATTTATTGATTTAGACAAGCGCGTATATTTGATTCGTCCTCCGCAAGACTATAATTTTCGGGCCAGTGACTTTTCGTAATCATTAAACAAACCAACACACTTTGGTCTAAGAGAAAGCTCGGTGAGGTGTGGATACTTAGATCACCTTACGATGGATGTACCTCTGCATACCCCTTTATATGGATAAAGTCGTGAACTTATGTTAAATGAACCTTTGATCAGTAAAAGTTAAAATGAAACACTTTTTCTCGAGGAATTTTGAATGATTTGATTAGCGCAATGATGCGGTAGTAATTAGCCGACGATAGCTAAACGGATCGTTACAATGAAGCCCAAACTGCTCGTTAGAAATGCAATAAAATGCAATAGAAAGTCATGGCCGTACTGATTTAAAGAAAGAAATAAAAGAAAGAAACATTTATTACTCCCGGACACCACAGACACAGACAGACAGGTACATTTCAGTCAACACAGGACAGAAACCACACGGAAAGGTGAGAGCCCTCAGCGTTCCCCATTTGTCCGGACAAGTAGGTAGTTAATGCCATCTGCGGCAAATCTACAAAAAGTCACGTCAAAAAAAAGAAACTCCATCTTCTTCTTCTTCTAAACCTTTTATCTCCTGTTGGGATGTAGGGCTCGAATAACAGATTTGAAAAAAAAAATAGCTTAGAGAAATTGCTTCATGAGCAATAAGGTCGCCTGTTGTGCTTTTCTGTATATGTTGTCCTTATCTCTGTATTTTGTGTCCATTGTGCTCAATAAACAATAAAAAAAACAATAAAAAAAAAAAATAATAATAATAATAATAAAAAAAGTATTTTATCTATCTATTTCCACTCCTCGCGATCTTTTGAATCCTCATAGCTATGTCCCTGCTAACTAACGGAATGTATGGGGGTTGTTTGTCTAAGCAGGGTTAAATTTTTTTTTGTCGAATTATTGTTTTGAATTGCATTATTACTAATTGAATAAAAATTACTACTACTTACTACTAATGTCAAGGTAAACATTTAAGACGTAATACATAACCGGATTCGAATTGTTACTCCAGAATACTAAGAATAGATCGTTTTATACGAAGCTAAGGGGTTTTATGATAATCCTGACACTGATAGGAGATTACAAATCTTTCAATTTGTTCCATTCTCAGCTGTGCTTTAAGAAATTTGTCTCAAAAAGTCACGAAACTTAAAGTTTCATTTCTAACTGGGAATAAAGTTATCATGATGGAAGAGTATCCTAAACTTATAAGAAATATATTAGGTACAGTCATGAGCAATATAATGTACCCACTTTAGGACTCTGTCACACTAACATATTTGACATTTAGTGAGACTTACAGTTCAATTTGTCAAAAAAGTTAATGTGACATGGTACCAAAGTGTATACATATTAATGCTCGTGACCGTACACATTAAAAAAAAAAGATGTTTACGTAATTTATTAACGGCCTCGGTGGTCCAGAAGTCACGTAAGACCGTTGGTCCCGGTTACTACTTACTAATGTACGTAAGTAAGTAGTCGTTACATGAGCCACGTCAGGGGCCTTTGGTGGCTCAATCATTCTATACGTGCAGCCTGTGGGTACGGTATACGCACAAGACCTTTAACGCCCTACGGATTCAGTACAACAATGCATTCAGGATTCTACTGGGTTTACCGAGATTCTGTAGCGCATCAGGCATGTTTGCCGAGGCACACACAGATGGCTTTCATGCTATTGTGCGGAAGAGAATTGCCTCAATAATGCGGCGTGTGCGCGGGAGCCCCAGTATAGTCCTGAAGGTGTTGTGTGACAGACCTGATTGCCCAATATGGGCATACTGGACGGACCTCCATATTATACCAGTCAAGCCGGGATATGGTGTCCGCCGGTAAAATCGGGTCTGATAAATTTATCATATTTTATTTTTGTTGCTTTTGTTTGTTTTATGTACCTGTTACTAACATTAGGTTTAAGTTACTTTGTACTTACTAACATCTATGGATTTCAAATCCGAAATAAATTATTATTCATTCATTCATTCATTCATTCATTCAATGATAACCCAGACACCAGGATTGATGAGGTTGGTAATTCACCACGCAACCCCACGATACGATAGTGTAAACTTAACTTGTAAGTCCTGGGAGCAACGCTCACTATTTGTCCGACCAAGTGGCGAATGCAATCCGAGGCAAATCTACGATAAGGTACGAAATATGCGTAGAAAGCATATGTGACATAAAAAAGAAAAGATAACGGAATCCAAGCCAAGTTGTGTATTTCTCGATGTATGTTTTCCTTGAGCGTTACATATTGTGATTGCAAGCCTACTCAAGGTTATAGTGAATGAAAAGTTAGGTATTTTATAGGCAATCGTGTTCCTTTAGTTTTTTATCTAGTTTCTGTGTTATATCATCAGATATATCGTCGACTTATAGTTTTATCCTACCCAACCCGAAGATAAGACAGGTCCGGTTTTTTATAGAAGCGACTGCCTGTCTCACCTTCCAACCCGTGAAGGGAAAACCAGCCCAATACAGGTCACATACCTCCGAAAACACATTTCTCGAGAATGTGGGTTTCCTCACCACGATTTCCTTCACTCCTGAGCATATTATAATAATCATTCATGATCTAAACATGATCGAAAACAAATTCGAACTCGACAATCATTGGTTTAGGGCTGTGCTGGATTCGGAACCGCGACATTAAAGGAATAGGTAAGCGTTTGAACAGAGACACTTAATATTTATTTCTGTTTTTGAAAACTAAAATAGCCTTAAACGTTGTTGATATTAGTGCATATTAATTTATTTATTTAATACAGTATTAATGGTTATACCAAACTATTTATGCCTAGTCAAATAATTCGAACATTTAACAGCTTATCATTGGTTTAGGTCTGTGCTGGAGTCGAACTTGCACCTCAAAGTGAAAGGCAAGCGTTCTACCAACTGGGCTACCGCGGCTCTGTGTTTTACATTATTGTACGTGTTAATATATATTTTCCTTAAATAGAAGATGTCTATCTGACTGAACTGTTCGATTATTTCACAAATATCTTTCATACGTATTGAATAAGTGATATATAATTAAATAAAGGGTTCGTATCTTTGTGGGACATCGCTACTGGTCTGAAGTTAGGGAGGTGGCAATAATGAGTTTTACCTTGCCTTCGCGGAGAATATTTTTATTTTAAAATGTATTTTTTATTACGTGGCAATGAAACAGCGTCGCGCTGTATTCCCCAAGCGGTAGGCAGGGGTGCATAGTATACACACATACTCCTGGCTAGCTGTGTCTAAGTCCTATGTAGCGAGGCGAGCATATTACCATTAATCGAGCATATCCTGGAAACCACGTGATATCAACTATTCATGATTAATGGGGAAAGGGGGGGTTATAAAAAGAAAAAGAAACAATAATGACAGAGATGTCATCACCTTCTTGCGTTATCCCGTTTTTCTGAGTCCGCTTTCCTAACCAGAAGATTTGACAGGTCCGGTTTTTTACAGAAGCGACTGCCTGTCTGACCTTCCAACCCGCGAAGGGAAAACCAGCACAATATAACTACATAATACATTTCACACGAATGTGGGTTTCCTCACGATGTTTTCCCTCACCAGTGATAATAATTTATGATCCAAACATGAATTTGAAAACAAATTCAAAAATTATTGGTTTAGGCCTATTCTGGGATTCGAACTAGCGACCTCAATTTGAGATTCAAGCATTCTACCAACTGGGCAACCACAGCAATAGAATACTTAAATATTTGCTTCATAATATTACAATTTAGACTACAAGCTAATAAGCAATTTACATTTAACCTAAACTACTACAAATAAAATATTGTAATAAAATATATTTTGTTACATTTAACATTTAAAAAGGGTTCCCTTATCTTTTATCTTAGAAGACAAGAAAATGATAGATATAATTTAAAATAAAATTAGGAGGTGTCTGCAGGAATCAGGGTCACTATCAATATGGCACTTGTCTTGTAACTGAAGGGGTTGTTTCTGTATCATTTTAACTTCTTTTAAGTCATAAGCAATAATAATGTACCCACTTTAGGACTCTGTCGCACTAACATATTTGACATTTAGTGAGACTTACAGTTCAATTTGTCAAAAAAGTTAATGTGACTTGGTACCAAAGTGTATACATATTAATGCTCGTGAACGTACAACATTTATAGTACGTAAATACATTTTTAAGCAATATTCGTAAACAAAAATTTTTGCTTATTGCCATTATACACAGCTACATCATCTGTCTGAGTCTCTCATAATAGAAACCTAATTCAGTCTAGCAATACCTAACAGTTCTAGATTTAGTATCAAATCCTAACCTATAAATTTTAGCAAGCATGGCAACTCCATCATTAATACAATAATATTTATAGACATAATTCGATACGCTTAAACACCAAAATGTTATGATATATTCAGTATAATGTTGTAAATATGTTAGCGTCATGTAGTTTACAAAGAATTTAAAAGAAACGTTGCAAAGTACATAAAACTTTCAACTTTGTTTTGTGATACAAAACCGATGTAGAACGAAATCGTTCTAAACAACAAATTAATGACTACAATCGTGTTACGTCTCACAAGACAAGATGAAGGGAATTGTTTGGAACAGTGTAAATTATCAGCGAATGATCCGGGGACTCACGTGTCAACAATACAAGGGTGGAATCCAGGTTGGCGTCGTTTAGACACATAATTTAATGCACGGTTTTTATTTTGTCATTAACCTTCGAGGTGCTCCGGTTTCGAATCGGCAACGTTTTATTTTTGAAACACGGTTACGCGCGCGTGATTAGCGGCCGAACGTTTAACACGTTTAGAAATCGGCATTTGTCTACACTCACTGTCACCGCGTGTCCGACACAGGCACTCACTGGCCGCCGCCGCCGCTACTGCACGGCTACTGCCGGCGCCGAGATAAAAGTTAATTTAAAAAGAAAACAGTTTCGCGTGTCCGTTTGTAAAGTTGTCGTGTGCGGGAGCGCGGCGCGGCGCGGGCGGCACCGCTACAGCGATCGCAGCGACTGGGCGGCACGCTGAAAAGCTCCTTACGATACATACAGGGCCAATGTGCATTCTATTTATAATGTTAAGTTGGGCGTGCGGCGTGCACTGCGCGCGGACAAGCTACATGAACATCATAATATTTGAAGTTATTAGGTCAGCTGGTGAGACGTTGCGGCACGCGCCGTGTTTGCAGCCTACAATAAAGATAATTAAAATTAACGCTGTAAATCCGTCGGCGGTCGCAAACGGCTGGCCTCATAGCCGGGATAATTTAAACACTTGTATGTTACTTTATAAAAATATTAAATGAAAGGTGTTGGAGATGAGTTACATGCAATGTTGAGCGTTGGAAGGGCTCCAACAATAATAGAGATGTGTTACTATTACGAGGGTCGTGGGAGAGTTTCGCCGCTACACTCCTCAATGCAGATTATTTTCTTAAAAAACATATTTCGTTTCTATTCAAACAATAAAAAGGCGATAAATATTGACTTCGATATAAATTGCTTATGTTCATGTCAGTAATAAAACAAAATAGATGTAATCGTGGATATATTTATGTTATGACTACTTGATCTTTATAACTTTTCGGATAAATAAAATATACGTAAAGACATAATAAATAACTATGCTGTTCTCTGTTATCTTTTATTGAAGTAAGAATAGTAAAGGAGTTAAATACCAAAAATTTTATTTATTTCTTTATTTCTTTTATTCAGGTAGTCAACACCTTACAATTATAAATGAGGTATTAACAGTGTTTAGTTTACATCGCTAAGCCAATAACAGACTACCGCAGTATTAATGTGTTCAGAGTGTAACAATCAATAAGTAACTGGATGGACAAAATAACTTCATAAAATGAAAAAAATGGAAAAAAACAGCGGTTAGACTACAATAGAATATACAAAATGTAGTAGGTATAATGAAGAATACCTTAATTTATACGATGCCATGAGCCGTGGTAGTTGAAAGAACGCTTGACTCTCACTGTGGGGTCGCAGGTTCAACTCCAGTACGGGCCTCAAGTGGTGATAGAAAACATCGTGAGGAAGCCTAAATAATACCCTATAACAGGGGTGTAAAATGAATAAGTTGGCTACTTTTTAGCTAAACATTTTTGTAGGTAGTTAAGATTTTTGATTACGTGGGTAATTTCGATTACAATGAGGTACTTTGCAGGCTAAGTTCCCCAAAAATAGTATAGATGGCGCTGTAAAGATATAACATCCAGACTGGACTGCTCTTTTCTTCGGCATTGCTGTGAGAGACACCTCTCTGTGCCAGTGCCGGAAAGGGGCTTCTAAATGGATTTTATTATTATATTTATTTTCAACTCAATATTAATTAATTTTTCATTTTAATAAATATGATTTTAATTTTAAGTTTTGATTTTAATAATTTTTAACTTTATTTCATGATTATTATTATTTTTAATTTTAATATATGGGACATAATTATATCTTACCATATGGGTGCCTACCTGAAATAAATGCATTTTATTTTTAATTTTTTTTATAACGTGATAATTACCTATTTTCTCATTACTCGAGTATAAAATAGAAATAGAAATACACTTTATTTGCTTTTGAAAAGGGTACAATAATAGATGAATATTCATATAAGTCCCTCCTTATCAGCTATCAACAATAGCATGCAAATATTGTTACAGTTTAGAAACATTTCCAGTAATACTAAATAGTACTCAATTTTTCAAAAAAAAAAAGTAATGGCAGAAGACAAAAAAAAAACAAAAAAAAAAAAAAACTAAAAAAACACTAATAAAAAGATAAAAAATCACTACAAAAAAAAACATCACTCACTTCACCTTTTTTTTTCTTATGTAAAAATACTTGTTGCTTGATATTTGGATCACATTATCTACAGAATTGTGTTACTACATTATTATATTGCTTCTCTGTATTTTGATCAGAATAATAATGGGTGGCGGAAGTAATTGACCCTGGAAAAAAAGGAAGGAAGCTGGAAGCCTGTAATAAAAAGGGTCATCATTTTCTTCACCTGTGGTAGCTTTGTAATTGGCGTTTGTTTACACATATAAATATCTACTTTGTAAAAGAGGCTGTAAGCTACCCGAATAAAAAAAAAATATGCATAAATGTTATCCATGAAAGTAGCAGGTTAAAAGAAGGAAAATCTATACAGCGCCATCTAAATTTTTTTTGAGGAACATAGCCTGGAAAGTCCCTCATTGACTATAATTGTATATTGTAAGTGCAATAAAGGGTTTTGTATTGTATTGTATTTCTGTGTTTCTTACTGTTAAATTGAGCACGATTTTTCCGCAGTCGGGTTTTGGAACTTAATCAGTGTTACAAAACTATGAATACTAAGATACAGGTACATAAAATAGGTTTAAGCCGCGGCGCTATTGTCGCAGAGTCTGCATAGAATTATTATGACTTGTCAATTAGTTTCATTAAAATCCGTCGACTTCTTTCGTGGCGCGGATTATAATTTATGGTTAAAGAGAATTTATATCTTATTTCCAACATATTACATGTCATTTACATAAGAAACAAAGTACTTACATTTGTATACATATAAGTTCACACTTCGCCTCATATACTTACACACATGCATTTCTTTCACGCACTTCCACACATACAGAGACTGGTCCGCAGAACCAAGCACCACACTTTCAAAATTATAATAACTTTAAGTAGGTACACAAGATATATTTTAGAAATAAAACGGATTTGAAAAAGAGTTTCATTTTGTATTACTACGTAGGTATAGTTCAAAGAAATCTGTCAAGATCCGCTATAGAATTTTAAACCTAAGTACTTAATTCATCTTTTATTTTTTGTAATAAGGTGTTTTTAAGTTAAGAATTTTCTTTAGCGATGACCTGTGTCTTACTGAAGACCTATGGTCCTGCCCATTCCCTTATTATTTTATCAATGGATAGATTATTTTTAACATGCTCATTATAGAAGTGACCTAAATTCACGACAAAGAGGTCCATTGATTGATTTTACGTCGCCCGACCAGACATGTGTCGACACCAATTCAGCGGACGACGAAATAAGACTGGATGGATACCTATCTATTGATAGAAGAAAAACTCCACGTGAAAATAAAAGGAAAAAAAGGAAAACCTAAATAAAAAAGTTATTTACGTACTGTTTATGGATGAAACTTGGATAGTTTTCGACGTATCTCGGAGGGCATTATCCACTCCGGCCAAATAGGTACAGCCGAAGCTGCTTGAGGACCTAGAGGTCCCAGAAACCACCAACCCCTCCGAAACTAGTCCGAGATGATTAAGTCCAAAAGGGAGTATAGGCACATAAAATCGTAATCGTATCGTTTTATGGTCTGAAAATAAATTATTTGAATTTGAATAAATAAATAAATATAAATAACAAAAAGTAGCCTATCACTCTCCATCCCTTCAACTACTTATCTCAACTTAAAAAAATCACGTCAATTCATCGCTCCGTTTTGCAGTGAAAGACAGACAACTGCTCTATGACGGACAACAAACAGAGATACGCACACTGTATACAGTCATGAGCAATATAATGTACCCACTTCAGGACTCTGTCGCACTAACATATTTGACATTTAGTGAGACTTACAGTTCAATTTGTCAAAAAAGTTAATGTGACATGGTACCAAAGTGTATACATATTAATGCTCGTGACCGTACACTTTCCCATTTGTAATATTAGTATGGATTGTCCATAATGTTAAGTCATAGAGCAACGCGGACCTCTGTTATTTAGAACGAAGATGGTTATTTTTATAAAAAATAAAAAAAATAAATATTTAAACGCGTCAACACGTCATCAGTTGACAAATTGTGACGTAACGTTGACACAGAGAATATTTTTATATTTTTCGGAGAGACAGATTGCAACGTTTGGGACATTTGTCTACAGTTTTAGTGACAACATATTGTCACACAGCCTATAACTTTGGGTGCTGTAACAGCCGTGACGTGTGAGCCGTGGTAGCCCAGTTGCAAGAACGCTGCACTCTCACTGTAAGGTCGCAGGTTCGAAACCCAACACGCCCCTAAACTAATGATTTTTGAATTTGTTTTCGAGTTCATGTTTGGATCTTACACGTGCTCGGCCGGGAAGGAAAACATCGTGAGGAAACCCACTACCTGCGAAATGTGATCCCGGAGGTATGTAATCTAACTGTAATTGGGCTGGTAATAATTTTAATAAGTTTCATTTTAATAATTTTAATTTTAATTACATTTAGTTTTGATTTTAATAATTTTTAACTTTATTTCATTATTATTTTAAAATTTTTGTTTGTAATAACTTATAATTTTAAAGTGACATAATTGTATCTTACAATATGGGTACCTACCCGAAAAAAATGCATTTTATTTTTTTATAATATTTTATTGACAAACGTTCACACTGTGAACCTTGCCGTCTGTAGTCCTCACCGATAAGATCACAGAGAATATAGAAAAGAGAGCACAGTCAAGTTGCAAGTAACTTTTTATTTCCTCTTATTCGCGTTTCTACCGGGGTCCCTTTACTTAAATTTAAGAAGTTGTCAGACAATAGTTTTTACCTCGTTTTTCCGGACCTCCAATCCAAAGAGATAATAACCTGACCGCAATTCTCGTGGCACTGTTAGACTGTTTTATTGAACAATCCTATTAAAAGATTTATCCCTAATAATTTGGTAGTAGCTTAGTAGTTGAAGCACTTATCATTCACCGAAAAATACTAATAATAAAAAAGAACAGTTTGACATTCCGTTTCAAGTTTTGGAGACTCGCTCTATTTCTAAACGGGGCACGGTAATTTGCGCTGAGAGCGACAGATGGCGGCACGCGTGACAGTTGTGACAGCGCGGGAAAATACAGTGTTGCCAACTCTGACAGGATGATTTTTTAATTGTTTGCACTCCTCATTGCTTCTATGCTGTTCTGGGAGAAAATAAAAAACATAGAAAACGTTCAGCTGCTTGTCTTCCCGGGCATGTCGTAAAAACCGACAGAGGGATTGTGTCCTCTAACATGATGGACTAATGTTATGGGCGATAGGCTGATCCCTTATCACCATAAGGTTCATCATATCCAGCTTACGACATCGTATCAACAGTGGCTGCAAGTTGTCTTTGATTACTTGTGGCTCTGCCCACCCCATTAGGGATTACGGGCGTGAGTTTATGTATGTATGTATGTATGCACTCCTCATCGGCCAATTTTGATTCCTCAAACGTTCCGGGCCGGGAATGTTTTGTAATAAGTACTCTAGTAAAATTGGGTCGTGTACTAGGTTTTAGGTTGGTGTAGGTTAACGTCGTGTTTTATAGGGAAGTCAAGGAATTGGCCTTTGATAGACTAGAATGGAAAATGCTACACCGACAAGAGCGTGGCTCTTAAATTGATGATGATGCCTAGGTTCAAGATAAATTTTGAAACTCTGATTACTAAATATAGGCACATGTAAAACCAATAAAAAACTTTTTCATTATTCTATTTGACTAATTTACGAATAATAATCAGGAAAACGCAATAATAAGTCGGACATTTTATCACGTTTCTCTATGACGTCACAGTGTGCTTTTTCATACAAATTCTTAGTAACTGATTTGACTAGTTGTCTAGTGGTTGAGCGTTGGGCTCACGATTCGGAGGTCCCAGGTTCGACTCCCGGTGGTGATATATCACTAAAATTACTTTGAGAGCTCTGGTTTGGTTAGGACATTTTCCGAAAGTAAGGTGATTCGTGCTTAGAGTTATTCGTGCTTACTGATGTAAGTACGTTACATGAGCCGTATCAGGGGCGTTGTGCTGAGTTAGACTGGCTGGGTCTCATTTTAATGGCTAAGGAGTAAGGGAGTGCGCTGCAAACTGTTTGTCTCACTCGCACTTATTCGGTAAGGCCACATACGATAATAACGAGATGTTGTGGGGCTGTGACATGGAGTCGAGAAAGCGGGAAAATCGGACTTCCGCAACGCTTATGACCGGTACCCTTGTATACATTTATCTTTATTTTTATTGATTTAAGTGAAAGAAGAATTGTTAATCCGGTTGACGTTTTTAGCGGGATGGTGGAAAATAGGTATAAACTGGAACAGTGGCGAAACCATGTCTGTTTTAACCTGATTTTTAAGTTTCTTTCGTTATGGATGCAGTATATAAATTGCACAGTCGTTCGTGTCGTAATCACCAACCGGGTCTGCATGACGACCGCGCCGCGCGCGGCGCAAATCATATTGAGCGCTTCGACCAATAAACGATACGAATGCAAGGATTGTCCCAAACCCATCTATAGCTACACTTTCAACTCGGATGAACAGCTATTCTGTCTCCAATGTGACCGGGTTTTCAGAACGAAGTTCGGCTTTGACAGTCACATTCGAGCACACGAGAGAAGAGACTGAGGTCCTGTTGTCGGATACGACAAGGAGGACCCCAAAATACTTTAGAGATGAAACTAAAACTAATTTATTTATAAAAAATCTAAAAACAATGCTAATTAGAAAGAGCTATTATACTGTAGACGAATTTTTAAATGACAAGTTTTAATTTTAATACACACTTCCTCTCTTCCCTTCAACGTTGCTGTGCCCTACAGGGTCCATGTTTTAGTTCCTACGCCTGTGTAAAACCCCATTGTACTACATGGAATGCAATAAATAATTGAGAATTGAATTGAATTGGACTTTATATACGTAGATGGACGTCAAGCGGCTATTGGTCGAAGGCCTCGATATAATTCGCGCCGCGCGGTTACCGTGCAGAGCCTACTGGTATCAGTTTATATTTTTTTATGACATGACTGTGTCTTAGGTATTGTAGATTTACCTTTTGTTTGGAAGGTGGTAAACTGACCCTGAATAAGGGCCGTATCTCATTAGGGTAGAAGTGTTTGTTGATTGCGTAACCAACAGTACACACGGTAGAGTTTATACGACTGCATACATTATATTTGAGGAGCGACCGTGGTTGCGCCACTATGGTGTCTTAGTGAGGTAGCGCTCTAAGTGTAAAAAAGACGAAAAGATAAAAAATTAAAGACTGCTTTGTTAACTAAATATACAGGGTGTTAGTGACATCGTAACGAATACTGAGGGGGATGATTCAGACCATGATTCTGAGTTGATATCAAGTGGATTATTCCTATCGGAAAATTCATTTTTTTTGTGTTTTTTAAATTATTTTCAGTCCCATACTTGTGCGACGGAAAATTCCACTTGATATCAAGTCAGAATCATGGAAAGTAAAATGATCCGTGCTTTGGAAAGCACGTTAATTCGTTGGTCCCGGTTACTACTTACTGATGTAAGTTAGTAGTCGTTACATGAGCCATGTCATGGGCCTTTGGCGGCTCAATAGTAACCCTGACACCAGGGTGGATGAGGTTGGTACTCCACCTCACAACCCACAGGATAGAAGAAGAATCACGGTTTGAATCATCCTTGAAAGTTTTCGTTATATATAAATAAATATATTATAAAAGACAATCATGTGTACTACAAAAAACAGCTGATATCTCAGTGAGGCATTATCATATATTTTTACAGTTTCTAAGAAACTTAATTCTGAGATATCTATGTTTTCCGAACTACAAGATGTGTTCCAGTGAATCCTTCATAAACTCGGCGGTGTGGGCACGGACGCAGGCCGCGGTACGCACGACCCACATCCACAGGTGCGTCGCACCGCGCCACACGACTGTAAAACTGACACGGTGGAGCATGTCACAAGCGACGGCGGTGGAATTTTAATCAGATTAGTCAGAAATCAGAAATCAGAATCATTTATTCAACGTAATTATCATGGATAAACTTGTTGAAGGTCAATGTAACATTTTTGAATTTACGTCATTTCGCAAGGTGTTATGGCTGAGGAGAAGAAATGACAAGAAACTGCAACAGCAACACATCTTTTAAAAACCAATGAGGATATACATTACAAGTTATTTAATAACTAGAGGAACACATTCAATACCAGACATTTTTATCATTTAGGTAGTCATTAATCTTATAATAAGCTTTTTTACATAAAGTAAGCTTCACGTGAGCTTTAAATTTATTTTCTGACAAATTTAAAATATTATCTGGTATTTTATTGTAAAAAGTTTCATCATCATCACCAGCCCATTATCGTCCCCACTGCTGGGGCACGGGCCTTCCCTATGGATGAATAGGGAGATCGGGCCTTAAGCCATCACGCGGGCCCAGTGCGGATTGATGGTTATTAATAGCTAATGCAGCCGGGACCAATGGCTTAACGTGCCTTCTGAAGCACGGAGGAGCTCGAGATGAAAACTTTTTTTTGTGGTCACCCATCCTATGACCGGCCCTTGCAAAAGTTGCTTAACAGATTAGATTAGATTATTTTATTTAACATTTAGTTGTATTTAGGGGCAAGTCACAGGGACTGTAACCTGGAACCTGACAGAGGGCAGCAGTAACTGTCAGTACTATTCAGAGGCGAAGAACAGGAGTCCTAGTATGGCTTTGTAATAGACTATGGCGCCATCCCACTCGCGTCAGACAGAGTACTGCGGGGCGGATGGCAAGAGGGAAACTACTGCCCTATTTTTCCCTAAAAAAGTAGCATGGAAAATGCTGCACCGACAAGAGCGTGGCTCTTAAATTGATGATGATGATGAGTACCACACATTTAGATACAATATAAAACGGTAACAACATAAATATGATCGTCGAAAATTATAACAAAAGAATAAAACATAGAAGATGATAAATTACCAACCTCATCAACCCTGATGTCAGGGTTACTATTAAGCCGCCAAAGGCCCCTGACATGACTCATGTAACGACTACATACTTACATCAGTAAGTAGTAACCGGGACCAACGGCTTAACGTGCCTTCCGAAGCACGGATCATCTTACATTCGGACAATCAGGTGATCAGCCTGTAATGTCCTAAGCAAACTAAGGATTTCAAAGTAATTTTTGTGACATTTCCCCACTAGGATTCGAACCCGGGACCTCCGGATCGTGAGCCTAACGCATCATTTCACTGATAGATATTTATCTGTCTCGTATTTTGTTACCCTGAGAGCATTCAGTGCTGAGCGAGCAGTCGGGGACGGCAATACAGGTGTAAGTAAATAATGCAATATAAATTAAAACAATCTACATAAAACATACATACATACACATTCATGCACACATACACACATATACATACATACCTCAAATTCAAATTCGTTTATTGCAAAAAATGTGGTACATATATGGCAGTAAAAGTAGTAAAATTATAGTTTCACACATTTCGCTTAAAGTAGCATGCAAAATAAATGTTTCGTTATACGATATGACTCCCCAATCCAATGTTAAATAAACATTATAATTAAATCAAATGTCAGACGGTTATCATAGGAAGTAATACAATTATTGGCATTATATCATGTCATATCAGGTAAATGTCTATAACAGTAAAATAAATAAACTAAGTTCTTACATTATGTTTACGTCATAAAATTATTTTTGTCAGCAATATATTCTTTTACACTATAATAACATTTAATGACGAGCCACTTATGAAGTTTTCGATTAAATACAATGTCTGGCATATTTTTAAATGGTTCAGGCAATTTATTATAAATTGTAATTGTAATTTTAATTCTCTGAACCGGCGTGCGTGTATGAAGCGATTGATGAATGTGGAGGAAGCAAGAGAAGTGTGTCAGGATCGAAGCAAATGGAATTCTGTAGTCTCTGCTTACCCCGGTGGGAAATAGGCGTGAGTTTATGTATGTATGTATGTAATTGCCATAGGGTAGCAGCTATCTCTATACAAGCCTGTTCTCATTTTTGGTAAAATTAAGTCGTTTGGGAATCGCCTAGAGTAGTTAGGAAGTACGTCACTGTTTCTTTTAAATAACTCATTATATAAATATATAAGCTAAAGGCAACGGGATAAAGGGATTCTGCTTATTTCTCGTCACTCACACCACTGAGACAGGTTTGTCTTCACGTGTGCACAGATAATAAATCAAATAACGACAACATTAACATATAAAGCTGCCACTTGTACAGCAGCCGGCAGAACTCGTTAAAATTATTATTACTCGTTTCACATCACTTGCGCAAGAGTGCCGATTTGGATCATGTCGGCGACTTTAACAAATGATGGACGGTTTACATTTACTCGCTCAAATTAAATATATGTATTTTATAAATATAGGAAACTTATGCAGGCAATGCAAGGTAAAAATAAAAATATTTTATTCTTATTTTGATACGTCTATTGAAGAAGATTTCCTTCATTCAGCGCTTATCGCTATCAGCCTACTAAAGTCGATTACTTCTTTCAAATATCTACCATACTATACCGGGTTCAATATATTATATAAAAAATTGTTATTAACTAGCTAACAAGATAAATAATAAGATATAATTAACACAATATGGATGAATATTGTCTGAAATAAATTATTTTTATTTATTTTATATAATCCTGTCAGACGATGTCCAGGGCCGAGGTTGCCAACTGGGCAACTTAAGGCTTGTTGTCTTAAATTTTGCACCGGGTAAGAGCTCTCAGCGCTCCCCATTTGTCCGGACAAGTAGTTAACGCCATTTGCGGTAAATCTATAATAAATCACGTCAGCAAAAAATTAAAAGGATTTAAGCTATGTATGCCTACTTTCGTTCGTTTCAAGTAACTAATCGTGAGATCATGACTCATGCTTCTAATGCAATACGTAGGTACGTCCATACATGAACTCTTGCGCAATTCAGATGAAATGAGTAATGGAGGTATGATAAATAATGAGTCACCCTGGGCGTTAACAAAGTGGTAGTAGAAAATTATGTTTTATAACATAAAAAAATAGAATCAATTATTCTACGTAATTATCATGGATAAACTTGCTGAAGGTCAATGTAACATTTTTGAATTTATGTTATTTCGCAAGGTGTTTCAGCCCATTAACGTCTCCACTGCTGGGGCACGGGCCTTCCATATGGATGGATAGGGAGATCGGGCCTTAAACCATCACGCGGGCCCAGTGCGGATTGATGGTTATTAACGACTGCTAATGCAGCCGGGACCAATGGCTTAACGTGCCTTCCGAAGCACGGAGGAGCTCGAGATGAAAACTTTTTTTTTGTGGTCACCCATCCTATGACCGGCCTTTGCGAAAGTTACTTTACTTCAACAATCGCAGACCGAGCGCGTTAACCGCTGCGCCACCGAGCTCCTCAGTCCCACTTTAAACGCGGTAAGAACCCGTTATTATGTGTTTTAATTAGTATTGTGTAGTTTCGTGCAGGAGAAGCCAGGCGGGCTAAGTAGTCAGTCGGAAGCGGTGGTGAAGCCACGCTTCGCACACAATCCTTTATCGTTTTATCGCTTATTTATTGCCGACTGTACACTGCCCTCGTATTAGATTGGCTTGTTAGGATACCCTATTTATTTGATTAATTTACTTACTTCGTACTATATGGAAGAATATTTTTTGATCTTTGCTTTCCTGACCTTACCGAGATGTTTCTTTTTTACGCAACAGTCGGAACAGCCGTGCCCTCCAAAGCACAGAATCACACAATCAGGGGATCAAGCACCTTTGACAAAGTAATTTCGACAGATCCCGTTTGGGAATTGTACCCGGATCTCCAGATCGTGAGCCCAACGCTCTAACCACTAGACCACTGGAGCTGTTATAATATAAATAGTAGACTAATAAGCATGTATAAATACATACATGTGTAACATTTGTGTAAAGGTTCATATCTCATTATAAATGTGAAGTATATTCTAGGCACAGACATCCTCTTATACGCGACGTAAGCGCAGTTTATTATTTAGTATCCTAAGCCAGAAGCAAAGAAGGTAACAACTAAAAATATATCTTAGAAGTTCAACACTCAAATAACTAAGTTATAATAATTGTAAAAATAAATAACTAAATTATTGTCACTTTGCCAATGAGTTATAAACGCTACGCCGTAGCACATTCGTAACGGCTCTGCTACATTTGCATAAACAAAACATTAGGCTCTAAGTAATGTTAGTTCTCTGCATGATGTTACCATAAACATAGCAGGATTTAAACTAACTATCACGAGAAAATAACAACCTTATTTCTTAAAAACGTTTTTTGAGAAATAAGCTTTTATAAACTTATTTAGTCTTCTATTGTGTTAGGGTTATTACTGAGCCATCTGAGCTCATGTAACGACTACGTACTTACATCAGTAAGTAGTAACCGGGACCAATGGCTTAGCGTGCCTTCCGAACCACTGCTCACCTTAATTTCGGACAATCAGATGATAAGCTTGTAATGTCCTAACGAAACTACGGATCATAAAGTGGTTTTTGTGATACATCCCCACCAGGATTCGAAACTGGGACATCCGTATCGTGAGTCTAATGAATTTAGTTATTCTCGTAGTATTGTCGTCATCTACCTAGCGTTACCCTTTTTTCACTGGGTCCACTAACCTAACCTGAAGATTTGATAGATTCGGTTCTTCACGGGGAAGGGGGAGAACAAAGAAATACTGGCTGGCAAAAAAAAAAAAATAATAAAAATAAATTATCTTTATCTTTATCTTTTATCTTTATCTGGATAATATAAAAAATGCACTGACAATAGAGCAGGCCAAAACCAACATACATACATACATAAACTCACGCCCGTAATCCCAAATGGGGTGGGCAGAGCCACAAGTAATCAAAGACAACTTGCAGCCACTGTTGATACGAAGTCCTAAGATGGATATGATGAACCTTATGGTGATAAGGGATCAGCCTATCGCCCATAACATTAGTCCATCATGTTAGAGGACACAATCCCTCTGTCGGTTTTTACGACATGCCCGGGAAGACAAGCAGCTGAACGTGTTCTATGTTTTTTATTTGCCCCCAGAACAGCATAGAAGCAAAACCAATGATTGTCGAATTTCTCTTCAAATTCATGTTTGGATCATGAATGAACATCACGTGTTCAGCAAAAACAATATGGATAGCGTTATACAGCTTTAACGTGATAATTACCTTTTTTTCTTTACTCGGGAACATAATTATTCATAAATATACAAATATACTTCTTGCTTGATATTTGGATCACATTATGTATAGGCTTATGTTGATACCTCATCATCAGCCCATTAACGTCCCCACTGCTGAGGCACGGGCCTTCCCTATGAATGAATAGAGAGACCGGGCCTTAAACCATCACGCGGGCCCAGTGCGGATTGATGGTTATTAACGACTGCTAATGCAGCCGGGACCAACGGCTTAACGCGCCTACCGCACGGAGGAGCTCGAGATGTTTTTTTTTGTGGTCACCCATGCTATGACCGGCCTTTGCGAAAGTTGCTTAACTTCAACAATCGCAGACCGAGCGCGTTTACCGCTGCGCCACCGAGCTCCTCTATATAACAACGAGACAATTTAAAATACAATTGTTCATTATTCGCATTGTGGAACTAGTGAAATTCACACGCCCATTTCTTGTCCACGTCGCTCTACTTCCGCCTCCACGCTTTTACCAAACCGGTCCATAGATGTTTTATTTATTTTTTATCGCTATCGACCCACTAGGGTCGATTAATTCTTTCAAATATTTTTCCTCTCAGACGACGCCCTGAGCCGAGGTTCGCGCCCAACTGGGCACCCTCAGGCCTGTTGTCTTAAACGTTGTACGAGCCGAGAGCCTTCAGCGCTCCCCATTTGTCCGGCCAAGTAGTTAATGCCATCTGCGGCAAATCTACAATAAGTCACGTCAAAAAAAAAAAAATATATTTATTTTTAAAAATATGTTATTTAAAGTGGAGAAGCCATAGTAGCCCAGTTGATAGAACGCTTGCCTCTCACCTTGAGGTCGCATTCGAATCCAGCACAGGCCTAAACCAATGATCGTCGAATTTGTTTTCGATTTCATGTTTGGATCACAAATGATTATCACGTGTTCAGCGGTGAAGGAAAACATCTCGAGGAAACCCACATTCCCGAGAAATGATTTTCGGAGGTATGTGTCCTAACCTATGTTGCGCTGGTTTTCCCTTCGGGTTGAAAGGTCAGACAGGCAGTCGCTTCTGTATAAAACCGGACCTGTCAAATCTTTAGGTTAAGTAAGCGGACCCCGTGAAGAATGGAATAACGCTAGGGAAATGATGATGAAATGTTAATTAAATCACAATAAGTGCAGTCATGAGCAATATAATGTACCCACTTTAGGACTCTGTCGCACTAACATATTTGACATTTAGTGGGACTTACAGTTCAATTTGTCAAAAAAGTTAAAGTGACATGGTTGCAAAGTGTATACATATTAATGCTCGTGACCGTACGATGGTTGACTGATTTTATTGATGACGCCACTAGGACAGTATTTCCTAACAAATTCTGTCATTATGTTTCGTAAAAACGATCTCATTTGAATAGGGTACAAAATAGCTTATGGCTTATGTTATTCCGCATAAGAGAAGCCATTTCACGCAGACCGGACTACCCATCATAGCGTGAATAGCGTGATAGATAATAGCGAGGCCAATAAAGTAGAAGCTGTGATCAGATCACTGAAGTGATTGCCCGCTGTTTATAGTCATACATCACTATTGTTTCGCCATCTTTATTTCATTAGGTCTAAGTGTGATTGGATTAAGAATGCGTATAACAAATTGACGAAGATGATTTGTGTTTTTTCTAAGTTTCTGTAGGTTTTGGATTCAGACAACTATCACAAAAGACAACTATCACGAAGACTAAAAATAAACTAGTCCGCGCCACGAAAGAAGTCAACGGATTTAAATCATCATCATCATCAATTTAAGAGCCACGCTCTTGTCGGTGTAGCATTTTCCATTCCAGTCTATCAAAGGCCCATTCCTTGACTTCCCTAAAACAAAAAAAGGATTTGTTAAAGGGTTTGTTTTTTTACCGATTTAAATAAAACTACTTAATAACAATAAAAGGTACACCAACAGCTTATAAGATACTGTGCTATTTACTGCATTAAACTACACTTTTATAAATAAATAAATTATTTTATGTTAAGATGTCAAAAAAATTCGGGGAATCGCTGTGAACGCCATAATTGGGTCGTCGTGTACTAGGTTCAACCGAGATAAATTATGAAAACCTGATTACTAAAGACAGATCTGAAAACTAACGAAAAACAATTTATTTTTCCTATTTAACTTATTTATGAATTTTAAACAAGAAAAACGTAATAATGAGTGCTACACGTTTTGATACGTTTTCTCTATGACGTCACAGTGTGACTTTTTCAAACAAATTCCTATAATATTTACGTGTTTTGACTTTTAGTAAAAAGTAACGGGGGGGATAAAATGGCCACTTCGAAGCAATTACTCTAAGAAAGCAATATTGCTATTTGACATTAAGAATTTCGGAGGAACATTTTATTGATTTTTTTTTTTTATTTGACAATTGTTTACATTGCGCACTTACTTTTATATGCGCAAATTTCAAATTACAATATTGCTATTTTTAACCCCCTCCCCCACCCCCAGGGGTTATAAAAAGGAAGCAATAAAGTAATTCATCTAAGGCAGCAATATTGATATTTGACATGTATTGACATTGCGCACTTACTTTTGTATGCGCAAAAGCATATTTACCCCATTTTGCATGTTGCTACGTCCGGACAAATCCCCTTATAAGTATGTGTGAAGTTTTACGCAAATCGGCAAATACTTTCAACCATCATCATCATCATCAGCCCATTAACGTCCCCACTGCTGGGGCACGGGCCTTCCCTATGGATGGATAGGGAGATCGGGCCTTAAACCATCACGCGGGCCCAGTGCGGATTGATGGTTATTAACGACTGCTAATGCAGCCGGGACCAACGGCTTAACGTGCCTTCCGAAGCACGGAGGAGCTCGAGATGAAAACTTTTTTTTTTTTTGTGGTCACCCATCCTATGACCGGCCTTTCAACCATTGAGGTATAATTATGTTATTGTTTTCAACACGAAGATAGCAAGCATACTCTCCATTAAACCGTTGTATGCTAACGTATAATGAGGAATGTAAAAATAACATCGACATCTTCCACGAAACCCTCACCTACTTTAAATATAAAATTACAAGTATTTTTTTTTTTAATTAAGATGGGTTTGCTCTTGACTTCGTTCTTCTACAAGAAGAAGAGATCGACGTTGGAACGAGCTTACCCAGAAAATGCCTATTCACCCGTGATTTAAAGGACCCCAGGTTATAAGAGTCAGGAAACATATAAATATAAAATTATATAAATTCACTCAATTTCCTATAATTTTACTTTATATAGTTTTTATCCAATTTTTTTTCTATCTTCTAGCTTTAAGTTACCTCATTCACGTGTACATGCTGTTTTATTATTTGTTTAAAACTAACTTGAATGTTGTATACGCCTGTAATGGTATAACATACGGTCATTGTCCGTTGAATTTTATTCATGTAATTTTTATGTATATACCGATGGTGTATCTTAAATAAATAAATAAATAATAATTAAAAAGGTAAGGTACTTATATCAAAACCGCGGAAATCTTAAAAAACTTATTGTTTATATATTTAAGTATACATTGGCCCCGATTCCTGCAGACACCGTCTAATTTTATTTAAAGTTATATCCGTCATTTTCATATCCGTCGAAAAGGAAAGGGACGGATGATTCACAGCTCTTAATTTTAGGAAGAATGAGTGAATGAATGAATAACCCGGGCGAATCAAAAGGTACGTCGCTGGTATGCAATCCGTTTGACGTGCTGTCTACTTAACTGTGTCGGGTTATTGACGGATGTAAAATTTTTAGACGGTTGGTTTAGATTTGTGCTTAAAATTGACGTGTGTTCCATAAATTTTATGCTTGTCGATTACCCGTCCCTTTCCTTTTCGGCGGATAAGAAAATGACAGATATAACTTAAAATAAAATTAGATGGTATTTACAGGAATTAGCACCATTATCCTAATAGGCATCCTAGAAATAAAATGCTTTATTTTTTTTAATACTCGCTCGCGTTCGACCACAATCTCACCTGATGGTGAGTGACGTTGTGGTCTAGATTGGATCACGCTTACATATAAAATGTTCATTTTCACTCTAAAATAATAATAAAAATAATCTTACCTGAAATAACTTACCGTTGCAGCTGCAGCTCAATAATTGAATAATAGGATGCATCACTGACCTTTTCGCGTCAGTAAAAAATTTTTCACTTACCTCAAAAACTAAAAAAATGTTAACGATCCCTGCTTAAAGTAAAATGTCGTTTTGTCGTACAAAATTAAAAAAATATAATATGTGGTAAACGTAAGGTTTAACGGCCTCCGTACTCCAGTGGTTGAGCGTTGGGCTCACGATCCGGAGGTCCCGGGTTCGAATCCCGGTGGAGACATACAACAAAAAACCACATTGTAATCCCTAGTTTGGCTAGGACATTACAGGGTGATCACCTGATTGTCCAAAAAGTAAGATGATCCGTGCTTCGGAAGGCACGTAAAGCCGTTGGTCCCGGTTACTACTTACTGATGTAAGTAAGTAGTCGTCACATGAGCCATGTCAGGGGCCTTTGGCGGCTCAATAATAACCCTGACACTTGGGTTGATGAGGTTGGTAACCTCACAACCCACACGATAGAAGAAGAAGAACGGCTGTTTAATTGGCTAATAGCTGGGACCAACGGCTTAACGTGCCCTCCGAAGCACGGAATCATCTTACTTTTTCGGACAATCAGGTGATTCAAGCCTGAAAAGTCCTTACCAAACAAAGGACAGTCTCACAAAGTGATTTCGACAATGTCCCCATCGGGAATCGAACCCGGACCTCCAGATCGTGAGCCTAACGCTCTAACCACTAGACCACGCGCTGTTAAGAGGCTATACTAATATGGTTTTCAAAATCTTACCTGGAAAAAGAGCGTGAAGGCAACCCACTGGTAGTACTTCCCGTACCGGCGGGGCGAAGTCCCGGCGCCGCGCACGCCGGGGTAGGCCCCCGCCTCCCCCGCCACCGTGAATGTCGAGTGGATCCAGCAGTAAGTGTTCAGCACGTCCTCTGGGATATCCCTGATGATGGAAGTGGATTTTTTTTATTTAGTTTGGTAAAAACTATATTATAATGTATGTACACCATTAACACATGTTTATGGAAAACAATGTTCGTCGCCCAATAGCGTCCACATAATATCAGCGTCGTGGATCACGCCGCGACTTGTGCTGAGTGAGGCCCTTTTATCTCAGGACGTCCACCACCACCTTATGATCATTTCGACAAACATCCGTCTTGCTTCTTTGTAATTGTTTTAGTGGAAATTTGATATGATGTTGTTGTCTTTTTTTGTGTGTGGCGTCCTTTTTTAATAAACTATTTCTATTCTATTCTATTCTAATCATTATCTATCTACTCAGCCTGTATCCTCGAAGGACGTAATATACGATCCCGACGACCGGATCACTCTAGCCATAGAGGCAGCCAATCAGCTCGCGACACCTAACACTTCAGGACCCCGATACCGACCCCGCCGGCGTGGTCGACGAATTCCCTTAATCAGCGATGACCCACTAGGATCGATTAATTCTTTCAAATATTTTTCCTCTCAGACAACGCCCTGAGCTGAGGTTCGCGTCCAACTGGGCACCCTCAGGCCTGTTGTCTTAAATGTTGTACCGGGTGAGAGCCTTCAGCGCTCCCCGTTTGTCCGGCCAAGAAGTTAATGCCATCTGCGGCAAATCTACAATAAGTCACGTCAAAAAAAAAAAACAGCCTGTATACGCCCACTGCTAGGTATAGGCCTCCTCTCTTTCACGCCATCGTTTCCGGTCTTGTACAAGTCTCATCCATTGCTTTCCGGTATACCTCACAATCAACTCACAATCATCCGACCACCGACCGTTTATGTGCGGAATCACATACAATTATAATTAGTTAGTTTCTTAGATCAAAGATAAATTACTAATTGGATAAATTAATACTTAATAACTGTGATATAAGTAATAGCTCGGTGAGGTATGGGTACTTAGATCATCCTGCGATGAATGTTCCTCTGACTACCCCACAGAGGAACCATCCAGGCTACGTTCCCAAAAACATACATACATACATACATACATAAACTCACGCCCGTAATCCCTAATGGGGTGGGCAGAGCCACAAGTAATCAAAGACAACTTGCAGCCACTGTTGATACGAAGTCCAAAGATGGATATGATGAACCTTATTCCCAAAAACAATGCGTCGTTTAACTTTCTAATTTCATGGATTATATTATGCAACTTTTATCTTTATTTTTATGTATACTTAAATTATGGCCCTTGTTAAAATTGTGGCCTTCCCCGACGTCTAACAGCACTTGCAGGAACCCACTCTGTAGCTTTTTTGGCCCAGAGGTCATCGGGCATTCGGGCAACATGTCCAGCCCAGTCCCATTTCAAGCAGGCAGCCTTTCTCGCTACGTCTGCTATTTTTGGTTTGGAACGCAGCGTGGTGTTTCGGATCCGATCGATCAATTTAACACCAATTATGCTTCTGTAATTAGATTATTTTTTGTTCCGAGTTAAGAGCAAATAGGTAATTATCACGTTAAATCTGTACAGCGCTATCTATATCATATTTGGGCAACGTAGCTTGAAAAGTAATTGAGATAATTATAGTACCTACACCTCACCGAGCTTTCTGTTACACCAACGGCAACGTGATAGAGGATTTAAATTAAGAATTAATAAATAAATAAAGAACATTGCTCTTCACCATGAAGCATGTGATATCAATTTAAGATACACAGATTTAACTACAAAACAAGTTGCCTGAACAGAGCTCTGATTGAACCGGGATTCAAACCCGCAACTATCCAAGATGAACACAGCCTGCTCGAGATGAAACCTTTTTTTTTGTGGTTACCCATCCTATAAAAAGTAATGTATTCTTATTCTGTACTATAAGTAGGTACCTACAATTTTAGTACGATAGAATAGGTAGATAAAAAATATGTAAGTACATTGCAGTGCATAAATACTCCTTTTAATCTTACACAGAGTAAATAATAATGTAGTGTTTTCGTTGGATTTCATTTGAAATTTCAGTGAAATAGTTTTAAATATTCAGTTTACAATACATATTTTGAACATATTAACAATTACATTCTCAAAATCATTTCATTTTCTATACGAAGAAAAACACTTTCCAAGAAAATTCGTGTTAACGCCATCTATCCGTTTACCGCGGAACTAGGACGGGTCGAACCTTCTCGTTCAACCGTGGGGTGTGTAACTGACCTGGTGTGTATGCAATCGATGGGGTTGCCCACTAGATGGCGTGTGGTGAGTGCGGCGCTAGCGGCCAGCAGCGCAGCGGTCGTGGCGCCGCAATGCAGCCGGAACGCCACAGAGTCGATCTTCGGGTTTACTCCTTGCTAATGGGGGAAGACAGAAAGTTTATTTCAAATGTTTGGTTGTTTTAAACTGTTTCTGTAAAGCTAAACAGAAAAAAAAATACGCGTGATACCACAGAGTAAATAATGTAGCATAGAGTTAACAATTACAAGACCGTATTAGCAGCCGTAAAGTTTGACATCTTTTAATGATATTATAAACAACATAATTGTCATAAACAGTCTATAAGACCCACTGCTGGGCACAGGTCTCTCCTCAATAATCCACGAGCATACTCCACCACGTTGCTCCACTGCGGGTTGGTGGAGGACCAACGGCTTAACGTAGCCTCCGAAGCACGGAATCATTTTACTTTTTCAGACAATAAGGTGATTCAAGCCTGCAATGTTCTTAAAAACAACATACAGTCTCATAAAGGGATTTCGACAATGTCCCCATCGGGAATCGAACCCGGACTTCCAGATCGTGAGCCTAACGCTCTAACTACTAGACCACGGAGGCTGTGGTATTATAAACAGTAAACTATTTTTAACGGGTCGATACGTGAATGTTAAATAAGGTAAAAAAAATAATGTAAAAAAATATTTAAAAATAGTTTACTAAGTATAGGCAGGTATTTAAACTGCGTGAATCTTTAAAAAAATTGTGTTGTAACCAGTATTTTAGTGATTTTTTTTGTGCTTTGAATTTTGAATTTTTAGGTGGTAGAACCCAACAACAGGCTGATGCATTCGGTGTGAGAGCTCTCAGCGCTCCCCATTTGTCCGCCCAAGTAGCTAATGCCATCAGAGCCTAACGCAATAATTCGCGTGAAAAAAAGGCTGATGCATATACAGGATGTTAGTGACATCGTAACGAAGCCATGATTCTGAGTTGATATCAAGTGGAATTAAAAAAAAAAACACAAAAATTTTCATGAATATTCCGACAGGAAAATCCACTTCATACTCGTATCAACTCAGAATCATGATCTAAATTATCCCCCTCAGTATTTGTTACGATGTCACTAACATCCTATCCACTTGTATGGCCACTTGTATGTACTTGTACGGTCACGAGCATTAATATGTATACACTTTGGTACCATGCCACATTAACTTTTTTGACAAATTGAACTGTAAGTCTCACTAAATGTCAGATATGTTAGTGCGACAGAGTCCTAAAGTCGGTACATTATATTGCTCATGACTGTACAGGGTGTAAGACAGGGTGACAGATCTAAAACAAACGAAAAACATTTTCTTTTTTTTCTATTTAAGTAACTTATTTATGCATTTTAATTAAGAAAGCGTAATAATAAGTCCGACATTTTATCACATTTTTCTATGACGTTTTCATACGAATTCCATAGTAATTTCGTGTTTTCACGTTTAGTAAAAAGTAACTGATTTGACTCGTTGGAAACTATGGTATAAAAAAAATCAGGTATGGTCAATCCTATAAAAATCCTAGCCAGCTAGCCGTTTGATGACGTAAGTGTTACCATTAAATTGGTACTTATCTCCAACATTCCAAGGAGGTAAATTTTATTATTGAAAATACTAGCTACATAAGTACGTCACTCCGTCACCGCTCACTAAAAATAAATGCGTCATTAGCTATAGTATTTAAACACAAATAGATTTAGATTTATTGGTCCTAAACCTAATTCTAACTACTTACCTATAGTTCCAATAAATTGGCTTTCAGTACCGCTTTGTATAATATTAATAAGTTTAATTCTTGTTCATCATCATCAGCCCATTAACGTCCCCACTGCTGGGGCACGGGCTTTCCTATGGATGGATAGGGAGATCGGGCCTTAAACCATCACGCGGGCCCAGTGCGGATTGATGGTTATTAACGACTGCTAATGCAGCCGGGAGCAACGGCTTAACGTGTCTTCCAAAGCACGGAGGAGCTCGAGATGAAAACTTTTTCTTTTTTTGTGGTCACCCATCCTATGACCGGCCTTTGCGAAAGTTGCTTAACTTCAACAATCGCAGACCGAGTGCGTTTACCGCTGCGCCACCGAGCTCCTCAATCCTCAATTCTTGTTACTTACTGATAATATGGGTACCAACCTACATAGGAAGACATTTATTAAGCATAGAGTTAATATCTGCTTCAAGTTTCAAGGTTGCACAGTGATGTTTCTGGGAATATTCCCAAAGTGGGGGTTTTAAAAACTCTTTAATAGTACGGACACTGGCTGGTTTTCTTTTTTAAAATGTTTCTACATAAGTTTTGCGCCTTTTTACTGCTGTGAACATTCCCGCTTTCTTCCTTTTTCTTCTTTCTTTTTTTCTTTCTTTTTTTCTTTGGGAATCGAGAACGGCACATCACCGGTTGCGACATCGATGGTTCGAATCTCAGTAAGGGCCTACGGGAATACATAATCAGGAAAAACAAAACACATAACAAAAGATTCAACAACAGTGGCTGCAAGTTGTCTTTGATTACTTGTGGCTCTGCCCACCCCATTAGGGATTACGGGCGTGAGTTTATGTATGTATGTATGTATAACAAAAGATATCTCTTCCAGCCAACCCTGTATGGTAGAAAACATCATGGGGTAAGTAAGGTGTCAGTTTTCTAAAAAAAAAGTAATAAAAACGTGTGTAAAAATAAAAAATCAATCCGCCATATTGTTTTACGCGTGTCACCTGCGGCAGTGACGTTGCAATCGTAACCAACATGTCACATAAAATTATTTTTATACCACTCGCAACATCCATAAAGCTTCGAAGAAATAAGACAATTTTACCTTTTAAAAAAAGGGCCCCGAGATGGTAGGTTTTATTTTTTATTTTTTTACATATGGGTCGTGTACTAGGTTCAAGATAAATTATGAAATTCTAATTATTAAATAAAGACAGGTCTAGAATTAACGAAAAACATTTTCTTTTTACTATTTACCTTGTTTGGGAATTTTAATAAAAAAAACGTACTTAATAATAAGTCCGACATTTTATCACGTTTTTCTATGACGTCACAGTGTGCTTTTTTATACAAATTCCATAGTAATTTTGTGTATTGACGTTTACTAAAAAGTAACTGATTTGACTATTTATAAGATTAATGGCGTTGTTCACTGTTAACGTGATAATTACTTATTTTCTCACCAACACAAAATTATTCATAAATTATTCATTTTTGCTTGATATTTGGATCACATTATGTATAACAATGGTGTTGCTACATATTATATTGCTTCTCTTTATTTTGATCAGAATAATAATGGGTGGAAGTTGTAATTTTACCTTGGTGTAATAAAAAGGGTCATCATTTATACCCAAAAACAAAGATAAAAGATGCATATGTCTGTTATCCATGAAATTAGAATTTAAAAAACACACACAAACAACATAAATAGCCTATATACGTCCCACTGCTGGGCACAGGCCTCCTCTCAATCAACCGGAGAGGGTATGGAGCATACTCCACCACGCTGCTCCACTGCGGGTTGGTGGAGGTGTTTTTCGGCCAATAGCCGGGACCAACGGCTTAACGTGCCCTCCGAAGCACGGAATCAACTTACTTTTTCGGACAATCAGGTGATTCAAGCCTGACAAGTCCTTACCAAACAAAGGACAGTCTCACAAAGTGATTTCGACAATGTCCCCATCGGGAATCGAACCCGGACCTCCAGATCGTGAGCTTAACGCTCTTACCACTAGACCACGGAGGCTGTTAAATTAGAATTTAAACGAAGAAAATCTTAACAACGCCATCTATCGTGTTTTTGGAGAACGCCGATTGGAAAATCCCTCATTGTGAGCAAGGCTTTACCCAATCTAACGTGGCAGCACGCATTAAAATCACGGTCGCTGCACGCCAATCTGGCGCTGGAGCACAATAGCTGCATGTGTTAATGGCCCGTAGTTTCAGAATAGCTGTATTAATTCCTGAACGATCCTAATGAAATGTACTGACTACACCCTTAAGGAGCAGTGGTGCAATCATAACGCAGGCCAGGGGGATTAAAATGGTCACATCGAAGCAATTCCTCTAAAAAACCTTACGATCCCGACGACCCGATTACTCTAGCCATAGAGGCGGCCAATCAGCTCGCGACACCAAACACTTTAGAACCCCATACCGATCCCGCCGGCGTGGTCGACGATTTCCCTCAATCGCTATCGACCCACTAGGGTCGATTAATTTTTTTTAATATTTTTCCTCTCAGACGATGCCCTCAGCCGAGGTTCGCGCCCAACTGGGCACCCTCAGGCCTGTTGTCTTAAACGTTGTACCGGGTGAGAGTCTTCTTTGCTCCCCATTTGTCTGGCCAAGCTGGTAATGTCATCTGCGGCAAATCTACAATAAGTCACGTAAAAAAAAAACAATATTGCTATTTGACATATGGTTGCATTGCGCACTTACTTTTATATGCGCCCGGGTCCTTATCGCTAAGTAAAGGTGGGTAAGTAAATCAACGGCGTATTCTCATGACTTGGATTGCATGGTATGCCTGATGAGGGTCTAACTCTGCTAATTTTGATGTTTAAGTGTAACTTGTTCACACGTCTACTTCGATGTGCCAATGTGTTTGTTATACAAGTACACTTAAACGTATTTAAAAATCATCATTGTATCCTTAGCTGGTCCTAGCATGGCTTTGAAATGGACTACTCTGCCATCTATCCATCCAGGAGGGAAACCACTGCCCTATTTGTCCCTAAAAAGTAGCATGGAGAATGCTACACCGACAAGAGCGTGGCTCTTAAATTAGTGATGATGATGATGATGATCCCCAGCGTTATCCCGTTTTCCCCCGGGCTTACCTAACCTGAAGATTTGGTGGATTAGGTGGCTAAACCACTGAATTCGACTTTATGATTTTGAATTTGCCGTGGAGACCTTTGGTAGCTGGGGGGCGGACACCAAAATCTTTGTGTCAGAATTGGGTCTCAGGCTCAGGGAGAAAACAGGTGACTCCCGCTCCGGCTCGTTCCTGGTCGAAAGGCTGGCTATTGCCATTCAACGCGGTAATGCGGCTAGTGTTGTGGGCACCTTTGCTCCGGGAACAGTGAGGGGCGGGTTATTTAATGACTAGTTTTTAAGTTTGTTTTTGTGACGTATTGTTATATTAATATTTACAATTAAATAAAAAACATTTAAGAATCTCAAAAATTCATATTTCGATTGATAATTAACATCACGTGGTTTCCAGAATTGTGGCCGGTTTATGGCAATAGGCTCACCCTCTATTAGGTGGCCAATCAGCCCATGACAACAAACACTTCAAGACCCCGATACCAATCGACGTTTTCCGTCATTCAGCGCTCGATTAGTTCTTTCAAATATGATCCTATCAGACGATGACCCTGAACAGAGGCTGCGCCCAACTGGGCACCCTAAGGCATGTTGTCTTAAATTTTGCATCGGGTGAGAGCCCTCAGCGCTCCCCATTGGTCCAACCAAGTAGTTAATGCCATTTGCAGCAAACAATAAGTCACACCAAAGAAAATATAACTAAATAATTCAAAATTAAGCATTGTTGGGTTTATCCACTTTAGTGCCATATTCGCCTAATTACCGTACCAATACAAGAATCCTGGTTATGCAATCCTGGTTATACGCCAATCTTACAAGACAACACTCATTGAAAGTTCTGTAATGATCCTATAAATTGGAATTCTAAATTTGAATAGCGGATGCGTTTTCTGGGAGAAGTTCTTTAATGACCAATAAGTGACGCCAATATGAGTATGGCAAGTCCTCTCATAGACATCGCTGTTCTCTGGAAGACTTTGCTCTAGGAGGACTGGTAATAAAAGCTGCTGATGGTATAGTTCTTGCACTGGTGAAGGCAGTCGACTTGTGTGTTAAACGTATCTGTATATCGTCGCTTTATAGTCAAAACCACTTAAGTGCCTTTTTGAAACGTCACAATCTGATGTGATTTCCTTCAATAAACCCTCGATTTCTTTCAACCCATTTCGGGTCAAAATCAAAATCGAACGGCCAGTTAACGGCCTCCATGGTCCTGTTGGGGACATATCACAAAAATCACTTTGTGATCCCTAGTTTGGTTAGGACATTACAGGCTGATCATCTGATTGTCCGAAAGTAAGATGATCTGTGCTTCGCTGCGTTAGGCCGTTGGTCCCGGTTACTACTTACTGATGTAAGTGAGTAATCGTTACATGAGCCATGTCAGGGGCCTTTGGCGGCTCAATAATAACCCTGATACCAGGGTTGATGAGGTTGGTATTCCATCTCACAGCCCACACGATAAGAAGGAGATCAAAATCGAGACCACAAGCGTTGTCCTGGATTGAAACTAGCTTGTATATTGCGATGTTTTCTTAACAAATCATAATAAATGATTTGAATTTGAATAATAATCACATCCATAACATGAAACGTAACATAAGCTCAAGTCTATATCCGAATTCACCCCAACTGACCCCAAAAATCAGAGGTATATCCATCGCAAGCCTTACTGAGTTTTATGTTACCAATGTGGTACCTAGGTCACATCCGAATATGTTTTTTTTTTAATTAACATGGATTTGCTCTTGACTTCATTCTTTCACGAGGAGAAGAAGAGATCGACGGTGGAACGAGCTTACCCAGAAAGGCACTGGCACTCTCACACACGCGACGGAACGCAGCAAGCTAATTGGCGCCGGACTTTAGTGAGAGTCTGGTCGCAAGCCAGGCGGTCCCCTACGGGTCCTACCACTCTGCAAAGATTTTTCAAAAAGGCACTTACGTTATTTTTACTATAAGGCGAGGATACCTGTTAATGATAGCTGGCGGAACGCACGCACACTGCCACACCGTTCATCTACGTCTCACCACAACCAAAGGCCAACTGCTTTCGTGAGTTGCAAGAACTATAATGTAGCTGATATAGTGGACTCACCCCACCGGAGAGCAGAGCATAAATGCTAGTGACGGCCTCCACGGCGCGACGCGGGCCGTCCCGCTCGCGTCGCCACCTGATCGCGTTCAGTGTCGCGTCCAGTGGTGCAGTATTTCACTTTATTGATCGTTTCCATTCAACAATCAACAAGCGGCAGTAGGCTAGTACCCACAGTGAAATGCGGGCACGGACGCGGGTGCGGCAAGTATTTATTTACGCGACACATACGCAATGAAAGCACGATAGTTAGAGCGAGAGGAGCGACGCTTTCATAGTTAAGCCCCCTGCCCGCGCCCGCTGTTCTCTGTGAATGGGGCCCAAATAAACCTGTCATAAGCCCCCGCACCCTTTGTTTGTGAATGTCGCCCAGTGGTACTCACCCCGCCGGAGAGCAGCGCGTATATGCTGGTGAGGATCTCCATGGGCCTGCGAGCCTGTCCCCCGCGCTCGCGCCGTCGCCAAGCGCTGCCCGCGGCTGCGGCCGTCGCCGCCCGCGCCGCACAACCGCGCGACCGCCGGCCCCACGCGACTCCTGATTCTCTAAACGACACAAATGTCATTAGTATTCAAATTTATTTATTTGTAAGTACACAAGAAAACAGACTTTACAGGTAAGCTTATTCATCATCATTCATCACAAAATTCATCATGTATCTACGCCACGTCCGGGGCATCGTCAACATTATCTCCCTGGCATTATCCTGTTTTTCACAGGGTCCGCTTACCTAACCTGACGATTTGACAGGTCCGGTTTTTTACAGAAGCGACTGCCTGTCTGACCTTCCAACCCGCAAAGGGAAAACCAGTCCAGTACAGGTTAGATCAATACCTCTGAAATTGCATTTCTCGGGAATCTGGATTTCCTTACGATGTTTTCGCTGATCACGTGATAATCATTTATGATCCAAACATGAATTCGAAAACAAATTCGACAAGCATTGGTTTAGGCTTGTGCTGGATTCGAACCTGCGACCTCAAAGTGAGAGCGTTCCCAACTGGGCTACGTCCGGGACATGCAAGTAAGTAAAAAAAAAATACATTAGTTACAAAGTGATGTTTAAATGTACGCATTTACTTATTAACACACAAGTTCATTACATTGTATTTACTTTGTTTTTCAAATATAAATAACGTTTTAATCATTGTTGCTTGAATTTCTTCGCACAATAAAACTTTTCATTGTCTTACATTGACAATGAAAAGTTTTATTGAGTTTGAAAAAAAGTATTTTTAAATAAAATAAAAAGTCAAACATTTGTTAGTTTTAAAATCGGCTTGTCGCATTATTTATGAAATGTCTTTAAAAAAATACCTTTTGGAGTTAAATTAATCCAAAAAATAAGTATTAAAATTATATAGGTATTGGAACCGAAATCACAAAGTAAATATAAATCAAAACAAGAAGCATGAAACAACACGAAGGTAAACCTACTAAAAACTTCCTGACTACTGAAATAACTCACAGATTACAAGGTCTTTCAACTTACCAATCTCAAACCAATAGATACTGATGGATTCCAAAAATACCGAAACAATTAACGGAAACCGAAAATAAATATGGGAGAGTATCGCGCTCACGGTCGGCGCGTCAATATAGCACGTGCTCAACTAAACCCAATTTTGAGGGAAAACCTAGTAAACGGTGTACGAGCAGTAAAGGCTGGTCTATATTGGAAAAATAAAACTTTTACTGAAACAACAAACGATGATATAACGCCCACCGAACTTGCCTTCAACTCAGTGACAGAACATAAACTAAATGGTGCGTGCACGCACAGGACGTCAAAACTACACGTCATTCATATTTAATATTCCGTGAAAAAATAAATAAATTTCAATTCAATGTCCCTCATTCTGCACGTGAGCTTTGTTAATTTAGGTGAAATAACTAACACAACAGATTGGAAACTTTCCAAATTGCTTGGGCAACTTTGATAAATGTACTATTGAACGCCCTTACGTCTAATCCGAGCTTCGTCTAACGCACAATTACATAAATCGCCTTGTAACATTAAAGAACAATATTAATTTGTTTAAAATCCCTGCTGACCAGAAGCGATTTGTTTACATGTCGAGTATTTAACACATGAAAGATGTAAAGAAGTGGGTCCAGAACGCATCCCTAAGAGGCTCTCCCAATTTATGTGTCGTAAACGTTCTATTGAACTCACATGAAAGACAAGACTTAAAAGAATAAAATCAATAAACGTATACAAATACAATATTTCAGGGCATTGCGTTAGGTTTAAAAGAGTACGTCAAACAAATACAGATGGTTCGCAGTGTCAAACGCTGCCCACGGGTCTGCGAGAGATTGACGGCGGAACAACTGCGCGCGTTCGTTTATACCACTCTTTGTCTGTTTGATAATTCGTGAATCACAAGTAAATTTGGAACTCGGTCAAGCATCTGAACTCGATGATTACTGTTATTCCTTTTCGTTAATGAACGATAAAAGTATTTTTGATATAAAATATGGACTTTTGAAGAGTTCGTTGTCTTTCGTTTCCTGTATATTCTCAATTTCATCGTAAATTAAACACATTTATACAAAAACAAATCGTCTTGTAACGAGAAAAAAACTCTGGTAGTTTATTATTTGAACTATAAGATTGAATGTTTATTTTATTGTGCCGCATTAACTGCCGGTATCCATTGTTGTTCCGATATAAAAATAGTGCGATCCAGTTCATCTGTCTGAATGGCTTTCGAACGTAAACAATCGCCAAATACCTCCGAATACGTCTACCTTGATCTACAAACTAGTGTTTATTTCTCTATCAAATTATGTAACAAATGAGATTTTTTTTTATGAAGAGAAATTTCATCATGTGTTTAGTTTTTAATAGCCAACTCTATGAAGTTTACATTAAAATGTAGGTGATGAAGATGAAAATTAATGGGTTACCTGTCGATGACTCTAGATTGACTTAGATCAACAGTATACAATTTAGGTGCAACAATATTGTACATTTAGGAACTTTTCAGGGCTATAAGCTACGATACGTGTATTTTGTACTGGACATGATATAATTATTGTGTTCTTTCTATTATGTACTGTCTTTTAGTTCAGTTCAAAAGCGTTGATGTTTGCGTTTACTTTTCTGAATTGGGCGTAATTAAAAGAGTATATCTAAGTATTTACAACTGTCTCTCATCCTCGGCATTTCGTAAAAGTCAAAAGCGATTGCGTCTACTTTATCATGATGAACTTTCATAATATGAGGGTTGGGGTTAATTAACTGTCTCTTGTCAAGTTGATATGAAGGTTTTACCATTTTTATAGGCTTTACAGCATTAAATTGTGTATGATGTTTGCATAATTTACCTTCTAGTACCAATCCTGTGACCTCGAACGCCTCCGTCGGGTCGTCCCCCGGACGTCTTTCCCATCGGGCGGTCGGCGTGCGACTGCCACGTTCAGCCGCGTACGCACGCGCGCGCCGCCATCTCGTGACGACCTACGACAACTACAGACATAAAAAGTATTAAAAATATCGTAATCAGTTACAAAAAATACATAACATAACAAATACTTTATTGCACAATCAGGAAAAAACAAAATACAAAACAAAAGAGAAAACCTATATAGAACGAAAGTGATATAACTAGGAGAACGTTATAGTACACAAGTGATAAAAAAATTTGAGCTTTGCGCGATTATTATCATAATCAAAACACACAATAATACCGGGTTCTTATATTCTGGTTCTTATTGATGATTGTAACGCGGTAAGAACTCGGTATTATGTGTTTTAAATATTAATTAAGTGATAACCAATGATCGGAATAGGTAGTGCAATTTAGGGTCAACGACCTCAAACATTATATTAGTGTGGATACGCCCGGCGGGATTGCGGGATTGCGGGATTTCGGATATTTTCTATCTATACTGGTATTATAAAAGAAAACAATTATTTTATAAGTATTATATTTTAAATGTTTATCATTTCTAAAGTGAAAAGTATGGAAGAAATAAAAAACATTGGTCCTTTAAATATTTTTTTATTATTGTAAAACGTGTAAGCATTCAGTTACGAATAAAAGTGTTCATACAATGTAGACAACAAGTTAAAATAATCATTTGTTAATTAACAACATAATCAGAGAAATACCATTAGAAAACATAGCATCACGCTTGTAACCCCGAAGGGGTAGGCAGAAGTATAAAATACCCACTCCTCGCCAGCTATGTTTGAGTCGCATATAGGGGGCGAGCCTATTGCCATTTATCGGGCACCAAATTATGAGCACATGATAATCATAATGAAATTTAACATTGTTGATTAATATTTAATTTAACCTTTGCATTAAATAAAAACAGTAATTATCGTAATTTATTTCAATTCGACAGAAAACGAACGAACGAACGATTGAATTAAAAAGTTTGTTTCCTTCAATCGTCATCTTCATTTTCACTATCAATTTCTTCAACATTTGAAATAGCATTTTCGTTTTCTGTGGAATTGAAATAAATTACGATAATCTTTTCCATATTTGCCAACTTTAATCTATTTCTTTTAACATTTAATATCCATTTATATGTCGAAAACGTCCGTTCAACTTCTACTGATGTCAGCGGGGCAAATTTCCAAATTAAAATATCGTCAGTTGCTGAACCGCTTGCGATTTGTTCTGAAAACGTCCTGATAATATCAATATCCGGATTGCGAGATATGACTGCTTCTAATTTATTTTGTATAGGTGAACTCATACTCCAATTTACTACTGACCTTACTTCATCAAATATTTGAAATGATTCGACTATGGATCTATCGCGTTTTTGTAAATTTGTCAACGCTATTTGTATTATTTTAAAATTTTCGTCGATGAAATTTAAATCATTTCGAATATTGTCTTTATTAATAATATTTTTCGCATTTTTTATTGAGACTGCTTCTGAACTTCTCAAACATGTCAAAATATGTTTAATTTCGTCAAAATATTTCACATAATAAGAGGCTGCTGCAAGCCAAGTGCCCCACCGTGTTATTATTGGTTGAGGTGGCAACGGTAAATTGGGATACATGTCTTTTAACAATTTTACTCTACTGGGAGACTTCAAAAAAATTTTCTTTCCGTTGGCAATCAGTGTGTCTACATCCGGATATTCAGAACGTATTTTTTCTGCTACCCGATGGAGAGCATGAGCTAAACAAGTGACATGCTTCATGTTCGGAAAATGTTGTTTTAAAACTCGCCCCGCTGTCAACATGTACGCAACACTGTCTGTACATAACAAAAGAACACTTTCCACTTTATCTTCATAGGAGTCACCCCACAGATTTTTCAAACAATCAATGACAAACTGAGAAATTGTTTTTCCATTAATATTTTCTAATACTTTACAAGCTATTAGGTAAACTTTTTTTGATGCTGTAGAGTTCAAAGGTTTGACCAAAAAGTGCACTACATATCTTCCTAAGAAATCAGTAGTTTCATCCAATGAAATCCATATTTTTTCGTCCACAATCTCGCTGTGTATTGTAGCAAGCTTCTTTGCATAAATTTCGTCCAAATATTTTTTTCTGAGTATTGATTCACTGGGCAGCTTTTTTCGATTAGAACAAGCGCAGCACATGTATTTTTGAAAAAAGTTTTTAAAAGATGGGTTTTCAACTTGTGCCCACGGAATATTACAGAGAATAAGGAACTCTATAAAATCAAATAAAAAATCATTTGGAGACATCGACGGTGTTCCCTTATGCACAACTCCCTCAACATGTCTCTTGATGGTGCTCTTTCGACATCCGATGTTAGTCTCACATTTCGTACAGTAAATTGTATGATTTGTGGACTCGTACATCAGTTCAGGATAGGATTCAATCCAGCGTTGAACAGTCTCTTCCTTTGCTCGCCAACTCATGTTGTCTGAGCTGAGTAATCTGAAAAGAAAAAAATCGTTTAGACTATTATGTAAACATGAAGTACATGTTTATAAAAAGTTAGTCCTGTTGTATAAATAGCCATATTGTATTTATAGTCAATACTAGATAACATTACCGTTCCCGCGATATTCCGAGACTTCCGAGGCACCATAAAGTTTGCATCGAACTGTTTGTACTTTTAAAAGTAAATTACGATGGCCTCTTAATTTTTCGTAGACTATAATATATATTTATCATTCAAAATATCTTTAAAAAAGCAACCTAACTATGAGCCAAATATTATTCAAATCCTATTAGCTTTTTTCTTTGTGGAGAGACCTTTAAGCATTTTAATATCCTAATCTTATTTAAAACTTTACAAGTCTTCATAGCTAAGTATTTTAAAAAAGGGCTCGGGATCAAACCTTGTTGCCTTTTATATTTTTAATACTCTTAAGTACTATTTTGAAACAATAGAGACAAATCAAGAGAACTTAAATATGATTCAAGTATAAAACCAATATCAACGAAGTAACATTGATAGACTAAAACTATTTCTAATTGTAATTTTCTAGGTTACAATCAAACAAAACCTTACACATTTAAATATGAATGTTAGTACTTACCGATTTTCACCCAAAAATGGTCCTTTTCATAAACAAATCCAATTCAGTCACGCAAAAATCAGAAGTCCGGTATACAAGAGCCAAATCATCACAAATGCAGAGGTTCGTCAGTCCATAAAACAAGCCAAGATGTCGTCAAGATAATCAAATAAGTAACTCGAACTCACAACGTATGCACTCAATGAACCGAAGAACAGGAGTGAACAAACACCGCCGTATCACCTCATCATCCCTTTTGCAAAAAAGAGACAGAAATATGGGATTTATTGTCTCTTTCTCCCATTTACACTTTATGTTAGTACTCTTATCAGTCGTTGCCTTTGTTAAGCAAAAACAATAATAAGTACAGAAGTTTCACTCTTTTATTGTTTAGCGCATGCCGCCGCCACTTGAAAGGCAAATGCCGCCAACAAAAAAAAAGTAGAACACTGCATTCATTTCAAATTGGCATCTTATCGCTAATCGTACAAGAGTGCAATTTGCGTGCCTTTGTATTCGTACAATACATTTTCTAAGAATTTTAGTTGAGTTTGAAATAAGGAAAAATATGGCGGTCAATTAAGTTAAGTCGCGTTAAATTGCATAATAATTTAATGTAATATAACATTTTTAAACCCTAATAATCTTTATTGTGACCAGCTCGTATCGAAATAGTAATCCCGCGCGGTTGGCATGTCCATGTTAAGATTTCGTCACGCAATCCCGCCAAATTGCACTACCTATTCCGATCACTGGTGATAACCCAAGTAGCAACCGATTGTCTTAAAAGAGAATTGTAGATATCTTGAAGGCAAGTAGACTAAATCAAGCCCTTGTCTTGGATAAGTCTTATATGTCTCCAAGATATCCCTCAAGATATCTTGAAGACACAGTTTAGTAAAAGTGGGCACATACTTTAACTCTTATACAAGACAGACTTAAGACAACGCTAAGTCAGACTTAAACCCTACTTTAGACAATGTTCTTGCGTATTCTAAACTTAGAATTCTTGTAGTATCACTTAATACCAAGAATGTATACTTGAAGATATCTACAATACTTAGTTAAGACTATAGGATTGAATTGCACTGAGTCAATTGTAACTTAACGAAGTAAAACTTCAGGTCATACTTAAAACGATTTTTACTTCACGCGTCTTTATTTTAGAATATAATGGCGAACATTTACATTAACACAAGAAATGAAGTCTGTAAGAAAATGGCGACTAAAATACTAGTTGTTATTTTAACAAAAGGTTATTCCGCCGTTTCACATACAGGAAATTATAAACGCATGATTGCTTCTCGTGTAAAATCGATAGAAAGTGTTAAAAAACAGAAGGGCCTTGAATATACCAGAAAAATAATAATAAAATTTGTATTGATTATTCAGCAAATAAAAAAAATGGTGACATATGGTACAGATAAATTCATTTTCTATTAATACGTGACAGCTGAACGCAGTAATTGTTACTACAACAGAAATATTATATTAATTTACTTCAGTTTTTGACGATAATATTGTCAAAAAAAAATACTTGTTTTCGTCCCGTAAGTGCAAAATGGCGTTAAGTAATATTTTTCTAAATGAAGTAAGACTTTAGAAACAATTGATTTCGTAAGAATCAGTTTAGAAAAGTAAAGTCAAGTTGCACTTCATCAAGTACTAGTTAAGATAAATTTTACTTCAATTGTCTAGGAGTATACCCACTTAAGACAAAAAGTATTTAGTGAATTCCTACTTAAAACTCTTATATCTAAAGTTATCCTCTATTTTGATTTAGTGAAGTATTGTCGTAAAATCATGTTTGTTTATTTTGTGCCAGAATTAGCTATGTAACAAGTAACAATTAAAATCGAACGAGCTTTTAAAACGTATGGAAAGTATGTTTGTTTAAGAGGTAAGTTTTTCGACTCGTGGAAGATAAACAATATTGTTATGCTAAGTTCTTACTTGGATAGGAATGTGATTTACTTAATTGTTTAATATTTATCAGAAATGGAACTAACGAACATAAACTCAATTTGCTAATGAGTCTCCGCGCATACATTCTCATAGGTTACCTACATGGTTCGCTGACGCAAAGTAGGTACGATCACCGCGCTTCTAATTGCCAACGGAAACAATGTGATTATTGTAAAAATTTACGAGTGTCCGTTGAATATTGTATATACGAAGAACCCTTGCAATTTGATTAACGTCGTGTGTGTGCGCGGTAGTTTCTAATCCCACCAAAAACATTATTGTTAATAAAGGCGGCCAAATTCCCGATGACTTTTATCAAGCTAAAAACATATTGGAATCGAATCTAATGCTCACTTTAAATGCATTTAACCATACACAAAACTTAAAATATATTTATGATTGTGAATAAAGCTTAGTTAAAAATAGGTACATTTTTAAAATTATTAAAAGAAATAATGAAATGAAAGAAGAAAGAAAAGTATCTAGACACGCGGTAGCGTGTCAAGCCAAGTTCAAGAAATAGAACTGGCGAGCCGCACCGTGTGTAATATTACACGAACCATCTGGAGCCACTTTTGACCCCCTCATAAATCAAAAACTATATCACATAAACGTATCAAATTTGGCTCATATATTGAGACTTGCAACATACATATGTGTTCTAAATTTCATAAGCTTATCTCAAACGGTTATTTAGATATTAATATCCAAAAATCCTCATTTTTATCATTGACTGACTGACCTATAGATCAAAACTCTAACCCAGTTGCAGATGACCTAGAAAGTTAAAATTTGGTATGCAGATAGGTAATTAGATGAATACAAAGGAAAAAAAACTAGCAACTTTTAAATAATTAGATTCTATTATGAACGCTTAACATAAATACCTAATTAGTGCCTGTACCTAACTATAGATGTAAGAATCAGTAAGTAATCAAAACTCATGACAGCCGGTCTTTTTGTGGTAGGTGTGTAGATTAACTTAACATAACATATCACGCCTATATGCCCTATCGGGGTAGGCAGAGCACTAAGTGATCATGGAACCACTTGATGCCACATTCGACAAGTACTATGAGGGTAGGTAAGCAAGTTGGAACATGTGTTTAGCGGTGATAGGTTGTCAGCTTTTCGCCCATGATACAACACAACTCTCATCCATTTTACTGGCATATATTTTTTTTAACTTAACGTGAATCTTAAACAAGTTTAATAGGTATTCAAATGTTTTATTTTTATAAAGTCGACTTTTAGTTTTGAATTTGTCCTTTTAAAAGGACCCACGCGTTACGAGGATATGTACTTACCTACAAAAAGTAATGATATCCAATCAAAAACATAAATGTGAAATGAGAGCCAAGTTCAATATTATCGTTAGCAAAGTTTTTTAGTTACAAACAAACTCAATTTGCTAACGAGTCACCGCGCATACATTCTCATAGGTACATGGTTCGCTGACGCAAAGTTGGTACGATCACCGCGCTTCTAATTGCCAACGGATACAATGTGATTTTTGTAAAAATTAACGAGTATCCGTTGAATATTGTATACACGAAGAACCCTTGCAATTTGATTAACGACGTGCGTGTGCACGGTAGTTTCTAATTCCACCAAAAATATTATTGTTAAAAATGGCGACCAAGTTCCCGATGACTTTATCAAGCTAAAAAAATATTGGAAGCGAATCTAATGCCCACTTTAAATGCATTTTACCATATACAAAACTTAAAATAGATATGTTTATGATTGGCAATGAAACTTTGTTAAAAATAGGTACATTTTTAAAATTATTAAAAGAAAGAATGAAAGAAGAAAGAAAAGTATTTATTTATTATTAGACTAATAGGTACCTACTTTTAAATTTGAACTTAGCAGGTTTTTAATATAAAACTCGATTTTTCATGGTGTAGTGTTGCCGTGCGCTTAGACTAGGTTAGACTAGTTTAATCATTTTTGAGAAGATTTGTGCGAGACGTAGGTACCTGGGCCGCCACACGCTGGTTCGGAATTGAAAAACAGGAACTTACGACTTTTTTGACAAAATTGAATGATTGTGTTATACTAATCGATAGAAAAAATTGATAGCAATGAAGAAGATATCGCATCGCTAACAAAAACAGTAGGATGTGCATTATCACAGGTTAATTTTCTATATTTCATTTTCTGCATTCGAAAACCACCAGATCTTTTTATTTTTTGAACTTCGTCCATCTTTCTGCTTGCTTCTATTTCGATTTTATCGTCCAGTGAATAGACTTTTCTTATGTTTTACTTATTGTAGTCAAAAACGAATAAAACAGTCTTGTATAAGAGCAACAAATAATCTTAACTAATCTAATCTCAAAGCTTAGTATTAAAATTGCCTTAAGTATATCTAGGCAATTCATTTTTTACTTTACAAGACTAAACTGATACTTCAGTAAATCAATTTAGTATTAAGTGAGCCTTCAAATAATCTGAGTAAAGTAAAAATATACTTTTAGACTTAACAGTAGGCTGAGATAAGACTAAATAGTTTTGAGAATACTTAACTTGGTTTTGTGTATTCTAAATTATCTAAAGTAGGATTTGTTGAAAACTATATAGTATTAAAGAAGGAAAAGAATTTATGAAGTCCTAATAAGTCCTATTTGATTTGGATAAATCTCACTTTAGCTAAAGTTTAGACATATATGACTTAATCACAATTCTTGTTTGCTACTTGGGAAAATTTAATATACGAATGAGAAAATTAAGATGAGTAAGATTTTTAGTCTTGTATTATTTGACTTCTTACTTTTATAAGTACTTACTATTATATTAAGAAATAGGTCATCATCATCATCAGCCCATTAACGTCCCCACTGCTGGGGCACGGGCCTTCCCTATGGATGGATAGGGAGATCGGGCCTTAAACCATCACGCGGGCCCAGTGCGGATTGATGGTTATTAACGACTGCTAATGCAGCCGGGACCAACGGCTTAACGTGCCTTCCGAAGCACGGAGGAGCTCGAAATGAAAACTTTCTTTGTGGTCACCCATCCTTTGACCGGCCTTTGCGAAAGTTGCTTTACTTCAACAATCGCAGACCGAGCGCGTTAACCGCCGCGCCACCGAGCTCCTCAAGAAATAGGTAGTATATTTCAAAAGAAATTCTTCCGACTATCTAATAATTTACAAGCAAGTGCGTGTGGGGGATTCCAACCCAGTACTTTAGGTTTATAATGCTAGCTTAGCGTAACTTGTGCTCGAAAGCTCCATTTTTATGGACTACGCGTGGCATACCTGTCTGTAGTATGGCTACGAACTGAACTCTTGCTGACGATAATGCCCAGACGATGTCCATAAAAAAATGAATCATCAGGGAACATGGTCTTAATTATACTCGCTCCTTGTTCGAGACGGTTAAGGCTGCTTTTCCATCAGGGCTGTGTGAGGTAGCTTAGCAGTGTGCGATGATAAAATCCACCAATAGAATCACTTCATTTTCCTAGCCTTGCTCAGCTCAACTCTGGTGGAAAAGGGTATAACGAAGCGAGGTCATACATACAAAACAAGCGAGAAATGTGTTCGAAGGATCGCACATTCGCGCATTTAGACAGCTCCGCTACAGTTCGTCGTACGAGACATTTACCTCGCACAGCTCTGGTGAAAAAGCAGCCTAACAGTGTAGTCTACGTCTTATGCTCCAGCATCGTCACACAAATTGAGATAGAACTTCACTTAGAAGTAAGTTCGTTTGAACTCTTAATACTTTCAGTTAGGAATGTGTAAGGAGTTTTAAGAACGAAAATTGTCTAAGGAAACAGGAGTTTTTGTCGCTTTGTTGTTTGATGTTAGTTTGTCTAACTGAAATTGTAATAGGTCCGCGGAGGCATAGAATAAGGAATAGAACGGCAACTCCCCGCTCCCCACCAGCGGCTGAGCTAGGTTTACCTCACCCCCTCTCGAACATAGTTTAGGCTTGAATCGTATGGTGACAGGCGTCACACACACAGATGCGCGTGTACGATAATGTCAATGTGGAGTGTCTGTGTAAAACGAGGTTGTATGTATGAAGTGTCCGGGATGTGGCGGAGGTCCATGTTGCTCTGTGATTACCTAGGATAATAGAATAGGTCAAAGATAAGTTATGAAATTATTAAATAAAGACAGATCTAAAACTGCCTAAAAGCATTTTCTTTTTTCTATTTTACTTATTTACAAATTTAACCAAGAAAAACGCAAAAGTAAGTCTGACATTCGTTTTTCTATGACGACACAGTGTGACGTCACAAATTCCATAGGAATTTAATGTTTTTGAAGTTTAGTAAAAAGTGATTTGACTGGTTGGGTACTACCCTGTCGAATACAAAATATCAAGGACAGAATTCATATTCTCTTTTTCCATCTACATCTATTTTAAACTACTTTGCATCGAGTTTCATCGAGCACTACTTTCAGACTGAGTGTATTTTCCTAGGAGTATTTTTAGCGTAGACTGGAATGGGGCTGAAAGTGAGCCTTTTATTCCGTAGACACATGTCTTTTCGAGTCTGCTTTTAATTTATGTTTGCCTGGTACACGGAATTTATTTCGTTTACTGAATGTCATTAACAGCCTCCATGGTCTAGTGGTTAGAGCGTTAGGCTCACGATCTGGAGGTCCGGGTTCGATTCCCGACGGGGACATTGTCAAAATCACTTTGTGAGAGTGTCTTTTGTTTGGTAAGGACTTTTCAGGCTTGAATCACCTGATTATCCGAAAAAGTAAGATGGTTCCGTGCTTCGGAGAGCACGTTAATCCGTGGGCCCGGCTATTAGCCGTAAAAACACCTCCACCAACCCGCAGTGGAGCAGCGTGGTGGAGTATGCTCCATACCCCCTCCGGTTGATTGAGGGGAGGCCTGTGCCCAGCAGTAGGACGTATATAGGCTGTTTATGTACTAAATGTTATTGCAATGAAAAACGTTTGTTCGGCCAAGTTGTGAATATGATAGCTAGAGGTCATCAGCAAGTCCTGTAATGATAGTTTTAAGTTTTGATAAATAAATAAATAAATGCTTCTATGCTGTTCTGGGAGCAAATAACTATTGTTATGGGCGATAGTCTGATCCCTTATCACCATAAGCATAGCTGGGCACCGTTAATCAAATAGTTAACTTCGTTAATCGTTAATCCGCTACAAAAAAAGTTAGCTTCGTTAAACGTTAAAACGTTACATTTCGGAAGAATTAACGCAAGTTAACGTTAATCGTTAATCCGTTAATAGGTATGTGTAAAATTGCATATTTATTGCGTTGCGTTAGTGAACTTATAAAACTTGTTGGTTTAGGTTCTGGAAGTTAACAGGTTAGAAATAAAACAAAGTACTTTGTCGGGCATAAGGTGCATATTCCCCTTCATGACATGTCGAAGACATCTGAGGCTCTTTTTGGTGTTAAAATGTCCGTGGAAAACAGACGTTCAACTGCAGCGCTTGAACAGTATTAGTGCTTGAGCAGTATTGTATTTAATGAATACATTTATGAATATCTGTTCGTTGAACGAGTCTTTTGATTCCATGTCCATGGACATTACGCTTTACTCTGTAAAGAGTTGCAGCTCTTTGGGTTTTCTATAGACTGAGTGACAGAACTGAAAAAGTCATCAAATCATCGTTGTTACTCGCATTGCTCCCACCGCCACTTAAACTATCTCTGTCTTTCGAATTTTCCACTGCTTCTTGTCGTAAGGCATCTTCTACCTTTTTTTTTATACACTTTTTTACTGCGTCCACTCAACTGCTGTCATACGTTTCGTTTCATACTCGTCTGAACCTATATTTCGCGCCGCGCCGTGGTGCCGTGTGGTAAGTAGTAGGCATTGGATTAACGATTAACGGACTTCTGCATATTAACGGAAGTTAACGTGTCCGTTAACATTTTTAAAAGTTAACTTAAAAGTTAATCCGTTAATCAAAATGTTAACTTCGTTAATTAACGATTAACGGATTAACGAGTTAATGCCCAGCTATGACCATAAGGTTTATCATATCCAGCTTACGACATTGTATCAACAGTGGCTGCAAGTTGTCTTTGATTATTTGTGGCTCTGCCCACCCCATTAGGGATTACGGGCGTGAGTTTATGTATGTATGTAATAAATAAATAAAAGTCACATCAAAAAAGGCTCACAAATTCGAGGGTTAGTCAAGTGTGTGTATTTATTTCATCACATCACTAATTTAAGAGCCGCGCTCTTGTCGCGATCTCAGCGCTCCCTATTAGTTCGGCCAAGTAGTTAATGCCAATAAAAAATAGTATTATGCACTGGCATGCATAACTAAGTAGGTACTACACTTTAAAAATCATTTTTCTAAACTATAGACGTTAAAGATTTAAAATAAAAAACTTATTTAGTAAAGTGTACTTAGTACGTACTCATTTTTGCAGCCCACTGTATTTTGGCAAAAACAGTCTCGTCAAAAAACAGTAATAAGGCATATAAAACTGAGTTGTGTTTCGCAAACTTGCTCGTACGCTACTTGGTGCACTGGGCGGCATTCTTTCCTACTGACATCTCAGAAGTAGCGAGCGAACATGTCTTTGATGTTAGCGAGTTGGAAGTGTTGGAACTGTTGCAGCTACTTACATAACTTTACACTAAAGTGTCATATTTTTATACCAGACACTTCTCTTGAGTACTCCGAACAAGAACTTGGGAGAAATAGATGCGTTTATGCTATAATAGGCTAGTTTCCAACGTGTAATTTATTGTGTAAACGTGAAAGAAAATAAATAATCATTAATTTTATAAACAGATACATTAAAATATAGTGAAAGTCCCGCGGCGCTACTGTCGAATAGGCTAGTTTGCAACTAGTGAAATCAGTTACTTTTTACTAAACGTCAAAACACGAAATTATCATGGAATTTGTATGAAAAAGCAACCTGTGACGTCATAGAAAATCGTGACAAAAGGTCGCACATTTTACTTTATTAAAATTCATAAATAAGTTAGATAGAAAAAAGAAAACGTTTTTGTCACCTCTACATCTGTCTTTACTTAGTAAGTAATCAGAATTGTATAATTTATCTTTGATTTAGGAAACTACCCATTTTTCACTAACACAGTTACCTTGACAATTATAGACGGCGATACGGCTCACATATCATTTTCACATCACTAATTTAAGATCCACGCTCTTGTCGGTGTAGCATTCTCCATGCTACTTTTTAGGGACAAATAGGGCAGTAGTTTCCCTCTTGCTTTCCGCCCCGCAATATGGTCTTACGCGAGTAGTCTCAATCTGACGCGCGTATTCTATTTCAATGCCGTACTAGGACTCCTGACCTCCGCCTCTGAATAGTACTGACAGTTACCGCTGCCCTCTGTCAGGTTCCAGGTTACAGTCCCCATGACTCGCCTCTTCCGTCCTGCATTGCCGTACTGATGGCTCCTATCTCCGCCTCTGCAGCCGTTGGCCACCTCGTTAGTCTAATAGAAAGCTGGGTACGCTCTGGGTACTTAGTCATGCGATGAATGTTCCTCTGACTACCCCAATTGGGAGTATATTCCCCCCACAGTTAACCAACACCATAAACCCTGGTGTCCACCTATTGAAAACGGGTTAAGTTAACGTCACAAGCACAACGCCTGAAAAGTATGACTACCCGGCAATTTTATGTAGGGACTAGGGTAATATGCAAAATGTGTGTGTATAGGTTATTGAGGGTGGCAGATTGTTGGCCCAATGGCCATCCGTCTCGGGTTCCCTGGAGGGGCTTGTTTGACAAAACGTATTCGATTTCCGGCTTGAGAATATACCCTGTTTACTGTCGCACGATTCCCTCGAATAACCCCTTTTAGGTTTACACTTTTTTAGCCTATATACTTTTTGACCCGCAGTGGAGCAGCGTGGTGGAGTATGCTCCATACCCCTTCAGGTTAAATGAGGGGAGGCCTGTGCTCAGCAGTGGGACCTACCTATACAGGCTGTTTATATATATGTGTTATGTATCATCATCATCATGTATCCTTTTTGACTTCCACCGCCACCATAAAGATCATTCCATAATTGGATAGTTTCCTAGGTCAAAGATAAATTATGAATAATTACTTACTAAATAAAGACAGATCTAAAGGTGACAAAAAAACGTTTTCTTTTTCCTACCTAACTGTGTGTCAGGATCGAAGCAAATGGAGTTATATAGTCTCTGCTTACCCCGGTGGGATATAGGCGTGAGTTTATGTATGTATGTATGACCTAGTATGTAGAATGTGTGACCTGTGTGGGTAGGCCCGCTACAAGGTGGACCGACGATCTGGTGAAGGTCGCGGGAAGCCGCTGGATGCGGGCAGCGCAGGACCGATCGTCATGGAGATCCTTGGGGGAGGCCTATGCTCAGCAGTGGGCGTCGTACGGCTGATGATGATGATGTTAGACCTAGGAAGATACCCAATTCGCGCCGATGGCTGTGCAGATTATTCTGAGGACGCATAGTTGCGCGCAAGACTGCATCATTTAATTAATTACTCTTCTTCTATCGTGTGGGTTGTGTGGTGGATTACCAACCCCATCAACCCTAGTTAATTACTGAATTACAAATACCTAGGTATATTCAGTTAATGTTGAATCCTTGTCCTCCGTATACCTACAGTTAATATAAGTACACCCTCTCCCAATAGACTCGTTCCAAATATTCGGCATTCGCACGCATTGCTATCAATCTGCTCGCTTCAATTGCCGTCGCGAGTGTGGCCAAGAAAACTACGAATACGTTTTTAAATAATTTATATAAAAAAATATGTTTTCCATATCTCGGGCCTATGGAGTCCCGGACTTTTGAGAGGCGTGCGTGGGGCCGAAGCCAACAAATGTGATGTGACACCAACCGGCGATTATCCTTGTGTGCACTATGGCAGTGCACCCAAAGACAATCCCCAGTTCGTATAGGATTATTGCAGATTATGGGGACAAAGGGAACTGGGCTATTGGGTTGGGAGTTAGTGGACCGGGATACTGGGGCTATGGGGGACTATGGCGCCTGCACGACCAATGTTAATAACATGGATACAATTTATTATTATTAGTCTCATAGTCCAGATGCAGCAGAACAAGCTGAACTAACTAACGTCACCTCATCATTACCACCCTCGTGCGACCCATTTCTCACCCGCCGACTTCAAGGCCACTCAAAAGCGGCAGTTTCGCGGAAAAGTGTTCCGGAAATGGAATGGAATTCCGCCGCGATCCGGTCCGCTCCGGCCCGGACGATGCCGGATAACAGCCGGACGGCGGGCGGTTCCGTTCCGAGATATATCGCACGTCATTACTTCGTAACTTTCTTCTAAACTCACAATATTTCATTTCGATAGCTCTTGCTTACTTGTTGTACTTATTGTCGATTTTATCGCATAATACTTTAAAAAGCTTCCATTCTGTTCGGGGAGCAAATAAAAACATTGAACACGATCAGCTGCTTGCTTTCCGGGCATGTCGTAAAACCCGACAGACTGATTGTATTCTAACAAGGTGCTACTTGGCCAGACAAATGGGAAATCTGCAAGGTCTCATATAGTTCTTTAAAAAACAACAAAACACATCTTTCAATCGGTGTAGATGTTGTGGCCATATCTTAGAATTGATCATATCATGATGTGCTCTGTCATTTCATAATCAATTGCAAGCACCCTTGCTTGTTTTGGTAAGCGGACCCTGTCTTCTTCTTATCGTGTGGGTTGTGAGGTGAAATACCAACCTCATCAACCCTGGTGCCAGGGTTATTACTGAGCTTATACTTACATCAGTAAGTAGTAACCGGGACCAATATGCAAGTCGCATGACGCCAAAGAGAAAAAAAAAAAACGGCTTAACGTGCCTTCCGAAGCACGGATCATCTTACTTTCGGACAATAAGGTGCTCAGGTTGTAATGTCCTAACCAAACTAGGGATCACAAAGTGATTTTTGTGATATGTCCTCACCGAGATTCGAACCTGGGGCTCACGGATCATCAATGCTCAACCACTGGACCACGAAGGCCATTTTAGCGGACCCTGTGAAAAACGGTGTGCTAATTTTTAAGTATGATGTGTAATTTTAATTTTACTTTATTTTTAAATACTTAAGTACCCTTAATTGTATAAGTTATGTACGCCGTAATTGTCATATAATTATATTAGTCACAATACCGTAACCTTATAAATGTAAAATGTTTTAATACATATATGTGATGTGGTTGTACTTTATAAATAAATAAATAAATAAAACGGGATAATGCTAGGGTGATGATATCTATTGGAGATTTTGCGTTCGAATTCTTGTCTGAAAATAAATTCATTAGATTGTAGACAAACAGTCATTTGTCTGTCATCACACAGTGAAGGGACGCCCTTGGGCTGGCAAACCGGCAATGTCATGATCTCCATTAACACCTATACTGACATTTGGACTGTAAACCACATACCTAACACTCTTCTTAAGAATCCTCAGCTGAAATGTCACCTTAGGTTTAAAGATTATTTCTCACTTAAGATAAAGTCACTTAAGTACATGAGAAAAAATATAAAATTGGATAAAACTAAAATTATTAAAGCACATAGTAACGGGTTCTTACCGCGTTTAAATGGAGATATGAGACTCCCGATATTTCGACACTGTTGCAAGTGCCATGATCACGGGATGACTGATGAGATTGGAGTGGAGTAGGTAGATCTATAATTTTCTACGGACAGATTTATCTATCTACCCTCTTTCTTTGCCGCTTGTTTATGTTTTTGATATCGGAATCTTAAACATAAACAAGCGGCAAAGAAAGAGGGTAGATAGTCCCCAGTTTGGTTAGGACATTACAGGCTGATCACCTGATTGTCCGAAAGTAAGATGATCCGTGCTTCGGAAGGCACGTTAAGCCGTTGGTCCCGGTTAGTAGTCGTTACATGAGCCATGTCAGGGGCCTTTCGCGGCTCAGTAATAACCCTGACACCAGGGTTGATGAGGTTGGTATTTCACCTCACAACCCACACGATAAGAAGAAGACTAATTAAATATCAAACGGATTTAAACTACTTTTTCAAAATGAGACGTGCTATTTTTTTTTAAGAGCGTTAAAGAAATTACAGTTTTTAATGTGCGAAGGTAGGTTATTTATTATAAGTACATTTGAACTCCCTCATACGTCAGCATGCGCTTGCCATAGTTGGTTCTGGCCCTTAGTACCACTAAGTAACTAACTCGCCTCGTGCTGCGTTTAGATATTTCTTTTACTTGTACAAATGAGATTGATATGTATGAATATTTTTATTAAGTATTTTGTAAATTAAGATACATATAAACTATAATAACAGAGGTACAGTCAGCCGCGAAAACGCGAGTACCTGCACAATAAATTAAAAAAAAAAATACGAATACCTTTTTCTTAATGTGTGCTATTTAACGCTAAATGATAGCGAAACAGACATCCCCGCGCGCTTCTCTTGTTCTTAGCGGCTTACTGCCATTTAACAGTAAAGTAAGACCCAGAGGGGGTAAGTCGCCGTCCAATACGAATTGGTGTGGGGCGGAGAATCACCGTTCTGGACGGTACTGAAAAGTATCGGCGTCCGAATGACGTAATATAGAATCCCGTCGACCCGATTACTCTAGCCATAGAGGCAGCCAATCAGCTCGCGACACCAAACAGTTCAGGGCCGCGACACCGACCCCGCCGGCGTGGTCGACGATTTCCCTCAATCAGCGCTTATCGCTATCGACCCACTAGGGTTGATTAATTCTTTCAAATATTTTTCCTCTAAGACGACGCCCTGAGCTTAGGTTCGCCCCCAACTGGGCACCCTCAGGCCTGTTGTCTAAAATTTTGTACCGGGTGAGAGCCCTCAGCGCTCCCCATTTGTCCGGCCAAGTAGTTAATGCCATCTGCGGCAAATCTACAAGAATTAATGTCAAAATAAAGGACTGTTTCGCTCGCATTTTACGCGATAGACGTCACACGGTAAGAAAAAGATATAGAGTGTTCGGGGTCCTTCTATCGTGTGGGTTGTGAAGTGGATGACCAACCTCATCAACACTGGTGTCAGGGTTATTATTGAGCCACCAAAGGCCCCTGACGTGACTCAAGTAACGACTACGTACTTACATCAATAAGTAAACGGGACCAACGGCTTAACATTCCTTCCGAAGGACGGATCGTCTTCTGGACAATCAGGTGATCAGCCTGCAATGTCCCAACCAAACCTGGGATTTGAACCTGGGACCTCCGGACCGTGAGCAGAACGCTCAACCACTGGACCACGGAGGCAGTTAGTGTTCAGGGTATGACACTGTTTTATTCTAACCCACATTGGTACCCCATCCGCATTGCAAACCACTAAAATGTAAACCGTCCGAAAAACCTAGGACTTTTTGTTTCTTCCGCGCTTCGCTGAACGCGATTCACGGACAAAGGATTTGCACTATACTGAATTCAGTTTGCGTTTTAAAAAGCTTCCGATGGCTTTAGTGAAATATATTTAGTTAATTAACAGCGCGGAGAGGGAATAAAAATAAAACTGTTCCTTAGTTATATTCGAGAGTTGGTATATGAAAATGAGTGTAGCCAATTCTTGTTTTTTGACGTGACTTATTGTAGATTTGCCGCAGATGGCATTAACTACTTGGTACCCGGTACAAAATTTAAGACAACAGGCCTGAGGGTGCCCAGTTGGGCGCGAACCTCGGCTCGGGGCGTCGTCTGAGAGGAAGAATATTTGAAATAAAATTAATCGACCCTAGTCGGTCGATAGCGATAAGCGCTGAATGAGGGAAATCGTCGATAAAAGTCGTCGTCGAAAGTAATTAGGTAGATACAAAATTATATAATACAGTTGTTTAGTGTGTACCGCACCACACGTGTAAAACTTAATAACAAGAGTAGAAAAAAAAAAACAACTTAAGAAAAAAGAGGAAGGGGAGGCCTTTGCCCAGCAGTGGGATCTTGTAGGCTAGATTAGATTAGATTATAAGAAGAAAGAGATATCGAAGCATTTAAGTATTTACTTTATGTGCAAAAAAATATTGAATGCTGTAATAACATTTGCCTACAAGGAACTTTTTTAATTTACCGTGAAAGAGTGTAGGTTTGTCTATACTTCTAATAAAAGAATATTGAATAATGTTGTTGTGTTTCTTATACCAAATGCGAGTAAGGTTATCTTAAAACACTGATGTACATCGTAACGACGTAAAAGGCGAAGGTATACGGCAGAGTAGGCTTTACGGTATAAATTAAGGTTCCCATAGAGATTGCAGCGGCAATTTGCGGCTCCCCCCAAATCAGGAGTTGAATCTGTACAAGATATCAGACAAAACGAATCTGAGTTTGTACCGAGCAAGGGGGCGGATTTGGTACACCTTTAGCTCAGATTTAAATGTTATTTTAATTCTAAAATACGTTGGAAGCAAATGTCTAGTGATAGGCATCCCTCAATCAGCGCTTATCGCTATCGACCCACCAGGGTCGAGTAATTCTTTCAAATATTTTTCCTCTCAGACGACGCCCTGAGCCGAGGTTCGCGCCCAACTAGGCACCCTCAGGCCTTTTGTCTTAAACGTTGTACCGGGTGAGAGCCTTCAGCGCTCCCCATTTGTCCGGCCAAGTAGTTAATGCCATCTGCGGCAAAACTACAATAAGTCACGTCAAAAAAAAAAGTAGTGATAGGCACTAGGCGGCCAGCAATTATTGAGTAACATTTCAACTGGAAATACATTAAAATATAAATAGTTTTACTTTTATTTATTTATTTTTTTATGGCACCATCCCGCAACCAAGTTGTTTGTTTCCTTTTGGTGGTTGCCTGGAAGAAATCTGGAGAGCTCTAGAGCAATAAGGCCGCCCAAATTGTACTATATTCTGATGTATAAGCTACATTATTGTAAAGTTCCATTAAAATCCATTTAAGTAGTAGTTTTTGCGTGAAAGAGTAACAAACGTAAAATGAAACATTTTTATTTAGTCTTTTTTTATTTTGATGTTAATTTTCTCGGGGCATAAAACTCCCTAGATCCGTATCTGGCGCAACATAGCAAATACGGAGTGTCACAATCCTTTTACTGTGCGCGTAAAACATAGATTTATTGGCAATCGACGCGAGGGATATTCTGTATAGCAGTTATGCAAATACTAGTCGCGCCGCGCCGCAACGCTATATAGTCACGCCGCCGCTAACTATGCTAACTGCCTTGTCGCCGCGACTAAATAAAGTATTCATAAAGTTTTATTAATTTATCCTTTTTTTGCTTTTCGACGTAACTTATTCTTATTGTAGATTTACCGTAAATACCAATCACTACTTGGCCTGACAAATAGGGAGCGCTGAAGGCTCTCACCCAGTACAAAATTTAAGATAACAGCCCTGAGGGGGGTAGGGGGAGTAATTTATACTGTTCATAAATATAGCTCGTGACCAAACGGCTTAACGTGCCTTCCGAAGCACGAAGTCATCTTACATTTTCGGAAAATTAGTTGGTTCAGCCTGCATTGGCTTAGCCAAATAAAGGACATTCTCATGAAGTAATTTCTACAATGTCCCCATCGGGGAATCAAATCCGGACCTCCAGATCGTGAGCCCATCACTCTAACCACAAGACCATGGAAACTGCAATATAATTAAAGCACAATTTTAAACTTTCTTATTTTCACGGACTGAATATTAACTACGCACCGTCCTTAGGGATACTTACTTAGCTAATCTATTTAAAAGTTAGTGAAATTAAGATGGAAGAGGGGAGAAATATCGCGGATGTGATAATAATTATAATATTTTGAGAAACCCCCATCTATCATAACTGTGTTATTATGACAGTTTATCGCCATACTTGTTTGGAACATTCAGAATTAAAACACATAATAACCGCGTAAACCTAAAACAATGGAATATTCAGATTCAAATATTGTCATACATAATGCAGGGTGTTAGTGACAGGTGTCAAATATTTTTCCTATCAGACGACGCCCTGAGCCGAGGTTCGCGCCCAACTGGGCACCCTCAGGCCTGTTGTCTTAAACGTTGTACCGGGTGAGAGCCTTCAGCGCTCCCCATTTGTCCGGCCAAGTAGTTAATGCCATCTGCGGCAAATCTACAATAAGTCAGGTCAAAAAGAAATAAAAAAAAGTGACAGGTGATTGAGGCCATGATTCTGAGTTGATATCAAGTGGAAATTTCCGTCGTAAAAGCATGGAACTGAAAATAATTTAAAAAAAACACAAAAATTTTCATGAATATTCAGACTGAAAATTCCACTTGATATCAGCTCAGAACCATGGTCTGAACCATCCCTCAGTATTCGTTACGGTGTCACTAACACCCTGTATACCTAACATAAACAGCCTATATACGTCCTGCCACTGAGCGCAGGCCTCCCCTCAATTACCCGGAGGGGGTATGGAGCATACTCCAACACGCTGCTCCAGTGCGGGTTGCTGGAGGCATTTTGGCCTAGTAGGCCAGGGACCAACGGCTCAACGTGCTTTCTGAAGCACGGAATCATCTTGCTTTTTCGAATTAGATGATTTAGACTGCAATGTCCTAGCCGAATTAAATACTGTCTCAGAAAGTCATTTTCGATAGTGTCCCGATCTTGAATTGAACCCAGACCTCCAAACCGTTAGCCCAATTCTCTAACCACTAGACCACGGAGGTTGTTAACCACTAGACAAGTAAAGTGAATACGAGCACTAGGTAAATCTAAATTGCCCCTTCACTACATCACTATCTCCATACATTATCTGCAAAGAGCTTAACTACCCCCGAAAAGTAGAACGCCTCTTACGTAAATAGCTTTTAACATTTAATATTAAAACACACATTACTGTAACCGGATGATTATGCAAATATTACTGGCCGTTCAACCCTCGTTCTGAATGTAAAATTCAAAAAATAACGTTCTAAATACAGTCACTATGCGGCCAGTATTTTACTGAATACAAAATACACTGTTATGAAAAAGAAATAGAAAGAAATGAAATATTTTCGAACGCCACTTTTTATTTTTTAAAAGCCAACGTCGCCAAATATTCAGCCAGGATATTGCTGTTGCCTGTTCTCTTAAATTTTGTACCGGGTGAGCCCTCAGCGCTCCCCATTTGTCCGGCCTAGTAGTTAATGCCATTTGCAGCAAATGTACATTCTTCTTCTATCGTTTAGGTTGAGAGATGGATTACCAACCCCATGAACCCTGGTTTCAGGGTTATTATTGAGCCGCCTAAGCCCCTGACAATATGACTCATATAACGACTACGTACTTACATCAGTAAGTAGCAAATGTATATTAAAAAAAGCTGCCAAGTGCGAGTCGGACTCGCCCATGAAGGGTTCCGTAGCAGCAAGTAACATAATATAAAGTTCGATGTTTTAATGTAAATTGCGGTTTATGATTTATGACGTATTAAAAAAACTACTTAATAAATCTCGTTCAAACCAATTTTCGGTGGATGTTTGCATGGTAACGTATATCATCATATTAGTTTTGTTTTAGTTTTATAATTTTCTTATTTTAGAAGTTACAGGGCGAGACACATTTTACCAATTTGAAAGAATCTCTCGCGCAAACTATTCAGTTTAGAAAAAAAATATGTTGAAATCTCAATATATTATTTTTGAAGACCTATCCATAGATAACCCACACGTAATTGGGATTGATAAAAAAAAATGAATTTCAGTTCTAAGTATAGGCAAACCCCTAAAATTGCTTTTTTTATTTTTGTGTGAAAACATTAATGCGGTTCACAGAATACATTTACTTACCAAGTTTCAACAGTATAGCACTTACAGTTTCGGAAAAAGTGGCTGAGATATACGGAAGAACAGACGGACCGACGGATAGACAGACATGACGAATCCATAAGGGTTCCGTTTCTGTCATTTGGCTATGGAACCCTAAAAAAGAGGATATTGCAAACTTTAGTGTTCGTTGGACGCCTATAAAAATATGACGAATAAAGGCACACGAGACGAATGAAATTATGAACATATCTTCTGCTGGAACAGTTTGTATCTTTAGGGGACCATGATTGCTTCAGTCCCCTTCCTATAATACGTTCTGCTTAAGATATGAAAATTAAGTAATATGTACTTCCCTATTCCGCCCCATCTAATATACTTGAAATGTTATCTGTTTGTTTATACGACAGATTGACGTTTGCCATATGTATTTCGTTTTATACGGAGTACGAAAATGAGTACCACTGGAGACATTCCATCACACGCTATAAGGAATGTCTGCGCCGAGAATATTGGTCTTTATTACGAATTCTAACGGCCTCTGTGGTCTAGTGGTTGAGCTTTGGTCTCACGATCCGGAAGCCCCGGGTTCAAATCCCGGTGGGGACATATCACAAAAATCTCTTTATGATCCCTAGTTTGGTTAGAACATTACAGGCTGATTACCTGATTGTCCGAAAGTAAGACGATCCGTGCTTCGGAAGGCACGTTAAGCTGTTGGTCCCGGTTATTACTTACTGATGTAAGTATGTGGCTCAATAGTAACCCTGACACCAGGGTTAATGAGGTTGGTAATCCACCTCACAACTCACACAATAGAAGAAGAAGTGGAAAAACCTTCAAAATAACTTTCTGTCACTTTAGACATGAAAGTCTCAAGATTGATGAAGAGTAAAGAAACAGCTGATTAAAGCTAAGCTGCTGGTTAAGCTAGTTAGTTATGTGTAACTGTGTTAGTCAAAACTGAAGAAGTATAGTTTAAAACCCGACGACTGAATACTCTCTGCCTCAATAGATCTACAATGCAGTCCACGAATTAAGACGAAAGCACAAGTCATTAGGGGGACTTAAACAAGTTTAACAGCTATAAATCCGTAGACAGCTGGAATCTGCCGTTCTCACCGAGTTATCCGCCAGTGCATCGCCACAATAAAATCTTTACTACTCCAGTTAATTATCCCATAAACAACGGAGCGACTTGTGAATATTTTGACAAGGTCTGATTCCTTACGGCGCGAATCCGTGATGGGAATACGTAACTTACGTTAAAGTACGTGTCATAGTTAGTTAATGATTATTTAGAAGATATGAATGCATGGGATTAACTGTCTGAGAACTGATATTAGGCAGCTAAATTACTCAATTGTAATTGTATACGTAATATTTTTATTTTTTTAAAGATCGTCTAGGGCCCTGTGCCGAGGTTTTTCTTGCAGCTTCTTTTCCCCGGCTATACAGGTTGTAAGAAGCAGCAGTAGTTTTAGGCGGATGAGACGTTCGTTATGTATAAATTGACGATTCAAAGTGTAACTATGTTACTTACTGAATAAAGATATTTCTGAATTTGAATTTGTCACGGGTTTGAATCCCGGCTCGGACAAACGTCAACGAGAGATGAGTTTGTTTTTATAATGTGGAACCACATAGTTCTTTTTTTATTTATTATCTATGCAAACATACGGGGTGTAAGTGACATCGTAACGGATACTGAGAGGGATAATTCAGCTCATTACTCTGAGTTAATATCAAGTGGAATTTTCCGTCGCAAAGGTATAGAATTGAAAAATTTATTAATATAAAAAAAATTGCGACGGATAATTCCACTTGATATTAACTCAGAATCATGGTCTGAATCATCCCCCTTAGTATTCGTTACGATGTCACTAACACCCTGTAAGTATATTTACAAAAAAGTGTCACAAAACTCGAGAAAGGTTTGTACGTTCAAATTATATCAAAACTTAGGTACCAACATTCAAAAAATTAAAATGAACAATGTCGATACAGAATAACCCTGCGTTTGTTTTTACTTTTTTAATGGTATTACAAACGTTTTATTCGCTGGACAGGCGCAGGGACGTATTTAGGGTGTTTTATGTGTCCCAATTATGAAATTAAATTGTCGTTTTAATTTAATGTAGAGTTTCTATTATTAGTATTTTATATTATTTTTTATTTAATGTTGTACTTACACATTTTATTTCATAATATTATAAAATTAAATTTGAAATAATAAAATAACTTATTTATTTATAATTAAATTATTAATATAATATTTCTTTGCTGATCATTTTTTTATAATACAGGTGGTGTCTCCGCTTAGATGTTTTTTTTTTAATTAATTACTTATCTATTTATGAATTGACTCTTTAGTGTCTAAATATAAGTTTTTGTCAATGATTTAATTTTATTATCTGGTTTACAAATAAAGTAATTGTTACTTACCAATTAAGTATGGCTTTTATTCTTTAAACTAGAAAACTACGTGTTCGACGTGTACCCGCAATAGAGCAGCGTGGTGGAGTATACTCCATACCCCCTCCGGTTGATTGAGGGGTAGCCTGTGTTTAGCAGTGGGACGTATATAGGCTGTTTATGTTATGTTATAATAACTATATAATAACCTAGAAAACACAAACCTACCAGCCTCTACCCGCAGTGGAGCAGTGTGGTGAAGTATGCTTCATACTCCGGTTGATTCAAGGAAAACCTTTATCCAGCAGTTAGGACGTATACATAGGCTATTAATGTTATGTGGCTTCTTCTATCGTGTGGGCATGAATTTTCTTATTAAGTTTTTCTAATTTTGTTATTAAATTTTACACGTGTATTATAATAAACAGCTGGGTTATATAATTTTGTACTTAATTACCTAATTTTATAATATTTAGTTATATAATGGCCCCGATTCCTGCAGACACCGCCTAATTTTATTTTAAGTTATATCCGTCATTTTCATATCCGTCGAAAAGGAAAGGGACGGATGATTCACAATTCTTAATTTTAGGAAGAATGAGTAAATGAATGAATAACCCGGGCGAATCAAAAGGTACGTCGCTGGTATGCAATCCGTTTGACGTGCTGTCTACTTAACTGTGTCGGGTTATTGACTGATGTAAAATTTTTAGACGGCTGTTTTAGATTTGTGCTTAAAATTGATGTGGGTTCCATAAATTTTATGCTTGTCGATTACCCGTCCCTTTTCTTTTCGGCGGATAAGAAAATGACAGATATAACTTAAAATAAAATAAGATGGTATTTACAGGAATTAGCACCATTAGCTTATAATATTATTATAATAAGGCACCTCGTGTCGCCTCTTTTATATTTCAGAGCCCTTGCAGGGCGTCACATGTACCTTCTTACTATGTTCCACCTTAATTTATGTTTGTGACATGCAATAAATGAATATGAATTATACTGTGTTATATAGATAACAAATCGTAAACGCAAGTAGCGCCCCACCACACCTGGCGCCTCTCCGGCTCTGGGCGCCACATTTTAAAAGTTGTTCAAAGTGACGTCACCCAAATACATTTTTAACCAAAACTGGCTGCGTTGCGGGCAAAATTCCCCGCTGTATATTCCCAGCAAATTCGTTAGGTATTCTCTGTGTTCTGTCCAAAGATACGTTTTAGTGTTAAAATAAAATGAGTATAGGCAGTTAAAGTGAATATTGTAGCTCGCAATGGGTGTGCACGAAATGTACTTTTTGGTTTGCGCCGTGGGAATAGTAGCTGCGAATCCGGAGGTACGATAGCACAATAGTATAATTGATATCGCCCTGTTTCCGACTCCATTTTGAATTTGTAAAACAAAATTTCCAGGCATCAAAAGGCTGGGAAAATATGAACAGGAATAAAAAAGACATTCTCGTTATTTAAGCTCCGGCCAAGTAGTTAATGCCATCTGCGGCAAATCTACAATAAGTCACGTCAAAAAAAAAAAAATCGTTATTTAAGAGCCGTGGTAGCCCAGTTGTCGATGTCGCAAGTTCGAATCCTGTCACAGACCTAAATCCATCTTCTATCGTGTGTGTTGTCAGGTGGAGTACCAATCTCATCAACCCTGGTTTCAGGGTTACTATTGAGCCGCCAAAGGCTCCTGACATGACTCATATAACGACTACCTACTTACATCAATAAGTAGTAACCGGGACCAACGGCCTAAATCAAGGATTTTTAAACTCATGTTTGGATCTTTAAATGTTTATCACGTGTTCAGCCGTGAACTAAAACAAACCACATTCCGAAATGCGTATCGAAGGTTTATGACCTAACCTGCATCGGGCTGGTTTTCCCTTTGCGCGTTGGAAGGCTCTTGTCGGTGTAGCATTTTCGAATCCAGTCTATCAATCAAAGGCCAATTCCTTGACTTCCCTATAAGACACGACGTCAACTTTTTCTTTAATCTGTTCTATGTAAGCTCTTCTTGGTCTTTTCCTTCCTCTCTTTCCTTCTATGATGTTGGAAGGTTAGACAAGCAGAAAAAAAAGCTTCTGTAAAAACCGGATCTGTCAAATCTTTAGGTAAAAGTGAGCGAATCCCGTGAAAAGCGGGATATCGATTGGGAGATAGATATTCGTTATTTAACAGTTCGTGTCGGGTTTTGTGAATGGATTTTCTCGTGAATTTCAAGCATCGAGTTCACTCCAGGCCTGATCTGACCAATAAAACTGGTAAAGAGTGCGCGCTATGCGAAAAAAAATCACTTCGTATTTTAGTGGGGTCTTGTTTCTTTTGTAACTAGAGTTCGGACTGGACTTTGCTAAGTCCAGAACGAACAAAGGCAAAAGAAAATCGATAGGTTTTACACAGAGCATTTTTGAAAGTTTCGCTATGTTTGTAGTGCCTTTACGTGCACGGTGAACATGCAAAGCAAACCCGTAACCGCCTATCAATTTTTGTTTTGCGAAACAAAAGTTGATGGGCACTTATACCACCTATGCACCTATACAGGGTGTTAGTGACCGTAACGAAAACTTTGAGGGATGATTCAGACCATGATTCTGAGTTGATACCAAGTAAAATTAGCCCTCGCAAAAATGTAGAATAGAAAAAAAAACACACTAAAATTTTCATGAATTTTCCGACAAGTTATTCCACTTGATATCAACTCAGAATTATGGTCTGAATCTTCTCCCTTAGTATTCGTTGAGATGTCACTAACACGCTGTATAGGTAACTTTCATATTTCGCCATAAGATTGAATGCATGCATGCAACGACACCTAAACTGCCCGTAATCCCTACCGCTGTTTTTACTTTTTTAATATTTTATATTCACCGTGTAATATATAGCCGTGTAATAACAGCCTCCGTGGTCTAGTGGTTAGAGCGTTAGGCTCACGATCTGGAGGTCCGGGTTCGATTCCCGATGGGGACATTGTCGAAATCACTTTGTGAGACTGTCCTTTGTTTGGTAAGAACTTTTCAGGCTTGAAACACCTGATTGTCCGAAAAAGTAAGATGATTCCGTGCTTCGGAGGGCACGTTAAGCCGTTGGTCCCGGCTATTAGCCGTAAAAACACCTCTACCAACCCGCATTGGAGCAGCGTGGTGGAGTATGCTCCATACCCCCTCCGGTTGATTGAGGGGATACCTGTGCCCAGCAGTGGGACGTATATAGGCTGTTTGTGTATTCGCCGTGTATTATCATCATGTTTAAATTCATATTCAATCATTTATTTCCAACTATGTTTCCATTTAGTTAGTAACAATTAAAAACTCCGACTGACGACCTCCGTGGTCCAGTGGTTGAGCGTTGGGCTCACGATCCTGAAGTCCCGGGTTCGAATCCCAGTGGGGACATATCACAAAAACACTTTGTGATCCCTAGTTTGGTAAGGAAATTACAGGCTGATCACCTGATTGACCAAAAAGTAAGATGATCCGTGCTTCGGAAGGCACGTTAAGCTGTTGGTCCCGGTTACTGCTTACTGATGTAAGTTAGTAGTCGTTACATGAGTCATGTCAGGAGCCTTTGGCGGTCAGGCTCAATAATAACTTTGACACCAGGGTTGATGAGGTTGGTAATTCACCTTACAACCCATACGATAGAAGAAGAATTAAAAACTTATCTAATGTTAGTAACGGAAATAGAATTAAAAAAAAAAAACAAAACACGGAAAAATATAAAAAAAAGCAGTCCAACAGTGGCGCATCTACTTAGTCCGTGAAGTAAAAGACACTATGCTGTCCAATTATACTCAATTTCCGGACGTTCCAAGCCTATTAAATGGTAAAAAATCTGTTAAAACTTAAAAGGCAGTATGTTGAGTGCTGGAGCCCTGGCAATAATCCAAATGGATACGCTCCTCGGTAACGGCGGGACATGCATAGCTCGCTCAGATTTTTACTTATCCTACCGACTAGTACTGGCGCGAATAAAATGTGTTGCAAGTTTTATTTCAAAAAAAAAAAAATGAATACTTAAATTTTGTATTTTTTTATAGCACTCATCCGTGCTTAGGGAAACTGACAAAGAGAAAATTTAAATAATATAAAATCAAAAATTAAAAAAAAAAACAAAAAAAAAAATAAATAAAAACTAAAAAAGTTTAAATTTAAACTTTTAATCAAATCAATTAATCAATTTATTTATTTTAAATCTGAGAATCAAGAATTTAAATCGAAAAAAATTCTGAATCGGGCGGGTCTTGAAGCCGCAGCTCTTGTCAAGCCGGGACAAGCGTGTTAACCATTACACCACCGGCTAACACGCTCGTCACGCAGATTTTTTTTCGATTTAAATTTTCTTTTTGTACATACATACATAAACTCACGCCTATTTCCCACCGGGGTAAGCAGACTATAGAATTCCAGAAGTTAATGACAAATTGCCAGACATCGATATTTTTAACGATTCTCCGCGATGCTACAAAAGTAAAGTGCTAAAACTTTTTGGTTGTCGTTATAAGCGGTAAACAGTACATACATTTATATTTTGTTAAAATTGTTCATAAAAAATGTGTTAATATATATTTATAGTTTATATAGTTTAGTATTAATATAGTTTGTTTCTTTTCATTTACGGTGAATGCTGTGTACGCATGTAATTGGCAAACATATATACCAAGTCTTTCTATTTATAATACTGTCTGTACAAGTTCCATATGTATTGCTGTATGTGTACCTAAATAAATAAATTCCATTTTGCTTCAATCCTGACACATTTCTCCTGCTTCCTCCACATTCATCAATCGCTTCATACACGCACGCCATTTCAGAGTAGATCGTACTAAACCTTTTCTAAGGACACCCTTCCCCTCTCCCCTTCCTTTCCTTTCCTTTTTCCTTTTCTTTTTGTAAAAAGTAAAATGTTTGCGACCAACGGCTTAACGTGCCTTCCGAAGCACGGATCGTCTTACTTTCGGACAATCAGGTGATTAGCCTGTAGGCCTAACCAAACTAGGGATCACAAAGTGATTTTTGTGATATATCTCCACCGGGATTCGAACCCGGGACCTCCGAATTGTGAGCCCAACAATTCATGTTGGGATTATAGATATTTTTTGCCTGGTTAATGGCAATAGCTCCTTATTCATGGGACTTTAACATTGCTGGCGAGGAGTAGGTGTGTTAATGTACACTTCTGCCTACGTCTTTAGGAATATAGGCGTGATGTTTTGTTGATGTTCAACAAATACAAAACATAATAAACACACATTATACAAATTGTATAATTCCATAGAGGTTGCATGAATTATCTGTGGAAACTCTTTTGTTGTTAAGCTACTTAGTGGTGCTAATTCCTGCAGACGCCATCTAATTTTATTTTAAGTTATACCTGTCATTTTCTTATTCACCGAAAAGGAAAGGGACGGATGATTAACAGCTCTTAATTTTAAAAAGAATGAGTAAATGAATGAATAACCCGGGCGAATCCAAAAGGTATCTCGCTGGTATGAAAACGTTAGACGTGTGCTGTTCACATAATTCTGTCGAGTTATTGGCCAGTGTAAAATTTTTAGACGGTTGTTTTAGATTTGTGCTTAAAATTGACGTGGGTTCCATAAATTTTATGCTTGTCGATTACCCGTCCCTTTCCTTTTCGGCGGATAAGAAAATGACAGATATAACTTAAAATAAAATTAGAATAGATTTAAATTTTAAATAAAATAAATAAATACATAAAATTAAATGTCAGTTATCCCAAGTCTCCGTTTTTGCAATAAGACAGAGTCACTTACGACTCTGTCCGCGCCAGTACTATAACTACGCACTCCAAGATATTGTACTCCCTTAAGGGAACTATGATCTATTTGAGAGCCAAACTGGTGTGGATTCCGAATACTAATTCACACGAGGAATGATATATAAAGATCAATACACACGTTGGTAGGGCTGGCAGAGGAAGGAGGTACATTGACCAAATTGGAGATGTCCTTTTATGCATTCATTTCAAATTTCGCGTGGGTTTTTTGGCAGGAACGGGAACGGGACAGTTGCAGTTTTTCAATGAATAATCTAAATAATTAATACGAAGTGATGTTTTGTGGTTAATGATCGCATTAAGTTAGTCGGCAAACATTCGCGATAGTGTTATTATATCGGAATATTCGATAAACAAAGTGTTCCTATCTATTTTCGCTTCGTGCCAGCAAGCCGCTTCATAACTTGAAAGTTTATGCGGACTCCGAGGGTGGGGGCTTAGGTTTTATCATTCATCGTCATCACCTTTCATCATTCATTATCAAGAGAAAAAAAATACATAAGACATGGCTGTATGGGCATAGTGCCCTTTGCCTTGCCCTTCGGGGAAAACCAAAACAAAAAAAGTCTCTGTTTAACTTGGCGGGAAATAGGCGTGCCCCTCTGATGGGCGTTTTTTTATGACGTGACTTATTGTAGACTAGCTTTTGCCCGCGACTTCGTCCGCGTGGCGTGTTATAAAAGAGAGATCTTTTTGTGCGTGGGAGTGCATATCAAATTTCAAGCATCTAACTTATGATTTTTTCATACAAATGTTTCTTCCCGCTAACTCCAGTTTCTTTGGGAATTTTGCAATATCCTGTTGCAACTAAGCTTTATGTTAACTAAGGTACCTGTATGCCAAACTTCAAGCGTCTAACTTAAGCGGTTTAGATTTTTCATACAAAAGGATTTTCCCGCTAATTCCAGTTCTCGTGAGAATTCCGGGAATTCCTTTCTTAGTGCAACTCTACGGTATCTAAGCTACGTCCCTTCCAAATTTCAAGTGCCTACGTTTAGTCGTTTAGGCTGTGCGTTGATATGTCAGTCAGTCAGTTTCTCCTTTTATATATTTAGATTTGTCGCATATGCAAATCGTGCATGTTGGAATGTTCTAGCACATAAACGTATCTGTTCTGTATCTACTTGGCCGGCACTAATGTGACTGTGTTGCAGCAAATGTACCAAGAGAACAGGCTGATAGCGAAGTCGATAGTGGAGGCGCTGCAGGACTCCAAGTATGAAGACGAGCTGCTCTTCGACCTCAAGAAGGAGAACCAGGTCTACATCAATCGCACCATGTCGTTGATCATCAAGTATATCGTCAAACGGTAAGCTATTGGTGAACTGATTTCTCCCTGTATATTTAGTCCTCAAAATAAAGATTACGATACGATATAACGCTGAAGTGGGCCTGACACGGTCCTAGTATATTACGGTGTACAGTCATGAGCAATATCATGTACCCACTTTAGAACCCTGTCGCACTAACATATTTGACATTTAGTGAGACTTACAGTTCAATTTGTCAAAAAAGTTAATGTGACATGGTACCAAAGTGTACACATATTAATGCTCGTGACCGTACTTTAATACTTGGTGCAAGGTTGTCTTCTGAACATATAAGTGGAGTATGTGTGGAGTGCATAGGTAGGGACAAAAACTGCTTAGATGCGGGTAGCTGAACCCCGGGGGAGATAGCTGCCTCAGCAGAGGTTAATTTTGCTTGAACGCCAAGATAACTCAAGCGAATGTGTGGCCAGCCTCTCAGAAAATGAACAAGTTTTTCTTTTTTAGTATAGTAATTACACCCCGCTGTCCCGCACCAAATTGTAATAATGTTTCCTTTCCACTAGTTGCCTGGAAGAAATTGCTGCTTAGCAATAAGGCCGCCAGATTGTACTGTATCTATCATCATCTGTGTAAATTTGTTTTGTGTGTTGTGTGCAATAAAGTATATTTGTATTGTTGATAGCTGATAAGGAGGGACTTTTATGAGCATCCATCTATTAATGTACCCTTTTCAAAAGCAAATAAAGAGTATTTCTATTTCTATTTCTTGTATTGTAATTATTATAAGTATTATTGTATACGTAGAGGGATTTTCCAGGCTACGGTCATCGAAAACAGTATACATATATGGCGTTGTACGGCCACGAGCATTAATATGTATGCACTTTGACACCATGTCACATTAACTTTTTTGACAAATTGAACTGTAAGTCTCACTAAATGTCAAATATGTTAGTGCGACAGAGTCCTAAAGTGGGTACATTATATTGCTCATGACTGTACAGGTTTAACGTAATAATTACCTATTTCCTCATTACTCGGGTACATAATTATTCCAAAATACAATGTATTTTGTAATGTTTCACTTTATCTTACTTTTATATTAATATTATATTCAATGTTCCTTAAGAACTCTGAACTTAATTGCCTTGTAAAAAGAAAGTTACTACCTACATAAGCGGTAAATGTTGTAATAATTAAGAATGGCGGTGGAGGAGCAGATCTTGTTGTCAGAGGTGTTTTTGCACTTACTAGCAGGCTCCAACCCGTATAATTGTTAATGAAGGTAATTTTAAACGAAATAAAGTTTATTTTACTTTAATGGGAGAAGCATATTCAAGGTGTTATAGTGACACCGTAACAAATACTGAGGAGGATGATTCGGACCATGATTCTTGAGTCAATATCAAGTGATTTTTAATACGAAATTAATAAAAAAAAAATATTAATTATTTCTTTCTTTTTAAATAAATAATTATTAATTATTTCATTAATTTTTATTTTATTGCTATTTAGCAATAAGGCCGCCTATTGTACTTATGTTTTTATTCGTATGTTTATGTCGTTTGTTAATGTCGTTGTGCAATAAAGTATTATTGATTGATTGATTGAAAATTCTTATAAACCGACCATAAACTAACACATAACATTTCTCGTAATCTTTTGCAGAGAGGTGGACAACTATCGTGCGCGGCGCACCGACGCGATCAGCCGTCGCATCTACTCAGCACTCATCATGAAGCTGATAGACATTGCTAAGGACCTACCGCGGAACACGACCGCCGCGGCCCGGATAGACACGGCGCACAGATACTACATGTCCGTGGAGTCGCGCGACATGCACGACAAGATGGCCGACGTGCAGGTGTTCCATGCGTGTGCGCGCCTCTACGACATCATGTTCACTGTGAGTTGAGGTTATAATTTATTAGGTTTCCGCCTACGATGACGTCATTACAATACAATACAATACAAAAACTCTTTATTGCACTTGAATCACATTAAAAAACATTAGTATTATAATTAAATTGATAGTACAACAGGCGGCCTTATTGCTAAGGTAGCAATCTCTTCCAGGCAACCTTTAGGTATAGGATATGAATTTAATGAAAAATGTAGCGGAATAGACAGTGCAAAAAAAGCGGGATAGTCATTGTCGTGGATTTTGTGGTAAGCTCGCTAAATTCGTCAGGGAAAGGTACTCATGTCCTTTTCCTAGGTTTTGTTCTAAGTATCTACGTCTGTGCCATCCGCTCGCGCTGTCTTAGTACGTTGCACGCACGTTCGAGTTATTCCCGAAAAGCGGGACTGAGCCTGTCCCGTGCGGGACATTAAATTTTGATTTAAAAATCGGGACGTCCCGCCAAATTCGGGACGTCTGGCAATGCTGATCTACATATATGTGCCAATTTCCATACAAATCGGTCTAGTAGTTTTGACGTGAAAAACTCATTTCTTGGCTAAAACAGAGTTAAGTTCTTTTATTATCATCTGTGGTTTAGAAATTTTCTTTGAGACATGTCATTTTTGAGGACGTATTGTTTCATGGCTTGATTTCGGATGATAAATAAAAAAAGATAAATTGATTTGATTTGACATTCACTATTTGACCGCACTAGTGGGGTTCGCTGAAGCTGGGGCTGGAGCTGCTCAAAGAGCTAAATAATTACGAGCCTAAGGCTCTTTCGTGCAATAATTTGAAGGAAACTACCATATAGTGTCAGGTAACATGAATCCGACAGAATATCTTTCAAAACCTACCAACATCGTATCCGTATATTGACCCAAACATCACAGTAAACGACAGAAAGTGAATCGTTTAAACTTAACCTTGACATAGAAGGCTTTAATTGGATTGCCATCTAATTAACCCAGTAAGGCTTCAGCCAAAATACCCGCGATACAGTATTACACTGAATAACACATTATACGATTACAACGCTGCGGCATAGTCTGGCATAGAGCACGGAACCAGACGCTCGATAACTCTAGAAGCGACAGCACCCACATTTCTGAGAAATACATTTTCGGAGGTATGTGACCTAACCTGTGTTGGGCTGGTTTTCACTTCTGTATTGGGTTGGAAGGTTAGACAGGCAGTCGCTTCTGTAAAAAACCGCACCTGTCAAATCTTCAGGTAAGGTAAGCGGACCCTGTGAAAAACGGGATAATGCTAGGGAGATGATGAACTCTAGCAGCGACAGACAAACACACCTCACGTTGGTAATATTATAATGAGGTGAGCGATGTTGTTAGGCGGCAAAACAACTTTTTTTGACGTTACTTATTGTACGTAAGTTTTCAAACGAATGGGGAAAGCCTCAACCGAAAAAAATAATAGTATGTGTTTGGTCACTTGTATTTCCGGCCAAGTAATTAATGCCATATATCAGGCAGATATACAATAAGGCACGTCAAAAAAATATGACTTTATTGTAGGTTTGCCTTGTATGGCACTAAATACTTGGCTGGAGATATGTCTCTGAAGTAAGTTGTATCTGTCTCCACATTCGCTGAAGATTATTGTAACAATAATGGCAAGCTTGCAAATAATAATGGATTGACACCTTCGCTAACAGGCTCCTCGTATCCTGGCACAACTGGGCAAGTTGGACGACCTGACGCCGCGATCCCTGGTTAGGAAACTCTCCATGCTCGAGATTAAGCCTGTGCATCTTGGAGTAGCGCTGCTGATCCAGGTATCCGCCACCAGGATCCTTTTAAGGATCTTAAGATGTATTATGAGGAACCAGCCAAGTTCCAAATGTTCCCGTCTCAAGAATCACACCTGCAACCGATGGTAGGCAGAGATACTAAACACATACACTCCCACTTCTCACCACCTGTATTTTAGTACCACGTAATAGGAGGCAAGCCTAATGCCATTTACGGGCCACAAATGCTGGAAAGCACGTGATATCAATTATCTATGATCCAAACATGAATTCAAACTCATAAAGTCAAATTCTCTGAAGATCTGGCTGCGGAGCTGGAATTCGAAATGGCTGCAAGTCGCCTTTGATTACCTATGGCTCCTGCCTACCCTACAATACAATACAATACAAATACACTTTATTGCACCAAACTAAAAATAAATAATTACAAAAAGTCTCTTAATTAAGTACATGGCAAATGGCGGCCTTATCGCTTAAAGCGATTTCTTCCAGGCAACCATAAGGTGAGGTAAAATGTAAAAAATAATAATTGAAAGATTGCGGGTACAAACTATAAGTACAACTTATTACCAATAAAGTACAATTTCACCAATAAAATACATGCAAATAAATATATATAACATACAAATATAATATATACCTAACCTATATACATAACCTAACATATATACCTACTTATATAAATAGTACACACAAAATAATAATTACCCTATTACCCTATTAGGGATTACAGACCTGAAACTATTGGTTTCGTCTATCCCAATAGGAATACGGGCATGACTGTATCAAAACCTTTCACATTTCCAGTACCACCTTCGAAACACAGTGAACTTCGCCATCAAGTCAAAAGCCATCGACATCCTGGCAACGAAACCATCTGCCGTGGGTCCCCAGGTCATCGACATGCTGAAGGCTATAGCCACGAGGCTGCTGCCGGTCGCGGAGCTGCTGGACGTACACCTAGCGCACTCCAGCCCTGCCTTCAAGGACACCTGCCCGTCGACCTGGCTCGGCATCGTCAATAATAAACAGCCTTGAAGCAAACATCAGGTTAAAGTTTTTCTGTTACTCCCAAATCCCACCACATTTCGCATGATTATATCTAGCGGATCATGTAATTCTTAGAACATCAACTGCCAACTGTTTGACAAATCCATGAATCCTATTTGTTGCGAACTTCTCGCAGACCATTTTGCAGTTTTTAGGGTTCCGTAGCCAAATGGCAGAAACGTAATCATTATAGATTCGTCATGTCTGTCTGTCCGTCCGTATGTCACAGCCACTTTTTTCCGAAACTATAAGAACTATACTAATTAAAGCACATAATAACGGGTTCTTACCGCGTTTAAATGGGGATATGAGACTCCCGATATTTCGACACTGTTGCAAGTGCCATGATCACGGGATGACATATGAGAATATATGAAAAAAAATCAAAAAATTAAAAAAAAATAAAAAATTATGGATCTACCTATTCCACTCCAATCTCATCAGTCATCCCGTGATCATGGCACTTGCAACAGTGTCGAAATATCGGGAGTCTCATATCCCCATTTAAACGCGGTAAGAACCCGTTATTATGTGTTTTAATTATGATAATAACCGCGTAAACTTAAAACAATGTAAGAACTATACTGTTGAAACTTGGTAAGTAGATGTATTCTGTGAACCGCATTTTATATTATGTTACTTGCTGCTACTTCATAGGCGAGTCCGACTGGCACTTGGCCGCTTTTTTTAGATGTCTTTATATTTCCTTTTTTTGATAACGCTTTGAATTTTGAGTTTTTGTTTTTACCTACTTACGTCTACAGTTTAAACTTTCTCTCGGAAGCTAAGTATTTATTTATCATTTATCGTAATACAGTTCATATCTGAGCTATCACCGTAGCTGCCACTATCTGAATAATTGATTGATTTGATTTTTTTGATTTATACATCTTCATATCCTTCGGATCAGGTCAATGTTCGACACCAATCCTGATGTCAGATTTGTGCCGTCAGAGGCCTCTTAATTACGTCAACTTCTCTAACATAATAATCGTCTTCAGCATACTTTAGCCATAGAATAAGGAATACTACGTACTTTAGCTGAGCGTACTTTCTTAATTAAAAAGTAGCCTCGACTAATGCTATAAAGGTAAAATGGACTTCCGAAGCTTGGAAGTATCTTTCTAATCAGATAATGTTGCCTGCAATGTTCTTCTCAAGCCAAAGACAGTTTTAATATGATAATGTCCGTCACTTATCACTATCGACCCAATCACCTTGTGGCTCTGCCCACCTCAGTGGTAATGAGGGCGTGATTTTACGTTTGTAGGTAAATGGGACGCGTTAAAACATCCTGTATTCGCAGCGTAAGACCGATTTGTTGATGAGCGACTGCATGTAGCAGCGAATGCCTACTGACGGTCAATGTGTGATTTCTGTTTGCTACCTACTTGTTTTAAGCACCTCGGTGAATGGTAAAGATTTGTTTTGTGTAAGTTCTTTAAATGTAATAATGTGAAAGCGTGGCGAATGCCGAAGAAGAAGGCATCGAGACAAACCTGTTTAGGTTTAGCGATGTTTGTAAAACAATCTATGTGTAATTTATGAAGTGTTATAAACAAAAAAAAAAGGTTCGATTAATTCATTCAAATAGACTATAATCCTCTTAGACGACGCCCTGAGCCAAGGTTCGCGCGCAACTGAGCACCGTCGGGCCTGTTGTCTTAAATTTTGTACCGGGTGAGAACCCCCACCGGTCGCCATTAGTCCGGCTAAGTTAATACCATTTGCAGCAAATCTACTATACTTAAGTTAAATCACGTCACAAAAAAAGATAACGTCGGTGATTTGACAGGCCCGCTTTATTACAAAAGCGACTGCCTGACTGACCTTACAATCTGCGAAGTGAAAACCAGCCTAACACACGATGTTTTCTTTCACCGCTGAGCACGTGATAATCATTGATCCGTATATGAATTCGAAAAACAAATTCGTAAACCATAGGTTTAGGCCCGTGCTTCGAACCTAAGACCTTACAGTGAGAGTCAAGCGTTCTTGCAACTGGGCCATGCCTGTTTTATAACAGACTAGTCTCATCTCTCATATCACTTTAGCGTAACCATCAACTCTCACATTTAACTTTTGGAATCAGAGCAACCATTACAGCAACCTTGCATGCAACCAACAACCGGTGACGAATCCCAATTATTATTCGTACACCTGAGTGGTAGATCCCTTCATGATCCGGCCGCGAGATTTTATTAGACAACATTGGATTTATGAGCCATAAACCATACCGTACTGTAACGTTTGATGTAACTATCGGTTTGAGGCCATAACACGGGCGTGTTGAACAGTTACACTTTATTTTCAATTATAAAGAAGCAGCACTTGCGAGACTTTAGCTTCCGGAGTTTTGTGTACTATTCATGTAAACTGCTTCTCCGTTGTCCAAGGGTTGATTCGATTCCCTAATAAAAAAAAAATAAGCAGTCGATCGGGGCTAATATTTACTATAACAAATATGTAGTCAGAAGCCTGGCGATTCAATAATAACCGTGATAACACATACACTCAAGTGAACTTCACACCGGGATAAGCAGAGACTATGGAATTACATTTGCTTCGATCCTGACACTCTCTCTCTAACCGTGACAACAGGGTTGATAAAGCCGGTTATTGAAATCACAACCCACGAGAAGAAGATTTATACTTCCGGTACACACCCCGGACACTTTCATACAAAAGAACCTCGTTTTACACAGACGTTATTGTACACGCGCATCTGTGTGTGTGACGTCTGACGCCCATACGATTGAAGGCTAAAGTAACACCGTGAGGCCTAGCGCTGAGAGGTCTAACTCGGTACAATATTTAAAACAACAGGCCTGAGGGTGCCCAGTTGGGCACGAAGCCCGGCTCAGGGCGTCGTCTGAGAGGAAAAATATTTGAAAGAATCAATCGACCCTAGTGAATCAATAGCGATAAGCGCTGAATGAGGGAAATCGTCGACTCGGCATCAGGGTTCTAAAGTGTTTGTTGTCGCGAGCTAATTGGCCGTCTCTACGGCTAGAGTAATCGGGTTGTCGGGATCGCATATACGTCCTTCAGGCGCCGACTCTTTTCAGTACCGTCCCTAAGCGGAATGTATTCAGAAGCCGCAACTACCAGGGGATTTGGGTGGTGCGGAGCAGAATCGATTATCGATCCCAGTGAATCAATAGCGATAAGCGGTGAATGAGGGAAATCGTCAACCACGTCTGCGGGGTCGGTATCACTGTTCTGAAGTGTTTGTTATGTTGTTGTGTTTGTTGTTTGTTGCGAGCTAATTGGTCGACTCATGGCTAGAGTAATCGGGTCGTCGGGATCGTATATTACGTCCTTCAGGCGGCGATACTTTTCAGTACCGTCCCTAAGCGGGATGTGTTCGGAAGCCGCAACTACCAGGAGATTAGGGTGGTGCGGAGCAGAATCTAAAAAACGTTTTGAAGCTAGCAATACCGGAAAAAATGTTTTACTCTTATGAGCGCAATCCCAAGTTCAGCAAGTTTGAAGGATAGAGATTCACTAGCTTCACCCCTAGCGTAAGTTTTTTTTTATTTCAAACCTGTTACTTAACTAATGAAATCCCATAGCCTCTTTTACACCTGGTGGGAAATAGGCAAGTTTATGTATGTATTTATTACTAAACATAGTGACAACTGGGCCCGCTGCCCGCTACGTCAGTGGCCCGCCCCAAACCCGATTATAATGTAAGCGCGTGCGCAGCGCATTGTGCGCGATTTATGATCGCAGGTTACGGCCTACGGTTATTTTTATAAAAACATCGTTCGTTTCACATAAAACATCCCATTTCTACCGGCTGTCAAAGTCTATCCTGTGAAATATATGTAAATCAAATAAATCTTAATAATTACTAGTATGAAATATTTTAATCCTCTAGATTTACGAGTCTTATTATACATATTTAATTCTTTGATCTCTCGCGCTGAAATATGCGAAAGTATTAAACAAATAGTTTACTTTTTATGTAGAATAACTCTTTTTTTTTAAAAACTTTATACAGGATGTTCAGGCTATAAATTATTATAATGTATTTCATATATTGCACCTCTTTTTATTCTCCCGCAGCTATTCTTATACTACCTCTGGGTTGGCTGGAAGAGAACTCTCTTAGAGATAAGTCCTCCCTTGTAAACGTCCATTTCATGTTTGTGATGTAACGAGTTGTTAAGTGCGATAAAGTATATATAAAAGAATATATTGAATATAAAAAAATAATAAAAATATATAAAAAAATATATAAATTTAATGGACAAATGTCTGAAAATAAAATAAATAATAATAATAATTAATAAAATTATATATTAATTAATTATTATTTGTATGTCGTTGCCATATCTCGGACCTTTTTTATTATTTAATTTAATTTAAAAATATATAAATTTTGAATATATTGTTGTTGTCGTATCAACAGTGGCTGCAAGTTGTCTTTGATTACTTGTGGCTCTGCCCACCCCATTAGGGATTACGGGCGTGAGTTTATGTATGTATGTATGTATATTGATGTTAGTGACTTCGTAAATATTACTGAGGAGGATGATTCTGCGTTGATATCAAGTGGAACTTTCCTTCGCCATAGAATAAGGAATAATACTACGTATAGAACGGCAACTCTCCGCTCCCCACCAGCGTCCGAGCTAGGTTAACCTCACCCCCCTCGAACATAGTTTAGTTACACTTGAATCGTGAAGGTTGCGCGCGGACCACTGTTTTTATTTTTTTAATTTAGTTTATATGTTCGAATTTTGAAATTGGACGCCGATGTTCTTTAAATATTTAAATATTTATTTTTCATGGTGATTATTATTAATGATTATTAGCATGTTTTGATGAATAATCAAAACATGCTAATAATTTACAATAAAATTAAATCTAGGCTAAATGTAAAAATGATTTTAATGCAATTAATTAGTTTAGTGATATTTTAAGTCAAGTGTAAAGCCAATTATTTATATTGTGAACCTTCATTGTTCCTTTCTTGTTGTGATTTATGTAGTAAATAAATATTATTAATAACCATAAAAATAAAAGCATCTTTCGCATCTTAGTTATCATAAAAGCATCTTTCGTAAGTAGTACTACCTAGGTAAGTAAAGACGGTTAAATTAGGTATTGTAGTTGCCAGCCCTCAGACGTCACACACACAGTTGCGCGTGTTGATAATGTCAATGTGTACTGTCTGTGTAAAACGAGGTTGTTTGTATGAAGTGTCCAGGGTGTGCCGTCGCAAAACTATGAACTTCTTCTATCGTGTGGGTTGTGAGGTGGATTACCAACCCCATCAACCCTGGTGTCAGGGTTACTATAGAGCCGCCAAAGGCGGCATGAACACATGACATGGCTCTTGTAACGACTGCTAACTTACATCAGTAAGTAGTAACCGGGACCAACGGATTAATGTGCCTTTCAAAGCACGGATCATCTTTCCTTCGGACGATCACAAAGTGTTTTTCGTGATGAGTCCCCGCCGGGATTTGAACCCGGGACCTCCGGATCGTGAGCCTAACGCTCAAACCACTGGACCACGGTGGCCGTTTATGTATGGAACTGAAAATAATTAAAAAAAAAACAGTATAATTTTCATGAATTTTCCGATAGAAAATTTCACTTATCCCATGTATATTTTTAATTTAGTTAGAAAACCCGGGGCTGCAGCGGAATGCGCAGCGGTGAAAAAGCGGGAAAAATACTCAGCCCTCGCCCAGCAATATATTTTCGTGCCGTTCGCGGTGGAAGCTGCGGGCTCCTGGTGTGTGGAGGCGAAGGCATTTGTGGCTGAGGTGGGCCGGCGATTGAGAGAACGTGGCTATGACGCCCGCTCCGGTTCGTACCTTGTGCAACGGTTGTCCATCGCTATCCAGCGTGGAAACGCGGCTAGTTTGATGGGCACCTTTGCGCCGGGAATGACACGAGGTGGATTATTTGAACATGACGCACGTGCACATAGACGTTAATTCACTGATGTTGGATTAATTTAAAATTCATTTAATTAACATTTTTTATCTATGTGTAATTAGACTAAGTTAAGTTTTTATAGTTATTTATGAATTTTAATAAAGAATTTGGGTTTTTAATTTTAACTGCAGTGTGCACTAACACAGTTGTTTCGACCATTATAGTACCCACACCTCGCCGAGTTTTCTGTTAGACCTTTTTTTTTTTTTTTTTGACGTGACTTATTGTAGATTTGCCGCAGATGGCATTAACTACTTGGCCGGACAAATGGGGAGAGCTGAAGGCTCTCACCCGGTACAACGTTTAAGACAACAGGCCTGAGGGTGCCCAGTTGGGCGCGAACCTCGGCTCAGGGCGTCGTCTGAGAGGAAAAATAATTGAAAGAATTAATCGACCCTAGCGGGTCGATAGCGATAAGCGCTGAATGAGGGAAATCGTCGACCACGCCGGCGGGGTCGGTATCGGGGTCCTGAAGTGTTTGGTGTCGCGAGCTGATTGGCTGCCTCTATGGCTAGGGACTGTTAGACCAAATGACAAATTGTAGCTGTGAAAATGTAAATATAAAAAAAAATAAACAATTTAAAATTCACGTTCATTTTGAAGCCACAATCGCCGTCTACACATTATAACATGCCTACTTTTTACCCCGGATATTTCCTGTGCGACTCCCGAGGGATGCGACTTGCCGGGTATGAACCTGGTTTTTACGGCCGTGTAAGTATTTTACTGATATACTGAAAGGGAAGTGAAAAAAAGGTGTAATCTAATCTGTATAATGTAATCAAGTTGTAAAAAGCGTCTTAACATAACACAGCATAAATGTATATAGGTGTTAGTGACACCGCACCGTGCCGAATACTTAGGGGAATGATTCAATCCATGATTCAGAGTTAACATCCAGTGGAGTTTTCCGTCGCAAAATTCACACGTTTATGTTTTTTTTTATTTTCGCTTCCAATACTACTGTACGGAAAATTCCTCTTGATATCAACTCAGAATCATGATTTGAATCATCCCTCAAAGTTTTCAGTATAAATTAAGTTCATCTTTTTTGGGGCTATGTACACGTTTTTACAATAAAATATCTTTATTTAAGAGCTGCGCTCTTGTCGGTGGAGTAATCGCCTTCATTACTCCATATATAGAATAGAACCACGTCTGAGAGGAAAAATATTTGAAAGAATTAATCGACACTAGAGGGTCGATAGCGATAAGCGCTGATTGAGGGAAATCGTCGACTACGCCGGCGGGGTCGGTATTGGGGTCCTGAAGTGGTGTCGCGAGCTGATTGGCTGCCTCTATGGCTAGAGTAATCAGGTGATCAGGATCGTCCGTATGTTATAGTAGCCTCAGTAAACGCAGGCTAAGGACGTGGCGGACGAGCCGCATATTCGCTTGAGTTTTCTGATTATAGACTTTAGAGATTCCACTAAAGTGCAGCTGAATATGTAACTTATTCCAGTCAAGTCAAAGTCAGGAAACAAGGTTGCATTTTTATGTCATTTACTTTATGCCTTGCGACATTGAATAAAGATAATATCATATTGATCGTTACGTCACAAAAGTCCATGTAAGAATAAAATGTAATGCAATGTAATGTAATGCATGTGTGCAAGAATGTTATCAATGTATGCAACTTCTCACGTTTGAATTGGAAGATCAATTACTTTTTCTACCGTGTGGGTTGAGAGGTGGATTACCAACCCATTAATCCTGGTGTCAGGGTTATTATTGAGCCTTCAAAAGAACCTGATATGGGCTCATGTAACGACTACTTACTTACATCAGTAAGTAGTAACCAGGACCAACGGCTTAACGTGCCTTCCGAAGCACGGATCATCTTACTTTTTGGACAATCAGGTGATCAGCCTGTTATTTTCTAATCAAACTAGGGATCACAAAGTGATTTTTGTGTATGTGTCGGGGTTTTTAACCCGGAACCAAATAAAATAATAATAATAATATACATACACATAAACAGCCTATCTACGTCCCACTGCTGGGCACAGGCCTCCCCTCAATCAACCGGAGGGGGGGGAGGGGGTTAATAATAATAATAATAAAATACTTTATTGCACATACAAAACATTTACAGGATAAACTAACCAGGATTGGGATTAACTTATCTTCAAACAAACTTAAATAAGTAATTCACGAAAATATTATAGTAAATAACTTTAGAATAGGGCGCCACACACAAAAAAAAGACAACAACATCATATAAATCAATAATAAATTTCCATTAAAACAATTACAAAAAAGCAAGACGAATGTTTGTCGAAATGATCATAAGGTGGTGGTGGACGTCCTGAGATAAAAGGGCCTCACTCAACACAAGTCGCGGCGTGAACCACGACGCTGATATTATATGGACCCTGTTGGGTGACGAACATCGTGTTCCATAAACATGTGTTAATGGTGTACATACATTATAATATAATACCAAATTACTTTAATAGAAATAGTGTACATAAATAAAAACACTTTCAAATAGAACTTCTAACAAACATACATGTCAGAACGTCGCTATGGACAATATGTATAGCTTAAAGCTCCATAAAGCTTGTATTCATTTCCCTTGTGGGCACAGACCCATCTTTGTCGGAGGAAGGATAGAATGTAGGGGATGGTCTCTGTTTAATTAAAACAACAAAATAGTAGGATCTTCCGGTAGGTTACGAGTTGAAAATATAAAACTAAAAAAAGTATTATTGATTGATTGAAAACTAATATTTAGTTTTATAACCTTAAAGGAAACGGAGTGAATTGAGAAACGACTTTTTAAATGTCGAATGAAACGACTTGTTAAAAATGCAAACTTAGCAATAACTTCAGCTTAAATACTGAGAGTCATAACAACATAACATGGCATCACGCCTGTGGCACTGAAGGGGGTAGGCAGAGATGTATAGCACTCACTTCTCGCCAGCTGTGTTTAAGTCCCGCGAGCCTAATGCCTTTAATTATTTTAAAACAATAATTTTAATCGAACTTCACTCCCATAGACAAACCGAGGATTTGGTTTAGTGGGGTTTTATTGTATCAATTTTTTTGTGGATCCTTATGAAAAATTAAAAAAAAATACTTAAATCTGATACTGATCAGTTCTGGGAATAAGAGTTGGTAAAATACTAATGAAGATGATCAGTTCGAAACGAAACATACTTTTAACCGACTTCAAAAAAGGAGGAGGTTCTTAATTCGACCGTATATATTTTTTTATGTTTGTTCGGGGATAACTTCGTCTTTTATTTACGTAAAATTCATTCGTACCTTACACAAGATCATGCCGATACCCCGTTGGGATAGGCAGAGATCACGCAATCTTCACGAAAAATTCGCCCTTTTCGTAAATACAAGACATGAAGCAGCAAGAATGTCCTGTGCTAATTATTTGTGGGCAATATGAAAATCGCCTCATTATGGAGGTCCACGCCATTCCATCACGAGGGTTGGTGGCCTTTCCGCCCATTCGACTGATGTGTGTGCGCACCGTGGCTTTATGGAACCTAGAATGGACTTGGATAAAAAATGTTAAATGTTGTAACGGGTGAGAGCCACTCTACTCGCGCCGTTAGCGTGCTAGGCCTGCTGACTCGCTGGCATTGAAGCTATCTTCTTCTTCTCATCGTGTGAGTTATGAGGTGGATTACCAACCTCATCAACCCTGGTGTCAGGGCTATTATTTAGCCGCCAAAGGCCCCTGACATGGCTCTAACGACTACTAACTTACATCAGTAAGTTACTACTTACTCCCGGGACCAACGGCTTAACGTTCCTTCCGAAGCACGGACCCACACGAAATTACAATTAACAGACACGTACAAAGGACAGAAAAGTAATAAAAATACAAAATGTGGTCATAACAGTCATGTGGCGGTCATTTTTCACTTTTTACGGTCACGAGTATTAATATGTATACACTTTGGTACCATGTCACATTAACTTTTTTGACAAATTGAACTATAAGTCTCACTAAATATCAAATATGTTAGTGCGACAGGGCCCTAAAGTGGGTACGTTATATTGCTCATGACTGTACTTCCTACGTTGTTTCCAGTGAACATAGCTCTGTGAGGCGTCGTTGCGGCGAGCTACCCGCAGTCGACCTTATCAGCACCCTATTTAGGGCTAAGTGTCCCGCAAATTGCTATTAAATAATATAATATTCGCTAAGCTGATACGTAATGAAGAAGGGTTCCCGGGGAGGAGAGGAGTGCTGGAAAAATGGCATCTTCAAACTGGATTAGGATGGATGAAAAATTGTTAAAGAAAATTATTTTTTTAGACAAACCTGTGTGATCAGCTTGCTTATGTCTTAACTAAACTTGGGACCACAAAGTGTTTTTGTCCTTGGGACCCCCGGGAATCTTGGGACCTCTAGGTCGTGACCCCAACGCTCAACTACTGGATCAAGAAGATCATCTGATTATCTCAAAATACAGTTTATCAGGGCTTTGTTTTTTTAACTCTCCAATTAGTCCTTACAGTCATGGTATAAGAAAACCATGCTTACAGTTACTTATATTATTACCTATTATTTTTAACGGCTACCGAGGTACAGTGGTGGAGCGTTGAGCTCACAAGCCAGAGGTCCTGGGTTCGAAACCCGGTTGGGACATATCACAAAAATCATTTTGTGATCCCTAGTTTGGTTAGGACATTACATGCTGATCACCTGATTGTCCAAAAGTATAGTCCGTTCAAAAATGATCTTCATAAAAGGTAAACAAACCTGTTACTACAAAGAATGTTCGAATTTCACCTAAACTACGCAAAGTATTCTTCTAATAACATCAGTAGCACTCAATAGATGTATGATTTCTTAACTCAATGTGAAATTAACGTAAAATAATTATTAAAAACACATTTTTTCATGTAAAAACAAAAATCAAACAAAACCTCACACAGAAAAGTTGACTTCATAAATTCTTGTTAATCTGTGTCTAGCTGTCAATTTGACGATTAGTGATGAGACATTTCATTCAGGTCAGGAAAACGAGTCAGTTCCGTGAATAACTTAAGTGAGTGTACTGTACTTAATAAGCCGAAATGCGCAGAAAAAATGACTTTCAAAGTGAGTTAGTGTAACCACAAAGAAACATACAATATATATTCAAACAACCCAAGAGAGTCAGTTCATTTTGATAAAATAACTTGAGCTAAAATCAATTCAGCACTTCACTAATATGGAGTTTGACACAGATAAAAAATATCGGCAGCCATATTTGTTTACCTTTTATGAAGATCATTCTTGAACGGACTATAAGACGATCCGTGCTTCGGAAGGCACGTTAAGCCGTTAATCCCGGTTAATACTTATTGATGTATGTAGTCGTTATATGAGTCATGTCAGGGGCCTTTGGCGGCTCAATAGTAACCCTGACACCAGGGTTGATTAGGTTGGTAATCCACCTCACAACCCACACGATAGAAGAAGACCTGTTGTTTTGTTATACTATGATTACAGTTATCTATTGACGCAAGCAACTTTGTGTGTGTGTTTTTTTAATATTTTTCCGTGTTTTGTTTTATATATGTTACTGCGTCCTCCTAATAAACGTTTCTTTATTTCTTTCTTTATTAATCTCGACGTCTAGGTCAATACAAGACCCAATATTTACCAAAAAAAAACCCTAACAAATCAATTGTACTTTCAACACCAGAGCTATGCGTCTCAATTCGGCGCGAAACACCGCAATTTTTCCAACAAATAAGCTAGGAAGATTTATAATGCTGACTCGTTCCTCCATGGTCCCGGTGCGTCGATTAACCGGCCCAAGAAAATGGGCCCACAACGGCCCGGCCCACAGAACTGCCCAGATAAAAATCCGGACACCCTATATCATGGTATAACGCGACCCGGGGTGTTAACGAGATTTCGCGCAAAAAAGGTATTTAAGAATTTTGCTCTGAAATTCTTGGTTCTTCGTTGATAATGTCAGGTGTAAAACTGGATTAGCCAATTGAGCCGGGGGATGGAGGAAAGTAGCCTAGGTGAGAAAATTAAATTTTCTAAGGAATAACAGCCTCCGTGGTCTAGTGGTTAGAGCGTCAGGCTCACGATCTGGAAGTCCGAGTTCGATTCCCGATTGGCACATTGTCGAAAACACTTTGTGACTTTGCATGCTTCACTATTATCATACCTAACTATTCATTTAACCCTATCACGGACAGGGACCATGGGTCATTGATGGATCATATTAGGTAATATGACATCTTGGAATCGGAACGTCCGTAGACGTTCTGTCCTTGAAAGTGTTTTAAGTAACAGACAATTTATTCAAATTAATTGATGACAATGGCTCATCACCTATTACGTTGGTAACAGAAAGCTCGGTGATGTGTAGGCACTTCGTTCATCTTGCGACATATGTACCTCTGACTACCCCAATTTCGATATAGTCATGAGCTTAAGTTATGTTATGTTGATGACAATGACAACAAAAAATTCTGACTATATAGTTAAAATTCTAACTTGAAACGTTTTTTTATTTTAAATCCCGAACTTCTCTCTCTCTCTTTACTTAACAGCTGCGCTCTTGTCGGTGGAGTAATCGCCACTCCTCTCTTCTTCCCACCAAATCCTTCACCTCCTGATACGACACGACCTGCATCTTTTCTTTTATTTGTTTCATAAATGTTCTCCTAGGTCTACCTCTTCCTCTCTTCCCTTCAATTTTTCGTTCTATGATGTTTGTTATAAATGAATAGTGTCGTATCAGGTGGCCAATCATATTTCCTCTCCGGTTCTCTATAGTCTTCATTATGGTTCTCCTTTCTTCAACTCTTTCCAGCACTTACACCGAGCTCTTTCCCGAACTTCTATAGTTCAAAAAAAAATTAAAACAGTAGTATAGTACTTAGTTTTGAAGGCCAGTGTAGATAACTATGGCCATTGTCACTGAAGGTGTTAAATAAATCCATTCCCTCTGTCCAAACTTGTATCGGAATGGCGTGAAGCTACATACAATATCGGCCGCCGATCTCATAAACACGGTTTGTTCCCAGTAGGGCTGCCCGCTTTGTTTAATACGCTTTTATATTTTTCAGACCATTGGCTATGTGGGGTATGCCCCTGGTAAGGTCTTTGTTGCGTCTCCACAATGTTATGGCTCGTAAACTCCGCCAAGATACTGCCCAAATGGTCCACTGTCCACATCATCCACTAGCTACACTTGTGTGGTTCTTCTAACTCCTTGTAAAATAAGCTTATGACTATATGCCAATGAAAGACTTTCCAGAGTACGGTCCTCAAAATCAATATAAGTAGATGGCTTATTTGGAAATATATCCCAAAACGCGGCGCAACTCTCCCGTATTTAATTTAATTTCCCTGATCTACTAACCTAGTATATAAGTTTTGTTATTAACAAATTGTGAGTCCTTGCAACTTGAATAAAGAATTTAATAATAATAAAAATTATTATTAGTATACTTATATTATTATATACTTGAAAAAAGAATTATAATAAAAATTACTATTATTGTAAAAAAAGTAACCACGGGTCTTGAGGCCAAAACCTACGATGAGATCGAATCCTTATTTCAATAATAAATTAAATTAAATTAATTTTTATTACGGGTAACTTAGACCCAGGTTGTTAGTAACAATGATTTCTTACTCACTAATATTAGTATTACATAGATACACAATACACACACATACACAATAAAATTGAAATAAAAATAAGACATTTATTTACTGCTCCTGTACAAGTGACTCATGGAGCAATGAGTCATGTACGGACAGTCCAGCCTACTTACAATTATGCTCAGGATACTGTTGGGGCTGGCGCGGATCCTACGAGTCAGTGATGTGCATCGTTTACGCATTGTGGTGTAAAAGCAGTCGACCCGCGCCTCAGCGAACATCCCTGACGCGCTGGAACGCCGCCGCGGCAGCCCCATCAGCACCCTGAACGCGTTGTTATATTGAACGCGCAGCGCGCTGTATTGTTTCTGCGTGAAAGTAGCCCACAGGCCGCTTGTATAGAAGGTCGTACAGTAAGCTCTGAACAGTGTCAACTTCGCTTCTTTAGAGCAAAGCGCGAACCTGCGGGCTATCATATTCGCTCTAATAGACAGCGCTCTGCGCTCTCGTTCAATATCAGCATTGTCTTTAAGGTCCGAAGTTACAATGTGCCCTAGATACTTAAATTGATCCACCCTCTTCAGTGGAGTCCCATTTAGGAGTACTGGTGGAACATGGGGCAGACATTTATTTCCAACCCTAAAGACCATGCATTCGCTTTTATTAACATTGTATTTCAGACCATGATTGACGGCATACTTTTCACAAATGTTAATCAACTTCGCTAGACCACATACAGAAGCACTCAGGAGCACCATATCGTCAGCGTAACTAATGTTATTAACACAAATTCCATCAATATAACAGCCGACACGGGTGCTCCCGAGCTCCCCCACCAGGGCATTCACATATAAGTTGAACAGCTTAGGGGATGTTAGTCCCCCCTGCCTAACTCCGCACTCCAATGTATACGGCTCCGAGAGACTGCCCGCCCATCTCATAACATTGACCTGGTTATGATACCAGTATTTAAAAATACTAACAAGTTCGGCAGGCATACAAATGTCTTTTAGTTTTTGCCATAGGATGTCATAACAGACCAAGTCAAATGCTTTGGAGAGGTCCAGGAAGCACGCATACACCGGAGTTTGCCTGTCAACATAGTACCTGACAGTCCGCTTCAAACTCAAAATGGCACTATCAGTGGAAAGGCCCGGTCTAAATCCGAACTGATTGTCGTGTAACTTCAAAAACTTGTCCAGCTGAGAGTTCAGCAAACTGTCAAGCACTTTTGCGATTACCGTGGCAAGTGAGATTGGCCTGTAATTTGATTTGTCACCGACATCGCCCGTTCTGTTTTTAACAATTGGCACCACCACAGTCCTCATCATATCGGCTGGTATATAGGAGTGCCCCACACAAAATGTGTAGAACATCGCGAGTACTCTAGTTAAATGTGGACCAGCATGCTGAAGGTGCTCAATACTTAAGCCATCATGGCCAGGCGATTTACCTCCCGACATACTCTTTATGGCCTTAAAAACCTCTTTAGCTGTGAATCTAGTACACACACCCTGAGCCTGCCTACCCTCTAACACCCCACTTTCCAGATGTGATGTCCCCAACAGCGATTTAGCAGTAAATGTCTGCTTAAACATTTCAGCTATGCCTTTATGTTCACTTATGCCCTCGACACTTACAGGTAGGCTAGGTCTGCTGTTCTGCTTTTTAGTCGACTTCCAAAAGTTACGAAAGTCACGTCTAAAGTGGTGCGCGCCAATAATATCCATTTTTATCTGGTCTTCATGCTTCTGACACCACTTCAACCGTGACTTGAAAATTCTTCTACTTTCACGCATATCATCGTAAACACTACCTGAAGTAGGTTCACCGAACCCTAACCACACTTGAAATTTACACTTAGCCTCTCTATGTGCCTCGCTTACGTACTTATTCCACCCTATTACGGGCTTTTTCTTATTAACACGTTTGTGACAGTGACTCAAACTAGCCGCCATACATATAGAATTTGTTATGTCTTTATACATCTTGTCAATTATAGTTCTATGCATCGGATTCTCACATACAGTATCACAACAATAACGAAAATCCTCCGGAAAATCTATCAGTTTTAACTGCTCATTACATACTTTATTATATAATATAATTTGCCCCTGTCACGCCAAATAATTTTATTGATTTCATTTTTTTCAACATTGATTACCTTCTGTTTAATTAAATTTAAATTACATTGGACAATTAAAGGAAAATGATCCGACCACATTACATCGTACTTCACAAATACATTTAAAATTGAGCTTACAGCTGATTTGGTGGCCACACAGTGATCCAACCATCTCCGTGATCCGTGGATTTCACTAATATAAGTATATGTATTAGATAATAAACCCAATTTCTCAATGTCAGTACAAATCCAAGCCTGCTCATCACAATAACATAAAAGTTCATTGTAGAAGAGTTCACCAGGGTGTGCGTTAAAATCTCCGAGAATGTACACAGATTCGATATCGTTACTTTCAACAATGGCGCTCACCAGACTAAGACAATCCGTGAAGTCTGTCAAGTTATCCATTGCGTCCGTAGGCATGTACACACTCAACACCAATAACGACCTTTCACACAGCGATATTTTTATTGCACACACTCGCGGGTTAGAGCATTGCACAATTGACACATTACGAAACACGTTTTTATTCCATAACAATGCAAATAATAGGTGATGGACTTATTATTTATTCGTAGGTGATGGATTAAACACACACGCAGGCACACACATACAGTAGTAATTAGATAACATAAGAATAGACTTAGCAAAAATTGTGAATAAAATGTAAAAATAAAACTATGCTACTCAGATTATTAGATCTAACTGGGAGTGAAGAGCGATGCCTCTTAACAGACTTTGTAGTCAAAAAGGAGTCATCATCATGTAAAATAAAATTGTAACTCTGTTTTAATAAAGACATTTTATTATTTATTATTATTATGGCACTGTACAGTTATTCTTCGTTTAACCTTCTAATTTCATGGATAACAGACATATCCATCACGGGCCGGCCTGGCATTGCAGTGCCGCCGGGATCGGTCCACATAAAACCTGGAACATGTCTGGACGGTTATGTTGCCGAATATTCAAAGAAGGACTTTTCAATTATGTATTATGTTAATATATAATTATGTATATTAACTATGTATATGTGAAATAAATAAATAAATAATTGGCGTCAAAAACACTATAGATGGCGTGATTAAGTTTTTTCTAATTTCATGGATAACAGAGATAACAGATATGCATCTTTCATTTTTGTTTTTGGGTACAAATGATGACGCTTTTTATTACCAGGTACAACACATCTACTACATATTATTATTCTGATCAAAATAAAGAGAAGCAAAAATAGGTAGCATCATAATTATAATACACTAGCTTTTGCCCGCGACTTCGTCCACGTGGAAGGATTTTCCAACTAATTCCCGTTCCCGTGGGAATTTCGGGAATTCCTTTCTTAGTGCACCTCTACGGTAACTAAGCTACGTCCCTTCCAAATTTCAAGTGCCTACGTTTAGCCGTTTAGGCTGTGCGTTGATATACTATGTCAGTCAGTTTCTCCTTTTATATATTTAGATAGTGTGATCCTAATATCAAGCAACAATTATGTTTTATATGCTACCGCCATTACATTGTATTTATGTATAATTTTGTACCCGAGTAATGAGAAAATAGGTACCTACCTAATTATCACGTTAAATCTGTACTGCCCAATCTATATTTTCTCTGGAAGACGTAGCTTGGAAAGTCCGTCATTGAATTATACTCCCAATTTTGTTATACTTTGGCTAGTGTTGAAAGTATATTTATTAAATTAAATATTATACATGTCTTTATTATAATACGATTACAAATTAAATTTAAAAAAATAATAATTAAAAAATAAAATTGAAAAAATAAAATAGAATAAATAAATAAAAATCAAATAATAGATTGAAATTGTTATTTTTTAAATTCAATTGTTGAAATGTATTTAAATATTTTTGAATAATTAATGTTATAACTTACAATATTCACATCGTACCTATATTACAATTAAGAAATAGGTATATTTCAAATAAATCAACTAGTCAAATCAGTTACTTTTTACTAAACGTGAAAACACATAATTACTGTGTGCGTCAAGCTAGCGGCCTCAAAAAAAAAAATGGGCACGAAAAAATAATTTGACCATACCAAAAAATAGTACTCTTATTGAAAAAAATAGTACCTGTTGTAAAAAAATTAGTACCATCACGGTTCTGGATTTATAGCCATGTTTTATTGCACTTGCTAGCTTGACGGTGAGCGAAATTTGGCGAGAGTTAACGACAAGGTAAGGTCTTTCGCTTTGATTTAAACGCCAAAAAATAGTACCGAAATAGTACTTACCCCTTGCAAAATACCGAAATGATTACTTCAACGGTTCCAAAGTTATAAAGGCAGTTCTTTGCTCCCGCTGGCTTGACGTTTTGAAAATACCTATTATCTAGGGAACGCTTGCATACTTCAGTATGTAACTAATTTCAATAAACTCGTATGAAATAGTACTTCCTACCATCATAATTTTGATCCGATTCTCTTTCTAGAAATATGTTAAAAAATCATCATAACCTATGCCATACATTTGTTGTTGATACAGTCACGTAGACAATTACATAACCTCACAATTTATTCGTAAGTATTGCCATCGCCAGTATTGCCATTTTGGAGGTCTACCCTACCATTTCTTTGCACTTCAGAGTGTTGCTATTACAAAAAATTGCTATTGCATACACCCATATGCAATAATTTTAATAGAAAATGGCTGCATAGGTCTAGTTCTTATTGAAAACAATCTGTGATTTTAATACATCATAATACATTTTTAATCAGCTGTTTTATTTTATAATTTATACCTTCATGTTCAATTTGTTACGGATCGAAGTGTTTGTTAATAAACAATTTGCAGTATTTGTAGAATAACTCAAAGAGTTTCAACAATGATATTACTTTCATCTGATAACCCTGGCACTTCACCAATTTTTACCCAAAAATGGGGAAAAAATACTAAAATCTGACAACATTCTTCTTGAGCATGTGTAATAATTTTGTTCGCGACTGTACCTGTCTTGATAAATGTATGACATAGGTTATAATGACTTTTTGACATATTTCTACAAAGAGAATCAGGACCAAATTATGATGGTAGGGAGTACTATTTCATACGAGTTTATTGACATTAGTTACAAACTGAAGTATGCAAGCGTTCCCTAGATAATAGGTATTTTCAAAACGTCAAGCCAGCGGGAGCAAATAACTGCCTTTATAACTTTGGAACCGTTGAAGTACTCATTTTGGTATTTTGCAGGGGGTAAGTACTATTTCGGTACTATTTTTTGGCGTTTAAATCAAAGCGAAAGACCTTGTCGTTAACTCTCGCCAAATTTCGCTCACCGTCAAGCTAGCAAGTGCAATAAAACATGGCTATAAATCCAGAACCGTGAAGGTACTAATTTTTTTACAACAGGTACTATTTTTTTCAATAAGAGTACTATTTTTTGGTATGGTCAAATTTTTTTTTCGTGCCCATTTTTTTTGAGGCCGCTAGCTTGACGCACACTAATTACTACGGAATTTGTATGGAAAAACATACTTAGTCGTCATAGAAAAACGTGTTAAAATGTCGGACGTATTATTACATTATTCTTGATTAAAATTCGTAAATAAGTTAAATAAGTACAAAAAAGAAAATGTTTTTTGGCAGTTTTAGATCTGTGTTTATTTATACGTAGTTATAAGAATTTCATAATTTATCTTGAACCTACTACACGACCTAATTATAATGTAGGTACGTTGTATGTATTGGAAGTACTTGTAAGAGTCAAGCAAAATATAGATTTCAAATAGATAAGCCAGGCTAGAGGCCGAACCACGATAAGCTAACTGAGACGACTGCTTTGAATCTCTCGTGAATAACCTGAATAGAACGGGTAGATGGATATTTATTGACATAATTCAAAACCTATTTATAGCTGAAGCATCGGTGAGATTGCACAAATCTAAACCTACCTTTAACTTCTTCTATCGTGTGGGTTGTGAGGTGGATTACCAACCCCAACAACCCTAGTGTCAGGGTTATTATTGAACCGCTCATGTAACGACTACATACTTACATCAGCAAGTAATAACCGGGACCAACGGTTTAACATGCCTTCCGAAGCACGGATCTTACTTTCGCACGATCAGGTGATCAGCCTGTAATGTCCCAACCAATCTAGGGATCACAAAGAGATTTTTGTGATTTGTCCCCACCGGGATTCAAACCCGGGACCTTACCAAGCGGACGCCGTGAGAAACGGGCTAACGGAGATGATGGAGCTTCAGAAGAGAATGTATAAGCTGTGAATGTTACTTTATCTAAAGACCTAGATAGCCACAGACAACACTCCTCGTCAACAACAACTCTATTGTTATGGCGTGACGTGTTATAATTCGCTGCAGCGTTCCACACGGCTGCACTATAACAAAGTTTAACAATACCAGTTTTCATTTTGGACCGTTTCCTGCAGATATGATGTAGTGCAGCGCAGTCCGTATGTGTCTGTCGGAAATAACGCCCTAAGAAATGAAAGAAATGTTAGACTGGGTGACGTATGTACGTACGGACAGATTTTTACGTTATCTCGCTGTTAGTAGACTGTTGTTTACTAGACGTGTAGTGTTGTGGTTAGTAGGCTGTTATGTTATGTTCGTTTACGTCTAAAAGGTCTATCTCTACCGTCTTCTGTATTTCCGAATGCATATAACCTGAGTGCTTTCAAGCCCAGAGTGAACAGGCTCCTTCTGGGCGAGCTCCATCTTAGGCCTCGTCAATGCCTTCAGGCAAGTCTGGAGCCAAGAGCATACTCATCAAAGGTAAAGAAGGGCAACTTTGAAGCAATTTATGTAAGAATCAATATTGAAAATTTGATGCGCATATAAAAGTAACATAGTTCGCAACATAGTAGGCAACATAGTTCGCTCGACCATTACAGACGGCGTTACGGCTCACCTATCACGTTGGCCTAACAGAAAGCTCGGTGAGGTGTAGGTACATGGTTCATCTTACGATGGGTATACCTCTGGCTACCCTAATTGGGATATAGTTGTGAGCTTTTGTTATATATTCGAAACGAGACAGGTGACACCTTTAACAAGTCACCGTATGGATCACCTAGATACAAACGTAAGGACTATCCCGGATAAGAATCCGGTATAGTTTCTAATACTAATAGACAAGTACATTATTATCAACAATTACTAAATTTAATTTACGGTTTAATCAACAAACGCAGGTAAGACCTAGAAGCCGTAATGAATTGTCTGTTAAGCTAAGTATAACTTAAGGCGTACTTAAGTGTCACATTCAACCGCTATTTTGTCATCCTGAGAAATACTAAAGAGGAAAACATTTAAGTACTTTGGAAGATTTTCATGTTTTTTTTTTTATTATGTGTATATGCTGTTGGCATAGAATAAGTTATAATAGATACTACGTACGGTCACGAATTCTAATATGTATACACTTTGGTACCATGTCACATTAACTTTTTTGACAAATTAAACCTTACGTCTCATTAAATGTCAAATATGATAGTGCGACAGGGTTCTAAAGTGGGTACATGATATTACTCATGACTGTACGGAATGGTAACTATGGTAACTCTCCGCCCCGCACCTAATGGTATCCAGGGCCGACTTCACCCCCTCTAGATAATTTTTGCTTATCTTTCAAGAATTTTATTTACTTACAAAAAAAATAATCATTGATAAAATATCTCGAGAGCCGCAATATGAAATCCAATTTATGTCATTATCATAAATTTAAGAGCCACGCTCTTGTCGGTGTAGCATTTTCCATTCCAGTCTATCAAAGGCCAATTCCTTGACTTCCCTATAAGACACGACGTTAACCTTTTCTTTAATCTGTTCCATGTAAGGTCTTCTTGGTCTTCCCCTTCCTCTCTTTCCTTCTAGCTTTCTTTCTATGATGTTTTTAATAAATTCGTCGTGTCTAGTTAATAATTATATGTAATTTATGTAAGTACATCATTATAATTTGTTTAACTCCATTTTGTTGATTTGCTTTGAATAAGCTATCTGCTCTGGATTGATGGATGTGAAGGAAGCAAGAGAAGTGTGTCACAATTGAAACAAATGTAATTCCATAGTCTCTGCTTACCCTGGTGGGGAATAGGCGTGAGTTTATGTAGGTATAGATAGACTCTAACGAGCGTTAATAGTCTAGTTTCCAACTAGTCTAAACAGTTACTTTTTACTGAACGTCAAAACACGAAATTACCACGGAATTTATATGAAAAAGCAATCTGTGATGTTACAGAAAAACGTTATAGAATGTCGGACTTATTATTACGTTTTTCTTGATTAAAATTCTTAAATAAGTGTAATATAAAAAAGAACAAGACGGCTTTAAATCTGTCTAATTTAGTTATTTAATCATCAGAATTTCGTAATTTATCTTTGACCTGGGATACTGTTGGTAATATCAAAGTCTATATTATAAATTATACTGTACTTATTATTTTTTCCTATGGCAATATTACAGGACTTTACGCCACGAAATTTGCCGACGAGGCACGTTTTCTTATATTTCGCTAATTATGTAAATATTTCCTAGTTTTTAATATAATACAGTCCACTTTAACATATCGAAAAGGTTTTATTTACCGGAGCGACACAACAGATTCCAACAGATACTACCCAATTGTAATTTTAGCACTAACTTAAAATAAAAAAATGGTGTCTGCAGGAATCACGGTGAGATATCCCTTCTCTTATATCCCTTTGAAACGCCATGTAAATAAGCTGGCCACTCCAGCAGATTTACTCTATAGGAGTAAATCATGAGTCGATGTCAATAAGGCTATAAGGGGTCATCAGATAGCGCTAACGGCTGGATGAGGCAGCTGACAAACTACCTTCTTCCGCCTATGTCACCCTGGTACTTCCTAGCCAGGGGGGACGATTTATATGGGCTTTAAAGGATTATAAAATCCAGTTGATATTGACGAAGTGGCGTTTTGACGTCGAGTTTTATAAGAGATTCTCAAGTATTTAATGCCATTGAACATATGTGATTAAAAAATATATCTTTATTCAGTAGGTAACGTACTTTGTATTGTCATTTTTTACACAACGAACGACTCATCCGCCTAAAACTAAAAAACGCAGCTTCCGGGGAAAAGAAGCTGCAAGTAAAACTCTACACGTTCTATAAAAAAATATAAAATATTATTATACAATTTCGGACAATCAGGTGATTCAAGCCTGAAAATTCCTTACCAAACAAAGGACAGACAGGTGGGACGTATATAGGCTATTTATGTATGTATGTATACAATTTAGTTATTTGGCTGCCTAATATTCCGGCCAAGTAGTTAATGCCATCTGCGGCAAATCTACAATAAGTCACGTCAAAAAAAAGCTGCCTAATATCAGTTCCCAGACAGTTAATCCCATGTATTCAGGTTTTAGTTTGATGAGTCTGTTTTCGGTACACTAAGACCTTGGGTATTGGGTAGTTATTAAGATAAAACATAGATATAGATTTTATACAGTGTGATAAGAGAGAGATGTGGTGTAAAAAAATATATAGTGACTAAGATTAAAAAGGGCATGTTAAGTTGGTTTAGACACGTAGGATGACGGATAATAGGATTACGAAAGCAGTATATAAAGCGAAGGTTGGTGACAGGGCTCGCAGAGGAAGACTTAGAATGACGTACATTGACCAAATTGAAAATGTCCTTAGAAAAGGTTCAGTACGATCTACTCTGAACCAGCGTGCGTGTATGAAACAATTGATGAATGTGGAGGAAGCAAGAGAAGTGTGTCAGGATCAAAGCAAATGGAATTCCATAGTTTCTGTATATGAATTTATGTATGTATAAAATATACATATACCTACATAAAAATTGCTTCATGTAAACAGAATTCTTAGCAAACGATTGAATAGAACTTACGTTACTTTCTACAGTCTCGTCATACTCTAATTGAATGAATCAAAGCGGAATTTCAGTTTCACAAAGTTATTCTGCAGCTGCAGTTAAGTTTTTGGCGATTCACAGAGATAGCGCAAATATTGTAGGTATGTAATTATATTAAATGTACGTAGTTATTACGTTTACTGCTTTTGAAAGCTTCCCGGCAGTAAAACAACGCAAAACATATGTAAAAAGAGGTTTGTTACCTAACATTTAGGCAGATAAGACCAGAGTACGAAAGGAAGAACAATTTGAAAAAGAAAAAGCAGCCAGTGTCCCCGATTCCTGCAGACACCTCCTAATTTTATTTTAAGTTATACCTGTCACTTTCTTATCCGTCGAAAAGGAAAGGGACGGACGATTGTCAACAAGTTAATTTTAAAACGAATCATATTCATATCATAAATAAATAGGAGGTTGGTAATATAAGGTAAGTAACACATATGGACCCGGATTGGGCACAGCAATTTAAAGGAGAGTTACAGCATTTTTTTTGGCTTAAACATAATAAATAAGAACAAGTATACATAATTTAGACATAAAACTAAAGTAAACAACTAATCATTAAACAAAAAGAATGAATAACCCGTGCGAATAAAATGGGCATCTCGCTAATATGCAATCTGTTTGACGTGCTGTTTACTTAATTCTGTCGGGTTATTAGGATGTAAAATTTAAATAATTAAATTAAAAAATAAATTATGATGTAAAGTTTTTAGACGGTTGTTTTGACGAGTATTCCATAAATTTTATGCCCGTCGATTACCCGTCCCTTTCTTTTTTAACGGATAAAAAAATGACAGGTATAACTTAAAATAAATTTTGAGGGCGTCTGCAGGAATTAGCACCATTGTCTTTACTAATAAAGAGTTTTTACAACGGGAACATTTACACTTTGAGAACATTTCCAGAGCGACACATTACTGGTTGAGTGACTAATGATATGCCGTAGTTCTTCATATTCAAATCCATACTAATATTATAAATGTGAAAGTCTTCTTCTCTCGTGTGGGTTGTGAGGTGGATTACCAACCTCATCAACCCTGGCGTCAGGGTTACTATTGAGCTGCCAAAGGCCCCTAACATGACTCATGTAACGACTACTTACTTACATCAGTAAGTAGTAACCGGAACCAACGGCTTAACGTGCCTTTCGCATTTATTATTAGTACACGCTTAAACCGCTGAACCGATTTTGATATGGTACGGAGATAGTCACCTGAAAGGGTCTGAGGGAAAACCTGAGAAACGCCCCCGCGCGCGATAATCGAAGTCCACGCGGGAGAAAGCTAAGTAAGGTAGAAAATGCCCTTCATTACTTTGATTGAATACTTAATAAGAAATCATAATCATATTTTATAGGAAAAGATGGTATTTTTCAACTCAGACTCAGCATTCTACCTACCTTAGAGCATATTGGTGTAACTACCAACCTATACTCACACACGTATACACACATTCACACCACACGCACACAAACCACATACACTTTCACACTTCACACTTATTTTTACTTTAATACCGTAATGTTACCAGTTACAATTAGTATATAAGTACATACGTAGATTGGGTAGGCACCAATAAAAAAATAATTTAAGTGAGAATAGAATTAAAAGTCCATTCACATTTCAAAACCCTAGAAACTGCTATTAGTTCCCGTCAATAACAAATGCAGACATTTGACACATCATTACCAAACCGCAGAAGCAAGTTTAAGCCAATTATAACAGATTCAAACATCAATAAATTGTAAGTGCCGGGGGACCCGTTGATGGACCCGAGGACCGTAATGGCTGGGGGCCTTAATGGCCGGGGGCCCCCAGGCCTCGTCATTAACTCGACGAAACTGACCAAGTGCTGTAAAAAGTGAAACGATATTGCCTACAAGACCTTCAAGGTCTCGATACAAATCAATCGAGAAGTGTAATCAGGTTATATTTGGGTAATATAAACGAATATTGAAATGAAATTATTTAGTTATTTCGGTCATTCACATATCTAGTTATATAAATGTGTTAACAAAATACGTATGCATTATTATGCACTACGTTAATAGAAAACACATATTCGAAATTCGAATTCTGAATTAACATGGATGTTTCAGTCAAGTAATTTGAATAATTTATTTTTCTGGAATTCTAAATATCGGAAGTCATTTTGTACATTTTAGTTTTTTTTTTAATAATAGTCTGTGATTGTGTGAAGTTCAGTCTGCCTTACATTATTTTGTAGATATAAGTCTAATCTAAATATTTAAATATATTGTAGTATATTAGTTATATAAGATCTGTTTTGGTGAATGTTTAATAAATGCATTTCGTTTGATTTATAAAATGACAGCCAAGAACGAAGTGGCCGCGTGCTATTTGGTTCGAGTTGTGATGATGAAATAAAATGAAATTCTATAAAACAAACTCATCAGTCGGCTCTGACCTCTGAAGTTTGTTTTGCATTTCAAACATTCAAATAAAAATGTGAATAATTCTTCTCAGTTGTATGATAAATGTTTTCCTCTGTCAACGGTTTCGCAATTACAAAAACATTCACAACAGTCTCGCCAGATTTCAGCATTCTTAACAAATTACAATATTGGAGAGACAGGAGGACAGATTACGAATTAAAAATGTACAAAAACAGCAAAATAGAAGTTAATCGGATTGATACAAATTGAAACGATTTATTCCAACAAATGTTTGCCTCCACTTCTATAAACAACTGAACGACCCATCCGTCTTCCGCAGCTCGCGGCAAGTTACAAATTCTACGTTTTCAAAACTAAAAACATTTAAATTCGTTAGTAGAAAAATTGGAAAACTTACGGTCGCTGGTCGACGGGCGAAAACTTTTCGCCGCGAACCCGTACAATGAGCTATAAAAAGCTACATCGCAACACCGATTTATCGGAACGTCAATTTATCATAACAACCGCGCGGAGACACATTTCAAAACGTCAAAACTAAAATAGGAACACTTGTTTGGGCGCAAACACTCGCCACGTGTGCCGCCCCGCGCTAACTAATGATATCTGACGCGAAAACAACCTTTTACACTTTTTACCAACAAATTCCTAGCCATTTCGCAGCCGAAGGTGTCTCAATGACGTCGTTTGTTCAAATAAAATACAAACTCAGTACTCCCGCTTTGATGTTCCATGTTGTACTGAACAGCGCATAATTCACCAATAAGTCTTTAAAACTAGGCCAACACGGTATATTTCGTGAAATGACACAATTCTCCACAGAACATCGATTTAAACATTGATATATTGTTATTAAAAGATTCGAATTTGTAAAACGAACGTCTGGTAGAAAGTTTCAGGGCATATTTTAAGGCTAAAGTCGTTATTTGAGTCAATAATTCAAAGAAAATGTTGGCAAAATAACAATATACCTATAAGCATTAATCAGTTCGTGAGACATTTTGTTAATGTTATCAATGTAGGTTACTTGAACGCACCTGAAGGAAAAGCGCGGGAAGATCATCTGTCAAACGCGCTGAAGCACCGGCTTGCCGCCAAAACGTTCCGCCATTCATACAAAAGCATTCACACACGGTCATTGTTCTTCACTATCACTGTAGGTGTTTTATAGGTACACTTTCACTGTCATTATTATTTTTTATAACTTTGGGGTGATCTCGGGGTTTATTTCAATTTAAAGGTACTTTTCCGAGGTAGATTGGAGTGGGCAGCGCGTAGGTGTCGACCAACGCGCGAAAAGTTGTAGGGCGGACTGGAAGCCGCGGCGATATGTCGCGCGTATTTTTCTATTCCACCGGCTTTTCTTTAGTGAATCGTATCATATATGTTTGTGGACAGTGGGTCGAGCTATTTATAATTGTCCCTAAAACCTCGCGAGTTACGATCGGCCAAATATTATGCCTATTGAAATGTTTTGTGACATATCTCTATTGTGTGAGTTATTTACACTGTTTGTTTTGAATGAAATGCTATTTTCGGTTTAAATATTAATGAGGTTCTTTGAAGGAAATGCAATAAAAGTTTGATGCAGAACGTAGTGTCTCGGGAGACGTGTGTACCAAAAGTAGCAATGAATAATGCAGCGAGTGAATTTCTCATTCGTTAGATAGAGGTACTTACACCCGTGCTATACGCTTCTATTTATACTTATGCAGTTCTGTTTTGGGCAATGTACTTAATTATAATTTTAAATAATGGAACGTACATTTTAGAAGGTATGACGCGAGATACGAAAAATAAATAATTATTTCTACTTGGTAAATATATTATTTAAATTAAAAATTCGAATTTATTATTATTTATTCATTTCGGTATTTATCCAAATAATGTTAGTTATAAACAACTTATATTCTAATGTTAGTAATAAACGTACACAATTTAAAACTAATACATTCGAGTGACACTAGGATCGATGGCATCTGCATCCAGCCAGCGTGTATAAATTAGACGCATTTTTGTTTTTAGGAATTGAAAAATTTAAAAAGAATAAATATTGTTTATTATAAAAGAACGCCACATACAAAAACATTACTTAAAATGTTCACGAAACAATTACAAAAAGGATGTTCGTCGAAATGCCATAAGGTGGTGGTGAACGTCCTGATATAAAAGGGTCTCACTGAGCACAAGTCGCGGCGTGAACCACGACGTTGGTATTGTGTAGACTCTGCTGGAAGGCACGGACGTCGTGTTCCATAAATATGCGTTAATATAATACTAAATTACTTAAATAGAATTAAGGTGTAAATTCATGAAAATGTTTGTGTATTTTTTTATTATTTTCAGTTCCATGCTTTTGCGACGGAAAATTCTACTTGATATTAACTCAGAATCATGGTCTGAATCATCCCCCTCAGTATTCGTTACGATGTCACTAACACCCTGTATAGAATTATGTTGCTACCTATATTGCTTCTCTTTATTTTTCTTTCTTCTTCATATTTCTCTTTAAGTAATAAGGAGCGAGCGGGGCACAAATCATCGAAACCACGTGATATCAATTAAGTATTCACATTTAAGTCATGCCCCAACCACAACAGGCTAAGATGTTAAGCTGTTGTGAATGTAAGCATAAATCATATAACTTTCAATTTAACTGCAGCAATACAGGCTCAAGTTAGAATGAAGGACAGCCAAAATACCTGTGTGGAGTTAGAGCATCGGTAATTGAGGCAGGTAGGTAACAGTGCCAGAAACCAACAACCTTCAGGGTACATATTTTGTGGATAACTGCAATGCGCTCATTTCTGATTTCTGATGAATTAAGTTTTTTGTTTTTCAAGGTTCTTTATTGGTGAAAATAAATATAAATGTTGACTCACAAAACATCATCATCAGCCCATTAACTTCCCCACTGCTGGGGCACGGGCCTTCCCTATGGATGGATAGGGAGATCGGGCCTTAAATCATCACGCGGGCCCAGTGCGGATTGATGGTTATTAACGACCACTAATGCAGCCGGGACCAACGGCTTAACGTGCCTTCTGAAGCACGGAGGAGCTCGAGATGAAAAGTTTTTGTGGTCACCCATCCTATGACCGGCCTTTGCGAAAGTTGCTTAACTTCAACAATCGCAGACCGAGCGCGTTAACCGCTGCGCCACCGAGCTCCTCAGTCAGCGAGAAACATAACTTCAATTTAAATTAAAACGTTTTCAGGCTGTACCTTTAAAAAACTTATAAAAGAAAACACATAAATTGTATACATCTTTACCTACACTATACACTTCACTGTGTAACTCACTGTACACTTTATAATCAACTTGGACGACGATTATTTTTGTCTTAGGTAATAGATAAATTAAGTGAATAGCAGAAGTTGACAACTTGTGGTGTCAGTAATTAGACGCCTGACCAGGGCAGTCCTGGGTTTGAGTCACTTACAGTCATGAGCATTATCATGTACCCACTTTAGAACCCTGTCGCACTATTATATTTGACATTTAATGAGACTTACGGTTCAATTTGTCAAAAAAGTTAATGTGACATGGTTTCAAAGTGTATACATTTTAGTACTCGTGACCGTACCCACTTTAGAACCCTGTCGCACTATCATATTTGACATTTAATGAGACTTACGGTTCAATTTGTCAAAAAAGTTAATGTGACATGGTTTCAAAGTGTATACATTTTAGTACTCGTGACCGTACCCACTTTAGAACCCTGTCGCACTATCATATTTGACATTTAATGAGACTTACGGTTTAATTTGTCAAAGAAGTTAATATGACATGGTTTCAAAGTGTATACATTTTAGTACTCGTGACCGTACCCACTTTAGAACCCTGTCGCACTATCATATTTGACATTTAATGAGACTTACGGTTTAATTTGTCAAAGAAGTTAATGTGACATGGTTTCAAAGTGTATACATATTAGTACTCGTGACCGTACCCACTTTAGAACCCTGTCGCACTATCATATTTGACATTTAATGAGACTTACGGTTCAATTTGTCAAAAAAGTTAATGTGACATGGTTTCAAAGTGTATACATTTTAGTACTCGTGACCGTACCCACTTTAGAACCCTGTCGCACTATCATATTTGACATTTAATGAGACTTACGGTTCAATTTGTCAAAAAAGTTAATGTGACATGGTTTCAAAGTGTATACATTTTAGTACTCGTGACCGTACCCACTTTAGAACCCTGTCGCACTATCATATTTGACATTTAATGAGACTTACGGTTCAATTTGTCAAAAAAGTTAATGTGACATGGTTTCAAAGTGTATACATATTAGTACTCGTGACCGTACCCACTTTAGAACCCTGTCGCACTATCATATTTGACATTTAATGAGACTTACGGTTCAATTTGACAAAACGTTAATGTGACATGGTTTCAAAGTGTATACATATTAGTACTCGTGACCGCACCCACTTTAGAACCCTGTCGCACTATCATATTTGACATTTAATGAGACTTACGGTTCAATTTGTCAAAAAAGTTAATGTGACATGGTTTCAAAGTGTATACATTTTAGTACTCGTGACCGTACCCACTTTAGAACCCTGTCGCACTATCATATTTGACATTTAATGAGACTTACGGTTCAATTTGTCAAAAAAGTTAATGTGACATGGTTTCAAAGTGTATACATTTTAGTACTCGTGACCGTACCCACTTTAGAACCCTGTCGCACTATCATATTTGACATTTAATGAGACTTACGGTTCAATTTGTCAAAAAAGTTAATGTGACATGGTTTCAAAGTGTATACATTTTAGTACTCGTGACCGTACCCACTTTAGAACCCTGTTGCACTATCATATTTGACATTTAATGAGACTTACGGTTCAATTTGTCAAAAAAGTTAATGTGACATGGTTTCAAAGTGTATACATTTTAGTACTCGTGACCGTACCCACTTTAGAACCCTGTCGCACTATCATATTTGACATTTAATGAGACTTACGGTTCAATTTGTCAAAAAAGTTAATGTGACATGGTTTCAAAGTGTATACATTTTAGTACTCGTGACCGTACCCACTTTAGAACCCTGTCGCACTATCATATTTGACATTTAATGAGACTTACGGTTCAATTTGTCAAAAAAGTTAATGTGACATGGTTTCAAAGTGTATACATTTTAGTACTCGTGACCGTACCCACTTTAGAACCCTGTCGCACTATCATATTTGACATTTAATGAGACTTACGGTTCAATTTGTCAAAAAAGTTAATGTGACATGGTTTCAAAGTGTATACATTTTAGTACCCGTGACCGTACCCACTTTAGAACCCTGTCGCACTATCATATTTGACATTTAATGAGACTTACGGTTCAATTTGTCAAAAAAGTTAATGTGACATGGTTTCAAAGTGTATACATTTTAGTACTCGTGACCGTACCCACTTTAGAACCCTGTCGCACTATCATATTTGACATTTAATGAGACTTACGGTTCAATTTGTCAAAAAAGTTAATGTGACATGGTTTCAAAGTGTATACATTTTAGTACTCGTGACCGTACCCACTTTAGAACCCTGTCGCACTATCATATTTGACATTTAATGAGACTTACGGTTCAATTTGTCAAAAAAGTTAATGTGACATGGTTTCAAAGTGTATACATTTTAGTACTCGTGACCGTACCCACTTTAGAACCCTGTCGCACTATCATATTTGACATTTAATAAGACTTACGGTTTAATTATTATTTTATTATGGTGAAAAAGAATTTGCATTTATTCCCAAAATATCCAGACACTTAAGGCCACAAACTTGTTTAGCGCTCCCCATAACAACCATGGAAATGGTAGGTTCTGGTCCATTTGCCATGGCAGTTAAAATTTACAATAAGATTCCAATGGTACTACAGGAAGATTTAAACATAAAAAAGTTTAAAATTAACTTAAAAAATTTCCTAATTGAGAAAAGTTTTTACACACTGCAAGAGTTTTTCTTACATGATAAATAGACAGTAAGTGATGTAGATTTTGTTGATAAAAATAGTTTTTAAGATTTTCATAGTTATTTTTAGATTAAGTTTGTGTAATGTTAAGTACTTATTATTATTATTATTTTTTTTTTGTATTTCTGGCCTAATGTAATTTCTTGATATTTTTGTTTGTTTTTGCTATACCCTCCCGGGTCCATATGTGATACTATAATATTTCTAACAACTGTTTACCATATGGTGTGCAATAAATACTTTGACTTTGACTTTGAAGTTGTCAAAAAAGTTAATGTGACATGGTTTCAAAGTGTATATAAGTACATATTAGTACTCGTGACCGTACGTAGCATTAAACTTAAAATAAAGAGAAGCAATATAGGTAGCAATATAATTCTATACATAATGTGATATAAATCATCATCATCAGCCGTACGACGCCCACTGCTGGGCATAGGCCTCCCCTAAGGATCTCCACGACGATCGGTCCTGCGCTGCCCGCATCCAGCGGCGGCGGTGATCTAAATAATATAATATATAATATTTATTACACTTCATAATTATCTACGTCTAAACATTGAACATTAATGGTAAGCTAAACATAACACGTATATCTCTAATAATGCTAATACACCAGCGTCTGAGTTAGACGGCTAAGTAAAGCTTGAGGGGATAAAAACTGCCTATTTCTCCCACCAGGTGTCGCTACTGTTGAGTGTTCTTAGATTTTGACAGTTCCCCATAAAATTTGAGTAAAGAAACAATTGTTTTGGTTATATTTTTACACTATAACCCTTTGCGCAGCGTTTAACTGCAAAATCATAGTGTTAATTTCCAAGAAACAATTATAATTATGTATGGTTCGGCCAATACATTATATTTTAGATTAATTACATGTACCCGAGTAATGAGAAAATAGGTAATTATCACGTTTAAACTGAACAACGTCATCTATATTATTTTCGGTAAACGTAGACTAGAAAGTCCCCCATTAACAGTCTAAATTGGTGCCGAGGCAGGATTAATACCAGTGCTAATTGAGTCGGACAAGAAAGCATTGAGTGAATGTCTTTATGGTAGTCAGGTCAGTAAAGTTGTGATTCTGTGAATCAAGTTTAGGTCAGGGTGGTGAACCGTGGTCGACGATTTCCCTCATTCAGCGCTTATCGCTATCGACCCACTAGGGTCGATTAATTCTTTCAAATATTTTTCCTCTCAGACGACGCCCTGAGCCGAGGTTCGCGCCCAACTGGGCACCCTCAGGCCTGTTGTCTTAAACGTTGTACCGGGTGAGAGCCTTCAGCGCTCCCCATTTGTCCGGCCAAGTAGTTAATGCCATCTGCGGCAAATCTACAACAAGTTACGTCAAACAAAAAAAAATAAATCTAAAAAAGCAATATTGCAAATTGCCATTTGGGCATATAAGCGCAATGCAAACAAATGTCAAATAGCAATATGTTGTTGTATGTTTTATTTATAAGATGTGTTTGTTTTTTTTTTATAATTGTTTGAATAAATTGATTTTACTTTATAATAGCAATATTGCTTTCTAGTCAAGTTACTTTTTACTAAACGTCAAGACACGAAATTGCCATGGAACTTGTATAAAAAAGCACACTGTGACGTCATAGAAAACGTGATAAAATGTCGGACTAATTATTACGTTTTTCTTGATTGAAATTCATAAATAAGTTAAATGGAAAACAGATTTTTTTTGGCAGTTTTAGATCTGTGTTTATTTAGTATTCAGAATTTCATAATTTATCTTGAACTTAGTACACGACCCGATTGCTTTGATGTAGCCTTTCAGTTCAGGTGCATCTGCAATGCGCTAAATCTAGATTATTCTAGATAGAGTCAGTTATTGAGGCAGACACGTCAGTAGGGTCTGCTTGACAACCGCGCCGCGCGCGGCGAGAATTATATTGAGGCGTTCGACCAATAGCCGTTTGACGTCTACGTAGATAGCATTCGTATCGTTTATTGGTCGAAGCGCTCAATATAATTTGCGTCATTGTGGGAGTCATAATTATAATAAACTTTATTGCACAGAAGGAACAAAAGTAGATACAACACAAACAGCATAAGGAAATAAATGGTACAATAGTCGGCCTTATTGCTAAGGTAGCAATCTCTATTGGGCCATTTCTATGTTCATTAGTTTTTGGAAAGCGGTATTATCCTGTTTTATATCATTACTTATCTAGCCAACTTCTCATTGTTTAGTGATTCGCGCGATTAATTCAAATATATGACAATGTATAGGTGCGTTCATGCTGAAGCGTTGTCACGCGCGTTTCTTTGCAGTGACTCGCCTCTTCCTTACTACCCATATGTATGTTTTTTTTTTAAATTACAGTTGCTTGTATTACTATGGCAATAAATAATATAAATGTATTTTCTCGAATCTTCGAGAAGAACCATATCAAAGAAGAGGAGATTTTTTAAGAAAATATACCTAGTAACATTAGCGAATACAACCTTTTATTCGCAATAAAAATATTATGAGAACTGCAAAAAAATAATATTAAACATTCAACACTTATGAATGATAAAACAGATTTAGAGCATTTTTACTTCACCACATCACGACCCAGAGAGGTAAATCTGTCACCAGCTATTCATAATAATGTTATTATAAGTATCGCCGACTATGTCATAACGAAAATAAATAGTACGATGACCTATATTTTTAAATAAATAGACAATCGACTTAATAATATGTTCCTTTTTGGAATATGATTAAAAACTTTTTTGAAAAAATTAAGTGAATATTAATGTTGATTCCTGTAAACACCGTCTAATTTTATTTCAAGTTATACCTGTCATTTTCAGGCATAAAATTTATGGAACACACGTCAATTTTGAACAGAAATTTAAAAAACCCTTCCAAAATTTTTATTGGCCAATAACCCGACAGAGTTTAATTTTGCATATGAGCAAGATGCCTATTATATTCGCCCGGGTTATTCATTCAATTTAAAATTAACAGTTGTCAATCATGCGTCTCCTTCCTTTTCGGCGGATAAGAAAATGACGGATATAACTTAAAATAAAATTAGGATATATCTGGTGAAGGTCGCAGGAAGCCGCTGGATGCGGACCGATCGTCGTGGAGATCCTTGGGGGAGGCCTATGCCCAGCAGTGGGCGTCGTACGGCTGATGATGAAGAGGGGGCGAGCCTATTGCCATAATCCGGGACCGGGACATAATCCTGGAAACCACGTGATATCAATTATCTATCATCCAAATATGCATTCAAACTCATAAAGTCAAATTCGGTTGCGATAGTGGTGGAAATATAATACCTAAACATTCTCTTCTTCTTATCGTGTGTCAGTTATTACTGAGCGCGGCACAGGGCCCTGACATGACTCATGTAACGACTACGTACTTACTCATGTAAGTAGTAACCGGGACCAACGGCTTGACGTGCCTTCCGAAGCACGGATCATCTTACTTGCGGACAATCAGGTGTCGTCTGTGATGTCCTAACCAAACTAGGGATCACAAAGTGATTTTTGTGACATGTTCCCACCGGGATTCGAACACGGGACCCGGATCGTAAGCACAACGCTCAACCACTGGACCACCGAGGCCGTTACCTAAACATTTATCTACCTAATGCACAGCCGTCTAGCCTTCTCAACAGAAATACCCGCTGTCACCCGATGGCACATACTAAAGCCTCAGCATTGCATCGTTCGCTTCGCTCCGCACCGGTCGCTTCGCCCGCTCCGCTCGCATCGCTCGACGTGACAGGCTAATATCTAGCCAACGGCCGATGATTATAAATTGTAATATTTAGACTGATATTTTGAACTATAATTTAACTTTTACAACTAAAGGCTTTCTCAAGACATGTGGAAATGTTCCACCGACTCTCTGAGGTCCGACTCCGAGTCTGTCAGAGGCCTATTCGAAATTCAAAATAATTTATGATTTGTTATTCAAATTCAAAAATATCTTTATTCAATAGGTAACATAGTTACACTTTGAATCGTCAATTTTTACATAACGAACGTCTCATCCGCCTAAAACTACTGCAGCTTCTCACAACCTGTATAGCCGGGGAAAATAAGCTGCTAGAAAAACCACGGCACAGGGCCCTAGAAGTTCTTTAAAAAAACCATAAAATATTGTTATACAATTAATAATAATTAAAAAAAATAATAAAAAAATAATAATTGATTAGTATTTTAGCTGCCTAATAACTTCTAATGACGGCTTGTCCAGGCTACGTTCCTCAAAATAAATTTAGAAAGCGCTGTACATTTAACGTGATAATTACCTACTTTCTCATTACTCGGGTTTCTAATACAAGTACCTTGGTTACTTAAAAGAAACACTGGAAATTGTAAAATTAATAATTATTCAAAAATACAATCTAACAACGGTAGAGTCATACATAAAAATAATTGTTGCTTGATATTTGGTATAGATATCTTTGGGATACATATCTGAATATGTATAAAATTATGTTGCTACCTGTATTGCTTCTCTTTATTTGGAACAGAATAATAATGGGTGGAAGATGTGTGGTGCCTGGGTGTAATAACAAGGGTCATCGTTTATGCCATCAATAGGTGTCTATTTCATCCCTGATTTAATTCGTAATTATATTACTGCATGTTGCTATCCCTTAAAAACCGGACCTGTCAAATCTTCAGGTTGGGTAAGCGGACCCTGTGAAAAACGGGATATTGCTAAGGGGATGATTCCTATCCCTTTTTGTTCCGAACCAAGCATGCAATAACTTTTAACGACAGCCATAAAATCTCCACGTATAAATATAATTGAGTAAACCTACAAAGTCAAATGAATAAACTTCCTAATGTGCACCTTAATACTCTTTATTGTTTGTTTTGAGGTACCGTACTGCTCACCCCACTTCGACATATCCTCTGCCTCAGCGATTCCCAAACTATAGGCACAATTGCGTAGTTTCCTAAGTCAAAGATAAATTATGAAATTCTGATTACAAAAAATCTGGCATAACAAATGTTAAAAGCCCTTAAGTAAATAAAAGAAAAAAAAAGATTACAAAAAACGTTTTCTTTTTTCCATTTAACTTATTTTTGAATTTTAAATAAAGAAAAATGTAATAATAAGTGCACCATTTCGTCACTTTTTCTATGACGTCACAGGTTTCTTTTTCATACAAATTCCATAGTTATTTCGTATTTTGACGTTTAGTAAAAAGTAACTGATTTGATTAGTTTGAACCTAGCCTGTTCATAAAAAATGTATTCTTACGTTATTTACGAATTTATTAAAAACATCATAGAAGGGAAGCTACAAGAAAAGAGAGGAAGGGGAAGACCAAGAAGAGCTTACATGGAACAGATTAAAGAGAAGGCGAATGTCGTGTCTTATAAGGAAGTGAAATTGGCCTTTGATAGACAAGGATGGAGAATGCTACACCGACAAGAGCGTGGTGCTAGCGGTGGTGGTATCTACAGGGATTAGCATCAATATGTTGCTGTAGAAACACTTATTCTTTCTTTATGGCAGTCAAACTGGCTGAGGCTCGAATTTCGAAGCGTTTGTTTAGACGAAACAGTCAAGTGCACTTTGGGAACCACTGCTGCTCCCAACTTTCCCTGGAGTATAACCGCTTTGTTCCGTCCGTGGCATTAACAAAAAAAACAAATGAGAATGCTTAATAGGTACTAAAGGGAATGTGCCCCCGGTGGACAGTTGGACACTTTTCTGGTGTTCCAGGGACTTTTTGAGCACTGGAAGAGGTACTCAACAATAAAATAATCGCACACTAAAGCCATGTTCACACGGCGACTATTAGATTTTTTTTTTACGTATTCCGAACGGGCACGGTGCAGTAACGCAGTAACGAACCCGCATAGACTCATAAGTTTTTATATTGCCTTGTTCATAATATCGTACACGTCATACGGGAAATATAATGCCGTGTGAACGTAGCACTTAATAATATTTTGGTATAATTACTTTGCTTTCCTACTGTTATTATTTTGTAATCGAATTCTTTCCTAATTCGTTCTTAATTCAAATTTAAATCCGCGATTCCATCAAGTAAGCTTTATATACGCAGCGAACTTAAATTACTGGCCTATTCTTAGAATTTCACCCAATAGCAGAGCGTTTGTGGAATACACTCGTACGTTTTGTCCAATCACAAGCCAGTATCGGTTTGCTCAGAGCCGATTCCCGCAACGACCGCATGCGGAACAGTTTCTACCACTTTAGCATTTCTTAACATAAGCTTTTAGGGTAGTGTGACGTTCATTCATCACAAGATGAACTAAGTACCTTGTATCTTGGTTAATAAGATTTTACTAATAAGACCTAAATTATTCTACCTTTTATTGTCTATTTTATATAAGTAGGTACTGTTTACCCCATATCGACATAATTGGGTCGTGTAGTAGGTCCAAATTCTAAATACTAAATCAAGACAGATCTAAAACTAACGAAAAACATTTTCTTTTTTCTATTTGACTTATTTACGAATTTAAATCAAGAAAAACGTAATAATAAGTCCGACATTTTATCACGTTTTTCCATGACGTCCCAGTGTGTTTTTTCATACAAATTGCATAGTCATTTCGTGTTTTGACGTTTAGTAATCCGGCCAAGTAGTTAATAAGTCTACAATAAGTCACGTCAAAAAAAAGGCGGTAAAAAGTAAGTGATTTGACTAGTTGGTCCAGCTTACGACATCGTATCAACAGTGGCTGCAAGTTGTTTATGATTACTTGTGGCTCTGCCCACCCCATTAGGGATCACGGGCGTGAGTTTATGTATGTATGTTGACTAGTTGGAAACTAACCTATTATAAGGTTGTTCAAATTAAAAGTGGATCGCAGAATCCGTGCGTCTGTGCGTCTATTTCGAGCCAAACGTTCAACAATTACTGATTGCGTGGGAGCACAATAAATCTAACGAGATTCGTCTGCGTAGTGTAATGCCAATGCAGCCAACTTTACGTAATATTCTCAACTATCATTTACGCGGGAATTTATCTCAGCAAACATGCCAGTCTGTTTGATAATAACTCCCTAATAATGTCGGCTGATTAGTGCGCCAAGGAATTGGGAAAAGAAAAACGTATATCGAATCTTATTTCCAATTGATGGATACAAATCGGGCTCGTGATCTGACAGAGTCACAAGTAAATTGAATAATATTTAATTAATATATTATTATATAATTATTATTATTTTTTTTTATTTATTTTATATTTTTTTATTTATTTTTTTATTAATAAGTATATTTTTTTAATTAAAGACACAATAGTCCAGCATATTATGTGTTAATACAATGAATCTTCTTATAGAATATGTAAAATATGTAAAAAATAATATAAATAAGTTTTATTGAAATGATTATAATATTTAAGTATTATTCAGTAAATAAAAATCAATAAATTTAATCAATAAATAAATTCAAATCGTAATTATATTAAATTCATAATAATATACAAAAAATAATTAATAAATTAAAATAACAACCGAATTAATTAAGCACAATAGGCGTTCATCATGAGGACCACCATCATCATGATAGTATTTGATCGGGTATATTAAAATTAAAATAAAATATATACAAAAATAAATAAATATAACAAAATTAATATATAAACAAATATCAATATATAAATTAAAATTGTATATATTCACACATGTGTAGCAAAACAGCAAAAAGGAACATATAAACGGCTCTGGAGAACTGAACTCGCTTTATGAGTTTGAATTCATGTTTAGATATCACGTGGTTTCCAGGATTTGTAGCAAATAGCTCGTCCCCTATTACATAGGACTTAAACATAACTTTCTTATCGTTATTTTCCTTTTGTCTGTTTTACTGTGAACAAATAAATAACTAGCTATAAGTGGTTATAGAAATATACTATTCTCGGGAATATGGGTTTCCTCATGATGTTTTCCTTAACCGCTGAGCACGTGATAATTATGTATGATCCAAACATGAATTCGAAAACAAATTCGACATGCCTGTGCTGGTTACGAACCTGCGACCTCAAAGTGAGAGGCAAGCGTTCTACCAACTGAGCTACCACGGCACTTTACTACAATATCACATACTAACACACAATATGGAAACAGGAGTTTCTATCCAACAGAAGATAAAAATGTTGCTGAACACCTGAGATCGGTCATATGAATTCTACCAATATTCTACCAAAAAAGGATTGGCAGATATTCTAAAATGTTAAAATGCTCCAAACAAACGTTGACACGATAAACTTTTACGAGTATTTTCAACGACGGAATTATGTAAAACGCTTTTAGCCTACGTCAAAAAGCATTTAAGCCACATTTTTGGGGCTTAACAGGGGCCGTGTCATTTCCCTGGCTATGTCGTCCGTCCCGCGACCGATGCGGGGCCGGGTGACGTCACGTGGAAAAGGGCATTCGGTACCAGGGCACCAAAACACAACGAGAGATCTCTGCAAAACCGAACCACAGCATTGCACCAAACATTAACCACCCTAAAACGCAAACGCCAAGTCCCAAATTACAACGACGCTTTCCCCTTTGAACTGCGGAACACACCAGACAAGACAATTGCACCTTAAAGCACACACTGTACCGCACATTTTTCGTTGCCATAGCACCCGTTACAGGCTATCCGCTTTTGGTGATTCTTTTCTTTTTCTGTCTGCAATGTGGGCTGTTGTAATATCCACCCTAAGTTTACGAAATTAAGCTCTCTATTCAGATAAAGTTTGAAGTAACTCTAAGCTCTTTGAGAGTTGAAGTCTTTAATTGCATACCCAGGGAATGCTCCCGTGTAAGAAAGACGGCTTATGGGAGAAGCAAGGGATAAAGAGAGAGACGGCTGCTTTTGCTCCGTCTATGATTAACGATCTCGCCGACAGAGCGTGGCAAGTGGCAACTAATTATCGAAAATCAACCCAATTTTTTTAAACGTTAATTATTAGGGGTCGAAAATTGGAGTCGGTAAAGTTTGGAGTAAGTATTGGCCTAATTCATGTTTGTGCTCTGTCGAAGTGAAGGCAAGACTTATTAAAAAAGTTTATCGATCTTCTTCCAAACTTAGTCGTAGTGCATGTCTTGGAAGAGAGGACTTTATGTTTAGTCGAGTAATAAACTAATGACGCCGCAAAAGTTTTACGATTTCCCTTATTCAGCGCATAATGCTATCGGCCCAGATAGTCGATTAATTCTTTCAAATACAATCCTGTCAGACGACGCCGAGGTGGCCACCCAACTGGGCACCCTTACTTAGGCTTGTTGTCTTAAATTTTGTACCTACCGGGAGAGCCCTCAGCGCTCAACATTTGTCCGGTATATATGAGGCAAATACAATAGTCGTAACGAGATACGTTTACAGTACAACATACATAAATAGCCTATATACGTCCCACTGCTGGGCACAGGCCTCCCCTCAATCAACCGGAGGGGGTATGGAGCATACTCCACCACGCTGCTCCACTGCGGGTTGGTGGAGGTGTTTTTACGGCTAATAACCAGGACCAACGGCTTAACGTGTCCTCCGAAGCACGGAATCATCTTACTTTTTCGGACAATCAGGTGATTCAAGCCTGAAAAGTCCTTGGGAATCGAACCCGGACCTCCAGATTGTGAGCCTAACGCTCTAACCACTAGACCACGGAGGCTGTTACGTGTTACGTTTACAGTAAAAAAGCATGTCTCATTTATACGAGTATTGACTAAATATGAGCAAAATTCATTTATTGTAAAATATCATAAACATTATAATAGGTATATTAACTACCCTAATAACATAAAAGCTACATTACCATAAAACGTGCGAACATAAACTATACTATAACATAAAAACTATAAAACAACATCGTGCATAAATGAAGACTCATCCCAACAAAGCCACGCTACATCCCGTCCCATCCCATCCCATCCCACAATTTCTAGACAGATACACAAACATAGGGCACGTCTAAGAAACGTGTCGGGACATGCCCACAACGTGCTGTGCCACGTCTCACGTGTCCCGAGCCTGACGAGGCACCAGGCTCACAGCACGTCGTAGGAGATCGCGTTATGCTCACGAATGTATGGAGAGAACTGCAGTTATATGTGCTCGACTCGGTGTTTCGCAACTATCAACTGTGAACGAAGAGGAATAAAGTCTACAGTAAGTTTGCAGGTGTCTGTAGACTAAGGATACGATAAGAACACGAAGGAAAATGGTGCTAATTCCTGTAAACACCATCTAATTTCATTTTAAGTTATATCTGTCATTTTCTTATCCACCGAAAAGGAAAGGGACGGGTAATCGACAAGCATAAAATTTATGGAACACACGTCAATTATAAGCACAAATCTAAAACAACCGTTAAAAATTTTACATTGGCCAATAACCCGACAGAATTATGTTAACAGCACACGTCAAACGGTTTGTATATGTTTGATTCACCCAGGTATTCATTCATTTACTCAATCTTCCTAAAATTAAGAGCTGTCAATCATCCGTCCCTTTCCTTTTCGGCGATATAATTTAAAATAAAATTAGGAGGTGTCTGTAGGAATCGGGGCCATTGTAGAATTAATCTTGCTAATTATAAATTCACCTCGGCTGATCGTATATCTATGACAGCCCTCGCGATCCAGTAGTTAAGCTTTTTGCTTACGATCTGGGAATCCTAGTTTGGTTAGAATATGGTAGCCTATTGTCTGAAAGTAAGTCGAAATCCTAGATTCAGAAGGTTTGTCAAGCACTTAGGTACAATTTACTATTATTTTTTCCTTATAATTCTTGGTCAAATATTGTAGTGTGTTTGAGCCGTAGTAGCTCAGTGGGAAGTACAACACACAATTAACTTACTAAACTTACCTATATGCATCATTTAAAACTACATGAATACGCACAAATAATTCAGCTACCATTAGCACCTGTCTACCACTGCATCCCACGCGCAAACATAGGCGCATCTCACCTGCCGACCTGGGGGGTTAAAATGGCCACATCGAAGCAATTCATCTAAGCAAGCAATATTGCTATCAAATTGCATTATTGCTTTCTTAGATGAATTGCTTCGATGTGGCCATTTTAACTCCCCAGCACACTCAGGATTCTGTTCGAATACTTTTTTTTTTATAAAACCAAAAAAATGTACATATACATGGAATAATGCAGACATACCAATAAACCGTCTTGGGTTTGTCCTGGCATGCCATCGCTTCATTATATCTTGTTTTAGAAATTGTTTTACTTACTATTTACGCATTCAATTCAGAATTGAGGCGCTTCTCTTCCTTATTAATGCGAAGAAGCAGTTATGTTATGTTCCAAATATTTAAACAACATAATCTATAATATTACAAGCCATACCTGACCTACTACTATCAAGTTGTACAAAAATCGTGCGTTGGCCTACAAACCTTGATTGAGTATAGGGCTTCTAAGCCGCCGCCTTCCTTACAGCTAGTTAGTATGTTTACAAGATTGCTTGTTCACAGCCTAGTACTAGAACTAATGATTAGTGCTTAGTGTAAACCTACCTGTAAGTTGGTTAGGTTGGTACCCACTGTGCGTTGTGCAGTGGAAAACCACGTAAGCATGTTATAGTTGAGTAGTTTCGTAGGTGAAAGATAAATTATCAAATTCTGAGTACTAAATAAATCATTACTAATTTCAGAACCACGATCTTGTCGGTGTAGCATTCTCCATGCTACTTTTTTAGGGAAAAATAGGGCAGTGGTTTCTCACTTGCCTTCTATGATGTTTTTTAGGAGAAAAGCATTTCATGCAGATTGGTATATTGACAACAAAAGGTTGAAATGCCTGCCGAAGTCTCATCACTAATTTAAGAGCCACGCTCTTGTCGGTATAGCATTCTCCATGCTACTTTTTTAGGGAAAAATAATGCAGTGGTTTCCCTCTTGTCTTCCGCCCCGCAGGACTCTGTCTGACGCGAGTAGGTTGGCGCCCAGAGAATTCAATTTCTCCTGTCCTCCGCCTCTGAATAGATAGAAATAGTACTGACAGTTACTTCTGCTCTCTGTCAGGTTCCAGGTTACAGTCCCTGTTATTTTAATTAAGTAAGTTATTCTAAGGTCGTCCATACTTAATTATTAGTAGTAGGTAGTTTTCATCCAGTCAATTCAGTTACTTTTTACTAAATAAAAAAAAACAAAAACAAGAACTTACTATAGAATTTGTACGAAAAGACGTCATAGAAAATCTAGATAAAATATCCAACTTTTATTGCTTCTGTCTTAATTGAAATTATTAAATTAAATGCCACTGCCCTCTTTTCCCTAAAAAAGTAACATGGACAGAATTTTAGAAAAGAATGCTACACCGACTAGCGTAATAATATGCTATAATTATAATATATAACAATATGCTAAACTTTTAATTCACCTAGGAAACTAATAGGAAACTCTATACGCTACATTTATATATAATTCTGCCCACCCCATTACGGATTGCGGACGTGAGTTCACGATAACCGAAAAATAAAGTTGCTTACAAATAGATTTCATTTTCGTAATAGTAACACCATCTATCGAATCACTCTGCAACCAATTCTCATAGCAGAGACGTAGCAGAAGAGTCTAACAATCGCTACGAAACATTCGTCGCTACGTAGCTGCGTAGCGATGCTTGTGCTGCCATCTAGACGATAAGTTTGGAAACTGTTTGTTTGTAACCAAAAATATTTTACACCACTAGATGGCGCTGTGTGACTACGCGACTGTCCCGATTCACCTAGAATGAAACATTCTAAAAAATGGTTTGATCCTCATAGCTTAGACGCCTAGAGCCTGAATAATTTTCAGAAGTGAGTAAGAGACCATTCTTGGGTGTCACTCATGGGCCAAACATTCATAAGTGTTACTTTGTTTTACTAGGTTTTAGTTTTATTTCTGTAAAATAATAATATTCTTAAGACAAATCAAAACACATTTCTGATTGTTCTGTGTTTTGTTTTGAGCAGCCGTATATTCTGATGGACAACTGAATTTTGTTTCTTCTACAGAAAATGTATAACTAAACTAATTATAACTTTCAAAATAAGAAACCCTGTTTATCTTGGCCACGCCATAACTTGAGAACGACTTTACCGATTTCATTGATCTTTTTAAAGTTTTCTAGTACTTTGTAGAAGGTTCTTACTCCTTTGTGGGTACTCATGTTATCTTTCAGAAAACACTATGTAAAAGGTCACAACAAAAATTTAAAATCTTTAATTCTTTAATTGCTCGTCAACGCCACGGGTTACTCCAAGCTGCTCCACTCTATAGACAGCTCGCACTCCACATCATAGCTCCGTATAATGTCTTGCTCTAGTATTATTATATCCACCACATCAGGACACTCGGCCCCGCTGAACTCCGCCACATCGGTCTCATCTTCCGCAGAACTAAATACATAATCACTGCGCCTAACCGTATCTTTACCGTCTTTAGTTTCCTGCGTGTTTGCTTTCTTCTTTTCATCAGGCGCTTCTGTCAACTGTTCAACAGCTTCTTCTGTAGTGACTGTTGCCTCTTCATCGCTTTTAACTGTTGTAGTACTGTCTTCTTTATTTGCTACTGTTTTGTTTGAAGCGTCGCTTCTAGCCTCCGAAACTTTATCCTCGTTTTTCGGCCGTTCTTTACTTGTAGTTGTGTTCGAAGTTTTAACTTCTTTGCCTTTGCCTTTTTTATCATGTTTATCCTTGATTCGCCATTCTGCATTTTTATCGCGGTTTCTGTCGAGTTCATCTTCGGCTTTGCATTCGTATTCTTTTATATCATTATCACTGACGGGCAGAGGATCGGCGGAAACGTACTCCAATCGGCCCGCGTCTTCTTTTAAACTTTTTCTGTATCTTTTTATCTTCTCATTGACTGAATCCTCTTTGCAGCCGCTTCTTCTGACGCTCTGGAAGTCTGCCGGCTTTAAATGCGCTATGTGCCACTCTTCATCATTCAGCTTGTCCATAAACCTTCTCATAAAATCTTCAGCGTGCGGTTTCTCATTGTCAATGTTGTCTTTAGTTGCCTTGTCTTTGTCAATGTTCTCTTTAACTGTCTTCTCGTCACCATGAACCAGAGCTATCGCCATGAATATAACGAGATGATATTGTATATACATCGTGGTGTGAGGCGGTCACATTGGTGAAGGTGTCGGAAATGAAAACAATTTTAATTAAATTTTGAATTGTTCTGGCGTATGTTTTGACACGGCCGGCCGCGGCTCATGTAAACTAGTCTGCGCAGTTACTCGCGTCATTCATTCACATGCTAACATTGAATACTTGGCTTGACTGGTTGTAAATACATCTCAAAATCACAGAAAAAAATATTTTAAAATCGGTTTTAAGAACAGTGTCGGTACAACACGTGTGGAACGAAATTTAGTTTCGACTGGTAAATAGTTTCGACGGGGAAAAGTATTAGTGAAAATATGTTTGTTTTCCTTACTTGTTGACTGTAATAACTTAAGTACTACTTAGTAGTTCAATGTATACCATTTAAAGAAATACCTACTTGCTTACTACAAATGTATTTCCTTTCAGTGAAATTGTTAAGTAGTATTCAGTTACGATCCATTTTGGACATTAGTAAAAACGTATCCAGAGTTCAATAAATAAACAGGACAAAAAGAAAACAAGGGAATTAGTTACTTTATAAGTAAGTAGATTAAATAACTCTTATCATAAATTATATTTGGATCTCAGCTCAATCATCTAGTTATATTAACCGCAACCATTAATTTATGAATGATACATGAATGGCGAACTAAACATCAAAAGGGGAAGTGATTTAGCATTATTCACAAATTACAGAAATTATCAGTGAATAGGGCCAATCAGGAGATATTTACCTACCAATAAGTGTAAACACTAACAAGCTATTGAGATGACCCTTTAAGCTGTGGCCTCGAGAACAGCAGATAGCGGGGCGACAGCGAGACGGAGGCGGCGGCGTCAGCGGTTCTCACGTAACATAACTCACGTCTTCTTTAATAATAAAATAAATTCAATCATTTATTTCGGACAATTCACAAATCCATAATAACAAATTTAAACAATTAAATGACAAATTGAATACGCACAAATGAAATAACATTTTAAATGTTTTCAATGTCTGGATAGAGTCAATAATAATATTAATAACTTGCAACCACTAAGATGGAGGAACCAACGCGTCTCCTGTCAAGTATAGAAGGCATCTGCATACCCCTTCGGAAGATGATGCAATGTTATGTTGTTGTTAGATAGATAGATAGATAAATAATTTACTTGGTCTACAGTCACACATGCAATCAATAACAATACACACACATACAAAATGTTTAACACAGGCCAGGTATGTATGTGTGTGTGCTGCAGCAGCGCAAAACGGTCATAGCTCAGCGCAAGTATTTGCCCTTTCGAGCAAATCGCTGATTTTCAGCTACAACCCTGATAGAGGAAAGCGCGGATACGGTAATCGTTGTTATGCTATTGAATCTGAGGCCAATCTAAATACAATAAGAAAATGCCTAATCGGTCTACTCTTGGAAAATCCAAGATTATGTAAATATAAAAATGAAAAATGTAGAAGAGAAACATCATCAAAAATTTGTCGGTGTAGCATTCTGGGCCAATTCTTTGACTTTCTTATAAGACACGACGTTCACCTTCTCTTTAATCTGTTCCATGTAAGCTCTTCTTGGTCTTCCCCTTTCTCTCTTTCCTTCTATCTTCCCTTCTATGATGATTTTAAAAGAGAAACATTTCACGCGAATTGGTATATTCGCAACAATACGTTGAAATGCCTGCCAAAGTCTAGTTGTACCTATATGCATATGCAATAAAGAATTTTCATTTAAATAGCCACATTTTCGCTCTGCTTCCCGCTGTGCTCGTGGCCACAACCTTAAGCAGTGTAGAAAACCGCTCATCATGTCGTTAGAGATCCGTATCTGTCGCTAACTAATCCATTCAGATGTAACTACCCCACAAACGACGGAAAATACTTCAATTAGGGGTGGTGACATCATGGGGGGAGTAGGGTTGATTGTCGATTTAGTTTATAACAAGAAACAGTAGCTGTCAATGTAGTTGTTTAATAGACAACATTGTATTTTGAAAATAAATGTAAGTAATTTGTTTTTTTTTTTTTTTCATGATATTATCAAACTGATAATATAATTGATAAGCGTAATTAGGGTACTGGCTTCCGGCCAAGTAATTAATGCCATCTGCGGCAAATCTACAATAAGTCACGTCAAAAAAGAAAAAAAGGTACTGGCAGAATATCAGTGTTGGTGAGAGTGTATATGCTGAATCAGTCCCATTTCCCTGGTCAGTGTTAGGTACTAGTCACAAATTGACAATCTTGATTTATGTAAATGCCCTTGTAACTTTCACTGTTTTGGGAATAAAGTTATTCTATTCTATTATATTCTAATCAAACTTATTTCGATATACATTGTTTTAAGTTTACGCGGTTATTATCATAATTAAAACACATAATAACGGGATCTTACCGCGTTTATAAATATCGGGAGTCTCATATCCCTGCTTTAAACGCAGTAAGAATCCGTTATGTGTTTTAATTATTTCGGTATTCCGGGTGAGAGTCAGCACTCTCCATATGTCCGGTGAAGTAGTTAATGCCATTTGATTTTTAGCTTATGACTATATCCCAATTGGGAGGTACATCCATCGCAAGAGGTGAACTATGTACCCACACCTCACCGAGCTTTCTGTTAGACCAACGTGATAGGTGGTGAGCCGTATCGCCGTATATAATGGTCGAGACAACTGTGTCAACTGTGCAAACTGCACTTATGAAATGATCGAGCACATCACGAAATGATCAATTCAAAGATCTGGCCACGACATATACAACTCAATCCGACCTTAAAAACCGCTTTACCGCCGACCGCGTCGGTGCGCAGTGTCATGTAATAATGGCCTAAATGAGAAAGCTCCTTTACCCCGCCCCCGCCGGGATCAAAACAGGCCAATTACCGTCCTTGTAATACAACCGACGGTAGAATAAAGAGGAGCAACCATCAACCAGCTAGCAACGTCCCTTACCACACGACACGATTCGTGCGATATCCCAACAGTCGACGAATTTAAGTTAGTACTTGTACGGTCACGAGTAATAAGTAAGTATGTATACTTGTATAATATAATATGTATACTTGTAAAGTGTACACTTTAATTTTTGTCGTTCAAAAAGCGCTAACTATGTAAGCCAATTTTAAAGAATAAATATTTTTGAATTTTTATTTTGAAAGGTAGGTACGTCATTGTCATTATGAGCAGACTATTTTGACTGATCTCTTGTCTGTCGCTTCATAGATTACAAGTTACAACTTAGATAAGCATGTATACTTTTTAATACTGGTAACCATACCCGACATTTTGCGCAAATTAATTTAATATACGCTACCGTTGACAGAGCTAAATACATTTTCACATCGTCAATGACACGTCGAATCGTCCCGTGAGGAAGGCGCCTACAGCAACAACAATTTGAGCCGGGACCAATTACCATCTCATTGCAACAAATTGGCGGGCAAGACTTTACACCCGAGTTGTTTGTTTGATACGCGGCGATGTTAGCTTTTATTGTGCTGGAAAAGCTGAAAGCTGAGATGAAAACTTTTTTTTTTGTGGTCATCCATCCTATGGACGGCCTTTGCGAAAGTTGCTTAACTTCAACAATTTATTGTGCTGGAAAACACTACGTTCACAGCAGAGTTTTTTCGCAACGATACCGTGCTGCAAATTGGATAGTTTCCTAGGTCAAAAATAAGTCGCTGTGTGGATTATAACGTATTTTATCCTTTAGTAGTTATAGGAAACTATTATATCTACATGTAACGTCATATTTAATTATAATATATACGTCTGATATAAATGGGTATATGTATGTATGTATTTATATTTATATATTTCTATTTTATTTTTATTTATTTATTTTACTTTTATTGGTTTTTTATTTATAGTATTTATTATTTTATACTAGATGTTGCACTGTCCCGCACCAAATTGTAATAATGTTTCCTATCCACTGGTTGCCTGGAAGAAATTGCTGCTTAGCAATAAGGCCGCCAGATTGTACTGTATCTATCATCATCTGTGTTAATTTGTTTTGTATGTTGTGTGTAATAAAGTATATTTGATTTGATTTGATCTAAAGGTGGCTGAAATAAAATTAGAATGTGTTTGCAGGAATCAAGGCCAATATAAATCAGTTAACTCCCCAGGTGAGCTGTTTTAGTGTATATGTATGCGTGGACTTTGTGTAAGTATGTATGAATAGTAACATTTGTTAATAGGAAATCGTCGTTACTTAGTCGTCGTAGTGAAGACTCGACTCCAAAGTCTGGCTGTTTTTTTTTTTTTAAGATATACTTCGGTGAGTGTGCGCAGAAACTTCCCGAGGTAATTCCTCCCACTCCATTCCATCTACGGACAACTAGACGTCGGCAGGCATTTCATCAGACAGCTAGGTAGGTTAACAAAATTTCACTTTGACCTTCTCACTTCACTTTAAAATAGTTTCTAATCCGCTTACTATATATATTCCAACCTTGACCCTTATGATCAAACACTTGTAGATTGCCTAAGACATGACCCGAATTCATTTTGCACGCGCCTAAATTGTCGTCGTTAACCAATGATATAAATGAAACACGTAATGATAGCTGACCGGTAGTTTATTGACTGCCTCACAAATGCATTGTCGCATCGCTCGTATGTATGCACTAATCCAATCCACCAATCCGCACTAAACGTTTTGCGTCTTTCTTTTTGATGCGAACAACAAAGGACTGGAACTGTCTGCCGTCGTCTGTTTTTCCAACTCGTTATAACCAGAGTGAATAGCTATTTACTAAGCGTGATCCACCCTAGACAACTTATCAACAGGTGAGATTGTGGTCAAACGCGAGCCTATTTTATTAAAAAAAAAACTTACACTACGGGGTCAAACTTTTCTGAAATAAAGTGTTCGACCATTACAGACGGCGATACGGCTCACCTATCACGTTGGTCTAACAGAAAATTCGCCTCTGACTTTCAAATTGGGATATAATCGTACGGTTAGTTATGTATTAAAGGTACAGCTCTCCATTGGTGGAATGCACCTAACTGACTTGTATTTAGCACCATGAATCCAGCGCAACAGCGGCTGAATTCCCTCCAAACGTTAACAACTTGCTAACAGATGCAAATTGTCACCAGTTGGCAGCCATGTTTGAAAATGGCGCGAATATTTTGCATAATTCGTCCCCAATCCAAATGCCAGTTTACAACCGTAATGGGGCGTGATTGAAAAGCTGTGAACTTCAATTTAGACAATTTATTTGAACTCTACAAGGGTTGAAGTGTATTTTACATTTACAAGCTATAATTACAATTATTCTACTCACAAATACTAACTAATCAACATCTTATCTAAGTATTTCTAATGTTTAAACAAAGTAATAAGTTATTAGTATGGTAGTGCAATAAATATAGGGATATTACTTCGACTCAGTAAGACTTTTAATCTGCAGACAGGCAATGGTGCTAATTCCTGTAAATGCCATCTAATTTTATTTTAAGTTATAGCCGTCATTTTCTTATCCGCCGAAAAGGAAAGGGACGGATGATCGACAGCTTTTAATTTTAGGAAGAATGAGTAAATAAATGAACCCCTCGACCCAACCCGGGCGAATCAAAAAGGTATCTCGCTGGTATGCAAACCGTTTGACGTGTGCTCTCAACTTAATTCTGTTGGGTTATTGGCCCATGTAAAATTTCATTCCAATGTAAATTTACTAATTCTTCCTAAAATTAAAAGTTGTCGATCACCCGTCCCTTTCCTTTTCGGCGGATAAGAAAATGACAGATATAACTTAAAATAAAATTAGATAATGTTTACAGGAATTAACACCAATGTGTCCTTAAAATGTTTAAATGAAGATAAACACTAAAATCTCAAATGTAGTTTTCCTAAATTTCAACAGTTCTCCATACTGTCCAGCTAAAATTCATTATAAATTGCTATAAAATGTGGAGCTACGTGGAGTGTTTCCCGTCTGAAGTATGAGTTACGAAAAAGAAAAGCCATCAGTTGGAAAAAGGCAATTTGATTGAAAATAAGTTTTTTTTCTAAGTTTTCTTTCGATCTTTAGGGAATAAATATAACACTATGATTTTGCAGTTAACCGCTGCGCATAGGGTTATAGTGTAAAAATATAAGCAAAACAATATAGGTATTTCTTTGCTCAAATAGTATGGGGATCTGTCAAAATTTAAAACACTCAACAGTAGCGAAACTTGATGGGAGAAATAGGCTGTTTTTATCCTCATTGTGTGAATTATGATTTTGACAGCTAGTCCCCGAACGTCGAGTCCCGCTACGGCGAGTATCTTACGGCGAGTATCTTTATAGCGAGTGGTTCTACGTCTTTCCTTTTCCTTAATTTGTACAGATCAAAACACGCTAATAATTATAATAAATATTTTGAAGGAAACAATTTCAATCGTATTTAATTTTAGAAACAAAAATGTTTTTTCATTCTCACAGTTCGGTTCCTGACTCTAATAACACGCTGATAATCAAAGCAGGTACTTAATAAACTATTTACTTTATCTATTCTACTTAAATTCTACTACTAAATACATTATAAAAGGAGTTAGAGATCAATTATTGCACAATTTTATCAATTATTTCTACACTAAGCGAAGGTTGGTGGTAGGGCTGGCAGAGAACGACCCAGAAGGTACATTGATCAAATTGGAGACGTCCTTAGAAAAGGTTCAGTACGATCTATTCTGAACCAGCGTGCGTGTATGAAACGATTGATGAATGTGGAGGAAGAAAGTGTTTTGGAAGCAAATGGAATTCCATATTCTGCTTACCCCGGTGGGTAATTGGCGTGAGTTTATGTAAGTTTTTCTACACTAAGCAATACTTCACTAGGAAGTTTTCCTTGCGCTGCTGTTGTAATTTCCTATCCGTTTCCATCGTCAAGCAAGGTTAGCCTAATATGGGTCTCCCCACATTAGCGTTATCAAAAGCGTACTCCATCGGTATGTAGCATACTCCACTGTGTGGAGCTGTTTCGCCTAGAAGACGCACTTAATCTTATGCAAAACCAATATAAAATATTTTCTTCACCGAAAACGCAGATAAAAACGAATTCACAGATGACAGTGCATGTATGCAGGATACGGTGGTAGCAGAGCGCAAGCGAGCGGCAGCGCATGCGCGGACAATTCTCGTTCGTTGCTCGCCGCTTGCGCACGTAGTTGCTCTAGGCGGAGCTGGTTTTGGCGCTTCCACTTTGTCCTGTCGAGGATAGAGTAAAGCTTTTTTTAAAGTCACTTTTTGGACAAAAATTGACACAAAGGAGGACTCGTCTTATAAAAAAGGATCTTTTTTAAAAATAGAATAAGATTATTTAAAATAGGTACGCGTCATTTATTGCTTTTCTCAATGGAGAATTCATTAGTTATTGTCAAAAATGCATCCTGGAACTGCTAAATTATAGACTCCTGATTCCGTTAGACATTACTGATTCCGTTACAAGAGTTTATTTATTTAATTGTTATTGGAAGACCAACAGCTAACGATACAAAATAATAGTTAACAATAAACCCGCGAAGGGAAAACCAGCCCAATACAGGTTAGGTTAAATACCTCCGAAAATGAATTTCTCGGGAACGTGGGTTTCCTCACGATGTTTTCCTGAACCGCTGAGCACGTGATAATCATTTATGACCCAAACATGAATTCGAAACAAATTGTCGAATTTGTTTCGAATTCATATTTCGGTCTGTGCTGGATTCGAACCTGCAACCTCAAAGTGAGAAGCAAGCGTTCTACCAACTGGGCTACTATCAACATTAGTGGTAAGTACCATACATTAAAACTGGCGCCCAGCATGGGACCAAAACATCAAAATACAACTTACCGCCGATTTTGGTACCAGGTCTTGACCTGTGTCTCACTGAGGCTCAGGGCGTCTGCCACGTCCCCTCTATCGGCCACACTGAGATACTTTTGGCAGCGGAACTTGCGCTCTAAATACGCCAATTGCGCATGCGTGAAGGCGGTGCGGCGCCGGCGCGGCTTGCGACCCGTGTTCGGAACGCTCGGGCGGTTGGTTGGTTGGCGATCTGTGTGAAAAATATTGTTTTATTTTTAAATACATACATAACTGCATAAACTCACGCCCCTAATCCTAATCCCTAATGAGGTGGACAGAGCCACAAATACTTGCAGCCAACCTTGATAGGGTGTTTCCATTAGGCACCCATTCCAATACGCTCCCACTTTTGTATTTTTTGCCAGAATCCATATAAAAGTACTGTTGTGAACAGAATTGTGATCAGAACAAATTTTCAAATGTGGGAGCGTGCTGGACGGGGGCGTATTGGAATGGGTGCCTAATGGACAGACCCCCTTGATACGTAGTCTTAGGATATGGTGGAGATCAGCCTATCGCCCATAACAATTGTCTATTAAGTTAGAAAGGATTCCCTGCGGTTGATTGATGGGAGGGCTTATTGCTAAATAGCAATATTTCCAGGCAACCTTAGGGTGAATGAACTTGCTACATATTGGAGTCGAGGACGGTGCAATACAGGTATAAGTAAGTCTTTAATATACTATACAGGGTGTTAGTGACATCGTAACGAAAACTTTGAGGGATGATTGAGACCATGATTCTGAGATGATATCAAGTGGAATTTTCCGTCGCAAAAGTATGGAACAGAAAATAACTTAAAATAAAACAAAAATTTTCATGAATTTTCCGACTGAAAATTCCACTTGATATCAACTCAGAATCATGGTCTGAATCATCCCCCTCAGTATTCGTTACGGTGTCACTAACACCCATACCTACTTGTATGGCTACAGTATGTACTTGTGCGGGGTGTAAGTGACATCGTAACGAAGACTGAAGCGAATGATTCAGCTGATTATTCTGAGTTAATATCAAGTGGATTTTTTTATCGCAAAAGTATAGAATTGAAAATAATTTAAAAATACTAAAAAAAATCATGAATTCCACTTGATATCAACTCAGAATCATGGTCTGAATCATCCCCCTCAGTATTCGTTACGATGTCACTAACACCCTGTATAATACATTTATAACAGAAAGTCTCACCAGTAGAATCCTGCGAGTCCCTCTGAGCGGAGCTGCCAGCAATGACCGACGCAGCAAATCCAGCCAACAGTTGCGATTGGAAGGAATTCTTGCTCAGGTCCATGGATCGTCCATAAATACTCTCCGACAACGACCCCGCCATGTGCGCAAACGCTGAACCGTTCTCAGTAGCGTCTTCCTTGTTGCTCTCCCTCTCTGGCCGGTAAAGGTGAAAGAGACCACTGTCGTACAACTTCATTCGTTCGTCACTTCGATTTTCAAATTCCTCGTCTTCTTTAAACGGAGAATTGTAATTTGAATTCGATATTCGATTCGAATTGTATTCTACAGGCGATGATCGTCCGTTGTTTTCGATGTCTTTTTTATTGTAAGAGTCCGATTTCTTCGGTGTTGAAGTGTCACTGCGGTTGTCACCTACTGATATGTCGTCGTCTACATCGGAGTTGTCCAGGTTCTGGCTCGTGTCGGGAGTGTCACTTCGAATGCCATCTCGATCTTCTTCATTGGGGACAACGCCTGTGGACAAGGTGTATTTTTTATAGAAAAATCTGCTTACTTGCCTACCAATCCTTTCTATCACGCTTAGTACGTGACCTAAGTAGGGAAGATTATTTAGGATTAGAAGATTAGTTAGGATGCCAATCGTGCGGAAGCAAATTCCCCTCCGGTATTTGACTTTTCAGCCACACAAGACGTTGCCACATTTTTTTTTTGACGTGACTTATTGTAGATTTGCAGCAGATGGCATTAACTACTTGGCCGGATAAATGGGGAGCGCTGAAGGCTCTCACCCGGGACGTTGCCACAGAAACGCTGTATAAATCATCAGATCAAGATGTATAGGCCTATGTTGATGATGGATCCTTTCTATAAAGTACAGTCATGAGCAATATAATTACCCACTTTAGGACTCTGTCGCACTAACATATTTGACTTTTAGTCAGACTTACAGTTCAATTTGTCAAAAAAGTTAATTTGACATAGTACCAAAGTGCTTAGCAAAGTGCTTATAATATTAATGCTCGTGACCGTACCTCCTACATTGAAGGACTAAGTCTTAGTTACTGTAGCACTCGACATTAGTCTGTAGACACGGAAGTCTATAATCATCCCGCATCAATCCGCAATATTAGGTTAAATTAGTCATCGGCCCCGATTCCTGCAGACACCTCCCAATTTTATTTTAAGTTATACCAGTCATTTTCTTATCCGCCGAAAAGGAAAGGGACAGATGATTATCTAACAACTGTTAATTTAAAAATGAAAGAATAACCCGGGCGAATAAAATAAGCATCTCATATGCAATCCGTTTGAGGTGTACTGTCAACTTAATTCTGTCGGGTTATTGGCCATTATCATTTCGGGTTTTTTTCTAAATTTCCGCCAAATAGACGTGTGTTCCATAAATTTTATACCTGTCGATTAGTCTCTTTCCTTTTCGGCGGATAAGAAAATGACAGGTATAACTTATAAAATGAATTTACATGGTGTGAACCGGAATCAGCACAAATGTATAATATATAACATTTCATCACGCATTATATATACACCTACTCATCGCTAGCTGTATTTAAGGCCCATGTGATAGCCTATTGCGACTTGAATATGAAAAGTGTCACACAAAAAAAAGTAAAAAGTGTGTATGTGTGTTTGATGTTAAAAACTATAAATTTTCTCATTTCTTATACAATAATAAGATATTTCCTTTAGAGTACGACATCTTGAAAAAATGGCGGATATCCCGGTAGTTGCGCGTACCTACCTTATTATATATCGCGTCGCGTCGCGCTTACATAGGCCTGAATTGACTGGAATGACAAGGCCCATGAGAGAAGTTTGTAGTCATTACAAAACTAACACGTAAATTCTAGCACGAGCAAAAGTAACAACACATCTGAAGGCTCTGGTATCAATTAAAGTGGAGTGATTTACACGAAGACAAGATTAAAGCCTCGCTGACACTTTAGCCGGTCTCAAACGAGGCACAAAGGCGAGTTCACATAAAGACCTCAGTTTTAAAAAAGGAACGGCTACACGAGTTTTCTGCTCTAATTAATGCCTCGGGGCGTTCCGTTTCGCTCTCGAGCAATTGAATGCCGCGAAGGTGAATGGTGTTTTAGCGCGCGCGGGAAAATCTTGTCTATGGTCTGTGTCTTTTAATTTGCGTGAAAATGGTGGAGAGTGGGCATTCCATTCAGCCGCTCGCTTTTCATATATTTTCATATTGTACCGTCGTATAATGCCGCTGTATCCCCGATTACTTGTTATTTTGCGGGGGGCTGGAGTGTTTCTCTCGTTATAATCTCGCATAAACATGTTTTAGCCGCGTCCCGTGGAGAGCCTGAGAGATCTTAATGTTTCCGCACGAATATCTCCACCCAAAACATCGTTAACGAGGTTGTTTTTTTAACCGACTTGAAAAAAAGGAGGAGGTTCTGAATTCATCGGGATGTTTATTTTTATTTTTTATGTATGTTCCCCGATTACTCGAAGACGCCTTGACCGATTTTTTTTATAAAGACTGTTCTTGTAGCATAAGAAGAAGGAAATATCTTAAAAAACAGTACCTTACTTTTAACTTCCTTTCACATAGTAAGAACTTAACATAACATAAGCTCACGACTATGTACCAATTGGGGTAGTTAGAGGTACCTACATCCGTCGCAAGATGAACTAAGTAGTCACACCTCATTGAGCTTTCTGTTAGACCAAAGTTAACTAAATACTTACTTAACTTTTATAGAGGTTATAAAGTACCTATGACATAAGCCATATGTAACCTGTAATTTGTCAGTTTTTCCCTTCGGGTTAGAAGTCAGTTGGTAATAGCTTTTATAAAAATCAGACCAAACAATTACAAATCCTGCAGGTTAAGTAAGCGAACGAATCAGTTCGCGACGCGACAACACTTCAGAACTCCGATACCGAACCCGCCGGCATAGTCGACGATCTTTCTTTCAATTGTAGACCTTTCAGACGACACCCTGAACCTGTTATATTAAATTTTGAACAGGGTGAGAGCCGTCCGGCCAAGTATTTGACGCCAAATGCGGCAAATCTACAATTAGTCATGTCAAAAAAATAAAATTGGCATTAACTACTTGACCGGAACTTACCGACAGAAATCATGACTGAAGAAAAGGAAAGTAGCTAGATAAATTACATGGAAAACAATTCTCCAAATTAGCTCGCGACAAAAATGTCACGGAAATGACTGAGCGCATTTACATTGTAAATGACGCGATACTCGTAAAATATGCCGCATAAAAAGTGACTTTAAGGATTAATTTAGACTTTTTGCCTACCACGAACGGCCTTTGTGGTCCAGTCGTTGAGCGTTGGGCTTCGGTGTTTCCGGGTTCGAGTCCCGATGAGCACATGTCACAAAAGTCAGTTTTTAATCTCTAGTAATCCCTAGGCAGATCAACTGATTGTCCGGAAGTCACGTTAAGCCGTTGGCCCCAGTTACCGTTTGACCCAGTAAGTAAGTAGTCGTTACATGAGCCATGTGCCATGTCATGGGCCTTTGGCGGCTCAGTAATATCATCCGCACATCAAGCACAACCCGGACACGATTAATAGACACAGGATTAATATAAAAAATATTATTTTTATAATAATAATTATGTAATGTTATTAATAATAAATAACAAATTATAATAATAAGCATAAAAATGAGCATAAATATAAATAACAAATTATATTTGACAGTGGTTATTATTTTTTATTTTTAATGTTTAAATTCAAATTTGAAATTTAATTAAACTCGTGTTTTGTCGAACGAAATTCGGAAGTGTTTCGATGGAAAGTATACAACACTAAACACTGCAAGTCTATCTGATAATAATAATAAATAACAAATTATAATAATGAGCATAAAAATAAATAACAAATTATATTTGACAGTGGTTATTATTTCTTATTTTTAATGTATTACATTCAAATTTGAAATTTAATTAAACTCGTGTTTTGTCGAACGAAATTCGGAAGTGTTTCGATAGAAAATATTTCAACACTCCAACACTAAACACTGCAAGTATGTTTGATGCCTTATAATTCTGCCCGCCCCAATGGGACACTGAGTGTCGTATTTATTACGGATTACACTAGGTACATAAGGGCACGCGCGACAAATTAGCGACGCACCCCGTCGCGATCTGTGACGCGACCGCGCGACCCCGCCGGCAAAATAACGCCTACACAGTCTTGGTCTCTTCGTTTCGTGTGGGTTGTGAGGTGGAATACCAACCTCATCAACCCTGATGTCAGGGTTATTACTGAGCCGCCAAAGGCCCCTGACATGACTCATGTAACGACTACATACTTACATCAGTAAGCAATAACCGGGACCAACGGCTTAACGTGCCTTCCGAAGCACGGATCATCTTAATAATATCGTGCACATTGTTAATACCCGTAATAAGCGTAAATTTGCCTTATACGTCAGTCGATTGTATACAATCTTTAAATCTTTTAAGGGGCAATGTATACGTTTTTACATTACGATTCCATTGCCATTCATAATTTACCTTTGAACAGTTTTAACATAACATAACATAACATAACAAATACTTTATTGCACAAACAGGAAAAAACAAAATACAAAACAAAGGAGAAATAGAATACAGACAGACAGTAATGAGTTGTAATGTTGTTGTTGTTGTGTTGTTGTTGTAATGTAGTTTAAGACAGTAATTAAACAGAAACTTTGTAAAAAAGGTTATTTTATAATAAACTTATAATCTAGAAGATATCAATGCATGGGATTAGCTGTCTGCAAACTGATATTAGGCAACCTAATTACTAAAATGTATTTTATGATTTCTTTTTAAAACACTTTAGAATTTAATTGAACTTTTAAACGCAATTTGAATTTGAATTAGCACGTCCGTTTGGATCATACATAACATAACCCCACGCCTATTTCCCACCGGGGTCAGCAGGATTACGGGATTCCATTTGCTTCCATCTTGACACACTTTTCTTGCAACCTCAGCCATAGAGGCAGCCAATCAGCTCGCGACATCAAACACTTCAGGGCCCCGATACCGACCCCGCCGGCGTGGTCGACGATTTCCCTCATTCAGCGCTTATCGCTATCGACCCACTAGGGTCGATTAATTCTTTCAAATATTTTTCCTCTCAGACGACGCCCTGAGCCGAGGTTCGCGCCCAACTGGGCACCCTCAGGCCTGTTGTCTTAAACGTTGTACCGGGTGAGAGCCTTCAGCGCTCCCCATTTGTCCGGCCAAGTAGTTAATGCCATCTGCGGCAAATCTACGATAAGTCACGTCGAAAAAAAAATAATCTTGCAACCTCAACGTTCATCAATCGTTTCATATACGCACACAGGTTCAGAATAGATCAAACCCCACATCAAAATGGGGAATGATGAATCCGTGATAGCCCTGTTCAGAGAACCCTGACACCAGGGTTGATGAGAGTGGTCCACCTCACAACCCACACGATAGAAGAAGAAGGGAACGCGTGACTCATCATTGTCACAGGTTCGAATCCCGGCGGTAAACCACAGAATTTTTGGTTTGGTCAGTTTGGCCCATAGACAATTGATATCACGTGGTTTTGAAGATTTGTAACCGGTGAATGGCAATAGCCTCGCCCCCTACCAGTGGCGGCCCTAACAAAATATTTAGGTGGTGCAAGACGTCATAGTGGCACCCCTAAGCCCCTTAAAATACAAAATGTTTCGATTAGTTTACGGCCACCGAAATTTACCTATTTAAATCTTTTAACAGCCTCCGTGGTCTAGTGGTCAGAGCGTTAGGCTCACGATCTGGAGGTCCGGGTTCAATTTCCGATGGAGACATTGTCGAATTCACTTTGTGAGACTGTCCTTTGTTTGTTAAGGACTTTTCAGGCTTGAATCACCTGATTTTCCGAAAAAGTAAGATGATTCCGTGCTTCGGAGAGCACGTTAAGCTGTTGGTCCCGGCTATTAGCCGTAAAAATACCTCTACCAACCCGCATTGGAGCAGGTAACGGTATGAGTTTCAATGTGGATGCAATCTAACCGTAAGAAGTTACTTTGCCAATGTACCAGTCTTGGTTGATTTTTCGAAAAATATTTCAGTCGAATAAGCATCATCGAACTACTGACATTCGAACTAAAGTTACGGACCCAGGGAAACCACTGCCCTATTTTTCCCTAAAAAAGTAACATTGAGAGTTAGGAGAATGCTACACCGACAAGAGTTCGTGGCGCTTAAATTAGCGATGTGATGTGGAATGTCTTACAAAATAAATAAATCACAAATTACAATTTAGGAATCACAACTGCAGGGATAGGGCTATGTTATGTTATTAAGTAAAGAAAAATATTTTTTTTTTAAATTAGAACATCAAATATCAAGTGCATTTGTTCTACGTACATCGTTAGAGCATTATCGGTAGGGTTGCCTCGCCCTAACGACCACTTGTAAACAATCACTAACCACCACATAGCCACCCCTGTTGTCTTCTAATCGGAGTATAAAACACTATTTGGCTTTTAATGTTACGCCTGGTTTGATTTTCTATTACTTATTCTGGCATGTCAAAAGCATAGTGTTAGGCGGTAGTCAGAGGTACGATAAGGTGCAAAAGTCCAATCAGTTTCTTGTAAAGTAATAAATTAATTGGTTGCACTTAAGACCTCTTGGTTACATGTCGTTTCTGTAATAGACCAAAAACACTTACAAAAACATAAATTTTATAATAATGACAACTAATGGTTCATAATTTCACCACTGTTTAAAAGTAACTCGCTGGGCTCAGTGACTGCACTTTTGTTCTTTGATTGTACATCTATCGCAAGATGAAGTAAGTGCCCAAACCTCACGGTGATTTCTGTTAGACCAACGTGATTGGTGGTGAGCCGTATCGCCGTCTATAATGGTCGACCCAACTGTATTAGTAAAAACTGCGCTTGAAATAAATAAAAAGATAAGAAAAACTACTTGTGAATCCTACTGTAAGAGGCTGAACCTGTTAACTCTACCTAGTTTATATATTCTAGAAGTTTCTATATTTGTAAAAACTAACCTTGACATGTGCGAAAAAGTCCGAAGTAAACGTTATGAAGGTAAAATCCATATTTCACATCTTAGCAAAAGTGCTCTATTCAGTAAAAGTACTTATATTAAATATGTGTGCTAAGATTTATAATCATCTGCCTTTATGTATACATAAAATTGATAATATAATACTTTTCAAACGGAAATTGTATGAACATTTGGTAAATAAATGTTATTATAGCATTAATTCATATTTAAATGACAGATACTGAATTGGAGATTGAATATATTTTTACTATTGTTATTCTAATCTTTGACATTATTATTATTGACTTATTACTACTTTGTTGACGTTGCTTTGTTTAATATTAATATTTTATAAATGTGTTTCCGATTTATTTTAATGTCAGTATTTTATTATTATTGATATTTTTATAAGCATCTAAGTAGACATTTTTGTGTTAAATATTTTATGCCGATCAGGCTGGACATGTTGAAACTCAAAATATAAATTGTAAGATCATTGTTATGTTACACATGTTTCCCAAATAAATGATTATGAATTAAAAAAAAATAAGATGATGATATGCTTAACCCAAAAGTCAAAGGCCCTCAAATCAGTGATCAATACCCACTACACATAACGATGGTACCCCTACATATGCTCTCAAACGCAGCAGGCGCCTCTCATCGGCGCACGAGGCGGCCACGCGTCAACTCACGCGTCGCTTTATAATTGATTTAACGTTCTATTTTGTTTTTATTCTTAATTTGAATTGATTTGATTGAGTTATTGGTTTGTGTTCGTGAATTGATTGCAGAGTTCTTCTTTTTTTGTTACTTGAAAATGCATTTATAGATCATGTTTTTTAATATTATGAATTTGTTATTCTTATGTTACGATTGAAATAAAAAAGGAACCCCGATACCGACCCCGCCGGCGTGGTCGACGATTTCCCTTATTCAACGCTTATCGCTATCGATCAGATGACGCCCTGAGCCGAGGTTTGCGCCCAACTGAGCATCCCCAAACCTGTTATCTTAAATTTTGTACCGGGAAAGAGCCCTCGGTCCCCATTTGTCCGGCCAAGTAGTTAATGCCGTCTACGGCAAATCTACAATCGTCACTTAAAAGAAAAGGTTTTCGTTGATGTCTTTTTTATGTGGCAATGTTATATTATAATATTAGGAAGTAATATATATTTTACATTTGACAGTATCTTAAATTAATACGTACACATACATAAACTCACGCCCATAATTCCTAGTGGGGTGGGCAGAACAACAAGTAATTATAAACAACTTGCAGTCACTGTTGATGCGAAGTCCTAAGACTTATGGTCTTAATTAATAACACATAGCAAGTCAAGTTTCTTCGGGCCAAGAGTAAACTCATAAAAGGTAAATAAAATAGCAAAAGCGGAATGTTTCCCAAGCGACTATGAGTGCTATCACGGAGAAACGGAGAAGAAGAAGCTGAAAGCTGTCACCCGTCACCAACCCCTTTGTTGACAATTGCAACATAAAAATACCTTTTAAAAAAAAGGTTATAAAAAAATATTCATTCTTTACTATTTTTAAATTAATTTTGTATTCATCGAACTTCTCTCATTGTCGGACGTGTTTGTAACCTTTGTAATTATCTACTTAAACCGAATTATATACGAAGTGGCAAAACAACCAGTCCGGGTGAGAGCCTTCAGCGCTCCCCATTTGTCCGGCCAAGTAGTTAATGCCATCTGCGGCAAATCTACAATAAGTCACGTCTAAAAAAAAAGAAGTGGCATAACAACCAGCGTTTCTTGTAATACAGTCTGCGAGTGGTGAAATAATCAATCCACACACATTTTAACACCCTTCTCCATTGATTGCTTGATTGATAAAAAGAAGAATATCAGAAATTAGAGATTTTTTTTTTTTCTTTTTTTTCACACAGAAAGCGCACCGTGGCTTTATAAAAAAAAATGTAATCAAAATATCGTTTTATTATACTTTAGAAAGAATATTTTTAATATAAATAGATATTTTCAACAATACACAATATGTCAAATAATAATAATAAAAAAAACATAACAAAAAATACCTACTCAATTAAACATTGTAGCAGGCATCCCTGCTTAGTCAAACAGTCCCCCCCACCCCGGCTTTTTGGCGGGAAACGGGAACGGGACAGTTGCTTTCTTCATTGAATAATCTAAATAATTAATACGAAGTGGTGTTTTGTGGTTAATGATCGCATTAAGTTAGTCGGAAGACATTCGCGAGTGTTATTATATCGGAGTATTCAATAAACAAAGTGTATCTGCCTATTTTCGCTTCGTGCCAGGAAGCCGCTTCATAACTCAAAAGTTTATGCGGACTTTTGAGTTAATTCGTTTGGGGTTCGGAGTAGGAGTCTACTCCGAGTGTGGGGGCTTAGGTTTCATCATCATCATCTTTCATCATTTCATCAATCATCAAGAAAAAAAATACGTAAGACATGGCTGTATGGGCATACGAGGGGAGGTCAAAAAGTTCGCGGAATGAGGGGGAAGGGGGTCGAAATTAAACACGAAACTATTTTTCCTTTTCAATATATTCTCCCTTAACCTTAACACATTTTCCGGATCTATCAAATAATTTGTTTATTCCATCATAAAAAAAAGATTTCTCTTTGCTGTCAAAATAGGCCGAAATTGCAGACTTGACTTCTTCATCATCGCCAAATTTTCGTCCACGCAGTTCCTTTTTCATTTTTGGGAACAAATAATAATCGCTGGGGGCCAAGTCTGGACTGTAAGGCGGGTGGTTTAATTTTTCGAACCCGCATCGGTGAATGGCAGCCGTCGCAACATGGCACGTGTGGACGGGTGCGTTGTCGTGCAAAAGGAGCACACCTCTTGACAGCTTTCCTCTTCTTTTTTCCTTGATAGCCTCTTTCAATCTATCCAGTAAAGAAGCGTAGTAATGTCCCGTTATAGTCACACCACGATCTTTATAATCAATCAGCAAAATACCTTCTGTATCCCAAAAAATAGTGGCCATGATCTTTCCGGCCGATTGTGACACCTTAAACTTCTTTGGAGGAGGTGTGCCTTTTTTATGCCACTGCATCGACTCTTGCTTCGACTCAGGTTCATAGTGGTGACCCCAGGTTTCATCTCCAGTAACAATCCGGGCCATAACTTCTTCCTTATTCTCTCCACAGAGCTCTAAAAACTGGCGAGAACACTCGACACGCTCGCTTTTTTGAAGTGGCGTGAGCATTCTTGGAACCCATCTTGCGCTGACCTTAGTCATCCCAAGATGTTGATGTAGGATATTTAAAATACTTGTTTCGGATACACCGACCATTGCTGCAAGCTGCTTCTTCTTCAAGCGGGTATCTTCTAATACAAGTTTCTCTACTTTTTCGATGATTTCCGGTGTGGTGGCCTCAATGGGCCGTCCGGAGCGGGGGTCATCTTCAATCGACTCTCTTCCTTGCTTGAAAAGACTATGCCACTTGTAAACCATGGTTTTACCAGGGGCAGAGTCCGCGTAAACTGCTAACAGCTCTTGAAAAATCGTCTGAGCGGATTTTCCTTGCTTGGTGAGGAACTTAATGACGGCGCGGTGTTCAATTTTCTCCATATTCGCTGAGTTCTTCCCGATTCACTTGTTTGCTGGTCGATAGTTCAAACGTTAATGACCCGATTTGCTTCAAACTTGGTACATATACTGTTAATGAGGTGTGCAACTAGCGGCTACCTGTACGAGCAAACCAACCCCCTCCAACCCCTCCATTCCGCGAACTTTTTGACCTCCCCTCGTAGTTCCCTTTGCCTTACCCTTCGGGGAAAACAAAAAAAAAAAACAGTCCCCCCCCCCATGGATCACCCGGCGCTTATATTAAAAATGTATTGTAATAGCATTTTAATGCATAAAGCATAAGGCATTTAACCAAAATAGCCAGTAAAACAAGATGTTATTAAAAAAATCCGATAGATGTCGCTGTACGCTGAGCGCGTTACAAAATTATATATTGCGGCTGCGTAACAAAGTGCTGCGTGCGTCAAAGCTATTTTATGCTTTAAACATGTACTTATTTATTTTAATTGGAATAACTGAGTTAATGTTTATATTAAAATATTATTTCATGTGTTTAATTTTAAGGATTTAGATAAATTACTTAAAGCAACAAAGTACTAACGACAAAACAAAATATTTTCACGAGCGCAAAATAAGTTTGTATAATTTTACATCGCGGTGTTAAGATTCCTGCGCGTATAATGACGTTAGCGAATTTCTAGATTTTTGGTATCGCTTCTCGGCCTTTTGGCTAAGATCAAAGTGTAGTATCTGTTCTTTTCAGCTTAATATCTGAAAGTTCCCTCATTGAGGGACCAGTATATTAAACTGATTTTTGTGATCAGACGGGATGTTCGGGGCTCGCTCCACTCCCGTCACGGGTCGGCCCGGCATTGCAGTGCCGCCGGGATCGGCCCACATAAAACTTGAGACATATCCGGACGGTAACTAAAATTGCCGAATAATCTATTAGAGACTTTCCAATCGGCTTTCCTCGAAAACACGATAGATGGCATTGTTGTTTCTTCATTTAACTTCTAATTTCATTCTTCTAATTTGTTTTTAGGTAAGTACCTATAAATGATTACCCCTTTATATTACACCAAGATACAACTACAACTTCCGCCCATTATTATTTTATTCAAAATAAAGAAACAATAATAGGTAACATCATTCTATACTATACATACATAATGTGATACAAATATCAAGCAAAAAATAGTTTTATATATAATTATGCTTCTGCCATTATATTACATTTTTGAATAACTATGTACCCCAGCAATGAAAAAATAGGTAATTACCTATCACGTTAAAAGTGAATAACGCCATCTATCGTGTGTTGGAAAACTACCCCTTAGATACCCTAAATAATCTAAATTTAATATCGATATGCTTAAATGACATATAATCGATTATATATATCTAACATTTATTATATACTAAAATATATAAATACAACTATTTATTAAAATCCACAAACGCAGAACAATACACAATTCTTTACAAATAGAAAAAAGACAAAATTCTTTAGAAAAAAAAAAAATCTTTTCGGCACTGCCTCGGTGTGATGCTTTGGACGAGTTTTTCTATTTGTCTTCTTCTTTTTTCTAATTGTAAAGAATTGTATTGTTAGATTATAATCGATATAATTGTAGAATTTCAATATCGATATTTAGATTATTTAGGGGTTTAGGCAATAATCGATATTCAGTCAATTATCGGGCTACACAAGACGAAATTTTAATTACGTATTTTCCTTCAGGCTGTCAAATATTAAACTCATTATATCCCAATTAGGTCAGACCTACATCCATCGCAAAGTGAACTCAGTATCCACACCTTATTGAGCTTTCTGATAATAAAAATAATTCTTCTGTCGTGTTGGTTGCGAGGTGGATTATCAACCCTGGTGTCAGGGTTACTATTGAACCGCCAAAGGCCCCTGAAATGGCTCATGTAACGACTACTAACTTGCATCAGTAAGTAGTAACCGGGACCAACGGCTCAAGGTGCCTTCCGAAACACGGATCATCTTACTTTCGGACAATCAGGTGATCAGAATGTCCTAACCAAACTAGGGATCACAAAGTGATTTCCGTGATATGTCCCCACTGGGATTCGAACCCGGTACCGGATTGTGAGCCCAACGCTCAATCACTTGACCACGGAGGCCGATAGAAATAATTAGTACATCTACAGTGCGCCGCGTCATATTTCGATGTGAACGGCTGCATACAAACATTAACATAAAGTATACAAAAAATCCCTTCACCCTCTGCCCCTCTGCCCTTTTGCCTCCGTCTGCATTGATCTTAAGAGTACTAAACAATAAGGAACTGTCTGTAAAAAACTATGAAAGTGAAAAAGTAAAGGCTTTGGCACACCAAAAGCAAGAGCAGGTCAGAAGGAGCGCTTTTTTAAATATATACCTACCTCTAGTATACATATTTACATCTATATTTAATTTGATTTGTAATTTATTATGATAATATCTAAGTATCCTGTAAGTTAGTGTATGTACGTGTGGTGGGGTGATGTCCGTACTTCACTCAGTACTTAGGTCTCACAGAATACCAGCGTCACGGCTCACGCCGCGGCATAAGCTGAGTGAGGACATTTTATTCGGGACACCATCCACTATACATGGGTAAGTCGATATGACATCACATTTAATTTAGGTATAACTTTCTGTGTTCGTTTTCCATGTTCATAAATTATGGTGTGGATACTGAGTTCGTTTTCCATGTTAATGTATATATATATGTAATCCGGGTCTGTGGTGTCCTAAATAATAAATATTTCTTTCTTTCTTTTGCGGATGAATGCTCGCGCGCCCTCGTGGTTCGTTTTTGCTAGCCACATTAGAGCCTATCATAACATCGACCTGGGATAGACATTTAGGAGTCGCCGTCGCCGGACACGGCTTGGATGATAATATATGATGATGATGATGACTATTGGTCATGATTACAACATGCGTCGCACCGCACCTGCGCTGCTATTGCCTTTACTGTGCCGAAGCCTTTACGTGGTCAAGGATGCAGTAAGTGGTCGTTACCGTCTGACAAGTTCCTGTGGAGTGCTGGCCGTGTGGTGAAAATTGACAAAAGACACGTACTAACTATTAACGATTTATTATAGACGCTCTGTTGGATATTTTTTCACGCTTCGCTCAAGGACGAACCGTCACCTTATTATATTAAAATTATATTATTTTTTTTTTTAAATAAAAGAGGTTCGCGTTTGACCACAGTCTCACCTGATGGTAACTGACGATGTGGTCTAAGGTGGATCACGCTTACCTAGCAAATGCCTATTCACTCTAGCCTTGAAGACTCCCAGATTATAACGAGCCGGAAAAACATACGACGCTAGATCATTCCAGTCCTTTGCTGTTCGCATCAATAAGGAAGAGGCAAAACGTTTACTTAATTTAAATTCGAATTATTTATTTTCAGACACAAGTCCATAGACGTTAGTAACAATGCAAACTTCAAGCTAGGGTTAGTATAAAACAGAGCAAATGAAAACTTAAGAGAGGTGGAGCTTCACCCATCGGCGCAGCAATGGGGAGTCCCACTTATCAGCGAACACGCTTAGAATGGTGTTGGTAGTGCCGCGGAGCCGCGACAGCAAAGATGCGCTGCGCTTCCGCATGATGGCATAGTTAAGTGCGGATTGGTGGTATATCTGTCGTGTACAGATCTTAGAATTGATCACTTCATTACTTTTTCGATCTTTTCGTGAAATAGCCAACTTAAGCTGACCATATCGTTGAAACGTCAACGTTTAATGATATTTCAATCAACTTTTGGCCATATCGTTAATGTAGCCGGTGTCCATGCTATGTGATGTAATGATAATACGAATAGTCAATTAATTTCTTAGGTTCAAAATTATTTACCCAATCGATATGGAAAATTGTACAATTACATAAATTCATCAATTATAATATCAATCAAGTTATAAATATAATCGACACCAGCGCCACTACCGGTGGATAATGTTACTAATTTTACGATATGATTGCCAACGTTTGGCCATATCATGAAGTAATCATGCATTTAGTTGCTCATATCGTTAAACGTTTCGTGTTCATTGATTTGGCCAACCTACATCATGACACAACGAGTTATATTTTATGCTCGACTCCAGTGAGTAGTCCGTAACGTCTACTTAAAAATACCAAAATGCTCATCTGAGGAGGCGAATAGAGGAAGAATACGCGAGTAAGGGTTTCACTACATACTCATGAATATTAACCGTATTAAGGTGTAGTAACAAATATTATTATGAGAAGGCTACGTGTTCGAGTGTGCGCTGTGCCGCTGCCGGTAATAAGCTGCTAATTTGCAAGTGTGCGCGCGCCCTTACCATGCAGGTGCATATATTAGGACCTAATCTAAAAACTTGACTGTGAAATTACCCTTACAGTATGAATTTTTCATATTTGTTTAAGAGTAGGTGCATGAGTCGCTTTTTTTTTGCTCAGGTGTGTGTCCTTACGTGTTAAATATGGAATATTTTAACTACATAAGAAGTAATACATAACATAGCCAGCATATCGCACGCGGCGCGATATTTTAAACTTTTATTGCGTAATCCATCTCCTTGGTTCATAATATAGCATAATAATAAATAGAGGTTATATTTCAGATTTTCATAAAACTCGAATTCAGTGCGGTTATGTATACGTTTTTACAATAAAATACCAGATATTTTAAATTTGTCAGAAAATAAATTAAAAGCTCATGTGAAGCTTACTTTATGTAAAAGCTTATTATAAGATTAATGACTACCTAAATGATAAAAATGTCTGGTATAGAATGTGTTCCTCTAGTTCTTAAATAACTTGTAATGCATTGATTTAAAAGATGTAGGTATTTAATAATTTAACAACTAGAGGAACACAATGAAAACACATAATAACGGGTTCTTACCGCGTTTAAAGTAGGGATATGAGACTCCCGATATTTCGACACTGTTGCATGCAAGTGCCATGATCACGGAATGACTGATTAGATTGGAGTGGAAATATCGGGAGTCTCATATTCCTACTTTAAACGCGGTAAGAACCCGTTATTATGTGTTTTAATTATGATAATAACCGCGTAAACTTAAAACAATGTATAGAGGAACACATTTACATACATACATACATAAACTCACGCCTATTTCCCACCGGGGTAAGCAGAGACTTTCAGAAAATTCCATTTGCTTCGATCCTGACACACTTCTCTTGCTTCCTCCACATTCATCAATCGCTTCATACACGCACGCCGGTTCAGAGTAGATCGTATTGAACCTTTTCTAAGGACATCTCCAATTTGGTCATCGTAAGTCCTTCTCGGTCTTCCTCTGCCAGCCCTACCATCAACTTTCGCTTTATATACCGCTTTTGCAATTCTATTATCCTTCATCCGCTCTACGTGTCCAAACCAGCCTAACATTCCCTTCTCAATCCTAGTCACTATATCGTCTTTTACACCACATTTCTGTCTAATCACACTGTTTCTCACTCTATCACTCAACTTCACACCGCAGATGCTACGCAAAGACCTCATTTCTACGGCATTTATCCTACTTTCATGCTTCTTCTGCCATACCCAACATTCACTACCGTACTTCAGCGTAGGGACAAGCATTGTGAACAGCCATCCTCGCATCTTGCGAGATACATTGGCTACTAACAACTGCGTGCATTGCCCCATTCACTGAATTACCCAATCTCACTCTCCTTTCTATATCTTCATCACATTTACGATCCCTTGTAAACATAGTACCCAAATACACAAATTCATTCACTTGTTCTACCACTTCATTCCCAATCATAATTCTACACTCAGACACATTTTCTTCTCTTTCCATCACCAAAACTTTCGTCTTATTAACATTCACTCTCATACCCTTCTTTTGTAATTCACCTACCATTAGAGATACCATGTACTGAAGTTCCTCCGCCGATGATGCTACAAGAACTTGATCATCAGCATACAGGAGGCACTTCAGAAGCAACTCCCCCATTCTTACCCCACTCACAGATTCTTTCAATTCATTCAGACAACTATCCATGAATAAATTAAACAGCCATGGTGACGCCACGCATCCCTGCCTGACACCAACAGAGATGTCGAACCAGGAAGACAGAGTGCCATTAACTCTGACACACGCACTAGAACCCTTATACAAAGACTTCAGCGCGCGTATCAGGTTGCCGTCCAACCCATACTCAGATAGTACACACCACAATTCATCTCTCATCACTCTATCATAGGCCTTCTCTAAATCTATAAAGGCACAGAATACCTTCTGATGAACTGGTACACATTTAATACAATATATTTTTATCGATAAGGTAATCATTAATCTTATAAATAAACTTTTTTGTATAAAGTAAGATTACTTTCACCAGAGCTTAAAATTTACTTAATCTAAAATTTTGAGTAGTAATTTTATTTTTATTCCTTGTATTGTAAGTATGCCTTTCAGTTTCTCGGAAGGAGAGATACATTCTTACGTACACAGTACGTAATGTTTTCATAAATATATTGACTTGCTCCCGACAGTATATTTATTTATTAAAACAGCTTTCTTAGAGAGTCCCGACAACGCAGGCAGGCAGGAACTATTGCCAAAGTCCATAATCAGTTCACTACGTCTCAGCTACATCACGACTACGCGAAAGCTACGCCGTAGCATAGACATCAAGTTATCTGGACGAAACGTCGGGAAAACAATATTTTGTTGTTGTTGGCTACTTGACAACCTAGTCAAGTCAATGAGATACTTTTCACGAAACGTCAAAACGAACATTTTCTTCGGAGTTTGTATGGAAATACTGTCCTGTGACGTCATCAATAAAAGCGGTCAAACGTCGTACTCATTGTTACTTAATTCATAAATATAAATTCGAAAATAAGTCGAAAAGTAAAATGAGATAGATTTTTGATCATCTTAAACAGGCTTCTATTTCTAGATTAGCATTGTAATATATCTTTGACCAAGTAAAATACCCTACATAACAAAACATTGCAAGTGCCATGATCACGGGATGACTGATGAGATTGGAGTGGAAGGTCAATTACCTATTAAGGTAATTGTTTTTTTTTACCTTATTTAAGATTGAATTACGTATAGACCCGTCAAAAATAGTTTACTGTGTATAAGGTGCGTGAAAATATAAAAGTGACTATTTTTTTAAATCTTTATTGCAGAAGAGGTTTAACTCGCTTGGCGACTATGTCAGCCCCACAACAGTAACATCACTTACTCACTTCTTACCTTAACAAAACCAATTAAATTATACAGGTAACTTATAATATGCTAATTTACATGCAGAATTACCAATATACATTCGCTCATTCTGCGCTTATGACCCACTGAGGTCGATTAATTCTTTCAAATATTTTCCTCTCAGACGACGCCCTGAGCCGAGGCTTTTTTTTTTTGTTGAAAGGAAATAACTTGCGTTTACAAGTATTTAGAACTGCAACCACCGTTACTCTTTTAGAAGGCGAATTTCATAAAAATTGCTAGTAACTTTGTATAAGGAAACTTTGCGTTTTCAAATGACTAGACCCAGCTGTTACCCGCGACTTTTCTGCCAAAGTTCTTAATCCGGTCAAGTAGTGAATTCCGGCCAAGTAGTTAATCTGGCCGAGTAGTTAATTCCGGCCAAGCAGCTAATTCCGGCCAAGTAGTTAATCCGGCCAAGTAGGTAATTACGGCCAAGTCTTAAATCCGGCAAAGTAGTTAATCCGGCTCATTAATTAATTCTGGGTAAGTAGTTAATCCCGCCACGTGGATAATCCGGCCAAGTAGTTAATCCTGCCAAGTAGTTAATGCCATTTGCGGCAAATCTACACTAAGTCATGTCAAAAAAAAATACTCGCGAATTCGTTCGAGTGAAACCCTATTATTAAAACTGTACAAGTTTCATTTATAAACTTTGCTAACCCCTTTTGTCCCCTTAAGGGTTAAATTTCCCAAAATCCCGTCTTAGTGATCAACTCAATTTAACATGAGTGCAAGATTTCGTGATGGGTGAGTTAGTCAGTAACCTTTAGCTTTTTTAAATGCAATAATTATATATGATAGGAACCTACCTGTCGCTCCGGGCCTCAGCACATCTCCAAGAAGATCCTTGATCAGGAAAGATTTGTGACTATCCTGCATCCTAGAATCCATGACTGCTTGACCGTTTGGTATTAATAATCAGCTAAAACTTTGTGCACATGGTTTAAAAAAAGCTATTTATTTTAATGTTAGCTTCAGTGTTCCATTAAGAATTCAAGTCTAATATATAATGTCTTGTTTAATCACATATAAACTTTAAGTATGATAATGCTTTATACATAAATAGCTTGTGCCCGATTACCATCAATAAAAAAAAACTCCCCGACTGCACTTTCCCGCGCATCCGTCTCAACTGTCCGCCATGTTCCACAAATCGCCGCTCAACCGCGAAAATGTGTTTCCATTTAGGTACGCCCCCGCTAACCGATGTTACATACATTTTCTTGCGGTTTTGGCCCAAAATACCGCTTAAACGGGGTTTAAACCGCGTTTAGCATGCGCGGGAAACGCTGGGTGGAGCTTACGACTCCTCCCCGCGTTTCTCAACCAATGGCAAAGGCACCAAAGTTTACAGCCGAATGATTTCTAAAGTGTAGTTCAACGAGGATTTTACCAGTTGTAGTTATCGAGTTGGTTTTTAAAAGACCGTTTTGAATGTAAATCGAAAAGTTAAGCGAGGTAAAGAGGATGCCCGCGGAGCTCCAATTAGAGTGATAGTTCAGACGGGACTCGCTAGGGTTCCGTTTGTTCATCAATTTGATAGGTATTCAAATATAATATTACTGCGCCGAGCTGTTATCGAGTACTGTTTAGATTCAGAAACGACGCTTTTAGGTACGGTCACGAGTCTGTACTAATATGTATACACTTTGAAACCATGTCACATTAACTTTTTTGACAAATTAAATCGTAAGTCTTATTAAATGTCACATATGAGAGTGCGACAGGGTTCTAAAGTGGGTACAGGATATTGCGCATGACAGTACGTCAAGCACCTTATTAAACACGCGTGCTTTTTGATGGACTTTCCACGCTAAGTTCCTCAAAAACATTATAGATGGAGCTGTACAGATTTTCCTTCGATTAAAATCCTTCTAATTTCATGGATAACAGACATATATGTTTTTATCTTTGTTTTTGGGTATAAATGATGACCCTTTTTATTACACCCAGGCACAATTACATTTTCCACCTATTACTATTCTGATCAAAATAAAGAGAAGCAACATAATTGTATATATAATGTGATCCAAATATCAAGAATGGTGGTGAAAGGATTCACCAAACCGCCCGAGCTGATCGCGGATAGCTCAGTATGCATGAGGCCAATTATAAACACTACCATGTAGTCCTGTGGTACACCGGCTTGCTTATCAATAGGGAAGTGCCGGTTCGAATCGCGGTACCGTATTTGCACCAATGAGTTATTAAGTTTTTACTACCGTCTGTGTTGTGAGCCGTATTGACGGCTCACCAGTCCTATCACGTTGGTCTAATAGAACACTCGGTGAGGTGTATGCGGGTGGTATTTAGTTCATCTTGAACTTACCTCTGGCTACCCCAACTGGGATATAGTCGTGAACTTATGTTATTTTAATGACAGAGTATAATACCTACGTAATAACGTATGTTTTTATAATGCGTCATAGTAAAATGTTATTAATTAAATCATATCAATATATTAATTAATCTCGTTAGAAATACACATATTTATAACAGGCCAGTGTTGATAAAATGTTCAAATTTGTGGTTGTGTTTTGTATACTGGTTGTGAATTTCACTTCGTGCGAAATTTGTAAGTAGCATCTACTTATTACTTATATCGACCCGCCCCGACTTCGCTCGGGTGCAATGCTAAGGAAAAAATGAAATTATTTACGACATCACATTAAAAACCTCAAAAACATCAGTATTTCTCCACCATTTAATGGATGTTATAATACATATAAACCTTCCTCTTGAATCACTCTATCTATTAAAAAAATTGCATCAAAATCCATTGCGTAGTTTTAAAGATTTAAGCGTACATAGGGATATAGGGACAGAAAAAACGACTTTGTTTTATACTATGTAGTGATTTTACCGGTCATGTCGCTACCGATGCCGTGATAGCTCAGTTGGAAGCCAATAATAAACCAATCATCATCACTAATTTAAGAGCCATGCTCTTGTCGGTGTAGCATTCTCCATTCTTGTCTATCAAAGACCAATTCCTTCACCTGCTTAAAAGACACGACGTTCGCTTTCTCTTTAATCTATTCCATGTAAGCTCTTCTTGGTCTAAGGGAAAAGAGTAAGGGAAAACAGGCAAATATTGAGAGTTATTGAGGACAGAAGAGGTAAGATGATTGGACACTTAATAAGACACGACGTATTTATTAAAAAAACATCATAGATAGGAAGCTACAAGGAAAGAGAGGAAGGGGAAAAAACCAATAAACCAATGATTTTCGAATTTGTTTTTGAATTCATATTTAGATCATAAATGATTATCACTTTCTTAACTGTGAAGGAAAATGTAATATCTTCAATTAAACTTGATTTTAAAGAAATCTTGCTTTTTTATTGGGAAACATCATTGAGATACAAATATGTACAGGGTGTAAGTGACATCGTAACAAATACTGAGGGATATGATTCAGCTCATTATTCTGAGTTAATATTGTAATGCCGTATTTCTTTCAGCCTGCTAATTAGTTACAGGGGACCCATTTTATAGCTGGGGTTTTATTACACCTTTTCTTATTTTAAATGCTTAACGAATGACCAGTGGCCTTGAATCTCTGAAATGTACCCTTAGGATTTAAAAAGTTCAAATACCTATTCATATTATTTACAATAATAATTTATAGCAGATCAATATTTATGTTTTCATGGTTTTATGAGGAATAAATTCTAGTAAAACCTACTTCTCACTTTTATTTCATTTACATTCCACCTCATTAAATAGAAAACATTATACAATATTAAGTGGAATTGTACAGAATTGAAATTAATTTAAAAAACAAAAAATATCAATCAATCAATCAATCAATAATACTTTATTGCACAACAACATATATAAAGGACATAAACATACAAATAAAACATAAGCACAATAGGCGGCCTTATTGCTAAACAGCAATTTCTGCCAGGCAACCTTAGGGTGAAAGAAGATTATTCATTGGAGCACGGGCTGGTGCAATAAACATATAATGAAACCAACATAACAAAAACAAAAAAAAAGAATAATAAATAATATATACTTATTTAAAGAAATAACATAAAAAAATATAAATATCATGAATTTTGCGACGGAAAATTCGAATGGTAGCGTTGACAGCGACTTTCCGAACGGCGTCTCTCGCTACGGCGAGTCTCTTTACGGCGAGTGGCCGTATTTTCCCTCTACGTCGAGCGAGTTTTGATGTTATTGTACAGTTATGGTAAAAACTGTTATGCTGTTTTCTTATACTTTTCAGTTCGTTGTTTTTATATAAGTAGTAGTGTTAGACCTATTCTTTTTATTTATGATTTGGTTTAACACGTTGAATGCCTGACTAAAATTCATAGTCTAGACGAGTGAGTTGCGGGACAGATGTCAAATGATAGACACTGGTGTTTGACATCTCGGAAAAGAATGAGAAGGTCGCATTCTCCTTAAGCGGCCTATTATTTTTTAGTTATTTCCAGACAATATTCACAAAAAGTCTCTACGATTTTTGGACAAGTCCCACTTTTTTGGCGTGGCCCCAGGGGTAAATCCATCGCCGGGCATATGGTGTCCGTCATGGCGTCCAACGTGTTAAATAGATTCCACTTGATATTTAACTCAGAATAACGGTCTGGATCATCCCCTTCAGTATTCGTTATGATGTCTCTAACACCCTGTATATAAACTATTTATGTAACCATTGTTATTGTTTTACAGCATGGCGAACATTCCAGCATTTGTCCAGGGTCATGGATTCCAGAAATTACACATGTGATGAGGAACATCGAGATTTGATGCAGAAGCGCATCGCCAAACAAGACCCCTGCAGTCACACTCGATGCCTTGACAACAAAATAGTTACATTTAAGTAAGCATATTACAGAACAGCCTCCGTAGTTTAGTGGTTAGAGCGCTCACGATCTGGAGGTCCGGGTTCGATTCCCGATGGGGACATTGTCGAAATCACTTTGTGAGACTGTCCTTTGTTTGGTAAGGACTTTTCAAGCTTGAATCACCTGATTGTCCGAAAAAGTAAGATGATTCCGTGCTTCGTGGGCACGTTAAGCCGTTGGTCCCGGCTATTAGCCGGTAAAACACCTCCATCGCACCCAGGTACAGCGTGGTGGAGTATGCTCCCGTCCGGTTGATTGAGGGAGGGCTTGTGCCCAGCAGTGGGACGTATATAGGCTGTTGTGTGTGGGCGTAACTCATAACATAGCATCGCACCTAAGAGCGGCCAAGATGCCACATTTGGAAATACCTAGAGGAGGCATATATCTTATTTTATTTTTGTCTTTTCTATTATTTTGGATATGTCTTAGAACAGCCTGACGAATGTATCGATGTCGCTAACGTCGGATAACCATTAGTAACTCTTCAAGTAAATAATAATAGAGTAATGTAAAAGTCAGTAAATAAAGGCTACTTTTATTTATTTTATTTTATAGCATCACGCCTATATGCCCCGAAGGGGTAGGCAGAGGCAAAATACACACTCACTCCTCGCCAGCTATTATGCCAATAACCGGGCACATTCCTATCAACCATAGGCCTAAACTAAATTTTACACTCAAGATTACAATTTTTTTTTTTGACGTGACTTATTGTAGATTTGCCGCTGATGGCATTAACTACTTAGCCGGACAAATGGGGAGCGCTGAAGGCTCTCACCCGGTACAACGTTAATGTCAAGATAACAAAAGATAGATTGGTAGATTACTTACAGAAGGCTTAGGCCTAAATTGGATATTGAAAACTGAAGACAAGGGTTTGGCCTATTTTGATCGTGAATTTCGAATAAGTCATGGCTGTATGGTCCTCAGATCTTTGGCTGCCTTATATGCGAGTAGGGCGATTTAAATAACAACAACAAACATAATCAAATTATTTGTCTGAGTCATAATCTGATTGTCAGAAAACCACATTCACTTTCCATCGGTAATTATTTAAAAAAATCGACCTTGTTACTAGTGCACTCTGCTCATAATTTCTTTGACGTCACACACACAGTGTGACGTGTAACGCTCATACGATTGAAGACTAAAGTAACACCGAGGGGGTGAGGAGAAGAGAGCCATATAGAACGGCCTCTATACGTAGACATCATCATCACCAGCCCATTAACGTCCCCACTGCTGGGGCACGGGCCTTCCCTATGGATGGATAGGGAGATCGGGCCTTAAACCACCACGCGGGCCCAGTGCGGATTGGTGGTTATTAACGACTGCTAATGCAGCCGGGACCAACGGCTTAACGTGCCTTCCGAAGCACGGAGGAGCTCGAGATGAAATCTTTTTTTTTATTTTATGGTCACCCATCCTAAGACCGGCCTTTGCGAAAGTTGCTTAACTTCAACAATCGCAGACCGAGCGCGTTTACCGCTGCGCCACCGAGCTCCTCTATACGTAGTATTATTCCTTATTCTATGCCTGTGCTTAACTTTCAGATGTGGGGAAATCAAGAAAGCTTATCCGCCGTGTAGATACGCCGTTGACGGAGATAACCCTTTCCCCAACTGTTGTTTACGGATCGAATGTCCTCCTTACTATAAAGCTTTGGACGCGTATATCTACACCTTAACGTTGATCCAGACCAATGGAGAGGCCACGCTGGATCAAGGCACACTCTACTCCGATATAGACGTCTCTTACGGTGGTAGTTTTCAACCCTTCTTTAGGAATAAGTGCTATATATTTCTCTTTGTCACTTGGCTTGTTTTGTGTATTGGATAAAATAAAATTAGACTAATGTTTTATAGATAAAGTTGTTTTATGCGGACGAGTAATCGTTTAGAAGCACCTCATAAGCACTTTGTGATATGTCCCCACTGGAATTCGAACGCGGGGCCTCCGGATCGAGCCGAACGCTCAACCACTAGACCACTGAGGCTGTCACTGTCATTAAAGTTTGGCTTGAATAGAATGAAAGCAGGACAGAGATATAAACAAACGTAGGTAAGAGCAGTAAATAGTAGTGCGTATGAGACATACCAGGAAGTGTACTAATCTGACAGCTGTCATTGTAATCAATTCGTATTTAATTATAATTAAAGCACATAATAACGGGTTCTTACCGCGTTTAAATGGGGATATGAGACTCCCGATATTTCGACACTGTTGCAAGTGCCATGATCACGGGATGACTGATGAGATTGGAGTGGAGTAGGTAGATCCCGTTATTATGTGCTTTAATTATGATAATAACCGCGTAAACTTAAAACATCGTATTTAATTAATGAAGTATATGGGGTGGAACCCATGATATTAAGGCTCTAGACAGACGGACCGCATTTCAACTGCAATCCGACTGCCAAATTGCAGTTCCGATGCAGTTTGAATGCCGTTGACACGACTGCAATAGAACTGCAAACCAAACGGGCAGTCAGATTGCAGTTCAATTGCAGTCGGCGTGCAGTCATGTCAACTGCATTGAAACGAACTGCAATTTGCGGTTGGCTTGCAGTTGAAATGCGGTCCGTCTGTCTAGAGCCTAAACTACAGTAAATACCTACTTACAACACCATATTTGATTTATTCATTTAAGTATACTTTATGATGATAAAAAGGGTTGATGGGGTTGGTAATCCACTTCACAACCCACACGATAGAAGACATACTTTATTAGACTTTCATAAATATATTTTTTATCCCACATACCACCTCGTGAGAGTCGACATCACCTTGTGAGACTGTCCTTTGTTTGGCTGAAATACTTGATTGTCGGAAAAAGTAAGTCCCGTTCTTCAGAAGGCGCGTGGATACCCCGGATGACTGAGGGGAGACCTGTGCCCAGGCCTATGAGTTTATAGGCTATTTATGTTTTGTTTATATAGTCACAACAGTTTTCAAATAACACAACAGAGTAAAAAAATCAAAATCGTATATTCCTTTTTCAACTTAAAAATTAATTACATAACTTGAGAAAATATCATCTTCCAATATAATGACAATAATGGCTTTGCAATAAATAGTAGAAAAAAACTAAATTCACTAATTTTCTTGACGTCTCGCTAAATAACGATTTAAAACGCAATAACCTATATTTGCCATAAATCATTGATTTTTACACCTTATGTATTATACTGCGGACTATATCAACACAGTATACCACCACTACTAGTACCACCATCAGTCGCACCACCGGTATCACCACAAGTAGCACCACCGGTAGCACCACCAGTATCGCCACCAGTAGCACCACCGGTAGCACCACAAGTAGCACCACCAGTAGCACCACAAGTAGCACCACCAGTATCACCACCGGTGGCACCATCAGTCGCACTACCAGTACCGCCACCAGTAGCACCACCGGTGACACCACCGGTATCACCACCAGTAGCACCACCGGTAGCACCATCAGTCGCACCACCGGTAACACCACCAGTAGTATTACAAGTAGTAGTATTTCTACACAGTGTTGATACTTGATACACAACAAGTTTAACAGTATATAAACTTCATAGAAATAATTATTTATTCACTGTCGTTTTCCGATAGAGTATTACATCTTAGTCCACAATAAAATAAAACTATAAAATGATACTGTTGTTAGAAAATAATGTTTTAAAAAGTATCGTAAAACCAACAACGCAAGTATCATTTAATAGATACAAAATTCTGCTAACTTCTCCGTCACATTAATACAATAGTAAAACTAAGATAAATGCGTACGAACCATAATTAGGTACCTATGTTACAGGCTGTATACCATTGCGGGTCACTGTCTGTATTATAAGACAAACACCTTCCAACTTTATTTCAAAACTCGATAAAAAAATGTATTCTATCCGGTATTCTTTATTTTTGAAAAGTTTCCTCGTTTTAACGACTGCACAATAATAATATGAAACGCCATAATGATACCACGACAATTATCATTGAAGACCAAGATCACTCTCAAGATTTGTCATTGGCACATCGCTAGCCGCGGAAGCCAGAAGAAAAAAAAATGTATTGGGTGTTGTTTTATTCGCTGATACATTTCAAAATTAACAGCTGTTGCCAATCATCTGTCCCTTTCCTTTTCAGAGAATAAGTATAACTTGTTGGAATTAGCACTTTTGGCGACATTTATTTTAAATTAACAGCTGTAAAGTAGCGCCATCTTTGCTTACGCTTAGTGAGTTTTAGAACTGTCAAAATAAACAAAAAATAAGTTGGCAGTATTTAAAAATTAAAAAAAATAACTTTCAAACTTTTTAAAGAAGTCTTATTATACAGCCAGTTACCCTGTCTTTTAGAACGCCATTTCAAAATTGATTTCTAACACTTATTAGGAACGATCCCTTTCACTGTGTCAGTTGATTTCAACTTATAGAATAATTAATAGAAATAGAAAGAAAAAGAAAGATAAGGATTAAAAAAATATTTTGGTGGAAAACTGAAGATTTCCTCCACCAACCAGCAGTGGAGCACTGTGGTGGAGTACGCTGTAGCCCCTCAGATTGATGGAGGCTAGTAGGCCGTTAGACTGATTGTCATAGTCATAAATTCGCCAAGAACAATAACCAAGATATCGGTTTACAGCATATCAAAGAAAAAAATAATTTAAAAAAAAGGTATTGTTAAATTGTATTGTAACAGACACTAACTAATTTTATTTTACTCTGACAGGTCCTAATCTAAAAAACTAAGTGAATGAGTACTGTCTTTGCAGAGTTCACCATCTCCCAAGCATTATCCCGTTTCTCACAGTATCCGCTTACCTAAGCACTGTCGCATGGTGACACTGCGCACTCTTTGCAGAGTTATTACACTAAAATAAAATTATGTGTTGTCCACCACAATCGGTACCAAAATACCTTATTTTTAGCAGAGTATAGTGATGTTTATGCCTATATAAGGAAGATTGTAGGTAAGGCCTTTGCCCAAAAATGGGGCAATGAAAAATATAAAAACAAAATATAGAAAAAAGGTGTCATGTTATTGTTTGAACAGTTAAGATATGGAGATAAACTGAAGTATATTCACCGTCGCTATGTATTATATTATAATGAGAGTCAACATAATTCTTTGAGCAATGTAAAGTAGCAGCATTCGTTTACAAATTCACAACTTTAGTTGCAGCCACGATGGTTAGCTGTTTGTCGCAAATGTAGTTACATTATTTGTATCAAATAAATAATACCAATATTGTGTAAAAAAGTGAAAAGATGAATTGGACACTTAAGTCCGACAAACAGTTATATGAAATAAGTCGGTTTTGGGCCGCGGGCATAGAATAAAGAATAAAACTACGTATAGAACGCCAACTCCAATTGGGTAGATTTCTAGGTCAAAGATAAATTATGAAATTCTGATTACTAATTAAAGACGAAAAAGAAAAATGTAATAATGCGACATTTCGTCACGTTTTTCTGTGACGTCTCAGGTTGTCTTTTCATACAATTTGCATAGGAATTTCGAATTGACGTTTAGTAAAAAGTAACTGATTTGACTAGTTGGAAACTAGCCTATTTATAGCGTCGAGCTAGATTTACCTCACTCCTCCGGGTCTTACTTTAGTCTAAATGGCCGTAAGCTGTTAAGGAGTGAGAGACAGCGCGCACAGACTATCTCGCTCGCACTTACGCGGTAAGGCGACACGTTAAGAATGAGATTTTCGTATGGAATGTCCGGGGTGTGGCGCGAGCTAAGTCAATTAAGCTTCTCTGATCCCTTTCCATACAAATTAATTTAATACCAGTGGTCGCCATATACTATACTATATTTTTACTATTTATTTCACCATGGAGTAACTAGATATCGCGAAATAACTGCCATCTAGCGACGGTGTATCGTATCATTATGAACACTTTGAGAGTTAGTAGAAAAACTCGCCACCGGCGCTGCATTTACGCGCCTTTTGGCGGCAATGTTCCTAGTATGTCGAGAGAGGGTTTTACGTAGTATATTAATTACTCTATGTAGCAACTATTTGAAGATACTGTATGCCTTCGTCACTTCCTCAAGACAATTTGAATCTTTACACATATACATTGACAGACCTAATTCCTCGTTTCATACTACAAGTACAAAACTTAACAAACATTTGTGCCAAAAGGCAAATTTTGTAAATTACATAGAAATTACCCAAAACTGGGTTTATTAAAATGAACACCACCTTGTCACAACGTTAAGATGTAGCAGCCAATACTTTGTTACCGATTTCGTTCTAGATTTAATTAGTTTATCTTAGAAATAACTGGTTATAACTAGCTTTTCTGTAAAAAAACCGAACTTCATTCAAATCTTCAGGTTAGGCAAGCAGACCCTGTGAAAAAGGGATGCTAGGGAGACGATGAACTTGCTGTAACTAGTTATAACCAGTTATATCTTGGTACTAATATTCTCTTAAGATTGAGACAGTAACGACTAACATTAAAATTTAGAATTTAGAAGATATTTCATTACAAACATGCAGTTCATATATCAATTTACGAAATAGTACACCATTCATACAATTAATCTTAAGCTATATAAAAGTAAAATGATAATGATATATGACAATATATCGGTTATAAAATAAATTATAAAGTAAACTTCTTTAAAAAGAATTTGAACGTTTCTTGTAGCATAATTCAAAACGTTTTGATTTTCTGATTTAGATGATTCTTTCTACAAAAAGAAATTAAATACACATTACATTCTATACATACACATAATCCGGACACAACACAAGAATGTTTGATACACAATAAAACTTACATACAAAATTCGTACAACCTTTCTTATTCCATACAATATTTCACACATTCCATACAATTTACAATAAGGCGATCGTACAGTCCTTCCGATAGTCAGTGCTTTATAAAATGATTGTGATCGTGGTATAAGAAAACCAGGTATGCTCAAAAGTGACAGCTAACATTTCAAGGTTAGCCGACATTTTGTAACAAATAAATTATCCACGACCGTTTTTTATTTACTTTGAAAGGCAATTTTGAACTTATAGTGAAAGATTTACTTACAGTTTTTATGTTTTTTTTATATAATATGCGTCAAGTAATAGTAATTAAGTACGTTAGTCGGTAATTCGCTTAATTTTCAATAATAAAATTTAAATCCTTGAAATGTTGGAGATACCAATTTAATGGTAACACTTATGTAACACTTACGTCATCAAACGGCTAGCAATGGCGGCTTTTCATAGGATTGAGCATACCTGGTTTTATTATACCATGATTGTGATAATATTCGATGATTTGTGCTCGTAAAAAGTATAAAATTCTAATTATTTGATATGCACAGCTCAAAAATTTGTCTTTTAATGCTGTCACGAAAATTACGACCTACATTTAATAAACATACAGACAAAAACTACACGCCCATACTCCCCGTAAGGGTGGGCAGAGCCACAAGTCAAAAGACTCGAAGATACACGTGATATAGCCCTAAGATTGTACAAGACAATATTAATATCAAAGGTTGGAGATGAAATAGGAAAGTATATCCTACTCGCTCATATCTTTAATAAAGAAAGAGAGAAAGAAACAGATGAATGAAAAATCACAACTTTGCATTTGAGTCTTCGCACTAAAAACATCAACTCTAAATAAAACAGGGGGTCCAAACGGCCACATTGAAGCAATTCGTCTAACAAGAAATATTGTAATTTGACATTTGCACATAATACAGTGTTAGTGACATTGTAACGCTTTGACATTGGCAGAATCATCGTTTATAAACGATGCAGCCATAAACATTTTTTTTGTTAAATTTGCCCCGAGAAGGAGCAGGCAAAGGAACATAGCCATACAGCCTGTTCATATGGTAGCTATAAACAACAAGAAATGAAGTGACATCGAATACTGACCGGGATGATTCTGAGTTAATATCAAGTGGAATTTTCCGTACTTACACCCCATACAACTACATATGAGTATTTACTTCCTGTATAACAGAAAGTGCGCAATGTCAACGAATGTTAAATAGCAATATTGCTTTTCAACACGAATTGCTTCCTGTGGTCTTTTAAATCCCTCAGATCTAATCACAACTTGTAAAATTCGAGTAAAATTTTGTTTATAATCAGGTCCCAAAATTGTAGTCAAATTGGGATTGCACAACAAATATAGTGGAATTATTACTAAATACAACCGTTACTTGGAGCGTGCACTGTATAAAACATTGTCTTCATAACAATATTTAGTGTCACGACGGAAAATCTATAAAACCGTACAAAGAGATTTTTATCTAACATGCCTCATTTTTTTCTCCTTGTAACACCGTTTCCGTCTGGCAAAAAAATTAGAATATGTTTATGTGTGTTGTGGTTTATCCGAAATAAACGATTTAATTATTAATAATAATATTGGTGCCTCTGACGCACACCAACTTAACCTAATTTTAGTTTGACAGCTGTTAAGCTAGTGCCGTCCTTCTCTTGCAATAGGTGCAAGAAAGAGACAAAGCTAGTTTTACAAAGTTAGTTTTTAGTCCTGTCAAAATTAAGTTGGCGGTTGCCCGAATCGGCATTGTTTTTTGAATATGTTATTTTGTTTCAGACAGGCTTTATGTCACAAAGTCGTTGCTTGTCTAAGCTGGAAAAACAACGTTTAGTTCAAAATATGCAACCTGTGTTGCCATTATTTTATTTAATATTTTACTATTTTTTGCCAAACTGTGAGAATGGAATTGTCGAAAAACGCTACGTCCTCTACACCCTGTAGATAAAAAAAATGGCAGTGAACACTTAATATTACGTATAGCAATATAATCATTAATAACATATGGAGATTTCAATATTCGAGCTTATGGCCACTATAACAGATATTAGGAATACGCAGACGCCAAGTCTACAACACTACACTATCTTACAACTAATATCAAAGGCATTTTACAAGTCTAGTAACATTCGAGACGATATAGCTGCCTCTACCAACCAATACCAATATTCACAGTTCGACCAATCACAAGCGACGTGGCGTGATAATCCCCGCTTCTGATTGGTCGCCCGTCAAGTCATATTATACAAGTACTCTTGTAAATGCATATACCAAGTCGCTTCCCCAGTTAATATAAGGCGTCTCTAAAGGCCTGAATTTCTATACAATTATTGATTAATTTCGATCTGTAATTTCCTACATAAACTTAACCAATATGAGCGTCTTGATTTTACGTCATACACAACCAATCAGGGGTGCCAACATGATTTAAAAAAATAACGTAAGTTTTGTCTGTGATTTCAGCTGAACATAAAGAATATTAGTGATCGGTTAAAAAACTTGTTCTTTTTTTAAATATAACGCCCAATCACTCAATCACCGATGGCCGGTCAATCCAGTAGTGGAACACATTCCCCAATCAATGGTTCACAACATTGAGATCAATAATATGTAGTACAGCACAAACAAAGCAGATTTGTGAAGTTTACAGGATTGAAGGCTCATTTGAAGGCGAAAAAGTAATATAGGAAATAGATAAGTCGTTCGTGAATTACTTCATATAAGCATTATGTATCTGAAGAGATGTAGTTTGGAGACGCGTTGTCAAACGGGAAGGACGGCGACGCTGGGTGGAGGTGGCGGCGCCGGCTGTCACGCGCGCGGACCCGCCTTCTCGCCCAGGCGCTTGGCTAGCTCCGATATTAGCTCCCTGGAACGATTGAACAAAGAATATTAGCGGCCATTTTGTTTTTTCGCCATTTTGATTTTTTGTCACTGGCGATAGAATTAGGTAGCAAGTCAAAGATAAATTATGTAACACTGATTACCAAATAAAGACGAAAAATATTTCAACAAACAAACTTAACTTATTTAGAAGATTTAACTTGTTTTGTAAGGTGTTCTTTTTTTTTCTTAAATTGGGTAGTTTCCTAGGTCAAAGATAAATTATGAAATTCTGATTACTAGGATTACTAAGAAAGACAGATCTAAAGGTGACTAAAAATGTTTTCTATTGGCTATTCAAACTGTTTTAACGTATTCATGAATTTTAATAAAGGAACATGTAATAATAAGTGCGAAATTTTGTCACGTTTTTCTATGACATCACAGGTTGCTTTTTCACACAAATTCCATAGTAATTTCGTGTTTTGACGTTTAGTAAAAAGTAACTGATTGGACTAGTTGGAAAGTACCCATTGTGTCTGGAAATTCGGTCTTACGGGGATACGTTGTTAACATACCGGTATATGAGCGGGTCCATATTCCTGGCCAGCATGTACAGCAGCCACCAGTCCCCGATGTCGGTGCGGCGCGAGACCACCACAGCTGTCTCCATGGCCAGGGTGCGTGAGCGCGCGTGGAGGAGTCGCGGGCGCACGGACGGCACGAAGATTATCACCAGTCTGTGGACGAAGATATATATGTTTAACAGAGATATTATATTAAAAAAAGTGCTGCTTCTGTCGAAAACTAAATTTTAAAATAAAAACTACTACTGCCTACATACATACATAAACTCACGCCTATTTCCCACCGGGATAAGCAGAGACTAGAATTCCATTTGCTTCGATCCTGACACACTTGTCTCGCTTCCTTCACATTCATCAATCGCTTCATACACGCACGCCGGCTCAGAGTAGATCGTATTAAACCTTTTCTAAGGACATCTCCAATTTGGTCAATGTAAGTCTTTCTCGTAGTGGGTAGCTCACTGGGACGGGCTAACCTATAAAATACTACTTAGGTTCTATGACGACCTTGTGACGTAGCGAGTAGGCGCCGCTACTTCAAAAGCGCACCCCTGATGCCGGGCAGCAGCGGTATCAATACTGGTTGGAGGCCGAGGAAATGAATTCTGGTAGGGCTCATAGTAGGACATGCATCGTCTCCACCACACACATGAAAAACAGACAAATGCTCAATTGCCCGCAATAAGCGAGGATCTCTCCCAACAAGTTTGGTTATATAAGCAAAATGCGAGCACATGAACGTCGGAGCAGTCGCCGTAGCCGACATCGGCTGCATCATATCATGATCTTCTCCATCATCATCTAACAGGAATCTCGGTGAGGTGAGGGCACAGTTCATCTTCCGATGGCTGTACCTCTGGCTACCCCAATTGCGATACAGCCGTGAGCTTAAGTTACATTATGTCATAATATCATAAACTGCCTATATACGTCCCACTGCTGGGCACAGGCCTCCCCTCAATCAACCGGAGGGGGTATGGAGCATACACCACCACGCTGCTCCACTGCGGGTTGGTGGAGGTGTTTTTTACGGCTAATAGCCGGGACCAACGGCTTAACGTGCCCTCCGAAGCACGGAATCATCTTACTTTTTCAGACAATCAGGTGATTCAAGCCTGAAAAGTCCTTACCAAACAAAGGACAGTCTCACAAAGTGATTTCGACAATGTCCCCATCGGGAATCGAACCCGGACCTCCAGATCGTGAGCCTAACGCTCTAACCACTAGACCACGGAGGCTGTTACTCCATCATCATCTAACAGGAAGCTCGGTGAGGTGAGGGCACAGTTCATCTTCCGATGGATGTACCTCTGGCTACCCCAATTGGGATACAGCCGTGAGCTTAAGTTACATTATGTTAACAAACAAAAACTTGAACGCCTTATCAAAGTTATGTAGCAAAACTGTACAGTCGTATCGCCGTCTACAGCGGTCGATGGTTTTTGTTTGTAGATAATAAACTCTTAAAATATTTATCTTACACAATAAATTACACATTAACCATCTGTGCAGGAATGCCATTTACGGTTTTTTCCAAACAAATATAATTTACTTCCATAATGTTTTTTGAACATTACAATCACCAGAACTATTAAAACTAGTCAAAAATCAACAAAATTATCAGAACAAGTATATTTAGTTATCTCTAAAGTATTTTTGTCAGCTGTTTAGCACTTGACTAAACAACTAAACAAGTAAGCCCATTACTTAATTACTTACACATTATTAGTAACATTTCTACAATGATAAAGATTTCCACCACATTCCACTCTGGTTGGCTATTAGTTATCATCATCACTAATTTCAGAACCACGATCTTGTCGGTGTGGCATTCTCCATGCTACTTTTTTAGGGAAAAATAGGGCAGTGGTTTCCATCTTGCCTTCCGCCCAATAAATATAGTACGCTTGTTGAAATCCTCTAGCTTCTTCTTCTTCTATCGTGTGGATTGAGAGGTACATTACCAACCTCATCAACCCTGGTGTCAGGGTTATTATTGAGCCGCCAAAGGCCCCTGACATGGCTCATGTAACGACTACTTACTTACATCATTAAGTAGTAAGATAAGATAAGATAAGATAAGATAATTATTTATTGCATTCCTGATGTTTTACAAAGGTCTTAAAAATAAAAGAAAGTACAAACAGGAACCCTGTAAGGGCACTACAACAGCTTAAAATTTAAAGAAAAAAATAGTAAAGATCATGTTAAAAAATAAAATAAGAATAAAAGATAGCTACATTTACAATTATCAGTATTTCATAGATTCGTTAAAAAACTCATGCAGCGTATAGAATGCTTTTTCAGTTAAGTATTTTTTTAACGACAATTTAAAGAGATGTATTTGGTCTATTTCAGTTATGAATTTAGGTAATTTATTATATATTCTAACGGACATTGAGTGAGGGCCGGAATCTACAAATTTTAGATGGGAAGGGAGTTTGGCCAGTGCGTTGCGAGGTCTTAAATTATTTGGTCGAGTATATTGGGGGAACATGTTCATGTTATTCCTAACGAAAATACACATTTCGAGTATGTAGAGTGACGTTAAGGTTTCGATTCCATATTTAATAAAAAATGGTTTACAGCTGGTCCTTTGTCCTATATTAGCTAGAATTCTTATACATTTTTTTTGTAGTATAAATAAATCATTTGCATCCGTACTATTGCCCCAAAGAGTTATACCATAGCGGAGCCAACTGTGCGCATAAGCATGGTATGCACAGGTTGCTGTTTGCAGGTCTGTGGATCTTTTCAATTCATACAATGCATAGATAAAACTGGATAACTTAGTTGATATCTTGTTGATATGGCCTTTCCAATTCAAGTGTGTATCTATATTGATGCCCAACAATGAATATGTATTTACACATTCCAGTATTGTATTATTAAATGTATAATTTATGTTTAAAGAGCTATGCTGGTATGGCCTAAACTGTATAATTTTTGTTTTTGTGGTCTTGTAACCAATTTCTTAATTTAATTAGGTTTGAATCTAATACTGTTTGTAGCTCTAAATTATTTTTACAAGAGAATATTAATGATATGTCGTCTGCAAATAGTATGGATGGTGTATGTATGATTTTAGGCAAGTCATTAATGTAAATCAAAAACAATATGCATCCGAGTACGCTGCCTTGGGGTATAGATTTCGTTAATTTTAATTTATTAGATCTGATTTTGCTTATTTCTCCAGAATCAAAGTTATGGTACTCAATTTCTACATATTGAATGCGGTTTTGGAGGTATGATTCGAACCATTTGTAACAAGTCCCCCTTATACCTATATCGTGTAGTTTATTTAAAAGTATTTCATATATGACACGGTCATAAGCTTTGCTCATGTCCAACAGTACTCCCACAGCGCAAAATTTATCATTTATTACTTTGAGTACTTCATTCATATATTTGTAGACAGCTGTTGAAGTAGAGCGGCCCTTCCGAAAACCATATTGATTTTCATTGAAAATATTGTACTTCTCGCAAAAAATATATAGTCTTCTTTGCATCGCAGATTCTAGAATTTTAGAGAAAGTTGTCAAGAGTGCTATCGGACGGTAATTGTTGCTATCATTTTTTACACCCTTCTTAAATAAAGGTTTGACGATAGAAATCTTGAGCGCATCCGGGACAACTCCTTCCAAGAAGGATTGATTTATCAGATATGAAAGAGGAGTGGCAAATTCAAAAGCGCATTCCTTCACTAATATTGGTGGAATATCGTCATATCCATGACTGCGTTTATTTTTCAATGAATTAATTATCTTACATATCTCTATAGGATCAGTTGGAGTAACGAATAATGAGTTAGTTATACGATCCTGCACTGGGCGGCCAAGAGGATGTGGAGTGTGTGGTGGGGGGTTGCCAGTTGATGTGAAAAAAGTATTGAAATGATTTGAGATTATGTATGGATTTTCTGTTAGTGTATTGTTTATAATTATATTTATGTTATTCTTAATTTTATTATTTACTTTGTTTGTTTTCTCTTTAACTACCTGCCACATTGCTTTCATCATGTTATCGGATTTTTTAATGAAGTTTTTGTAATATAGCCTTTTTGATTTAGCCACTGTTCTTTTCAAGGTTTTTTCATATTTCTTATAATAATTAGTTAAAATTTGATTGTCAGTTTGTGACACGAACATTTTAAATAGACGTTTATTTCTACACGATATTTTCAATCCTCTCGTTAACCAGCTTTTTTTATGCATTTTTTTAAGTATTAATGTTTGCTTCGGGATATTTTTTTCAAGTAGATATTGTATTTTTTGATGAAATTTATTAAAGTTACGATTTACATCATTGTTAGGGTGTATTATTTCATTCCAATTTATTGTATTAAGATCTCGCTTAAATTGGTTTATGTTTTGTTTGCTATAGACTCTTTTTTTTGTATATAATTTCTTGATTTCTTGTACTTTTGTAGTAGGTACAGTAACTAGTACGCCTTTGTGATCCGAAAAGCCAAAGTCTTTTACTAAGGTATTGACATTGGTAGTATGCATATTACTGAATACTAAATCTATGCATTTTGTAGTAGTAGTTGTTACTCTAGTAGCTTCTGTGACCTGTTGTTTATAGTTAAAAGATTTCATGATATTTAATAGTTTTTTAGATTCGGAGTTAATTAAAGTATTAACATTGAAGTCTCCACCTATAATAATGTTTTTTTGTGTATCTTTTTTTAAGAGTAGCTGCAAGAGTTTAGTTAATGAATCGTAGAACAGATCGGCTTCTCTATTATATTCTGGCCAATATAAAACAATTAAAATCTGATTAGTTTTAGGAAATTCAATAGCAGTAATTTCAAATACAAGTTCTATTGACATACTTGTGATGTCGCGTCGCTCTTTATACTCTAATCCTTCCCTAACCATGATGCATACACCACCTCCATCATGCTTTGCTCTACAATAGTATGATGCCAATCCAAAATCTTCAATTTGTAATAGGTTTATCTTCCGTGGTGACATCCAGGTTTCCGTTACACATAGTACTTGTATATCTTGTTCTTCTTTCGTTGTAAACTCTACCAAATGGATTTTATTATATATGCTTTGTATATTTTGGAACAGTATAGTGAAGTCAGACGCGAAAAAAATTGTTTCCAGCTGTTGGTGTATCCCGTACATTATTTATAATAATTCCATTAGTATCGGTCGTTTGAGATATATTGGCAGATATTAGCTTTTCATCAATACATTGCAGGATGCATTTCATTCCAATTTTCTTCAAGATACCGGTTTTCGCAGAGAACACATCGTATGACAGTACAGAGTTCGAGTCAAAAAAGTAACCATATTCATTGTAGTATATGTCGCTGTGTAGGAGTTTGTTAAATATTTCGACTCTAGAATTGAATACATTAGTTCCACATCTGTACACTGGTGCTACTATTATTATATTGGTATGAGACAAAGGTTGTAGTTTTACTTTAATGTTCTCGACTATCTGGCTATAATTTTGCGATGTGTTAAAATCTGTATGACCAACAATAATAATACAGTAGTCATTTTTTGTAAAGTTTTTCAATTTTTTATCAATGTCTATTAATAGGGTTTCTATACCAACATTAGGTGTAACATAATGGCATCTGTTAAACCTTTTATATATATCAGCATTGTGTATTAACTGTGTAATCTCGTGTTTCTTATTATTTGATATCATACATAGTTTCATGTCTTTGCTTTCTTCGATTTTTCCTTGTATTTGTTGGGTTTCAGGAGCGGATGTTTTTTGTTGTAGGATAAATTCTGGGATATTGCTATTATCTATACCCTTATGGACTTCATTATCTTCTGGGAAGCTGTTACTTCTGGTCAATGTTGGTAGTTTCATGGGGTCTCTTTGTTTTTCTTTTCTTGCAGATGTCTCGTGTCGATGTTTAATCTGTCTTCTATTTAGTGTCTCTGTCTTCATAGGTATGTTCGTTTTTAAGCTCTTTAGTAATTGAATTTGCTTTTCCTTAGTTGCTAATTGTTTTTTCAGTGCGCCTATTTCCGATCTAAGATTTTGTTTTTCGATATCGGCGCTTTGAATTTCGGCGGTAAGCACAGAGTTCTTTTCTTTCAAATTCTCTAATTCAATACATTGTGTATTCCCAACTGGAGATTCACCTTCGTCCGAGTCGACCGATAAGGACTGGTATGAATTATCCGTGGATACGTTAATTATATGTTTAACATTTCTTGTTCTCTGAGTTACGTTATTTAAGGGTGTCGAGTGGGGCGATGAAAAAGGTGTGCCCGTCGGTGAGGTAAAGGGATGAGACGTTTTGAGCTCATCCGTTATAGGATGAACAGTCAATTTGCAGTCTGGACACAGCCATGAAACATCGTATTTTTGTGCTTTATTGCTATATTCAGCTTTAGAAATTTGTAAGCAATCATAATGGTATCGTTTATTGCATACGCAACAAGTAAGTCTATCTCCTATATATGGCCGCTTATTACATATGCAGCAGTTCACTGTAGCCATCTTGCGGTATTTTTTTGAACCTGTTCTTCTTAATTCGATGACATAAATCTTAGATAAAAATTTTAAACGAAAAAAAGTTCAATAAATAATTAATGCTTCCTCTGTGATTCGATCCAGGGACGTCTGAACCGACGACTGCTTTTCAAGTGAGTGCATTCAACCGCTAGGCAATCTGATCGCTAGAACATTATGCGAAACTATCGATCCCTTTTCTCAGCCATTTGAGATTTTTTGTACGTCTATTGGCGGTTATTTCGATACCCACTTTGAATTTTAGCGTCACTAATATTGAGAGAATTTATTAATATTTTTATTATTCTAATCACATATTTTTCACTTCTACACTGCACTGTTTACATTTTGTTATGCACCCATATTGTTTAAAAGCATTTGATAAGTCATTTAAAGAAGTAAACAACTAGGTAATAACTGTTTTCTATTAAGCTTATTATTAGAATATTCACTTGTCTATTCGACTGGATAACACTAATCATGAGAATTTATAATATTCTAAGCACGTTTTGAACTATTATAACTATTATATTATTATAATTAGGATTTATTTTTTATACACAATTTAAATACAGAGCTTTTAAAATTGAGCGTGTACGCAACGGTGGCCTGGTGGGTCAGTAACCGGGACCAACGGCTTAACGTGCCTTCCGAAGCACGGATCATCTTACTTTTTGGACAATCAGGTGATCAGCCTGTAATGTCCTAACCAAACTAGGGATCACAAAGTGATTTTTGTGATATGTCCCCACCGGGATTCGAACCCGGGACCTCCGGATCGTGAGCCCAACGCTCAACCACTGGACCACAGAGGTCGTCTAGCTAGGAAAGGGTCAAAGGGATCTGACATAAAACTAAGTAATTTGCAGCCATTTCTGCTTTATTCCATGAAGGTGGGGGGGGGGGATAAAAGGTAGCCCTTGGTAACGTATGTAAACATGACAATGAAACCGAAAGTTTGCCAAAACCAGCATTGGCTGGAAGCCAGAAGTGAACTCTTGCCTTCCATCCCTCAGTACTCTCGTCTGATGGCGCCCAGAGTAGTCTATTTCAAAGTCCTGCTAGGACTCCTGTCCTCCACCATTGAATAGTACTTACTGCTATGGCTCTTAAATTAGTGATGACTAGGGTATCTTTACTCGACTGTTTTTAAACGAACCCTTCCCAGTTAATTCCTCTACAATTATAATCCAATATAACAGTACAGTGCTTCTATTTTTTTTTTCTTCTCTCGTGTGAGTTTTGAGACCAATAATGAACTCTGGTAAAGTAGCAGCAGTAGTATATAAAGCGAAGGTTGGTGGTAGGGCTGGCAGAGGAAGACCTAGAAGGACAGTCCTAGTACATTATCCAAATTGGAAATGTCCTCAGAAAGGATTCAGTACGATCTACTCTGAACCGGCGTGCGTGTCTCAAACGATTGATGAATGTGGAGAAGTGAGTTAGGATCAAATGGAATTCCATAGTCTCTGCTTACCCCGGTGGAAAATAGGCGTGAGTTTAAGTTATGTATGTATGTATCAACCCTGGTGTCAAGGCACGGGCCCTAACCAATGATTTTCGAATTCATGTTTGAATCATAAATGAATATCACGTGCTCAGCGGTGAACACCCTAACGTGTATTGGGCTGGCTTTCCCTTCGCAGACCTTCCAAAGGTCAGATAGACAGTCGCTCCTGTAAAAACCGCGGCGGTCAAATCTTCACGTTAGGTAAGCGGACCACGTGAAAAATGGGATAACGCTAGAGAGATGAATCTTTAATTAAAATACCTGTATATGACGAGCAGCACCAAGACCACAGCCAGTATGATGTACCAGAACCAGAGGAAGATGTAGGTCTTCTCGTTGACGATGTTCAGCGGCAGGATGCAGAGGCTGTCGTGTGTTTGAATGGTGCCCGACGCGCCGAACTTGTGGAACGTACACTTCGTTATGCGCGGGAATATGTAGATCATCGGATCGTATCTGCAAATTTGAAAGAATGCCGAATAAGACAAAAGTATGGAATAGAACATAATTTTAAAAATACTCAATAAAACATGAATTTTGCGGTGGAAAATTCCAATTGATATCAACTCAGAATCATGATCTGAATGCTGCTCCTTGAAGGCAATACTGAGGTATTCGTTACGGTGTCACTAGCACCCATAAGTACCCGCTACCTTTACGTACTTGGTGTAAGTGACATCGTAACGAACTAACTGACCCCGTAGAGTAAGGAATAATACTACGGTAGTACGTATAGAATACCCCGCTCCCCACCAGCGTTTGAGCTAGGTTTACCTCACCGCCCCTCGAACATAGTTCAGACTTGAATCATAATTGGTAGTATCGTATGGTGTCAGACGTCACACACACAGATGTGCATGTACGATAACGTTAATATGTTTGGTGTCTGTGTAAGGCCGGGTTTCCACTGACGCGGAGATGGGCGGAGAAGAGCGGAGATGTGCGGATTTGACCAATCACAGCATTCGGGAGAGCGAAAAACGAAGACGCTCTGTCACTCTCTCTCTCTCTCTCACGGTGATTGGTCGATTCCTGCACATCTCCGCTCCTCTCCGCACAGCTCCGCGTCAATGGAAACGCAGCCTAAAACGAGGTTGTTTGCATGAAGTGTCCGGGGTTTGCTAACACTGTGTACCAGATGAGACGCGGAGTTTAGTAGTACAGTGTTAGAAGAAACTCTTCAATAGTATTAATAGCTTGATTTAGGTATTTCCCACATCGTATCGTATATACAGCATATCCTCACCTCTCCTCCTGAGGCACCTCGCTGTACCCCAGCACGCGTGTGCCGTACGAGAAGAATTCCCCGTTGAAGAAGCTGTCCATCATCCACAGCTGCACCACGATGTTGATCAGGCAGAGCAGCTCGCAGCCCCAGTATCGCAGAGCGTACAGCTTGTGCGTCTGTAATTAAATGAATTAATTATACAGGGTGTTAGTGACATTGTAACGAAAACTTTGAGGGATGATTCAGGCCATGATTCTGTGTTGATATCAAGTGGAATTTTCCGTCGCAAAAGTATGGAACGGAAAATAATTTAAATAAGGTCTAAAATTTTCATGACTTCTCCGACAGGAAATTCTACTTGATATCGACTCAGAATCGTGGTCTGAATCATCTCCTTCAGTATTCGTTACAGTGTCACTAACACCCATACCTACTTGTATGGCTACTGTATGTACTTGTACGGGGTGTAAGTGACATCGTAACGAATACTGAGAGGGATGATTCAGCTGATTATTCCGAGTTAATATCAAGTGGAATTTTCCATCGCAAAAGTATAGAATTGAAAATAATTTAAAAAATCTAAAAAAAATAACATGAATTTTGCGACGGAAAATTCCACTTGATATTAACTCAGAATCATGGTCTGAATCATCCCTCTGAGTATTTGTTACGATGTCACTAACACCCAGTATTACACTTACGTAACGGCCTCCGTGGTCCAGTAAAAAAGCTTATTATAAGATTAATGATTACCTAAATTATAAAAATGTCTAGTATTGAACGTGTTCCTCTAGTTTAGATTTAAAAGATGTGTTGCTGTTACAGTTTCTTGTCATTTCTTCTCCTTAGCCATAACACCTTGCCAAATAACGAAAAATTCAAAAATGTTACATTGACCTTCAACAAGTTTATCCATGATAATTACGTTAAATAAATGATTCTGATTTCAATGGTTAAACGAATAGATGACATAAGATAACAGTCTAATAGAGCCCCAACAAACCTATTCGCTACACAAATTATTAATCCAGATGATTGGGTGTTCATTAGTACCGTTACGAAACATCCTAAAATAATACAAACACGACCTCTGTGTGTGTAACGGCCTCTGTGGTCCAGTGGTTGAGCGTTCGGCTCACGATCCGGAGGGCGCGGGTTCAAATCCCCGTGGGGACATATCACGAAAATCACTTTGTGATCCCTAGTTCGGTTAGGATATTACAAACTGATCACCTGATTGTCCGAAAGTAAGATGATCCGTGCTTCGAGAGGCACGTTCAGTGTAGGTAAATCAAAGATAAATTATGAAATTCAGATTACTAAATAAAGACAGATCTAAAGGTGACAAAAAACGTTTTCTTTTTCTATTTAACTCATTTATGAATTTTAATAAATGAAAATGTAATACTAAGTGCGACATTTCGTCACGTGTGCTGACGTCACAGGTTGCTTTTTCATATAAATTCCATAGCAATTTCTTGCTCTGATGTTTAGCAAAAAGTAACTGATGTAAGTAAGTAGTCGTTACATGGGCCATGTCAGGGGCCTTTGGTGGCTTAATAGTAACCCTGACACCAGGGTTGATGAGTTTGTTACTCCACCTCACAACCCACACGATAGAAGAGACCCTACGGAGGTCCGTGTTACTCTATGTACACATCAGAAGATATATGCAGTCTATGAATGCATCACAATATGCTAACAAGGCCCGTTGTCGCCGGGTCACGGGACGCGGTGGCCCAATTGAGAACACATTAACGACTGCATTCCACACAAATGACAACGACTTTATAGAGACCACTGAGATATGAATGGAATGAAAGTTTTAATATTTAATAGCATTCCTGTTTAGTAAAGATCATTTGATGGTGTTCTTAGATGCCGCTTGTTTAAGTATGATGTAGTCGTTCATTCACCTCACAACCCACACGATAGAAGGATATTATGTTATTCAACAGCCTCCGTGGTCTAGTAGTTAGAGAGTTAGAATCACAATATGGAGTTCCGAGTTCTATTCCCGATGGGGTCATTGTAGAAATCGCTTTGGGAGACTGTCCTTTGTTTGGTAAGGACTTTGCAGGTTTGAATCATCTGCTTATCCGAAAAAGTAAGATGATTCCGTTGCTTCGGAGGGCAGGTTAAGCCGTTGGTCCCGGCTATTAGCCGTAAATCTCCTACTCCAAACCTCAGTGGAACAACGTGGTGAAGTATGCTCTATTACCCTTCCGGTTGATTGAGGGGAGGCCTGTGCCCAGCAGTGGGACGTGTATAGGCTGTTTATTTTATGTTTATGTCGATTCTTATTCCTTGAAACTTTTACATACCTACTAATAGTATATTGAAGTGTCAAATTCAAATCAAATTATAATTCCAAATTCATTTTTTTATGAGAAACTTAATATTGTTTTTTATTTCCCATTGAAAAGACAAAAGAATTACAAGCTCCATGTAAAGTTTACAAGTAAAAAAGTACCTAGGTACCTATAAAAGTAAACCTATGAAGCATCTATTAAAATGTTATTCTCTTCCGGTATAAACATGGAACTATTGGAGTAAATATTTACCATAATTTCAACACGTGTCGCTAACAACCATAGTTTATAAACACTTCAAGAGCTAGAAAAGAACCTCAATCATTAACATGTTACTATACTTGATCATTAATCTAATCATCGCTAATTTAGGAGCCACGCTCTTGTCGGTGTAGCATGGAACAGATTTAAGAGAACGCGAACGTCGTGTCTTATAAGGAAGTGAAAGAATTTGCCTTTGATAGACAAGAATGGACGATCATTCATCTACTTAAGATATTTTTTGATGACTGACTGAATACTTACAGGCGATACAGTAACCGCGGCGCGCGCGGTGCGATTTATCTCAAGGACTTCGACAAATATCCATAGGACGTTTATGTGCGTAGATAGCTTTCACTGCGTCTAATAGTCGATGTCCTGGATATACATATATCTCGCGCGGTTGCTGTGCCGTGGCAGCTACTTGTAGCGGTAGGTATATCTATAAGAACTTTTATGTTTTTAATTATCGCTTAAGATTAGAAAATTTCTTATACAGTTCTTAGAAAAGAAGAAGAATACAAGATGACAAGGGGCATCGAAAATATTTTATAAAATCACTTTACTATTATCAAAATAGGGATCTGCAGAAGTATGGTTACTTAGGATTCGTTACCGAAATAAAATTGGGACTCGCTGGAGTGTAACAGCGACAGATCATAGCACTAAATTACAGTGTTAGAGTCCGCATGTCGCCTGTTAACCTTTATCGTGTCGGCATATGAAGCAGCCGCACTATGACATTTCTGGCCTGACCGCTACATCGATTTACCCACCGTTCACTGCGTAGTTACACAATCGCTAGTTGTATTTCTGCGATTCCAAAGAAACAATGAATAACGTGAAAAGTTTTACAATACGATCGTTGTCTCAGTATAGCATTTCGTTTTGTGCATATTTCCCACTGGCTTTGCTTCCGCGGTATCCCCGTACAATAAGAACTCTGTGGTGATAGCCTTGCTGGGTGGTCACATTTTTGAGTTTATCATTCGATACACATACCTCTATATACTTTATGTCAATAGCACAATGGTCATCTTTTACCGTGTCTTATCTTGTATTTGTGCTTTATAGCAAGTTTCAAACATTCCACTGATAAAACGAGACAGTCCGTCTGATGTTGTAACGTTATACAATGATCGTTGTGCGAAATTTTATACCGACGACGAATAAACCGGTCATGGTATTTGAAATGGATGCCTGTGTATTCCGTTGCTATGTTGATAAGTGAATATCTTATTTTATTTAATAACACGTGTCTTCTTCTATCGTGTGGGTTGTGAGGTGAATTACCCACCTCATCAACCCTGGTGACAGGGTTACTAAAAGGGAGTTTTATCTATAGTATTGTTTTATTGAAGGATTATTACTCCACCTCACAACCCACACGATAGAAGAAGACTATATTACCAACTCAAATTCGTCCATAAACTTCACATCCTTCAATGAAACTATACTACACTCAAACTTAAAAATATCTCTAACCATTAGTTAACAAAGTTACACTTTGAATCGTAATTTTTTGCATAAATATTTTTTTTGTTGTGAAGTGTGTCAGGATCGAAGCAAATGGAATTTCGTAGTCTCTATAAACCCCGGTGGGAAATAGGCGTTAGTTTATGTATGTATTTTTTGTCGAAAGTCTCATCCGCCTAAAACTGTGGTTTCTCACAACCTGTATACCAGAAGAAAAGTAGCTGCAAGAAAAACCTCAGCACTGAGCCCTGTTCTTATCAAAAATCATCATCATCACATCATCACCAGCCCATTAACGTCCCCACTGCAGGGGCACGGGCCTTCCCTATGGATGGATAGGGAGATCGGACCTTAAACCACCACGCGGGCCCAGTGCGGATTGGTGGTTATTAACGACTGCTAATGCAACCGGAACCAACGGCTTAACGTGCCTTCCGAAGCACTGAGGAACTCGAGATAAAAACTTTTTTTTTGTGGTCACCCATCCTAAGACCGGCCTTTGCGAAAGTTGCTTAACTTCAACAATCGCAGACCGAGCACGTTTACCGCTGCGCCACCGAGCTCCTCCTCCAAAATCATCGATATTATTATACGAGTATGTATGTCGCTACATTATTTTACAATTTGCCGGGTGCTACAATTGCAAGTTGCAGGGTCTACCCGACAGATGCGCCCTCGCCCTTTGTCGACGGGATGCACAATGCGCACACCTGGTGCTTTTTGCTACCCTAGTACTTCATAGATAGGTGACCATTTTGCTGCCAATCGCCACCTGGCTGGATAACACGACAAGGTTAGAGACGACGCGACGTGCTAAAATAAGATGCAGTCAAGTTCGTAGTCGGAATAGAGTTCATTAATAATCTATTTTTTTTTATTAACGCTGATGTACGATGCGGCTGATGAAACATGTGAGTAGAATAAATGCAGTGGAAATGTTGAGGAGTATGAGTCGTATTATAAAGTTAGTGATTATTTAAAAGTTATCAATGCATGGGATTAACTATCTAGGAATCGATATTAGGCAGCCAAATTACTAAGTACATGGTATAACAGTATTTTATGAATTTTTTTTTTTTTTGAAGAACGATCCTCTAGTGCCCTATGCGGAGGTTTTTCCTGCAACTTCTATTCCTCGACTATACACGTTGTATCGGGTGAGAGCCTTCAGCGCTCCCCATTTGTCCGACCAAGTAGTTAATGCCATCTGCGGCAAATCTACAATAAGTTATGTCAAAAAAAAAGACTACAGGTTGTGAGAAGCTGCAGTAGTATTAGGCGAATGAGACGTTCTTTACGTAAAAAATGACGATTCAAAGTAACTATGTTACCTACTGAATAAAGATATTTTTGAATTTAAATTTTGAATGATAGACTCAGAAAAGGTAACGTAGTATAATTGTATTACTCTATTTTGTTATGGAGTAATTATGGCTACTTTTATGTACTTGTACGGGGTGTAAGTGACATCGTAACGAATAATGAGAGGGATGATTCAGCTCATTATTCTGAGTTAATATCAAGTGGAATTTTCCAATAGTATAGAATTGAAAATAATTAAAAAGAATTTTGCTCTTGACTCAGAATCATGGTCTGAATCATCCCCCTCAGTATTCGTTACGATTTCACTAACACCCTGCATAAAATTAAATTCATTTAAAATATACTTTATTGTACCGAAGTAAAAGAAAACAATTACAAAACAGGCTTAACTAGGTACAAGACAAATGGCAGCCTTATGAAAGTTCTTGATGCATAATTCCGCAAGACTATGCATTATAGCATTGTGCCATGGCTAAGGCCTAAGACATCATTATGCGACGCAATGTTTCTAATACCTGTACGATGCAACGCTGATCGTTCAACATATGGCATAGCTGTTTGACTCAACTAGCATTATCCCGCTTTTCACAGGGAACGTCGTGTCTTATAAAGGAAGTGAAAGAATTCATCTTTGATAGACAAGAATGGAGAATGTTACACGGACAAGAGCGTGACACGTAAATTAGTGGCAACGTATAACATAACATAACATAACATAACAAATACTTTATTGCACAAGCAGGAAAAAAAACAAAATACAAAACAAAAGAGAAATAGAATTAGTACAAGTAGTATATATATATACATATATATATATAGTAGTAGTATATATACGTCACAAACACTCTTCTTATAACAAACTTACACACCCGACATACTTTTGTTGTATACCCGAATACTCATTTCACATAACTCATTATTCGGCATACCCATTAGCCACTCATTTATTTTATTTTATTTTTTTTGTTTTCCCTGCGTAAGTTTTTACAAACAAAATATTTGTTAATTTAAGATGACACTATAAAATTATATACTGAATTTATACCCTGTATTCCTGTATCCACTTCCCTGTACACCTAGCAAAAAATCTAAGCTGTATTCAGGCGCTACTATCATATACAGTCATGAGCAATATAATGTACCCACTTTAGGACTCTGCCGCACTAACATATTTGACATTTAGTGAGACTTACAGTTCAATTTCTCAAAAAAGTTAATGTGACATGGTACCAAAGTGTATACATATTAATGCTCGTGACCGTACTGGAATTATAGTTCGCTTGTGGCTCGCCTGGTGATTATAGATCATAAACCAGATAGTTCGGCAACTTTCTGCATCATAGTGTAACATGGTACAGTGATGTGCACAAAAAACTGAACACAATTAAACAAGACTCTAAATCCAAGTAACCAAGCTGAGACGAGCTGTTACGGCTTTAGGTTCCGTATGTATTAATTTCATAAAAATAGCATATATACCATCATGCCTGTATCCCCAAGTCTCGTTAACTTGATACCATGTCACATTAACTTTTGTGACAAATTAAACCGTAAGTTTCATTAAATGACAAATAATGATAGTGCGACAGGGTTCTAAAGTGTGTACATGATACTGCTCATGGCTGTACCTACGTATGTATGTTGAGTTTGACATCCAATCCCCATGTGGGATTTTACGTGCGCGGGGACACAAGAAGCTGATCCTGTTCTATGTTTTTATTAGCTCCCAGAATAGCACAGAAGCTTATTAGCTATTCCATAAATAACTAAATAATTTGCACCTATAACTCATAGACATTCGCAAGGTAACTATGACAGAACAATGTTAATTTTCACCCCAGCTTATTTGGCTTTGTCCCTCTACGTGACTAAATGTTCATTTGTAAGTTGACGAAAACAGACGTTCGATGGCCAAAACAAACAGTCATTGGTGCTAATTCCTGCAGACTCCATCTAATTTTATTCTGTTATACGTGTCATTTTCTTATCCGTTGAAAAAGAAAAGGACGGGTAATCGACAGGCATAAAATTTATGGAATACACGTCAATTTTAAGCATAAATCTAAAACAAACATACATCGGCCAATAAACCGACAGAATTAAGTAGACAGCACGTCAAATGGATTGCATACCAGCGAGACGCCTATTTTATTCGCACGGGTTATTCATTCATTTTAAAATTAACTTGTAGACAATCATCCGTCCCTTTCCATTTCGGCGGACAAGAAAATGACGGGTATAACTTAAAATAAAATTAGGAGGTGTCTGCAGAAATCGCGGCGATAGCCCATACAAACTCAGCAATCGTTAGATATTTTGTATTAATATTTTATGAAAAAAAATATGCCTGGTATAGATGCGTAGACAGATAAGATAAAAACTACTACAATTACACTACGTACTTACTACTACTACTAACTTCTACTTCACTTTATTTCTAACTCTACTTCTAGTTTTTACTTTTTTTATTTAGATATATGTTTTTAGACAGCTTTGTTAACTTCTTCTTCTTTGCGAGTCGATGGCGATCGATACTAAATTTTTGCTGACCAATAATTGGCCACGCTTACGGCATTGTCAGTGGCTTCGTAAAGGTCTTTAATAGTGAAGGTGTTAGGGCACTTAGGACAGCACAAAAGGTGAGCCATAGTTTGTGGTGATACTCCACACTCGCAATCATCGCAACCATCAACCAGATATCCCCACCTGCAGAGATTATCCTTGCAGCGGCCAACCTGTGTCCGGAGCCTATTTAAAGACTTCCATGTGGGCCACGCTAGATTGCTTCCAGGTTGTTAACTTACATTTATTATTGTGTCTGTTATTTTAGGTCTGGAATAACGTTCATTCTTAACTAAATTAGGACATTCTCGTTTCAACAAATGTTCTGTAACGAATTATTCTACACACAAAATAAACTTTTTTATTTTCTTTTCTCGATCGCGAAGAGTTGAAATCTGTTATTCGAGCTCTACATCCCAACAGAGGATAAAAGGATTAGAAGAATTTGTTTTCTAAACACATAACATAACCAGCATAACAAGCGGGCACAGGCCTCCCCTCACTCAATCAACCGGAGGGCGTATGGAGCATACTCCACCACGCTGCTCCAATGCGTGTTGGTGGAGGTGTTTTCTACATACATACATACATACATACATACATACATACATAAACTCACGCCCGTAATCCCTAATGGGGTGGGCAGAGCCACAAGTAATCAAAGACAACTTGCAGCCACTGTTGATACGAAGTCCTAAGCTGGATATGATGAACCTTATGGTGATAAGGGATCAGCCTATCGCCCATAACATTAGTCCATCATGTTAGAGGACACAATACCTCTGTCGGTTTTCTAAATACAACATTTTTAATTAAATCTTTATCGGTTTTGCCCGGGAATGTAAGGACCCCCAAAAAGCCAAACTTAGTTCTCGAAGCGGTTCGACCGCTACATGGCAACACCACACTCGCCAGATGTTTTTGCTTCTGGCACTGTTTTTGCATACATCCTAATTACGAATCCTCCATCTCAAATCGAAATCAGCCTTATACCCAGGGCCATAAAGATTTCGACCCGGGCAACAATAATTCGGGCGTAATTATGGCGGACAAAGAGAGCTACGTCTTTTGAAATGCAGTCAGACCCCTTTTTCAATTAAAAAAATCAAAGTTGAAAAGAACTGCGCAAGTAATTTAATAGTGACGCAATATACTGTGCTAAAACCATTCTGTTCTTTATGACCCTGAATATAAGTCCCTTTTATTCGCTCTAATATACGTATTACCTATTATTTATTTTTGTCAATTTATGGTTACCCTGTTTTACGTCTATTTTTTACCCGACTGCCACGGAAGGGTCGATTTTGGGTGTGTATTTTAACACATAACATAGCGTTTCTCCTCAATCCACGAATAGGCACAGGAGTATAGTATATAGACATATCACTAAATCTTTTAAGGGGCAATGTATACGTTTTTACAATAAGATTCCCATTGACATTCAGAATTTGCCTTTTAACTGTTTTAAGACAGTAGTTAAACAGAAACTTTGCAAAGAAGGTTATTATAAAGTTAGTGATTATTTAGAAGATATGAATGCATGGGATTCACTGTCTGAGAACTGATATCAGGCAGCTAAATTACTCAATTGTATAACAATATATATTTTTTAAAGAACGTCTAGGGCCCTGTGCCGTGGTTTTTCTTGCAGCTTCTTTTCCACGGCTATACTTTTCGTTACTTGTATTTCTTGTATGTGCAATAAAGTATTAGTTATGTTACGGTCCTTCCGATGGTATTAGGAGCTCCTGTTTATATAGGAGAATACTTTTGACGTCATGTCCCACGTGTGAAACAAATTATTACCCGAACAACATAAAAAAACATAAAATCAACAAAACAGCAGGCGCCTGCGCGGGCGCACATGTCCGGGCTCAAGTTACCAGTTCCCCAAAATGCAACCGACGCTTGTGTAAATTGACCACATTGGCTTCTTCCGCGAACACCGACTTTATATACAAATAAACAAGTGCATTACTTATAGTATAATATTTAATACAGAATCACGGATTATGATGCAGTTGAACTTATAGATCCTGAGTACCATAGGAATAAAAGTGCCAAGCAATAAACTCAGCAACTCTCCGCTCCCCACCAGCGTCTGAGCTAGGTTTACCATTTACATTTCGTTTTTTTTTTTAAATATGTACTTGTATCTGAGACTTTAAAGCGAGAAAATAGTCACATAAAATTCAAAAATATCTTTATACAGTTGGTAACATATTTACACTTTGAATCGTCAATTTTTACATAACGAACGTCTCATCCGCCTAAAACTACTGCACACACGACGACACAACGGTGCTTCATATGGATAATGTAAATGTCACAGACGCAGGCGCATTCGTGTCGAGGTGATGATGTCAAGGTTTGCACTTGAAAAAGCCGCTATCATTAAATAGCTACTGGTACATTACTATAGATACGGGCATGTAATGTGGTTGATGGTTGAGCGATTGTTATCTCTGTAAACATATTATACTTATTATTTATTATAAAATCCGGCCTCCGTGGTCCAGTGCCGGAACATTGGGCTCACTGTTCGGAAGACCCAGGTTCGAATTTCGGTGGGGACATATCCTAAAAATTATTATTTATTATAGACTGCGATACGGCTCACCACCTACCACGTTAGTCTAACAGAATGTTCGCTGAGGTGTGATTCTTAGTTAGATGACATTGCAGGTTGATCACCAAAACATAAAGGGATATGTATTTCCTTACTTCACTACTCTCTTTATTTTCTCCTTTTAACCAAAAAACAAATGCACCTTACATTCCGACTCCAATCTAATAATAGACAACCATTTTATAATTTTAACCCTTTCAAGGACAGAGATCATAGGTCATTGGTTCATAATAGGTAATACGACACCTTGGGATCTGATCATTAGACGTTCTGTCCTTGAAAGTGTTAAAAAACTTCCTTCCGTCCTATTCAAAATTCAAATTCAAAATTATTTATTTTTCAAAATTGGCTTGCAAAGTTAGCGCTTATTGAACGTCAAAATATTAAATTACATATTATGTAACTAGCTGTAATACTACTACCACATCGGAATCTGTAACGCTGAGGGAAAGACGTGGCCAGAAAACCTCCCATCCCCTATTTATTAACCATTCTAAAATCATACCATAAACAATCAAATCCCCATTCATTTTCCTTCCATAGTGTTCTCTCATACTTTCTACTCACTTTTAAGCTGCAAGGTTACTTAGTAGCTCGGGCACTAGATATTACGGGCATAAGTTTTAGTATATATGTGATATTTCCACTAGTACAATATTCCTGTCATTGCATTATCTTATCAGCTTGTCGTGGTGTAGTCAATCGTATCATGCAATGGTTAGTTGGACACATCAGGCAACCAATTAAAACATGGTGACAAAGTACATTACTCAATCACACCGCATGAACGAACAGTGAATGAATGGAATGTGACCAATGATTTCAATCGAAACTCATCACATCTGATCTCCATTGCACAACGAAGATGCCCATGCATTTATTACATGAATGCCTCACACGCATAGACATGCAAACTCATTTTATTAGGCAGAATGCGAACTAGGTAAATAAAAATAAGATACCGAAATTAAAAAAAAAACTTGATGTTCGTTAAAATATAACATATATACGTATAGCATTTTATTTTTAAGTAAAACAATCCAATTTACATATACCAAGTTTCCATATGCTTGCAGAGACGCATGTCTCTGGTCATAGGACTGTATATTACTTAAATGTTTGGAAAATTCAACACCTCCCTCCATCACGGTCAAAGGGTAGAAGAAGGAGCCGCGGTGTTGCTTAATTATATAAAAAAAATACAATTTATTATGTATATGGTAAACCCGCTTACATAAACGTGTCTAGAAGGAGTAGAATTAGGAGTTAGTATATTGTGTCGCTGAGATTCCTAGGAGCTTAAAAAGGCCACATCGAAACAATTCATCTATAAAATCAATATTGCAATTTGAAATATGCGCATATAAAAGTAAGTGCGCAATGCAAACAGCAATACTTTTTTGTTGTGGCCTTTTTAACCCCCCCAGGAATCTCGGCGACACAATATGATAACACCGTCTCCGTTTTGTGAAAATTGTAAGTGATTTTTTTGTCTTTTTTTTGTGTGTGTGGCATCCTTTCATAATAAATAATTTCTATTCTAAATCCGAATTCCAGTCCTAATAGATACATCCATGTAAGCACGTCCTAATAATGTGGTCGGAATGAAGAATTAAGGCATTAAAAGGGCCGACGTTCAATTGGTTTCAAGTGGATTGGTCACAGTAGCGACGTGACAACTTGTACTACCGTTATGGTGACAAGAACTCGCTGCCGACAAAAACTTGAATTGGGAAGAGACTAATTTGTTGTCGATATTTTTGTACTTACGTTGCTAAGGGTAAGGTACTTAACGCGTAGAAGCTTTAAAACTTATTGGCTATGTGGCGCGATTGATGAATGTGGAGGAAGCAAGAGTATGTCAGGATTGAATCAAATGGAATTCCATAATCTGCTGACTCCAGTGGGATATAATCAACTTAATTACAGTCCTCATACCAGAATCTAAGCTTTCAAATAACAAAGCTTTCTAAAGAGAACTAATCGAATACTGTATTTTCTTAGGTAGTTCTTTAAGGTGTATTTTTTTATTACCTAAATAGGATTGCGTTTGACCACAATCTCACCTACGATAATTCTGGTACACGGGTACCTACCACATACAGAGAGGGGTTAAAATGACCACAATAAAGCAATTCATGCATCTAAAAAAGCAATGTTGCAATTTGACAATTATGAAAGTAAGTGCGCAATGCAAACAAATGTCAAATACCAATATTGTTTTTTTTTTAGATTAATTGCTTCGATGTCGCTTTTTTATTGGATATTATATAGTTTTGTGATTGGGTATTATGAACTGTATGGTGAAGGAACTATTCCTCAAGAATGCTGTTTTTGCGTTGTGAAATTGTCTTGACGCCCTATTATAGAGCTTTTAGAATGGTGTTACCTATTAACGCTGTTGTTGTAATATGCTAGACACGTTTGACATTATATGTCTTTCTCAAAAATAAGTATAAAAAGAACAGTTAGATGTATATCATTCATACACGATTACACGCGTTTGCCTGCCTAACCGTTCGCCACGTAATCGCTAAGTCACAAGCGCGCAATTTCACGTGGCATTATTAAGTTATTATCAAGAAACATGTCGCGTCACGCGACTACAAAACAGATGCAATAAAAACCACTGATAAAAACAATATCAATGGGACTTTGTGAATGAGACCACCACACTCGAGTAAACACACATTTGTACAGTTTAAGTGGGCAAAAAGCGCAGTGGAACTAAAGAACATAAGAACACAAATTGTGGAGTGCTTGCTACCGAATTATAAAAAAAAAACTTAATCCGACATAGGACAAAGAATAACGCTACGTGTAGAACGGTAACTCTCCGCCCCCCACCAATACGTATCAGCCGCCGGCCTATATTTACCTCACCCCCTCGGGGTCTTACCTCAAGTTTAAATGGCCGAAAGCCGGTAAGAAGTAAGGGGAGGCACGCGTCGACCATCTGTCTCGCTCGCACTTACACGGTAAGGTGGCACACGATAAGAATGACATTTTTGTATGGAGTGTCCGGGGTGTTGATGTATCTACAGTAGACAGAGCAACAAAATAGTAGATGATATGCTATCATAAGAAAATGTCTACCCATTTCATCCTTATTCCAAGGTTATACTAGGAATAGTTAACAAGTTCACAATATGGCAACATCATAATTCATTAAACCAGCGTGAGGGTTAATTTATAACATAGACGTTTACATACATACATACATAAACTCACGCCTATTTCCCACCGGGGTAAGCAGAGTCTATAGAATTCCATTTGCTTCGATCCTGACACACTTCTCTTGTTTCCTCCACATTCATCAATCGCTTCATACACGCACGCCGGAGTAGATCGTATTAAACCTTTTCTAAGGACATCTCCAATTTGGTCAATGTAAGTCCTTCTCGGTCTTCCTCTGCCAGCCCTACCATCAACTTTCGCTTTATATACCGCTTTTGCAATTCTATTATCCTTCATCCGCTCTACGTGTCCAAAACAACCTAACATTCCCTTAACATAGACGTTTAGATTTTGCTTATTCTTAGGTTATGCTCGGTATAAAAAGTTAGACCAAGTTTATTAGTAAGGTCGTTTCTCGACATGCTTGAAACGAAAATTGAATGACGCCTGTTTTGTTTAAATCAACACGCAGTGGTTGGTCAAGTTCTGTCTTCAAAAACTGTTATTTAATGCTACAATGAGCAGTTTCACTTTGTACGACCGATCGGCAGTAAAAAAAATGTGAATCAAATACTTTCTATTGTTATTTCAAGTAGAATTACAAAACTATTAAAACTATCTGTAAATTGAAATTTATTGAATAGTAGATTCTATAGTCTCTGCTTACCCCGGTGGGAAATAGGCGTGAGTTTATGTATGTGTGTATGTATGTATGTAGAGCCTAAAGAACGAAGCTTAACGTAGAGTAATAACGAACATAAGTTTATGTCCATTATAATATTATGTTCACTTTAAAAACAACAACCTTGCTATAAGTTCTTTTGATAGTTCTAAATTTAAACCCTAGCCCGTGTCTTTCTTGCACCTATCATAAGAGCAGGACGGCACTATTTAAAACGACTGTTAATTGTAACCTAATGAATAGTAGAACCTATGGCACTACTCTTTTTTAAGAGTTTTTACGGCCTCTGTGGTCCAATGGTTGAGCGTTGTGCTCACGATCCGGAGGTCCCGGGTTCGAATCCCGGTGGGGACAAATCACAAAAAAAATCACTTTGATGTAAGTAAGTAGTCGTTACATGAGTCATGTCAGGGGCCTATGGCGGCTCAGTAATAACCCTGACACCAGGGTTGATGGGGTTGGTAATTCACTTCACAATCCACACGATAGAAGAAGAGTTTTTACAACAGGAACATTCCCACTTTAGGAACATTTCCGGGTTACTGATTCTGACAGACACCAACTTAATTTTAATTTAGTTTGACGGCTCTAATACAGTGCCGTCCTTCGCTTATGATAGGTGCAAAAATGAAATAGGTCTAAATTTAAAACTAGCCGACTAAATTAAAATAAGGTGAAGTTAACGCCCTCCGGTTTGATCGTTGGGCTCACGATCCGGAGGTCCCGGGTTCAAATCCCGGACATATCACAAAAACCACTTTTTGATCCCTAGTTTGGTTAGGACATTACAGGCTGATCACCTGGTTGTCCGAAAGGCATGTTAAGCCATTGGTCCCGATTACTACTTACTGATGTAAGTAGTCGTTACATGAGCTATGTTAGGGGCCTTTGGCGGCTCAATAGTAACCTTGACACCAGGGTTGATGGGGTTGGTAATCTCACAACAGTCACAACCCACACGATAGAGTAAAAAGGTTTTTGAAGTGAACATAATAATATTACAATGTATCAGAATTGGCGCCTCTAAAGTATACTTAGCAAAGTCGAGTAAAACGGGCTGCTACAAGGCAGCATACAAAGCGAACAGAGCAAGGTGTGATGGATCACACACCTGCTGAGGCTGGGAACTAGCATCCGCCAGATGTGGCAGCGGATGTCAGGTAACAATGACTGGACACGGGATGAACTCGTATTGAATGGATAGAGAAATACTATGAGGGATAGCCAACTACAAACATTTTGACGGTATAACATAACATCCCACGCAGTAAATTATATGCGTTATATGAACATAAACGATGCGTCAAAACTTTAGTATGGAGTATAGCCCTCTATGGATGTGAAACTTGGACACTGACACACAAAGACAGAGAGAGAGACTCGAGGCCTTTGAAATGTAGTGTTTGAGAAGAAGGAAATAATAAGTTTGACAGAAAGGGTTACTAATATGGAAGTTAGGTAAATTACAAAATTAAGTATAATATTTAGAAAGTGAAAATAATTCCGTACAAAAAGTGGAAAATACATTTTAGTAATGGAAAAACCACATCGATAAATTAATAAAACAGGAACTGAACTCCCCTAAACAAAATTCGTAGAATTATACATACGCCACTAATGACTCAGTGGTCATACCTGACGATGCAAACCTTATATATTTTTATTCTATCATTTTTATCGTACATTAATATACAATTCACGTTTTTATCGCCAGTCTAATTTTATTTAATTTAAAAGTTACATTGTTAAAATCACACACTATCTATGGAGTAATGAAGGCGATTACTCCACCGACAAGAGCGCAGCTCTTAAATAAAAAGAAAGATTGTTAAAATATTCATCATTTAAAAATAAACGGCTCTGATTGATTTCAATATATGGTTGAATTTTATGTAATAACTGTGTTTTTGTTAGCGAGGTATTTTGTGGAGGTAATAAACTTTTATTTTTTGTATTATTTTTGATTCTGATTTTCCGAAAAAGTAAGAAGATTCCGTGCTTCGGAAGGCACGCTTAAGCCGTTGGTCCCGAGCCACTAGCCCAAACACCTCCACCAACTCGCCGTGGAGCAGCGTGGTGGAGTATGCTCCATCCCCACTCAGGTTGATTGAGGGTAGGCCTGTACCCAAGTGTATAGGCTGTATAATTATGTTATGTATATGTTGATCTTTATTCCTTGAAACTTCTACATACCTACTAATAGTATATTGAAGTGTCAAATTCAAATCAAATTGAAATTCCAAATTCAAATTTTTGATTTTTTTTTTTCAAGAATCTTATGTATATTGAAAGTGTCAAAGTAATACTTGTTACAAATTCCGTTTTAATAAGGAAAGGGACCTTACAAGATAATCTGTAAAAATGTTGTGCGGGTAATTTCCCATTGCAGTCACGGTAGACAAGCTTGACCAAATATTCGTGACAGAGACCCGGAGGGCGACATTATGGACGTGACCAAGAATCGATACAACCGGGAAAGCCCTTGTGTAAGCAAGTTCAACCGTGGAACGAACCAAGAATAGTACTTTCCAAATGGTGATGTGACGTTCCCGCGAATTTTCCCACTTTGGGAACGTTCTCGGCAGTAAAAAGACGTAAAACTTATGTAAAAAGAGCTTTATTACCTAACCTTTAAGCAGATAAGACCAGAGTACAGTCATGAGCAATATAATGTACCCACTTTGAGGCTCTGGTGCTAATTCCTGTAAATACCATCTAATTTTATTTTAAGTTATATCTGTCATTTTCTTATCCGCCGAAAAGGAAAGGGACGGGTAATCGACAAGCATAAAATTTATGGAACACACGTCAATTTTAAGCACAAATCTAAACCAACCGTCTAAAAATTTTACATTGGCCAATAACCCGACAGAATTATGTTGACAGCACACGTCAAACGGATTGCATACCAGCGACGTACCTTTTGATTCGCCCGGGTTATTCATTCATTTACTCATTCTTCCTAAAATTAAGAGCTGTGAATCATCCGTCCCTTTCCTTTTCGAAGGATATGAAAATGACGGATATAACTTAAAATAAATTTAGGCGGTGTCTGCAGGAATCGGGGCCTCTGTCGCACTAACATATTTAACATTTAGGGAGACTTACAGTTCAATTTGTCAGAAAAGTTAATGTGACATGGTTAATGCTCGTGACCGTACAAGAAAGAACACTGAAAAGGAAAACCAGCCAGTGTATTTAATAATAAAGAGTTTTACAACGGGTATATTCCCAGTTTGGGAACATTCTCGGGAACAGCAATCACTGTTTCCAAACCGGAATCCGATAGACCAACGCGCAAAAAATTACACCATCCATTACTGGTTATGTTCTTGACTATTTATAGAGTGGTTGTAGCTACCCATCGATGGTTAAAGAAGCTGGTTGTTGCGTAACCGAACAACGAACGCTTCCCAGTACATTGACCGACGACAAAAAGTAGCTGGTGTCTCTAATTCGATTTGAAGTCACGATTTGTGATTTTTTCGCCACGCACCATAATGCTGGGGTGTCGAAACGATTAGTACGAGACCAGAGGCGTAATCGTAGCTATAATTACTCCACCGCAAAACTATAGCCACGACTTCGTTTTGAAACATTTCAGCATAAGACAGACAAGTTACCTTATTAAAACACATAATAACGGGTTCTTACCGCGTTTAAAATAGGGATATGAGACTCCCGATACCTTATTTGTTACCTTACCTTAAGTTACCTTATTTGTCCGGCCAAGTAGTTAATGCCATCTGCGGCAAATCTACAATAAGACACGTCAAAAAAATAAAATTTTGTCGAACGCCTCATTCGCTTTAAAACTACTGCAGCTTCTCACAACCTGTATACTGTATAGCCGAGGAATAGTTGCTGCAATAAAAACCTCAGCACGGGGCCTTAGATGTTCTTAAAATGTAACTTGGCTGCCTAATACTGGTTCTTCCCTAGGTTATTCACAAGCATGTAACACAAGTCTCAAGAGCATATTAAATTGCTTACTGGGAGGTCCACAATTTCGATATTGTAAAATCATAAATCATAAACTGCCTATATACGTCCCACTGCTGGGCACAGGCCTCCCCTCAATAACCGGAGGGGGTATGGAGCATACTCCACCACGCAAAAAAAAAAAAAAAATACTGAAGAAAAATAAAAATATTTTATTTTATTTAATTTTTTAAGTCTCAAGTAAGAACTTAGCTTAGGATACGATGGTTTATTATATTTTAGAGACAATGTACAACCATGTAAAATTGTAAATGCATATGTTAAGTAAGCTGTAAAAAAAAACAATTTATTTATTAATTTATGTAGGAACCTTTTTACAATTTTTCTGCTCAACTATAGTTTTAAAACTTCATCATCAGCCGTATGACGCCCACTGCTGGGCATAGGCCTCCCCCAAGGATCTCCACGACGATCGGTCCTGCGCTGCCCGCATCCAGCGGCCTCCCGCGACCTTCACCAGATCGTCGGTCCACCTTGTAGCGGGCCTACCCACTGAGCGTCGTCCGACACGTGGTCGCCACTCCAGAACCTTTCCGCCCCATCGGCCATCGGTTCTCCTCGCTATGTGTCCTGCCCACTGCCACTTCAAATTTGCAATTCTTCGAGCTATGTCGGTGACTTTAGTTCTCCTGCGGATCTCCTCATTTCTGATTCGATCGAGCAGGGAGATACCGAGCATAGCTCTCTCCATTGCCCGCTGAGCGACACCGAGCCTCCTCACGAGACCCATAGTAAGCGGCCACGGTTTTAAAACTATCCAAAGGTAAAGTTAAATATCTGTACACAACACGTGTCAATGAAGAACTTTCCAGGCTCCGTTCCTCCTTCCTTTAACCTTCTAATTTCATGGATAACAAACATACACATTTGTTGGGCTTTTTGGCGGGAAACGGGAACGGGACAGTTGCTTTCTTCATTGAGTAATCTAAATAATTAATACGAAGTGGTGTTTTGTGGTTAATGATCGCATTAAGTTAGTCGGAAGACATTCGCGAGTGTTATTATATTGGAGTATTCAATGAACAAAGTGTATCTGCCTATTTTCGCTTCGTGTCAAGAAGCCGCTTCATAACTCGAAAGTTTATGCGGACTTTCGAGTTAATTCGTTTGGGGTTCGGAGTAGGAGTCTACTCCGAGGGTGGGGGCTTAGGTTTCATCATCATCACCTTTCATCATTTCATTAATCATCAAGAAAAAAAATACGTCAGACATGGCTGTATGGGCATAGTTCCCTTTGCCTTACCCTTCGGGGAAAACCAAAACAAAAAAAAAATGTTTATGGTGATGACCCTTTTTATTACACCAGGCACAATATTATTCTAATCAAACTAAAGAGAAGCAATATAGGTAGCAACATAATTCTTTCTATACATAATATGAGCCAAATATCAAGCAACAATGATTTTTATATTATGCTTCTTCCAATGCATTGTATTTTGGAATAATTATGTACCCGAGTAATGAGAAGGTGATTATCACGTTAAAGCGTACAGCTTTTTTTTGGCGTGACTTATTGTAGATTTGCCGCAGATGGTATTAACTACTTGGCCGGACAAATGGGGAGCGCTGAAGGCTCTCACCCGGTACAACGTTTAAGACAACGAAAGCGTTCAGCACCATCTATAGTTTTGATGACAGTAGCCTCGAAAGTCCTTCATTGTATAACTGAACACTGTTATATGATACACACGGTAATATAATTTCGTGTAACAACGCGAAATTATATTTGGAGCAGATAAGATAATGGGTAAGATCGTGAATGATGGATCATCTTAACACCAACACGCCGATACCTAATATGAAGATACACATAAACTGCCTATATACGTCCCACTGCTGGGCACAGGCCTCCCCTCAATCAACCGGAGGGGGTCTGGAGCATACTCCACCACGCTGCTCCACTGCGGGTTGGTGGAGGTGTTTTTACGGCTAATAGCCGGGACCAACGGCTACGAATACGTTTTTACAATAAGATTCCCATTGATAATCAAAACTTACTTTTGGACAGTTTAAGAAAGTAATTAATATTACGTAAGCTCGGTAGGCCCTCCAGATCGTGAGCCCAACGCTCAACCACTGGACCACGGAGGTCGTTATTGTTAGTTCTCTGTTTTTATTCATAAAATTTTATGTAATAATTTAACATGGCATACTGTTACTTGTCCTATTATTAGTTACGCATAATATTAATTTGTCATAACTTTTTAAGCATAGTAGTTATGCTTTTTCAGAGTTCTAGTCAATCAACTGGAGGGAGTGTAGAGTTTACTCAAACGCAGTCCAACTTTATAAAACGCATTATAGAGTTGATCAGAGCTCTAATATTCGCAGCAAACGTATGCGTACGAACCGTTGAACCCACGCATTAGTGACGCAACGCACGATGCACCCAGGAATTCCCAGACACGACGCGACTTCGTAGAATACCAAGTAACGCATTTAATGCCTTTCTTCAAATCAACCGTGGGACATTGTACTACTTTAATCGAAAATCGTATGTTTCTGATCGTTTCTCAAGTATTTGACGTAATGGTGACGTGTCTCGGCCATTTGGCTAAGTTCGAATACGTAAAACGCATAGACGTGCGAGAAAAGTGATTCGAAACTGTTAACCGCTTTTTTCAGGGTTACTATTGAGCCGTCAAAGGCCCCTGACATGACTCATATAACGACTACTTACTTACAATAAGTAGTAACCGGGACCAACGGTTTAAACAGCTTAACGTTCCGAAGCACGGATCACCTTACTTCCGGAGAATCAGGTGATCAGCCTGTAAAATCCTAATCAAACTAGGGATCACAAAGTATTTTATTTTCCACCGGGATTCGAACCCGAGACCTCCGGATCGTGAACGAAATTATGAATGATGATTCTGTAGTAGGTACACAAACGAAGTACTAGTATAGCTACTTTTAGATTTTTTTATTATGAACGTACTTGGAACCTGTTATATAGAGAAAAAGAGACGCAAGAAACTCCACAAAAAACAATACAGTATTAAAGGTATCCTTCTATTATTAAGTTTAGAATTAAAGTAACGTTTTGAATTTGAATTACGAACCTAAAAACTACAGACTTTTTTTGCAGAACTCTGAGCAAACCAAAATCATTTTGGTTTTACAGCTGCTTAGTAACGCATATATGTAGCTCTTAAAACTATAGCTTACCCTTTCATGCCTGATGAGATATCCTATGAGGACGTCCTTCTTCTTCTCTTTCTCATCTGGATGGCACACGCCGATGTTCAGCCCCATCACGATGGTACGCAGGAGCCCGCCTTCGAACGCATCCCATAGGAACTTGGGTGTATAACACATTATGGCCTGGGGACAAAGATCTTTGATAAGGACTTTAATATAATAAATATTTATATCATCATCATCATCAGCCCATTAACGTCCCCACTGCTGGGGCACGAGCCTTCCCTATGGATGGATAGGGAGATCGGGCCTTAAACCATCACGCGGGCCCAGTGCGGATTGATGGTTATTAACGACTGCTAATGCAGCCGGGACCAACGGCTTAACGTGCCTTCCGAAGCACGGAGGAGCTCGAGATGAAAACTTTTTTTTTGTGGTCACCCATCCTATGACCGTCCTTTGCGAAAGTTGCTTTACTTCAACTATCGCAGACCGAGCGCGTTTACAGCTGCGCCACCGAGCTCCTCAAATCTCGAGAAATATTTATATACAGGGTGTTAATGACATCGTAACGAATACTGAGGGGGATGATTCAGACCATGATTCTGAAAAACTAAAAAAAAAAACATTAATTTTCCCCATTGATACCTATTAAAGGTATCAAGTGGAATTTTCCGTCGCAAAATTAATGTTTTTTTTTTTAGTTTTTTTAAATTATTGTCATGACCCTCCCTGGCAACAGGTTGGGTTAGGTTAGGTTAGTTGGGCGACAGGTTGGGTCACGGGTGGCCCCTACAATTTTATGTAATTCTCTATGGATCTCCGTACCTATCCACCTATCCTGTAACCTATCTAGGTTGTCGCGACCCGGTGACCAAAGACATTAAAGCTGGATCCGCTCCTGCATATTTGCATACATGAAGTTCACACGTTTGGGGAAATGAGCTGTAGCTGGTAACAGACGTGTCCTTAGTGGGTCATTGGCCATATCTGTCGATACTTACGGTAAACACGTCAGCTCTTAGCGTGTCTGGGTTACCGTTACCGTCGTGACCGAATTGTGACCGTTCATCAAGTTTAATGTTTGTCTACTCATGCAATATGTCTGTAATCCTTGTTAGCATTAGTACCCGTATTGAAGTTACTATAAAAATAAGCAGTCCCTGACCAAACAGCGACAGGATTAGCAGTACGTAGTGAGTAGCTCACTGGAACGGGCTAACCTATAAAATGCTACTTAGGTTCTATGATGATCTTGTGACGTAGCGAGGAGGCGTCTCAGTACTGGTTGGAGGCCGAGGAAATGGATTCTGGTAGGGCTCTAGCTAGAACATCACCGATTGAGAAATTGGTCGGTATACTGCGGAACGGAAGGCGATTGGGGCAACCACCGTTCTACACTCCACCTATGGAGTAATGGCGATGACTCCACCGACAAGAGCGCAGCTCTTAAATAAAGAGAGAGAGAGAGATTGAAGTTACTCTAGTATGGGCAAGACGCATTATTTTCGTATTATTATGTTGGCAGTATGAAATGCTCGACTTCAGTAAGTCAACCTTGAGGAGTCGTCCTTGAGGACGTAAATGTCAACTTAAAATACAGCTGAGATGAGGCCGAGTAGAATGGAGGAAAAGTCGAGTGGAGGAAGAGTCGAGTGGAGGAAGAGTCGAGTGGAGGAAGAGTCGAGTGGAGGAAGAGAGTGGAGGAAAAGTCGGATGGAGGAAGAGTCGAGCGGAGGAAGAGTCGGACGGAGGAAGAGTCGAGTGGAGGAAGAGTCAGATGGAGGAAGAGTCGAGTGAACATCTTAGAATACGGGTATAAGTCACTAGCCGTGACTACTCGTGACAAATGTAGACAATTTCAGTGAAAAACCAAAACGAAGACTAAAGATAAAAATAGGTTTAAAATAATAAGCCGCGCCACGAAAGAAATCGACGAATTTTAATAAATAAAACTATTTGACAAGTCATAATAAGGCCGCGGGACTTCTTGCATGACACGGATAGTCCGTGTTATTTTAAACCTAAATAAACGGCTTTTTGAAAAATCTATTTTGAAGGATTTTTGTTAACAAAATCTCGCAATAGACAAGCAAATGTCGGCCTTATCGCCTCAAGCGATGTCTTCCAGTGAATTACCGAAGGTGATTTTTCGTGGTGTTCGCTATAAGGCCACGGAAATTCCATACTACGTACAAAGTCGTTTACCGTTACCAAGCTGTGACGAATAGTGCTCTATTTGCGACTTTTGTGACTAAACCGCCACATATAAATAGGCGATCGTGATTATGTAGTTAGCAAGTACTACACCTACAATCTATTTTCACTTTTGTATTTATATTGCGATCGCGTGAGGTGGTTGACCTTTGTTTTGTAATCTGACTTTATGACTGTTTCGATGCAAGTGTTCATGAACTTTTGTGTAAACAAATGCATCAGATCGGCGGAACGTTTGGCGTAAGAGGAAATTGCACAGCGGAAATATTTTCACGTGTTTATTTGTTTTTTTTTTTGTAGTATTTGTTATAGAATATTATTGGAAGAAGATTAGTTAGAAGAATTGTTTTTTAATGTGGCTGGTTTAATATCTCCTATAGGTTGCCTGGAAGAGATTGCGACATAGCAATAAGGCCGCCTATTGTACTCATTCTAGAATGAATACACTGTTTCTATGAGAAGATCACATTCCTATTCCTAGAATCATCCATCCGATTACGATATGCCATAAAGTCGGCGCATTATCAAAATCTGTTGTTTCACACGCTTTATGCAAACGCTCACCAAGGTCGTGCGCAAATTGCGTAATGCCCCATCATATAAGACAATAGTTTTGTACAACCGTTTATTTTTTGTGGCTACCACTCTTATACTGGTAGTGGCGAAACATCCTACCTGTCTCGAATTTATACGACTATTTAAGTTGGTCGTATTCTACGATTTCTGAGGTCCATGACACTTATAAAGAACATCATAGTTGTGATATTTTAGCTCTAGTTATCGAGCAATGCATAGTTACTCTTACATCAGGTGCCGTACAATTATAGCATTCATTTCAATCTAATCTAAATCTTATATAAAAGGAGAAACTGACTGACTGGCATATCAACGCACAGCCTAAACGGCTAAACGTAGGCACTTGAAATTTGGAAGGGACGTAGCTTACGTACCGTAGAGGTGCACTAAGAAAGGAATTCCCGGAATTCCCACGGGAACGGGAATTAGCGGGAAAATCCTTTTGTATGAAAGATCTAAACCGCTTAAGTTGGACGCTTGAAATTTGGCGTGCAGATACCTTGGTTAAGTTAAAGCTTAGTTGCAACAGGATATTGCAAAATTCCCACGGAAACGGGAGTTAGCGGGAAAAAACATTTGTATGAAAAAATCGAAATTTATATCTAGCATGCATGCATACCTTAGTAAATATAAAGTTTAGTTATGGCTGTATTTTGAAAGATGGGAGTTAGCGGAAAAAAAATTGTATGAAAAAATCTAAACTGATTAAGTTTGATGCTTGAAATTTGATATGCACTCCCACACACACAAAGATCTCTCTTTTATAACACGCCACGCGGATGAAGTCGCGGGCAAAAGCTAGTTGTTAATATGACATGGCTGATAGTTCGTGCGTAAAGACTAGTCGACCCCCTAGGACCACACCTAGGTAACGAAACGGGTAAGCCCCACATTTTGCCAAACGTGTTGAATTTGTGAACTTAGGGTTTGTATAGTTAGAGCATGTAGAATTAGAAGCTTGGCTCTACATGAGATCTGTGGGGTTAAAATGGCCACATCGAAGCAATTCATCTAAAAAAGCAATATTGCAATTTGACATTTGCGCATATAAAAGTAAGTGCGCAATGCAAACAAATTTCAAATAGCAATATTGCTTTCTTAGATGAATTGCTTGATAACTTTTAGACATTGCAATCGATATGATCTCGTCTTGGCAACAATTCACATGTTTTTTTTTTTGTTAGGATTAATGTTACCTGGAAGAACAGCACAAAGCAGACCCACTGGTAATAGGTGTAGTACTTCTTCTCTTGTGTGCTGTCATATTCGTTCGCCACACCGGGATGCGCCACCTCTTTGCCGACCTGCCAGAAAAATATACAATAAATAACTCAAATATCGGGGTGACCCTAGGTCTGCGTCTAACCTGGTCCAAGGCCTATCAGTGGCTCTACAACACGGCAATGCCGCAAGAGCGTGATGGGTTCGTTTGCACCAGGTCAAAACCAGAGTTCTGGATGAATGTGACGAAGTTACTTATGTTTCTGATTAACTTTAAATTGTATTTATTTTAATTAAAACACATAATAAGGGGTTCTTACCGCGTTTAAATCAGGGATATGACATCAGTCATCCCATGATCATGGCACTTGCAACAGTGTCGAAATATCGGGAGTCTCATATCCCTGATTTAAACGCGGTAAGAACCCGTTATTATGTGTTTTAATTATGATAATAACCGCGTAAACCTAAAACAATTGTATTTATTTATTAAATAAAAAATAATATCCTATTACTAAAAAAAAACACATTTTTATTTCTATCTAACTGATTTGTGTTAACGCACACATCAAAATTGAAAACAAATACGCCTAAAACTTCCAATCAGCAAAAATAATATCTAGGATATATTATTTCGCCTAATCGGTGGCAACCCCGTGAAATCTTACGTAACACAATACATACATTAAACCGCCGAAAATAAATCGTATTATAAAATGTGTTGTAACAGTTGAACATACTTAATAGGGTTTCCGGACTATTAGTCCCGGTAAGGGCACAATTTCCGGCCAGTAATATATGATTATTGATACTTTAAAACTAGATTATTACTTGTTTAAACCGGTAATAGCCCTTACATTTTTGACTGAAGAAGTTCCTAAACAGAAAGCAATAATCGAAGTCATAGTAGTTAGACGAAAACTGCTTAAGACATCCTATGTAGAGTTTGAAGGTTGTGATTAGCACAAACCCAAAAAAAAACTTGAAATTAATTTGTGGCGCAGCATACTAAAATAGTAGGCGCCCCTATAGTGTCAATTGGTAACATTAAAAACTAAAAAAGAAAGCGGCAATATGCACACATGCCAGTATGAAGCAATTCAGTCGAAAACACAATATTTTCCATTCAAATCAGGATCACATTTCAAAACATTTAAAAGTCAATTTCCAACATCTGAAATACCGTTGGGTTTACAGTCGCATGTAAACCGGCTGCGCAAATTCTATTCATAAGTCCAGTCCAGAGTACTAATACGCAAATGCAATCAAATGAATCAAGCACACTAGTTGTAAAACGACAAAAGCCAATTTGCTGTTCAATCATGTTGGTTTTTATATGGTCCATATAATATACAGCATTTCTTGGGAAAGATCGTAAAGCGACAGAAATTGGCGACGACAGATGTGACGAAGATTGGAGACCATTTTGAACTGGAGCTGAGCAAGTCTAGGAAATATCAAAGTTCTGATTTACTAGAAGGGCCTTTGTACGGAAAACTAATAAAGCTAGTGTGAAAGGAAACGAGAGTCGTTGAACTAAATTCGATTAGATTTCTACCAGAGAACGTACCTAAATTTACAAGGGAAAGAACATGACATGACGATTAACAGACAGTTTCAGCCAACAAAGGTGTTCCTAGCGTGATAAAAAATAACTAATATTTTAAGTCTGCGACAGTAATCATTTGACTAAATAACTGTTATATTGGTCTGAGAAACAGTAGTTAGGTAAATCAGAAGTGTTCTTGTTTGTTATGTCAATTTTTCCATTTAAAGCTTATGACAGTTCCGTCACAAATTCTGAGAAAAAGGATACCACACAGCGACATACAATTATGACCTCAGAGCTCAAAGTACAATATTGAAATATGAATATTAAAGTAATGTGCAACCGTAGCAGTTTCATTCCCTATACGGCATCTGCGATGAGTTATCGAACGATCAGAAACATAAAATGAGTAATAGGTACAAACAAAGCGAGATCACGGATGCAGTGATTAAAGGAACATAATGGATCTAAAAGACCACACTGAAACAATTCATCTGAGAAAGCAATATTGCTATTTCACATTTTATGACATTGCACACTTACTTTCATATACGCAAATTGATTTTAAAGATGGATTATTTCAATGGGGTATTTTTTACCCAGCTCTTGTAATGTGGGCTCTCTCAAGTCATCCAATGATGTGCTTGTCACGTCACCGTGTGAATCACGACACCCACAGACTCACAAGATCAGACAGAACTAATAAACGTCACTAATAGATCTGGGTCTGTGACCCAAGCTGACCGGAAGGCTACACTCATTTGAAACAATAAGACCCATTCAAGTGCTAGGAAACGGGAGCACGTGATAATTTTTGCAACGCTACGAGTATGGTTTTAGAAAGACTTTCTTTGACTGTTAACCGTGATTACTGACTTATGAATTTAGTACTTTTAAAGTCATAACTCAAATTAATTAAGAATTTATTAAGATAACCTCATTTCATACTACATACGACTATTTTGGTTTCGGTATTTTTATACATATACGGAATATCAGAAATGCTATTTATAGAAGTCCTAATTATTGCAATAGACAATCATTCTTAGAACCGTAACCGAGGAGATTATACGAAACCTCTCCTAACTTTCGAAAGCAAACGAAACAAACTTAACATAAACATCGCTATAATCGCAAATCTCATACGTTTTACAAGCTATCTGCAAAATGACCCCGCAAAAAGATAAAAGCCGAGATAATGAGGTCTAGCATAGACGCAATCCAATCTTTAGGCTGCTCACGTGCCACTGCGTACGCGTCGGAGGAAGTGAGCAGTTATGAGTGAATCGCAGCGGCAGTGGCAAACAGTTGAGGACGTGTGGACCAATTGAATCCTGCTGGTGGCGAAAATTAGTGTTCTAACTTATAACGGCATCCGCGGACTTTGAGTCTTTGATACAGACGGACGGCAAGAATGAACTTTTCAATTTTCGTAGGCGATTTAAGTAAATAGTTACACAATTGAATGATGTAATGTAATGATTGTGCGATGCTCGTGAACTAGGACTGATACTTTGTATAAACTATATTGTATGACAAAACTCTTCGTTAGTTTTATTATTTTGACTTTGTGTTGCAATAGTATAAAATTGATTATGGTGGTATAAAACAAGCATTCATAAAATACGCTATAGCAGTTAATATATTAGCATATTTGGTTTTCTATATTGTAGTAACGAATAATAACAATATTGCAAACGCAATCAATGACCAATTTATGGGTGATTTTAATAATGGAGGAGACATTTGGCCCAAATAATACCAGTGTTTCCAAACTAAACACAATGAGTCGTAAATTAGTAGATGCAACATATGTTCACGAGTAATTAACAGATAAACATATTACGCTACACTGTAGTAAGCTTTACAGCAATGACCTATTGGACAAGGATAAAAGCCGACACGTCCTAGTTAGGAAGATATTAAGGTTTAGAATCTTCACCTTAGATTCACACAAATATGTAAGCGGACCCCGGGAAAAACGAGATAACGCTAGGGAGACGACCTTAAATATTAGTCATCATAAATTTAAGAGCCACGCACTTGTCGGTGTAGCATTCTCCATGCTACTTTTTTAGGGAAAAATAGGGCAGTGGTTTCCCTCTTGTCTTCCGCCCAATAAATATAGTACGCATGTTGAAATCCTCTAGCTAGGAAAGGGTCAAGGGTATCTGTCATAAAACTAAGTAATTGGCAGTCATTTCTGCCTTATTCCAAGAAGGGGGAAGATATGGATAAAAGGTAGCCCTTGGGTTACCAAGGGCTACATACGTTAGTATGTAAACATGACAATGAAACCGAAAGTTTGCCAAAACCAGCATTGGCTGGAAGCCAGAAGTGAACACAACAAACAGTGACATAACTTGTGACAGGGCTCTTCCGGTTATTTGTTCTCACAATATTTGGTGCCCTTGAAGTAGAAACTTATTTACAAGGAGCTAAAACAATTATTTGACAAATAATGGACACTTGTTAAAATCACATTTTGTTGTCTTATAGACATAACTACGGTGATGTCTTCTTGAGAAACGTATTCTAATGTGATTTTCTTCAATAAAACCTTCAATTTTAATTTTTCGATTTATATCGAGGTTTTGATAAAAAGACATGCGAATTCAATTTCCAAAATGGCGCTTACTTGGTTTTTCAGTTTAAGACGACGAGTTGCAATCATCTTTTAATGTTATCGAACAGCTCTAGCACTTGAACGCATATAACTAATTCCTTTTGAATACTCTACGACTGTTCAAGACATAACTTTCATATACTTTGTACTTCTTACCTCTCTGGCGAAGGCATCTGGCATGGTGAACGTGGAGGTGATCCAACAGAATGTGTTGACCACGTGGACTGGTAACCCGCTCACTATGCACTGTATGGGCTGTCCCACGTACTGCGTGGCCGTTATGATCATGGAGCATGTCAGCAGCAGTACCGTCGTGAACACGTTGTGTAGCCGGAACACCGCATTGTCAGTCCTGATCGGCTGATACTTGAAGTACACACTCAACCCTCCTAGTAACTTAAACATCTTGCTCCTCTTTCACTTCTATAGCATTATAATCATCTACTACCAAATTATCACTGCCTCTTCTTGGGTTGTTTACGTTAATCTATGCCATAATGAGATTTTGAACTTCGTTGGGAGGAATGTGCGTTTCAACTTATCCTAATATAAAATCAGTCTTGTTTTAATTGATATTCGAAACGCTCATGGAATGTGTCACGAGATTATTGTCGAGATTTCATCGGTTGGAATCTGAAACAAAGATAAACATCACATTAAATGTTTGACGAGTTGAAGAATAATATTAACACGAATTTTCTTATTTGAATGACGGGATAAAATAACAAGCTGAGTATAGGATTTCGGAATTGTGAATTGAAAGTACCTACTACATGAATAAGATAATTCATTTCACAATCAATATTGACTTTAAAATGACACTACCTTTATTGACACTTTCGTAAGAAACGATCTAGAATGGTTGGACGATTTTAAAGTAAAATAATATTGCAATGGCTCTACCATTGAAATATGTGCCTTTATTTGAATATAATTTCAGACTGACTCTTTTAAATTAATTCTTCTTCATCGATACGATAAATATCGCTAGCTAGTTACCATGCAGTGTTTGTATAGTATAAAAAAACAGGAACACAACACGCGGTGTCGAATGAGTGACGGTATTTTAACTGCTATATCGCGTGACAACTACGCGGAGATGCTTACACGATACAGCGCAGTGTCATAATACTCCAATAGGTGATATAACTACAATACAACAGTTTGTGATTGCTCAGATACTGGACACTTGCTGTTGCGTAATCTTGACTGCGGGACTTTGGACCAAAGCTCTCATAGTTACTGAACAAAGGTTTCTTTGGTTCTATAAAACAAGCGTAACTTGAGAATGTTGAAATTATGACGCAATGGGGATAAAAACTAAAAGCTCAAATGTAGGCTGTTGAGTGTTCCTAAATTTTTACAGTTCTCAGTTCAGAAAATTCATGTTAAATTCCTATAAATGAGCGCAATGTAATGGAGCAATGTGGAGTATATCCTGTCTGAAGGATGAATTACGAAAAAGAAAATCAGCCAATTTTGATTGAAAATATTTTTTTCTAAGTTTTCTTCTTCCCGGATAAATATAACGCTATGTTTTTTTATAAAACGCTGCGTAAAGTGTAAACATATAACGAAAACAATATGTTTGTTTACTCAAATAGTATGGGGAATTTACAAATATTAAGAACACTCAACAGTAGCGAAAAAAGCGAGAAATGAGCAGTTTTTATCCTCATTCTAGGACAATCTTTTCACAAATTAATTCTTCTATTCTTCGGGTATAAGTGGTAGAGTTGGAAGAGGAAGGCCTAGGCGTATGTACTGCGATCAAATCCAAAATGTTTTAAAGAAATGTCAAGAGTCAACCAGCTAGTATGCATGAAGTATTTGATGAAGTATTTGTCTGGAAGAAGCTAGAGTGATGTGTCAGGATCGTAGTAAGTGGAATTCTGTGGTCTCTACGTACCGCAACGGGAAATAGGCGAGATATTATGTATATATACTGGGTGTTAGTGACATCGTAACGAATACTGAGGGGGTTGATTCAGACCATGATTCTGAGTTAAAATCAAGTGGAATTTTCCGTCGCAAAATTCATGATTTTTTTTTAGTTTTTTTAAATTATTTTCAATTCTATACTTTTGCGATGGAAAATTCCACTTGATATTAACTCAGAATAATCAGATGAATCATCCCTCTCAGTATTCGTTACGATGACACTTACACCCCGTACAAGTACATACGATAGCCATATAAGTAGGTATGGGTGTTAGTGACACCGTAACGAATACTGAGGGGGATGGTTCAGACCATGATTCTGAGTTGATATCAAGTGGAATTTCGTGTCAAAAAATTCATGAAAATTTTTCTTTTCTTTTTAATTATTTTCCAATCCATACTTTTGCGACGGAAATTTCTACTTGATATCAACTCAGAATCATGGCCTGAACCACCCCTCAAAGTTTTCGTTACGATGTCACTAACACCCTGTATATATCATTCTTCCACAAAATTCATCTTGCATTAAAAGTTATGATAGAGGTACATAATAGAGGTATAATAATCGAGGGACCATGTATCGGAACCATAGAGTCATCCGTCCCTTGATATTATTTCAAACCATATTGCTTTTCATCATTCACTCCTACCTTTCTTATACCATTTTACGGTTATAGCCTAGCTCACGAAACCCATAAATCGATTGCAAATGTGTTTCGCACCTGATAGAAGGAAAGTTCATTGACCTTTTATCGCAAGGCTTCTGTAAACAATATGAATTGAAGGTGTGCTCTGCTAAATGGGTCACAACGTGTTCGCACCTGTGCCACGCGACTGTACTGCGACGAATGTATATAAACTATTGAAATAACAAACAATATGTCATTCGATAATATCAATAACAAAATATGAATTAACAATTTAAGACCTTACGTGTCTAATCGTCAAATAATCCCCCCCGAGTTATTCCAGGCGCAAAGGTCCCCATTACACTCGCCGCAATATGAATTAAAATAACACTTTTAGAACTCCGTGATAGCCCTGTTCAGGGACCGCGTGACTTACATCTGAGTGTCATGGGTTTCAATCGCCGTTCAAGATCTAAACAGCTGAATTCAACTTTTATCTTCTTCTTCTATCGTGTGGGTTGTGAGGTGGGTGACCAACCTCATCAATCCTGGTGTCAGGCTATTATAGAGCCACCAAAGGCCCCTGACATGACTCATGTACTTACTTACATCAGTGAGTAGTAATCGGGACCAACAGCTAAACGCGCTTTCCGAAGCACGCAGCATCTTACTTTCGGACAATCTGGTGATCAGCCTGTAATGTCCTAACCAAACTAGGGATCACGTAGTGATTTTTGTTATATGTCCCCACCAGGATTCGAACCCGGGACTTCCGGATCGTGAGCCTAACGCTCTAACCACTAGACCACCGAGACTCTTGTATAGACAAATATTACAACTTCACAAATACCACGAAAACGACCACCCTGATATCTCCAAGTGTTCTTGTAGCCTAAATACAAAATATTACTTAAGAGTACCTCTTGGACAAATATGCAACATTGTCAAGTGGTCAGTGCAGGCAGTTGTGCAAATACAGCGGTTACTCAATGAACAATTGTTCTATCGCAATGTTTTGGGTTAGTGGCTCTCTGCGATGCAAACTGTACAACGTGAGAACATATCGGCAGTAGCAGGTGGAATGCATTGTTATTCATACCCTGATGTACTGGCCGAAGGAAGTTTCTTGATTGGTTAGCAAGAAACGCTTTATAACAGCCGTGGTCTAGTTGTTTAAGCGTTGAGCTCACGATCTGGAGATCCAGGTACGATTCCCGATGGGGACATTGTCGAAATCATTTTGTGAGACTGTCCTTTGTTTTGTAGAAAGCTAAAAATTTGTATGCGGACTATTTGTGACTAACAAAAAACTTGAGCATGTTTTTTTTGGAAATCTGCCCGGAACCCCTTCAAAGAGAGGGTGAAATTTTATATGGGTCTTTGCATTTTTCAAAATAGTAAGCTAAAATTAGTTAATTGGAAAAGAGGAACCGTGTTACCCCGAATTTAGCTAGTTTTCAATATTTATCCTTCTTTGTGAAAGCACAAGTGAAAAGCGACACCAATCACTAACCCCACATCCGTGATTAACACTGAAAATGTCACCAGACCCGAATCTTCTCTAGCGAAAGTGACGTTACTTAGTACACTTAACAATCAAATTGATGGTCACAACATTGTCACCCGTGTAAAGTGTTCGATTTGTCACCAAAAACGTGATGGCTCGTTTAGCAGCACTTTCTAGAGAAAACAGAGCAATTTTCACGCTGTTCACTGGCCACAACAGTAAAATTGCAAGATAACAACAAACACCACAAAAAAAGAAACCAAAAAATCAATTTAACTCCAATTCGCGGGAGAAACGATTCCTCCGAGATGGAAACTAAGGTTGAATAGACTAGGCTACTATACGACTATACTAGACTAAACGATTATGACAATCGACAATAACAATCTTCTTCTATCGTGTGCTCTTCTGGTGTCAGGGTTATTATTGAGCCGCCAAAGGCCCCTGACATGACTCATGTAACGACTACGTATTTACATCAGTAAGTGATAACTGGGACAAACGGCTTAACGTGCCTTCCGAAACACGGATCGTCTTACTTTCGGACAATCAGTTGATCAGCCTGTAATGTCCTACCTAACCAAACTAGGGATCACAAAGTGATTTTTGTGAATGTCACCGGGGACAATAACAGTGATAAAAATGAACACATACATAAATTCAAGCCCGTAATCCCTAATGAGGTGACCAAAGGCACAAATAATCAGGAGACAAATTGCAACCACTGTTGATACTAAATCCTAAGGTGGATATGACACACCTTATGGTGACAAGGGATCGCCCATAGCAATTGTCCATCATGTTAGGACGTAATCCCTTTGTCTGATTTTACGACATGCCCGGTAAGACTAGCAGCTGAAACGTGTTTTATGATTTTAATTCGCGCCCAGAACAGCATGGAAGCTTATACATATAGGATTATCAAAAGATGACATGTCAAATTATTTTTTAACGAAATCGATTGTCATACTTGGCTAAGACCCCAAAAACGCCGAAAATTCTGTCCGGGTGGCAAAATATTGGGCTGAAAAAATCTGAATGCCATCGAAACGACGAGAAGGCCCCTGATGAATCTAGATGTTATGAAAGTCTTACTATGAAAACAATTACGAACGTAATACACAGGCTATTCTTAACGTGCCAATACAATTTAATATTATGATTACTCAACATTGTTACAGCGTATTATTGGACCTAATTTGATAAGCCGATTCATAACATTACTCTGACTCTGGAGCTAAACATATCGTTGTTTTTGTCCTATCAGAAAGAACACAAATACTTGGGGAATTCTTTAGTTTTTCGTTCGGCTTGCTTCGTGATTTCTCACCTGAGTGGATCAAGGAACGTGCTTCCAAGCCACGCCGCCAGCTCAGGCTGCGTTCCAAGCGATCCGGCATTTCCAGATACAAAAGAAATGCCATCACGAGTTTGAAAAGGAATTATTGAAAAACGGAGGATTTTCTTCTATCCAAAGAGATTATTTTATTAAATCCAGTTTATTTACGAAATGGATGTTTAGAAGGTGTTAAAACGGATGCTCTTTTTAGGTGGCTCATTATAGACTTTCCTTGTATGGTATTCACTATGGCCGGACAAACGAAGAGCTAGGGCTTTCCAGTTCTTAAACAAGATATTAAAAATGTCTCTAGCGTTATTCCGTTTTCACTGGGTCCGCTTACCTATCCTGAAGATTTGTCAGGTCCAGTTTTTCTTCCGAAACGGATTTCTTGGGAATGTCGACTTTTGTCATATTTTCAATTGATAATCATGTACCATGCAAACATGAATTCTAAACTCATTAGTTTATGCCCGTGCTAAAATTTGTACCTGCGACCTCACAGAGGCAATGCCGGAAATAAGGCCGCTTTTACCTTTATCCTACAAACAGTAACACTTTGATCGAAGGTATTAATAACATCAAACAATTAGGGCCCACTAAATAATCATCACTGGGTTCGAGTAAATCTATTTTGGAAGTAAGCACGCCTCCTTATACGACTAGCTAAGTACTCATTTTACGAGCAGGCATAAACTTAGTTTAAAAGGGGATGAGCTCTATTTCTGGAGTACTTCGGAAGTCGTTACTAAATCATAGTTTGAGTACTTGGGGCTTGAAGAGCAGGGTAGGATAGGAATTAGGAATGCGAAGACACAAAAATTCAAAATTCAAAAATATTTATTTTTCAAAATTGGCTTACAAAGTTAGCGCTTTTTGAACGTCAAAAAATTAAATTACAAAAAAATATATTATGTAACTAGCTGTAAAACTACTACCACATCGGAATCTGTAACGCTGAGGGAAAGACGTGGCCAGAAAACCTCCCAGCACAGGGCCCTAGTCCTACTGTTTCATGTTTTCATTTCTTTTTTTTTTTTCTTTTTTTTAAATCCAATAAACTTCAACTGTAGAATAGTAGGATCTGTAGCTCTACTGAAGCATTAAACTTTACTTTTGAAACATACCAGCAAAGGAATGACTCCTGGCTAATGGGTACTGGATTTTATTTGTATTACAATCAGAATCAGAGGACTTTATTCAACGCAATTATCATGGGGATGGGATTCTGTGCTTCGGAAGTCACGTTAAGCCGTTGGTCCCGGTTACTACTTACTGATACTGACTGTAAGTACGTAGTCGTTACATAAGTCATGTCACGCGATAGAAGATGGGGACATTGAGTCGAGCGTCCAGCAGTGAAGTATCATGGATACACTTGTTGAAAATCAATTTAACATTTTTAAATCTACGTCATTTCGCAAGGTGTTATGACTGAGGAGAAGAAACGACAAGAAACTGCAACAGCGCACTTTTATATCAATGTACATTAGAAGTTATTTAATCATTAGAGAAACATTGGATGGTCATTACACGTTCCTTAATAAATACTAGATGATATACCAGGGAACAATAAGTGACAATTATCGACCATGTCGTAAGGTCAAAGATATCATATCAAGTGTTGAGCATGTGTCTTAGCAAATAATAATATAAGTGTCTAATAAAGTAAATTGAACGTCTCACATCTGTCACATTTCCTTACACTTCTAATTACCCAGGGGGCTCAGTAATAAGACACGATAGAAGAAGACTGATAAAAATGTATGGGGTTGACATAACATAATGATATGGTGTCGTCTTGGCTTAGGGGACATCTCGTCCCAGTGTTAAACTGGGCCCAGGGACGAGTTTGCCCTTTTCTAATTTGATAGTGGGTGACTGGGCCCACTATGATTCAGTTGTTAGGACGATTACACCATTGATTATTTTCTAGGGGTTTCTTGGGCCCTACGTGATGCTGCCTCGAACAATGGGAAATAAGACACAAGTGTAGGTAGGTACATTTGTTAATTAAATTAATTTATTCATATAAATAATGTAAAAGTCATGTAACTAATTGTAGATCGCTCTTTAACGCGCTTACATTTATAATACATTACGAGCTTACGAGTGACTTTTGTTCTCAAAAAAGTTATTGTTCCATATTTTGTATTATTGACGGAAAGTATGTCAATAATGAGATGTCAATGATAAACCAACCATACATTTTTATCACTGTCACTGTCAATGAGGGACTATCGAGGCTACATTCCTTAAAAACAATATAGGTGGCGCTGTAAAGATTTTCCTTCGTTTATCCTTCTAATCTCATTTATATACTTTTTAATGATGACCCTTTTATTACACCTAGGCACAGTCACATCTTCCACCCATTACTATTGTAACCAAAATAAAGAGAAGCAATATAGTTAGCAACATAATTATATACGTAATGTGATCCAAGTATCACGCAACAATTATTTTTATATAATAACTAGCTTTTGCCCGCGACTTCGTCCGCATGGCTTGTTATAAAAGAGAGATCTTTGTGTGTGTGGGAGTGCATATCAAATTTCAAGCATCTAACTTATGCAGTTTAGATTTTTTCATACATTTTTTTTCCGCGCTAACTCCCATTTTTCAAAATACAGCCATAACTAAACTTTATATTTACTAAGGTATGCATGCATGCTAGATTGTAAACATCTTTCTTACGCGTTTTCGATTTTTTCATACAAATATTTCTTCCCGCTAACTCCCGTTTCCGTGGGTATTTTGCAATATCCTGTTGCAACTAAGCTTTAAGTTAACTAAGGTACCTGCATGCCAAATTTCAAGCGTATATCTTAAGTGGTTTAGATTTTTCATACAAAAGGATATCCCGCTAATTCCCGTTCCCGTGGGAATTCCGGGAATTCCTTTCTTAGTGCACCTCTACGGTACCTAAGCTACGTCCCTTCCAAATTTCAAGTGCCTACGTTTATCCGTTTAGGCTGTGCGTTGATATGTCAGTCAGTCAGTTTCTCCTTTTATATATTTAGATTTAGATATGCTTCTGAAGAAGAAGAGAAGAAAGGAGAAAGAAAGGAGAAAGAAAGGAGAAAGAAAGGAGGGGGAAGGAGGAGAAAGGGGAAGGAGGAGAGGAGGTTGTGGTTGAGAAGTGTGTCAGGATCGAAGCGAATGGAATTATATAGTCTCTGCTTACCCCGGTGGGAAATAGGCGTGAGTTTATGTATGTATGTAATATACTTCTGCCATTACATTACATAATTATGTACCCGAGTAATGACAAAATAAGTAAATCTCAACAGCCCCAACTACATCATTTTTGTAGTCTTGAAAGTCCCCCATTGCCAAAATCGTTTGCAACTTGTCTAAGGCCCATTAAGTTATTGACTGACCTTTTACAATCTCCTACTTTCCGTATCAGGAAGAATTTGACAATTATGAGAATAGAATGAACAAGATTCAGCAACCTATTCACTCGTTCCTTTATTGCTGTTACAACCTGTGTCCAGTCACTTTTAGTTGAGAGTTGTTGATTAAACTTATAATAACAATCGAATGCCTGATTCACATCTTCAATTTAAGAGCCACGCTCTTGTCGGTGCAGCATTTTCCATGCTACTTTTTTAGGGAAAAATAGGGCAGCGGTTTATCTCTTGCCTTCCGCCCCGCAGTACTCTCTCTGACGCAAGTGGGATGGCGCCCAGAGTAGTCTATTACAAAGCCATACTGGGACTCTTGTCTTCCGCCTCTGAATAGTATACTGACAGTTACGCCTAACATAAAAAAATGAAAAAATGAATGCCTGATTACGGAACATAAAAAGTGTTGCAGGAAATTATTATTAAGAGTTTATTACTAATTATTTTTAAGGCCGCCGATTGTATTTCTCTTGTCACATTTGTAATTGTTTTTAGTGTTGTGTTTATATGTGCAATAAAGCGTTTTTGTATTGTATTGTATTATTTGTACAGCAATTGTCGTTTCCTTCTCGAAATAATCAGGTATGTCGCAAACTGGTTATGTGAATTGTACTATGCGTGGCGTCATAGTAAAAAATCTCTACAGTAATTGCTTTAATGAGGTCACTTTATACTAAATTAAGTTGGATGAAATCGTTCGCAATACGCAATATAAAGCTTTTTTTTTTTTCAATTACATCATAGTACTGAACAAATAAGCAGGGATTTTTTTGACGTGACTTATTGTAGATTTGCCGCAGATGGCATTAACTACTTGACCGGACAAATGGCAAGCGCCGGTATAAAATTTAAGACAGGGCTGAGGGTGCCCGAACCTCGGCCGCGTCGTCTGAGAACCTAAGCAGGCTCCTGCTACAATGTTATTATAAGTTCAACAGATTCTTCTTCTATCGTGTGGGTTGTGAGGTGATTTAACAACCTCGTCAACCCTGGTGTCAGAGTTATTATTGAGCCGCCAGAGGCGCCCTGATATGTCTCCGGTAACGATTACTCACTTACATCAATAAGTAAGTAGTAACCGGGACCAACGGATTAACATGCCTTCCGAAGCACGGTTCAACTTACTAACAGATTGCTACAGAAATATGTAGTGTATTAATTCAAATGAATACATTTTTTACTCATTCTACTTAAAAAAAAAAACTACTGAATTCGATTTTTAACTCTTAATTCACGTTTAGATCATAGATAATTGATATCACGTGAATTCCAGGAATTCTAACCAGTTAATGGAAATAGACTCGCCCCTTGTTACATGGGATTAACATAGCTAGCGAGGAATGAGCGTAAGTATACATCTCTGCCTATATAGGCGAGATGTTATCATCATTAATATAAGAGCAACGCTCTTGTCGGTGTAGCATTCTCCATTCTTGTCTATCAAAGGCCAATTCTTTCACTGCCTTATAAGACACGACGTTGTTCAGCTTTTATTAAATTCATTTCCTATACCTAAAGGTTGCCTGGAAGAGATTGCTACCTTAGCAATAAGGCCGCCTGTTGTACTATCTAACTGATTATAATTGTTTATTTTTTAATATTTATTTTAAGTGCAATAATGAGTTTTATATTGTATTGTTCACCTTCTGTTCAATCTGTTCTATGTAAGCTCTTCTTGGTCTTAACATTCCTTTCTTTCCTCAATGACGCGATGTGGCATGATGTTATGTTATAAAGTTTAATCCACATAAAATATTAGATCCCACACAATGTTTTCAGCTTCAAAATATTAATTAATACATATAACTATAACATCGACACACGACATCCACTCCACAGCTATCATCCTATGCCGCAAAGGCTGAAAACCCGCAAAAGTTTCGCCAAGTGTGTGTCGCCTCTACATGATGATGACCGCTCTAAGGAAAGTTGCAGGATTTGGAAGGAACGGATACACCTCCGAAACCCTTTTCCTACAGACCTCCGCCAGGTCTTGATTTGCCTTGACTTACCTGGAAGTCCCTAACCAGACTTCGAACTCAGGTGGGCCGAAATAAGGACTATTTGTTCAGGTTTTTTTTTCTCGGATGGCTCGGCCTTAAAGTGCAAGTGCGGCACTGTTCCCCAAGCGATGGAACATCTTCCATCGTGTCCTGCGTGCCCGAACACCTGCACGCAGGATCTGACGAGCGCTGCAGATAGCGCCATACTTATTGAGAAGTTTTGGGCCGATACCATTCAGTTTTCCATCGACACGATAAGAAGAAGACTTTAACATGATAGATGACACACGACCACGAGCAGGATGTACAGGATACTGCCAAAGTAATTGACTGAGTCAATGAACGAGGCTCGGCCAATTAGCGCGCGACAGGTCAAACGACACTTGACAATGGCATCATAAGCCAATTGCACTGATTTTTAACACTCATCTTTTCTGTTTGTTGCTTCTAATGCTGTTCTGAAAGCGAATAAAAAACATACAACACGTTCAGCTGCCTGACTTCGCAGGCATGTCGTAAAATCCGACGGATTGTGTCCTTTCTAACATGACGGACAATTGTTATGGACAGTAGGCTGCTCCCTTGTCGCCATAAGGTGCATCATATGGATACGATGGATCTTAGAACTTCGTATCAACAGTGGCTGCAAGTTGTCTTTGATTACTTGTTACTATGCCGATATACAAACACCGCGTTAGGCTGACGATCTGGAGGTCCGGGTTCGATTCCCGATGGGGACATTGTCGAAATCACTTTGTGAGACTGTCCTTTGTTTGGTAAGGACTTTTCAGGCTTGAATCACCCGACTGTCCGAAAAAGTAAGATGATTCCGTGCTTCGGATGGCACGTTAAGCCGTTGGTCCCGGCTATTAGCCGTAAAAACACCTCCACCAACCCGCATTGGAACAGCGTGGTGGAGTATGCTCCATACCCCCTCCGGTTGATTGAGGGGAGGCCTGTGCCCAGCAGTGGGACGTATATAGGCAGTTTATGAATGTTATGTATGCCGATATATAAAGGGCGTAGGTTTATGTTTGTGTATGTTTCAGTCCGCCACATGTGTATGCATTGTATAGAACTGCGTGAACTGACATCACTTTTGTAAACATTCTAATCCTAGATAGGTATACTTTGAATGATAGAAGGAACTGTTCTTCCCAGAACGTGCCTGTGTAAGCAATATAAATAAGTCGGTAACAAATGAGAAATAATTAATTATACTGTTACTTGGAACTGGGGGAAATAAGGTCATAGTTTAAAATAAAGTTTGTTTTGTTTGTTTTTAAATGTTCTTTATTTCATCATAAGTACAACTTAATTTGATAACATGACACTGTCTTGTTAGCAAAAATCTTAAATAATTAACAACGTTTATCAGGCTAATAACACCTATTAAAACTTATACTATGAATGTTATCAATACTTTTACAATGTTGTGGTTTCAAACTTTAAGGAAGACAAGTGAAGGGATTTGCTAACATAAACATTTCAGATAATGTTTATACATACTAGTGTTAAACTTACAAGTAACAGAATCAAGCATACGATCTAACATAGTGTAACTTTATAAAGGATCAAATTAATTTAGGTAAGTAAATTAAATAACAAAGTTGCTTAAGATCAAATTTCATATTTATATTTGTGGGTAATTAAATAATATAATAGCCGAAAGTGCTAATGCATACTAACTCTTATTGCATAAGGAGAACAGATTAGATTAGTAAGCGGTAACTAATCACCACGAAGATGTATTAGTCACACGTAGTGCGGGTGACTCGCTGACCGGTTCAGATAGGAAATAGTGATGGGGTAACCTGTATCTCTTGTAAGTATCGATATAGGGCAAGGTGCAATAACGACTTCTGCCAATTGCTGATATTAAAATATTTGGATGTTTTGGGTTATTTTTAATATAAAATTTGAATGCTAGTTTAGTAATAAACTCTTTTATAGTAGGAAATTTAATGGAATTTTGTAATTTTTTCAGGTTAGTGTAAAAAGGAGTATTGTAAGATATTTTTAATGCACGATTTTGTAGTTTTTGTAATTTAAGAATATTGGAGATACTGGTAGAACACCACACTGGACAAGCGTAAGTGATACGAGGCCTGATTAGTGTCGTATAGAGGCGTAGTTTTGTGAGCGGGCTAAGATTCGCCCGCCTGTTAAATATAGGACCTATCATATGCATTGATTTTATACCTTTAGCACGTAGTGAATCTATGTGAATAATCCAATTTAATTTGGTATCAAAATTGACCCCTAAGTACTTAACACTAGGACGCCATGGTACTTTAAAGCCTTTAATCGTGATTTGCCTCCGTGGGGCCCTTATTTTACGTGTAAAGAAGATTGCTTCCGTCTTGGTTTGGTTTAACTTTAATTTCCAATTTTCAAAATATGTTGTAAGAAGTTCTACAGACCAGTTAAGTCTGGTAATGATATCATCAACATCACCAGACGTCGTGTAGGTCGCCGTATCATCCGCAAAACACGCCAAATGGGTATACGGTTGCTTCGGTATATCATGCAGATAAATGTTAAAAAGGAGCGGTCCTAGCACTGACCCCTGAGGCACACCGGCTGGAATCTTGAGGTCATAAGATCTGGTGCCGTCAATATGAACAGCGTATTTACGATTTTCTAAATAGGAACAGATCAGTTTGACAAGGCTGTTAGGTACTTCAGCTTTCATCATCTTATGAATCAAACCTCTGTGCCACACAGAGTCAAACGCTTTCTCAATGTCCAATAAGACCATGCCAGTAGACATTTTAAGATTTAAATTGTGAGCAATATGTTCGCTTACACGAGCCAGCTGTTGAACAGTGGAATAACCCTGCCGAAAACCGAATTGTTCCATCGGGATGAAGTGATTGCTCACTTTTAAGAGACGTATCGCAATAATTTTCTCAAAAATTTTACTCAGATTCGGTAGTAAACTAATTGGGCGATAACTTGTTGGAACAGTATTATCTTTTCCTGGCTTGATAATAGGTATCACCTTTGCAATTTTCCATTTAGATGGGAAGTAGCAGTGCGTAAAACAGGCATTAAATATTTTAGTAAGCATGACTATGCATTTTTGAGGTAAATTTTTGATTAAAATACTATCGATCATATCAGTTCCCGGGGCTTTATTCGTTTTTAGCTGACGGATTATTTTACATATCTCATTAGGCCTGCATATGAACGGTACCCCGACATCACAGCTGCTGTGAAGGTGACGGACAGAATCTTCTACAAGTTTTTCGATGTTAGGTTCTCGCCAAGATGTAGTAAGAAGCATGTTTTGATAAAAAGATTCCGCTAATACATTACATTGTTCTTTTGTGTTAGCAGTAGTGGTTCCATCTGGTCTTTTTATAGGAGGAATACATACATTTTTATTATTTGTAAGTTTTGTAGTAAAGCGAAAGATATCCGAGCTTGGATTGTCAACCCTAGACAACTTCCGACACCAGACGTCATCGTTGTGTTTCTTAATACAATCCGTAATCCTAGATTGCTGATAATTAATACGAGTCCGGAGATGTTTGCGGAAGTTTTGATCATTACAGTTTTGTTCAAGTCGTCGTAATCTATTCTTTTCTTTGATTTTTCTTTTAATGAACCGAGGTAATGACTTTCTATTGATATGCGTAGTCTTTAACGGAATGTTTTGTTCACGCGCCTCAGACATATTGCAAGTGAGATCGACAACGGCTCGTTCGATGTCGTGAGGAGAACGATAAGTATTTTGGGTAAGTATCGTTTTGCGATTAAGATATTTACGATAACCCTCCCAATCAGCTCTCGAATAGTCAAAGCGGGTTGTAGGCTTACGTTCAGTAAGGCCATAGAGGGTGAACCCAACCGGCAGATGATTGGAAGACAATGCTGGCACTGTGCTCAATTCTGAAATGTCATAGATGTTTTTAGTAAGGCATAAATCAGGAGTAGATGGGCGTAATTCAGGCCTGTAATGTGTTAAGGTGAACTTAGCGGGAGCACAAATAGTATAATCGTTTTCAATCATGTGGTTGTACAACACAATTCCACGCTTGTTTGAATCTAGACAATTCCAAGCTGAGTGTTTAGCATTAAAATCACCCATGACTAACACATTATTACTCATGTTCATAATATTGCTTAAATCAGCTGGAAGTAATGGAGAATTTGGTGATTGATAGATAGATATGATAGTGTAAATTTTGCCAGAAACAGTGAGTTCAATAGCAACAGTTTCCAGATTATATGTCCATGGCGATTGAACACGCAAATGCTGTATATTTGATCGAACAAGAATAGCTGTTCCACGACCGTGGCCATTAGGGTGCTTATCTTGTCTGTGTAATACGAATCCAGGCACACAAAGATTGCAATTTGAGGTTAATAGGGTTTCATTGATGGCGATAATATCAATAAATAAATCACCATCAATTAAATTAAGTAGTTCATGAATTTTGTTTCTAATGCCATCGGCATTCCAGTACATAACATTTAAGTTGTTATTTTTAGACATATCGGCCAAAATGTTTCAGAACTAAGATAACCTTATCCATAAAAGTTCGACAGCTAGTGAAGTGATCTTTTATGTCTCTTAAAATACTACAGATTTCTAAAATCTCCAGGGCACCATTAAACTCCGTCTCCGAAACTCCTAGGGTTCTTGGTTCAACCGGTTGCGATGTTTTCATTAACTTAGGCACTCGCCATGCTGAGTTAGCTTGAGTCGTTTTCGAAGCATTATCTAAAGAGCTAACATTAGGAGCAGTTTCTTCTGATTTCGAGGTACTAGACTTTCTTTGACGAATTGAAGGCCAATGTTCAACATCATGTTTGAAGGGCTCTTGTTCCGACAATAAGTTTGTCCGTACGAGCGGGGTTTTTGGTTTTGGTACATTTTCAAGGTATTTAAGTCGTTCAGGACACTGTCTGTAATTTGCGGGGTGCTCGCCCTTGCAGTTGCAGCATTTAGCTGGAGAGGAGCGGTCATTTTTTGGGCAAACCCTGGTTGCGTGCAATTCCGTACATTTGACGCATCGTTCCGTTAAGTTACAGTTTTTAGCTGTATGCCCAAAGCGTTGACATCTAAAACACTGGGTCACAGTATTAGGTGAGACCTTATATTTTTGTATCTGTACAACACAGTTGCATAGATATTTAATTTGTTTGAATTTTGCGACACTAGCACTTCCAGGTGGTAAGGTAATGAGGTAAGGGCAGGTTTGCGTTTTGGAGGTCTTTGATTTTAACTTAGATATCTCAGCCTTGTCAAAACCAAGCACTTGGAGCTCTTCTTTCAAGTATTCATCCATGTCGGAATCCGGCAATCCATAGACAACGACCTTAGCTGTTCTCTCTTCTTTGCGAGAAAAGGTGTGGTAAGGAACATTGACAGCTAACAATTCCGCTTTGAGACTTGTAAATGCCTTTACATCATGACATTGTAATGATACTTTATTATTTCCTTTATAGGCCATGTGGTATTTGTTGGTACCCTTCGATATGGTATCTATTATTTTAGTGTGGGTCCAGCCTTCCGGTATCTCCATAATAATAGGAGGTATTCGGGAGCTTTTAGGCTTGTTCAAGGAGTCGGAATAAGGTTGAGATGAATCAGCGATGTGATCAGCAGCAAGCGAACTAAACCTATTCTCATTGGTAAAAGATGAACGCTCACCAGTAGTATACAGATTCGATCTTGCTGGCTTCTTCGGTATTTTCCATGTGTCAACCTCGCAGTCAGCTGGTCTCTTGAGGCTCTCGGTAGAATTAGTCCTTATGAGGTAGTTCTCCATTGAGGGTGTCGACATTTTTGCCAGGTAGCAATTATCGATAAGCAATTATCGATACAATTACCTATCGACAGCGCTCCCATCCCTAATGGTCAGATTGACGTCTCGTAGGTGTGAGACAGTACTACGGTAATCACACGCGAGTAGTAACCGGACGTATTCTATGTACACAAGCGCTCGCCAGTGAGCACGAACGGTGATAATAGAGAAAATAAAGTGAGCACCGCTCTTACATGACTGTGACTAAACTGTGAACAAAAGCATTATGTGAAAAGACAGTTCCTAACAAATACTAAAGCGAAGGACAAGGAGGAACAATGTCTGTCTTTGATAATAAGTTGATAACGATAAGTCAGTAAACGGCCTCTGTGGTCCAGTGGTTGAGCGTTGGACTCACGATCCGGAGGCCCCGGGTTCGAATCCCGGTGGGGAGATATCACAAAAATCACTTTGTGATCCCCAGTTTGGTTAGGACATTACAGGGTGATCACCTGATTGTCCGAAAGTAAGATGATCCGTGCTTCGGAAGGCACGTTAAGCCGTTGGTCCCGGTTACTACTTACTGATGTAAGTAAGTAGCCGTTACATGAGTCCTGTCAGGGGCCTTTGGCGGCTCAATCATAACCCTGACACTAGGGTTGATGAGGCTAGTATTCCACCTCACAACCCACACGATAAGAAGAGAAGAAGACGATAAGTTTAACCAGACACATGTTATAGCTGCATATCGTTGCCCTATAATCCAAGGAAACATTTATGAAACATTTACAAAACATTGTTTTAAGTTTACGCGGTTATTATCATAATTAAAGCACATAATAACGGGTCTTACCGCGTTTAAATGGGGATATGAGACTCCCGATATTTCAGTAATAGTAGTTTAGTTTTTTATTTTATTATTTGTTATTTGTCTCATATCCCCACTTAAACGCGGTAAGAACCCGTTATTGTGTGCTTTAATTATTTACAAAACATTCATTGTCTCAATTTTTATTTCAATAAGTGGTTTCGTTGAAGAAAATCACATCCGAATGTGATGATTTTTTACCGACTTCAAAAAAGGAGGAGGTTCTCAATTCGACCGTATATTTTTTTTTTTTTTTTTTTTTTTATGTTTGTTCGGGCATATCTTCGTCGTATATGAACCGATTTTGATAATTCTTTTTTTGTTTGAAAGGAGATATACCCAAGGGGGTCCCATGTCAAGGAAGTCAGGATCTGATGATGGAAGACCAGAGAAATCGAGGGGAATTTTCAAAAATCGTAGGAGCGACTAGTGCGTTTGTAAAGTCATATTGATCGGATCGATCTTTAGGCTTCGGGAAAACTTCCCGGCCTTCGAAAACTGGTCAGCATCAGGGAGATACCCTATGGCCTGGCAAAACTATACAACCTGGAGCAATTTTTCTTTCACGAAACGTATTTAAATCTTGATCAAATCCAATCGCCGGTGCAAAAAAACAAAATGGCGGAAAAAAAAGATGGCCGCCATACAAAATTTTGTCGATTTTGGAAGAAGCCCGTTTGGGTAAAAATAATGTATGGGGCGCTTACTCAAAACGTCATGTAGAGTACGGAAATACTTTCTGATCACCAAAAACTGCTCCGCATCAGAGAGATACTCTACGGCCTGGCAAAACTATCGCACGTGAACCAATATTTCTTTGAGAGCACTTATTTAAATCTTGGTCAAATTCCATAGCGCGTAAAAAAAAAACAAAATGGCGGAAAAACAAGATGGCCGCCATACACAATTTTGTTTTTTCAGAAAATGTCTCGGGATATAAAATATATATCGGGGTTGTGGTCGGATCGTCATGTTAAGTATGGAAATACTTCCCGATTTTCGAAAACTGCTCCGCATCAGGGTGACACCCTACGGCCTGGCGAAACTATCACACCTGAACCAATTTTTCTTTCACGAAACCTATTTAAATCTTGGTCGAATTTAATGGCCGGTGAAAAAAATACAAAATGGCGAAAAAACAAGATGGCCGCCATACAAAATTTTGTTTTTCCAGAAAATGTCTTGGGGGTAAAAATGATGTATAGGCGTGTGATCGGAACGTCATCTTTGAAAACTGCTCCCAATCAGGGAGACATCCTACGGCCTGGCAAACCTATTGCACCTGGATTTTGTTTGTTTCCACGACACCCATTTAAATCTTGGTCAAATTCTGTCGCCGGTGAAAAAGAACAAAGTGGCGGAAAAACAAGATGGCCGCCATACGAAGAGGGACAGTTTCGAATAAACAGGACACGCGAGCTGCTTTAGCAGCGAGCGAACCACGCGAAATCTACTGTATCTATATGTATGCGTGAGTGTGTATGATAGCAGCTTCCACTGACAACCACATGTGTGTATGTACACATACACATGTGTGTGTGTGCGTGTGTGTGCGTGTGTGTGCGCGTGTGTGTGTGTGTGTGTGTGTGTGTGTGTGTGTGTGTGTGTGTGTGCGTGTGTCTGTGTGTGTGCGTGTGTACGTGCGCGTGTGCTCGTGTGCGTTAGCGCGTGTGTGAGTGTGTGTGTGTGTAAACATGTTCATCAATAATAATTGTGATCACTACTAATAATATATTATATTATTATATATGAATATAAATCAGAAAATCTGTCTGTCTGCATCCTTGCTCGGTCTAACCATCACTTAAAATCGTAAAATAAAATAAAATTTTTAACAAAAAAAAACCGACTAAAAAAGAACGCAAAACTAAAAAGCAATAAATAAATTTACTTCGCACAAAGTAATTAGTACGTATTTTCAATTAGTTAATTATTTTATAATTCTGAAGTCGGTGCCAAGTAAATGCTACAACCCTACTACAATATCAAATTACTATGTACACACAATATTGTTTAATACCTATATCAAAGCAATTACAAAACAATGTCAAACAAAAAATTACAAAACAATCAGTATTGAAAAATATATGAATCGGTACTTCGTTGTAGCATTTCCTTGGCACCGGCTTCAGATTTATAAAATAATTAACTAATTGAAAATACGTACTAATTACTTTGTGCGAAGTAAATTTATTTATTGCTTTTTAGTTTTGCGTTTGAAGTCGGTTTTTTTTGTTAAAAATTTTATTTTATATAGTATACTTACGTATTTGTCACAAAAAAAATACATATCGATCATAAGCTCTATGAATCCCTGCATTATCCTGTTCACAGGATCCGCTTACCTAACCACTGCCCTATTTTTCCCTATAAAAGTAGCATGGAGATTGCTACATCGACAAGAGCATGGCTCTTAAATTAGTCATGATGTTACTTTTAAATGATTAAATGACGTTTTACAAATATCGATAACAGACGCCTTTAAAAAGCACCTTATGTCTTACGTATGAATGTGTTCATGCCACGTTGGTGAAAAAAGGTTTTTAAATTCTTTATAAATTGAATATATTTGCAACTTCTATACATAACTATACAACTGACGAGTCAACAAGATGATTGCCAAATTGTTGGGTCAGTTTGGTCGATAAATAAACCGTACTGGTTGTTCCGTTCCACCCATGTACAGCTATTGTGCTGTGGCCCATGGCCCGCGCACGAGGTCGTCAAATTGCCCAATTGCCGGTCTGAGCCCAATTGACATGATCGGCCGATGAATGGCAACGATGCAGGCGAGATACTGGTACCAACGAGATGGTATTGTACTCATATTCGCCATTCAGCCAGTCGGACAACTTTCGAACACCCCGATTTAATTTCCAAGAAAAATGTCAGAGATCTTTACGGCACGATGGGTGGGGATGGAGTCCCGACGTGCCGCTTTTTTTTTGACGTGACTTATTGTAGATTTGCCGCAGATGGCATTAACTACTTGGCCGGACAAATGGGGAGCGGTGAAGACTCTCACCCGGTACAACGTTTAAGACAACAGGCCTGAGGGTGTCGTAGGGCGCGAACCTCGGCTCAGGGCGTCGTCTGAGAGGAAAAATATTTGAAAGAATTAGTCGACCCTAGCGGGTCGATAGCGATAAGCGCTGATTGAGGGAAATCGTCGACCACGCCAGCGGGGTTGGTATCGGGGTCCTGGAGTGTTTGGTGTCGCGAGCTGATTGGCTGCCTCTATGGCTAGAGTAATCGAGTCGTCGGGATCGTATATTATCCTTCGTCCGTGCCGGCAGAGTAGTGGGATGATTAGTAATAACGACGAAAATAGTAACATCAACAGGAATATCCAGTTTATCAATAGCACTTCACAAATAAATTATAACGATGCTTAGATATAAGACACAGTGAAGAATTAATGATCACAATCCAAAATCAGAGGGCACGGCCACAGTTAAGCAGTATATTATGTTGCTCTTATGAAGGTAGGGGATGCAATGCGTCAGCGTAAAATGAAAGTAAATGCGGAATGGAATGAGAATTTCGAAATTTAAAATGATTGACGGTCAAAAGGAAAGGCCAGTATGCGCAGAGTTTATACTCTGCTACATCTTTACACGTAATATCATAATCATCATCCCGTTTTTCACAGGGTCCGCCTACCTTACCTGAAGATTTGACAGACCCGGTTTTTTACAGAAGCGACTGCCTGTCTGACCTTCCAAACCGCGAAGGGAAAACCATCCCAATACAGGTAAGGTCACATACCTCCGAAAATGCATTTCTCGGGAATGTGAGTTTCCTTACGATGTTTTCCTTCACCGCTGAGCACGTAATAATCATTTATGAACCAAACATGAATTCGAAAACAAATTCGACAATCATTGGCCTGTGCTGGATTCGAACCTGCGACCTCAAAGTGAGAGGCAAGCGTTCCAACAACTGGGCTACTACGGCTCGATACGTCATACCAGAATGATTAATTTAAATGTAAGGAAGGAGGAAAATGTAACGGTATAATTGTTAATCAACTTCGGAGAAATTCGGTATTTTTCACAATGATTATTAAACTCACAAATAAAAAAAACTTACTAAACAACACTATTCGGAACAGACACGACACGACACACTCGAAATCGGAATACGACCGCTATAAAAACAATTTCAACTCACCACGACTGCGCAAAGTAAACATGAAAACATAATTAACAACATAGAAATACAAATGCACCAAATGCGTCGGCACTTGTTCCAGAAGCGATCGAGAAGACATCAACAAACAATAGCCAGTTGTTTAGTTAGTAAACAAATCAACTATGTGCTTATTAACGAGCACAAACAACAAAATAACTGTCATTGTTGATAATGAAACAAAAGTATTTCCAATATCGACGCTGCCGAACATATATTATTACAACAGTTGCAATCTGCAGTTGTTGGATTAAGTTATATTATTATTTGTACGTCGTTTGGTTAGGACATTACAGGCTGATCAGCTGAGTGCCCGAAAGTAAGATAATCCGTGCTTCGGAAGGCACGTTAAGCCGCGGTTACATGAGCCATGTAAGGGGTTTTTGGCGGCTCAATAATCGTGACACCAGGGTTCATGAGGTTGATATTCCACCTCAAAACCCACACTATAACAAGCCAAAACACGAAATAGACCCAGATATTTTTACGCAGTCATCCGTCAAACTGAAGCGTTTGATATAGTTTTCCTTCCAAACATTTCAATGTTAAGTCGGGTTAAAAAGAAACAAGACAATGCCTTCAAATTGCGGTCAGCTCATCAAGCATCGATCAACTAGCGGTAAATCTTACCTAAGCTCAACCCACGTGCACAATGCTTTGAAGCAAGATAATATCTGTTAGTTTCTGGTCTATCTTATTATCATATTGGTAATCTGGACTCTTTAGATTCGAAGGCGTGCACGACGACCATCTATCTGTCATCTTAGCCATAAAGTAGATCATCTGTTAAAAGTCACACAGCAACATCCATCGCACGAATAAGGTCCTCTTCACCAGACGAAAAGGGCTCAGGGCTAAGGGGCTCTTCGACCAGACGTCCACAAACGTCTCCGTAGGTGTATATTTAATGTATAAGATAGACGAGAAAGTAGCAGATATTGTCTTGCCCAAAAGCATTGGACCTGATTCCTGCAAACACATCCTAATTTTAAGTTAAACCAGTAATTTTTTTATCCGCCGAAAAGGAAAGGGACGGATGATTGTCAACTGTTAATTTTAAAATGAACGAAAGAAATAGACATCTCTCTCATATGCAACCCGTTCGAAGCGTGCTGTCAACTTAATTCTGTCGGGTTACTGCCCAATATAACATTTTGGAAGGGTTTTTTTTTTTAATTTCTGTCTAAAATTGACGTGTGTTCCATAAATTTTATGCCTGTCCGTCATCTGACTTTATTTAGTAATCTGAATTTCATCATTTATCTTGAACCTATTACACGACGCAATTATGAATGCATTTCCAACAACTCTATTTTGTATAGCTAATCAGATTTGCACACCGTTATCAGATGGACATGACATGTAGCCGAAATAGACCGAAATCCTAATTTGTATGGTGGCATACGTCACAGATGATATCTATCGACCTCAGAGCGAGGTCGTGAGATCAATGCGAATCATTGCACAACATTTCGTGAGTTTTAACTTTTTTCCCAATTTAATGAAATAAGCAACTATTGTTGTGTAATTATTTATTCTTGTGGGCATCCAGGTGGTGGCGATGCTCTTCTTGATGTGTAGCATAATACAACTGGACAATATTATTGACGGCAATTTTATTAATTTTATAGTATACATTTTAACACATGTGTGCCTCTAGTTATTAAACAACTTGTAATGTATACCCTATACCCTCATTGATTTAAAAGACGTGTTGCTGTAGCAGTTTCTTGTCATTTCTTCTCCTCAGCCACCTTTCAATTTTTTAAGTATGGCTTCTGTCATTTTTCTGTCAATTCTGCCAGTGTTAAAGTTGAGAAACTCCCCTCCGGTTGATTGAGGGGAGACCTGTGCTCAGCAGTGGGACGTTATATAGGCTGTTTATGTATCCAAGGTAATTACGTTAAATAAATGATTCTGATTTATGATTTCACACGATACACATTGCCATACTTAAAATATTGAATATAAAATTTGTTGGGGATACCAACAATTCTATTAATGTAATAGTTATAATAGTTATAAGTTGTCCTTTATTTCTATAGTCTATTTCAAAACAGGTCATTAACTCCTAGTATTATTAATGTTATAAAATAAGTAGGCGTTGCTGACGTCACTGTGCTTACCCATTTAAGTATTTGGTCAATGGAAATATGAGTCATAAAGTAGTTACAATAAATATAAGTAATATGGTAATGACTAAGGAAGGAACATATAAATAAGTTCTTGTAATTTGGACTTAGTTCCTAGTACAAAATATGAATAAGTCCAAAGATCAGAATTCCCTTCTTTTCTTTTAATTTAGTATTTCAATTATTATGAATGCGACAGATTGATTGTGTCCTTTCTAATATGATGGACTACTGTTATGGGCGATAGACTGATCCCTTATCACTATAACTTTCATCATACCCAGCTTAGGACATCGTATCAACAGTGCCTGCAACAGTTTATATCGATTGAACACCGATTATCCCACTACACGATCAAGGTAAACAGATGTAACATATTATGGATTATGTAAATACCGAGTGGAACAAGTCTGGTTAGCGGTCAAGGCGAGCGTGGTGTGCAAGGTGCATTGAGGTACCACGTATCGAGTTGCAGCTAGGGTTGCTAGCTGGCAGGACCTCTGCCAGATGTTCCGATTATCAAGGTTTCTAAGATCCGTAGATATTAAACGGACGAATATGTCAGGTTTTTCTTTAGTGCGTCCCTTCGCAAGTCATAAAAAGCAGGATCTGTGCGAGATGTTCCGATTATCAAGGTTTCTATGATCCATAAATATCAAACGTACGAATATGTCACGTTTTTCTTTAGTGCGTCCCTTCACAAATCATAAAAAAGCAGGATCTGTGCAAGATGTTCCGATTATCAAGGTTTCTAAGGTCCGTAGATATTAAACGGACGAATATGTCACTTTTTTCTTTAGTGCGTCCCTACGCAAGTCATAAAAAAGCAGGATCTGTGCGAGATGTTCCGATTATCAAGGTTTCTATGATCCATAAATATCAAACGTACGAATATGTCACGTTTTTCTTTAGTGCGTCCCTTCGCAAATCATAAAAAAGCAGGATCTGTGCAAGATGTTCCGATTATCAAGGTTTCTAAGATCCGTAGATATTAAACGGACGAATATGTCACTTTTTTCTTTAGTGCGTCCCTTCGCAAGTCATAAAAAAGCAGGATCTGTGCGAGATGTTCCGATTATCAAGGTTTCTAAGATCCGTAGATATCAAACGGACGAATATGTCACGTGTTTCTTTATTGCGTCCCTTCGCAAGTCATAAAAAAGCAGGATCTGTGCGAGATGTTCCGATTATCAAGGTTTCTAAGATCCGTAGACATCAAACGTACGAATATGTCACAATTTTCTTTAGTGCGTCCCTTCGCAAATCATAAAAAAGCAGGATCTGTGCAAGATGTTCCGATTATCAAGGTTTCTAAGATCCGTAGACATCAAACGTACGAATATATCACATTTTTCTTTAGTGCGTCCCTTCGCAAGTCATAAAAAAGCAGGATCTGTGCGAGATGTCCCGATTATCAAGGTTTCTAAGATCCGTAGAAATCAAACGTACGAATATGTCACATTTTTCTTTAGTGCGTCCCTTCGCAAGTAATAAAAAAACACAATTTAAGTGCATTTTCGGTCGTCTATTTTTAAGGCTTAACAACAAAGTAGCCCATGTTATTCAATGTTTACCCCTCCCACTTTTTGTTTCACCCTTGAGCAGGCATGCGTACTATGACCGGATACCCGTACTGCATCTCAACACCAATACCCTGTTGATTCTCAATTGTTTCTGATGAAACAAGACACCCCCCCCCTGCACCCATTGTGGTGTCATATTGTTCGTTTGTTCACAAAGGAATGGTCTGGTGTTTTAGAGTAATTTGAATGTTCAAATGCTTTCTGCTAGTTTGAGAAACCGGATAATATCTTGATTTCGATCAGGTGATATCCGGACGGAAGGGATAGTGGCCAGACCGGAGTCGTAATGCAGATTTCACATGACAGATCAAGGCAAGGCAAATCTTGTGAGAAAGAAGCTATTCTCACAATTTAAATGAAGCTACACGCATTATATTTATTTTGTAAATTACGTTAAACTTGAGTCACAATATCGATACCCTTCCTTCGAACCACAGGAGTACACCCCGGACATTTCATACAAACAACCTCGTTTTACACAGACACCACACATTGACGTTATCGTAAACACGCATCTGTGTGTGTGACGTTTGAGACCATACGATTCAAATGTAAACTATGTTGGGGTAAACCTAGCTCAGCCGCTGGTGGGGAGCGGAGAGGTGCCGTTTTATACGTAGTATTATTCGTTATTCTATGACAGGAGTGTCCTATAAAAGGCTAACGACAAACGACAACGATATCTCAAGCCCAACCAATATGCCATGGAAAACAGATCTTCACTTGCCAATGACTTTATAAGTACTCTTCAGATTTAAATGCTCAAATGTAAGGTACCTACTATCTGCAGTGCATCTACATAATCAACATAATTATTAAGCAGTGAAGGATAGGAAATTGTTGATCGAGAAACAATCCGTAATTACAGTGTCACAACAATCAAAATGAATTGCGTGATCTTGAGATGCTTTCTATAATAATCCGTCACGAAATGACGATTACATTCGGAACAAAAAAAAAGAAAAATGACATTGAAAATACGTCACTACGTAGCAAGTGCACCTTGTATTCAAAGACCAGAGGTTCAAACGAAATACTTCTGAATTTGTTTTTGGATATAGTGACTAAGATTGAGAAGGGAATGTTAGGTTGGTTTGGACACGTAGAGCGGATGAATGATAATAGAAATGCAAAAGCGATATATAAAGCGAAAGTTGATGGTAGGGCTGGCAGAGGAAGACCGAGAAGGACTTACATTGATCAAATTGGAGATGTCCTTAGAAAAGGTTTAACACGATCTACTCTGAACCGGCGTGCGTGTATGAAGCGATTGATGAATGTGGAGGAAGCAAGAGAGGTGTGTCAGGATCGAAGCAAATGGAATTCTATAGTCTCTGCTTACCCCGGTGGGAAATAGGCGTGAGTTTATGTATGTATGTTGTTTTTGGATCTTCGTTGAAGAATTAACGTCATGACGTAAAGTTTGTTTTGTGGACGTGTTGTAGCGCCGAGGCTTTTCTCGCAGCTACTTTACCGCGGCTATACAAGTTGAGAAGCTGCAGTAGTTTTGGGCGGATGAGACGTTCGACAAAAACATTATATAGGTATGTAGAAATTGACTTTTCGTAGTATAACTTACCTATAGTATGTTACCAATTATCGTCTGTCACAGAATGTGTACCTATAACTAGTATTTATGTGTTAGGTGTTCGCAATAAAATCGAAATTAAATTACCTCATTATCCCTCTAAAAACAAATCGACAATCATTGGTTTAGGCCTGTGCTGGATTCGAACCTGCGACCTCAAAGTGCAGAGGCATGCGTTCTACCAACTGGGGTCCGGAAATAAAATAACCTACATTTGTCAATTAAATAAATACTAACTACAATCGTACCTAAAGCAGAAGACGTAACAATCGCAACGTTATTTTACGGCAGCTAAAGGCTTCCGCTTCTGGTTGTGGTGCACCCGAAATAGATATCTCATAATAACTGGTTAACCCTTCGAATCGATTAATCCTAAATCGAATCAAAGTTAGAAATCAACGAACACCCGACATCTGGGAGTATCCGAACACCTTTCATCGGGAGATGCCCAAATTACAACCAGCGCACAGTGTCGCGTCCCTTTACGAAAAATCAAAATTATCGTTTTTAAAAAATGGATATTCTAATTATGGTAACACTATCTCAAATACCCATAGTACACAAGTTTAATATTTTAATCGATGTATCTTCTATAATCTTTAGAAAAATAGCTTCATTAATTGGTATGTTGACGTATCATAAAATTGTTCAACGAATTTCTACTGTGTTCGGTGGTTGTTTTGTTGAGGTATTAGTTGGATTTCAATTGTTTCATTGTTATTATTTTATTAATTGGTGTTTATACTGATCTACTAAGTGATCAAAGTGCAAAATTCTCGGAAGCAATGAGTAAGATTTCACCATTTCTTAGTTTTGGCAAAAAAAGAATTAATTTTAGGTTCGAGATGCATTTAAAAAAAATCATGTCAAATCATGTCGATAATTTTTTAATATTGTATAGCCTATAGTGTATATTTACTGTTGACAAAGTTTGATCTGCTTTTGTTTGCACATTCTCGATTTATTAACTTTTGTTTACAATAGGTCACCAGCTACTAAATAATGAATTGTTTGAGTAGTGGCTCCAAGCTGACCCAACAAGCAAAATTCCGCCACTATTCAAGTATGTTTTGGAGGTTTACGAATTAGAAGAATCTCCTGTCTATATTCAGTCAAGCATCCGAAAGTCAGTGACTGTTTTGTTTAAATGTAGCTAATTATTGGAGAGTATCTTACAGAAGTGAAATAACATTAAGAAAGAAATATAGTGCCTTTCTCAACAATGCTTTTAAGTTAAGAGAAGACGATATTAGCTACCTACGTAGTAAACAATCCATAGACACATCACAGGTTCATAGTTCAAAACGAGGAAGGCCATGCAAGGACTTCAACGAACTAAATCTAGCTTCTTAGAAGCGGAGAGTTGCAGACTTAGTAGAAGGCAGAGATCCCAGTGAATTAACATTTGCCGAATTAACATTTAAAATAATAAAAAAGGACAAAATGAGTTTAAAGAAAAAATGGGTCTTCTCGTTGATAAGCCTAAGCCCGAATATGGGTCGACAAATGACGGTAATACTGCTCGGACATTCTTTAGACATCCAGAACTAAACTCTGAAATCACAGGAGTTGATAAAAATCTAATCGTCAAGTTTTCTATGATTAACAGAATATTGTCAAGTGGCAAAAAAAAAATTTAGAAAAATTCAAAGAGTTACTTGCTGAGACTAAAACCCTATACATGAGTTTGTATTCTTGGTATTACGTGCCGATGTCCATACATAAGGTTCTCATTCATGGAGCTGAAGTAATTTAATCTTTGCCGTTGCCTGTTGGTCAACTTTCTGAAGATGCCTTAGAAGGCAGACATAAAGACTCGAGAATTTTTACGCAAGCATCACACGCGTAAATCTTCTAGAGAAAAATGTAACAAAGATTTAATGGTCATGATGCTTTTATAACATCAGACCCTTTAATATCATCTATTCGTAACAAAATGCGTAACATACAGCAAAAACAAATTGATGAAGATATTATCGATTATTTATTTTAGAACCTTATTATTAAAAAAAAAAATTGTGGCTAAATATAGCATTTTTTTATCTAACTTCCATCGCAAAAACCTTTTTTAATATTATTTTATTATTAAAACACTAAATATCCACAACATGTTGCAAAATTATTATCTAAATATTTTTCGTAAACTTTTGTATGGGCTCGCGACACTGTGCAGCGTCGAGTGAACCGCGCGAGATTATGAATACAACCAACGTGTAGGGCTCGTGCGAAGAACGGGATGTCTTTCTCAATGGTTGATAGCTAGGCGAGTTTTAAGTTATAAATCAAGTACCCCGCCCCGAGAGATGTACCATTAAAGGTGATTAAAGTGTGCAGGCGCAGGATGGACCAAATTATACGGCGTGCCGTGGTTTGGGCCACAAAAATGTGGTGCGGTCATTATCCGGGCGGAAACCATGGCCAATACGAGAGCACGTGCGCCGGCTACCTAGCCGCTTGGCCCACACGCGCGCGTTTACGCCTCAGCATTCAAAAGTCAAGGTAAACCTAACTCAAAAATTAGACACCTGAAACATTCTAAACTTAAACTTTTTTTAAATATAGTAATTTTTGGAAATTAAATGAACACGTCTATTTTGCAAGAAAAAATGTTTTACTCTATTTGTCAAGTAGTTGTAGTAGTTTCAAGTACAATACTGAACGTCCATTTCAGGTCAATAGGTTAGTAGGCGACAAGTTGTCATTGATAAAGATTTTTTATACTGAAACATGTTATATAATAGGTTTCTAATTGATAGTAAATATCTTCTAGACAGAACCTTAGGAGTCTTTATATGGACAAAGTTAACATTCTTAGCTGCAAGTGCTTGCTTGAGTAATGTAGATAAGTACCTACCTGTACTCGTAGCGGTCATGTCAATGTAGCCTAAGAAATTAGTTAAAAGAAAATAGAGCAAGACAAAAATAGTTTCTGTAAAATAAACGGACCTGGAAGCTCTGCGGTAAAGGACAGTTAGTAATATGTATAGTAAAGGACATAATATTTACTATGATGACACTGTATACAAAATTCTCTGAATATCTAAATTTGTTCTCAACTGAAGAGAACTTTCACCGCAGTATTGTCTCCTGTTGCAAGGCCATACTTAGTTTCTTAGAAAGTTTAGCTATATAATTTAACCTAGAATTTTGATTTCAGTGTACACATCTAACGGCTATATTTGTATTATAATAAGATTTTAACCGGGAATAGATTGAGGATGTTTTACTTAGGATATTTCGTTCGACAGTTATGAAGGCTTTATTAATTCCTACTCATTGTCCCGATAATGGGACTGATGTCATTATTAATATAAAAGTAGGTAGGTATAAAGTTCTTGTTGGTCATCTGGAAACACACTTTTATAGCCCAATCTTCAATGTGTTATGAAGTATGGTAGACCTAACACATTAGTTAACTGGATAAGGAATGAATTCATCAATTACATTCTTATAGGTAGGCTATGACCCATATGCAAGCTTGGTAATTATAGCTCCTGCACATACCACTGATGACACACGCACCAGGTTTCCAACTCAGTCAAAACAAACACGATCATACACAATTATAAACTGAATCTCACTATCAACATGAGATTCGAAGACTGTCGATTTGGATGCCGCAGAGCAGCATTACTGGGTCACATAGTGAATGTTTTCATTGTTAATTTTATAAAGAGGAAGCCACAGTCAGCTGTGTTTGTATTTATGAGGAAATAACAACGCAACGTGGTGCCATGGTAAAATTCAACGGTACTCACCAATTTACTGCAAAGCCAAGACCCACTGACTCCAGCACGCCTTCGATTATTTTCTTCACGAACCGGGAAATGTTTTTCGCGGAATACAAAACCTTTTTGACGTTTGTCTTCGTAATTTTACCTCGCAATTCTTCAGTTATGAAAAGTTATTTCTTATAATACGAGCACACAACAGTCTCTAATATACTTGGCAATATTCAAGTTAATAATATACCATTACACAAATATTAACGCAAAAACACTACAAAACACAAAACGCAACCATTCGATCACCAAGGAAAAGTACTCCCGCTCACGAATGATCTTGCTCTCTGGCTGGCACAAAATTATTTTGTTTAGCATTTGGCGTACATAGATATACCGATAAGAAAGATAGCACAATACTAAAGCTACAAGATAGAAAGAGATCAAGCTATTTTTCCCATAACAACGTTTGTGATAATGGCGCGCTGCCGCCATTTTGTAAATGTTGCCACAAAGAATTAATGCTCGCTTCGTTCCACGAAGAAATATTATTCTACGAAATTATTAAACAATTCTAAGAAAGATATTTTAGAATTGATAAAGGTACTAGTTTTATCTTTTAGCTAACAGTACGTCCTTCAAACTAAAAATTATATAATATTTATGCAAAAAAATACTGATGCATGCTAACATTATGTTAAATAAATTACAATAAAAACGAAACGTTTTTTTCTGAAACATTGAATTAGTTTCCCGCGTAAAATTAAAATGAATCTTACAATAATTTCAAAGTTTTTTTTACGTGATTAAAACCTTTTTCAAGTTTTTTATACATTTGGAGAAAATACAGGCTGTTATCTTTTGAAAATATTTTTCAAGTTGCCTTATAAATATAAAAATAATTTATTAATATTTTTTTAAACATAATTTAATGGCATGTTATTACATTATTTTTAACCGTATCAGCCAGGACAGAGTAGGTCTAAATCAGTGTAATTAAAACTCTTTGCTTTTTTTAAATTGCAATATACTTACATTTCTATACCTATTTTTGCATTTCAGTTCTAAAAATAAGCAATGCGACTACCTCGATAGTGTACCCACCTAATACAGCATAAATCAATGAGTACAATAAAATAAAATAAAATCGGAACTTATTAAATATCTTAGCTAAATATCGTAATTTAGTTCAAAGTAGTTTGGTACATTCCCCAATGTAAAAATGTTTCTCTAATAAAAAAGTTACTGTATGTATGGTTGCCCGCATAGACATCTAAATCTTACACCAAACCTGCTTCACCAAAAGTCTAATCGTAGGCCGCAGAACAAAGTCCAAGCAACTCAGTGTATGTGTGTGTGCGCATCTCGGAACCAGTTGCTACCTGCGCCCAAATTCCAGGAAATATGGAAGCCTTCGGGACGCTGCTACAATATTTTATAAGTGTAGTGGCCCCAATTCTTGCAGACACTTCCTAATTTTCTTATCCGCCGAAAGGGAAAGGAACGGATGATGATGAGCTGTTCATTTTAAAATGAATGAAATACCCGGGCGAATAAAATAGGCATCTATCTCGCTGATATCCAACACGTTTGATGCGTACTTTCGGGTTATTGACCGATATAAAATTTTGGGAGGGTTTTAAATTTCTACCTAAAATTGACGTGTGTTTCATAAAATGTATGCTTGTCGATTGCCCGTCCCTTTCCGTTTCGGCAGATAAAACATGACAGGTATAGCTTAAAATAAAATTAGGTGGTGTGTAGTGGAATTAGCATCATTGTAGTAAGGCAAGCTTTCCGCCCGTGAGTTGTCTTCGTTATAGCGGTAAAGTAAGAAGATAGGTTCTAAGAATTTGTAAGCGTATTAAGATTCCTTGGCTGTATAGAACATTTGTGATGTCATCTAGGTTTTAACCTATCAGTATGTAAATTGGCATCCAGATTAGTCCTGCCTGTGATATGTGGATTTGGCACGGTATAGTAAAAGGTAATGGAAAAATAGAGTTTTTTTCGCTTTTACAATAATTGGGTCGTGTACTAGGTTCAAGATAAATTATGAAAGTTTGATTTCTAAATAAAAACAGACTTAGAACAAACGAAAAACATTTTCTTTTTTCTATTTATCTTATTTATGAATTTTAAATCAAGAAAAACCTAATATGTCTGACATTTTATCACGTTTTCTATGACGTCACAGTGTGCTTTTTTATACAAATTCCATAGTTATTTCGTATTTTGACGTTTAGTAAAAAGTAACTGATTTGACTGGTTGGAAATTAGCCTATTAGTATGGTTATTTATTATAATATGGATATGTAAATATGAGTTACATGAGTCTGACAGCTGTCAAAACAAAGACCTCTCGTGATTTTTATTGTAGTTTATTCTACTATTTTTTTATATTTAACGCACACCCATATCCAAAAAAAATCTTGCTGCCACAAGTGCCAAACTTGGTATCGATTCCTTTAGTTGGATATGGTGAGCCATGTGGTGACAGGTTGAGAGGTCACCTTTACCAGACCTTTAACACACGTCAATTTTAAGCACAAATCTAAACCAACCTTCTAAATTTTTTTACATTTTACAATTAAATATATATGTAATTTTTATTACGTTCTATTGTTATTTTTATGCCATTGTCAGTTTTACAATAAAACTTAGGCCTTCCGGTTCATAAAGACTACGTAAATCCCATTACGACAATTTCCTATACTTACATGTCTGAATCTCAATTTACCTCAGTCCCAAAATGACAGATTTTCTCAATCCGGAAAATTAGCACGGAATGTTTTTTTTACTTGCGTTAATCGAGAATTCAATGCTTGCAATCTCAACTATCTTTCTATTCGTGTAAAGACGTCTGCGCGCGCGTCCCGAAGCATTCGCCGCGCGCCGTAGGGTCACCCCGGCGCGATGAACTCCTGCGGAAGACGGCTGTGGCCGCCATTGCTGTAACTTGCCATAATAGGCTGCATAATGTTATGTCTGGGAACGCTGCGCTACTGGGGTCCCTAATCTTAATTTGAAGTACTGTCTAGCCCGTCGAACAGTTGTACCTACTTGTTGATTGATACATACGGTCACGAGTACTAATAATACACTTTGAAACCATGTCACATTAACTTTTTTCACAAATTAAACCGTAAGTCTCATGAAATGTCAAATTATGATAGTGCGACAGGGTTCTAAAGTGGGTAAATGATATTACTCATGACTGTATATATATAAACTCACGCCCGTAACTCCTAATGGGGTGGGCAGAGCCACAAGTAACCAACAGTATCCTCTGTAAAACCATCCTCATGTTTGGGGGTGGCCTGTGCCCAGCTGTGGGACGTATATAGGCTGTTTATGTAATCGATATTAATCTCTCGACGTCAAACGCAAATCGTTTTTCAATAATAAAGAAAAGATGTTTTTCAAGAAATGAAGACTCACAAAAATACATTAAAATGAATTACAACATAACTTAGCATCACGCCTATGTATCCCCGAAGGGGTCGACAGAGATTAATATCGATTACATAAACAGCCTATATACGTCCCACTGCTGGGCACAGCCCTCCCCTCAATCAACCGGAAGGGGTATGGAGCATACTCCACCACGATGCTCCAAGGCGGGTTGGTGGAGGTGTTTTTACGGCTACTAGCCAGGACCAACGGCTTAACGTGCTCTCCCTGAAAAGTCCTTACCAAACAAAGGACTGTCTCACAAAGTGATTTCGACAATATCCCCATCGGGAATCGAACCCGGACAGAACCCCTCCAGATCGTGAGCCTAATGCTCTAACCACTAGACCACGGAGGCTGTTAATTAAATAATGTTCGAAATAATTGAACATTCCACTTAAATAATAAACCACTTATAGGTAGGCAAACCTACTTAAGGCAGACAATAGTAAATCAAACCACTAATGAAATAATATTTAAGGTCAGTAGAACTCGACCGATACAATGGCCATTAATTAACGCATGTAGTCTAAGAGCCGGCGGCTTGATTGTCTATTATATGTAAACCAACACAAGTGACCTAATTATTAAGCAAATTAATGATAATTTGACTTAATATATACTTTGAGGAAGTAACTTCGATCGCTTTACTAAACACAGCTTACTTGTGTACATTTGTAGAGCCATACTTAATAGGGATAGCAGAGCTTTTTTTTTGACGTGACTTATTGTAGATTTGCCGCAGATGGCATTAACTATTTGGCCGGACAAAGGGATTCTCTTAAAATGCATAAATGGTTTTGTCATAATTTTAATTATCATAATCCTTTTCGCATAACGTTTTTAAGCATAATAGTACTTTCCCATAATAACATCTACGAATACTGGTTTGTTAGGTATAACTTATTTTTGGACTAATATTTGTTGGTATAAATTTGATTCGCATATAAATAGGTATTCATAATTCTTTTTTAGAATAATAGTGTTTTGTCATAATTTTTACAAGGCATAACAGTAGGTTAGGGTGCGGCGGGGGTGGCCCTTGGGCCACCCCTACGCCGCCAGCATGTTTATCTTACACACGAAAAGTATACTGAATTATCACCAACAGCATGAAATAGAGTAAAAAAAACATAAAAATTCACAATCATGAACCAAATGCAACCAAGGAAAAAGTAAGTTTCGGAAATGTTCAAAGTTATGCCAAAACTTTTCTTATTCGGAGTATAGTTTTTATGCTTATATGTCATTATTGTCATTAATTATTATGCTTATGGCAGTTATGAGTTTCAAAATTATGCTTAAAAAGTTATGACAAATTAATATTATGCGTAACTAATAATAGGACAAGTAACATTATGCCATGGTAAATTATTACATAAAAAAATATGCGTAAAAATAGAGAACACCGGACAAATGGGGAGCGCTGAAGGCTCTCACCCGGTACAACATTTAAGACAACAGGCCTGAGGTTGCCCAGTAGGACGCGAACCTCGGCTCAGGGGCGTCGTCTGAGAGAAAAATATTTGAAAAAATTAATATATATACGTCCCAATATACGTCCCACTGCTGGGCACAGGCCTCCCCTCAATCAACCGGAGGGGGTATGGAGCATACTCCACCACACTGCTCCAATGCGGGTTGGTGGAGGTGTTTTTACGGCTAATAGCCGGGACCAACGGCTTAACGTGCCCTCCGAAGCACGGAATCATCTTACTTTTTCGGACAATCAGGTGATTCAAGCCTGAAAAGTCCTTACCAAACAAAGGACAGTGTCACACAGAGTCCAGATCGTGAGCCTAACGCTCTAACCACTACACCACGGAGGCTGTATGTGCGTATTATGACGCTTATTTTTTTATGACAATAATTGCGTCATTTTAAACACAAAAACATAATGTCTCTTGACTCTTACGCGACTCTACACACATTTGGCGCATGGTAATCAAGTGTCGACCACACAGGCGTAGGAACAAGTTAATTTTGCATGTTACTGTTTAAACGAATATTAGCGAAGCATCATCTTGTTTGGTCTAGCAATTAAAGGTTACATGTGGTTTCATAGATTTATGCTCTTTGAACGCTTCTCTTGCTTATATTTACTTAAGTATACTTAAATTTACCTAATATTTTTCTAATTTGTAAGTTTGCTGTGTAATTGTTATTTTACTTTATTTTAAAATACTTACCGTTAATTGTGTAAGATATGTACGCCGTAATTGTCATATATATATTAGTCACAACACCGTTACCTTCTAATTGTAAATTTCAATGTAAGTACTTATGGCTGGGCTGTACTTATAAATAAATAAAATAAATAGTCTGATGACTTGGTAACTTTTGAAGTAACGTATCTACTAGGCTCCCATCTCCGCCTCTGCAACCGTTGAGGTCTTCACCCGTATCCCTGGGCAAAGGTTCTACGTTATTGCCGGTACGGCAATGCAGGACGGAAGAAGCTTTTTTTTTATTTTTTTATTTTTGACGTGACTTATTGTAGATTTGCCGCAGATGGCATTAACTACTTGGCCGGACAAACGGGGAGCTCTGAAGGCTCTCACCCGGTCCGGAAGAAGCAAGTCACAGGGACTGTAACCTGGAACCTGACAGAGGGCAGCAGTACCTGTCAGTGCTATTCAGAGGCGGAGTACAGGAGTCCTAGTATGCCTTTGAAATAGACTACTCTGGGCGCCATCCCACTTGTGTCAGACAGAGTACCTACTGCGGGGGTGGCAAGCAAGACGGAAACCACTGCCCTATTTGTCCCTATAAAGTAGCATGGAACATGTTACACCGACAAGAGCGTGGCTCTTAAATTAGTGATGTGATGACCTACTAGGCAATGCACGGTGCCCGATCTCACGAGATCTCGTCTAATTTTTCGGGATCAATTTCGAGATCCCGTTCGAGATTGAAGGGATTACGCGAATCTTCTTGAATTATACATTTTGTTATGATAAATGCTGATTTCCAAATAAAACTTAATTATTTAGTTAGTAATATTGAAGAATAAATTGTTTTATTTCAAAAAATATTTTGTTTTAATTAACCTCACACATCATAAGCGGTTTTCATCGTTTTCAGCCATCCTAGCTTTACATTTTTTTATTTATGAACTAGACGAGATCCCGAAAATTTCGGAATACCGTGCCCCCAGATTAAAAGAAAAAATAAATTACGTAACTACATGTAAGTACTTAAGGATTAATAAAACTACCAACATAATAAAACAAACATAAAATGTATTTACACTCAACAACAGACTAGACCACAGCAAGTCACTTATATAATATAATTTATTTATATTTTATTTTATTTATAAAATAATCATTAACGTTTTATTTGTTCTTCAAACAAAACTAGTAGGTACTTATAGGTACATAAAAAAGTTCTCTTATTCTAAGTTTCACAATTCCGAGAGGTCAAAACGGCCACATTGAAGCAATTCATCACCAAAAAAACAACATTATAATTTGACATTTGTGCATGTAAAATCGTAAGTTAATCGAAAAGTAAATGCGCGATGGCAACACAATGTCAAGTAGCAGAATTCCTTTAATGTGGCCTTTTGGTACAAATTACTGAATAGTCAGTCGGTCCCAACGACAAATCATCATCCCGTTTTTCACAGGGTCCGCTTACCTAACCTAAAGATTTGATCAGTTTTTTAGGTACAGAAGCGATTGCCTGTCCGACCTTCCAACTCGCGAAGGGAAAACCAGCCCAATACAGGATAGGTTACATACTTCCGAAAATGCATTTCTCGGGAATGTGGGTTGTCTCACGACGTTTTCCATCACCGCTGAGTACGTGATACTCATTTATGATCAAACATGAATAAGACGACACATAATAATAATTAGTAGAGGTTGAAAATCTAACAAAAAAAACCCCCTCGACCTTTGAACCGCCATCCATGACGATCGTGTAATAATAATTTATAAGCTATTGTAATTATCGAATCCCTACTCTATAGCTTCCACTGTGGAGCAATGAGTAGATCCTAACGTAAAAATGTAATCAATGTAATGTGTCGCATTCTATATTAGTTTTGGGGAACACAGCCTGGAAAGTCTCTCTTTTTTTGACGTGACTTATTGTAGATTTGCCGCAGATGGCATTAACTACTTGGCCAATGGGAAGCGCTGAAGACTCTCACCCGGTACAACGTTTAAGACAACAGGCCTGAGGGTGCCCAGTTGGGCGCGAACCTCGGCTCAGGGCGTCGTCTGAGAGGAAAAATATTTGAAAGAATTAATCGACCCTAGTGGGTCGACAGCGATAAGCGCTGATTGAGGGAAATCGTCGACCACGCCAGCGGGGTCGGTATCGGGGTCCTAACTCGTTATACCAACATCGAAATCGTAATATTCTTAGCTTCCGTATCAACGTAGGGCCTTCGACCTTCTACACAACGTACCTATTACGTCAAAATAGACGTCATGAGTAGCAGCTGGCTTACTTGAGTTTATAACTACGTATTTTTAACAGTTACTTCCCTGTTTTTTCATAAATCATAAATTATTTACCTATTTGCAAAAAAACATGGTAACATAATATAAAGATCTTACAATTATTTTTGGACCTCACATTTTGCCGTAATTTGGCATAAATATATTTTTTTTGTTTCATAAATATCCATCATTATATTAAGGTAATAATCGTCTTTAGTGTTTAAATTAATCCTTAAAAAAATAATAGCTTAGTTATTACATAAGTATTATGGCAAGCAATAAGTATTATTAGTATCTCTTTTGAGTTTTTATCACAAAAAACTTGAGCAAAGTCCGAATGCCTAAAAACGTATATATTTAAGTACATAATACTTTTTTTTATTAAGTAAGTACATTAAAAGAATACGTGTATGAAGCGTAATTGAAAGTATGGTATTATAATTAAATCAGGTATGCTCAATCCTACGAAAAGCGGCCATTGCTCATACAAAACACCTCGTTTTACACAGACACTACACATTGGCGCGGTTACGGCGCATCTGTGTGAGTGACGTCTGACGCCCATACAATTGAAGACTAACGCAAGACCAAGGGGTTAGGTAAACCTAGCTCAGCCGGTGGTAGTTCTTCCTTATTCTATGGCAATACTTTTCGACCGTCACACACGATGATAGTACTGATCTAAATGAGTTGTCGATACTATCGATTGTCCTGTCTGTAGTATACATGATTTTCAAGGTCAAATATCGTTAGGTTGACTACATTAGCTTGATCAGTTCAGCAACGCTTCTATGAGGCCTTCTTCTCATCCTTGAGCGGCAAGGTCTCGTCATCATAGTCCATCCTGCTAAGCAGCACGGGCTCTGCGCCCTTCTCTTCGTACCCCTCCTGCTTGAACGGCATGTCTCGCTTCTCCAGCTCCTCGGCCAAGCGGATGAACAGTTCCCTGGTAGAGGATTCTTTGGTTAGAAGATGCACAAAGTACTTATGCTAGTAAGTGAAATAAGTCTGGTCAAGATGTCGAAATTCCAGAACCAGCTCAGAGAAATGGACGGGAGTCACCAATCGCACGCGTTTCACTCTGCCAAAGTACATGAACAATCACTTCGGGTTTTGTTACTTATGTGGTTTTGCGGTATGCGTTTATAGGAGACGTGGTTATTTTTCTTAAGAGCGTGCAATGAATAGAATGTTGTACGTATAAACCCAACCTCCACCAAAAAGTGGCAGAAAATACATCAAGAGTAAAAGCGCATAGGCAACTCCCTTCTGTAATTTATCTGAAAGTGTAAGGATGGCGCTTCCGCAAACCCGCAGTGGAGCAGCGCGGTGGAGTATGATCCATACCCCATCTGACTGGAGGCCTGTGCCCAGCAGTGCGACGTATACAGGGGGGTTAAAATGGCCACATCGAAGCAATTCATCTAAGAAAGCAATATTGCAATTTGATATTTGCGCATATAAAAGTAAGTGCGCAATGCAAACAAATGTCAAATAGCAATATTGCTTTTTTTTGATGAATTAAAAAAAACTAAACTCAAAACTAAACTCACTGGAAGACGAATCCCTGCATGTTCTTAGACAGGTAGTAGAGGAAGAGCCAGTCGGCAAACTGGCAGCCGTTGACGACCCTGATGACGTTGGTGGGGCTGAACTTGGAGCCAGCCACCTGGCGGAACATCATCTCCGTGAACCGTGTGGACCGCCGGTACACGAAGTAAGAAACGACGCGCCAGATCACCGCTGTGGGGGAACGGCATAGATGAACACAGGTCGTGAGAAGCAGCAGTAGTTTTAGGATGAGACGTTCGATAAAAATATACACATACGTTTATAAACTCATCCCTATATCCCACCGGTGCAATTACATTTGCTTCGATCCTGACACACTTCTCTTGCTTCCTCAACATCAATCGTTTCATACACGCACGCCGGTCCAGAGTAGATCGTACTAAACCTTTTAAAGAGATCTCAAATTTGGTTGGCAATATTGACGGTTTAAAGTGTGACTATATTAGCCTAAGGTGCAACCTTTGGAGCAATTACACCAAAAAGACCTTCAGTGCTCTGCGCGTTCAATATAATAACGCCTTCAGGGGGTTGTTGGGGCTGCCCTGGCGCTGCAGTGCCTCGGGGATGTTCGCCTCCTGGAGCACTGATGGCTTCCAGGCTGTTCTACGCAAGCGTGTGGCTTCTCTGTGGGTGCGAGTGCGGGGCAGCAGCAACAGTCTCCTGAAGGTGGTCTCACAAAGGATGGACAGTCCCATCCTCACTCACTGGATGTACATGCATGTGACATCCAATGAAAATTACAAATTTTACTAACTTAGATATAATCTTCTATTACTAACAAAATATGGATAAATATCCGAAATAAATATTTCATTCATTCATTCATTCATAAGGTTCGACCATTATAGACGGCGATACGGCTCACAACCTATCACGTTGGTCGAACAGAAAGCGCGGTGTGGTGTCGGCATTTAGTTCATCTTGTGAAGGATGAACCTCTGACTACCCCAATTGGAATATAGTGTGAGCTCATGTTATGTTATCTTTAACATAATATATGGACGTATAGATGAACTTATTTGGTGAGAAGAACTAAAACCAGTAGTAGTTCAGTTTTTGGAAGACGTTTGCTGTCGTCGGACAGATTTTATTAGTGGCTTACTAGCAGCACAAACACATTAGACTTTTGTTTTCGGCAGACCCTTAGGCCCTCGAGACAACCACGGTCGCACCATCAACAACTACCTATACAATTGACACCTGTCGTGTTGAGGAGCTCGGTGGCGCAGCGGTTAACGCGCTCGGTCTGCGATTGTTCAAGTAAAGCAACTTTCGCAAAGGCCGGTCATTGGTTGGGTGACCACAAAAAAAAAAAGTTTTCATCTCGAGCTCCTCCGTGCTTCGAAAGGCACGTTAAGCCGTTGGTCCCGGCTGCATTAGCAGTCGTTAATAACCATCAATCCGCACTGGGCCCGCGTGATGGTTTAAGGCCCGATCTCCCTACCCATCCATAGGGAAGGCCCGTGCCCCAGCAGTGGGGACGTTAATGGGCTGATGATGATGACACCTGTCGTCATGCGCTGTTGACCACGACACAACGCATCAGTTGTATACAACGCTACATCATATGGTGCGTCAGTTGGTGTCGACACTCGAGCTTGCGAGGATCACGCCGCATCGTTGTGACATGAAGGCTAATTTTTTTCTTTAACATGGCAATTACGTCACACGAAGCTCGCTTTCCATCATATACCAGCAACCAGCAACTCACCAAGCAGCGAAGCGATGAAGAGGAACAACAGCCAGAACCAGAGCACAGTGTAGATCTTCTCGTGGATGATGTTCAGCGCCATCACGCACAAAGCGTCGTGCTGCTGGATCGAGCCGCTGGGACCGTACTTGTGGAACAGGCACTTTGTCACCTGGAGAGCATTAAAAACTTGTTCTAAATTCTAAAAACTCCTAATACCTCTGACTATATTGAGCGGAAGCGAAAATCTTCCGGGTAAGGAGTAGTCAGAGGTACATCCTACACAAGATGAACTAAGTACCCACCAAGCTTTCTTTTAGAGCAACCTGATTGGTGCTGAGCCGTTTCGCCGTCGATAATGGTCAGGCCAACTGTGTATGTGGCAGAGGAAGACCTAGAAGGACGTACATTGACCAAATTGGAGATGTCCTTAGAAAAGGTTCAATACGATCTACTCCGAACCGGCGTGCGTGGATGTGAAGGAAGCAACAGAAGTGTGTCAGAATCGAAGCAAATGGAATTCCATAGTGTCTGCTTACCCCGGTGGGAAATAGGCGTGAGTTTATATATGTATATAATAATATTGAACACCGGAGTTCAAAGACCCACGTCGCAGGCGTAAAGGGCGCCTTTATAAAATCTACGATGTTTTATCCCTTTTACTAACCAACCAACCTCTTTAGGAATTTAATAAAAAAAATACCACTCAAACCCAACAAAGCTTGTTTTCTTGAGGTTTGGGTACTTAGTTCATCAGAAATCAGAAATCAGAATCATTTATTCAACGTAATTATCATGGATAAACTTGTTGAAGGTCAATGTAACATTTTTGAATTTACGTCATTTCGCAAGGTGTTATGGCTGAGGAGAAGAAATGACAAGAAACTGCAACAGCAACACATCTTTTAAAAACCAATGAGGATATACATTACAAGTTATTTAATAACTAGAGGAACACATTCAATACCAGGCATTTTTATCATTTAGGTAGTCATTAATCTTATAATAAGCTTTTCCTGCGATGGATGTACCTCTGACTTCTACGCCACCTAAGCTCATGATCATATACCCTTATGCATTGTTGTAGCAAACCTTAGGAAACACAGTCTCCAGCGGATCCGCAATGTTGTTCCAGTTCTGGACGCTCATCACCCAGGGGCCGAGGCAGAGGAAGTTGCCGTTGAGGAAGATGTTGATGAGCCAGATCTGCAGCATCACGTGCAGCAGGTTGACCACCTCCATCGCGACAAGCCACGTCGACCACGTCCGGCTGATGCGGAGCCTGGTTGCAGAACAGTAAGGTGAGAAGGTTTTGATTAAATGACAGATGACCATAATAATATATAGGGGGTCTGGACAATGGATGCACGTAAAAGACTCCGAAAAGAATGGTTTATATTTTTGACGTGATTTATTGTAGGTTTGCCGCCCATGGCATTCATTACCAACCAAATGGGGAGCGCTACAATTTTGAGAGGGTTTTTTAAATTTCTGCCTAAAATTGACGTGTGTTCCATACATTTTATGCCTGTCGATTACCCGTCCTTTTCCTTTTCAGCGGATAAGAAAATGTCAGGTATAACTTAAAATAAACTTAGATGGTGTGTACAGTCATGAGCAATATAATGTACCCAATTTAGGACTCTGTCGCACTAACATATTTGACATTTATTGAGACTTACAGTTCCATTTATCAAAAAAGTTAATGTGACATGGTACCAAAGTGTATACATATTAATGCTCGTGACCGTACTGAAATCAGCAGCAATGAAACAATATCTTGCCGTTAAAATGTAGTAGGTCCTTATATATAGTTGTACATCCATATTTTTTTCTGCCACTGTTACCAACCTTACCTTAAAATGATATCCTTCCTAATAGTATTCAGCCTATTCTCCAAGGACAGCTTGGAAGGCACCGTCGTGCCATTCACAGTCATATCTTGGTCCTCAAGCGCTAAGCTGGCGTACTGCAGACCTTCTACCAGCGCCTTTATCCGCCCACCTACAAATGTATAAGGACTATTAGAACTAGTGCTTACGCTCGGTTTACGATACATCCTGGATTCGATTCTCGGTAGGGTCACGCCAGAAAAAAACACTTTGTGAAACTATCTTTATTAGTTAGAACTACTTTTTTTTAACGTGACTTATTGTAGATTTGCCGCAGATGGCATTAACTACTTGGCCGGACAAATGGGGAGCGCTGAAGGCTCTTACCCGGTACAACGTTTAAGATAACAGGCCTGAGGGTGCCCAGTTGGGTGCGAACCTCGGCTCAGGGCGTCGTCTGAGAGGAAAAATATTTGGAAGAATTAATCGACCCTAGTGTGTCGATAGCGATAAGCGCTGAATGAGGGAAATCGTCGATCACGCCGGCGGGGTCGGCATCGGGGTCCTGAAGTGTTTGGTGTCGCGAGCTGATTGGCTGCCTCTATGGCTAGAGTAATCGGGTCGTCGGAATCGTATATTACGTCCTTCGGATGCCAATACTTTTCAGTTAGAACCACTTGATTCATCAAAAATATAAACGTATGTATAAGTAAAAATATCCTGTTCGCGTAATGCGCGTGACTTACATTTCGTAGTGTCACAGAATCAAATCCTTGCTCGGTCTCTTAACCCCTGAATTCGACTTTATTTTGAATTCATGTTTGGATCATCTAGGTACTTAATTGATATCACGTGGTTTCCAGGATTTGTGTCTCGCCCCCTATTAAATGGGACATAAACGTATCTACCGCGAGGAGTGAGTGTGTATGTACGGTCACGAGCATTAATATGTATACACTTTGGTACCATGTCACATTAACTTTTTTGACAAATTGAACTGCAAGTCTCACTAAATGTCAAATATGTTAGAGCGACAGAGTCCTAAAGTGGGTACATTATATTGCTCATGACTGTACTATTATACACCTCTGCCTTTCGAGGATACAGACGTTACTATGTGTTGTTGTGTTGCTATGTCTACAAAGATATGATTTCCTTTCCATCGATATGATGAATTTCTTCAAACGACAAGATATCAACTATCTCCGCTGATATTTCATGTGATATTGCATCACTATATGACTCATTGAGTTATTTTACATGTATTTTATTATACTTACTCATGACAGACGCATCGAATCAAGTACAGAGCATCATCTTTCAAAATATAGACGGTCTCATTCACGATAAGATAAGTACATCAAACAATTGCAGAGAAAATAAAGCAGGTGCTGATAACGCATTTTAAAAAGTGCATTAGCTCTTTGAAATTGTGGAGTGATATGATAACAAAGTTGAGTTATAGTAAGCACTTCTTCTTCTATCGTATGGGTTGTGAGTTGGATGACATCGGACATTGTCAGTTAAAACAGCGCAGGGCCCAAGATGCAGCCTTGTGGGAATCCGGCGTTTAACGGGGGCGGTGACGAGAGCGTCCCTTCCACGTGGTAGCGAAAGGTTCGATTTGAGAGAAGTCTCGTATGATGTGCACGAGACGGTTTGGCACTCCCAGAAAGTAAAGCTTGTAGATCAAGCCGTTGGGTCAGACCTTATCAAAAGCTCTCGCCACATCGTATGGCAACGCGCTATAGCGATTGCTGTGTACACGCTACTATAGTATCCTAGGTGGTGTGTGTTGGGTCGAAAATATAAGTAAGTACCTCGGTAAATTATGGACACACACACTAACAGAAACACGCAATAACAGAAAGGTCGGTGAGGTGTAAGTAATTAGTTTATCTTGCGATGGCTTCCAAATTCTAATTCAAAATCAAAAATATCTTTATTCAGTAGGTAACATAGTTACACTTTGAATCGTCATGTCATGGTAGAAGTCGTGTTTATGTTTTAAAATAATTATTGTTATTTAATTGATGCATGTTGTGTGTTTATATGAATTTCTATGATTGTAATTGTATTGTATTAAGATTGTATTAAGCATTATCGAATTGGGCCTGGCCTGTAATGATAATGTGTTTGGGTATGTAAATAAATAAATGTAAATGTAATGTAAATGTCAATTTTTACATAACGAACGTCTCATCCGCCTAAAACTACTGCAGCTTCTCACTACCTGTATAGCCGGGGAAAAGAAGCTGCAAGAAAAACTTCGATTGGAAAATATACGTGAGCTTATGAATCTATGTAAATTATGAACCTTTTATAAAAAAGATTGTCACAAATGTAGTATAAGAAATGAAAACGGGGTTAAGTATGTATTTACTCGCCACTCAAGATAATATAAGTGATGATATCAAACTAGCACAACGGATTAAACATCAAACTATCTGGAACTACATTTTTTTTACGCCACCTATTGTAGATTTGCCGCGGATCGCATTAACTACTTGGCCGGACAAATGGGGAGCGCTGAGGGCTCTCACCCGGTACAAAATTTAAGACAACAGGCCTGAGGATACCCAGTTGGGCGCGAACCTCGGCTCAGGGCGTCATCTGAGAGGAATAATATTTGAAAAAAAAAATTGACCCTAGTGGGTCGATAGCGATAAGCGCTGAATGAGAAAAATCGTCGACCACGCCGGCGGGGTCGGTATCGGGGTTCTGAAGTGTTTTGTGTCGCAAGCTGATTGGCCGCCTCTATGGCTAGAGTAATGCACTGGAACTACTTCATGGTAACAACACCATCACATTGACAGCAGTAATCTAGATCTTGGTAATATGCCTGCTTCCGATCATCAGACTCCTCGGTAGTTGACCGTTCTTTAGGCGCCGATACTTTTCTGTGCCGTCCCTAAGCGGGATGTATTCAGAAACAGGAGGTTTGGGTGATGCGGAGCAGAATCGAAAAAACGTTTAATTATTTGAGCCTTTGGGCAATGATTGGATTGGGATACTGACCTTCTTTCTTTTTCCAGATATAATGCGGCAGGTAGAAGCAGATGGACTGGAGGAATAGAACGAAGGGTACCCACTGGTAGTAGGTGTGGTGCAGGGTCTCGTCTGAGTCGGACATGGGGCCCACTCCGGGATGAGGCAGGAACCCTGCTTGGAGGAGGGACTCGTTGTAGTGACGGACCTGAGATAACGATAAAACTGGTGAGAATGTTTCTTACTGAGGGTAAAGACTTCAGGGGGGTTAAAAAGTTCACATTACTATATACTATTATATGCGCAAATGTCAGAATCAGAAGCATTTATTCAACGTAATTATCATGGATAAACTTGATGAAGGTCAATTTAACATTTTTGAATCTACGTCATTTCGCAAAGTGTCATGTTTAGTTGACTTTTAAAACTTGATTGATATTATAATCAATTGATACAATAATAATAATAAAGCACTTTATTCCACACAAATTCACAAAACATTTACAGGATAAACTTATTCTAAGGTGGGCAAAGGCGGCCTTATCGCTAAGAGCGATCTCTTCCAGACAACCTTCGGCAAAGGATAAGGATAATCTACAATTTTCCATATCAAATAAGTACATCATGTTGAACCTAAGAAATTAATCGACTATTCGCATTTTTATTACACCACATAGCATAGACATCGCCTACAATCTAAACCTTGATTAAAATATCATTAAACGTTGACGTTTCAACGATATGGTCAACTTATGTTGGCTATTTCATGAAATATGACTATTTCATGAAATGGTCGAACACATCATGAAATGATCACTTCTACGATCTGGCCACGACAGGTATAAGTCTAGGTATTGGTTTTGGAACGATATTTGAAAAATCAGTTTTGCTAATTATGCAGGTTGTTATTATAATGCGACTAAAATCCCAAATCAATTTCCATAATATCTAAAGAAAATCATGATACTTACAACAGTGAAAGTAGCCATAAAGAAGCAGTAAGTCTGGATAACATGATTCGGCACACCCTGGTCTGAGATGCACTTGATGTGGTCTCCGAAGTACTCTCTGGCGCATACCAGGATCACAAAAGCCAGTAGGATAGTCACCGTAGCCTTATAATGCAGTTGGAATACGAAATTTTCTATCGTTGGCCTGTACAACTTGAATCGCACGCGCGGTATGAGCGTGTTTATCGTTGATACTAACATCTTGCTTGGTTATGACGCCTTGGTACTTTTTGTGACGTGTCTTGGGGATTTGCAGGGGATAGCATTCACCGCTTGGCCGGAAATCTACTTGGCCAGGGTGTTCTGGTCTTCTTTTGTGCTTGGGTCTTCTATTGCTTTTCCTTTCCACAATCACATAAGTTATGACGATCTATCGCTGTATCATTTGTTAGCCTGGAAATTTAAAGTTTGGTATGTTATCAATACACTGTTGGTATGTTGACTACTCTAGGCGCCATCCCACTCGCGTCAGACTGAGTACGGGGTGGAAGGCAAGAGGGAAACGACTGCCTTATTTGTACCTAAAAAGTAGCATGGAGAATGCTACACCAATAAGAGCGTGGCTCTTAAATTAGTGATGTGTGATGTTGACAGCCTCCGTGGTCTAGTGGTTAGAGCGTTAGGCTCACGATCTGGAGGTCCGGGTTCGATTCCCGATGGGGACATTGTCGAAATCACTTTGTGAGACTGTCCTTTGTTTGGTAAGGACTTTTCAGGCTTGAATCACCTGATTGTCCGAAAAAGTAAGATGATTCCGTGCTTCGGAGGGCACGTTAAGCCGTTGGTCCCGGCTATTAGCCGTAAAAACACCTCCACCAACCCGCATTGGAGCAGCGTGGTGGAGTATGCTTCATACCCCCTCCGGTTGATTGAGGGGAGGCCTGTGCCCAGCAGTGGGACGTATATAGGCAGTTTATGATGTTATCCAGAAACCAAATCCAGGTCCTCTAATCTGGTAGTCAAGGTGCCTAACCAATCCACAATATTATTTTCTTTATGACATCCACAATGGTCTATCAGAAATCTCGGTGAAGCGTGGATACTCGGTCAGTTTATCTTGCGATAGATTATGTACCTCTGCTCTGTCTAGCCCGATTGGGTATACGTAATAGTCTAGGTAAATTCTAGAATTCCCCAGAATTTTCTTAAACTTCGACAGAGGGATTGCGTCCTCTAACATGATGGACTAATGTTATGGGCGATAGGCTGATCCCTTATCACCATAAGGTTCATCATATCCGTCTTAGGACTTCGTATCAACAGTGGCTGCAAGTTGTCTTTGATTACTTGTGGCTCTGCCCACCCCATTTGGGATTACGGGCGTGAGTTTATGTATGTATGTTTCTTAAACTTGTAATTCCTTGAAATCACACATTACGTTCACAAAACAGTGTTTCTAAGGAGTATTTGCCTTGAATTTATCAGATTTGGACAAAGCAGTGTCATGACCATAAATAATTAGGTAAACAACGGATATTTGGTCACACTTATGACCACATTCAAACATAGTATCATCTTCCGCCACCCAACGCGTTTAGAACCGAGCATATTCCACACCCACTTTTCGCTATCGGCCCTTTTTTTTTATTTTTTTTTATTTTTTTTTTTTATTTTTTTTTTTTTTATTTTTTTTTGACGTGACTAATTGTAGATTTGCCGCAGATGGCATTAACTACTTGGCCGGACAAATGGGGAGCGCTGAAGGCTCTCACCCGGTACAACGTTTAAGACAACAGGCCTGAGGGTGCCCAGTTGGGCGCGAACCTCGGCTCAGGGCGTCGTCTGAGAGGAAAAATATTTGAAAGAATGAATCGACCCTAGTGGGTCGATAGCGGTAAGCGCTGAATGAGGGAAATCGTCGACCACGCCGGCGGGGTCGGTATCGGGGAGCTATCGGCCCACTAGGGTCGAATAATTCTTTTAAATAAGAATAAATCACTCCACACCACGAAAAAGACGGCGCGACGAGTTGGACCGCTTTTAGAAACGGTGGCACGAACAAGCTGGGGACAGGGAGGAGTGGAAGAAGTGAAGAGAGGCCTTTGCCCTGCAGTGGGGCATTGAGGGCTACTAATAATAATAATAATGGCGAGTGAGTGGCGAGTCACCGCCTGCTCATTTATCCATGTTTACCAACATTGGTCGAGCAGGCGCCATAGTCCCCATAGCTCCAGTATCCCGGTCCACTAACCCCCAACCCAATAGCCCAGTTCCCTTTGTTCCCATAATCTGCAATAGTCCTACACGAACCGGGGATTGTCTTTGGGTGCACTCCCATAGTGCATACAGGGATAATCGCCGGTTGGTGTCACACCACATTTAGATTAAACTGTCTTAAGGGGCCTCTACGTGTTGGCTTCGGCCCCACGCACGCCTTCCAAAAGTCCGGGCCTCCATAGGCCCAAGATATGAAAAAGACACACAATAATAATAATATAATAAATTACTCAGACGAGGGTACCTTCAGGCCTTTTGTCTTAAATTTTGTACTGGGTGAGAGCCCTCAGGGCTCCTCAATTCTCCGGCCAAGTAGTTAATGTCACATGCGGAAAATCTACAAAAAAGAACTATATTTAGTACACTGTATATTGTACAGCTCGTTAACGGTTCCTGATAAAGAATTAATGTTAAATAACAACACATTGTTATGGTGTTTAATACATTGTGACCCAAATCGCTTTGATAAGGAAATACTGTTTCACAGAGAAATTAAGTGCGTTGTTTTCAGTTACCCCCTCCGTATGGGACATAATCCACCACGCTGCTCCATTGCAGGTGATTTTACGGTTAGTAGCCGGGAACGACGGCTTAACTTGCCCTCCGAAGCACGGAATCATCTTTCAATACAAAGTTTATACAATATTTTTTTCAGAACAAAATCCAAAAATGCGTTATATCAAGTTAATCTTTTCAAATATTATGTTTGTTGAGTTGCAATGTTATTGCGTTTAATTATGTGAAAATATTGTACGCTTTCCTCAGATGGAATTAAGTACTTGGCCGAACATATGAGGAGCGCTGAGGTCTCTCACTTGTTACAAAAAGTTGAGACAACAGGCCTGAGGGTGCCTGAGGTGGAACGAGCCTCGGCTCAGGGCGTCGCATGAGAGGATTGGATTATATTTAAAAGAATCAATCGATCCCGTGAGCCGATTGCGATATCAGCCCGAATGGTTCTTTAGCATTATCCCGTTTTTTTTACAGGGTCCGGCTACCTAAATTGAAGTTTTGACAGGTCCGGTTTTTTACGGAAGCGACTGCCTGTCTGACCTCCCAACCCGCGAAAGGAAAACCAACCCAATACAGGTTAGGTCTAGACATTTATGATCCAAACATGAATTCGAAAACAACAGACAGTCATTGGTTTATGCCTGTGCTGGTTTCGAACCTGGGGCCTTAAAGAGAGAGAGAGGCAATCATTCTACCAACTGGGCTACCACGACTACATAAAAGCAATCTTGTATCAATTCCAAAATCAAAAATATTACTTTAACACACTAAACACTTACTTGAAACGGACACAATCCAGAATTTGAAAACAGAACTTAAAAGCACTTGACCCGAAAATGTTCAACAAAGTGTAAAAAATAATTAAACAGACATACGTGTATTTCGCGTGTTTGTCGAACGTCGAGTATGCCGTATCAAGTGATATGATAAGATACGCCGACACCGAGATACGATATGAGTATAATAGATATACTTGAATAAGACAATGACTTGCCTGCGAAGTCATTGTCTTATTCAGATGCTCTTGCGGGAAAGAAGTCGGGAGAAGAAAAGTCGATAACTTCCAATTCCAAATAGAATAATTTCGAGTCAAAACGTCCCCCACCACCAACAGATTTCAGACATATCTCATTCGAAGCGCCTTAATAGCAAGTAGATATTTAGGTTCTATGGCAACCTTTTCGAAATACGAGGAGTTTTAGCTGGAATTCAATTTGGGTTGAGAGTTGGTAATCAATTCCACAACCGACACGATAGAAGAAGCTGGAATTCAGATTTTTAACGAATTACAAATAAATATGTCTTCCTTCTATTTTACAAATATATTTTTTCAAGTCATTAAGTATTTTTTTTGTAAAGTATTATTATTATATGTATTTTAGTTGTGATAGGAACAGGGAATAAGACCCCCCGGTCTTATTCAGTTACGGTCATGGTCCTTTGGGAAAATTCTGGGTAAAAAAGACCAGCATTTTCAGTCCATGGTTTTTCTAAAACTCTTTTATATATCTTATTCTTTAAGTATTTGGTTTTTTGTAAGTATGTCATTTACGTATGCCTACTTGGAAAATAGAAATAGATTATTATATTAAAAAATAGAAGGCAACAAACCTTTGAATGTCCATTGTCTAGGATGATTCGCACCCGGTACAAAATACGGACAACAGGCCTGGGGGGTGCCCTGTTGGTCGCGAACCTCGGCTCAAGGCGTCGCGCGTCGTCTGGAAGAATAGGCTTGTTCCCAACTAGCGAAATCAGCTACTTTTTACAAAACATCAAAACATGGAATTTGCACACAGATTTGTATGAAAAAGCACACTGTGGCGTCATAGAAAAGCGTGATAAAATGTCGAACTTATTGTAACGTTTTTCTTTATTAAAATTCATAAATAAGTTAACCAGAAAAAAGAAAATGTGTTTCTTTAGTTTTACATCTATCTTTAGTTAGTAATCAGAATTTCCTAATTTATCTTGAACATAATACACGACCCAATTATATTTGAACGTATTTTCATTCTATACCTCTACTGACTAGACAATTTTCTTTATTTGTTTACAAAAATATCTTCACCCTAACAATCAATCACACTATATCATTTTATCTCATTATAATCCCAAGATTAAACGATTAACCAGACGTAACTAAAATATATATACCTACATAACATAAATTACGTGAAGTTATAATTACTAAGTCAAACCAGGTCAGTGGATTTGTTTGAATATGAACAAAACAAGGCGTGATTTCAATCGTACTTATGTTAAAATAGAAATAATTTATAATAACTATAATATAATATAACATCACGAGCGTAAGTACACCTTTTTTTTGACGACTTGACTTATTGTAGATTTGCCGCAGGTGGCATTAACTACTTGGCCGGGCAAATGGGGAGCGCTGGCGCATGGCTCTCATCCGGTACAACGTTTAAGACAACAGGCCTGAGGGTGCCCAGTTTGGCGCGAACCTCGGCTCAGGGCGTCGTCTGAAAGGAAAAGCTATTTGAAAGAATTAATCGACCCTAGTGGATCGATAGCGATAAGCGCTGATTGAGGGAAATCGTCGACCACGCCGGCGGGGTCGGTATCGGGGTCCTGAAGTGTTTGGTGTCGCCCTGTAAGTACACCCTCTGGCAGGTTTTGTTTGTGATGTAACTAGTTGTTAAGTGCAATTAAGTATATTTAAGTCCCAAAGATGGGGGGGGGTGTAATAGACTACTCTAGGCGCCATCCCACTTGCGTCAGACAGAGTACTGCGGGGCGGAAGGCAAGAGGGAAACCACTGCCCTATTTTTCCCTAAAAAGTGGCATGGAGAATGCTACACCTTCTTCTATCATGTGGGTTATTATTGAGCCGCCATAGGCCCCTGACATGACTCATGTAATGTCTATGTACTTTGATAAATAATGTCCGGAACCAACGGCTTAACATGCCTTCCGAAGCACGGATCATCTTACTTTTTTTCACCTGTAATGTCCTAATCCAATTAGGGATCACAAAGTGATTTTTGTGATTTATCCCCACCGGGATTCGAACCCGGGACCTCGGGATTGTGAGCTCAACGCTCATCCACTGGACCACAGGACAAAAGAGTGGTTTTTAAATTAATGATGAATAGAGGACGAACCATTAACCGTACACAGATCCTGAAAACCATGTGATATCAATTATCTATGATCTAACAACAAATTCATTCTTTGTGAAGTAACCCATTCGATTTAAAAAAAGTAAGTATTACAGTCGACCGTCTCTCCCGCCATCGCACATCGAATTAATATTCTCCAAAAAATAGGTTATCTCTGTTTTTCCATCTGATACTTTTATCTACATGATAAACTAACCGAATTTATTATTTATTTTATATTTGCTTTACTCAAATGATAACACACCTTTTTTATGATTCATATTTTTTAGAACATTATTTTTTAAATTATCTTCAATTAAGGAGTTTCTAATGCAAACGTATCGCTGGATACACTGGCAATTTCACAATAAAAAAATATTAAGGAAAGCCATTATTGATTTAAAAAACATTAAGAATTATTATTTTTTATGGTAAAAGGCGATTGATACGTTTTTTGGCACGTCTATGGCCAATTAAAATATAAAACTGTCATTCACTTCCAAAATTAAATTAATAGGTATTTATTTAATTAATTTATTTTTGTTCTGTATTTGTTTGTGAAATAAATAAAGGGTATTTGTAATATATATTCGTTTTAGTGAATTATAATATAATTAGATCCCACTTCTTTTTACAAGGTAAGCCGTAATCCGAGTCTGGGACATAATATTAGAATGTGAAACTCTATGCGATGTTTGCGCATGTGCAGAAGTCAGATTTCTGGTTACATTGACATGATCGCTAACTGTTGTTGTGTAAGTTCTTGTTATTGATAAACTGATACTTAACACAAGTAAATAAAAGTATATACCCATTCCTCCCCAGCTATGTTAAGTTCTATGTAATTTGGGGGGGGGGGGGAGCGTATTGCCAATAACCTGGCACTTATCATAGAATTTAAAGAAATTAGTATTTTAACTTTGGCATCACAATATATCTTTGAAAACTTAATATATGTAAAAAAACATATAGGATTATTTGCAAAAAATAGCGATCGGCACATTGTTAATACCCGGTATAATATAAAAATAAACTTGCTTTACAAGTCAGTCGATTACATAAGATTACTGAATCTTTTAAGGGGCAATGTATACGTTTTTACAATAAGATTCCCATTGACGTTAGGCGGATGAGACGTTCGTTATGTAAAATTGACGATTCAAAGTGTAACTATGTTACCTATTGAATAAAGATATTTTTGAATTTGAATTTGAAGAAACCACTTGATATCAATGGGCTTCTTGACAACCGAGTCAAATGAGATACTCTTTACGAAACGTCAAAACGAAAGTTCTCTTTGAGTTTTTACGGAAATACTGTCCTGTGACGTCATCAATAAAAGCGGTCAAACGTCGTACCCATAATTACTTTATTCAGAAATAAAAATCGAATATAAGTCCAAAAGTGAAATGAGATTGATTTTTGATCATATAAGACGGGCTTCTATTTTTAGATTAGCATTTTATAATTTATCTTTGACCCAGTCAAAATCCAATTATATATAATCCACACATGAATTCAAATTCTCTATATACAATGCACCTCTGCTTACCCCTTCGGGGATACAGGTGTGATGCTGTTGTGTTTATTATTTATAAGTACCTATAATACTACTACTATTACTACTATTATTGAAATGATACCTAGGTTCAAGATAAATTATGAAATTCTGATTACCAAATAAAGACAGATCTAAAACTAATGAAAAACATTTTCTTTATCCTTATTTAACCTATTTATGAATTTTAATCAAGAAAAGCGTAATAATAAGTACTACATTTTATTACGTTTTTCTATGACGTCACAGTGTGCTTTTTCATACAAATTCCACAGTAATTTCATGTTTTGACGTTTAGTAAAAAGTAACTGATTTCACTAGTTGCAAACTAGCCTATTAGTGATTATATTTCAATAAAGACAATATTTTACAATATTCTCAATGCGCGGTAAGAATTAGATCTGTCAAAGCAACCTAGTGATGTGACGTAGGTAAATAAACACAGTAATGTATCAGTCAACATTACGTCGTACGATTCTTTTCTATCTAACAGTAAGTAGTACAGTCATGAGCAATGACCGGGTGAGAGCCTTCAACCGGGTGAGAGCCTTCAGCGCTCCCCATTTGTCCGGCCAAGTAGTTAATGCCATCTGCGGCAAATCTACAATAAGTCACGTCAAAAAAAAAATCGCACTATCATGTTTGACATTTTTTTTTATTTATTATATCTTAATACCAAAAATACAATTTGTCAATGCCCTGCAAAACTGTTTAAACAGTTTGTCTGCAGGAAAGAGTCTCTAATAATATGAACTTATATCTAATAGTCAATGAATAACATAAGTTAACTAGGAATAATAAGTTAGCTAGGACACGAGTCTAGAAGGTGTTGTTTAAGTGATTTTTTTATATTTACTTTTATTTGGTTCTAGACGGATGTTCTCAGGCAAACTATTCAGTAAGTAGTCTCTTACTGTTTGAATATTATTTAATGAGACTTACAGTTTAATTTGTCAAAAAGTTAATGTGACATGGTTTTATAGTGTATACATATTAGTACTCGTGACCGTACTTACTTAACATTATAAATTGATATCAATCTAAGACAGATTGATAACAGGAAAACGTAGCTATTATTCTAATCACCTGAAACTTCAAGATTAACGATTTCTTCATAAATTATGTCACGGATATTTCAGAAAATCGTAAAAACATCGTCATTCTTTATCTGAGATAATATTTAGCGATAAATAAGTCGTCAATGACTTGAAACACGTCAACATACAGGGTGACATAATGACCCATATTATGGGTCACTTACACCCCGTATAGTATACAGGTAGCCACACAAGTAGGTATGGGTGACAGTGACTTCGTAACGAATACTGAGGGGGATGATTCTGGCCATGATTCTGAGTTAATATCAAGTGGAATTTTCCGTCGCAAAAATCATGATTTTCTTGTCGGAAAATTCATAAAAAATTGTGTTTTTTTTTATTATTTTCAGTTCTATACTTTTGCGATGGTAATTTTCACTTGATATTAACTCAGAATAATAAACTGAATCATCCCTCTCAGTATTCGGTACGATGCGATATCACTTACACCCCGTACAGGTAGCCATACAAGTAGGTTTGGGTGTTAGTGACACCGTAACGAATACTCAGGGGGATGATTCAGACCATGATCCTGAGTTGATATCAAATGGAATTTCCTGACGGAAAATTCACAAAAACGTTAAGTAAGTGTTTTTATTAATTATTTTCAGTTCTATACAAAAAAAAAACGAAAAAATGCAAAAAAAATGCGATGCGAAAAAGAAAATGCGATGAAAAATTTTTATTCAAATTTTGGCTGAATCATCCGTCAAAGTTTTCGTTACGACGCCACTAACACCCTGTATACTTTGAACAATGACACATGGTGATGATGCGTTTAACTTTAATGTAACACTTAAATCATCGTACAGGCTTCCTGTTGACTGGCTGAGCTAATCTATGACTTGTCTCTTTAAGGAAAATATTAGTTATTTATAATGCAAATAGATGATTTGCCGATTCTATAGATTAGCGTTGGAGCCATGTTAGCCCAGTTGGAGAACCCTTGACTCTCACGTCGAGGTCGCAGTTTCGATTCCCAGCACAGGCCTAAACCAATCTTCTTCTATCGTGTGTATTGTGAGGTGAATTACCAACCCCATCAACCCTGGTGTCAGGGTTATTACTGAGCCGCCATAGGCCCCTGACTTAACGGGCCTTCCGAAGCATGGGTCATCTTACTTTCAGACAATCAGGTGACCAGCCTGTTATGTCCTACCCAATCTAGGGATTACAAAGTGAACGAAGAAGCCAACAATGGCGGTGGTGGTTACAAGCCTGCAATGTCCTAGCTAAACAAATTAGGACAGTTTTACAAAGTGGTTCGACAATTTCCCCATCCGGAATCGAACCCAGACTTCCAGTTCGAGGCTGTTCCTATAACATGTTCCTCTACTTATTTAATAACTTGTGCTCACGTGCCCTCACTGTGCGCGGGAGTTCACTGAGAAGATAGGCTACATAAGCCATCTTCAGGCGCATCAGCGTCGTGCCGACTAGGAGTCGAAGTGGTCGCAGATCATCGAAATCGGTCGGAGATCATCATCAAATAACTTGTAATGTATACCTACAGATTATCGAACACTAGACAGCCTCCGTGGTCTAGTGGTTAGAGCGTTAGGCTCACGATCTGGAGGTCCGGGTTCAATTCCCGATGGGGACATTGTCGAAATCACTTTGTGAGACTGTCCTTTGTTTGGTAAGGACTTTTCAGGCTTGAATCACCTGATTGTCCGAAAAAGTAAGATGATTCCGTGCTTCGGAGGGCACGTTAAGCCGTTGGTCCCGGCTATTAGCCGTAAAAACACCTCCACCAACCCGCAGTGGAGCAGCGTGGTGGAGTATGCTCCATACCCCCTCCGGTTGATTGAGGGGAGGCCTGTGCCCAGCAGTGAGACGTATATAGGCAGTTTATGTAATGTATACCTACATTGATTTAAAAGATATGTTGCTGTTGCAGTTTCTTGTCATTTCTTCTCCTCAGCCATAACACCTTGCGAAATAACGTAGATGCTTATCCATGATAATTACGTTGAATAAATGATTCTGATTCTTGACAAACCGAAAAAATAACCAAAGTCAATTGATTAGTGTAAGTATTTTAAATTTCCCACACCTTTTTCGTCCTAAAAATTACCATTATTTGCATTTTATGATGTCATTAACCTTCTAGAGTTCAAGGGTAAACGAATCAATCATAATCGACGGCCATTTAATTATAATTACACATTCATAAATGCCATTTTCCCTATTTATAGAACTACTTATTTAACTACGTCACCAGCCGTCTAAGCCCATTAATTTTAAATAAAAAATAAATAATTATAATTTCAAATGAGATATCAATTAGGCGAGTCACAACCAGTGATTTGCCGTTTCGGAGAATGTTCCCACTTTAGTTCTTTTTTTAAAGGGGCAAAACTTATGTAAAAATAGCTTTATTACCTAACCTTTAGGCAAATAAGATCGGAGTACAAGGAAGAGGAATTCGAAAGAGAAAAGCAGCCTAAGTTCTTACTATTAAAGAGTTTTACAACGGAAAAATTTCCGCTTTAGAATCAGTTTTTTTTTTGACGTGACTTATTGTAGGTTTGCCGCAGATGGCATTAACTACTTGGCCGGACAAATGGGGAGCGCTGAAGGCTCTCACCCGGTACAACGTTTAAGACAACAGGCCTGAGGGTGCCCAGTTGGGCGCGAACCTCGGCTCAGGGCGTCGTCTAAGAGGAAAAATATTTGAAAGAATTAATCGACCCTACTGGGTCGATAGCGATAAGCGCTGAATGAGGTAAATCGTCGACCACGCCGGCGGGGTCGGTATCGGGGACAGTTAAGAATCAGTAGCGACCCTAGCAAAATATTCAGATGATGCGAGACCTCACAGTGGCGCCCCTCAAAATACAGTTTTTTTTTTACGATTCTTCTATCGTGTGGGTTGTGAGGTGAATTACCAACCTCATCAACCCTAGTGTCAGGGTTATTACTGAGCCGCCAAAGGCCCCTGACATGGCTCATGTAACGACTTACCGGGACCAACGGCTTAGCGTGCCTTCCGAAGCAGGGATCGTCTTACTTTTTGGACAATCAGGTGATCAGCCTGTAATTTCCTAAGCAAACTAGGGATCACAAAGTGATATGTCCCCAACGGGATTCGAACCCGGGACCTCCGGATCGTGACCTCCGGGTCAGGGTTATTATTAAGCCGCCAAAGGTCCCTAACATGGCTCATGTAACGACTACTTACATAAGTAAGTTGTAACCGGGACCAACGGCTTAACGGCCACCGAAGTATACCTATTTTTTTTTTAAATGTCATCTACGGCCACTTATTAAATATATGAGTTTTATGTGGCCGCCAAGAGGTCAAATTCAGAGCAGGTGTGCCCCATCCAGTTACTCTCCTTGTAGATCCGGGGTTGCCAGCCAGAGTGGTCCTGTCTTGGTTGATTTTGGCGCCCCCTTAAAACAGCGCCCGGGGCCACCACTGTTGGGAATATTCCCAGGGACAACTGGTCACTGGTCACATTAATGGCGGATGAGAACCGAACCGGTAAACGGTCTCAGATCGGTTTGCAACAAAAAATGCAAATAATATGAAAGACACACACAGATGATTGATGTGGTACTACCTGACTATAACTCACGGGGAACTCGCGTACATAGCCCACGATCGTAATCCTTGTCGTGGTAGACAGAGCCTATATATACGTCCCACTGCTGGGCACAGGCCTCCCCTCAATCAACCGGAGGGGGTATGGAGCATACTCCACCACACTGCTCCACTGCGGGTTGGTGGAGGTGTTTTTACGGCTAATAGCCGGGACCAACGGCTTAACGTGCCCTCCGAAGCACGGAATCATCTTACGTTTTCGGACAATCAGGTGATTCAAGCCTGAAAAGTCCTTACCAAACAAAGGACAGTCTCACAAAGTGATTTCGACAATGTCCCCATCGGGAATCGAACCCGGACCTCCAGATCGTGAGCCTAACGCTCTAACCACTAGACCACAGAGGCTGTTATGTTACTAGTTAGTTAGAGCCGCAACACGTCAAAAGAATAAGTAATTTATTTAAGTTAAAACAATTAATGGTATCATTACAAGATATAATATGCACCCAAGTCGACTCACTTAGTATTGGATTCTCAAGATTCTGATCAGAAGTGGAATTTCGTGGTCCAGTGATGTGTTGTAAAAGGCGCATAAGTTATGTAAAACGAGCTTTATTACCTAACCCTTAAGCAAGTACGATCAGAGTACAAGAAAGGAAACCCACATTCCTTCCAATGATTTTATAATTCGGATTGGATTGAGTATAACTCACACTAATAACTATAGGGGCGAACAGAGATGGTTCATCATATCCATCTCTCGCCACTGTGAACTGTTCTATCTTATAACAACTTAAGATTGATTTTTATATTTTATTATTATTTTTCTTGGGGGTTAAAAAGGGCCACATCGAAGAAATTCATCTAAAAAGCAATATTGCAATTTGACATTTGCTCATATAAAAGTAAGTGCGCAATCCAAACAAACGTCAAATAGCTTTTGTAGATGAATTACTTTTTACGTTTCTGTTAATATGTATTTTCGTGTAAGTTGTTTTTCCCTACTCTTTTTGTATTGTTACTGTGGCGTAATAATAAATAGGTACTTTCTTTCGTTTAGATTCGACCCATCTCGACGGGAAATCGCGAGTTATGTATATCAGTGAGTTACAAAAGTACCACAGCTGACCAACACATCAATAAGGTACGTTTATGTGTGCCATGCCCGTCATAGCACATTAAACGAGTGTGCAGTTGGTATGGTCGCTCGTTGTATGGACCCGCGCGACTGCATTCTTTACCAGCCTGTCTGGAACGGAACTCATGACACTCGGAATTTAAAATTTCGCACAGATTTCTTTTTAAAAGGATTTGAAATTCGAATCTTTCTACTCGACCACAAACAAATTAGGGGGGTTAAAAAGGCCACACCGAAGCGATTCATCTAAAAAAGCAATAAGTATTGCCATTTGACATTTGTCTGCAATGCGCACTTACTTTTATATGCGCAATTAATGTCAAATTGCTTTTTTAGATGATTTGCTTCGATGTGGCCATTTTAACCCCCTACATGTTAATTTCAACTTAATACCTCCACGGGTTTTAGAGAAAAAGGACAGACAAACCGACAGGCAACAAAGTGATCCTATAAGGGATCCGTTTTCCATTTGAGGTTTGAGGAAGAGAAGAAAAATAAAATAAAGAAGAAGTATGAAGAACTTCTGAAAATAGTACAAGAGGAGAAGTTTACGGTAATGAAAACAGACGGGGTAAAATGTTTGGACACATAACATAAACATCGTATACACGTCCCACTGCTAGGCACAGGCTTCCCCTCAATCTACCGGAAGGGGTATGGAGCATACCCCACCACGCTGCTCCACTATTACGCCAAAACTAGAGATAATAATGTATGTAATCGAAACACAATAGAATATCTCCTTTCAATCGACGCAAATAGTAACCCTGACACCAGGGTTGATGAGGTTGGTACTCCACCTCACAACCCACACGATAGAAGAAGAAGAATTATTATTTATTTTTTATTAGTTTTTATATTGTTTTCTCGTCATACAGCGCATTAGTTTGCACTGTAATGTTGTATGTACGGTCACATATGTATATGTCACCGTAAAATTGTAAATAACGTTAGATTATAATCTATCGATTTGAAAACTCGCGAGATTGTGAACTGTCGAATAATTATGAATCGTATCATATTGCTTACAATTTAACGTATTATTTTTCGGTAGATTATAATTTATCGAAGTGAAACCGTCAAATTGTGATACGAAACGCACCTCGCGTGCTAAACCATAGAGTTACAAAACTATTAGAGTGAGCATAATGTTAATTTGGGATTCTCTTAAAATGCATAAATGTTTTTGTCATAATTTTAATTATCATAATCCTTTTTGCATAACGTTTTTTAGCATAATAGTTTTACTTTCCCATAATAACATCTAGGAATACTGGTTTGTTAGGTATAACTTATTTTTGGGATTAATAAATAGATATCCATAATTATTTTTTAGAATAATAGTGTTTTAATTTTTACAAGGCATAACAGTAGGTTAGGGTGCGGCGGGGGTGGCCCTTGGGCCACCCCTATGCCGCCAGCATGTTTATCTTACACACGAAAAGTATACTGAATTATACGTTTCAGATTTTTTAATTTTGATACATTTTTTCTTACCATGTGATGTCAGAATTATTGATTACTTACTAAATAATTAATAAATACGTACTTGATTTCACAATCTTGAAGAGCATTTATTTTATTTGACTGACACCTGTGTTTTATTCCTAACTCTATGGACACAGAACGGTCTACTGTAAGGCCGACCAATCAGGGACAGCCGTCGGACAGTTGACAATTTGACAATTGTAAGATTGTGATTTAACAGTTTTACTTCGATAGATTATAATCTGACGAATAATAATACGTTAAATTGTAAGCAGTATATTACGTTTCACAATTTTTCGACAGTTCACAATCTCGCGAGATAGATTATAATCTAACGTTATTTACAATTTTACGGTGACATATACACTTTGAAACCATGTCACATAAACTTTTTTGACAAATTAAACTGTATGTCTCATTAAATGTCAAATATGATAGTGCGACAGGGTTCTAAAGTGGGTACATGATATTTATTGCCCATGACTGTACGGTCAGGACTGTCAGGAGCATTAATATGTATACGCTTTGGTACCATGTCACATTAACTTTCTTGACAAATTGATCCGTAAGTCTCATTAAATGTCAAATATGATAGTGCGACAGGGTTCTAAAGTGGGTACATGATATTTATTGCCCATGACTGTACGGTCACGAGCATTAATATGTATACGCTTTGGTACCATGTCACATTACCTTTGTTAACAAATTAAACCGTACTTATGTCTCATTAAATGTCAAATATGATAGTGCGACAGGGTTCTAAAGTGGGTACATGATATTGCTCATGACTGTATCTTTATAAATAAATTTTCTTCACTTCTTCTAATCATTTTATCGCCTATTAGAATGTAGGGCTCGAATAATAGATTTCCGCTCCTCGCGATCTTTTTATGCATTTCTTTTTTTGTCTTTTTTATAAATAAATAATTAACTACTTGGCCAGACAAACGAAATGTAAGGCACAATAGCAAAAACACGTACTTTGAGGAAAGAAATTGTTGTTGTGCAAGTTACTCAGTTTTTAATGACTAAATGATCCTATAAAAACTATATTAGGTCAACAATTCTTGGAATAACAACTACAGTTGCTTTTACTTGACAATAATAAAAGGAAAAACAATTTACATACCTTCATACACTTATAAGGAACCCTCCTACATGTATACTAAACCGGGATTTGGCGCCTAAGGGGGTCAAAAGGGGTGGTAAAGTTTGTATGAAACTTCTATAGTTTTAAAGAAGTAGCAGGTTACAGCTAGTATTTTATACACATTAGGTCGTGTACTAGGTTCAAGATAAATTATGAAATTCTGATTACTAAACAAAGACAAATCTAAAACTGACGAAAACATTTTCTTTATTTCTATTTAACTTATTTTATGATTTTTTATCAAGAAAAACGTAATAATAAGTCCGACATTTTACACGTTTTTCTATGACGTCACAGTGTGCTGTTTCATACAAATTCCATACTCATTTCGTGTTTTGACGTTTAGTAAAAAGTAACTGATTTGACTAGTTCTAAAATAGCCTATTGCATCATACCTACTATTGTAAAGTACCTATCAGAAAGATAATATATTAATTGAATTGCTCGATAAATGTTACATAATAATATAAATAAATTGAAGTACTTATTATTATGTACTTGAATGCCATAGATAATAAATCCTCTCGACATTTTAAATATAGAATACAATACAAATGGTTTATTATAAAAGGATGTTGAAACACACAATAACAAGAAAATAATTTGGATTAAAATTTCACATAATAATATGACAAATATTCCAATATGGTCTAGTGGTTAGAGCATTGAGCTCACAATCTGGAGGTCCGGATTCAATTCCCGATGGGGACATTGGCAAAAGTATTACAGCAAATCTACAATAAGTCAAGTAACAAAAAAAGCATATCCATCCAAGGAGTTCGAAGCGTACCAAGTTTTCTTTGACGTGACTTATTGTTGCTTTGCCGCCGATGGCACTAACTACTTGGCCGGACAAATGGGGAGCGCTGAAGGCTCTCACCCGGTACAAATTTTAAGGCCTGCATTTAAGACAACAGGCCTGAGGGTGCCCAGCTGGGCGCGAACCGCGGCTCAGGGCGTCGTCTGAGAGGATATTATTTGAAAGAATTAATCGACCCTAGTGGGACGATAACGATAAGCACTGAATCGGTATGAAAGTGATCTCTAAGCTCTATGGCTAGAGTATTCGGGTCGTCAGGATCGTATATTACGTCAGTCGGGCGCCGATACTTTTCAATACCGTTCTTGCAATATGTACAAAATGTGACCGCAACTTTTTTACTAGAAACACTACTTCATATTAACCATTGGGTTGCAAGAACTTATTACTCATACTTAAACATCGCTATCAAAGTTCAAATCCAATATCAGTAAATCCCACATACTATCACGTATCAACTTTCCCATAATGGACAAAAGGACAAAGAATCTAACAACCTATTCAGCGTATAACCTCACCTTCTAGCCGCTTCAATAGCTTTTAGCGACTAACGTTTGACTTCAGAACAAAATATTAAGCGGCTGCAAGTTCCTGACAAGCTTTTTTGAATATAGAGTGAAAGGGTTCCGAAATTACATAGCCGCTTCAAGAATTAATCGTCTAATCAAAGAATGTGATTTGGAAGTGATGTAACGGCTAAAAGGGCGATATATAAATGTCTTGAATAGAAAATTATGGGTCCTAAGAAAGTTTCCCACCTTTTTGCCTAATCTCCGTGCGGCAAACTATTTGGGCTACGCCTACGCCAGACAGAGAGGCTAATATAAGAGTTATTAGCTGTTAGAGAGAGAGAAAAGATTACCCGTTAGGAAAGTAGAGTCGACTACTAGATTTACGCATGAATAGTGCTGTGACGATTGATTGTCGAGAGTTGAAAATGATAATAAATCTGTGTTTAACACGAGACGTTTTAGTTTAGCAATCGTAATTTCTACATTTCTATATCTATCTTTGCATTTACATATTGCTTTGAACACTGCTAGAAACTGTAAAAACAAGCGTTAATATAAAAAGACTGGATACGTGAAAGCAGGAAAAACAATAAATACAATTTGCAACAACACGTTTAATTCATTTTTTTTTACCTGACTAACGGACTGCTTAAAAAAAGGAGAAGCTGATCTGCGAGGAACCTGAAAAAGATCTTTTTTTACCTTTGATGGTTTGCTCTTGGCCCTAGATTTGCCCGAAGGCATTGACGAGGCCTAAGATGGAGCGAGCTCGCCCATAAGGTGCCTGTTCACTCTGGCCTTGAAAGCACCCGGGTTATATGCATTCGGAAATACTGAAGACGGCAAAGAATTCCACTCCAATCTAGAAACTAAAAAGCAAATCAACCACGACAACTACGCCTAGGTAATTGGGTACATAATAAAAAAAATACTTGCTTACCGATATAGTAATGTATATTTAAGAAGATGTATAATTGTAATAATTTCAGCAATATTTATGATTATCAAATCAGCTTTCTCTTACATTATAAATTCCGATTGACATTTAAAAAAATGGTGGTTGGCACACGATCCGGAGGTCCCGGGTTCGAATCCCGGTGAGGAAATATTACAAAAATTACTTTGTGATCCCTAGTTTGGTCAGGATATTACAGGCTGGTCACCTGATTGTCCGAAAGTAAGATGATCCGTGCTTCGGAAAGCACGTTCAGCCGTTGGTCCCGGTTACTTACTTACTGATGTATGTAAGTAGTCGTTACGTGAGTCATGTCAGGGGCCTTTGGCGGCTCAATAATAACCCTGACACCAGGGTTGATGAGGTTTGTAATCCAATTCTCAACCCACACAAGAAAAGAACATCGATATCGAGAGACACGTAATCCCATCACTAGTTAAGGGATCGAGTGCGAGAATTAAGTCAGTTTTTACCTGGTGGATGAGTCAGGCACATTCATCACCTCACTACTCTACCTGGCCGCGGAGTTTTTTTTATCCTCAATAGACGGGTTTTTTTTAATTCCCATTCCACTCTAAGTTTGTTTAAGTTGTCGCATTTATTACATTAATACATAAACAGCCTATACGTCCCACTGCTAAGAACAGGCCTCCCCTCATTCAGCCGGAGGGGGTATGAAGCATACTCCACCAGGCTGGTCCACTGCGGGTTGGTGCTGTTTTTACTGCTAATTGCCGGGACCAACGGCTTATCCAAAATCAAAGATTATGGTAGGTATGATACAACTGTTAATATATTTTTTTATTTTTTTTTCGTATCAACAGTGGCTGCAAGTTGTCTTTGATTACTTGTGGCTCTGCCCACCCCATTAGGGATTACGGGCGTGAGTTTATGTATGTATGTGTATGTATGTTAATATTTTTATTTTTCCTAAATGTGGGACTTTCCAAGTTACGTCCTTCATAATGGCACTGTACCTATTTTTCTGGTGCGCTGAGGGCTCTCTTACTTAACTTGAACATCCTACTTATATAGGTAAACTGGAAGCGGTATGGAGCATACTCCACCACGCTGCTCCACTGCGGGTTGGTGGAGGGTTTTTAAGGCTAATATCGGGGACCACCATCTCAATGTGCCCTCCAAAGCACGGAATCATCTTACTTTTTCGGACAATCAGGTGATTCAAGCCTGTAATGTCCTTACCAAACAAAGGATTTCAAAGGTGTCACAAAGTGATTTCGACGATGTCCCCATCGGAATCGAACCCGGACCTCCAGATCGTGAGCTCAACGCTCTAACCACGAGACCACGGAGCCCGTTAAACATTTATAATCTGTAGGTATATATTTAATGGTAGCTAACATAATGAAGTTATCTATTGGGAAGTAGTTACTAATTAGTTACTAGTTTAAAAGTAGTTAGTCGTGTTGGAAGAACGGTCAATGCGAGGTCGCAATTCATATTTGGATCATAAATGATTATCACGTGCTCAGCTATGAAGGAAAACATCGTGAAGAACCCGCATTCCCGAGACTTTTGACCCCGACATATTTGACATTTGTTTACATTGCGCATTTACTATTCACACACGCTCAAAAGACAAATTAGAGGATAAAAACTGCCTATTTCTTTTAGATTTTTTTTTCTCGTCATACAGCGCATTGGTGTACACTGTAATGTTCTATGTACCTTTATAAACAAATAATAAATAATAATCAGGGGCCTGTTTTATAAAACTTACAATTGTAAATTACAATGACAATTTGGTGAACCTCCCAGCACAGGGCCCTAGTCCTACTGTTTCATGTTTTCCTTTCTTTTCTTTTTTTTTAAATCCAGTTTGTATTAAGTACATAATTTATTCTGAAATCAATTGAGGCAAAGTTGGGAATAAATAATATGTCATTTCGGTGACAATGCAATTGTTTGCAATTGCAGAGAAAGATAATTTGCTCAATTATACCAAAGTATAACATACATACATAAACTCACGCCCGTAATCCCTAATGGGGTGGGCAGAGCCACAAGTAATCAAAGACAACTTGCAGCCACTGTTGATATGATGTCGTAAGTTGGATATGATGAACCTTATGGTGATAAGGGATCAGCTTATCGCCCATAACATTAGTCCATCATGTTAGAGGACACAATCCCTCTGTCGGTTTTTACGACATGTCCGGGAAGACAAGCAGCTGAACGTGTTCTATGTTTTTTATTTGCTCCCAGAACAGCATCGAAGCAAATTATATGTAAATACAGGGTGTTAGTGACATCGTAACGAAAACTTTGAGGGATGATTCAAGCCATGATTCTGAGTTGATATCAAGTGGAATTTTTCGTCGCAAAAGTATGGAATGGTAAATAATTAAAAAAAACACAAAAATTTTCATGAATTTTCCGACAGGAAATTCCACTTAATATCAACTCAGAATCATGGTCCGAATCATCCCCCTCAGTATTCGTTACGGTGTCACTGACACCCATACGTACTTGTATGGCTACCTGTACGTACTTGTACGGGGTGTAAGTGACATCGTAACGAATACTGAGAGGGCTGATTTAGCTCATTATTCTGAGTTAATATCAAGTGGAATCTTCGATCGCAAAAGTATAGAATTGAAAATAATTAAAAAAATACTAAAAAAAATCATGAATTTTGCGACGGAAAATTCCACTTAATTTTAACTCATCAATCATGGTCTGAATCATCCCCCTCAGTATTCGTTACGATGTCACTAACACCCTGTATAATAATATACCTAATAATAGGATTCAATTCACCACTAAACAGATTAACGAGGATGTATAATAGTTTAAGTAATAAAACTGAATTGGATATTTCGAGTAAGCCCAATGCATACAGAAGTAACTTGTACTCAATTATTTATAAATAACAACAAATGTGTCTGTTTTTAAGTGTAAATGGCCTAAGCTGTGCAAGCGTGATGCGCTTTTAGCCTTCTTTTTTTTCTCATTTAAGATATCTTTGCTGCAGTTAATTTTGCATGCCGTTGTCACCTATAATTAGGGTAACAATTATTCTTGTTTATGTATAAGTAACTTGTAATGTATTTATTGTTGTTAACTCTGTTGGTGACCATAAATAAATAAATAAATAAAAAATAAATAAATACTGTCGTGTTTGGGCTCATTTGATACGTCTTGAGCAGTAGATAAGACACTTTAACCATCATTCCCACAGCTGACCAATGAAATATGGCACTGCGTCATATGATCGCCATCTATCACGTAACCGTATCCCCTCTAATTGTCTGGAAGAGGGGACTCAATTGCTACGGCCTTGCCGCCCACTCCTGCGCAATACGCGACTACTTCTTAAGCCCAATACACATAGTTCAGGAAGCGAGAGTAGATTCCTAGGTCAAAGATAAATTATGAAATTCAGATTACTAAATAAAGATAGATCTAAAAGTGACTAACAACGTTTCATTTTTTATTTAACTTATTTATGAATAATTAAAGCACATAATAACGGGTTCTTGCCGCGTTTAAATGGGGATATGAAACTTCCGATATTTCGACACTGTTGCACTGTTGCACTGTTGCTGTTGTTGTTGCACTGTTGCAACGGGATGACTGATGAGATTGGAGTGGAGTAGGTAGATCCATAATTTTCTACGGGCAGACATATCTGTCTACCCTCTTTCTTTGCCGCTTGTTTATGTTTTTTAATCGGAATGTTCGGAACCATCTGAACTCGCACCAAACTCACTACGACAAACCGCACTCACTGTGTCCTCACGTTTATTCACGCTTTTTATTTATGAATTTTAATCAAGAAAAATTTTATAATAAATGTGACATTTTGTATTTTTTTCTATGACGTCATAGTGTGCTTTTTCATACAAATTCCGTAGTAATTTCGTGTTTTGAAGTTTAATAAAAAGTAACTGATTTGACTAGTTGGAAACTACCCTATTCTTGTTGTCCAAGTCCTGACACTTTATGGTGAAAAGGGGGAGATAATCCAAGGCATCTGAAAAAGCTTAGGAAAAAAAATTGTAACAGTTGTATCATACCTTACATAATCTTTGATTTTGGATATTTGTTCGGCCAAGTAATTAATATCATCTGAGGCAAAACTACAATAAGTCATTTCAAAAAAAGGATAAAAAAATGTCGGGAATATTCTATGGTATCGTTTGTGTGTGCATAGATTTTGCTAGACATTACGTTTGACTGGAAGTGGTACTAATGGCTGTATTCTGACTCGTTAATTGCTGATTAAATAATCATGTCGCTGAAAAAGATACGTTGGATTACGTGGCAGACAAGAATCAGCTCTAATTGCCTTATCTATTTCTACGTAATACAAGTTTTAGACGACATCGTCACTATTCGTCACTAAACCACATCGTTATTATACCACATCAATAAATCAATCAATAATACTTTATTGCACAAGAACATAATATAAAGGACATAAACATACTAATAAAACATAAGCACAATAGGCGGCCTTATTGCTAAACAGCAATCACCATCACATCACAATCACAATCACATCGTCACTAGACCAAATCGTCACTAGACCACATCGTCACTAAACCACATCGTCACTTACAATCAGGTGAGATTGTGGTTTATGTGCTAAATTATGCCTATTTTGTTTAAAAAAACAAAAAAGTCATTCCACTTGCAATGAATATAAAATATGATGAAATGAGTTGTTCAACCAACAATATTTAGATAAAAAGATATATTTATTATTGCTGTTACTGTGTATAAAACAATAACAAGAATAAATAACTAATAACAATTAACTTACTAACGATGTGTTTAGTCAGTAAAATGAGTAACAATCATTTACTTATTGTGCAAACTAGTTTACTTATTACAACGTCAATATCTCCTCTTTCCAAAGGTAGCCTGGAAGAGATTATAACTTAGCAATAACACCGTTATATAATACAAGGAACAAAAATAAAATTGCTATCCAAAATTCTAGGGTAAGTAAATGGAATTCATCTTTTTTAGAGGTTATGTATTCGTTTTTACAATAAAATACCAGACAGTATTTTAAATTTGCCAGAAAATAAATTTAAAGTTCACGTGAAGCTTTCTTTATGTAAAAAAGCTTATTATAAGATTAATGATTACCTAAGTGATAAAAATGCCTGTTATTAATTGTGTTTCTCTAGTTATTAAATAACTTGACTCTAATATACTACTTACATTGATTTAAAAGATGTGTTGCTGTTGCAGTTTCTTGACATTTCTTCTCCACAGCCATAACACCCTGCGAAATGACGTAGATTCAACAACGGTAAATTGGCCTACAACATGTTTATCTATGATAATTACGTTGAACAAATGATTCTGGTTCTGATTCTGAAAGGCTAAGTGAGCGCAAAACGCGCGCCGTACAAGTATGAGAAAATATTTCATACTTAAACTTTGCACTCCATTCGTCCGCAAACTTGACGACGCACGGAACTCCGCTATGTATATTAAAAGGTCGTCTTTGTACATTTTAAATTGCAAGGCAAAATATCTAATGGACCCGATTCCTGCAGACACCGCCTAATTTTATTTTAAGTTATATCCGTCATTTTCATATCCGTCGAAAAGGAAAGGGACGGATGATTCACAGCTCTTAATTTTAGGAAGAATGAGTAAATGAATGAATAACCCGGGCGAATCAAAAGGTACGTCGCTGGTATGCAATCCGTTTGACGTGCTGTCTACTTAAATGTGTCGGGTTATTGACGGATGTAAAATTTTTAGACGGTTGGTTTAGATTTGTGCTTAAAATTGACGTGTGTTCCATAAATTTTATGCTTGTCGATTACCCGTCCCTTTCCTTTTCGGCGGATAAGAAAATGACAGATATAACTTAAAATAAAATTAGATGATATTTACAGGAATTAGCACCAATATCGACTATTACGCATGGAGATCCCTCCTTAGCACAGGGAAGCTAAAAACCTTAGTAAAATCGGCTATTTATCAAAAAAAATTGTTGAATGCTTACTTACGAAAAGTAATTATATTATTGCAACCTATCACATAAAATATACATTGCCGGTAAAGTGGCTATGGGATTTGAACAGTAGAGCTATCGTAGTTATCTGTTTGCTTCGATTTGACCATTTTAACACCCCTGTGCCCAGCAGTGGGACGATACTAGGTTATGTTAAATATATGAAATCAGAAATCAGAATCATTTATTCAACGTAATTATCATGGATAAACTTGTTGAAGGTCAATGTAACATTTTTGAATTTACGTCATTTCGCAAGGTGTTATGGCTGAGGAGAAGAAATGACAAGAAACTGCAACAGCAACACATCTTTTAAAAACCAATGAGGATATACATTACAAGTTTTTTAATAACTAGAGGAACACATTCAATACCAGACATTTTTATCATTTAGGTAGTCATTAATCTTATAATAAGCTTTTTTACATAAAGTAAGCTTCACATGAGCTTTAAATTTATTTTCTGACAAATTTAAAATATTATCTGGTATTTTATTGTAAAAACGTATACATAACCCTAAAAAAGATGAATTTAATTTACTTAATCTAGAATTTTGAATAGCAATTTTATGTTTATTTCTTGTATTGTATGTTTGTAGGTAATAAGTACTAACGGTTTCGCGCGATCGTAAAATATTTTATACCTTTTTTAAAATGATGTCACATAGCAGTTTATTACTGGCAGCTCATAAAATTATCTGCCATATCAGTCAATAGACACGGCCTACATTCCGTCGACCGTTTGGTAGTAGGCAGGGTTACGCAATCGCATCTATTCGATTTGACCGTTCACTGAGTGCGATTGGCAACGCAGGCGCAGTGGAGTTGTTGTTATGTCCGTTTTAATGCTCCGTACATGGGTCTGAAACGTCCATATTGCCGTCTTCACCCCATTTGTCCGACCAAGTAGTTAATGCAATGTCGCAAAAACGACGATCAATGTAGAATACTATATTATACCTACTTTTGATCATCATAAAAATTATGAGCTGATTTACAGCTTCATTTGTGGCTCTGCCTACTCCGATAGAGATCATCATCATCATCACCGTCATCACCGTCACCGTCATCATTATACCGCTTTTCACAGGGTTCGCTTCTCTCTCTCTCTCTATTTAAGAGCTGCGCTCTTGTCGGTGGAATAATCGCCATTCCTCTCTTCTTCCCGCCAAAACCTTCACCTCCCGATACGACACGACCAGCACCTCTTTTATTTGTTTCATAAATGTTATCCTAGGTCTACCCCTTCCTCTCTTCCCTATCCGCCCGTAGGGTCCGCTTACCTATCCTGAAAATTAGACAGGTCCGATTTTTGGGTGCCCGAGGACACTGAACAAAACTATAAAAAAAGAAAAGACGTGTGAAACGCAAAAACATAATGATGGACAATCATTTTTGTGACAGGTTTTTGACATTGACAGGTCCGGTTTTTTACAGAATCGACGGCCTGTCTGACCTTCCTACTCCGATAGAGGTAACAGTCGCCAATTTGTAACATGTATGTTTGTTTATCTGCCTGTATGCATCTGTCTGTGCTTTCTAACAAGGTGCTGTTGAGTAGCTCCCGCTCAATAAAGTCAATTAGGAGCTATTCTGCGCTGCCCGCATCCAGCGGCTTCCCGCGACCTTCACCAGATCGTCGGTCCACCTTGTAGCGGGCCTACCTACTGAGCGTCGTCCGACACGTGGTCTCCACTCCAGAACCTTTCCGCCCCATCGGCATCGGCGCAGGACCGATCGTCGTGGAGATCCTTGGGGGAGGCCTATGCCCAGCAGTGGGCGTCATACGGCTGATGATGATGAGGAGCTATTCAATAACTTCCACTTGAAGAGTGTCACAAGATCAAATCTTCTGACGAGATGAGAAAGTCCAAAACTAACACTTCCTATATTGACGATTATCTCTATATATAAGTATAATAGTTCTCTATTAATTTTATAATAATATGTATATAGGTAATATTATAATGTTGAGAAAGCAAAATATCGAAGTTAAAAGACTTTACCATACCAACGTTAACCTTTTTCATATACATATTTGTCTCAAACAGCATTTGAACATATTATTAATAGCTCCGTCTTTTCTTGAACTCCCTTTTTTTAATCTTGAAATAAATTAATCTTGAATCTTTTTTTTTCAAGATACTTTTTTTTCCATTCGGGCAGGCAAAGGGAACTTAGCCTATACAGCCTAGTCTTCTTAATTTTTTTCGAGAAGCACCCAGAAAATGTCTTCACTCTTCAGGTAACGTCCTTAGTTTTCAATTTTATAGCTTCATGTATAATCCGATAAATAATGTCTTTAGTAATATCATGTTGCTTTTGTAATTTTTGAGTAGTAACGTCTTCAGTAGATAATCTTCATTAAAGTCTTCAGTTATTTTAATTTTCTTTTTTCGATGATGCTACCAGAATGGTAGACTTTTCTAAAGTTCAAATCCATCCAAATCGTAATCATATAAAAGTTCATGCGTACGCATGCATCAATTCCATTTATATTCTCTTTCTAGCTGCGATTCTATGTAAGTAATGTACAGTGCAGTAAATGTCTTTTATTTCAAGATATTTTTACTTAGTGTCTCTATGATTACGATTATGGCATTTACATAGGCATAAACTCCGTGAAGCAAATGCTCTTTCCTTCAAAAAACAAATCTAGAACCTTCTATACTTCTTCCTGCAACAGTGTCATAAATTAAATACGACCTATTTATTTTGTAAAAAAAACAAACACTAGTGACACACATTGGAGTTGAGCCGATTCAAATCACAAGTAAACAAATGAGCCATTAAATGAACAATCACAAACCTATTTGTTCACCATTTAGTTATGTGAACAATGATAATACTCTACAAATATGGTAAGCTGGTACTAACTAATATTATCAGTTGGATACCACTTTTTATTTATTAATTATGTAGGTAGGTATTGAGCCTTGGTAACCCAGTTGGTAGAACGCTTGCCCCTCACTTTGAGGTTCCAAGTTCGAATCCGTCACAGGCCAAAACCAATAATTTTGGATTTTTTTTTACCTTTGATGGGTTTGCTCATGGCCCCAGACTTGCCCGAAGGCATTGACGAGGACTAAGATGAAGCGAGCTCGCCCAGAAGGTGCCTGTTCACACTGACCTTGAAAGCACGCGGGTTATATGGTTAACATTTGGAAATACAAAAGACGGCAGAGAATTCCACTCCTTAGAACGTCCTCCACTCCCTTTCGAATCATGTTTGAATCATAAATGATTATCACGTGCTCAGCGGTGAAGGGAAACATCGTGAGGAAACCCACATTCCCGAGAAATACATTTCGGAGGTATGTGACCTAACCTATATTGGGCTGGTTTTCCCTTCGCGAGTTGTAAGGTCAGACAGGCAGTCGCTTCTGTAAAAAACCGGATCTGTCAAATCTGCAGGTTCAGTAAGCGAACCCTGTGAAAAATCGGGATAATGCTAGGGGGAAGAGGTACAAGAGAGTTTTTGTGAAAGGTGGAAAGTAACAGTAAGGTAGGCGGCTCAGTAGTAACTCTAGGGTTGATGAGGTTGGGTTTTCACAACTCACACGACAGAAGATAACAGACAGCGCTCTTCATACAACTGGACTACTTCAGGTCTGTTAGCGTTAAGGTCCTCAATTCAAGCAATAACCAATAATGGACAGTGCGTTCTTTCAATTGGCCGCTCCACATCGTAGGTCGGAGGTCAACCAGCCACGCGATATCTGCCTTACCGCAACTTGCCCTGTGATCTGTGTTGCTAAGACCATTACTGTGCCAGTTGATAATATTGGCCTTGTTAAGTTTATCTCGGGAAGTTGTGTCAGGAATTTGCGAGTATTATTGGGTCGACGACTTAGCCTTCGAAGAGCCAGCTATGAGATTCTTTCAAAGCAACTACAGTGCTATCTTCTTGGCCTTGCAGTGGACAAATGGTTGCTAATGTATGCTCGTTAATACATCTTTTTTTTTTGACGTGACTTGTTGTAGATTTGCCGCAGATGGCATTAACTACTTGGCCGGACAAATAGGGAGCGCTGAAGGCTCTCACCCGGTACAACGTTTAAGACAACAGGCCTGAGGGTGCCCAGTTGGGTGCGAACCTCGGCTCAGGGCGTCGTCTGAGAAGAAAAATATTTGAAAGAATTAATCGACCCTAGTGGGTCGATAGCGATAAGCGCTGAATGAGGGAAATCGTCGACCATGCCGGCGGGGTCGGTATCGGGGACCTGAAGTGTTTGGTGTCGCGAGCTGATTGTTAATAAGTACATCGAATTATTAAACGAATTTAACTATTCCAACAAAAATACTTTTATGTAAAATGTGCCAAGAGAAGATCATATTGATCACAATGTCAAAAAGTTATCTGATCTCATGTAGAGCCAAGCTTGTAACTCTACATGGGCTAAATATATGAATCCAAAGTTTACTAATTCTACACGTTAGGTAAAATATGGGGCTTGTCCATTTCGTTCGTACAATAACTACTAAAATTGCAATGAACAGTCAATAAAGTTGCCCACTGTGACGGCATAAAATTGATTTATTCACCTTACGCTTATGGTAGCGAAACGGCGAAGCCACATATTTTATCTAACGTGTAAAATAAGTAGACTTTGGGTTCATATAACAATATGAACACACACGTAAACATTATACATATAACTATATATACACGGGTGTGTAGAGTTAGAAATTTAAAACTTTATAATGTTTAATAAGTCCACTGCTGCACTCCCGTGCCCACAGATAATAAAAACACATAATACCGGGTTCTTACCGCGTTAATTAGGGATATGAGACTCCCAATATTGCTAAAACTCTCTCTATCTGCGAAAACTTTTACTAAACCGTCCCATAATAATATTTTTTCATAAATATTTTTGTATTACAAACTCTAAAGTTGACTGCGTGATTTAGATATAAGTACTTACTTAAGTAGGTATTTGATTTTTTTCGTAAGTACTTACCTAATTCTTTAGTTACTTCTTACAATGTGATTTATATTTACATTTAAGGCTGCAGTCTCCGCAAAATTTGAGTAGTTGCGAGTTTTTGGTGACAATTATTTTCCTTTTTTAAATTGGAATAGTAGAGTAACTTCAGGTATAGTGACGTCAGCGGGGGTGTTCCCCGAGAAGGATGCAAATTCAAATTCAGAATTCTGCAAACCGGAGAATGAGCCTTTAAGTAAGTTTTGTTTGTTCAACAGTTTATATTCACAAAGTTTTAATGTAAATGATATCAAATTCAACAATGGATTACAATCCAAGGCAACTATGAATAAAGAGGTAAAGTAGTTACATTTTATCACATTATTTTATCAGATTTCGTCAATTCAAGCGTTCGCCTTGGAACTAAAGTGTACGAGATTAAAGACATTTATGCCGATAACAATATATACCACGTCAGGCTATGTGGGTCAACTGCCGTATATAAATCTTGCGTATAACCATACGCATGTTATACGTAACTATAAAGTTTTTATACTTAAACGGCGCATTGCAATCAGTGACGTGCCTTTGGGAACATTCTAAGGCTTCCAGAGTTCAAGGGTAAACGAATCAATCATAATCGACGGCTATTAAATTATCATTACACATTCATAAATGTCATTTTGCCTATTGATATGTAGAACTACTTATAAAGGGTGTTAGACCATGATTCTGAGTCGATATCAAGTGTATTTTTCCGTCGCAAAAATCATGTATTTTTTTTAGTTTTTTAAAACTATTTTCAATTCTATACATTTGCGATGGAAAATTCCACTTGATATTAACTCAGAATAATCAACTGAATCATCCCTCTCAGAATTCGTTACGATGTCACTTACACCCCACACAAGTACATACGGTAGCCATACAAGTAGGTATGGGTGTTAGTGACACCGTAACGAATATTGAGGAGGATGATTCAGACCATGCTTCTGAGTTGATATCAAGTGGAATTTCCTGTCAAAAAATTCATTAATTTTTTGTGTTTTTTTAATTATTGCACTTGATATCAACTCAGAATCATGGTCTGAATCATCCCTCAAAGTTTTCGTTACGATGTCACTAACACACTGTATATACCTACGTCAGCACTCGTCCAAGCCCATTAGATTTAAATAAAAAATAAATAATTTTGATTTAAAATGAGATATCAATTAGGCGAGTCACAACCAGTTATTTGCCGTTTCAAGGAATATTCCCACTTTAGGAATGTTTCTGGCTGTAAAAAGGCGCCCAATTAATCCGAAATGGGAATACTACTTGGATAATTAGTAAAATATTTCTTATTGTAATGGTCAATTGAGGATCACACATTATCTCAATTGACAAGTGGTTTATCAGTGGAATAGGTTTTTTCTCTATTAAATCCATTGTTTTTACAAACTAATCACAACCGACAATCATCAGCGGTCCCCATTTGTCCGGCCAAGTTAATGTCATTTGCAGCAGACCTACGATAAATCTCATAAAAAACCGACAGACCATCTTCGAAGACAAACTCGCGACAATAGCCCTGATTAATAATACTACGTATATAACGTCAACACTCCGCTCCCCACCAGCGGCTGAGCTAGGTTTACCTCACCCCCTCTCGGTATTACTTTAGTCTTCAATCGTATGAGCGTCTGACGTCACACACACTGATAAGCGTGTACGATAACGTTAATGTGTTGTGTAAAACAAGGCTCTTTGTATGAAGTTTTTTTTTTTGTCCGGGGTGGCTATTGATGTATAATATGTTACTACCTACCTATATTGATCCGTACATGTTGAAGTGGCTAATACCTAATGTTGTCTGGTTACCGGGAAGGTGCGCGCGCGCGTTCCTGCAGTTTATGATGATAGATAACCTCCTACGACCACTAACTCGCGGTAGGGCTGCCAATATTACTAATTGTAAATTAAATTTATTTTTTCAAAAATATCACCCACCTACCCAAACTGATGAAGCATGATGTGACTTCAGAACCCCGATACCGACTCCGCCTCCGGTCGACGATTTCCCTCATTCAGCGCTTATCAAATTCAAATTCATAAATATCTTTATTCATAGGTAACATAGTTACACTTTGAATCGTCAATTTTTACATAACGAACGTCTCAGCCGCCTAAAACTAATGCAGCTTCTCACAACCTGTATAGCCGGGGAAAATAAGCTGCAAGAAAATCCTCGGCACAATCGCTATCGACCCTTTAGGGTCGAAAAATTCTTTCAAATATTCTTCCTCTCAGACGACGTCCTGAGCCGAGGTTCGCGCCTAACACTTTCTGTTTTCACGTGACTAATTGTAGATTTGCCGCAGATGGCATTAACTACTTGGCCGGAATATCGATAGTATCGATAGTCCTTGCAATAGTCAGAAGCAATACTATACATAAATAGTATTTATTATATTGTCGATACTATTGGTGCCCTCCGAGTGATAGAGTTGACGCCTATGTCCATCAGTGGGACGCTTATGTTTTTCAAAATAATTTCAATTCAGAGAGAGAGAGTAGTAGATCTCAGCTTATTTGTCTCGATGAAATAAGTACTAATTACCCACCACGTAGACGTTAAAACATAACATAAACAGTCTATATATGTCCTACTGCTCGGCACAGGCCTCCCCTCAATCAAACGGAGGGGGTATGGAGCATACTCCACCACGCTGCTCCACTACGGGTTGATGGAGGTATTTTTTTACGGCTAATAGCCGGGACCAACGGTTTAACGTGCGTACCGTGGAAACATCTTGCTTTTTCAGACAATCAAGTGATTCAAGCCTGAATAGGTTTAAGTGTAATTAAAGTGACGTATACTTGATGCTTATAAAGTTGTACAGGAGCTCTAAAAAGGCCACATTGAAACAATTCATCTAAAAAGCAATATGGTAATTTGACATTTGCGCATATAAAGAGTGAGTGCGCAATACCAACGAATGTCAAAAAGCAATATTGCTTTTTAGATTAATTAGGTAAGTACTCAAATATGACCTTTTTACATGACTGCTGAGGTACTTAATGTTTTTATCCTCCTTTATACCAAACATCGTTGTATAAACTTTTAGTTTTAAGATCTCAATATTAAATTATATCAGAAACAAATAATATAAGCCGACACATCACACCACACCTCTTATTAATATTCTACACGTTCTGAGTCCACCTGTATGCATACATCCACGTCGTGAACTCTACACAGATTAAAAATGCAAAATGGCGGAGCGCTCTGTTCGATACTCCCAGCTTTCCAAATAAAGAATAGCCGAAATTAATGCAAAAGCCGTCAAACCTGTTCGATTGCACAAGAACCGCGCCACGGGGACGGATTCAGAGTGACTGCGAGTTTGGGACCGCATTTCTGAAAGCCCACAGGCAATCAGACCAACACTATTGACATGATTTTAAAGTTCCTTAGTGATTATTTAGAAGATATGTATGCATAGGATTAACTGTCTGAGAACTGATATTAGGCAGCTAAATTACTCAATTGTAAAACAATATTTTATGTTTATTTTTTTTAAAGAACGTCTAGGTTCCTGTGCCGAGGTTGCAGCTTCTTTTCCCCGGCTATACAGGTTGTGAGAAGCTGCATTAGTTTTAGGCGGCTGAGACGTTCGTTATGTAAAAATTGACGATTCAAAGTGTAACTATGTTACCTACTGAATAAAGATATTTTTCAATTTGAATTTGAAGCAAACCAAACATACATGTCAAGTTATCAGTTATTAATCTATGCTATAACAATGGTATTTAGTTATTATTCTGCGGTATTTAGTCTATGATTAACAGTGGCGTCATCTGTAGGGATATTAACTGTGGAGGTAGCACGCGTTTGGTGGGTCACATTCCCGCGCAAATATAAAAACGTAAAATGTGACGGAGGCGGAAGAAAAACCATACTCCCTCCAGGGTTTTGGGAAATTGGGACATCCATTCTGACGGTAGACACGAGTGAGGCAAGACACAAACAAGAAGGAACCCTTATACTTTATTGCACTAAACATTAACATAGAGACATAACTACCAACACATATCTATGGACTTGGTCTGAAAACCAGGTTTTTTATGGGTTATAATTCCTGTACACACCATCTAATTTTATTTTAAGTTACACCTGTCATTTCCTTATTCACTTAAAAAGAAAGGGACAGGAAATCGACAGGCATAAAGTTTATGGAACACACGTCAGTTTTACGCAGAAATCTAAAACAACCCTCTAAACATATTACACCGGCCAATAACCCGACAGAATTAAGTTCATGTTTGGATCACGGATAATTGATAGCACGTGGTTTACTCGATGTGCGAAAAAAAATCAATTAACAGCTCGAACCTTTTACATGGGACTAAAAGATACCTTGAACCCTGGAGGGAGTATGGTTTTTCTTCCGCCTCCGTCACATTTTACGTTTTCATATTTGCGCGGGAATGTGACCCACCAAACGCGTGCTACCTCCACAGTTAATATCCCTACAGATGACGCCACTGTTAATCATAGACTAAATACCGCAGAATAATAACTAAATACCATTGTTATAGCATAGATTAATAACTGATAACTTGACAAGTATGTTTGGTTTGTTTCAAATTCAAATTGAAAAATATCTTTATTCAGTAGGTAACATAGTTACACTTTGAATCGTCAATTTTTGCATAACGAACGTCTTATCCGCCTAAAACTACTGCAGCTTCTCACAATCTGTATAGCCGGGGAAAAGAAGCTGCAACCTCGGCACAGGAACCTAGACGTTCTTTAAAAAAATAATAAACATAAAATATTGTTTTACAATTGAGTAATTTAGCTGCCTAATATCAGTTCTCAGACAGTTAATCCTATGCATACATATCTTCTAAATAATCACTATGCGAAAAAAAATCAATTAACAGCTCGAACCTTTTACATGGGACTAAAAGATACCTTGTGACTATTAACTCTTTTACTCAGTGTTCGGAAAACCCATTTAAAAAGTTAACCGATATAAAAGGTTAACAGATTCAATCGGTATCCTTTTATTACGGTAACACGTTAATCTGTTAACCTATTGAAACCTGTTAACACATATCAAGGGTTAACCTCGGTTTTATAGGTTTTATAGGTTATTACTAACGAAGAGTAAAATATTAAAACAAACTCAGCTGGAAAGAGAAAGATGGGTATAAACGGGAAACAAGCGTTTTTGAAGAATCGGCTATATTCGACAATTTTTTTTTTACATTCGAATGGAATCGTTAAAAATCGACTAAAATCGTCTGGATTTGAGTAAAATTTACAAAATTGATTGGAATCGATAAGGATGGCTAGATTCCACTTCACTCGACTGGATTCCAGGTTATTCACCTACCTTAATGACACATCGGAGTTGGCAAAGTGGAGTTGGTAATGCGGAGTATAGTATCCCTCAACGCAACTTTTTCTTCTGGGGGACTTCAACGCCTACCATCAAGAGTGTTTGTACCCGTTCCAGAAGACCGACCATGCTGACAAAGGCTGAGAAAGAGGTGCAGGCTTTTGCCTTGTCACTAAGTTTCTCACAGCTGGTAAATTGCGCTGCAAGGGTACCTGACGTTGCCAACCATACCGCCAACTGCTTGGACCTTCTGCCGACAACTGATCCGGACCGATATCAAGTATCAGTGACTTTCCTTTAGGAACTTCCGGCCATTGTTTGGTGAAATCTCTATCTGTCTATCCTCCATCTGATCTTAACCGCAGAGAATCCAGGCGAATATGACGATACAAGTTAGCAGACTGGGATGAGATGCGGCACTTCTTCGCGTCCTATCCTTGGAGTGAGGTATGCTTTTCTTCAGAAGACCCGACGAGCTGCGCAGACCCGCATACCGGCGGCGGTGTGGGCTGAAGAATATACCTGCAAAGCTCCTAACTCTGAAGAAAACTCCGAATAACGCGGCCAAGTCTTGCAAGAGGACAATACGCGGAGCTCGTTTCGACCATATAAGTAGGCCAAATCGGTGCGAAACTGGCTAAGTACCCAACTGGTATTTATCTAGCTAATTTCTGCCGTCTGTTGTTGCCGCCATTGCTGAAACCTGATGGATCGCTGACCTATACCGCGCACGAGAAGGCAAATTTATTTATCTCCTCACCTGCGACTCTCGTCTAGATGCTGAGAACAATATTCCACCTAGTGTACCTCCTTGTGATCTGGCAATGGCAATACTGGGCTGAAAAAAAATTGAATGCCATCGAAACTACAAGAAGAAGAAGAATGGCAGAGATCTGTATCCGGCAACATGAGGTCCTAAAAATGCTTCACATTCTAGACGTGAATGAGTTCCGTGGTCCAGATGGTATTCCAGCAATCGTACAGCAGGACTGTGCACTTGAGTCGTCTCCAGTACTGACACGGCTCTACCGGCTCTCTTTGGGTTCAGGAGTCCCGAACCCATGTAAGCTTGCCTATGTGCAGCCTGTGTCCAAAAAAGGTAGTCGTGCCGTGCCGACCCTGCTAACTACCGCCCCATCTCAGCGAACTTGAACAATTCCCTTCTAGCGTACCTTCACCAACGATCTATTTAGTGACCGCCAATTTGGTTTCCGCCGTAATAGGTCAACTGGCGATCTTCTTCTGTACGCTACACACTTGCGAGGCTCTTGCCGTGTCCTTTGATATCACAAAGGTTTTTGATAGGGTTTGGGAGAGTCTTATTGGAAATATAGCCATAGGCTTATTAGAAAGCTTCCGGCATTTGGGATCCCTTCTAGCCTGTGTAATTGGATATCTGACTTCCGGAGGAATAGACGGATTCGGGAAGTCGTCGATGGGTGCTCGTCTGATTTACATGGTATTAGTGTCGGAGTCCCTCAGGGATCTGTTCTCTCTCCCACTATCTTCCTGCTCCTGATCAATTATCTGCTGATTTATGTCCTATGGGTATGCAGACGATAGCACAGTGACGGAGAACAAGCACCAGGGATGTCAGCGTTATCAGAACTTGTTATCAGAATCTTATGAATCGTGTGAATTTGACCCTTAAGTCCGTCTCAGAACGGGGTGACAACAACTTGGTCGAATTCAACGCTTCCAAAACCCAGGCATGTCTGTTCACCGCGAAACGAATCTGGCTCCAATGTTCCGGAGTGTACCCATTAGTGATGTAACGAATATTAGCATTCGCGAATATTTTTTGCAGATATTCGTATACGCATTCGCGAATGTCTAAAAATTTACATTCGTTACACCATCACTAATATCCACGTCAATTACCAACTATCTCGAGCTCTATGGTATGGACCTAATTGCCAACCTAAACTTCGGCTGCTACACCGAGTCGATAACAAAATTGCAGCCAAAAATCAGACATCCTTTCTAAAGTCAGATGATACTTCCCCTCAGAGCAGTTGCTCGATCTGTACACAGCACAGGTTCGTTGTTGTATGGAGTACTGCTGTCACCTTTGGCGAGGCTTTGCCAGCTCTCGGTTGGCCGCTCTCGACTTGGTGGAGCGTTGAGCATTAAAGCCCGTAGACAATGAGTCGTTAGTGAAGACTCGACTCCAAAGTCTAAAACACAGACGAAGGGTAGCGGTTTTTTATAGGATACACTTCGGTGTGCGGTTCAGTGTGTGCAGGAACTTCATGAGTTAATTCCACCCACACTATTCCATCTTCAAACAACTAGTCGTCGGCAGACATTTCATGTTGTGGATATACCACCAATCCGCACTAAACGTTTTGCCTCTTCCTTTTTGATGCGAATAGCAAAGGACTGGAACTGTCGTCTGCATTTCCAACTCGTTATAATTTGGCATTCTTCAATGCTAGGGTGAATAGGCATTTACTAGGTAAGCGTGATTCACCCTAGACCACATCGTCCCATACCACCAGGTGAGACTGACGCGGTTTTCAAACGCGGTCAAACGTGAGCCTATATTATTAATAAAAAACTGTCGATTTTAGTCGTTTCCAGGCGATTTTGTGGAATCCAGTCTAGTGGAGTGGATTCAAGTCATTTGTGTCAGTTTAAGTCCATTTAAGCTGATTGTGACGATTGTAGGTGCTTGTCAAATCCAGTCCATTTTAATGGATTCTAGTCGAATCCAGTCGATTCCTCGACTAAAAAATAGACTCGATTCAAGTCTTTAAATTAATATACGCATCATACAAAACCGTAACGTACCATACGCCTAAACCATGCGATACGGACTTCATCCTATGGCTACATATTAAGATGCATCCCATTTCCATCTCAGATCAGAGTAATATTCAAGATCACTCAAACAAGTGAGTTAGAGAGCGTTATTATTCCATGACGACTACCTTCCGACTTCATACTAGTAACCACATCTTGCGTCATTTTAAAATGGAGTTCCTATAACCACCTGGTTACCATCAGATCTTGAATACTAACCAGAGCTACTAGAATGCTCGTCAAGGCAAATTATTTTAACATCGAGTTTCTAAGTTGACAATACAAATGACCACCTGGTCATCATCACACCCTGAGTATCAACCAGCAACAACCATCTAGAGTCAGAGTTCTCATCAAGACAAATCAAACAAACCCAAACTTGGAGGTCTTGCGTCATTTAAATTTCGAGTTCCTACCTTTTGGTTATCATCAAATCCTAAATACCAACCACCAATAAAGTTCTCATCAAGACAATTCAAACAAGCCCAAACTCGAAGGTTACGCGTTATTTTAATATCGATTTCCTAACTTATGACCACCTGGTCATCATCAGACGCTGAATACCAACCACCAAAGCCAAGTATAGCTAGAAGGCTCATCAAGACAAATCAAACAAGCCCAAACTCGGAGGTCTAGCGTTATTTTAATATCGAGCTCCTATCCTTATAACCACCTGGTTATCATCACACCCTGAGTGTCAACCACCAACAACCACGTAGGGTCAGAGTGTTCATCAAGACAAGTCAAACAAACTAAAACTCGGCGATCTTGCGTAATTTTTTTGTCGAGTATATATAATAATATAATATAACCTGGTCATCATCAGACCCTGGATCCTTCCGTCATGTCTACAAATCTTCTCGTAATTATCACCTATCAAACAAAAAAAAACGTAACCAAATCGGATCATGCGTTCTGCAACTACGTTACGACCTTTCCGCGTAGCGTCGCTGGTTAAAAAGTAAACGTCGAAATAGTAAAAAACAAAACGCGTGGAACGATTAAACGACGCCGACAAGTGCCTGCAGGTTGCTTGGCGCAGCGTTGCCAGCATTCGTTTCGCACGACGGAATGGCAACATGCAAAATAACCGTTTGTAAAGCGGTTAACCTATCATTCCTGTTAACCTTTAATTTCTGTTAACAGTGTTCGCATTAACCCCCTTGATAAAGAATACCGAAATGTTTCGGTATACGCCCGTACTGTTAACACATATTAATTTCGGTTAATAACCGAATTATTTCTGTTATTAACCCTAACCGGAGGAACACTGCTTTTACTAGCCCATAGAGTATGAAATAATGCCACGTATAGAACGGCAACTCTCCGCTCCCCACCAGCGGCTGAGCTATGTTCACCTCACCCCCCCGGTCTCACTTTAGTCGTTACATGAGTCATGTCAGGGGCTTTTGGCGGACCAGGGTTGATGAGGTTGGTAGTCCACCTCTCAACCCACATGGGAGAAGAAGACTTTAATCTTCAATTGTATGGGCGTCAGACGTCACACACACACACACACACACACACACACAGATGCGCGTGTATGATAATGTCAATGTGTAGTGTCTGTGTAAAACGAGGCGTTTTGTTTTTTTTTGTATGAAGTGTCCAGGGTGTGGCCACAGGCAACCCAAAACCGGCCCTGTCCACAGACCTGGGTTATATGACATTGAAAGCCTGGGTAAGTTTTTTGCTCGAGTTAGTTTTAGAAATCTAGCCAAATATTGCCAAATAGGTATTTTAATAAGAATTAACACGGTTCATTTTAGACGTTATACTGAATGGTTATGTAACAATAAGAGGTCAGTTTATTATTTGTACTATGTAGTTTGAATTTAAAGTTTAATTTAGCGTAAAGATGATGAGGTAAGTACGACTACATGCGTCAGTAATTTAATTAGTAACCGGGACTTTCCGAAAAATGACATGATTTCGTGCTTCGGAAGGCACGTTAAGCTTTTAATTCCGGTTACTACTTTCTTAACAGCCTCCATGGTCTAGTGGTTAGAGCGTTAGGCTCACGATCTGGAGGTCCGGGTTCGATTCCCGATGGGGACATTGTCGAAATCACTTTGTGAGACTGTCCTTTGTTTGGTAAGGACTTTTCAGGCTTGATTCACCTGATTGTCCAAAAAAGTAAGATGATTCCGTGCTTCGGAGGGCACGTTAAGCCGTTGGTCTCGGCTATTAGCCGTATAAAAAACCTCCACCAACCCGCTTTGGAGCAGCGTGGTGGAGTATACTCCATACCCCCTCCGGTTGATTGAGGGGAGGCCTGTGCCCAGCAGTGGGACGTATATAGGCTGTTTATGTATGTATGTATGTCAAGAGCCTTTACCTACTTAATAATAACCCTGACACCAGGGTTGATGAGGTTGGTATTCCACCTCGCAACCCACACGTTAGAAGAAGAGAATATATTTTTCTTTCTTTAAATTCTGCTGTTCATCCCTAATAGAGCCTGTGCGAAGCTACATGATTGGGTCAGCCCTATAACAGTAAGGTTCGCTGTAACCGCAGTACCGTCTATCCCGGTGGTCGAGAGAATGCTAATTCTTGTAATAGAATATGTATGACTTGCCGGGTGGCTTGATGTTGCCATGCAAAAATATAGGTAGACTTCTGTACCAAGTGTGTGACGACCCGATTTCTAGACGAGAATCTAGCCATAGATGCGGACAATCAACTCGCGACGACCTCCGTGGTCCAGTGGTTGAGCGTTGGGCTCACGATCCGGAGGCCCCGGGTTCGAATCCTGGTGGAGACATGTCACAACAATCACTTTGTGATCCCTAGTTTGGTTAGGACGTCACAGCCTGATCACCTGATTGTCCTAAGATGATCCGTGCTTCGGAAGGCACGTTAAGCCGTTGGTCCCGCTCACTACTTACTGATGTAATTATATAGTCATTAAATGAGTCATGTCAGGGGCCTTTGGTGGCTCAATAATAACCCTGACACCAGGGTTGATGAGGTTGGTATTCCACCTCACAACCCACACTATAAGAAGAAGAAGAAGCTCGCGACTAAAAACAACAAACACTTCAGGATAGCGATAAGCGCTGAATGAGTGAAATCATCGACTACGCCGGCAGGGTCGGTATCGGGGTTCTGAAGTAAAAAATCTACACTAAGTTACGTCAAACAAAATCAATGTCGTAATCATTACGTGAATTAAATACCTGCGCTACAGCCTGTCTCTATCAACGTATAGCTCTGTCTTTCAAATCGTTCGCACAACTGGAAATTTGCCAAGAGCCGTCGTCTTTTGAGAATAACTGCATCGACGATATCTGACCTTTTCTTTAAAACACACACTTAAGCTTGATACATACCTACATAATATACATGTATACGTATATACATCAGGTCACCGGTACCGACCCCTAACTCAGCACTTATTGCTATCGACCCACTAGGGTCGATTAATTCTTTCAAATATTATCCTCTTGGACGACGCACAAAGCCGAGGTTCGCGCCCAACTAGGCACCCAGGCCTGTTGTCTTAAATTTTGCACCCAATAATACATATTTGTACCATATGCAATAATAATACATACATACATAAACAGCCTATATACGTCCCACTGCTGGGCACAGGCCTCCCCTCAATCAACCGGAGGGGGTATGGAGCATACTCCACCACGCTGCTCCAATGCGGGTTGGTGGAGGTGTTTTTTACGGCTAATAGCCGGGACCAACGGCTCAAAAACCGAATCGTCATTTTTCACATAACGAAATTCTCATCCGCCTAAAACTACTGTAGCTTGTCACAAACTGTATAGCCGGAGAAAAGAAGCTATCGTGTACTTCTTCTTATCGTGTGGGTGGAATACCAGCCTCATCAACCCTAGTGTCAAGGTTATGATTGAGCCGCCAAAGGCATCTGATATGGCTCGTGTAACGATTACTCACTTCCATCAGTAAGTAGTAACCGAGACCAACGGTTTAAAAAGCCTTTCGAAGCGCGGATCATCTACAGACAGGGAAGTAGACGTTCTTTTAAATAAAAAATTACGAAACAAAAAACACGACTCCAGCTAGCAGCCAAGCGAAATTAACTAATGGCACAACTATCTATTTTAATAGAAAACAAACATACCAGGTAAATAACCCAATAACAGCCCGCGTATAATCCGACGTGGATGGATGGCTATTCTGGTTTTTTACTCGGGCCACTTTTTGTGGTCATTTTTTAAGTCAGTGGTTCTTAACCTATGGTACGGGGACCACTAGTGGTCCTGGAGAACCCAAAGTGGTCCGCGTAATTGTCAATGATCATCATATAAACGTCATGCATTATTAAAGTTTTAAATTACATAGTTGCAAGTACGCACGGTGCTTTACTAAATAATCTTACTAATATTATAAATGTGATTTGTGAGTATGGATGTTTGTTACTCTTTCACGCAAAAACTACGGAATGGATTTTAATGAAACTTTACAATAATGTAGCTTATGCATCAGAATAAAACATAGGCTTTAACAATTAAAAAAAAATCGGAAGTTCTTATCGCGGAAAACGAAATCGAAAATAAGTCGCGCGCGGCCTAGTTTACTTATAAAATAAAAAGGTGTAAAAAGTACTTTTTTTTTAGGCACGTGTTTTCCGGGGAAATTATTCCTAACGCGGGGCATGGGACTCGCTCGCCCCCTATTATTACATGAGAGTGAAGAAACACAGCGAGGAGTGAATACATATACCATACACGTCTACCTACCCCTTGGATGATTCAGGCGTGATTCTATTTTATGTTTATTCAACAAACAACCTTCTAATAATGTTTATTACCGCCAAATAGTAGTACGGTAGTTCATACCAAGACAATAATTTATTAAAATGGTCTCCGCAGGGACTGCACGGCAACTACGTCGCGCGCGACGCGAATTATATCGAGGGCTTCGACCAATAAACGCAGCGAATACTATCTACGTAGATAGGCGTCATCGCGCCGCGCGCGAAGCGATTGTCGTGCCGCGAGGCCTAATCACTAAAAGGTTAAGAATCACTGTTTGAAGTGGTAAGGCGCGTGGGACCGAAGTTCGGACATAAAAATGCAATGCGCGTACGCAAGTCGAGACATGTGGACCCCGGACGCGACTGGTTTTGGACAAGCTTTGCTGGTGTTGCCCTCTTTTACTGCGTACTTAAATACTTAAGCTTAACACGAAGTCCGTGTTGAATACAGAGCAGCATTAAAGTCACTAATCGGTGAGCGCTGGCGTGGGAACAGTACACAGTACAGTACACTTTAAGGTTTTGCTAAACTTGCACAGTCCTGATGATACTCTATATTAATAACCTATATTGTTTTCTCGGCTGCCTGTCTGACCTTCCAACCCGCGAAGGGAAACCCAGCCCCATACTTCCGAAAATGCATTACTCGAGAATGGGGGTTTCCTGACAAAGTTTTCCTTCACGGCTGAGCACGTGACAATCATGATCCAAACATAAATTCGAAAACAAATTCGAAAACCATCAAAACTTTCTTTTAACTACTTCCTGAAAAAAAAAAATTAACGAACTGAGGGATGCAAGAAAGAAGCAAAGAATGTACTATTTATAGATGCGTTACATCCGGCATACAATGGCCAATATGCGAAAATACATTACATAAGCGAATCTTTCACCTCGATGCCAGTGGCAAGAGTCTAAAGCGCGGCGTCGATAAGTAAGCAACATATTTGCAAAGCTTTCCGTGAGTTAGCTGTTTGACTTTGTATTAATTACTTCATTGGAGTATCTCCTCGATAATAGCAACGAATTGTGAATCGCGATAATAAATCAACATGACAAAGAGAAAAAGACACAGGAAAAAGAGTCAGGAGGAAGACCAGGTGGTGTAATTGTTTGACAAGAGCTGCGGGTTCAAGTCCCGTCTGAGTCAGATTTTTCTTCGATTTAAATTTTCTCTTTATGAGTTTCCCTCGTCATCATCACCAGCCCATTAACGTCCCCACTGCTGGGGCACGGGCCTTCCCTATTGATGGATAGGGAGATCGGGCCTTAAACCATCACGCGAGCCCAGTGCGGATTGATGGTTATTAACGACTGCTAATGCAGCCGGGACCAACGGGTTAACGTGCCTTCCGAAGCACGGAGGAACTCGAGATGAAAACTTTTTTTTTGTGGTCACCCATCCTATGAAATCCCTCATCACCCAGCCTTTGCGAAAGTTGCTTAACTTCAACAATCGCAGACCGAGCGCGTTTACCGCTGCGCCACCGAGCTCCTCCACCGAGTTTCCCTAAACACGGGTAAATGCTATAAAAACAAGAAGCATTTACAACAAAATCATCCAGCAACATTCTCTATCACACCTTCACCAATCGAAAACCTATTTGGACCTCAAAGAAACAACTTAATCCCTTCAAAGGGACCTTTCATATTTCCAAGAAGCTCCGACTAACATGGCGTACATTATGGTACATATCTTCGACAATATAAATGACCCTAGAGGACTAACCTAAAGTGTACCCAAATGTGTTGCAATAGCTCTCGTAATATCTCAGCAGAACCACGGAATTCTTATGCCAAAGGCCTTAACGACGTTTCAATATAGAAAGTACCAACTTCTAAGGCCGACACAGACGGACAGATTGTCTGAGAGTTTCGTACGACTTTGTTGAAATCAGGTCAGGTGATGAAAAATTAAATGTGGGATGGAAGTTTGAGAAGTTTTGTCGTTTGTTCGTCAACTTCGACGTTTTATTAAAGCAGAAAAAGATATCTCTTGTACAGAGCGTCGAACTTGTTGGCGTAACTTAAAATCGACATTTTCCTTTGTTCGCTTAAGCGCAACTTCGCAAAAGGGCTACTTCGCAAAAGGGCAAACTCGTGAAACGGCTCTTTCTCAAAACGCAATATCAGCAGTTTTATCCTTTAGCGAGCTTTTCTCTCTTTCTTTTTCTCTCCATCTTTTACCTTTTTCTCTGTCTTACATTAATAAAATGTCTCATAACCCTTCCCTTCCCTTGCAAACCATTTAATATTATAGTAATATCAACATGTATAAAAACCATTTAAACAAATACCTACGTGTATTAAAATTGTAATTTTCTTTGTTCATTTTTTTTTAAACTGGACATAAAATATAAATTGATAAATAAATTATAAATTATATAAATTGGACATTGTCTTGTCTATAGCAGACAAAATCGCCCAGTGTGCATTCGGAGGCTGCACAAAACCAGCTGTGAAAGGCATAGACAGGCATCGGCGGCTACTCACGACTAACTCACGGTATTCTCGCTCTTATCACCTGCTCTCACGGCTAAGAATGCTGTAGTCGTGGGCATTTCGCGAGGGGAGTGGGGACCGCTGCTGGCCTGACGGGTTCCGTGTTACCCGTTACCCCCCTCCCCCGCGGTTGCCAGCCGCCGCCCGCGCCGTCTATAACCAATTATGTGGATTAAAAGCGGCGTCAATTTGGGATGATACCTTGATTTGTTGTTTCGATCGCCCGGCTTTTTTACAGCTTAAATTGACTTGGTTCTCATAGGTTTGTTAGGTACTTGCTTTTTTGTTTTGTATGTAGTAAGTATAGCACCTATTGAACTTTTTTTTTGGCTGGCCGGACTACCCATTGAAGTATAGCTATATTAATGTGTAATGTAGCCTTGCATTGTTCGTTTGATCTAGCAGGCTACAAATATAATAAGATAGAATACCCTTATTAAATTAATATCATTAGCCGTAGTGGCAGATTCAAATCCAACACAGAATGGCCGGGCCATACCTATGGCCCACCACTAACTGGTAACTGTAATACCATTTTTATTGCAAATAAGTAAATGATTATGAATTATGGGGGAATTCCCAATAGTTCAACTGGTAAGACTATTCGGTAAGGCTACTGGGAATAGGGGTGTGAAATTCGAGTTTGTTTTCGAATTCATGTTTGAATTTAAAACAATTATCATATCTAAAAAAATATAATAATAATAAAAAAGTTTATTTAGGTAAAGTCTACGACACACATACCTATATATACATTTACAACATTAAAATATACACACATTAACATTAATATCTTTTGGAATACCATGTGTAGAAGAGAAACCATGGCAGGCAGCTGCTGGAGGAGAACATCCAAAGACCGAGCTCAGTGGCGTGTTATAAGAGAAGCCTATGTTCAGCATTGGACGAGCGTAGGCTGTTGATAATCATGATCATCTCATCGGCGGTGATGGAAAACATCTAATCTGTCATTAGGCTGAGTTTGCCTTCGGGTTGGAAGGTTAGACAGGCAAACGCTTCTGTAAAAACCCGACCTGGTTAACGCCCTAAAAACGGGATAACGCTAGGAAGATGGCGATATGCATATAACCCGGGTGCTTTCAAAGCTAGAGCTCGCTTCATCTTAAGCCTGGTCAATGCCTTCGGCCAAATATGGGGCCAAGAACAAACCCATCAAAAGTAAATAAAAAAAATATTAAATTAATATCATCTACTTACTATTTAGTGCTAGTAAGAGTAAGGGAAAAAAGACTAATGAGTACTGAGAATTATTGAGGACAGAAGAGGCAAGATGATTGGACACCTAATAAGACACGACGAATTTATTAAAAACATCATAGAAGGAAGCTAGAAGGAAAGAGAGGAAGGGGAAGACCAAGAAGAGCTTGCATGGAACAGATTACAGAAAAGGTTAACGTCGTGTCTTATAGGGAAGTCAAGGAATTGGCATTTTATAGACTGGAATGGAAAATGCTACACCGACAAGAGCGTGGCTCTTAAATTAATGATGACTTTACTGTTTATTCAAGTCATCATCGTCGATAAAACAGGCCGTGATTAATTTTAGTGCAATTTTCATGTAAGTAGTAAAATTGTAATGCATTAATCTATATTGAAACGTGTTTGCAATCACAAGGTGTGGTTTTAGTCCTTGATATAGCCATATAGTCAAATCTAATCATTGTAAATTTTCAACCCAGATATGTGTCCGTATATAATACTTACTGAATTGATCTACACACAGCTATTAATGTCCCGTGGAAATGTCTGTGTAAAGCCAAAAAGATTAGTTCTATCGTGTCGATTGTGAGGTGGATTACCAACCTCAGCACCCTTGGTGGCAGGGTTATTATTGAGCCGCCAAATGCCCGTGACATGGCTCATGTAACGATTACTCACTTACATCAGTAAGTAGCAACCGGGACCAACGGCTTTACGTGCCTTCCGAAGCACGGATCATCTTACTTACGGACAATCAGGTGATCAGCCTGTAATGTCCTAACCAAATTAGGGATCACAGTGTTTTTTGTGATATGTCCCCAACGGGATTCGAACCCGGGACCTCTGGATCGTGAGCTCATCGCTCAACCACTGGACCACAGAGACCGTATTACCTCTATTAATTAATACCACCCTTAAGGTGTTATACCACCCTTAAGGTGTTATTAATAAACTAGTCTCAGCTTCGAGACTGCCTTCAAGATTATGTCAATGTGACAGTTCTTTTGCAAAAACAGGGACTTGAGCATGATCTTGAGGGCAGTCTCAGCTGAGATTAGTTTATTAATACCACCCAGAACCCATATAAACGTTATAATATGAGACTATATCTCTTACAAGGCTTTGTCTATAAAGTTTTTTTGCGAGATGGTAAGCCATCCGTTTGTAACTGTTATGTGCATTAAATAATTATAGATTGAACATAACAACGTAACATAAGCGCACGGCTCCCAATTGGGGTAGCCATCGCAAGATGAACTACACACATACTACACCACATCAAACCGAGTATGTCTGTAATTTTTGATTAATAAATAAATGAATGTTAGGAAATGTTTTGGTTTGGACACATATAGCGGATGAAGGATAACAGGATTACGAAAGCAGTATATAAAACGAAGGTTGGTGGTAGGGCTGGCAGAAGAAGACGTAGAAGGTCGTACAATGACCAAATTGGAGATGTTGTTATATCCTATCCGCCTGTATGAAACGATTGATGAATGTGGAGGAAGCAAGAGAAGTATTTCAGGAACGAAGCAAATGGAATTCCATAGTCTCTGCTTACCGTAAATAGGCGTGAGTTTATGTATGTATGTATACTTAAATCGAGTTTTTGAGAAACAGTCACACAGAAATACGATATTTTATAGGTATGGATAGACATTTTGATAGCGGCCATTATAATAGAGATATTTTTGATATGCCACACACTTCAGCTTATCAATTGCGCGCTATTCTTATTTCTTGGACCTTGTATTGTACATGAGCCCTATATCAGATGACGGTACAGATAACATGCCAATACTTCACCAATATGCAAGGATTGATAACGACATTCACAATTTAAAAGTACCTATCTCACGGTTGATAAGGAATTTCTTAACACTTGGAAATACAAGATTGATAACGTGCTTTTGGTAACGTGATAATCCGCAGTAGAATAAAAAAACTCGTAAGTATAGTTATTTAAGTATAACAGAGATAAAAGATGCATCTCTCTGTTCATGAAATTAGAAGGTAAACACTGAACAGCGCCATCTACAGGGTGTGGGTGACATCAAATCGATTCAGGCTATGATTCTGAGTCGATATCAAGTAGAATTTTCCGTCGCATCGCCCTTACTAACACCCTGTATTTTACTTCATCATCAGCCCATTAACGTCCCCACTGCTGGGGCAGGGGCCTTCCCTATGGATGGATAGGGAGATCGGGCCTTAAACCATCACGCGGACCCAGTGCGGATTGTTATTAACGACTGCTAATGCAGCCGGGACCAACGGCTTAACGTGCCTACCGAAGCACGGAGGAGCTCGAGATGAAAACTTTTTTTTTGTGGTCACTCATCCTATGACCGGCCTTTGCGAAAGTTGCTTAACTTCTACAATCTCAGACCGAGCGCTTTTACCGCTGCGCCACCGAGCTCCTCATATTACTTATTATACTTTTTTAAATATACGAGTCAGAGTATCAGAATCAATTGTCTTTTTCCAAATATCGAGTTGATAGTTATGTATATAGCCAACTTACGTAAGTTCTAACTGGATTTATGTAAAAAAAAAACAAGATTCTTCTTCTAACCTTTAGTTAGTTAGTTAGTTTTACTAACTGGGCTAACACGGCTCACAATTATTTATTCGGTGTCATTATTTTTGGAGAACAGGAGTCCTAATAGGTACGGCTTTGAAATAGACTACTCTGGGCGTCATCCCACTCGCGTCAGAGTACTGCGGGCGGAAGCCAAGAGCCAACCACTGCCCTATTTTCCCTAAAAAAGTAGCATGGAGAATGCTACACCAACAAGACCGTTGCTCTTAAATGTGACGATGGTTTTGTCATTATTATTGGTCAAAATTAGTGATAGCGTCAAGGTTAACGCAAAAATTACAACACATTTCAGTTTTCATACATTATCCTGTTTTAAGTGCGTCATTTGTAGCTTTGTTGACGAACATTTAGCACGGTATTTGACCACAATGTATTTTAAGGGGAAACTTCGGGGACTCCTCTACTAAACCACAATTTGCATTCTGGGTTTCCCAGAGAGAGTGAATATTAGAAGACACCAATACGTCGCTGCAATTTACAGATGTCTATGGGAATAGTCTGTCGTAAGTCTACTTCAGTGTATGGTCTAGTAAACTATGTGCATAGGATTATTCCCATAGTTTACTGGATAGCAGTCTAGTAAACTATGTGCGTAGGATTATTCCCATAGATTACTAGATAGCACTCTAGTAAAGTATTCCTGATATGAGTAGTCGTTACATGAGCCATGTCAGGGGTTTTTGGCGGCTCAATAGTAACCCTGAACCCAGGGTTGATGCGATGGGTACTCCCACTAACCCACACGATAGAAGAAGACTAGACTATTTCTATTGACATAGTTTACTAAATAATAATCTAGTGAATGTTCTAGAGCAATCTAGAACGTTTACTAGACTATTCTTACTCACATAGTTTACTAGATAGTAATCTAGTAAATGTTCTAGAGTATTCTAGTACGTTTAGTAGACTGTTCAAGATTAACGGATCTTGTAGTGACTGTGTAGGTAAGTATTTAAAGAAATAACAGGTGCTGTGAGTCATATTCAAAACATTTTGAGGTCTATAGGCCGACATTTTTTCGACTTGAGCTGGTGCAATAACATTAACCAATGAATCAACCTACTATACACGACTACTTATACCTAACTGGTAGAAAATCCGTGATAGCTCTGTTCGGAAAACTCGGAACATACTATTGTCACGGGATCGAATCCCGATCGATCTTTTTTTTGACGTGACTTATTGTAGATTTGCCGCAGATGGCATTAACTACTTGGCCGGACAAATGGGGACCGCTGAAGGCTCTTACCCAGTACAACGCTTAAGATAACAGGCCTGAGGGTGCCCAGTTGGGCGCGAACCTCGGCTTAGGGCGTCGTCTGAGAGGAAAAATATTTGAAAGAATTAATCGACCCTCGTGGGTCCATAGCGATAAGCGTTGAATGAGGGAAATCGTCGACTACGCCGGCGGGGTCGGTATCGGGGTCCTGATCGATCTAAACCCTTATATTAATTTGAATTCTTGTTTGGATCGTAAATAATTTATTATCACGTGGTTTCCAGGATGTGTTCGAAATGGCAATAAGCTCGCCTCTATTACATGGGACCTAAACAGCTGGCGAGGAGAAGGTAGTGGGAAGGTGGATTGAGCGTATGAAGGATAATATGATTACGAAAGCGGTATATAAAGCGAAGGTTGGTGATAGGGCTGGCAGAGGAAGACCTAGAAGGACGTACATTGACCAAATTGGAGATGTCCTTGGAAAAGGTTCAGTATGAACTACTCTGAACCGGCTATCGTATTAAACTTAATATTATATCCCCAATTTCCCACAATAATATAGATATTTTATGATTATCGATACTATATACTTACCTTGAAACCTGGGCTGCTTGGAAGGTCAAACAGGCAGTCGCTTCTATAAAAAATCGGACCTGTCAAATTTTCAGGTTAAGTAAGCGGACCCTGTGAAAATCGGGACAAGCCAAGGAGATGATGTGTATACTATATACCTACTACTACTTTACAATTTACTATATTTCATTGATAATATTACAATAGCATTATTTTATTAATGACTTCTATTATGTATGACTCGTGGGAAGGAAAATTGGAAAAGTTTCATCTATCTATTCATTACAATGTTTTCAGTCTATTTACCTTGTAGTAAATAGTATAAACATACAGAAAGCTTCCTTGGTCTAGTGGTTTGAGAGTTAGGCTCACGATCTCGAGGTCCGGGTTCGATTCCCGATGGGGACATTGTCGAAATCATTTTGTGAACGACATTGCAGACATGAATCACTTGAGTGTCGGAAATAATAAGATAATTTCGTGCTTCGGAAGGCACTGTAAGCTATTGGTTCCGGGCTACTAGTCCAAATTCTTAGTAATGAAATACCGTAGGAAAAAACAATAATTTTAATTATAAGTATATAATATTGAATATTGAATAATTTTTCCATGAACTTCCGCCTCGTTAATTTAATTGTTCATATGACACAATATATAAATCACCTTTTTTTTGACGTGACTTATTGTAGATTTGCCGCAGATGGCATTACGAGGGGAGGTCAAAAAGTTCGCGGAATGAGGGGGAAGGGGGTCGAAATTAAACACGAAACTATTTTTCCTTTTCAATATATTCTCCCTTAACCTTAACACATTTTCCGGATCTATCAAATAATTTGTTTATTCCATCATAAAAAAAGATTTCTCTTTGCTGTCAAAATAGGCCGAAATTGCAGACTTGACTTCTTCATCATCGCCAAATTTTCGTCCACGCAGTTCCTTTTCATTTTTGGGAACAAATAATAATCGCTGGGGGCCAAGTCTGGACTGTAAGGCGGGTGGTTTAATTTTTCGAACCCGCATCGGTGAATGGCAGCCGTCACAACATGGCACGTGTGGACGGGTGCGTTGTCGTGCAAAAGGAGCACACCTCTTGACAGCTTTCCTCTTCTTTTTTCCTTGATAGCCTCTTTCAATCTATCCAGTAAAGAAGCGTAGTAATGTCCCGTTATAGTCACACCACGATCTTTATAATCAATCAGCAAAATACCTTCTGTATCCCAAAAAATAGTGGCCATGATCTTTCCGGCCGATTGTGACACCTTAAACTTCTTTGGAGGAGGTGTGCCTTTTTTATGCCACTGCATCGACTCTTGCTTCGACTCAGGTTCATAGTGGTGAACCCAGGTTTCATCTCCAGTAACAATCCGGGCCATAACTTCTTCCTTATTCTCTCCACAGAGCTCTAAAAACTGGCGAGAACACTCGACACGCTCGCTTTTTTGAAGTGGCGTGAGCATTCTTGGAACCCATCTTGCGCTGACCTTAGTCATCCCAAGATGTTGATGTAGGATATTTAAAATACTTGTTTCGGATACACCGACCATTGCTGCAAGCTGCTTCTTCTTCAAGCGGGTATCTTCTAATACAAGTTTCTCTACTTTTTCGATGATTTCGGTGTGGTGGCCTCAATGGGCCGTCCGGAGCGGGGGTCATCTTCAATCGACTCTCTTCCTTGCTTGAAAAGACTATGCCACTTGTAAACCATGGTTTTACCAGGGGCAGAGTCCGCGTAAACTGCTAACAGCTCTTGAAAAATCGTCTGAGCGGATTTTCCTTGCTTGGTGAGGAACTTAATGACGGCGCGGTGTTCAATTTTCTCCATATTCGCTGAGTTCTTCCCGATTCACTTGTTTGCTGGTCGATAGTTCAAACGTTAATGACCCGATTTGCTTCAAACTTGGTACATATACTGTTAATGAGGTGTGCAGCTAGCGGCTACCTGTACGAGCAAACCAACCCCCTCCAACCCCTCCATTCCGCGAACTTTTTGACCTCCCCTCGTAACTACTTGGCCGCAGATGGCATTAACTGTTCGGACAGGCAGGGCTTGGTTCGTGTATGTTGTTTTTATTATGTGTTTTGTTTGATTGTAAGTTGTGTGTTACTCCGTGTTTTAAATTATATTTGTTTTGTATTTGTTACTGTGGTGTCCCTTTATAATAAACGTTTCTTTCTTTCTTTCTTTTCTTTGATTAAAACACGAATGAATGTAATGAGGTTTATTAGATCACATGATGAACATACAAGCAGGGAGGGCTCCGCCCCTCCCTGAGCACTATAAAAAATAGATGTTCACAGCACCGCGCTTCTATGGAGAGAGAAATAAAAAGGAATTTTGAATAGCTGTCTATAGGCAGTCAAGGTTGTAAAGTCATTGACAGTCTACCAGCCAGCCATTCATTCCGTGGAGATTGCATTCAAACATTAACTACTTGGCCGGATATGGCATTAACTACTTGGCCGGATATGGCATTAACTACTTTGCCGGAAAAGAGTACGGACCAGCGCTGCCAGACGTCCCAATTTTAGCGGGACGTCCCGATTTTTAAATCAAAATTTAATGTCCCGCGCGGGACAGGGTGAGTCCCGCTTTTCGGGAATAACTCGACTGTGCGTGCAACGTATAGAATCCCGCTGTTTTCACTCAAAATGTTCCAAAATCCCGACTTGGTAAAAAAAAAATCTGGCAACCCTGGTACGGACTGACATGAGTTTCGTACGCATATCTATCTGTCTGTCTAATAATCCCAACTCAGCCTCGAAATGCTTTGTCCCACAGATAAATTCATCACACTACCAAAATAATCTGAAGTGGATCATGTCACGGACACATTTGTCGTGCTCATGCGGCGGTACAGACATCTCGAATGTCAAAATACGATTCTTTCGCCCATTGTGCGCGACCGCCATGTTTTGAGTACCGGTCATCTGATAGCTGGGTAATTGTCACTCCTGCGCCGCTGTATATGGTACTGGCAGTTAAAACATAAGTTTCGCGGATCAGCTGACATCGAATTATTAATCGTGATCTAATTCATGACGAATATCACTTTTTTTATTGTATGTGTGCCTGGGATGGATACCGATACCGACCCGTCGTCACACGCCGGCCACTTCATATAAAACTCCTCGTATTACATAGACACTACACATTGACGTTATCGTACACGCGCATCTGTGTGTGTGACGGTTGACCCATACGATAGAAGACTAAACTAAGACCTGCCGGGTCTGCATGGCGCGAATTATATCGAGCCCTTGGACCAATATACGATACGAATGCCATCTAAGTAGATAGACATCAAACGGCTATTGGTCTAAGCGCTCAATATAATTATCGCCGCGCGCGGCGCGGTTGACATGGCCCGGCTGGGGTGAGGTTAACCTAGCTCAGACGCTGGTGCACGTGCACGGGCCTTCCCTATGGATGGATAGGGAGATCGGGCCTTAAACCACCACGCGGGCCCAGTGCGGATTGGTGGTTATTAACGACTGCTAATGCAGTCGGGAGGAGCTCGAGATGAAAACTTTTTTTTTGCAGTCACCCATCCTATGACCGGCCTTTGCGAAAGTTGCTTAACTTTAACAATCGCAGACCGAGCGCATTTACCGCTGCGCCACCGAGCTCCTCACGCTGACGCTGGTAGTATTATTCCTCATTCTATGCCATTGTTTTTACCTTATTCGTCTGCCTACCTGCTACTTTTTTCCTACTATAATACTACTAATACCTTGCTGTATGCACTTGGTGGTTTATGACAGACAGATTAACCATTCATTCATGCGCAAACAATGCATATTGATGCATTTTCCCTTTATAGGATGAATAAATCATACTCATATTATAAGTAAATAACTGACTTATGGCACGTTCTGTGCCTTCTGAAAAAGTTTCTGTAATATATTGCTTCACGCCTGTATTCCTGAAGCAGTAGGCAGAGGTGGATAGTATCCACTCCTCGCCAGCTATGTTTAAGGGTGGTATTAGTAAACTAATCTCAAAATAAATTCGACAATCATTGGCATAGGCCTGTGCTGGATTCGCACCTGCGACCTCAAAGTAAGAGGTAAGAGTTTATACAATAGTAACATTCACACTTTAGGAACATTTCCGGGAACGACACGCCACTGCGTATCTTCGCCTAAGGCTGCGTTTCCATTGACGCGGAGCTAGGCGGAGAGGAGCGGAGATGTGCAGGAATCGACCAATCACGAGGGAGGGAGAGAGTGACAGAGCGTCTTCGTTATTCGCTCTTTCGAACACTGTGATTGGTCAAATCCGCACATCTCCGCTCTTCTCCGCCTATCTCTGCGTCAGTGAAAAACCACGTGAGTGCTTTTTTGCAAAATTACATTCAGATGCGATTAATGTCTTTGGGACTTATGTGTTAGGCTGCGTCGGTTTGATACAAATGTGGAGATTAGGGGGAACAAAAATATAGGGCGCGTATTTTCAAAGTTTAATCTAACACATAAGCACCAAAGACGTTTTTTTTTTTCAATTAATTTCATTCGGGTAAAAATTGAGGCCGCAAATTTCACCTGGATCAAAATTAGCTTGTCTATGGCGACGTTTTGTTAACAAAAAAATACATTCGAATTTGTTTTTTGAAAAAGACGCTTGCATAGTTTTCTCTAGGTTTTCTCTATAAGAAGTCACGTCAAAAAAGTACCTAAACCTGTATTAGGTACCTACCTATTTATATCAATTACACCAAAGCGCATTACATACATAGGATAAGGAAAAGGCGCGGTTAGATAAACTGCCTATCTCCGTTTATCGTGCGATCATTTTAATAGCTATAACATTTTAATAGCGCGATAATTAGGTACCTATGTGATAACAAATACATAAAGCCCGATTTACATTAAGTATTTTAGTGTTTAGCAGAGTGCTTTAGGACATATTTTTTTTAATTTCACGCCTATTTCCCACTGGGGTAGCAGAAACTATGGATGTAATCTTATTTGAAACTTACATAGCGTGCTACGCCTGTTGGTCTTCCCTTCCTTTCTTTCCTTGAAGCTTCCGTTCTATGACGTTTTTAATAAATTCGTCGTGTCTTATTTGAAACTATCGAGCTTGAATTACAATGTTACGTGTAGAAATTACAATAGTAGTATATTTATATGTAAGTCTACTTAAATTTATTGTTTATATTGTTATTGTATTATTATTTTTTGTCTTTATATTAGTAAGTATAATTGTTCTTGTAATTTCATAAGATTTGTACGCGTATGTAGGTATGTCTATCTGTAGTATTGTCTTATTATACACTGCATGTCTCCTTATCACGTAGGTCAGCTGGAAGAAATCTCTTTTTTAGAGATAAGCTTACCTGTACTGTCTGATTTCTTTGTGTGTTTCTTTCTGTGTACAAATAAATAAATAAAATAAATAAATACAATACTAATAGTCCATTATTCTTTTAAAACAAACGATTTAAGATATTTTATCAATACTCTATAGCCAATAATAACAGTCTGTCAGCGCTAGCGCATGTACAAGATTATAGTATCGATATAGAGCAAAAGCCAGCGACTGACAGGCCTTCAATCAATCAATCAATAATACTTTATTGCACAACAACATATACACAGGATATAAACATACGAATAAAAATAAGCACAATAGGCGGCCTTATTGCTAAAAAACAATTTCTGCCAGGCAACCTTAGGGTGAAAGTAGTTATCCTTTCCCTTCGTTCGTCTTTGGCCTTCGTTATTTCATTTAAGTAAGCTTAAAGTTTCCGTTTAGTTCTTAACACAGGCAGCAACGGTGAGCAACTTTGAAGTTTGAATCATTATAGTTTAGACAGATAACAGGTAAGAAAAGGTGTAGAGAGGAAAGCTTCCGCTTTGGTACAAATACGAAGCGACCTGCAAGGAAGCTAACTTTTTGTGACATATCTTATTGTACAATACAATACAAATATACTTTATGGCATCAAAATAAAAGGAAATATTTACAAAAGACTTACCTAAGTATATGGCAAATGGCGGCTTTATCGCTTACTTAAAGTGATTTCACAACAACCATAACATTTTTTTTGTACATTTGCTAGATCACGTTAACTAAATACTTTGCCAGACGGCCATTGGCTCTTGGGCTATTACCTACACCAGCAGGGCTAACATTCGCAACCTGATAAAATTATCGATCGATTCAATAAATTTTGTCGAAATCGATAACTTTGTTTTATTCCCTAACATGCGTGGCACGTGATTTTGTTCGTATTTTGACAAACGTGACTTATTTGAGTTCAAATATTAGCACCAATCGACAAAACGACATAATGATGCTGTTAACGACGCACGGACATTTTTATATAGGTTTTATACCTTTTGATAATTGTATACAATCTCCTTAGTTTTTAAGAACTTATGTTTTATTCTTCTTTTACGGTGAGATTGTCTTTTGTCTTTTTTCCTTTGTTTTATCTTCCAATTTTCGCTGTCACCAAGATCGGTTATTTTATTTTTGCTTTTCTTTATGTATTTCCTTTTTCCTTATATATATTTTTTGTAAAGTGATATTTCTTAGATTTTCTTTTATTTCCGCGCACCCGCTGCCGAACAGTTACAGATGCCAATGATAATAATTTTAGAATCGGTAAAATGACCGTGACAATTTTTATCACGTTGTTTATGTTAGCTCTACTGAAGAAATGTTTAAGCTTTTCTATATGGGTAACGCTCGTGGGAGGAGCTCGGTGGCGCAGCGGTAAACGCGCTCGGTCTGCGACTGTTGAAGTTAAGCAACTTTCGCAAAGGCCGGTCATAGGATGGGTTACCACAAAAAAAAGTTTTCATCTCGAGCTCCTCCGTTACGGCACGTTAAGCCGTTGGTCCCGGCTGCATTAGCAGTCGTTAGTAACCATCAATCCGCACTGGACCCGCGTGATGGTTTAAGGCCCGATCTCCCTATCCATCCATAGGGGAGGCCCGTGCCCCAGCAGTGGGGACGTTAATGGACTGATGATGATGATATGGGTAATGAAGGTCTGACGGCCACTGGATCTTAGGCTACCTACACCTCAAGTCGATTAGAAACGACAGCGTGTCGCGAATGACCCTGGAAGGTTAATACCTTGGAAAATATTGCAGACAATAATCTAGATAAACAGTAAGGCCGACAGGGCGCATATAGATAGATAAAATTATCACGTTATTAATGGCATTATGGTATACAGGGTGTTAGTGACACCGTAACGAAAACTTTGAAGGATGACGCAGGCCTGAATACTGAGGGGGGTGATTCAGACCATGATTCTGAGTTGATATCAAGTGGAATTTTCCGTCGGAAAAGAATAGAATTGAAAATAATTTAAAATAACTAAACATAAATTATGAAAGGAGAGAAAAATCCACTTGATATTTACTCAGAATCATGGTCTGAATTATCCCCCTCAGTATTCATTATGGTGTATAATAAACACCTTACTTACTTTTTAACGACGGCGATTATATTAAGATTTAGGGAGATAACATTGATATATTTTTTAAATAGTAAACATAATTTATTACTTACTTATTTAATATTTAAACACAAGATAGCATCACGCCTGTATCCCCGAAGGGGTAGACAGAGATATATAGTATACACTCACTCCTCGGCAACTACGTAATATTTAAATGGTAAATTAAAACCATCCGCAAAAGACTAATATTGAAAAAATGTTCTGGAATATTCAAATAATGTTATAACGTTAAAATTGTATATTGTTAGATATACTACCAACATAAACAGCCTATATACGTCCCACTGCTGGGCACAAGCCTCCCCTCAATCAACCGGAGGGGGTATGGAGCATACTCCACCACGCTGCTCCACTGCGGGTTGGTGGAGGTGTTTTTACGGCTAATAGCCGGGACCAACGGCTTAACGTGCCCTCCGAAACACGGAATCATCTTACTTTTTCGGATAATCAGGTGATTCAAGCCTGAAAAGTCCTTACCAAACAAAGAACAGTCTCACAAAGTGATTTCGACAATGTCCCCATCGGGAATCGAACCCGGACCTCCTGATCGTGAGCCTAACGCTCTAACCACTAGACCGCGGAGCCTATTATAAACAAAAATTGCATATTATTAGATAATTACTACCTACCCACTATTATTTCATACCTAAACTAAAAAATCTAGTACCTTTCTCATTCAAAAGATATACACGTTAAACACTGATTCCGCCATCTTGAAATGAAAATGGCGGGACCAGAGAAAACGGCGAACGGCTAGATAATTGCTACATACATATGGGCCCCGATTCCTGCAGACACCTCCTAATTTTATTTCAAGTTATACCCGTCATTTTCTTATCCGCCGTAAAGGAAAGGGACGTAAGATTGTCAACAAGTTAATTTTAAAACGAATGAATAACCCGGGCGAATAAAATAGGCATCTCACTGGTATGTAATCCGTTTGACGTGCCGTCTACTTAACTCTGTCGGGTTATTTAGGTAAAACCTACGACACTCATATACATTTACAACATTGAAATATAGTTACACACATTCATATTTAGTTGGAAAACATAAAGGGTGCCGCAGCTCACCAAAATAGGCCAGGGTTCAGTGAAAATTTACCCAGAGGGCATCACTGATTTTCAACCCACGCCGATCGGTGAAACGCGAGTACCCGCACAATAAATTAAAAAAAATAAAGAGTACATTACAAAAAAACGACTTAGTGTTACACATTACAACAATATGCAATTTCAACATTAAGCAATTGGTCCCGCCATTTCGGCGCTAATTAAAACGATTTTATTAAACAATTTAAATACCACGGGCATCAAATACTAATTACTAAAGCACGTCCCGTCAATTCTATGAAAACAAAACACAATGTCGAAAACATTTCTTCGAATATCTGACTGCTTATTCGACGCGACAAGAACACTAAATCTCAACTAACGGGTCATATGTTAATGTGACCAGTATGGCAAGTGGAAATAAGTTGCTTCTAAGTATTTATTAGTAGACCTGCTCAAAACTTGACCTTATTAGCTATAAAGTTACAAGTTACTTTGTATCGGCGCCCGAAGGAGGTAACACACGATTCTGACGACCCGATTACTGAAGCCATACAGGCAGCCAATCAGGGGGTTAAAAGAGGCAAATATTTTTTACTTACATCGCAGCAAAAACTTAGTGCTCAATGCACACAAATTGTAATATGTATTGCTTTTTAAATGAATTGCTTTTTACCGACTTCAAAAAAGGAGGAGGTTCTCAATTCGACCGTATATTTTTTTTTTTTTTTTTTTTATGTTTGTTCGGGCATATCTTCGTCGTATATGAACCGATTTTGATAATTCTTTTTTTGTTTGAAAGGAGATATACCCAAGGGGGTCCCATGTCAAGGAAGTCAGGATCTGATGATGGAAGACCAGAGAAATCGAGGGGAATTTTCAAAAATCGTAGGAGCGACTAGTGCGTTTGTAAAGTCATATTGATCGGATCGATCTTTAGGCTTCGAGAAAACTTCCCGACCTTCGAAAACTGGTCAGCATCAGGGAGATACCCTATGGCCTGGCAAAACTATACAACCTGGAGCAATTTTTCTTTCACGAAACGTATTTAAATCTTGATCAAATTCAATCGCCGGTGCAAAAAAACAAAATGGCGGAAAAAAAAGATGGCCGCCATACAAAATTTTGTCGATTTTGGAAGAAGCCCGTTTGGGTAAAAATAATGTATGGGGCGCTTACTCAAAACGTCATGTAGAGTACGGAAATACTTTCTGGTCACCAAAAACTGCTCCGCATCAGAGAGATACTCTACGGCCTGGCAAAACTATCGCACGTGAACCAATATTTCTTTCAGAGCACTTATTTAAATCTTGGTCAAATTCCATAGCGCGTAAAAAAAAAAACAAAATGGCGGAAAAACAAGATGGCCGCCATACACATTTTTGTTTTTTCAGAAAATGTCTCGGGATATAAAATATATATCGGGGTTGTGATCGGATCGTCATGTTAAGTATGGAAATACTTCCCGATTTTCGAAAACTGCTCCGCATCAGGGTGACACCCTACGGCCTGGCGAAACTATCACACCTGAACCAATTTTTCTTTCACGAAACCTATTTAAATCTTGGTCGAATTTAATGGCCGGTGAAAAAAATACAAAATGGCGAAAAAACAAGATGGCCGCCATACAAAATTTTGTTTTTCCAGAAAATGTCTTGGGGGTAAAAATGATGTATAGGGGTGTGATCGGAACGTCATCTTTGAAAACTGCTCCCAATCAGGGAGACATCCTACGGTCTGGCAAACCTATTGCACCTGGATTTTGTTTGTTTCCACGACACCCATTTAAATCTTGGTCAAATTCTGTCGCCGGTGAAAAAAAACAAAATGGCGGAAAAACAAGATGGCCGCCATACGAAGATGGACAGTTTCGAATAAACAGGACACGCGAGCTGCTTTAGCAGCGAGCGAACCACGCGAAATCTACTGTATCTATATGTATGCGTGAGTGTGTATGATAGCAGCTTCCACTGACAACCACATGTGTGTATGTACACATACACATGTGTGTGTGTGTGTGTGTGTGTGTGTGTGTGTGCGTGTGTGTGCGCGCGCGCGCGTGTGTGTGTGTGTGTGTGTGCGTGTGTCTGTGTGTGTGCGTGTATCTGTGTGTGTGCGTGTGTACGTGCGCGTGTGCTCGTGTGCGTTAGCGCGTGTGTGAGTGTGTGTGTGTAAACATGTTCATCAATAATAATTGTGATCACTACTAATAATATATTATATTATTATATATGAATAAAAAACAGAAAATCTGTCTGTCTGCATCCTTGCTCGGTCTAACCATCACTTAAAATCGTAAAATAAAATAAAATTTTTAACAAAAAAAAAACCGACTTCAAACGCAAAACTAAAAAGCAATAAATAAATTTACTTCGCACAAAGTAATTAGTACGTATTTTCAATTAGTTAATTAATTTATAATTCTGAAGTCGGTGCCAAGTAAATGCTACAACAACCCTACTACAATATCAAATTACTATGTACACACAATATTGTTTAATACCTATATCAAAGCAATTACAAAACAATGTCAAACAAAAAATTACAAAACAATCAGTATTGAAAAATATATGAATCGGTACTTCGTTGTAGCATTTCCTTGGCACCGGCTTCAGATTTATAAAATAATTAACTAATTGAAAATACGTACTAATTACTTTGTGCGAAGTAAATTTATTTATTGCTTTTTAGTTTTGCGTTTGAAGTCGGTTTTTTTTTTTTGTTAAAAATTTTATGTGTCCTTTTTACCCATTAACAGCCTCCGTGGTCTAGTGGTTAGAGCGTTAGGCTCACGATCTGGAGGTCCGGGTTCGATTCCCGATGGGGACATTGTCGAAATCACTTTGTGAGACTGTCCTTTGTTTGGTCAGGACTTTTCAGGCTTGAATCACCTGATTGTCCGAAAAAGTAAGACGATTCCGTGCTTCGGAGGGCACGTTAAGCCGTTGGTCCCGTCTATTAGCCGTAAAAACACCTCCACCAACCCGCAGTGGAGCAGCGTGGTGGAGTATGCTCCATACCCGCTCCGGTTGATTGAGGGGAGGCCTGTGCCCAGCAGTGGGACGTATATAGGCAGTTTATGTTTATGTATGTCCTTTTTAAAGAGGGCAGATCATATAACACGACACTCTAAATAATGATTTTAATTATCATAGCAGCTGTGAAACGGGTATCATCGGCACGTTTACATAAGTGTTGATAATTAATCGAAGTTGACATTACCACTTGAACTTTGAAGCACATCTATAGATAAGAACTCCAGTATATACGTATATTGTACATTATCATGTGGTACCTAATGAAGGACTGTCCAGGCTACGTTCACCAGAAACAATATAGATGGCGTTGGCCCCGATTCCTGGAGACACCGCCTAATTTTATTTTAAGTTATATCCGTCATTTTCATATCCGCCGAAAAGGAAAGGGACGGGTAATCGACAAGCATAAAATTTATGGAACACACGTCAATTTTAAGCACAAATCTAAACCACGTCAGTCAATAACCCGACACATTAATTTACTCATTCTTCCTAAAATTAAGAGCTGTGAATCATCCGTCCCTTTCCTTTTCGACGGATACGAAAATGACGGATATAACCTAAAATAAAATTAGGCGGTGTCTGCAGGAATCGGGGCCATTAGGCAGCTAAGTTACTCAATTGTATACCAATATTTTATGTTTATTTTTATTTTTTTAAAGAACGTCTAGGGCCCTGTGCCGAGGTTTTTCTTGCAGCTTCTTTTCCCCGGCTATACAGGTTGTGAGAAGCTGCAGTAGTTTTAGGCGGATGAGACGTTCGTTATATAAAAATTGACGATTCAAAGTGTAACTATGTTACCTATTGAATAAAGATATTTTTGAATTTGAATTTTGAATTTTCCAGGATTTGTGTCCGGTTGATGGCAATAGGCTCGCCCACTATTTCATGGAACTTAAACATGGCTGGCGAGGAGTGATAGTAGGTAATAGATCTCTGCCTACCCCAAAGTGAAAAAGTGCAGTTTTCACTAACACAGTTGACTCGACCATGGTTTAAGAACACCTATTTTTTTTACGTGACTTATTGTAGATTTGCCGCAGATGGCATTAATTACTTGGCCGGACAAATGGGGAGCGCTGAAGGCTCTCACCCGGTACAACGTTTAAGACAACAGGCCTGAGGGTGCCCAGTTGGGCGCGAACCTCGGCTCAGGGCATCGTCTGAGAGGAAAAATATTTGAAAGAATAAATCGACCCTAGTGGGTCGATAGCGATAAGCGCTGAATGAGGGAAATGTTTAAGAACACCAGGTATGTTCAATCCTATGACAAGCCGCCATTGGTAGCCCTTGATGACGTAAGTGTTACCATTAAATTGGTAACTCCAACATTCCAAGGACGTAAATTGAATTATTGAAAATTAAGTGAATTACTGACTAATGTATTTAATTAAGTACTATTATTTGTCACATTGATTGAGGAGCTCGGTGGCGCAGCGGTAAACGCGCTCGGTCTGCGATTGTTGAAGTTAAGCAACTTTCGCAAAGGCCGGACGGGTGACCACAAAAAAAAAGTTTTCATCTCGAGCTCCTCCGTGCTTCGGAAGGCACGTTAAGCCGTTGGTACCGGCTGCATTAGCAGTCGTTAATAACCACCAATCCGCACTGGGCCCGCGTGGTGGTTTAAGGCCCGATCTCCCTATCCATCCATAGGGAAGGCCCATGCCCCAGCAGTGGGGACGTTAATGGGCTGGTGATGATGATGATGATTTGTCACATATATACAAATCATTAAAACTGTCCGTAAATCTTTTACTAAAAGTACAAAATTTCCTTACAAAGTAAATTAAAAACGTTGGGAGTGGGTAATTTATTTTTTACGAAATGGCAACACAGGGTCGGATGACGTCAGCTGGGCTAACCTTGAAATGCTAGCTGTCAGTTTTGAGCATACCTTCTTCTTATACCATGGGATCGACCATTATAGACGGCTCACCTCCTATGACACCCCGGACACTTCATACAAACAACCTCGTTTTACACAGACAGTACACATTGATGTTATCGTACACGCGCGTCTGTGTGTGTGACGTCTGACGCCGTACGATTCAAGTCTAAACCATGTTCGAGGGGGGGTGAAGTAAACCTCGATGGTGAGGAGCGAAGAGTTGCCGTTCTATACGTAGTATTATTCCTTATTCTATGCTATCACGTTGGTCTAACAGAAAGCTCGATGAGGTGTGGATACTTAGTTCATCTTGCGATGGATGTATATAGGTGGTATTTAGTGCTACGGTTCTATTGTAATCTTATCTGGACGGATATTGCGACGTATGATAACGTTGTGGATTCCGCCAAGAGCTTACCGCTAGTGACGTTTTCATCTTTTGTTTTTTAATCTTTCCAGGCACGAACCCGCAGTGGAGCAGCGTGGTTGTGTATGCGCCACACCCTTTTAAGTTAAACTGTTAAAAAAATATTTCCACCAGCAGCGTTCCAGCCTCCCCTCCGGTTGATTAAATGGGAGGCCTCTGCCCAGCAGTGGGACGTATATAGGCTGTTCATGTTATCTTTGTATGTTAGTTTTGAAGGATAATAAGATTACAAAAGCGATTATAATGCGAAGGTCGATGGGTGGGGCTGGCAGTGGAAGGCCTAGAAGGACATATTGACCAAATTGGAGATGTCCTTACAAAAGGTTTAGTACGATCTTTGAACCGGTGTGCGTGCGTGTATGAATCGATTGATGAATGTAGAGGAAGCAAGAAAAGTGTGTCAGGATCGAAGCAAATGGAATTCCATAGTCTCTGCTTACCCCGGTGGGAAATAGACGCGAGTTTATGTATATGTTATCGTTCCAAATTAAAAGAAGACTGTCGCACTTTGAATAGGTTTTTTTTATATGACTTATTGTAGGTTTACCTCAGATGGCATTAACTACGTGGCCGGGTAAGTGAGGGCTCATACAATCTAATGACAGTCTCACAAAGGAATCGGAATTGAGTCCGCACCTCCAGATCGTGAGTGAACCCAAAACTCTTAGTTCTACACCACGGAGGCGAAGGGTTCTCAGCATTTTTCTAGATCGTTCCATGATAAGTAGTTCGTAACTCATTAGTACAGATACAGAATATAATTATCACAGTAATTTAAGTAGGTACGGTCACGAGCATTAATGTATACACTTTGGTACCATGTCACATTAACTTTTTTGACAAATTGAACTGTAAGTCTCACTAAATGTCAAATATGTTAGTGCGACAGAGTCCTAAATTGGTTACATTATTTTGCTCCTGACTGTATCCACTCATTTGTGCTGTTGAGTCACTTAAATCTTCATTTTTATATCATTATTTATACTTAATGTTTAGTTCAATATGTGCGCGTTCCACTTTCCTCATTTGAGAGAACGGCCTCCATGGTCCAGTGGTTGAGCGTTGGGCTTAGGATCCGGAGGTCCCGGGTTCGAATCCCGGTGGGGACATATCACAAATATCATTACAGGTTGATCACCTCATTGTCCGAAAGTAAGATCCGTGCTTCGGAAGGCACGTTAAGTCGTTGGTCTCGGTTACTATTTACTGATGTAAGTTAGTAGTCGTTACATGAGCCATGTCAGAGGCCTTTGGCGGCTCAATAATAACCCTGACACCAGGGTTGATGAGGTTGGTATTCCACCTCCTATTTTTTTTTTCTATATACTTAACTTATTGATGAATTTTAATAAAGAAATATGTAATAAAAATTGCGAGATTTTGTCACGTTTTTCTATGACGTCACAGGTTGCGTTTTCATACAGGTTCTATAGTAATTTCGTGTTTTGACGTTTAGTAAAAAGTAACTGATTTGACTAGCTGTAAAGTAGACTATTGTGAGAGATTTCCCTATATTATAGTAAGAATAATGGGTGTTACTCGCAGATCTGACTTTTATTTACGCTCTTGCTACTAACAAAGAGGAAACGGAAAATGAAATGGTATACCTACATAATCAGCCAGTCTTATTTGGGTTAACTTTACATATCGTCACTGGAAAGGCAAAATTACGTAAGCGCCAAAATAGGTATTTTGGGTTTTTTATATATTCGGAATCAGCGTTTCATTCTGCGTCGATCTGTCTGGGTAGCATTGCGATACGAGCACTTTTTTGGCGCTTACGTAAATTTGAAAATAGTTGACTTTTTTCAATTCCAGTTTCTTAAACGACAAGATTTTGGTGTTTTTTTCGTGACTGGTGTATAAGTAATATTGTGGTCCTATATAATAACTACATATTAACTTTAAGTAAATTTGGCATTCTATAGTTTGAAAAGTATCATTTTATTAGTAATTTTGGACTACTGAAAATAAAAAATAGACTATGTATAAGTCATTTTTATTTACAGCTTTTAAAATAAGTAAGGCGTATAAGAAAAAAATGTCCTAGCATGTTTATGCAGTGAATGGCGAATAAGTAATTTTGACTTACAGTATTTAGAATAAGTAAGGTAAATTAAATTTGCCTTCGCATTTTTATGCTGTTATTAAGCAAGTTTGTGGGCTAGCAGTAAGTTTCCCAGGAAGTTATTTTTTAACATTAGATCTAAAAGTAAAACTATTTTAGAATTGATTTTATAATTTATTAGCGACCCGGCTTCGCTCGGATGCAATGCTGAGGAAAAATGAAATTATTTACGACATCACATTAAAATCCTCAAAAATAACAGTATTTCTACACTATTTATTGGATGTTATTATACATACCTATAAACTTTCCTCTTGAATCACTCTATCTACTAAAGAAAATTGCATCAAAATCCGTTGCGCAATTTTAAAGATTTAAGCGTACATAGGGATATAGGGACAGAAAAAGCGACTTTGTTATACTTTTTAAGTTCTGTCGTTTGCATATTTAGCGCCAATTTTGAATTGAGAACTCTAAATTCAAATTTGTTGGAATTTCGAATATCAAAACAATTGAAAGCATTAGGATTAATGCAATTTTTTAGTCACAGCGTTGGTTTGAATCTGTCAGATCATGTCCGAAAATGAATCTTACAAAAAAAAAAATTCTATAACTTTCGAAGACGCCTACTGCGACTTCAGTGTTTCAAACAGTTAAAATCTCTATTCCACGATGAAGTGCCATGTCTGCGAGCCATCGAACGCTGGTATTTAGAATTCGAGCGTGGATATCCGCCTTCACTGAAGATAATATCGTTGCTGTGAGACAACTAATCCTCAAAAATCGTCATGTGACATACCGAGAATAGAGGCGTTATTAGGCATTTCAGGGACAACCATTTAATCGATATTGAATGAGGCACTTGGTGTGAGAAAACTAGTTTGCCGTTGCATCCCGCATTTTCTGACGATCATAAGGTAGCCCGCGTCAGATGGTGTAAGAAAACTCTTCAGAGGTTCAACCGAGGAGAGTCAAATCACGTGTACGACATCATCAGTGGTGACGAATCTTGGATTTATGCTATTATCCTGATTCCAAACAACAATCCACAGTTTGGGTCTTCCAAAACGAGTCAAAGCCGACTAAAGTTGTTCGCTCTCGAAGCACTTCAAAGAAGATGGTGGCTACCTTCGTGGAGAAAATCGGTCATGTTGCGACAATTGCACTTGAAGATCGTAGGACGGTTAATGCAGATTGGTATACCACAATTTGTTTACCACAAGTCATCGCCGAAGTTCGAAAATGTAACCCAAAGCGACGCATGATGATGCGCAGGAGTGCAGGATGCTGCACCATGACAACGCAAGCTCACACACCGCTCGTCAAACGATTATTTGAAGCAGGAAAACGTAGAAATTCTTGACCATCCTCCATACAGTCCTGACCTAAGCTCCAATGATTTCTTTACATTTCCTAAAATTAAAAAAGAAACTCTTCGCGGTCAAAGGTTCCAGTGCGGTGAAGAAGCGGCCAACGCTTTCAAGTCAGCCATTTTGAACACTTCTACTTTGGAGTGGAATAAATGTTAAATAATACCTGGTTCGAGCGAATGGAAAAGTGTATTAAACTTCGTGGTAAATACTCTTAAAAACAATAAGGGGAATTATTGAGGAATTAAAAAGACTTGACCCTTCCAGAGACTTGACTCGACTTAAGAGCCACGTATGCTTGTCCTAATTCAAACAATTTTGAGCCCAAATATACTACTGCATGGTCGACTGTGCTGCCCTGCATATGTTATGTTATGTTAGTGGGCTCTGTTTTCCGCATTTAGACTCTAAGGTGGCCCATTATGCGTGTAATTGTTGACTACGTAAGCCAACCTATCTCCTTCCAGAAGCTCAGAAGCCTCCTGGGGATTTCACAGGCTTCGCGGAGCGACCCCACCCAGCGATCCACTGTGCTGCCCTGCATATTATGGACGGTGGATGACAATGACAAAATTAAGGGCAACATCCTTCTTTCAGTCATTTTGTAATATGTCCATCTTGGATTTGAAATTTTGACATAATGACAGTATTCTACTAGTGTAGTCCTATCTTTGATACCCATATTGAGGGGGTTGTGGAAAAATATGTAATCCCCCATTATGTACCGGCTGCCATCTTAGATTAATAATGTTATTGATTTTATTATATTGTATTGACATCGGAATTAAAGGTGCGTACCAAATTTCAGATCAATCTGACAACAGGAAGGTACTTAAATTGCAATATCTAATTTTGATACAAATATACCGTACGGGTTTAGCTAAATAAAACCGTTTAACCCTTTCACGGACAGACACCATGGGTCATTGGTGGTTCATAATAGGTAGTATGGCACCTTGGAATCGGAACGTCCGTATACGTTCTGTCTTTGAAAGTGTTAAAAAGAAACTTTTACAAACAGATAACGGGTTGTACGCTATTATTTATATTTTATGAAACTTTATTTCTGGCACTTCAGTATTTTAATAGCCATTTTTATAAATCAATTGAAGTAATAAGTAGTTTAAAGAGGTATTAAGAATAATTATTTGTCTCTTACGTCTTTTTACCCATGTAAGATATTACAAAAACTTACTTTAAAGAATTTTTGGTGAACTGACATAATCAATCGATCACTTTGTAGGCAATTTTTACATAATGAGAGCAGATGTGTAAAAGTCGTTACAGTAACTTTTACTCCGCTAACATTACAGTATTATTATATTTAAAGAAATATTGTCGTTCTCGTATGCATTGTCGTAAGAGCTGTAAGTAATTTTGCTTCCAAATAATATTTTAACCAGATGCCGGTTAAGTAAATTTGCTTTACTGTAAACTGAAGTCATTTTTACGTAAGCGCCACTATATCCTAAAATAGCAATCCAACAGTTATAATATGTATTGCTGGACATAGAAAATTAAAAAACAATGTAACCTTACTTTGACATCATCTAAATTGGATAATTGGGTAAAAAGTTATGATAAAAAAACGAAAAAATGAAACTTTAAACGGCTTTTTCTCGAAATGGCCTTTTGGCGCTTACGTAATTTTGCCTTTCCAGTGACGATATTGTTTACGAACTTGAACCCTCCTGACCCGTGATTGCCTACTTCATTGACATCAATGAGATACAACAATTACATGTAGAGGACAAATTCATGTTCCTTATGTAACTTTTTAATTTGTCAACGTTAAATGTTCTCTTGGAATGTTAGGGTTGCACATCTTTGCTAGGTAACATTGTTTTCTTTCATAACAATAACTTTTCTCGCTCTACAGACATCTCATACTCGAACACTAATCTCGTTCATACCGCACGCTACTGTAACGTCAACAGGCACATCGCGTGCTATGGAACATCTACTCGACGTTGTTTCTTAAATGATGCAATCAACAGATAACTATTTATTAATTAGACCACATGCCGCTGGTAATGCCGTGAGTAATTTGAATGCTCGAGTTGAGAGTCTTAATGCATCGCCGCTGGCCGGCGACCGTCCGCCGGCTACCAGAGATACGCTACGAGTATACGTAGAAATAGGGTCAGCTGTGTGCCTCGTTCGTTGCTCCAAGGCGCCGTGTCTGCCGAGTGCGGGCTGATGCGCGGCGCGGGGGCTTCGCCCCTCTGCGCCCCGCGGCCCGCGCCCCTCGCCCGCCGTGCCCCTGCGGCCGCGGCGCCGCGCCCCACCAGCATTCCGCACTCGACGCGAGGGCGAAGCGCACGCCCTATCCACTCTCATATCGCGAGGACGCGCCGCGCGCTCGCGGCTAGACGACCGCCATGTTTGACGTATTCGGCTCCGTCAAGGGGCTGCTCAAGCTCGACTCTGTGTGCATCGACAACAATGTGTTCCGGCTGCACTACAAAGCCACCGTGATCATCTTGATCGCGTTCTCCCTGCTCGTCACCTCGCGGCAGTACATCGGCGACCCGATCGACTGCATCGTCGACGAAATTCCGCTCGCCGTGATGGACACCTACTGTTGGATCTACTCGACGTTCACGATCCCGAACCGGCTGGTGGGCCGCGTCGGCCAGGACATGGTGCAGCCCGGCGTCGCCTCGCACGTCGACGGACAGGACGAAGTGAAATACCACAAATACTACCAGTGGGTGTGCTTTGTATTGTTCTTCCAAGCGATCCTATTCTATGTGCCGCGCTACTTGTGGAAGACTTGGGAGGGCGGCCGCATCAAGATGTTAGTGCTCGACCTCAATTGCCCCGTCGTGGGTGAAGATTGCAAAGCGGACCGTAAAAAGTTGCTCGTAGACTACTTTCATACGAATCTGCACACACAGAACTTTTACGCGTTCCGGTTTTTCATATGTGAAGTACTGAATTTTATCAACGTGGTTGGACAAATATTCTTCATGGATTTCTTCCTGGACGGTGAATTCTCGACGTACGGCCGTGACGTGGTGCGTTTTACCGAAATGGAACCGGAGGAACGCGAGGACCCCATGGCGCGAGTGTTCCCTAAAGTGACGAAATGCACCTTCCACAAATACGGTCCTTCGGGAACCGTGCAGAAATTCGACGGCTTGTGCGTGCTCCCGTTGAACATTGTCAACGAAAAGATCTACGTGTTCCTCTGGTTTTGGTTCGTGATCCTGTCTGTCTTGAGCGGTATCTCCCTGTTGTACCGCATGGCGGTGGTGGCGGGCCCGCGCGTCCGTCTCTACCTGCTGCGCGCACGCAGCCGTCTCGCTCCCCAGGAGCAAGTCGAAACTGTGGCACGCAAACTGCAAATCGGTGATTGGTTCGTGCTCTATCAACTGGGAAAGAACATCGATCCGCTTATTTACAAGGAGTTGATGGGTGAATTATCCGAAAAATTTGAAGGGAAGGACACTGTGTAGTTGAATAACGCATATTAGTGGACATTGGGTCAGAGTGCCGTGTAGTGTGGGGCCCGGCCCGCGGCTACCTGCGCGTGCGCGGGCGCCGCGGGCCGGGGGGGAGCGCACAAAGAGCGCCGGGAGCGGCTGCACGCCGACATTCCATTACCACGTCCGGGGAACGACCTCCGCCGGGCTACAGTCATTGTATTCCAGAACCGCTTTAAACTTGTAACGCTACTGAAATTATTGTAGGAGAAAACTCTTCCAAACGCAACTATTCGACTGATATTGTGTGTACACGCGCAAGCATTTAGTGTAACGTTTTTGGGGCATGTTTACATAAAATAGTCGTAGCTGTAGTAGATCTCGTGCCTTCGTTTTGTATTGTATTATTTGTGTGCGTGCGAGTGGAGTGTTCAGGGGACGTTCTCATTGTGATATGTAATTATTATTAATCTAAATTAAGTGTTTATCGTGTACGAGATTGATTGAGTGGACGGCTGGCTTATTCCTAAGTTTAGATAGTTTATCTAATGTATGTCTTTGTTATCGAATGTTAACTCGATACGGTATTGTAAAAAGCAATAATGAACTATTAATTTTAAGAGATCAATTATTCGAATTCGATAGACAATACTGTAATTTTTACTGATTGATACTGAAACTTTTTATACTGACGATACGAGTCGATCATGGTTGATATTTTCTGAATATATTTACTGCCACATAACCTTTGTATCATTTATTACAGATTCCTTAAATTAACTGCGTTTGAATGACTAAGAATTACTCAGAGAAGAGCTAATCTGAACAAAAGATAGGACGCTTTGTTTACTACTGTCATGTTCAGTTTGAGTACATGTAACGCCATCTCGTGGCGTTGACCTGTACCAGTTTTAAGTGGCTCCCTCTAGTGGCAAACAAGAATATCTATTTTTGCTTGTATTATAACCTCACTATTTACCGACTTCAAACGATAGGTGGTTCTCAAAATGCATAAGGCCTTGTAACTTATGCTCGTGGTCATAAAGTCACAAACAATGCAATACTAATTAAAGTTATGCAAAAACAATAAAAGGTCCTGGGTAGGTAGGTATATCTATTTAATTGCGTGGTTGACCTTGTCTGACAACTTAATACGTCATTATTATCATAATGAGTGTCTGCCTATCCGTCTGTGAAACAGTTTAGGGAAAAGAAAAGTTCGCCACAATCGCGCAACAATGAATCATATTACTCATTATATTAGTCATCATAAATGATTATCACGTGCTCGGCGGTGAAGGAAAACATCGTGAAACCCACATTCCCGAGAAATGCATTTTCGGAGGTATGTGACCTAACCTATATTGGGCTGGTTTTCCCTTTGCGGGTTGTAATGACAGACATGTGTAAAAAACCGGACCTGTCAAATCTTTATATGCGCAAATGTCAAATTGCAATATTGCTTTATTAGATGAATTGCTTCAATGTGGCCTTTTTAACCCCCTGCTCTCGTGATTACAAAGATATATTTAGGTAGTTAGTTAGGTATAGTCGGTACTGTGATGATTTGACCTCACCTAGACACATCATGTATCATCCTGCCTGGCTAGCGCATTGTTTTAAAAGTTAATCTATAAATGAATGTGTCCGGAGGTCCTGGGTTCGATTCCCAGTGGGGACATATCACAAAAATTACTTTGTGGTCCCTAGTTTGGTTAGGACATTACAGGCTGATCACCTGATTGTCCAAAAGTAAGACGATCCGTGCTTCGGAAGGCACGTTAAGCCGTTGGTCCCGGTTACTACTTACTGTGTAAGTACGTAGTCGTTATAAATGAGTCATGTCAGGGGCCTTTGGCGGCTCAATAGTAACCCTGACACCAGGGTTGATGAGGTTAGTAATTCGCCTCAAAAACCCACACGATAGAAGAAGAAGAATGAATGTGTTACCTACGAAAGACAAGAAGGCAGGCTAAAAAGGCCACATCGAAGCCATTCATCGAAAAAAGCAATATTGCAATTTGACATTTGTTTGCATAGCGCACTTACTTTTTTATGCGCAAATGTCAAATTGCAATATTGCTTTTTTATATGAATTGCTTCGATGTGGCCTTTTTAACCCCGAAGGACGTAATATACGATCCCGACAACCCGATTACTCTAGCCATAGAGGCAGCCAATCAGCTCGCGACAGCAAACACTTCAGGGCCCCGATACCGACCCCGCCGACGTGGTCGACGATTTCCCTCAATCAGCGCTTATCGCTATCGGCCCACTTAGGTCGATTAGGTAATTCTTTCAAATATTTTTCCTCTCAATCGACGCTCTGAGCCAAAGTTCGCGCCCAACTGGGCACCCTCAGGCCTGTTGTCTTAAACGTTGTACCGGGTGAGAGCATTTGTCCGGCCAAGAAGTTAATGCCATCTACGGCAAATCTACAATAAGTCACGTCAAAAAAAAGTTCAGTCATCCTTATTTTACATCTTTTTATTATGTAGACGAGATCCCGAAAATTGCGGTGGGTTGTGAGGTGAATTACCAAACTCATCAACCCTGATGTCAGGGTTACTATTGAGCTGCCAAAGGCCCCTGACATGAGTCATGTAACGACTACGTACTTACATCAGTAAGTAGTAACCGGGACCACCGGCTTAACGTGCCTTCCGAAGCACGGATCGTCTTACTTTCGGACAATCAGGTGATCAGCCTGTACCTAATGTCCTAACCAAACTAGGGATCACAAAGTCATTTTTGTGATATGTCCTCACCGGGAATCGAACCCAGGACCTCCGGATCGTGAGCCCAACGCTCAACCACTGGACCACGGAGGCCGTTCTCTCAATTTGCGATCTCGAGTCGGGATTGCATTCACTCACCTCATCAGAGAAGTTGAAAAAACTCAAAACGCTCAATACTAAACCAAAGACATGCTATAAAACAAAAAGTAAAGAAAAAATCGTTTCATGCATCTTTTCTTTTCTCACGCCCGCCGCCGCCGTCGCATCCATTCATGTAGCCCTATGTGGGGTTATGTCTTTGTTTGCTTGGCTGAGCAAACAATACGGTTCTCAGAAGACGATACCTGTTCATAGGCCTGAATGGAAATAGCCAGCGACCACTGGCTTAACACGTCGATAGGAATTTCAATAGTTTTCTAGTTATGATTATTTAGTCTTAATCTTCTTCTATCGTGTGGATTGTGAGGTAGATTACCAACCCCATTAACCCTGGTGTCAGGGTTATTACTGAGCCGCCATAGGCCCCTGACATGACTCAATGTAACTACTACTAACTTACATCAGTAAGTAATTAACCGGGACCAACGGCTTAACGTGCCTTCCGAAGTAATGTAATTATGTGGATAGCTGTAATTGGTCTTACATATTGTAAATGAAATCATACATTGTACAATTAGATATAAGACTGTTGTTGCCCCAAATAAAAAAAAAGAAAAAAAAGAAGAAGCTCGGAACATCTTACTTTTTAAAAATCACTTTGTGATCCCAAAGTGATTTTTGTGATTTGTCCCCACCGGGATTCGAACCCGGGACCTCCGGATCGTGAGCACAACGCTCAACCACTGGACCACGGAGGCCGTTAGTCTTAATTATTAGGTAAGTAATTAAGTATATATGGAACCAATCCTAAGTCCATTATGTTGAAGAACCCTTGACCCCATTGACTTGACCAACGAAATTACATAACATAATCAGCCTATACAGGTGTTAGTGACATCGTAACGAAAACTTTTAGGGACGATTCAGACCACGATTCTGAGTTGACATCAAGTGGAATTTTCCGTCGCAAAAGTATGGAACGGAAAATAATTTAAAAAACACTAAAATTTTCATGAATTTCCGACAGCAAAATCCATTTGAAATCTACCCAGAATCATGTTCTGAATCAACCCCCTGAATATTAGTTACGATGTCACTAACTCCCTATCTACTTGTATGGCTATTTGTATGTGCTTGTACAGGGTTAAGTGACATCGTAACAAATACTGAAGACGATGAATAAAAATCAACTTGATATTAACTAAGAATCATGGTCTGAATCATGTGATGTGAAACTACAAAATAGAATTCGCGCACAACAAAATAGAAGTTTAAAAGAGAGAAGGAAGCTTTTCAAGTAGTTACATCAGTATCATTAGGGTATTCACTAGTGCTGTAGTAACATTATAAATACCCTCTACTTATGTGTTCAGGCTAGCAACGGAAGTGTATGTCTATCATTGATTGTTCGACCTTGCCTCCGCAATTACTCCAGCGATTTACTTCCTATTACGTTTGGTTACGTGAATGAAAAACGTTGTAGATACGTATGTTACGTACTTACTTATAGTATATTAATGATATGAGTGTGTACCTACATGACAATTTCTTCTTCTATCGTGTGGGTTAGGTGGATCAGGGTTGATGACGCTGGTATTCCACCTCACAACCCACACGATAAGAAGAAGAAGCTCTCTCTTGTCATGTAGGTCAGGTGGAAGAAATCTCTTTGTTTAGAGATAAGCTTGCCTGTACTATCTGTTTTCTTTGTATGTTTCTTGTGTCTGTTTTATTGTGTACAAATAAATAAATAAATAAGAAGACCACGTTACATATCGACAGTGCCATCTGTGCTTAGAGCCCAGTTCTTTTTGTTTTACTGTATTTTGATTCCCCAACCGGCTGCAGCTGAAAATCAGCGTCATAGTCTTGCTACAGCTAGGCCGTGACATTTGCTGAGCTGAAGCCGTTTCGGCACTATGTATAATTATTATTATTTTTTTTGTTAATTAGTGTTAAGTATGCCGAATAAATATTTTCTTTCTTTCTTTCTTTCTTTCTTTCTATTATTTTTGGGGAACGTAGCCTAGAAATTCTTTTCCCCGGCTATACAGGTTGTGAGAAGCTGCAGTAGTTTTAGGCGGACGAGACGTTCGTTATGTAAAAATTGACGATTCAAAGTGTAACTATGTTACCTACTGAATAAATATATTTTTGAATTTGAAAGTCCCTCAATGCATTCGTGGCGGTCTACCGGGGCGCACCTACATTACGTATCAAAATAAAAATGCACACTTGAAATAAAAATCTAAACAGTAATCACATCTTTAACTCGCTCGAGAAACAACAAAGCATTGTTTAATCTGTGGTCACGTAGCAACCGCATGCAGTTCTTTGCAACAGCGCAGAAATGCGTAATCAGCCGTTATGCAGGTGGCTGGCATTTGATATTGTCACCAACGCTCCATTATTCTCCAGTTAGGTTACTAGGCGAATGCGACACATGAAATACATACATAAACTCGCGCTTGTAATCCATCAAAAACAAAGATAAAAGATGCATATAACCGTTATGGGATTCTCTTAAAATGCATAAATGGTTTTGTCATAATTTTAATTATCATAATCCTTTTTGCATAACGTTTTTTAGCATAATAGCACTTTCCCATAATAACATCTCTAAGAATACTGGTTTGTTAGGTATAACTTATTTTTGGACTAATATTTGTTGGCGTAAATTTGATTCGCATATAAATAGGTATTCATAATTATTTTTTAGAATAATAGTGTTTTGTCATAATTTTTACAAGGTATAACAGTAGGTTAGGGTGCGGCGGGGGTGGCCCTTGGGCCACCCCTACGCCGCCAGCATGTTTATCTTACACACGAAAAGTATACTGAATGATGACCAACAGCATGAAATAGAGTCAAAAAATATAAAAAATGACAATCATGAACCAAATGCAGCCAAGGAAAAAGTAAGTTTCGGAAATGTTCAAAGTTGTGGCAAAACTTTTCTTATTCGGAGTATATATACTTATAATAATTATGCTTATATATCATTATTGTCATTAATTATTATGCTTATCGTAGTTATGAGTTTCAAAATTATGCTTATAAAGTTATGACAAATTAATACTATGCGTAACTAATAATAGGACAAGTAACATTATGCCATGGTAAATTATTACATATAATTTTATGAGTAAAAATAGAGAACCGTATCCATGAAATCTGTACAGCGCCATCTACATTGTTTTTGTGAAACGTAGCCTAGAAAGTTCTTCATTGAAAAAGAACAAGGTTTTGTTGAAGAATGTCACATATTTTTTTTTATATATTTGGGTGAATATCGACATGTCAAGTTTGGTGGCGAACTTTCATATTATTTTTTCGCGATTTTTTTTTAATATATAAAAAATATATATATGTATATATTTATAGAGGCTTAGGCATATATTTGTGTTCCCATAGTCTGTTTTTTTATATATTATTATTTAATGTAAGTAGATATTATTATAATGATTATAATGTATTTCATATATTGCACCGCTCTTTTTATTCTCCCGCAGATATTCCTATACTACCTCTGAGTTGGCTGGAAGAGATCTCTCATAGAGATAAGTCCTCCCTTGTAAACGTCCATTTCATGTTTGTGATGTAACTAGTTGTTAAGTGCGTTAAAGGGTTTTTCTTGCAGCTTCTTTTCCCCGGCTATACAGGTTGTGAGAAGCTGCAGTAGTTTTAGGCGGATGACACATTCGTTATGTAAAAATTGACGATTCAAAGTGTAACTATGTTACCTACTGAATAAAGATATTTTTGAATTTGAATTTGCATTTGAAAAGTATATTAATAAAAAAATCCTCCCTGACACTATAGGGTTAATGCGCTTGGTAATCCACCTCACCACCCACACGATAAGAGACAGAATTCAGCTTCTATATCTAAAGAAAGACATTAAATTATTTATGACCAGTGAAACAACAGTTATTTTTATGTCGCAATACGGCAATCAACCTACATCCTTTCGTTAATGGCGTACAGATACGTCTAACATCTGTACTATAAACTTTAGACGTTTATTGACGTCAACAGCTGGGTCGCATCAGTCGTCTGTCGTCTAATTACGATTGAATTACTATCGACTGTTGAAATATGATTATTACATACATACATAAACTCACGCCCGTAATCCCTAATGGGGTTGGCAGAGCCACAAGAAATCAAAGACAACTTGCAGCCACTGTTGATACGATGTCGTAAATATGATTATTATTTTGTTATTATTATGTTGTGATCTCTCTCTCTATTTAAGAGCTGCGCTCTTGTCGGTGGAGTAATCGCCATTCCTCTCTTCTTCCCGCCAAAACCTTCACCTCCCGATACGACACGACCTGCACCTTCTCTTTTATTTGTTTCGTAAATGTTATCCTAGGTCTACCCCTTCCTCTCTTCCTTTCAATTTTTCCTTCTATAATGTTTGTTATAAATGAATCGTGTCGTATCAGGTGGCCAATCATATTTCCTCTCCGGTTCTCTATAGTCTTCAATATGGTTCTCTTTTCTTCAACCCTTTCCAGCACTTGTTGTGATCTACATAGTATAAAACAAAGTCGATTTTTCTGTCCCTACTTTTCTTTATTTCTTTTTTTTTTTAATCCACTTTGTATTACATAATTTATAGACTTAAATACCAATTCCAATTACAGTCGGTGGAAGGAAAGTGAAAAATAAAGAGTTTATGTGAGCAAAAGCTGCAGGACAAAAGCCTGTCTTCTTTTCTTCCCCTCCTCCCTGCCCAAGCCACCTTGACCAACCCAGTCAGAACGCAGCGTGGTGTTTCAGCGAACAGCGAAGTGTGTCAGGATCGTAGCAAATGGAACTCTATAGTCTCTGCTTACCCCGGTGGGAAAATAGGCGTGAGTTTATGTATGTATCAAAATAAAATCCTGCAACCATTTCTGAACATGGTGTAGGTATCTTATTACTATTACTCATACAAAAGACATCAACGCGCGCATCTTGCTCAAATGCGTTATATTTGTTTATGTAAACCATCAAACATCAAACTCCGGTCCACCGGAGGCCCGGTTTGTTCTATGGTGGTCAAACATTAACGTTAGTTTATGAAAACACATACTGAATATAAGAACCTTAGGTTGAACAAATACCTATTTGAAAAATTAACATAATCTTATCACCCGCATATATCTTGACGAGCGGAGGGTAAATTGCTCGCTTGGCCCTCGTAGCCCGCGGGTGTCACCTTCGCGATAAATCGGACCTTGCACGCGAATTTAATGAACGTTGACCTGAGTTGCTAAGCACAACCATTTTTGCATTAATTTATTTTCGATAATGTACGTGTTAAAAACAAGAATGAACAAACTCAGCATTTGCCTTAAAAAATAATAATAATCCGTTTTACCGAAACATGTTTTTCTTCTGACACCTTTGTATAAATCTGGTAAAAGATAAATGCATTACAATTTTAACCTTATTACTTAAAAATTCTTTACAATTTAAATAAATTGTAACATACGTAGGTACATTATTGATACTTTTAGTTTATTACAAAGTTCTAATTTGATACAAAAATTACTACCGTGAAATGAAACGCAAAATGCACATTCTTAGGTTAATTTTAGAATCAAGTACAAAAAGAAACAGAGATAACGCTATACAATTTTTATAACTTTTATCTCTTTCAAGCATAGATGTGGTGAACCAAAAATGAGAAGCGTGAAACGCGCCGTAGTTCTGTCATTTTCGTTTCGTCGTTCGGTCGCGTCGCAATTCGCAGTTAATTTATAATTCGTAAATTTTATGGAGTTATAGTGTTAATTCTGCCAAAATACGTAAAGGGTATCCTAGCTTGTCAAAGCACATTTAAATAATTATGAATAAATAACAGGAAATTTGCAATTTAACCAAGATGGAAGACGATGAAGTTAAAGTTGGCGACAACGGCGATGTCTTCGTCCATCGTTTGAAAGAACTAACAGACGAAGAGAAACAACGTCTTGAGGCTCAAAACTCACGTCTGATCCCTGAAGCCAAAGCAGCGAGGTTAGAAAAAGAAGCAAAGCGTCATTGGGATATATTTTATAAACGCAATGAGACAAAGTTTTTCAGAGACCGGCATTGGACAACACGTGAGTTTCAAGAGCTTATCAATTTTGATCCGGAACAGACAATTGTGTTCCTTGAACTGGGTTGTGGCGTGGGCAACATGGTATTTCCTTTAGTTGAAGAGGGATTTTCGAATTTTTACTTCTACGCGTGTGATTTTTCGCCACGTGCCGTTGAGTTTGTAAAGTCGAACAAGCTGTATAATGAAGCTAAAATGAAAGCTTTTGTGGCTGACTTGACAACTGACGACTTGTTCGAGAACGTTCCAGAAGGCAGCGTGGATTTAGCTAGTCTTATATTTGTGTTGTCTGCTATCCATCCGGCCTCGTGGTCGAAAGTCGCGAACGTAGCGTTTCGCGCCCTCCGGCCGGGCGGCGTGTTACTATTTAGAGACTATGGACGATATGATATGGCTCAACTGAGGTTCAAACCTGGTCACAAAATTGCTGACAATTTCTACATGAGACAAGATGGTACTAGGAGTTACTATTTCACCGAGGAAGAACTTGCCAACTTATTCATGGAAACTGGCTTCGAGATCATGTCTAACACTTATGTCCAGAGACGCACAGTCAACTTCAAGGAAGGCATTGATGTACCTCGCATCTTTGTACAGGGGAAATATAGAAAACCTGCCGAAGGTAAGAATCAATTATGGTAAATCATCATTTAAGTCCTCATTAGACTAGATAGAAATAAGAGAATTGATCTGGTGTGAACCAAGATTACTTAAATATAAATTCACATGATGATAAGTGCTAACCATTGAATTCATAATGATTTGCATGTATATTAGCTCTAGCTGACATACTTATACATTATTAAACTATTGTAAAACTGTAACTTGCATATTTAAAACATACTGTATGTTTCAGGCTAACTAGAGAATTGGAGAAAACGGTCACGGCATCAAACATACAATACAAGAGATTGATTGAAATTTTGATTGATCCAGAAGCTTCCAATGGTAAACAGAAACTTCTTTATTTTTCTTTTTTTAACATAAAGGTTGATTTTGAAGACTACCATAACCTACTAGTTACTATAGTTGTCTAAGAAATACATATTAATTATACTGAATACAGTTCTCTGTGTATTTCATTGACACCATATTGAGTAGTGATCAGAATTGAACTTTAAAGGTGAATGTGTATCTAGATGTGCTGCAGATGTCGCACGCGCCGAAGTCAACATGTTATGCTGCATCATGCGGGTCGTGCGGCATGGATAAGTGTGCGACAATGATTTATTAAATGCAATGTCGACTGCGCGTGCGGCTCCTGTGACGCGTCTAGATGCGCAGTAACCTTAAAAAGCCCTACACGTCCCTTAACATTAGGCCTAATACGCTTTCATATTAACATTTCATAATAAACTTTCATAGATAGGTCGGTTTCAGAGACATGGAGGGCCATTTTTCTTGTTATCATAATGATGATATCGCAGTGCAGCTGAAAACCTTCAGTTGCCTCACAACAGGTATTATTTTCGATTAGGGCCATGTTCATAACTTTTATGTAACTTATAAGTAATTTTTTGTAAGTAAACTCTTTGCTTACTAGCTTTTTTATTATTCAAAATTTTTAGCATAGGGCCACCAGTTGTGAGGTCTGATGCATGACTCAATGCTAAAAGCAACCTGAACCACTTTGAAAAGCCTTTTTTTTTAATTATACAAGTTTTTAAATTGATCATATTGTATGTTGTTACAGGTAACAAAAGTGCAGTGAACTTGGAATTACCTAATTGGTAAGTTTTGTAATAACTTCACCACACATGTTAAGCGTTTGGTCCTGGTTACTATTTACTGATGTTAGATGTTACGTGAGTCATGAGTCACGAGTCATTTCAAAGTGGTACTAGGACGCTCTGAATAGTACTGACAGTTACTGCTACTCTTTGTCAGGTTCCAGGTTACAGCCCCTGTGACTCGCCTCTTCCAAAAACAAAACACAAAAATAATAAAAAAACTACAATCTGAATGATGACTTCATAGTTCATCTGAACACATTGATGCATACTAGCTTATGTCTTTCGCTCCTATCTGATGCCATTCAAACTTATATCAATATGTATGATAGATGAACAGCATTTTTCATTTGTTTTATTATTTTCAGATGGTATGGAATATGGGAGTGAAGTGAAGTTCAAGACACTACCCATGCAGATTATATTCTTGGTAAGTTAAATACTTTGCACCAACTGCTCTTCTATTATCGTTCATGTTTAAAGTCGTAAGACTTGAAAGTCCTTTAGCAAAACAAAGCGCATTTTTTAAGTATTGTGTCTCGAAAAGCTGTAAGATTTTAAAATTCCATAGAACTAAAAGAAAGAGGTCTATGATCAATTTTGTTTTGTCTATGACAGTATTCTAGAATAGTTGATACTTTTATTTTTATTATTTTTTATTTATTGTAATATAATCAATAATTTTACTGAACTAGTAGTTCTATAATAGTATTAAATTATAACTATTGACAGAGTGAATTGCTGTACTTTTAACAGTCAAAACGATATCAACTTAGGATCACAGTCTGAATCATCCCCCTCAGTATTTGTTACGATGTCACTAACAGTATATACTTTGTTCGTGAAGCTTTCATGTATCTCCCATTTATTATGAAATTTTATTCTAGTGATGACTTCATAGTTCATCTGAACATGTTGATGCATACCAAGCTTATGTCTTTCGCTCCTATCTGATATTGAACAGAATTATAAATTGACACCAACCATTGAAACCAAGATGAGATTACATAGGTGTAATATGTTTAATTTCAGATGTAATGAAACAGACAGTGGTTTGGAATCGCCACATAGAAGTATGAAGGTATGTCAAAAATTTACATATAAATGCGTATATTATTGCAAATAATCTGGGGGACATTTCCAGTTAGTATGTTTGTTTATGGAAAAATTGAATTATTTGCTCGATAATACAATTAAAAGAAGAAAATACCCTATTTATCGTAGGTAGATTAGAACGACATGTCTCTTTTGCACTAAGCTGTATAATTTTAGTGCGAAAGAGGCAAGAGAACTGTGGGCTATTGAATTTTTTATTTTACTAAACTAAATAATATGATGATTGCAGATAGGGACATCTGATTATAATGCTGTTAACATAACTATCTCTACTGATTCTAAAAATTTCATACGTTTTAATATGATTATGAGGAAACCATAACTTATAGCATTTTCTCTTGTTCACAGAATATTGGAGTTACCTGGATAATTCTTCAGTCTTCTCAAAAACATGAGGTAAGGAATATTTCTGAGATTCGTTATTTTCTACTTAAGTACCTATAAGATAAAAATCCGGATCCCCGAACCGGAGGTCCCGCGTTCGAATCTCGGTGGGGACAAATCACAAAAATCACTTGGTGATCCCTAGTTTGGTTAGGACATTGCAGGCTGATCACCTGATTGTCCAAAAGTGAAATGATCCGTGCTTCGGAAGGCACGTTAACCCGTTGATCCCGGTTACTACTTTCTAATGTAAGTACGTAGTCGTTACATGAGTTGTCAGCTCAATAATAACCCTGACACAACCCACACGATAGAAGAAGATAAGGCAAAAATTATATTACAATACTTAAATGATGATTTTAGATAGGGACATCTGATTATAATGCTGTTAACATAACTATCCCTACTGATTATTTTTAATGAATAATACTAAATACATGTTAAGATTATTCAACGCTAAACGTTTTTTCTTTTGTTACAGTTTCTAAAACTGGCAGGATACCACGTGAAATCCAGTTTTGTGAAAAAGTAAGTTTTTAAAACACTGCGATGGTCGTTTTGACGTAGTCCCGCCCTTTTAGTGTCATGTTTAATCTTTCGAACGCCGGAACGCGGATCTCGACCAGACACAATGTAAAATCTATTGTGTCTGGTATCTCGGCATATGAGAGGTTAATGTATAACTAGGTGTATTGTCGGCTCGAATTGCTGTATTTTATTATGTCTAAACGCCCATCTTAGCGTGCCAGTTTAGGCAATTGCTTGGAAACTAGATCTTCAAATACATACAGGGTGTTTGTTACTGACATCGTAACAAATACTAAGAGGTATGATTCAGACTATGATTCTGAGTAAATATCAAGTGGAATTTTCCGTCGTAAAATTGAGTTTTTTTTTTTAATATTTTGATTCTATACTTTTGCAATGAAACATTCTACTTGATTTGTAAAGGCTTCAGTCGATATAGTATGTGTATATTGAAAAATGTTGCTAAAATGATGAACAGACCTTCAGGTCTCCCTCAACAGAGCGAACCCATACAACCATGTTGACCACCATAACGTCTGATTTTATCTACATAATTAAGTTTAGTCAATGTACTAAAGAATTTGTTTTGAAAATTAAATATATTTTTCTCAGGTAATATGCAAGAGGATTGAAACAAGATGGACAAGGGAAACTGCAGTTATAAAGGGTAAGATATGAAATATGTATTAGATTTCCGTTTGAAAGAGAATGTAAATAGTTATACAGATATGGCACGACTTTTTTTTTATTTTAATAAATACGTAAGAACACGCCTATTTCCCGTTGGGAAAAAGCAACATTCAACGCATCAAATGTGTACAAAATAACATATTTAAAACAATTCGCAATTCGTCCTGGTTCACAGATGAATTGCACAGCTACCTAGAAATGCCTACTGTCGCTGAAGAAGCACAGCAGCGTAAAGCAATACACAAGGAACATTTTATCCACCATCCTAATCCTTTAGCCAACTCCCTCCTATCCTCTTGGGACATAAAAAGACTGAAACGTGCGAATGTACGGACTAATGGACAATGCAGCCCTGGCTGTATAGTTCAAAACAGTGAAAATAACAACAAATCTGATAGATAACAGTCTAGCGACTGATGGCAGATAACAAGGACAAAAAACCCGTTGGGTAGGCTGAGACCACGGAATTCCACTTACTACGATCCTGACACACCACTTTCGTTTCTTCCACTCTCATCAAAGTATTTTTAATAAACTTAAATAAACACAGTAATATTAAAATAACTATTACGGCTTATTTTTTATTATTTAAAAGTAGCATATTATTTGACCAAATGATGAACAGACCTTCAGGTCTCCCTCAACAGAGCGAACCCATACAACCATGTTGACCACCATGACGTCTGATGGCTTTTACACAATTTATTCTTATTCCATATATTTTCTTCACATGTACTCATTCAGATATTTCTTTTTTAGGACTGGTCAAACAGGCTTTACGAGAGGGATTGTGATATTGCAGGAATGGTTCTCTATTGTATTCCCTAAAATTTCTTATCCTACTTTTTATTTTCCTTCACATTTTAGTCCTAAGTATCGAATGTCCTAATGATCCTAGTCCTATTTTGTTAACTCCTAGTGTTCATTGCCCTATTTTTTTTCATCCTAATGATGGTAAGCCCTAATGTCCATAGTTACAATCGTTTATATTCCTAAAATGTATAGTCCTAAATAAAATGTGAAGGAAAATAAAAAGTAGGATAAGAAATTTTAGGGAATACAATAGAGAACCTTCACCGCCGCCTCTCGGCCCTTCGGGCCTCGATGGTCACAAGTAACCTAACCCACTCGGCTATATGGCAGGGGGCTCGCTTTGCTCGCCCCCTGCCATACAGCCTTCGTAACCTATATCTACAGTGTCGGGGTGCCGCGAATTTCCGTGCTCGCTTCGCTCGCACCCGTGACTGCTGTCGTTACTAAACAAATCTGCACCGCCGCCTCTCGGCCCTTCGGGCCTCAATGGTCACAACTAACCAAAATATGTCAAATAGATCATATAGGGAATGAAAAATTCGGAATTTCAAACTTTAGGGACATTAATATTAGAACTAAAGAATATTAGGACAAGTATTACGGTAGGATAATCAATATTTAGGATGATCGAACATTAGTACAATTAAATATTAGGAAAATGATGTTCGGAAAATCGACTTTAGGACTATAAACATTAGGAAATACAACAGGCCCCCTGCAGGAATATTTGTAGTGAGGTAAGCTTAAACAATTTATAATACGAGACTGTCCAGACAACATTCCCCAAAATAAATATACATTGTTTTAAGTTTACGCGGTTAATGGCCCCGATTCCTGCAGACACCGCCTAATTTTATTTTAAGTTATATCCGTCATTTTCATATCCGTCGAAAAGGAAAGGGACGGATGATTCACAGCTCTTAATTTTAGGAAGAATGAGTAAATTAATGTGTCGGGTTATTGACAGACGTAAAATTTTTAGACGGTTGGTTTAGATTTGTGCTTAAAATTGACGTGTGTTCCATAAATTTTATGCTTGTCAATTACCCGTCCCTTTCCTTTTCGGCGGATAAGAAAATGACAGATATAACTTAAAATAAAATTAGATGGCATTTACAGGAATTAGCACCATTATCATATTTAAAACACATAATACAGGTCTCATCAGTCATCCCATGATCATGGCACTTGCAACAGTGTCGAAATATCTATCTAATAATATCTAATATATGAGTCTCGTATCCCTATTTTAAACGCGGTAAGAACCCGTTATTTTGTGTTTTAATTAATATAAATATAAATGGCGTTGTACAATTTTAACGTGATAATTATTTTCTCATTGTGAGGGTACATAATTATTCAAAAATAGAATGTTATGGCATAGGCATATATAAAATAATTGTTGCTTGATATTTGGATCAGATATGGCATAGAAATAATTACAAAAAGACACTTAACTCGGTACATGGCAAATGGCGGCCTTATAGCTTGAAGCGATTGCTTCTCTTTATTTTCGAAACCACAAATTCTCGAAACCACGTGACATCAATTATGTCGCTATCAATTCGACAATACCGAAAGATAAACAGACAACCAAATGATGAACAGACCTTCAGGTCTCCCTCAACAGAGCGAACCCATACAACCATGTTGACCACCATAACGTCTGATGGTATTTGATTTTTTTTTTTACAATGTTTTATATTTTTCATACATTGCTTCATTTAAGATATTTCTTTTACAGAATTTGGAGGGACATCTGTTATTTGGGGGTCACCTATAATGTTGGACTAGGTAAGATAACATTCTTTATAATAAGTTTACTCTTGAAAGCAGCTGCAGTGATCTACTTTTATTATTAGGCTGCGTTTCTACTGACGCGGAGATGTGCGGATTTGACCAATCACAGCGTTCGAGAGAGCGAAAACGAAGACGCTCTGTCACTCTCTCCCTCACGGTGATTGGTCGATTCCTGCACAACTCCGCGCCAATGGAAACGCAGCCTTAAGCTGTTTTGCACCCTAGCATAGAATAAGGTATTCCTTAATATAGAATAACGTAGTATTATTATACTACGTATAGAACGGAAACTCTCCACTCCCCACCAGCGGGTGAGCTAGGGTTACCTCACCCCCTCGAACATAGTTTAGACTTGAGTCGTATGGTGTCAGACGTCACGCACATATATGCGCGTGTACGATTATGTCCAATGTGTAGCGTCTGTGTAAAACGAGTTTGTTTGTATGAAGTGTCCAGGGTGTGATCTTAGTCAAATTAGATACTTTTACGAAACGTCAAAACGAAAATTTTCTGTATTTGTATGAAAATACTGTCCCAGTGACGTCATCAATAAAACCAGTCGACGATCCCACTCATTGTGATACAATTAGTAATTAAAATTCGAAAATAATTCAAAAGGAAAAATGAGATTGGTTTTTGATCATCTTAATCTGGTTTCTATTTCTAGATAGCATTTTATCTTTGACTCTGTGACATACGCTATTGTGAATGTTATGATGATACTATACATTTTACCATCTTTCGGGGCTGAAAGCTCTTGCTGATAAAATTATTACTGATGATTTTAATATCCCACGATTTTTCTATTTGTGAATTTGATGAGAAAGTTGTTCAAAGCTTATTTCTTTTCTAGGTACAATGTGCATAAAGCTACGAATCAAGACTTGAAGATGCTTGTAACCAGCAAATTCTACACACTAAAGGTAATTAAAAATAATGCAAACACATAACTTTAATAAAATACCTCCAATGCGTCACATCGAGCCGAGGTACCCAACAAGCTGGTAGCATTGCCTCTCTGAATTGCCAGACTTACTCTTTGACAAAAATAACTACCAGCCTTTGCATCCTCCGAAGCCCCGATGAGACGCATTATAAGATGGGCCTAGCACCGTAAGCACGCTACCCTTTCTCGCCGCGACAGAGATCATCTGTCTCTTTCTGTGCAGTACCGTGAGAGAGTGACGGGTGACGTATGTCGAGGCGAGAGAAGAGTCGCGCGCTTACAGTGCTAAACCCGCAGATATAATGCCCCCGATTCCTGCAGACACCTCCTAATTTAAAGTTATACCTGTCATTTTCTTATCCACCGAAAAGGAAAGGGACGGGAGATTGACAAATGTTAATTGTAAAATGAATGAATAACCCGGGTGAATTAGGCGATTCTCACACTGCCCCGCATGATGCATGCATGAAGCGCGTGTTCTTCCGTTTTTTTTTCTTTGTCATCCACGCGCGTTGTTGCGGATGCATTTTCTGTGTGTTAGGCTGTGCGTGTTTTCTATACAAACGGAGATACAAGCAACGGAAGAACACGCATCCACGCGCTACGCTGCATCATGCGGGGCAGTGTGAGAATCGCCTTAAGTAGCCATGTCGCTGATATGTCAACTTAATTCTGTCGGGTTATTATGCAATATAAAAAATTGGGAAGGGTTTTTTAAATTTTTGCCTAAAATTTGTGTGTTCCATAAATCGTTTAGGCGCAGAATGTCCAATTCGCAAAATGTCCAGTTCGCAAAACGTCCAATTCGCAGAATGTCCAGTTCGCAAATGGTCCAATTCGCAAAATGTCCAGTTCGCAGAATGTCCAATATTCATCGTAACGTGATTAATTTACTAATTAAAAAAGTTGGGTTCTAATGATACGTCAAATTATTAGTTAAAATCAGGTTTTATCTTCCCCACATTTCTTTCAATACAAGGTATGTTTATAAAATCAACATATAACATAATACATAAACTGTCACTCTACAAGTGACAGTTTTTTTTTTTTACTTTGTTTAAAATTATAATCAGCGGACGAATTAGAATCAGCTTAACTTTTTTTTATTGATTTGGTAATTTAAATTGTATTGATATTTAAATATATTGTATAACTAACAGTTCCCTTCAATTTTTGACTTAAAAATTATAATCAGCGTATGTTTATGTTATATATTGATTTTATAAACATACCTTGTATTGAAAGAAATGTGGGGAAGATAAAACCTGATTTTAACTAATAATTTGACGTATCATTAGAACCCAACTTTTTTAATTAGTAAATTAATCACGTTACGATGAATATTGGACATTCTGCGAATTGGACAATTTGCGAACTGGACATTTTGCGAATTGGACCATTTGCGAACTGGACATTCTGCGAATTGGACGTTTTGCGAACTGGACATTTTGCGAATTGGACATTCTGCGCCTAAACGCCATAAATTTTATGCCTGCCGATTACCCTTTTCGGCGGATAGGAAAATGACAGATATGATTTAGGAAACTACCCAATTGGCTTACCCATTAGTACTGTCTCTAATTCAATTCACTAATTTATAAATTAGAGAACTTTCCTGCGCGTCCACTAAATTTAGTAGAGGTTTTTTTTTATTTTTTTTATAAATTGTGATTTTTATGATGATACTATACATTTTACCATCTTTCGGGGCTGAAGGCTCTTGCTGATAAAATTATTACTGATAGTTCCCACAATAATTGTTGCAATTCGATTTTATGATTACAGTGCTAATATAATGGTTTGTTTTCAGGATACGACTGACTCCAAAAAGCGGAGATACGCTTGGCCAGGCTCGGAAGGTAATAAAAAAAATTAAAATTTTTTGAAGAGGGGATTGCTCTCTACATATATCATCATGTTTTCTGATGTTGCCAATACTGTTGAAAATCATCTGACATTACCGATAGCTTATTTAGATCAATACTATCGATAGTAAGTAGTGTGGGTATATTGTTACACACTACTTACTATCCATATTATTGCTATGTAACGTGAAAATGTAAAAACCTATGTAAGTTATGAAATGTAAAAAAAGGCACGTTAAGCCGTTGGTCCCGGTTACTACTTACGTAAGTAAATAGTTGTTACATGAGCCATGTCAGGGGCCTTCGGCGTCTCAATGACACCAGGGTTGATGAGGTTGGTACTCCACCTCACAACCCACACGATAGAAGTGCGTAACAATATAATTGATCTAAATGAGTTATCGATGTTTTTTTTAAACTATCGATAGGCAACACTAGTGCCAATCGATTGTGGTCTATTGATAGAGTTGAAAGTTTTTTTAATTTATAGTAAATTCTGTTAGTCATGTTTGCTCATAGACATTTTATTAACAAGCCCTAGGAACATTACCAAGGTACAATGTCTGCGATCGTAAAGGACTGCGATAGATATATCGCACTCTTCGTAAGCCAGACAGAGAGCGTCGTGATCCAAACTGCCGGGTCGGCGGCTGTCACCGCCTCGGTTATATAGATTCACTACAAGTTACATACATAAATACATTATAACACACACATATAGATATTTGTGTTTTCCACATAGTCACGCATTTTTCCTTACCGGTATAAGCAGAGACTATGGAATTCCATGTGCTTCGATCCTGACTCGATTCAAGTTATCTGATATATTAGAAATATAGTACAGTAGGTAACATAGTTACACTTTGAATCATCAATTTTTACATAAAAATCTACTGCAGCTTCTCTTAACCTGTATATTAAACAAATTATGTTTGCTGACCATAGTTTTCTTATTGTTTCAGATGAAATGGCTTGCGATAATGCAGAGATCTTGACGAGTAATATCTAATAAATAACAATAGATGGGGCCAATAAAGTGTCAATATAATATGATGATTATTATTTACAACCTCTTTTCCCTAATAACTTTACACTACTGTTGCTGAAACGATAATTGACGATGTCGACAACTATCGAAACTTTTGGTTATCTTCAACTATCGATAGACAAGTTCTTTACACTGCTGATTAAATACATGTGTTGCCAAATTAATTACACCTATAAATATCGATATTGAAAATTCTACAATAGGGTATTTCCAACTAGTCAAGTCAGTTACTTTTTACTAAACGTCAAAACACGAAATTACTATGGAATGTGACATCACAAAAACGTGACAAAATGTCGCACTTATTATTACATTTTTCACCTTTAGATTTGTCTTTATTTAATAATCATCTTTGACTTAGGAAACTACCCAATTATATCGATATTTATTTATGATTGTAGAATTGATTATAATACATCTAAGAATTATTATAATCTATATAATTGTAGAATTTTCAATGTCTATAGTATCGATAGACATAGCGATATTTAGATTATTTAGGGGCTTAGAAAACGATCGATATTCAGTTGATTATCGAGCAACACTAATACATGAACCCATTACTCAAACAGAATACGAACTTACAGCCACTTTTGATACGAACTACAAAGTCATAGCCAGTATGGAACAGATAATCAGCCCATAATGGTCCATCACGATGTTAGAAACGACACGTACAATGGTCAAAGCAAGCACAAGTTTTATAAAAAGTTTTGTAAAAAGAAGAAAACTGCAAATAAATTGCTTAAAATATTTATTAACGAAATAATCCTTAACATTACAAGAAGAACCGTCTTCTGGAAGTTTCCATCTGGTGGCGGCGGCCGGCGATGATCCACTCGTAGTCTCCGCGCTTGGAGTCGAAGGTGCCTTGTTGGAGCGAGATCAGCTTCAGAGTGAACCGAGGACCTAGCTCGCGCAGCTTGGCGCGCTTCCCGTCTGTTGTAAACTCGTATCTGAGTAAAATAGTTACCACCATTAATTTTCGTATTCGGATATTTCGGTACAACCGTCGTCGTTTCGGTAGCCGTAGCAGCCCAGTTGGTAAAACGCTTGCCTCTCACTTTGAGGTCGCAGGTTCGAATCCGACACAGGCCTAAACCATCGATCGAAATTTGTTTTCAAATTCATATTTGGATCATAAATTATTATCACGTGCTCAGCGGTAAAAGAAAACATCGTGGAGAAACCCACATTCCCGAGAAATGCATTTTGGAGGTATTTGACATAACATGTATTGGGCTGGTTTTCCTTTCGCGGGTTGGAACGTGAGACAGGCAGTCGCTTGTGTAAAAAACCGGACCTGTCAAATCTTCAGGTTAGGTAAGCGGACCCTGTGAAAAGCTGCGCTGTAGCACAAGCGGTGCAAACGCTATTCCGTCCAGGTGGTTCGTAAAACCCCATTTCACTATTGTGTCTAGGAATCGCGGCCGCAAGGGGTAGGCCTGAGGTATTGCGACTAGTGACAAATGAGAAAAATCAAGGCACAAACCTATGATGTCTGAAGAAGATGTAATCCCGCTGGTTGTGGAAGGTGACGGCGCGGCGGCCGCGGAACTGTGGCTCGTAGTGGAACAGAGCTCCCAGCATGCGCCCGATCGTGAGACCCAGCCGCGTGCTGAAGTTGTTCAGGATCACCTGGTGTGTGCAAACAAATAAATATTAGGCAAACTGACTGTGCAGTCTTGTGGTCACACACTTATATATTAAATCTTAATACTAACGGCCTCTGTGGTCCAGTGGTTGAGCGTTGGAGTCACGATCCGGAGGTCCCGGTTTCGAATCCCGGTGGGGACATATCACAAAAAATCACTTTGTGATCCCAAGTTTGGTTAAGACATTACAGGCTGATCACCTGATCGTCCGAAAGTAAGATGATCTGTGCTTCGGAAGACACGTTAAGCCGTTGGTCCCGTTTACTATTTACTGATGTAAGTGAGTAATCGTTACATGAGCCATGTCAGCCTACGTAATCAAAGACAACTTGCAGCCATTGTGGTTAAGAAGCCCTAAGACGGATATGATGAACCTTCATTACAAGAAGAAAAGACCAACACCCTTAAGACAATACCTCTGGCCTATGATTGGTGATTTCTTTATAATCTTTCCTCAGTTCCGGTGTGATTTTGCAGCTGGACAGTCTGAAATGTGCAGTGGGTCCATTAGGCAAGTGGATCAGCAGGAAACCATTCGGCTGCTTCTGATTCTCATTGATGATGATGACGTCTGTCACTCCTTCCCGTACCGACGACTGGACTATACGTTTTACTGATGACCTGGAAAAATAATACGGTTATAAGTTAGACAACAACAAACTGCCTAACCATATCACACAAGCAAAGAATTGCACTATATTCAAACTAAGACTTAAAAAATGGCTTATCGAGCAGGCATTCTATAGTTTGGATGATCTGTAATTGATAATATATCTTAATGTAATTGAATTCCGTAATAATATTTAATATAAATTGAATTTAGTAATATCTGTAACATGTACTTATTATTATCAATAAATTACTATGACTAGAATATTTGTAACTGCTTTAACTCTTTTTCCCTAAAAAGTGCATGCAAAATAGCATGAGGAATGCTACATTTATTTTTTTTATTTGTAAAGTATTTTTTATGTTATGTTTCCAAAGGGAAGAGTACAATTCTACTAAAAATAAATAAAAAGAAAAATAAAATAAAGAAAAATTTTGAACAAAAATAACCATATACCTCTGTCGATATCTGGATATAGAGTTCGGTATGATCCTCATAAGCTCCTTGCCAAATATCCTGGTCTTGTTGTGAGGGTTGTCCGAGTATGTGATCAGTACTTTAGGTTCGTAAGAGTTCTCATAGTAGGAAGACAGTTCATCCAATTCCATATCTTTTTGTGCCTGAAAACATATTTTATAATACTCAATAAATTAATGATGACCAGCTGCATTGATGAAGAAAGTGGTCTTTCTTTGTTTATAATTTTTATTTATAACATCACAAATATAACCCCATTTGGGGTGGTCAGAGGTACATCCATCACAAGATGACCTAAGAACCCACATGTCACCGCACTTTCTGTTAGACCAATGTGATAGCTGGTGAGTCATTTTCATTTATATAAATTTCTTTGTTTATCATTATTACATGATCTGTATTACTCTTGTCTTCGTTCTGTAAACAATGTATGTGGAGCTGCAAATAGACTTTTTGTTACAGGAGACCTTTTGTGGAGGTTTTTCAAAGCAAACTGCTATAACAGTAATTTATAATATATCCACAGTTCTAAGGGCAGCATGGTCTGATGACCTCAGCCTGTTCCATATCATAATTTTAAAAAAGTAAACCTAATTCTAACCTCTTCCTGCTCTTCGACATCAGCGTTCGCCAGCATCGTCTCATCTTTCTCCCGGAGCGACTCCAGCGTGTGCGGCACCTTCTTGGGAACATCGTCCCCTTCTTGCTTCTTCTCCAACTTACGCCTACAAATAAACTCGTTAAGACACCATCGTAAATATTAAACAACAAACAATGTGAAACATAACCTCACTTACTTTTTCTTATCCTTTCCGCGAGCCATTTTGGAAAATTAAGGCGTCAACACTTTTATCTAATAAATAAATTAAATATCTTAACTTTTGAAGTTAATAGCACTTAAATAACTGTTATATTTATTTTACTTGCTCAGGTTTGTGTCCGGACCGACGTGGTTTTTGTTTTGGACTTTTTGACAGTTGCTCCGCTGTCACATTGACATTACATTTTACATTCATGAAACTCGTTTTGATGCTCTTTTTTTTTCATCTTCATTTATGGAGAAAGATACGTAATACGGTTTCAAAGAAAATGTAATCGACGGTATTTATTTGATTTTTTACGAAAACACAGTCGCCTCATTAGGAGACACAACCACTTTTATTATGTCGAAATAGGGTGGGAATCGACTATTAAAACAACAGCATAAGAATTTCTTATTTCATTTATTACTGGTGGAATGAAATATTAAAATACACACTATAGACAAAGGTTTATTATTAATTAATTCATCAACTGTACGTCTTGCCTGGCGAGCTCCAACAACATAGGGTCGTCGAAGAACTTGTTGATAGACACGTCTTCACTAAGGCCCTTGCGTCGTCTTGTCTTGATCATGAACTCTCGCGCCAAGTGCGTCGCTGGCTGCGGTTCCAGGGGCCTGCGGACAAAACAATTATTTTAATTTACTACACTTATACTACACTTATTTTAATTTACTAGAAGCATTACCACTGTTAAACCAAATAAAGCCATAACTATAGCTAGCTGCTAAAAATAAAATAAATTATAAGGTCTGAAGATCTGAATAATACTAGCAGTTTCGTTGTAAAAAAAATATTATGCTATAAAAAAAACATTTTATTTTTTTATTTTCAAGAATTCAAAACCCGCTGGCTGGTGCCAGCGCTTTATAAATCATACCATTCACTTCAAAAACTCTCATATCTTACCAAATTACGATTTGGCTTATTTTTTTGGCCAGTCGGGTCGCATTTGTATGATCTCCCATAATACACAGAAGGTTAGTTAGGTAGGATTGTTCCTGCATACTCGTGCACACGAGTCGAATTCATATGAAAACGTGTTCAAATTGCAACCTAACTTAATAGGCCTATACAGTGTTGTGGTATTACAAAACTAGGTTTAAGGATTTAAGAATTAGAATTGGTTAGTGTCCTGGATCAAAGAAAAATTGTGAAATTCTGATTTTTACTAAATAAAGACAGATCTAAACGTTTTCTTTTTTTTTATTTAAGTTATTTGTGAATTTTAAAAAAGCAAAATGTAATAATAAGTGCGACATTCATGTACTGAAGACTAGGCAGCATGGTCTTATGATCTTAGCCTGACCCACAAAGGGGCAAAAGAAAAAAAAGGCGACATTGACACGTTTTTTTATGACGTCACAGGTTGCTTTTTCATACAAATTCCATAGTAATTTCGTGTTTTGACGTTTAGTAAAAAGTAACTGATTTGACTAGTTCGAAACTACCATATACGGGTAGTATATGGCGGGGAGTGTGCTCGCGATCTACACGAGCTCATTCCACCATCCCCCTTTTATCTGCAGACTTCCAGACGTACTACCGGGTTCCATCCCTAATTGGTGGATATCCCAACTATTCGCACAAAGCGCTTCGCATCGTCTTTCATTATGCGCACTGCTAAGGAGTGGAATTCTCTGCCGTCTTCTGTATTTCCGAATGCATATAACCCGGGTGCTTTCAAGGCCATAGTGAACAGGCACATTCTGGGCGAGCTCGCTCCGTCTTAGGCCTCGTCAATGCCTTAGGGCAAGTTTGGGCAAACCCATCAAAGGTAAAAAATAAATTTTTTTTTAGACCATCCACTCTGCATATAAGGTTCTGTTTCGGGTACTATCTTCTTTAGTGACGACGTTTATTGTTTTCATTATTCTTTATATATTTTTGTTCTGTAAAAATACCCTATTATTTTTGTATTATGCGGTCTACTGTCCCTCTTCTTATTAATATTAAGTACTACTACTCTAGGGAAACCTATAATTGGCCAATGTATAAACACCATTACCACTGTTAAAATTTAATGGTAAGCTGTTGGTTTTCTCAATAAACAATAATATAATAAATAAAAAAACTAAAAAAATAATAATTAAAAAAAAATCTTACCTGATAACGATACTCTTGTCCAAGGGATCGCCGGGGACAATCTGCCAGTGGTGGAACACCTGCAGACAGAAGGCCTGTCCCTGCGTGTGCGTGCGCAGGTCCGTCTCGAAGCCGAATGAGTCTATCGCCGGCACGAACGCCTTGATCGTGTACAGGGGCGACCCGGGGACCGGCGCGTCTTGTGTTACGTGACCTGTGAAAAACATAAAATCATCTCAAAAAACTTATAAAAAAAATACCATCATTGATGGTATTTCCAAGCTGTTCCTCTAAAACAATATAGATGGCGCTGTACAGATTGTCTTTTCGTTTAACTAATTTCATGGATAACAGACATATCCAAAATTTATTTATTCTGATCAAAATAAAGAGAAGCAATATAACATAATATGATTCAAATCATCATCATCATCAGCCCATTAACGTCCCCACTGCTGGGGCACGGGATTTCCCTATGGATGGATAGGGAGATTGGTCCTTAAACCACCACGCGGGCTCAGTACAGATTGATGGTTATTAACGACTGCTAATGCAGCCGGGACCAACGGCTTAACGTGCCTGCCGTACCTTTATTTTTTGTGGTCACCCATCCTATGACAGGCCTTTGCGAAAGTTGCTTAACTTCAACAATCGAAGACTGTATACAGGGTGTTAGTGACATCGTAACGAAAACTTTGAGGGTTGATTCAGACCATGATTCTGAATCAATATCAAGTGGAATTTTCCGTCGCAAAAGTATGGAACAGAAAATATTTAAAAAAACAAAAAAAAATCACAAATTTTCCGACACGAAATTCCACTTGATTTCAACTCAGAATCATTGTCTGAACCATCCCGGTCAGTATTCGTTACGGTGTCACTAACACCCATACTTACTTGTATGGCTACCGTATGTACTTGTACGCGGTGTTAGTTACATCGTAACTAATACTGAGAGGGATGATTCCGCTCATTATTCTGAGTTAATATCAAGTGGAATTTTTCACCGCAACTGTATAGAATTAAAAATAATTTTAAAAAACTATGAAAAAATCATGAATTTTGCGACGGAAAATTCTACATGATATTAACACAGAATCATGGTCTCAGTCATCCCCTTCAGTATTCGTTACGATGTCACTAACACCCTGTATTATCTATATTCTTATTCTATTATATTCAAAAATAAAATAATAATAATAATAAAGTTTATTCAGGTAAAACCTACGACACACATATACATTTATAACATTAAAATATACACACATTAACATTAATATTTAGTTGGAAAACATAAAGGTATACGGGTGCCGCAGCTCACCAGAAAAGCCCAGGGTTCAGTGAAAATTTACCCAGAGGGCAACACTGATATTCCTTACCTCTTCTCTTAGCCAGCACAGTGTACACAGCAGAGACACAGTCGGCCGGCGCCTGCACCTCCACGAACAAGTAGGGCTCCATCAGCCGCGGGGTTGCCATAAGAAACGCTGAATACGCCACCTGAGGATAAGATGAGGTGGTACAGACCGCCGCTAGAGCGCGCTAGTGGGACGTGAGATTTAGGGAGTTTTATTTATTGCTTTTTATACCTTCCGCTACACGTAATAACGTTTTAAATTCTTTTTATAAGAATATGAGGTCTTCAGGTAAAACAATACGGGTTTCCTATGCTAGATTACGCGAATTTGATTGTATTTTTTTTAATTTAGAGAAAGTTGCGTCTTTTTTGGACATTTACCCTCTAGGGTAAAGCTTTAGCTCTAGTAAAATATTAAATAACGACCTTCTTTAATGTTTCTTTGGAAAAATACCTCCGTTGACCGTCCGAGAGCGTTAGATTCACGCACGATCTGGAGATCCTGGTTCGATTCCCGACGGAGACATTGTCGAAATTTGGTGGCTGAATCTTGTGTTTAGTGCTTCGATAGGCATGTTAAGCCGTTGGTTCCGGGTTACTAGCCCAAACAGCAGCGTGATAAGTATGCTCCATACCCTCCATTTGGGGGGGGGGGGGGCGTAGGCGCAGCAGTGGAACGTATACAGGGTGTTAGGCTGTTAGTGACACCGTACCGGATACTGAGGGAGATGATTCCGTTCATTATTCTGAGTTAATATCAAGCGGATTTTATTTTTAATTTATTTCAATTTCATACTATTGCGATGGAAAATTCCACTTGATATTCAGAATCATCCCCCTCAGTATTCGGTGTGGGGTCACTTAAACCCTGTATAGGCGCATTTGTGATTTATGACTCACTAAACAACAAACGGACTCGAATATCGAGCTTCGTTTGATACACTAGATTCTCCATCTCCCTCTAACTCCACTCACCCGCCTGGCAGTGGGTATAATCTGCCCGCCGCCCCTGTGCAGCGGCTCCTGCGCTATCACCGCGTCGAGGATCTTGAACTTTACGTTCCTGATCGGCTCCTCGCACAGCGGCCCTTCCCTCGTGCCCCATTGGAAACCTGGAACACATCACACATAATATACATAGTCATGAGCAATATAATGTACCCACTTTAGGACTCTGTCGCACTAACATATTTGACATTTAGTGAGACTTACAGTTAAATTTTTAAAAAAAAAGTAATGTGACATGGTACCAAAGTGTATACATATTAATGCTCGTGACCGTACATCGTCATCTATATAAATAAATAAAAATGAATTGCTGTTCGTTAGTCTCGCTAAAACTCGAGAACGGCTGAACGGATCTACCTTATCTTGGTATTGAAATGTTTGTGGAGGTCTAGGGAAGGTTTAAAAGGCGAAAATCAGAATAATTGCCGGGAAAAATCTCATAACGTGACTTATGTGACATACAAAATAATTATGAACATTATGCTGAACATGTGTACGTGATTTACCCACTTTTTCCGCACACTATGGGGCCGATACTTAGACTATCTGAGTACCTAGCATGATAGGTTTTATGCACACGTTTTAAGTGACGTTTCAATACATTTTCGCCCTATGCTAGGTGCTCTGATAATGCCTTTATAAGGCTCTAAAATACATATGGTGATACGACGTTCACCGGGTCATCTAGTCACTAATATAAGAGCCTGCTGGAAAAATAGGACAGTGGTTTCCCTCTTGCCTTCCGCTCCGCAATACTCTGACGCGAGTGGGATGGTGATATACATACATACACCAAAGAAATTGGGCACACGTACACTAACATATAAAATATTCTGAAAATTCCAACAAAATTATACAGGGTGTTAGTGACATCGTAACGAATACTCGGGGGGATGATTCAGACTATAATTCTGAGTTAATATCAAGTGGAATTTTTCGTCGCAAAATTCATGATCTGTTTTTAGTTTTTAATTTTTTTTCCAATTCTATACTTTTGCGATGGAAAATTCCACTTGATATTAACTCAGAATAATCAGCTGAATCATCCCCCTCAGTATTTGTTACGATGTCACTTACATTCCGCACAAGTACATGCGGTGGCGGTAGCCATACAAGTAGGTATGGGTGTTAGTGACACCGTAACGAGTACTGAGGGGGATGATTCAGCTGATTGTTCTGAATTAATATCAAGTGGAATTTTCAGTCTGAATATTCATGAAAATTTTTGTTTTTTTTTTAATTATTTTCAGTTCCATACTTTTGCGACGGAAAATTCCACTTGATATCAACTCAGAATCTTGGCCTCAATCGCCCCTCAAAGTTTTCGAACACCCTTTAAACATACTGATCGAATTGATAACCTCCTTCTTTTTTGAAGACAGCTAATTGAAAATTCTAAACTGCTTTCTCTATAATATTATAAAGTGTCAGAATTTGAATTTAGAACTAAGTTAAGCAGAGTACTAAATTAGTTCTAAATTCAAAATCTGAGAAACGATAACTAAAATATAATATGAACATGTATAGGATATTAGCGTTCATTTGTATTTGGAACACGATATATGCCCTATGCCCTGTTTATCAAAACTTACACAAAAAATTTTCATTATTACAAGAATGTTTTTATCAAAACTACTTACACATGTAAATAGAATAGAAATTGTTAGAACTTTCAATATTTGTTTCACAAATATATTTTACAATCCCTCTACTTTTTTTGATAAACGTAATTTACACGTACTTGTGAGTAACTTGTAGTTTGTAAACGTGTAGATTTGTAAGTTTTGATAAACACGGCACAGGTCATAATCTTCAGTCCCTGTCTCGGTTTCTACGACATTCATATTAAGTTTTCTTAAAGTACAGCATAGTAACAACATACCTTGTACAATGCTGTCTTTGACGGACGCCAGCAAGTGTTTGTCGACCTCTGAGGGCAGCGTGTCGTCCACCAGGATGTTAGGTCCGGTGGAGTCGGGGCCGAACGCCCAGATAGACCGCGCCGCTAGCAAGTCCCAGTCGTATCTAGAAACATGTACAAATGTCATAATGACGCTAGTTCCTGTAGACATCATCTAATTAAGTTAACAGCAATATTGCTATTTGACATTTGTTGTACTGCGCATGTTGACGACGGCTCAACCTAATAGGATTTTTGTTACTTATGCGGAGCACATTTGTATTATTTTAATAAATAATTTTACTTCACGACGGTGGCGAACCGCCCTAACGCGTCTTTGGTACATTCGGCCCTCTCCCCGCGCACCCCCTCACCTCGCGCAGGGCAGCCATCTTTATTTTCAACCGCGGGCCCGGTGAGCGACTCTAGCCAGGCGGCACTGCCTAATCATCTACAGCGCACTTACTTTTATATGCGCAAATGTCAAATTGCAACATTTATTTATTTATTTCACATATACATAGTCATTACAGACAAACCAAATCGACAATGTATGCTAACTATTTACTAAAATACTTTAGACTGATATTAGTGAATTCCGCCAACGAACATGTATATAAATCTGTGTCCGGGTTTTCATGAGCTATTTCGTTAATCGCGCGAGTAGCCCGGGCAATAGGTGAGTGCTTCCCGGGGTTGGTACGACCAATACCTACTGCGAACATTGCTTTCTTAGATGAATTGCTTCGATGTGGCCATTTTAACCCCCCTTTTTAACGTAGAAGTGTACTCACTTGGTCTGGAAGAACTCCCCTAGCCGCTTCCTGTCCCACGTGACGCACACGGCTCCGGCCTCGATGTCCTCCGCCAGCCCTCGTTCTAATGGTTCCGCTATCATGGTCAGTTTGTTCCGCTTGTTGGGCGTCTCCGCGAAGCACTTCAGTGAGGATGTCTCTACTACTGTCTCGCAGAATGATACCACTGGGTCGGCCACTGGAAGTTAATAAGATAGTTTTTTTCTCGTGTGGGTTGAGAGGTGGATTACCAACCTCATCAACCCTGGTCAGGGTTATTATTGAGCCGCCAAAATCCCCTGATAAACATGTAACGACTACTCACTTACGTCAGTAATAAATAAGACAGTTAAAATCAACTTTGTATCGCAGTAAGGAACAGTCATATTTGGGTCGCCAGTGTATTCAATAAAACGCCGGAATTAATCCGCTTTCATTTATGAGACAAAATTGAACACGCAGTTGGCACTCAATAAACGGTAAACGGAGAGAGCGAGACAGTGAAATACGGAGTGACCGAAAAGGCAACATATTTATAATGAGGGTAAAAACTCCCTATTTCTTGAGTGTTCTTAAATTTTGACAGTTCAGTGTATTTAAACAAACATATTTTTTTTTTATTATATTTTTACACTATAACCCTTTGCGCAGCGTTTAACTGCAAAATCATAGTGTTATATTTATTCACTAAAGATCGGAAAGATGAAAACTTAGAAAGAACTTGGGTACTTTCAAGGCCAGAGTGAACAGGCCTTCGGGCACGTCTAGGGCCAAGAGCAAACCCATCAAAGGTAAAAAAAGAAACATCTCTTGTCTCTTCCGCACTAGGCGATGTACTATATCTCTGTCCTGTTGTCATTCTGTTTGTTGGACAATAGCCACATCCCGAACTCTCCAAACAAAAATCTCATTGTAACCGTGTGTCGCATAACAAGTTAGTGCAAGCGAGACAGACAGTCCGCGCGCTCTCTCTTACTTCTTAACGACTTTCGGCCATTTAAGACTAGACTTCAGTAACTTATTAAAGAGAAGGTGAACGTCATGTCTTTTAAGGAAGTGAAAGAATTGGCCTTTGATAGATAAGAATGGAGAATGCTACACCGACAAGAGCGTGGCTCTTAAATTAGACGTAGTATTCTTTATTGAGGAGCTCGGTGGCGCAGCGGTAATCGCGCTCGGTCTGCGATTGTTGAAGTTAAGCAACTTTCGCAAAGGCCGATCATAGGATGGGTTACCACAAAAAAAAAGTTTTCATCTCCAGCTCCTCCGTGCTTCGGAAGGCACGTTAAGCCGTTGGTCCCGGCTGCATTAGCAGTCGTTAATAACCACCAATCCGCACTGGGTCCGCGTGGTGGTTTAAGGCCCGATCTCCCTATCCATCGATAGGGAAGGCTCGTGCCCCAGCAGTGGGGACGTTATGGGCTGATGATGGTGGATTCTTTATTGTATAGAGCTGACCTTTGATGTCGATCTCGGAGTACATGTTCCTGAGGTCGTGCATGACACAGTCGAGGTACAGCTCGCCGGTGCCCAGGATCACGTGCTCGCCGCTCTCCTCCACGCGGGTCGACAGCAGCGGGTACGACTTGTTCACCTACGTACAATGCAATAAGGACATGGCAATAAGTTAAGTATCTTAACGAGATCCTAAAAATGTAAACTGTATACATAAGCTGTGGATAATGTGGTTGGTTGCATGTTAAGATAAATTTTGCTTTAAGCTATTACAATTTGTAACATTATAATATGTAACTGTTTGTTTTCCCAAATAAATTTTTAAAAAATACTATGTCCCTGACGATACACTTCGCACAGCATTAAAAGGCCTGGAAGTGGTATAGTAAGATGAACAAATCGGCTGCTCAGGTTCTCAACCACAGAGTAGGGTAGTTTTCAACTAGTCAAACCACTTTTTTTGGCTTGGCTTATTGTAGATTTGCCGCAGATGGCATTAACTACTTGGCCGGACAAATGGGGAGCGGTGAAGGTTCTCACCCGGTACAAAATTTAAGACAACAGGCCTGAGGGAGCCATTTGGGCGCGAATCGAAAGAAGAATATTTGAAAGAATTAATCGACCCTAGTGGGTCGATAGCGATATGCGCTGAATGAGAGAAATCGTCGACCACGCCGGCGGGGTCGGTATCGGGGTTCTGAAGATAGTCAAAACGCGACATTACTATGGAATTTGTTTGAAAAAGTACACTGTGACGTCAAAGAAAAACAAGACAGAACGTCGCACTTATTATTACACTTTTCATTATTAAAATTCATAAACCAGTTAAATAGAAAAAGGAAACCTTTTTTCGTCACCTTTCGATCTGTCTTTATTTAGTGATCAGGGGGGCTACCGGCTAAGACGAAGCCGATTCAGATTGGAGCAAATCGAACATCGATTTGATTCTGTCGTACCGCGTAAGCAGCCAAGATGGCGATCCCCGATTCGTGACGTCACATGAAGTTCGGCAAGCCGATTGAACGAATGATTTCAATACTTTTGACACTAAATCGCTACCGCGTAAAAAATCGAAGTTCGGCGCCTGAAGCCGATTCCCATTGGAAGTGTCAGTTGAAGCCGGGCACTTTTCAGTAACCGTGATCAATTTTAATTTCTTATTTTCACTGTTTTTCAACAATATTAGGAGCTATTTACGGTGGGCGACAAATTTTAGGAACATCTTAATCAATATAAAATTGATATCGGCGTGGATTTTCGTGTTTAAATACCTAAATACAGTGTCATGGAGATAGTCGTTTTATGGGCTGCTGCGGAAGAAAATGTCTTCAGAATCTTGAGCAAATCGATTGCAGGATACTTCGAGAGAAAAGCCAGTATATACTTCTCACAGGTACATCTATTTATAACATTATTTCTGACAAGTGGCTCAAGTGTTTACAGAGGAAAAGTTGCTGAACTTACTAGAAGCGATTTTTGTTCATTTCATACTTATCTATTTTGTTTTGTTTCAGAGAGTAGCTACATTAATAATTTTAGATTATCAAAAGATGCATTTCGGACTTTGTATCATGACTTAGGACCATATCTGGAGGTCCAATGCTCTACAACTGTGCAATCGACTTTAAGGTAGGTGGTTACTATATTATGTTATATTTTACCTTATATTTTGATAATTAAAGTTATACTACAACATTACATGAATCCAATATAATATCTGTATGTTATATATTACAGTGACAAATGCCCTCAATCAGCCTGCAATCGTGAGATAATATATCAAGTTTCCTCGGATAAAAACTGAGCATGTAGAAGTCTCCAGAGGTTTTAATGACAAATTTGGATTTCTTGGAGTACTTGGATGCATCCACGGCACACACATTGCCATTACCCAACCTCACAAGTGGGAAGAGGCCTTCTTCAATAGCAAGTATTACCATTCATTGCATGTTATGTTGGTAAGAATCATACCTTTAACTAGCTACATTTGTTTTGATTCTTATGATTGAGTCACTAAAAATATTTTAATTTTCAGGTTTGTGATGGAGATATGTGCATTACATTTGTGATGCATCCAATGGGAGTGTTAGTGCTAGACTGCTCCTCGTCCTCCAGAAGGAACATCTCCTTAATTTAAATATGTTTAAGTTCATTAAGTGGACTTGTGTGGTCCTTAAAATGTAAATTACAAAGTCAGTGTGGTGTAATCGAAAGTGGCAGATTTGTTATTCAATAATACAACAAACCTTTCTTTATTGGCATCAAATAAACTATTTTCATTACGCAGATTTATTTATTTTGTGTTATTACATAATTTGTTTCATTGCACCCCTCTCATTAACCAACCTATCTCTCAAGTAGATACATTTTTCTAATCTTGTGTCCATTATGCTTAATAAAGTAGTTTATCCATCTATCTTTAACTTGTAATAAATAAATCCATTTATTTTGTATAAATACAAGCTTGCGGGGCCTTATTGGACTAGACTATTTGTAATGTGTAATAGTATAGACAAAAAAGCCCTGCGGGGGGTCAAAGAAATGTAATCAATTAGAACATACTACAAATATAATATTGTTCCCAATTCTTACTATAATATGGAAATATAAGTTAATTGCATCCAACATCTTCATCAATACACCTACACAAATCTTTTTATTAGATAGTAGTTGGCAAGGAGTGGGTGTATAAATATACTATACACCTCTGCCTACCCCTTCGGGAATAGAAGCGTGATGCTATATTATTTTTGTTTCAAAATAGTTCTTGGTAAAATGATATCTAGTTGCTTTGTCTTTAATGTACTTTAATGTTACCCCTAGACAAACTCACTTAAATAACATGACCAAACTTAAGTATTTAAATTAAATACAACTTCACTTAAATAACATAAATGGAGTACTTATACTTTAGCTTAAATATTTACATACAAGTTTATTGAATACATATGTTTTTACTTAAGTATTTTAACTTAGTTTCTCTAGTGTCTTCGTTCTTGAGAATCGTCATGCTGATATTCTTTAACCTGTAATAAATAAATCCATTAATTCATATAAAATACATGCGAAATATAAACAGTCACAATATGACAAAGTTTTTATGACGTCTATCGTGTACATTAGTAATAGTCTTTATAGGTGTGCGTCAAGCTAGCGGCCTCAAAAAAAAAATGGGCACGAAAAAATAATTTGACCATACCAAAAAATAGTACTCTTATTGAAAAAAATAGTACCTGTAGTAAAAAAATTAGTACCATCACGGTTCTGGATTTATAGCCATGTTTTATTGCACTTGCTAGCTTGACGGTGAGCGAAATTTGGCGAGAGTTAACTACAAGGTCTTTCGCTTTGATTTAAACGCCAAAAAATAGTACCGAAATAGTACTCACCCCCTGCAAAATACCGAAATGAGTACTTCAACGGTTCCAAAGTTATAAAGGCAGTTCTTTGATCCCGCTGGCTTGACGTTTTGAAAATACCTATTATCTGGGGAACGCTTGCATACTTCAGTATGTAACTAATGTCAATAAACTCGTATGAAATAGTACTTCCTACCATCATAATTTTGATCCGATTCTCTTTGTAGAAATATGTTAAAAAATCATCATAACCTATGCTATACATTTGTTGTTGATACAGTCACGTAGACAATTACATAACCTCACAATTTATTCGTAAGTATTGCCATCGCCAGTATTGCCATTTTGGAGGTCTACCCTACCATTTCTTTGCACTTCAGAGTGTTGCTATTACAAAAAATTGCTATTGCATACACCCATATGCAATAATTTTAATAAAAAATGGCTGCATGGGTCTAGTTCTTATTGAAAACAATCTGTGATTTTAATACATCATAATACATTTTTAATCTGCTGTTTTATTTTATAATTTATACCTTCATGTTCAATTTGTTACGGATCGAAGTGTTTGTTAATAAACAATTTGTAGTATTTGTAGAATAACTCAAAGAGTTTCAACAATGATATTACTTTCATCTGACAACCCTGGCACTTCACCAATTTTTACCCAAAAATGGGGAAAAAATACTAAAATCTGACAACATTCTTCTTGAGCATGTGTAATAATTTTGTTCGCGACTGTACCTGTCTTGATAAATGTATGACATAGGTTATAATGACTTTTTGACATATTTCTACAAAGAGAATCAGGTCCAAATTATGATGGTAGGGAGTACTATTTCATACGAGTTTATTGACATTAGTTACAAACTGAAGTATGCAAGCGTTCCCTAGATAATAGGTATTTTCAAAACGTCAAGCTAGCGGGATCAAAGAACTGCCTTTATAACTTTGGAACCGTTGAAGTACTCATTTCGGTATTTTGCAGGGGGTGAGTACTATTTCGGTACTATTTTTTGGCGTTTAAATGAAAGCGAAAGACCTTGTCGTTAACTCTCGCCAAATTTCGCTCACCGTCAAGCTAGCAAGTGCAATAAAACATGGCTATAAATCCAGAACCGTGATGGTACTAATTTTTTTACAACAGGTACTATTTTTTTCAATAAGAGTACTATTTTTTGGTATGGTCAAATTATTTTTTCGTGCCCATTTTTTTTTTGAGGCCGCTAGCTTGACGCACACCTTTATAGACTAGTTATAATCCTTTAGTTATTACTTTATTTATTTGGGTGATCCCGGCAAGGCAGAAATTTTGTAAAGTGGTCCTTCATGAATTAAAAGTTTAGGAACACTAGCCGACTCTAATGGAATGAAATACAATGTAAAGAAAATATTTTGGAATGTAATAAAGTAGCACATACAAAGGTATAAGGATATTTATTTTTGGCCTTTATTCTTACTATAGTATGGAGTAAAATATGCTGATCAAGGAGGTAAATTTGGGTATATAACATACGTACAATCTTTACGCTACATAGGGATGTAGCGTCCCCGTAGGGATGTAGTGTCCTAACTCACAGACAGACACCAAGTGACAGACCACCAAGTGTCGTGATCCTTATAAACTTCTCCTACTTGCTCCAATTCCATACAATTTTTAATAAGTTTGAGTAAATTACCTTATATTGGTCTTCACCTAACTTCCTCCAGCAGCAGCCGAAGCAACTCTGCATATCCGCGGCCTTGCTATTAGCTTCAGCAGCTGTAGCCAGCCAGCTTGTCGACTGCTGAAACAAGTCGCTCTTCCATGTCTAGCCTCCGACTCTCTAGATCTAGTAGGTAGTAAATCGGTGATCTAGAAAAACAAAAAGATACATTTACAAGTTTCCAACAAACTATTTAAGTTGTTGAACAATGAATAGGTTCATTATGTGACTATTCTTTCTTGACTTGTTTCTTACTACTACTAGATTAATAATTTACTTACATTTCTTTCGTTATTGTTGTTATTGTATAAATTCTGAGAAGATAAAACTGTTGCATTCGGCGCGAATTCAAGTCAGCTGATATAACATAACGTCATTTTTCTTTTTTTTTTGCGTTTCATTACTTCAGTTGCAAAAGAAAAATCCGTCGTTGCATTTTCCTTTTGTTTTAAACATTTGTAAGACTTTACAAAGTGATTAACTAAAAATATTATCAATTAATAAAAATAACATACAAAATTAGTCCGTATTTTTTAATTTCATAATGATATAAAATATTAAATGTTTACCAAATGTCTCAACGGAACGCAAGACCAAAAGTCATTCGTTCAATCATGCACCCCTCTAATATGTCTATTATTATCTATGGATTGATTTTCATCCAGATTGCAATGAACATCGGAAATTACCCGGTACCAAACGCCGAACTTCGATTTATCTGAATCGTTTTCAAGTCGCCGAAGTTCGGCGAATTAGCCGGTAGGCCCCCAGAATTTCATAATTTAAATCTGAATCCAAATATCGAGAAACATTTTTTTTTATAATTATTTACCCGAGCAATGAGAAAATAGGTATATAAACTGCCTATATACGTCCCACTGCTGGGCACAGTCCTCCCCTCAATCAACCGGAGGGGGTATGGAGCAAACTCCACCACGCTGCTCCTCTGCGGGTTGGTGGAGGTATTTTTACGGCTAATAGCCGGGACCCACGGCTTAACGTGCCCTCCGAAGCACGGAATCAACTATTTTTTTCAGACAATCAGGTGATTCAAGCCTGTAAAGTCCTTACCAAACATAGGACAGTCTCATAAAGTGATTTCGACAATGTCCCCATCGGGAATCGAACCCGGACCTCCAGATCGTGAGCCTAGGCTGTTAGACCACGGAGGCCTGTTCAACCCCCATGTTATTACCTTCCTGAGTCCATCCAGCATCTTGGGCAGCTCGGAGGGGTTGACGGGCTCGACGGCAATCTTGACGACGGCTTGCGTGTTGAACCGCAGCGGCTTGAACGTGTGCAGCTCCTGGTCTTCCTCCGCCGCCACCAGGGTACACGTCTTCACTATGGGCTGGTCGATGCCCTCTATCAGCGCCCAGCAGCCCGCTGGCACTCGGTTCAATTCCACCTGGAGATGTCATAATATAATACAAAACAGTTGATAATATTATTTTTAAGCATTTTTTTTAAATAATATAATATATTTTATACCCTCCGCTGTAAAACGAATCTTGATCTTCAAGACCCGCTAACCAGAACTTTTAAAGAATATAATACTTTTTGTAACAAAATCTTAGATCTTGATGTGTTCCATGATCCGCTGAATAATATATATAAGAAAAATTCTAGATTATATAAAGCTCCACAGATGTTAATTACTTATATTTACCTAATATATTTCAAATTTTTAAGTTTGCTGTGTAATTTTAATTTTACTTTATTTTTAAATACTTACCTTTAATTGTATAAGTTATGTACGCCGTAATTATCATATATATTAGTCACAATACCGTAACCTTGTAAATGTAAAAATGTTTTAATGTATGTGATGTGGCTGTACGGTCACGCACGAGCATTAATATGTATACACTTTGGTGCCATGTCACATTAACTTTTTTGACAAATTGAACTATAAGTCTCACTAAATGTCAAATATGTTAGTGCGACAGAGTCCTAAAGTGGGAACATTATATTGCTCATGACTATACTTTATAAATAAATAGAGTCTTACCTTATACCGGGCCTCGTATATCCAGAGTCTGCCCACGTTCATTATCCGTGAATCCTCTTCGTCCTGCGTGCTGTAGTTCTCCCCCAACACTCGCACCGTCTGCCCCGCATATAACGTGCCTGACATTATACGCGCTAATACCTAGGAAAAAACAACAACTAAATATACATACATACATAAACTCACGCCTATTTACCACCGGGGTAACGAGAGACTGTGGAATTCCATTTGCTTCGATCCTGACACACTTCGTGATTGATATTATGCATAAAGATCAGAAGGCATAATGTAACAGTAGGTTAGGGTGCGGCGGGGGATTCTCTTAAAATGCATAAATGTTTTTGTCATAATTTTAATTATCATAATCCTTTTGGCATAACGTTTTTTAGCGTAATAGTACTTTCCCATAATAACATCTAGGAATACTGGTTTGCTAGGTATAACTTGTTTTTGGACTAATATTTGTTGGTATAAATTTGATTCGCATATAAATAGGTATCCATAATTCATTTTTAGAATAATAGTGTTTTGTCATAATTTTTACAAGGCATAACAGTTAACCTACTGTGGTGGCCCTGGGGCCACCCCTACGCCGCCAGCATGTTTATCTTAAAGTATACTGAACGATGTCCAACAGCATAAAATAGTGTCAAAATATATAAAAATGTTTCAATCATGAACTAAATGCAGCCAGGGAAAAGGTAAGTTTCGAAAATGTTCAAAGTTGTGTCAAAACTTTTCTTATTCGGAGTATAGTTTTTATGCTTATAATATAAATCATTATGATCATTGATTATTACGCTTAAAAAGTTATGACAAATTAATACTATGCGTAACTAATAATAGGACAAGTAACAATTACAACAAGTAATTATTACATAAAATTTTATGAGTAAAAACAGAGAACCCTCTATGAGTATGCACCACCTTACGCTGCACTGCGTTGTAAGGCTACACTAAAAGTACAAAACAACTTACCAAGAAGAAAGTGCAGTCGTCAATGGGATACATCTTGGTGGTGTGCGCGATGATCACTATCATAAGAATCATGACCGTATAGCACTCCTGCATGACGGCCGCCGTGGTCCAGTGGCTTGAGCGTTGCGCCCACGATCCGAAGGTCCCAGGTTCAAATCCCGGTGGGGACACATCACAAAAATCACTTTGTGATTCCTAGTTTGGTTAGGTTGATCACCTGATTGTCCGAAAGTAAGATGATCCGTGCTTCGGAAGGTACGTTAAGCCGTTGGTCCCGGTTACTGCTAACTAATGTGAGTTACTAGTCGTTACATGAGCCATGTCAGGGGCGGCTCAATGGTAACCCTGACGCCAGGGTTGGTAATCTACCTCACAGACCACACGACAGAAGAAGAAGCACTCCTGAGGCGACTCTCAGTATGTACCACCTTACGCTGCGCTGCGTTGTACATAGCACACTAAAAGTGCAAAACGACTTACCAAGAAGAAAGAAGAAAGTGCAGCTATCATAAGAATCATGGACGTCCGGTTGTATAGCACGCCTGAGGCGCCTCTATAAGTATGCACCACCTTACGCTGCACTGCGTTGTACATAGCAGGGCTTCCAAAACGACTTACCAAGAAGAAAGTGCAGTCGTCAGTGGGATACATCTTGGTGGTGTGCGCGACTAGTCGTCCCGACTGGTCGCAGGTGATCATGTCGTCATACAGCGGCCCTGATGCGCCGCGGTAAGTGTGGGCCACCTTACGCGGCGCCGCGTCCAGTGGCGACGGGACATGACGGACCACTAGCTCCACAAAGCCGCTGAGAAAACGGACATTTGGGTTTAGTAATGTTGTCATTTGTCACGAAACAGACACGGAAGGAAAATCCTACGTTTTATAATAAAGATACTCACCGGAATATCAGAAAATATATAACTTACATACTCTTGCTGGGAGATCCTGGGTTCGAATCCCGGTGGGGGCATGGGTTTGGCTAATCACCTGATTGTCCGAAAGAAAGATGATCCGTGCTTCGGAAGGCACGCTAAGCCGTTGGTCCTGGTTACTACTTACTGATGTAAGTACGTAGTCGTTACATGAGCCATGTCAGGGGCCTTTGGCAGCTCAATAGTAACCCTGACACCAGGGTTGATGGGTTTGGTAATCCACCTCACAACCCACACGATAGAAGAAGACCATTGTTGCCGCTTGCGCCAGTAGGGTAGCACTCACCAGAAGTCCCCGAAGAACCTGCTGCACACGAGACGCAGCAGCGGGCGCACGTTGATACGAGCCTCCTGTTTAGTCAGCCGGATGCCCAGCTCCTGAAGAACTGCTGGTAGGGTGTCATCCACGTCACCTACCACCTGCAGGGTAGGTTGAAACACGGTCTATACATGCATATAATATAAGGTCACAACTATATCCCAATTGGGGTACTCAGAGGTACATCCATCGCAAGATGAACTAAGTACCCACACTCGCGTCAGACAAAATACTGCAGGGCGGAAGGCAAGAGAGAAAACTGGCCTGTTTTTTCCTAGAAAAGTAGCATGGAGAATGCTACACTGACAAGAGCGTGGCAAAAGTATTCCAACAATAACTTAAAACAAAAAAAAAACGAGGTTTTAACGAGGCTTTGAACACCCTGAGTGATCATGCCAGCCTCATAGCTCGTGTACCTATCCCTTAGGCAAAGGATTGGTCAACCAGATAGTATAAACTAAAAGCCTTACTTGATAGTGGCTCTGCCAACCAGCAATTGACTTCTCCGTTACCAAGAGAAATGACACCTTGAGAGCGAAAAACCTTTCTTCTCACGTCTAAATTCCGGACACATTCCAACAAAATACGGTAAAGGTCATCGATCTTATGACAGACATGGCACAGAGGTTAAAGGTTTAATACCGATTAAGTGATAACTCGGAGGAGCTCGGCGGCGCAGCGATAAACGCACTCGGTCTGCGATTGTTGAAGTTAAGCAACTTTCGCAAAGGCCGGTCATAGGATGGGTGACCACAAAAAAAAGTTTTCATCTCGAGCTCCTCCGTGCTTCGGAAGGCACGTTAAGCCGTTGGTCCCGGCTGCATTAGCAGGCGTTAATAACCATCAATCCGCAATAGGCCCGCGTGGTGGTTTAAGGCCCGATCTCCCTATCCATCCATAGGGAAGGCCCGTGCCCCAGCAGTGGGGACGCCATGGGCTGGCGATGATGAAGTGATAACTCTTACTCTTCTCTAACTACTTGTATTGTATTAAAAAGAAAAAGAACATACCTGAGCAAAGATCTTATAGAGGGGCTCCAAAATAAACTCGACAAAGCTCCTCTGGGCGGAAGCATGCGGTTGCTTCTTGGTGAACCTCCTGGTCTTGTTGTTGAAGTACACGTCGCCCCACAGCCAGGCCGACATGTCCTTGGCCCGGAGGCCGGAGTCGGGGTGCGCCTGCGCGTACATCGCCGCGAACGACTCCAGGGTGAAACACACGTCGTAGAGTGATGACGCGAAGCACACGTTACCTGAAATGGGTTGGTTTCGTTGTTGCAACTAGATGGCGCTACTGAGATGTGAGGTCTATGTAAAGACAAAACTGTATTTTTTTTTCTTACTTGTCCTCCATTTACTAAGTAAATAAACTATTGGTACTGATTTATTTCAAGTTACACCTGTCATTTTCTTTCTTTTCAAAAAAAAAAAAAAAAAGAATTGTTACAATAGGTCCATAATAAAGGCTATATCTATCTATCTATCTTCTCAAAATGTTTGTATGGTCAATAACCCGACAATATTAAGTTGTCTTGGCAGATCCAGTATCCGTAGCGGCAAGGCTTGTGTATAAATACTGTACTGTGTGTCTTAGGAATAACAATCCCTGAACAGCATGGTGTAGTGCTGTAATGGTGTTCTTTTGTAAAGTGATGATTTGATCATCATTAAACACTCTAAACTATGAGACTGGCATAACCACCAAGAGTGGCTCAAGCCTCGAAAAAAACTAGATAAAAAAAATAATTACCAAGCAACGGCGAGAACATAATAGGCGGTTCGTCAGGATTATCCTGCGGCTGGTTGGTCTCCAACATGGAATTCAACTCATCAATGATGTGTCGCAATTTGTAGTACGCGTCCGCTGGCGGTAGCTTCAATTCAAGGATTAGACGATCAATCTTATTGATGCAGAGTGTGAGAGGCACTCTCTCTTGGACGGCGTGACGGAGTAGACGCTCAGTATTCAGCATTATGCCTTCTGCCGCGTCCACGAATAGTACTGCGCCTGTTGAGAAAAATGTAGGTAGGTAATTATGATAAATGTTTCTTTTTTCTTTTTTACCACTGGAAGAAATTGCCGCTTAGCAATAAGGCCACCAGATTGTACTGTATCTTTCGTCTATGTTTTGTGTAAAACTTGTTTTGTATGTTGTGTGCAATAAAGTATATTTGTATCAACCGGAGGGAGTATGGAGCATACTCTACCACGCTGCTCCACTGCGGGTTGGTGGAGGTGTTTTTACGGCTAATAGCCGGGACCAAAAAAAAAATATATATATTTAAAAACTGATTTCTTTCACATTTTCAAAATTCCAAATTTGAACTTCAATCTTCATATTCTGTAAAATTCATTACTATTCTATTAATTCTGGACTTAATAGATATTTGATACACACTTCCTTTTATTTGTTTTAGAATAAATCTTTGTTTGAATTTTTAAATTATTTTTATTCTGTAAATATCTATTGGTATTACATATTTTCTATACATAAAAATGTATCAGAAATTTGTCTATTATACAGGATGTTGGTGATACCATAACGAAAGCTTTGATGAACAGAGAAAGGGATGATTCAGACCATTATTCTAAGATAATATAAAAAAAAAATTGTTACAATAAGTCCATCATAAAAGCTATATCTATCTATCTATCTAATATCAAGTGGAATTTTCTGTAGCAAAAATCATCATCTCTAATTTAAGAGCCATACTCTTGTCGGTATAGCCATGCTATTTTTTTTTTGGGAAAAATATGGCAGTGGTTTCCCTCTTGCCTTCCGCCCGCAGTACTCTGTCTGACGCGAGTGGGATGGCGCCCAGAGTAGACTATTTCAAAGCCGTACTAGGACTCCTGTCCTCTGGCTCTAAATAGTGTGACTCTTAAATTAATGATGATGAAATATAACTAATTATTTATTTATTGTAAATTCGGCAGATCAACAGGTACTAACTAACATTATTATTAACAACACTTAGTCAATTAGATGCCCACTAATAGCTAACTTGTCTATGGTATAAATAATGAAGTTCCAACAATACCAAACTTACCATCAGAAATCCTCAAAGCAGCGGTGACCTCATCGCTAAAGTTGACATGACCTGGGGTGTCCATGATGTTCAGCAAGTGAGACTTTCCCTTGATGTCTTTGAGCAGCAAAGTGACTGGCATACCCTTGATGGAGACTCCGCGCTCTTGCTCGACAAATAATGTGTCCGTATATCTCATAGGGATTGTTGTCTCATTGTTTATTGTGCCAGGATGGGTCTGACGCATTAGGCAGTCCACAAATGATGTTTTGCCTGAAAAGAAAATAAGATAAGTTTATTTTTTTTTAAGAATCCGAGGTGAAATTTGAATTTTGAGTTTGGTTTAGTTTCATAAAAAAGCACTGTTTTTCTTAAATTTTACATAGACCATATTTTGAAAATCTAGTATATACTATTGAAAATAAATCAGTGTTTAGTTTGTCTTTAAACTTTTAATTGATATGGCTCTCTCTTAATCTTAATTAGTAAATGTATTTCGTTAAAAAGCAACAATCATTCTTCCATGGATTACTTATTTTGTCATGTTTAGCAATTGTTCAAATCGAATTAAAAACTTTAAAGAGTTCAATGTGGTTCTCATGATGGACCCTGCTAGGGCACAGCAAAGTAAACTTAAAATAATTAGATAGTAGTTATAAATATAATTATAACTAGTTAGTAACCAGGAGTGATGCTAAATTAAGTAATGTTGTTATATAAAAAACACATTATATTGATTCATTTAAACAAATACTTATAGATACATGCTAATAGAAACTAGTTGTAAGTATAATTATAACTAGTCATAGTTTCTCTTATAGCTAGTCACATGCATAATGTGTATTATAACTAGTTATAACTATAATTATAACTAGTTTCTATTAGCATGTATCTATAAGTATCTGTTTAGATGAATCAATAAAATGTGTTTTAATATAACAAACAACATTACATAATTTAGCATCACTCCTGGATCCCCAGTAGGTGTATAGTATACCCACTCCATTCCACATTTCTTAAACAGACTCATATTCATTTATTGCAAGTCACAAACATAATTACTTACATACATTTTTACTACTAGCATTATAACCACATACCATTATGCAAATGTCCCATGAGTGTGACATTCCTCATCAAATTTGTATTATCCAGCATATCAGCAAGGTACTCCATGTCGTACTTGGTCTCTGGTAGCTGCTGTTCTTGCACTTGAAAGTTCTTGTGTTTAATCGGCTCCACCAACGGCTTGTCCAAAGCCTGTGTGTCTTCCTCCTGAACCACGGTTTCTACATCTGGACCATACACTTCCACTGCTTGTGGGTAGTACCTGTTATCATTTTATAAATCATTAATTTCTTGGGCATTTTCACAGTATTTAACACATGATTTTGTTGTTTGTAAACTTAAAAAGTAATTTAGCTACTTGCGAAGGTACCAAAAGCGACCTGTGTGTGATTCATTCTCGTCGGTTTGTACAATTTTAACACTTTTAACTCACACAAATAAAAAAGGAACTGTATAAACGCCCAGAATAGGTTATAACATTAAAGTTAATCCAAATCACGTCATTTTACAGACCTTTTGTCCTCATGTAGCACGACGGACATAGGCGCCACCTCGGGCTCCGCGTCCGCGTCCTCATCTTCTTCCATAGCATCCTCATCAGCGTCCCGATTGTCCCCACCGTACACGCTCTGCTCATCTTCAGAATCCGACTCTAAATCCGGCCCAATGTAGTTCCCAAACTCATCATACAAATCCCCGTCCATCTTGAACTTAGCACACCAACGTTTTATATCGACAAAACAAATTGAAATTCGATAAAACCAATAAATCGCAAATCAAAACAAATGCCGCTTAGGACAATTCGTTTGACGGATATATAACCTCAAAATTATTGTTTTTAATTTTTGGTTTTGACCTAGCGGCTTAATCTCAAAAACCTTCAAGTGCACAATACACATGTCTATGACAATACACCGCAATGTAGAGTAGACCAAGGAAGTCCGTTGCTCTATGAGAGTCAGTCAGTAAACCCTAGTAAACCTACGGGAGTAGACAGAGATAGAATCATGTAAATATTGTAAAATGGTTATTATTGTTCTGAGTTATACACATGTGGCGCTCTGCTCTCAAACAGCGTTTAGGATCGGGAATTGTGTCAGCCCATTTGTCCTGAAAATCAATAAATCAATGACGAACAATACATACTAATTCAAATACAAATGTTGTAGACCAGATGGTCAATAAATATCACAGATCTATTTTTATTTTCGTCTTGCAACCCAGGTCGAACGGCTGACTGACAATTTTCTTTTCAATACAAAAATGGCGGCCGTACAGCAAAATTTAACAAAAATGGTTTCGGCGCAGCTACGCAATAAAGCGAATGAGTTCTTGAACTCCAGAAAACATGCAAATAACCTGGCAGATATCCTACAAATGTTTGAGGTGAGTGCCATTTACCGGGTGTCTTACAAACTCTATTGTCTGAACTGCGTCTTAGGTTACCTTTACTTATTTATGTGTATTTCTTACATTATTTCAAATATTTCAGGCCGAAACTGATAACTACACACCATTACTGCTAACAATAGAAGTTATATTCACGGAATTATTAAAAAGAGGTGATCTAATCGAAGAAATCATTCCCCTCAAGCCATTAGGTATGTATGTGTATAGGGTAGTTTTAGGTAAAAAATATGTTATTTAAAGGCGAGTTGAAGGTATTTGTGGCGAAGTTTTTTCGTATTTAACCTTGGCTGTGCTGTAGAAGGTGTGTAAGTGTGCTGGTGCGAAGTTTTTGCAAATTCATGTTGCAAACAAATGTAGTCACATTTGGCGACATGTGACGTTATTTGGTGTGCGTCAAGCTAGCGGCCTCAAAAAAAAAATGGGCACGAAAAAATAATTTGACCATACCAAAAAATAGTACTCTTATTGAAAAAAATAGTACCTGTTGTAAAAAAATTAGTACCATCACGGTTCTGGATTTATAGCCATGTTTTATTGCACTTGCTAGCTTGACGGTGAGCGAAATTTGGCGAGAGTTAACGACAAGGTCTTTCGCTTTGATTTAAACGCCAAAAAATAGTACCGAAATAGTACTCACCCCCTGCAAAATACCGAAAGTAGTACTGCATCGGTTCCAAAGTTATAAAGGCAGTTCTTTAATCCCGCTAGCTTGACGTTTTGAAAATACCTATTATCTGGGGAACGCTTGCATACTTCAGTATGTAACTAATGTCAATAAACTCGTATGAAATAGTACTCCCTACCATCATAATTTTGATCCGATTCTCTTTGTAGAAATGTTAAAAAATCATCATAACCTATGCCATACATTTGTTGTTGATACAGTCACGTAGACAATTACATAACCTCACAATTTATTCGTAAGTATTGCCATTTTGGAGGTCTACCCTACCATTTCTTTGCACTTCAGTGCTGCTATTACAAAAAAATCTATTATAAAAAAAATGGCTGCATGGGTCTAGTTCTTATCGAAAACAATCTGTGATTTTAATACATCATAATACATTTTTAATCTGCTGTTTTATTTTATAATTTATACCTTCATGTTGAATTTGTTACGGATCGAAGTGTTTGTTAATAAACAATTTGCAGTATTTGTAGAATAACTCAAAGAGTTTCAACAATGATATTACTTTCATCTAACAACCCTGGCACTTCACCAATTTTTACCCAAAAATGGGGAAAAATACTGAAATCTGACAACATTCTTGACCATGTGTAATAATTTTGTTCGCGACTGTACTTGTCTTGATAAATGTATGACATAGGTTATAATGACTTTTTGACATATTTCTACAAAGAGAATCAGGTCCAAATTATGATGGTAGGGAGTACTATTTCATACGAGTTTATTGACATTAGTTACAAACTGAAGTATGCAAGCATTCCCCAGATAATAGGTATTTTCAAAACGTCAAGCTAGCGGGATCAAAGAACTACCTTTATAACTTTGGAACCGTTGAAGTACTACTTTCGGTATTTTGCAGGGGGTGAGTACTATTTCGATACTATTTTTTGGCGTTTAAATCAAAGCGAAAGACCTTGTCGTTAACTCTCGCCAAATTTCGCTCACCGTCAAGCTAGCAAGTGCAATAAAACATGGCTATAAATCCAGAACCGTGATGGTACTAATTTTTTTACAACAGGTACTATTTTTTTCAATAAGAGTACTATTTTTTGGTATGGTCAAATTATTTTTTCGTGGCCATTTTTTTTTTGAGGCCGCTAGCTTGACGCACACGTTATTTGCTTATATAAAGATCGCAACCACAGAGGAAAACCTTGTGTAATTGGTGCTGTTACCGAATGGTCAAAGCTCCACCAATATAAATAACTTTGATACTGAAAATAAAACTGAAAGTTTAGATTTATGGTTGAAAATTGAAAATCCTTGAACATTAGTCCTTGCAAGGTCATTCTATGGAGTCTTTGTTCAAGTGTTGCTTCTACAGCATTTTCGGAAATATGTTGAATCTCAAATTTCATTTACACCTGTATTATCCATAGTCAATTGAAGTGTCATGTAGGTATTTTGTATTTATTAAAGTTATATTGCTATTTGACATTTTTACAATATGAAAATGGCAGCCAGGCTCCAGTACAAGCGTTTCATGTGCTCAAAAATCCAATTTTTTCATTAAATCAACTTATAAACATAAATATGTAATCTGTTATGTCCCGCTGTTGAGCCTGTGCTCAGCGGAGTGGGAAAGAAGGCCTGTGCCTCCCTCAATCAGATTAAATATGCTTATATTTTTTATAAATTTCACTTTGCCATTTTCATCTTGTGTTCAAACATTTTAAAATCATGATACCTACTAGGTACCTATCAAAACAACCATATACATTAAAAAACATTTAATTGCAGACCACAGCCCAGAAGCAGAGTACACAAGATGGTTGAAGCAGTGCTACGAGACGACCCTCATTCGGTTGCTGGAGTGCATCAGACGTGGCCGCACCAGCTCCAGGCTGCAAGCGCTTGTCACTGCTTGCAAGCTGATGCAGGCTGAAGGGAGACATCCCATGGAAAACACTTCACCTGGTTACTACTTCCCGTCTTATAGATTGAAGGTATGGTTTGTGTGAAGTCAATGCTATCAAAGGAGATCATCGGATTTCGGCCCAGAAGTCAAAGTGCCGGCCAAAAAATAATTTTGCTATATTCCGTTAGATCTTATCCGTCTGAGTATTTATTACTATGGCACCAAAGCTGTAGGGTCAATATCTTCGGTTTTATTCGAATTAAAAGAACTGTATTTTTCATACATTTTTGGTGAAAATGTAAAGTGCCGGCCAATTAACAAAAATGGTATATATCCTTAGAACTTATCCGTCTGAGCATTTATTACTATGGCACTAAAGCTGTAGTGTCAATATTTTCGGTTTAATTCGAATTTAAAAAAAAACTTGTATTTTTCATACATTTTGGTGAAAATGTGAAGTGCCGGCCAAGAAACAATATTGGTATATCCCGTTAAAACTTATCCATTTGACCATTTATTATTATGGCACCAAACGTCTATGACCATTATTTTGGCTTTTATTGGACTTTACGTTTTAGTTTCTATGTGAAAAGTGCCGGTCAGCAAAAACACATGTCAAAACTATCGAGAAGATACCTGTAAACATTGTTCACTATGACAATAAACGTGTATGACCATTAGTTTGGCTGTTGTTGGATTTTTAAAACCTCGATTTTTGAATTATTTTGTTATAAAATAAAATATGTCAGGCGCGTTATTTAAAGGATCGTCAGAATGTTTATTACTATGACATTAAACGTCTATGACCACTATTTTGAACTCAATTAGATTTCTCCAAAATCTGGAGTTTTCATAGATACCTACACTTTGGCGAAAAAAGTTTTATCTGGCGATAATGCAGGTAAAGGCGTAATATCGTGGTCGTCATTGTACACTTTTTATAAATCAAAAATAGGTTTTCGTTTGACCACTATCTCACCTGATGGTGATACACGCTTTAGAAGCTTATTTTTTTTTTTTAAGAAATGTGAGGTACTGTGCTATATCGACCAGGACATTGTGATCGGCATACATGCAAAGTATAACTGCCCGACTCTTGTCTTCCCTAACAGCTTCTTCAGACGTCATGCCAAAATACGAGTTTCGTCACTAGATGGCAAGCTTATCTTTGGAGGGTGGTAACCATCTACGATCAAGATGAATCAATACCATAATTCAACCTAAACTTAGGCCGTAACGTTGAGTTGAATACAAAAACTACAGCCAACGTCGTATCTAAAATCAGATAGTATTAATATAGAAGTTCACCTAACAACACACAAAACAATAACACAAAGTATTTATCTGACTAATAACTAGTCATTGGGAAAGCTCTGCTTGTTGTCATTGTTAAAATGTATATAATAAAAGATTTTTTTAAAAGTCCAATAAACGCCAAAGTCTACATTTGGTAATATAGTAAAAAATACGTTTCAAGTAATTTACCAAAAGATTTGACTTATTTTGTTTCGCTGGCTGACATTTTCCCATTTGAACCAAAACGGAAAGAGAGACGAATAAAAGTCATAATAATGGTCAAAAATGTTTCGCGCCAGATTATTAAATGTTCTAAAGGTCCTTTGTAATCCACCGTACCTCATTTTTTGCCCAAAGCACTTTATTTTTAAACAAAATAAATAAGAAATCAAGATTTTTAAAATAAACTAAAAGCCAAACTAATGATTGTACACGTTTGGTGCTATAGAAAAAAATGTTAATAGGCATCTTCTCGATACTCTCTACATGGTATTTTTGCTGGTCGGCACTTTTCACATTTGAACTAAAACGTAAATCCAATAAAAGTCAAAATAATGGTCATAGATGTTTGGTGTCATATTAAAAAATATTGAGAAGCAACTATTAGACAGATTCGACGTATTTTTTTAGATTGCCGGCATTTTAACATATTAACCAAAACGGAAAGTCCAATAAAAGTCAAAATAATGGTCATAGAAGTTTGGCGCCATACTAATAAATGTTCTAACGGTCCTTTGTAATACGCCTGTATCCCTTTTTTTCCCAACGGACATAATATTTTTTTTTACAAAATGTATGAAAAATCGTGATTTTTAAAATCCAATTAAAGCCAAACTAATGGTTATACACGTTTGGTGTCATAGTAAAAAATGTTCAGAGCAATCTACTCGAAAGGTTCGACACATTTTTTTTCTCTGGCCGGCACTTTCAAATTTGGGCCGGCCAAAGTATGGAGAGCCGATGATCTCCTTTGAACATATCTGTTTTCAGTAGGTAACATAGTTACACTTTGAGTCGTCATTTTTGACATAAGGAATGTCTCATCTGCCTAAAACTATTGCAGCTTCTCACAACCTGTATCGCCAGTGAAAATAAGCTGCATGAAAAACCTCACCCTAGATGTCCTTTTTTTTTAAACATACAATTTAGTAATTTGGCTGCCTACTATTAGTTCCCAAAGTAATAATAGTAAAAGATCTCACAAGGTGGCAGTGGCCATTCCTTTTCAAATAATAATAATCATTCTCACTTGTCCTCTTTTAGAACATATTCTCCGTACTGCTGGACTCCGAGATACCCATGTCAGCCCCAATTGTCCGCTTCCAAGAGTTCACAGAATATGCTGATGTTCAACAATACGGACTCAAAGTGCTGTCGACCCTCGCCTACCGCAAGTGAGTATAATCATAGCTTATATTTGTTCATATTTTGTACAGTCATGATATCATGTACCCACTTTAGAACCCTGTCGCACTATCATATTTGACATTTATTGGGACTTACGGTTTAATTTGTCAAAAAAGTTAATGTGCCATGTTATCAAAGTGTATACATATTAGTATTTGTGACCGTACACAATCCCAGTGCTCTTCTCATTAATAATAACTCTAGAAGAATATATGATAATATCATGTACCCACTTTAGAACCCTGAAAACTCATGCAGATTGCTGAATCCTTGGAAACGGAAAAAGTAAAAATCAAAGTCAAAGTGGAGTTTTAAAAAAGGAATTGGACAATAAGCAGTAGCACTATGTTGTTTGTGGGGGTTTTGCCACATTTACAACAAAAAAAACTTATTTTTTTATTTTGCATGATTTATGTAATTTAAATGCACGGTAAACTATATTTTTTGTAACATCTGTCACACTGCATTTATGGTAAATAAAGAATCTTATCTTTTTGAAATCAATTATGTTTTAATCATATTTTTTACATCATTCCTAGATCCCCAACACCAATATACATGCAGAACTACCTGGAGCTGCTGGACAAGCTGCTGGTGACAGAGATCCCTACAGAAGCCAAGTGCAAGGCCAAGGACCGAGATGACGACGCTGCAGAGGGGAAGCTGCTGTGCGGGGCTGAAGGTAAGTACTTGTGTGTGTTGTAGATGATGGTGTTGCTGAATAATCGATTATCTCTCTCTCTCTTTATTTAAGAGCTGCGCTCTTGTCGGTGGAGTAATCGCCATTACTCCATAGATAGGGCGTGTAGAACGGTGGTTGCCCCAATCGCCTTCCGTTCCGTTCATTAATCGATTATAATCGATATAATTGTAGAATTTCTAATATTGATAGTATCAATAGGCATATCTGGATGTTTATTTATTCTTAAGCTTACAGCTAACACCAAAACACTTATATGTTAGTCTTAAAAAAAGGATACATTACATTTTACGTTTATAAAGGTATGATCCTTAAATTATCATTAAGGAACAAAACAGTAAATTTTCGAAACATTGATTCATTATTTAGATTATTTAGGAGCTTAGAAAATAATCGATTGTTAGTCAATATACAATCGATTATGGGCAACACTAGTAGACGAATTTTTTATGATACGCGCGACAATTTCTGCGGAATTTGTATAGAAACACTGCAATAGTATGACGTCATCAATCAAATTGGTCGATCGGTCATCTTCTATTGTATGGGTTGTGAGGTGGAGTACAGACGGAAAATTAAGGAGCGACTGAAAGACAGCGTCTATTTCTTCGGAAATAGACACAATGCTGAATTCGTGTCCTATTCACTGCTGTGCCACATTATGTACTGAGTTTTAAAAATTGTTTTATGATATTTTGTTGTTTTTACTCTGTTTGTAACACTTCGTATGTAATGTGTCACAATTTGTTGAATAAACATTCTCTCTCTCTCTCTCTCTCTCTCTCTCTCTCTAATCTCATCAACCTTGATGTCAGGGTTACTATTGAGCCTCCAAAGGCCTTGCCATGGCTCATGTAACAACTACTTACATCAGTAAGTAGTAACTGGGACCAACGGCTTAACGTGCTTCCACGGCACGGATCATCTTAATTTTGGACAATCAGGTGATCAGCCTGTGATGTCCTAACCAAACTAGAGATCACAAAGTGATTTTTGTGATATGTCCCCACCGGGAATCGAACCCGGGACCTCCGGATCGTGAGCCCAACGCTCAACCACTGGACCACGGAGGCCGTAGTTGATACTAAACCACCTTCATTTCTCTCCGCACAGGCAAAGCGCCATTCCCCTACAATCCAGCGGTATGCCGTCGCTACGCCAACCGTTGCTGGGGCTTCGCGTGTCAGTGGCCGATGTTGAGCGAGCCCCGCACGCACCGGCGAGCGCTCCTGCTGCTGGTGGAGCGCCTCATGCCGCTGCTGGCCAAGCCGCACCTCGCCACGGACATGCTGGCAGACAGCCTCGACGCTGGTGAGTAACTGTAGCTGGCAACACGTCAGTAGTTGGAAACATATACATATAGGATTATTTGCAAAAAATAGCGATCGGCACATTGTTAATACCAGGAACAAAAATAAACTTGCTTTACAAGTCAGTCGATTACATAAGATTACTAAATCTTTTAAGGGGCAATGTATACGTTTTTACAATAAGATTCCCATTGACATTCAGAATTTGCCTTTCAACTGTTTTAAGACAGTAGTTAAACAAAAACTTTACAAAAAAGGTTATTATAAAGTTAGTGATTATTTAGAAGATATGAATGCATGGGATTAACTGTCTGAGAACTGATATTAGGCAGCTAAATTACTCAATTGTATACCAATATTTTATGTTTTATGTTTATTTTTATTTTTTTAAAGAACGTCTAGGGCCCTGTGCCGAGGTTTTTCTTGCAGCTTCTTTTCCCCGGCTATACAGGTTGTGAGAAGCTGCAGTAGTTTTAGGCGGATGAGACGTTCGTTATGTAAAATTGACGATTCAAAGTGTAACTATGTTACCTACTGAATAAAGATATTTTTGAATTTGAATTTGAACACGCGTTAGTAGTTGGCAACACACGTCATTAGTTAGCAGCACATGGTAGTAGTCGGCAACACAGGTCAGTAGTATGCTTTTACGTTATAATTCGACTTAGTAAGTACACAATAAAAAATAAAACTACATATGTCAGTACGACTTATTTTGTCGGAAATAGGTGTGAGGCTGATCACAGAAATTACTTGGATTTTATTTAAGGTTTTTTTTTTCTCCGGCAGGCGGTCCAATCAGCATGCTGGCGCTACAGGGTGTACTCGAGCTGGTGCGCCGCCATAACATCGACTACCCGGAGATCTACGACCGGCTGTACGCCATGTTCGAGCCCGAGATGTTCGCCACGCGATACAAGCGACGCCTGCTGCACCTCGCTGACATCTTCCTTAGTTCCACGTAAGTGGTTCTTTTCAGCTGGCCCCGATTCCTACAGACACCTCCTAATTTTATGTTATCCTGTCATTTTCATATCCGGTGAAAAGGAAAGGGACGGACGATTGACAACTGTTAATATTAAGGTGATTCGTTTTCCATACAAAAGTTGATGCAGTGCTACAGGAAAACGGATAGAGGAATATTGTTATAAAACCGATAAATAGTAATATTTTGGTGTATTATTTTCGCAAACTAACAAAAATTTAGGGTCCGAATACGAGAAGTACCATATTTCAGACCCTCAATTTTGATCAATTCTACATTTGTAGTGGTGCAGATTACAGTGTATTTGCTGAGCGTGTAGTGGTGTCAATGTTAGTGTGTGTGCGTGATAGTTTTTTTTTTCTCTAAAGGCTTTGACTACTTGACAAGTGTAATAGAATGTCAGTGACAATTTATAAAGAGATTTTGTATGAATAAATAAAAAACTAAAAATATTACAATCTGAGAAAAGGAATATTGGAAAAATATTTTTGTTTTAACGCATATTTTTTAAACATTTTTAAATAATGGGTAAGTACCGTGTTTTAAAAGAGGACATATATTATAATAAAAAATCAATACATAAATTGACATGGCTGTATGGGCATAGTTCCCTTTGCCTTACCCTTCGGGGAAAACCAAATCAAAAAGAAAGTTGTTGCATTTGCCGGCCTAAATAGTAGTCATTTATAATTAATTGTTTTTCCATCCAACATACAGATTTATTTATATTCTCTTTGCCGCGGACTTTTTGGTGGGAACGGGAACGGGAAGGTTGCTTTCTTCATTGAATAATCTAAATAATAAATACGAAGTGGTGTTTTGTGGTTAATGATCACATCAAGTTAGTCGGAAAACATTCCCGATAGTATTATTAAATCGGAATATTCAATAAACAAAGTGTACCTATCTATTTTCGCTTTGCGCCAACAAGCCGCTTACTTCGTTTGGGGTTTGGAGTAAGAGTCTGTGTGGGGGCTTAGGTTTCATCATTTCATTAATCATCATCAAGAAAAAAAAACACAAGACATGGCTGTATGGGCATAGTTCCCTTTGCCTTGCCCTTTGGGAAAAAAAAATAAGATAAATTTTGAAATTCTTATGTATAATAAACAAACATCACAGACATCATGACAGATCTAAAACTAACGAAAATCTTTTTTCTTTTTTCTATTTGACTTATTTATGAATTTTAATCAAGAAAACGTGATAATAAGTTCGACAGCAACCAGTTCAGGTCCCCGAAACAGCCCATTTCAGGCCGCGTATATATGGAAATACTACTTCAACACGTCCCAGCCTCGTCATTTTTTAACGTCCTCGTTAAAAAAAACGTCCTAACCTGAACTAATTAACCTAACAATAAACACCACGCGTAAATATAAGTCCAGAAATGCGCTGCAAGTCGTCTGGACTGGGCGCGAAAACAACATAAAATTCGATTAGCTGCTAAGTGTCCCGCATGCTATCACCAGCTGTCACTGACATACGTATGAAGTCCTGCGGATTTTATTGGAACTAAATGACAAGTCATAATAATTATATGCGGATACTGCGACATTAGCGCCGTGCTTGCGGGACGTCCTGAAGCGCTATTACATCTTTCAAACGCGATGCGTCAAAGTTTGAACCGACGCAATTTAGGAAAAATCTACCTTATTATTACTGTACTGTGATCGTTATTTGTAAAATCATACAATACATATACACAATTCTTTATACACAATATAATTATTATGACATATTGTGGACTTTCCGGTAGACCTACAAAAATGGAACAATTCAACCATACGTTGTTTTGTTATATCTCAATGGGCTCAGGCAGCGTTTTCGCCGAAAGCTCCAAGTCGGCTATATTTGTAACGATAATTATGTTTGATATTCATCATCATTTTTGAACCATTTTATACAAACAAAAAATACTTGTATAAATTATATACCCTAAAGCACGCCCATGAATCACTCTACTCATTGGTGAAAACCGTATGAAAATCCGTTCAGTAGTTTTTTAGTTAGCCGCATGTTCACTGATGCGATTAATGCCTGTTAGAATTTTACAAAATAAAAAATACGGAAATTACGGAAGGTACTTTAGTGCAAAGTACATTATTGTATAATTATAATATTACTGGTAAAAGCGATACTTTTTGAAAATTCCGTAACAAATAAACGGGATCGCCAAATTCAATTGTAAAAAAAAATACAAAAAGTAAAAACAATTAAAACATGCACTTGGGGTTTGAACCGTGAAACTTAAGAATGGCGGCGACTGCTTTACCAAATGCGCCATTTAGAAGTTAGAAATAGACTTCAAATTATGCATCTCTTTTAATAGCTAACCTAGTTCGCATGTGTGTGTGACAGCTTCGTGTTTGTACACAAAATGAAATGACACCAACTTTTGATGCAATGTTTTAATATGATATCTGCAGTAAATACTTCAAAATTGTAGCTTAACTTAAAGATAATGTATGTAAGATTTCGCCACCTAACGTTTCATTGGGTCAGAACTCAACACTAAACGAATAAATGGAAAAAAATACGAAAAATGCAGAAGTAACGCCATCTGCTGACGCAGCGTTACCTAGCTGACTGACACGCATCACCTTAAAATGAACGAATAACCCGGGCGAATCAAATAGGCATCTCGTTCATGCAACCATTTGACGGCTGTCAACTTATTCTGTCGGGTTATTGGACAATATATTGGAAGGGCTTATTTAAACTGCCTAACTACCTAACCCCGTCCCTTTCTTTTTCAGCGGATAAGAAAATGATAGATATAACTTATTTAAAATTAAATGATGCGTACAGGAACCAACACCTTTATTTTTAGTGACGTGTGGGATAGATTTTATAATTTACCTTTGACTCAGTAAAATACATAGAGAAAATTTAATCGAAAAAGATCTGACTCGGACAGGACTTGATCCCGCATTTCAAAACCGAATGCAACAAGCCAAACAGCTTGTCAAAAAAATGATGATTGATGATAATGAAATGATATTCACAAAGGGAAAATTAAATCGAAAAAATATCTGACTCGAACGGAACTTGAACCCGCAGCTCTTGGCAAGCCGGCACAAGCGTGTTAACCATTACACCACCACAAAAGAGAGTTCTAAGCACTGGAGAGTGGTATAAAAACAAAATCCTAAATAATATTAATATTGGTGCTAATTCCTGCAGACGCCATCTAATTTTATTTTAAGTTATACCTGTAATTTTCTCATCTGTTGGAAAAGAAAGGAACGGGTAATCGACAGGCATAAAATTTATGGAATACACGTCAATTTTAAGCAGAAATTTAAAACAACTGTCTAAAAATTTTACATCGACCAATAACCCGACAGAGTTAAGTAGACATCACGTCAAACGGATTACAATACTAGCGATCTCGCCTATTTTTTTCGCTCGGGTTATTCATTCGTTTTAAAATTAACTTGTTGACAATCATCCGTCCCTTTCCTTTTCGGCGTATAAGAAAATGACGGGTATAATTTAAAATAAAATTAGGAGGTGTCTGTAGAAATCGGGGCCATTGTCTTGTTAAAAAAATCATCGATTAATCGTTTCTAATTGAACAACGACCATCTAAATCACTGTCTAATCTTCATGACTTTCCCAACAGACACTTGCCAGAGGGCCTAGTAGCTGCGTTCGCCAAGCGTCTCTCTCGGCTGGCCCTTGTAGCATCACCCGAAGACGCGACCGGTCTGCTACAACTGGTGGCCAACTTGCTCCTGCGCCACCCTGCTCTCAAGAGGATGATTTGCTATGAAGACGCGCCCGCTATAAGTAAGCTACACACTTGCCTTGGGAGGGTTAAAGACCTTTGCCTTTGCTCATGTCAACTTGCTTGTAACTTCGTAACGCCAACATTTCCAGGCACAATAGTTAAACAGCGGGGTTTGGATTATAAGATCGAATGTTCCGATAATGAAGGACATTCGGTCTTACGACTTTACATATATGGATACACACACACAAACATACACATATATATGGACTTTACATACAGGGCGTTAGTGACATCGTAACGAATACTGAGAGAGATGATTCAACCAATTATTCTGAGTTATAATATCAAGTGGAATTTTCCATCGCAAAAGTATAGAATTGAAAATAATTTTAAAAAAGACCATGAATTTTGCGACGGAAAATACCACTTGATATTAACTTAGAATCGTAGTCTGAATCATCCCTCAAAGTTTTCGTTACGATGTCACTAACACCCTGTATATGGATGGGGTGGGCTTTTTACATAAATCTATCGTCTGAAATATATATATTTTAAATTTAAACTCGTTTTGAAATCCAAACCGCATCGTTGAACTTGTAAGAATGTCAATGTAAGGAGTTGTTGGGTGTTCCAGTGTCAAACGACCCGTACGTGATGGAGGAGACGTGCGGGCAGAACTCGCGCGCGCTGGGCTCGTCGCTGTGGGAGGTGGCGGCGCTGCGGCGGCACCACTGCGGCGCCGTGGCCGCACACGCCGCGCGCCTGCTGCACGCCGCGGGCGCGCGCGCCCAGCCCGCCAGCCTGGCCGCCGCCGGCGACGCCGCCGTCAGTAGCCTACGCTATACATATAATATGTACCCTCAATACCTGACACAAATCTATAAAGCTAAAGGTCCCTAACTGGCTCACGAAATCTCAGAAACTACAACTGTTCGGAGTCTCAAATTTGGCATGGAGTTTCCTTTTACGACGTAGTTCTATACAGGGTACTAGTGACGTCGTAACGAATACTGAGAGGAATGATTCAGACTATGATTCCGTTTGATATCAAATGGATATTCCTGTCGGAAAATTCATGAAGATTTTTGTGTTATTTTTATTATTATTTTCCGTTTCATACTTTTGCGACGGAAAATTCCACGTAATGTCAACTCAGAATAATGGCCTGAATCATCCGTCGTAAGTTTTCGTTACGATGTCACTAACACCCTATATACGTCCCAACGCTGGACACAAGCCTCTCCTCAATCAACCTTTGTCTTTTGTTTGATAAGGACGTGAACAATGTTGTCAACCATCTTTTTTTCCTTCCAGTTATTTGACGCAGAACTAAAGAAACGATTCAAGACGATAGAACTGACGTTCGTGCGCCCAACGGGCATGGCCCTGCCGGCGGGGGAGCGCCTGCTGCAGTACTACGAGCTCATGGCGTGAGCCGTGACGTTACAGGCGCGTCACGTCACTCCGGTGAGACGCCGCCGACTTGTTGGAATTAGGACTTCGAGCACATACCATGGGCAGAGCAGAAATGCGCGTAGAGTCGACAACTTAAAAATCTGGATGCTTTTTTTATAAAATAGGCGGCAAACGAGCAAACGAATTGCCTGATGGTAAGCAGTGTTGCCAATTAATCGACTACATATCGATTAATAATCGTTGCCAGCCTTTCAGATGGGAGTACGCTCTTTAAAAAAAAAATAACGATTTAAAACAGTATTTCTTCAGTGAACTTTCAGACCACTCGGCCTACACAGATGTCATATTGTCGTTGCCAATATAAAATATATTATGTGCAATCGGGTCAATTTTGCAGAAATTAAAAAAAACTTCCGCCTGAAATTTGTTTTATGACTGTGTGTTAAAAAATATTAAAAGATAATTAATATTAAAGTTTGTACTGAGTGTTTTAGGAGCAAAATACTATTCGATTCAAACAAAAAAGAAATTTGGTGAGACAACACATAAATTTGAGCAAAACATGAATTTGATTTTTTTTTTTTGAGCTTTTAAATTGGCAACGACGATATTCCGTAAATCGTGCGAGCGAAACCACGGGCACTGCTAGTGTAATATTTACAGTCAAATAGGTACGTATGCTCTGTACCGTATGGCTATGTGCTTGATGAACGGAAATTATAAAAATGGAACATAAGTTTGTTTGCAGTGAATATAGCTAAATTAGGAAGCGCACTGAAATTTACTTTTTTGTACATACTGTAGACGACAGGTCGACATGGCAATTCTCTAGTGACGTGACGTTTTCAATATCGATATATTTTTATTATGTATGTAACAAAATGTGAATAAAATAATACCACGTTTTCATTTAAGTTAATATTTATTCATCTGAATCATCTAACGTTAATTTTATTTCTAAAATATTATTCTTAGTTTTCAATAATTTCTTAGCAAGTATATGTAAAATATACTTGCTATATAGTATAATATGTAAAATATACTTGCTATATTTATAATTTTGATTGACCATAAATATTTAGATTAGATTTTTTTTAAATCTATTGTTTTTCTTTTGTTTAATGTTAATTTCTAATTCAATAAATTATGTAAGCGAGATTATAATCGATAAACGCGGTCGATACGGACTCGTGCGACACTAAGACTGTGCGGGTGTGCGGGGCGACCCGGCCTCCGCGGCTCACCTCATGCCCCGATTGCCATGTCGACCTGTCGTCAACAGTACATAGTTCACAGCAAGCCCTGTAGTGTGCTGAGCATTTTGAATACACTTATAATGACTTAGTTTCACAGACACAAATATTTATAGGAGTTTCGTAGAAAGGGTGTTCATGTATTGTCCAAAATAAGTATTCAAAGACACGAGATTAGACCGTGTATAGGGAAATATATTAGGTAAATCTAAATTCTAAACAGGCATAGGTACAGTCGCGAACATCAACATGTATCTGGGGGGTTAAAAAGGCCACATCGAAGCAATCCATTTAAAAAAGGAATATTGCAATTTGACATTTGCGCATGTAAAAGTAAGTGCGCAATGCACACGAATGTCAAATAGCAATATTGCTTTTTTAAATGAATTGCTTTCATATGGCCTTTTTAACCTATATAGACAAGGTTGTTTGGCGTGCGGCCAAAAAGGGAACTAACACGCAACCTATGAAAACGCCAGTTGATAATTGTAATAAATGGAGAATATATGGATACCAGCGCACCACTCAATGTCAACCACGCGCCAAAGAATGTCGGTCTATCGTATGATACCATGTCGCATTATCTTATTTGACATTTTGACTACAAAGTGTTAATAAATGTCAAATATGTTAATGAGAGAGGGTTCTAAAACATATGAGTGTTTGGGGCCGTACTAAAACACATCGTTTTGCCGATTAGACTGCCATATAGATATAAAAAAATTACATTTACAGTTCCAAAGCAAGTCGGTAGGATCAGTGAGGAATGCATTTATGTAGAAAATCTAGACTTATTTGATATTGGCATATTATTAGTCGTCTAAATTTCGTGCAACAAGTCTAGGAACTCTTCGAGAAGTATTATAAAGTATATGTTGATTGTGAAACTATCAAAACATGGTAAATGGTGGAAAATTTATATAAACATTAATGTAAGCAGGTTTGTATGATCGATAGCGCATTGATCATGTGAACCTGCGTCGAATTGAACGTCGTCAAAACATTTTGATGTTACATTAAACTTTTTATAAATTTTAAATGGGAGCTTCTCACTGGACGAGCGATGTAGAAGGCGAAAGATTACGCTAGGGACATACCAGAATTCAAACACGCGGCTTTTGTTACTGCGCGCCATTATAATGTCCGAAATTCAAGATGGCAGCTGTCAAAAGTTGTAATTTTTATCCGCTAGGCGCCTTTTAATACGTCACCCTGGCGCTAGGAGCAAATGCAACGTGTTCCATATTTGAGTGATATGTCTTCCACGGTCTACCGTGACGTCTGAGCGACCATCAGTATGCCGCTGGCAATTATAACATGAGCTCTACGTACGGCCGTGGTAAATTTATAGTAGAGAAACTCATTGAGGGAGCAATTTTCGGGGCTCATTTTACAATTGTCGAGCGAAACGTCATTTCATTATTTTATATTTGTAAATAGTATGATAACGAGCATATACTTGCTTACTGACATAAACTATTGCGTTCATTTTGTAATTAATTTATGCTGCACTTTTCAATAAACACTTAGTGGGCTTAGAATCTTTGCTATATTATCGTTTATGGACATGAAAGTTTATTATAAAGATATTTGAATAAGGATTTGAATACATTTGCACTCTGTTAGAGATAAAATAGATGTTAATGTGTTATCATTGGTTAATTTTATCTTTTTACGGAAAAGGCTTTCTTGGTAATCGTGAATTATGTATTGATATTGAACCATCAGGCGATTATTTAGAATTAATCCTTTCGGCGCCACCAGTCTGAACTAGAAAAAATGGAGTCCGTGATTTTTTTTTAATTGTGGCCTTTATATTCGGTTTTTGTTTTTTTTCGAGGATTTTTCGCCTGGCTGCATAGATTTAGGCCATTGCCATATTGCAACCAGTGCCGTGTTTATCAAAATTTACAAGTCTACGCGTTGACAAGCTACTCACAAGTACGTGTAAATTACGTTTATCGAAAAAAGTAGAGGGATTGTAAAATATACTTGTGAAATAAATATTGACAGGCAAAAATGCGAATATGGCACCAATATTTTCCAAATAAAAAAAACAATTGCCGACTGTTATTTCTTCTACCATCAGATCGGTACAAAACATCACGCGAATTGTGTGGTTGGTACTATGAATGACGCGTATATGGTATTGCGTCTCAAGATCGTTAATGTTAAAGACGCTTAAGTGACGTGTTTGGCGCCGAATGGGTTAAACAATTTGAAGAAGGATATAATTTGAAATATCCGAATTTAATTATTCGAAAATGTATTTTGTAAATCTGTGATCATTCGTCTATCCCACACAAGCAGTGACGCCTAGCGCCTACTAAGTTGGTGAGCGCAAATAAACTCGTGTGGGAATAGGTTAAAACATTTTCGTACCAGTATCGTTTGGTCGTTTGAATTGTATTCGAAATTAACGACTTTTCAGGCTACGTTTTCTCAAAATCAACATAGATGGCGCTGTAAAGATGGCACTTTTTCTTCGTTTAGCCTTATAATTTCATGAATAACAGACATATGCGTCTTTCATCTGTGTTTTTGGGTATAATAATGACCCTTTTTCATCATCATCAGCCCATTAACGTCCCCACTGCTGGGGCACGGGCCTTCCCTATGGATGGACAGGGAGATCGGGCCTTAAACCATCACGCGGGCCCAGTGCGGATTGATGGTTATTAACGCCTGCTAATACAGCCGGGACCAACGGCTTAACGTGCCTTCCGAAGCACGGAGGAGCTCGAGATGAAAACTTTTTTTTGTGGTCACCCATCCTGTGACCGGCTTTTGCGAAAGTTGCTTAACTTCAACAATCGCAGACCGAGCGCGTTAACCACTGCGCCACCGAGCTCCTCAATTCTATACATGTGAACCAAATATCAAGGAACAATTATTTTTATATATACTACATTGTATTTTGGAATAATTATGTACCCGAGTAATGAGAAAATAGATGATTATCACGTTTAAACTGAACAACGCCATCTATATTGATTTTGGTGGTAGCCTGGAAAGTCCTCATTGTTAGTCAAGTCTTCCGTTTTGCCCTGTGTTGTTTCATTCCAATGTCTATGCTTTCTAACCCCATGTAGTGGACGTTCGGTTTATTATATTTATTTGTTAATACATTGGTGCTAATTCCTGTAAATACCATCTAATTTTATTTTAAGTTATATCTGTCATTTTCTTATCCGCCGAAAAGGAAAGGGACGGGTAATCGACAAGCATAAAATTTATGGAACACACGACAATTTTAAGCACAAATCTAAACCAACCGTCTAAAAATTTTACATTTTTACATCCGTCAATAACCCGACACAGTTAAGTAGACAGCACGTCAAATGGATTATATACCAGCGACGTACCTTTTGATTCGCCCGGGTTATTCATTCATTTACTCATTCTTCCTAAAATTAAGAGCTGTGAATCATCCGTCCCTTTCCTTTTCGACGGATTTGAAAATGACGGATATAACTTAAAATAAAATTAGGCGGTGTCTGCAGGAATCGGGGCCATTATCTATATCCTGAGTCCTGTACAAGGTTCAACGCCATATTTATTTAACTTTATTCGTTATTTTAATGTTATTGAAACCTCGCAGTTCTAGGGTACGGCTGCATAAGAAAAATTCTTGTAAAAGTATATTATCAAGTATCTTAACCCGTCTAATGTCATTGTTTTAAGTAAGATACGGTGTATTTTGTTATTATTTTGTTACTGTTGTTTTAGTAAAGGGAAGCGATCAATATTTTGTATCATTTGTATTGTTACGTTACTCTTTTCTGCACACACGTTCTATCATGGTTCGTTTGAAGCGATTTTCTAACTGACTGTTTTCAGTAGATATCTTGGTGTTTAATCTACTTTATTAGTGTAGCCGGTGGTGACGAAAGACCTAATACGTATTCGTCATCAATTTCTACTTGTTTTGGCGCATTTTACAAAATGGCCGCATTTCAGATGTTTTCGTACTAATTTAACGCGTGTGTACGAATATTTTTCTCAAAAGCTCCTATGTTCTTTACTTCCATGCACGTTAGTGCGTGCACGTGAATGCCGAATTCGTCGCATTTCAAATGTTTAAAATGAATTTGACGCGTGTGTACGAATATTTTTCTCAAAAGCTCCTATGTTTTTTACTTCCATGCACGTTAGTGCGTGCACGTAAATGCCGAATTCGTCGCATTTCAAATGTTTAAAATGAATTTGACGCGTGTGTACGAATATTTTTCTCAGAAGCTCCTATGTCCTATACTTCCATACACGTTGATGCGTGCACGTACATGTCGAATTCGTCGCATTTCAAATGTTTTTGCATGAATTTGACGCGTGTGTACGAATATTTTTCTCAGAAGCTCCTATGTCCTATTCTTCCTTGCACTTTGATGCTTGCACGTAGATGTCGAATTCGTCGCATTTCAAATCTTTCAGCGTGAATTTGACGCTTGTGTACGAATATTTTTCTCAGAAGCTCCTATGTCCTATACTTGTACGTTGGTGCGTGCATGTCGAATTCGTGCGAAAACGCATCCAAAGTGCGACCGGCCTAAGAGCTAGTATGCAGTGGTCGTTTTGTCACCGTGACTGTTTCGTCACTCGGTAATAAGTCTCAAGGTCGATATCGTCGCCTTATGAAACCTTGTAAGCGTATTTTTTTCAAAATCACGTTCGGTTGTGATTTTTGCTAACAACCCCTCGCAATAAACACGCTTGTTTTAATCTAGGTAAAAATGTTTAGCCCTTTTTACCCGGACTCAAATGGCGCGTGCGTGTTTTGTTCAAGAAAATCAAATCAGAAATGTGATTTCCCAAAAATGCGCTTACGATATTTTCACTATGACGCGGCGGTATGGAGGCGCGCATGTTACAGTAGTTTCAACTCCAGATTGAACCAATTCATCTAAGAAAGCAATATTGCTATTTGACATTATGACATTGCGCACTTACTTTTACATGTCTCAAATTGCAATATTGCTTTTTAGATGAATTTTTCCAAATGGCCTTTTTAGACCCCCACTCCTAAGTAGTAATCAAAGGATACTACAATTTCACGATAATCCGGGGAACATACCATATAGCGGCCTAAGGTTGAACCACATCAGTGAGCACCTTTTCGCACTTTCCTATGCTTCTATCCTTTTCTGTTACTCAACACGTCATTTGCTAGAGCGGGATGGAGCGACCGCACGCCGCTGAATCGACGAGGCGATCGCTCGCGCTAGCAAAGGATAGAAGTATAGGAAAGTGCGTTTACACAGTCAGTTAGAAGGTAACCCACAGAATCTCACAGCCACACCGAGCCGTGCCCACCGCTAATGTGATTATTGTAACAAACACTAGACTAAGTTAGGATTAAGCCATTATTTTATCTTCATTTAATGTTCTTATTATTATGATGAAAATGATAAAATAAAAAATATCGATACAGAGTTTGATGTGTACACTGTCCCGGAAACCGAATCCTACCGACCTCGACTTAGATACTAAATTAAATTGATACAAAAAAAAAACAAAACACACCTGTAAGGGTTGAACCACATCTGTCAGCTCATCGCACTTTCCTGTTTCTATCCTTTTCAGAACCGTGATTTACTAGAGCGAGAGAGAGCGACTTAGTATGCAGCTTAGTAAGAAAGAGACGAGAGATATGTCACTCTAAATATGCTATGTGACATAAGATATAGTCGACGTGCTACAAATACATACAAAACGCTTCAATGCTAAAATAATTCTTTATTACAACAAATTATTTACAAATATAAAATTCTTTATAGCTAAAACGTTTGGCACTGCAACATAGGACGAAATAAGGCACTAACGATTTATCAGCCTACTTTTGAAACAGCGTGTATAGCACCACAAAATAGGAAACATCTAAAAATATAACAACTCTTTATAAATAAACATAAAATATTCAAATAAACATCTTATTCCATCGAATAACAGCATTGGGATTCAATAGTCTACTTTGAGACATTGGTGCTAATTCCTGCAGACGCCATCTAATTTTATTGTTATACTTGTCATTTTCTCATCCGTTGAAAAAGAAAGGGACGGGTAATCGACAGCCATAAAATTTATGGAATACACGTCAATTTTAAGCAGAAATATAAAACAACAAAATTTTACATCGGCCAAAACCCGACAGAATTAAAAAGACAGCCCGTCAAACGGATTGCGTACCAGGGAGATGCCTATTTTATTCGCACGGGTTATTTTCGGCGAATAAGATGACGGGTATAACTTAAAATTAGGCGGTGTCTGCAGGAAAAAGGCCTTTATACTCATAAAATTTACAGCTTAGCTTTGTATTAGAATCCCTTATGCAGTCAAATCCATCCTTTGTTCATTTTGGTAACTAAATTCGATGTGAATAATACTAGTTCTGTCTTATCTAATGATATGTAAATGGCAATCGAAATACCTATTTAAACCCATTAAAAATGCCTGCTGTAAAAGTCAATGTACTCGTGAAATTTAGACGAGCCTTGTCACCAAGGCAGTAGAGTAAAGAATAACGTATAGAACGATAACTCCCCCCCCCCCACTAATTCGTATCTGAGGTACATTCACCTCACCCCCTCTGTGTTTGTCAAGCTAGCGATACAGCGAATGAGCTAGATAATTAGTTCTACCGAAATACATGTAAATTGGAATTTGTTCTAACTTGTTTTTTTTTTCTAAATTGGATTCAACCTAAGTACACAGGGTGACATCGTAACGAAAACTAAGGGGGATGATTCTGAGTTGATATTAAGTGGATTTTCATGTCGGAAAATTCATTTTTTTTGTTATTTTTTTATTTGTTTCATTTCCACACTTTTACGATGGAAAATTCCACTTGATATCACTAAGAATCCTTAGGCCTTTGTTCCGAAAAACAAAAATAAACAAAAGCCATTTAATGAAAGGGTCGAATTTACCGAGTACGTTGAAAACCTTTACAGCATAAGACAGAATTTTAACGTTTAATAATGGTGCTTATTCCAGTACACAACATCTAATTTTATTTTAAGTTATACCTAACATTTTCTTATCCGCCGTAAAGGACAACTTAAAATAAATTTAGGAGGTGTCTGCAGGAATCTGGACCATTATAGAATTAATTTAATTACGTCACCTAATATACTTTAGTCATGTAACAAACATTATGAACACTTATCGAAGCCTCTTGAGCGCTTATTGTCTTTGGAATTTTGGAACTCCACACATTAATTTAAATGTTATAAACCGGATGAGAACACTCAGTGCTCCTCATTGATCCGGCCAATTAGTGAATTCCATCCGAGGTACCACTATATAAAAAAAGAAAATTTAAAGGTACCTTGGCTGAAAAGAGTAGAATTTGTAGGTAGTATAATTTAAATAGCTGGTAACATTGTAAAATACATACATACGCGTCAAATTGAGAAACTCCTAATTTTTTAAAGTCGGTTAAAACAAAATTAGTCTAAAGGAGTCTTTAGTCTGTCTTTAACTCTCCTTTTCAAACGCTCTAAAATTTTGACATTTTCTTAATATAAACCTGCCTTGATACCAAATGACGCATAAGGAAAGTGTTGCCATTTTTTTCAACAACTTAATTTTACTCTGTTCGGTCTAACTACTATATTATTTCCTTTTTTACTATATTAGACGTGGAACATTTTATCAGTTTCTCGAGTCAATTTACAAAAATAACCGCGGCTTATTATGATTTTTTATGCGTTAATTATATTAGTCAGAAACTGTGTCCAGCTTTGTCTAAGGCTTTGGTTCCTCATATCCTATTAACTCTTATACCGAATTTTGTATAACGATCTCTACCAAACTACGTAAAGTTCGTGAAACCTGTCATATTGATAGATTCGTCCTTAACGCGTCACTTTATAATTTGTTCCTGGCTCTCAGAGGGCGCTGCCATCGCGCTGTGGCAGCAAGTTATCTGCGGGCTGTCTTCCCGCTCCTGTTTCTTTTCGCTCTCCTCCTTACAGCACTTGCTCTCATGCACGACCACCGTTTCAGTTTGACTAGACTTTTTACAGCATTTTTTCTCTTGAGGTGGGGGTTCCTGTTTTTTCTTGCAGCAACCCTGGCGCTCTGTTCTCAGCAGCTGAGCGTCTTCTACGCTCGGACTGTCCTCTTTCTCACTTTCGTGGCTGCAGTGCGCTCTCTCCTGCATCCGTCTCGCTCGCGCGACTCTTGAAGGACACTTCTTTGCGCCGTAGTAGCAAGTGGCGTTTGCTAAGTCGTTGGAGGTGCCGTCAGCTGATCTGTTAGCTGGGAAGTAGTGAGACGGCTGTATGCAGGTTCGAGTCCGACAGATGAAAAAGTCTGATTCTGAGCTAAGTGAGGAGTCCAGGAGCGGCGGTGTTGTATTCTCAGCTGAAAATGCGTAAATACAATTAATGTGCATAATTATTACGTCAAAATTCACGGTAATAAAAAAATAATACCATTGCAAACACGTACTTATTGTGTTGATGGAAATTTGCGTTTTCTATTTTACACGTGCATAATACATCTCTATGTATCAATTGACACGCTAATTAGGACTTTTTGTAACTACCTTCATCGAATAGCGAAAGTTATTGGCATGAAATATGTATTTACTTAACGTGTTGTGAATCAATTTACATGGCCTATTTTATATGTGCATATTAAATTAACTACTTGTAATGTATAGTTCATCTAAATGGTAATAAGCTACATGATGTATAATATCGTAGGTAGGTAGGTATAGCAGAGTATATAGAATCCCTACGCACACAACAGCTCTGAAGTCGACCTTACAGTTTATATCTTGACAGATAGAATCCTACTCTATGATTGGCTAAAATTTCACTCAATTTACAGGAGTTTTCAGTTTCAACCAATCACAGGATAGGATTTCTATAAGTATGTCAGTATAGGAACTGGATTACACGACTAGGCTTCTGTTCTTTTATCACGTGAAGCTCACCATATGTAGCACCGGGTTCGATTTCCAATGAGGACATTGTTGAAATCACTTTGTGAGTCTGTCCTTAACATATTCACACACAACATATTCTGTCTTTATCAAACAAACGTAAGCTTATGCATACACACCGAATGGGGTACTCAGAGGTACATCCATTGCAAGATGAACTAAGTACGCACACGTCACCGATCTTTCTGTTTTAATCACTTAATTGTCCGAAAAAGGAAGATGAATCCGTTGGGATGGTACGTTTAGCCGTTGGTAAAAAAATACCTCCATCAATCCACAGTGGAGCAGCGTGGTTGAGTATACTCCTTACCCCCTCCAGTTGATTGAGGGGAGGCCTGTGCGCAGCAGTGGGACATATTCATATAGGCTGCTTGTTATGTCTATGGTTCTACAGAGCTCTATGGATAATAAACAATAGACAATAGCGTCTTTATCTTGTATTTACAATCAACTTGTAGTTGGGTATTTGGGTCGTTCTTCTTTTTTATCGACAATAAAAAGACATTTTCCTGATTTATCGGATTTAACATCTTTAAAATTATAACGGCAATAAATATTTTAAAACATCATATAAAGATGTGTCTGTAGAGGACTATTTAGTGGTTCTCTTTATCTTGGTAACATACTTTTCTTTGCAGGCGCATTCCAAAAAATATTGTGACAGAGTGGCCCTTTTCATCGGAGACAGCATTTCAATTTACCACTCTGTCACATAATTTTGTGAAAAACGATCAAGCTACGTTAATAACTAATTGAGGAACCGATTAGTATTTTGCTTGTATTTTGAGTATAATAAGATAACTATATTTTTGGACAATCAAAACATGAAATAAAATTTTAAAACATAACTTATCAGAAGCAAAACGAAGGACAGATCATTGTCGATAAAAAAGAAGAACAACCCATTTACGATTGTAAGATGAGTTTCCACGAAGACGGCAGAGCGGAAGAAATTACAATGTTGTTCATTTTACAAACACATACTTCAGATTTTCCAAGCTACTTTAACCCAAAAAGAACATAGATGGCCCTGTACAGACATGCCATCGATTGACCTTCTAATTTCATGGATATCAGACAAATTCATCTTATGCCTATTTTATCTGTTTTTGGGGTATAAATGATGACCTTTGTTATTACATCCAGGCACAACACGTCTTCCACCCATTACTATTCTGATCAAAATAAAGAGAAACACGATATCTGATCCAAATCATGGTATAAGAAGACCAGGTATGCCCAATCCTATGACAAGCCGTCATTGCTAGCCCATTGATGACGTAAGTGTTACCATTCAAATGGTATCTCCAACATTATAAGGACGTAAATGTTATTATTAAAAATAAAGTGAATTACTGACTAATGTATTTAATTACTATTATTTGTCACAAACATACCTAAAATCATTACAACTGTCCGTAAATCTTTTACTAAAAGTACAATATTTCCTTGCAAAGTAAATTAAAAATATTGGACGTGGGTTATTTATTTTTTACGAAATGGCAACGTATGACGTCAGCTGGGCTAACCTTGAAATGCTAGCTGTCAGTTTTGAGCATACCTGGTTTTCTTATACCATTCAAAGTGTAACTGTGTTATCTACTGAACAAAGATAAATTTGAATGAAAAGTCTGTCTAATCTAGTCATACCTACTCCAACCAAGCTTGTGATGATAACTACGAATTGTACATCTATACAACTAGGAAAGGAAAGGAATGAAATACTTGAGGCGGGTATCAGTCTGCTGTAACTCGATAGCGTCCATCTTCTTGCAAAGTTTCCCTTCACACACCTCCCAGCTACACTTCTCCGTATTGCAACGGTCTTTAGAGGGAGAGGGAAGGATATTAAACGTATAAAAAAATGTGTAAACATACTCTAGGGTGGTATTAATAATCTAATCTGAGCTTTGAGACTGCCCTCAAGATCATGTCAATGTGACAGTTCTTATATAAAAACAGAGACTTAAGAACGGACAAACCCCGGACACTTCATACAAACAACCTCGTTTTACACAGACAGTACACATTGATGTTATCGTACACGCGCGTCTGTGTGTGTGACGTCGGACGCCATACGATTCTAGTCTAAACTATGTTCGAGGGGGGGGGGGGGGGGGGGGGTGAGGTAAACCTAGCTCAGACGCTGGTGGGGAGCGGAGAATTGCCGTTCTATACGTAATATTATTTCTATGGCATGGGCTTGAGGGCAGTCTCGGCTGAGATTAGTTTATTTATACTACCCCTAGAGTACTAAACGATATAAAGAAATGAACTTAAGGGCCCAAAAGTACTTAACCTAATTTTAGTTTGACAGTTCATAAATTATTGCTATCCTTCATTTGCAATAGGTACAAGAAAGAGCTAGAGCTAGTTTTAGTCCTGTCAAATTAAGTAGGTCAGGTTGAATTTAAAAAAAAGATTGGCAGAATCTAGATAGTACTATACAAGGTTAGCTAACGGTTACTGAACCTTATTTTCTAGCAAATAAAATACATTTAAATCTAAAAAAAGGGGAACTTACGTATCTTGAAAACATGATTCTTCTGACAAATTCTAAGAGAGGTTGCTTTAAAAGGATTTTTGGCGGCGAGGGTGTGCTGCCGCCAAAGGAGATACTGAACAGGGCATAGTACTCTGCTAGCCACAAGTTGGTAATATAACTAGGAAGCGTCGATCTCTAATGTCATGTTGGAAGTTGTATACATGCGTCTCGCTGTGTAAACTTCAATATCGCGTTTCACGACTGCATTATTGAATGGTGGCGCCATCTGTTGCACGTGGGCGGAACTAGCTGGCCAACTAGTTGGGTCCGCCACAGATTTAACAAACGATGACCGTTATTGGAGGGATCTTCTGCGAGGGAAGTTCGTACGTATGATTTTGCATATAACACCACATGTAGGTATTGACTAAGGGGGTAGGTAGAAATATAAATTATAAAGTAAAATATCATACCAGTATCATCGCATTCAGGGGTGCAGATGACGGTCTTTCTCGTGCTAAAGCACTGCATCTGCAGCCGCGTCAGCTTGGGCCCGAAGAGGAAGTATCCTGCAAAACGCATAAGTTTAATGACACGCTCGTACTCTGTATCGTGGTATAATAAAATAAGGTATGCTCAAATGTGACAGCTAACATTTCAAGGTTAGCCGCGCTGACGTCATCTCCCCATACGTTGCCAATTTGTAAAAATAAATTACCCACGGCTAATCTTTTTAATTTACTTTGCAAGGCAATTAACTTTAGCAATATATATAGGTATCCCGATATAGTTTTATTTGTTTATTTGGGTCATTCTTCTTTTTTATCGACAATAAGAAGTCATTTTCTCGTTATATCGGATTTAACATCTTTCATTATAACGGCAATAAATATTTAAAAAACATCATATAGAGATGTGTCTGTAGAGGAGTATTTAGTGTTTCTCTTTATCTTGGTAATATACTGTTCCTTGCAGGCGCATTGCAAAATATATTGTGACAGAGTGGCCCTTTTCATCGGAGACAGCATTTCGATTTACCACTCTGTCACAGAATTTTGTGAAAAACAACCAAGCTACGTTAATCACTAATCGAGGAACCGATTAGTATTTCGCTAGTATTTTAAGTATAATAAGATAACTATATTTTTGGACAATGGAAAGATTAAATAAAATTCTAAAACATGCTATGTTATAGCAGAGCGAAGGACAGATCATTGTCGATAAAAAAGAAGAACGACCCATTTATTTATCACACTTATACACTATCATTAAAGGTGTTAACGTTCAAAATATCCCTTTCCCAAAGGCCACCCTTACCCAGCATCATCCCGAACACGACGGCCAGCAGCAGGTGCACGTTGTACACCATGACCGCCAACATGAGCAGGTAGCCGACCACGTTGTGGATCAGGAAGATCAGCGACTGGTGCGTGTTCACCAGCATCCTAGCCAAACAGAAATAACATGCATTTAAAAACACATTGCAAGGAAAAAGCCTCTATCTGATGTCAGGGGCCTATAGCGGCTCAATAGTAACCCTGGGTTGATGGGGTTGGTAATCCACGTCACAACCCACACGATAGAAGAAGAATGATGTAAATACTGCCGCTGGAGAGGACAGTCAACAGCCCGAATTTCAAATGCTTTTTGAATGTTTCTCGGACGTCATTTCGCTATTTGGCCGCGACAAATGGCCTAATTGCTACGAAATTTTGTGAAAAGCATGGACCTACCTGACTCTAAGGGAAGCCCAACGGCTGACCTGGCCGGTGCTAGCGTTCCGGCTCGTCGTGGGCTCCATGTTGCCGCCCTCCCTGCAACCAGCAACAACATTACTATCTTCTATCGCGTGGGTTGTGAGGTGGAGCATGCAAACCTTAGCTTGGAGAATGCCACACCGAAAAGACCTTGGCTCGTAAATTAATCATCCCACGAGGGTCGATTCATTATTTAAAACCTTCTCAGACGACTATAGACTATATAAAGGACACCACCATTGTTGACCGGTCCACACACTCTAATACAATTTGCCTTAATGTTTACTGTCTATTATTTGTACTCTCTTGTGTAAGTTGTTTTTCTTGCGTGTTTTGATTAAAAGTTATGTGGTATTCCGTGTTTTGTTTTTGTTACTGTGGTTTCGCTTTATAATACCTAAACGTTTCTTAATTTCTTTGATACGTAATAATAAGAAGCAAACTTCCTTCTCTAAAGAAAAGAATAGAAATCATTTATTTAGATATAAGTAGGTATAGGTACACAGTAGGAGTGAATATAATTAATAAAACCTTATTTCTAAAAAAGGACGTCAGCTCAGCAATATGTTGTGACACTCCGACATTGAAGGAGAGCCACAACGCTGATTTTCAGCTTAAACAGCTTATCATCCTCACATTTTATTATTATCATACATAATATAAAGGAAATTGTTTGCACTGCTATCGGACACGAATTAGGAAGTGAAATAATTAAGATACGCTCGACTAATTTGTAATTACGTTATCTAAAATAGTATTTTAGTGAGTTTTTGTAAACATCATCGATATGAAGGTACTGTTAGGTAGAAATGAGTGGATCGAATCGATCGACTCTTCTTCTATCGTGTGGATTGTGAGGTGGATTACCAACCCCATCAACCTTGGTGTCAGGGTTATTACTAAGCCGCCATAGGCCCCTGCCATGACTCATGTAACGACTACGTACTTACATCAGTAAGTAATAACCGGGACCAACGGCTTAACGTGCCTTCCGAAGCTCGGATCATCTTACTTTCGGACAATCAGGTGATCAGCCTGAATGTCCTAACCAAACTAGGGATCACAAAGTGATTTTTGTGATTTGTCTCCACCGGGATACGAACCCGGGACCTTCGGAGTGAGCACAACGTTCAACCACTGGACCACGGAGGCCGTTAATGTCGACTGATACATCACAATGCTCATGAACGCATTAACGGCACAACGCCATCTGGTGTACTTTAACAGACTTAATTATTATCGACTTAATAATTATATTCGCACGGGTGCAATGCTGAGGAAAAAATGAAATTATTTACGACATCACATTAAAAACCTCAAAAATAAAAGTGTTTCTCCACTATTTCATAGATGTTATTGTACATAATAAACTTTCCTCTTGAATCACTATCTATTAAAAAAAAACCGCATTAAAATCCGTTGCGTAGTTTTAAAGATTTAAGCGTACATAGGGATATAGGGACAGAAAAAGCGACTTTGTTTTATACTATGTAGTGATAATCATTAATTGTACCGAACTGGTCGTTCTGTTTAATTACGTAGTACCTATAATACAACGTAAAATAGTATAGTTTTTACCGCTTAATGGCTCATTTTCACGGTTTAATTATATGATAACAACAAAGAACCGGCATCAATGTTTTCTTAGTAGGTTTTTCTAAAGTAAACATGTTCCTGTAACTACACGTATATCGAATAGGACGCGATAAACGACCTAGAATGGTATACTTATCGCGTTGCACTTAGAATGAGGATAAAACCTGCCTATTTCTCCCATCAGGGGGTTAAAATGGCCACATCGAAGCAATTTATCTAAGAAAGCAATATTGCTATTTGACATTTGTTTGCATTGCGCACTTAATTTTATATGCGCAAATGTCACATTGCAACATTGCTTTCTTAGATCAATTGCTTCGATGTGACCATTTTAACACCCCAGGTGTCGCTACTGTTGAGTGTTCTTAAATTTTGACAGTTCCCCATGCTATTTGAGTAAACAAACTTATTGTTTTGGTTATTATTTCACCGGGTGAGAGCCTTCAGCGCTCCCCATTTGTCCGGCCAAGTAGTTAATGCCATCTGCGGCAAATCTACAATAAGTCACGTCAAAAAAAAACGTTATTATTTACACTATAGGTAAGTACTATTACCCTTTGCGCACTGTTTAACTGCAAAATCAGAGTTTTATTTTTATTCCCTAAAGGTCGGAAAGAAGAACAATTTGAAAAACGAATTCAATCGATACTGCTTTTCTAATTAAAACACATAATAACGGGTTCTTACCGCGTTTAAATGGGTCCTCCCGATATTTCGACACTGTTGCAAGTGCCATGATCACGGGATGACTGATGAGATTGGAGTGGAGTAGGTAGATCCATAATTTTCTACGGGCAGACATATCTGTCTACCCTCTTTCTTTGCCGCTTGTTTATGTTTTTGATATCGGAATGTTCGGAACCATCTGAACTCGCACCAAACTCACTACGACAAACCGCACTCACTGTGTCCTCACGTTTTTTCAAATATCGGGAGTCTCATATCCCCATTTAAACGCGGTAAGGACCCGTTATTATGTGTTTTAATTATGATAATAACCGCGTAAACTTAAAACTGCTTTTCTATTTCGTAACACATCCTTCAGACGGCATACACTCCACGTTTCTCGCACGTTTTATAGTAATTTATCACGAATTTTGGCTGGACTGTCAAAATTTAGAAACACCAACATGCTGCCGCCTACATTTGAGCTTCTAGTTTTAATCCGCATTAGTTAGGTATGTTTATCGCGTTGCTATAGAGTTCATTTATAGCGTCAAACGAGTTTGAATCATAATGGTAAAAGTTTACCAGCCTATTCTATACCATCGTGTTAGAGAGTACTCAGCCGGTATTTGCTAGAAGTTTGTTCAGCAAAGCTCCTAACTAAGAAAAGAGTTACCATGGGAAGCAGTGGTCGCTGTAGCCGAAATCGGCTAGGAGAGAGATAATGATGAATCACTTCACATTAATAAAAAAGCGGCCAAGTGCGAGTCGGACCCGCCCATGAAGGGTTCCGTAACAGCAAGTAACACAATATAAAAGTTTTTTTTCGTTCCTATACTTGAGTTGATTGAATGAAAAGTAAATTACGGTTTACGATTTATGATGTATTAAAAAAAACTACTTACTAGATCTGGTTCAAACCAATTTTCGTTGGTAGTTTGCATGCTAATCTACATCATGTATTTTTTTTAGTTTTATCCTCCTCTTATTTTAGAAGTTACAGGTGGGACGGACACATGTTACCACTTTGGAAGTGTCTCTCGCGCAAACTATTCAGTTTAGAAAAAAATTATATTAGATACCTCAATACCATTTTGGAAGACCTATCCATAGATACCCCACACGTATGGGTTTGATGAAAAAAATTTTTTTTGAGTTTCAGTTCTATGTATGGGGGACTCCCAAAATTTATTGTTTTTTTTTCTATCATTGCGTAAAAATCTTAATGCGGTTCACAGAATACACATATTTATCAAGTTTCAACAGTATAGCTATTATAGTTTCGGAGAAAAGTGGCTGTGGCATACAGAAGGACAGACGGACAGACATGACGAATCTATAAGGGTTCCGTTTTTTGCCATTAGGCTACGGAACCCTAACAACTTTTCATCCGGGTAACAACCAGCAATGGACCAGTTATAAATGTCTATCCTTCGATCGCGTTAGTGAAAGGCAAAACTGTGTCAATAGCGAGGCTAGTCACGAATACAGTTTAAATATGCAGATAATTACTCCATGGCAATAAAACGCATGACAAACTACCATACGTTTTGTTGACGGCACACTACGGACACTTCATACAAACAACCTCGATTAACACAGACACTACACATTGACGTTATCGTAAACGCGCATCTGCGTGTGTGACGTCTGACGCCATACGATTTTAGTCTAAACTATGTCCGAGGGGGGGTGAGGTAAACCTAGCTCAGACGCTGGTGGGGAGCGGAGAGTTGCCGTTCTATACGTACCATTATTCCTTATTCTATGACTGCATATAAACTACCTCGTTTTACACAGACACTACACATTGACGTTAATGTACAATCAAAGAATTAAGGGAGCTGTTTAAAGAAATAAATATATTTATGAAAACATTATGTATGTACGTGAAAATGTATCTCTCCTTCCGAGAAACTGTGAAAGGCATACTTACAATACAAGGAATAAAAATAAAATTGTTGTTCAAAATTCTAGATTAAGTAAATTAAATTCATCTGTTTTGGGGTTATGTATAGGTACGTTTTTACAATAAAATACCAGATAATATTTTAAATTTGTCAGAGAATAAATTTAAAGCTCACGTGAAGCTTACTTTATGTAAAAAAGCTTATTATATGATTAATGATTACCTAAATGATAAAAATGTCTGGTATTAAATGTGTTCCTCTAGTTATTAAATAACTTGTAATGTACCCTCATTGTTTTAAAAGATGTGTTGCTGTTGCAGTTTCTTGTAATTTCTTCTCCTCAGCCATAACACCTTGCGAAATGACGTAAATTCAAAAATGTTGCATTGACCTTCAACAGGTTTATCCATGATAATTATGTTGAATAAATGATTCTGATTCTGAAGAGCAAAAGTTCAGTCACTGAGCCCAGCGAATTAGTAAACAGTGGTGAAATTATGAACCATTAATAAAATTGTCATGTTTTTGTAGGTGTTTATGGTCTATTACAGAAACATGTAACCAGGAGGTCTTAAGTGCAATCAGTTAATTTATTACTTTCCATGAAACTGATTGAACTTTTGCAGCTTATCGTACACGCTAAACTGTGTGTGTGCCGTCTGACGCTATACGATTCAAGTCTAAACTATGTTCGAGGTGCGAGGTAAACCTAGCTTAGACGCTGGTGGGGTGCGGAGAGTTGCTGTTCTATACGTATTATTCCTTATTCTATGCTGGCAGCATGAACCTTGGACCATGGTATAAGAAGACCAGGTATGCTCAATCCTAGGACAAGCCGCCATTGCTAGCCCTTTGATGACGTGTTACCATTCAATTGGTATCTCCAACATTCCAAGGACGTAAATATTATTGAAAATTAAGTGAATTACTGACTAATGTATTTGTCACATAATATATAAAAAGCATTAAAAATGTACGTAAATCTTTTAATAAAAGTACAATATTTATTTGCAAAGTAAATTAAAAACATTTGACGTGGGTAATTTATATTTTAAGAAATGGCAACGTAGGGTGGGACACAGAGTAAACCTGAAATACAAACTGGATTTAGAAAAAAAAAAGAAAGGAAAACATGAAACAGTAGGACTAGGGCCCTGTGCTGGGAGGTTTTCTGGCCACGTCTTTCCCTCAGCGTTACAGATTCCGATGTGGTAGTAGTATTACAGCTAGTTACATAATATGTAATTTAATTTTTTGACGTTCAAAAAGCGCTAACTTTGTAAGCCAATTTTGAAAAATAAATATTTTAGAATTTTTTTTTTTAAGAAAATAGGAAGTATAATAATTGGTACTAAATCTAAAATGTATGAAAGGGACTTTCTAGTCCCAGAAAGAAACGGCAACACATATCTAAAGACAAAAAATCCGACAGACGAAATGACAGCTGGTCGCTGATCGGCCTATGTACGGTATCGAGCATTAATATGTATACACTTTGGTACCATGTCACATTAACTTTTTTGTCAAATTGAACTATAAGTCTCACTAAATGTCAAATATGTTAGTGCGACAGAGTCCTAAAGTGGGTACATTATATTACTCATGACTGTACATATGCGTTATTGTATAAGTTTCTACGTTCAACTGCGCAATGAATTTACACTAAAATGTCTGGCTCATGATAAAGAGAAAGATATGACACTATGTTGGGCGGCGAGAAGCTATGTTTTAATATTATATCGATACTACTGATAACATAAAATTGTAGATAACAATAAAATGTAAGAATTGGTGTCACATATAGGTTTTAGACACGAAATAGAAGAAAGAGGTTGGAAGGGCCAAGTGAACGCGCGCCATACAAGTATGAGCAAATAGTTCATACTTCAACTTTGCACTCCCCTCGTCCGCAAACTTTACGACGCATGGGACTCCGCGTTTGTATATTAAGGTCGTCTTCTGCAAGCAGGCAATGTCATTACTATTACAGATTCCTGGGGACAGCACATGACTGATCTTAAATGGACTTTTCTTTTTTTTTGACGTAACTTATTGTAGATTTGCCGCAGATGGCATTAACTACTTGGCCGGACAAATGGGGAGCGCTGAAGGCTCTCACCCGGTACAAGGTAAGACAACAGGCCTGAGGGTGCCCAGTTGGGCGCGAACCTCGGCTCAGGGCGTCGTCTGAGAGGAAAAATATTTGAAAGAATTAATCGACCCTAGTGGGTCGATAGCGATAAGCGCTGAATGAGGGAAATCGTCGACCACGCCGGCGGGGTCGGTATCGGGGGCTTAAATGGCCGTAAGCCTATGAGAAGTAAGAGGGAGAGGGCGCAGACGGTCTCGCTCCGCCCCTTTTGCGTTTTCCACGCGCACACCAGATCAGAGCTTGTCAGGACGGGTGCCCCACAGGTCTTCTAGGGACATGACCAATCCACCGCCATTTCCGTGTGCGGATGTCAGCCTCCACAGTATTCTGCCCAGTCCTGTGTTTGTAACAGTTTTAGGCCAGAAGATCTTTAATAGGTATTTGCCGTAAGTATTTCTTAACAAACATCTGCGGGCCTAGCGTAAGCACGCGACTCTATCTCGCCGCGACAGAGATCATCTGTCTCTCTCTGTGCAGTACCGTGAGAGTGACGGGTGACGTATGTCGAGGCGAGAAAGAGTCGCGCGCTTACGGTGCTAAGCCCGCTGGAGTTGAGTTGTACGTATAATAAACCTTAATCCCTGACAGATATGTCTTCACCAATCCTCATTGAACTTTCGAACTTACTCACGCATAGCTGGATCGTTACAATGCACTGAGAAATAACGACAATGGATTCGTTTACTACATCTATTCAACAATAGCAATACCAGCTATTGTTTCGACTTTGTTTTATAAAACTAGCTCGTACCAACATTGTAACTGGTGTGATATTGTTATGGCAGGCATTTTTTCACTTCGGCAGTGTTAGGAAGTATCAAAAACAGGTAGGTTAAAAAGGCCACATCAAAGCAATTCTTCTAAAAATTTGATCGCATTGCGCACTTATTTTTATTTTTTTATATGCGCATATAATAGCAATTGCAATATTACTTTGTTTAGCTGAATTGCTTCGATGTGGACTTTTTAGCCCGCCAGTTCGTCATCTTCATCTTAAGACAAAAATACAAAGTGTGGTTTCAAGTTGTTTCAGTTTAATCCATCTAAAAAAGCAATATTGCTATTTGACAATTGTGTGCATTGCGCACTTACTTTTATATGCGCAAATGTCAAATTGCAATATTGCTTTCTTAAATGAATTGCTTCTTGCTTCGTCGATTGAAGGTATTTAAATATTGATCTAGCTCTTCTCTCGAGTGAGTTGTGAGACCAATGACTGACCTCATCAACCCGTCAGGGTTGTTTCCGTGCTTCGGAAGGCACGTTAAGCCGTTGGTCCCGGTTACTACGAGTACTGTCTTATGTAAGTAGTCGTTACGTGAGGGGCCTTTGGCGGCTCGATAACCTTGACACCAGGGTTGATGAGGTTGGTTATCTACTACACAACCCACACGATAAAAAGAGGGTTACTCAAACTCATGGCTCATGTGACAACTACATCTCCTTATAAGATAGATAAAACATGAGTGCCGCAGTCCACCGAAAAAATGACAGTTCAGCGATTATTTGCCCACATGGCAACACTGATTTTCAACCCTCTCTCATTATCGCAGAAACGCAGGTACCATGACAAAAATTTAAAAAGAAAACATATTAAATACATCACTATTAGGTGCCTTCATTCATTTCATTATTTGTGTTTTCCCAGGCTAATATGTAAGTTTAACATGAGAAAGCGATTCATTCAGCGGATGTTGTCGCGTATTTGAATGACTTGGGAACAAGGTTACAAGACTTGAATTTACCTACTCTATTGCGAAAAGTAAGTCATAAACATGAGTCTTATTTAGTAGAAGTAAGAGGTGAATAAGCTTGTGACGTTTCGTTGTTTGCATACAACATGTACAGTCATGCATGAACAATATGATGTAGCTACTTTAGAACCCTGTCGCACTATCATATTTGACATTTAATAAGACTTACGGTTTAATTTGTCAAAAAAGTTAATGTGACATGGTTTCAAAGTATATACAAATTAGTACTCGTGACCGTACGCTGAACATCATCATTAATTAATATAAGAGCCACGCTCTTGTCGGTGCAGCATTCTACATTCTTGTCTATCAAAGGTCAATTTCTTTCACTTCCTTATAAGATACGACATTCGCCTTCTCTTTAATCTGTTCCATGTAAGCTCTTCTTGGTCTATTCCTTCCTCTCTCTCCCTGTAGCTTCCCTTCTATGATGTTTTTAATAAATTCGTCGTTTCTTATTAAGTGTCCAATCATCTTGCCTCAGTTCTCAATAACTCTCAATATTTGCTTCTTTTCCCTTACTATTAGGTACTATCACTTCCTTATGAGTTATCCTTTCTGTCCAACTTATTCTTTCCATCCTCCTCTAACACGACATTTCAAAGGCCACGAGTCTCGATGTTATGTTGAACTTACGGTCACGAGGATTAATATGTATACACTTTGGTACCATGTCACATAAACTTTTTTGTCAAATTGAACTGTAAGTTTCACTAAATGACAAATATGTTAGTGCGACAGAGTCCTAAAGTGGGTACATTATATTGCTCATGACTGTATATCTGAATAATTATAATTCATGCCCGTTATTCCCTATCAGCCTATATGCCTGGATTAAGAACTGTGGAAGAGAGGGGAGGCTTTTGCTCAGTAGTGCCACACCCCGGACACTTCATACAAACAACCTCGTTTTACACAGACACCACACATTGACGTTATCATACACGCGCGTCTGTGTGTGTGACGTCTGACGCTATACGATTCAAGTCTAAACTATGTTCGAGGGGGGTGAGGTAAACCTAGCTCATACGCTGGTGGGGAGCGGAGAGTTGCCGTTCTATACGTAGTATTATTCCTTATTTTATGGTAGTGCGACACGATAGGCTACAGAGAAAAAGAGTTCAAGGAGAGACTTACAAAAAAACGTAGATAGCGCTGTAAGTCATGAACAATACAATGTACCCACTTTAGGACTCTGTCGCACTAACATATTTGACATTTAGTGAGACTTACAGTTCAATTTGTAAAAAAAATTAATGTGACATGGTACCAAAGTGTATACATATTAACGCTCGTGACCGTACAGAGTTGCCTTCATTTAACCTTCTAATTTTATGGATAACAGACATATTATGCATCTTTCATCTTTGTTTTTGGGTATAAATGATGACCCTTGTTATTACACCCAGGCATACCACATCTTACACTCACACAAATAGAAAGAACATGGATTTTTTGGTGAGAAGTATAGAATATTTCAAGCAGGTACTTAAAATGTTTATCTATCGTGAGATTATTATATCTTATATCTAACTCAACAATGAAATAGGTAAATCGGATTGACGTCATAACCTACAATATTCAGTCAAAAGGTCTTAGTGGAAAACATCACGCCCGTAAACCTTGTTGGAACAGGCACACTCCCATTATTCACGCCCGCGGCCTCTAATGGAGTGGGCAGAGTCACACAAGTAATCAGACGACAACTTGTTGTCTGATACTATGTCGCGCGAACGGCCAAAAGTACCACCATACAAGTAGGGATCATCTATAGTGACGGTATAATAATAATTTATCTTCTTAAAACGGCCTCCGTGGTCCAGTGGTTGAGCGTTGTGCTCACGATCCGGAGGTCCCAGGTTCGAATCCCGGTGGGGACAAATCACAAAAATCACTTTGTGATCCCTAGTTTAGTGAGGACATTACAGGCTGATCACCTGATTGTCCAAAAAGTAAAAAGATCCGTGCTTCGGAAGGCACGTTAAGCCGTTGGTCCCGGTTATTACATTAATGACGTAAGTACGTAGTCGTTACATGAGTCATATCAGGGGCCTATGGCGGCTCAGTAATAATACTGATACCAGGGTTGATGGAGTTGGTAATTCATCTCACAATCCACACGATAGAAGAAGATCTTCAGAAATCGTCTGTTTGTGGCCCAGCCTGTGACGGTCGTGGTTTGTGCCTACTAGCTTCTATTTTATTTTATTGTTTATTGAGAAAACCAACAGCTTACAATTAAATTTTAACAGTGGTAATGGTGCTTATACATAGGCCAATTATAGGTTTCCCTAGAGTAGTAGTACTTAATATTAATAAGAAGAGGAACAGTAGACCGCATAATATAACATAATACATGATAGTACCCGAAACAGAACCTTATTATCTAATATATAGGATACGCGTTACACATATTTATTAAAAATATAAGCATCACAAGGATATAATTATTCATACAAAAACATAATATGCTTAGATTAGATTAATTAAACTAATTATACACACGACTCACAAACAAACATCACGCCACTAGAAGACTGTTTACATATGTACAAACAGCACCAATTGGGAATTAAAATAATAAGTAATAAAATAAAAAATAAAAGTGATATTGAGTTTTACAAAAAGTAATGATAAAAGTTCAAGTTAAGCATCATTATTTAGTTCAAGAAGAATTTTATATTTAAATGTTTCTTTCTTGTATAGAAATATGTCGACGTCAGAGAATTTTTCGTTATAAGTTTTACAGATACGAGCAATGACAGAATTGTTAGCATAATTACTACGATAACGCCTAATAGAAAAGACTATGTGTGTGGTATGTCTTGTACGATGCCTAGGCACGTTAAATGTTATTTTGGAGAGTAGGCATGCACTGTCCATGCGTCCGTTAATGATGTCATGAAGAAATAATTGGTCAAGAAGAATAGTCGGTCAGACAGGGTGGATAACTTATAATGAGCACATCTTTCGTGGTAGCTGTTTAGGAAAATTTTACTTTTATAGTCAAGATATTTTAGGGTTTTTTTTTGTAAGGCTTCTAATTTATCTATGTATTTATTATAAAAAATTCATAGAATAAGGAATACTACGTACGGTCACGAGTACTAATATGTTAGTTTGAAACCATGTCACATTAACTTACTTGACAAATTGAACAGTGAGTTTCATTAAATGTCAAATATGATAGTGCGACAGGGTTCTAAAGTGGGTACATGATATTGCTCATGACTGTACGTACTAGCGTGTTCATGGTACAACAAAACCAGCGAGCTTAGCACCGTAAGCGCGCGTCTCTCTTCGCCTCGACATATGTCACCCGTCACTCTCTCACAGTACTGCACAGAAAGAGACAGATGATCTCTCTCGCGGCGAGAAAGAGTCGCGTGCTTACGGTGCTAAGCCCGTAGGTATGCTCAAAAGTGACAGCTAACATTTCAAGGTTAGCCGCGCTAACGTCGTCTCACCCTCCATTGCCATTTTGTAAAAATAAATTACCGATTTTGATGTACTTTTCAAGGAAATTTTGAACTTTTGGCATAAGATTTACTTGCAGTTTTAATGATTTTTATATATGTGACAAGTCATAGTAAATAAGTACGCTAGTCAGTAATTCGTTTAAATTTCAATAAGAAAATTAGGCCGGTCACATACATTCGGAATTCCGTTTCGGAATTTCGATTCGAAATATCGATTCGTAATATCGAACGCATTAAATCCATACAACATCTATGAATCAACCACATACTTACAGTTTTTTTCCGTTCGAAATTTAATCTGATTGGGAATTCCGTATGATGGCCTATGCATGGCCCAGTAACGGCGACGTATTTTTTTTTCCTTGATAGGTATAGCAACAGTGCTATCGCGATAAGAAAATCGTCGTCCATAATGCCAAATGTCTGAACTCAAGTTCTAGCGTCGCTCAACTGAGCCTTGTTATTCCGAACGGAAATAAACGTAATTGTGTGATATATTAACGGAATCCCGAAACAGTATTTCGAATCGAAATTCCGAAACGGAATTCCGAATGTATGTGACCGGCCAAAGTCCTTGGAATGTTGGAGATACCAATTTAATGGTAACACTCATGTAACACTTACGTCATCAGACGGCTAGCAATGGCGGCTTTTCATAGGATTGAGCATACCTGGTTTTGTTGTACCATGAGCATGTCTACACTCACCGGTCGCAGAGCAGGTTCCTCCTCTCATCTGACCGGAAGGGGTACAGTTTCTTATGGGCATCTCGCTGGACCCTCGCCAGGTACACCTGCAACAAGTTACCACAAATTACAATCCATGGCTTTTTCTTCTCGTATGGTTTGTAAATAAACGAAACAACATAATAACTACGTGGAGCGACGGCGGCAACCAAAATTGCTGGCAGTGCCGCGGGGCCGCACCAACCTGCTTAACAAATTGCCTTTAATCCGCGCACTGCACACACTCAATGAGGTTGCAACCAGGATCGACTTATTTGTTTGTAGTCTGAGCGAATTTGAAAAAGCTTGTATGTATTGTGTTATTTGTCGTAAGTAGATATAAGTGCTGTACTATCGGATTAGGATGGTCCTGTAATGATAGTTTTAAGTTTTGATAAATAAATAAACATTAGGTCACGACCTTTTGGGGTTCAGCTGAAAATCAGCGTTGTGGCTCTCCCTCAATGTAGGAGTGTCACAACATCTTGCTGAGCTGACGTCCCTTTTTAGAGATAAGGTTTAAATTCATTATTTTGTTCATTTTTCTATTGTGTGAACCACCTACTTGTTTCTAAAATAAATGTTTTTCTTTCCTTCTTCTTTCTTTCTTTCTTTTCCTTTTGATGTAGTCAGAAGCACAAATATCGTATAATGAACTAAGTCCTAACAGAAACCCGCGCCTCACCGAGCTTTCTGTTAGACCAACACGGTAGGTGGTGAGCCGTATCGCCGTCTAGCTAAGTTCGAGGTCTTCCTTAAGATCGCCTCAACTGAGTTCACAGTTCGAATTGAGGAAAGTTCGAGTCTTAGAATGCGGGTGTACATCTCTACAGTTACACCCGGGGGGTTAAAAATCAAAACAATTCATCTAAAAAAGCAACATTGCTATTTGCTTTTTTTTTGACGTGACTTATTGTAGATTTGCCGCAGATGGCATTAACTACTTGGCCGGACAAATGGGGAGCACTGAAGGATCTCACCCGATACACCGTTTAAGACAACAGACCTGAGAGGGTGCTCAGTTGGGCGCGAACCTCGGCTCAGGGCGTCGTCTGAGAGGAAAAATATTTGAAAGAATTAATCGACCCATGTAATATGTTGGAAAATAAGAAATAAATTCTCTTTAACCGGACCCTAGTGGGTCGATAGCGATAAGCGCTGAATGAGGGAAATCGTCGACCACGCCGGCGGGGTCGGTATCGGGGTCCTGAAGTGTTTGGTGTCGCGAGCTGATTGGCTGCCTCTATGGCTAGAGTAATAGGGTCGTCGGGATTTATTTGCATTGCGCACTTACTTTTGTACGCGCGAATGTCAAATTGCAATAGTGCCTTTTTAGATGAATTGCTTCGATGTGACGTTTTTAACACCCCTGTTATTTCCTCCCACACCTGCCATGCTATTACACAAGTTAAATATTATCACATGTCATACTGGTAATAGAATAACAATGGGACAACATGCATTCCTGTGCGGGAAACGCAACAGCGCTGTTTCAGAATTCCTTTATCTGTTGTTCATTTGCTAATTGTTAGGTTAGTTGATCTGCGTCATTGGCATTGTCGTCGTGTGTCTATTGTTACAGGGGTGGTACAACTTTGGTACACGAGCCGTAGGGATGGTAGGATTTTGGTACACGTGCCGTACGGATGGTACAGGTGCCGTATGGATGGTACAATTTTGGTACACGTACACATGTTACAAGGACGGTATCAACAAGCATTTAGTATATGCACACCCCGGACACTACAAACAAAAATCTCATCAGTGGGAGCGAGACAGGCAGCCCGCGCACGCTCTCTCTTTTACTTTTTAGCGGTTTACGGCTAAAAAGACTAAATTAAGAATTAAGACCCATAGGAGGTGAGGTAGATCTATCTCAGCACAGTGATATTGAAAAAAAACATGTTTTAAAATAATATAAAAAGTCATCATCATCAGCTCATTAATGTCCCCACTGCTGGGGCACGGGCCTTCCCTATGGATGGATAGGGAGATCGGGCCTTAAACCACCATGCGGGCCCAGTGCGGATTGATGGTTATTAACGACTGCTAATGCAGCCGGGACCAACGGCTTAACGTGCCTTCCGAAGCACGGAGGAGCTCGAGATGAAAACTTTTTTTTGTGGTCACCCATCCTATGACCGGCCTTTGCGAAAGTTGCTTAACTTCAACAATCGCAGACCGAGCGCGTTTAATAAAAAATCGCAATAAAAAAAGTATTTAAGATAAAATGAGACAGACTTAAATGTCATGACAGTCTAAACGCTCAAAGCTTTGGTCAGTATTACGTTTTTAATCGACAAAAGAACCACGCGACGAATTTCTTCCCAAATGGTCCATTTTTGTTCGTCTAACAAAAAGCTCATGAGCCGTGGGTTGATCGAGCTTGGTTCTCTGACTACCCCAATAGGCTAGTATCCAACAAGTCAAATCAGTTACTTTTTACTAAAAGTCAAAACACGAAATTACTTTGAAAATATGAAAAAGCACACTGTGACGTCATAGAAAAACGTGATAAAATGTCGGACTTATTTTACGTTTTTTTGATTTAAATTCATAAATAAGTTAAATAGTAAAAAGAAAATGTATTTCGTTAGTTTTAGATTTGTCTTTATTTAGTAATCAGAATTTCATAATTCTGTACCGTCGGTGAAAAGTAATACAACTCGAGTTGTATCACTTTTGAGTTATTAGCACACACTTCATGTTCAAAAAATTCTCTTTCTTTCTGTCTAATTCTCGTAACTGTAGCTATTATAAATACGGAGATAATTTTTGTGTTCAGTGATATAAGTACTGTTTGTGAAGGATTCATGCTGTTATAACACGTGTAACATAATTCATCTTAACTTGCATCAAAGTGAAATGAAGATTTTCATTAAATATTTTGGTGTAAGTAAATGCAACTCAAGATATATTAAAATACACGCCATCCTTGAATTCTCACGGTCCGTGTTTAATGATATAATTTTAGTTGTAACATCAAACACCAAATTTATTTTTTCGTGAAAAGTAATATAAATTAATATATATCAAAATATTTCATAAAATACGATCTTGGATATCAATAACATGTCGTGTATAATGATACATACAAGTTCGATTCTATGCGCCACCAGTGTGTATCTTAGGGTAACCTCCGCATAAACCTGTCTATGGGAAGCCATTTTGTCTAGAGCCACAGCAAACCATATCTGATCCGCATTGCGAATGGGTATAGGTTACGTTAGTACTTCAGACCAAACCGTGTTTTTTCTCTTTCTGTTATAACCACCTTGTAGTACTTAATAATAGTACCTCAATAAGTTGTGGGTCCTGATCATGGCGTCGATATCACCATGGCAGGGTTAGTCAAGAGGTATTTGAGATTTGTCATAACTGTCATTAGTCTCCTTCCCTTAGCTCGAAGCATAGCTGTTTTACATAGTTTTCTTGATTACATGCAGCTTAAGCGGTGGCAGATTGAACGCTGCTTTCATTGCTAAGGAGGTTGTAGATGTGAAATAATAGCTCCAAATATTATCAAGCTCCAATTAATATGCAAGCCATTCAATACACGCTGGTTAGATCTTTGATGTGTAGAAAAAAATACGGTAGAACAGTAATCACACTTATTTATTCTGGTATCAAGAAAATAACACTTAACTTGGTAAACACATCCGATGTCGTCAAGGTCCCCAACGCAAGAGAGCGTGTATCAATCCGTCCGATTTCACAACCCCATTCTTGTGTTGCCATCTATAGAAAAATGTCTTACAACTGTCAACGAACTATTCAGCCTAACACTCGTCCATCCTGACCGCGTGTATGTCCCCATACACGTCGACAAATGAGCCTAACACTCGGCTGATTGATGCACGCTTCCAGCTTAATGTACCTAATTAACAAAGTATATTTAAGTTAATCACACAATAAATGCACAGAATAAATCTCATTTCATTTCATTTCAATCTTTTCACACAGTTTCATAGAGCAGTTAAGTTTTTGAATAGACATGAGGTTGTTCATTTTGAAATTCACTATACAAAGATTTTAATCGTAAAACCCGGTTTTCTAGACGCAATAATTAAATGATAGAGATTCGATTTATCTCAACATTGGGTTTTACGACCATTAATGTAAAAGAAAATATTTATATTCAAATTAAGAATGTTGGTAATATGGAATGACCTGTAATAGGTATAGATTTATATGAACCCACAAAAATGCTTTCTAGCCGTGGGTAATAGCTACCGATTTATGGTGGTACAAAGGTAATTTCAATTAACTGCACAGAATAACAATTCAAGATATTTAGATATAAGGTAATCGATTTTGTTTACAATTAAATTAATCTATATTACATACTAATGAACCAATCACATGGTCCATTCTATCTCAGTTCTAACGAACCAATCACATGGTCCTTTTTATTTCAATACCAACGAGCCAATCACATGGTCGTCTGTTTCTCTAATATTAGTTAACCAATCACATGGTTCTTCATACCTTAAATTTAACGAACCAATTACATGGTTCTTTATACCTTAAATTTAACGAACCAATCACATGGTCCTCTGTTTCTCATATATTACCTAACCAATCACATGGTACTCTATACTTTAAATTTAACGAGCCAATCACATGGTCGCTACCTTAACAAACTATTGTCATAATACCTTTAATCTTATCGTATCGTGATACCTTCATACACTAAATACAAAAGATGTAATATCGTTGATTTAAATTTGATTCGCAACTCTAAGTCATGATCAACAACAATAAACGCTGTTAAAAATCATGTTCACTGTCAATATTTTCAAGATCCTTGTCACTTTCATTTATGCTTAAGGCTGCTACATGAACCCAGGGCAACATAACGATCGGCAGCGAATGTAGTTTTACGCTTATGTCTACTATTACTTAAACCTGGTGTCGCCGCGATTTTATACCGGTCATTACCGAGTACTGCAATAACACGATATGGACCCGAATAATTGTGGTAGTAACTTTTTACTTTTTCCATCATTTTTAAAATTTGAAGACGTAACCTCTACTAATGCGCATATTCTTAGAATATGCGCATATTCTTAGAATATGCGCATATTCTTAGAATATGCGCATACTCCCAGAACACGCACATTCGATGCAAGCATCCACACATATATCTATATATTTTTTTCACGAATCTTGACATCTTAGGAAAACCAATATGTCCTCTTCAACCGATCCAGTGTTCTCTAGGCCAAAGTGGCCTATGTCGTCGTGGTTCATACGACATAGCTGCCACCTTGCCCCCTTCGGCACCACCCAACGCAAATCAGATCTATTACAATTAACACACCTGTATAACTTGTTATCCTTGATAACATAATTTTCGTTTATTTCTTTTAATCTAAGTCAGATGAAAGTATCTCTCGAATCCGGCATAATTCACTATCGCCTAACTGCAGGGTGTGAAGCCAATCGTCACCTTCCCTAACGAATAAACAACTTCGTTGCCAAATCCCCTTAAAGCTGTCGTTACGTTGTTGTGTTGTAGGCCCAAATGTGTTAATTCTGAATTTGCCAAAAGAGAAACCTCACTGCCGAAATCTACAAAAGCTTTCACTGGAACCCCGCTAATAAAAACTTCTTTATAGAACTTTAAGTTCAGAGTAGACGTGGATATGCACATCGTCTTTTGAGAATTGGTAGCCTTACTATCACGTTACTCGTCGGGTTTCATAAAACAACTGTCTATTTTATGGCCTACTTTGTTGCACCGAGTACATTGAATAAGTGGTTTCGGGCACATTCGAAATGGGTGACCTGATCCCTTACAATTAAAACAAAATATACTCTATCTATAAATATAATATATTTTATCTTGAAACCAACAGCTCCATTACCATTGCTGCCGCTAGTTATATTGAACCCTACGTTTGGCCTATTCCTAAAATTGAAACGTTCAGGGATGATTGTCTCCTTATTACTCATTAGGAATTCTAATAACTGTTCAGGTTCTGTGCACCGTAACGCCAAAGCATTCGACTTGGTAGTTTTGTCACTCAACCCGTGTATCAGACAATCTACCGCGCGTTTGCCGATATTGCACTGGTTCAACATTGCCAATTTCTCGTAAAAGTACACTACGATTGGTTCCTGGAACATACTTTTGCGCTTTAGCATGTACTCCAAGGACTGGCCATAGTTTTGCTCAAATGGGAATGCACTACACAACTTTTGTTGCTATTCCACCCACGTATACATTATGGTGTCTAGACTATCATACCACGATTTAGCCAGTCCCTGCCGTTTCTGGCAACGCGAAATGAATTGTAGTTCTTTCGTCCCAACCGTAGACGGTGGCGCACTCATTCACCTTTTTTTTTACCAAACATCTACTCGCTGTCCTTTCGATGACGGGTCAACATCTGGAAGTATATTCTTAGGATTGGGGTTATTAGAGTGACTGGGTGCGCCTGCCGGCGTCGGCTGGGGCTTTATTGAGTTTAGTATGTCTATAGCATCCTTGGACGTGAATGTAGGACTATCTATCCGTTTAGACCGATGCGCGGTATTAATTCCTTCGTCATGTGCATCTGTATGCGGACGTTTCATCCCATGATTGACGTCATTTCTGTCTGGTAGTCTACTACGTTCACGGTCACGTTGAAGTTGATCTTAAAGAAACTGCAGCCATGCTCGCTCTCGCGCTTACAATTGTTCTCGCTCCTGTATACTCGAACTATTCCTAGTTCTACTTTGTTGGCGACTTACACTGCGATTACGGTGGTAGAGAGTGGAACTAGGACTACGTCTTCTATTTCTGCTTCGCGTCTTACTGTGACGATGAGAACAGCTTGATTTACGTCTACGACTTCTACTTCGCGTCTTACTGCGTTGACGATGACAATAGCTTGGAATACACGTCTACGGCTTCTGGTTCAGGTTTTGCTGCGGTGACGACGCGAACGGCTTGGACTACGTCTACGACTTGTACTACGTATCTTACTTGAGTCATTGCAATTAGAGTGAAGTCCACCCTCGGTATGCACATCACGGTCGGTGCGCCTTTCACGTGACTGCTCGGATGTCTGGATCTCGAGAGTTGTAAGGCTCCGTCGCCTCTGAGCTTCAGATTCATCACGTTGTTGCATATCTTGGTAAACAATTACCGCTCCAACGGTAAAAACAAACTATTCAACGCCACGTGGACTAGCTAAGTTCCGTATACTTTCGCCGCCAACCTTCGAATGCCCAATTTCTGCATTGCGAAATGCACTACTGTCCTCTCATCCCAGCCGTAAACCTCCGCGCACTGATTTACCTTTTTTTTTAGCCACATGTCTATGCGTTGGCTTTTCAGAGACGGATTAAATTCCGGAAGAATATTTGTGTAATCCAAATTTTTATTTACTGATGGTGCGCTTTGATTTAACGGCTGCGATGGGAGAGCATCTTTAATAGTTTTAATTAGTTCGACAACCTTCTCCTGCTCTCTTCTCGAAGCCAGCTCGCGATCAAGCAAGCAGCGACTGCGGCTGCGGCTTTCACCGCGGCTGCGGCTGCGTCTAGCACGTTAACGGCTCCTCCTGGGAGTCTCCAGATTAAGGACTCCGTCTCCTCCGTCCATTTCCTAGAACTCGTAAAATAAAATTGTAACCATTAATGACTAACCAACATTTGAATTTTAAAGAATCTAATTTTACTGTTTTTGATGATAACTCGAAAACGGTGCTTCCGGGGCACGTAATTATCCGCCAGATTCTACCATCCAGATAATAAATCCGAAGAACAATCCGGAGTGTTCGGTCGTCCGATATCCGGACAGCATGCCCTAGGTGCATCTAGAGAAAATAGACAATATGTTTGACCCCTTTCATCAACCTCCGTAACCTCAACCTGGTATCATCACATGTGCTGTTCATATAGGATCTATTATTGTTACTAAAGAACACCCAAAACCTGCTAGGGGATGGATAATAAGGCTATGATAACATTTTATTCACAAAAACGTAAAAGTTAAAAATATTTGTGTAAAAATCTCGTAAACTATGCATGTGACCTTACAAACGACATTTCGAGTAATCCCTTATAACCCTCAATACCAGCAAGTTCTACTTTATGACAATAAATTACATTTAAGTAGTTCTACTTTATGATAATAATTACAATGACTCTTAATGATATTAGGCCAAACAAAATAATTACATTTTATAATTTAGTATCTAAATAAAGATTCAATTACTGAAACCAGATTGACCGGACCATATTACATATGTACATACATACATATATGATGAGGTGGGCAGAGCCACAAGTAATCAAAGACAGCTTGCAGCCACTGTTGATACGAAATCCTAAGATACCATACATAACCACCATATTATGTGGCCTATAAGAAAAAAAATGTAAAAACAACACATAAATTATCTTGTAAACTACTTACATGTCTGGTCGCAATAACAACGAAATTTTTGTTACCGCTGTATTAATTAGTATTAATCTTTACCAAACATAATAACCCTTTACAACAAAACTTCACTATTATTTCCTTTTATATATTTTTTTTTATTTTTTAAATGTAGGTATGTACGTAGCATTGGATTAATTAGGTCATTCTATGAAGTTGAACATATCAAGAGTAATACATTCATTTTTGTTTATTTTCTGTAATCCGTACGTAATGTTTAGAATGTGGGTAACTCTTCGAAATAAAGACAGGTTAAATAACTATAGGTAACTACTATTTGAAATAAAAGTTGACTATGCGTAATTGAAACAATTAGAGTCTCACTAATAATTAAAGAATAATTATAATTCAAACAACACTTTTCTACAGTTAAACTTACAAACTATCCAGCTTGAAAAGTGGTCACGCGTGGCAACAAAACATTCCAAAAACGTAGGTACTTACCACTTCTGATATGTAGAAAAAAAATACGGTAGAACAGTAATCACACTTATTTATTCTGGTATCAAGAAAATAACACTTAACTTGGTAAACACATCCGATGTCGTCAAGGTCCCCAACGCAAGAGAGCGTGTATCAATCCGTCCGATTTCACAACCCCATTCTTGTGTTGCCATCTATAGAAAAATGTCTTACAACTGTCAACGAACTATTCAGCCTAACAGATGCAAGCGCCGGTAGTGGTATTTTTGAACCTACACAGCTGTAGATGATCGTACATACTTTTGGGTTTAAGGTCCCACTGGGATCCAGCTTGGCATCGGCAGCATCGGGATCTGCCACATCTTCTCTAGAGAAGATTACCAGTTTCTCAAACACGTTGAATGGTGTAAATTGGTCGAGCTTTCTCGTCTTTATAAAGGGAATAACTACTCTGAACTCTGTGCACCACCGTTAAATTGTTTTTTCTGTATTTTGATTACATAAGAGAGAATTACGCAAAGGACCGTGAAAAATGGAAAGAGGAAGGGGAGGCCTTTGCCCAGCAGTGGGGTGTTGTAGGATAAATTAGATTAGAATAAATAATTGGCAACACCACGGACACAACCCCTTAATTAAACCAGGTCACAAAGTTTGTAGAAATCCCAGGAGGTATTTGAGCTTCTTAAAGGAGCTGGTTGGCTTACATAGTCAACAAAAGCACACATAATGGACCACTTGCGTTTATGCGGAAAACTGAGCCCATTAAAGTAACATTAGTTATGGGACATTTGTCTATACATGTTGTGCCGACCCCACCTAGAGAGGGATAAAGGCAGGAGGATGATGATGATATAGTGGGAAGTTTGCCCACTTCACAATAGTGGTCCATACGCGAGGATACGCGGAACGTGTGCTTACGTGTAAAGTTTTGCGGAAACGAACTCATTTAGCTTAACCATAACAGACCATGGTAAAGGTGATAAGACCTACCCTGAGGATAGCCCTGTGTAACCTATAGGTTTGAAGGTGAACCAATGATCTTCATTTTCACTACTTATTCTTATCGTCAACATTGATTCGACTCCGTTTATAGTTCTGTCAATGTTGCGGGCTACCATTAGACCGGGAATTTAGATAATTCGAAGTATTGAATTATCAAAACCTCTGTGGAAATGCGCCCTTCGATCGTCGGGCAAGTTTTGCCCATTTTCTTCGTGATACATGTATACTTTAGGGGATTTTGATTGTGGAATGAGTTGTAATCTTTTAAATAGTGTCAGCAGTAAAGAAGTAACACTAACCAGTTTGTGTGATTTTGGTTTAAAAGTACGTAGGTACATCACTTTTATCTCCAGGCCGTGCTGCCAGGCTAGCCCGAAACATTCCTAATGACCAGTCTTAATATGATTCCTCTTACCTTTATTTGTTAGGGGTGGAAATATTATCATAATTGAATTTGTAAGATGAACCAACAATGGTTTTGATTAGGGGCGTAGTGTGGTGGACAAAATGTGTTTGTAGCGGGCAGCAGTGGTGGTTTTGACCGGTTATTTATGAGTTTTGAGAGTAAAATCATAACAAAAATATTTTATTATCGCCACCTTACACTATATATACGTGTACCATCTTTATATGTATTTATTACTAGAAATTCGTAAAAACATGTATCATTTTACACAATAAAACCGAAAAAATAAATCAAGTTATACCACTTGACACAAATTCGTTATAGTTTATCGTTTGTGTCAATTGATATAAGTTACGTTTCTTTACTTTTTAAAGAAAATAAATAGAATTTTGCCTTTCTACAACTTCATAAAATAAACTTTCTTCCAAGACATTTTGTTTTTTGTACAATAAGACTGTAAAATTATTAATTGAAATATGATATATCAACGATGACTTTTGTATAGTTATGTGTGTAAAAAGGTATATGTAGACTTGTATCAATTTACACAGTATAAAAGTTGGTGTCAACTGATACATGTAATTTATTTTGATCCTCTACTATTTCTGTTTAGGTTCTAAACATAACTAAATATTAGAAAAGAAACCTTCCATCATCACCTATCGACACATCTAACTTCTGATCCATTATTCCTTATAAGTCACGAGCTAGAATAGTTTTAACTTTAAACTCGATTTTCTCAAAACTTCAATTTTGGACTTGTATTACTTTTCACCGACGGTACAGAATTTATCTTGAACCTGGTACACGACCCAATTGAGAATGTCGTGAGGAGGAAGTTACGATCGCGGTCGGCGCCTCATACACCTACAATAATATTGCACAATATATCTGCATGCACAATATTATTGAACGTTTAGGGATAGCATTGAAACATTGCACAAAAGATTGAGCGAGCTTAATTTTTATTGGGCAATATTATTTTCTTGCACTGTGTAGGCTTAAAATTGCGCAATATTTTTCATTTTAGTTTTCGGAGCGATCGCGATCGGTCAGTCACGGTATTATTTTTGCCGCCAAAACTTCGTCGTCAGACATGTTGCTCGCACGAAAATATTGTTCAGACTGGTTTGTCAATTTTATTGAGAGAATTTATTGAACGTTTGGAACGAAAGGGGTTATTCAATATTATTGCACAATTAAAGGATTGTACAACATTATTGTAGGTGTATGGGGCGCTTTATGAAGTCACGGGTTGGCCACCCCTGCTAGAAATGAAATAAGTAACTAGGTAAGTGTTATGTCATCGAGATGACAAACGCATGGTTCAACCATAACAAGGCATTAGACGCACGTGCGTTCTGGTATTAGATCACAATTATGTCACCTATTGTGTAGGCAATGAGGTACTTTCCGTTACGTTCACCAAAAACAATATAGCTCTGTTCAGTTCAAACGTGATAATTACATATTTTTGCATTACCCGGATAATTTATTTATTTTTTTATTTTATTTACATACGTAATTACATAATTATTCCAAAATACAATTTAATGACAGACGCATACCTAAAAATAACTGTTGCTTGATATTTGGATCACATTATGTATAGAATTGAGGAGGAGGAGCTCAGTGGCGTAGCGGTTAATGCGCTCGGTCTGCGATTGTTGAAGTTAAGCGACTTTCGCAAAGGCCGGTCATAGGATGGGTGACCACAAAAAAAAAGTTTTCATCTCGAGCTCCTCCGTGCTTCGGAAGGCACGTTAAGCCGTTGGTCCCGGCTGCATTAGCAGTCGTTAATAACCACCAATCCGCACTGGGCCCGCGTGGTGGTTTAAGGCCCGATCTCCATCCATAGGGAGGCCCGTGCCCCAGCAGTGGGGACGTTAATGGGCTGGCGATGATGCGATGATGTTGCTTCTCTTTATTTTGATCAGAATAATAATGGGTGGAAGATGTACAGTCATGAGCAATATACTTTAGGACTCTGTCGCACTAACATATTTGACATTTGGTGAGACTTACAGTTCAATTTGTCAAAAAAGTTAATGTGACATGGTACCAAAGTGTATACATATTAATGCTCGTGACCGTACTTGTGCGTGGGTGGAGTAAAAAGGGTCATATTATGGTGACAAGGTATTAGCCTATCGCCCTTAACAATTGTTCATCATGTTATAATATAGGTAATGCATAGATCGTAGATACGAGGGGATATGGAACAAACTCCACATGCTGCTCCACTGCGGGTTGGTGGAGCTGTTTTACGGCTAAGAGCCGGGACCAACAGCTTAACGTGCCCTCCGAAGCACGGAATCGTCTTACTTTTTCAGACAATCAGGTAATTCAAGCCTGGAATGTCCTTGCCAAAGGACAGTCTCACAAAGTGAATTTCGACGATTTCGACAATGTCCCCTTCGGGAATCGAACCCGGACCTCCAGATTGTGAGCCGAACGCTCTAACCACTAGACAATAACTAAGTAGGTACACTGTGTACAGAGGAAGTACTTTATGCACGATGATAAGCAGTTATCGGTAATTAGGTACAAACAATACTCATTTTGCAAACACTTTTACTAAAGCATAAACCTTTTAACGGTGATGTTGGCTCGTAAACAGCGTAACGTTATTGTTTAAGTTAGCGGTGCTTAAACTATTTACCTACACTTATATAAATACTACTTATTATAAACAAATCCCAAGTTCGAATCCCGGTGGGGACATATCACAGAATATTACTTTGTGATCCCCAAAATTACAAGCTGATCATCTGATTGTCCGAAAGAAAGATGATCCGTGTTTCGGAAGGCACGTTAAGCCGTTGGTCCCGGTTACTACTTACTGATGTAAGTTAACAGTCGTTACATGAGCCATGTCAGGGGCCTTTGGCGGCTCAATAGTAACACTGACACCAGGGTTGATGGGGTTGGTAATCCACCTCGCAAGCCACACGATAGAAGAAGATCATTATTTATTTATAAAAATTAAACTAATGACTGGGTTGATGAGGTTGGTAATCCACCTCACAACCCACACGATAGAAGAAGATAAAAATTAAATAAATACATACATCATCATCTCCCTAGCATTATCCCGTTTGTAACACGGTCCGCTTACCTAACCTGAAGATTTGACAGATCTGATCTTTTACAGAAGCGACTGCCTGTCTGACCTTCCAACCCGCGAAGGGAAAACCATACCAACCCAATACAGGTACTGTGTGGGCCTTAGTTGCCTGAATTAAATAAATAAATAAATAAATTTGATCAAGGGGCTTAAAAAGGCCACAAAGAATCAATCTAAAAAGCGTTATTGCAATTTGACATTTGCCCATATTTCAAGTATCTTAATGCACCTCCTAATTTTATTTTAAGTTATAGCCGTCATTTTCTTGTCCGCCGAAAAGGAAAGGGACGGATGATTGTCAACAAGTTAATCTTAAAACGAATGAATAACCCGCGCGAATAAAATAGGCATCTCGCTGGTATGCAATACGTTTGACATGCTGTCTACTTAACTCTGTCGGGTTATTGGCCGATGTAGAGTTTTTAGACGGTTGTTTTAGATTTCTGCTTAAAATTGACGTGTGTTCCATAAATTTTATGCATGTCGATTACCCGTCCCTTTCTTTTTCAGCGGATAAGAAAATGACAGATATAACTTAAAATAGAATTAGATGGCGTCTGCAAGAATTAGCACCAATGTCAAGAAATGTCAAATAGCAATGTTGCTTTTTTAGATGAATTGCTTCGATGTGGCCTTTTTCCCACCCAGGAATCCGTAATCCCCCATACCTTGGAGCCCTCGAAGAGCAGCGCGACGAAGAACAGCACGATCCAGGTGAGCGCGAAGGACCAGCGCGAGCTGATGGTGAGCCCCGGGAACAGGAACTCGCCCAGGTCGTACCCGAACCACATCCACATGTGCATCTTGCTGGGCGTCTACCACCTGACCGGAAGAGAATACAGTCAGTAGATACCAGGTTAGAACCAAGTACGAGAGGGGGCGGTATTTTAGACTGGCCTGCAGTGTCTTTGCAACCATTTAAAATATTTTTATTCGTAATTTTAATTTATATGTTGATGTTGAGTAGTAGTTGATGGTAGAGCTGGCAGAGGATGACCGAGAAGGACTTACATTGACCAAATCGGAGATGTCCTTAGAAAAGGTTTAATACGATCTACTCTGAACCGGCGTGCGTGTATGAAGCGATTGATGAATGTGGAGGAAGCAAGAGAAGTGTGTCAGGATCGAAGCAAATGGAATTCTATAGTCTCTGCTTACACCGGTGGGAAATAGGCGTGAGTTTATGTATGTAATTTATAAGTGGCTCCGATTCCTGCAGACACCTCCTAATTTTACTTTAAGCTATATTTGTCATTTTCTTATTCGCCGAAAAGGAAAGGGACGGATGATTGACAGCTCTTAATTTAAGAAGAATGAGTAAATGAATGAATAACCCGGGCGAATCAAAAAGGTATCTCGCTAGTATGCAAACCTTTTGACGTGAGCTGTCACCATTATTCCGTCGGGTTATTGGCCAATGTAAAATTTTTAGACGGTTGTTTTAGATTTGTGCTTAAAATTGACGTGTGTTCCAAAAATTTTATTCCAATTTTGTTCCACTACCATTCGAAAAAAGAAATGTCCTTGTCCTCAGTTTATGTCGTCTAGAGGAATGTCCTCTCACATTGAGTTTAGCGTGACGTCACATAGCCTATAACCACCGAGGCTCTTTAGTCGGCTCGGCCAGCAATCAAGACGCTTGTTAACCTCATTTGTTAAATTCTAACAGTAGGTTTAGAAGTTAGGTTGGAACAGATGTGCATACACACATACATTATACGTACACACATAGTGGTCAATCACATAACCCTCCTTTTTGCTTCGCGGTCGGGTAAAAATGGGGGTAAGGGGGAGCGCGCGCGAACTTACGCGGTAAGCCGACACACGGTGAGAATGAGATTTTTGTCTGAAATATGCGGATTCGAGTGTGACCTATATACGCACTTCTTCTTCTTCTATCGTGTGGGTTGTGAGGTGGAGTACCACGCACTTACTTATATCATAAGCCCACGACTATATCCCAATTGGGGTAATCAGAAATTAAAATCATTTATTCAACGTAATTATCATGGATAAACTTGTTGAAGATCAATGTAACATTTTTGAATTTAAGTAATTTCGCAAGGTGTTATGGCTGAGGAGAAGAAATGACAAGAAACTGCAACAGCAACACATCTTTTAAAAACCAATGAGGGTATAATTTACAAGTTATTTAATAACTAGAGGAACACATTCAATACCATACATTTTTATCATTTAGGTAGTCATTAATATAATAATAAGCTTTTTTACATAAAGTAAGCTTCACATGAGCTTTAAATTTATTTTCTGACAAAAAAATACTATCTGGTATTTTACTGTAAAAACGTATACATAACCCCAATCATAATCAGAGGTATATCCATCGCAAGATAAAGTAATTACTCACATCACACCTCACTGAACTTTCTGTAACTTTTTCCTTCTTACTTATATCAAGGTGTAATAGGTATATTAGTTATGCAAGCATGAATATTAATAATATGCTGGATAAACTAAATATTAAACAGTATGCAGAAAACAGGGCTTCTTATGTATGGACAGTTGGTAGTGATAACATATGTAAATCGTATGCTTGTTAGCAATGACACAAGTCACTAGGTGCTATGTGGGACTTAGGTTCAAAGCTAGAATTTCAATATAAATATTGTTCAAGTTGGAATTTCTATTCAGGCCTATTGTCTTCAATTTTATACCGGGATAGAGCCCCCTCAGTACTTCCTATTTGGAAAAGGAACTTCTATGTTGAGCTGAGAATAAATAATGCATTCATCTGGATAATTTTTTTTTGTTATTCTTGAATTATTTACAGGCACATTGTCTGAAAAACTAAGATAATTCCGTGCTTCTGAAGGCACGTTAAGTCGTTAGTCTCAGCTATCAAAACACCACCACAGAGGAGCAGCATGGTGGAGTATGCTCCATACTCCCGTAGCCAGCAGTGAGATGTGGAATAGCTGGTTATATTTAATGTTTACAGACATTAACTTAAAACAAAACAAAAATCATGAAAACTATGTACAAAACAAACACCTAATACAATTACCTATTCAAACAACCCCACATAAGTAACCTCTTGGCATAAAATAATACTACCTTTTGGCCAAAAAATCCCCATCAACTATTTAGAAATAGATTCATTCATTTCAGATAGCTCATATAAAACAAATATCATTCTGAACCATCCCATTATTATTGTATATGTTTCAAACACAATGTCATATTAGCTCAACAATGGCCAATATATATATTTTTGGCAACTCAAACACTGGCTATGATTAGGCTCAAAGTGTGCATCATAATTTCAACAAAGGGAATTACTATTCTGTGTTTTGAAATTCTTCACATAATATCCTAATATAAATGTTTAGAAATACCACAACTATTTGTACTTATACCTACAGGTATGTAGCATAATATGCTCCATACCCCCTCCGGTTGATTGAGGGGAGGCCTGTGCCCAGCAGTGGGACGTATATAGGCAGTTTATGACCTATAGGTTTGTACTAGTAAAAGGTCATTATTATTATTTTAGAACAATAGCCAGTTTAGAAGGGTAAGTGAAAGAGTAGGAGAAAAAGTAACCATGATAAAGACTAAAGAGAACTGGAGAGGAAATATTATTGGCCACCTGATACGACGCGAGTCGTTTATAAAAAACTTCATAGAAGCAAAAATTGAAGGAAAGAGAGGAATAGAATAGAATAGAAAAAGTTTATTATAAAAGGATGCCACACACAAAAAAAGACAACAACATCATATCAAATTTCCACTAAAACAATTACAAAAAAGCAAGACGGATGTTTGTCGAAATGACCATAAGGTGGTGGTGGACGTCCTGAGATAAAAGGGCCTCACTCAGCACAAGTCGCGGCGTGAACCACGACGCTGATATTATGTGGACCCTGTTGGGTGACGCACGAACATCGTATTTCATAAACATGTGTTAATGGTGTATATATTCAAATTCAATTCCAAAATATACATTATAATATATACCAAATTATTTTAATAGAAAGAGGAAGGGGTAGACCTAGGAGAACATTTATGAAACAAATAAAAGAGAAGGCGCAGGTCGTGTCGTATCAGGAGGTGAAGAATTTTGCAGGAAGAAGAGAGGACTGGCGATTACTCCACCGACAAGAGCGCAGCTTAAATAAAGTGAGAGAGAAAGACAGCCAGTTTATTACATGACAATGGTGCCGATTCCTGCAAACACCTAATTTTATTTTAAGTTACACCTGCCATTTTCTTATGCACCAAAAAAGAAAAGGATGGATGATTGACAATTATTAATTTTAGAATGAATGAGTGAATTAATTAATAAACCGGGCGAATAACTTACGGACCTCACTGATATGCAACCCGTTAGACGTGCGCTATCAACTTAATTTTTTCGGGTTGGCTAACGTATTATTTTTAAAGGGTTGTTAAAATTTGCCTAGCCGCCCTCTTCCTTTTCAGTGGATAAGAAAATAATGGGTATAACTTAAAATCAACTACACAAACACATCTATTACAAACACATGTGGAGATTGACTGGGCAAAATAATGTGGAGGCTGACATCCCCACACGGAAATGGCGGTGGATTGGCCATGTCCTTAGAAGACCTGTGGATCACCCGTCCCGACGAACTCTGACCTGGTGTGCACGTGAAAAACGCAAAAGGGATGGCCCAAAGAGACCTGGCGACATTTGGTTGACCTACAGTTAAAAACTCTCGGCATGTCATGGGAGCAAGCTACAGAGGCTTCGTAAGATCGCGGGGAGTGGAAATCTGTTATTCGCGCCCTACATCTCAACAGGGGATAAAAGGATTAGAAGAAGAAGAGATAACTTAAAATTCAGATGGTGTGTAGTGAAATCAGCACCAATCTCGCAATAATCTAAAAAATTACAATAATAAGATATGTATTCATAAACTTATGCCCATTTTCCTTATGAAAAAAAGCTCAAAGGACATAGAGCATAAACCAATCCTAACCATCCAATTAAGTTTGGTGGATGGAAGTTTATCAAATTTAATAAGGAATTAAAATTGATGTTATATAAACTTAATAATTATACAAACATGTAATTGATTATATTTCTAAACAGTTATTGTTGGTATTACTAAATAAATAAAAATAATAATTTTATCTGTTTACATAAAGAAATTATATTAACTATTCAAGGAAATAATACTATAAGTAGTTTACCAATATTATGATTTCTGTGCCATAAGTACTATAATAAAGTTCACATAAACTTTTTCACATGACACACCTATTTTAATTGAAAGTATATTTAAGAATAATCTATTTAGCTATTTCTAAATAAGTTTTCTAAATTAATGATACATATATACCAACTGGTATAATAAAATAAAATAATAATAATGTAATAACTATTCTTATAGAAATGTTATGCTTAATTTTATTATTTTCGAGAAAAACTGATTAAATATATTAATGTGTAAGTGGGTACTTAAATTATTTATTTATTAAAAAACATAATAAATTGAGTAAAGTGAAATAGACTAGTTATAATTGTAATATAATATAAATAATGTTTGTATTTATTGAAATTTAATTAAAAATGTAAGTTATATTATATAAATAGACAGGTATAGTGGGAAAACCCGAAGGCCCTTACCTTTCTAACATACAACAGACCATACAGTCCTCTTCAAGTTATCTTCCATTTGTTTACCTACAGACCTTTATCAGGCAACACAGTAACTGTTATCTAACATTTTTATTGATAAAATAGGTGGAAAGTAAATAAAATTGTTCTAATTATCCACAATAAAAGTTCACTGCCCTACGTTAAAATATGATACACTTTTACACAAAGGAAATGTCACTCAACGTGTGCGGAAACCACTTGATTTTTTTGTCCATTGAACTTGTGCCGTGAAAGTTAATTTATTTATTATTCGCTAATCGTTTGAAACGTTCGTCCGGAGAAAGGAAAGGTCGGGCAAGAAGTACATAACCCTCGAAAATTGTCAATTTGACGTTGACAGTTGTAGCGTTGCCCTATCTACGAAGTAATTGATCGATCAATTAATCTGGTATAAATCGATTTCCATATTAACCAATAAATTATTCTTCAATACCAATAATTCACATATTAAACGTTATGTACGGTCGGAGCAGTAAGACAATAGACTAAGCCTATAATGATGTTATTAGTAGTGACTGACTGAATATGTACTTAATATTATAATTATAAATCATCTTTATTTGAGTATTTTTCTAATTTGATTTAGTTTTAACTTAATTTAATTGTACTATTTTGTTTTATTGATTTTATAATTGCTAATGTAAATATGGGTTACATGCCTGAAATAAAATTATTTTATTTTATTTATTTATTTTTTTAAACAAAAAACATATTTCTTAATAATCTGTGAGTAAATGAAAGATATATAAATAATTTATAAAAAATATTTTAGATTTTTATTCCTTTTTTGAAATCATTAACAATTATATAAGTATTTAACAAAAAATAGAGCGCACAAATTACGTAGTCATATCTTCTTCTTCGTCGTTCCCGTGCTGAGGATCGCGACCACAGGTTATGGTTTTCCACTCGGTACATATACAGTTACTTAAAAATATCACATAGTGTCACGAAGACTTTTTAATTTAATAAGTACCTAAATACATATTAAAATTGCATTATTATTACTAATCTTTACTTAAGTTTGGATCTAATATAGAGAGAGCTGCACCCACTAAGTGCAGTGATCCAGATACTAAAACAGACGTCTTATTAATGTTGTTATTATTGTTGCATTTTATATCAATTAAAGCATCAGATACACATTCTTTTACTGCTAACTTAGTATGAGAGATAATTTGGTATTTTTTCCAAATTTCGAAATGCTTCTGACATCGTTTTATTAAATCTTCTTGTTCCGCAACTAACGAATAATTGTCATTTGTTTGACTCACAGTTTTATACGCAGTAGGAATAACAAAGTATACTTTTTCAAATGTTATGTTCGTCAAGGGTTTTAGAAGAACTTCAGCATCTCGATCACCAGTTGCACTGAATATCAAAATTTTATCTTCAATACTGAAAAAAAAAACAATGTTCAATTAATATAGTAATAATCGATAGATTAATAATCAATAATCGATTAGAAGAACTCTATAAATGGTTAATAGATTTTCGGGCGAATAATGACAGATAACGTCAGTCAGTTGGTTTTAGTGTTGCAGAGTTATCGATCGCGTTTATCTAAAAAAAATGAGTATTCTATCGATAGCTCGTATCCGAGTGTAGTGTAGATGGAGTGCAATACTATCGGTGATGGCATCAACAGTTAGAGTACGTACCATGAAACAAGTCTCGCAGATTTTTATGGAACTAATTGACAAGTCATACAAAGTCACAATACTTCTATGCAGATTTCGCAGAAGCTGCGCCGCGGGTCTTGTAGAGAAACTTTCGTTGCGCAGACTATCGAAAGTATCGATATTACAACACTAGTTGAGTTGTCAAAGTTTGTGGTTATGTTGTGATGTGAGCTATTGTTATTTGCTTTTATTGAACGAAATCTCATATTTCTTCGAACTTAAAACATAATACTAGATTATAAATATATATTTGCTTTACCTATCACTATGGAATCTCTTGACAAGAAACCTAAGAAGAAACCCACGAAGATCGAGGAGATGACGAAAGAACAAATTCGTGCGGCGATTCTGAAGAAACGGGAATGCAACGCAAAGGCTCAGAGCATCGTGGAGAGCCTTCTGGAAACAGGTATTACTGACACTTACTTCTTGCAATGCCTGCCTGACATCAACCAATCGCATTTTGACGACATAGTAGAAGAACGATGCATTCTTCGCCTTTGTGGTTATCCTGTGTGCTCAAAAACCCTATTGGACAAAGACATACCCAAACAGAAGTACCGAATTTCCCTGAAGACAAATAAAGTATATGACATAACTGCTAGAAAGAGCTTCTGTAGCAATGGGTGTTATAAATCTGCTATGCATGTTAAAAAGCAAATGCTAACAAGTCCATTGTGGTTCAGAGAGTATGAAGAAATACCTAAGTTCCATTTAACACCAATAGACACAGTAGGCAGTCTTGGTCAGGAGATAGATGTGTCATTGATTGAGAAAATCAAGATAAGAACAACAAAGACAACATTCACTTCTATCAACGACTTTGCTAGTGCTAGCCTGAATGATATGACTGACTCTGATCAAAAGGAAATTGAAAATATTATCACTGAAAATGCCACTACACAACAAATTGAAGATAATAAAACAACAATTAATAATGAAATATCGGAAGGTACCAAAACTCCTGAAATAGCATTAACTGAAACACCTGTCACTTTATTACAAACTAAAGAAAATATATCCAATGAAAACATAGAAGCACAACAACATACATCTAAAGCAGAAGACATTAAAGAAATTGTTAAATCTGAATGCAGTAAGGAAGGACTGAAAGAAATTAATAAAACTCCAATAAAGAAGCCACATTCTAATCCGATGAATATTGTTGGTGACATTGTTGAAAGGCCAGAAAGGATAATTGACCCCATTTTATTATCAACACCTGAGGCCCAAGTTAATGAGAATGTGGGTGTAACTGCTAGAGCCATAGTTCTGTCAGCCAAAAAGATTGCAAAGAAAAAGCCACCTGCTGTTACCATACTTACCATAGAAGTTGAGAAATGTCTTGCTGAATGGTTTAGCTTAGACACACTACTGTTTCTGTTTGGTGATGCAAAAGTTAAAGAAATGGTGACAGACAAAGGAGAATGTATAAAAGAATACTTGAATAATTATGCTAGAAGTATATCCTACAATGCAAACACTTATGATCAGTACCAGCAGTTATGTAGGAAACTAAACATGCTCGAGTTGGAGGACCGTCGTTATGACTCACAAACACTGAACAGAGAGACAAAACCTTTGCCAGACTATTCTATGATTAAAGAAGAAAGTAAGAGAATGCAGTTGAAGGTAAAAGCATTCTTAGCTGGTGCAACAGATGTACCAGAAATTGTCACAACAGAACAGAATGTACCGCAAGATGATGCTGCTGTAACACAACTGCCCTTAGTTGATAAAAACGCACAAAACGCCTTAAGGAGACGAATAGTCTGTGAACATTTAAATAAGGTATTACCAGATTTGCTACGGTCCCTCGGCCTGCTAACGCTGTCTATAAGTTCTGATGTAAGATTGATGGTCAACACTTTCAAGTTGAAAGCAAACAACATTATGTTTAAGCCGATACAATGGACCTTGATTGCTATTATAATCATTAAATTACTGTCTCTTAGGGACAAAAGATTGGAGTATTTGTTAGGACAGCAAACTGCTTACCAGCATATGCAGTTGTTACTTCTAAGTTACAAACAAGATGGTGGATATTTAGACAGGCTGATATCTTGGCTCACTGATGTTGATAGACTATTGGACACAAATGATACACAGTTGACCATAGAATAAAGATGTGGTACTTGGAATGTAATGATGATTTATGTGTGATAGTTTTATTACCAAGGAAACTATGTATGTACTACGTCAGAGAGCTATATGTTTTATAGTCTGATAAAAAGGAGTAGAAAGTAGTTACTGGCTCGGTGGAGTTTTAAACTCTCAAGATTTGTCATTGGCGCATCACTAACCGCGGCCAGAACAAAAAGAAATACATATTTTATCTTTAACTAGCCACCAAAGAGATTGGTGGATTGGGTGTGAATTTCACTAGAAAAGCACCACCAATAACTCTGGCAAACTGTATTCGTAATTATTTGTAACAATGACAAATTGTACAAAAATGCACGTAAATACGTACCAAGTACGTACATTTACGTATTGTACGTAAATATATTTATTTTTGTACACTGTAGTTTTTATACGTCACCTGTTATTATCCAGGAACCAATTCGCGCAAATCTCCATAGACTCTTTTGTGTGTGCTCCGTCCAGGTAGAACGTGGCGTAATCCGACCGAATCATTTGGTATCTCCCTGGCCATCGGCATTCTCTTAAACCTATAACCGTTTCTCTCGGCAGAATTGTAATTATTTCGTCTATTTGCTTATCGCTGTCTACAAAAGGGGGGTCGATTTCTGTGAAACCATTTTGTCGTATAACCTTTCCACTGATGGCCTGTTTTCTTAGATGTCTTTGGTTTAATACTTGTAGTTTGGCCAGCCTCATCCAAGAATGAGCCAACTGGATGGCAAGAGAAGCGTTGGTTCTGTAAGCATCTAAATCTACTGGCAAGACGTTTTGGCAGTCTTTAGGGAATGTGTAGGAATCATATTCAGGAACTGTCGTTAGTGTGCACTGAAACAAGAGAGTATTTCTATAAAATCTAGCAATGTAGTGTATTACGAATGAGGGACTTTCCTGGCTATGTTACATAAAAACAATATAGATGGTGTACGATGGTGGTGGTGGTGGATGGTGTGTGGTGGTGGGTGGTGTGATGGTGGTGGTGGAGCATGTACTTAGTTAAGAGACTTTTTGTAATTTTTTCTTTTTTATTTTGGTGCAATAAAGTGTATTTCTATTGTATTGTATGGTGTTGTACAGATATGACGTGATAATTACCTATTTTCTCATTGCTTGAGTACATAATTATTTAAAAGTATAATGTAATGGCAGAGGCCTAAATAAAAATAATTGTTGCTTCTATATTGCTTCTCTTTATTTTGATTAGAACAATAATGGGAGGAAGATGTGTTGCGCCTGGGTGTAATAACACTGTCATCATTTATACCCAAAAATATAGATAAAAGATGCATTATGTCTGTTATTCATGAAATTAGAAGGTTAAACGAAGACAAATCTGTACAGCGCCATCTATATTTCTTTAGCCAGGAATGTCCCTCATTGACAAACATCGAACTTTCGGTTGCATGTGGTCCAATACTGGCAACCTTACCCTAATATCGCAGATTATGCGATATCTAATCCTGCTGTGAAGTCGCTAACTTGTACGAACCTGGACTTCCTCAGCAACGGTCTTCAACACCGGCAGAGCGGCGCGAGGTTGCGTCACAGTGTACGCCTCACAACCTCGCTTCATAATGCCAGCTTTGGCTGCTGCTATCTGTTCTATGGTACTGCCTAATATCGACGTGTGGTCTAATCCGAGAGCTGATATTCCTACCACTGGTACTTTCCTGGAAGGCACAGATATTTATTTACAAACTAGGATCGGATGTAGTGTGACAATACTGACAATGCCCTAAATTAATCCGACCTTATACAAAAAATAATGCCAAGTTTATAGGGAATGTCGATTTTTATAAATTGACTTATCAATTATAAAAGCGACTATCAACATAGTGAAATAATATTATCCTGGACTATCAAAACAAAGTAGACAAATAGAAAATGTGGTGACCATAAACACCATAAATAAATTTTAAAAGCACAGATTGGCCTTATTACTACATAACCGGTCTATATACGTCCTGTACGTCTATATACGCTGGGCTCAGGCCTCCCTTCAATCACTCGAAAGGATATGGCGCATACTCCACCATGCTGCTCCACTGCGGGTTGGTGGAGGTGTGTTAAAGCTAAAATCCGGGACCAACGGCTTAACGTACCCTCCGAAGCACTCTTTCGGACAATCAAGTGATTAAACTTTTAAGTCTGCCAAACAAAAAACAGCCTCACAAAGTGATTTCGACAATGTCGAACCCGGACCTCCAGGTCGTGAGCCCGACGCTCTAACCATTAGACCACAAAGGCTGTCATTACCACCCACCTCAAAACATTAGTATAGTCGACAATTCCGCCGATGCCGACCTCGACTACCGCCACGTCCACCTTCTCCTTGAGGAATATATTGAACGCCAGCACCGTAAGAAACGCGAAGTACTTCGGCATATCACCCTCGTACGCCTGTGAATGAAACCCGTTTCACGTGAGCTGTCAACTTAAGGTGATGCGTTTCAGTCAGCTAGGTAACGCTGCGTCAACAGATGGCGTTACTTCTGCAGTTTTCGTATTTTTTTCCATTTATTCGTTTAGTGTTGAGTTCTGACCCAGTGAAATGTTAGGTGGCGAAATCTTACATACATTATCTTTAAGTTAAGCTACAATTTTGAAGTATTTACTGCAGATATCATATTAAAACATTGCATCAAAAGTTGGTGTCATTTCAATTTGTGTACAAACACGAAGCTGTCACACACACATGCGAACTAGGTTAGCTATTAAAAGAGATGCATAATTTGAAGTCTACTTCTAACTTCTAAATGGCGCATTTGGTAAAGCAGTCGCCGCCATTCTTAAGTTTCACGGTTCAAACCCAAGTGCACGTTTTAATTGTTTTTACTTTTTGTATTTTTTTTTACAATTGAATTTGGCGAACCCGTCTATTTGTACGGAATTTTCAAAAAGTATCACTTTTACCAATAATATTATAATTATACAATAATGTACTTTGCACTAAAGTACCTTCCGTAATTTCCGTATTTTTTATTTTGTAAAATTCTAACAGGCATTAATCGCATCAGTGAACATGCGGCTAACTAAAAAACTACTGAACGGATTTTCATACGGTTTTCACCAATGAGTAGAGTGATTCATGGGCGTGCTTTAGGGTATATAATTTATACAAGTATTTTTTTTGTATAAAATGGTTCAAAAATGATGATGAATGTCAAACATAATTATCGTTACAAATATAGCCGACTTGGAGCTTTCGGCGAAAACGCTGCCTGAGCCCATTGAGATATAACAAAACAACGTATGGTTGAATTGTTCCTTTTTTGTAGGTCTACCGAAAAGTCCACAATATGTCATAATAATTATATTGTGTATAAAGAATTGTGTATATGTATTGTATGATTTTAAAAATAACGATCACAGTACAGTAATAATAAGGTAGATTTTTCCTAAATTGCGTCGGTTCAAACTTTGTCGCATCGCGTTTGAAAGATGTAATAGCGCTTCAGGACGTCCCGCAAGCACGGCGCTGATGTCGCAGTATCCGCATATAATTATTATGACTTGTCATTTAGTTCCAATAAAATCCGCGGGACTTCATTCATATGTCAGTGACAGCTGGTGATAGCATGCGGGACACTTAGCAGCTAATCGAATTCTATGTTGTTTTCGCGCCCAGTCCAGACGACTTGCAGCGCATTTCTGGACTTATATTTACGCGTGGTGTTTATTGTTAGGTTAGTTAGTTCAGGTTAGGACGTCTTTTTTTAACGAGGACGTTAAAAAAAGACGAGGCTGGGACGTATTGAAGTAGTATTTCGATATATACGCGGCCTGAAATGGGCTGTTTCGGGGACCTGAACTGGTTGCTGTCGAACTTATTATCACGTTTTCTTGATTAAAATTCATAAATAAGTCAAATAGAAAAAAAGAAAAAAGATTTTCGTTAGTTTTAGATATGTCATGATGTCTGTGATGTTTGTTTATTATACATAAGAATTTCAAAATTTATCTTATTTTTTTTCCCAAAGGGCAAGGCAAAGGGAACTATGCCCATACAGCCATGTCTTGTGTTTTTTTTTCTTAATGATGATTAATGAAATGATGAAACCTAAGCCCCCACCCTCGGAGCAGACTCCTACTCCGAACCCCAAACGAAGTAAGCGGCTTGTTGGCGCAAAGCGAAAATAGATAGGTACACTTTGTTTATTGAATATTCCGATTTAATAATACTATCGGGAATGTTTTCCGACTAACTTAATGTGATCATTAACTACAAAACACCACTTCGTATTGATTATTTAGATTATTCAATGAAGAAAGCAACCTTCCCGTTCCCGGTCCCGGTCCCACCAAAAAGTCCGCGGCAAAGAGAATATAAATAAATCTGTATGTTGGATGGAAAAACAATTAATTATAAATGATTACTATTTAGGCCGGCAAATGCAACAACTTTTTTTTTGATTTGGTTTTCCCCGAAGGGTAAGGCAAAGGGAACTATGCCCATACAGCCATTTCATTTTATGTATTGATTTTTTATTATAATATATGTCCTCTTTTGAAACACGGTACTTACCCATTATTTAAAAATGTTTAAATAATATGCGTTAAAACAAAAATATTTTTCCAATATTCCTTTTCTCAGATTGTAGTATTTTTAGTTTTTTATTTATATTTATTCTCTTCATACAAAATCTCTTTATAAATTGTCACTGACATTCTATTACACTTGTCAAGTAGTCAAAGCCTTTAGAGAAAAAAAAACTATCACGCACACAAACTAACATTGACACCTCTACACGCTCAGCAAATACACTGTAATCTGCACCACTACAAATGTAGAATTGATCAAAATTGAGGGTCTGAAATATGGTACTTCTCGTATTCGGACCCTAAATTTTTGTTAGTTTGCGAAAATAATACACCAAAATATTACTATTTATCGGTTTTATAACAATATTCCTCTATCCGTTTTCCTGTAGCACTGCATCAACTTTTGTATGGAAAACGAATCACCTTAATTCTGTCGGCTTATCGGCCAATATAAAAATTTGGAAGGGTTTTTACTTTTTCTGCCTAAAATTGACGTGTGTTCCATAAATTTTATACCTGTCGATTACCCGTCCCTTTCTTTTTAAGCACATAAGAAAATGACAGGTATAACTTAAAATAAATTTAGGTGGTGTTTACAGGAATCAGTACTGATAAATTGGGTATTTGACTGGGTCAAAAATAAATTATAAAATGCTAATCTCAAATAGAATCCAGTCAAATCAATTTTGTTTTATTTTTCGAATTTTATTCCCGAATTAAGTAACAATTAGTACGACGTTTGATCGTTTTTATTGATGACGTCACTGTTCAGTATTTCCATACAAACTCCAAAGAAAATTTTCGTTTTGACATTTTGTAAAAAGTATCTGATTTGACTAGGTTGTCAATTATTAAATAAATAAGTAAGATACCTGTGAGCTGTACAGCAGATCGTAAACGTGATGGAAGTGGCGCGCGAACTGTTCCCTGGTGATGAGCGCGCCGTGGAAGCGGATGCGCTCGCGCACGGCCACCAGGTGCGGCGACGTGAACAGCCCCGTGCGGAACCCGTGCGCGCGCAACACCGACTCGCACATCGCGCTTGTTGAACCCTGAAATACGACGTATTTATTACGTGTTCAAATTTTAGTACAAATCCTTCATTTCTGTACAGTCATGTCATGAGCAATATAATGTATACACTTTATATATTCTTATATATACTTTATTATTAATGCTGGTGACCGTACGTATATTTAAAGAAAGAAAGAAAATATTTATTTCCATATTGGACGCCACATGCACAAACTTAAATTACAGATATTAAAAAAAAAAAACAAAGACAAATATAATATAGTATAATATTTACTTTTTAGTACTTTTTTTCGCCATCAGAATATAGTGAAGCAACATAGGGGTCGACATCCATGTCGACCCATATATTGCTTCACTATATTGATCTTGGAAGATCTTGACTGACTGACTGAAGTTCTTGATTGACTTGGATCTTGGAAGATCCAAGTATCAAGCTTCATTTATTTTTCTATATGCCCATTACAATATATTTTTGAATAATTATGTACCCCAAGCAATGAGAAAATAGGTAAACAGTGTCATCTATATTTTTTTGGGGAACAAAGCCTTAAAAGTCCATCAAAGGGTTCTTACAGATTGAGACATAACTTTTATTATATATTTTAAGACAATTAGACAACTGACAGTTATTTATCTATATTGGCCCCGATTCCTGCAGATGCAATGATTTTCAAATTTATAGATGGATTATAAATAATTGTCACATGCTCAGCGGTAAAGGAAAAAAACATCATGAGGAAACCCACATTTCTAAGAAATGCGTATTGGGCTGGTTTTTCCCTTCGTGGTCGAAAGATTGGACACGCAGTCTCTTCTGTAAAAAATTGGACCTATCAAAGTTTTAGGTCAGGTAAGCGGATCCTGTGAAAAACGGGTTAATGCTAGGGATATGTTAATTGAAAAACTTACTTTTCCCTTAGTGCCAGCAACATGTATCACAGACAGTTCATCTAGTTTGGACATTGTCACTCCAGATCTTAACAAATAGTTCTCCATGTCTTGTAGATTTGTACATCTCTGTAACACAATGCACAATGAAATAGTTAATTTTTTTTAAATATATTTTTCAAATTGATTTCAAAAGTAAGTTATTTTATTATTAAACCTCTGAGCGAAAGGGACACTAGTGATCTTATAAAGTTTTATTTAAATTGGGGTATAGATATACTCAGAATGTCCAATATTTAAATATTTTTTCATATTGATTTGAAAAGTAAGTTATTTTATTATTAAACTTCTAAGCGAAAGGGACATGAGTGATCTTAGAAAGTTTCATATTTCCTGTCATATTTTCCCTTTTTTATGAATAATTCACTTACTTCTGATCCTGACCTGATGTTTTTTCTAATCTGATCCAGCGTTGATTTGTTAGACTGAAGAGAATTTAGTTTACGCACTGCATCCTATAAAATAAATAAAATCGGTAAGTACCTATGGTGTTCAAATAATATTTTTCCTTCATACATAATGGTTAATAAATAAAATTATTACACAATAATGACTCAGCTTTAATTTACCAGTAAACAAACCTAATATATAAACCAATAAACAGTAGTAATTAAAAGGAAATTATAGTACATTTAGTAGGAAACATTTTAAAATAATTTACTTCATACAGTGTATTAAGAGTTATTATTAAGTAGTACAACATCCTGGCAATTTGGTAAAGTACACAACTTTCACTTTTATTTAAACCAATAATTCAATACTTATATGGGTTCTAAAACTCAAGCTACGCTTACAAACTTCGTTATCACTGGTTACATACTATTATTACAACATTTGATCGATAAGCTACGTACCTCATAACTAGAACTCGAGGAAGACATTCTTGCTATTCTGTTCTCCAAGAAACCGCGTCGTAGACTGACCCCTGCCACCAGCCACGCACGTGCGAGGCCTCTTACGACGCAATCCAATTGCATCTATACAAAAAACGACCTCGACGAGACACACACCCGCTACGCTAATCACTCGGCCAGTTATCAATCCATGACATAAGCAGGCTCCATCAACTATCAATGGCTATTGTGACATCTGACCTGTGTCGTATGATATAGCCAGAATACTGAATATTACCAGTAACCAGCAATTTTCCGCGATTTACGTATCAAAACATAACCTCAACGAAGCGCAGCGGCGTGAGAAAGGAGTTTGACAGATTTGACAGCTCAAATCAGCTGATCAGTTGCAAAGGAACTCTTACATATTATAAAGCCAATTGTGATTATATTTTTTCAATTCAATCTCCTTTTAATTAATTTAATTTTTGAATGACGTCCGGTTTGTTTGAAATATTAATTATTTTGACAAATCTTCAGTGTAAAAAACAAAAACATTTGACATTTATTCACTTGCATGAGCAGCGGTATTTTTAAAATTACTTGATTATATTTTTTAAAGAAGTTAGAAGACTACAAAATGACCGAAACGGATGCTACAAGACGGCCTTTACATATGCCCGAAAAATTCCTGCCATATTTGGAGAAGTATAGGATTTACAGAATGTTCAAGGTGATTTTTACACATGCATACTATACAGAGTGTTAGTGACATGGTACGTAACCAACATTGTAATGTAGGTAATTCAGACCATGATTGTGAGTTAATCTTAAGCATATTTTCCTGTCGGAAAATTCAAGAAAATTTTAGTGTTTTTTTATTATTTTCACTTCCATACTTTTGCGACGAAAAACTCTACTTTATCTGAAACATCCCTCAAAGTTTTCGTTACGATGTCTCTAACACCCTGTATAGTTGCCTCTGCGCAGCTGCAAAATGGTCATAGGGGGCTGCTGAAGTAGTCTTTGCACTGTAACTACGTACTTACTGTAATAATACTCTAGCCTTCACTGGATTCTAATTATAAATTCTTAACGGCCCTTGTGGTCCAACGGTTGAGCTCACGATCCGGTGCCCTTTCGAATCCTGGTGGGCAGAAAAATCGCTTTGTGATTTTGAACCTTAGTTGGTTAGGATAGTGCAGGCTGATCACTGGATTGTCCCAAAGTAGGATGGTCCATCCATCGGAAGGCACGTTAAGCCGTTGGTCCCGGTTCCAGCATACTGATGTAAGTATGTAGTACGCGTTACATGCGCCATTTCGGGGGCCTTTGTCAGCTCAATAATAACCAATTAAAATATTACCAATTAAGTAATTCTTACTTTTAGGATATGCTGGACGACCTTATTCTGGCGTTGCCACGGGATCACCTGAAGCACATGAAGGTATTCCTCAGCCAACACAAGCACAGCACCAGGGACACCGACAGAGTTATGGTGCTTGTTTCCCCTGAACTTAACATCGGTAATTCATTAATTACAATCAAACACCTAGGTTCATTATTGTCTTGGTCTTAATGGCCAAGTAGTTAATGCAGGACAGAAGTACTATTGAGGCGAATGACAGGGAGTCCTAGTACGGCTTTGAAATAGACTACTCTGGGCGCCATCCCACTCGTGTCAGACAGAGTACTGCGGGGCGGAAGGCAAGAGGGGAACTGCTGCCTTAGATTTTTTCCCTAAAAAGTATCACGAAGAGTGCTACACCGACAAGAGCGTGGCTCTTAAATTAGTGATGTGAGTTAATTCCGGCCAAATAGTTAACTCCGGCCGGTTTGCGGCAAATCTACTAAGTCAGTCATAAAAAGGTCTTATTTTTTTCACAAGTCACTAACAGCCAGAATAGGACCCACATAAATCATTTTTAACGCTTGCAGACGTCAAGAGACTTGTGAAAGAATTAATAAAGGATATTGGAATGTTTGTGGTGACCCGGCGCTTTATTATGGACAGATATGAAAACGTAATTATTTATTATTGACTTAAATATTACATTTTAATTTTTCGGGATCAATCCTGTATAATATGACATTATCCCATTCGAGATTGACGGGATTGGGCGAATCTCCGAGAGTTATACTTTTTGTTTTGATTATGCTGATTTCCAAAGAAAACTTAATTATTTAGTTAGTAATATTGAAGAATTAAGGTTTTTGTTTTCCTTCAAGAAAAAAAATGTTTTAATTTTCTCACTATCACAAACAAGGTTGTTCCCAACTTTACAATTTTTTTTTTATATAGACGAGATCCCGAAAATTTCGGATTCTCCCGAGATTGATATTTCCAATCCCACGGGATCTCGAATTTGCGATTTTGAGTCGGGATTGCATTGCCTAGCCACGATTATACAGCTACATACTTTTCAGCATGACGACTACGTACCAGGCTGTATTTCGCCGGCCCTCATGTCGGAGGTGACAAAGACCCTGACCCTCAAAGAACCGGTCCACACTGCAGGATGGCTGATGTTCGGTATATTATTTATACTTACACTTATCCAACTTTACATATTTAAATGCAAAAAGAATAAAAAGTATATTTCATAACGCCTGCCATTTTGTATTAGCAATCTGTAATAGCATTTTCTACGCCTTGCTCGTACGTAACGAGCAGGCGCGTTCAACACTTTTATTTCGTTTGTACGTTTGTAGACCATCCTTGCACTGTCCGCGAGGCTCGCTGTCTGCAGCAAGACGGCGTGCTGCCCACAGTGACCCTGGTACTGATGCCGCCGCCGCCAGTAGCGCCGGTGCCTGACAACACCTCCACGCCCGCTCGCGGCTTCTTCCAACAAGACTTTGAAGGACTCAAATACGTTTACAGAGCTACGCTGAAGGCAATTTCTATTCGTTAATCAATGTTTGAAGCACCACTTATGTCTATTGAAACATTAATAAATTCAAGCCCTATTATCACTGTCATACCTAATCAATCATAATTTGATTTCTTTGACATATTCGCTGTAGATAGGAACTTAAGAAGACTATTAATAAATAAATCTCCTATGTTCTTTCCTAACCATCACCATGACCAAACATTTAAATCGGTTCATCATGGAGACGGTTTAAGCGAGAAAAAGTACAGGCAGACAGAGTTACTTTAGTATTATAATTAAAACACAATGTATAACGGGTTCTTACCGCGTTTAAATCAGTGATATGAGACTCCCGATATTTCGACACTGTTGCAAGTGCCATGATCACGGGATGACTGATGAGATTGGAGTGGAGTAGGTAGATCCATAATTTTCTACGGGCAGACATATCTGTCTACCCTCTTTCGACTACTGAATACTTTCGTATTGAAAATATTAGTGTGCATAAATAGGAGGTGCACATCGACCCGGATGACGACATAGTGAAGATCTCCAGCAAGTGTTTCAACGGCATCCGCGCATGCGCAGGCGGCGCGCAGGGGCCGGGGCAGGGGCACCAGGTGGTGGGCGCGCCGGGGGTCTACCGCGTGCTGCTGATAGGGCCTCGAGGGTCTGGGCGCAAGACGCAGGCGCGCATGCTCGCCCGGCACTTTGGTCTTGTGTATAGTGCGTATATCTTTCATTCATTAAGGGTAGAACCCCGATACCGACCCCGCCGGCTTGGTCGACGATTTCCCTCGTTCGATTATCGCTATTGACTGCTAGGGTCGATTAATTCTTTTAGTTAGTTTGCGTCCAACTGGACCTGTTGTCTTAAATTTTGTCTCGGCTGAGAGCCCACAGCGCTCCCCATTTGTCCGGCCAATTACTTAACGCTATTTGCGGCAAGTCTACAGTGAGTTTAATAAATTTGATAAAAAATCAATGTGTTATGGTTTCAAAGCGTATGTATATTAGCATTCTTTTTTTTTCGACGTGACATTATTGTAGATTTGCCGCAGATAGCATTAACTACTTGGCCGGACATATGGGGAGCGCTGAAGGCTCTCACGCGGTACAACGTTTAAGACAACAGGCCTGAGGGTGCCCAGTTGGGCGCGAACCTCGGTTCAGGGTGTCGTCTGAGAGGAAAAATATTTGAAAGAATTAATCGACCCTAGTGGGTCCATAGCGATAAGCGCTGATTGAGGGAAATCGTCGACCACGCCGGCGCGTATCGGGGTCCTGAAGTGTTTGGTGTCGCGAGCTGATTGGCTGCCTCTATGGCTAGAGTAATCAGGTCGTCGGGAATATTAGCATTCGTTACCGTACAGTGCCATCTAATTTTTTTTTGAGGCACGTGGTCTCGAAAGAGTCACATTTCTCACTAACCAGCGCTACTTTCAAATCTCATCAACCCTGGGGTTATCATTGAGCCGCCAAAGACCCTTGACATGGCTCATGTAACGATTACGTACGGTCGCGAGCATTAATATGTATGCACTCTGGTACCATGACACATTAACTTTTTTGACAAATTGAACTGTAAGTCTCACTAAATGTAAATATGTTAGTGCGACAGAGTCCTAAAGTGGGTACATTATATTGCTCATGACCTGTACTTACATCAGTAAGTAGTTACCGACACTTTCGTGTTCTGCTGCGCCGTGCACAACTTCACCGACGTCGTGTCCGAGATGCCCAAGGCCATCCTCGGGCGCGTCCCGCTCTCGGAGTTGCGGGCATGTTCATAGATTAAGTAGAAGACCAGAAGACTAATAGCAGTATTACCCAAGTTGACTTCACGGAGCTGTACCACATCGCGAGGGAGAGGAACGACGACGCCGGTGAGAAGCTGCGCAACTACGGCATCAGCCTGCAGCTTAAGGCAGAGATCGTGCGCCGGCGCATCATGGAGAAGGTTTACATTTTCTCTATAGCCTATTAGTCTATTATGTCCCTTCTTCTACCGTGTGGGTTGAGGTGGATTACCAATCTCATCAACCCTGGTGTCAGTGTCAGGGTTATTATTGAGGACAAAGGCCCCAGACATGGCCTATGTAACGATGTACTTACTTAAATCAACGATTAAATAGTAACATAAACTGCTTATATACCTCCCACTGCTGGGCACAGGCCTCCCCTCAAACAACGGGAGGGGGTATGGAGAATACTCCACCACGCTGCTCCACTGCGGGTTGGTGGAGGTGTTTTTTACGGCTAATAGCCGGGACCAACGGTTTAACGTGCCCTCTGAAGCACGGAATCTTAATCGAAGATTAAGTAGTAACCGAGAACAATGGCTTAACAGTAAAAGTTAAGAGAAAATACGAGAGGCGTTTGTTAACCGCGCCTCCGCCGCGCGCAAAAGTATGTACGTCTTGCGTAGGGAATGCAATCCCGATTCGAGATCGCAAATTCGAGATCCCGAGGGATTGTAAGTGTCAATCCTGAAAGGATAGCTGAAAACGATGAAAACTGCTTGTTTTTGATAGTGAAATTAATTAAAACAAAATATTTTAGAAAGAAACAAACCTTTATTCTTCAATAAATACCTATTGACTATTATCTATGTATTTGATCTCGACGGTTATCGAAAAGTCTGGATAGAGTTCGCACAGAACCGGGATACTTGGAAAGACATGGGGGAGGCCTTTGCTCAGCAGTGGGATCATACAGGCTAATAATAATAATAATAAGTACCTATTACTAACTAAATAATAAAGTTTTCTTTGAAAAAAAAAGTGGCTGCAAATAGTTTCTTTATTATGTGTAGTTCTGCCCACCCCTTCGGGGAATACGGGCGTGAGTTTATGTATGTATGTATGTTTTCTTTGGAAATCAGCGTAATCAAAACAAAAAGTAGAAGGAGATTCGCTCAATACCATCAATATCGTCATATTATGCTTCGGGATTGATCTTCGAGACCGGAATCCCGCGTGATCGGGATCTGCATTCCCGAGTCGTACGACTCTCGATATAAATCACGCCGCGCGCGCTGCGGGTGCCAATAGTTACCATCCCGTGAGGGCTGCAAAGAAATTGATTTTCAGGATTGCATCGACCACGGCTGGGTCATGACTGGCTACCCGGCTACTGGCAACGACTTCGAGAATATAGACAACATGGAAACGCCGCCAAATCGGTAACCTCCGAAGTTTTCCCACTGCGCTATAATATCGGATCCTTAAAAAGAGTTAGAGGCTAAGTCGCTGACTTAGTCTCCGACCTACGGGTGAATTTACACCTGACTCCGCTCTTCTCCGCCCATCTCCGAGTCAGTGGAAACCCGGCCTTAGGCGGACGAGACATTCGTTATGTAAAAAAACGATTCAAAGTGTAACTACGTTACCTACTGAATAAAGATAATTTGAATTTTGACCTAAGTACGTAACTATAAAGTAGGTATTAGGTTAGCTTTCAGTTAGGTACCTATCAGATCGAACGCTCTCTAGTGAAAGTAGTTTAATGACGCTTATAAAAACTGGCTCCGCAAGACAGACTTTTGATTTTAAATGAAGGAATAATAAGCTTTCGTAATACTTACTATTGTAATACCTAAAAAAAAAAATATAAAAAAGTTTATTTAGGTAAAATCTACGACACACATATACATTTACAACATAAAATATACACACATTAAATTAATATTTAGTTGGAAAACATAAAGGTACCTAAAAGATACCTGCCTACGTAAAGTTCCATTTCATGTATTGCAATCTATTTTTTTTAAAGTGGTTTGCCGGACAAATGGGGAGCGCTGAGGGCTCTAATCATGTGATGCTTCGTCGCCACGCCACGCGCGCAATTTTAGAATAAATAATACACAAAATATGTTCGTAAATTGTTCGTTATTTGTTCTATATTGAAAAAAAATGTACTATAGTAGATTAAGAAATAATAAATAAAATATGTGGCGTTGCGACGAAGCCTACTTCCTACCCACGCCACACTTAATGAGATTTAATAAGGTCTTCTATGGTTCCAAATACATCATTAAATAAATGTACTGTTATTGTTCGTTGTATTAAACTTATAATTCTAGGAAATAAATAGACAGAACAAGAAAAAATTAAAAAATTAAAAATTAGGAGTGGTAACTTTCGATGTATAGTAACTAGCAAAAAAAAAAGAAACTAGCAATACGCACAATGAACGTTTGCATTGAGAGAAACATCAGGCGTTATTGGTCAGATTCCATATAAATTAAATAAATTAATGTACTGTTATTGTTAGTTTTATTAAACATACAGTTTCAAGAAATATAGAGAAATAATTAAAAATAAGGAAAGGATAAAAAAAAGGGCGTTTATCTATTTATATAGTAAATCATATTTTGTTCTCTGCACATCACACAAACAATTAAATTATGTGTACATCCTTTGATCTTAAGGCTAACCAAAGTAACGAGTATAAGTAAATAATTCTGAAGATTTTTTACACATAGGGAATTAAACCTATAAAAAATTAACAATTTTTATTTTTATTTACGTATTATTAGGAAATCATGTATTTGTTGTTATTATTATTTTCATTATTAATATAAAAAATTATATAATGAAAATAATAATAATAACAAATACATGATTTCCTAACGCCTGATGTTTCTCTCAATGCAAACGTTCATTGTGCGTATTGCTAGTTTCTTTTTTTTTGCTAGTTACTATACATCGAAAGTTACCACTCCTAATTTTTAATTTTTTAATTTTTTCTTGTTCTGTCTATTTATTTCCTAGAATTATAAGTTTAATACAACGAACAATAACAGTACATTTATTTAATGATGTATTTGGAACCATAGAAGACCTTATTAAATCTCATTAAGTGTGGCGTGGGTAGGAAGTAGGCTTCGTCGCAACGCCACATATTTTATTTATTATTTCTTAATCTACTATAGTACATTTTTTTTCAATATAGAACAAATAACGAACAATTTACGAACATATTTTGTGTATTATTTATTCTAAAATTGCGCGCGTGGCGTGGCGACGAAGCATCACACCTCTAATCCGGTACCTACAACAATTTAAGACAACTGCCTGAGGTTTGCCCGTTCGGCGCGACTCAGGGCGTTGTCTGAGAGCATTTTATAAGTTTTTGAAAGAATATATTAATCGACCTTAGTCGAAACGATTTTCCCGGCGGGGTCGGTATCGGGGTTCTGAAGCGTTTGTTGTCGCGAAATTGAAACCACAGCATAGAATAAGGAATAATTTACTAGGTACATACAGAACGGTAAATCACCGCTCCCCACCAGCAGTTGAGCTAGGTTTACCTCACCCCCCTCGGACATAGTTTAGACTTGAATCGTATGGCGTCAGACGTGACACACAGATGCGCGTGTACGATAACGTCAATGTGTGATGTCTGTGTAAAACGAGGTTGTTTGTATGAAGTGTCCGGGGTGTGGCCACAGTATCTCGTAGAAATCTCGTTGTGGAATAATCTACGTTGTAGGTAGGACTAAATCGCGTGTTTACAGTACCCAAATTATTTGAATATTGTTTGAAATTGAGTTTTCGGCTATCATTCTAAGTAGCTAACGCGCAAAATCCGACTAAACAATTCAAACAAAAATAAAACCACCGCTGTACATACAACTGATAGGTAACTAAGTAAGAACAGTTATTAACAGTAAAAGTAGTTAGCTTAGGTACCTACTCCTTACAGTGGCGTTTGGTCGATGCTCTAGTTTGAGCGAAAGTGTTTGCCAATCTCGGAGGCTGTTCTCTAACTAGGTAACTTACCTACTTGTAATATGCTCATAATAATTGTTATCACTTTACCAACACAGTTATCAGATGTCAAACATGCTAAATAGAATACGGTGCGATGACTTTTAAGGTCATTGGCCATAATATATTATACTTAACTGTGGGTGGGTTACCTATTTGGTTTTTTTTCGTCGCGTTGTCTCTTTCGTCGTTTACTAATGCCTTTCCTTACTTGTGCAACTTCGAATTTATATTCAATAATCCTGATGGGAAACTGATTAGGAACAGGATATTATTTGTCCGACCAAGTTCTCTGTGTAATTAAAAATTAGATATTAAATCAACCCCTCATTGACTGTTTCATATGTGTTTCACACACAGTGAACGTCTTAATGCCTTAAGCCGTACGCGACAAATCAACATAAGGTAAGTATTTACCTAAGTAAGTACGTCCAAAAAACATGGATAGACGGATATAATACTTGACGATTCTTTTCGAGATTCTTGGCTTGACCTAAAATTGACAGTATTTACCGCTGACTAAAATACGTAACTAACACAAAACGTCTTAATTTTGTACATATACATATAGTTACCTACATACATAAATTCACGCCTATTTCCCGTTGGCGTAGGAAGAGACCACGGAATTCTACTTACTACAACTTAAATACTTACCTACTAGGTATACTTAAAATATAGGTAAGTATTCTCACACTCGTAAACCCTAATAGAACGGGCAAAACCACGAAAAATCAGGCGACTTTTTACTTACAATGACTTTTCATTGATATGAAATCCGAATATGATGAAACAAAACAATGTCTTCCAGCGTAATAATCCTGAACTCGGACTGGGCGACGTGCAAGCAACGAGCACTGAACGTGGCCGTAGACTGGTGCACCGGCAAGCGAGTCCCGGCGGGCTCCGGGCCGCGCGCGCTTCTACACCCAGGCGAGACCGCGCAGCAGATCGACGTAGAGGTACCACAGCTGTTACCATAGCAACGTGGCCATGGACTGGTAAACCGGCAAGTGAGTCCCGGCGGGTCCGGGCCGAGGCACTATACTAGCTGTTACCATAGCAACGTCGCCGTGGATTGGTGCACCGGCAAGCGAGTCCCGGCGGGCTCCGGACCGCGCGCTCTGCTGCACCCGGGCGAGACCGCACAACAGATCGACGTAGAGGTACCACAACTGTTACCATAGCAACGAGGCTGTGGACTGGTGCACCGGCAAGCGAGTCCCGGCGGGCTTCGGGTTGCGCGCTCTACTGTACCCGGGCGAGACCGCACAACAGATCGACGTAGAGGTACCACAGCTGTTACCATAGCAACGTGGCCGTGGACTGGTGCACCGACAAGCGAGTCCCGGCGGGCTCCGAGTCGCGCGCTCTGCTGCACCTGGGCGAGACCGCGCAACAGATCGACATAGAGGTACTACAGCTGTTACCATAGCAACGTGACCGTGGACTGGTAAACCGACAAGCGAGACCCGGCAAGCCCCGGGCTGAGGTACTATACTAGCTGTTACCATAACAACGTGGCCTCGGATTGGTCCACTGGCAAGTGAGTCCCGGCCGGCTAAGGGCGCGCGCACAGCTGCAACCGGGCGAGACTGCTCTTTAGGTAAGTACTTACTAGCTGTTACAGCTCTCCTACTTCAACCATGCAGTGAATACTTTCACCATACGAACCGAGATAGAAAAACAATTCTTCCATATTCAATTGTTAACTATAACTGGGGCAATGGTGTTGGTGAAATGGAGTCATGCGCCTTCGAGTTAACCGCGTACCTAATTTATTTCAACGAATTCGAATACCTACTGCTTTGTAGAAAATCTAAAATCTATAAAACAAAAAATTGGTTCTCGAAGTATTCTCAACATCGACTAACAGTAGGTAACAGTTGTGGAACTAGGTCTTGTGACGCCTGTCAATTGTTTCGCTTTCATCACTGACCTACTTTATCTTCAGGAGAAAGGGGACCTAGATCTCTTCAAAGATACGTACTTACTTAGTTAGGTACATCGTTTTGACTTATTTTACAGAAGCAATTCGTTACAGTTTTGGTCTAAAAGAAGAAAGTAGAAATCGCTTATCTAAATCAGATTCTGCACAAGTATTTTTCTGACAATTTATCTAGACAGATTATTAGTAGGGTAAGGAGGTTTGACGTAATAATTATGTTCAAAATAGGAGCAAAGGATATTTAAATAATTCTTTCAATAATTTTCACAATATTTCGCTGTAAGTAAGTAACAACGGTAAACGCGCTCGGTCTGCGATTGTTGAAGTTAGGCAACTTACGCAAAGGCCGGTCATAGGATGGGTGACGACAAAAAAAAGTTTTCATCCCGAGCTCCTCCGTGCTTGGGAAAGCACGTTAAGCCGTTGGTCCCGGCTGCATTAGCAGTCGTTAATAACCACCAATCCGCACGGGGCCCGTGTGGTGGTTTAAGGCCCGATCTCCCTATCCATCCATAGGGAAGGCCCGTGCCCCAGCAGTGGGGACGTTAATGGGCTGGTGATGATGAAGTAGATACCTATTTTGATAATAAGTATGTAAATTCAGCTCACCGGCCGGTCAATGACTAATGTCCTACTCTTGAGTTTGTCGACCACACTCCGTCACGCATGCATGCTAATAGAATGTAACTGTTGAATAACCGACTGGTTTATGATGACTTACGGGTTGCGGCATAATACCATCAGACACCTACACAATTCATCCTTATAAGAACCTACTTAGGAACGACACGAAGGCAAGTTTATGAGTAGGTAGTGATTTCATGCTTTAGGTACTTCAGCTGGCAAGAGGCAAACATACAGGGTGTTACTGACATCGTATACCGAACGGGATGATTCAGACCATGATTCTGAGTTAATATAAAGTGGAATATTCCGTCGCAAAATTCATGTATCGTTTTGTGGTTTTTTTTTTTTTCAATTATTTTCAATTCTTGTGATGGAAAATTCCACTTACTTAATATTAACTCAGAATAATGATCTGAATCATCCCGCTTAGTATTTGTTACGTTGTCACTTACACCCCGTACAAGTACCTCAAGTAAATAGGGTGTTAGTGACTTGGTAACAAATACTGAGGGATGTTCAGACTTCAGACCATGATTCTGAGTTGATAACAATTGGGCAATTAATATTTTTTTTTATGTTATTTAACTTATTTTCCGTTCCATATTTTTGCGACGGAGAATTCCACTTGAAATCAACTCGGAATCATGGTTTGAATCATCCCTCAAAGTTTTCGTTACGATGTCACTAACACTCTGTATATTATTATGATTGGGTAGTTTCCTAGGTCAAAGAAAAATTATGAAATTCTGATTAAGATAAAGACAGGTTTAAAGGTGTGGGCTATGCCGCACAGAAACTTTCAGCTTTTACTTATAAAATAACGTAGCTCTGCGAACCACTGCCTCTTAGACTAATAGTGATTGCAAGATATTACCATTCTGTTGTCTTTAGACCATTATCTTCTGGGCTAGGAATCAATCAATCAATCAGCTAGTCATGGTACGCAACTTAATTTCACGTAACCAATGATTTCTACCTACTAATCATTCAATCTTACTATGTGTTCTTCTTCTTCTATCGTGTGGGTTGTGAGGTGGAGTACCAACCTCATCAACCCTAGTGTCAGGGTTACTATTGAGTCGCCAAAGGCCCCTGACATGGCTCATGTAACGACTACTTACTTTCATCAGTAAGTAGTAACCGGGACCAACGGCTTAACGTGCCTTCCGAAGCACGGATCATCTTACTTTCGGACAATCTGGTGATCAGCCAGTAATTTCCTAACCAAACTAGGACCCACAAAGTAATTTTTGTGATATGTTCCCACCGGGAATTGAACTCGGGACCTTCGGATCGTGAGCCCATCGCTCAACCACTGGACCATGGACGGAAGTCGTTATGTGTTGTTAGTGGGCTCTGTTTTCCGCATTTAGACTCTAAGATGGCCCATTATGCATATACTTAATTGTTGACTACGTAAGCCAACCTAACTCCTTCCAGAAGCTCAGAAGCCTCCTGGGGTTTTCACAGGCTTCGCGGAGCGACCCCATTCCTCGTTGTGTTAATAAATGCTCAATTATAGTTAGACAACTTCTTCACGGAGGCCGCGGCGGAGCTCCGCGCAGCTGCCGGCATTACCGCTGTGGAGATCAACACTCAAGAGGATACCATCGGTAAATTATTCATTTATCTATTAGGTTTATTACTACATCCAAGGAGGGACTTTCCAAGCGAAGTTTCCCAAAATAATACAGATGGAGCTGTAGTTTTCCCTTCGTTTCCTTCTAATTCCAAGGATACCCAGACATAAACATCTTTTATCATTGTTTTTGGGTATAAATGATGAAACCCTTTTTATTACACCCAGACACAACACACCTTCCATTTATTATTCTGATCAAAATAAAGTGAAGCAATATAAGTAACTTCATAATTCTACACATAATGTGTTCCAAATATCAAGCAACAATTATTTTTATAGGTAAGTATATGCTTTTGCCATTACATTGTATTTTGGAATAATTATGTACCCGAGTCAACCGAGTAATGAGAAAATACACTTCTCATCAAAAAAATCGAAACACTTCCGTTTTCATTGTTTCTGTCCGAATTTAACACAAAAAAGAATTCATACGATGAAAAAAAATACATAAATGTATAGCTGGCAGTTTGGCCATTACAGTAATAAGCGAAAATTCTAAATTCAAAATTAGAATTTCATTTGTTTATCTTATAAACGAAATGAATCACTGTTTTGAGACAAATGTGTGTTTAGGGTTGGAGTACATTTAGCGTTTAAAAACTAAAAATTGGCGCCTATCCTTAAACTTTTTGTTTTTTATTTCAATACTGTGACTTTGGGACGTCTGAAAAAAGGTTTTCTTTCTAAAACGTATGGATACTTCGCCCACAGAAGCCGCCCAAGTTGTGGCATTGCTGGATTCTGGCCTTAGTCAGCGTGTTGTGGCTGCAAGACTGCATCTAAGCCTGTCATCTGTTCATAGAGTCTATAAACGTTATCGGGAGACTGGTTTGTTCACGCGCCGTTCAGGATCTGGCAGGAATCGGGTCACTTCTGAGCGAGATGATCGATTTATTGTAACAACTTCTTTAAGAAATCGACGCCTTAACGCTTTTCAACTGCAGCAGCGGCTTCGTGTTGTACGAAGGGTGGCTGTAAGTGACTCTACAATTAGAAGAAGGTTGAAGGATCGTGGACTGGTACCGCATAAGCCAGCAAATGGGCCGAAATTAACTGCAGACCATCGAAGAGCGCGCCTTAACTTTGCACGTGAGCACCTAAATTGGTCATACCTACAGTGGAGCAAAGTTCTCTTTTCTGATGAGTGTAAAATTATGCTGTATGGTAACGACGAAAGGAACAAGGTCTACAGAAGAGACGGAGAACGCTATGCACAATGCTGCATTGAAGAAAAGGTCAGCTATGGTGGCGGTTCGTGGACGGTTTGGGGAGGAATCAGCGCCGACGGTAAGACAGAGCTTGCTTTCGTGTCTGGGCCACGTCTGCCTGCACTAAACTGTCATCGGTACGTCGAAGAGTGTCTCGAGCCTCATGTGATGCCCTATGCACATTTTATTGGCAACGGCTTCATATTCATGCACGACAATGCTAGGGCTCACACCGCGGGCGTCGTACGAGATTATCTTAACGAAGTCGATATCTCTATTATGGAATGGCCAGCAAGAAGCCCGGACATGAATCCCATTGAACATCTGTGGGATGAATTAAAGAGACGAATTCGAGCAAGAGATCCTGCCCCAGAAACACTTAGCCAGCTGCAAGATGCAATCCAAGAGGAATGGGACAATATACCACAGCATGTGATCGTGACTCTCATCCGATCGATGAAGAACCGTATGGAAGCAGTAATTAGAGCTCGGGGAGGGAATACAAGTTATTAAATAAACGTTTTTAGCTTTTTTTTTCATTTACGTGTGTTGTTTTATCCATTTCCTTTATACTCCATACGGAATAAAAATGACTCATTTAACAAAATACGAAACCTATGAAAAATTCATTTAAATTTAGAACATTAACATTAAGATTTGATAAGCTCATATTACTCACTATTAAACGACATTTAACATTTATTCCTAAATGTACACATTTTTCTGATAATCCTGACAAAACGTAAACTTGCAAGGTGTTTCGATTTTTTTGATGAGAAGTGTATTTGTATACATACGATAGGTGTCTCTTAAGTCTCTTCTATATCTAGTATCTTGTATGAACACAGCGCGAAAGCTATAGGTAAGTACTATACAAATAGTTCTACGACTCTTAAGTAATTTTCTACTATCCGTCATTTAAGAACTCAGGTCTGCTGTAGTGCGAAAACGCGCTTACTTTCAAAGTCATCGACCTTTAAGCATAGAAATAAATAAGAGGGTGTAGCGTAGCTCATATTACTTTTTATGGTAAACATAGAGATAAGTTAGCTTTAAGAACTTTTGTAAGTCAGTCACCTAGTAAACGCCTTACAGTGAACACGCACTTATTATTTGCCGCCCTTCTGAACCACATAATAATATACGTAGTCTCACATCCAGTCAGTATCACCACAATTAGTATAAATCACACTATTTCAGCAAAGTAATGACCATTTCGGCAAAGTGGTGACACCCGGACGTGTTACTTATACGCGCGCGCATCTACAAAGCATACACCTCCATCGTAATTTACATCAACTGCGTCGCGTGTGCGTATAGACTTTTGTGAAAAACATTCGCGTTACTAGTGACTCCTGGACTCTATCATCATGCACGGCCAAGCACCATCACAACCACAATGCTCCGCCGCCGCGCAGCCACCTACGGTCCAGCAACAACCATCCATCTCACCTGAACAGCACGCCATCACCATCAACTCGCGCATTCCTGACTTCTGGCGCACACAACCCAGGCTGTGGTTTCACCAGTTCGAGGCCATCACGGACCCGCAGAAGGCAAGTGACTTACACAGAGCGCAGCTCTTAATAGCTAGGTTGGGGAGAGACGAGTTGTCCAATGTCAGTGATATTCTCGAAAATATGCCAGAGAATAATAAATTCGAGGCATTAAAATCGCGACTTATATCCGTATACGAGGAATCAGAGAGCCGACAGCTAAATCAACTATTAAATGAAATTGAACTCGGCGATCAAAAACCTTCCCAGCTTCTCCGCCGAATGCGGAATAGGGTTCCGGACGAGACTCTGAAATTGCTCTGGGTAGGTAGACTACCAGTAACAATGAGGAGTGCTCTCGTTGCATGCGATAGTGGCGAAATAAAACTAGATAGTTTAGCTAAACTTGCAGATAAAATTATCGAAAACATAAGGTTGTCTGACATAAGTGAAATAGCCAAACCTAGTTCTAGCGGCTTACAGTCCAGCAGTGGAGACATCGCTAGTGAACTAGCACAACTGAAATTGCAAATATCTGCAATCGCCACAAAACTGAACAGCTTTGAGCGTCCATCGCGCGACCATACTCGTCAAACCAATCATGAACGGACGCGGTCACAATCACGCACCCGCACCGATAATTACAAAAAACAATCGGCCAAACCAGGTGACCCGCAATTTAAATGTTTTTATCATTTTACATATGGTGCTAACGCACGTAAATGCGGCGACATACAAAATTGCAAATACGTTCGCTCGTCGGAAAACTAAACCCGACGTCGGCACAAGTAGCTAGTGTCGGCGTCAATAAAACATTTCGCCTATGTATCACGGATACCAACAGTGGGATAACATTTCTCATAGACACGGGTGCCGACGTATCCGTACTAGCTGTAAAAAAACGGCCCACTACGCCCACGTCTGACTTTACGTTATATGCTGCAAATGGTACGAAAATCAAGACGTACGGTGAAAAGTCTGTTACTCTTAACTTAGGACTACGCCGCCCATTTACGTGGAAATTCATCATTGCTGACGTACAACGTTCGATAATTGGCGCTGATTTTCTGGCCGCTAATCAACTTATGGTCGATCTCCACGGTAGAAAATTAGTAGATAAGGTTACATTATTATCTCGTTGTACTAACATAACAAACGCTACTGAGCCAACTTTACGTTCCATTGATGTCACAAATGAATATCATCAACTTCTAAAGAAATTTCCCGACATTACCAAACTGGAAAATTTCAAAGAAATACCTAAACATGACGTACAACATCATATTTATACAACTGGTACTCCGGTACATGAAAAAGCACGTCCACTTAACCCGAGGAAATACAAATCGGCCAAAGCGGAATTCGAAAGAATGATGCAATTAGGTATTTGTAGACCTTCGAATAGCCCATGGGCTAACCCACTAGTTTGCGTCGATAAAAAAAACACACAGGAAACAAGACCGTGTGGAGATTATCGCAGACTTAACGCACAAACAATACCTGATAGATATCCACTACCAAGGTTACTCGATTTCACATACATCCTCAAAGGAAAAAATATATTTTCAAAAATAGATGTGCGGAAAGCCTACCATAATATTCCCATGGCTCCACAAGATATTCCAAAAACTGCAGTAATTACACCATTCGGATTATTCGAATTCACACGTATGAATTTCGGTTTACGTAATGCCGCGCAAGATTTCCAAAGATTCGTGAACAACACATTACAAGGCATTGACTTTGCTTTTGCTTATCTAGACGATATCATCATTGGTTCAGACTCCAAAAATCAACATCTGAAACATCTAGAAATCGTTTTAGATAGACTAAACACCCATGGCCTTACAATAAACACAGACAAGTGTGAATTCGGAAAACCGGAATTAATTTTTCTAGGTTATAACATTAGTCCCAACGGCATCACCCCTAGCCTAGAGAAAAAACAAATTATCAATGACTACCCTAAACCTAATACCATCGAAGAACTTCGTCGTTTTCTTGGAATGATGAATTTCTATCGACAAAGTATTCCTAACGCCGCGGAAATTCAAGCTCCGTTACACGCGTATTTACATAACTCTAAAAAACACGATAAAACTAAAATTACTTGGACTGAAAGTGCACTACAAGCATTCAGTTTATGTAAAGAAAGTATTAATAATGCTACCACACTTTCACATCCCGACCCATCCGTACCGCTTATTTTAATGACGGATGCGTCAGGTATCTGCGTAGGAGCAGCTTTACATCAAAAAGTTAACGACACACTAGAGCCCTTAGGTTTCTTTTCAAAAAAGTTAACTGATACACAAAGTAGGTATAGTACTTACGATAGAGAGCTCCTAGCTATTTATATGTCGATAAAACACTTTAGACATATAGTTGAAGGGAGAGAACTAATCGTGTTGACCGATCATAAACCTCTCACATTCGCCCTTAGCAAAAAAATCTCACCCTCAGACTCGCCGAGGAGATTACGCCAGTTAGATTTTATTTCGCAATTTTGCGATAAAATTGAATATATTGAAGGTGAGACAAACACAGTGGCAGACGCTCTATCTCGAATAGACGAAATATCGATTCCATCTCTATTCGACCATGCTAGTCTAGCTGAAAAACAAAATCAAGATCCTGAATTGCAAGAATTAAAAAAACAAGACAACTTGCAATTCAAGCTCATATCTATGCCTCACTCGGACATTAAAATCTACTGCGAAACTTCAACTGATAACGCTCGCCCATACTTACCAAAACAATACCGAGAACTCGCTATCAAAACACTTCATGGAGTGAGTCATCCCGGCATAGCTGCGACTAAGCTCCTAATAAAATCACGCTATTTTTGGCCCAGTATGAACATTGATATTAAACATTTCGTTAAAAAATGCATACCCTGTCAAAAATCGAAAGTGCAAAGGCACACAATAACACCTCTAGCAGAGTTCGACAACGCCGCACGCTTTGAACACGTACATATAGATATTATAGGTCCTTTACCCCTATCAAATGACTTTAAATATTGCGTTACCATCATAGATAGAATCACGAAATGGCCTGAAGTTATTCCCACCAAAGATATAACAGCTGAAACAGTCGCGAACGTGTTCGTAGAACATTGGGTAGCGCGTTTTGGTTGTCCAGTGCGGATAACTTCCGACCAAGGACGTCAATTCGAATCCGATCTATTTACACAATTGCTCAAAAGACTCGGTATCGAACGCGTACGCACCACCGCATACAATCCCAAAGCAAATGGTATGGTCGAACGATTTCACCGGACGTTAAAAGCTGCTATAATGACAAAATGTGCAAATAACACCCAATGGGTACAAGAGTTACCATTAGTGCTCCTAGGCCTACGTACAGCGCTAAAATTGGACCTAGGTTACAGCCCATCACAACTCTTGTATGGTACAGGAATCAGGTTACCAGGGGATATGATCGCCCCAAACCTGAAGGGTAACATTAATGAACGTGAGCTGATAAAACAACTAGCAAATTCTTTAGCATCCGTTCCCACATTAACTAATCTAAGCCCACACGGCAATAATCATAAGGTCTTTGTTCATAAAGATTTAAGTGTCGCCTCTCATGTCTTCCTCCGAAACGAAGCTCGAAAATCGTTAACACATCCTTATGACGGTCCGTATAGAGTCATATCACGACACCCTAAATTCTATACCATTGACCATAACGGAAAGGATATCACTGTCTCAGTTGACCGTCTCAAACCCGCTTATCTTTTAAGTGATGACGATTATGTGTCGGTCACACGGCCATCATCGTCGGGTACTCATACACCGAACGCAACTGACACCACAGCGACACAGGAAGAGATAAGGCCCACCGACGAAGATCACATCACCCCTGCCGTCGTCTCACGTTCACATACAGAGATAACACCGCAACCGCCTCCGAGAACAATTACAACAAGGTCCGGCAGGCAAAGCAGACCAGCAGTTCGCTTCAATATCTGAACGAGCAAACACACCTTCTTCCCTATTTATTAATACTACCCATCACCATCTCTATATTATAATGGGTACTCCCGAGTCAAAGATTGTCGTCGCGCAGAACGCCGGGTCGGGCGTCAACAAGGCCAGTGCATCACACGGCGAGTTTACCTCTGCAAATAATATGTCCCTCGCAGCAGTTGCAGTCGTCAGCGGTACAGTCTGCATCGGTATACTATACTTCATATACCGGTGTGGAAGGAAAAAGTTTGACAAATACCTCAACAGACGCGTCAACACCATCATGATCGCAGCAGCAACACAGACGCAACCCACCCCAACCGCACCCCCGGCGCAACAACAACAGAGTCACGCCCACCACTACGTGCCCTAACGACAAGGTGACTGATAATAACGGTTTATCGGTTATCGGTTTTTCGGTGCGTCGTTAATGTGACCGATAATATATTCGCGAGTGCTCATAAGTGCGCGCTTAAAAAACTTTAAAACAAACACGTAGCTTTAAGTAAACCATTCATTAAATTTATTTTTTATTTTTCTCATATAGGTTACTTATACATCATTTATTTCTTTTCTTTTTTTATTTTTGTTAGCACATAGATATCAACTTGTATTTTTCATAAGGGGTAGTTTATACAAAAGGGGGAGGTATTGTAGCGTAGCTCATATTACTTTTTATGGTAAACATAGAGATAAGTTAGCTTTAAGAACTTTTGTAAGTCAGTCACCTAGTAAACGCCTTACAGTGAACACGCACTTATTATTTGCCGCCCTTCTGAACCACATAATAATATACGTAGTCTCACATCCAGTCAGTATCACCACAATTAGTATAAACCACACTATTTCAGCAAAGTAATGACCATTTCGGCAAAAGGGAATAACGGGGCATATTAAACTGAGTCCTTGAGCTAATGATAGGTACCTAAGCTATTCTAAGTATTTGATTTGATATAACTATGGACCTATCGGATTTGGTAAAGTACCTATCACGATACGATAGCGTGCACAACCATCTCATTCATTCATTAGAGGCGTTATCACACGTTTACTCATCGTCAGTTATTGTTGGCATAGCAACAAAGCCACTTTCAATATTATTATTTTTGTGTGTGTAGAGGAAATCCAAGTGAAGGTACAAGCAGCAGTGATCGCCGCGCCGGCCTACGACATCGTCAGCTGCCAACAACTGCGCAATGTCCGGGGCGATTAACTAGCGCAAACCACCGCTTTTTTTTCCATTCAATGTTTCGTTGTTAGTAAGACTTCCATGGTTGAGCCACCGCGAGAAATTATTCGGTGGCCAGCCACGAAGGTGAGGTACTCTTGCATATTATACATATTTTGCGCGACCTTGGTGTCCGAGTGAGATTCCGTAAAATAAGTGCTTCGGTTACTTCACTCTGCCTACCCCTTTAGGGGTTACAAGCGTGAGTTTCTTTGCATGCATTTTTCTATAGGTAACTTATTATTGGTTAGATTCAGAAACAATAAAAACATGTTCATCATAGAAAAATGTTTTATTTCATGTACTCCTCCGTACTTCAATTGAATTATTTAAATTACTACATAATTATATTATTCTGCTAATTAAGAACTAACAATTCTGCAGTCTCAAATTAATTACATACATAGAACACTGAGGTAGTCTCGGTGGACTGAGACTCTCGATTCATCTGATGTTGAACAAAACCAGTTGTTAGGAAGACGAACCGACACGGTTACAGTCATGGAAACAGGCCCTCGCACACATGTATCTATTGCTTTTCTAAAATAAAAATGCATCAATTTATACAATAAACAACACACAAACATACATCCTCACTTACACTCATGTGCGGCGAAAGAAACGATTAAATCTCAGACGCGGCCGCCGCACACGACTCAACCAAACGCAATAAATATACACAACACTAAACACTTCGTGCTATACGGGCAGTGCACGGAGCGAGCGACCCGCGCGTGCACAGCCTGTAGTGACCAGAGATCACATTTGGCTACCACACGATTACAGTCTGTTCAGTTACAACTCGTCTTTGAAGTCCTCATCGTCACCGCCGGGGCCGCCTGGGGGCGGAACTCCACCTTGGCCTTGGTAAAGCTTGGCAATGATGGGCTGGACAACATCTTCCAGAGACTTCTTCTGTTTCTTGTACTCCTCCGCCTCGGCGTCAGAGTTTTCTTCGAGCCATTTGATCGAGGCGTCGATCGCCTCCTCCATCTTGGTCTTCTCATCATCACTCAGTTTGGCACCAAGTTTCTCCTTATCCTGGAGCTGGTTCTTGATCGAGTACGCGTAGCTCTCGAGCTCGTTTCTGGACTCGACGCGCTCCTTTAGCTTCTTGTCGTCATCAGCGAACTTCTCAGCATCCTTGATCATTCTTTCAATATCTTCAGGTGTTAGTCTGTTCTGGTCGTTTGTGATGACGATCTTTTCCCTGTTTCCTGTGCCCTTGTCTTCAGCAGACACCTGTAGGATACCGTTGGCATCGATCTCGAATGTGACCTCAATTTGAGGTATGCCTCGTGGTGCAGGTGGGATGCCAGTGAGGTCGAACTTTCCGAGCAAGTGATTGTCCTTAGTCATGGGACGTTCACCTTCATAGACCTGAATGGTGACAGTGTGCTGGTTGTCACTGGCGGTGGAGAAGATCTGCGACTTCTTGGTGGGAATGACGGTGTTACGTGGGATAAGCTTGGTCATGACACCTCCGACAGTTTCGATACCCATGGTAAGAGGGTTGACGTCGAGAAGTACAATCGCGTCAGTGTCTTGTTCACCACTCAGTACACCAGCCTGTACAGCTGCACCATAAGCGACGGCCTCATCAGGGTTAATGCCTCGGGAAGGCTCCTTTCCATTGAAGAACTCCTTGACTAATTGTTGCACCTTAGGAATACGAGTGGAACCACCGACAAGTACGATTTCGTCGACGTCCTTCTTGTTCATGTCAGCGTCTTCCAGCACCTTCTGCACGGGTTTCAGAGTGGAACGGAACAGATCCATGTTCAACTCTTCGAACTTAGCCCTGGTAAGGGTTTCAGAGAAGTCTTCACCCTCAAAGAATGATTCAATTTCAATCTTGACTTGATGGCTGGAGGACAGAGCTCTCTTTGCCTTTTCGACCTCACGACGCAGTTTCTGGACGGCACGGTTGTCTTTCCTGATGTCCTTGCCCTTTTTCTTCTTGTACAGTTTGATGAAGTGCTCCATGACTCTTTGATCAAAGTCCTCACCACCCAAGTGGGTGTCACCATTGGTAGCGACTACTTCGAAGACACCATTGTCGATGGTAAGCAGAGACACGTCGAAGGTACCACCGCCCAAGTCAAAGACAAGCACATTCTTCTCACCGTCCTTCTTGTCCAAGCCGTAAGCGATAGCGGCGGCGGTGGGCTCGTTGATGATTCTCATAACATTAAGACCGGCGATGACACCAGCATCCTTGGTTGCTTGACGCTGAGCGTCGTTGAAGTAAGCGGGGACTGTGACGACGGCGTGGGTGACCTTCTTGCCAAGATAAGCCTCAGCAGTCTCCTTCATTTTGGTGAGGACCATGGCGGAAATTTCTTCAGGTGCGAAGATTTTCTCGCCTTGGGAAGTAGCAACTGAGACATGAGGTTTGCTGTTCTTCTCAACTACTTTGAAGGGGAAGAATTTGACGTCATGTTGGACGGTGGCGTCGCTCCATTCACGACCGATGAGACGTTTGGCATCGAACACGGTGTTCTCAGGGTTGGTGGTCAGCTGGTTCTTGGCGGCATCACCAATGAGACGCTCGCCGTCGGCAGTGAAAGCTACGTATGATGGAGTGATACGGTTACCCTGGTCATTAGCGATGATCTCCACTCGTCCATTTTTGTAAACACCCACACTGTGGACAACGGAAAATAATTTATTAATACAGAAGCTCTAAAACTTCACTTCATATAATTGATATTGAAATACCACTGAATTAAAATGTCTAAGATAAGAACAAACATTGTGATAAGGTGTAAATTATTACCTAACTGAAACTTCTAGATTTATTTGCATTGAATCTTAAAATTAATAACAATAGTACATTAAATTACAAGGCATTACAAATATTGAGAAGAAAAACTACTAGAATCTTGAATTTATAGGTATAGTGATGTGTTAACATTGCTTCAACTTGTTAATCAGAATTATAAAGATAATGTCTAGAGGAATAATCTTTAGCTGAGATCTTTAGTCCTAGATATTACTAGGTAGGTAACTACAATACTTTTCCTATTAGACTTAGTATTAGACTACTCACCATGAGTATGTGGTACCCAAGTCAATACCGATGACTGTCCCAATTTCCTTGTCTTTCTCCTTCTTCTCCTCGGCGAAGACAACCGCCAGGAGGCACGCGACCGCTAGTACACTCCACCGCATCTTGATCATGCAACTGTGTACACTGCAATATAACAAACACTATCAATAACCTATATCCAATAAGCTAACTAATACAAGGCGGAAATTACAGCCGAAGAATCTCCGTGACACGAATATGGCATAATGTACCCGGCCAAGTATTTCGAAGTTCAATGAATTATCCCTAGTCAAGGACACGTCGACCAATCGTATAGGACACGTCACTCATCTACCGGTTGCGAGAAAAATCACGTCTGTCCATTGTAGAAATTGAAAGTACGCTCAGTAAGGCTGTAACGGAACTGAATGGGGTAACGGGACTCTTCAGTTCGTAGCAGCGACATGTAGGGCGCCGCGCCGGCCAACATACCATCGAGAAATTTCGCTGACGTTACCTCCCATAAGATAAAGAATATATGAATCTCCGTGAAAATCTTATTAGAATGGATAAATATCGCAATGAGACACTTTCAAATTGAACCTTATTATAGATATAACCAAGAATAATCCAAAAATGACATGAAATTACGGTGACAGGTTATGAATCTGTAATATATCGTATCGTAAATTCGTGAGAATAAATTAATGAAATGAGTTTATTTAAACTCACCAATTAATCCAGACGATGAAATAATATTATAATTCAACTGTTGAGTAGTTCACAGCCACGTTAACAGCACTATGCGCGAGACACTTTGCAAAACTCACAAATTACGATTCCTTCTTCTTCGATTTTTGACGAAAAACTGAAGTTTGACACGCCGCCACCGCTATTATTTAGCGCTAGCATCGATCGTGGGTGATTCTGATTGGTCCACAGCTTGCTGACGTAATTCATACTAACACATGATTGGACCAAGTGTGCCTATTTGGCGCAACCCTATTGGCCCACGTTAATATCTGGCACGGAATAGGGCATCAGTTTTGGCATCAAATTCAAAAGCTCTTTTACGAAAACGATAATAATGTAAACTTTTTCTAGAAATATTCAGGTCGAAATTATACTTGGATTTATTGTTTAAATCCTATCTTAAACATTAAAAATAAATGCAACTGTATCTTTCTCATTCTTAGCTCTTATTCAGTTCAGACTTTTTCAACATTAATAATATTCCACTGTGCCTAGCTTACAATGTACTTTCACTTTGTTCCGTATGTTTCTAATCTTCTCGAAGCGACGAGAAAAGTAAAGATGTTCAGGAGAACAATATATTCCATGATATTTACGGGTATGTGCACATACCAACAGCTATTTATTACTATTACATACCATAAAAGCTTGCTTTGAATAAACCGGCGTCCATCGTCGGTTAGTATATTGAATGTCTAGGTGCCGCCGGTTTTTCTTGCAGCAACAGTTCCTCGGTTGTGAGAAGCAGTAGTTTTAGTTGGAAGAGATGTTCAAGAAAAATATATTTATGTAAAAATTGACGATTCAAAGTATAATTATGTTACCTAAGTCAATACCTAGAGAATAAAAATATTATTAAAAAATATATTAAAGGTACATGTCATGAGCAATATAATGTACCCACTTTAGGACTCTGTCGCACTAACATATTTGACATTCAGTGAGACTTACAGTTCAATTTGTCCAAAAAGTTAATGTAACATGGTACCAAAGTGTATACATATTAATACTCGTGACCGTACCTACTTAAGTATTATTCTTATAATTAAAATAATAGGATGGTTAGTTATCTAAACGACATGCCACATACGATCATCGGACTTTATAATAAAAGTGGTCGCGTGCGTGAGTTTATGTATCGGATCACTGTCTAACACTAAAGTACGCGTAGCGTGAAGGAATAGAGAAAGGTGTAACATTTCGAAAATTCTTTTTCATTCTGTTATCGAATATCATCAAACAAATAATGGAGTAACTTAGCTATTGCACTGTATTTGTGAACAAGATAGGTAAGCTTTCTTCGTTGCATAATTGTTATCGCGCCGGGAGCAAACGATAATACAAATCTCCCAAAAGCCACGTAGGTTGTTTTGAAATGTTGCTGATGCAATCATTGTCTTTACAAAACGTTCTAAGTGCATGGTTCCGCTAGTAATTTTTTTTTGTGTTTTTATCTTGCGATCAGTCTTATTGACTATAAACAGATGAGTTGGGTTTATATCCGCTAGTAATTACATACTTAATTTGTGGTTCAGCTTACTTTTTGGTAATAATTTGACACCATGGTTGATAAGGTCAATTATTGGTATCAGAACCCACATTAGACTAGTCTTTAAAACAAACTTGATTTCGCTGATGATTATCACGTACGTACTCAGCGGTGAAGGAAAACATAAGAATAAGAATAAAATAAATTTATTGCCAGTAACAATTTACATTTGCTATATAAACTAAGTAATTATGAATATTGCGAATACGGGCAAAAGGAAATGGCTCAGCTTGTGCTGCGATGGAGCCATGCTATGGCGCCATCCAGCACTGGTTTTCAGTCATTTCCTCTTCCTGAGATATTGTGCGGAAGTAATTGTCAAACATCGTAAGGAAACCCACATTCCCGAAAAGTGCATTTTCGGAGGTATGTGACCTAAACTGTATTGGGCTGGTATTCCCTTCGCGGGTTGGAAGGTCAGATAGGCAGTCGCTTCTGTAAAAAAGCGGACCTGTCAAATCTTCAGGCTAGGTAAGCGGACCCCGTGAATCATGGGATAATGCTCGGGTGATGACTACGTATAGAACGGCAACTCTCCACTCCCCACCAGCGTCTGATCTAGGTTTACCTCACCCCAAGGACGACATAGTTTAGTCTTCAATCGTATAGCGTCAGACGTGACACACAGATGCGCGTGTACGATAACGCCAATGTGCAGTCTCTGTGTAAAACGAGGTGTTTTGTATGAAGTGTCCGGGGTGTGGTTTTCGTCCTTTGTTGTTTCGTCATATCGGCAATAATCTGACACCAGTGTTGATAAGGTCGGGTTTTGACCTCACATCCCACACGGAAGATGATATCAGTGGCAATTTAGGCAAGAGGTAGCAGACAGATATTGGCCCCGATTCCTGGAGACACCGTCTAATTTTATTTTAAGTTATATCTGTCATTTTCATATCCGTCGAAAAGGAAAGGGACGGATGATTCACAGCTCTTAATTTTAGGAAGAATGAGTAAATGAACGTGTCGGGTTATTGACTGATGTAAAATTTTTAGACGGTTGGTTTAGATTTGTGCTTAAAATTGACGCGTGTTCCATAAATTTTATGCTTGTCGATTACCCGTCCCTTTCCTTTTCGGCGGATAAGAAAATGACAGATATAACTTAAAATAAAATTAGATGGTATTTACAGGAATTAGCACCATTATATAACTATCGCATTTATTATATTATACTCTAGTGGAGTATATACTGGAGCATCATGGTGGAGTATGCTCCATACCATATCCCATCCAGTTGATAGAGGGGACCCTGTCCCTAGCAGTAGGACATATACAGGTGTTAGTGACATCGTACCGAAAACTTTAAGGGTGATTCAGACCATGATTCTGAGTTGATATCAAGTGAAAATTTCCGTCGCAAAAGTATGGAACTGAAAATAATTTAAAAAATAATTACAAATTTTCATGAATTTTCCGACAGGAAATTCCACTTGATATCAACTCAGAATCATGGTCTGAATCATCCCATTCAATATTCGTTACGGTGTCACTAACACCGATACCTACTTGTATGGCTCCCTTTATATACTTGTAGGGTGTGTAAATGACAGGGATGATTCAGCTCATTATTCTGAATTAATATCAAGTGGAATTTTCCATCGCAAAAGTATAGAATTGAAAATAATTAAAAAAAAATCATGAATTTTGCGACGGAAAATTCGACTTGGTATTAACTCAGAATCATGGTCTGAATCATCCCTCTCGGTATTCGTTACGATATCACTAACACCCTATACAGGCTATTTATGTTATATTTATAACGTTAGTACGCATAAAGTATAAATGAATAATATACACAAGGAAGAGAGAAAACCATTTTATTAACAATAATTCTACAACAGTCGATGTACTTGTAAGAGAGAGGCAACAATATTGAGCAAGTAAAGTAAGCACCAAGTCCAAAGGAACCCAAAATACGCGTGTACCCTCTACACCTAAACTTATTCTATACCCTAAATGACGTAGTATGATTAGAGTGACATATCTTTCGTCTCTTTCGTACTACGCTGTATACCATAAGTGCGACAGAGACATATCTCTCGTCCCTTTCGTATTAAGCTGCATACCGTTATTGCAAAAAGGACATATCTCTCGTCTCTTTCGTATTAAGCTGCATACCGTTATTGCAAAAGAGACATACTCTTGTCCCTTTCGCGCTAAGCGATGTACTGTATCTCTGTCCTGCTCATTCTAATCATGCTACGTTTTAGTTCGTTGTTTAATGTTTCCCAGATATTATGCTTAGTATTACCGGCGCGAAGTATGTGATAATACAGTCGGCACCTGAAACAAAAACGCTACATTTATTTTAGCCTAGTCTCCACTAGGCGACATATGTCGAGCGACATGTGTCGAACATGTGTGTCCTCACAGATATCGAGCGTAATCGGACGACAGGCGGACCCACTGCGTGGCTAAAATGAACAAGATTAGTCCCCTTTGGCCAGCATCCCCGTATCTAGAGGGAAGCACCTGGGTTTTGTATCAGGGCTAAGGGGTGCCACTTTGAGGTTTCGCACCACCTAAATATTTTGCTAGGGCCACCACTGAGATCAAAGATAAAAAAGGAATAAGAATAGGACATAGAATAAGGTAAGGCTTGCTGAGGAAGACGAAGGACGTACATTGACCAAATTGGAGATGTCCTTAAAACGTGCAATACGATCTACTCTGAACCGGCGTGAATGAAACGATTGATGAATGTGGAGGAAGCAAGATAAGTGTGTCACGACACGGTTTAAGCAAATGGAATTCCATAGTCTCTGCTTACCCCGGTGGGAAATAGGCGTGAGTTTATGTATGTTAAAGATAAATTATAAAACGCAAATCCAGAAATAGAAGCCAGTATAAGATGATCAATAATCAATCTTATTTTCTATTTTCACTTATTTTCTAATTTTAATTATGAATTTAGTAACAATGAGTACGGTGGTTAACCTCTTTAATCGATGACGTCACACGGCCAGTGTTTCCATACAAATTGGGTCGTATACTAGGTTCAACATAAATTATGAAATTCTGATTACTAAATAAAGACAGATCTAACCAACGAAACACCTTTTCTTTTTTCTACTTAACTTATTTATGAATTTTAATAAAGAAAAAAGTAATAATAAGTACGATATTTTGTTGTGACGTCACAGGTTGCTTTTTCATACAAATTCCATAGTAATTTTGTGTTTTGACGTTTAGTAAAAAGTAACTCATTTGACTAGTTGGAAACTAGCCTATTCAATAGAGATGTTTCGTAAAAAAAAGTATATTATTTTGCTAAGTTGTAAAATAGCATATAAGTAGGTGTGGAGCCTCACCAGCTCTCCTCATGCAGGTGAGTGTCTCCATGAGCGTAGTCTGAACCTCGTTGCTGTCGCCGCTGCGGGAGATCATCGCATATTCACCTGACACCTGCATAAACAAACAAATAAATGTTTGTTAGGAATAAATTATCTATCTATTCAGCCTGTATCCACCCACTGCTGGGTATAGGCCTCCTCTCTTTCACGCCATCCTTTCCGGTCCTGTGCAAGTCTCATCCATTGCTTTCCGGCATACCTCACAATGTCATCCGACCACCGGGCTGGTGGTCTGCCTCGATATCGCATACCATCCCTTGGCCACCATTCAGTAACAGCCTTAGTCCATCTGTTGTCTTCCCGTCTTGCCAAGTGTCCTGCCCACCTTCACCTAAGCCTAGCGATTTGTATACCTATATCTTTGACTTCGGAATAAATAATAAACTTACGAAAAATATTTATGATGCGGGTGTAAGTGGTAGAGGAAGAGGAAGGCCTACGCGTACGGTTACGAGCATTAATATGTATACTCTTTGGTACCATGTCACATTGACTTTTTTGGCAAATTGAACTGTAAGTCTCACCAAATGTCAAATATGTTAGTGCGACAGAGTCCTAAAGTGGGTACATTATATTGCTCATGACTGTACGTACCGCGATCAGATCATAAGGATGTTTTAAAGAAAGACAAGAAGAGTCTTCTAATCCAGCGAGCGTGAAGTCTTTGATGAGAGTGGACGAAACGAAAGTGGTCTTCCAGGATCGTAGTAGGGAAATAGGCGTGATCTTATGTTTGTATGTATTTTTTTTTTTAATTAAAACACATAATAACGGGTTCTTACCGCGTTTAAAGTAGGGATATGAGACTCCCGATATTTCGACACTGTTGCAAGTGCCATGATCACGGGATGACTGCTGAGATTGGAAAAAAAGCTTGAAACGGCCTAATGTGGTGAAAAAACGTGAGGACACAGTGAGTGCGGTTTGTCGTAGTGAGTTTGATGCGAGTTCAGATGGTTTCGAACATTCCGATATCAAAAACATAAACAAGCAGCAAAGAAAGAGGGTAGACAGATATGTCTGCCCGTAGAATATTATGGATCTACCTACTCCACTCCAATCTCATCGTGATCATGGCACTTGCAACAGTGTCGAAATATCGGGAGTCTCATATCCCCATTTAAACGCGGTAAGAACCCGTTATTATGTGTTTTAATTATGATAATAACCGCGTAAACTTAAAACAATGTATATTTTTTTTATTAGGAGTCTTACATCATTCCCTCACGGAATGGCGGAAGATCTTCTGACACTACGCAATTCGTCCGGCAGGTCTCGTTTATGAAGAGAGCGTTGACTGATGTCACAGCGCGGACACTCCATACAAAAATCTCCGTCTTACCGTATGCCGCCTTATGCGCGGAAATCCGCGCGCTCTCTCTTATTCCTTAGCAGCTTACGGATATTTAGACTATTCTCCTAGCGGGGAATGAGGTAAATCTAGCTCGTCACCGATACGAATTGGTGCGGGGCGGAGGCGACAGTTTTATACGCAGTACTTCTCTTCTATTAACATTATAGAAGGAAAAATTGAAGGGAAGAGAGGAAGGGGTAGACTTAGGATAACATTTATGAAACAAATAAAAGAGAAGGTGCAGGTCGTGTCGTATCGGGAGGTGAAGGTTTTGGCGGGAAGAAGAGAGGAAAGGCGATCACTCCACCGATAAGAGCGCAGCTCTTAAATAGAGAGAGAGATTTCTCTTCTTCTTTGCGGGTCGACGGCGATCGATACAAAATTTTTGCTGACCAATAATTGGCCACGCTTACGGCATTGTCAGTGGCTTCCTAAAGGTCTTTAATAGTGCAGGTGTTAGGGCAGTTAGGACAGCACAAAAGGTGAGCCATAGTTTGTGGTGATACTCCACACTCGCAATCATCGCAACCATCAACGTGTTTGAATACACCGCTAGACGCGCCGCTTCGCACCTTCGTCGACCAGTTAATGTAACGCCGCTGGGCACAGGCCTCCCTCAATCAATCGGAGGGGTTATAGAGCGCGGGGTGAGGGAGCGGGGGGTATGGATATCGATTTAAATTACCTGATAAATAAACAAAGGATGGTTGGGGAACTGGTCCTTAGTTTGCTTGACAATGTCAAGGTACGGCAGCCCAGGCTTCACCATCAGGAAGTCTGCGCCTTCAGCTACGTCTCGAGCCTGGAACAAAATAGGATGATACTTTTCTTTTGTAAGCTAGCCATAGTCGGCGCGTAGGCCTAAACAATCAATTCAAATTTTCAAATTCAAAAATATCTTTATTCAATAGGTAACATAGTTACACTTTGAATCGTCAATTTTACATAACGAACGTCTCATCCGCCTAAAACTACTGCAGATTCTCACAACCTGTATAGCCGGGGAAAAGAAGCTGCAAGAAAAACCTCTGCACAGGGCCCTAGACGTTCTTTAAAAAAATAAAAATAAACATAAAATATTTATTTTCAATCAATAATTGGGTCGTGTACTAGGTTCAAGATAAATTATTAAATTCTTTTTACTAAATAAAGACGGATCTAAAACTAAAGAAAAGCATTTTTCTTTTTCTATCTAACTAATTTATGTATTTTAATCAAGAAAAAGTTAGTAAAAAGTACGACATTTTATCACGTTTTTCTATGACGTCACAGTGTGCTGTTTCATAGAAATTCCATAGTCATTTCGTTTAGTAAAATAGTTGCACTAGGGTATTTGACTGGGTCAAAGATGAATTATAAAATGCCGATCTAGAAATAGAAGCCAGTCGAACATGATCAAAGATCAATCTCATTTTCCTTTACAACATTTTTAGAAATTTATTTTTAAGTAAGTATGTCGTTGACCGCTTTTATTGATGAAGTCCCAGGACAGTTGTAAATGTATTAAATATTTTAAACATAAACAGCCTATATACGTCCCACTGTTGGGCACTGGCCCATTATATTTTATATACAATTTTATAAGCGGAAGATAAAGAAGGATTTATCGCTTCAGTTCATTGATTCAATTCAGTTCAGTTATAAGTATGTTGACCTTACAAATTTCCAGACCAACTGATCTGATAACGTTTGTCGGTACATAATTTGTTAATCAAATAACGTAATTTAGTTTCACTATACATGCAACGACCGATTCACGGACAGCTTATATTTACTTCTCTAAAGAAAAAACGAGCCGCATGTGTGTATGGTCACGAGCATTAATATGTATACACTTTGGTACCATGTCACATTAACTTTTTTGACCAATTGAACTGTAAGTCTCACTAAATGTAATCAGAATTTCATCATTTATCTTTGACCTAGGAAAGTACCCATAGAGCAGGAAACTACCTTTTTTCTGACGTGACTTATTGTAGATTTGCCGCAGATGGCATTAACTACTTGGCCGGACAAATGGGGAGCGCTGAAGGCTCTCACCCGGTACAACGTTTAAGACAACAGGCCTGAGGGTGCCCAGTTGGGCGCGAACCTCGGCTCAGGGCGTCGTCTGAAAGGAAAAATATTTGAAAGAATTAATCGACCCTAGTGGGTCGATAGCGATAAGCGCTGAATGAGGGAAATCGTCGACCACGCCGGCGGGGTGGGTATCGGGGACCTGAAGTGTTTGGTGTCGCGAGCTGATTGGCTGCCTCTATGGCTAGAGTAATCGGGTCGTCGGGATCGTATATTGGGAAACTACCCAATTACTAGATAATGTAGTAAATAAATAAATATACTGACGGCGGCCCGGGCGGCGAGTGCGGCGCTGCCGGGCGGCAGCTGGTAACACTTGCGGTCACCCTCCATGGGGGAGCTCTTCATGGTATCGCGAAACGGCCCATACATGGACGACGCGAACTTACACGAGTACGACAACACTGACACCTGTAACATTGAAACTTTATTTTTAGTATACTTTACATTACAAACGCAGAACTGTGGAGGATCACACTTGCTCATTTGCTCTCACGCACATTTTCTTTTATTTTTTTTTTCTTTTTAATGTGTTTATATACCTATATATATATTTAACCATGTTTTAGAATCTTATGTAAGTATACCAAAGTGGAGTTGCGAGTCATTCCCAACACAAGTAATCTAGTTACTTACTGGGAAGTCTCGACAACAAACTTCGCTACAATTATGAGAAATAAACTTTTTTTTTATTTATTAAGTTCGAAAGTTCAATGAGGATTGGTGAAGACTTATATGTCAAGGGATTAAGGTTTATTATAGGTACAACTCAACTCCATATGTTTGTTAATAAATGATAACGGCAAATATTAAAGATCTTCTGGCCTAAAACTGTTACAAACACAGAACTGTGGAGATTGACTGGGCAGAATATTGTGGAGGCTTATATCCGCACATGGAAATGGCGGTGGATTGGTCATGTCCTTAGAAGACCCACCCGTCCTGACGAGCTCTAAAGTCAGAAACATTATGAGTGGGTCAAATAAACGTTGTATTTTTTTAATAATAAGTATAATTGTCAATAATTTTCTTTTCAATGTACCATTTCTTTATTATTACCTACTTATTTTATTTTTTTATATATATTTGTACGCCTGCATCCAGGCCGAACACATCACAACATTGTTATTTGAATTATTTTACCACCTTTTTTGTATTCTATGTTGATTTGATTTTGATTTGATTTTTTTAATAAAGTGATTTTCAGGTTCTTGACAGAGACGGCTTCCGATTATTACCCCTAAACCGTTTTTGCGTCTGTCCGCTTGTCTGTCTGAGGGTCTCATAAGTAGTAAGTAATCTTATAAGTACACCAAAGGTAAGATAGTGACTAATATCGCATGAACAGGATGAGGAACCGGTCTTCTATCGTGTGGGTTGTGAGGTGGATGATGTCAGGGTTATTACTGAGCCGCCAAAGGCCCCTGACGTGACTCAAGTACACAACACAACACAATGAACACAACACAATGACAATGATGATGTCAAACACAATGTAAAAATTGTTAACGATTACATAAATAAATAATAAGTAACGACTACGTACTTACATCAGTAAGTAGTAACCGGGACCAACGGCTTAACGTGCCTTCCGAAGCACGGATCATCTTACTTTCGGACAATCAGGTGCGAGAAGCCTGCAATGTCCTAACCAAACTGGGGATCACAAAGTGATTTGTCCCCACCGGGATTCGAACGCAGGACCTCCGGATCGTGAGCACAACGCTCAACCACTGCACCACGGAGGCCGTTACTGGGCCCGGTATGGTTTACACGCTCGTCGCGGCTGCGTCAGAGCTGCGGTTTCTAATCCCATTCAAATCAAATCAAACCCATTCGAATCAAAATAAAATCAAATCATTTATTTGCAGTAAACAAACCAAAAAAAAAAAACAAATTTCGAAACAGATTTTTTCGATAAAATTATCCCTTTGTGAGTTTCCCTAAGCATAGATGAGTGAATTATAAAAAACAAAAAATCCTACCTGATTCTGCAGTTTATGTGATATTAAGGCATCTTTGATGGCTTTTATCCTGTTGTCCATCATGTCTGACGGGGCGACTACGTGAGCACCTGTAAAGTAACAGCGTAGGTACAGTCATGAGCAATATAATGTACCCACTTTAGGACTCTGTCGCACTAACATATTTGACATTTAGTGAGACTTACGGTTCAATTTGTCAAAAAAGTTAATGTGACATGGTACCAATGTGTATACATATTAATGCTCGTGACCGTACACCATCATTTTTGATGACTGTCTTTTGGATTTGTCTCGGATGGCGTTGACAACCGGCCCGTAGTGGACCGATAAAAACAAGCGATAAGAGATGGCGATAAAAAAAGAAAAGAAAGGAAAACGTGAAACAGTAGGACTAGGGCCCTGTGCTGGGAGGTTTTCTGGCCACATCTTTCCCTTAGCGTTACAGATTCCGATGTAGTAGTAGTTTTACAGCTAGTTACATAATTTGTAATTTAATTTTTGACGTTCAAAAAGCGCTGACTATGTAAGCCAATTTTGACAAATTAATATTTTTGAATTAGAATTTTTGGTGACCGGCTTCGCCAAACTTAGTGTCAGGTGAGGGTTAGGTACTATTGAGCCGCCAAAGGCCTCAGACGTGCCTCGTGACGACCATATACTTACTTAAGTAAATAGTAGCCGGAAACGACCGCTCAACGTGCCCGAAGCACGGATCATCATACTTACGGACAATCGGGTGATCTGCCTGTAATGTCCTAACAAACTAGGGGTCATGCAGTGAGTTTTGTTATATGTGAATCGGGAATCAAACCCAGGACCTCCGGATCGTGAGCGCAACGCTTAACCACTGGATCACAGAGGCCGTTGAAATTAAAATCTAGGATGAAATAAGCGCTGAAAGAGGGTAAATGTCAACCACGTACGAAAAGTTGAAAGGAAACTGAAAACTTTGTGCTTTTTTTAAGTTATTTTCCGTGCTATACTTTGGCGTCGGCAAATTCCACTTGATATCAACTCAGAATCATGGTCTGAATCATCCCTAAAACATTTCGTGACGATGTCACTAACACCCGGTATTTACCCGCTTTAGCATAAGCCAGTGCAACTTCGGCAATCCTCTTGACAGAAGCGGCGTGGTCTATGGCGCCAGTGTTGGTGAGCACGCCACAGTGTCCATGCGAGGTGTATGGACACAGGCACACGTCACACGCTATCAGGAGTTGCGGGAACGCGTCGCGGAGCTTCGGCAGAGCCTTGATCACCGGGTTGGAAACGTCGTCTGCGCTCGACCCTGTAGGGTCCTGGGAAGTAAGGTTTTATAAGAAGTGCATAAAAATATTCAAATGTTGTGTGCACCTATAATTGGGTTATGTAACAGTCTAATTCCTGATATAACTTTTTTATTTAATGTTTTTTTTTAAGCTGATGGTGTACCTTTTTATAATAAATAAACAGCCTATATACGTCCCACTGCTGGGCAAAGGCCTCCCTTCAAGCAAATAGAGGGGTATGAAGCATACTCCACCACGCTGCTCCATGCTGTTTATAAGAAGTAAACTTAGTTTAATCGTAGTCATAATAACTGTTTATGGTCAGTCGACAGATGGCGTGTTTCGGCACATAAATGAAAAAAAAAATGTGATACTGAACCCTTCGTGCGCGAAGGCACACGTGCACTTGGCCGTTTTTGTAAACTCTTTTTACGTGCAGTGCTTACCTATAATTAGTTACGCAATTAGACTGAATCATTTAAATGTGTAAGATGCATGAGTATATTGTAGTAATTATTGGTGTGCCAAATTAATAAACCATTATTTACTGAGGATGAGGTGTAGTAGGTTTTTATACTTTGGAAACCTATGAAGGTTTCCAAAGTATAAAAACCTACTTCACTGGAAACCAACTTTGGAAACCTATGTAGGTTTCCAAAGTATAAAAACCTACTTCACCTCATCCTCAGTAAATAATGGTTTATTAATTTGGCACACTAATCGAATTTGTATGAACAAATTCGATTAGTGCGTCCAGATACAAAAACTTTGTCAAGTCTTTTTATTAAATTGAAAAAAAAAAACACACGCGCCACTTGACTATGTGTGTGTTACATTTTGCAACTAAAATGATGAAATAAAAAATATATTTTTATTTACTTTTCAGGACTTTATAAACTTAAGAAAAAACAAAAGAAAAGTAGACTCTTGTGAATAAGATCTCTTTAAATTATACCAATTCCAATTCTTCTAATTCTTTTTTAAAACAATATAATTTTAAGATTTGTTAGATGATGTTATGTTATCAAGGCCCAAGTATTTGAATGGACTTAATTAATTTAAAAAGTAAGCAAACAGAAAAGGCGGGAACTAGTGTTGCCGAAAAATCGATAGTTTTACTATCGATAGTAAACAGCCAAAATCATGTACCCAATCGATAGGCCTATCGATAGTATCGATACTATCGATAGGCCTATGTTTTTTGTTTTTCAACTATCGATACTATCGATAGTATCGATAGTATCGATAGCTCTTTTTTGGCAATACTATTGATAAACAACGATAGTATCGATACTATCGATAGTATCGATAGTTGAAAAACAAAAAACTATCAATACTATCGATACTATCGATAGTATCGCTCTTCGATATTGCGCAAGCTATCGATACTATCGATAGTATCGATACTATCGATAGTTTTGTACGATCGATAGTGATTAACCGAAATAAATAATTCGGTTATTAACCGAAATAAAATATGTGTTAACAGTACAGGCGTATACCGAAACATTTCGGTATTCTTTATCAAAGGGGTTAATGCGAACACTGTTAACAGAAATTAAAGGTTAACAGGAATGATAGGTTAACCGCTTTATAAACGGTTATTTTGCATGTTGCCATTCCGTCGTGCGAAACGAATGCTGGCAACGCTGCGCCAAGCAACCTGCAGGCACTTGTCGGCGTCGTTTAATCGTTCCACGCGCTTTGTTTTTTACTATTTCGACGTTTACTTTTTAACCAGCGACGCTACGCGGAAAGGTCGTAACGTAGTTGCAGAACGCATGATCCGATTTGGTTACGTTTTTTTTTTGTTTGATAGGTGATAATTACGAGAAGATTTGTAGACATGACGGAAGGATCCAGGGTCTGATGATGACCAGGTTATATTATATTATTATATATACTCGACAAAAAAAATGACGCAAGATCGCCGAGTTTGAGTTTGTTTGACTTGTCTTGATGAACACTCTGACCCTAGGTGGTTGTTGGTGGTTGATACTCAGGGTGTGATGATAACCAGGTGGTTATAAGGATAGGAGCTCGATATTAAAATAACGCTAGACCTCCGAGTTTGGGCGTGTTTGATTTGTCTTGATGAGCCTTCTAGCTATACTTGGCTTTGGTGGTTGGTATTCAGCGTCTGATGATGACCAGGTGGTCATAAGTTAGGAAATCGATATTAAAATAACGCGTAACCTTCGAGTTTGGGTTTGTTTGAATTGTCTTGATGAGAACTTTATTGGTGGTTGGTATTTAGGATTGGATGATAACCAAAAAGTAGGAACTCGAAATTTAAATGACGCAAGACCTCTAAGTTTGGGTTTGTTTGATTTGTCTTGATGAGAACTCTGACTCTAGGTGGTTGTTGCTGGTTGATACTCAGGGTGTGATGATGACCAGGTGGTCATTTGTATTGTCAACTTAGAAACTCGATGTTAAAATAATTTGCCTTGACGAGCATTCTAGCTCTGGTTAGTATTAAAGATCTGATGGTAACCAGGTGGTTATAGGAACTCCATTTTAAAATGACGCAAGATGTGGTTACTAGTATGAAGTCGGAAGGTAGTCGTCATGGAATCTAGACAATATAATAACGCTCTCTAACTCACTTGTTTGAGTGATCTTGAATATTACTCTGATCTGAGATGGAATTGGGATGCATCTTAATATGTAGCCATAGGATGAAGTCCGTATCGCATGGTTTAGGCGTATGGTACGTTACGGTTTTGTATGATGCGTATATTAATTTAAAGACTTGAATCGAGTCTATTTTTTTGTCGAGGAATCGACTGGATTCGACTAGAATCGATTAAAATGGACTGGATTTGACAAGCACCTAGAATCGTCACAATCAGCTTGAATGGACTTAAACTGACACAAATGACTTGAATCCACTCCACTAGACTGGATTCCACAAAATCGCCTGGAAACGACTAAAATCGACAGTTTTTTATTAATAATATAGGCTCACGTTTGACCGCGTTTGAAAACCGCGTCAGTCTCACCTGGTGGTATAGGACGATCTGGTCTAGGGTGAATCACGCTTACCTAGTAAATGCCTATTCACCCTAGCCTTGAAGAATGCCAAATTATAACGAGTTGGAAATGCAGACGACAGTTCCAGTCCTTTGTTATTCGCATCAAAAAGGAAGAGGCAAAACGTTTAGTGCGGATTGGTGGTATATGCACAACATGAAATGTCTGCCGACGACTAGTTGTTTGAAGATGGAATAGTGTGGGTGGAATTAACTCATGAAGTTCCTGCACACACTGAACCGCACACCGAAGTGTATCCTATAAAAAACCGCTACCCTTCGTCTGTGTTTTAGATTTTGGAGTCGAGTCTTCACTAACGACTCATTGTCTACGGGCTTTAATGCTCAACGCTCCACCAAGTCGAGAGCGGCCAACCGAGAGCTGGCAAAGCCTCGCCAAAGGTGACAACAGTACTCCATACAACAACGAACCTGTGCTGTGTACAGATCAAGCAACTGCTCTGAGGGGAAGTATCATCTGACTTTAGAAAGGATGTCTGATTTTTGGCTGCAATTTTGTTATAGACTCGGTGTAGCAGCCGAAGTTTAGGTTGGCAATTAGGTCCATACCATAGAGCTCGAGATAGTTGGTAATTGACGTGGATATTAGTGATGGTGTAACGAATGTAAATTTTTAGACATTCGCGAATGCGTATACGAATATCTGCAAAAAATCTTCGCGAATGCTAATATTCGTTACATCACTAATGGGTACACTCCGAAACATTGGAGCCAGATTCGTTTCGCGGTGAACAGACATGCCTGGGTTTTGGAAGCGTTGAATTCAACCAAGTTGTTGTCACCCCGTTCTGAGACGGACTTAAGGGTCAAATTCACACGATTCATAAGATTCTGATAACAAGTTCTGATAACGCTGACATCCCTGGTGCTTGTTCTCCGTCACTGTGCTATCGTCTGATTTTAGTCGATTTTTAACGATTCCATTCAATTTTGTCGAATATAGCCGATTCTTCAAAAACGCTTGTTTCCCGTTTATACCCATCTTTCTCTTTCCAGCTGAGTTTGTTTTAATATTTTACTCTTCGTTAGTAATAACCTATAAAACCGAGGTTAACCCTTGATATGTGTTAACAGGTTTCAATAGGTTAACAGATTAACGTGTTACCGTAATAAAAGGATACCGATTGAATCTGTTAACCTTTTATATCGGTTAACTTTTTAAATGGGTTTTCCGAACACTGTGTAGCATTGTGTGGAACAATTCACACCATTTAAAGCTCGTATTTAATATATTTTATATTTCGTGGGTGTTTTTGCAGTGGATATTTGGTTTTGAAGTAGGCAATTCTCTAAACTTAAAAAAAACACTGTTAAGTGGAGTGGATAGGATTTTTTTTACAATACTATCGAAATTAAGGTCACTATCGATCATACAAAACTATCGATAGTATCGATACTATCGATAGTATCGATAGCTTGCGTAATATCGAAGAGCGATACTATCGATAGTATCGATAGTATTGATAGTTTTTTGTTTTTCAACTATCGATACTATCGATACTATCGATAGTTTTTCATCTTTTAACTATCGATACTATCGATAGTATCGATACTATCGTTGCTTATCAATAGTATCGCCAAAAAAGAGCTATCGATACTATCGATACTATCGATAGTATCGATACTATCGATTAATTATCGATACTATCGTTTTTTGGTAAACTATCGATAGTTCGATCGAAAACTATCGATAGGGCACTATCGAGCGGCAACACTAGCGGGAACGGAAGTGAGAATTACGCGGCGAACGAAACAAATGAAGAACGGGGTAGGACTTGTTCCCTACTTTGCTAGGAGACTGGTTGAGAATAGAATTGTATGTTATGTATTTGAATTCCAGCCAACCTTATTTTACTTAATTATAATAGCAAGTATGTTTCAACTTCAACCATAAAAAAATATAGGTCTATGGTTTCAATTGTGTGTGTAGATAGGCAAATAAAAATATTTAAATAATCAATTTACTTTTGGCATAGTTTCGACAATTCCGAAGATAAGTATGGACTTGAGTCCCTTGTCCACCAGGGTGGTGAGAGCTGGGATCAACTGGTTGACGCCATATCTGTGCACGTTTGGCATGCTGCCCACCGGCTGAATGGCATCTTCATTCTCTCTGGAAATATCACAAATTATAGAACATTATTTTTCGTTTTATCATGCTTGTGGCAAAGCCAACATCTGCAACACTTTCACACAAACTAACTAAAAAAAAGGCCAGCAAGAGAGAGGGCTAAGTGAAAAGAACTAGTGGAGGCCTTTGTCAAAAGGCAAATGGATGAGGAAGACAATATCTTTAAACACATTTTAAATATTAAGTTTAATCTAACTTCAACTTTATGGTTTATGGCTAATATCAAGTTTTTTTTTTACTGACATCTTCATTTTTTAAATTTTCTTATGTGTCAGTTTGCCCTTTGGCAAAGGCCTCCCCAATAGTGCACCACAATTCCCGATCCAATGCCATTCTTCTCCACATTACTCCAGCCACCTAATTTCAATTCAATTTAAAAATTAAGGTGTGAGAAAATTCTTCTATCGTTTAGGTTGTGTGGTGGAGTACCAACCTCATCAACCCTAGTGTCATGGTTACTATTGAGCCACCAAAGGCCCAAAAAAAAGAATTGGGCGAGTAAATTGAAAAAAAAAAGAAAACAATGATACACACTGTTTAAGGAAACAATATTTATGTAAAAACGTCAGAAATAAAGGCTTATATTATTAAATAGGTATCAAGTTTTCATATTTTTACCGACTTCAAAAAAGGAGGAGGTTTTCAATTCGACCATATTTTTTTTTTGGTAATATATATTGTTTATGGTTAGATTAAGTTCATAATAAAGGCCACATCTACATCTACATCTCATGCTTGCGATAGATTTGTTTTTTTATGCAGCTGTAAATATGCTGTTTTGGCTAGACCAATTTTAGATTGGTATTCACAACAACACATGCACATGTTTTGGACATGCATGGCATAGCCAATAGTCTTTAGAGACAGAACAATAAATGGCTAAAACATAAAAAATACTTATCAGACTAAATAACAATATCTTTATTCTCTTATTTTGTTTTTGCTGTGTCATGCACTCGTCCTGCAATTGTGTAGTTTTTATATGTCTACTATTGTAAATTATTTATGGTTAATAAACTTTATTTTTATATTTTTTTATACTCAAGAATAAAGATAAGGAAAGAATGTCAATTTTAAATTGCAAAAGTTTACCAAACAGTTTTAGTTTAGCTTTACCATTTAGGAATATTCAGAATAAATAAAACTGTAAAGTCATTGTTTAAATATTTATTATAATTACTCAACATATTCAACAGAAGTTCGAAAGTTGAAAGGTCATTGAAATTATAAACAAACTTTTTGATAACACATAAAACTTAATTGAGAAACTATGTGTCATTCTATTGTAATACCTACTAAGTACTTACTATTCTCCTATAGATTGAAATTAATAAACCGATAATAAACTGATACGAAAAAGTTATTGTTTGAACTTGGCAAGTACTTGAGAATCTATAAATACTACCTATTTATTTAAAAGGAACTTTTTTTTAACTTACAGTAGAAATACCGGATACATAATATTATGAGGCTCGATGCTGGTATTCGGCTCCTGCAGTTTCCGGAGCGTAGAGTGGAAGTAGCCCCCTTGCAAGACATGTTCCGGCCGTAGAAATAGATCGTTCATCTTTACCGAATTGCACTATAAAGTCACCAATAAAACTGTTCAAATAGCGTGCAGATGTAGACGATATTTGAGCAAATAGCCGTGTGCTAATTGATAATCAAAGTATCGCCTATTATCTACCAAATTATGAAAAGAAACCGTCTGAAACCTTGCAAGTCGGCACGGCAGGTTTGTCAAACAAAAACGTCAACGTCAAATTATCAGCTGGCTATCAAAAAATAGCAGGGAAGCGACCTAATCCTAGACTTTTTTCGGAAAAAACCGGTAACAAAATCGATCAAAGAATCGAAGCCCAAGCACAATATTGAGAAACGATGAAACCAGGCCAAAAACCATACAAAAATTAAAAATAAAACTGTTTGGACGTCAACTCAGTCGGAAGATGAAAGTGGTGTTGGTGTTGGCTTTTGGGCACGGCCGGATATCTTCATACAAAAAAAAATACCATAGCGCAAACGTACGGAATTTAGAAATTGACAGCTACTTCACCCCTCTCCTACTTCATTAAACATAGACACAAGGGCAAGCGCTGCCCGCCCGGCGTCCTAACCTTACCAAAATCCAAAATCAATCATTGCTGTATTGCAGTTTTGTAATTGTAAGTGACCGAGTGAAGTTTGCGTTGGATAAATTCCGTACTTAGCCTCTCAACTAGAAAACTGTGATATCCGTACAGTATGAGTGTAAGATAAGTAAGCGAAAAGACGCTATGTTTCACCAGTTTCCTAAAAGTGAGGTAGGAAGAACTCTAGAAGTGCAAAAGTTACAGTGTTGGTGTGATGACAATTTGCGAAGGCTTAGCATTAGGCAAGCTTCGCAAATGTTATGTGAGGGGACTACCGAGAACAATTGTGTTTGCCATGCGGATTGCACAAAGACATTTTTATTAAAATCTTTCTGTACCCAAAAGATTAGCAGTGTTATTATAAACAAAATATTAAAGGATACAGATGTCTCTAGATTAGAGAGTTTAGAGGAAAGATTTTTCATATTTAAAATAATAATAATAATAAAGCTTTATTTCAGAAACAAATACATTAAATTTAAAACAGAATTAAAAATAAAATGTTAAGTAAACTGCAGTCTTTTTTGGTAAACCTTGTCATCAAAATTTAAAGTAATCTAAATAAGGGCTACGAACCTTTCTGGTATATCTCAGTGGCGCCACCTGGCGGACGTTTCAAAACTGCGGTGCACGATAAAACCTGTGCAAATCGATAGGGGACACTTGTCTGAACAAAAAAGCTTTAATGGACCTATGCTCTAAAGTGTCACGTTTTCAAGATATCTAGTTTGAAAGTTACGAAAAGTGTCGTATGGATAAATCGATTTTACTCTTAGGTATATACAATCGTAATGTAGTGACAAAGTGATTGATTATACAAGAAATATTATTTAATATACAACATATTTATCTTATTGAAAAAATTAAATTAATAAATACTTGCAACAACATTAATGGTTTTTGCCTTTGCTAAATTATAATTATAGAAAGTACATAGGTACTTAACTGTGCATAACTTATCTAACGTTACTAATTGCAAACTGAGTTTATCAGTTTGTACATACATACATACATAAACTCACGCCCGTAATACCTAATGGGGTGGGCAGAGCCACAAGTAATCAAAGACAACTTGCAGCCACTGTTGATACGAAGTCCAAAGATGGATATGATGAACCTTATGGTTTATCAGTTTGTGTTATGTAGGATATAGGTTTCATTTACTCCTGTATGCTACTCACCTATTTCATATATTTACATTTTATGTACAATACATAAATTCTATAATAATTATAATATATTACCTATTTTATAAAATATTATTTCACTTAATAACCAGTTTCTTTGTTCTCGCCTCGGGCGTAGCTGTGTGACGTCAGGCCGGTCGATTCGCGGCGCCGGCGCAGACTGCGTGGCGCCAGTCAGATACCTATCTCGACGCGAAGCGCATGCTGCTTGAGCTTACAATTTCCTTTGTTCTCGCTACGCTGCTAGTTTTTGCTGTATCTTCTGTGCTGTTCTCTGGTGTTCGTGCTACGTTTTGCCTATCTTGCCGTTACTGTTCTCCTTCTTTCTATGTGCATTGTGTGTGTATTTGTTGTGAAATTTATCGTGTGGAGTATTATATTATACGGACTTCTACCTCGTAAGGATTATTTATTTCCAACTGCTTACCTACGCCGAGCACACACAACTGGAATAAAGCTATTTACCACATCATATTCCATACTCCTTAACTTGATTTTACTTGACACAACGACGGGATCTAATAAATACAAAATAAAGTTCTACACTTTTATAAACGCAGTGCGCTTAGTGCGGCATCATTACTCGTTAAAAAGCAGAATTCTCGAAGTTTAAGAAATCTGTGTAACAGAAACAAAATGGTGTACTTATTAACTGCCATTTTGCTTTCACGTTTAATTCCAGGAACTGCAAAAATGGAGGTCCTTTGTTTAAAGTTGCACGAATTTCTATTATTTCGACGGAACCAACAAGGATAGCGAATAGCCATACAATAAGTGTGAGTGAGATAACATCATAAAATAAATACAATAGGAAGATTGGTATATGGGATGGGCTCGGCACCAAGAAATCCCCATTCAACCCTCTGCTGCCTTTTTAGATCAAGTTATTATTTCTGATGAAGAAGAAGATTGATTGTTGAAGAAGAAGACTGATATTCATTATCCTAATAGGTACGAGTTTGTATAAAAAAAGCTTATTTGTTATAAATATAATTCGAGGGTTAAAAGGCAAATAGGTTTAAGCGAAATTTTGGGCGAAATTGACTTATATAATATATTCGGAATCAGCGATTTTTTCTGCGTCGCCTGATCTTGGTTTCAGATCAATTGGAGCTACTTTTTGGTACCTCAACCAATTAGCACTTTGGGTACATTTTTAAAAACCCGTTGTTTAACCGACAAAAAATGCACAAAATTCTGGGCGGGTGGCATATCAGTCGTATTCCAGGGTATGAGTCGATCACTTAAGCTGTTATGCCTTATCATTTTCATGATTCGAAGTCTGTTAAAGCGTTTTCGCTGACAGTGTTTTGTTATAGATAAGTTTGGTTAAATCATTTGTCCTTAGACGAAACGAAAATAGATTTGGCGCTTGAATCTTTTTGCTTTAATCCAGATTTTATAAATATTGTCGCTTCGACCGTTTTGCCTTCGACAGTTTAAAAGTAAAATTGGCAATTAAACTGTTTTGCCTTTACCAAAAATATTCATAGAATTTGACTTCAGCTATTTATGCTGCATTTTTTTATGAATTTTGTCGTATAAGATAACTATCATTTTCTTTTGAAAGGACTTAAAACGTTTTTCAAGACAAAATAGAAATAATGTTAACATTTCAGTCAACGCAATTTTGTATGAAACCTGAGTTTGTATAACCAGTTATTAATGTGTAGGCATATTACATAGTTCAGATGGCATTTTTGATGTGTTGGTATTCGTCATCCTTCTTAGCGCGGTAAAAAGTTCTTCAAAGGTCGGGGGTGACGCCGTATCTTAAGCGGTTGGTATTTGGTAGACTCCAATGTACAACAAACAAGTCAGTGGTATTACTATTGGGATTCAAAACAAGCTTAAGGTCCCGTTGCATTGAAGGCACAATGGGGTGTGTTTATACGACCTAGGTATGTTCCATACACTACTGTAAAGTAAAGTAGTCCTAAAAGCGAATTTTCACACCCCACCTGCTTTCACTGTGATGAGACATTTACGCTGCCTTTCATTGAATAAACATAAAAACTCTAAAAATGTGAAATTGTTAGACAGTCATAGCAAATAACTTTGAGGCTGAGTACCACGAGAACAAGTCATGAGCTGTAACATCTCACGACTACTCGTTTCTGGATTTCTTTTAAGTTACACACAAAAGTAAGTTATAGATACTTATTTTATCTTTCTTTTTATTTATTTTTCAATAAAGTTAATATGTGGTATATTAAACACTAATATTCCATGCACAATCACTTAGTCACTATATTCCAATTGCATATAAAAGTAAAATCGATTTGTTCATACAACACTTTTCGGAACTTTCAAGCTAAATATCTTGAAAACGTGACGCTTTAGAGCATAGGTTCATTAAAGCTTTTTTGTGCAGAAAAGTGCTCCCTATCGATATGCACAGGTTTCACCGTGCGCCATAGTTTTAAAAAGTCCACCAGGTGGCGCCACCAGGTTATATCAGCCTCCATAGTGAAATGTTCGATGCCCTTTAAAGCTATCACTACCGCCATGCCGTGCCATATCATTACCATGGCAACCCCACAATTATTTTTGCGGATGGCAATATAATTTCATAATATGTCAAATCAAGTGTCAAACTCTAAATTCTGAGGCTTTTTTGTTTTGTATGAGAGACGTCCGTCTGATGCGACTAGCATCTCTACTTGGTCTGTGGTTTTGGGAACTCAGGGAACTTATTCTATTTATTTATTTTGTGAATATGTCGTGATCGTGATATACTAGTGATTTCTGTGTATTCATTCCGTAGAATTGCAATGGGCAGTGGAATAGATTATTCAATTGCCAATCTATTAGACGGTGAATAAATAAATAAATAAAAAATGATATAAAAACGAAAATGTGTAGTTCGTGGTATTAAACAAGTGTTTATGAAGAAATTAATTAAAACGTTCTGTGCTTTCTCTCAATACATTTAAAAGGAGTGCCTTCTGTATTAATATCATTACAATAGTGCTCGTTACACCCTCGCCTTGACCCGTTGAAGGGACCTCGGAGGTTCAGCCATGGAATTCGACCAAGAAACGTCTAAGAAAAAAGTAGACAAAAGTGACTCGCCCACAGAAGGTAAAAAGTCAGATAGGAAGAGCGACGGGGAAGATCCGAAGCCCCGCATAGTTTTAACATTTCGCTCTGAAAAACCTGGAGCTAAGAGCAGCAACATGAAAATAGTTCATACTGAAGAGAAGCACGAAGAGATATCGCCCCGCCGTTCGAACAGGACTCGCGCTGCTAAATGGGACTCTGATGATGATAATGAACTATTGATATCACCTAAAAAGGAGAAAACTCAACAACTGTCAGAGAATGATGATGCTTCTGATAGCTCACATACAACTGTGAAACGATCCACGCGTCGCCAAAGTAAAGAGTTTGATAATGTCATTGCCAATGCTATAGCTAGAAAAGAGAAGTCTTACAATGAGCCACCAGCTCCAACGAGGCCTTCACGTCGTATCAAGCCTACAGCAAAAGCCCTGGCTAATGAGGAGATGAGGATAGGTCTGGAGTCACAGAACAATGCTCGTTTAGGAGTGCAGACTGAGAAACAAGAAGAAGGAGTGAGAACTAGACGGTCTGCTCGTGCTAGCCGTTACCCTGTTCAGGAAGAAACACCTCCACAAGTTGGTAAAAAAGGGAGTAAGGCCAAGGAGATGTCAGGAGATGAGGATGAAGGGGAAAACCAGAACCAAGTGATGAAGCTGAAACACTTGTGTGAACTAGGATTGAAAGCTATCAACCCTGATGCTGAAGATTCAAAAGATGAAGATGGGTAAGTAATATTTTAAAGTAGAGGCAAGAATATAATAAAAGTCACTAATCACTTTGTGATCCCTAGTTAGGCTAGGACATTACAGGCTGATCACCTGATTGTCTAAAAGTAATATGATCCGTGCTTCAGAAGGCACTTTAAGCCGTTGGTCCCGGTTACTACTTAGTGATGTAAGTACATAGAATCATGTCGGAGGCTTTTGGTGGCTCACTAATAACCCTGACACCAGGGTTGCTGAGGTTGGTAATTCACTTCATAATCCACTCGATAGAAGAAGAAGAGATAAAAAGTCATTACTTAAAATGTTTCTGCCCTTACAGTGAAGCTGAAGGAGAAGAATCAGAGGCGATTGAAATTGACGATGAAGCTGAAGATGAAGAGATTGACGATGACACAGAAGTGATTAGCAAGTTGTTGGAGGCTGACGGGGAGTCCAGTGACAGTGACGGGTGTGATGAAGACTTTATATGTGAGGGAGGCCGTCAGGGCCGGCCACGACGCTCCACAAGGTTACGTTCTTATAGTGTTAATGATAGCGACACCTCCCCGACAATGAGTGATGACGTGGGGTGAGCAACAGTTGTTCATTCTTTCAGTTCCTTTAGATTGCAATGTTGTAGACCGTTATTTTGCAGTCTTTTGCTCCTTATTCTTAGTTCTTTTCTCCCTTTCTCCAATGTCTCATTTATAATGAGGCCCTAATTATCCTCTATCTTTCTCTATCTTTTAGATGTCAGGATGGCTGTTGACAATGCAATACTTGTCCCTACCCTGAAGTACGGTAGTGAATGTAAAATAAGAATGAAAGTAGTGATAAGAGAGAGATGTGGTGTAAAAGACGATATAGTGACTAAGATTGAGAAGGGAATGTTAAGTTGGTTTAGACACAGAGCAGATGAAGGATTACAAAAGCAGTATATAAAAGCCAAGGTCGGTGGTAGGGCTGGCAGGAACCTAGAAGGACAAATTGGAGATCCTTACAAAAGGTTCAGTACGATCTACTCTAAACCGGCGTACGTGTATGAAACGATTGATGAATGTGAAGGGAGCAAGAGAAGTGTGTCAGGCATTCTATAGTCTCTGCTTACCCCAGTGGGGAATAGGCGTGAGTTTGTATCTTTCAAAAGAACCTCTCTGTTTCCACCCCTAATCCCTTTCCTTTCGTCATCTTTATTTCGTTCTGTTGGATGTGTCGCTTTCGTAACTCTGCACGCATTTAGATTTTTTCTTTATGTCTATATATTATTGGAGTACTTCGCTATTTACCAGTGTTATTAAAACGTTTGTTTATTTTTATAGCGCTCCGCGACGATCGTCCAGAAAACGAAGACCTTACTCAGTCTATTCGGAAATACTTGAGTATGTATTTAAAGCTTCATTCTTTAATCACTAAGGAATAATTGATCCGTGATACTCGTCGTCGAAACATAGTAGATTTTCACTATTTTTTATTTTTATTTGTCGCTCATAATGGGATAGTTTCCAACAAGTCAGTCCAACATGCGACGTCATAGAAAAACGTGTAATGTCGCACTAATTATCACATTCTTCTTCATTTAAAAAAAAATGATAAATAAGTTAAACAGAAAAAGGAAATTGCTTTTTGACACCTTTAGATCTGTCTTTATTTAGTAATCAGAATTTCATAATTTATCTTTAATCTAGGAAACTACCCAATTACTTTGCTCATAATAAGTCTGCTCAAAGTATAAAATCTCAAACAAAGAAAACATTTGTCAAAAAAGATACATACCAACTCTGAAGTGTTGCAACACCATCTTCTGATACTTCTTAACGTCAAACTATAATGGCCAGGGGGATTAAAATAGCCACATCGAATTCATCTAAGAAAGCAATATTGATATTTGACATTTGTTTGCATTGCGCACTTACTTTTATATGCGCAAATGTCAAATTGCAATATTGCTTTCTTAGATGGATTGATTCGATGTGGCCATTTTAACCCCCCAGGTATTTTTATAAGATCTATATCGACGTGTTTGGCAAGACGTATCGCGGGATATTTGTCCCATAGTGAAAACGAGGCTCAAATTGTACAAGGTTTTGTTATAATATACAGTGGAATAACCTTTATAATGTATTTATGAATTATACAGGAGTTCGAGACCCCAGCATAAGATAAAGAAGACCCGTTCGACTGTCGTTCAAGAGGAGAACAATACGCCGTCGGAAGATGACGTGGGGGAGGAGATTGAGTAAGTCAAAGTTCCCCCCGCCACTCCTCCTCAGACACTCCATACAAAACTCTCATTCTTACCATGTGCCGCCTTACCGCATTAGTGCGAGGGAGATAGATAGTCCGCGCGCGCACCCTTTACTCCTTAGCGACTTAAGGCCATTTAGACTAAACCTAAAAACGACCAAACACTGAAGTAACTATTCGTAGTAGACTGGGGACTAAAGTAAGACCCAGAGGGCCACTTCATACAAAAAACCTCGTTTTACACAGACACTACACATTGACGTTATAGTACACGGGCATGTGTGTCTGACGTCTGACTCACTCACTAACACTCACTCACTCACTTCACTCACCAACACTCACTCGCTCACTCACTCAATCGCTTCACTCACTCACTTCACTCTCCAACACTCACTCACTCACTTCACTCACTCACTCACTTCACTTTCGGAAACTGCGAAATACTGGGCAAGATAATAAACCACTTGTGTGACAGGGAGCCGGCGGGTGGGGAGGAGGGCTCTGAGGCGGCGTGTCCCCCGGAGGAGTCCGCCATCATCGGCACCTGCTTTTGCGAGGCGCCCAGCAAGGTGTACGCCGCGCCCACAGAGCTTGTTGGTAAGTATAGCCATTATGTATTGTGTATTGTAACGACTTCCGTGGCGCCTGTTGAACAACTAGTGCCTAAGATCTGTGAGTAAACCACCTGTAGTTAGTGTGCGGTCTTCAATGCATACTATTACTAACTACTACTAAATATTACTAACGACTTCCGTGGTCCACTGGTTGAGCATTGGTCTCACGATCCGGAGGTCCCGGGTTCCTTCTAGGTCTTCCTCTGCCAGCCCTACCATCGACCTTCGCTTTATATACCGCTTTCGTTATCCTGTTCTTAACATTCCCTTCTCTTCTGTAATGTTGCATCTACTTCTTCTAATCCTTTTATCTCTTGTTAGGATGTAGGGCTCGAATAACAGATCTCCTCGCGATCTATTGCAGCCTCTGTAGCTTGCTCCCATGACATGCCGAGCGTTTTTAACTCTCGGTCAACCGAGCGTCGCTAGGTCTGTTTGGGTCGCCCCCTTTTGCGTTTTCCACGCGCACACCAGGTCAGAGCTCGTCGGGACGGATGCTCCACAGGTCTTCTAAGGACATGGTCACTCCACCCCATTTGCGTGTGCGGATGTCAGCCTCCACAGTATTCTGCCCAGTCAATCTCCATAGTTCTGTGTTTGTAATAGTTTTAGGCCAGAAGATCTTTAATATTTGCCGTAAGCATTTATTAACAAACACCTGCGGGCCTAGCACCGTAAGCACGCGACTCTTTCTCGCCGCGACAGAGATCATCTGTCTCTCTCTATGCAGTACCGTGAGAGAGTGACGGGTGACGTATGTCGAGGCGAGAAAGAGTCGAGGCGAGAAATGTATGTAAATAATGCGTATTCTTTTGTTGATTCACCAGAGCCGGTGTTCTGCCAAGCCATCGAGCTGGTGGACGGTGTGAGGGTAGGCTGTTCTCATGGCGCGGCCAAGCAGCCTGACGGGTCGTACGCGGCGCTCATACGCGCTGGGCCCCGCGCACCCTTCCTGTTGGCCTGCACGCTGCATACCAAGCAGCTGCGCAAGCACATGTGTTGTTGCACCTGCGGACTGTTCTGTACACAAGTGAGTCTTGTGAAGGCGATAACTGACCTCATCAACTCTGGTGTCATGGTTTGAATGAACCACACTTTGTAGCCCATATGCACTATACAGGGTGTTAGTGACATCGTAACGAATACTGAATTCAGGTTATGATTCTGAGTCACTATCAAGTGGAATTTTCCCTCGCAAAATTCATGTTTTTTTATTATTATCATTATCACTTCTATATTTTTGCACAGAATGATTGTCTGAATTATCCCCCTCCGTGTTACGTTGTCAAAGCGGTGAAGGAAACCATCGTGAAGAAACCCACATTCCCGAGAAATGTATTTAAACTCAGAGGTATGTGATGGGTTGGTTTTCCCTTTGCGAGTCGGAAGGTTAAACAGGCAGTCGCTTCTGTAAAAAACCGGACCTGTCAGATCTTCAGTTTAGATAAGTGGACCCTGGAGAAACGGGATAATGCTAGGGAAATGAATCGTCATAAAATCCCGGTGGGAAATAGGCGTGAGTTTATGTATGTATGTGTGGCGGTTACCGAGCACAGCGGCCATGAGCGGCACATTCGTCATTCATCAATCGTTTCTTACGCGCACGCCGGTTACATGTCTTAAGTTTGTGTAGGGCCCTGCGCAGACGACAGACTATCCGTGACGCACTTTTTAGTCTGTGAAAATATAACCTATGGAATTATATGCAGTAACGCACACGACGCGCAAAAAGTCCGGCGCGTTACTGCATAATTATAATTGCATAGGTTATATTTTCACAGACTAAAAAGTGCGTCACGGATAGTCTGTCGTCTGCGCAGGGCCTAGTTGAATAAAATAATCTGTCAATTTCTGTCCTGAGTTTGGAAGCCGTGGTAGCCCAGTTGGTAGAACGCTTGCCTCTCACTGAGGAACCATCAGGTTATGTTATGTGTTGTTCCCAGGGCATATTCTACCAGTGCTCGTCTGGGCACCTGTTCCACGTGGAGTGCGGCGTGCCCTGCAGCGAGGGGGCCGGGGCCGGGGCCCGCGGCTGCCCGCACTGCGGCGTGCGCTCGTACGGCTGGCAGCCCGCCAACACCGCCTGCAGCCGCGTGCGCCTGCGCATGCACTGCAGCAACAAGAGGATCTTCCTGCCCGACCAGAGGGAGCAGTGGTACGCACTCGTAACAAGCTCACACAAATAAACAAAGAACAGCGTGTTACTAACCCAGACAGTCGATATTTTTTTTTTTTTTTTTTCAAAATATCAATGAGGACGATTGGAGTACTCTAATCCCTTTGTGGAGGACGCATAGCGCCAGTTAAACGATGCTCACTGTCAAAAATTACTTTTATTGGATATTCTCTGTACGGAGTTCGACACAAGAATGGTACAACTCACACACACGTTTTCTTCTCTCACACACACACCAAGTATGTGTGGGGAAACCTATTGGGGCCCTTAAGGTGTTCTACGCCTCCCGTAGCTACGGAAAGGTCCTTAGGTGTTGGCCCCGTCTTCGCGGTCTAGCCCACCGGGTAAGACCCCGTTGGGGGAGGCCCAGCGTTTGAGCCGCCTGCGTTTAGGCGCGGGCTGGACTTCGATGTTGCGCTATCATCTATTTATTTTACAGCACTCAAGCTTACCTGAGCTTCTCGACCCTGGACCCGTCCAAACTGGACCAAGGCCCGATCATCCCGGCTGACCTGCTGCCCTCTCTGCCCGACCTGAAGATCCTCTGCGAGAAGCCCGACATAGAAGATGACCCCGTCGACGCCGCGCAGGCCCTCTACGATGCTATAGTTGCCAAGGCGCCTATTGAACAATTAGTGCCTAAGATCTGTGAGTAAACCACCTGTAGTTAGTGTGCGGTCTTCAATGCATACTATTTTTTTTATTATTTTTTTGACTTATTGTAGATTTGCCGCAGATGGCATTAACTACTTGGCCGGACAAATGGGAGCGTTGAAGGCTCTCACTCGGTACAACGTTTAAGACAACAGGCCTGAGGGTGCCCAGTTGGGCGCGAACCTCGGCTCATGGCGTCGTCCGAGAGGAAAAATATTTGAAAGAATTAATCGACCCTGGAGGGTCATACATACTACTACTAAATATTACTAACTACCTCCGTGGTCCAGTGGTATGAGCGTTGGGCACACGATCCGGCAGTCCCGGGTTCAAATCCCGGTAGGGACATATCACAAAAATCACTTTGTGGTCCCTAGTTTGGTTAGGACATTACAAGCTGATCACCTGATTGTCCGAAAGATGATCCGTGCTTCGGAAGGCACGTTAGGCCGTTGGTCCCGGTAACTACTTACTTACATCAGTAAGTAGCCACGAGCCATGTCAGGGGCCTTTGGCAGCTTAATAGTAACCCTGACACCAGGGTTGATAAGGTTACTCCACCTCACAACCCTCACGATAAAAGAAGAAGAATTCACACTACTTAATACCAAAAATGGGAAAGTGTCTGTCTGTTTGTTTGACTGTCTAAGACTGATATTAGGCAGCTAAACTACTCAATTGTATATCAATATTTTATGTTTATTTTTATTTTTTTAAAGAACGTCTAGGGCCCTGTGCCGAGGTTTTTCTTGCAGCTTCTTTTCCCCGGCTATACAGGTTTTTTAGGCGGATGAGACGTTCGTTATGTAAAAATTGACGATTCAAAGTGTAACTATGTTACCTACTGAATAAAGATATTTTTGAATTTGAATTTGTCCGTCTTACACGGTAAAACTTTATTTAGTAATCAGAATTTCCTAGTTTATCTTGAACCCAGTACACGAGCCAATTGTGTGCGATGCATAACGTTAGCTTCGCCCGTGCAGTGTCGTGCGCGAGCCTCAACACGGCGCTGGCGGGCGGCACGTGCGCGCTGGCGGCGGCCCGCGGCGGGCGCGCGGCCGCGCTGCACGTGCTGCGGGCGGCCGGCGCCGACCTGGACGCGCCCGCCGCCGGCAGGACGCCGCTCATGGCCGCCGTGCTCGGTAAGCGCCACGCACACGGTCACGAGCATTAATATCTATACACTTTGGTACCATGTCACATTAACTTTTTTGACAAATTGAACTGTAAGTTTCACTAAATGTCAAGTATGTTAGTGCGACAGAGTCCTTAAGTGGGTACATTATATTGCTCATGACTGTACATACATACATAAAACTCACGCCTATTTCCACCAGGATAAGCAGACTATCGAATTCCACTTGCTTCGTTGACACACTTCCCTTGCTCCCTCCACATTCCCCAGAAATCAGAATCATTTATTCAACGTAATCATCATGGATAAACTTGTTGAAGGTCAATGTAACATTTTTGAATCTACGTTATTTCGCAAGGTGTTATGGCTGAGGAGAAGAAATGACAAGAAACTGCAACAGTAACATCAATCGTTACATACACGCACGCCGGTTACATGTCCTGTTTGAAAGCTGTGGTAGCCCAGTTGGTAGAACGCTTGCCTCTCACTTCGAGGTCGCAGGTTTGAATCCCAGCACAGGCCTAAACCAATGATTGTCGAATTTGTTTTCGAATTCATGTTTGGATCATAAATGATAATCACGTGCTCAGCGGTGAATTAAAACATCGTGAGGAAACCCACATTCCCGAGAAATGCATTTTCGGAGGTATATGACCTAACCTGTATTGGGCTGGTTTTCCCTTCGCGGGTTGGAAGCTCAGACAGGCAGTCGCTTCTGTAAAAAACCGGACCTGTCAAATCTTCAGGTTAGGTAAGCGGACCCTGTAAAAACAGGATAATGATGGTGATGACAAGTCCTAAGTTTTTGTTTTTGTGTAATAAAGAATTATTGTTTGATTGATAGAACCTCCTTTCTTGAAGTCGGTAAATAAAGCTAACGATTTCATTACAGCATTACTAGACAAATCGGAAACGAAAAGTGTCAACAAATCGAAATGCAATGGCGAAAAAGAGACAGAGGATATGGAAGAAGACGAGAGTAAAGAAGACGCCACTGTTGACAAAGACGCCACAGTCGATAGAGAAGACAGGACTGGGAAGGAAGACGGAGTAGAAAAGGACGACAACAAGGAGGGAGATGAGAGCGAGCAGGACAGAGCTAGTGACGAGGATTTGTTGAAAGTTATTAGATACCTGGTGGCTGCTGGCTGTGACGTCAATATTCCTGTAAGAAATCCCTTTTTTCCATAGATTACTTGTTTTTTTTAAGACAACAGGCCTGAGGGTGCCCAGTTGGGCGCGAACCTCGGCTCAGGGCGTCGTCTGAGAGGAAAAATATTTGAAAGAATTAATCGACCCTGGTGGGTCGATAGCGATAAGCGCTGAATGAGGGAAATCGTCGCCCACGCCGGCGGGGTCGGTATCGGGGTCCTGAAGTGTTTGGTGTCGCGAGCTGATTGGCTGCCAGTGATTGGCTGCCAGTGATTGGCTGCCATAGATTACTTGATAACTTAGTCAAATGTATATTTTCTTGGCTGGATTCAGCAATGGGATTGGGCCGGATATGTTTGTCGCATGCACCCTGTGCGGTGGGCACGGATCGTCGGGTACAAGCGTCGTGGTAGACCTCGAAAGAGATGGCGTGACGACTTGGACGCTTGCCGGAGGGACTGGCCGGAGTACGCACGGGACCGCGAAAAATGGAAAGAGGAAGGGGAGGCCTTTGCCCAGCAGTGGGATCTTGTAGGCTAGATTAGATTTAGGATTCAACTTTGCTTGGCTGGCAAATAGTTATAGACACGCTCGCCGCTTGTTATTTTGTTATTGATAAGGCGGTTGTTTTCTTTACGTCGCGTCGTTGTGTGGTATGTTATGCCGTTCCGTTTGTACGGTCAGGGGCCAGACGGTATGACAGCTCTGCATATGGCGGCGCAGCATGGTGGCGCGGCCGTGTGTGGTATACTGCTGAGTAGTGGCTCAGCGCAGGTGGACCCGCGGGACCAGGGCGGGTGGACCCCTCTCGTGTGGGCCGCGGAGAACTCGCACCACGACACCGTCAGGTTGGTACGACTCTATATACTGGGTGTTAGTGACATAGGAACGAAAACTTTGACGGATGATGAGTTGAACAAGTGAAATTTTCCGTCGCAAAAGTATGGAACTGAAAATAATTAGAAATTCTAAAATGTTCATGAATTTGTCGACAGGAAATTCCACTTGATATCAACTCGGAATCATGGTGTGAATCATCCCCCTCAGTATTCGTTTGTATGGCTACCTGTACGTAATTGTATGGGGTGTAAGTGACATCTCTTTTAGACATAAGTCCACCTTTTGTACCTATTTTTGTGTCTTATTGTCATTGATTTTGTAGCGGACCCAACTAGTTGGCCACCTAGTTCCGCTCACATGCAACAGATGGCGCCACATTCAATAATGCAGTCTTCAAGCGGTCGTGAAACGCGGTATCGAAGTTTACACGGCAAGACGCACATATACAACTTCCAACACAACACTGTTGGATCGTCGATCCCTAGTCACACTACCAACTTGTGGCTAGCGGGGTACTATGCTCAGTTCGGTACCCCGAAAACATCCTTTGGCGGCAGCACACCCTCGCCGCCAAAATTTAATAATGTCAATAAAGAGTTTAATAAGAATTTGATTTTTACAATTTACAATACAATACAAATACACTTTATTACACTTTGTTTTGTGTATTCCTGTATTTCTTTTTATTCTTTTTAATTTTTTTTATTCCATTTCATCTCATTTTATCAGCTGTTTTTAATTAAGTATAAGTCTTATGTATTCGCTCTTATTATAATGTAAAATTTTATTTTTCATACTTTCTAATTGGCCAACAAGAATTTAAGCTATGTAATGATATAAATTATGTTAGCTGTAAAGTATGCAATAAAATAAAATAAAATTATTGCACGAAAATAAAAATAAATTATAAAAAGGTATAGGTTTAGGTTTTTTAAAAGGTATAGTTTTGTCTATAAGGCTATGAGGCGACTAAATTGTGTGGTACCGGCGCTAGGTTGCTGCTGGCCAACGGCGCGGACGCGGCGGCGTGCGACAGCGAGGGCAACAGCGTGCTGCACTGGTGCGCGCTGGCCGGCGCCGCGCGCTCGCTGCAGCTGCTGCTGGACGCCGCGCCCGCCGCGCTGCACGCGCTCAACGCGCACACCGACACGCCGCTGTACGTATGCCGCCCTCCGGCCTGGCCAACATCATCATCATCATCAGCCCATTAACGTCCCCACTGCTGGGGCACGGGCCTTCCCTATGGATGGATAGGGATATCGGGCCTTAAACCATCACGCGGGCCCAGTGCGGATTGATGGTTATTAACGACTGCTAATGCAGCCGGGACCAACGGCTTAACGTGCCTTCCGAAGCACGGAGGAGCTCGAGATGAAAACTTTTTTTTTTGTGGTCACCCATCCTATGACCGGCCTTTGGGAAAGTTGTTAACCGACGAACCGCTGCGCCACCGAGCTCCTCTGGCTGACCAACTATGTAGTAAGAAAGAAACAATTATTGGTCCCGGACACCACAGACGCAGACACACAGGTACTTAATATAAGTAAAATAAGTAGTAGGGAAATATATAGTAAGTAAGTATGTAGTAAGTATAAAGTAAGTAAATATGTAGTAAGAAGTATAAAGTAAGCAAGTATGTAGTAAGAAGTATAAAGTAAGCAAGTATGTAGTAAGAAGTATGAAGTAAGCAAGTATGTAGTAAGAAGTATGAAGTAAGCAAGTATGTAGTAAGAAGTATAAAGTAAGCAAGTATGTAGTAAGAAGTATGAAGTAAGCAAGTATGTAGTAAGAAGTATGAAGTAAGCAAGTATGTAGTAAGAAGTATAAAGTAAGCAAGTATGTAGTAAGAAGTATGAAGTAAGCAAGTATGTAGTAAGAAGTATGAAGTAAGCAAGTATGTAGTAAGTATAAAGTAAGTAAATATGTAGTAAGAAGTATAAAGTAAGCAAGTATGTAGTAAGAAGTATAAAGTAAGCAAGTATGTAGTAAGAAGTATGAAGTAAGCAAGTATGTAGTAAGAAGTATAAAGTAAGCAAGTATGTAGTAAGAAGTATGAAGTAAGCAAGTATGTAGTAAGTAAGTATGTAGTATGTAATTATGCTTAAGTAAATATGTAGTAAGCTTGTATGCAGTATGTAGTAAGCAAGGTTCGATCATTCAACTCACAACCGGTGATATGCAGTTCCCGGGAACGTTACCAAAGTGGGAATGTTTCCGTTGTAAAAACTATAGTAAGGACACTGCCTGTTTTGTTTCAAATTGTTCTTTATTGTACTCTGATCCTGTTTACTTAAAGGAAAAAATAAGAAAACATTACAGACAAACAATTATATTAGTACATAAGGCGGACTTATTGCTAAGGTAGAAATTTCTGTAAAAGCAGGACAGACGGACGGTGCAAAATTGCCTTACGCGTACAGTATAATAACGCGTTTAGGATGCTGTTGGGGCTGCCGAGATCATTAGAAAAAAAACTGCCTCTTCACTGCACCGGGTCCGGACTAGCTCCAACAGTCTCAAACGTGGTCGCGGACAGAATTGACTGTCCCATTGTGAGGCATTGGATTGACATCCATGTCTCACACTAGGCTTTGTGTCGAGTTCATTTAATATGTGCTTACTAACATAGTATAAGTCCCTTACTAACCAATATGGATGTACAAATGTCCGAAATAAAGTTTTTATTTTTATTATTATTAAAATAAATTGAATTAGATAAATAAATGTACTTACATAATACGTCCTTTTATTCATATCTTTTTGTTTACAGGCACGTGGCCGCTCGGCAGGGCCACTACGCGTGCGTCGTTATTCTACTGGCGAGAGGAGCTAAGGTAGGTGACGCCACGTTAATATATATAACTAGCTTTTTCGTGGCGTGTTATAAAAGAGAGATCTTTGTGTGCGTGGGAGTGCATATCAACTCGCGTTTAATATTTTTTATCTCATCAATTAGTGAAGGGAGTCCAGCGAGTTGCTCTTTAAGACCTCGGATTTCCATCAGTATCGTATCTAAGGAGGAAGAAGCGGTGCTAGTGGTCGGCGTAGGTGTCAGTGGCGGTCCCAGCGATGGTGATGGTGCCGGGGACGTAATTTTGCACTGGGGACATTTCCACTGGGATCTTCTATCCGATCCTAGTTTGCGGTAACCTGCCTCCGTAATTTGAGCACAGCCAAAATCGAGGTGCCTCTTACACGCACTACACTGCACACCATCATTAAAGGCTACCTTACAAGAAGCGCACTGCATAATTTCTTTTAATTTATATTTTCAAACAAAAAAGGTTGTTAACCACGGGGTATAGTGTGCACCACCGATATACGCGTGTTTCCGATGCAAGTGCTCATAGCGGACTGAAGCAGTGTTCTCCGATCTTTGATCTTCTTTTTAGATTATGTTGCTAAATGTTGTCAAATTGTGTTAGTAAATGTATATGTGTGTCGTTTGTCCGAAAATAAACTTATTTTTAATACAGGGTGTAAGTGACATCGTAAAAATACTGCGAGGGATAATTCTGAGTTAATATCAAGTGGAATTTCCATCGCAAAAGTGGAGAGTTGAAAATAATAAAAAAAAAATACAAGAATTTTGTGACGGAAAATTCCACTTGATATAAAATCGGAATCATGGCCTGAATCATCCCCCTCAGTATTCGTTACAATGTCACTAACACCCTATCTACTTGTACTTGTATAGGGTGTAAGTAACAACGTAACAATTACTGAGGGGGATGATTCAGCTCATTATTCTGAGTTAATATCAAGTGGAATTTTCCATCGCAAAAGTATAGAATAGACAGTAATAAAAAAATAACAAAAAAAAAACATGAATTTTGCTTGAGAAAATTCTACTTAATATCAACTCAGAATCATGGTCTGAATCATCCCCCTCAGTATTCGTTACGATGTCACTAACACCCTGTATTTGTATATCGTTTCCATATCTCGGGCCTATGGAGTCCTGGACTTTTGGAAGGCGTGTGTGGGGCCGTAGTCAACACGTGGAGGCCCCTTATAATCCAAGGAGTGCACCCAGAGACAATCCCCGGTCCGCGTGGGACTTGCATATTTATTATTGAGGATTTTTTGTTTTTTTTTTTTTTCAGACGGACGTAGAGAACTCAGCGGGGGAGTTGCCAGTGGACGTGTGCTCCGGCCAGTGCCGCGCCACCGTGTCGCTGCACATGCAGATGACGGCCGCGCTCGGGGACAAAGTGTCACATAAGCTGCTCTCTAGGTAACAATATCATCATCAGCCCATTAACGTCCCTACTGCTGGGGCACGGGCCTTCCCTATGGATGGATAGGGAGATCGGGCATTAACCACCACGCGGGCCCAGTGCGGATTGGTGGTTATTAACGACTGCTAATGCAGCCGGGACCAACGACTTAACGTGCCTTCCGAAGCACGGAGGAGCTCGAGATGTAAACTTTTTTTTTGTGGTCGCCCATCCTATGACCGGCCTTTGCGAAAGTTGCTTAACTTCAACAATCGCAGACCGTGCGCGTTTACCGCTGCGCCACTGAGCTCCTCTAAGGTAACAATATAATATTTTTTTTAAAATCATTTCATTTACTTACGCCCTGTAAACCTACCTGGGTCCTACCGGCTAAGAGGAAGCCGATGCAGATTGTAGCAAATCGAACATCGATTTGATTTTGTCGTACCGCATAAGCATCCAAGATGGCGATCCCCGATTCGTGACGTCACATGAAGTTCGGCAAGCCGATTGAACGAATGATTTCAGTACTTTTGACACTAAATCGGTACCGGCTCTGGTTAGAATGACAGAATGAGGTATGTAGACGCAAAATTCATGATAGTTTTTTTAATGATTTCCAATTTTATACGTTTCAAAAATACGTTGGAAAATTCCACTTGAAATTAACTTAGGATAATAAACTGAATCATCCCCTCAGTATTCGTTACGGTGTCACTTACACCCCGTACAAGTACATACAGGTAGCCATACAACTAGGTATGGGTGTTAATGACACCGTAACGAATACTGAAGGGGGTTGATTCAGACCATAATTCTGAGTTGATATCAAGTGGAATTTTCCGTTGCGAAATTCATGAATTAAAATTTTTAGTGTTTTTTTTATTTATTTTTTAATTTCCGTACCTTTGCGACGGAAAATTCCATTTGATATCAACCTTGAATCACGATCTGAATCATCCCTCAAAGTTTTCGTTACGATGTCACTAACACCCTGTATGTTTTATTCATCATCATCATCTCTCTAGTATTATCCCATTTTTCACATGGTCCGCTAACCTAACCTGAGGAATTGACAGGTCCGGTTTTGTACAGAAGCGACTGCCTGTCTTATCTTATACTAACAAATTGTGTTGCTCTATGTTGTGTTATTTTCGAGGTTCAATCTTTACCATTGGACTACAAAATTATATTTTAATGTTAAGTATTTTCTCTTGAACCTTGACGTTGCGTTGGCGGAATCATCGTTTCTGAACGATGCAACTACAAACAAGAAGATAGCCAGATAACCAGCCCGATACGTTGTACAGTCATGAGCAATATAATGTACCCACTTTAGGACTCTGTCGCACTAACATACTTGACATTTAGTGAGTCTTACAGTTCAATTTGTCAAAAAAGTTAATGTGACATGGTACCGAAGTGTATACATATTAATGCTCGTGACCGTATGTTTTATTCAACAGTGACATATCAAAAGGCCGCGAGGCCTACCCGATACCGTGCATCAACGAGGTGGACGACGCCCCTCTACCGGATAACTTCACATATGTCACGAGACACGTGCTGCCGGAACATATACAAGTCGACCATACCATACAGAGCCTGCAGGTCAGTATTCAAACTAACTTTTTGTTATCGTGTTTGTTGTGAGGTGCCCGGACTGTGACAACAAGAATAGGGTAGTTTCCAAGTAAATAGTCAAATCAGTTAATTTTATTAAACATCCAGTGATTTATTGTAGATTTGCCGCAGATGGCATTAACTACTTGGCCGGTCAAAAAGGGAGCGCTGAAGGCTCTCACCCGGTACAACGTTTAAGACAACAGGCCTGAGGGCGTCGTCTGAGAAGAAAAATATTTGAAATGAGAGGAAAAATATTTGAAATATTAAACGTCAAAACACGAAATTACTATGGAATTTGTATGAAAAAGCACACTGTAACGTCATAGAAAAAGTGACAAAATGTCACACTTATTAATACATTTTTCTTTATTCATAAGTAAGTTAAATAAAAAAATAAAACGTTGTTAGTCACCTTTAGATCTGTCTTTATTTAGTAATCAGAATTTTATAATTTATCTTTCACCTAGGTAACTACTCAATTCTCGCCTCCTTATCGTGTGGGTTGTTAGGTGGATTACCAACCTCATCAACCCTGGTGTCAGGGTTATTATCGAGCCGCCAAAGCCCCCTAACATGCCTCGTATAACGACTACGTACTTATATCAGTAAGTAATAAAGTTCTGAAGCACAGGTCATTTTACTTTCGGATATTTAAGTGATCAGCCTGTAATGTTCTAACCAAAGTAGGGATAACAAAGTGATTTTTGTGATATGTCCCCATGTCAAAGATAAATTATAAAATGCTCATCTAGAAACAAAAGCCAGTCTAAGATGATCAAAAAACAATCTCATTTTACTTTTCGACTTATTTTCGAATTATATTTATGAATTTATTTGACCGATTTTATTGGTGATGTCACAGGACAGTATTTCCATACAAATTTCAAAGAAAACTTTCGTTTTGAAGTTTCGTAAAAAGTATCTAATTTGACTAGGTTGTCAAGTACTATTAGCTTTGTATAGGACAAAGCGGTTTATTGCATAAGCAGAACATAATCTTTCATAATTCGTAATTCATTTATTTGCAAAAAAATGGTACAGCTTGCAGTTGGTCAGCATTTAACATTTGGCCTTTTCTCTCATTCTGATTGTGACTCCATGTATTTATTTTCTTCCAGGGCTGTTCATGCGACGATGAGGAGTGCGGGCTCTCATCCTGTTCGTGCAGCGTGCTGAGTGTTAAGAAGTGGTGGGCCCGCGGCCGGCTGATCCAGAGCTTCCCCTACCACGACCCGCCCATGCTGTTCGAGTGCAACCAGACATGCAGCTGCCATGCAGTAAGTATAAAATATACTGTACCATGCTGTGAGTATATCCTGTACCATGCTGTGAGTATATCCTGTACCATGCTGTGAGTATATCCTGTACCATGTTGAGAGTATATCCATAGCATAGCCTCAAGTGTCCAGAATACAACTTACAGTCCCATGACGAATACCTTATATAATTAGCTTTAAAAGGTGCTTTTCTTCTTTCTTATCTTTGATTTGCTATCACAGTGAAAGGACTTGCCAACCCGCATATGGTACCTTCAACACTTTAATAGTCACTTATTTGTTGCAGAAAAAATGCTCAAACAGCGTGATAACCCGCCTCACTGCGCAAGGCTCGGTGTTCACCCGGGCGGTGGTGTTCCGTGTGGGCGGCGCGCGCGGCTGGGGCGTGCGCGCGGCGGGCGGCGTGGCGCGCGGGGCGCCCGTGGCCGCCTACGTGGGGGAGCTGCTGGCCGTCGGCGCCGCCGACACGAGGCCCGCCGACCAGTACATGTTCGCGCTCGACGTCAAGCCCGACTTGCTCGAGGTTAGCATACGTACTGATAAACTGCTGGACCACAGTCCAGGTGATGCCGAGAACGTGGTACAGTGAAGTTTATACATATAAGAGCACGCTTATTTCCCGTTGGGTTAGGAGGAGCACAAAATTTCACTTATTACGATCCTGACACACGCACTTTGTGCACGTTTGATTAGGAGAATTGCCCATGCTTCCTTTTTATATTTATTTTTATATAATCTCAATGCATTTTGACGTTGAGTTGACTGTAACGTTTCTACCCCACAGCAATGCTCGGACAAGACCCAATTGTGCGTGGACGCGGCGATGTACGGCGGCGCGGCGCGGTTTATGAACCATAGCTGCCGGCCCAACCTGGCGCCCGTGCGCGTGTTCACACACACTAGGGACCTGCGCCTGCCCATCGTCACGCTGTTCGCGGCTAGAGACATCGCGGCCGGCGAGGAACTCACGTAAGTTAACATAAACTTTAACACCACAATCCATCCGACATGGATTTCTGCCAAAAAACCGATAAAGTAATGAATTTTTCTTTTTTTAACAGGTTTGACTACGGAGACAAGTTCTGGTCTGTGAAATCGAAGTGGATGCGGTGTGAGTGTGGGACGCTAGACTGCCGGTATCCCGCCAAAACGGACGAGACTGAAGCGTCATAATGTGATACATAACATTTTATCCTTCATTTTAATTAATTATAATCAATCATTTACTATTTAATCATACGCCATTTTAATATTATGTATCTATTGTAAAATAATAATGACAAGTGAAATGTAATTCGTAATCTCTACAATATACCTATTAAAATTTTATGACAATTGGGAGGTTATTTTATTTTCTTACTTTAAAAATAATTAAAAAATAAGAAATAATTTTCTTTTTCCAAAGGCAAGATAGAGAATATAAATTCTGCTTCTGCGATATGTATAGTATTCTGACAATATTCTGATTTGAGCCTAGATTAGAATGAGAAATCGGTATTTTTATCGATTCAGCTTTACCGGTAAAGGAACCTCTCTAATGTAACCTTCGTTTCATGGCTATATTGATCGAAGAAAAAAATGTCTGTCACAAATAAAATTATATTGGATTATTCAACATTTTACAGTGCTGATCTAAATATGTGATCATTTTATGTATGCATTTCATAAACTATAATATAACGGTGAAATATCGCAATCACATTTTGGATTAGGTGTTTGAAACGAACATGCACTTGTACGTCAACAAACCCTTGCAACTGTCAAATTTTCAAAAGCTTTTCAACGGATTTATGGGAATTGTGTCAAGGAAATATTGTTTTTGTGCACAAAAGTGTTATAATTATTCAAAAAATACTTCATATTTCAATAGTGTTAGTTAAGTAGATGTAAATAATACGTTACAAACATGAGTGGTAATACAGAATCGACGTCGAACAGCATAAAGTTCGCGCCGATGCCGATGTCGGCGTTACTTGCAAATTTGATGCCCTTGCAGACACAGCAGGACAGTCCTGACAACAGTGACGGCTCAGAAGATGAAAGCGACAATTCCACGGGCAAGACTGTTGCAAAGAAACCCTCTTCACCGGTGCTAATTAAAAAAGAATTCTCGACGCCTTCTCTCAAAATTTCACACCCTAAAGACATAAAGGCCTTCGCTTCTGAGAAGAAAATAACGAATCATGACAATAACAAAGAAAATTCCGACGATATCTGGTCTTCCAACCAGACTTACCCCAGTAAAGAGAATATTATTTCACAAAGTGCTCATAAAAATGTCGTGTCTAATCCTTATCCAAGTTCTGAAGTTAAAAAACGTAGCGTGCTCATGGCACACGATAACAACGCAAGATTATTGCAAAGTATCACAAATTCTACACATAAAAAGACGCCTGAAGCTGCTAAGCCACCAAGCAGTAGTATTAAAATGAAGACTGTTACACCAAAAATTAAGTCAGGGATCAGGAAGTTTACACCAGGGTCTGGACGGCAAAGTAGTAAGAAAACACCGATGAATAGTGTTATACAGAATAGGGATAAAGTGAGATGTGAGTTGTTCACTAAGAGTAAAAATGATGAGCCGGCTAGGAGCGAAGCTCTGGTGCCGGTGCCCGAGACTCCGATGAATAGGAAGCCACTGCCTGCCTCGTACGCAGCCACCCCTTCATACCCACAGGGTGTTGTCGGCGGGAACTCCAAGATTCTATTCAAAACTACAAGCATAAAGGACAAAAAGTACATGTTTATAAAGAAATTAGGAACTGGGGGCTCCAGTGAGGTATATAAGGTAAATTGATAGCATTTGTAATATATTTCTTGTTTATAAATCTGGTATTTAGAACAAGCTGTGAATATTTTTTTATCATCTTGTAAAATGGATTATTTACAGAAGTTTCATTATTAAAAAAAAAGATGTTTTTATATCATATGAAATGTACTTAAGACAATAGTCCCAGTAACCAGTTCCAATTATTTAAGGATTATTATTATTATTTTTAATCTAATTTTTTAGGCTTGAGCCAGTCTTGGTGGCCAGTCTCATAGTTTAGAGTGTTTAATGATGATCAAATAATCACTTTACAAAAGAACACCATTACAGCACTACACCATGCTGTTCAGGGATTGTTATTCCTAAGAGACATATTTTTATTATTTGATAAATTATCAATATGATAGGAGGCTAAATCATTATTAACGTAGGTGATTGAAGAGTGAAAATTTAGAGAGTTAATCTCTTACTTACATACCTAAACTCACGCCTATTTCCCACCATGGTAAGCAGAGACTAGAGAATTCTATTTGCTTCAATCCTAACACACTTCTCTTGCTTCCTCTACAGTCATCAATCGTTTCATACCTGCTAGCTAGTTCATAGTAGATTGTACTAAACCTTTTCTAAGGACAGCTCCAATTACGCAATGTACGCCCTTCTAGGTCTTCTAAAATCTTTTATTAACCTCTTATTCAGGTGCTAGAAGTGGGCACATCATGTGAGTATGCAGTGAAGTGTGTGTACCTGGCGACTGACCAGGAGTTGGCACAGGGCTACATCAATGAGGTGCGGCTGCTGAGAGAGCTGCAGAACTCCGACAGAGTCATCAGGTTATATGACTAGTAAGTACTCAGTTATACATACATAAATACATAAAATCATGTCTATTTCCCTGAGGTAAGCAGAGACTATAGTATTCCATGTGCTTCGATCCTCACACACTTCTCTTTGCTTGTTCCATATTCATCGATTGTTTCATACAATTCCATACTTTACGACAGAAAAATCTACTTGATATTAACTCAGAATCGTGAGCTGAATTATCTGCCTCAGTATTCAGTATGGTGTCACTCACCTGTATATCTCATATTCATAAGTGATAGGGCTATCACATCCAAAGAATGCGTGACTTACATGGTAACCTAACCTCGTATATCTCGTGCTCTTCCCGCCCACAGTGAGTACGACCGCGGTAACCAGTTTCTGCGCATGGTGCTGGAGGTGGGCGAGACGGACCTGTCCTCGTTCCTGAAGGCGCGCGGCGCGGGGCTGCCACCCGCGCTCGTGCTGCACTACTGGGAGGAGATGCTGCACGCCGTGCACTATATACATGAGAATGGTGCGTGTTTCAACTCATATTTCAACTTTTGGAAAATATAACTGATAAAAAAGCATCTACACTCACTCGCGGACTCTGCCTAAAGGTATAATTTACGCGATATAATTATCGCAATCTTACCAATGATTGGGAAATAAACTTTTCATTTTTATTAATAACATCAGTTGCAACAGTGTTGAAATATGGGGAGTCTCATATCTTTTGTTCAACGCAGTCATAGCCTGACATTTCATCGAGCACTTGTGCTATAAGATCTATACCACCTTTCAAAATTAACATTCATATAGCTTTTAAAAATTAACATTCAAAGTGAAGGTAACTACTGTCCTTAGTTTCAAGTTTTAGCATTAATAAAAATATATATTTTTGTGGTAGGTGTAATCCACGCGGATTTGAAGCCGGCGAACTTCCTGCTGGTGAGCGGGCGGCTGAAGCTGATCGACTTCGGCATCGCGTCCGCTATCAGTAGTGACGCGACCAGCGTGGTGCGCGCGCAGGCCACCGGCACATACTCCTACATCAGCCCCGAGGCGCTCATGGGCGGCGCCGGCGGCTACGGCGTCACGCACGGCGACGCGCCCATCAAGGTTAGGCTTTGAAGCACCTTGAGATTTGTTAACCTCCATCTACTCTGCAGTTTTCACTAACACAGCTCCCTCGACTACTATAGACGGCGATACGACTCACCAACATCACGTTGGTTTAACAGAAAGCTCGGTGAGGTGTAGGTACTTAGATTTAGTTTATCTTGCGAGGGATGTACCTTCTGACTACCTCAGTCGTGAGTTTATGTTTATGTATCCATGAACCGACGTGCGTGCAAGAAATTATTGATGAATGTGGACGAAGCAAGAGAAGTATGTGAGGATTGATGCGATCTGTTTTTATTTAGTAAATCAGAATTTCATAATTTACCTTGAACCTAGTACTCGACCGAATTCATACATCTGATTATCAGAGTATTGTAAGTAGGCTTATAGTCGTAAGACCGAATTGTGTCTGGAAATCTCGGCGTTAAGAGGTTATAAATAATGATAATCTGTATTTGTTGCAGATCTCTTTTCGGTCGGACGTGTGGTCGCTGGGCTGCATTCTGTACAGCATGGTGTACGGGCGCACGCCCTTCGGACACATCCCCAACTTGGCGAAACTGGCCGCCATCTTGGATCCCAACCACAGGATCGACTACCCGCCTGTTGAGCGTAAGTACTTTTAAATTAAGAACTACTTTTATTCAAAACTGCGTGTAAATAAATACTCAATTTAAAACACATAATAACGGGTTCTTACTGCGTTTTAAGGGATATGAGACTCCCTATATTTCGACACTGTTGCAAGTGTCATGATCACGGGATGACTGATGAGATTGGAGTGGAGTAAGTAGATCCATAATTTTCTACGGGCAAACATATCTGTCTACCCTCTTTCTTTGCCGCTTGTTTATGTATTTGATATCGGAATGTCCCTATCATATCCCTGCTTTAAACGCGGTAAGAACCCGTTATTAAAACAATCTATATCGTCATTTATCTTGATACATTCAATTATTCGTCCCTTTCCGTTTCGGCGGATAAGAAAATGACAGATATAAAAAATACAATTAGATGATACAGGAATCAGCACCATTATGTTTTTCCATCAGTCGGCAATGATACAAATGTGCTTACTTTTTATGCATTGTACCTTGTTTTTTTTTTGTGTTTACCGAAATTGTAAAATATGTAATATAAATAGTGATTTTGTAGCTTGCTGTTACTACAAAAATAAGTTGATCTGTCTATTGAACGTAAATTATATATAATATATATTTGAACGAAAACTGAAGACAAATAACATGACATAAAATAAGGTCACGACTATTCCAATCGGGGTAGTCAGAGGTGCAGCCATCGCAAGATGAACTAATTACCCACAGCTCACCGAGCTTTCTGTTAGACCAACGTGATAGGTGGCGAGTCGCATCGCCGTCTATAATGAAGAAGACAAATTAACGTGCTATTTCGTCCTGATAGACCTCCCTTCTTCACTGATCTCGGCGCTGAAGTGGTGCCTGACGTACAACGCGCGTGCGCGGCCCACGGTGAGAGAGCTGCTGTCCATCCCGTACCTGCAGCCGGGCGGGCCGCGGGCGCCGCTGCCGCAGCCGCTGCTCGACAAGCTGCAGGCGCACCTCACGCCGCAGGAGTACCGGCTGCTAATGCAGCGGCTACAGTGAACGGCTTGTATGGAACTGAAGGAATCAACTCTGGATCATTCGGTTCTGTAGATCGAGTGGTGAAGGTCGGCGATTGGTGTGACTAAACAACTTCAAAATAGAGGACTCTGACAACTGGAGTTAACGCCTGCACTGAAATTGATGAAAAAGTGGGAAATTTCTCTTTCCGTCCACGTAAAATCGTGTGGAATTACACGAAAATATTACGAGTGAGTGCGGGTGATGTGTCTGTCTCGTTCCCGCTCTTACATTTTGAATTGGGCCGTAGTCTGACAGAAATGTTCTCTGCCGTGGCTTACTAGCCAATAATGAATCTTCGCCAAAGTAATTATGTAAATAATTGCATACACATTCGTATGTTTTTAGTGACTTTCTAGAAATGTGTAACAAAGTATTTATGTTTAACATTAGTAAAAAATATGGAATAATCACTCCCTGAATAATATTATTTGAAATGTATATTACTTATAAATAATTATTTGGATTTATGCTGCCAATTTTTAAGACTAATTAATTAATGACCATTAGCAGTTTTAGTTTATAATGTAATTTAATTTGTATGTAAAATTTAAATAGTCTAATGTTAAAAATGTATATAGCAATGATCTTCAAATATAAACATGCAATATTTTCCGGTGTTTTAGTAAAACGAGCGAGATGAAATAAATGCGTTTATTGTTATATAGATTTAAAGGGATACAAAAAAATAAATAGAATCTTAGCATAGCAACTCTGATTTGTTAATTATATAATATAATTGAATAAAATACCAAACATACTTAACTTAGATAAAACACTTTTGCTTAACTAGCAAAACAATTAGCCGAATGGAGTCAGTAAGTAAAAAGTTCGAATAAGTTCGTACGATGAAAGCTGAAATGTGAGTTCGAAGAGGGAGCTCCGTATTTCTCTGCTACGGTCAGAGAAAAGGAATTCTTTCCCAAGCTGCGGTGTACATACCGACGGTACAGTACTACACTACCCAAGTAGCAGGACACTAGCAGCTATTGTTCGAAGACGTGTTACTTCACATAGAAGGTAGCACATCTTCCGAACTAAGACACGACGTCAGCTTCGCCCAAGCTACAGGCCAACTGCACTACGATCTAAACACGAATTTTGAAATGCAATATTTAGTCTAGGCATAATGGAATAGCAGACTCTCAAAGTGAGTTATATAAGCTTGGAGCTGCCCGGGCAGTACGCGCGTTACACGAAGGTGGGGAACTGAGTCTGTAGAATATTATCACAGTAATGTTTACCCTCTCTTTCAGTTCGATTATGTCCCCGGTACGTAGGCTGTATGGCTATGTTCCTTTGCCTGCCCGCTATCGGGGAAAATGTAACCAAAAACATAGTCTACGGTACTTAGACATGGGCAGAATCAGTTGTCATTCTTGACAGTTAATAAAGACTTCAACGAGGGTATTTTGTGACAAGATTCCACAGAAACTTAGAAAGTTTTCTTAGAAGTCACAGAATAAAAAGACGATATAAGCGAGTGTAGTTTATATTAGTGCGCGGATATTGCGCGGGCGGCGGCTGCGCGTGCGCTTAGTTCTGGAAGAGCGTGCGCGTGAAGTCGATGTAGTCGAGTGCGTTGGGGATGGGCCGCTCCGTCTTGGTGTCCGCGTATGGCTTCATGCGCGCCACGCAGTAATCCGCCATCTCCTTTGTTAGGTTCTGTCGACCAAAACACAAAGTTAGTAGTTGGACTTGAATTACTGACTAATGTATTCAATTACTATTACTTGTCACATATATAAAAATCATTAAAACTAAAAGTAAATATTTTACTAAAAGTAAATATAAAAACATTGGTTGTGGGTAAATTATTTTTTACAAAATGGCAACGCAGGTTAGGATAACGTCAACTGGGCTAACCTTGAAATGTCAGCTGTCACTTTTGAGCATACGAAGCAATTTATCTAAGAAAGCAATATTGCAATTAGACATTGCGCATATAAAAGTAAGTGCGCAATGCAAACAAATGTCAAATAGGAAAATTGCTTTCTTAGATGAATTGCTTTGATGTGGCCATTTTAACCTCCCTGGTCTTCTTATACCATGGCTGTGACCCTCAGCTGAAATGCCAGTCGTGCGGACGCTATTCGGTCGTATTGGACTTCAGCCATACATGACGTTGTCATAGAAACGCTATAACCCTGACACCAGGGTTGATGATCAAGATGGGAAGGCCTATGATGTTATAGTCGTGTATAGAGGTGCGTATACTAACGGCGTATAGCTCGTCCTTGGTGACGTAGGCGCGGTCCTGGTGCGCGGTGATGGCGCGGAAGGCGTTTTCGATCTCCTCGGACGAGTGCACGTTTTCCGTCTCCTTGCTGATCATGAACGCCATGTACTCCTGCAGGGAGACCTGCCCGTCGCGGTTCGGGTCCACCACGTCTGAGGAACGATTAGAACGTTAGTTCTTGATAACATTTTTGCTGAATTCTTGGTTAAAACAAAAATAAGTAACCAGAATGCAACTTGCAGCTAGTTTTGATACGAAATCCTAAGACGAATGGGACAAACTATGTGCTGGCAGCAGTGCCCGATTGTCCGAAAGTAAGATGATCCTTGCTTGGGAATACACGTTAAGCCGTTGGTCCCGGTAACTGCTTACTGATGTAAGTACGTAGTCGTTAAATGAGCCATGTCAGGCCTTTGGCGGCTCAATAATAACCCTGACACCAGAGTTGATGAGGCTGGTATTCCACCTCACAATCCACACGATAAGAAGGAATGCTTGAAAGCGGTCAAAGTTATGCTACCATTATTATACTATGTTACTATATTATTTATTCATTAGGGTAGTGGTATAGGTTATTATAAGGTTGGTGATAATTTAGAACTGTCTGCGAACTGATAACACATTTGTTTCCATCGCGCACTTGCTTTAAATGCGCAAATGTCAAATAACATTATTGCTTTTTTAGATAAATTGCTTCGATATGGCCTTTTTAACCCCTCTGGTCTTCTTATAAAATTCAAAATTCAAAAATATCTTTATTCAGTAGGTAACATAGTTACACTTTGAATCGTCAATTTTTACATAACGAACGTCTCATCCGCCTAAAACTACTGCAGCTTCTCACAACCTGTATTGCCGGGGAAAAGAAGCTGCAAGAAAAATCACGACACAGACGTTCTTTAAAAAAATAAAAATAAACATAAAATATTGGTATACGATTGAGTAATTTAGCTGCCTATCAGTTCCCAGACAGTTAATCCCATGCATTCATATCTTCTAGATAATCACTAACTTTATAATAACCTTTTTTGTAAAGTTTTTGTTTAACTACTGTCTTAAAACAGTTGAAAGGCAAATTCTGAATGTCAATGGGAATTTTATTGTAAAAACGTATACATTGCCCATTAAAAGATTTTGTAATCTTATATATACCATGGCTGTGACCCTATATTGCCGCTCTTGTATTGGACTTTTCAGCCAGCCAGGGGCAAGGAAACTTAAAAGTGGGCAAAGGTAGCTTTAGTAGTTGAACTGTCAAATTAAGTTGGTGTCTGTCAGAACCGGCACTTATAACTTACTGAGTATAGCCTCGAACTCTGGGTCGGGCTGTCCCTCCTCGACCATGGGCAGGTCGTAGCCGAGCGCGCGCAGGCACGACTTGAACTCGTGGTGGTTGAGCCGCCCGGAGCGGTCCTTGTCGAAGTGCTTGAACATCATCGAGAACTCCTTCAAAGCGTCCTCGCTTACACCTGCCGAGGGGAATTAATATTATATATTAGATTCTTTAAAAATACAAACCCCAATATTTTTTTTTTAGAAATGCTACTTAGGTTCTATAACGATTTTGTGACGTAGCGAGTAGGCGCCGCTACTTCAAAAGCGCACCCCTGATGCCGGGCAGCAGCGGTATCAGTACTGGTTGGAGGCCGAGAAAATGGATTCTGGTAGGGCTCTAGCTAGAACATCACCGATAGAAAAATAGGTCGGTGTACTGCGGAACGGAAGGCGATTGGGGCAACCACCGTTCTACACGCCCTATCTATGGAGTAATGGCGATTACTCCACCGACAAGAGCGCAGCTCTTACATAAGGAGAGAGAGATTAGATTCTTTATTGTACACATAATAAGGAAACATAAAAAAGAAAAAGTACAGCAAAACGTGGGATTATATCAAAACTGCATGGTGGGAAAGGTAATATGAATCAATGAGGACTGTCGTGCGAGGAATTGATGTGATTTTTTAAGTGGAGATAGTTCAAGGGATGGAGAGTGACATAGTCTCTATTTTGTCTCTTTCTAACCCTCCACTTCCCTAAAATGGGGGGTGGAAGTTTGAATGGTGCAACCCGCAATTTTCAAGATAGAATGCCAAAAATTGTTATGCGGACTATTTGTAAATAACGAAAAAATCGTGCATGTTTTTGTTTGGATATCTGTCCCCAACCCCTTCAAATAGAGGGTGAAATTTTATATGGGACTTTTCGTTTTTCAAGGTAGAAAGCTAAAAATTGGTACATTAAGAAAGGGGAAACTTGTTATCCAGAATTTAACGCGAGAGAAGCCGCGAGCAAAAGCTAGTTCTATTTGAACAAAAGTTATATGAAACTCGTTTGTCCAAAAGTAAGATGCTTCATACTTCTGAGGACACGCTAAACAGTCGGTCCTGCCTATTATTATTTAAATATGTCGTTACATGAGCAATGTCAGGGGCCTTTGGTGGCTTAATAGTAACCCTGACACCAGTATTGATGAGGTCGGTCATTCACTTCAACCTACAGGATAGAACAGATCATAAGAACTGTGACATTAAGCATAGTACTACTAGAAGTGCTAAGCTTAATATAACGAAATGGTTATTAAATCTTGACTATAATCTCACTGAGTCTGATCCGTCCTGACACTTAAGTTCTTCAATTATCTTTATCTCTCCCAACACTTATGTACATACGACACACAGACACACACACACTTACTCTCACACACATTCATAATCACTCTCACTTACGCACATAACTTACTTATTATTTATATTTTAAATTTCCTGTGTTTATTATTCATCATCATCAACCCATAAACGTCCCCACTGCTGGGGCACGGGCCTTCCCTATGGATGGATAGGGAGATCGGGCCTTAAACCATCACTCGGGCCCAGTGCGGATTGATGGTTATTAACGATTGCTAATGCAGCCGGGACCAACAGCTTAACGTGCCTTCCGAAGCACGGAGGAGCTCGAGATGAAAACTTTTTTTTTTGTGGTCACCCATCCTATGACCGGCCTTTGCGAAAGTTGCTTAACTTCAACAATCGCAGACCGAGCGCGTTTACCGCTGCGCCACCGAGCTAGTCCCAGGATACAAGCTCCACCTGGTTTGGGAACCTCTGTACATATTGTAAAACTTCATTTCAGGGGCCTTTGGCGGTTCAATAGTAACCCTGACACTAGGGTTGATGGAGTTAGTGATCCACCTCACAACCCACACTATAGAAGGGAAGAATTATTTTTATTATCAGAAAGCTCGACGAGGTGTGGATACTGAGTTCACCTTGCGGTGAATGTAGCTCTGACCTAATTGGGATATAATGAGTTTAATATTTGAAGGTCTGAAGGAAAATACGTAATTAACATGTCTCGACTGAATAATCGACTGATCGATAATTATTGTACCCTACCTCAAACATATACACCATCAACGAAACAAGATTTATTTTTATTTATTTTATTCGGATAGCTTACAGCCTCTTTTCTTTTAATGAGGAGCTCGGTGGCGCAGCGGTAAACGCGCTCGGTCTGCGATTGTTGAAGTTAAGCAACTTTCGCAAAGGCCGGTCATAGGATGGGTGACCACAAAAAAGTTTTCATCTCGAGCTCCTCCGTGCTTCGGAAGGCACGTTAAGCCGTTGGTCCCGGCTGCATTAGCAGTCGCTAATAACCACCAATCCGCACTGGGCCCGCGTGGTGGTTTATGGCCCGCTCTCCCTATCCATCCATAGGAAAGGCCCGTGCCCCAGCAGTGGGGACGTTAATGGGCTGATGATGAAATGAACAGCCTCTTTTACAAAGTAGATATTTATATGTGTAAACAAACGCCAATTACAAAGCTACCACAGGTGAACTTAAAACATTTTACATGTCAAACGGGCTCAGTTACCTAACCTAAAATTAAATAAGGTTCCTTGTTCAGCAAGGTTTTTAAACTTTGAGTACTACTGCAGAACAGGTCAAAGCGAGAATCAGTTTTGAGCTTATTAACTAATCTTACATAAGATACATAATAACAAGTCCGTGTACGTACCGGAGTGGTTCCTGGCCTGTATCTGCTGCTCGAGGTTGTGCTGCATGCGCATGGAGAGCTGGTCGAGCTGGTCCCACTGCTGCGCCAGCCCCACGGTGCTGTGCTCCGTGTACCGGTTGTCCAGGATCAGGTGCTCCTCTAGCGCGGCGCCTGGCCAACGGAAATATACAAGTTAGTTTTTTCAGGGCGTAATTTTCTATCAAATTCAAAAATATCTTTATTCAGTAGGTAACATAGTTACACTTTGAATCGTCAATTTTTACATAACGAACGTCTCATCCGCCTAAAACTACTGCAGCTTCTCACAACCTGTATAGCCGGGGAAAAGAAGCTGCAAGAAAAACCTCGGCACAGGGCCCTAGACGTTCTTTAAAAAAATAAAAATAAACATAAAATATTGATATACAATTGATTAATTTAGCTGCCTAATATCAGTTCTCAGACAGTTAATCCCATGCATTCATATCTTCTAAATAATCACTAACTTTATAATAACCTTTTTTGTAAAGTTTTTGTTTAACTAGTGTCTTAAAGCAGTTGAAAGGCAAATTCTGAATGTCAATGGGAATCTTATTGTAAAAACGTATACATTGCCCCTTAAAAGATTTTGTAATCTTATGTAATCGACTGACTTGTAAAGCAAGTTTATTTTTATTCCGGGTATTAACAATGTGCCGATCGCTATTTTTTGCAAATAATCCTATATGTTTTTTTACATATATTAAGTTTTCAAAGATATATTGTGATGCCAAAGTTAAAATATTAATTTCTTTAAATTTATTTCTAAGTGACATCTTGGGTCCCAATTTGTAAATCGCCCGAATGGCCCGCTTTTGCAGAACAAAAATGCTGTTCACATCTGCAGCATGACCCCACAGCAAGATGCCGTACGACATTAGACTGTGGAAGTAGGCAAAATAAACTAATCGCGCGGTTTCTACATCGGTTATTAAACGAATTTTTTTGACCGCGAATGCTGCTGAGCTGAGCCTATTTGGACAACTTATCAATATGGGGACTCCATTGCAGCTTAGCGTCCAAAGTAATTCCCAAAAATACAGCAGTATCCGTGAGGTCCAATTCCTTATTTTTTACAATAATAGAATCGAGGGGCCTACTAACATTCGATAACCTTCTCTGTCTCGAGCCATCTCCCTCCGAAAGAATATAGAAAAGTAGTATACATATTTAGATTAGGTTAGGTTTAAAGAATATTTATTTATCAACACAAGACTTACAATGTCACTTATATGAGAAAAAGTTATAACAATGACTTGTAGGTGAGTCAAATAAAAAAAAAAACTACATGTAAAAACATACATACATGTATGAATTTATTTATACTTATATAATAATGCACGCTACAAAAAATTACAGGTCATTCAAAATAAAGCTCTAAAAATTTCATTTAATACTCCTTTTCGAACCAACTTAAAATTATTACATATTGAGATAAATTTGCCTACACTAATAGATTTTATTCTAAAAATAACTCGTAAATTTTACTTTTATAATAACTCACATCACACCAATCAACTTATTAGCAAAATCGGAACCACACGAAATAACAATTTACCTTATATTGATACCTATAACAAGTATCGCTTACCACATCACTACATTCTCAGTCTTATGCCTGATGAATCATAGTTTGTACCGGCCGCTACTAATGTATTGGGTAGTGATTATATTTTCTTACCCTGTGCTTACGCCGTCTGACGCTAAATGTAATTACTTACCTACCCGACATATTGAGTTAAACTCAATGATATTTAAACGTATTTGATGCCAAAAATGTGCCTTTCCTAAAGTGTACATAAATTATATGAATAATTAGTTATCTGTATTATTGCTATGTTATTTTGAAATGTAAAACTAGTGTTATAAGTTTCCATAAGGTTCAACCGGCGAAACATTGTAAATTATACGTAAGTACTATGAACTTGACTGTGTCAGTTACTTAGTGATTTAATACTTATATCAAATAAAGAACATTGAAAAAAAAAAATGCACGCAGTTGTTAGCAGCCGATGTATCTCGCAAGGTGCAAGGCTGTTCACAATGCAGTACTCGTCCCTACGCTGAGGTACGGTAGTGAATGTTGGGTATGGCAGAAGAAGCATGAAAGTAGGAGAAATGAGGTTGTTGCGTAGGGCACTTATAGAACGATGCACACTATGCTTGTTGTACAGTCATGAGCAATATAATGTACCCACTTTAGGACTCTGTCGTACTAATTGACATTTAGTGAGACTTACAGTTAAATTTGTCAAAAAAGTTAATTTGACATGGTACCAAAGTGTATACATATTTAATACTCGTGACCGTACATATAGAGAGGTTTACAGAAAAGTGTTACACCGTTTTAATTAATATGTTTTAGTTGGTGTGCCAATAAACACCTCTTAGACGCAGAGAAGGTAGAATCAGGCCTAAGCGCAGAAGTATTTTTATTGAGTTTTTTGATTCTGGATGATAATAATTGATTAGGTCGTTGGTTAATTCGCAATTAGTTTATAGCAGAACTGATAATGTGTTAAAAGTCAATACACGTGAATTGAAATAAACAATTATTTGTTCGACATACCTAATTCTTCAAGGCGTCGCAGGTCAGCCCTCCTGGCGCGGACCTCCCCGGCGCGCTGACGCAGCGTCGCCAGCTGCTGTTCCAGCGAGCCCGTGCCTTCCATCATGGAAGTGCTGTAACGTACACATCTCATTATCACAGGGCATTTCTCTTCTTCTAATCCTTTCATCCCCTGTTGGGATGTAGGGCTCGAATAACAGATTTCCACTCCTCGCGATCACAGGGCATTCAGGTAATCTTAAAAAACCTGCCCGCCGGGCTTCGTCATCTGCGCAGGCTCTTATAGCGAGAAGTTACTAGTATTGAATGTGTTCCTCTAGTTATTAAATAACTTGTAATGTATTATACCCTCATTGATTTAAAAGATACAAATACAACAAATACACTTTATTGCACCAAAATAAAAGGAAAGATGTGTTCCTGTTGCAGTTACTTGTCATTTCTTCTCCTCAGTCACCTTGCGAAATGACGTAAATTCAAAAATGTTACATTGACCTTCAACAAGTTTATAAGTGATAATTACGTTGAATAAATGATTCTGATTTCTATCGCCTGTACAATTAATCTTCTCTCATGCGGTTTATGAGATCAATGATAGACCTCATCAACCCTGGTGCCAGGGTTACTATTGAACCGCCAAAGGCCCCTCTCATGGCACATAATGATAACAATGAATCCATCTCAGGACAATATTTTGTAACGTCAATTTTGTATAATTGTCTTACTAAAGACTGGTTAAAGATTAGACTGGTGATTGGTAGCAGTTTACAACTAACATTTTGCTTTATTTTCGCAGTGTTTTGAATTTAGTAAAACAGTGAATTAGTATTACAACACTCAGATTAAAAGTTAACTTGGTTTATTTACAGTTGATTTTATAGTAAAGTTTTAGATTGAAGCTGCGGAACATTGAAAACGTTTGGAGTGCATACAACAACCACGGCAGCTTGGCAGAACTTACCGATCTTTGAAACTATTACATTTCTCCGTTAGAAAACAAGGAATATGGTTTTAGAGGCACGAATATTGAGCACTGACCTTCACTTGCACATTATGATTGATTGATTTTAGGGCCAAGTTTTGCGTTTAGAAGACTTAGAAAAAGCGTCAGATCGTCTATTGATATTTCCACGTGTGTACACGCGATTGCACTAGATAATACTGTTTTTAAAATGTTTATGAAATAAATCGCGCCAGACAGAGTACTGCGGGGCGGAAGGCAAGAGGGAAACCACTGCCCTATTTTTCGCTAAAAAAGTAGCATGGAAAATGCTGCACCGTCAAGAGCGTGGCTCTTAAATTGATGATAATGAAATAAATAGCTGCGACCGAGAAGAGTATCGATAGAGCAATGGCCATTCCTCTCTTCTCTCCGCCAAATCCTTCACCTCCTGATACAACGCAACCTGCACCTTCGTGCAGAGAAAGAGAGGAGAGAGAATGAGAGAGAGAGGGTCATATGTAGAATATTAGTTACTCAATGTTTCTATCATCAGGTCACGTGTTACATGTTGAGCGTGGAATATTCCTGCTACTGCCACACAGTGCTCAATATCCGTACCCGCACCTTATTTATATGCATAATGGCCCCGTTTCCTGCAGACACCTCATAATTTTACTTTATTTATACCTGTCATTTTCTTATCCACCGAAAAGAAAAGGGACGGATGATTGACAGCTCTTAATTTTAGGAAGAATTAGTAAATAAATGGATAACCCGGGCGAATCAAAAAGGTATCTCGCTGGTATGCAAACCGTTTGACGTGTGTTGTCAACATAATTCTGTCGGGTTATTGGCCTGTGTAAAATTTTTAGACGGTTGTTTTAGATTTGTGCTTAAAATTGACGTGTGTTCCATAAATTTTATGCTTGTCGATTACCTGTCCCTTTCCTTTTCGGCGGATAAGAAAAATAACTTAAAATAAAATTAGATGGTGTTTACAGGAATTAGCACCAATGAAGACGAAATTGGGCTTGTGCACATGAAATTCACTGGCAAATAGAATCTTTATATTTAGTCGTATAGAACTTTTATTGCGTTTGCCGAGACAGAAGCGTTTACATGTTTAGTACAACACTCGACATTCGGATACGTTACCCGTCCCAGCCTAGCAGCCGGTACCTGTACATCAATGTTCGTGTCAAATAACACTAAACAAATAATTTGATTATATCGTAAAGCTGAGTATTTGTTCTTATCGCTCGAATTCAAATTCAAAAATATCTTTAATCTGTAGGTAACATAGTTACACTTTGAATCGTCAATTTTACAAAACGAACGTCTCATCCGCCTAAAACTACTGCAGCTTCTCACAACCTGTATAGCCGGGGAAAAGAAGCTGCGAGAAAAACCTCGGCACAGGGCCCTAGACGTTCTTTTAAAAAAATAAACATAAAATATTGTTATACAATTGAGTAATTTAGCTGACTAATATCAGTTCTCAGACAGTTAATCCCAACGACAAATGCCTGTCGACTGTGGCTGCTAAAATTGACTTTGAAACAAAACATCACGCCTGAAACCCCGAAGGGGTAGGCAGAGGTGTATAGTTTATACACCTACTCCTAGCCAGCTATGTTAACATTAATGTCACAATTTGTGTATAAAATCGTGAATGCGTCATATTGCTAGCAAACTACGACAAAATACAATATAGTTGTAATCCGGATAAAGCGTTTACCGGTTTGTGCTACCTAGTACAGTCATGAGCAATATCTTTAGAATCCTGTCGCACTATCATATTTGACATTTAATGAGACTTACGGTTTAATTTGTCAAAAAAGTTAATGTGACATGGTTTCAAAGTGTATACCATATTAGTACTCGTGACAGTACTTGTGTCCTTAGAACTTTTTGTGTTTTTTTTTTTACTAAATATTTTCATTTTAAGAATATTCCGTTTGATATTAACTTAGAATCTTAGCTGAATCATCCCCCTCAGTATTTGACACGGTGTCAATTGCACCTTGTATAACTAGTGTGTAGTTTGTACTGACCGTGTCTCGGTGAGCCACTGGTGGAACGCGTTGGCGTGTTTGGCGAACTCCTTGCGCAACTTGTCATTCTCCTCCTGCCGCTGCGCCTCCTTCGTCAGCTCAACGTCGCGCTCCGCTACACGCACACAAACATGCATTTTATGCATTAAGTTTACGCGGTTATTATCATAATTAAAACACATAATAACGGGTTTTTGTCGCGTTTAAAATAGCAAAGAGGATAGACAGATATGTCTGCCCGTAGAAAATTATGGATCTACCTACTCCAATCTCATCAGTCATCCCGTGATCATGACACTTGCAACAGTGTCGAAATATAGGGAGTCTCATATCCCTGCTTTAAACGCTGTAAGAACCCGTTATGATGTTTTAATTATGCATTTTATGATCATGGCACTTGCAACAGCGTTGAAATATCGTTGGTCTCATTACATCAGTAACGGTAGTTACATCAGTAAGTATTAACCATCTTAAAATAAAATTAAGATGGTGTGTACTGGATCAGCACCATTATCATAATCTTCTCTTCTATCGTGTGGGTTGATGAGGTTGGTAATCAACCTGGTGTCAGGGTTACTATTGAACCGCCAAAGGCCCCTGGCATGACCCATGTAACGACTACTTTCTTACAACAGTAAGTAGTAACCGGGACCAACGGCTTAACGTGCCTTCCGAAGCACGGATCATCTTACTTTCGGACAATCAGGTGATCAGCCTGTAATGTCCTAAGCAAACTAGGGATCACAAAGTATTTTTTTGTGATATTTCCCCACCGGGATTGGAACCCGGGACTTCAGGATAGTGAGCCTAACGCTCTACCACTGGACCACGGAGGCCTGTTGGTGTGAAAAGGGACAATAGTGAGCGCTTCTGATAACCATCCTGACTAATGACATAATGTAAAAAGTAATTCCAACGTACCGATGATCTTGCGCAAGTTGCGCCATGTCTCCTCGAGCGCTTCCATAGTGAACCAGGTGTAAGGGTTGGCGCCGACGTTGAAGCTCTTGATCTGCTCGTCCAACGCCGCCAGCGCCTCGAAGTCCGACTGCGCAGAGGACAGTGAGGCCTGGAACTGCGCATGCGCGTCGCGCAGCGCGCGGATCTCCTCGATGGAGTTGCAGCGCACCGGGTCGGTGAGGTCCTCCTCTGCGTTCTCGAACCACGAGTTGAAGGCGGACGCCTGGGGGAGAAGATGCGTGTTACGAAGGGTTTCTTTTTGTTGGTTATTTTTTTTTTGTTCCCGGACATTTCATACAAAAATCTCGATCTTACTCCGCACATGCGAAAAAGGAACATTTCGATAAAAGACATTACGAGAAAAGGCCATTTTGCAAAAACAGCTAAGCGCTGATACGCACGTATTGTTTATTCTGTGTCTATACCCATGAATTGCATGCCATATCACCCTGGCTCGTGTCAAATTTAAAAGATACCATCCGGGACAACAAACACTTCGGAAAGCCGATACCGACCCAGCCGGCGTGGTCAACCATTTCACTCATTCAGCGCTATCGGCATACTAGATCGATTAATTCTTTCAAATATAATCCTATCAGACGACCTGACCCGAGACTCGCGCTCAACTGGGCACCCTCAGACCTGTTGTTTTAATTTTTATACCGAGTGAGAGCCTTCAACGCTCCCCATTTCTCCAGTCATGTAAGTAATGTCATCTGATGATCTGAGGCAAAGCTTACAATAAACTAAAAAAAATCTTCTAGTTCAACATCCGTCCTACCTTCTTAGCGAAGGTGAGATACAGCTCCTCGATCTGGCGGAACTGGTCCTGCAGCTGCAGCAGGCGCTGCTTGCGCGCGGCCGAGTCGGCCAGCAGCCGCTGCCAGCGCGAGATGACGTCCGCGTGGCGCGCCACGATGGCGGCCGACTGCTCGTGGTTAGCCGCCACCAGCTGCTCCTTGAGGGCCGTGATGTTCTGAATGCCCTCGTGTTCGAACGCCGCGAGCCCTGACAACGGAAACACTTGTTACAATTTTGTCTGAACCTCAACGAGCAAATTCAAATTAAAAAATATCATTATTCAGTGTGTAACATTGTGTGACCTAGGATAACATTTATGAAACAAATAAAAGAGAAGGTGCAGGTCGTGTCGTATCGGGAGGTGAAGGTTTTGGCGGGAAGAAGAGAGGAATGGCGGTTACTCCACCGACAAGAGCGCAGCTCTTAAATAGAGAGAGAGAACATTATTACACTTTGAATCATTTTTACATAAGGCACGTCTCATCCGCCTAAAACTACTGCAGCTTTTCACAACCTGAATAGCCGGGGAAAAGAAGCTACAAGAAACAGAGAACAACAGTTACCATATCTTTCCTCGTTGATACACTATAGCTTGACTTAAAAATATTGAATAGAGATATTTTTGAATTTGAATTGCAAGCGTAAATTCCTGGCGCATTGTTAGGTACAGATGGCAACAAATGTTCTAAATAACTTTTAATTTGGACGCTAACTTCTTCACGGCTTAAATATTTATTTAAAGGTACACACCGGCGTCGAAGGTATCCTGCTTGGTGAGCAATGTCTGCACGGTGGAGAGATCTCGTCCGAACTCATCGGAGCGCACGTGCGTCTCCTTGTCGGCGATCCAGGACTCCACAACGTCGGCCTTCCACAGCAGCTGCAGGTACGCCGAGTTGTCCACCAGGGCTGCCTTGCGACGAGCTGCCAGCCCCGTCAGCTTCTCCAGTTTAGCCTGGGAAGAATTATCGTTGATTAAGATCGGGTTTCTTACAATATTTAACACGTAATTGCAAATGAAAAAAGGGGGGGTGGGTGTTAAAAAAGCAATATTGCTTTTATAGATGAACCGCTTCGATGTGTCCTTCTTAGACCCCTAGTACTGAACAGATTTTGCAATAATCTAAAGCAATAATTATAAAGTAGATTGGATTTTTAAGACATAGTAAATATCCTTCGAGTTTTGCTTTTACAACAAAATCTCTCCCGCCCTTGTACTCTCTCTGTATGTCGTTTTATTATTGATATAAAAACAATTTAACATAGAACCACGCCTGTATCCCAAAAGGGTATGCAGAAGTGTATATATTCACCCGCTCGCTATGTTTAAATTCCATGTAATAATAGGGGACGGGCCTATTCCCATTAACCAGGCACAAACCATGGAAAATATCAATATATGATATCAATTATCTATGAATTCAAACTCAAATCGAATTCCATGGTTTAGAGATCGAGCCAGGATTCGAAATTGTGACTGTGCAAGGGAACTTGACAAGCTTACCTGTAGAGCTCTAATGCGGTGGCTGAGCGCGTCGGCGTGCAGGTTCCCCTGCTGCAGCAGCTGCTCGCCCTCCTGCGACAGGTCCCGTACGCGGTCGGCGCGCGCCGCCAGCTCCGCCTCCAGGGCCTCGTGCTTCTTCAGCAGGCCCTGCACCGCGGCCATGCTGTCGCCGCACTCACCCACTACCACCAACTGCTGTTTCTCGCTGCGGAGGTTAATGTCAAAATTAGAAAGATAAAAATAAAAACGAAAAATATCTTTATTTTCTGAGAAATACAACAAAGCAAAACGTAAGGCACAATGAGTAAACAAATACAAAATGACATTAATTAGTAGAGGTTCCTAAACGTAATTACCATGGATAAACTAGTTGAAGGCTTTTTTGAATCTAACTGTTGCAATAAAAATAAACTTGAATTATTTTTAAGAATTGAATTAAATGAATTTGTGGGCACTCATTTGTCTTCACTTAAGCTTTAAAATTATGAAAAAAATAATTATGTTGTTACTATCTGTTGTCTAAAATAATCCTCATTTCAGCTTTGCCACAGTAATAGAAATAAAAAGTGCACACAAACCTGATCCAAGCCTCCTCCTCGTCGACCTTGGCCAGGAACTGCTGGTACGCCAGCGACTGCTGCAACTTGGTGCCCCGCTCCGCGGCCAGCGCCTGCAGCTCCGACCACGCAAGCGCCAGCGCTTTCAACCTGCATATTAAATGAAATATATTTATTCGTTCTAGAGTGAAACATACAGATCTAAATAAATATTCGTGCTAATTCCGGTAGACACCGTCTAATTGTATTTTAAGTTACACCTGTCATTTTCTAATCCGCCGAAAAGTATGTTTTCCTTCACCGCAGAGCATATGATAATCATATGACTTGTAAAATAGTTCCATAAAATTCCGTGGGAAACTTTGGTTGCACGGACCATATCTCGAACCTGGTATTATTAGTCTTCGTTATTTAATTTAATCCCTCTAATTTAGCCTAGAAGATCCCACTGTTGGCAAAGGCCTCCCCTCCCTCTTTCCATTTTCCGCGGTCCTGTGCGTACTCCGGCCAGTTCCGGCAGGCGTCCAAGTCGTCACCACATCTCTTTCTACGTTTGTAATAAGACGGCATATTACTGTGCTGCTGTCAACTGTATAATTATCATTACTTTTTGTAAAACTCAATATCACTTTTATTTTTTATTTTATTACTTATTATTTTAATTCCCAATTGGTGCTGTTTGTACAAATGTAAACAGTCTTCTAGTGGCGTGATGTTTGTTTGTGAGTCGTGTGTATAATTAGTTTAATTAACCTAATCTAAGCATATTATGTTTTTGTATGAATAATTATATCCTTGTGATGCTTATATTTTTAATAAATATGTGTAACGCGTATCCTATATATTAGATAATAAGGTTCTGTTTCGGGTACTATCCTGTATTATGTTTATATTATGCGGTCTACTGTTCCTCTTCTTATTAATATTAAGTACTACTACTCTAGGGAAACCTATAATTGGCCTATGTATAAGCACCATTACCACTGTTAAAATTTAATTGTAAGCTGTTGGTTTTCTCAATAAACAATAAAAATAAAAAAAATAAAAAAAAAATAATCCCCTGTTCCTGAGGCTGATCACTTGATTGTCTGAAGTATGATCCGTGGGTAGGAAGGCATGTTAAGCAGTTGGTCCCGGTTACTACATACTGATGTAAGTAGTCCTTATATGAGCCATGTGTCAGGAGCCTTTGGCGGCTCAATAATAACTCTGACACCAGGGTTAATGAGGTTGGTAATCCACCTCACAAACACGATAAGAAGACGTGTAATCCTATATTGAGAGAAGTGTACCTCTGTTCGATCTCGGGAACACCCAGGTTGGAGACGTCCATGAGTTTCTCCCCTGCTTCCTGCACGGCCTGTATGGCCGGTTCGTGGCTGCCCAGCTCGGCTTCCAAGCGCTTGTGCTTCTTCAGAAGGTTCTGGACCCCGGTGAGGTCGCGCCCGTAGTCGTCTGACGCGACAAGGAGTTTCTTCTCCCTGGAAGATAAAGGATTGGATGACATACATACATAAAATCCGCCTAAGCAATCAGAAGGCAACTTACAGCCACTGTGGACTGTGTGTGCGGGTGTGTGGATTTGATGAATTTGTTTGTTTATTTCAACTTCAATAGACTTATCATCATCTCTGTCGTTAAAAAGTTAAGTTCTCTATGACAGGAAAAACGCTAAGACGTAAAATGTTTACTATTGCATTGAATTAGGTTTCAAATAGAAGTAATATTACGTTTTCGTTACGATTACAATAGCATCTATAGTTTTGGTTAGTTGATTATGAATATCGTTTACAAAAACAAGCAGCCGATTGTGTTTGATTTGTTATTTTGTATTGTTTCTTGATATTATGTGTTTGTGTGTAGTGTGTAACCGTATAATCTTTTTTTTTACTCAATCCAAACTCACTTAATCCAGGACTCCTCATCAGCGATGTCGCGGAAGAACTGGTGCAGGGTGTTGGCCTCGTTCAGCCTCGCGCGGCGGTGGGCGGCGAGGTTGCGCACGCGCTCGAACCTCTCGTTGATGGCGGAGCGGCGCGAGCCGATGCCGGCGCTGTCGAACTGGCCGCTCGACACCAGGGCGTCAGCTTGGGCGTTCATGTCAGCTATGCGGTCCTCGTGAGCTTGGATGTCAGCTTCCACGAGCTGGTGCTTCTTCATCAAATTCTGGACTGATGCCAAGTCTTTGCCCGAGTCTTCCGAGGTTAGAAGGCTCTCAACCTGAAAGAATAGAAGTCGTTTATAAACGGTTCTCAGTTGAAATATTGGAGATAAAAAGAGTAGCATTAAAATAGCAAAAACAGTCGCGAGTGGGTGTTTATATTATACACCTCTGCCTAACCCCTTAGGGTTACAAGCGTGATGCTACGTTATGCATTAAAATAGTCAACAAGTCAAATATCAAAAGTTAAAAACAACATTTTAAAAAAAAAGAACTAAAACTTCTCAAATCCACATAAAATCTTGGACAGTAAGTCAGAGCTGATTTCTAGAAGTAGATTAATGTACCACATAACCTCTGATCTGCTCTACAGAGGGAGACCCGTGCCCATCAGTGGTACATAATACATTCAAACTCAAAAAACATCTTTATTCATTAGGTGACATAGTTACATTTTGACTCGTCATTTTTTTACGAAACGAACGCCTCATCCGCCTAAACTACTACAGCTTCTAAAGAAAAAGTATTTTATTAAACAAACTGTCACATCACTAATTTAAGAGCCACGCTCTTGTCGGTGTAGCATTCTCCATTCTTGTGGCACAAAGGACAATTCCTTCACTTCCTTATAAGACACGACGTTCGCCTTCTCTTTAATCTGTTCCATGTAAGCTCTACAACCAACCACCTACACAACCTATACAAACTGTATATGATGATGATGATGATGATGTGATCCAGCCGATTTCGGCTACGGCGACTGCTTCAACTCCAACGTTCATGTGCTCGCATGTGGCTTATATAGCCAATCTTATTGGAAAAGATCCTCGCACATAGTGGGCATGTGAGTACACCATTTAAATATGCATAATTGATCGCCGTAAGCGGTCGGGCTTTTAATTCATCGCGCTTGGCGTCAAGCTCTAAGCGCCGTCGATGTTCAAATTCATAAACTTTGGTGTGAACCAAAGCTCTCCATTCCGGGCGATTAGCGGCTAGATTTTCCCACTGACATGGCTCAATGCCGCACTTTTTCATGTGCCGCTTTAGCACGTCTTTGTACCTAAGGAGTTGTCCGCCATGCTTGCGCTTGCCTTCCTCAAGTTCACAATAAAAGACGCGCTTCGCCACTCGCTGCTCAGTCGTTCGTGACACGTGTCCGCACCAACGTAGCTGCCGCCTCATGAGATATAACTCAATGCCACCGACGTTATCTCTGCGCAACACTTCGGTATTCCGTACGCGATCAGACCATCGAATCCCTAGAATCCTCCGCAGACATTTGAGGTGGAAGCGATCTAGCATACGGATGTGCCGGCGGTACACGGTCCATGTTTCAGCTGAATATAGGATGTTAGGGAGCACAACCGCCAAATACACCGATATCTTGGTTGCCAGCCTCAAGTCATGTGAGCAGAAGACCCCGGAATTCAACTTACCGAACGCTGCGGCTGCAGCACCAATCCGGCTGTTGATCTCTGCATCAAGGTCGCACTTAGATGACAATGTGCTACCCAGATATCGGAACTTGTCGACCTGCTTCAGCTCGTCCTCGCCAAGTTTAATGGTCAGCGGCTCGTGACCGTCGATGTCCAGAGACATCACCTCCGTCTTCTTGACGCTGATCTTCAGGCCGAATTTACGGCAAGACTCGTCGAAATCGGACATTAGCTGTTGCAGGCCCTCTGGGGATTCCGCCACAAAACACAGATCATCTGCATACAAGATCTCAGATACCGTGGTTACAAACTGTATAGCTGGGGAAAAGAAGCTGCAAGAAAAACCTGGGAATAAAGGTCAGTATAGTGTTATATAATTATGTAGATAAACGTGTACCTCTCCGAGCCAGAAGTCGAGGTCCTTGACGGCAGCGATGTAGGTGCGCTGCTTGTTAGCCTCCTTCAGCTTGAGCGACTTCTCTGTTGTCTTCTGCGTCAGGAACTCCCACTGATCCGCGATCGATGCTAGGCGAGCCTGTTACAAATATTTCATTTTAGTATTAGAGATCAAATGTCGAATACGACACTGCGGTCTTGTGGTACATGAGCAATATTATGTACCCACTTTAGAACACTGTCGCACTATCATATTTGACATTTAATGAGACTTATGGTATCAAATGCCGAATAAAGGTCCGATTGCTTGAAGAAATTGTGAAGTAAACAAATAAATGATAATCACTGTCTTATTGACGTTGATAGTATTGGATTGCATCGAATGCGCAATTGGTGCAGTGCCTGCTCGGCAACGCGGACGGCGGGCGACTGGATCTTATCTATGCAACCATTGCAGACATAATAAATAATGCTTTGTCCCTGTCGATCTGCGGCCGACCGGTGCGGGACCACTGCCTAACACACACACACGTACACACTCCTACATCTTATTCGTTCAAACATTTGTTTTATTAACCTGCTCACGATTGTTTTTTACTTGTTTTTCTTTATGAGTTTGCACAATATATAATTAATACTATACTATACTTATTTACATCTATATTTTATTTTATTTGTAATTATATTATGATAATATCTAAGTAACCTATAATAGTATGTAAGTATATGTACATATGGTGGCGCGATGTCCGTACTTCACTCAGTACTCAGGCCTCACAGAATACCAGCGTCGCGGCTCACGCCGCGGCATAAGCTGAGTGAGGACCTTTTATACGGGACACCATCCACTACACATGGGTAAGCCGACATGACGTCACATTTTAATTTAGGTATAAGTTTCTGTGTTCGTTTTCCATGTTTCTATATAGAAAATATTTCGTGTGTGCGTTAACTTCTAATGTGATGTCATTATAATGTATATATATGTAATCCGTGTCTGTGGTGTCCTAAATAATAAATGTTTCTTTCTTTCTTTCTTTGCTTAGTTTTACTCATAACGCATCACCCTCGCGGGCATACGAAAGGCGAGGGAAGATTTTTATGTATTAAGTTTTCGGCCGAGAGTAGATGTATGTACTAACATCTCCGTGGTCTAGTGGTTAGAACGTTGGACTTAGGATCTTCCCGATGGACACATTATCGAAATTTCTGTGAGACTGTCCTGTGTTTGGTAAGAACATTGCAGGCTTGAATCACCTGTTTGTTTGAAAAAGTAAGACGAGTCCGTGCTTCGTAGAGCACGTTAAGCCGTTGGTTCCGGCTATTAGCCGTAAAACACCTCCACCAACCCGTGGAGTAGCGTGTTGGAGATGATACATGCCCCCTCCGATTGATAGAGGGGATGTCTGTGCCCAGCAGTGGAACGTATATAGCCTATTTATGTATGTTTCCGTGTACTAAGACAACTCGAAAGAGTCCTTTACGCATCAACGGGATCTTCCAGCGTAGATAGTGCCTCACCTGCACGGCGTCTTCGCTGCCGCTGCACTGCCCGCGCTGCACCAGGTTGCCGCCCATAGCGAGTACGGATTGGATGCGCTCGGCGTTAGCTGCCAGTTCCGCTTCAAACGCCTGAGGGAGGGGAAATATTTATAGTCATCAAATTGTCACACATTACATACAGAACGCCAGGAAATTAGGCTGGTTTCCCTTCGTGTTGGAAGACCTATTGTACTCTTTCTATTTCACTTTTGTTTTGTATTTTCCTGTTTGTGCAATAAAGTATTTGTTATGTTATGTCAGACAGGCAGTCGCTTCTGAAGACAGGACCTGGCAAATCTTCAAGTTAAGTAACCGGATCCCGTAAAAACGGGCGATTATGATGACTTTTATATATATACCATAGTATGTGTGGGCTATGTTCAGGGCCCCTGAACATATTGAAGCTATTCGAAGACCAAATAGTAAGTAAGTGCGCAATGCCAACAAGTGACAAAAAGCAATATTACTTCTTTATATGAATGGGCGACTTGACAACCTAGTCAAATGAGATACTTTTCACGAAACATTAAAACGAAAGTTTTCTTTGGAGTTTATATGGAAATACTCCTGTGACATCATCAATGTAAGCGGTCAAACGACGTTCTCATTGTCACTTAATTTATAAATAAGTCAAAAATTAAAATGAGACTGATTTTTGATCACCTTAGACTGGCTTCTATTTCTATATTAGCATTGTGACGGACCCAACTAGTTCCGCTCACATGTAACAGATGGCGCCACATTAAAAATGTAGTCGTGAAACGCGATATCGAAGTTTACACAGCGAGACGCATATACTCAACGTATATATATGTCGATCCCTAGTCACACTACCATCTTGTGACTAGCGGGGTATAGTTCCCGGCAAACTTCTTGAGCATCGACCTTGACTGCGCACAACCGAATTTTAGATCTCTTTGGTGGTGCGGTACGGGGCGCGGGGGCGGGTGAGTACCGCATCGACCGGCTATTGGTAGATCAGTCGATACTTCCCCCGCGCACTCTGTCTTCGTCCCTTTGACTCCCGAATACACTTGCGTGCAATGAAACTGTCACGTTTTTGTTATTGCTCTGTTGTTAGTTTTTTTTGTTATTGCTCATTTGTTTAAGTTTAAGAATTAGTTACTAGCACGAGGTCTATGTCTACAGATCCAACACATAGCACTAGCTATGGTTTTGCTGGTTTCAACCTCATGGAAGGAATATCATACTTACCTGACGATTAGTTTTTATTAAATATAATAATATAATATAAGTTGTAATGAACTATAATAATATAAGTTTAGTTTTATTTACATAATTAAATAATATAATAATTGTTTTTTTTAATGAAGTTAAGAAAATAATCAAAAGTTCATTTTTTTGCACGGAAGTGTACGTGCGCGAACTTTCCCCCACTACGACAGTCGATGCTCAAGAAGTTTGCCGGGAGTTATACTATGCTCTGTTCGGTACCCCGAAAACATCCTTTGGCTGCAGCACACCCTCACCGCCAAAGCATTTTATAATTCATCTTTGACTCAGTCAAATATGCTATTGCTTCGATGTGGCGTTCTTAATCCCCTTATTCTGTCCGTGCAATAAAGTATGTTTGATTGGAAGATATTGTACCTGGTGTTTCTGATGCTTGGACTGTATGTTGGCGGGGTCCTTGTAGCTCTCCTCGGTGGCCAGCTGCAGCTTCTCCGCGATCCAGTTCTCCATCTCGTCCGCGTCGCGGGAGAACTGCTGCAGGGTCTGTTCGTCACCCAGTCTGGGGGTAAATTTAAGTATTTTAGAGTCATGCGGATATGAGCAAAAACAAAACTAAAACTATGGTTTCTGGCTGGTTTATCATTGAAACAAATTAAATACGACACAAATAATCTGGGACATGACTTATTTTCAACTTCAAAAAAAGAAGGTTCTCAATTCGGTAGATTTTTTTTAAAATAATTTTGTTAAATAATGAAAAAATAAAAGAAAAACTAAAACCATGGTTTCACACTGGTTTATCATCGAAACAGAAATTAAATATCACACAAATAATCTGGGACATGATTTCTTTTCAATTGCAAACAAAAAGATTCTCAATTAGGTAGATTTTTTAAAATAAATTATTTTGTTGTGGCTTATCAAAAAACTTCTGACTTGATCTACGATATTGTTGAACAAAGAACCATCGACCTATGTCAATTCGTTGTTATTATATATTATTATCAGCATGTATGTACCTGGATCGCTTCTCGATGAGGGCCTCCTTCAGATGGCGCCAGCGGTCCAGCACCTGCTTGCGCTTCTTGTCAATAGGATCCGCGGCGTAGTGATCCGACGCGATCAGCTGATCCGCCAACGTCTGCAGCTGAGCAATCTTCTCCTCCTGTACAGTAGGAAGTGTAAACGTTATTCTTTGACTTGAGAATAAAATTCATAAAAATACGGTGCAAAGACAAAAGGCACTTTATTATTTACACAATGAGACGTTATTCAACCTGTCAATTTTGCCATTCGACATAAAACAGTGCATTATGGCTAAGCGGTCTTGGATTTAAACATTGAGAGCACTTAGGTGCACGTTCAGAACACTGTCTATGTTGCATGTGGTTTCGTACATGTATATGAAATTTACTACCAACATTTTAATGAGACCGATGTGAGACCGTTAACTGTAAGTTTTATGTTCTATAGTGGTGCTATAAAATATATTTGTATTAATAATTCCCCTCTTTTAATAACCATGCCTTACCTCCTCAATGATGAGGATTGGGGGGATGTCTGTGCTTGTGTCCAGCAGTGGGACGTCTATAGGCTATTTATGTTATAACTAGCTGGTCGAGGAAGGCGTTAAGCAGCACGTCTCGCGATGTATTCAAACACATGGCCATGTAGGAAACCGTTCACGCGGACGCGTTCCACACGTCAGCATGGAATAAAGAATAATATACTACGTATAGAATGCAATCCTTACATGAGCATTGATAGCCTTATCGAAGTCCTCGTGCTTCTTGATGAGCTGTTCGACGTTGTCGGTGGTGGGCTGGTCGGGCTGGTCCCCGGGCGGCGCCAGGAACGCCTCGCGTGCCCCCATCCAGCCCTCCGCCTGCTCACAGTCGCGGTAGAACAGCTGCAGCTCCAGGTTCTGATCCAGCTTCATGCGGCGCGCTACCCACGCCCTGTGACACACACATACACACTGAATACCCCATACAATAAATACGTCAACCTATTAATTATAGGAAATTAGACCTATTTACAACGCATTTTTTGTGCATTTTCTTTGATCATTAATTTAAGAACCACGCTCTTGTCGGTGTAGCATTCGCCATTCTTGTCTATCAAAGGCCAATTCTTACTTTTCGAGCTCCTGCCTGGCGTCGCCCATGTTGTTGAGTTTCTCCTGTATGTCGACGCTGGCGTAGTGGCCGCCTTGCAGTAGCTGCTGGCCGAACAGCTCCAGCGCCTGGAACGTGCCGGCGCGCGCGTCCATCTCCGTGCGATGCTCCTGTATATATCACGGACAGTTAACGTACTGGACTGAAAGTGGACGATAATGGTCACTTTTAAAGATTCACGCACTTTATCCATAGTCGACTATTTATAACGGGTTCCTGCAGACACCTCCTAATTTTAAGTTATACCCGTCATTTTCTTATCCGTCGAAAAGGAAAGAGACTGATGATTGACAACTGTTAATTTTAAAACGAATGAGTTAATTAATGAATAACCCGAGCGAATCAAATATATATCTCACTGGTATGCAACCCGTTTGACGTGTACTGTCAACTTAATTATGTCGGGTTATCCGCCAATATAAAAGTTAGGGAGGGTTTTAAAAATTCCTGGCTAAAATTAGGCGGTGTTTGCAGGAATCGTGCCAATATATGGATTACTGGAAAACGTGGATGACCCTCACAAAGAATTGAAGTATTACGAATTGTCATGGAGTAACTATTTAATGTGTTGTAAACATCAGAGCAAACGGTTACTTTTACATTTTTTCAAATATCCTGTCATCAAAATTGATGGAATATTGATTGCAAGTTCAAGTTCTTCACTCTCATTACGTGCTTCTATTTCCGAAATATAATAATATCAGATCTTGTTTTCCATACTTATTCTTCGATAAGTCAACATATATCACCCGAAAGATTATTCAAATATAGAAATATATTCTGTGGGATCTGCACAGCAACCGCACCGCGTGGGTCTCGATTTATATCAAGGGTTTCGACCAATAGCCGTACGACGGTTATCTACGTAGATAGCATTTGCTGCGTCTATTTGTCGAAGCCCGCGATATAATTCGCGGTTGCGCGGTTGCTTCAGACTCCGCAGATTCTTATAAAACGGTTAAAAATACACCGAAATTACACAAATAAAGTAAATAATTACATATAATAGAAAGAATAGAGAATTCACAAAACACACGAAAACCACATAAGACAGAAAAAAATACTTTTTTAATTATTAGAAAAAACACACATAGAAATTATCAGAAAGATGCGTTTAGAATCCAAAAAGGGACTTTCCAGGCTACGTTTAGCAAAAACAAATAGATGGCGAAGTACAGCTTTAACGTGATCACCTATTTTCTCATTCATCGGGTACATAATTATTCCAAAATACAATGTAAAGGCAGAAGCACATATAAAAATAATTGTTGCTTGATATTTGGATCAGATACGTATGTTGCTATAGGTCTCGGCAAACCTCTTGAGCATCGACCTTGACTGCGCACAACCGAATTTTAGATCTCTTTGGTGGTGCGGTACGGGGCGCGGGGGCGGGTGAGTCCGGCTATTGGTAGATCAGTCGAGACTTCCCCCGCGCAATCTGTCTTCGTCCCTTTGACTCCCGAATACACTTGCGTGCAGTGAAACTGTCACGTTTTTGTTATTGCTCTTTTGTTAGTGTTTTTCTTGTTATTGCTCATTTGTTTACGTTTAAGAATTAGTTACTAGCACGAGGTCTATGTCTACAGATCCAAAACCTAGCACTAGCTCTGATATTGCTGGTTTCAATCTCATGGAAGGAATATTATACTTACCTGACGATTAGTTTTTTATTAAATATAATAATATAAGTTTTAATAAACTATAATAATATAAGTTTAGTTTTATTTACATAATAATATAATAATTGATTTTTTTTAATGAAGTTAAGAAAATAATCAAAAGTTCATTTTTTTGCACGGAAGTGTACGTGCGCGAACTTTCCGACACTCGATGCTCAAGAAGTTTGCCGGGAATTATACTTATATTGCTTCTTTATCTTTTCTTTATTGGATGATGATGTAATTATGCCTGGGTGTAAAAAAGGGTCATCATTTATACCCAAAAACAAACATAAAAGATGCATATGTCTGTTATCTGTGACATTAGAAGGTTAAAAACGAAAAAATATGTACAGCGCCATCTATTGTTTTTGAGGAAAATAGCCCTCATTGAAATACATCGATTGCGAATAAAGGTGTTAGGAAATTTTGAAAAAGTGTTTCTGTTTACGATACTATATTATATTATACTATCTGAGAAGAGATGTTAAAAGTAAAATGTTATAAAGAGAAGTATACCCTAACTTATAATTTAAAACACCAAAATACTTCGTGATTGTATCCTCGTGTAAGGTTAGTCAAACTATGATTACTTGATCCGGATCTATGTACCTGACTAACCCACCAAACTAACATGTGTTAGTACACGTGATTTAGTTCTAAATAACGTAGGAAGTATCAAAACACATCGAGTGTAGTGTGAATAGATTTAGAATATGGACAATTTACAAGAGCGTAGTATTTGTTGGAAAGTATCCCTTTAATTATTTCTAGCATGGACGCATAACGATGCCGATTCCTGCAAATAATATGCTAGTTTCCAACTAGTCAATACAGTTACTTTTTAATAAACGTCAAAACACGAAATTACTATGGAATTTGTATGAAAAAACACACTGTGTCGTCATAGAAAAACGCGATAAAATGTAGGACTTATTGTTACGTTTTTCTTGATTAAAATTCATAAATCAGTTAAATAGAAAAAAGAAAATGTTTTTCGCTAGTTCTGTCTTTATTTAGTAATCAGATTTTCATAATTCATTTTGAACTTAGTACTCGACCCAATTCAGTTTGACGGTTCTAAAACTAGCTTTATGTCTATCTTGCACTCTTCGTAAGTGAAGGACGTACGTTTTTAAAGCTCAGGTTAAAAAGATATTTAAGTTTTGTCTGCCAGAATCGGTACCCATTATAAATTAGATAAATTCTTCAGAAGATATTAATAAAATAATAGTAAAAAGAACAGTAATAGAAAGAAAATAGATGGAAAACGGAGAAGTTGACGAAGGAAGATAAACTAGCTGGATAATATAAAAAAATAGATTGAAAACAGGGGCGTAGTCACGCTCTCTAGACTGGCTCAGAAAAAGGAAGACTTTGCGGTGGTGTTAACTGACGCCCGATAGGATATGCCAGTTTTAGATAAAGATTTATATAGTATAATTAAAAACAACATCGAATGCATCTTGTAAAATGTCCATAGTAAGTTATGCTCGGAGCACACATGCGTGCAATCTGACCTGCGGCATTATGCCGTACCGCGCGTCTATCTCCAGTCGCTGGGTCTAGAAATATCACGCCACATTACTATTTTGTACACCTCCAACACTTCTCCATCAATCCTCGGTGTTTGGTGATTGTCTTACTCACCACTAAGATATTAGGGACGTCACAAAATGATTACATGAATAAATGTTTTGGGGAAATTAATATGAACTGACATTTTATTGCTGGCTTTCGAAATGGATTATGCAAGATGAAAAAATGCAACATTAAAATATTGTAATATAACACAATTCTCCTTATTCTCGAAGGGGTTGGCAGAGCTGTATAGTATATAAACTTACGCCTTGCCAGATATGTTTAAGTAAGACTAATGCCATTAACAGGGCACAAATCCTGAAAACTACGTAATATCAATTATTTGTGATCTAAACATAAATATTTTGTAATATTTTGATACACTTTTAAAACTTGACTTTCGTCTTGAGAACAATGGATTGGCGAAAAATTCGACAATCTTTTAAAACTAGCACTTATTCACACACGTTTTTGTCTTCTTTCACCCATTTCAAAACCCAGCACAATACAACTGACCAAATCTAACTACTTTAAGACAAACATAACGTACTGTCTATGGACTAAATCGTACTGAAGATAACAGATCCGTACCTGGTGTCTTTCAAGAAGAGCTTCAGCGCCGGTGACGTCATTGGCGAGTTCGTCCGAGCTGACCAACGCCATCATGGAGTTGATCCACGCCATCAAGTCGCGGTAGTCCGAGAGGAACCTGGGCGAAGAGAGGAGAATCAGAATCATTTATTTATTCAACGTAATTATCATAAAGAACTTGTTGAAGGTCAAAATAACATTTTTGAATCTACGTCATTCCGCAAGGTGTTATGGCTGAGGAGAAGAAATGACAAGAAACTGCAATAGCAACACATCTTTTAAGTCAATGGTATACATAACAAGTTATTTAATAACTAGAGAAACTTAATTTATACCAGGCATTTTTTATCATTTAGGTAATCATTAATCTTATAATAAACTTTTTTACATAAAGTAAACTTCACATGAACTTTAAATTTGTTTTCTGACAGATTCAAAATACTGTCTGGTATTTTATTGTAAAAACGGTAGAGGTAATGGATGTTGTTTAACTGGCAATCAATACCTCGTATATATTACAGATAGGGCCAAATATGTATCGAGGCAGAGGCCCGAGCTCTCCCCATTTGTTGTAAGTAGTAAGTATCATCTGAGATAAACCCACAATAAGTAAAGTCCTAAAAAGACTGAACATGACTTTGTATCGGAATGAGAAAGCGGAATGTTGGCAAGAGCTAAGGTTTAGAGAAGTTTTGTGACTCCACTATACTCCACTACTATTAAGCCGTTGCCCAATTAATCAATACAAAGTATGAAATGTATACCTCTGCAGATCGTAGGAGTCAAGCAGCTTCTCCTTGCGCGCGTTGGCGCGTGCCTGCAGCTGGTGCCAGGCCTCGTTGATCTCCCGCTGCTTGCTGTAGGTGGCGTCGGCGGAGTCGCCGTGCGTCGACATCAGCCGGTTGGCAGTGTCGTCCAGCTGGCGGATCTTGTCGCCGAGCGCCGCCAAGTCGCGCTCCAGACCTTCGTGTTTCCCTGGGAGAAAGAGTTCGTTATATAAGTGTTTAATCACACCCGGTTTAAGTCACCTGTGTTCTTTTTTAAATGTACATACATAATTCAAATTCAAAAATATCTTTATTTAGGAGGGAACATAGTTACACTATGAATGGTCAATTTTTACATAACGAACGTCTCATCCGCCTAAAACTACTGCAGCTTCTCACAACCTGTATAGCCGGGGAAAAGAAGCTGCAAGAAAAACCAAAACTAAACATAAATTTTTAAAAAAATAAAACATAATCATACATCTATTTCCTATCGAGGTAAGCAGAGACTAAGGAATTCCGTTTACTTCGATCCTGACACATTTCTCTTGCTTGATATAACGTGGTATTCAGAATTTGCCCGGTTTATGGTAATAGGCTCGCACCTATTGGGACTTAAACATAGCTGGCGAGGAGTCGGTGTATTATATACACCTTCGTGATGCTATGTTATGTTACGTCTATTAAAAAATTAAGAATTATAAAATGAATATTCTATGTGTCTGATAGAGGTCAGTGAGGTACGAATACTTAGTTGATCTTGCGATGGATATACCTTTGACTATCCCAATTGGGATATAGTAGTAAGCCATGCTTATATTTTAGTATTTTCATGTCAATATACGTACTCTGTAGTGGAGATGGGCGGATGAGCAAAAAAAAAAATATGGACCCGGAGATTATTGGAGTGGCGCTCACGAGCATTCACAAGACCGAGAGGAAGACCACGAATGAGATGGAAGGACGACATCGTACGGCACGCAGGATATGGCTGGATGTCGATAGCCCAGGATCGTCGGAAGTGGAAAATCATGGAAGAGGCCTACGTCCAAAATTGGATATGAATTTAGGCTGATATAGATAGATAGATACGTACTCTGTAAGGTCTGCACGGAGCGCAGATCCTTGCCGAGGTCGTCGGTGGACAGCGCGGCCTCCTTCTCCGCGATCCAGTCCTTGGTCTCGTCCACGTCGCGGTGGAAGCGCTGTACCTCGTGCGCTGACCCTAGCTGAGCTGCTCGTTCCGCTGTCAGTTGCTGCAGCGATGTCCACTTCGAGTTCAGCTCCTGGAGAATAGTTGTTAGTGTTAGAAACATGATTGAGAATAGCCCTGTTCGGAGAGCGCGTGACTTATATTGTTGTAGCAGAGCGCAAACTCTGCACATATTGGCCTCTCCATTTTACCGTCAATCATTTTAAATTTCGAAATTCTCATGCCATTTCACTATTCCTTTTATTCTGCTCTGAGATTACATCCTCGACCTTGATAAGAGTAACATCTATATTGCTTAACTGTGGCCGTGTCCACTATCTTTAAATGTGATCAACGTGTATCTACTACTCCTGTCGTACTACTCTGCCGGCACGTCGGGACTCCGGGCCTCCTGGAATTCCAGCTGGTGTCAAGGTTATTATTGAGCCGCCAAAGGCTCCTGACATGGCTCATGTAATGACTACCTACTTACATCAGTAGTAACCGAGACCAACGGCTTAACGTGGCTTTCAAAGCACGGATTATCTTACTTTCTTTTCCTTTCATATGAAGTCTGCGACCTATATTAGGTCGTTTGTGTATGGAGTGAATGAAACTGACCTGCATCTGTGTCTTGATCTTCAAGGCGGCCTCGGTCTGTCCGACCGTCATGAGCTGCACGGCTATCTCGTTCATCTCGGCGAGGCGCACTTCGTTCGCTCGCAGGTCGTTCTGGAAGTCGTCGAACTTCTTCTGCATCACCTCCACTTGCTCCAGGTCCTCGCCCACGTCTTGCACTTGGGCGTGCATCTCCTAGAATGTGGGGATTTGTTAGATTTGATACTTTCTTTTGTTTACAATGTTTCTGGCGATAGTTCAGAAACGAAACCAATTTGAACAGGGTTTAAGAGCGGGTTTTGAATAGTACTGGATTTTCAACAATTTACAAAATCGGTACTGAAACACCCTTAGTTAGCACACTTCCATGCCTGAAACTTTTATGTATACAGGGTGTTAGTGACATCGTAAACTTTGAGGGATGATTCAGGCAGGCAATGATTCTAAGTTTACATCAAATGGAATTTTCCGCCGCAAAAGTGTGGAACGGAAAATAATTAAAAAAAAAAACACAAAAATGTTCATGAATTTTCCGGCAGGAAAATCTACTTGATATCAACTCAGAATCATGGTCTGAATCACCCCCTTCAATTTTGTTACGATGTCACTAACACTCATCTACATGTATGTACTTGTACATGGTGTATGTGACATCGTAACAAATACTGAGAGGGATGATTCAGCTTTTTATTCTGAATTAATATCAAGTGGAATTTTCCACTTTATATTAACTCAGAATCATGGCCTGAATCATCCCCCCATCCCCCTCAGTATTCGTTAACTGGCATGCCTGTATCTGGCAAGCAACTATACTGGACGTACAGTTTCCACGTTTAGCTTGAAAATGTGCATGTAATGTTACTGGTCCGTTTTACTGGCATATGTCTTCCAGTCTTATACTTGCCTTATCCTTGATCCAGGTGGCGAGTTCCGCGGCCTCCCGCACCAGCACGTACGCCTTGACCGTCTCATTGAGCTTGTTTTGACGTTCGCGCGCCAAGCCCAGCAGGTTGTCGTACTGAGCTTCGATCTGTTAGGAGACATTTGTTGTAATATTGCTGTTATACTTAAGGATCGGAGGATAATAATAAGAACACAGGGGGTCCAAAGACACCACATTGAAGGAAATCATCAATATCATCTCATCCCCCTAGCATTATCCGGTTCTTCACAGGGTCCGCTCACCTAACCTGAAGATTTGATAGGTCCGGTTTTTTACAAAAGCGACTGCCTGTCTGACCTTCCAACCCGCGAAGGGAAAACCAGCCCAATACAGGTTAGGTCACATACCTTCGAAAATACCTCACAATGTTTTCCGGTGTTTGATTGAAGGAAATTATCTTTAAAGCAATATTGCAATGTCACCCGCTATTGACCTGTTTTAATTTGTCAACTGGTTCATGTGAGAATGTAATATAATGACCTGGTTCTGCCTGGCGGCGATGGAGCTCGAGTCGGCGAGGTTCTGCTGCGAGGCCGTGAGTCCAGCCTCCAATTTTTTCACGTAGGCGGCTGGGACGAACCCTTGACGGTCGTTCACCTCCACCTTCCACCAGTCCTGATGGGAAATAATGCCTTAATACTAAACGTCACGGAGACAGAATTATTGCGAACTTACCCAGAGTACTGATATGAGGCATAAGCCAAGAGGGAAACCACTGCCCTAATCTTCCCTAAAAAAGTAGCATGGAGAATGCTACACCGACAAGAGCGCGGCTATTATATTACTACATAAGAGGAGAAGGAATTTATTAGCATTTCGTTATGTTGTAAATGTCCTCTAGGAAAATTTTGCGCTTTTTCGAGCTATTTACTTATGTATTTAACAGTTTAGTGTACACAGAACAGGATATAAAGATAATTCGACTAACATAAGTCAGACAAACACTGTATTCAAATATGACGCGCACTGTCTGGGAATACACTACGGGTGGTTAGCGAGTGTAAAAGGTAAAGTAACATAGTATGGGTGCGTTGTTAAACGTACGCTTTGAGTACTTATCATTTAAAAACCTGTTCATAACAACAGTTTCATCGCATATCCAGTACTTATACCGCAGAGAGGTATCACGTTTATATTTAGGTACTAAAGCTGGCCCTAATTCTACTAATTAAAGTTCGATATCCATTTTTAAGAAATTTGAAGAAGAAGAAGAAGAAGCTGGAGAGACTGGCCGGAATACGCACAGGACCGCGAAAAATGGAAAGAGGCCTTTGCCCAGCAGTGGGATTTTGTAAGCTAGATTAGATTATATCCATTTTTGGACTTATTTTTTGATTTACATAGAACATATACACTTCTCATCAAAAAAATCGAAACACCTTGCAAGTTTACGTTTTGTCAGGATTATCAGAAAAATGTGTACATTTAGGAATAAATGTTAAATGTCGTTTAATAGTGAGTAATATGAGCTTATCAAATCTTAATGTTAATGTTCTAAATTTAAATGAATTTTTCATAGGTTTCGTATTTTGTTAAATGAGTCATTTTTATTCCGTATGGAGTATAAAGGAAATGGATAAAACAACACACGTAAATGAAAAAAAAAGCTAAAAAACGTTTATTTAATAACTTGTATTCCCTCCCCGAGCTCTAATTACTGCTTCCATACGGTTCTTCATCGATCGGATGAGAGTCACGATCACATGCTGTGGTATATTGTCCCATTCCTCTTGGATTGCATCTTGCAGCTGGCTAAGTGTTTCTGGGGCAGGATCTCTTGCTCGAATTCGTCTCTTTAATTCATCCCACAGATGTTCAATGGGATTCATGTCCGGGCTTCTTGCTGGCCATTCCATAATAGAGATATCGACTTCGTTAAGATAATCTCGTACGACGCCCGCGGTGTGAGCCCTAGCATTGTCGTGCATGAATATGAAGCCGTTGCCAATAAAATGTGCATAGGGCATCACATGAGGCTCGAGACACTCTTCGACGTACCGATGACAGTTTAGTGCAGGCAGACGTGGCCCAGACACGAAAGCAAGCTCTGTCTTACCGTCGGCGCTGATTCCTCCCCAAACCGTCCACGAACCGCCACCATAGCTGACCTTTTCTTCAATGCAGCATTGTGCATAGCGTTCTCCGTCTCTTCTGTAGACCTTGTTCCTTCCGTCGTTACCATACAGCATAATTTTACACTCATCAGAAAAGAGAACTTTGCTCCACTGTAGGTATGACCAATTTAGGTGCTCACGTGCAAAGTTAAGGCGCGCTCTTCGATGGTCTGCAGTTAATTTCGGCCCATTTGCTGGCTTATGCGGTACCATTCCACGATCCTTCAACCTTCTTCTAATTGTAGAGTCACTTACAGCCACCCTTCGTACAACACGAAGCCGCTGCTGCAGTTGAAAAGCGTTAAGGCGTCGATTTCTTAAAGAAGTTGTTACAATAAATCGATCATCTCGCTCAGAAGTGACCCGATTCCTGCCAGATCCTGAACGGCGCGTGAACAAACCAGTCTCCCGATAACGTTTATAGACTCTATGAACAGATGACAGGCTTAGATGCAGTCTTGCAGCCACAACACGCTGACTAAGGCCAGAATCCAGCAATGCCACAACTTGGGCGGCTTCTGTGGGCGAAGTATCCATACGTTTTAGAAAAAAAACCTTTTTTCAGACGTCCCAAAGTCACAGTATTGAAATAAAAAACAAAAAGTTTAAGGATAGGCGCCAATTTTTAGTTTTTAAACGCTAAATGTACTCCAACCCTAAACACACATTTGTCTCAAAACAGTGATTCATTTCGTTTATAAGATAAACAAATGAAATTCTAATTTTGAATTTAGAATTTTCGCTTATTACTGTAATGGCCAAACTGCCAGCTATACATTTATGTTTTTTTTTTCATCGTATGAATTCTTTTTTGTGTTAAATTCGGACAGAAACAATGAAAACGGAAGCGTTTCGATTTTTTTGATGAGAAGTGTATTTGGATCTGTACTAAGAAAGTGTCCGTTTTACGTTTTAAATATGTTCATAAACATTCATAAATGGCTCACTTTTAAAAATAAATAGCGAAAGAAACTTACATAAAACAACAATTTTCTCTTGTCATTCCGTTTAGCAATAAACACGTTTTTCGCTAACAGCACACACAGCCAACTAAACACTATCATTTTGTATCACTAACTACTAGGTAAGTATCACTTTCTATCACAGATGATTACTTTACTACTAATTTATTTTGTATTTAATAAATACTACATTTTGTGGCGTTCGTTCGCGATGATCACTCGGTTCGACGTATGTCGTGTTAAGAGATCGTTACGTAAATAAGCGGCACGAAGCAGATACAATAAGGAGCGATGATTGTTAGGCCTCATTCATATCTGCGTCTACCAGATTGAATACAAGAGAAGACACATTTGTCTTTGCAATTTGCATGTATAATATCACGCAGTTTTGTGAAAACATTCGAGAATGTTACCGATTCATAGTTTCCATAACATACTATTTATTGAATTGCCAAAATAAATATCATCTTATTAAACATCCGGTAAAGTTTATATGCAGTACATTGAATAGCAAAAACAAAGGTGACGTCTCAAAATAAAATCATTCAATTTAGGCCGTCGACTGTGTGTGTAATACGTATGTATGTAGCCTCATGTAGAGTACATACTTTATCATTGACATTGAGTTTGGTCGCGCGTGAAATGGAGTAACCACGCCTGTTTATCTGTAAGGGGCCTGTAGCGGAACGCACTAAATTATTCAGGATGTTTTATGCAACATTTACCAACTTGAGCCGTATTTTATCGTATCTTGTTATTGGTGCTAATTCTTGCAGTCACCATCTAATTTTAAGTTATAGGTGTCATTTTCTTATCCGTTGAAAAAGAAAGGGACGGGTATACGATAGGCATAAAATGTATGGAATACACGACAATTTTAAGCAGAAATCTAAAACAACCGTCTAAAAATTTTACTTAGGCCAATAACCCGACAGAATTAAGTTGACAGCGCGTCTAACCGCGCGCATACCAGCGAGGTGCTATTTTACTCGCACGGGTTATTCAGTCATTTTAAAATTAACTTGTTGACAATCATCCGTCCCTGTCCTTTACGGCGGATAAGAAAATGACGGGTATAACTTAAAATAAAATTAGGGGGTGTCTGCAGGAATCGGAGCCATTGTGTGGTTTAAAATTCTTGCCAATTATTTCTCAACCTTACAGTTTACTAAAGAATCGCTTTAGATAAGAAACACGTGGTTCCTAAGTTATTATAACACAACATAATGTAGTGTATGTGACACAACAGGCGTATTACTACTGACAATGTAATTTTATTCGCAGATAAACGTTCAGTGATAAGATAATGATGAGTTACTAAATGTTAGTCGGTTTAAATTAATTGCTTATTTACGTATTTCTTTTGATACGTTCGTAATACTGAATGAATTATTGGCCATTACGTTAGCGATAACATCTACCACATAGTTTTGTGAAATTATAGTAATAGGTTAGACGATTTTGTTGAATGGATGGTTGATGGATTGGAGCTCGAGGACCCAGTGGTGTAATGATTATTACACTCATGGTACAAAACACCAGGTACGCTCAAAACTGACAGCTAACATTTCAAGATTAGCCTAGCTGACGTCATCCCGCCCTGCGTTGCCATTTCGTAAAAAATAAATTACCCACGTCCAATGTTTTTATATTTCCTTTCCAAGAAAAGAGTTACTTACAGTTTTAATGATTTTTATGTATGTGATAAGTAATTTCAATTAAATACATTAGTCGTTAATTCGATTAATTTTTAATAATAAAATTTACGTCCTTGGAATGTTGGAGATACCAATGTAATGGTAACACAGTGGTAACACATACGTCCAAAGGGCTAGCAATGGCGGCTTGTCATAGGATTGAGTATATCTGGTTTCCTTATACCATAATTACACTCGTCCCGGCTTTAAAATAGCTGCGGGTTCAAGTCCCTTGTATGTGTTGGAGTGCATCTCAAATTTCAAGCACCTAACTTATGCAGTTTAGATTTTTTCATACAACATTTTTCCCCGCTAACTCCCATTTCTCAAAATACAGCCATAACTAAATTTTATATTTACTAAGGTATGCATGCATGCTAGATTGAAAACATCTACTCGTATCTTACGCGGTTCAGATTTTTTCATACAAATGTTTTGTCCTGCTAACTCCCGTTCTCGTGGGAATTTTGCAATATCCTGTTGCAACTAAGCTTCAAGTTTACTAAGGTACCTGCGTGCCAAATTTCAAGCGTCTAACTTAAGTGGTTTAAATTTTACATACAAAAGGATTTTCCTGCTAATTCCCGTTCCTTTCTTAGTGCACCTCTACGGTACCTAAGCTACGTCCCTTCGAAATTTCAAGTGCCTACGTTTAGCCGTTTAGGCTATACGTTGATATGTCAGTCAGTGAGTCAGTCAGTTTCTCCTTTTATATATTTAGATGTGAAGCACCGACCTTGTTGTTAGAGTTCAGCAAGGTGAGCACGTCTCCCCGCTTCATGGACACCTCGCGCGGAGACTTCTCGGCGTAGTCGTACAGCGCCGCCACCACCTCCTTGCCCGACACGTCCACCGCCGGGGACTCTTGTTGCTGCGTACCAACATTTACTTATTGATAACTGATTGATTGCTTTTAAGATTAGAGATAAGTAAATGCTTAATGTGTACCATGTGGCAGTACTTTATATAAATAACTGTCTTTGGAACTACACACAACTCAACTGGCTGACAACTGTATTGTGTGCCATGTAACCGGCTCTTCAATTTGAGTTTCGCATGCTACATCGGGATCTTCTTCTATCGTGTGGGTTGTGACGCTTCTAAATTGGAGAGCAAAGCTTCGTGTTTCCTAAGCCTGCGTACTGGTCATGGGCTTCTCGGTCACGACTCCTCATTCTTCTTCTTTGCGAGTCGATGGCGATCGATACTAAATTTTTGCTGACCAATAATTGGCCACGCTTACGGCATTGTCAGTGGCTTCGTAAAGGTCTTTAATAGTGCGGAAATACTAATAAAAAAACAAAAGACCCTTGCACTGCCCTATTTTGCCTAAAAGTAGCATGGAGAATGCTACACCGACTAGAGCGTGGCTCTTAAATTAGTGATGTGATACAAAAGAGACTTACCCGGCAAGAGTCGGCCTGCTCACGCAGCGCCTTGATAGTGTTGCCAAAAGCTTCCAAGTCCGACAGCAGAGCTTCATGTTTCTTGAGCAGAGCTTCGGAGGAGTCCTCGTCCTTGCCATAGTCCTGGGTGTTGGCCATCGGCTCCTTCTCGCGCATCCACGACTCCGCTTCGTTGGCGTCCGCGAAGTACTGCTGCGCTTGCAACGAGTCCTCCAAGTCTTGCTTGCGCTATGATAAAAAAGTAATACAGTAAGAAAAACGCTTAAGAGTTTGCACGTGAACTGGACTTCAAAGATTCAAGTGTTACCCCATACCTGCAGAGCCTTCTCCTGCAGCTGCGTCCACTGCGTGTGCAGCTGCTGCAGCCGCGCCGCGATGTCGTCGGCGGCGAAGTGCCCCGCGTCCCGCAGCGCGGCGCCCGCGGCGCGCACCGCCTCCACGCGCGCCTCATGCTGCGACATCTCGCCCATCACCGCCTGGTGCTTCTTCATCAGGTTCTGCACGCCGATGAGGTCGCGACCTGAACGAACACGTTCATATATTATTTATATTAGACATTGCGGCTTTAAATACCGAATCTCCTTTTAATATCCAAACTATATTGTTTAACTATTGTGTTTGGAAATATCGGCCTTAGGAGGTTAAAGAAACAAATACAACTCCGGCAGGTTTTCTTGCTAGCTTTATATATTTTATTCTAACTAACTGTATCCCCGAAGGAGTAGATATACTATACACACACTCCTCGCCAGCGAGGTTTAACTCCCATATATGTTCGCCAATAGGGGGAGAGCCTATTGCCATTAACCGGACACAAATCCTGGAAACCGCGTAATATAAATTATCTATGATGCAAACTTGAATTCAAAATCTTTTTTTCAGTGGTTTAGATCCGGAATACGAACCTATGATCCAACGATTTAAGTCACCCGTTCTCCGAAGAGGGTTATCGCAGATTCCAAAGAAATAAATTGGTTATGTGCAAAGAAGCGCATTTGTGTAAAACCCGTATAATTTGTAAAGGAAACATACATAAACACTGTTTTCTCTGTATGATGTTCTATCTGTCCTATTGCGTACAACTAAATATATAATGAAACTGATACTATCGTATGCTATGATAAGTCAATGAACTTACCTCTGTTGGTAGAGGCGATGATGGGTTCCTTCTCGCGGATCCAAGCGGCTTCGTCGTCCAAATCACGGAACAGCTGCTGGGCTTGCAGCGAGTCTAACAGGCGACGCTTGCGGATCGCCATCGGCTTGTCTAGCGCGGCGTAACGCGCCACCAGGGCATCCTACAGAAGGAATAACAGTTAATACACATAATAACGGGGTTCTTACTGCGTTTAAAGCAGGGTTATGAGACTCCCGATATTTCGACACTGTCCGATGTTTCTATCTACTCCTGTCCAATCTCATCAACAGGCACTTGCAACAGTGTTGAAATATCGGGTGTCTCATATCCCTGCTTTAAACGCGGTAAGAACCCGTTATTATGTGTTTTAATTATGATAATAACCGCGTAAACTTAAAACAAGGAATAACAGTTTACCGCTATTGTAATACATACATTCACAAACTCACTCCTCTAATGGGGTGGGCGGAGCCACAAGGCGTCAAGGACTACTTCCAGCCACTGTTGAATACGAAGTCGAAGAAGATGAGCCTTATGGTGTCCAAATGGAAGTGGAATCCAAACTAATATTATAAACGGGAAAGTGCGTGTCTGTTTGTTTGTCCGTCTTTCACGGCAAAACGGAGCGACGAATTGACGTGATTTTTTAACCTTTCGCAACCCGATGGCTCCTGAAAGAGCCAGCGTCAAAAACAACTAACTCCCGCCGGCTCCCCAAAGAGCCAACCCTACTGCGCTCCGATTTCGCGCTTATTTCTTGGTTATTATAGCAGATATTGGCTTGTATTATATATATTTGACAAGGTAATGAAGTGAGCAACATAATGCTACCAAATACGAAGAACTTTTCAACTCTACTGCTAAAAAATTGGAATCGAAAAGTCGTGCTGCGCGTGGTGCACATTTTTGCATATCTTGTGAATAATATTGTGTTTTTTGGATTTCCTCGGGTAAAAAAGGTAAGTATTTATTATAATTATAGTTTATTTATCAAAAAAAACCTGAAATTTCAAAGGAATTACCAAAAAATAACTCAGTAAAATTGGCGATTGGGCATCGCGTTTTCGCAAAGTGATTATTGCGTATTTTCAATGAAATTCTTATAACATTCTAGCTTCTTTTTATCTAAAATTTATCCAGGAATCGAATTATGTAATTAGTTCATGAAAATATGTACGTATTAATTTTATTTTAGTTGATAAATCAACCACGGAATAACTGACGCCGCCATTTTGGTTTATACAGGCTGATATTTTTTAGAACTAATGTCAGAAAATCCGTCGGCTCCCCAGGGAGCCACGTACTAAATATATGTATGTATTTTTTACACGTGCGATGTTATCATTTTAGGGATTGAAATGAGTGATTCGGAAGAAGACCCGGTACAATCTCGGATAAATGCGGTACCATTATCCCTCGCCTACCCAGTATCGGTAACTCCCGGTGGGTCTGGCCCCATACCTTACCTTAGTTTGATTTTAGACTTTATTGTGAAAAGTAATTATGTGAAAACAGATAATCACTTCCAGACCTCAATCATACCTAGGTATGTCATCAATAACTAAATATGTTATTTGCCTTTTTAGACCTGGGTACCACCCACGACGCCAACAGTGGTTACGCCAAGGACAGCTTCCCCTGCCCCGAGAAGATATCCGATTGCGCTAAAATTTTGCCAAGATATGTACGTTAGATGACAATTCAATATTTTGGTGGCAGTGAGCTGATCTGATGAATGACGTAATCGGATTGGGTGATCACTGGAACTTGATGAAGGAACAACGTAAACTTATTGAATTTGGGTTCATCTGTTTGTCTTGACGAGCATTTTTATAAAAGCATGCTTTAAAAATATATTTTTTAATTATAAATAAAATAAATAAAAAAGTAAATATATGTTTACACACAGACACGTAATTTTACTACGTATTATATACCTACTTCCAATTATTTACATTACATAATAAAAATTGAAAAACAGCATATTGACAGTTATCTAATCAGAAGTAGTTATAAAATAAAAAATATTAAGATTTATTACTGAAAATAGTATAATGAATTGGATACAATAGGTGCATCTAGCTAATAAAATTATTATAATCGTCTGATTTTGTAAAAAAAGAATCAACCTGTACATGAAATCCTGAACTCCCCAGTGGCTCCCCAGGGAGCCACCTCGAAAGACGCGAAAAACGGCCGGGTTTTGACGGTTTCCGAGCCGCGACTCTCGGGTTGTGAAAGGTTAAGTGGAGATAGTTGATGGGATAGAGAGTGACTTAGGCTATATTTTGTCTCTTTCTAAACTCCTACTTTCCTTAAATGGGGGGTGGAAATTTGTATTGAGCAAAATTTTCAAGGTAGAAAGCTAAAAATTGGTATGTGAACTATTTGTGAATAACAACTAAAACGTGCGTATTTTTTTTTGGAATCTGCCCAAAACCCCTTCACAGAGGGGATAAAATTTTATATAGGGCGGTAAGAAGCTAAATTTTGATACTTTAGGCAAGGGGAACCGTGATACCCTGATTTTAACGCGAGTGAAGCCGTGGGTAAAAGCTGATACTTGTATATAAGCTGCCATACCCTCTTGGCCCGGATGTTGTCGGCGTCGAAGTGTCCGCGCTCGATGAACTGCTCGGCCTGCGCGCGGATGGCGTCGATGCGCTCCGCGTGCGAACTCACGTCCGCCTCCAGGAGCGCGTGCTTCTTCTGGAGGTTCTGCACGCTGGTCAGGTCCTGCGGAAGAACATGTGTTTATTTATTAACTAAGTATTAATTATTTTATATTATTTCAACTTTTGCTTTAAATGTTAAGGGCTATGAATGATATTTTTAAGTGGACATAAGCCAGTTTAATTTTTTTTGTTTATTGACATTTTAATGTTATTGTATTTGGGAAACATGCTTGTAATGAAAATAGTTTGGTCTGCGTAAGATGAAATAAATACCTAAATAAATGTTACTGAACCTTTTTTCGACGTTACTTATTTCAAGTTTGCTTCGGATGGCATCTACTTGGCCGGACAAATGATCTGCGTATGTGTGTGCAATAATTATTTAATTTAACAAATGGGGAGCGCGGAGGGCTCTCATCCGGTTACTATTTAGATTACTGATGTAAGTAAGTAGTCGTTACATGAGCCATGTCAGGGGCCTTTGGCGGCTCAATAGTAACCCTGACAAGGTTGTTGCGGTTGGTAATCCACCTCACAACCCATACGATAGAAGATTGTGATATAGACGTGAGCTTATGTTACCTTGCCATAGTCCTCGCTAAGCAGCTGTCCCTCCAGCTCGGACAGCCACAGCTCGATGTCCTCGACGCTGCGGTTGTACTGCTGCTGCTGCGCCGCTTCCTGCAGCTTGCTGCCCTTCAACTCGGAGGCGGCCACCAGGCGTTCCCATAGCCCCGCCAGTTCACCCAACCGGGACTCGATTTGCGCTGGGAAAAATGGAATTTATAAATGTCTGATGAATTCTTTTTTATAAATAATCGATAGAAAAAAAAAGATAAATAAATAAGTAACAGAGACCGCGCAGCATTAACTAGTATTCCGTTGCGAGAGGTGGAGAAGGTTAGTTTCCTAATAGTCAAGTAAATTACTTTTTACCAAACGTCAAAACACGAAGTTACTATGGAATTTGTATGAAAAAGCACACCGTGACGTAACAGAAAAATGCGATAAAATGCCGGACTTATTATTACTTTTTTTCTTGATTAAAATTCATAAATAAGTAAACTAGGGATCACAAAGTGATTTTTGTGATTAGTCCCTACCGAGATACGAACCAGGGAGTTCCGGATCGTGAGCGCGCAACCCTCCACCACTGGACGACGGAGGTCGTTAGAAAGGTATAATATTCGTACTTACGTTTAGCGAAATGCTCTTGCTCCAGCAACTGTGTCCCTAGCGCCGTGATCTCGTCAACCCTAGGCTTGTTGGCTTGCAGTTCTTGCTCGAAGTTCTGATGCTTCTGCACCTTGCCGTTCAAGTTGGTGGGGTCTAGGTAGGAGTCGTCTGTGGCGAACTTGAGCTTCTCATTGATCCAGCCTTTGGTCTCATCGCAGTCGCGTTCGAATTGTTGATATTTGTAAGCGTCTTCGAGAAGGGCGCGGCGTTGGTTCGACTTCTCGAGGAGAGCGGCGCGGCGTTCTAGCAGCTGTGGATGACGGAATTTATATTGTATTAAAAAAAAAGAACATCCAGACCTCTGTGCCGAGGTTTTTCTTGCAGTTTGCAGGTTGTGAGAACCTGCAGTAGTTTTAGGCGGATGAGATGTTCGTTATGTAAAAAAATACGATACAAAGTGTAGAGTAAGCCCACTGAATAAAGATATATTTGAACTCAATATTAGATTATGATTGGTTGGAGTCTGGGGAAGACAGTCGAAATTCGGTCTATATCCTATTTAGCATGATTAGAATGAAAGCAGGAAAGATGTATATACAGGCGGAGTTACCGGTCTCTACTTAGTATTATTCTTTCTTATATTGTAATGGTTACAGCGCTCAGAGATCCAGTATTTTATCTAGTTCAAGTCAGAATTTTTTCGACTTTTGTCTTGAGTTTTCCTTAAGTCATAGCACTTAAATAAAATGAAAAATAGCTTATATACATTGAGGCATCAGCTGAAATATTTCATAACTTGCCTCTTACTTATTTTGTAACTTGAAAAATGTTGTAAAATGGCTTTTTATGGAAATATTTTTAAGCTATTGCATAGCTTCTATCGCGGGCCTTGAGCGTGGAGACCGAATCCAGAAATTTCGTAACGAAAATAACCTAACACCCCTAACTCCGACCGGCACAGCGGTGATACTTTTTTATTATTACATCCCACCGCTGGGCACAGGCTTCCCTTTAATCAACCGGAGGGGGAATGGAGTACGCTCCACCACGCTGCTCCACTGCGGGTTGGTGGAAAATAAAATAATTAGACATACCATCTCCCTCCTCTGCGCGACGTCGTCAGCGGCGTAATGTTGGCCTTCGATGAGCTTGGACGCGAACTCGTCCAGAGCCTTGATCTTCTCCTCCTGTGCTGCCAGAGACTTCTCAAAGTCCTCGTGTTTCTTCAACAACGCTTCTACGGAGTCCAGGGAGTCGCCAACGTCCTCGTTAGCTAGGAACGCCTGGTGAAGAAAAAAATAACATAAAAGATGCTATTTATATTCTATAAATCCAATATCGAATTTTATGTAGGTCTCAAAACTAAAAGATTGTGTTAATTTGACAAGCAAAATTTCAAATTTAAATCTAGAATTCGAGAGACAGACAGTGTGGTTGACAGTATTCTAGAAAAGATGACAAGGAAATCAGGAGGACTGAAGACAACATACTCCAGAACACGGTGTGATAATATACTACCCTCGGAAGAAGCATGACTCGATTACAAGGGGTTAAAAACACCACATCGAAGCAATTCTTCTTATAAGGAATATTGCAATTTGACATTTGTGCAATGGCAACAAATGTCAAAAAGCTATATTGCTTTTTAGATGAATTGCTTCGTTGTGGCTTTTTTAATCCCTCTTACTCTAGTCATCGAGTCACGCTCCTTTTTTTGACGTGACTTATTGTAGATTTGCCGCAGATGGCATTAAGTACTTGGCCGGACAAATGGGGAGTGCTGAAGGCTCTCACCCGGTACAACATTTAAGACAACAGGCCTGAGGGTGGCCAGTTGGGCGCGAATCTCGGCTCAGGGCGTCGTCTGAGAGGAAAAATATTTGAAAGAATTAATTGACCCTAGCGGGTCGATAGCGATAAGCGCTGATTGAGGGAAATCGTCGATCGCGCCAGCGGGGTCAGTATCGGGGTCCTGAAGTGTTGTGTGTTCACGCTCCTTCAGAGGGTTGTATATTATCACACCATGTTCTGCAGTACTTTTTATACGATTAGTGGCACAAGGGCCTACGGTATAAACATACCTCCTGCTTGTGCATCCAGGCGTCGGCCTGCTCGGTGTCGCGGTAGAACAGCTGCAGGTCCATGCACTGCAGGTACAGCACGCGGCGCTGCTCCCACAGCGCGTGGAGGGCGTCACCCTCGCGCTGCAGAGCGTCCAAGGCGGTGGACACTTCGCCCGCAGCGCGGTGGCCGCCCTCTACCAGCGCCTGGCCCGCCGCCGCGCAGCCGCGGATCACATCTGACCTAGCGTCCATCTCGCCCTGGAAATATGGTATTACTTAACACACTGTTTATCTTACAGCTTTTCCCCAGCTACACAGGTTGTGAAAAGCTGCAGTAGTTTTAGGCGAATGAGACGTTCTACACAAAAATATATTTATGTAATTTACGATTCAAAGTCTAACTATAACTATGTTACCTAATGAATAACGATATTGAGTGTGAGTTTCAAAAGTTTCCAAGGAAATTGAAGCAAAATTACGTAACAAATACGGATGGATCTAACGTCTTTGACACTAAAACAGAAAAAACTGTGTTAAACTGTGTGTGTTTGTGTTAAAACAGAAGTAAACATTTTGATTTTGGAAGTACGAGAAACCTACTCCAGTACAGTTCCAGAAAAAACTGTACTTTTAATGATACCACGAAAATTGACCAATGAGTTTTTAAAACGGTTTAGAGTCTCTTTTCATAATTTATCTTTTATAGGATCACTTTTGTTTTAGTAAAAAAAGTATATATTCCATACCTTATGCTCCTGATGCCTCTCAAGCAGCGCCTCTGCCCCGGGCACGTCCTTGGCGAGGTCATCGGCAGCGATAAGCGCGCGGATGTCGCTCATCCACGACATGAGGTCGCGGTAGTCGGCCAGGAACCGGTGCAGCGCGTACGAAGACTCCAGCTCCGAACGACGCTCCTGGCAGGGTACGAGTGGTTAGTTCGTTGCGCACGTATAATGGCGCCGATTCGGGCAACAACCATCTTAGTTTTTACTTTTGACAGGACTAAAACTAGCTCTTTCTCTTTCTTACACTTTTTGTAAGTGAAGGACAGCACTAACATCAGAATTCAAACTAGATTCAGGCTAAGTTTGTGTCTCCTCGAACAGGAAGCAATGCCCTTCATAGACGGTGACATCAACTGTTCTCCCCGCTTCGCCATGGGCCCCATTGAGCGACCTAAAAACGGCCTCCATAGTCCAATGGTCGAGCCTTGGGCTCAGGATCCGGAGGTCCCGGGTTCAAATCCCGGTGGGGACATATAATAAAAATCACAGCTAGATGTTATAAGAAAGTACTAACAAGGCGTACCACAACTTCTTGGCCTGAAAACTCCTGGTAATGTCCAACGGATAGTTTTCTAGGAATACATACGACGTTTCCGAACAATGCTGTTATAAAATAAGGAGTTAGGTTACCTTGGCTTTCTGAACGAGCTTCTGCCAAGCCAGCGTGATTTCGTCGCGCTTGGCGTGTATGGCGGGCGCGTGGTCGGCGTGTATAGCGGCCAGCCGCGCCGCCTCGCCGTCCAGGGTCGACACCTTGTCTTCTAGGGCTGCTAGGTCGCGCTCCACGCCCTCGTGCTTGCGCTGGAATATATACCTTCATTACTACTGCTGAATTATGAGCTAGTTCCTCAGAAAAATATTTGAGTGAGAGGTAACACAAGTGTTAAAAAAGGGAAAGACGAAATGTTTAAGAACTCTTAGCATCACGCCTCTATCCCCGAAGGGGTAGGCAGAAGTGTATAGAATACGGTGTATAGACCAAAAGCACCTACAAAAACATAAATTTTACAATTATGACAACTAATGGTTCATAATTTCACCATTGTTTACAAATAATTCGCTTGGCTCAGTGACTCAGTTTAAAGTTAATTTATTACTTTGCAAGAAACTGATTGGACCTTTGCAGCTTATCGTACCTGCAAAGTCTGGACAGTAGCGAGATCGCGACCATAGTCGTCAGAACCAAGCACGACATCCTTCTCGGAGATCCAGGCGATGGTCTCGTCGGCGTCGCGGTTGAAGCGTTGTATCTCGTGAGCGCCGAACAAGCGCTCCTGACGCATCAGCGCCATCTGGCGGAGACGCTGCCATGCTTCGTTCAGCTCCTGTAGGGTAAAACTATCGTTAGCCACGGGTATATGTTTACTAGCGTCTATAACGACAAACTTCAAGATTGCCTGTGTAGATTTTTGAGACTATCTTCGTCCATAAAAAAGAAGGACGAGAAGAGTGGGGTGCAATAATTACGTAATAACAATATTTGTATTATCAGTATGGACATATTATGGACTAAAAATAAAGTTTTTTTTTATTTATTTATTTTATTAAATCTTAATACTAAAAATACAATTATCAATGCCCTGCAAAACTGTTTAAACAGTTTGTCTGCAGGAAAGAGTCTCTACTAATAATATGAACTTATATCTAATAGTCAATTAATAACATACAATTATAAGTTAGCTAGGACACGAGTCTAGATGTGTTACTCGATGTGTTTTTTTTAATTTTTAACGAGGCTTTAAACACCCCGAGTGATCATGTCAGCCTCATAGGTGCTTTCGTGTACCTATCCCTAAGGTCAACCAGATAATATATACTGAAAGCTTTACATGAAAGTGGCTCTGCCAACCATATCAGCATATTAGAATATGCAATAAAAAGTCTCCCCAAATGACGCATTACAAACATATCCGTTATGTCGCCAGTGGCGATACTTAACTAATGCTATCGACGCGAAGGGAGAAAAATCTACTTTCTATCAAGAGCGTGTAATAAGGTAGTTTCCAACTAATCAAATCAGTTATTTTTTACTAAACGTCAAAACATGAAATTACTATAGAATTTGTATGAAAAAGCAACCTGTGCCGTCTTAGAAAAACGTGACAAAATGTCGCACTTTTTATTACATTTTTCTTTATTAAAATTCATACGTAAGTTAAATAGAAAAAAGAAAAAGTTTTTAGTCACCTTTAGATCTGTCTTTATTTAGTAATCAGAATTTCATAATTTATCTTTGACCAAGGAAACTACCCAATTCGCGCCGAGTGCGGTATGGCTACCGTGCCGCGAAGGCTAGTAAATTACTTACATCCTTCCTCTTGACGATGGTCTCTCGCTCGGGATGGCCCTCCAGCACCAGTCGCTCGGCCAGCTGGTTGACCTCGGTCACACGGTACTCCTGCGCCGCCATATCCTTCTGGAACTCGTCGAACTTGCGCTGCAGCACCTCAACATGTTCCAAGTCCGAGCCGAACTCATCCGCACATACGAACGTTTCCTGAGGATGGAAAGCACAAGATGAATTAAGCAATATTTCACTAAATAAAAATACACTGTATAAAACATTTGGAAAAGATGTACGAAGCCTGGGGAGTTAAAAAGGCCACATCAAAGCAATTCATCTAAAAAAGCAATATTGCTAATTGACATTCGTTAGCATTGCGCACTTACTTTTATATGCGCAAATGTCAAATTGCAATATTGCTTTTTTAGATGAATTGCTTCGATGTGGCCATTTTAGCCCCCCTGATCATGAACTTTATAATATTTGTTAGTGACATCGTAACGAAAACTTTGAGGGATGATTCAGACCATGATTCTGAATTAATATTAAGTAGAATTTTTTTGAATTGCCATCATAAAAGTGTATTGAACATAATTGAAAAAAAAAAACATGAATTTACTACGGAAAATTCCACTTGATATTAACTCAGAATCATGGTCTGAAGCATCCCCCTTAGTATTCGTTACGATGTCACGAACACCCTGTATAATAAATAATAGCAGATATTACAAAGCTTACTATACAAGTAGGTAAGTAAACTAAAGTTGACGAGGTTTGATATGATGGCCTTTGTTACAATATTCTTAAGATACAATAAGTAATAAGATCAGCAAAGCAGATCGACCAGATCCGCTTAATGTTGAAATCAGAATACAAAGTAAGAGAGAAAAAGGCTCACCTTGTCATGGATCCAGAACATGACTTCATCGCAGTGCCTCAAGAACTGCACCAGCACGAGAGCTTGCTGCAGCTTCATGCCCTTCTCCGCTAGCCGGGAGAGCAGCAGCTCCCATAGGCGGTGCAGCTCATCGAGCCGCTTGCGGATGGTCTCCGAGGCGAAGTGCCCGCCGGTGATCATCTCAGTGCCGGTGTTGTCCAGCACCACGATCGCGTTGGAGTGAGCGGCCACCTCTGCTTCGAAGGCCTGGTGTTTCTGGATCTTAGCCTGTGGGGAGTGGAAGGAATTAGAATGTGTTTTACGAAAGTTTTACGACAAAATTGTCAATTTTATCTACTCTTTGATAACTTTATTGGTGGGTTAAATAACTGATTTTCACTTTCAGTCGTTTTTCAATTGTCTTTTACTGAAAGAGATTTGTTAAAATTTCGCCGTATCAAAGTTTACTTGTTTAAAGTTTAATCTCTAGAACCTTCGCTGTGATTATGAGGGTAAGTCAAACTTACAGAAAATGTATCAGAAATTATGTGCGTGTATGAAACGATTGAAGAATGTGGAGGAAGCAAGAGAAGTGTGTCAGGATCGAAGCAAATGGAATTCCATTGTCTCTGCTTACCTGTGGTGGGAAATCTATGTATGAACAAATATGTACAGACCTGGAGGTTGGTGGGATCCTTGTAGCTCTCATCGCTGGCCGCCTGCAGCTTCTCCTGGATCCAGGACTCGAGCTCGTCGGCGTCACGCTTGAAGTACTGGAAGCGGCGGGAGTCCTCCAGCTTCTCACGCTTGGCGCGCGCCTCCTGCTTGAAGTCTTCATAGCGGTTCAGCACCTGGTTGACACAAATTGGTTACATCCAGTATACATAAAATAAGCTATTCACTATATCCCAATCGAGTAAGATGGAACTAGGTACCCACAACTCATGGAGCTTTAAAACCAACATGATAGGTGGTGAGCCGTATCGCCGTCTATAATGATTCAGTATATATAATTTTACGTACATTTACGTACAACATTTAGCAATATCGCTATTTAAAAATCAAGATTATAACGTTCCCAATTAGTGTAGTCATAGGTACATCGATCGTAAGATGTACTGAGTACCAACGTGGGGGTCTAAAAGGCCGTGTTGAAGCAATTTATTTCAAAAGCAATATTGCTATTTGACATTTGTTGACTTTTATTTGTGCAAATGTCTCTTTCTGTTGCTTTTTGTTTTGAAACTTTTTCATTTTATACAGTTAATAGTTTCAGGATTTATGGCTCTGCCTGTTTGGCGGACCAGAAACTGCGCAAGTAACTCATTTAAAACAATGGTCAAATATTGTTTGCACGAACTATTAAAGTTCGCTGCCAATCCCAGTGTCAAATAATAATGATTTATTGAGACATTGGCCCCGATTCCTGCAGACACCTCCTTATTTTACTTTAAGTTATACCTGTCATTTTCTTACCCGCCGAAAAGGAAAGGGACGGATGATTCACAGCTCTTAATATTAGGAAAAATGAGTAAATTAATCAATCACCAGGGCGAATCAAAAAGTTATCTCGCTGGTATGCAAACCGTTCGACGTGTGCTGTCAACATAATTCTGTCGGGTTATTGGCCAATGTAATATTTTTAGACGGTTGTTTTAGATTTGACCTTAAAATCGACGTGTGTTCCATAAATTTTATGCTTGTCGATTACCCGTCCCTTTCTGTTTCAAGGGATAAGAAAAAGACAGGTATAACTTAAAATAAAATTAGATGGTGTTTACAGGAATTAGCACCATTGAAGGCTCTTGTATATTCTAAATCAACACGGGGGATTATTCTCCCTTCTATTACTACCCATTCCTTATTCCTTTATAAGGGGGGTGGGGGGGGGGGGGTAATTATTTCTTTTATAAGGGAGTCAAAGTATTGGCCTTGGAAAAGCCAGTTCTTGCGCGCCGCACCCCACATTCAATTCGGGCCGAGCCCTGATCCCTCTCGTCTATTTGAACAGAAAGTTACAATGTGTTACCTGTTCACGACGCTCTTGAATGTCCTCCGCTGTTTCGAGGATCTTCACCTCCTTCGGGGGTGGGATCTGCTCCATGATGGATGCGTCAAATCAACTGTCAACAATATTTTAATATTTAGAATTATGATTATTTGTTACTAAATAGGTACAATGATGAATGTGGAGGAAGCGAAGTGTGTCAGGATCACAGCTAATCGAATTCCATAGCCTCTGTTTACCTTGGTGGAAAATAGGCGTAAGTTTATGTATCTATCTATCACAGCAATATAGTTATAATTTAATACTAAACTTGATGAACACAATGAAGTAGAGCTATTTTCTCCATTAACATAGTTGTTAATAATAACGAAACTAGATGGGCGGGAGAAAAGCCAAAACGACCATCGTAGTGTGCTGTTATAATCCCTTTCTGATCAAAGTTTTTATTGCAATTAGTCATACATATAGGCATAGAGTATTCATCCAAGATCCAACATCTAAACACAGCATACCTGTTATACATACATACACTCATACATAAACTCACGCCCGTAATCCCTAATGGGGTGGGCAGAGCCACAAGTAATCAAAGACAACTTGCAGCCACTGTTGATACGAAGTCCAAAGATGGATATGATGAACCTTATGGTGATAAGGGATCAGCCTATCGCCCATAACATTAGTCCATCATGTTAGATGACACAATCCCTCTGTTATACTTAACGCATTTTTCTGTAATAACTCTTTCATTAACAAAGACATGCTAATTATACCCCCAAGCTTGCTATACTGAACATTCTTAGAGTGAATGCATCCGTTTTGCGCGCGGAAATAGGGCGATCAATCACGGATTGTTCTTGTAATAGTGAGCCACGCCCGCCTAGCATGCAGGCATGTGTAGGCGTGTGTGATTGGTACACACTAGTGATGTTCCGAATATCCGTATCCGTGTCCGTTACTTTTCACGCGGATCTTTTACGGATCTTTTTCGGGTGATTAAGTAGAATTATTAAATAAAAAACTATAAAATTCCATTCAGATTGTTTTTATTTCTTAAAATCAAATATTTGGCACCTTTATATTGCAAACATTTAGATAGATAGATGTTTATAATTAAAGCAAGATAAAATATCACTTTTATAACAATGAAATAACTAAAACTTTAATCTTTTTTTTATAATGTTAATGAGGTCAATATTAGCAATTTATAACATTTTTTTATGACAATGAAAAAACTAAAACTAAATCTTCTTTTTTCGCGCCCGCCGGCACCAATCGAATAATATCGAATAAGAAAATAAAGATCCGTATCCGTATCCGCGGATCTTTACACTAAATATCCGTATCCGCGGATATACATTTTTAACGATCCGGCACATCACTAGTACAAACTATGTCTGCCGTACGATTGTTACTAGCCGCCTAATGAGGTACATCCTCTTGTGTAAATGTTTATGAGAATTTCATTTTTGACAAACGCGATTGTTCGCGATTCTTGAGACTTCTTAAGCAAGGTTTACGCCGATGAACATTTCTCTTAGCGACCCCAATAGGAATGGTGATAAGGTTCATATCAATCACCAATAGGTTACCATTCATGACATAGAGTAGAATGGTGTATAGGCTAGTTTTCAACTAGTCAAATCAGTTACTTTTTAATAAACGTCAAAACACGAAATCACTATGAATGTATGATAAAGCAACCTGTGACGTCATAGAAAAACCTGACAAACTTTCGCACTTATTACATTTTCCTATATTAAAATTCATATACAGGGTGTTAGTGACATCGTAACGAATACCAAGGGGGATGATTCAGACCATGATTCTGAGTTCATATCAAGTGGAATTTTCCGTCGCAAAATTCATGGTTTTTTTTTAGTTTTTTTAAATTATTTTCAATTCTATACTTTTGCGATGAAAAATTCCACTTGATATTAACTCAGAATAATCAGCTGTTTCATCCCCCTCAGTATTTGTTACGATGTCACTTACACCCCGCACAAGTACATACTGTACCCATACAAGTAGGTATGGGTGTTAGTGACACCGTAACGAATACTGAGGGGGATGATTCAGACCATGATTCTGAGTTGATATCAAGTGGAATTTTCAGTCAGAAAATTCATGAAAATTTTTGTTTTTCTTTTTATTATTTTCTGTTCCATACTTTTGCGACGGAAAATTCCTCTTCATATCATCTCAGAATCATGGTCTCAATCATCCATCAAAGTTTTCGTTACGACGTCACTAACACCCTGTATAATTTAAATAGATAAAAGAAAACTTTTTTTGTTACCTTTAGATCTGTCTTTGTTTAGTAATTAGAATATCACAATCTTTGACATAGGAAACTACCCAATTATCATCATTGCCCACTATATAATAATAATAAAAAGTTTTTATTAAAGGTACTGCGTATGTGGACAGGCCTGCTTCTGTCAGGGAGCTCATAAAACACTGTTTCTGTGATAAAGTCACATAAACTCTTTATTTTTCACTTTCCTTCCACTGACTGTAATTGGAATACCATTGTATTTAAGTCTATAAATTATATAATACAAACTGGATTTAAAAAAAAAGAAAAGAAAGGAAAACATGAAACAGTAGGACTAGGGCCCTGTGCTGGGAGGTTTTCTGGCCACGTCTTTCCCTCAGCGTTACAGATTCCGATGTGGTAGTAGTATTACAGGTAGTTACATAATATGTAATTTAATTTTTTGACGTTCAAAAAGCGCTAACTTTGTAAGCCAATTTTGAAAAATATATTTTGTTAGCGCCGTACGCTAGGCAACACTGCTTCCGCCCCTCCCCCCCCGACCAGCGGATGTTCGCGCCCCGCGCTACAACGTTCTCTCCACCGCGCCACGCCCGACCGCAACGACGCTCTCGAAATACTACGCGATTTTAACCTAACAACGACCTTGTAATTGATATATATTCAAGCATTAAACGATTTCTATCTAAGTGAATAAATATTTTATTGAAAATTCATACATAAAGTACATGAACCGCCAACCAGCGCGTTCATGTTGGCGACCGTAAACTGCACGAGACCTGCACGAGTCACGCCAAGAGGGCAATCTTCGGAAGGCTACATATTACAAGCCACGAGCGTCAAGCAGTTGGTCGCGGGCAAGTCAAGATATCCAGCAATTCGAGTTTCACAAGTAAGCGGTGGAGAGCAGAAGCCACGTGGACGCACACATAGCGGCGCCACGTGTTACAAGAAGAGGACGCCACGCGAGAGCCACGCATCTGCAAGAAATTGTCTGCAGCTGCGCCAGAGGCACAATTAGATTCCACTTCAAGAAGAAAACCACGTGTCTAGACGCCTTCCCAGTCGGTCTACATACGTCTAGCATCAACCAGTACAAGATACCAGGTCCCAGGTCATCGGCAGCGGAGCGCCGCGTCGGTGGCAGGTCATCACATCCAGCTCGGCTCAGCACGTCGCGGCCTACACGGGCGTCGAGACAAGGAACAGCGAGCGAGCGAGCGAAGGCGAAGAACGTCGGGAGGAGGCGCCGTGGTACATAGTGGAATGCCAAGGAACGTGAGCCCATCCTTTTATTTCCTATCTTTCTATCCTAGTTTCCGTCTTTACTTGTGCGAACAGAATAGGCATTTCTAGTGTCCCTATCGTTCAAACTAATATCTCTAGTTTTCTATTTCTTTTCCTTCTATTAACAAGTCAAGTCTAGTATTCCCTATCAAAAGTTGTGCGTAATCATTTTATAATTGCAAGTCTAGTTTCGATTTCGCACGCTCATTGATTAGGGCCAATTATTATTGAATACCTACTGTCTAGTATGCAGCTCAGGTTCAATTGCCACTGTCTAGTCATGCAGGGCAATCCAGTGTTTTAGACCAAGTTTCGTTTATTACTGTCAAGCTATACAGTATAGACAAGATCAAGTATAGCCTACTGTCTAGTTATGCAGTAGGCACAAGCTAGTATTCCTAGTTCTAGTTAGGTTCTCTTATTATTGTCTAGTATGCAATACAAGTGACCAAATATTTCTAATTTTCAAGTCTAGTTTCTCTTGTTATTGTCGAGTATGCAATACAAGTGCTTATATGCCTATCTAGGTAATTACTAATTAATCACAAGTCTAGTTCTAGTGCATCCTTATTACAAGTCTAGTTAAGTACGTGATCCTAGGCAAGTCTAGTGAAATTAGGTGCGTACATACGCTTATCTGATAAGGATTGTCATACAAGTTCAAGTTTTACGTAAGTTTTTACGAGTTTAAACTACGTAGGGATTCCAAATAATCCAAATAACTATTTTCAAGATTCATACAAGTGTCATAAAACAATCGAGGTTTTAGTTTATAATTGAATAATTCAATTGACTTCCATTTTCAAGTCTAGCGAGCGAGTGAACGAACGAACAATCGAATGATATAGTAAGAGTGAGTGAAAGGAAGCTATAGCTAACTCCACGAGTGTGACGAGTCTAGATATACCGGCGTCCACGCCGGCGGCCATTTTGTCATTACCTTATTTTTTCTTCTAATTCTAGTAAACGATAGTTCGTTTCGTATTTTCGAGTGAAATATTATTGAAATTACAGTGATTTTCTACAGAGTTTTGTGCATAACGTGTAGTGAAGTTAAAAGGTGATATTTGTAGCTAGTTATTACAATTTTATAATCATGAGTGTCGAAGTAAACAAAGAGTTAAACGAGTTAACAGTGAAGCGTCGCTCTGTAAAGGGCAGAATTACGAAGTTTAGCAAGTATTTAAATTCTTTACCGGCTGGAGACCTATCAGTTCAGGATCGCAGCCAGTTATGCACGAAGCTCGAGAAGTTTACTGTGATGTTTGATAGTTTTGACGACTTACAATCACGTATTGAAGTCTATAACGAGGATAATTTGGATGACGAGTTGCAAGAACGTGAGGAAATAGAGGACAGTTTTCATAGCAACATAGCATTCGCTAAGGTCAAGTTAGGCACAATTTCCCTTGCCGAAACGAGTGGACAGGCAGAGCGTGAGAGTGCAACATACACTCCCAATGATTCACAATGCGCTCATAGCTGCGGAGGTCAGCAAGACCTTGGTTTCCGTCTTCCAGTCATTCAAATCTCAAACTTTGATGGTACGTATTTCAAATGGCTTGAATTTCGTGACACATTCGAGTCGTTAATTCATAACAATACGCGGATTAAGCCGATCAACAAGTTTCATTATTTATGCTCGTATCTGCAAGGGGAAGCTGCGCGTGTCATTTCAAATCTAGAAGTTTCTGATAAGAATTATAGTGAAGCATGGGACTTACTTTGCGAGCGATATAACAACAAACGCCAATTGACAACTAATCACTTAAATTCCTTGTTTAAAATTGATCCTATCTCACGCGAATCTGACAAGTCACTCAGGTTTCTAGTGGACCACGTAACTAAAAATTTACGTGCTTTAAATAACCTTGGGCAGCCCACAGATCAGTGGGACACATTAATCATCCATATTATGTCCTCTAAACTAGATAATATTACAAGTTTGAAATGGGAGGAGCATAGGTCAAGTTCTAGTAAGGAAATGCCGTCTCTTGATGATTTCTTCAAGTTCCTCAAGGGTCGAGCAGACGTTCTAGAGTCAGTACAAAGATCTAAACAAGATAAACAAGTCTCGAGTGGCAACAATAATACACATAACAAGTATCAAAGGGCTAACAAATCTGTGAATGTCATTTCAGCTAATCCAGTAAATTTCGAACAAGTCAATCGAGGTCTGCATTGTTTCGTCTGCAAGGGCAAGCATAGAATATACGACTGTCCAGCGTTCCTGTCCATGAGCATCGAGGAGCGGATACAAAAGGCTAGTTCACTGAAGCTCTGTCTGAACTGTCTGCGGAGCGGCCATATTGCAGGCGCTTGCAGGTTAAGTAGCTGTCGTATTTGCAATGCACGTCACAACACAATGCTTCATAAGCCACACACACAGACCATCACAGCCACTCCTAGTATTGACAATGTCATCCCTACAAGTACCACAAGTACAAGTACTCCCAATTCAGTCACAAGTGATGCAAGTACAAGTTCTATTTCTATGTCTGTCACTTCCACTAGCCAGGTTGTTCTTTCTACAGCACTAGTGGACATTGTCAATCCAGATAATAATCAAGTGGAAACAGTAAAGGTACTGTTAGACTGCGGAAGCATGTCTTCATTTATTACAAGTGATTTGAAGCAACGGCTTCAACTAGATACACAAGTGCTAGATGCCACTACTATAGTAGGTATTGGTAATTCTTCTCTTAATTTTGCTCCGGAGAGGGGCACTGTTACTGTCAAGTCTAGATGCAATCCATTTAGTGTCACATTGTCATGTCTCGTATTGCCTGAGATCACAGCCACATTACCTAGGCGCCCTATAAACATGAAACAATTTAGCTTCCCTAGTAACATCAGCTTAGCTGATCCCAGTTTCAATGTCCCAAGCAAGGTGGACATGCTTATAGGCGCGGATCTATTTTGGGATCTTATAGGCCCACGACAGCAGTCGTTGGGTGCTAATTTACCCACTCTGCGAGAGTCCAAGTTAGGCTGGTTCTTAGCAGGTCATATACGTGACAAACAAACAAGTAATTTACAAGTGGACAATTCTAACACAAGTATTCAATGTAATTTTTCAGCACTGGAGAGTCTGCACACCAAACTGAGCAGGTTCTGGGAGCTAGAGGAGCTTCCGACGTCGCAGAAGGCTTCGGAGGCGGGAGTCGATGCAGGGAACCCATGCGAGACACATTTCATGACACACACCACCCGTTTAGAAGATGGTAGGTTCTCTGTCCGATTACCACTAGTAACCACTCCCGACTGTCTCGGAGACTCTTACAGTGTCGCTAAGAAGCGATTTCTCAATCTAGAAAAGCGTTTTGAACGCCATGCCCAGTTAAAGTCTATGTATTCCGACTTTATGAAGGAATATGAAGACTTAGGACACATGTCCGAATCCAGTCTATTCAAGCCACCAGTTTCTTATTTTATTCCTCATCACGCGGTGATGCGAGAGAAATCCGAGTCCACCAAGCTGCGAGTTGTCTATGACGCCTCATGTCGTACGTCGTCAGGCTTTTCCATCAATGACCTTCAAATGATCGGTCCTAATATTCAAGATTCCCTTTTTAATATTCTAGTTCGATTCAGGGAATACAATTACGTCATGACGGGCGACATTGAAAAAATGTATAGACAGGTACAAGTAGATGATTGTGATCGCGACTTACAGTTGATACTGTGGAGAAGCGACCCTTCTAGTCCATTGAAAACATATAGGTTAAATACAGTAACCTATGGCTTCGCTAGTGCAAGTTACTTAAGTACAAGGTGCATATGGCAGTTGGGCGAAGAGAGTTATGATCCATTAATTAAAACTATTTTACAAAATGATTTCTATGTTGATGATTTGATTACAGGGGCTCAAACTGAACAAGAACTGCTCTACATACAAGATTCTGTGGTCCGAGCCCTGTCATCGGGTTGTTTTAACTTACGCAAGTTCAGATCGAATTCTAGGGGTGTGTTGCAAAATACGCTAGCTAGTTCTCATGACAATTTAACTCTCAGCCAGACATATGACACCTTGGGACTTAACTGGAACCCTGATACAGACACTCTACAATTTCCAATGTCTGTACAAGGTCGAGAATCCAATGTTACAACAAAACGCTCTATATTGTCTCAAACATTTCAAATTTTTGATCCTCTAGGTCTACTTAGTCTATGTACTATAAAACCAAAGATCTTAATGCAAAGACTTTGGGCTAGCAAGATTGAATGGGATTCAGTTGTTCCTTCCGACATACAAAGGTCATGGAAACGATTCATTGATAACCTATCATTTATTTCACACATTACTATTCCAAGAAATGTAATTAGAGACTTACCTGTTTCAGTCGAGCTTCACGCCTTCAGTGACGCTTCCCAGGCTGCCTACGGTGCTTGCATCTACGTCAAGTCTATCGATCAAGCAGGAAACACGAGCATTCTTCTCTACTGTGCTAAGGCACGCGTAGCACCGTCTAAGGCGGCTCTCACCATCCCGCGCCTGGAGCTGTGCGGCGCGCTACTCGCGGCCCGCCTGCTGTGCGCTGTAAAGAGCGCCCTCCGCCGGCAGATAAGCAAGTCTTACCTGTGGACGGACTCCAGCGTCGTGCTAGGGTGGATCGCCACCGAACCCTCGAGACTTAAAGTCTGGGTTTCCAATAGGGTTAGGCAGGTTCAAGAAATGACAAGTACTTCATCGTGGCGGTACGTCCCTACCGCTCACAACCCAGCCGATCTAGCATCCCGCGGCGTAGACCCACATCAAGTTCAAGACTCCACCTTATGGTGGCAAGGTCCATCATTTTTGTCTAGGCCTGAATCCGAGTGGCCTACTCTCTATTCTCACAAGTGTGACAACCTTCCAGAGTTAAAGGTACACACTACTCTAGTTACGGACTCTATCAAGGCTAGTATCGATATATCTAGGTATTCAAAATTGCAATTCTTACAACGAGTCATTGCTTACATTTATCGATTCATACATAATTGCAAGAACCCCCATGATAAGCACACTGGCTCGCTAACTGTCGATGAGTTAGAGGGTGCATTCACATGTCTAGTTAGAATGTCACAACAAGACTCTTTCCCTCACGAATTACAGACTTTACAAAGACAAGACAATCTCAAGCTCAAGTCTAGTATCGTATCATTAAACCCATTTCTAGATTCCCAGGGCTTGCTCAGAGTTGGTGGAAGACTGTGCAATTCACAGTACGAGTACGAGAAGAAGCACCCAGTTTTATTGCACGCGAAACACCACCTCACTAAGCTCTTATTTACACAAGAACACCACAGGCTGCTGCACGCGGGACCACAATTGTTGCTCGCGTCCATACGAGAACGCATCTGGCCGCTAGGTGGTAGAGAGTTGGCTCGTCGTACAGCGAGAAGCTGTATCAAGTGTCGGCGTATCAGCGCTCAACCTCTACACAACATTATGGGTAACTTACCGGCGCAGCGAATCACACCTGACTACCCTTTTAGTACAGTCGCCGTTGATTTCGCGGGTCCTTTTATGATTACAGACAGGAAGGGTCGAGGCTGTAAGATAACAAAGGCATATCTATGCCTATTTATATGTTTCAGGTCCAAGTGTGTCCATCTCGAGGCGGTGAGTGAATTGTCGAGAGACGCATTCATGTTAACACTGCGTAGGTTTATCGCTCGCAGGGGTAAGCCGAATGACATTTTTTGTGATAATGGGAGGAATTTTGTTGCTACTGCTAGGGAGCTAGGTACGTTTTTATCTAACAATTCTGACCTCATTGCGCATGACGCCAGCACTCATAACATAAATTTTCACTTCTCCCCTGCTTACGCACCTAATTTTAATGGACTTGCAGAGGCCGGAATAAAATCTGCTAAATTCCATTTAAAACGCATACTAGGCAATTCTCATCTAACGTTTGAAGAGATGTCTACTCTTTTTGCACAAGTCGAGTCAATCCTTAATAGCAGACCCCTGTGTCCCTTGTCATCATCCCCTAACGACTATACCCCCCTTACTCCGGGACACTTTCTGATAGGCAGACCACTAATGTCACTGCTATCGCCTTCTCTAGAAGACGAAAATGCATCCCGCCTGAACCGCTACCAGCGCATCGAGCAAGCTAGAGAACATTTTTGGCGCCGGTGGCAATCCGAATATATCTCCGAGCTGCAACAAAGGCTTAAATGGCGTATTCGTTGCAGAGATCTGAGACCTGGTGACTTGGTGCTCATCAAAGAAGACAACACGTCACCACTCCAGTGGCGCTTGGGTCGTGTACAACAACTCTTCCCGGGCGCAGACGGCATTCCGCGCGTCGCTGACGTGGCTACCGCCAGGGGCATCGTGCGACGAGCTCTATCGAAGATCTGCTTGTTGAAAGCGGACGCTTCCAACGGGGGCGACGATGTTAGCGCCGTACGCTAGGCAACACTGCTTCCGCCCCTCCCCCCCCGACCAGCGGATGTTCGCGCCCCGCGCTACAACGTTCTCTCCACCGCGCCACGCCCGACCGCAACGACGCTCTCGAAATACTACGCGATTTTAACCTAACAACGACCTTGTAATTGATATATATTCAAGCATTAAACGATTTCTATCTAAGTGAATAAATATTTTATTGAAAATTCATACATAAAGTACATGAACCGCCAACCAGCGCGTTCATATTTTTTTTTTTGTAAAAACCCAATAATTACAATGATTAATAATGATATTATTATAAATATAACTGTATAACATAATAATATAATACAAATTACTTAAAGATACAATAGTACCTACCGTCTAAAACACAAAAAAATAGAACAACACAAAATAAATGTGGTGCGATCTATAACTTTAAATTCAAATTCAAAGGCAATTTATTTATTTAATTATAATTTATTAATTGTAATGAATTGTATGGGCCTGGTTGCCTGAATAAAGAATTTGAATTATTATGAATTATTATTATTATTAAAGTGCTTTATTTGTAAGAATATAGGTACAAAATGATCTTATAAACGTGTAGAGGTAGGGGCCGACCCAAGAAAGTTTGGATGGATTGTGTGAAGAAGGAAGTATTTAAAAGGCGTAAGTTCTGAGGTGATGACTGTCCGAGATGAATACATGTTGTATTTACCCACTTAAAGTGGGTTAAAGGAAAGATATAATGATGACTATTAAGTATTGCCTTACTTTTCTAAATCATCATCTCCCTAACATTGTGGAATAAGCTCAATATGTGTGATGTGGTTGTACTTTTTTTAAATAAATAAATAAACATTATCCCGTTTTCCACAGGGTCCGCGATTTGACGGTTGAAGGCTTTTTACAGAAGCGACTGCCTGTCTGACCTTCTAACCCGCGAAGGCAAAACCATGTGACAGGTTAGGTCACATACCTCCGAAAATGCATTTCTCAGGAACGTGGGTTTCCTCACGATGTTTTCCTTCACCACTGAGCATGTGAGAATCATTTATGATCCAAATATGAATTTGAAACAAATTCGACAATCGTTACTTTTTTAAATATTAAATACAGTTTATAGGAGTTTTCCATTATATCATTTAGTACTATCGATTAATCTTTACATGAATAAATCTTATCTGAATTTAGCCCCATTATCTACATTAAGGAGGAGCTCGGTGGCGCAGCGGTAAACGCGCTCGGTCTGCGATTGTTGAAGTTAAGCAACTTTCGCAAAGGCCGGTCATAGGATGGGTGACCACAAAAAAAAAGTTTTCATCTCGAGCTCCTCCATGCTTCGGAAGGCACGTTAAGCCGTTGGTCCCGGCTGCATTAGCAGTCGTTAATAACCACCAATCCGCACTGGGCCCGCGTGGTGGTTTAAAGCCCGATCTCCCTATCCATCCATAGAGAAGGCCCGTGCCCCAGCAGTGGGGACGTCAATGGGCTGGTGATGATGATGATCTACATTAAAACAGTATTATATACTGCATTAGACTGAATTATAGACTGTATTAGTGGATATCGTCGCATATCCGAATGGGATTAGATTTTTCTTAACACAACCTCGCAATCTTCTCTCATGTAGGTTGAGAGGTGGATTGGATTACCAACCTCATCAACCCTGGTTACTATAGAGCCGCCAAAGGCCCCTGACGTGACTCATGTAACGACTACTTACTTACATCAGTAAATAGTAAACGGGACCAACGGCTTAACGTGCCTTCCGAAACACGTATCATCTCACTTTCGGACAATCAGATGATCAGCCTGTAATGTCCTAACCAAACTAGGGATCACAAAGTTTTTTTTTTATATTTCCCCACCGGGACTCGAACCCGGGACCCGCGGATCGTGAGCCCAACGCTCAACCACTGGACCACGCAAGGCCGTCAGGCCACGGAGGAATCTCGCAATAGACAAGCTAGTGTCAATCCAGGTAATAATTTGTAGTACATACATACATAAACTCACGCCCGTAATCCCTAATGGGGTGGGCAGAGCCACAAGTAATCAAAGACAACTTGCAGCCACTGTTGATACGATGTCGTAAGCTGGATATGATAAACCTAATTTGTAGTCTCAATTTATATCCGGATTAAAATTAATTGTAAGGTAAAATCGAGGTTTTGTTGATGAAAATCACATATGATTTTACAAAAAAACGCCTACGCCTCATACCGCGACGTTATGTGTCATAGACACAAAATACCAAATACACTTAAAAATCCATCTGTAGTGAATGCTAGACCTGTTGTGGTATGGAGGTCATCATTTGACTTCACACAATGATGTCACGCGACCTTCATGACTCACCACTTGTCTATTGTAAATAAGATAATCATGATTTGTGAGCCTTTACTAAGGCTCCTTCTGCTATTGTTATCACTGCATTGTATTATGTCATTGATACGAGTTATAAAAGTAAAATATGTGCTAAACAGTTTCAATTCTTACATCCTTAAAAAAAAACTTTTTTTAGGAAGATGAATCATTTTAAATTGATGTTTAATTGGTAGTTTTAATGAAATTGCTCATTATGTAGTATTATATATAGCGTATTTCACTTGCGGTCCAGAGAGGCAACGCTGCAAGAGTAATGGGTACGTTCGGGCGGGGCTCGCTTTAGGGAGGGCTTTTTGACGCCTGATATTGTTTTCTATATATTTGTGTGTTTTGGCGTATTTTTGTGTAGGTATTTAATTTGACTATGTTATATAATGTTAGTTAAATAATAATTAAATGAAATGAGTATTATAGATGATGATTCAATTATAATTCATTTATTGTGATAATTAACTCATATATTTAAAACCAAAACAGGTCATTGGAATGTTATCACAGTCAAATAAACAATTATAATTTATTACTTTGTTATTTATATAACAGTAAATATTTGAAGTCTTTTTATATTCATCACATCACTAATTTAAGAGCCACACTTTTGTTGGTGTAGCATTCTCCATGCTACTTTTTAGGGAAAAATAGGGCAGTGGTTTCCCTCTTGCCTTCTACCAAACTCCTTTTCATATTAGTAGACTAAGATGTACATAATTTTCTATTATAGAGATAGAATTCACTGTACATATTTAAACAGAAGTTGTCGCAAATAAAGAGTAATTAGGTAAATATATTTTGTTTGTCTCTCCTTAAACATAAACATAGATAACTTAAACAGGCTATATGTATAGGTCCCAGTGCTGGTCACACCCTCAATCAACTGCAGGGGTTATGGAGCATACTCCTTAAACATGTTTATTAATTTATCTCTTTCTGCAATACAATACAAAAACTCTTTACACACTGTATGTATTGTACTTTCTAGTCACATTTAAGACATATATTTTAAAACAAATAACAGAATAAAATATTTCCAAAATAGTTTAACAACAAATAATAAATGCTAAGGAGAGAGAGAGAGAGAGAGAGAGAGAGAGAGAGAGCTCTTTGTCCTATTATTATTTGGTGATATGTGCAATAAAGAGTTAGTGTTTGACTTTATATTTACAGATACATAGTTTCCAATTTAGTCTCTGTATTCTAGCATGGCAACAGTTACAGCTGAGTGCAGAGCACATGCAGACATCCTGCCTGTAACCAATACTGGCCACTGCAACATGATTTCATATACAATTGCAATCACTCTGTCACGCATGGGTGGGGCTGGCACCATTAGGTTTCTATTCTAACAGACTTTTATTGACTATTAGTTGATCAAGTTGAAGTATTTTTTTAAATAATGAGTACTGAGTTTGGAAGTTACAAAATAAGAAATATTGATTGAATGTTGCATAGTCTGCATTAGAAATATAAGTATTACATTGGTCTAAAAGCTTGGCTATGTGTGGGTACTTAGTTCATCTTGCAGTGGATGTACCTCTGACTAACCCAATTGGGAGTAGTTGAGCTCATGTAAAAGTAAAATAGTTACTACATTTAAGATATGATACTGTAAGCTTGCTTATCATTATACTGCAATAGTAGATATTATATTATGTAAAATTATAGATTGAAAAGAAATAAAAGTATAAATTATTTTGTTAAATTAAATCATAAGGCAAATTAAATTGTTTATGCATAATAATCACTTTATAATATTTGTATTGATCTATCTAATGAGTTATTGTTAATGTATTTTTCATTACTTTCATGCTTGTCAGTATATATATACAGTAATTTGTATTTAAAAGCTGTGAAGAAAAATTGAATAACTAAACAAATTAATTGAAGAAGAGCTCAGTACACTAGGTTACCATGAATTTACAATCAGGTGATCAATATTGCACAAACTACTGCAGTGCACTCACATATCAATATTCTGCAGGCATTCACTGTCTGATGTGAATCGTCAATTGTGGAAAGAGCAGTCGACTGCGACACGGTACTATGGACGCAGGGCGTCGCGACACTATCCGTCCGGTGCCACGGATTTCTACCACCGACGGTTACCTACCGCCGCCGGCTCTCCATACATACCTATCACTTCCCTCTTATACACAATGACGTAATGCTCCAAAATAAACCTAATAAGGATAACGGCAGCATACAAATTTAGACTTCCGCTGGAATGGCACGCACGCCAACGTCTGGAGAGACTAATTCCAACTCCCATTCCCATTCACAACGGCCTAATTTCTTTCGAGAAACCGAACAAAAAATTGGAATTCGCCGATACATGGGTGTGTCATAGATAAGAATAAACACTTATATGGGATATAATTTGCTATGAGAAGTAAGGCAATGAATGTGTTTTGAAATTATGATTAAGAACTGACCTGTAAAGCTGAAGATAGTATCGAAAAAATGCAACTTTCACCACTTATTTAATTAATTTTCATGAAAAATCGTTCGTTCGACATGCACTCGCGTCACTCCTAATTCACAACTGTGTTGCCTGAGTAAAATATAAATAAATTGACATTGACGTTTTGCCTTTTTTGCTTGCATCTTCTTTTCGAAATCTGATTTTCATAAAAAAATATATAAAATACTGCAGAGTACACGATAAATATTCACAATAAAAAATATAAAACAATATGAAAACTGCTCAGGAAAATCGTGATAAAGCTACCTCTATAAACGATTGCTTGTAATATATCTATCTTTATAAATGCTGCTCATTATATTTTCTCGTGTTACAACACAGCAATTTAGTTGTCAAAGAATTCTTGTTCTTGTTGGCTGGTCGTGTTTGTTGTATCAATTTGTATGTCAATTATCAATTAACCCTTGTTAATAATGGCCCGTTGATTATTAAAAAGCAGTGCTCAGTGCTGATACTATCGATGTGAACTGTGAAGTGCATGTAAATCATGGCGGCTGGTGGTGAGGAGCTGTGGCGCGAGTGCGTGTCCTGGCTGACGAGATGTGAATTGCTGCGTCCCGACCACAAAGCTAACTGGAAGACGAGCACGATCCACGACCTGGCGTACACCCTGCGCGATGGGGTGCTGCTGTGCAACCTGCTCAACGTGCTGCACCCCGGGTGCATCGACATGAAGGACGTCAACCAGAGGCCTCAGATGGCGCAGGTAATTGGGCTCTCATTCGCGACCTTCACTCTAATTACTACGAAATCATCGTATTCGCTCGTACGAACGACACGCATGTTAAATAGAACTAATTCCATGCCTACATCCTTTTCATTGTCAACACGTTTAAAACAATGTTTTTCTCATTTAGATACCGAAACATGTTCATAAATAGATGAAAAAAAAATGTTTCGATATTTAAAACGAAATAAAAAATCGTGAATGTTAACATTATTAACAGTTATGTTTTGTATTAAATATATGTGTATGATATTATGTATAAGTTAATTCATGAATTATGCATGCAGTAATGAATGGCACCACTGTAACATAGTACCAATATTTGAATACTATAAATATATTCCTGCCATTATCTGTATCATAAAGTTGTTGTGAATGAAAGGGTCCTCGGCGCTCTTTACTTATACATTCAGTTTGGTTTAATGATTGTTCAATTTTAATGGATTGCTCTGTGTGCTATTTGAATATTTTTAAGGAAAACAGGATATTATTATATAAACATATATTTGAGGAGCTCGCTGGCGCAGTGGTAAACGCGCTCGGTCTGCGATTGTTGAAGTTAAGCAACTTCCGCAAAGGCCGGTCATAGGATGGGTGACCACAAAAAAAAAGAGTTTTCATCTCGAGCTCCTCCGTGCTTCGGAAAGCACGTTAAGCCGTTGGTCCCAGCTGCATTAGCAGTCGTTAATAACCATCAATCCGCACTGGGCCCGCGTGATGGTTTAAGGCCCGTTCTCCCTATCCATCCATAGGGAAGGCCCGTGCCCCAGCAGTGGGGACGTTAATGGGCTGATGATGATGAAACATATATTTATTTATTTGAACATGTAAATTATGGATAAGTTTGAGCGTTGGTCCCGTTACATGAGCCATGTCAGGGGCCTTTGGCGGCTCAATAGTAACACTGACACCAGGGTTGATGTGGTTGGTAATCCACCTCACAACCCACATGATAGAAGAAGAAAATAATGACAAACATTTACTGTAACTTACTACACTTATCAAATAGCCTTAGGGTATGTGATTATGTGACGAATTGTATTATTATAATAAAATTTATATACTAACTTTAAAAAAAAAACAATATATAATATGAATAATAATAATTTTGCCTTAGGGTGGTATTAATAGACTAATCTCAGCTTTGAGACTGCCCTCAAGATCATGTCAATGTGACAGTTCTCATATAAAAACAGAGACTTGAACATGAACTTAAGGGCAGTCCCAGCTGAGATTAGTTTATTAATACCACTCTTAATTAACCTTATACTACGTTGGAATGAATATAACATCAAACCCATGTAATCCACAAACACATAAAAGGATAAATAACTCTTAAACTGACACCCACACCTATTTCAGCTCCGTCTAGTTCATAAACATAAAACGTAATGGCCATTTAAAAGCTGTAGCTTAATATACCGAAGCTTTTATTACATCTCCTGCAGGGCTAACATGCGCAATGTGATAACATTATCAATGGAGTCAATAAATTTTGTTTAAATCGACAAGTTTGTCAAGCCACAAGTTTCCCAAACATGCATATGACGGTCGATAAAATTACCGTCACGATAAACATTTATCACGTCAAGAAACCAAATAACCCATTTTGTAAAATAAAAAAAAAAAATTGCGACATGTACACTTTTCGTGTTAAATCCTTTGTCAAATCCACGTCAATTTAAGCTAAAAGGCTGTAATCTTTTTTATTATTATTATTTATTTATTTACTAAATTAAATATAATGCCCTGCAAAATTGTTCAAAACGGTTTGTCTAAAATATCTTTTTTCTCATTTAAAAGATAAAAAGTGACAGTATTACGTAGATGTGTCAAAAGTCCACAGAATCTGATAAAAATATGGCACCTTGTTAGGGTTCATTGACAATTTATCACATTGTGGTATTTTGTCAGAATGATGTTACATTTTGGTTTGCCATGTTAGCATCAATCGACAAAACGACATATCATCAGAATCAATTAAATGACCGTGTCAATTTTTTATCACATTGCGCATGTTAGCCCTGCTGAAATACTTCGTTCTTCATTCTTCTCTCGTGTGAGTTGTGAGATGAAGTACCAACCTCATCAACCCTGGTGTCAGGGTTACTATTGAGCCGCCAAAGGCCCCTGACATGACTCATGTAACGACTACTTACTTACATCAGTAAGTAGTAACTGTAACGTGCTTTCCGAAGCACGGATCATCTTACTTTCGGACAATCAGGTGATCAGCCTGTAATGTCCTAACCAAACTAGGGATAAAATAGTTTTTGTGATATTTCTCCACCGGGATTCGAACCTGGTACCTCTGGATCGTGAGCCTAACGCTCTAGCACTGGACCTCGGAGGCCGTTTTTCATTATTGAACACTGAGTTTATTACATAAATAAATGGTCATGTACATCCCACTGCTGAGCACAGGCCTGCCCTCAATCAACCGGAGGGGGTATGGAGCATACTCCACTATACTGCTCTGCAGTGGTGGAGGCACTTGGGCTAGTAGACAGTGGTCTCTGTCTGCTAGCCTCACACAGCTTAACATGACGAAGCATGCAATCAACTTACTTTTTAGGACAATTAGAATAGAATAGAATATAAATAGTTTATTATAAAAGGACGCCATATACAAAAAAATAAAAGACAACATCATCATATATCAAATTTCCACTAAAACAATTACAAAAAAAAAAGCAAGACGGATGTTTGTCGAAATGACCATAAGGTGGTGGTGGACGTCCTGAGATAAAAGGGCCTCACTCAGCACAAGTCGCGGCGTGAACCACGACGCTGATATTATGTGGACCCTGTTGGGTGACGCACGAACATCGTGTTCCATAGACATGTGTTAATAGTGTATATACATATTATAATATATACCAAATTATTTCAATAGAATTAGAGTGTACACAAACAAATATTATCGCAAAGATGTATACGTAAATACTTAAGGTTACAATTTAGTCAGGACAAAGCAATTTTTGACAGTATACCCATCGAAAATCGAACCTGTACTACCAGATCGGGAGCCCAATGCTCTAACCACTAGGCCTTGGACGCTGTTATTACTAGAAAACAAATATATCATCAAACATGACTTCATACATATATTAAACTCACGCCTATTTCCCACTGGGGTAAGCAGAGACTATGGAATTCCATTTGCTACAATCCTGACACACTTCTCTTGCCTTTACATTAATCAATCGTTTCATACACGCACGTCGGTTCAGATCAGATTTTTTTTTGAGGTGACTTGTTGTAGATTTGCCGCAGATGGCATTAACTACTTGGCCGGACAAATGGAGAGCGCTGAGGGCTCTCACCCGGTACAAAACTTAAGACAACAGGCCTAAGGGTGCCCAGTTAGGCGCGAACCTTGGCTCAGGGCGTCATCTGAGAATTCAGATCAGAGTAGATCGTACTAAACCTTTTCTAAGGACATCTCCAATTTGGTCAATAAAAATTACTCCATAATTCTTTATATTAGAATTTAAGAAGAACAATTAAGTAAATTAATGGAAGTGAAGCTGTGATGATGGACATTTAATTACATTCTCCATTATAAAGATATAAGATGTGGCACATTACCACATAATGATTTGACAATTTGAACAGCCTCCGTGGTCTAGTGGTTAGAGCGTTAGGCTCACGATCTGGAGGTCCGAGTTCGATTCCCGATGGGGACATTGTCGAAATCACTTTGTGAGACTGTCCTTTGTTTGGTAAGGACTTTTCAGGCTTGAATCACCTGATTGTCCGAAAAAGTAAGATGATTCCGTGCTTCGGAGGGCACGTTAAGCCGTTGGTCCCGGCTATTAGCCGTAAAAACACCTCCACCAACCCGCAGTGGAGCAGCGTGGTGGAGTATGCTCCATACAACCTCCGGTTGGTTGAGGGGAGGCCTGTGTCCAGCAGTGGGACGTATATAGGCAGTTTATGTTATGTTATGATTTGACAATTAATTGTCATTAACTGATTTTGTAATAAAGGAAGCGGTCACTCCCGCCACTTATCGAGGGACTGTGATAAGGGAAGCGCCACACTGACAAAGTTTTCTACTGTCGTGTTTAATGTACTTTGCAATACTTTGCCCCTTGGCATACTATCTACCTTTGACTAATACTGTCATATTTTTCGTAATCCCTTAATTCATATATTTTCTTCATAATTATATTTGCTTATTTTCTTATTTATTGTAAGTAAATCCCGACACTTTTTGTTGGCACGATAGTTCAAAGTATTTATAAGCGTAACTTAGGTACTGGCAGAATATCAGTGTTGCTAAGAGTGGTATTTCTACTATCCTTCGCAACAACATGCTGAGTCAGTCCCTTTTCCCTGGCAGTGTATTTTTGATTTGTATACTTATCTTTATCTTCTCTACTATTGTACTGCACTGTTTTGGGAATAAAGTTATTCTATTCTATTCTATTCAATAGAAAGGAAATAAAATAATTCTTAATGATATTGTCCTCCGTAGTTCAGAAGTCACGAAAAATTATTGCTCCTGGCTATTGACAAATGTACCCCTTACACACAGCCTCCGTGGTCTAGTGTTTAGAGCGTTGGGCTCACGATCTGGAGGTCCAGGTTCGATTCCCGATGGAGACATTGTCGAAATCACTTTGTGGGACTGTCCTTTGTTTGGTAGGGACATTGCCGGCTTGAATCACCTGATGGACCGGAAAAATAAGATGAGTTCGTGCTTCAAAGACACGATAAGTTGTTGGTCCCGGGCTATTAGCCCAAACATCTCCACCAACCCGTAGAGGAGTAGCCTGGTGGAGTATGCTCCATACCCTTATTGAGGGAACGCCTGTGCCCAGTACGTACACAAGCTGTTTTATGTTATGTTATGCTCTTACAACATAGCATGCATAGAATAATAGCAACATAGCAATAAGTTCATCGCCTAACACGAAAGAGACGAGAGATATGTCTCTTACGCACTTACGTTACATACAGCTTAGTACGAAAGGGACGAATGATATGTGATAAGTAACTCCAGTTAATTGCTAATGTTATAATAATAGGAAACAGTTGCAAACCACAGAGAAGGAATTTAAATGTGGTTCCAATAAGGTAAACACTATAATAATAATCCTCCCAAATATAAACCTGTCGTAATTCATGATTAAATATACTTTTGCGCGCAATTTCGTCTGCGTTGACTGCGGTTACTGCGCGCGGTATGTTTTTTTCCACCCGCATTTGCATCCCCTTAAGGGGTGATTACCGAGCCAAAAACTATCCTATGTTTTTCCTTTGTTCTTAAACTATCACCGTACCAAATTCCATCTAAATATCTCAAAAGGTAACCCCTTCAGGACAGACAGTTTACGGAAGTTGACAGCATCTGTAGTAATTATCTCGTCACGTAATTAATCTTCTTCTCTTCTTCTATCGTGTGGGTTGTGAGGTGGAGTACCGATCTTATCAACCCCGGTGTCAGGATTATTATTGAGCCGCCAAAGGCCCCTGACATGACTCATTTAACGACTACTTACTTACATCAGTAAGTAGTAGCCAGGATCAACGGCTTAACGTGCCTTCCGAAGCACGGATCATTTTACTTTTTGGACAATCAGGTGATCAGCCTGTAATTAATTATATTAGCCGCTGTTACAGAACAAGTCAGGCGTGCCACTAGCTTACCTCATTAAATTGATACATAATCTAAAAATAATTGTTTTTTTCTTAACAAGGTAATAGATAAGACATGAAAATTTTATTGTTTTAAATTTCAAACAAAGCCTATTGTCTTTTCTAGTCGTGGTTTCCGTAAGGTACGAGACAGACAGATGACATTTAAGACAAAAGCGCGTCGCGTTACACAATAAGCAGCCTAATTGCGCTGCAGCAATTTCTACCAGGCAACATATACAAATATACTTTATTGCACCAAAATAAAAATAAATAATAACAAAAAGACTCTTAACTAGGTACATGGCAAATGGCGCTTAAACTGATTTCTTCCAGACTACCAAAAGGTGAGGAAAAATTTAATAATTGAAAGATTGCGGGTACAAACTATAAGTACAACTTATCAATAAATACATACAAATATATATACCTAACCTATATAGCTATATACTATATATATATATACCTACTTATATAAATAGTAACCAGTGTAATGTTTTTTTAACCTTCTGTATGTTTTGCGTCGCGATACTTCTATCCGTTTTTCTATAAAAGTAGATACACTAACCTTTAGGCCTCAAACTGGATGACAGCGGCAGCGGCGTGGCGGCGGCGGCGGTGCGTTCAAATGCTAAGATTTATATTGAAGTGTTCTCGATGGCAGCGGCGCGGCGAGCAGGGTACGAGCGGTGCGCTCTAGTCGAGCGGTGTCTCTGCGTTTGAAACTCTCCTTTTTGTTTCCTTTGTTCATTATAGGGATTCAGATCTTCTTTTGCCCATAATAAATCATACGAAACAAAAGAACTACAATCGAAAATGCGTTGTCGCCGTTTCGACATCGCATTAATTTGAGACACAACTCTATACCGCCGCAACACCGCGCGATTTAGCCGCTGGCATCGAGAACGGAACAGCGGCCGCCGCGCCGCTCCCCGCGCCGCTATCGCCGCCGCGCCGCTGCCGCTCTCATCTAGTTTGAGCCCTTACGGACGTCAGTTTCGCACCGCGTCTTTGTCTTAAGTCTCATCGGCCTGTCTTGCATCTTAAGACTCTTAAGGCCCTTTCAAACAGCGCCTATACGATCCACTGATCCAATCATACCGTGCGGTGGAAATGTACCCACTTTGGGAACGTTCAGTAAAAAGGCGCAAAATGTATGTAAAAAGAGCTTTATTACCTAACCTTTAGGCCTGGTTTCCACTGACGCGAAGATAGGCGGAGAAGAGCGGAGATGTGCGGATTTGACCAATCACAGCGTTCGGGAGAGCGAAAAACGAAGACGCTCCGTCACTCTCTCCCTCACGGTGATTGGTCTATTCCTGCACATCTCCGCTCATCTCCGCACAGCTCCGCGTCAATGGAAACGCAGCCTTAGGCAGAAAAGACCAAAATACAAGAAAGAACAATTTGAAAAAGAAAAGGAACCAGTCTCCTATCGTGTGGATTGTGAGGTGAATTACCAACCCCATCAACCCTGGTGTCAGGGTTATTACTGAGCCGCCATAGGCCCCTAACATGACTCATGTAACGACTACGTACTTACATCAGTAAGTAATAACTGGTAAAAAAAAGTAAAAAGATCCGTGTTTCGGAAGGCACGTTAAGCCGTTGGTCCCGGTTATTACTTACTGATGTAAGTACGTAGTCGTTACATGAGTCAAGGAACCAGTGATGTTACTGTTAAAGAGTTTTTACAACGGGAACATTCTCGCTTAGGAAACATTCCCCGGGACGGCACATCGCTGATCACTTCACATTGCGTACGGTAGATCGCTGCGTACCAATGATCGCACGCCGATCGGTTCGTGATCTGTCGCCGGAGGCAGAGATCGCTGATCGCCGGCGCGTGTTAATCTCATCGACCTAGCGATTTTGTATGATATTTTATTGATAGGACAATAGGATCCCAAGCTCGGCGCAAACGAAATGTTGATATTGAATGAATAGTTTAATATATCGCGCTATCCGCCGATCTCCTCTCGTGTGGGTTGTGAGGTGGATTACCAATCCCATCAACCCTGGTGTCATGGTTACTATTGAGCCGCCAAAGGCCCCTGACATGACTCATGTAACGACTACTTACTTACATCAGTAAGTAGTAACCGGGACCAATGGCTTAACGTGCTTTCCGAAGCACGGATCATCTTACTTTCGGACAATCAGGTGATCAGCCTGTAATTTCCTAACCAAACTAGGGAACACAAAGTGATTTCACTGATTTGTCCCCACCGGGAATTGAACGTGGAACCTCCGGACCGTGAGCATCTTGCTCAACAACAGAACCACAGAGGCCGTCACCTCTTTGAAATTCCCCAATATCAGTTTCGACGTAGACCTTCCCTTCTATAGTCTGAGTGTCGTGTTTGTCCCCAGTTCCTATGCATGCGCAACATCAAAGTGTTCCTGCGCACGTGCCACGAAGTGTTCGAGCTCCGGGAGACGGACCTCTTCGACCCCTCCATGCTGTTCGACCTCTCCAACTTCCACCGCGTGCTATGCACACTCGCCAAACTGAGCCAGTGCCCGAAAGCTTTGGCTAAAAATATCAAGTGAGTGGTTTTCTTTTCACTTTTTTTTAAATTTATTATTTAAGTTTTTATACCAGAGTTTCTGAGTAACTACACACAGTGACAGTGAGTGTGTTTCTGTGTGTGTGTTTGAGTTACTGGTCAGCAAAAATTTAGTATCGATCGCCATCGACTCGCAAAGAAGAAGACCAGAGTTTCAAACAAATTGTGTAATACGATGAGTCATAAACCGCTGTATCCTATAAGCAGATAGAAGCAGAGTTCAAGAAAGAACAATTTGAAAAAAAAAACAGCCAACAACATGGACAATCCCACTTTCAGGACATTCCCGTGAATACGGCACATCGCTGTCTGGCACATAGATTTTTAGTAAAAGAAAACCCTTCTAAAGCAGTCGTGTACAAAAATATAGAGTCATCAGTAAAAATGTTTACGTCGCTCCGTAACACGTGTTATCTCGAGCTTATTGTATTTTATATTTAGAATAGATTTAAATTCAAAATAAGAATAAGTAGAGAAGGGCGAGATCGAGGACTCGTACGACGTACATACCCGTATCTCGCCAACTAGAGGATTCGATCCCGGGATCCCGGTCATATTTTAGTCCCGAAATTTTCGTGATTGAATTTAACGAATCCCGGGATTTTCGGTATTATTTATTTTTCAGATAAGTTAATAAAATGTGCGTGTAACGAAAGTGTAAACGTGTGTAAAATATCCGCGTCTCGTCGTGTAAGTATTGATAGATTTTTTCTTAAGAAAAATGACGATGAAAACCAAAGAGTGTTATTTTCTGTAGCATAGTCTTAAGCATAGACTTAAATGTTTTTAGCATATAGTCTTTTTATAGTATAATTAAACAAGTTTTAAGTAGATGACGTGTTTTAAGTTTATTGGAAAATATATAAAAAAAAACTAGGTAATTATCAAACTATTTCATAAATTATTTACATAAATAATTGATTTTGATATATTTCACTGTCTTTTTGTTACCATTTTCTATTACCAATACAATCCCGGGACTATCCCGGGATCCCGAGATTAACTTTAGATAATCCCGAAATCCCGGGAATAGAAATCACGACCGGGATCGAATCCTCTACTCGCAACAAACATTAACTTACCTAGTTAATATTATGTGGTAATAAAAGAATCAGGTGCGCATTTTCCTCCGCTCATCGGAAGATTACGTCGATTCTGAAATTATTCCGTTCATAGTATCAGTATCCGTTAGTATTTGTTTTCAATAACCTGCTTTGTTTACGTTTTACAAGTTGTTTATCTTGTAAAATTCCGTTCGAAATATATCCGGAGAGTTACGCAACGTTTACCTGCCGCCCGTTATTCTGTATTTTTGGAATGTTCAACGCCTTTTGATTATTTGCAGGCCATTTTCAGCGCACAGGACACAATCAGAAGAAGACATCTATAAAGACTTGCAGTCTGTGTAAGTATACATCATACAGTTCTATACATAGCTGTAATTATCCTTATGATACAAGTTCATAATTAAGTTTATTCCTTGGTGTATAGGGGAGCTTAAGTATATTGTCAAAGTTTCTTCATTAGGACAATGGATGTTAGGAAATAGATCACGTCTGATTATTAAGTTATTACATTCAAGATAATAGGGAATATGTTTAAAAGAGGAATTAGGAGTTTGAATATGAAATGTATTTTATTGTACACATACTGTTTTCTATTTCTAAATAGAATATAATAGAGCTTCACGGTTGATATCAAACATTTACGAATAAGCAGACATCCTTGCAGCACACGTTCTAAGTCCAATCATCACATAACTCATTTAAGAGCCACGCTCTTGTCGGTGTAGCATTCTCCATGCTACTTATTAGGGAAAAATAGGGCAGTGGTTTCCCTCTTGCCTTCCGCCCCGCAGTACTCTGTCTGGCGCGAGTGGGATGGCGCCCAGAGTGGCTAATTCCAATATCATTCTCAAAACAAAGACGTAAAAAATGTAAATACGAATCCCTGGACACGATTTCATCGTAACAACAAACACCAGCCCTTTACGACCAAGCAGCCAGTCCACCTAAGTCCAACGTCCGTTTAGTAGCGCGAGCGTATCTCTGGAGGCGCCATCATACGGGGAGGCGTTGAGCATGGCCGAGCCCCTGGAGCCCGAGGTGCCCGAAGTGCCTTGGGTGCAGTTCACCATCCCGAACGCCAACTGCGAGGAGCGCGTCGAGGCCATATACGAGGACCTCTGCTACGTCAAGCTACCTACCTCCGCCAATCCTGAGGTGGATACATCACCCTTGGTCCACAGTACTGTTCTTTGCTTACCATAAATGGATCAAGATGTGCCAGTCTTTCTAGACTCCTGCGAAATTTGAATAATGTGAGCCTCATATCCCTATTTTAAACGCGGTAAGAACCCGTTATTATGTGTTTTAATTGTGATAATAACCGCGTAAACTTAAAACAATGTATAATTCGAATAATGTATTATATAAGTGTTGAGTGTCAATCAAAAATGGAATAGAATAATCATTTCTTGCATAAAATGTGGTACGTAACTGGATAATGTAGTAAATAAATAATTATAGTTTCACACATTTCGCTAAAGTTAGCATACCAACATTTTTCGTAGTTATTGGTAAACTTAATGGGGATCAAATTCCGTTGTTGAATGTTTGGACGTACCAATGTTTATCGGCTGAATAATTCATGATTTATAATCGGAAAAACTTATTTAAATCTAAAATACACCTTTATCAGATCTATCTATATCTTATTTACCAATCCGTAGCATCGAAAAAAGTAAAATCAACATGCCTTCGTCGGATTCCGAAAACGAACGTGACCAATTTGTGAATTTTAAACGTTGCGTAAAATGTTTCGAAACGTATAGTTTTAAATACGAAACCGCAGCGCTTCAAAGGAGCAACTCAAAACGCATACAATGCCTCTCCTTTGAGTTTGAAATGACTCAATGCATTATCTTTAAGATGTAATTTACTTACGATACTGATAACCGTTTAATGTTTCGTGGAAGTTATATTGCGGCCTTCCCTTTATCTGGCAAAGAACAGTACTGGTCTGAGTGTACCAAGCTAGGTGATTAGGGGTTGACATGTTATAGAGAACGATGTTTATTGTTATCTTAGCCTGCCTAAACCGACATTCGTCACGTAGAGTTGCGCCTTTTAATAGTAATATTTACACAGCAGGGAAACGTGTCCAATTTACTTCCATACGATTCCAAAATATACCGCCATTTGACAAAGTTACGGTATATATTAAAAACTAGTTTTTAAAATACACTTCTCATTAAATAATTCGCAACATCGCGCAAGTTTATGTTTAGGAGTAACTTCCCGCTTACCTAACCTGATTTGACAGATCCGACGAATATTAGAGGAATAAAAAATAAATGGCCTTTTATTGTGGTTTTTTAATATTAATGTTCTGTAACAGAAGGCAGTTTAGTTCCACTATCCGACAACAGATGGCGCCACAGGGAAAATTAGAACGCGGTAACGATGTTGTCACCGCCAACATATAAGTATTTGAGAAAACCAATGCTTCTGTATGGATCGCTCTGTCCAGTCGGATGCGCACGGAAGCCGCTTAACTCGTCCAACTACAACCTGCTGCCTGACGAAAAGAAGCTGGGGGGGGTACTTTTATTTTAAAAGTACCCACCATATCCACGGTTCCAAAAGGTAACACCGTTATCGCTCCCATCCACCCCCGGCCTCCCACCAGCGGGTCTCACCGGGGAGGGAGTGATAGCGTGTGCGCTGCCTGGCGGACCGCTTGGCTTCGCGCAACTGGACGGTTACGTCACATCGCGCCCACATCAAAACGGGGTGAGCAGAGCAAGAATGGCTCCCCCAATCGCCGCCGGAGTGACGAAGCGCAGGGCGCGTATCTTCGTACGCACCCGCGCCGTAACGACGCCCATCGCCGCCCAAATGCCGCCGCCCCCGCCACGCCTTACCGGCCTAGGCACGAAGATGTCCCCCTTCCCGCTGCCCCTGCCCCAACTCCCGGGAGCAGGAGTTGCTGCAAGGACCCAAACGCCGCCCGAACATCAGCGACACCCACCGCAGCCCGCGGTGAGGACCACGCCGCCTGCCGCACTCTCCATGCCCTCACTGGACATGGAGACAACACCTCCGCGTTCATACGCGGCGGTGTTAAACACCAATCCAACATCGCCGCCGCACGTGCCCCCGCGCTCGATCTTTTCGACGACGCCGACCCCACCGAAGCCTGCACGCCCCCAGCCGCCGCTCGCCCCTGCGAGCAAGAAGCTGCCGCCGATAGTGGTAGACCAGCTACCCAATTGGCCGCACCATCTCCGCCAACTGCGGGAAATGCTGGGCCACGTCCCCAACGCGCGCCCGTACGGGAAGGGTATTCGCTTCCTGGCGAAGACCGAAGAGGAGTACCGGCTCTACCAGCGCTACCTTGCCAGCCTGGAGAGAGCGTCGGGACTCTCTTGGTTCGCCTACGCCCCCCCGGCGGAGCGCGCCTTGAAGCTGGCCATTAAGGGCCTGCCAGTAGACACCGACGTAGCCGCCCTAGAAGAGGAGCTGCGTAACCGCGGCTACGAGCCGACCTTCATCCGGCCCATCCAGGCTCGAGAGGGGAGACCGGGCTGCATCTTCTTCACGGAGATCCGTAGAACGCTGGGATTCCAGCGAGTCTACGAAATCTCCGAGCTCCTCTGCATGCCCGGCGTCAAAGTCGAGGCGTGGAGGGGAAGGAGAGGTGCAGCTCAGTGCCACCGCTGCCAGCAATTCAGGCATAGCAGCCACAATTGCCACCGTCCCGCTGTCTGCGTTCGCTGTGGCGAGAGCCACACGGCGAAAGAGTGTCCGCGCCCCCGGGACGACCCGGCAACATGCTGCAACTGCGGGGGACCACACCCAGCAAACAGCCCCTCCTGCCCGGTGAAGATGCGTGAGCTGCGCAACACCAGGGCGGGCACCGCTCCCACGACCGTGAGAAGACCGATGCCACCAGCAGTCTCCATCGTGGACCCCGGTAGTGAGCCGACTGCGCAGGGCTCACTCATGGCCGCGGCAAATGGCCCAGATGGGCCCAAGCCGAAACGCCCACGACACCGCAGGAGAGAGAGCGCGAACCCTGCTCCCACCGCTACCACCACTGCCGAGCTCATCGCCGTGGAACCAGTCCCCCAGCAGCCCTCTACATCAGAGACAGCAGCCGCCGCCCCTCCCAAGGGGAAGAAGGCGAGGCCCCGAGCGGAGGCTCCCCCAGCTCCCTCCAGTGAGAAGCTGGAAGTCCTGGAGGAGACCATGCAGTTGCTGCACAACATCTTGGCCGCCATCCGTACGCAGATCGACCCAGTGCCCATCATCGTGGGAGGCCTGGCATCGTTGCTAGGCCAACTCACCGGTGGGCACTGAACACCAACACCGGACTGGACCGGGGCTGCCCACATCCACTACTCCTCGCCGAGTAGTTAGGATCGTGGCCACCCCCCGGGGGATGAGTTGACGCTTCCAGTGGCAGTGGAAGCAGTCCTCTCCCCCCCTCCAGCCGACATGACACCAGCTGCCCCGGCGACGGAGCAGCTCACCGGACAAGACACCACCGCCAGCTGACGGGCGCTCACTGGGCCTCCCCCAACGGGGAACCACCCGGTGGGCTCGACCTCGCTGGCGGCACCACGGATGTAACATCGGGCTCACGGAGGGGCGTTCTCGCCCGCTGTGTCCCAACCCCGTGCCACGCCCGTTTCTGCGGGCGGCGACTGCCGCCACATTAGAGGGGCTACGCCCCGTGAATGTCTCCCCGTCGCAGGCTTCGCCCGCGACGAGAAGAAACCACACGGTGCTTCTGTATTCCGATTAGTGATAGCTGCAAGATCTAGCTTCCGCCTCTGTGGAACTAGATTTGAACGCTACCTATATCGCGCCTACTCCATACGGTTGGCATACGAAGTTGCGCTTCTTCTTGGGGCCTACTTTCGTTGAAAGACCGTAACGTGTAGACACGATCCTCTCTCCGCACTCTGTAATTCGTACGTTTGTACCGGAATAAACTCGTCCACGTCACTTGTCGTTTCCCTTCTCTGCCCGCTCAACCCCCACCTTACTACATTGGCGCCCAACGTGGGGCCAGTCAGTACGAAGCTACAGCTCCTGCAGACCTCACGCCGCGGCACTACGGGTTAATGAGTGACAAGGAAGACAACGACAAATTCGAAGGCGACGACAAATTCGAAGATACTATCGAATTACCGGGTTCCACGCGTAGGGTATCTCCTTCCCCTGCACCAGCTACGAGAGGCTCCTTCACGAACTGCACTTGTACTTATGACGGTCGTCCGAGTCCTGAGTTGGTCGAGGCCTTTTTAACAGCGGTCAACATTTTCAAGCGCAATGAGAACATGCCTGACACGATCGCCCTGGAAGAGCTGCCTTTGCTCCTTAAGGAAGAAGCTGGAATATGGTGGCAAGGTGTACACAAGCAAGTCCATACCTGGGATGACTTTCAAACTCTCCTGCGTGACAACTTTGCACCTAAAAGAGAGGAATGGTTAGTTTATATGGATATTACGCAGAAGAAGCAAGAATCCAGGGGGAGGGCGAACAGGAACAACCAGTTGAGTACGCAAGCAGTCTGCTCACTAAACCAGAAAGAATTTACTCAACCACAGTCCTGCCTTATTTGTCGGGTCGACGGCATAGGCAGAGGGGGAGAGTTGTAACAGAAGGCAGTTTAGTTCCACTATCCGACAACAGATGGCGCCACAGGGAAAATTAGAACGCGGTAACGATGTTGTCACCGCCAACATATAAGTATTTGAGAAAACCAATGCTTCTGTATTCCGATTAGGGGTAGCTGCAAGATCTAGCTTCCGCCTCTGTGGAACTAGATTTGAACGCTACCTATATCGCGCCTACTCCATACGGTTGGCATACGAAGTTGCGCTTCTTCTTGGGGCCTACTTTCGTTGAAAGACCGTAACGTGTAGACACGATCCTCCCTCCGCACTCTGTAATTCGTACGTTTGTACCGGAATAAACTCGTCCACGTCACTTGTCGTTTCCCTTCTCTGCCCGCTCAACCCCCACCTTACTACAGTTCCAAATTTAAAATTCAATGAGGGACTTTCCGGGCTACGTTTCCAATAAAATAGAGATGGCGCTGTCCTGATTTAACGTGATAAGTACCATTTTTTTCATTGCTCCGTGTATATGATCTTTCAAAAATGTAATGGCAGAATGTAATGGCAAAAATAATTGTTGCTTGATATTTGGATCAGATATGTATAGAATTATGTTGCTACCTATATTGCTTCTCTTTATTTTGATCAGAATAATAATGGCTGGAAGATTTTTTGTGCCTGATGTAATCAACAAGAGTCTTTATTTATATCCAAAAATAAAGATAAAAGATGCATATATTTGTATCCATGAAATTATAAGATCAAACGAAGGCAAATTTGTACAACTCCATCTATATATTTTTTGTGGAACGTAGAATGGAAAATCCCTCATTGAGCTCATGTTTTGTTGAACAAAAAATCTGAGGTGTTTCGATTTTTTTGATGAGATGTTTATTTCTGTGAAATCCACGGCACATAAATTTAATAGTTAAATAACTGTTAAATACACCCACTAGCCACTGACAATGCCGTAAGCGTGGCCAATTACTGGTCAGCAAAAATTTAATATCGATCGCCATCGACTCGCAAAGAAGAAGAGACTGTTAAATAAACGTTATTCCAATTTGTATTCTGTTATTTTTTTTTAAGTTCAGTCAAGATTAGGAGTTACTAAGAATTTCACATGACAATCTTACACATCTGATAACTTTTTAGATAAAAGGTATCCGTTCCTTGTGCACATATCTTGTTTCTATAGAAATACCAAATGTATTTGTTAATGTCGATACAACTGATAAATTGTATACTTTTTGATACTAATGCAAAATAAAAATACTTAATATAATACTAAATACTAAAACGTACTAAAGTATGACACGAAAAAAGAATAAAATCAACTATTTATTTTTCACCTAAATTGTATTTTACGATCTAAGTTCTAAACATTCCATGTTCTAGGGTTATTTATTTTTTACTTTTATTATATACTCAAAGTCAATAATATCTTTATTCATAAGGTAACATAGTTAAAACTTTGAATCGTCAATTTTTACATAAATATATTCTCATCTGCCTAAAAGTACTACAGCACACAAACAGACTATACTTTTATGTAACTCTATTACCAGTATTAAGTACTTATCCGTAAGCAGGCGGTACATTCACCTATAACTTGTCAACCTTTATTCAACTATTTGTTTGGCGTGTAGACAGCTTCTAGAACTGAGCGTGTTTTTATTTGCAGTGGTCATTTGATGTTTTTTATTCGACTTGTAGAGTTATATCATAGTGTGTAGCCTTCTTTACAGCTATTTAATACAACTTGCATAATTTCATTGGATTTATGATTTTATTTTTAGAAACTTAATATGCTTTTAATTAACCTTTCGGTTGTGTTTGATAGATTTTTCTTTACTTTAACATTGGCGGCGGAAAGGACGGTCTAGTCGACCGTAGACCACAAATCTCTACATTTTCAAATCGCTCATGTAACAACATTAGTTTTATCATTTTGGACTTTGGTTGTTCATTCATAATTATTGATGTTATTAATCATAACAGACGTCCTGAATCATTCCAATTACGAGTACCTTCTAGAAACATTTCTTGGCCGACTTTTAACGGCGTTTTTAATCCTGATACTTTCTGTGTATCGATTTCTTATAGTACGCGTTTGTTATATATCAATGACGCTTTACGATTATCGATAACTTTCAATTCAAGAGTAGTAGTGGGATTCATATCCCATAAGCTGCAACCCACATGGGTCATCATCCCCTAGTATTATCACGTTTTTCTCAGGGTCCGCTTACCTAACCTGAAGATTTGACAGGTCCGGTTTCAGGTTCGGTCCGGACCGGGCACCATCAGACAAATGCGCCTATTTTTATACCTATCTTACTTTTTAAGGGAGAGGTACATTCTCCTATAACTTGAGAAGCTCACCAGCGCTTACCACTCAAACAATAATTACCCTTCTAAGATGTCAATGCCATCGGTTATCCGGTCCAAAAAAGCCAAAGTACCTACCAACTAGTACCAGTATTACCACCCCAAAGCCTGAATGACCTGAATGGGGTTGTCCTTCCCGCCGCTAATAACGCTGGGTGGGTCGCAGCGGCGGCGGCGCGCCGGCGGCGGCCGAGGCGGAGTACGCTAGCTACTGCGCGCGCATCCACGACGAGGAGATCTACCACGACCTCTGCGCCGTCAAGAGCAGCGCGCGCGACCCTCGCCTGCCGCTACACCCTCCCGCTTTCAACACTGTACGCGGTTTTACTTTTTTTGAATTTGCTTTTTTTTAATTGGCTCGGAATCAGTTTTCGCATGTCGGGTTTTAATTTGTATACGGAAGCTGTATGAGATTTATTTGTGGGCGGTTGATTTTGAGAAAAATATATTTTATTTTCTAAAAGTACTCAGTTGACTCGATCATTGTACACAGCGATACGGCTCACTACCTATGCTCGGTGAAGTAGTTAGTTCGTCGTATTCGGCGATGGATATGCCTTTGACTACACCAATTGGGATATAGTCGTGACCTTACGAGTGATAAAAGTTTGATATTTGATTTTTTTTTGAGAAGCTCGGTGGCGTTGCGGTAAACGCGCTCGGGCTGCGATTGTTGAAGTTAAGCAACTTTCGCAAAGGCCGGTCATAGGATGGGTGACCACAAAAATAAAGTTTTCATCTCGAGCTCCTCCGTGGTTCAGAACGCACGTTAAGCCGTTAGTCCCGGCTGCATTAGCAGTCGTTAATAACCATCAATCCGCACTGGGCCCGTGATGGTTTAAGACCCGATCTCCCTATCCTTCCGTAGGGAAGGCCCGTGCCCCAGCAGTGGGGACGTTAATGGGCTGGTGATGATGATGATTTGATTTTTATCTTTATGTAGAAACTATCAAGAATTTAAACGTGCAACAAGTATACCTAATCACGCCTTTTTTGGCTCACAACCACAACTGGCTCGCGGTACTAGAAGGAAGAGCACGTTACTTCCCCCACTGCCGTGTCCGAGACAGATTTCACGCGCGGCTTCAACCCAAATTACGTTGTCTACAATAAAAAGTTTCATACAGCATTCCGAACACTTCCTGAATTATTCATTGACACGACATGCGTAGCTCGTTCCGAACCGAAATGTTTTCACCGCCAGTTTGCAGTTTTTATAGCATTTGACATGTTTTTGTAGAATTAGTTTATTTGGTCAATGTGGCTTGGGTTTCGTTGGTTAATTGAAAGGCGACTAGACGGGTTTCGGCTGTCGCGTCCGCGTCATGCTGCTAACGGTAAGGCTCATCACGTTATCAATTTCGCTCAGCTGTGCGAGCTCTGGACACGCTTACGTTCTACTTGCCGGCGATATTGCGGATTTCTTTTTTGTTTACGTCGTACGGTAGAACGCGTCGGCGTTCCTCTTCAAGTCTTGAAATACTCGTTCTGTCTTGTCCGAACGGAGTTAAGGGCTTGATTCAGTTCAGTACATGCTGGTAATCTAATAGACTATTCAGAAGTTATCCGGTACCATTTGGCGGATATGTTTTGGATAATCTATCAGACAATGAAACGCCTTTTTTAACGTCGCCCAGTTCCGCAGACTCTTCAACCTTAGCTTTCTTATTCTCAAGCTCCTTCGAACTCCAGCACATTTTAGCGAAATTGCTCTAAACGCGCTCCGTTATCGCCAGTCTGTCGTCACCCCCCCACTACAAGCCTTCATCCCCTCCTAAAATTGCAGCTAGCGACATCTTCGCACAGTCTCGAGAAGCGTGATTACGTCATCAGGGAGCTGGTGGACACTGAATGTAACTACGTGGACGTACTCAGCAAGATCATAAAATACTTCCTTCGACCCCTCACTCCGTACCTGAAGCCGCAGGACCTACAAGTCATCTTTTTTGGCATAAAGGTATGTTTGTAATTTTAATTTTACATTTCTTTGAAGTTAGCTATTAACACTTTCATTCCGATTTTCGATTTATTTCTACCTGATTTTAATAGTTTTATTTGTATGTATTTTTGTGAATATTAGGTAAATATATGACAGCAATAACATAGAATTGTTTTTAGGCTTTGTTCTATTATTTGGTACTTATTTTAAGAAATGTTTATGGCCGTAAGTCTTCCTTAAAATAAATTAGAAATAATTCCAAGATGCGGAAAGTGTAGCGTTTGTCAACTCCTTTCAAAAAAAAACTGTCAATATTAATAAAAGCATAATCTGACGCGGCATCTATTACTAAACTACCGTACCTTTCCGCTCCAAACTCTGCTTTAAATTAAAAAAAAAATACTATATCTATCTCTACATAATTTAATCAGCCTGCGTCGTCCCACTGTTGCGTATAAAATGGGTATAAAATCAACTTTCTAGACAAGAAAACAGCAAACTACAATCCTCAAATTCCCCCGTAGGAACTCCATGACATCCACACAGGCCTGCTTCGGCAGCTGAAACTAGCAACAGAGGCGTGCGTGCCCGGTAGCGGGGCTCCGCGCCTGGCAGACGTGTTCCTAGCGTGGCGGGAACGCCTGTTGCTCTACGGAGACTACTGCTCTAACCTCACACACGCTCAGGACACGCTCAAGACCCTCGACCAACGGGACAACACATTCAGCAAGCAGTTGGCGGTAAGTTTCATTTTGCTCACTAGATGGCGTTACTGAGATGGGAGGTCTTTATAGCTAAGATGAATTTTATTTTTAACGACTTCAAAAAAGGAGGAGGTTCTCAATTCGACCGTATATTTTTTTTTTAAACAAGACCTGTTAAATCTGCAGGTTAGGTAAGCGAATCTCGTGAAAACGGAATAACGGGAAACATTTACTCTTTTTTTTTTTCAATTCTGATGCGACATCCTTTACTATATTTTATCTGTTATTCATGTTAACTATAGCGTACATACCTATATTACGTATCATGTTCACTCATCAAATTCATAATAACGAATTGTTCTACCACAATTCCTTTAGATAGATGCGGTTTTTTACAGAAGCGACTACCTGTCAGACTACAATTTCGATGTTTTATTATTAATTTTGGTGTGGAGGTTTTAAACGAAGAATTAACACCGCGGGTTTTACTCCACCAAGACAAATAGGCGCCTTGGCAGAAAACAAATTGTTTGTCAAAATGTCTTAATTTCCTCTAGATGCTGATATGCTGATCTAACGACAGATAGCTACTTACTAATAAACAGAACGTCTAGTTTAGTGCAATTATTTCAATATAGCGTTTCAATACGCGGTACATGTTAGATCTGTCAAAGTGCAAAGCCAGTGTTGTGACGACCATTAGCATAATGATGTATCAGTCGAGATTAGGCCGTTCGATTCTGTTCTAACAACACCTATGTTGGTCGAGCAGTGGTCACAGAGTAGTGTAATTGCAGAAATGTCAGAAGGAGCACAGCGACGGGCGCATTCAGCTGCGAGACATCTTGTCGGTGCCGATGCAGCGCGTGCTCAAATATCACCTGCTGCTTGACAAGCTCGTGTCTGAGACACAGCCGGTTGGTATTTTTGTTATAATAAAAATAATATAAAAAAAATGTCACATATCACTAATTTCAGGCTGTGGTTCCATTGACGCGGAGGTGGGTGGAGAGGAGCAGAGATTTGCAGGAATCAACCAATCACCGTGAGGGAGAGAGTGAGAGAGCGTCTTCGTTTTTCGACTGTGATTGGTCAAATCCGCACATCTCCGCGTCAGTGGAAACCCGGCCTAAGAGCCACGCTCTTGTCGGTGTAGCATTCTCCATGCTAGTTTTTAGGGATAAATAGGGCAATGGTTTCCCTCTTGCCCTCCACCAAAAAAAAAATGTACTTATATAAAAAGAAACTTAACTTTTGATTCTTCCCTATTTTTTGTATGTATAGTTTTTCCAGGTTTTTGGTTTCCTTTTTCTTATGAAAATAGTATTGAAAAAATTTGCTATAATTTTTATTTAAAATACCTATATTTTATACATACATAAAATCATGCCTATTTCTCACGGGGATAAGCAGAGACTGTGGAATTTCATAAGAATTTCACAAAAAAAACATGTAATTTGTTTTTTTTTTTTAATTTACGTTAATAAAGAAAATGTACCTTCTTTATTATTTTCCATCATAAATATTTGACTGAAAGAGTTTTGTCTTATACTACTGTCGAAGGAACATCCCATAATAAAAAAAAATCAAGCTATTTAAAAATGCTTGTTTCATTGATCCATTTATTGCAGAATCACGAGGAATTCCGCGGTTTAGAGCGCGCGAAGGAAGCGATGGTGGACGTAGCGCAGTACATTAACGAAGTGAAGCGCGACAGCGAAGTACTGGCGTTACTTGCCAAAGTGCAGGTCAGTTCAATTATTACAGTGTGTTATTACAGGTACCAACTTGTAACGGCCTCTGTGGACCAGTGGTTGAGCGTTGGTCTCACGATCCGGAGACCCCGGGTTCGGACTCCAATGGGGACATATCACAAAAATCACTCTGTGATCCCTAGTTTGGATAGGACATTACAGGCTGATCACCTGATTGTCCGACAGTAAGATGATCCGTGCTTCGGAAGGCACGTTAAGCTGTTAGTCCCGGTTACATACTTACTAATGTAAGTATGTAGTCGTTACAAGAGCCATGTCAGGGGCCTTAGGCGGCTCAATAGTAACCCTGACACCAAGCTTGATGAGGTTGGTAATCCACGTCACAACCCACACGATAAGAAGAAGATTACGGGTGTCTTAGAGCTCCAAGTTTGATCCTAAATGTTCATTTTTGACCTCTCCAATATAAGGCAATATCAAAATTGACTTATTTAAAAAAAATAACTTGTTTTGTAAGGTGTTGGTTTTCCTTTTTTTTTCTAAAATTATCGGTACAGGTAAAGTCGTATTTGATATTGACCGTGAAAATATATTTACACGTTTTGAGTTAGGAACTGAGTATACTAACCATTATCTGAATCGCTGTTTGAAATCGCAGTGAATTAATAGTTTTCACTCGCGATATAGAACATAGCTTTAGGCTGCGTTACACTTACACAAGCGGAGCGGTAAGATTAATATGCAATCCTGCAAACAGCAATAGCTCGAAATTATGCTTTATTTTCCTTTTGAATAACTATCAATTTTCTTCTATTCCGTGGGTGATCCCATAATGAACTATCGCATTATACTGAAAATGATACGTTCCCCCTATCGGTTTTTATTAAGTTACGAGTTTTTCCCGTTCGTCCGATCGGTCGACCGATTAATCGGCCCAATGCGCAATGGCATTTATTGTCCCTTCTATCCGAGGATTGTTAGATAAGTATGAACGAGAAAGAAGAAAGAAGTCTCACTGGGTCGATTAATCGGTCGAACGGGAAACACCCTAAGTTACCTCTACCCTTATTCTTCTATCGTGTGTTGTGAGGTGGATTATCAACCTAATCAATTCTCGTGTCAGGGTTATTATTGAGCTGCCAAAGGCCCCTGACAATGACTGTGCTTACGTAGGACCCTTATTGATATTATTTGAATGGTCGCGTCAGGAGAGCATAATAGACTGGGAGGGCGGCGCGCTGGGCGCGGGCGGCGCGGGGCTGGCGGCGTACGGCCGCCTGCTGCTGGACGGGGAGCTGCGCGTGCGCGCGCACGAGGACCAGAAGCTGCGCTCGCGGTACGTGTTCGTCTTCGACAAGCTCATGCTGCTCTGCAAGCCGGTCAAGGTAAGTTACTATACAGTTTCTTTTGTCTTTTTTTTTTATAAGAGCTTGCTTTTATGTCAGGTATAATAATGGGTTAACCTGTGGCGGGGAGCTCACTAGTTGACTAGCTAGTTCCGTCCACATGCAACAGATGGCGCCACTATTCAATATGCAGTCCTGAAACGCGCTATCGAAGTTTACACACACAGCTTGACGCACGTACAACTTCCAACATAACACCGTTGGATCGTCGATCCCTAGTCCCACTACCACACACACTAACTTGTGTCTAGCGGGGTACTATGCCCTGTTCGTTACCCCGAAACGAAGCATCCTTTGGCGGCAGCACACCCCCGCCGAAAAAAGCTATAGGTATTACGTGTGTTTGGGTTTTTTCTTGGGGTAGTATAATAAAAGGTATTTGAATACTTACTGTAGCCCTGTTCGGAGAACGCATGACAAAATGACAAAGTGTAAAATTGGTCTCTAAACCACTGAAATCAACTATTTGTGCGTGAATTTATTTTTGGATCGTAGATAATTCATGTCTCGCTAGTCCACATTACTTACCATCATTGTGGTCAAACGCGAGCCTATACTATTTTTGTTTTTTAAAAGTTCTACAGCTGTCTTTGCTGTTTAAATACTTTGCCAGTGAATATATGTTGTCTTTTTAATTATATTGCCTTTTTAAGTTTGTGATGTACTATATTAAATATAAAAATGTACTTTTCAATTGTTTATAATAAATAAACAAAACCGACTTTAATTAAGTAAGTGGTTATTTTTTCTATTATCAGTTGATCAAGTCGGCTACAATTTAGATTCGATTCGAGATCTTACGAATTTATCAATAAATTTTCATCAAATCAATTTCTATGACGACCGATTCGCAGCTAGCGTGCGCACTCCCATAGTACTTACTTGGAAAACGCATCAAAGTGTGAGCGGCCTAAGGGAGAAGTTCGCGCGCGGGAAGGCTAATTTGACTAGAAGTAATAAAACCACATGGTGAGCGGGCTTTATCGGGGATTTCAATAAGTCAATCTCTTTTTAAGTCAGTCTTAAGGTAAATAAATAAAATAATATAAATCAAGGTTACTAGGCATACGCTGAACGGCGGTTGGCTGAACATTCATTTTAAGTGGGTTGTTTAATAGTGTTTGTGTGTTTTCATAGTGATTAATCAACATTTTCTTTTTCTGACTAAATCTGCAATTAGTATATTCTTTATTATACATGTAAGCGAGAAGAGCACCGCAGAAAGACAACAGAAAACGAAAAAAATATAAAAAGATAAAACAAAAATGTAATTTCATGACAGGCCGGAGACCAGCCAGTCGCTGCCCAACTAAAGAGTGCGACAATACATTAATCAACATACATACCAATTTTTTGTAGCCTAATTTGTATCCCACTGCTGAGCAAAGACCTCTCCCTTTACCAAGCGTCTCTAAAAACCGCCTTGCGATTTCATAATTTTCATTTCACATGTAATATTGTTAAATGTAAAATTTGCATACATAATACCACGCCTATTTCCCATTAGGGTAGGCGGTGACCACGGCATTCCACTTTTTTTTAATAATCCTAAGGTTGTCTAGTAAATATTGCTTTTTATATTTTATTTGGGTAACTTACAGCTTTTTTTTTTTTGACGTGACTTATTGTAGATTTGCCGCAAATGGCATTAACTACTTGGCCGAACAAAGTAACTTACAGCGAAAGTATACTTAAATAACAGAATTACTTAAAAATAGAACAGCCTTTACAAGTTACCACGTACTATAAATTGGTAGGTATCATTAACAATCTCAGTAATTAATTATATCATAAGTAAATTAGTTTAGTAAGAAGACCCATATCCCGCTTTGGGACGGTACTGAAAAGTATCGGCTTCCGAAGGACGTAATATACGATCCTGACGACCCGATTACTCTAGCCATAGAAGCAGCCAATCAGCTCGTGACACCAACCACTTCAGGACCCCGATACCGACCCAAGTGGTTGACGATTTCCCTCAATCAGCGCTTATCGCTATCGACCTACGAGGGTCGATTAATTCTTTCAAATATTTTTCCTCTCAGACGACGTCCTGAGCCGAGGTTCGCGCCCAACTGGGCACCCTCAGGCCTGTTGTATTAAACGTTGTACCGGGTGAGAGTCTTCAGCGCTCCCCATTTGTCCGGCCAAGTAGTTAATGCCATCTGCGGCAAATCTACAGTAAGTCACGTCAAAAAAAATATATTAAGAAGAGTATGTAAATGCAAGAAGAGGTGTGTGTGTGGAGTATGTTTGTGTACAGTCATGAGCAATATCATGTACCCACTTTAAAACCCTGTCGCAATATCATGTTTGATATTCAATGAGACTTACGGTTTAATTTGTCAAAAAAGTTAATGTGACATGGTTTCAAAGTGTATACATATTAGTACTCGTGACCGTACAAGTGTATGGATACAGGTGTGTGTGTGTTTTAGCAATAAGTCCTATTTGTGATGGTTATCTTTCTTGTCTTGTTGTGCAATAAAGACTTTTTATATTTGTAAAATTATTAATCACAGTAACACCTAAACTGTGCTATTCATCATCATCAGCCCATTAACGTCCCCACTGCAGGGGCACGGGCCTTCCCTATGGATGGATAGGGAGATCGGGCCTTAAACCACCACGCGGGCTCAGTGCGGATTGATGGTTATTAACGACTGCTAATGCAGCCAGGACCAACGGCTTAACGTGCCTTCCGAAGCACGGAGGAGCTAGAGATGAAAACTTTTTTTTTTTGTGTGGTCACCCATCCTATGACCGGCCTTTGCGAAAGTTGCTTAACTTCAACAATCGCAGCCCGAACGCGTTTACCGCTGCGCCACCGAGCTCCTCTATTCATAAATGTCTGATATGTACTATTCATAATTGATTTATTATGTTAATGCTACTCCATGCAAAGCGATTGAGACTGTCGTCAAACATAAATTTCCAATCCACGCCTCGCGCTGAAATCCCAGGAAATCAGAGTAGCGGCAGTGATTCGCTGTATTACCTAGACTGCACCGTGTGCGTCCTGCGCCCTACAGAAATCAATAACTGCGCTTCCCTAGATCCTATTTATAGCGGCAATGAAAGGTCACTCTGTATTTCTGATAGACACTCATTTATATGCAACATTTTACCAACTTTTCTGACGCGAAAAACAACTGCAATCCACAAAAATAGGCTCTAAATTACTATCTCAACTCAATTAGACATGATCGCAAAATAATAATTTATTTAGAACTTATCAAAAACACCTTATTTCAATGTCATAGAGATGTAAATCTGCGCACGTATCTCAATGTCGAATCTGCGGACGGTGCATCGCCATTTGCACCCTTACAGTTATTTACATAGAGGTGTTTATTGGGGAGTTTTCTAGATGTTTCTAGGCATAGGTAGGTACCCTATAGTATTGGATGTTGGGTGGTGCAAGGGATCAATAAAGCTAGGTTTTGCGTCGTAACGTTTGTCATTTATTGTAAACTAGCTAAATGTCGATCGGGCTTTTTCTACGCCGACTTCACCTGTTGCGTGTGGCTATTCCTTGTTTATCCAAAACAATGTGCTAACTTAGATGGTAACATACCAGGCATCACGCCTGTATCCCTGTAGGAGTAGGCTGAAGGTGCATTGTATTTATTGGATATGGGCCAAAAGAAAACATCTATTTAGTATAAAAGACGAATATGTTCTTATAATCCTACTAAATTAATATTCACAAGGAAGCCACAACGTCTGACTTCTAGTACAGAGTAAATCAAGAGTGAAGGTGGCGTCTCGATCGTACATTATTACTCGATTTCACTATAAAATTGATAACATACAGTTATTAAATCGATCACAACCCACAAGATAAGATGAAGAATTAATTTTAGAACTGACCGCACGTTATTATTGGCAATAATTATTGAGCGGGAAAAGTCAAAGCAGCCACCCGCTAGTTTAGTGACCCAAAAAGCCCCTCATTAACCGGAGGGATCTCTCTTTTCTATCGTGTGGGTTGAGAGGTGAATTACCAACCTCATCAACCCCGGTGTCAGGGTTATTATTGAGCCGCCAAGAGCCCCTGACATGGATCATGTAACGACTACTTACTTACATCAGTAAGTAGTAACCGGGACCAACGGATTAACTTGCCTTCCGAAGCACGGATCATCTTACTTTTTGGACGATCAGGTGATCAGCCTGTAACGTCCTAACCAAACTAGGGATCACAAAGTGATTTTCGTGATATGTCCCCACCGGGATTCGAACCCGGAACCTCCGGATCGTGAGCCCAACGCTCAACCACTGGACCACGGAGGTCGTTACCGGAGGATATAGATCATAAGTACTCTACAATGCCGTTCTTTTTGCTCGACAAACTGAAAAATTCTTACAGCATTCAGAATTTGAATTACATGTTCTATCAAACTTATCGCTTCGGCATTTACCTGACCTTTCCTTGAAACGTCAATAATGTAGTTTTGCATCGTTCCGTTACACTATTTCACTCCCACCCAGCTTCCAGTTCCGATCTCCACCGAGGCTATAAATAACACATCCTACGGCGCATTTTATTGATTTCCCTTGCACCGACTTGTTGAACACGCAGGACACGAGATACTGTGATGACTAAACAGATTGCGCATTTACATTACTATCTTAACGCTGGGAATACATTGTTTTAAGTTTACGCGATTATTATCATAATTAAAACACATAATAACGGGTTCTTACTGCGTTTAAAGCAGGGATATGAGACTCCCGATATTTCGACAGAGATTGGAGTGGAGTAGGTAGATCCATAATTTTCTATAGGCAGACATATCTGTCTACTCTCATCAGTCATCCCGTGATCATGGCACTTGCAACAATGTCGAAATATCGGGAGTCTCATATCCCTGCTTTAAACTCGGTAAGAACCAGTTATTATGTGTTTTAATTAACGCTGGGAAGTTCGGAACTTATAGGCAAGAACTTATTCTATACCGTAGCTGAAGACTGAAAACTGTTTTCATTTATCTTAAATTAGATAGATAATATAGTTTGGTATAATTATTTAAATATGAGTATTTTCGAAGTTCATAATTATTAGGCGACATTCGCACTAACAATTCCGTTGAATTTTGCAAGTTGTGTAGGTACATACTGCGACGCGATGCTTGGGGTCGTGCCGGTGCCCCGTATGTCGAGCGACGCTTTTTTTGTGGCCACACACGGGCGGTGTGTTCGTACGGGGTGCGAACTTACATCATCTCGCTGAATTGTTTTCGTATTTATCGTCACGTTGTTGAGCTTGGAGTACAGAAATAACTAGAATGCGTTCAGCTGTTTACCATGTACCTGTCTTCTCCATCACGATGAATTTCTTTCTCTATTCCTTACTCAGCCTCTTTTTCGCTCTCAATCTTTGTCAGATCCACCTTCATCCGCTATTTTGACGCGTTTTTTTGGCATTAACTACTTGACTGGACAAATGGAGAGCGCTGAGAGCTCTCATTTTATTTTCTCTCTTTGTCCATCCATAGTTATCCAAAACTCAAAGACGACAACTTTTGAAACAGACAGGAATTATTTTACCATTATCTTTATTATTTTTTTTCGGTTAATCCGCCCTCCAATTCCAAAGACAAAGATATTATCTATTTAAAATTCCTTAAATTGTTCCAGGAGAACCAATACTCGTATCGTGTAGGTGTGCGTTTGGCGGAGTACCGAGTTGAGGAGGGTTGTGGACGCCGCGCGCTACGCACTGATGCGCGCTGGGCGTCACACTTCTACCTCGTGAGGCGGACGAAAGATGCTACATTTACCTTGTACGCGCGCACAGATGACTGCAAGCGCAAGTGGGTGAAGGCTATCCGGGACGCTATGTGAGTTTTTCTTATTACGCATTTCATCATCTTTCTATCTCCCTTTAATTAAGAGCTGCGCTCTTGTCAGTCGAGTAATCGCCATTCCTCTCTTCTTCCCGCCAAATCCTTCACCTCCCGATACGACACGACCTGCACTTTCTCTTTTATTTGTTTCATAAATGTTCTCCCAGGTCTACCCCTTCCTCTCTTCCCTTAAATTTTTCCTTCTATGATGTTTATTATAAATGAATCGTGTAGTATCAGGTGGCCAATCATATTTCCTCTCCGGTTCTCTATAGTCTTCATTATGGTTCTCTTTTCGTCAACTCATTACACATAAAAATAAAAATAATACATTTTGCATTTCATTATACATAAAAATAATTCTTTTTATCAACACTTAATTTTGTAATACCAAATATATCTGCAAGTTTACTGATTCTTCTTGTCTTTCCTCTATATCTGTCCTAAATTATCTTTTATTCGATTTCTAAAATGAAGAAGGTTATTAATTAGTTTTCAGGTCATAATTGCTTCAAATTAATCCGTGTATTTGTGTCTTTTAGTGACAACCTGGAGCCGGCCGGCTGCCGCAGCACGAATCATAAGTTTGTTCTCCACACGTTTGACAAGCCCGCAACCTGCCATCACTGCTCCAAGTTCCTCAAGGGCAGGATATTCCAGGTAAAATATAGTTGTTAAGCATCAGTAGATGACGCTTTTAAGCTCTACAAATTTTGTTCTTAGTACGTAACATTCAATAATGTGCGTTAAGGTGCGTTAGGAATAGAAGTGGACCCAATATTGAGCCTTGGGGTACACTTATTTTTAGAAGCCTTCTTGCTCCGTTATTTAAAGTTATTGAGTTCTATTTACTTTAAGAGATTTCGTGTTATAGTGTAGCTATAGTGTAACTCCGTAGTAGTGTAGATACACTAACAACATTTCAATTGTGTTGATATTTACACAATCAAATGCTTTAGGGTAAATTTTCATCTTCTAGAAGTATGTGTACTCGTCCTACTGAGCACATAATAAGCAAGCATTTGGCCACAATCTGACCTGATGGTAAATGACGATGTGGCCGAGAATGACATGCTTACCTAGAAAATGCTTATTCACTCTTGCCTTGAAATGGCCCAGATTGTACTTATTGGAGAACGAGATTCGCGGGCAAAGAATTCCAAACCTTGGCTTTTTGTAATAGAGACGACGAAGCTAAACGCTTCTTACGAGTTGGTGCTTCATGCATGCAAGGCATGGAAAGTACTTAATGCTTCCCTACTTGTCGTGGCAGGGCTACCTGTGCACGGTGTGCAACGCGTGCGCGCACAAGGACTGCATCGCGCTGTCGGGCCGCTGCTGCGGCGGGCCCGCGCCCGCGCCGCCGCTGCCGCCGCACCACCACCAGCCCGACCAGGCGCTGCACTACTACATGTGGTACCTATACTAAATCATTTCATAAAACACAAACGCGTTGAATTAAGAACCTCCTCCTTTTTGAAGTCAGTTAAAGTAGTGTCTAATTTAGATGAACAGAAATTTTATGTTTAGATGGATCGAGTACTGGGTTGAAACATTGGGTGCTTTTTCAAGGACATATTTAATCAGCGAAATAACCAAATTCCACAAACGACTACAAATTGACTAATCATTTCAGGAATAGTGTCCGAGACGATTATTTTGACACTCAAGTAATTACCTAAAGTTGTAGCAGAGAGGATAATTGGGACACTCAAATGATTAAAGTCTACTTTGACTATTACGAGGTACGAGTGTACGTGACAGTGACAGATGGCGGCAACCTTTTTATTTCCCGACGCTGTAGTTGTAAGCGTGTGTGGTGCGCAGGTACGTGGGCGAGATGGGCCGCGAGACGGCCACGGCGCGGCTGGAGCGGCGGCTGGACGGCACGTTCCTGCTGCGCGTGCGGCCCGCGCATGCGCGCGCGCCCGCCGACTCAGACACGCACTACGCGCTCTCGCTCAAGTACGCAGCGCTGCTTTACATTACACAAAAGCTTGGCTTACCTAGTCAGCGGTTTCTTAACGTCAAAAATTAAATTACATATTATGTAACTAGCTGTAAAACTACTACCACTATATCCCAATTGCGGTGGTCGGGGACATCCACCGCAGGATGAACTAAGTGCCCACTCCTCACCGAGTTTTCTGTTAGACCAACGTGATAGGTGAGCCGTATCGCCGTCTATAATGGTCGAGCCAACTGTATTAGTGAAAAGTTTACAGTTACATGTAGAATTTTTTTATCGTAAAGATGACACCTTAGCTATTTTTTAATTTATTTATTTGCTTTTCGGAAAACCAACAGCTACTTTAAATATAATACATATAAAAATATATAGGATACAGAAGAGCCAATTATAGTTAGAATATTCCAGAAAAGTCCTCAATATTCATATTCATTTATTTCGTAATAGTTATATTACATGTCATATGGATAATATAATAATACAATACTAACTGGTACTTATACTAAGTGGTAAATTTTAAAGTTAAAAATTCTTCAAAGCTATTAAAGTTGTGTTTGAGTAGCCAGCATTTATGCCTACTTTTGAAACATTTCAATGATAGCGCGTCAACGATTGATTTAGGCAATCTGTTATACACGGTTGGCCCAGTCACATGTTATGTATAATAAACTCCTCTATGATAATAACCACCAGCAGCACTGACTGTCCTCCCGTGGTTGCAGGACGGAGAACACAGTGAAGCACATGCGCGTGTGCCGCAAGCCCATCGACCAGGTGCCGCACTACTACCTCTCCGAGTCGCGCTTCTTCCGCAGCATCGTCGAGCTCGTCTCCTACTACGAGAAGACCAGCCTCTCGGAGAACTTCGTCGGGTAAGTCTATATGTGACGTCATTATTTCAGAGAAGGGTATTTCACTGGATCAAAAAATCAAAAGCTGCAGTAGTTTTAGGCGGATGAGACGTTCGTTGTGTAAACGATTATATTTGTATTTTATTATATTGACGATTCAAAGTGTAACTATGTTACCTACTGAATAAATTAAAAAAATTATATAATAATTTTTGAATTGGAAAATAAATTAGAAAATGCTTATCCAGAAATAGAAGCCAATTTAATATAATCAAAAATCAATCTAATTTTATTTTTTTATTTATTTTCGAATTTTATTTATGAATTAAGGCCATCCATCACAGTCACAGGCCTAAACCAATGATTGTCGAATTGTGTTTTCGAATTCATGTTTGGATCATAAATGATTATCACGTGCTCAGTAAAGGAAAACATCGTGAGGAAACCCACATTCCTCAGAATTCCATTTTCGGAAGTATGAATATTGCTTTTTATGTGAATAGCTTCGATGTGGTCTTTTAAACCACCCCCTCCCCCCATTTATAATTCTAAACTGTATGTACATATTACAGCCTAAACTCAAACCTGCGCTGGCCATTCCGCCGCTTAGTAGCGACAGTGATCCACGACTTCAGGCCATTGGAGTCGTCACAGCTGGCGCTGAGGCCCGGAGCCAAGATCCTCATCCTCAGCAAGGAAGGAGACTCGCGCGGCTGGTGGAAGGGACGCACGCTCGACAAGGTAATGTCCTCTAATTCTTCTATCATATGGGTCACGAGGTGGATTACCAACGTCATCAACACTGGTGTCAGGGTTACTATTGAGCCGCCATAGGCCCCTGACATGACTCATGTAACGACTACGTACTTATATTAGTAAGTAGTAACCGAGACCAAGTTTTAACCTGCCTTTCCAAGCAGTGATCATCGTTCTTTCGGACAATCAGGTGATGTGCCCGCAATGTCTCAGGAACCAGGGCTCACAAAGTGATTTTTGTGTTATGCCCCGACCGGGTTTCGAACCAGGGACATAACATAACAAATACTTTATTGCACAAACGACGGCATTATTGCTAAGTAGCAATCTCCTCCAGGCAGCCTTTAAGTATAGGGGATATTTAATATTATACAATATAGCGACCTCCGGGTTGGACCACGGAGGCCGTTAGAGATTCCCTAATGACGGCTAATCATTCAGGTCATTATGGTCGTCGCAGCTGGCTACAAAAGTCTGAAACCCACGGTACAGTTCAGACATTCCATACAAAAATCTCATTCGTACCGTGTGCCGCCTTACTGCGTAAGTGCGAGCGAGATATATAACGCGTGTGCTCGTGTGAGGTAAATCAAACTCGTCGCCCGCTACGAATTCTGTAGTTCTCGCGGTTAGTTCAAAACTTGGGATTGAAGTTTTTTTTTTTATCAGGGCAACTATGTTGGCTCAACTATGCCTGATGATAAACATAGAGAAGCCCTAATTGCAGGAGCAACTGAAAAACAACGCAATAAGTCAGTTTCAAATCAGTTGCGACTACCATACTGGCCTACTAGGTGCTTCTTCACGCTTCGCTTAAAGGACTCCATGTTGTAAGAAGGAGGGAACATTTGAGCCGGCAACCCGTTCCATCTTTTAATGGTGCGGCAGAGATAGAAGTTTGGCTTTATCTTCGCTATTGATGTTTTAAACATAACGTAACTCAAAATCACCATGTGTTCTTCAGGGAGATTACCGCTCGGGCTACTTCCCCAAGGAATGCGTGCGGGAGGAGCCCGAGTGCATCGGCGCACTGGACTGATGTCAGCTATGTCTCGCCGAGCGCGGCCTGATCTTCGTGCCGCAGCCGCAGCCGCGGGACTTGCGGAACAGGCGGGACGACCGCGACGTCCCCCACGACCCCGCCGACCTCGTCTAGCTTGTTATGTAAGTCTGCGGGACTTCCTGCACTGGCGGGAGGACTTCAGATCTTGTCTAGGTCAATGACCCGTGAGTCTCAAGAGTGAAGCGTGAATTTCTGCACGTGTACGGCGAGAATTAGCAGGTTGTGTGGATTGTGGATTGGTTTTGTTTACATAGTAAAGGCATTTAATATCATAAAGAATAATAGGTATCCTTTGAAAATCGAATGTCCATTATTGATACTGCGAATAATCGCTAAGGCTTGAATTTCGTAACAAAAGAGTACCGTCTTTTATCGGCTGTACTAGTAGACATTCCATCATTTTTGCGAAAATATTCAAGTCGATGTCTTTACTATAAACAATATATCGAACTTGGTAAATGCCCTTGACAAAGTCTCATCTTCTAGGTAACATTGTCTTATAGAATATGCCAATATTATGGACTAAAGGAACTTTGCCAGGTCTACCAATCTGCCACCTATCAGTAGTAAGATTGTACATAGATATTTTCAAAAAGAAATGTGGATAACCCTCTCGCTGTTTTTATGAACTAAATGTGTAACCAGTGAATAAACTGAAGGCAGCGAGTAGTTGAAGAATAGGAGATTGTATATAAGGATAGTGTTATATTTTGCTAAACAGAGAGCTTTATACAAAGCCGAGTCAATCTAACGCGAATTAACGTTAGTGAGGTTGAAAGGTACGCGTTAAGTAGTCAAGAATTTGCTTAAGGTATTTTGGATAAGTGGAACCATGCTGGAACCATACTTTTAGGGCGTTTTCGCACTCAAATTCAAAAATATCTTTATTCAGTAGGTAACATAGTTACACTTGGAATCGTCATTTTTTACATAACGAACGTCTCATCCGTGTAAAACTACTGCAGCTTCTCACAACCTGTATAGCTGGGGAAAAGAAGCTGCAAGAAAAACCAAGACACAGGGCCTTAGACGTTCTTTTTTTTAAAAAAATCGCACTACTTCGTTTCTTATCCGTCAAATAACGGATCTAAAGCAGCCGTGGAAATATTTGTACGGTTGCCTGCGCTCTACATCCATCCGATATCTCATAACATGAGCTCACAACTATATCTCAGTAAAGTAGTTAGAGGTACATCCATCGCAAGATGAACTAAGTACCCCTCACCGAACGGTGATATGGTGAGCCGTATCGCCCTCTATAATGCTCGAGCCAACTGTATGTGATAATTATCTCATAGTAATTTTCTATGACTCAGAGTCGAACCATTCTCGGACTCGGTATGGATAAGAATCGGATGCAGTTCGGAAACGCCCTCTCTCGTTAAATAATGAGGATAAAAGCTGCCTATTTCTCCCAACAGGTGTCGCTACTGTTGAGTATCCATAAATTTTGACAGTTCCCCATACTATTTGAGTAAACAAACATATTGTTTTGGTTATATTTTTACACTATAACCTTTTGAGCAGCGTTTGACTGCAACATCATAGTGTTATATTTATACCATAAAGATCGGAAAGCTTAGAAAAACGTATTTTTTTCCAACTGATGGCTGCTTTTCTTCAGACGAGATACACTCCACTGCTCGTCACATTTTATAGCAACTTATTACGAATTTTAGCTGAACAGTATGGGAAACTGTCAAAATTTAGGTACACTCAACAGTGCTGCCAACATTTGAGCTTCTAGTTCTTATCCTCATTGAAAATAATATAAGATTTTTTCGTGTACCGGTCTTGTAACAGACATTCTCACATAAAGTATATTTGTCGGTTTACTCTCTACGGTCACGAGCATTAATACGTATACACATTGGTACCATGTCACATTAACTTTTTTGTCAAATTGAACTGAAGTCTCACTAAATGTCAAATATGTTAGTGCGACAGAGTCCTAAAGTGGGTACATTATATTACTCATGACTGTACATGTGTATACCCTATTTAACGCGTGATTCGAATGACAGCAGGACAGAGATATAGGACATTGCCTAGTGCGAAAGAGACCAGAGATATGTGATTCTATACGTGACACGTTAAATAGGGTATAATTCTGCACAAAGCAGCAATTCTCCTGTATTATCGTACTCTCAATGTTACAAATAATCCATTTTAAAATCCGATTCTCATTGTCTAGAATTGAAAAATATCCAAATTACATTAAATGATGAGAAAAGGAATTGATGTACGTAGAGTTAAGCGTATATTTGTTGTTGTAAGTAGAATATTTGGATTCCTCAATACATCTGTTGGCGTCAGATATGGCAACCGTTGCGTAGGTTTGTTGGCTATATGGCGCATAACAACGGGGTGTTAAGTAAGGCTTTTATATTATTATAATTTAATAATTAAAACACATAATAACGGGTTCTTACCGCGTTTAAAGCAGGGATATGAGACTCCCGATATTTCGACACTGTTGCAAGTGCCATGATCACGGGATGACTGATGAGATTGGAGTGGAGTAGGTAGGTTATTATAATTTTGTGTTCTTTTACTCTTTATTATACATTAATACTGAGTTGGTCATCTTTGATTTCGCTCGCTAATATCGGGCTCGAAGGACCACGAACATAAAAAACCTTACTTTAAACCCCGTTGCTATGCGCCATATAATCAACAAACCCAGATCGACGCCAACAACATCTGATACTTTGCGCAAGTTACTGAGTGTCAAACTATGCTCAAACGTGTGTGCCACATTTTAACGAAGCAAACAATAATATATAAATACATAATGTAAATGGGGTGTTTCATATGTGTTGTGTTTAAACTTGGAAAAATATTTAAAAATGCTAAGGGCAGATTTTTCATTAAACCTATAAATTATGTATCAACGCAAAGTTTTGTATGGAAAAATTCAAATTTGGAACACTTTATTTTACAAACAGACGCTATCTGGTTATTGAGAAATTGCCCCTAAAGCAATTGTTATAGTTCCTTTAGACTTACTATGCTTGTAGTGGTCCTGATTCCCGCAGATTGTACCCGTCATTTTCTTATCCGATGAAAAGGAAAGGGACAGATGATTCACAGATATTAATTTAAACATAAATGAACGAATCAAATAGGCATCTCGCTGGTATGTGTTTACATACATTTGACGTGTGCTGTCTACTTAATTTTGTCGAGTTATTGGCCACTGTACTTTTTAGAGGTTTGTTTAAGTTTCTGCCTAAAACTGGTTTTCGACTACCCGTCCCTTTCCCTTTCGGCGGATCAGAAAATGGCAGGTATAACTTAAAATCGTAAAAAAAATATAAGGAGCTCAGTGGTGCAGCGGTAAACGCGCTCGGTCTGCGATTGTTGAAGTTAAGCAACTTTCGCAAAGACCGGTCATAGGATGGGTGACCACAAAAAAAAGTTTTCATCTCGAGCTCCTCCGTGCTTCGGATGGCACGTTAAGCCGTTGGTCCCAGCTGCATTAGCAGTTGTTAATAACCACCAATCCGCACTGGGCCCGCGTGATGGTTTAAGGCCCGATCTCCCTATCCATCCATGGGGAAGGCCCGTGCTTCATCAGTGGGGAGGTTAATGGGCTGATGATGATGATGAACTTAAAATTAAATGAGATGGTGTGTATTGGAATCAGCACCATTGCATTCGAAGTAATTCTCCTAGTTTGTGTAAGTTACGCAATACGAAGTTTCCCGCGGTACAAATTGATGTTATAATATTTAAAGAATCATCCCAAATGTGTCACCAGACTCAAAGCAACGACATGTTATTAGTTAGGTAATTTATTGTCGACCTTATGCCCTGCCTGTGTGAGTTCAATTCACGGTTCAAGTGTTCTATGCTACGGTCTACACACGGTACAGTCATGAGCAATATCATGTACCCACTTTAGAACCCTGTCGCACTATCATATTTGACATTTAATGAGACTTACAGTTTAATTTGTCAAAGAAGTTAATGTGACATGGTTTCAAAGTGTAAACATATTAGTACTCGTGACCGTACTAGAGCACGTCATAAATCTACAATGCAATCTCAGTACGAGGCGTGTGTTTGTGTCAATGAATAAGGGCCAGTTTCTTGTAATGAATTTTGTATATGATTTTAATTTATAATACCATAATTATTAAATTTATACATATAACAGCACGGTCAAAAAAATTGACACAAAAAATAGTTATAAAAATAACACGATACATTCAAGGTTAAACTTAATGCATTGCATCGCACTTTCCTACACGTCTATACTTTTCTGTCATTCAGAACCGTTATTTGCTAGAGCGAGATAAAGAGTACGATGCTGAGTGACAGAAAAGGATAGACGCGTAGGAAAGAACGATGCGGTGCGGCCAGCCTTTCTAACATGCGCAACGTGATAAAATTATCGATCGAGTCGATAAGTTTTGTCAAAATCGATAAGTTTGTCATTTCCCCTAACATGCGTGTCGTGTAAAATTACTGTCACTATAAACGTTTATCACGTCGAGAAACAGATGTAGCCGTTTTGTAATTCGAAATTCAAATTCAAATCATTTATTGTGACACACAGGTACAGTGGATAGATGTTACAAAGATAATAATAAGACCGCTGTGATCTGCCGGTAGGCGTACAAATAAATTAAATTAATTTTATTTTAATGTCGTGTTGAATCCTTTGTCAAATTCATATCAATTTAAGCTAAAAGACAAAAAGATAAAAAGTGACAGTATGGACATATTACGTACATGTGACAAAAATCAAAAGTCCACAGAATCTGATAAAAATATGGTGCCATGTTAGGCTTCATCGACAATTTATCACGTTGTGGTATTTCGACAGAACGACATGACTTTTTTGGTTTGCCAACACATAATAACGGGTTCTTACGGCGTTTAAATCAGGGATATAAGACTCCCTATAAATCGACACTGTTGCAAGTGCCATGATCACCTGATGAGTGCCTGATTTAAACGCGGTAAGAACCCGTTATTATGTGTTTTAATTATGATAACAACCGCGTACACTTAAAACAACACATGACATATATCGTGAGAATCGATGAAATGACCGTGAAAAAATAATATCTCCTTGCGCATGTTAGCCTGATGTGGTTCAACCCTTAATCAAACCTATAAAATATGGCCCTTGTTAATTTTTTAGTAGTAAGAGTATAAATTATAAATGTTTGTCTACGGTCATACACAGACACCTTGTAGTATTACAGTAGTGTATATGTGTTAAGTACTAGTTAGATGTGCACGGTACGGTCACGAGCATTAATATGTATACACTTTGGTACCACGTCACATTAACTTTTTTTGACAAATTGAACTGTAAGTCTCACTAAATGTCAAATATGTTAGTGCGACAGAGTCCTAAAGTGGGTACATTATATTGCTCATGACTGTACGTGCTTTAAGTATTACTGTCGTTGTCTCTATCCGTTTCCTCGACACGGGATCCTAACGACATTCGTCTCTCTCCTTCTATCAGAATCTATTGTATTGGCACTCTAAAATATTTTTGATGGTGCGTAAAAATGCTTTAAAACTAGAATAAGTAGGTAAACATACGGTAAGCTTATGATGGATCGAAACCAAATCTTGGTTGGTAAGGAAGCAGTATCTAGTTTTATGTACGTGCGTAAGTATTGTATAGTCAAATTGTAGGTAGGATTTCTATGAAATTTCAACACTTCACGCCATGACGAATTGTTGTGCTCAATCGACTTCTATACAAAATGCACCTTTTGGAGTTACTTACTTTGATAATTAATTGTTTCACATCTACGTGTTCACTGAACTGTTGGTTCACATTTTTTCAACTTGTTCACGTTTTTGAAAGTTCTACAAGACTATGTACGGTGTTATGTGCCAAACACTTGATGTGTGCTAGACACTTTTCCTTTATAGATTCATACATGCATACTTTCCAATCGTAGTCATTAGTGAAATCATGGTACAACAAAACAAGCTATGCTCAATCCTATAAAAAGCCGCCATTGCTAGCCGTCTGATGACGTAAGTGTTACATGAGTGTTACCATTAAATTGGTATCTCCAACATTCCAAAGACTTAAATTTTATTATTGAAAATTAATCGAAGTACTGACTAATGTACTTAATGACTATCATTTGTCACATATTATATGAAAAAAAAAAGTTCAAAATTTCTTTGCAAAGTAAATTAAAAACACTAGTCTTGTATTTTTTATTTTTTTTTTACAAAATGGCAACGAAGGCTGAGATGACGTCAGCTGGGCTAACTTTGAAATGTTAGCTGTCACTTTTGAGCTTACCTGGTTATGTTGTACCATGAGCGAAATATCGTAACACTTATCATATCATTCAGCCAAATACCTCAACTTGCGTCTACATTCCAATTCACGGTGGTCGCTAAATATAATTAAACTTATACTAAGAGTACAAAACAGGCCTAAACAGTAGTTTAGTCTTACAAATAACGAGCTATATGTGACACAGGAGCGCCACCTATCACCACATATCATTCACGTAACACGTATGTATTATACATTATTATTGTGATTTTATAAGTGTTACAACAACGTTTCAAACTATAGACAAACTTGGGTACAAGTGTTGACAATACAGCAGGGAACTCCGTTACATACTGACAAATGTTTACGCAGTTCGATATGAAGAAGCATGGTTTAAAAAGTAAATTATACTGTGTGTTAGTGACACCGTAACGAACATTTTGGGGACGATTCGGAACATTCTGAGTGGATATCAAATGGAATTTCTTGTCGGAAAATTCATGGATTTTCTTTTAATTATTCTCAGTACTATATTGTGTTTTAAGCTGCATAGAACCCTTTAAAATAAAAAATATAAATGCCAAATTATTATAAACCATCAATGTATATGGGCGCGGCAAAAACAAATGTTAATGAGCTCCTTTCCAGACTACGCTTGAATCATGATGCTACTTATGTTGCTTCTCTTTACATTGATCAGAATAATAATGGGTGGAACGTGTAATTGTGGCTGGGTGTAATAAAAAAGCGTCATCATTTATACCCAAAAACACAGATAAAACATTGCATGTCTGTTATCCATGCAATTAGAAGGTTAAATGAAAGGACCCGAGCCCTGGTGCGTTCAAGGTCAAAGTGAACAGGCACCTTCTGGGCGAACTCCATCTTAGGCCTTGTCAATACCTTCTGGCAAGTCTGGGGCCAAGAGCAAACCCATAAAAAAAAAAGTGATTATCCATGAAAAAAGTTAAACGAAGGAAAATCTTTATAACGCCATCTACATTGTCTTTGAGGAACGGAGCCTCGAAATTCCCTTATTAAACATTTCCGACAAGAAAAACACCTACCCTCGGTTTATGAATATTCGGTTTATCAATTTTTACCGACTTCAAAAAAGGAGGAGGTTCTCAATTCGGCCGTATATTTCTTTTTTTTTTATTCGTTAGAGTGTCACTAATGCAGTGTATCTCTCTTCAATCTCTCTAGTTTGAGAAGCTCTCGTCTCTCTACTCTACCTGGTCGTCACCTGGGATCTGTCTGTGCATCTGTAAATACTGTTAACTTATTATCGTCGTAGGCTAAGCACGTGTTTCTAGTGGTAGTATAGCTAAGGCTCTCAATCTGCAGGGCTAACAAGCGCAACGTGGAAAAATTATCGATCGATTCAGTCAATTTTATCGAAATCCACAAGTTTGTTTTTTTCCCTAACATGCATGGCACGTGATTTTGTTCGTGTTTTGACAGAACGACATTACTTATTTGGGTTCACTTATTAGGACCAATCGACAAAACGACATAATCATATCGTCAAAATCGATAAACGTTGCACATGTTAGCCCCACAGGTCACCAATATTATCCTTCCATGTTGAATAGATTAATATACTTATGAATTTCTTGTCGGCGCGACCACCCGCCGATTTAATCGCGTAAACACATTGTAATTATATGAAGTGGCATATTATATATGCAGCGTAAATGTCTGCCACTTCATTTTCTAAAATGTCATAATAATATAAAAGATAAAAAGTATTTATAAACATATAATTAAATGTAATTATTTAAACTTTTAGTGCCACTTAAATGTAATTAAATAAATGTTAACATTACCACGTAAATAAATGTACACGTAATATTATCCACCGCTTATACTCGAGTTGTGAGAAGATAAAATGGAATATATTTAAATGGAGCAAATGCATTAATGAATGTTTAAAAAAATATAGTTTCTTGTCCGACGTGACAGGGTTTGTTGATATATTACGAAAAATATATTAATAATATAAATGCATATAGAAATAATATGGTTGTTGTAGAATACAGATGTATATTTTTTCTATTTAGTTGGTCAGTCGAGGGCGGTATGTGACGCTGAGGTCACAAGTTGGACGTTACATTGTTGGGTATCTAAACGGTGGAAATTTTTATACATTCACTTTGTTTGATTACACTTGAAAGCAGGTTGGTGCCAAACGGTTCTATGTACGCCTAGGATATACGCAGTTTCTATGATCTCTTGATTGTACTAACACTTACCCGTATACTAAGATGTTGACTCGTAACTTCCTCCACTCGACTCAGCCTCAGCTAAGAATTTTGGTAGTTTTCAGTTAACATTTGCGTCCTAAAGTCGCGACTTTACTCAATTGAGTCGACCATAACATACTACCAACAAAAAATACGAAAATTATATCCAAACGAAAATACGAAAATTTATACGAAAATTATTTGTGCCTCCACTCACCGTCACTGGAGCAAACTCGAGATAATGTTGAGGACACGTCTCAACTGAGGCTCAACTATCTATAGTAAAACAAAAAAAAACGATTTAAAACGTTTTAAACCACTGAAAACTCGCCTACAACAATAAAACACAGTTCGTGTTGTGTTTAAACTTATGGGCAATTTTTGGTCACTTCACGTCACGTTTCGTATTATTAGTTTATAGATAATCAATAAAAAGTACCTATAGAATTAAACACGTTAAGTATATTTTTATCAATAACAGTATGCTTACCTATTACACATTCAAAAATTCTTTACACAGTTTATAGGTACTCCGTTATATCCCTACCTCGGTAAAATCAAGAAAATGTAGTTATAATTAAGAAAAACATAGTTATCAACACCAGCCGTTTTAAACCGAAATAAATGGTTGATTTCGGTTTAAACGGGTTGGTTTAAATGGTTTTAAACCGGCCTTACATCTATAGGCTCAACTGCGGACAAAACGAGGACGCTTCGAGTTAACATCTTAGGTTAAAGTTAGACGTTTTGTGTTTTTTTAATAAATACCAGTTGTAATGTGCAGTGCACCGTGCACGTTTATCAGCCAATGCCGGCACTACTGTATGTTTTAAGAGCATCTGTGACTATTGAAGCACTTGATATGTATACAAATTGCTTACGTCACTTTAATTTTAGATTTCTTGTATGCAGGTCGATTGCCTCAATTTACAATGTGTTAACGATTAGGACAACACCAATTTTTAATAGTTTTTATTAATTATTGTATTTTTATGATCTAATTTATTACTTAGAAGGAAATTGACGCACATATTTTATTGCAATTATTATTAGATCATGTTAGCACGTCCGGGCTAAGTTGGTGCTAACATTATTTTGTGTTCATTACTTTTGTATTGTCGAAACAAAACGAATGGAGGACACTGGCACTGGAAACTAGGGGTATTCTACTTTTGAATGTTTGTTGTTCTATGTTCGAATTTATTTTTTTTACTTTTAGAGAAATAACATAATCGTTATAAAAAAATAACACGGGGTTCTTCGCTCAAAATCGGAAGTGCTATTACAATGACATTCAGTTAAGAATCAAATCTCCGGACTTTCAGCCTTCCGTCTGGATTTTGTCCGGCTTTTTAATTCATCCGGAGTTTTGACTTGTCTCCGCGTGCACTTCTTGTACTATTCCTATACAAAGTGCACACAGTGCGTGGGATTTGTTAGAAATTATACCAGACTTTTGTCAAAACTTTTTGGGTCCGGTTCCCTTCTTACTGTGAATTTTATGTTTAGCAATGTTTCCAGTCGACGTGTACCGCCCAAAGCAGATGTGTGTGTATTTTGATATTATTTATGTTGATGTTTGTAAATAAATTTTACAGAAATGGCATATCTCATTGTTCTGTAGCTAGGTAAGATCGGCTCCGCAATAAATACACGTTGGAGATTAACTTGTTTCATTTTTATATACTTAAAAACATCTTATAACAGTCTTGTCATCTTGTAAATACATCAAAAATAACGTTAAGGCCTCTTAAAAATATTGAACAACATTATGTACAAGTTTGATAAATATTTCGCTTTTATATGGTTAAGTACCTACAAAATGTTCACGCTTTGTTTCAAACTATTAGTCCGTTACAAATGCAACATTGGTGCCAGTTCCGGCACAAACTTAACGCTAATTTCAGTTTGACAGCTCTTAAACTAGTGCCGTCCTTGGCTTACAAAAAGTACAAGAAAGAGACAGACTAGTTTTAGTCCTGTAAAATTAAGTTGTTGCCCGAACCAGCACCTCTCTCGTACATCTAAACACCATACCATTTCTTTTTATTGAGCACTTTGTTCGTTCATTCGTAATCAGTTATTTCTTGTATCCCACGAAGAGACATAAATAAATTTGTTGCCTAACTGCCCACCCATCACAGACGTCTATGCTCAGCTGTGGCATTGTAGACTATTATGTTTTGTATATTTTGGACTTTTGGCCCCGACTCCAGCGGACACAACTAATTTTATTTTAAGTTATACCTGTCATTTACTTGTCCGCCGGAAAGGAAAAGGACAAATGATTTATAGCTGTTCATTTTAAAATAAATGAATAACCCGGGCGAATCAAATTGGCATCTCGCTGGTATGTAACCCGTTTCACGTGTGCTGTCAACCTAAGTCTCTCGGGTTACTGGCCAATGTAAAATTTTGAGGTTTGTTTTTCTGCCTAAAATTGACTTGCGATCATTTTTATGCCTGTCGATTACCCGTTCTTTTTCGGCGGATGAGAAAATTACAAGTACTTACTTTCCGGCGGACAAGTAAATGACAGATATAACTTAAAATTAGGAGGTGTATCCGCTGGAGTTGGGGCCAAAAGTCCAAAACACACATAAAAATAATAGTCTGTGATGGGTGGGCAGTTAGGCAACAAATTAATTTACGTATATCTCTTCGTGGGATACAAGAAAAAGTAAGTTATACTTATAACTTAAAATTAGAATGTGTGTACTGGGGCCTGTTTAATAAAACTTACAATTGTAAATTACAATGACAATTTGATGTACATTGCAGAGTGTGTGATCACGAATATTTTGCACTTTCATATTAGCTACGTAATGAACACCAAATTGTCGTTGTAATTTACAATTGTAAGTTTTATTAAACAGGCCCCTGGAATCAACACCATTGGCTCCAAATCTTCACAAGATACAAGAACAACTCCACAAACTCAAACAAATCCTATTCAGTCACTTCAAGTCCGGCGTGCTGCTTCCAAGGTAAGTCCTAAGGTCGGTGACTGTGGAGCGGATCAGCTTGGCCGGGATGGTGGGGCGGCTGAGGCGCTTGTACGCGGCGTAACGATGGCAACCGCCGAAGCTGTAGTAGTAATCCCCGCCTTCAGACCCCTTGATCCAGAGGATGTCTATCGGAGGAACGTAACCCGCTTCTTCTTCTTTCTAGAAAACAAGAAAATGCAGAATTAATGAATGTATGTAGGTTGGTTGAGAAACAGTGTGATAAGAGAGAGATGTGGTGTAAAAGACGATATAGTGACTACGGTTGAGAAGGAAATGTTAACTTGGTTTGAACACACAGAGCGGATGAAGGATAATAGTTTGGCGGCGAGGATGTGTGAGTGCGAAAGGATGTTTTTCGAGGTACCGAACAGAGCATAGTACCCCGCTAGCCACAAGTAGGTATTGTTACTAAGGATCGACGATCCAACGGTGTCATGTTGGAAGTTGTATAATATTGCGTCTCGCTGTGTAAACTTCGATAGCGCGTTTCACGACTGCGTCAAGACTGCATTATTGAATGTGGCGCCATCTGTTGCGTGTGGGCGGAACTAGCTGGCCAACTAGTTGGGTACGCCACAATAGGATTAGTATATAAAGCGAACGTTGGTGATAGGGCTGGCAGAGGAAAACCTAGGAGGACGTACTTACCGATACTGCGACACTTGGGCCGTGACACGGACTCTACTTTTAACTTCTATCAAAAGTAAATAAAGAAGTTTATTATCTAGTCGTAATATGGTTACCGAAAAGATGAAACTACCTACATACCTATTGTTTAAAAATGAATATTATGTAATTCATATCAATATTTATAAACACAAGTTGTAATGAGACCAAGGTCTTCACCTCGCTATCTGGTACCTACTGCATTTATTTTTAAATTTGGATGTCCGATAATTTTGTGAAAACATGTTTTCTCTGATACGCAAAAAAAAATATCAATGTAGGTAAGTTATCAATAATCATTTTGAACGGCATCAGTTATGAATAAGTTCTAGAACTTAGGGAGGTAAAAGTAAGAAGTAAAATAGCACAGAAAATTAGAAGCACAGAATACATATTTATTAGGTAGAGACCGCACCACGAAAGAAGTCCCGCGGCCACAGGTCGCAGTATCTGCATAGGATTATTATGACGTAAGTACCAATAATTCTATACATAATGTGATCCAAATATCAAGCAACAATTATTTTTATATAATGCTTCTCTTCTGTTCCATTACATTGTATTTTGGAATAATTATGTACCTGATTAATGAGCAAATAGGTAATTATCCCCGGCAATTAATGTCCCCGGGACTTTTTTCGTGACGCGTACTACAACTTATTAGGTAAGTATTTAAATGTACTATTAGGTAGGTGTATCTTTAAATGTATTCTGTAATAGACTCCAATAGGTAATCCAATAGATAATAAAATTCCTTTGTTGTTATGTTAAATAGAATACATACTTATGCAAAAAGTTGTTTATACTATTTTGCATAATGAGTATGTAACTTGATTAGATAGGTATGTATGAACTGTAGGTAAATACAGTCCGTAGTTCGTACCTACCCCCAGCGTAGGTAATCAATGATAATTACGATAGTAGCATACATACCTATCGTATGATATTATTGATTTACGCTTCAGTTCTATATTTCTACAATGAGGGACGTTTTAGACTACGTTCACCAAAAACTTAGGTAGATGGCGTTGTACAGATATACCGTGATTATTACCTATTTTCTCGTGTCTCGGGTACGTAATTATTCAAAAGTATATCGTAATGGCAGAGGCATATAAACAAAATAATTGTTGCTTGATATTTCGATCCGATATGGTACAGGTACGTTGTTGCTTTGCTTCTCTTTATTTTGATCAGAATAATAATGGGTGGAAAATGTATTTGCCTGGGTATAATAACTAGGGTAGTCGTTACATGAGCCATGTCAGGGGCCTTTGGCAGCTCAATAGTAACCCTGACAGCAGGGTTGATGATGTCGGTAATCCACCTCACAATCCACACGATAGAAGAAGAATAACAATATTTATACCCAAAGATAAAAGATGTCTGTTATCCATAAAATAGAAGGTTAAACGAAGGCAATTCTATACAGCGCCATCTATATTTTTAGGGTGTCATATTTTTACTACATGCAACACTGACAAGTAATGTCAACGTCAAATGACCTTCCTCTCTCTCTCTATTGTCAACTGCACTAGGCATGGCACATTAATTTCCTATTGTTTTTACAATCAAAATAAATCCGTGTAATCATGTGAAATTACGTTTCCATTATAACGCTCCCTCCCTGCGGCTTCACCGCGCTACACAATTACAACATAGGGGAACGTAGCGTGGAAAGTCCTTCATACCAAAAAAAAAACAAATTAGAACATTCCTCGGTTAAATGTACTTGAACGGCAGAGTAGATTATTATCGCCTAAATAGGCCAGCACTCAGCATAGACGTATAAGTAGGTACTCGAGTTATAATGGGTACGCGTTGTTATTTACCTACATTTTAAGATTTGCTATTGGTTTCGCTTTATATATTTCATATTTGGGACACCAACAACTCTTAAATACTATAGCAAAAAAATATACTTACTCAAAAACTAAGCTAATGACAGATATACACCTACTTATGTGCCACCTACATAATTCTATTGTATTTTTTTTAGTAATTAGGTAAGTACAGTTATAATTTAAAAGATACCTACAACCCAGCAGATTATGTCAGGGGGATGACCAGGTCGCCGACAGCCTCTCCGTAGAGAATTATATTATAAAATTGCAGTAGTCATACATGATCCGCCCTTAAGTAGGTATGACCTAAACATACCTACTTATATAAAATTGGAGTATCGTCACGGAATACATCATCGCCATCATCACTAGCCCATTAACGTCCCCACTGCTGGGGCACGGGCCTTCCCTATGGATGGATAGGGAGATCGGGCCTTAAACCACCACGCGGCGCGGGCCCAGTGCTGATTGGTGGTTATTAACGACTGCTAATGCAGCCGGGACCAACGGCTTAACGTGCCTTCCGAAGCACGGAGGAGCTCGAGATGATTTTTTTTGTGGTCACCCATCCTATGACCGGCCTTTGCGAAAGTTGTTTAACTTCAACAATCGCAGACCGAGCGCGTTTACCGCTGCGCCACCGAGCTCCTCCGGAATACGGAAAACATAACCAAGTCTAATCCATAAATGATAGATAAAACATAAATCTTGTCCGAGCCATATTTTATCATACGTTTTCTAATAAAAAATGCTAATTCGACAAACGCACCTAACTTTTAACATATTAAACACTTGTGCAAACAAATAACTTTTCTAAATCCGGCTCGAATACCTACAGATCACTAGAGTCGCTTAAAGAGTAGCAATGAGTAGATCTTCGAACACTGGTTCAATCTCATTAATGTTGGCGACATGCATCATCATCCCCCTAGCATTATCCCGACTTTCACAGGGTCCGCTTACCTAACCTAAAGATTTGACAGGTCCGGTTTTTTATAGAAGCGACTGCCTGTCTGACCTTCCAACCCGCGAAGGGAAAACCAGCCCAATACAGGTTAGGTCACATACCTCCGAAAATGCATTTCTCGGGAATGTGGGTTTCCTCACGATGTTTTCCTTCACCGAGCACGTGATAATCATTTATGATCCAAACATGAATTCGAAAACAAATTCGACAATCATTGTGCTGGATTCGAACCTGCGACCTCAAAGTGAGAGGCAAGCGTTCTACCAACAGGGCTACCACGGTTCTCGAATGTTGGCGACATGCATATAAGTTCTAAATGGATAGATTGGATATTTTAACGTTCACGGGCTTCCGTTGTTCTAAGAACTATACCTAAAGCTTTTCATAAACTGAATATTCTTACCTGAATAGTTTCCATGAGGGACTCGACTTTCTTCTCATCCAGTTCTGGTTTAAACGGCCTGATGATAACGGACATTGGCACTTGATGCACCTCCTCGTTATACGCGCTATGTATACTGGTCATCTTCGCCGCTGAAATCGATAATGCCACCAACAAACTCAAACAAAAACCAACAGACATTTTTCCCGTCTTCCTGTGCTAAAATTACTAATAATAATGTTTTGATCACATTACATTACGCTTTATCTACCGCTTGGTTAACTCATTACATCACTAATGACGCAACGGATGTAATACAAGTATTAATGAATGGGGAAACATTGAGCAAGACACTTTTATGATAAATTGATATTTAGTTACCTAATAGAGATGCTTTTAAAGATATAAGACACCTATCAAGGATTTCTACTTACAATGTCTTAGTGTTGACACTGAACTGGTTAATTTAGCGATTGATTTTAACATAAGTGAACGCTGGCGAGTCAGTCGAGTGACTTCATAGCACTGGCCTGAGTAGGTAATGAGACGTACCTGATTCACGCTACTCGCATGAAGGTCATCGCACCGCATTGATAAAAATAAACACAAACAATATGGACTCGCAATTATTTAATTCTTTTATCGTTATCTTATCACCTGACAAACAACGCAACTTAGGTATCGGACATTGTTTATGGGTTTATAAAGATTAAAATACCGTGGCAACTGGCAAGCGTAGAAATTACTGTTTTCAGTTTACTGCTAACAAAGTAGACGTAACGGCTTCCGTGCTCTAGTGGTTAGAGCGTGGGGCTTATAATCTGGAGTTCCAAGTTCGATTTCCGATGGGAACGTTGTCAAAATCACTTTGTGAGATTGTCCTTTGTTTGTTAAGGACATCACAGGCTTGAAACACCTCATGGCCCGGAAAAGTAACATGGTTTCGTGTTTCAAAGGTACGAAAAGCCGTTGGTCCCGCTCCAACCCGCAGTGGAGCAGCGTGATGGAGTATGTTCCATCCCCTCCGGATAATCGAGAGGCCTGTGCGCAATAGGCTTTTGTTTCGTATGTAGTAAAGTATGGCATCGGTACGGCAATGCAGGACGGAAGGGGCAAATCGGACTGTAACCTGGAACCTGACAGAGGGCAGCAGTAACTGTCAGGTACTATTCAGAGGCGAAGAACAGGAGTCCCAGTATGGCTTTGTAATAGACTACTCTGGGCGCCATCCCACTTGCGTCAGACAGAGTACTGCGGGGCGGAGGCAAGAGGGAAAGCACTGCTCTATTTTTCCCTAAAAATGTAGCATGGAGAATGCTGCACCGACAAGAGCGTGGTTCTTAAATTGATGATGATGTAGTAAAGTACACGTAAAAATGATGACCCCATAATCAACGTATCTAATGAAACTTAAGTTCTATACTTACTTACATGCAGTTTGTTATGTTCAGTCAGTTTACAAAGAACAGGTAGAGTTGGTCGATATCCAGTTATAATCCAATTTGAACTCTCTCTGCTACCTGGGCCACATTTTCCATCCCGATAAGACTCGTAAACACAAACCTGTTTCGTGGATAAATGTTGTGCAAGTACGTACTTACATACGGCGATCGACCTCTACCACACCTCCCGGAATATATTAACGTTACTTATATTTTATTTTGCGTCCTTGTTTACAAGTAGGTACGGCTTGATTGCATTAAAATGTAACAGAATATGCAAAAAGTTGCGGTGACGATTTTTTGTTTACATACCGTTTGATAACAAAGTCAAATTAGTGATTTAAATAACAGCAAAATGGTCACTTAAATACACTGGCGCGCAAAACTAAGCACTGCAATTAAAATTGCTTTTTTTTCTAAACTATAAAAGTTAGATTTTTTAAATTAAAAAAGTTTGGTAGACAATTTTATCAGCTTTCTTTGTAGTTACAAAGAACAACAATTAAACTATACTTTAGTAACATTTCGCGTACTTTTTATTTCGAAAGTTTATCTTGTGTACAAGTAGGTAGGTAAGTACTTCAAGTGAAGTTTTTAAAATTTTGAATATCTAGTGTACTAAGTTTTGGATGCCAATGTACTTGAATAAGGAGGTGATAAGCCTACAATAAAGAGGTACGTAATGGTTTGCCTAAAGATGGCAGTCTTGCACTGTACTTACTGGCGAAGGTCCGTGTTGCTCTATGACTGTATTGCGTCGTCAATCTGATAGTATTTAAAAAAAAAACGTGGGACGTTGGCGCCATCCCGCGGCTTTTTGCCGCGAAGGGTCATCACGGAGCTGTCATTATGGCGCGATGGAAAAATATTAAAATAATTATTACAAGGGAGCTCAAACTTCAAAGGAGACTATTGTGTTAACGAAAGTACTAGAGTGAATTAGGTAAAGTAATAAAGTATTTTATGGTATTAATAAAACAACAAACATTAACTACACAAAAATGTATTTTATTCAATCTGATGGTCGCAATAACATTGAACTCGTCGTCGTATACATGGTGTCCACGCCGCTGCTTCAGACTTATTACGTGCTTCGTATTATTTATTATTATAATTTATAAACTCTAAACAATCGGTATACTCTGTGTATCGTGAATGTGGCGCGGCGTTGCGACAGCGGCGCTTTACAATCTCAATGTTCCACAGCAATTTTAAACATTTTTCAATTTAATTTTCGTTTTTTCGTATACTGTTTCAGATATTTTGTTTTAGAACACATCAACTTAATGCTAGCAAAATTTTACATATTCAAACTATCACTAAGTGGAACTAATCATACGTTAGTTTTGATAATAGATAGATCTGCTAATTTCGGTCAAATCAGGACGACGTAAATAATAATAATATGTAAAATGATTAACATTAACTATACGAAGTATTAACTTATGACTAAATGAAAAAATAAATTTTTGTGCTACAAACAGTATAGCACCACAATAAAAATATAAATATTTTTGTTCTGATATTCACAACTCCTGTTCTAAAACGAAAATCGATTTGAAGACGTGATTATGTTTGTATGTAGGATTTTCGCATTGACATTAGTTCGGAATACTTAGTGTGCGCGGGACTAACACAACCGTTAAGAATAAAATATTAAAATTGCACACAAGAGGCGCGCCGGGCGGGCGCCGGCGCGGCGCAGCCGGGCCGCTACTGCTCATACTGCACAAACTCGGATATTCCATATAACTTTGACAAATATACAAAGGAGCTTCAAAGGATATGCAAGATTAAAGGAATGGAGTTATCTACATTGTACGAAGTGAGCAACTTTGATTTAAAAATTTGAGAATAAGAATATTTATAATAAATAAGTACATTTTATAACTAGACGTATACATGAAGTGCCACATCGCCGGGTCCCGCGCCCGCCCGGCCGCGCCCGTCTAGATACTAGTCAGCGCAAAATATCTGAATACTTACATTTAAATATTACACTAGATTAGCTTACAACTATCGTATATTTATTTATATCCACCGCAGGGTAAGACGAATAGGTAGTGAACGTTACAACGAGATCCTGCCAAACATGTGATGCTTTATCATTACTATAATACTGCCAAATTATACTTCCAAATTATAAAATTATCCAAATATCCACTGGTCAAAAATAATACTTTAAACAGCTGCCGCATTGACAATTTGATTCGATTAAAAACAAAAGTAAAATATTAAAAACAAATACTGGGTACAGTCAGTTCGGTAGTAATACGTGAAGAAATTATTTATCTCAATTACATGTTCTTCCAAAAATACGCTAAAATATGTTTAGTGTGTAGTATAGTATACATGTCCTATGTCCTAAGGCAAAGTCGGGCGCCCGCGGCCGCGTGACGTCACGATGATAGGAGTTCCTCAGCTACTTAAATATAGTATGTAATGTAAAATGGCAATTCAGTGGAAGCTGCACAATTATGTGTTGACCCGTCACCTGCAACCAACCAACACGCGCCCATTAGTGCGCCGCCGCGCCGTCAAACGCATTAGCCACGCGGCGATTGAACACGTCTAGCCGGTAACCACCAAATCAGGAGTTTTAAATTAAACCAGTCGGGTCTGCATGACAACCGCGCGGCGTGAATTATATTGAGCGCTTCGACTAATAAACGATACGAATGCTATCTACGTAGATGGACGTCAAACGGCTATTGGTCGAAGGCCTTGATATAATTCGCGCCACGCGCTGCGTGGTTACCGTGCAGAACCTACAGGTGGCCGAACAAGTATTAGGTATTAACTTGGAACCTTTTTGTGGCTTGCGATTGGAACGCTTAGTTTTTAAGATTTTCTTTTTTTGCATTGATTGCTGATTCCTGTAGACACCATCTAATTTTAAGTTATACCCGGGTAATCGACAGGCATAAAAATTATGAAACACTTAAATTTTAGGCATGAATTTTAAAAACCCTCCCAAATTTTTATATTGGCCAATAACCCGACAGAATTAAGTTGACAGCACACGTCAAACTGGTTGCATACCAGCGAGATGCCTATTTTATTCGCCCGGGTTATCTATTATTTTAAAATTAAGTTCTAAATCACCCGTCCCTTTCCTTTTCGGCGGATAAGAAAACTAACATAAAATAAAATTAGGAGGTGTCTGCAGGAATCAGGGCATTACGTATGACCTAATCTAATGTGAAGATCCTATAAATTACCTCAAGGCCGGGGTATCGGCGGAGCCTACGGCGAGAGGTCCTGGTGCATAGGATCGTAGCCCATGGAGCCGTCGTAGCCCGGCTGCGGCTGGTCGTAGGGCGGGGCGGGCAGCGAGTAGCCCATGGAGTCCTGCGTGGGCGCCGGGGACATCATGGGCGTGGCCGTGCCCGACGCGGCGCCCATCGAGTACGGGGACGCGCCTGCAGCTAAACGCACACAGCACGTTACTTCCATACAGTTTAATTACCTAAATTATTTGTAAAAAGAATTGTGAAAGCCTGGCTGGAATTATAAAAACTGCGATTTGCGTTTTGATATTGGAATTGTTTCTTGATAAAACTTGATCGCAGCGCCATGAGGCGTTTTCATATTTCTTAACAGGCTTTACAGTGCGTCTAGTATAAGTTGGCAAAGTGAAAAACCAGAATTATGTAGTAAAAGATAGACTGCCTCCATTTTTGACAGCTTATTTTAGATGCACTGTATGTATGAATTATAAATTGAATTCCATTAACTTCATTCAAACGCCTGTTAGATCTGGAGATCCAACCCTAGCTTTCTGAGAGCCTAATATAATTGAATTTAATATATTTATAGTGCCGATTCTGGCGGTCAAAACTAAATTTTATTTTAGTTTGACAACACTAAAATAGTGTCGTTCTTCACTTTCTTTGAGTGCTAGAAAGAGATAGAGCTACTAGAAGTACGATAGCACGGCCGTTATGAACTGAGTCATCTGTCTGATGATTTTTTGTACGGAGCATCCAGGGCGTGGCATTCCTCGTCTACGCACGCGAAGAGTCCAGGGCGGTTATAAAGCAACATTGCTATTTGACATTTGATTGCATGGCGCACTTTTATATGGGCCAATGTCAAATTGCAATATTGCTTTTTAGATGAATTGCTTCGATGTGGCCTTTTTAACTCACCAGAACGTATAGCGGCCCTAATAGTTATGTGCTTTTTTACGTGACTTATTGCCGCAGATGGCATTAACTACTTGGCCGGACAAATGGAGAGCGCTGAGGGCTCTCACTCGGTACGGTCACGAGCATTAATATGTATACACTTTGTTGGTAACTTTTTTGACAAATTGAACTGTAAGTCTCACTAAATGTCAAATATGTTAGTGAGACTTACAGAGTCCTAAAGTGGGTACATTATGACTGTACGACATTTAAAACAACAGGCCTGAGGATGCCCGGTTGGGAGCGAACCTAGGCTCAATAGTTACGTGCACAACTCAGTTCGGAAATGACGACCGCACTATAGTCACAGCGCCGTCAAACTAGAATAAAACAAAGTTATGTCCGCCAGAATCGGCAGTTGTATATTTGTTGTAACTATATAATATGTTTACTGTAATATGCCGAGGCTCTCGCTGGCGGGGAGCTAGCCTCGCGCCTGCACGCGCCAATCCATGGCAAGTCTGTGTACGGAAACGATATTGCAGTATTTGCAGGCCGCGGGAATATATTGTATTTTATTTAGAAGTCGACAACTAACGTCACTGAGTCTTATTAAATGAGAATCGTAAGGTGCATCTACATCGGAATTTCTTTATGAGCAATGCCTCTAAATTAAAGTGTGGTCGTACCTGTCACTTTAATGTTTCCAAATCATCTCTTCTCTCGTGTGGGTTGTGAGGTGGTTTACCAACCCCATCAACCAAATGAATGAATGAATGTTGTTTCCAAATGTTACTGAGTAACATCTGATCCGAAATAACTTATTGTTTCTATTTTTTAAATTGTTAATACATCAATGTTGCCAGTAAAAGTGAAATTAAAAAGCAACAATCAGTCGCCAAAGTTACTATACATTTTAGTTCACGTTTTACTCAAAGTTACTCAACAAAAAGTAACTCCGGTGTGGATGCACTAAAGGTCTCTCTACACACAGGCGGTACCGGCAGCGTCCCCGGGTATACAAACTAAAACAACACAAACTCACGACTATATCCCAAGTGGGGTAGTCAGAGGTGCATCCTTCGCAAGGTGAACTAAGTACCTTATTTTTTTTGACGTGACACAAGTGGCATTAACTTACTTGGCCGGACAAATGGGGAGCGCTGAGGGCTCTCACCCGGTAACAAAGTACCCATACCTATTTTAATACAATAAACGTTTAAAAAAATACATTTACAAACAATACCCTCATGAGAACGCTCCCGACATCGCCTTTGTGTGTGCAGACATATACAAAATGTAATGCGCTCAGTAAGACAGTGTTCCTTACCGGCTGCCTTCTTGGCGGCGTACAGGTTCGCCTCCTCTTGCGCCTTGCCGATGTTCTTCTTGTAGCGGATCCGCTTGTTACCGAACCAGTTAGACACCTGTGGACAAAGGTTGCGAATCAAAATCATTTATTCAACGTTAGCTAGTGTCCAACCAGTCAAATCAGCTACTAAAGACCTAAATAAAGATTTTATCTATCAATCTATCTACTTTTTACTAAACGCCTTCCTCTCTTTTGTTGTAGCTTCCCTTCTATGATGTGTTTAATAAATTTGTCGTGTCTTATTAAGTATCCAATCATCTTGCCTTTTCAATAACTCTCAATATTTGCCTCTTTTCCCATACTTCCTATCATAATTCCGTTTTTCATAGGGTCCGCTTACCTAACCTACCCAGGTAGCACACTGGCTGATTAAATGTCGAACCTGCCTCTTATTTAAGTGTAAAAGTGTTATATAAGATGTTTAATGGATTTTTTAGCTTCCATAGGCTGTTATGAAACTTTGAAATAAGTTAGTTAATCAATGGTTGGTAAAAGGTACATCTAAAATACGTAATTAAGCTGTGGACTGCATACGAGTTCATAGTTAGTGTTTTATAACGTTTTTTGCTGTTGAATGGCTGAAAAATATTCTTTTATAACGGCAGCTGATTAACGGTACGGCCCAGTGGTGTTCTAACGCTTAAAGCTGGTGAAGGCATCTTTTATCAAGCTTTTACACTACTTGTGGTCTATTTTGAAACCAATAAACAGACTTCTGGTTAAAGCTGTAAAATAAATACTTTAAACAGCCTGCAGCTGCTTAAAATACGTTAAAGTATAATTTAATTACTCCTGAAGCTGTAAAAGTGTATCGAGTCGTATATTTTAACAGCTTGGATTGCAAAGCTGTTTTGTGTAATTTTACGTGTCGTGTAGTGGCTTATAATTCTTGTAGAAACGTAGTGTCATTTATGCGTACTTTTATAAAGATCATCACATTCCGGCAAACCCTTATGGAACTTGTTGCTCTTGATGACTCCGGTTTGGGCTCTGATCCGCCATTCAGGACAAAGGATTTTATACATATATATATATATATATATATATATATATATATATATATATATATATATATATATATATATATATATATATATATATATATAGATATATATATATATATATATATATATATAGATAATACCGGTTTAACGGTTTTTATTATTTGCCAAAGGAGCCCTAATATGCTGCATAAAGTAGTTGCTGAAATACGATATACCTCATTAGTCATTAGAACTGCGTACCCCAAAACCTTGTAAAAACTAAAAGTGTAATTGAAAGTATCTTATGCAGAACATAAGCAGCCTGTGGCTGATTATTGGTATTCTTTTCAGCAAATAGAATCACAAGATATTTTTTCAACGACTTAAGCTGAAACCTTATGGACGCCATAACTAACCTCAAAAATACAGTTTTTATCAAATTTTAAATCCTAAATTCTTCAAAACTACACATTTATTTCACATAATAACTATGTTTAAACTTAAAGTACGTTCATAAAAGGGTATTATATATGATTACAAGTAAAATTGTACCAAAAGCTTTTTCACTCGAAACTTATCTACACATTTATTTCAATATAATTAAATAATTCTAAGGGCGCATCAATTATTAGTTATAAATTAGTATATACTACACGATAAAGTTGCACTCGCAATCTGAACTTATTATAATAATCACTTGTTCAAGTTACCATAACTCGAAGCAGTAATATTTTAATTAAAAATGGGTGCCATGTCGCTGTTGAATAGAAACTTATTCTTCTGTCGTTAAAAATTTAAAAATATTAAATATTTTTATATGGAAAGCTGAAAAAAACGTTTCAATTGGATACCGGGTACGTCAAAAGCTGCGCAAGCGCTGGATATGTTAATCTTAAACAGAATGAAACGTTTCGAAAGTGTTTATTGCAGCTTTAATTAAGCCTTTATTAACGTAAACCACAGCCTATTTTCAGCCATTATAATACCAAAGGCTGGTTAATTTGGGGCCCTTTTTGGCTGAAAAAGCGCTTTTTCAGCTTTAATACAGCCAATTTAAATACCGTCATACAGCATTGATATTCTTAACCAGCACTTGTTCAGCGCTTATGCAGCAATTTTGTGCTACCTGGGTAAAGATTTCACATGTCCGGTTTTTTGATCATTTATGATCCGAACATAAATTGGAAAACAAATTCGTCAATTATTGGTTTAGGCCTGTGCTGGGTTCGACCCTGCGACCTTAAAGTGAGAGGCAAGCATTCTACCAACTTGGCTACCATGGCTTCTCTTCTTTTCCCTTACTCTCGTGATAATTAGGTAGATAATTTCCAAATCAAAGATAAATTATAAAATTCTGATTACTAAATAAAGACAGATCTAATGGTGACAAAAACATTTTCTTTTTACGATTTAACCTATTTATGAATTTTAATAAAGAAATACGTAATAATAACTACGACATTTTGTCACGTCACAGATTGGTTTTTCATACAAATTCCATAGTGATTTCGTGTTTTGACGTTTAGTAAAAAGTAACTGTTTTGACTAGCTGGAAACTAGACTATTACACCAAACAAAGTGAATTAAAACACATTCTAAAAACAATAAAAAGCATCATTTACCATGGGAACGACCATGTGTCTAACCAGTAACCATTACACGACTAGTGTACCTGCGACACGCTAATGCCGCACTGAGCAGCCAATGCCGCCTTCACCTCTTCACTCGGATACGGGTTAGCGAGATGCGAGTAGAAATACTCATTGAGGAGCTCCAGAGCTTGCTTCGTGAAGTTACGTCGCTTACGGCGCGCGTCCAGGAAGCTGGAAATATTTTCGTAAAAGTGTTAAGGGGTAGGTTTACCTGCGAGACAGTAATGCCGCATTTACGGGCCAACTCCTCTTTCGCCTCTTCACTCGGGTACGGGTTCGACAGGTGCGAGTAGAAATACTCGTTGAGTATCTCCGAAGCCTGCTTGCTGAAGTTGCGACGCTTTCGGCGCGCGTCGAGGAAACTGCAAGCGGGAATTTCGTTTAGAAATTTTTGAATTTTGATTTTCGAACGGAGGCCAAAGTTGAGCTGGCGTTCGGAGAAAATTTGTACATATGGAATAAATGTTAAAAAACTTAGTCTCATAATTTCTAATATACATAAATATGGAATATTAAATTTATGCTTTGTTTTTATTGCTTTACGATTGCTTGTTATGACTTTTATATTGTTTTTGTGATAATATTCTTGGAAGTTGCATTGCTATAAACATTACGCATTTGCGATGAGAGTTTTTATAAAAAGGCTATGTTTTATGAAGTATTTTTAAAATTATAAAAATTACAGAATCCAAAGATTGGTAAGTACTTAGTAACTATAAAAAAAAAACATTTTTATAAAGACGTCAACGATAAAAGGAATATATTTTTAAGTACATGTATAATAATGGTTTTTCAATAGTTTGGTGATCATGTCCAGCAGTAGAGGTGCTTCGCGTAACCCTTAGACAGGAGTGATCAATGAGATGATATAAACTTTATTTGATAGTGTCTCTGCCAGGGCGCACAAAATCAAGTTCAAAAAATAGAAAAAAAAACCTTGGCGCGTGACTTACCGTGAGCGCAGGATCATGACGGCCTCGCAGGTGGACTGTTTCAGCTGCATTTGGATGGAGCTGAACTTCTTGTGGATTATCTGCACCATGCGCTCTATCTCCTGTGACAAACACATTTACAATTAAAGTATTTATAAAGATAATTATTTTCTCGAAAGGGAAATAGTGTTAGAAAAAAAAAAGAAAATATATTGATTATACTGTCGGTGTAGCATTCTCCATGCTACTTGTTTTAGGGACAAAAAAATTTTTCCTTCCGCCCTATGATCTATGGTATGATATGGATATGAAATCGCTTTAAGCGATAAGGCCGCCATTTGCCATGTACCTAGTTAAGTCTCGTTTGTAACTATTTTCTTTTATTTTGGTGCAATAAAGTACATTTGAATTGAATTGATTTTTAAATTTGTAATTGTCTGTTGTACTAAGACAATAGACAAGTGTTTTTTGTCGTAAATTGTATGTAAGTCAGATATAACACAAATATCTAATAATTATATTTTTTGTTGTTTACATGTTGGATTGAAGATATAAAAAATCTGTTATTTTTCCAGGCCTATATGGCTTTTGTCGGTGGTAAATACGCAAAGCGCGTCATGCCAAAACACAAAAAAAGTTCGTAAAAAAATAAAACTTCTGAATGAGACAAGTAACATGTACATATTCGGGACTGACCTTAGGTGTGATGGGCCTGGTGCGGCTCTGTTCGCGGAGCAGGTTCATGACGTGGGTGGTGAACTCGTTGCAGGCATTCTCGTACTTGTCCAACTCCTGGTGGTATATCTGCCGGATCTGCGCCAGCTTGGCGCGGTAGTCCGAGTGCTCGATCGCGTTATCTGCTTGAGCCACAGTGCCTTAAGTTGCAGCGAGGACAAAAATTTACACATGCAAACACCTTCCCAATTACTGTTACCACACCAGACAGCCATTTGCAATTTGTTTATTTTTTTGTGCAGATTTTATCCACAATTATTTTTTATTTATTAATATTTATTCAGAACAGTTTATTTTTAGGTGTTCATAGTTTCTTAGAACAACTTCTGTAATAGATAAAACTGCAAATGCCTTTATTTGTTAGTATTTAATATCTAGTTGAATCACACTACATGCTATATTATTTAATAATTCGGATTCAAATTTTGTAAAAAATTCTTCTTCTATTGCATACTACGAAATAATATGATAAGCATAATGTGTGACTTCTTATTTTTCTTCATTAATTGTTATAATTTGTACTTAATGAGAAAAAAGCGAATTAAGTATTGATAAGTTGTAAGTACACAGCTAATAGTACTTACAACATCTATAATATCTTACATAATCTATAAGTTGTTAGCTGGTAAACCCAAAAACATCTACCTACTAGCAAAAACTCACAGTATTTCTAACTAGTACATGTTCAATTTTGTACAATACAGATGGCATTGTCCAGATTTAATGTTAATCACCTATTTTCTCATTGCTTGAGTACAAAAATATAATGTAATGGCAGAGACATAAAATAATTGTTGCTTGATATTATTATCACATTATGTATAGAATTATGTTGTTACCTATATATTGCTTCTCCTTATTTTGATCAGAATAATAATGGGTGGAACATCTAATTGTGCCTGGATGTAATACTAATTACTAGGGTCATCATTTATATCAAAAAGCAAGGCTAAAAGATGCATATGTCTGTTATCCTTGAAATTAGAAGATTTAATTTAGGCAACTCTGTACAGCGCCATCTACATTTTTTAGGAGAAAATGCCAGGGTTGATGCGGTTGGTAATCCACCTCACAACCCACACGATAGAAGAAGAAGAAGGAGAAAATAGCCCCTCATTTAATTAAAGTGTCTTAACCTACCTACATTTTAGTTTTATTGTGATAGAGGGAAGTGTTCATATATTGTTAAAAATGAAAATTCAAGCAAATTGCATGCAAGCAAACAATCACCAATAAAATAAATTATTGTATATTTGTTGTGTAATACCAATTATGTATGTAGAGAGATAGGAAACAGGTAGAAACCCTTCAGAATGTAAATGTTTACCTATTATACACTATATTTTATTTATTACTGTCTCAATATTATGATATAATAAGTAATAATAACATGACATTATAAGCCAATATGCAGTGTAAGGTGCAAATATATCCATCAGCAACAATTTACCCCACTCGCCAGCCGCAGCGGAGGCCGAGGCTGCCGCACCCGCCCCACCGCCCTTCTCGGGGCCCGCGACTCCTTCCGCGATCAGCATGTTGTCCAGCCGCATCAGCTGCGGGTCTGGGGGCTCCTCCTCTTGCGTATTGCGCAGGGACAGAACTGACAATAACAATTCAATATAACATATATCCACGCATTAACACATACATAGAAATAATAATTACCGTAGGCGTCGAGCATACCTGTCTTCTCTTTAATTTCACACAACACTGAAAATAGGGCAGGCTTCATTCTATGACAATTGAGCGTATGTTTTCTAGCCTGCGCCTCGTCCAAACTCTGATCGGTGATGTTCATGATTTGTTGCAAGATCTCCCCGATGTCTTGCTTACGAGCTTCGCCCTCACCCGAGGCGGGCGCGGCTTCGCCACCGGCTAAGCCGTAGCCCTGCGGTCCCATCAGTCCGCCGCTATGCGCCATCATCCGATTTGGATCGTCCATTTCTTCTCAATCTCAACACATAAATCTCCCTAAACTTACACTAACAACGTATACAGATTTGTACGTAGTGAAAACTGTGATCTAGTAAAAATAAGTCGATAAAAATACAATAAAGCTTTGCTGGAGGAAAAGCCACAGCTTCTCCCTCCTCTCCAGCAAGCAAGTAATAAAATGGCTGCCTTCTTTGTGCTGTCAAAGCTGAGATATTCGAAAAAGAAAACAAATAATTAAAACTATTTCTATCACATTTCAACACATGTAATTCCAATAGCAGGTGAAAGCGATAGAGAATAAATGTTGCCATAGGAAAAGGAATGATTGATCGCCTTGTTATCTGTTTGCACTTGCGACTTTGTGACTATTTTGCGTCGCTTCGACAGCGCTGCAAGTTTTTCATTTAGCAAAGGCAGGCGCATGCTTGATGCGATAGAAAATAAGCCTAAATTTTTAAATAGAGTGATATATACTTCAAAAAGTTAACCAAATTAACAGAATACTAAATAAAATCAAGTAAACTATCAAAATTATGCATAAACTGAATGTTTCTGTAATCCATAGAGCACACGTCATCATTTTGACGCAAGAACTGTCACTTGACATTTTTAAAGATTTCTTCACCACGATTTTCAATTTCGTCAGCACCACGCGACCAATATTGCCGGCCAACAGATGTTTAAGTAAAGAGTGCAGTTTACTCATCTAGTTAAATGAGAAACTTTCTTACTTTAGTGTATAAATGTAGTGTATTTAGTAAACATCTGCCAGTTGCGTGTACACAGTTGAGACTTTCACACAGTGTCCCACAGTGGGGGAGTAATAAAGTTCATAGAAAGATCAAGATCCCCAATCCTCAACGAGAAATAATCATGGCTGATCCCAAGATCGAGGAAATCCTAGCGCCTCTGCGTGCTGCTGTCAAAGAGCAGGGTGATATGGTTAGAAAGCTAAAAGAAGAGAAGGCTCCCGAAATCGATATCAAGAAAGCAGTAGCAGAGTTGAAAACAAGGAAAAAGGTGCTAGAAGACAAAGAACTAAGTCTCGCACCAGCCGAAGAGCTCTTTGATCGCGCTAAAATGGAAGATTTAATTAAGCGGAGATTCTTTTATGACCAATCCTTTGCTATTTACGGAGGTATTACTGGACAATTCGACTTCGGTCCTATGGGGTGTGCTCTCAAGAGCAATATGATCCAGCTGTGGAGGAAATACTTTATCCTTCAAGAGCAAATGTTGGAGGTGGATTGCTCCATACTCACCCCTGAACCTGTACTGAAAGCATCTGGACATGTGGAAAGATTTGCTGACCTCATGACCAAGGATGTCAAGACTGGAGAGTGCTTCCGGCTAGACCACCTCATCAAGGCGCATTTAGAAAAAATAAAAAGTGAGAAAAACACCAAGGCAGAATTGAAAGCAGAGATTGAAGATATCATTGTTAAACTTGATGGCATGACTGCTGATGAGATGTCAGCTTTGATGACGAGATTCAACATGAAGTCACCAGTGAGTGGCAATGATCTGACACCACCTATTGAATTCAACCTTATGTTCAATACTCAAATTGGTCCCTCTGGTCTTGTTAAAGGTTTCCTTAGACCTGAAACTGCTCAGGGCATCTTTGTGAACTTCAAGCGGCTATTAGAATTCAACCAAGGTAGGCTGCCATTTGCAGCTGCACAAATTGGAAATTCTTTCAGGAATGAAATCTCACCCAGATCTGGACTGTTAAGAGTGAGAGAATTCACTATGTGTGAGATTGAACACTTCTGTGACTCGAAGGATCATCCTAAATTTGAATCAGTAAAGGACACCCAAATGCTGCTATACTCTGCTGACAACCAAGAACAAGGCAGACCTGCAGAAATCATGAGCATAGGAGATGCAGTGTCTAAGGGAATCGTGAATAATGAGACTTTGGGATACTTCATGGCAAGAATTCATTTGTACTTGTTAGCTGTTGGTATAGACTCCAAGAAGTTAAGATTTAGACAGCACATGGGTAATGAGATGGCTCACTATGCCTGTGACTGCTGGGATGCAGAGTGCCTCACCAGCTATGGTTGGGTAGAATGTGTGGGATGTGCTGATAGGTCAGCCTATGATTTGACTCAGCACACAAAGGCCACTGGCATCAGACTTGCAGCAGAAAAGAAACTCCCAGCTCCCAAGCAGATTGAAGTAGTGGAAGCTGTAGCTAACAAGGCTGCCATTGGCAAAGCATTTAAGAAAGATGCTAAAGTTATCAATGATGCCCTGGCAGCAATGGATACTGCAGCTCTAGAGGAATTACAGGGCAAGTTAGACAATGATGGAGAATTTGCTCTGTCCACTCCCAATGGTGAATTCAAACTCACTAAAGACCTTGTTAGTGTGAAAAAGAGTCAAAAGACTGTCCATGTGGAGGAAATTATTCCAAGTGTCATTGAACCCTCCTTTGGTATTGGTAGAATTCTTTACTCAGTGCTGGAACATAACTTCAAGATGAGAGAAGGTGATGAGCAGAGAACCTACTTCTCTTTGCCAGCTACTGTTGCTCCAATGAAGTGTGCTGTGCTGCCATTGAGCAGCAATGCTGAATTCCAGCCATTTGTGAGACAGCTCAACCAAGAATTAACAAATGTTGATGTATCCCATAAAGTCGACGACTCTTCTGGTTCTATTGGGCGCAGGTACGCCAGAACTGACGAACTGGGCGTTCCATATGCTATCACAGTGGACTTTGATACTCTCAAGGAGCCTCACACCGTAACATTGAGAGAAAGAGATAATATGGGACAAGTTCGACTAGAAATTGCAGATGTACCAGCTGTGGTCAGGGACCTCTCTAACAGCAAGATATCATGGGCTGATGTGGAAGTCAAGTATCCCAAGTTCGAACAACAAGAGAGCAAGGGCGCCGCGGCATAGATGACGCAAATAGGTTTATTTACACAGCTGCATTGATCTTGCATTATACTTCTATTTATTGTTAGCTGTAAGCTTCAATGTATAAAATCAATTTCTAGTTCCAACTAGTTTTGAGCAAATATTTTGCAATACACTATTGATTTTATGGCTCATCTTTTATTTTACTGTGCTTGAAAAATCATGTAACTACTTTGTAACTGGGTAAATGATATACAAAGTCTGTAAACATTAGTCATTATATTTTAAAGACAATTCTGAACAGTTTGCATTAGATAACATTAAATTAGCGTGTTATCTGTGGCGGCGGTCTCTGGATCGCGACCGCTGGCGGTGTCGGTCACGGGAGTGCTCCCGGTGACGATCGCGGCGGTCGCGTTCGCGGTCCCTGTCGCCCCCGCGGTCGCCTCTGTCACGCCGATCCCGATCTCTATCCCTTTCGCGCTCGCGGTCTCTGTCCCTATCGCGGTCTCTTTCTCTGTCATCCCGCTTGAATTTGTCTTTTGGGTACCTGAAAGTAGAATACATACATGAAATAAGAACAAAGACAGTTCGAACAAACGATTTTGAATTATCGAACTTAGAATGTATGTATTATATAATAAAAAAAGAAGAACGAGCATAGTTAGTTGTTTGTTGTCCCTCTCTCACCATACATTTATGTATGAATGAAAAACTGTCAAAACATACTTGTCCTCTCTGTCTCCATAGTCGCGGCGGTCACGGTCGTCGTGTTCCCGTCTGTCGGGCTCTGTGCGCGGGTTATAGCCCCCGCCGCCGCCACCTCCGCTGCCTGCGGTGCTGGCCCGCTGATAGTTGTTCGCCACTGGTTTCGTGGCCGCACTCTGCCTGCTATGCTCTGCTAGCCTAGTTCACAATAGAATTTATTAAACAAACATAACATTGACCATTTAACTCGGCAATCCTTGACAATGATGGAAAAACAAGACCAGTCAAAAGACAGCACATTTAATACATGATTTTATTAAGTACATGTACAATTAATTATAAATATCAATATACAGGGTGCTAGAGACATTGTAACGAAAACTGAACAATGATTCAGTGTTGATATCAAGAGGAATTTTCCGTCGCAAAAGTATCGAACAGAAAATAATTAAAAAATCAATACTTTCATGAATGAAATTTCCGACAGTAACTTGATATCAACTCAGAATCATGATCTGAATCATCCCCCTCAGTATTTGTTACAATGTACTAACACCATACAAATTTGTATGGCTACCTGTACAGATTTGTTTGGGGTGTAAATGACGTCGTAACGAATACTGAGGGGGATGATTCAGCTCATTATTCTTAGTTAAAAATTCCACTTGATATATAAACATTTTCCTCGGTATTCATTATGATATCACTAGTATCCTGTATTGAATACAATTTACATATATTCTATCTTTAGTTCTCAGCCCTTGGTAAAAATTGGGTATTTGGAAGTCTTGTGTAAACATAACAACATAGGTGTTGGCATGCACCACTGCCAGGAACAGGAAATACAATACCTGTTATCCTCTCCACCTCTGTGGGTAGGTGCTGCTAAAATATGGCTGAGGAAAGCAGCTGAAATGAGAACAAATAAACAAGTTTGGAGGCTGTAATACACAGCCTATTTAATTCCCACTGTTGCACACATGCCTTTAATAGAGGTGGTATTTAATTTTAATGACGAATCTTTGAAGATCCAAATATTGGAAAATTTTATGCAACAATCAAGAGGCACATAACATTTTGAATCTACACTTATGTTATGTGGCATAAAATACCATAAATAATTTAGGATTAATTTCCGTTAGTTCCGAGAAAAAGTCCCGTAGAAAACGTTACCTACTTCTGCTCAATCTGCTTCTGTATGGGGACGGGGATGCGGGGGAACAGTGTGCTGAACCAGTCGAGTTTCACCAGCATCTGCCGGACGAGGGTGCCCATAGTAGTGGGGCCGCCACCGCCGGCGCGGGGGTCCACTTCCTCCTCGTCGTCCAAATAGTCTGCATACCAGTCGAACAAGTCTGCCGGTGGTTGTGTGTACCGAATGTACATAAAGCCTGGGAAACCAATTACAGGGTCGTTAAGACTTGTATGATCAAATAAAGAAATGCAACAGCTATACTTTTGCTGTAAGCATCATCTAAAGTTGTTGCTGTATATGGAAAAAATTAATGTCTTGTCTGCAATATTTTATCTATGAAAATTACATCTCTATGTATATATTATTTTTTAAAGGTGATAGATAGGTAAGGTAACCCTAATGGCTCTAAAGATACCTGTAGACTTGCAAGAACTCTTCTTCAGTAGTTGTTGCAGAGGGTATTACTTGTAAGAAATAGCAGAAAGTTTAAATGTGAAGGGTATAGGGAATAGTTTAGGTAAGACTAAGGTCATATAGTTTCTATAATTTACCAAGAGCTCTTATATATGGAGAGTCAGTGTGCTGCAGGAGTCCGTTGACCTGTTTCCGAGTGAGACGCAGTGTGTACAGCTTGTAGAGCAGGCAGAATGCTGTGGACACAATGCCACCTGCACCCACTCCACGCACCTGTAAATAACACATGTGTGGCACTTTAATCCACATATTGAAGTGGAGTTTAAGAATAAGTTCTCAGGTCACATTTTATTTCCAACTTCAGTAGTAAAATGCTGAACAACATACTCACGCCGCCACACATGCCAGTCTGGCCGGCCGTCTTGCGGCTGCCGCGCTCCCATGGCTCCAGGTGCTTGACCTGGTAGTAGATCTCGTCCACCACCTCATGGTATGTCTTCAACTTGAACAGATGCACTGCAGACAACACAAATCACATTAACATCAATCCATCCCACTCCCCAACGCCAACCAACCAACAAAATAAAAAAATAAAATATACAAAAATACAAATCCAAACTCCTGTGCGTTGGTATGTTTGCTTACCTACCTTTGAAGTAGCTAGAACCTTGGATATTGGCTAATATGAGAGGGTTCAGATTCATAGTTTGTTCATTACCCCATATTGGTAATACATTATGCTGCTTGCTCGTTTTCCCAGGCTTTTGCTGGTTGAATTCTGCAAAATAAATAATGTTAAAAACGTATTCCTCAAGAGGCCGTCGCAAAAAACTGGAGCAACACTCACCTTCGGCTTCGGTCATATTACCGACTTATACTAATACCTATTGTATGATTGAGTTTAGAAATATTAGTAGCACCGTTTTCAATACAATTCTACAAGATTTTCTTTCACATTCATTTAAAATTCTAAAATGTGTAATGAAAATGAACGCTTGACAACAACGACAAATCACAAATATGGCGGCCGTTCTACCATAGACAATATAGATGCTTAACGGAAAAGCGAACGAATGAATGAATGATATATTTTTCTGTATAGGTAACACTATAGACATAAAATTTTATTTTTTTTATACAATTTTTATAGCAAAGGTTTTTGTAAAACAGGCTTATTTAAAAAAGTTTTTCCAAACAAGCTTTTTCCGGGAAAACATACCCATTACCCACTTTGCCAATAAAGTTTACTGTGTAGGCAGAAATCTACTGACAAGGAAAATAAAAGTACAAAATAACTTATCAATGGTCTTATAATGAAACGTAGAGTAATTAAAACTTATAAATTACAATAATTCTATACATTCTACTGGTAATAGAGTTCCAAGTTCATGCCGTCATGGATTTCATCTGAAGTAAAATTATATTAAGGAAATTAGTGACTAGAACAACTTATATTAAAAGAGCATGGGGATGACGGCTCTCCAATAAGCACTGTTTGTAGTGAAGGAAGATATATTTTTTAAAAGTTATGTTAGGCTTCCAAGAAATCATAAATTCAGTTAGAATTTCCCCCAATAATAAATAGCCTATATTACCTAGTACTTTCGTACATAACTAAGCCTGGGATAAAATGTTTAATTAAACCACTAGTTTTTAAAAAAAGGATACAATCAGACAGCTTGATGTGATCTTTGAAGACTGTGTACCACTTCTTGAGCACTATCTTGTCGTATCTTGTGCCTGTTTGCGCAGCAATCAGCTTCTTAAGATCTCCCACGGTATCGTCAGGGTTGCACTTCACACGGACCTTTTTACCAAGACGGTCGTTGCAAGTTACTTCTAACATTTTCTAGAAATACAATAAGAGGTTATTTTATAAACTGCTAACAAACACTAGTGTAATCTATTAAATAATAAACTTACGTTTCAATGAAATGTTTATTTGTGCTTTATGGAAGTGGAAAGTCTGGATATCTATATATTTTGCCAAGAAAAGCAATATTTGGTAGCAAAACAACAAGTCAACAAGGTAACTTCAACGGCGTGACGTTTGCGACGTTTTATATTTGCTATTGCGGCATACAATAAAAATGCATAAAGTGAAAATTAATAAATAGTTAAATAATCTTAAAAACTCTCATTTATGTAATATATTACCGTAAATATAAAACTAATAAAAAAAACACAGTTGTGAAATAATATACTTCAATATTAATAATACTAAGTATTTGCTTTACAGAACATCGAAACGTCATTTGACACTTGTATACTGTCATTTATAATCAGTATAAAAACATCCGGTCTGTTTTACAACTTTATAAGTACTATTGAATAGCTAATGAAATTATTTTTAATTGTTCTCATTAAAAACCATATTTTAATTATGTATGTCCTAATATTAACAATTTGTCTAAAAAATTTTCTTCACTAACAAAAAATTTTGTCGTTTGAACCGGAAGTAAACTCCAACTATCCACACGTCATTCGTTTGACTGCCGACGACAGACGTGACGAGTTCGACAAGTGAAATTATTTCGGTGATAGTGGTTGTGAATTGCCGAGAAAGATGCAAATTCCAAATGAATATGTGTCTACTGCCGAGGATATTGCAGACCAGGTAAGAAAGTAAACGTTTACTAGTTTATAATTACAGTAAGTTTCGTACCAAAATGATAAATGTTCATGCACTTTGGAATGGATTGTCACGTCACCGAACTTATTTTCTTCTTGGCGCTTACTGTTGAATGAATTTATGAGTGTAACTGCTGAATAGTAATACGTCTAATATGCGGCTGCATCGATGCCAACAAATCTATTCTGCCAGTCATCGTATGCATTGCATTTAACGGCGTCGTAGTGGTCATGTCCATCTTTACAGATGTTACATCCTTTAGCATGTTCATATCTCTCGATTTTCCTGTTACGATGTATAAAAATTACATATAAGTGCCTGTTTACTAAACTGACTAGTTATTGTGAATAAGAAATACAAATACTATTGTTTTTAACACAAAAAACAAAATAGTTAAATTTACATGTTTAACTTTTACTTCCATATCTAATTCATAAATGGAATTTAACTTCTTTAGGTATCTTATAATGATCTCCAATAATATTAGCTGATAAGGGCTTACTAGGAAGTAGAAAAATCAATATAATTATGTTAATAATTATCATAAATTATTTACATAGGTACCTGTAAATAAAAGTTTTTTGAATAACTAACTTTAACTTTGAATGCATACTTTAAAAAGTACATTTCATTATCTCCCATTACTAATAATAATATATAATATTTGTCAAACATCATTAGACTCGAGCATTTCTTTAATGAACTGTTTGATTATTTTATTTATACTAATGAGTATATGTCTAATTTACTAATTAAAAAATAGAGTTTATACATTGAGCGACTAAATAAAAAATATAAAAATGTACTTGAAGTAAGTGAGCATTCAATGGTGGAATAATCTATCTAAACATTTGTTTGATTTGCAAATGGGTAATTGAGTTTACTAAATCTGTTTAACATTGAAAGAGGTTTTATTTAATTTCCTAAGAAACCTTTATTCCAATGCAACTTGTTGCTTTCAAAATATCTATTATCTAGGGGAGTGTTGCTAAGTAAGTTCAATAGTTGTATGCTTAAAGAATACATACTTTAAAAGTACATTTCATTATCTCCCATTTATAATAATAATATATAATATTTGTCAAACATCATTAGACTAGCATTTCTCTAATTAACTGTTTGATTATTTTATTTATACTAATGAGTATATGTCTATTTATTAACCTTACCTTCACCACCTTCAACTTTGCACTGGGAAAATGTTCTTTTAAAATCCAAACTCCATTGTTTGACTATTGTGCCTGGAAATCTCAGTCTTAGAAGGTTCTGGAGCGGAAACTAATATTATAAAACTAAAGAAAGAAGAATATTTATTCAGCAAAAATAAATAAATACACATTGTTTTGTGATAGTAATTAACAATTGTATTAATAAATAATGCCGACGGCTGCAGTCAGGAAATGCCATAGCCTAGCTGTAATAAGAAAAAAAAAATACTTCCTTAAGAAACAAGGATGTCAAATAACACATAAGACATAACTAAGATTATTATTAGTTTTCACAAACTTAGAAATACATGGAAGTTAAAAACCTGTTGAATAGAAAACTTTACAACTTTCAGTCAAACATTTTCCAAATAATAATAGTGAGTCTAGAAAATTCTATCAGAAAGGATGTCTCAATTTGTAGTATGGACATTATTATGTCAACCTGGCAACCAAATGTAGTTGGTTTCACTGAGCCCCAAGTACTTTCACTTTTATGTTGCCATGCCTCTTGTGCTCTTACATAACTTAGGCTTTAGGCTGCTTTGTTACTATTCTTCTAATGTTAAATTAGTGGCTACATTTTTTTTAATAGAATTTTAGTTGTAATTCAATAATTATTCTTTTTAGTAAAATGAATGGGAATGTTATAAGAACATAAAATATTAAAAATACATTTCTAAATTACATGTATTAGTTTGTGGAGTAATTTTTATTATACTATTTATTTATATTGGGGAAGACAGTCATAAATAGTTATTAAGTAATTAACAGATGTTACTTAAAGGATAATTAGAAGTCTCCACCTAATAGTGAATAAGCTAAATTCAGTAACTTGTGTTATCAAAGACTGTTTTCGAGTATTTTAATGTTGGCTTCATAACATAACAAGCATCACGCCTGTAACCCCGAAGGGGTTGGTAGACATGTAACACGCCAGCTATGTTTTAGTGCCATGTAATAAGGGGCAAGCCCATGTTATTGGCTGCATGATTAAAAATATATGAAGAGAAATACTGTAATATTGTAAAATTCTTTTTAACACAACAACCACATTGGTCATTAATATATTTTAAAATAATTACATCATGAATTATGATTATCTGTCAGAGTAGTAGCAATTGATATCTCACTTGATATAGGTAATACTTTGACATTTTGTGTCTTATCATCAATATTCATTATGTGTGTACTTTATCATATAATTTTTAAAGTTACAACAAAGATAAGCGATATAAGCATGTGGCAAGCAAGAAATTACAGTTTTCCAATTACGTCAGGGTACATTTTACATGCACTTGTTTCTTTGGTAATGTAATTAATCATAGTACTGGACAAATAATCTAAATATATAAAAGGAGAAACTGAATGACTGACATATCAACGCACAGCCTAAACGGCTAAACGTAGGCACTTAAAATTTGGAAGAGACGTATCTTAGGTACCGTAGAGGTGCACTAAGAAAGGAATTCCCGGAATTCTCACGGGAACGGGAAATAGCGGGAAAATCGTTTTATATGAAAAATCTAAACTGCTTAAGATAGACGCTTGAAATTTGGCATGCAGGTACCTTAGTTAACTTAAAGCTTAGTTGCAACAGGATATTGAAAAATTACCACGGGAACGGGAGTTACCGCGAAAAAACATTTGTATGAAAAAATCGAAACCGCATAAGATAGATGTTTTTAATCTAGCATGCATGCATACCTTAGTAAATATAAAGTTTAGTTATGGCTGTATTTTGAAAAATGGGAGTTAGCGGGAAAAAAATGTTGTATGAAAAAATCTAAACTGCATAAGTTAGATGCTTGAAATTTGACATGCACTCCCACACACACAAAGATCTCTCTTTTATAACACGCTACGCGGACGAAGTCGCATACAATTTCCGGAACACGCGTCAATTTTCGGCAGAAATTTAAACAACCCTCTCGAAATTTTACTTTGCCCAATAACCCGACAGAATTAAGTTAACGGCATACGTCGAACGGGTTGTATATGAGTGAGATGCCTATTTGATTTGCCCTGGTAACTCATTCATTTTAAAATTAACAGGGGGGTTAAAATGGCCACATCAAAGCAATTCATCTAAGAAAGCAATGTTGCAATTTGACATTTGCGCATATAAAAGTAAGTGCGCAATGCAAACAAATGTCAAATAGCAATATTGCTTTCTTAGATGAATTGCTTTGATGTGGCCATTTTAACCCCCCAGTTGTCAACCATCCGTCCCTTTCCTTTTCGGCGGATAAGAAAATGACGGGTATAACTTAAAATAAAATTAGGAGGTGTCTGCAGGAATCGGGGCCATTGTGTTTGTACAGCTGTTTCAAAGGTTTATGACATTTTGAATATAAAGGACTGGCTTTCACTGCCATTTAATTTGAACATCTGTAACACAATTTTATGTAGCTTCTATAGTGATTACTAATAAAAATAATTAAATAAATGATGGAAGGCAAGAAGTAAACCACTGCCCTATTTTTCTAATTTTTTTTTCTCAACTTTGTACTTTGTTTCTTCCTGTTCATCTTTAGTCCAACCTCAAGGCTCGTTGTGCTTAGATCTTGGAGCATTTGTTGGAGCTATTATGTTTTAAACGGATAAATTATATTATGATATTATGATATTATGATATACAAATTATGTTGATAGTGTTACTTGCAAAAGAGCACGGTCATCTTAAAATTACTTGATAAAACGCTGTTATGTATTGCGTATTTAAGATTATAACTTATCACAATATAAAGCAAACTATATTAACTTCACAATCAATGTTTTAACAAAACTTACTCCAGTAGTAGTCACCATCGGATTTATCGAACAATTGTTGTAAAAATAAAACATAAGCAACTATAAAAATATTAAATCCAAATTCTAATAAAATATTATATATATTGGTCACGATAAGACTTAAGGGCTGTTGCACACTGGTCGCTAATGGCCATAAGCTGCTAAGAAAGGGGAGGAGACCGCGTGGACTGTCTCGCTCCCACTTAAGCGTTAGACTGTACAGTAAGAATTTGTTTTTTTGCAATGTTCGTGGTGTATCTTGTTGTGCGCCAGCCCTAAACCATAATCTCGTAAAAATCGCGCCGTACACAAAGTCGGGATGGGTTGCCTTGCATTTGTCGCCATTTATAGTTCTCTTTCCATAGATTAGACGGCATAATTTATTTTTGTGATTTTTCCTAAGCTTATTTCGGTGATAGAAGTGGTCGCAATAGGTCTTATAAAGGTGCTGAGGGTTATGAACCGTGATCGGATATTCGGGCGCTTTACCTAACCTTTACCTAAGGTTCGAAAAAAACAAAAGAAAGTAGCAAAAGTGTCAGCCATATTTTTTTTTTTTGAAAAATTCCCGTGGAGTCTAGGGCGATAAGAAACGGTTTAAATTAATAATTTGTTATAATAAAACCTATACAATTTTAAACCATTGTAACTTTCATTCGATCCCGGGTTTTTTATTATCTAATTAGTTTTAAAAAGCCGCTTCCATACTTTCATAGCTTTTGTTCTATTATATTTTTCGATTAGCCCGAAGTTTATTCCGAATATCCGATTACTGATTATGTGATTATGAATCTCTAACGGTATTATAATTTGTATCTATTTGATAAAATAATTTAAAAGTCCAATTAAAATATAACTCCGCGAAAGCCTGAAGATTATCAAATTACTATGTTCATAACTAGACGTGTGAAGGCTGTGAAAACGACGTTTGAAGATGTTGTTCTGGTAAATGTTCTCTTTAACCTCTAAGGTGATGTGCTGAAAGTTTATCACGTTTTTATTAAAATACGAAGCTCGTTAAGCCGTTGGTCCCGGTTACTACTTACTGATGTAAGTATGTAGTAGTTACATGAGCCATGTCAGGGGCCTTTGGCGGCTCAATAGTAACCCTGACATCAGGGTTGATGAGGTTGGTAATCAACCACTCAACCCACACGAGAGAAGAAGATTAAAATACGAATGCCAAAAAATGCAAAAGGTATTATATACGGCGACTAGCTTTTGCCCGCGACTTCGTCCACGTGGCGTGTTATAAAAGAGAACTATTTTTCATACAAAAGGATTTTCCCGCTAATTCCCGTTCCCGTGGGAATTTCGGGAATTCCTTTCTTAGTGCACCTCTACGGTACCTAAGCTACGTCCCATCCAAATTTCAAGTGCCTACGTTTAGCCGTTTAGGCTGTGCGTTGATATGTCAGTCAGTTTCTCCTTTTATATAATATATTTAGATACGGCTCACCACCTATCACGTTGGTCTAACAGAAAGCTCGGTGAGTTGTGGGTACTTAGTTCATCTTGCGATGGATGTTCCTCTGCCTACCCGAATTGGGATATAGTCGTAAGTTTATGTTATGTGTTCTGTTATGAATGCCAAATGCTCTTTTTTACGACATAGAAACCACACTAATGTTATAAATGCAAAACTAACGCCGTCTGTTACCTTTTCACGCTTAAACTGCTGAATCGATTTAGATGAAATTATGTATGGAGATAGTTTGAGACATAGGGATGAATATAGGATAGTTTTATTCCGGAAATCACCCCCTCAGGGGATGAAAAGGGGATGGTAAAAACGTGCCGCGCGTCTTACTGGTTTATTTATAAAAAGTTAGGAATAATAATACTTATCTCCTTTTCATTATAATTAATTTGAGTATTTCATTCGGTGCCAAGTCTGCGCAAATTCAAATCTGCGCAATTGTTCAGCATGACTTTCTGTTTTATAGCTCATATTTTTAATTCGTTGGAATAATTGCAAATGTTAATTAATTATCTGCTTCCTGTTGTTCAAAACATCTGAAGTGAGAGCATCTTTACTCATCATTCCGAGCAGGTGAAAGTATGTCCTCTCGTATTCTAGTTCATAGATCATTACACTCAAAAAGTTACTATACTCAAACTGAAACATATCTTTCTTCATTACGTAACATAGTTACGTGATTATTTGGCGTATTTTTTGTCGAACGTCTCATCCGCCTAAAACTACTGCAGCTTCTCACAACCTGAATAGCCGAGGAAAATAGCTGCAAGAAAAACCTCAGCATAGAGTTTGCTTGTATGCTGGACGGGGGTCTGAGACCGAATAAACTAAGAAAAAAAAAGTGTAAAGAAAAACAAAAAGTGAAATGAAAACAAAAGTTGGGATGCATTATCAGCTATAAGTTCGTATGCTTTCGTGACGTACCAGGACAGTTCTAACACAGGGTCTCTTCGCAGGTAATACGCAAAGGCAAGAATGTGCTGCCGACGGTGGCGCGGCTGTGCCTCATTTCAACCTTCCTGGAAGATGGTCTCCGGATGTGGTTCCAGTGGAACGAGCAGCGGGACTACATGGACATCTCGTGGGGCTGCGGCAAGTTCCTCGCTACCATGTTTGTGGTGAGTACTCACAGCTTTTGCAGTACTGAGACTTGAAACAACTAGGTGGTGGTGGTCTAAAAAATAAAAATGCTAGAGGACAAGATATTTAAAAGACGTCTGAAAAGTTGGCTAATAAGTAATTCATAAAAAAAAGTAATTCATTAAGCAAGGAATTTTACGACTTAAATGAGTATTTTAAAAACATTAATATATTAAATTGACTAATGTACCTATTCTTAATCTTATTCTTATTCATTGCGATTATTCTTCGCTTTCTTGTTAATACGGCACATTAATTATAAAGGGAGGTGTATTTGCAAAGTATGTAGAAAAGGTTCAATACGATCTACTCTGAACCGGCGTGCGTGTATGAAGCGATTGATGAATGTGGAGGAAGCAAGAGAAGTGTGTCAGGATCGAAGCAAATGCAATTCTATAGTCTCTGCTTACCCCGGTGGGAAATAGGCGTGAGTTTATGTATGTATGTATGTAGAAAACAACATTGTACTAGACGGAATAGAAGAAAGACGTTGGAAAGGCCCTATCGAGGATTTTGTATGACAACCGCTGTCGCCGGTTCAACCCCTCTTTTACTAGGTACTACTCCTGCAAACAGATAACTACGATAGCTCTACTGATTCTCAAATTCCATGGACATTTTACCAGCAATGTGTATTTTATCAAACCAAATCAAATATACAATGCGGTAGGCTGCAATTTTATCATTACTTTTCGTAAGATACTGCGTAATTGTTTGATAAGTAGCCGATCATACTAAGGTTTTTAGCTTTCCTGTGATAAGGAGGAATCTCCTTGCATGATAGTCGATATATATTTTTTTTATTTTATATCCTGTAAGTTATAATGCACAAGACGACCTTGTAATACACTATCGCGGAGTTGCGCGTCGTAAAGTTTGCGGAGGAGCATAGTTGAAGTATGAACTATTTGCTCATACTTGTATGGCGCACGTTTTCAATTATACATAGTGTCATGATAATTTGTTTCAAGTTATATTGAAGAGCAAAATAGAGGGCAAACGGTGTAGATGAAGGCCAAGAAGATACAAAAAAAACTAAATTTTCAGCTACATTTTATTATAAGATAGACACTCTGATATTACCATTGTCAATTCATTCAGGAATAATGTATTCTGATCTTCCCACGGCGATCGTGCGAGGGCTTCGTTTGAAAGATCTGTTGATAAGTCTATTATAGGGGTGAATTGTGTGAGAAAAATTGCTACATTGTACTCTTATAGAGATTTTATTGATCTAACTTTAGTCTCCGTAGGTACTTAATCGGAGTGATTGAATTGTACCTAATTACAACTTCTCGTGCTTTAACTTGATAAGACTGGAAGAAGCGAAAGTGGTGTGTGAGGATCGTAGTAAGGGGCCGTCCATTAATCATGTGATGTTTTTTTTTGGCATCAGTCGATATTAGGTCGATCGATTCTTTTCTATCTAACCTTAAGGAGAAGACGATGAGGGTACGTAGTTTTAATACAGTCGTTTTGTTTCAGATAATAAACTTATTAGGTCAGCTGGGCGGCTGTGTGATGGTGCTGGGCAGGCTGAAGGTGGAAATCGCGTGCGGGATGCTCTTCTTCATCGTCGTCTTACAGGTCAGCTCCTCATACCTGTATTCTACCATACAATACAAATCTTCTTCTATCATGTGGGTTGTGAGGTGGAGTACCAACCTCATCAACCCTTGTGTCAGGGTAACTATTGAGCCGCCAAAGGCATGACATGGCTCATGTAACGACTACTTACTTACATCAGTAAGTAGTAACCGGGACCAACGGCTTCACGTGCCTTCCCAAGGATGGATCATCTTTACTTTCGGACAATCTGGTGATCAGCCAGTAATGTCCTAACAAAACTAGGGACCACAAAATATTTTTTGTGATATGTCCCCATCGGGAATCGTACCCGGGACCTCCAGATCGTGAGCCCAACGATCAACCACTGGACCACGGAGGTCGTTACAATACAAATATACTTTATTGCACCAAAATAAAAGAAAATAATTACAAAAAACTCTTAACTAGGTACATGGCAAATGGCGGCCTTATCGCTTAAAGTAATAAGGAATACAATAAGGAATTACTACGTATAGAACGCCAACTCTCCGCTCCCCACCTGCGGCTGAGTCAGGTTTACCTCACCCCCTCGGTCTTTCTTTAGTCTTCAATCGGGCGTCACTCGTCACTAACACATATGCGCGGGTACGATAACGTCAATGTGTAGTGTCTGTAAAACGTTGCGTTTTGTGTGAAGTGAGGTGTTTTGGTGTGATTCTACTTAAAAACAACTTTTATTTAATAGTTTTTTAATAGCAACAGCCTTCATCATCATACATCCAGAAAGGGTAGGGAATACTAATATAGTATACCAACTCCTCGCGAGGTCCGTTTAAGTCCTTGTAATAGGGGGCGAGCCAATTCCCATTAACCGGGCACAAATTCTGGAAACCACGTGATATCAATTTATCTATGATTCAAACATGTACGTACATTGTACTTATTCCAACTCATAAAGTTGAATTCAGTGGTTTAGTTAGATTTCGCGCCGGGATTCCAACCTATGATACTACATTACGATATAACTCGCGCGCAATGAGTTAAGACTGTTTCTATACTTACTTTTATAGCACAATAAAGAAAGAAAGAAATTGTTATAAGTTCATGTACATAACCTACATGTGAATAGTATTTTTTTTTGTTTTTTGACGTGATTTATTGTATAATGTATACTTATTGTTTGTGTATTTATTGTTGTGTATGAATGTACGGTCACGAGCATTAATATGTATACACTTTGGTACCATGTCACTTTAACTTTTTTGACAAGTTGAACTGTAAGTCTCACTAAATGTCAAATATGTTAGTGCGACAGAGTCCTAAAGTGGGTACATTATATTGCTCATGACTGTATGTGTATTGTAGATTTTCTGCAGACGGCATTAACTATTTGGCCAGAATAGTTTTTCGATGTTCCCAAAGTTATACAGGGTTTGCAACATTGTGAACATTGATAGCCCGCATAATATTACGATCAGCATAAACAATTTAATAATTAGTCGTGCGTATGTAGTAAAATATAATTATCGTTGATAATAGTATAAATAAATTAATAGTCACTAAAAGGCGATAAGTTTTATGTATTATTATTTAAGTATTCGAACACGACTATACGACATTTAAAAATAAACTACTGTCTTCGTAACCTGTTCGATCTACATAATTTTATTTCATCACTAATTTAAGAGCCACGCTCTTTTAGGTGTAGCATAATTTGATTTACAACACGGAAAACTTATAGCTTTTCCGTGATTATTAATTTATTTATGGCCCCGATTCCTGCAGACACATCTTAATTTTATTTTAAGTTATACCTATCATTTTCTTATCCGCCGAAAAGGAAAGGGACGGGTAATCGACAGACATAAAATTTATGGAAAATAATACCGTTTACTACAATTCGACGGGTGAGAGCCCTTAGCGCTCCCCATTTGTCCGGCCAAGTAGTTAATGCCATTTGCGGCAAATCTACAATAAGTCACGTCAGAAAAAAACTACAACTCGGCTGAGTAAAACGAGCAACTATATAATTACGGACTACTTGAACGTCTATTCAATTGACGACAGAGTAGTACATCGTCCGATTCATTATTATTTGATTGCTGTGACTTCTGACACGCTCCGCAAAACAGATTATTCATACCACTGACATGACTGACAAATAGTAGTTTTACAGCTAGTTATATAAAGGCCCCGATTCCTGCAGACACCTCCTAATTTTACTTTAAGTTATACCTGTCATTTTCTTATCTACCGAAAAGGAAAGGGACTTCCTTTAGGGATTCCTTTTACAATGTCAGAACACAGATCTCCTTTAGATATTGTAAGAGTTAAAAGCGATTTTCTTATTATGCCAAAAAACCGATCTTCACATCACTACATAGTATAAAACAAAGTCGCTTTTTCGTCCCTATATCCCTATGTACGCTTAAATCTTTAAAACTACGCAACGGATTTTGATGCGGTTTTTTTAAATAGATAGGGTGATTCAAGAGGAAGGTTTATATGTATAATAACATCCATTAAATAGTGTAGAAATACTGTTTTTTATGTTTTTAATGTGATGTAGTAAATAATTTAATTTTTTCCTCAGCATTGCACCCGAGCGAAGCCGGGGCGGGTCGCTAGTTAATAATAAAAAAAAAACTAACCGAACCAATTATTATTTACAGACATTCGCATACAGCATATTATGGGACGTCCAGTTCCTTCTCCGCAACCTGGCGCTCATCGGAGCCCTATTGCTCGTCCTGGCGGAGTCGCGGGCGGAGGGGCGGAGCCTCTTCGCGGGCGTGCCCTCCCTCGGCGAGAACAAACCGAAGTCCTACCTGCAGCTGGCGGGGCGTATCCTATTGGCGTTCATGTTCATCACGCTACTTAGGTTCGAGGTGTCTTTCTTACAGGTAAGACGATGATGATTTAAATGGCTTTTAATGGAATGTTTATATGTGACTAAGTATTAGGTACTTACTTATTTCCTTGATGCTTAATAATGACATTATTTGTAATATTGTACGTCCGACATGGACATGCTGTTGAGACAATTTTATAATGTTTGACACCTGCATGTATGTACCTACACAGCTTCTCAATAAATGTTTCTTGTTTCTTGGCTTTTTACTGAAAGAGAAACTCTGCTTAATACAAAAATAATTTCCTAAACTGTCCCAACCGGGAATCAAACCCGTGGCCAAATATTGCCAAATGGAAACTTGACTTAATACAAAAATAATTTCCTAAATTGTCCCAATCGGGAATCAAACCCGTGACCAAATGTTGCCAAATGGAAACTTGACTTAATATTAAAATAATCTCTTAAATTGTCCCAACTGGACGAGATTTTTTTCAGATGTCACACCTAGATCAAATGCTAATTTTTCACGCTCATAAATGCTCGTTCTTATACTCATAAATGTAAGGTTTTGACGTGTGTCGACTTCTGTTATCGACAATGTACGATAATAGTGCTTCTTAATTACTAATCGTTTCACAAGTCATTCGCATTTATATTACTTCGTATTTTCATTCGTATCGCGCTATAAAACCTATACTTCTCTTAATATTAATGCTTGTTTACTGAACTGGGAGACTAAGTGATTATGTCCTGTCCATCATGGGGCCCCGATACCGACCCCGCCGGCGTGGTCGACGATTTCCCTCATTCAGCGCTTATCGCTATCGACCCACTAGGGTCGATTAATTCTTTCAAATATTTTTCCTCTCAGACGACGCCCTGAGCTGAGGTTCGCGCCCAACTGGGCACCCTCAGGCCTGTTGTCTTAAACGTTGTACCGGGTGAGAGCCTTCAGCGCTCCCCATTTGTCCGGCCAAGTAGTTAATGCCATCTGCGGCAAATTTACAATAAGTCACGTCAAAAAAAAAATGTCCATCATGGTGAAATGTCTAATAATGGATGGGCATCAGATAATGGTGCTGATTCCAATACACAATGCACCTCCTAATTTTACTTCAAGTTATACCTGTCATTTTCTTATCCACCGAAAAGGAAAGGGACGGATGATTCACAGCTCTTAATTTTAGGAAGAATGAGTAAATGAATGGATAACCCGGGCGAATCAAAAAGGTATCTCGCTGGTATGCAAACCGTTTGACGTGTGCTGTCAACATAATTCTGTCGGGTTATTAGCCAGTGTAAAATTTTTAGACGGTTGTTTTAGATTTGTGCTTAAAATTGACGTGTGTTCCATAAATTTTATGCTTGCCGATTACCCGTGACTGATATAACTTAAAATTAGACAACACCATCTAATTTTATTTTAAGTTATATCTGTCATTTTCCTATCCTCCGAAAAGGAAAGGTACATACAAATGTAGTAATTTCGTGATTTGTCGTTTATTAAAAAGTAACTGTTTTGACTAGTTGGAAACTAGCCTATTTCACATGGACAGGAGGAGGACTCGATGGTGTAATGGTATATTATCTTCTATCGTGTGAGTTGTGAGGTGGATTACCAACCTCATCAACCCTGGTGTCAGGGTTACTAATTTACTACTGAGCCGCCAAAGGCCCCTGACATGACTCATGTAACGACTACTAACTTACATCAGTAAGTAGTAATCGGGGCCAACGGCTTAACGTGCCTTCCGAAGCACGGATCATCTTTCTTTCGGACAATCAGGTGATCAGTCTGTAATGTCCTATAACCAAACTAGGGATCACAAAGTGATTTTCGTGATGTGTCCCCACCGGGATTTGAACCCGGGACCTCCGGATCGTGAGCCCAACGCTCAAACCACTGGACCACGGAGGCCGTCATGTCATGTTCTAAAATTGGTCGTCGCCGTTTATGCTTAAAATCACTTGTGTGGCTAAATTGTTAAGACGTTCGTATCTCGTCTACGAGACTTTCAAATGAGTTTACGATATTAATAATTCATTTTCCGATAATATTTGCATATGACGTAATGGCGGATTAGTTCCAGGTTTCGCTGAGACCTACTTACGTAAATAACATACACGGTATATGCATATAATGCTTCAATTATAGGAAGCAGATAGATTACTTATTATCGTTCATTGTTTGTGACTAAAGTTTATCATATATTATACCGGGTGTTAGTGACATCGTAACGAAATCTTTAAGGGATGATTCAAACCATGATTCCGAGTTGATATCAAGTAGAATTGTCCGTCGCAAAAGTATGAAACTAAAAAATATTTTCATGATTTTTCCGACAGGAAGTTCCATTTGATATCATCAGAACCATGGTATGAATCATCCCCCTCAGTATTCGTTACGGTGTCACTAAGACTCATACTTGCTTGTATGGCTACCTGTACAGTCATGAGCAATATAATGTACCCACTTTAGGACTCTGTCGCACTAACTTATTTGACATTTAGTGAGACTTACAGTTAAATTTGTCAAAAAAGTTAATGTGACATGGTACCAAAGTGTAAACATATTAATGCTCGTAACCGTACGTACTTGTACGGGGTGTTAGTGACATCGTAACGTATACTGAGGGGGATGATTCAGCTCGTTGTTCTGAGTTAAAATTCAAACGGAATTTTCCATCGCATCCATCGGCGTCTACCGGTTGTCGTCGCACCACTCCCATCTTCTATCTATCGGTTGTGAGGTGGATTACCAACCTCATCAACTCTGGTGACAGTTTTCAGTTACTATTGAGTCGCCAAAGGCCCCTGACATGACTCATGTAACGACTACGTACTTACATCAGTAAGTTGTAGCCGGGACCAACGGCTTAACGTGCCTTCCAAAGTACGGATCATCTTACTTTCGGACAATCAGGTGATCAGCCTGTTATGTCCTGACCAAACTAGGGATCACAAAGTGATTTTCGTGATGTGTCCCCACCGGGATTCGAACTCGGGACCTCCGGATCGTGAGCTCATCGCTCAACTCACGGAGGCCTTATCAAACTCCCATTATGAAATAGAAGCTTTTTTTAATGTTTTTATTTTCGTCCGCTTCCAGATCGTCCAGGACCTGCTGGGCAGTGTCCTCATGATCCTGGTGACGGTGGGCTACCGCACCAAGCTGTCGGCGCTGATGCTGGTCCTCGTATTGAGCGTGCTCAACCTGTACCACAACGCGTGGTGGGCCGTGCCCTCGTACAAGCCACTCCGCGACTTCCTCAAATACGATTTCTTCCAGGTGAATATCTTTGCTTTTATGTAGTCGTCTAACATCCGCATTCTGTTAACCCAAAACTTCCTGCACTCCACTCGGCCTCGAGTGAGCGTTTTGGTATGTTAAGCTGACATTTACGTCCCCTACTTGAGAACAAAAAAAAATGAAAGAAAAGGAAAAAAAGAAAGAAAGGGAAGAAGAAAAGGAGAAAGAGCTTACATAGAACAGATAAAAGGGAAGGCGAACGTAGTTTCCAGGATATATGTGCCGAATTAATGACAATTACCCCCCCCCCCCCCCCATTACATGTAACTTAAACATAGAGTACTATACAATATATACCTCTGCCTACGCCTTAGGGGATACAAGCGTGATGTTACGTTATGTAATAACAGTCAATAATAACATTTAACCATAACCGTCATAATTAAAGCACATAATAACGGGTTTTTACCGCGTTTAAATGGGGATATGAAACTCCCGATATTTCGACACTGTTGCAAGTGCCATGATCACGGGATGACTGATGAGATTGGAGTGAGATTGGAGTTATTATGTGCTTTAATTATGATAATAACCGCGTAAACTTAAAACAACATAACCGTCATGTTTATTTTTTCATCTGAACGCAGGAATTTCAGCAATATGTACATTATATGTAAAGAAATGTGGAGGGTATATAACGGCTTAAGTAAATGAGAACGAATCAAATTTTACTCTTTATCGACACGTCATATATCGCCGTGGTAGATAAACGTGTGCGCACAGTCAAAGGTTAAGAATATTTCTGTACGTGTTAATTTGAATGATTTACACAATTGAAGATCAATGAATTTTAGTAGATCACGACCTTGGTTTAATGAGCTCGTGTGATAATAATTATACTATGTATAGGTATGTGATATTGTTATGAAGTACGGAGGTGAGTACAGTCATGAGCAATATAATGTACCCACTTCTGTCGCACTAACATACTTATTTGACATTTAGTGAGACTTACAGTTCAATTTGTAAAAAAAGTTAATGTGACATGGTACCAAAGTGTATACATATTAATGCTCCTGACCGTACTGTGTAGATGGTTGAATAAATAATAGTGCTGCAAAGGACTTTAGGCTTTTAGTCCTTATTTTAAGACTAAGCTGTTAAATAAATAGCTTGGAAGGCTAAAAAGCCATTTAGTACTAGCGGCTAGGCTAGGGTTAAGCCTATTCAAGCCTTTTGGTTATAAGCCTAAATGCCTTAAAAAGGCCTAACCTATCCTCCGCCTCTGAACAGTACTGACAGTTACTGCTACCCTCTGTCAGGTTCCTGGTTACAGTCTCTGTGACTTGAGTCTTCCGAGCCGTACCGATGGCTCCAATCTCTCTCAATCTCTATCTCTGCAACAGTTCAGGCTAAAATGTATCTTAATAAAAAAATAATATATCTTATTACAGACATTATCAGTGATCGGCGGTCTGCTGATGATCGTGTACCTGGGCCCCGGCGGCGTCAGTATGGACGAACACAAGAAGAAGTGGTAGGAGTGACGGCGCGCGCGCAACCATATCGCGCATAGACTCTTGAAATTACTATAAGTTGTTACATGGTGCGAGATCGTTCCCATACAAGAATACATTCACCGGCGATATTTCATAACCAAGCTCATCACTGTTTTAACGCCCCATCACACTCGCCTCAAAAAGAGCTCAAAATGCGCCGTCCTAATGATGTTCGGTCACGAGCATTAATATGTACACACTTTGGTACCATGTCACATTAACTTTTTTGACAAATTGAACTGTAAGTCTCACTAAATGTCAAATATGTTAGTGCGACAGAGTCCTAAAGTGGGTACATTATATTGCTCATGACTGTTCACTTGTCGTTTTAAATATGGAACACAAAGTGGTGGGGCGTTAAAATAGTGACGTCATTTACTAGTCGCCGACGGAATGAGGATAAAAACTAGAAGCTCAAAAGGGGGCAGCACTGTTGAGTGTTCCTAAATTTTGACAGTTCTCCATACTGTCCAGATAAAATGTGGAGCAACGTGGAGCGTATTCCACCCATAATAATAATAATAAAGATCTTTTTATTTGTTCTCTACAATGTACATAAATGGGTTTCACAAAATAATGCACAATTGAAGGGTATGTACGAGTGGAAACTGGCGCCCGAGATAAGCCAGAGCCTGTGTTTCGGGATCACCAGTGCTCCAGATGTACTTCCCGGATGTCTTAACATTATAACCCATCTTAGGGATGAGTTAACGAAAAAAGAAATTCGTCAGTTAGAAAAAGGCAGTTTTTTTTTAATAAGTTTTTCGAAGTTTCCCTCTTCGATCTTTAGGGAATAAATATAACACTATGATTTTGCAGTCAAACGCTGCGCAGAGGGTTGTAGTGTAAAAATGTAACCAAAACAATATGTTTGTTTACTCAAATAGTAAGTATGGGGAACTGTCAAAATTTATGGACACTCACCAGTAGCGACACCTCGGGGGTTAAAAAAGCAATATTGCTATTTGACATTTGTTTGCATTGCGCACTTTTATATGCGCAAATGTCAAATTGCGATATTGCTTTTTTAGATGAATTGCTTCGATGTGGCCTTTTTAACCCCCCTGGTGGGAGAAATAGACAATTTTTATCCTCATTACAATCATTGGATGTTGTAATGCACTTTAATATTCGGTCTGTTGTGTTTGGAGTGAGGACAAGAATCGAGTGGTTTGGCGGACTAAATCCACAGCCTTATGCGAAACATTATTTTTTAGTTTTCACAGGCTGGATTTAGATCCTCGGGTTCATATTGAAGGGATCATGTTTTTATTACAACTTTATTATTCTATACCTATACTTATATAAGTAAACCACATGAGCCCTTATTATGAATCCAAGAAAATGAGGTTGAAAATTTTATCGACTAGCATTTGTAAAGTGTAAATTCGTGAGCTTTAGTGCTGTGATTACGTACAACATCGACGGATGGTCGGATTTGTTGATGAGTATTAGACGCACAGTTTTAAGTACGGTCACGAGTACTAATATGTATACACTTTGAAACCATGTCACATTAAATTTTTTGACAAATTAAACCGTTAAAGTTTCATTAAATGTCAAATATGATAGTGCGACAGGGTTCTAAAGTGGATACATGATATTGCTCATGACTGTACAGTCATAGAATAAAGAATAATACTACGTATAGAACGGTAACTCTTCGTCCCGCACCAATTTGTTCCTCGCGCCGAGCTGGATTTACCTCACCCCCTCTGGATGTTACTATAGTCTAAACAGGCTAGATTCCAACTAGTCAAATCAATTACTTTTTACTAAACGTCAAAACACGAAATTACTATGGAATTTGTATGAAAAAGCGCACTGTGACGTCATAGAAAAACGTGATAAAATGTCTGACTTATTGTTACGTTTTTCTTGATTGAAATTCATAAAGAAGTAAAATAAAAAAAGAGAATGATTTTCGTTAGTTTTAAATCTGTCTTTACTTAGTAATCAGAATTTTATAATTTATCTTGAACTAAATAAATACACGACCCAATTGGCCGTAAGTCGCTGAAGAGCAAGGGAACGCGTGAGGACTCTTATCTCGCTTGTTGAGTAGACGAGTGCGTGTTGATTATTAAATTAAACAAAGCTAAGTAAATTATAAAACTATATTTAAAAGTTACAGGGACTATTATTAAACGGATATAATAGTATGATGAATTAATTGACAAGCGCGCGTGCGGCGGCGGCGATGTCGATCGAGAAGTGGGGTGGGGTCCGCTTCTGTCATTCCTTTTTATTGTATCGCGCATGCGCGCGCGTGCTGGTGTTGCCAACATCGCTCGCACGTACATAAGGCGGCATAGGGTAAGAATGCGATTTTTGTAGTGTCCGGGGTGTTAGTTACAATATGTTGTTAGTTTTTTTCGGCGTGGTGATCGCCGTTGATGTTGTCGCCTTCACACAAACACTTAGGGCCTAGTTTCCTCCAGTCGCACAGATGTTATTCCTAGCTTAGCGGAATGTTATTTGCATGTAATGTAAGCGTATGTTCTCGGACTGACCTGAGCCGATTTCGTTTGTCTAGTGTGTTACATCTTCATTCCGAATTTTTTCTACCTGTTGTGATGTCAATGTAAATATATTATATCTATTTTGTACTTATTGACTGATAACCGACTCTGTGGGATCTTCAAAGAAGGTGTAAATTTTATGGCCGTGTGAGAAATCTTTGTATTAGAAATAAATATTCCAATAGCCATAAGTTTATAGGCTGATATTAAAATATTGTTTCCAAGATCAATTCTTTATTCTTCCAAAACAAATTTTCCTCTATCTGTATATTATTATAAAACTATTTAAAAGACAAATATTTTTATAGTACCTTTTTTTATTTTTTATTAAGCTACGGTTCGGCCATAGAAGTTAAAGGTGGATTCTAATTAAATCATTTTGTTCTAAATAAATTTTGACATAAATATTAAATGTTTTATTTTCGTTGGATTCTCCGTGACTGGGATAGCTGTGTGGTTTGCCATAATATTTTATGTTATTTGTAAGTGAGACGACGTCTTTTTTATATAACAGATTTATTTGTAAAATATTTAAAATAAAGAAGATTCAACAACTACGTGTAGATATTTTGTGCGCTCCTGTCTGTATAGATTATTTATGTCACGTGGTTGCCAGGATATGTGCCTTTTTATTGGCAATAGACTCGCCCTCTGATACATGGGACTTCAACATAGCTGGCGAGGAGCGGGTGTATACATAATAGTGTTGCCGAAAAATCGATAGTTTTACTATCGATAGTAAACGGCCAAAATCATCTACCCAACTGATAGGCCTATCGATAGTATCGATACTGTCGATAGTATTGATAAGCAACGATACTATCGATAGTTACAAGATGAAAAACTATCGATAGTGTCGATAGTTGAAAAACAAAACACTATCAATACTATCGATAGTATCGCTCTTCGATATCGAGTAAGCTATCGATAGTATTGATACCATCTATTAATTATCGATATTATCGTTTGTTGGTAAACTATCGATAGGGCGCTATCGAGCGGCAACACTAATATATAATATACTAAACAGCTCTGCCTGTATTTGGGGATACAGGTGTGAAACTAAACATAGCATAAACAATGTTTACTGTCCTTTGGCTTTGACCGTTTGGTTGTCCTTATCTGCTATGTACTTGAACACTTTGTTAGCAAGTTGCCGGTACTTCTCCGCGTGTATGCTGTCTGGGAGCGCGTATATCGCGGGCTTACCACTATTTATGCACTCCGACATACTCTGGTCCACTTCAAAGCTTTCAATAATTCGTAGGCCCATCTGTGCTGCAGTCTGCTTAGTTTCAGATCCGAACACGAAGTTTTTACTGCCGCATTGCTGGCAGACTGCATGCGACATGTTTTCCACCATGCCGATTATAGGAACTTTTAGTTTTTCAAACATGTTCACGCCTCGCTTCGTGACTTGTAGAGCTGCGGACTGGGGCGTCGTCACTACAAGTGCGCCTGAGAAACAATACAAACAATTACAACAAGAACAATTACAATTTATTATTCACAATATCACTTGTAAATGGACTAAGTAGTAGAAGTTAAAACGCTTTTCAAGTACTTTCTTTCATATTTGTTAGCCGGATTGACATGGGCTTCGACCAATACACTTTCTGAAGACTTGAAGTGCCTGTGCGCATGTATGGTCACGAGCATAATCCCACTAAATTCGACTTTATGAGTTTGAATTTGTGGTTGGATATCACTTGGAGTTCAGGGTTCGTGCCCGGTTAATAACATGTAATAGACTCGCCTATTACATGAAACTTAAACATGGCTAGAGAGTGTGTATAGTGTAATGCACACGAGCATTAATATGTATACACTTTGGTACCATGTCACATTAACTTTTTTGACAAATGAACTGTAAGTCTCACTAAATGTCAAATATGTTAGTGCGACAGAGTCCTAAAGTGGGTACATTATATTGCTCATGACTGTACATAGTATACGCATCGTTCATTGATGTAATAAGAATCCAATCAAAAAAACATAAATGTGAAATGAGAGCCAAGCTCAATATTATGATAAATGCCTTGGTTGTTGACTTCAACGATAAAAGAAGTGAGATCTAAATTGGTGCCAAGTTCAATGGTCAGTCCTGAACCTAACTAGAACACTTATGTATCTCGGAAGTCGTATTATATGAGCCTTTGATACGTTTATGTGAAATAGTTTTTGTTTTATGAGGGGGTCAAAAGTGGCTCCAAATGGTTCGTGTAATATTACACACGGTGCGGCTCGCCAGTTCTGTTTCTTGAACTTGGCTTGACACGCTGCCGCGTGTCTAGATAATATGAGCTGACACGCGACATTTGTACATTAGAATAAAAGTTCCATGCCATTAATAGACAGGTTTTGTGCAAGGGACAGATGCGTGTCGCCACATACATCCCATTGCTGGGAACAGGCCTCCCCTCGGAGGGGGTATGGAGCATACTCCACCACGCTGCTACACTGCAGGTTCGTGGAGGCGGATTAGTACCCCGGGATCAACGGTTTAACGTGCCTTCTTCCTTTCATCAATCAATTTACTAATTTTTTTTTTGGGGTTGGTGAAGTTGGTAATTCACCTCACAACCCACATGATAGAAGATTATTTTACTTTTTCGAACAATCAGGTGATTCAAGCCTGCAATGTCCTTACCAAACGAAGGACAGTCTCACGAAGTGATTTCGATAATGTCCCCAGAGGGAATCGAACGCGGAACTCGAAATCGTAAACACAGAAGCTCGCTCTCGTTATAACTGCTTGTAACAACCTCCGTTCTTGTAACGACCTCCGTGGTCCAGTGGTTGAGAGTTGGGCTCACGATTCCTGGTGGGGACATATCACAAAAATTACTTTGTGGTCCCTAGTTTGGTTAGGACATTACTGGCTGATCACCAGATTGTCCGAAAGTAAGATGATCCGTGCTCCGGAAGGCACGTTAAGCCGTTGGTCCCGGTTACTACTTACTGATGTAATTAAGTAGTCGTTATATGAGCCATGTCAGGGGCCTTTGGCGGCTCAATAGTAACCCTGACACCAGGGGTGATGAGGTTGGTACTCCACCTCATTACCCACACAATAGAAGAAGAAGACTGCTTGTATATATACACAACACAGAGGTCACTATTAGATATCTAAGTAATTGTTAATAGTTAGTTAGTTATGATGTTTCTTTTTTTACTTATCTTTAGCATTGTTAGTATTTATAAAGAAAAGGGATATAGATTGTTAGTATTATAGATATAGGTATTGTTTACATAATGTCGCAATAGGCATGTACCTGTAATGACTATGTGTATTGATACTTTAGTAAATAAATAATAAATAAACACATACCATCAATAGGCAGGTTCTGTGCGAGGGACAGATGCGTGTCGCCAGTGCCGGGCGGTGTGTCTACTATGAGGCAGTCGAGCGGCCCCCACGCCACGTGTCTCGTCAGCCGGTCTAACGCCTGCATCACCATCAGGCCGCGCCACACAACTGCGTTCTCACCTGACACCAGGAGACCCATTGACATGCTGCAACACGTTGATTATATTTTTAATAGTAATATATAGGCATACTCGGGTTGTGGCTACAACTTGTATTCTAACAATGGCAATTGGGTAGTTTCCTAGGCCAAAGATCATCATCTCCCTAGCATTATCCCGTTTTCACAGGGTCCGCTTACCTAACCTGAAGATTTGACAGGTCCGGTTTTTTACAGAAGCGACTGCCTGTCTGACCTTCCAACCCGTGAAAATCCAGCCCAATACAGGTTAGGTCACATACCTCCGAAAATACATTTCTCGGGAAAGATTTTCGAAGGTCAAAGAAAAATTATGAGTATTTATGAGGTTCTGATTACTAAATAAAGACAGATCTAAAGGTGACAAAAAACCTTTTCTTTTTTCTATTTAACTTATTTATGAATTTTAATAACGAAGAAAGTAATAATAAGTACGATATTTTGTTGTGACGTCACAGGTTGCTTTTTCTTACAAATTCCATAGTAATTTCGTGTTTTGATGTTTAGTAAAAAGTAACTGATTTAACTAATTGCAAACTAGCCTATTCTGGGGGTTTAAAAGGCCACGTCAAAGCAATACATCTAAACGCGTGCAATAACAAATATTGAATAGCAAAATAGCTTTCTTATATGAATTGCTTCAATGTGGCTCTTTTAAGCTCCTGCTCACCCAATAAGTGGCAAAGTACTCAAAGCACAGACATCATTGGAGACACAGAACTCATAAGACTGAAAAACCCAGCAAACCAAACATTCTTCATTAACTTGTCAATGTTCACTTTTCAAATACATTTTAGTAACAGTAAAAAGACATACCATTTAACTCCATAGTTGAGTAGTGGTTCTATCAAATGATCATCATTGAGCATAGGTTCACCACTTATATTCATCATGAGAGGCACTGAAGGTCCAAATACGTCTGCGTCTAGCAATCCTATCTGTTTGTCCGGCTCAATCACTTTCATTGCACATGCCAGATTTACTGAAAAATGGAAAACCCATAATTGTTATACCTATAAGCCTACACACCCCGTTTGGGATAAAATAATTAATTTTAATTTTTAATTTTTTTTGTTTAGTATCTCTCAATGCGTCTTATCGGGTCTTCGGGGGATGCTAGGGCTGGTAGTTATTTCTGTCTGAGAATTAGTCTGGCGATTCAGAGGTAATGCTGCCAGCCTGTTGGGCACCTTGCCTCGATGTGACGCATTGGAAGAGGTGTTTTATTTATAAGATGTGTTTGTTTTGTTTGTAATTGTTTGAATAAAATATTCGTATTACACATTTATATTCGAATCACACATTGCATGCTAATACAATTGAGAGGTGTTTTATTTATAAGATGTGTTTGTTTTGTTTGTAATTGTTTGAATAAAATATTCGTATTACACATTTATATTCGAATCACACATTGCATGCTAATACAATTTTAAATTTTAGTGATAATTTTAATTGGGTAGTTTCGTAGGTCAAAGATAAATTATCAAATTCTGATTACTAAATAAAGACAGAACTAAAGGTGACAAATAATATTTTCCTTTCTCTATTAAACTTATTTATGAATTTTAATAAGTGCAACATTTTGTCACATTTTTCTATGATATCATAGGTTGCTTTTTCAAACAAATTCCATAGTAATTTCGTGTTTTGATGTTTAGTAAAAAAAACATTGGATAAGGTAATCTGTTGTAATAAATGTATTTATTTATTTATACAATAACTCTCATGTTTGCTGGAAGGAATTTCTTTTAAAGACATAAACTGTAATCTTTGTTTTTTTTTTTGTTTACCTTGCCTGTAATAAATAAATATATCCTCCATGCATTTAACCCTCCAATAATAATTAGATGATTGTAAAATCAAATTTCATTACATCAGCAAATAACAAACCTGCTGTAGTAGTCTTCCCTACTCCACCTTTTCCAGATGCCACAAGGATTATCTTTTTAACCCCCCGCAGGGGTTTCTTCTCTGGCAACCCACGTCCCATGACTTTAGCCCGGTGTTCATTGACTTCCTCTTTACTATGTTTCAGGCGAACTTGTAAGCTGCATGATTGTGCGGCCTGAAAGCAAACAATGTTAATGTTTAAGCACTTTTAGTACAGAACAAAATAAGCACAGACTTTTCAAATAAACTGCTGTAATAAAAATTACAAAGTTATCAACTCGTGACATTCAATTAGCTAATTTAAAAAAATATATACATACCACACCAATGTTAGGCGCCAATAACTGGCTATAAACCCTATGTAACACTTTTTGAACTCTCATATTTGACGACTCAGAAAATATAAGACAATTTTTTATAAATACGTCGTTTAAAAATTATTTTTCGGTAATATTTAACATAAATAAGCGAAAACTCCTCTCCAAATCTTCTCAAACGTCAAACTGACGGCCGGGCCGGGCGGTGTAGGGCGAAGGGGTTTTTTTTTCGCGGCGAGGGTATTGGTTACTACACGTGCGGAAATTTTAAATTGACTTTTTTCACTGAAATTGGTTATTTCTCAAAGGAACTGTGTTGTTTTTGTGCTGTACTGTGCTGTTTTTGTGCTGTGCTGTGAGTATTTAGTGTTTTCTGTTGGTGATGGATGTGGAGGAGCCCCCAGATGGGGGCGGCGATTCTTCTGAGGAGGTGCGTAAGGGCATCAAACGTCCTAAGGATACATCAGGGGAGACTCCGCCTAAACGAGTTGGCGTACCTCCTGCGGCCTCAATCCAACATACTTTTACCCACCCAGATTTTGATCATGGGTCAAAATTAAAGTTCAGTGAACACGATGCTGCCCCATTTATAGTCCACGTATCTCGAGTTGAAGAGGATCCCTCAGCTGGTCTGACCATAAGGCTGCTTAAATTTGCGCAATTTCTATATAAAAAATCCGTTCAAGGAATTGCTAAGGATGGAATCAGGTCCGCCGGTCGCAACCGAGTCGTTGTTCAATTTGTTGATGCCAAATCCGCCAATGATTTTTTAGACAATTCATTGCTCTCCGAGAATAAGTATAAAGCAGTAATTCCGTCATACCACATTACCCGCATGGGTATAGTGAGGAACATTCCTATTGATTGGACCCTGGAAGAGCTTGTACTTGCCCTGGAATGCCCACCTGGTTGCCGGGTTGTTAAAGCGCGACGTTTGAATCGGAAGTCCGTGAAGGATGGACAAACAGAGTGGGTCCCGACCCAAACAGTTGTTCTAACATTCCTTTCGCAAACCCTCCCAGAGAGAGTATTTTGTTTCTACACCTCCCTGCCTGTAGGTATATATACTTTGCCTACTATCCAGTGCAACAATTGCTGCCGGTTTGGGCACATAAAGTCTCAGTGTCGATCAAAACCTAAATGCTTTAGGTGTACCCAGCCACACCCTGGAGAATCTTGCACAGTCCCAGACGAAAAAATTTCTTGTTTGTTTTGCTCTGGTTCTCATCTTGCTACATATGCAAATTGTCCCGAACACTTGCGACAGAAGTCTATAAAATTAGTTATGTCCGAGGAAAGTATTCCTTACTCAGAAGCCTCTCTTCGTTTCCGTCCGGTTCGTCGCACTTTTCGTGACACTGCTGCTGCAGAATCCACTCCTCCTCGCCCTCCTATGAGCCCCTTGTCTCCTACTTATCACGCCATTGAATCCCCTCCCTCCACTCCAAGATCAACTACATACAGGAAAACTGTGGTCCGCAACCGCTGGTCCCCGGCTCCTGTAATTAACGGGTATAATAAAGAATTTCATTCCCAAGCTACAGCCACCCCAAAAGTCCAGTCAGCCTAATGGCTGTGCACTTACCAACTCGAATCCAGAAGTTTCCTTCACTGACGACGACATTGAATTAATGTGTAAATCATTAATTCACATTCTTTCTAGAAAGGTCAATCATTTACCGAACAATATCGCAGTAATGTTGCAACACTTAAGAACTCTCTTACCTTCTATTTCTTCCACTCAAAATGGCCACTCTTCTGCAGTGGAACAGCAAGAGCATTAATCATAAGAAACATGAAATTATCAGTTTAATAAACTCTTTTAAGCCTTCAATTCTAGCCATCTCGGAGACATGGTTGAAGCCGGGTTCTCGTTTTAGACTTCCAGGCTACTCATGTCTCAGAGATGATTGTGACAATGGGAAGGATGGTTGTGCTCTCATTGTCAAATCTTGTGTCACGTATTCCCTTATTTCTCTTCCTCCTCATTCACCCTCTTTTAATATTGTTGCTGTAAGAGCTTTGAATGTTTCTTTTGTCTCTGTATATGTTCCCTATGCTAGATCTCCTATTTTCAAAGAAATTGATTCAATTCTTTCCAACTTGCCCCCTCCTCTGGTTGTGGTGGGAGACTTTAACTCTCATCATACAATGTGGGGTTCTAGATCCTGTGACTCATTAAGTTTTTCTCTTCTCGACGTGATGGACAATAATGACCTATGTCTTCTCAATGATGGGTCTCCGACTAGGAGAACTTCCCCTCTTCAGAACCCAAGTTGTGTTGACTTGTCCTTTGCATCACCTTCTCTTGTTCCTGGAACTTCTTGGAGAATCCTTTCTTGTTCTCATGGTAGCGATCATCTTCCAATCATTATTTCTTTCCCTCATTGTGTCTCTATATCTCCCTCTCCTGTGCCTCCTCTCCTAAAGTACCGCCTTTCGAAGGCAAATTGGCCAGAATTCTTGTCCTCTGTTAAACTTGGCACGGATTTGATGCCAGAAGTATCAGAACTAAATTATATCCAGCTCTATTTTGATTTTATTAATATATTACTTACTAGTGCTAATTCCTCAGTCCCTATTAAGAAAGCTCCAAAAGATTATCTCCCCTCTCCACCCTGGTGGGATTCAGATTGCACAGAACTTATCATAAAACGGGATGAATCTGAGGAGTTATTCTTAAATCAACCGTCTTACGAAAATTATATGTCTTTACAAAGAGCTAATGCTATAACTAAGAGAGAGTTCTCGCGAAAAAAACATGGGGGATGGAGAAGCTTTTGTGAAGGCTTATCTCCGCGATCTCCTCTTTCCTTGGTTTGGAGAAATATGAACAAATTCCGTGGTTCTTTTTCTAATCATTCTCCCTCCTCCAACGACTGCTCTTCTTGGTTGGATGACTTTTTAGACCATTTAGCTCCCTCATATGTACCTTCAGAAGACTCTTTTCCATGTTTTGCTTCTATCTCTTCTTCTGATCCCTTGGATAATCCTTTCTCTCTTTCTGAACTTTCTTCTGTATTAAAACACCTTTCTGATTCTACCCCTCGTGTGGATGGTATTCCATACTCTTTCATTATTAAAATATCTGACTCTTCTAAAAAAGTTCTTCTTTCAATTTTTAATAAAATTTTCGAGACAGGAATTATTCCTGATACTTGGAAGCAACAAATTATTGTGCCAATTTTAAAGCCTGGCAAGGATCCCAAGGTTGGATCATCATATAGACCTATCGCTCTGTCTTCCGTGCTCTCAAAGATCATGGAACATCTCATCAAAAACAGGTTAGAATGGATATTAGAAAATAGAGGTATTTTATCTAAAACACAATTCGGTTTCCGTAGGGGATCTGGAACTCTGGACAATCTGAGTATCTTTTCGACTGAGGTTCATTTAGCCTTTTCTAGAGGACAGCACCTAGTTGGTGTTTTTTTGGACATTTCATCAGCCTACGACAACGTTCTTCTCCCGCTACTCAGGCAAAAAATGCTCAATCTGAGTATTCCAGCGAGGATGGTGAACTTTATTTGCAATCTTTTCATGGCCCGTTCCATTTTTGTCCGCATCCAAGGTGAACTGTTACCCTCTAGAACTGTTTGGAAGGGTTTGCCTCAGGGTTCAGTCCTGAGCCCTATATTGTACAGTTTATATACATCTGACTTGGACAAATCACTGGACTGTTTTTGTAGCATACTTCAATATGCAGATGATATAGCCCTCTATTATGCTTCGGATAACATTTCGGAATGTTCGGTTCGCTTAAATGCTGCCATCCGCTATCTCAATGAATGGCTTTCATTACATGGCCTTACTCTTTCAGCATCTAAGAGCTCTGTTGTGGTGTTTTCAAGAAAGAGAGATATTCCTTTTATTGATATTGTTCTGGAGGAAGAAAGCATTCCTGTCTCAGATAATGTTAAATTTCTGGGCTTATATTTTGACTCCCGCCTTTCTGGTGTCGAACATCTAAATTATATTAAAAATAAATGCGAGAAAGGTGTAAATATTCTTCGGGCCCTTTCTGGAGTCTGGTGGGGGTCTCACCCATATACCCAGAAATTGTTATATAATGCTGTAATACGCAGTCACTTTGATTATAGTTCTTTCTTACTTGAACCTTGTAATAAGAAAGCCCTTGCTTGTTGGGATAAGATTCAAGCCAAGTGCCTACGAATTATTTCCGGAGCGATGAAATCCTCTCTTATCAATGCCCTTCAGGTAGAGTGTCTTGACCCTCCACTGCTTCTCCGTAGACAGTACTTATGTGACAGATTCTTCTTCAAAATTGCCCAAAATTCTTCCCATCCTCTAATTTCTTGTCTCACACAACTATCTAATCTTATTTGCTCTTCCAGGTATTGGTCTCATAAACAATCTCCATGTCTGTATAATAGTTTTAAAAAATTTAATGAAGGTCCAAAAATGTTCCAATCTTCCTCCAACCCCATGTTTGGTTTTGATTATGAGGCTTTAATCTTTCAACCTCAAATCATTCTGAACATTGGTATTGTCAAGGGAGACCCTGCTGCAAATGTACAGTTTAATAAAATTGTAGAGGATAAATGGAAAGGGTGGCTTACAATATTCACCGATGCTTCTAAGGAGTCTGAAGAAGAATGTGTAGGCTCAGCAGTATGGGTCCCTCAGTGGAAATCTTATTTAAGCATTAAATCCCCACCAAAAACTTCCGTATTCACCGGTGAAGCAATTGCGATTTATGAAGCAGTAGTCATGGTTAAATCTCATCAGCTCAATCGAACTGTTATCTTTTCCGATTCTCGTAGTTGCCTTGAGGACATTATGAAATTTCCATTCCGTTCAAAAGAATTACTTCCAATTAATTTGAAAACTCGTGAAGCATTATACAATTGTCATGTACTAGGTATTGAAGTGGTCCTTGTTTGGATACCTGGGCACTCTGGGATAAAAGGGAATGAACAGGCGGATTTATGTGCCAAGTGGGCCATTCGCTCCAGCGGTGAGTCGTACGATTTTTGTTATGCCCAAGATTTACGCTCCCGTGCCAAATCCGACCTCTCCGAGCAATGGAATGTCACATGGAATACTTCTCGACTTCGTAAGGGAAAATACTATGGCGAACTACAACCTGATATCCCAGTTAAACCTTGGTTTTTTAAGTTCCGCGAAGCAAGTAAACGCACTACTTCTACTATTATTCGTTTGCGACTTGGTCACAACTGTTCTCCATCTTTTTTGGCCAAGATAAGGGTGCGGGACCACTCATTGTGCGAATGTGGATATGAAGAGGGTACCATTGATCACATTTTTTTCAATTGTCATAAATACCCTCTCTCTCTGTATGATTTCTTGCCCAACTTTATCCCTCGCCCTACTAATATGTATAGTGTATTATCTTATGTAGATTCCCCTTTTATAGATATTTTAGTTAAATACATTGAAACTTTTAATATTAAACTTTAGTAATTGTTATTTATTTTATAATATGTAGTATAATAAGTACTATATCTACTAACTAATGTGTTTATGTCTGTTTGTTCCTAGGTTACACAACCGATCATTTGGCCTAAACTTCTGGAGCTCCTGTACACTGAAAATGTGTATTTCCCAACCCTGACGCTGGCAAAATTGTCCCTGTTGACAGAAGCCATTTAGGAGAAAAAAAAAAAAAAAATAGGGCGAAGGGAGGAACCATGAAATTTTCTTTAGTATTGCTATTTCTTAACTAAGTTTTCACCTTATCTTTTTGGTTGGCGTTAGCTTGAATTGGCAGAATAAAATAAATGCTGTTGCCGTAACAGATGTTCTAGAAATTAAAATATTAATCTGTCATGTGCGGTGCGATATGTCGGAATTTTCTGCGAGTCTATTTTCGAATATTTTCCGAATTCTTTGCTTAACGGAGTGAAATATAATCGATGTGAAAATGGCTATTTGTTTGCGTACATTTTCCCACAAGATTTTACCAATAAATGGAATCGTTTCCACCAAAAACCATTCCAACCGTTTATCGCGAAAGATCCCTATGCGTACGCAATTTCTGGAAGATGTGAGTATTTTCCCTATCTGTTACAAAACCGCTTTGGCTTTGCTTAGCTAACATGTTTCCGCATTTAAAACCTAAAATATCTATGCAAGTGCACGTTTTACTTACGAACACCGCATCTTTGACATTGAACCAATTAGAGTGTACGGAATATCTGACGATACACCTCACGTGTTCGTTGCATGTTTATTTACATAATAGGTATCACTATCACTATTAATATTTTTTTTTTACGTTTTCAGTTCTTAAACCGGCGTCGCATATCAAGTTGCCAGCCAGCACCTAAATGTACCACGGAGAGTAGCATTGACGACATATACCTCCACGAGTTCGCGGTCTCCAACAGTTTACAGTCTCAGGAACCCAAACGTCGACCAATAGAGAGTTTGGATGGTTTGAGAACGGATAGCGATAATTATCGTAATTATAATGGGGATGGAATAGGAATCCGAACACTTGGGTTGACGTCCGATGACTATATTGAACCAAGAACACCTCCTTACGCATTCAGTGATATAACCAGCAACAGTATCAATATAGATTTAACAAAGTTTAATAATGAGGTAAATCCGGTTATTATAATTACTAAAGATAACATAATTAGCCTGTTTATCAATATTTTACTGCAACACAAGAAAATCGAGATAAATATATTGGTGCAACTTTTTTATAAAATTGTGTAAAATAGAATGCAAATACTATTTCCATTTTCAGAATATAGAACCAACCTGCCTGTCTGATTTTGAGAGAAATGCCGTAGCATACTGTAGCAGTCCATCACCTGTGACACTGCAGAAGGAGATCCCCTCTCCATCCCCAGAGCCTTCGAAGGAAGGCAAACCCAGTGAGGAGCAGCTGATGAATGTGTATAATGTTCTCTCCACTACAGTATGTATTATTTATGTAATAAATAGATTCCAATTCCAGTCTTCCAAAGGATTAGCCACATCAATTTATAAGGCATAATTTATTTGCTATTTACAAAATAGTAGTTTATTTCTGTCCAAACAAAACCAATTAAGTCTTTTTTTTATAAGACAAATAACCGTTGCTTTTCTTTGGTTCTGAAAAATCTCTAAACAACTATGTATATTTACAATAGAATAATTTACTCAATATTCCTTGTCTTTCTTTATTTCAGATGCCAAATCTGTTCATAAAGCCACTGGATTACTCTATCTACCATCCAAACCTCGTTTTTGTCAACAACATTAGGGGAACTACCACTGTGTAAGTTGCATGATTTATATTCTTAAGAGCATAGTTTGATAATTGGTCGTGTACTAGGTTCCAGATAAATTATGAAATTCTGATGACTAAATAAAGACAGATCTAACGAAAAACATTTTAATCAAGAAAAACGTAATAATAAGTCACCAACATTTTATTACGTTTTTCTGTGATGTCACATTATGCTTTTTCATACAAATTCCATTGTCATTTCGTGTTTTGACGTGTAGTAAAAAAAAGTAACTGATTTGACTAGTTGGAAACTAGTCTGTTATTGTAATGCAAGTCAGATTTTGGTGAAGCTGGGAATGCCTAAATTTTCAAATTAACTGTACTTTAGTACCTTTGCCTTAAGTTCTTAAATAAATATCTTTTAATTTCAGAGGGTTGTTCCACTATGTGAAACAAATTGCACTTCTCCGGACAATTGGGCACATCAAGTTTGCGTACGTCAGGTTCGAAATCATGAAGATTACTGCCCACCCTGAGGACTCCACTGTCAAGTAAGACTTGATTAATGCCACGCTCACGCCTATTTCCCGTTGGGGTAGGCAGAAACCACGGAATTCCACTTACTACGATCCTGGCACATCACTTTCGCTCCTTCACATCACATCACTTGCGCTTCTTCGTTTCGCTTCTTCATGCATGCTCGCCGGTTTAGAGTACTCTTGACCTAAATTATACTTTTATTTTTATACTTTCATTTATATTCTGCGAAAACAACAACCCTCTAATGTGTCATACTTTTTTCTCTTCAATGGTAATTGTTGTCTCGCCATTACAGAATGCGCTGGCGCGTGCGAGGCATATCCGGGTTTAAAGTGTTCTTCATGTTCTGGAAGTACAAGCTGTGGAACATGAAACAGGTGTGGCATGACCAGGAACTGTGAGTTTATTTGAGTTCATAATTATTTTATTTATGGGGGGGGGGAGGGGTTAGAAAGACCACTTCTAGAAGTAATTAAAAAAAAACGTATATAGCCACATTTTGAATATTTAATTTTTTTTTTAATTATTATTTTTATATATTTAAGTAGAAAAAAATACATCTAATTAATTTTTATTTAATTTATGTTCACAGGTGGTACGATGGCTTCTCTACGTTCTATATTGGAAGTGACGGTCTCATTCACAAACACGTTTGTGACAAGGTATGTACATTCAGTCAAAACTTGGCTTCCCATGACACCTACTGAAAAGAGACTAGTATTTTTATAGCTGGGTGAACCACAATTGAGACATCCGTTATGCTTGTTTATAAAAGGGGGTGTCCCTAAACAATGTCTCAAGATTTCAAAACTAAATTCATATTTTTTTTTAGGTGATGCCAGACCAAGACACCATAATAGATGATGAAGAGAAGGCTCCGATAGCAGCTAAGTTAGCGCTCCTCATTGGCTTGCTCCCGCGCAACTACCTGTCAGATGTGTCGCCCTACTTCAGCTCCTCTGTCGGTACGCCCGACCCCACGACGCTACCCTTCAAAATCATAGAGTAGCAGTGTTGCCATATGAACAAATCTTATGCGCATAGAAAATGTTACTGTTTGGTGATCTCTCCGTAAAATAATCGAAAGTTTCCGTGATTTCACCAGTATTTATGAATGTTATCCAAAAAGATTTACATTGGATGCTCTTGGAAATTACATAGGCTTTAGCGTCACTTTAAATATTGTATCGAAATCATGTCGCTTTAGTCGAACATCTTAAAAGATACTCAAGACAAATATTGTTATGATTATGACTTATAAAAGGTTGGTGCAAAATATTATATCAAACACGACTTGCATGTTTTGATAATTGTTATTTATTTATAATTATAAATTCATTTTGCTTTCAATGAGATGTTATTTTTTTCACAGCTTCTAATTTGTATTTGTAGGCAATTTATTTGGCGTAGTGATATCTATAACTGTGAACGCCTTGTAGACTAATATGGAAAAACGTATTGTATCGTGGTACAATAAAGTTTTAATAACATTATTTGTGAGGTTTTTATTGTTCGGTATCATTCTTTTAAACCTGCAAGCTTTAAAAGCTAGCTACTCTCATTTGCTAGTCCTAAACAGTCCCAAGGCAATCCAAGAGCACCTCACTCAACAAGTTTTAACAATGGTTTGTGTGAAACATCACTTTGCACTTTAGTATTTTGTGCTCTATGTGGACGTTATGTTATTATATAAAAAAAAATCCACGGTGCTCTCTTTCCTAGATTGTTCCCATGCATAGAGCACGAACCTCCGCAAACGGTTCCCATGGGAGAAGGTTCAAGATGATAATAGCACAAGCATGTTAAATTTAGTTAAAAAATAAACATTCAAGTATTGCCCTATTAAATTGATATCCCCGTTATTTGGGAAATTAAACATAAGCTTCATTATTTAATGTTATATTCTAGGAAGTTAAAAAAACATTTTTGATTATATTTTTTCTTTTGAATTCATTCTAACGTCATCGTACGAAACCAAGTTTATAAATGAGTATAATATTGTTATTGATTAATTATTTTCGATTAGATATTTTTTTACTATAGCAACATTATTAATTTCTGCAAGCAAAATACTGTTGGACAGATTTTTGTTGTCAAATATTTCTGAAAAAATCCTAGATTTTGTCTCAATTTTACATTTATAATTCTGTCTCAATTAAGTTAAAGTATTTAGCTATCACATGACAGAAATATACTTTTCCTTTGTGTCAATTTTCTTTTGAAAACACGTTTCTCATATGACTGCTCATTGTTTGCGAAATATTTGTGAATAAAGAGGTCTAGGCCTCCGGAGACTGCTATTTGCTGCTTGTGATGTCATGACGGTGAGTATAATCACTTATCTCCCAACATAACGGGGAACTAATGAAATTGTAGCAAGCGGCACAGGTCATTGTTCGATGAATCTCGAATCGAGTGATCTCGGAACTGAGCAATTGGTTCTAATTGCTTGTCGTGCATCGTCGGCGGCGCACGTTCAAACGTATTTACAACATGGAATTCTGCCAAGTCGGACGTTTGTCGCTTTGCCATTGAGTACAATACCGTAGTATGTACCTATGTGAGACTGATTTTCAATGACTGCAAGTGTTGGACTGTGTAACTGTGGTTGCGCCGTTCATTGGAAGTGTTTGTTATTAAATTGGACTTGCATCGAATTGTGTCACAGGTTTGTGTTATGATCTAATCAATTCGGATTTTATGGAATTACTGAGGAATTTCTACAGTGGGCATACACTGTACCTATTGCAATGTGCATTCCTAAATAATGGATGTAGGTATATAGAACAATAGAAACTAACCTTTGATCATTTTGAGAATTCAAAAGCCAATTAAAACATCTTTTATGTGTACTTTGCTAAAATATTGGAATGTCCTGGCTTTTAATTTCTTATCAATTTTCTTTCTTATATATTCAAATGTCTGCAACAGCTGATAATTTTTTTTATAAAAAAGAACATTCAAATAAAGCACCTACCTATTATTATTTTTTTTTTTTTTGGTTTGGTTTTCCCCGAAGGGTAAGGCAAAGGGAACTATGCCCATACAGCCATGTCTGACGTATTTTTTTTCTTGATGATTAATGAAATGATGAAAGGTGATGATGATGAAACCTAAGCCCCCACCCTCGGAGTAGACTCCTACTCCGAACCCCAAACGAATTAACTCAAAAGTCCGCATAAACTTTTGAGTTATGAAGCGGCTTCCTGACACGAAGCGAAAATAGGCAGATACACTTTGTTTATTGAATACTCCAATATAATAACACTCGCGAATGTCTTCCGACTAACTTAATGCGATCATTAACCACAAAACACCACTTCGTATTAATTATTTAGATTATTCAATGAAGAAAGCAACTGTCCCGTTCCCGCCTCCCGCCAAAAAGCCCTACCTATTATTATTTTGCAACTTTTGCCCATTTTTGAATAAAGAACATACTAAAAAAACTTAAGAAATATGACTAATGCATTCTCACATTCTGCCATAAAACAGTTATACATCTTGTCTGTTGTAGTGGGCAGTAACTGTTAGAATATAAAGTAGGTTAGTGAGTAATTAACATGCTGTATCTTAGAGATGTGGGGCAGGTGCTGGTTTGGGTGGGTCTATGCTTGCTAATCTTGCTATAAAATACTTTTGGATCATTGAGACAGACAACATTTACTAGACTGTAATAGAGTCTATAATTCCTATCATGTATTATTTTTTATCAGTTATTTTCCTATTAGAACCTTTCCAAGTTCACTTCAGGGAACAGGATCAACCATGAGGTGGTGGCAGTCACTCATTCAACATACATGCTCACGACTATTGTAGAGTACACCTTTTGTATACTGCCATGATTTGGCTCGCCAACACACCATCACTCTGTACAGGCAGACCGTCCTGCATTGACTCACTGTTTGTCTTGCTCTGTATTCAGATGACGTATGCGCCCGAGACAAGGATAGCAATATCAATACACTACATCCCTTCCTTATTTTAATTTTATTTAATTATTCTTTAAAACAACAATATTTAAAACAAATGCTTTAATTTTGTTCTATTTTACAACAACAATATTCAAGACATTTGCTAGACCACAAAATATAAGTATTTTGAATATTTGACCCTTAGCCACTAACTATGCTTTCCTGATTTCCATCACCTTCTTTCTCTTCTCTCTGCTCACTTTCATTTTCATTACAAACCTTCCATTGCCCTTCTACTCTTTTCAAATGTACTATGTTTCTTCTACATATCTGTCCTGTTTCGTCATTTTCAACTAATATATCTCCCCCCATGACTTTTCCTTACAGTATGAGGTGTAGAATCATAATTGAGACTCAATTTATTATCCTTGCTCATCTGTTTGACATATACTTTATCACCAGCTTCTAAAGTACATCTTTCTGCTTTTCTCTTCCGGTCCGAATATATTTTACCTTTCTCTTTATTTACACGATCCCTGTCTCTCATTTCCAAGTCTCCTTCCTGTGGTTTTCCATGAATGTCATTAATCATGGGTAACTTATCTCTAAATCTTCGTTTAAAAAATAACTCCGACGGAGTTTTTCCGGTCACTGTATGTGGTGTGCTATTGTACATCATTAGGTAATCCAGTAATGATTCTCGCCAGTTTTTCTTTTCGACTTGGCTAATTTTGAGCCTTTTTAAAATGTCACGATTTTGGCGCTCAACTTCTCCATTTTGTTGGGGCCAGTAGGGTACGGTGTTGAAAAGGACTATATTTCTTTGGGTACAGAAAGACTTGAACTCCTCACTACAAAATTGCTTGCCGTTATCGGCAGTGATCGAGGCTGGATTCCCTAAACGACTGAAAATTTCTTTCAGGTGGGTTACCACTTCCACGGTGGTTATTTTCCGACATATTTTAATTTCTTTATAGCGACTGTAGTAGTCGACAATGACGAATAAATAATCACCACTAGGAAGTGGGCCCATCAGATCCACCGCTACATCCATCCATGGTTCTTCTGGCAATTCTCTTCGCTTTAAAGGATGCGGCGGATTTGGTCCTGATACTAAAGTGCAACCTTTGCATGATTTCACCATGGTTTCAGCATCTTTGTCACATTTTGGCCACCATACTTTTGTCCTTAGCCTAGCCTTCATTCCTACTATGCCAGGGTGTCCTTCGTGGGCTGCCTTTAACACTCGTTCACGAAGTGACTCCGGAACCACGATTCTCGTTCCTCGCAGTAAAATTCCCTCGTAAAAACAGAGTTCGTCTTGGAAGATTTTGAACAATTTGACATCCTCGTGCCAGTTACTATTATAAACACCATCTTTTACTTTTAAGATCTCCTGGTCCTCTGAGGAGCACCGCATGATTTCTGTGAGGGAAACTGCTACTGGTAAACTATTTTCCACGATTTGGTGAACGTAGTTGTCCCTTGTAGCAGTGTGCCCAGACTTTGGTTCATTACACAATCGTGAAAACGGATCGGCGATATTCGTTTTGCCCGGACGATAAACCACCTTATAATTATAAGATTGCAAGCGCAAAACCCATCTTTCAATTCTCGCACACGGTTTTGATCTGATTCCAAATATCACTTCTAGTGGCTTATGATCTGTGACCAATTCAAATTGTTTGCCATACAGAAATATATGAAAGTGTTCGATAGCCCATACGAGGGCCAAGGCTTCCTTTTCAGTCTGACAATAACGGCGTTCGCAATCTGTCAGAGTTTTATGGCCATAAGCAATGACTCGTGGGCCGTGTCCATCCACTTGAATCAGGACACTTCCAAGTCCTACTGAGCTGGCGTCCGCCACTACAATTGTGCGGTCTTTAACGTTATAATAGCCCAAAGTCGTCACGTTAGTGAGTGCAGACTTTAAAGCATTAAAGCTTTGTCGCTGGTTTTCCCCCCATCCATTCGTAATATCAAAATTATCACCGTGTTTATTTCTCAATAATTCTTTCAGGGGTTCGGTTAATGTCGCTACATTGGGTATCCATTTACTGACAAAATTTATAAGTCCCAGAAAGCTACGAATTTCTCCAACAGTTGTGGGGGGTCTAAATTGCTGAACAGTAGAAATATATTTTTCTAATGGCCTTATTCCATGCTCTGACAACTCATGTCCCAAAAAACTTACTTTCTTCAATCTATAACGACATTTATCTTTGTTCAACATCACATTATTTTCTTTCAATACCTTCATGACTTTTTCTAATCTTCTATCATGCTCGGCAAGATCTTTCCCGAATATTAAGATGTCGTCGATAAAGTTAATAACTCCATCGCAACCTACTAATATTCTTTCCAGTGTCTTTTGAAAGATTTCTGGAGCGCATGATATACCAAACATCAGACGTTTGTATTGGTATAGTCCTTTACTCGTGATGAATGTCGTTATATATCGAGAATGTGGATCAATCTCAATCTGGTGAAAAGCGTCTTTTATATCGAGTCTAGTGAAAAATTTTGCTTCTCGTACTTTTGGTAGTAATTTATCCATAGTAGGCAAAGGATGATTTTCACGCACAATTGCTTCATTTGCTCGCCGCATATCGATACATATACGTACATCCCCATTATCTTTTAAAATGGGTACTATTGGAGAGACCCATTTAGAAGAACCTCTAACCTCTTCAATAATATCTCTTCTAGCTAACTCGTCTATTTTCGCTGCAACTTTGTCTTCAATAGGTATCGGAATCCTCCTAAGATTAAAACAATAAAAATTAACAATACGTTTTTCTTTATTATACTTAAATCAAATTGAACAAAACCACCAAATTAACTAAACAATCTATCTTAGCATTTATTATTAATTATTATATTTATTGTTATTTTATTACAATTATTTTAGGTACCTGTATGGCTGAGAAATAGGTGTTACAGAATCATCAATTGGCAGTTCAATTAACACGTCCTTTAACTTAGGAAATGTCGAAATGTCTAGCTGATTGATTTCTTCTAAGTTTAATCCAATTTTGAGAATGCCCAAAGCCATTGCCGTCAACTTTCCTAGCAAATTCCGTGTTCCGTTCTTGATAACGTAAAACGTTGCTTTTTTCGTACTGCCTCCAACTTGTATGTTTGCTTCAAAAGAACCTTTGATTTCTAATGGTACATTGCTACCATATGCCATAAATTTCACATCAGGATTCGGAATCTGCTTATCCACTGTCACTTTCTTAGTTTTCATCTTATTCCAAGTTTCCTCCATAATAAGATTTTGTTTACAGCCGGAATCTACTAGCATAGTAACATTGACTCCTCCAATCATACATTCAAACTCATCGTCATCATCTATGTGGAAAACATAGTGAGGTGTCTCAGATTCTATATTTTTTGATATTTTCTCTAGTTCATCTACCTGGTTTATGTCATCTTGCTTATCATTCACTTTAGCCTTTTTTTTTCCTTCAGTATGTCGTTCCGCTTCAAGTTTCCTTTTCAATGGCTGTTTAGTTTTGCAGTACTGTCTAAAATGTCCCACAAGACCACATTTAAGACAGTCTTTATTTCTAGCAGGGCATAATGGACTGCTAGGTCCGTGGTTTCGATTACCGCATCTCCCACAATTCGTCTGTATTTTCAGCTTTGTTTTGTGCATAGTGCTGGTTCCATAGGTATTATTAGCTTTAGTGAAGATCTTATTGATACCTTGCATTGTCTTGTTTACTGAATCAAACCCTTCTAACTGCATGTTGACTGATTCTAGTGAATTAGCTTCTTTAATAATTCTTTCTAGAGTCACATCATCTCCCATTTGCAGGATTTTCTTTCGCAGTTCAATAGATGCACACTTCTCAACAATTTGATCAATTATATTGTCATTTCTGTCTTGAAACTGACATTTGTTGGCTTGCTGTCTCAATCTTACTAAAAACTTTTCAAATTTCTCATTGGGCTCTTGCTTGAGCAGCCGGAACAAATGCCTTTCATATACTTTATTTTGTTTTGGAGCAAAATAATCATCCAGTCTAGATATGGCAACTGCAAATACATCCGTACCCCCTCTAGTTGTCACATTGGCATCTGGTATGTTGTAGAATATTTCTTGTAAATCTAGCCCGCCAAAATGCAACAAGTTTGCTCTTTTTTTTTCAGTATCTGTGATATTAGCGGCTTCCAGGTAGATGTATAACGCTCTCTTCCACCGCTCCCATCTGGATACTACGGAGCTTGGTTCACCATCGCAATCAAATTTGTCCAAAGTCAAAGCCAAAGCCATTTTGATTGTGGACAATCTGAAATCAAATGCCATCTAATTACACATTTGAATATAAATACAAATGTTATGATGATGGTCACCAAAAGATTAATTATCTAAACCGAAACTTTGTCATAAACAATTTAATGTACACTTTTCTACTCCAATAGAGTACTCATATACACCCATAAAATATAAGGTCATAGTTCCGTTCATGTATATGCTATGCTAAAAGTCAATTTAATGAAACACCACAGCCTTTGCTGACAATCAATTTAATGATATTTACTCATACATGAGGTTACTTCCGTTTGTATTAAGTCTTTGCTAATAGTCAATTTAATGAAACACCTTAGTAAGTCTTTGTTGACAATCAATTTAATGATATGCACCCATTCATGAGGCTACTTCCGTTTGTATTAGTCTTTGCTAATAGTCAATTTAATGAAACACCTTAGTAAGTCTTTCTTGACAATCAATTTAATGATATGCACCCATACATGATGCTACTTCCGTTTGTATTAGTCTTTGCTAATAGTCAATTTAATGAAACAACCTTGTCTTTGTTGACAATCAATTTAATGATTATGTACCCATACATGAGGTTCCTTCCGTTAGTCTTTACTAACTAAGTTAATTCAATAAAACACATTTAAGTACTTGTCTACATGTATCAACCATTTTCAAGTCCGAAATCCGAATGTCTTCAGATCTAATTCAATTTAGGAGATAAATTTATACTGATCAATTCAATGATAGGTGCCCATACTAAAATAATTAGTAAGTATGTCTGGAAAATGTTTCCAATAGTTGATCTTGTTTATTTAATTTATACTTTGTAGTGAATTACTATTATAACATTAAACTTAAATTACATACCCTAAATTACTGCAAAATAGGGTACTTAATTAGGTAGGTACTTCAAATTATCTTTATTCAAAGTTTCACAATGAGAACTCCACAAAACCCGTTTCTCAGTTTTCATGTGGGATTACATTTTGTATAATATATTTGATACATATTAATTATTATCTTACCTGGAACACTCGTCGGAACAGGATTCTTCACAGAAAACACCAGTAGTAATCAGTTAGAAATATAATTAAAATTCATTCGCTAAGAACACATTTACATTCAATTTGAAGTATTTTGGAGGGAAAAGAAAACATGAAAAAGGAAAACCAAAGTTATTATTTTTTATTATATATTTCCCGCCCGAATGTAAAAAAAAAATACAAAATTAAATTAAATTAAAATCACGAGTTTTAATTCATCAACTGTCATGTGACACAGGTCAATTATAAATTAAAACACAAGTAGGTACTTATAATAATTTATTTATATACATGTCATTATTTTAAAATTGCGTAATCCAGTAACCGCCTAACCGGGTTATTTTTTCCACTATATCTTCCGCAACAGAATAGGCTGTATATACTCTAATCTCATGCCCTTCCATAATGGAATAAATTAAAGAGCAATAACCCTCATCTCTATAATGCAGAATCGTAAAGTTTTCACTGTTTCTGGACAAATATAGTAAATCCACATACCTTTCCCTCCTTTTTCAAGGTTTACTTACGGTCTTTATCCTCGTCGCCACATATGTAGAGTACACCTTTTGTATACTGCCATGATTTGGCTCGCCAACACACCATCACTCTGTACAGGCAGACCGTCCTGCATTGACTCACTGTTTGTCTTGCTCTGTATTCAGATGACGTATGCGCCCGAGACAAGGATAGCAATATCAATACACTACAACTATATCCCAATAGGGGTAGTCAGGGGTATTACAAGCTTCAAAAGTCCAATCAGTTTCTTGTAAAGTAATAAATTAACAGACTGTTTGCACTTAAGACTTTCTGATGACGTGTCATTTTTGTAATTCTGACCACAACCACCTACAAAATAATAATTTAAAATTATGACAAATAATAGTTTATAATTTCACCACTGATTACAAATAACTCCCTAGCTTAGTGACTGATCTTTTGCTCTTTGATTGTACATCCATTGCATAATGAACTAAGTACCCACACCTCACTGACCTTTTTTTTAGACAACATGATAGGTGGTGAAAAACCACATCCATATACTCGTAGATACTAGTGTATATAGTCATGTTGCTGGACACTTTATGTACACATACAGAGTGCTGTTTTAATAGTTATAAGATTAAACTTTTATTGTGGTAAAACCTTTTTAAAATGTACCCAAATGTAACAGAATATGAATACATTTGGCTTAATACTATCTCTCTTATTATACAGATTAGATAGTCCACCTAGTTGTTGAATACAAAACATATGTATGAACATGCGTTTAAGTTGTTGTTGTTTAAATTCGCCTTACATAATGCAGGCACATGGGTTTAAGTATTTGACAGCGAAACAAAGTTCAGTCGAATTGTATGTTAAGTGTATTCAATTTTGCTTGGCTGTCAAATACTTAAACCCACATTCATCCCTGGTTTATTTTTTTTATTTGTAAGGTGGATATTGTCAGAGTTCAAACAACACCTTGCAAGTTAGTTTTTTGTATGCCTTTCGTGGTTCTGTTTGCTCACCAATGATATATTTTTGATGGGTTGGTTATATTGTTTGTAATATCAATCTCAAGACTTTAATACCAAGTGTGATGGTGACTTATGACTCAATATTTACTCTAAAATATATAGCTGTATAGCTAAATCCTATTTATTAATATTGAGAGATGTGCCATTCTTGTGAAATGATTCATACTTTGTAACTCTTTGTGGCAGATAAAACTCTGTGTCATTGCTTTATCATCTAAATAAAAAAGTAAACAAAGCGGTTTTGGCGCCTAATATTGTACCAGTCGTGGTTCGTTCTATAATACACATTATTTTATGCTTTAGATACAAAAAGTGTTTTTTGGAGCAACAGGTTAGCATAGCAGGATGATTCAAGAAAATGTGGATGGATAGTGTAAAAAGGATATGTGTGTGAAAGGTGTGAGTACTGAGATGACGACTGACAGAAATGAATAGAAGAGGAATACATGTTGTGTCGACCCCACCTAGAGTGGGATAAGGGCAGGAGGATGTATGATGAGATATATAAAGAATGCTTTCGCGGCCAACGGGAAAACCGCTAATAAATATGGGGTATAATTACCGTAGTAGCATCTGAAATGCTGGATTGGACTGGACTGGATTGTACCGCTGTCCACTCAAATAGGAATGTTGGGTTAATTACCAACTGATGTAAGATATAAATGCGGCCAAACAGTTCGCGACGACAAACTGTCTAGGACTCCGATACCGACAACGCGTGGTCGACGATTTCCCTCATTCAGCGCTTATTGTTCGATAGCAAATAATAAGCCTGTTTCCAACTAGTCAAACCAGTTACTTTTTACTAAACGTCAAAACACGAAATTACTATGGAATTTGTATGAAAAGCACACTGTGACGTCATAGAAAAACATGATAAAATATCGGACTTATTATTACGTTTTTCTTGATTGAAATTCATAAATAAGTTAAATAGAAAAAGTAAATGTTTTTCGTTAGTTTTAGATCTGTCTGGTGTCCAATAAGGTCGATTAATTCTTGCAAATATAATCCCCTTAGACGAAGGCCTGAACCGAGTTTCGCGCCCAACTGGACACCCTCAGGCCTGTTGTCTTACATTATTATTGTACCTACTGAGTGAGAGCTCTCAGCGCTTCCCGTTTGTCCGATCAATTAGTAATGCCATCTGAGGGAAAACTATAATTAGTCATGTTAAAATAAAGAAAAAATAAATGACGTAAGTTGTAACTGAAAATGTGCTAGAACATAAATGATTCAAAAATATTTTTGCGATATTGACTTCCGGTACTCTGAAATTCTAATGGAGGAGCTCGGTGGCGCAGCGGTAAACGCGCTCGGTCTGCGATTGTTGAAGTTAAGCAACTTTCGCAAAGGCCGGTCATAGGATGGGTGACCACAAAAAAAAAAGTTTTCATCTCGAGCTCCTCCGTGCTTCGGAAAGCACGTTAAGCCGTTGGTCCCGGCTGCATTAGCAGTCGTTAATAACCACCAATCCGCACTGGGCCCGCGTGGTGGTTTAAGGCCCGATCTCCCTATCCATCCATAGGGAAGGCCCGTGCCCCAGCAGTGGGGACGTTAAAGGGCTGGTGATGATGATGATGACTCTGAAATTCACTCAGATTGGCGGGAGTTCTATGACTGGCGCATGGCTTCTCGTCTAGTCTTATAAAACCATCAAGGTTGGCAATGTAAACAAATGAAGCATTATTTGTGCGAAACAATGGAGTATTTACTTGTTGTTCAGTAGAAGTGTGCACGCAATTCACGCAACCGCTGTTAGAACAATGGACGCGGTATCACATGGAGACCTGGATTTAAAACAATGCGTTGGTTTTCCTTAAAACCTTCCCCAAATACACTATTCATTACTAACTGGAAAAGTGGAGGAAAATAATGCTAATAATAATAAAATGTCTAAATACATAAAGGCCTCTCGCTGATAACATAACATAAATCGTATAAGCTCACAAGTACTCACTTTCCAATCGACGTTCCCCAAACACACGATAGATGGCGTTGTTCACTTTTAACGTGATAATTACTTATTTACTCATTGCTGTGGTACATAATAATTCAAAATTATGAATCGCAGTGGGGAAATATCACAAAAAATACTTTGTGATCCCTAGTTTGGTTAGGACACTACATGCTGATCACCTGATTGTCGGAAAGTAAGATGATCCGTGCTCCGGAAGGCACGTTAAGCCGTTGGTCCCGGCTACTACTTACTGATGTAAGTAAGTAGTCGTTACATGAGTCATGTCATGCCTTTGGCGGCTCAAAAGTAACCCCGACACCAGGGTTGATGAGGTTGGTAATCCACCTCACAACCCACACGAGAGAAGTTGTTTTTGATTACTTATACTCTGCCCACCCCATTAGGGATTACGGGCGTGGCTATATTTATGTATGTGTTCATCAAAAGTAAATATTTTGTGCGAAATTAAAACACAATGACGCATTGATGATTGGGTCCTTCCTGTCCTAATTAGATAAATTACTAATTACATTGTAAATTAAAAACCGCATTTGTGATGCGTGTCATGGTGGATCTGCGACCTGGTAAATCAGGAATCAGAATCATTTATTCAACGTAATTATCATGGATAAACTTGTTGAAGGTCAATGTAACAAGGCTGAGGAGAAGAAATGACAAGAAACTGCAACAGCAACACATATTTTAAAAACCAATGAGGATATACATTACAAGTTATTTAATAACTTATTAAATCGTCTGGTAAATCTGACCTGATTCGTGTAACGACTACATACTTACATCAGTAAGTAGTAACCGAGACCAACGGCTTATGAGCTATGTTAGGTCACATGATAAAAAAGGGTGAAATTTCGAAAGTATTTTCGTAATTTCGCTGGCAAAAGTGTTTACTCTTCTTGGCATTTATTATTCCCGGTTTACAATAAGTATAAAATTGTTACAGGTACAAAACGACTGAAATCCAAAACAGGAGAGTGATATAAGAAAGACTGAGAAGGATGACATAATCGGACGCGATGTCTAAGGTGCTGAGTGCGCTGGGCGGGGCTTTGCCCGACGAGCGGCCCCTGCTCTCCCTGCAGATCGTCGAGAGCGTGGCGAAGTGCCCGGCGGGGTACTGGCCAGTCAGCAGGACGTATGATGAGGACTCGGATGCTGGTTTACTACGACAAAATGGACTCTTCGGCAAGAAGCCCAGCCATTATATTTGCTTGTCCAAGTCTGAAGGTGAGTTGCTAGCTTTACAAAAGTTTTATAAAAAATTGGTAGGTATATAATGGTGCTAATCCCTGCAGACGCCATCTAATTATATTTTAAGTTATACCTGTCATTTTCTTATCCGTTGAAAAAGAAAGGGACGGGTAATCGACAGGCATAAAATTTATGGAATACACGTCAATTTTAATCAGAAGTCTAAAACAACCGTCTAAAAAGTTTACATTGGCCAATAACCCGACAAACGGATTACATACCAGCGAGATGCCTATTTTATTCGCCCGGGTTATTCATTCGTTTTAAAATTAACTTGTTGACAATCATCCGTCTCTTTCCTTTTCGGTGGAAAAGAAAAGGACGGGTATAACTTAAAATAAAATTAGGTGTCTGCAGGAATCGGGGCCAATATTTATATACATACATAATAATATCCGGATCCTGACACACTTCTCTTGCTACCGCCACATTCATCAATCGCTTCATACACGCGCGTAGGTTCAGAGTAGATCGTATTAAACCTTTTCTAAGGACATCTCCAATTTGGTCATCGTAAGTCCTTCTCGGTCTTCCTCTGCCAGCCCTACTATCAACTTTCGCTTTATATACCGCTTTTGCAATTCTATTATCCTTCATCCGCTCTACGTGTCCAAACCAACCTAACATTCCCTTCTCAATTATAGTCACTATATCGTCTTTTACACCACATCTCTGTCTTATCACACTGTTTCTCACTCTTCACTGCAAATGCTACGCAAAGACCTCATTTCTACGGCATTAATCCTACTTTTGAGGAGCTCGGTGGCGCAGCGGTTAACGCGCTCGGTCTGCGATTGTTGAAGTAAAGCAACTTTCGCAAAGGCCGGTCATTGGATGGGTGACCACAAAAAAAAAGTTTTCATCTCGAGCTCCTCCGTGCTTCGGAAGGCACGTTAAGCCGTTGGTCCCGGCTGCATTAGCAGTTGTTAATAACCATCAATCCGCACTGGGCCCGCGTGATGGTTTAAGGCCCGATCTCCCTACCCATCCATAGGTAAGGCCCGTGCCCCAACAGTGGGGACGTTAATGGGCTGATGATGATGATGATGATGAATCCTACTTTCATGCTTCTTCTGCCATACCCAACATATTAGTATGCATACTTAACAGGTATGCATACTTATGTACCAGGAAAAGCCGATATGGATGAACTAAATAAATGTAGAGTTAATAGAGTAGGACCGTAGACGGATATCTAACGAGGTTATTAGATAGCTCAGTGAAATGTATATTGGCGCAACCACCCTCGTACCTTATTGCGTCTAACTATGTAACCAGTTAGAAAGTCACTGTCGTCGACCTGCAATTGTGCAGTGTCTGTGCCGAATTTAAACTCTACGTGCCTACTATTGGTTGTTTCTGAGGTCTGCAGCATCTGGTCGACGTGCCTCTTGCAGGTCTCACCATCATCCGTTCTCACCAGGGGCCTGTTTAAGAAAACTTACAATTGTAAATTACAACGACAATTTGGTGTTCATTACGTAGCTAATTTGAAACTGCAAAATATTTGTGATCACACACTCCGCAATGTACATCAAATTGGCATTGTAATTTACAATTGTAAGTTTTATTAAACAGGCCCCAGATAGTGCACCGGCCCCAGCACTCTCACAACCTCGCCAAATTTCCATCTCTGGGACTGGTCCGTCACGCTTTTTTTTGCATTTTTATCAATCATATTTTGACATGACAAAAAACCATAAGTTAAAACATAGATATACCACAGACTGCTTCTTTCATAGCGCTGGGTTCTGCCCGTACCAATATATTTCAATATTCTTTATTTGCATACTATGATGGTGTACAAGTTTGTAAGTTACATATAAGTTTCATATCACAGACCCTTTCGGGCACAACAAAATAGAAGTTTAAAAGAGAGAAGGAAGCTTTTCAAATAGTAACATCAGTATCATCAGTACCAACGTAATATATTCTGTAACATGAGTCTATGTACAGTTATGAGCAATATAATGTACCCACTTTAGGACTCTGTCGCACTAACATATTTGACATTTCGTGAGACTAACAGTTCAATTTGTCAAAAAAGTTAATGTGACATGGTACCAAAGTGTATACATATTAATGCTCGTGACCGTATATATTGATTGTTTATACCTTATCTACGTCCGTAAACAAACACGGCACAGTTTTTATCAACGCTATTATTGGAAATGTCAACACACATAGCGTTCAATAATGAACGTTTAGCGGTGCTTGTCAATAAATCAATAGACAGATAAGGCGGGTCACACATTGATAAACAACGGGAGAACGATTCTTTGTACCGTAAGCGTTCTTTTATTCAATTATCAGTTAGTTCCTGCTTCAAATGTACTTTGCTTTTGAACTGAGACATCCTATTTCGAAAGTTGTAAGGAACAATTGTTTGTAATCATCTTCCTGCCTTTTTCTTTGAAGCAGTTCGTCTTTCTTTCGTTATCTTTGCTTCAGATATTTCTATAACATTCATCTTTGTCGTCGCTAGACAACTGGGTCAAAGATGAATTATAAAATGCTAATCTGGAATTAGGTTTCCTAGATCAAAGATAAAATATTTAAATTCTAATTTACTAAATAAGGACAGGTCTAAAGGTGACACGTTTTCTTTTTATATTTAACTTATTTATGAATTTAATCAAGAAAATGTTTTCGACGATGTTTTCCTTCACTGTTGAGCACGTGATAATCATTTATGATCCAAACATGAATTCGAAAACACAATTCGACAATCATCGGTTTAGGCCTGGCGTTGAGGTCTAATCTAACTAGGCTAAAACCGTGGCCTAAGTAAAAAAAATCTGCTTTCACTTTCAATACATCAAGAGTCAAGGTCGCTAGATCATGACTCAATCATCGTAACAGTGAATGCTTTTTTTATATCGGTCATGGTTTGAAACCACAATGACCGGCATTTTAATGCATATTAGGAGTGAAAAAAAAAAACCGATTTGCACCAGTCGATCGAGTTTGCTATCAAGGCCGTTCTCTAGTATTGGTGAGGTTATAATCTTATTGGTTTCTTGGTTTTCATCCGATATTATGTTGAGTGACAAAAATAAAGCGGCAGGTGAAAAAGTGCGGCATTGAGTCATGTCAATGGGAAAAGCTAACCACTAAACACACGCACGCACAAACACACACACATACACCAATGCTTATATTTTTATATTCTTGTTGTAGATTTATCCATTTAGATTAGTTTGTAAAACCATAATGTGGTTAACTATAATTGGTTTCACAAAAATTGTACCCCCTTAACTATACATACCTATTATTACCTATAATAAGGAACTGTTGTTAACCCGAATATGAAAAATAAAATAAAAATAAACGTACAAGAGAGCTTTGGTTCACACCAAAGTTCATGACTTTGAACATCAACGGCGCTTAGACCTTGACGCCAAGCGCGATGAATTGAAAGCCCGAGCACTTACGGCGATGTGGGTTAAAATGGCCACATCGAAGCAATTCATCTAAGAAAGCAATGTTGTAATTTGACATTTGATTGCATTGCGCACTTACTTTTATATGCGCAAATGTCAAAATGCCCGCTATGTGCGAGTATCTTTTCCAATAAGATTGGCTATAAGGGGAAAAAAACACGTTACTTCGCTCCCTCCCCCCCCCCCCATCTCCTTGTGCTAGTACCGTAAACCTGTAAAGGCAATACCTGCACAGCTGTCATTCGATGCACGTTCTAAGAAAGTCAACAAAATTTCTAACTAGCAGTTAGTCATCTTTTACACTGCGTTATCTTAGAGAGATTTGATAATGAATGTTTGTAGAAATGAGTCATATTTACCCTCTTATCTATATTATGTGGTATTTTATTTACATTACGACATAATTATACATACATATGCACCGGTTAAGTATATACCTACGAGTGCATAATCTTGCATCCGTTGTGTTTGGTAGAAGAACGCCACGTTTAGATTCAGTTTTAGCTCCATCCTAAAGCCAGGGAGTGGAATTCTTTGCCGTCTTCTGTATTTCCGAATGCATATAACCCGGGTGCTTTCAAGGCCAGAGTGAACAGGCACCTTCTGGGCGAGCTCGCTCCATCTTAGGCCTCGTCAATGCCGCCGGGCAAGTCTGGGGCCAAGAGCAAACCCATCAAAGGTAAAAAAAATAATAAAAAGAACAGTTAGTACTTTTCAAGCATGCTTCTATGCTGTTCTGGGAGTTCAGCTGCTTCTCTTCCCGGGCATGTCGTAAAAACCGACAGAGGGATTGTGTCCTCTAACATGATAGACTAATGTTATGGGCGATAGGCTGATCCCTTATCACCATAAGGTTCATCATATCCATCTTTGGACTTCGAATCAACAGTGGCTGCAAGTTGTCTTTTATTACTTGTGGCTCTGCCCACCCCATTAGGGATTACGGGCGTGAGTTTATGTATGTATGTACTTTTCAAGCACGTTTTAGTACCTAACGTGTAGTGGCTGAGCAATGAGAAAGCAAATGAGAAAGAATATCCTCAGTAGCAATAAGGGCGCCATGTCGAAGAAGTTCCCTCCTCATTCTTGAGATTATAAGCAACCAAATCATCCTTCCAGGAGTCCCAGGATACGTGATGGACGGTGTCGTGGTAGTGGGGGAGAGAGAGGCCGCGCCGGCGGGGTTCAGTGTGGCTGGGCGACTGGGCAAGCGACGACTGTGTACGCGCGTGTCCCGCCGCGCTGCGCCTGTGGGGGCCACGCCGCCTGTTACTGACGTCATCGTGTGCTCGAAGATGAGGACTGCGCCGCAAGGGTTCATATTGGCTGGGTGAGTATCACAGTTATGACGGTCATTGAGGGTGGCCACTGCAATTTTATCTGATTCTCTACGGAGATAGGTTGTCTGTGACCTGGTGACAGAGATTCCTAGTTTCATTAGGAGATTACAAGCTGATCTTTCGATTGTTTGAAAGTAAGATGATCAGTACTTCGGAAGACTGTCCTAAACAAGTTTAAGAACACATCCGAAGTGCGACCGTCCTAAACAAGTTTAAGAACGCATCTAAAATGCGACCGTCCTAAAAAAGTTTAAGAACGCATCGGAATTGCGACCGTCCTAAACAAGTTTAAGAACACATCCGAAGTGCGACTTTCTTAAACAAGTTTTAAAGCATCCGAAGTGCTATCGCCCTAAACATGTTTAAGAACGTATCCGAAGTGCGATAGTCCTAAACAAGTTAAAGAACGCATCCGATGTGCGGCAATCCTAAACAAGTTTAAGAACGTGTCTAAAATGCGACCGTTCTAAACAAGTTTAAAACCGCAACCGAAGTGCCACCGTCCTAAACAAGTTTAAGAACACATCCGAAGTGCGACCGTCCTAAACAAGTTTGTAATGGACCTCCTTAATTCCAGCGAGATCAACGGCAAGATGGTGTGCTACAAGGTGAGCGGCGGCAGCACGGAGACGTCGCCGACGCACCGGCCCAACGAGTACGAGAACGTCGTCACCAACATCACGCCTGATGCTAATAGGAGGTGAGCAGCACCATTCTTGTTTTAAGATTTATTAGTCTCAAATACTCTTTAAATTGAGGAGCTCGGTGGCGCAGCGGTAACCGCGCTCGGTCTGCGATTGTTGAAGTAAAGCAACTTTCCCAAAGGCCGGTCATAGGATGGGTGACCACAAAAAAAAAAAAGTTTTCATCTCGAGCTCCTCCGTGCTTCGGAAGGCACGTTAAGCCGTTGGTCCCGGCCGCATTAGCAGTCATTAATAACCACCAATCCGCAGTGGGCCCGCGTGGTAGTTTAAGGCCCGATCTCCCTATCCATCCATAGGGAAGGCCCGTGCCCCAGCAGTGGGGATGTTAATGGGCTGGTGATGATGACTCTTTAAATCATCATTGTAGATTTGTTTCGGATGGCATTGGTGCCTATTCGGGAGGACGCAAACTTATCCTAATTTTAGTTTGACAGCTCTTAATTTAGTGCCGTCCTTCACTTACAATACTTGCAAGAAAGAGATGGTACTAGTTTTATTCCTGTCAAATTAAGTAGGTGGTTGCCCGAATAGGCATCACTGGCCTCTATTCCTGCAGACACATCCTAATTTTATTTTCAGTTATACTTGTCATTTTCTTATCCGCAGAAAAGGAAAGGGACGGATGATTGACAATTGTTAATTTTAAAATGAATGCATAATCCGGGCGAATAAAATAGACATCTCGTTTATACGCAACCTGTTTGACGTGTGCTGTCAACTTAATTCTGTCGGGTTATTGGCCTAATTAACATTTGGGAAGGGCTTTTTAAATTTCTGTCTAAAATTGACGTGTGTTCCATAAAATTTATAGCCCATGCCATGTGTACAGAGAGCTTCAGTTTTTTTTATAATTAAGTTTTTCTTTTGTATTCGTATTTTTTTTGCTTGCTGCTCTTTATCTTTAAATATATGTATTAGAATACACATTTATCAATCCTTTTAATAATGTAATTTATTTTCTTGTTGACAATTTAATTTTACAACATTTCAGTTCAATGGCAGTTCTGTACAAAGAGTTCAAATTGCGGTGGAATGGGTCTAGGTACCAAAAGTGAAGTGGTTTTAGCATGAGTTTACATCTAAAATGAGTTTTCTCACATTCTAATAGAGTTTTATTTGCCGTTTGCTTTCATTATCACATAATAGTAACTGAACAGTTTTTGTGTTATTCCATAGATTAAAAGAATCACTAGTCATCATCATACATTCAGTGCCATAGATCAGCGCCACAGTTAGTAATTATAATATTTGCCTTAAGACGCGTCTCTCACGGGGTTACCGGAGTATTCTAGTAACTACAATTACGTGTGCGAGTTCCGCAAAGGAAACCGGTTAGTAATTTGAGTTTAACGCCTCAGGAAACTAGAATACCCCCGTGTGAGACCGCGCGAACACTCTCATGAGACTTTTTCATAATAATTTGTAAAACACTCATTGCGTTTTGCTTAATTATGTTCCTATGTTATTTCTTATAATAGATATGTTTAATTTAGCCATGGGATAAAACAGACCATTGTACTATTATTAAAAGGGCAAAACGCGGGATACTTTGGAGCGCAACTGTGTTGCCAGGGAAAATATACGAATGTCATTCATTCATAGTTTGAACACGGTAGTAGATAGATAGATAAAATCTTTATTTAGGTTTAAGACGTTACATTAACTTCTTAGTAATCAAAGTTAATTATGTAGGCCATAATAATTTAAAAAATAATAAATATAGTTGATTTTATGTTTTCCTTATTTGATGTCGTTTTTGAGTTTCCTAACAACTATTACCAAGTTTACTTTCCCTGTGTACGGTCACGAGTACTACTCTGTAATGTTTTATACCATGTCACATTAACTTTTTTGACAAATTAAACCGTAAGTCTTATTAAATGTCAAATATGATAGTGCGACAGGGTTCTAAAGTGGGTACATGATATTGCTTATGATTGTATGTACGCCTCTGACTTTAAAACTTTGACGATTCAACAAAGTTGAACTAACTCAATAATTTTGTAATTTTTGAGAATGGCTACTAGAAACCACGTTTGCCCCATTTTTTAAATTTTCATACAAGCCACTTATGCCAATAATTGTTTGTAGAGTGCATTAGCTTTAAAACTCTAATACTATCTAGACAAACATTAACACATGCTAATTTCTTCAACAGATTACGACCCGTCCCGGAGCGACCGCCGAAACTCTCCCCACTGGTCAACGAACTCAACAATTTAAACTTGAAGCAGTCTCCTACAACATATCCTAAAATCGAGGAATTCCAAACTGACCAGGACTACGAGGTCTTAAGTCCTTCATATAATATTAAGCCCACTCGACCGGCGCCCAGGCCTCCGTCAGCGGTGTCTCCGATCCCTCACGGGAGTCCTAACCCAAGTTTGCAAGGTCCGACGTCGCCTGCAGCGCATGGTAAACTCAAACTCAAAAATATCTTTATTCAAACAGTTAGATTTTGAATCGTCAATTTTTACATATATTTTTTCTCGAACCGTCTAAAACTATTGCAGCTTGTCACAACCTGTACATATAAAGCCGGGGAAAAGCTGTAAGAAAAACCTAGGCACAGGGCCCTAGACGTTCTTAAAAATAACAAGAAATGTAAAATTTGATTTTAGTCATTTGGCTGTTTAATATTGGTTTCCAGGCAGTTATTCCCATACATTTCTAACTTCTAAATAGTCATTTCATTAACCTTATAATAGCCAGTAACCAAAATAATAAAGTTTTGTTTTATCACTGTTTTTGAACTGTTGAAAGGTAAATTCTAAATGTCAATGGGAATGTTATTGTAAAAACTGCCTCTGTGGTCCGGTACTTAAGCATTGGGCTCACGATCCGGAGGTCTCGGGTTCGAATCCCGGTGGGGACATATCACAAAAAACACCTGACTGTCTGAAAGTAAGATGATCCGTGCTTCAGAAGGCACGTTAAGCCGTTGGTCCCGGTTTCTAATTACTGATGTGAGTTAGTAGAGCCATGTCACCTTTGGTGGCTCAATATGTGACAACAGTGTTGATGAGGTTGGTAATCCACCTCACAACCCACACGATAGAAGATTGTAATAAGTAATAACGTATACATTGTAGGTAGGAAGAAGGGTCCCGCGCCGTTGCCAAGGAACACGATATACTCAACTCTTGGCGGCTACAATGGATTGGAAGGCGTCCCTTTCGTGCTGAACCCCAAACTGCGAGGGCTACCTAGCGACGCCCTGGTGAGTCACAAATCTAATCAAATAAATTTGTTTGCGAGAACCCATCGAATACAAAACAGTGGTAAAATTATTTTATATACAGCGCTGCTATGCATTCGGCCTGCATGATTATGTGATTTGTTTTTCTTTAAATACCCAATAGCAGGTATTATTCTTTGGTGAAAACTTGATTGGCTATTGTACTACATATATGTATTATAATTATAATGTTTTATAAAAGCTGTATGTTTTCCTTAAATAAATAAAATAAATGAAGGAATACAAATATTTAGAAGAAAGTAGACAAACAAACGTATTTTTTTATATTTAGTTAATTTTAATAAAGATAAACGTAATAATAAATTTGACATTTTATCACGTTTTTCTATGACGTCATACAAATTTCATTGTAAACGAAATTACAATGGAATTTGTTTTTCTAAAGTAAAAAGTAACTGACTTGACTAGTTGGAAACTACCGTATTGCGTCAATGTGGCTTTTTAGACCCCCGATCTGCCTAGTTGGTGTCTATTGTGTGACAGATCATACAACGCCTTCAGGACCAGATTGAGACTCTCGCGCATACGCCGTTTTATAATAATTGCTTCGTTCCAGACACAGTTCCCAGTGATAAAGCAGCGCACGCGCTTCGATTTGGATCGCGACTACTCGTACAACTTCACAGCTGAGCGACAGACGTGAGACTCGCCAACACTCTTACGTCCAACGCGGTAAGGTCGCGGATCCTACGTATGTTGTACGAATTTAAAGTTTATGACGAGGAATGAAATGAATGTTATCTAATGTCGGTTGTACACCCTCTGCGAGACGCCCGCGCGGCGAGTGCGAGAATGTAAATGGTAGTTCTCGCTTCACCTCGGCATGCCTCGTGGTGTCTCGTCCGCTCTCGGCGAGACTTGACGAGAGCGCTCGCTCGAGAGTGTACGCCGCCATAATTGTGTTGTAAATAATGAAATGTGACATATGGAGTAGTTTAACACGATTAATACAAAATGTTGCCATTTATAGATAAACAATAGATGTTAATACCTTATAACGTTATCAAGTTACAAACAGCTATGTACTACTACTAGTTAATAAAAAAATACAATAAAATTATGGTGTCGATTCTGGCGGTTTGACAGTACTAAAAGTAGCGCTGTCTCTTTCTTGCACTTGCTGTAGGTGAAGGATGGTACTATTTTCTGAACTGTCAAATAGATAAGGTTCCTACGCCAAAATCGACACACATTTTACTAACTTAACAAGAAAAATGCACTTGAAATATAAATACCTGAATGTAGTTACGGAATTGGCTCGAAGGAAAAAGAAAAACAAATATTCGTTTTTTTACATATAATGCTGCATAAAGCAGTTTATTCGTAATTTATGAATTACAATTGTAATCAATTAAAAATTAGTAATCAGTATTTGGTCGAGTTTCAATGTAATCGTAATCTTATTTAAACGGTTGTGTATTCACTCTATGTGGCAAAATTAATTAGATTTAAAATTCCTGTTTGAATGAATTGATTGCCCCCTATTGTGCGAAAGAAAATTTACATTTAACGTAATTATTGTGTCTACATATCCTTTTTGTAGATTGCGTGATAATTGGATCGTGAGGTTCAAGATAAATTATGAAATTTTGATTACAAAATAAACAGATCTAAAACTAACGAAAAACATTTTCTTTTTAACTTATTTATGAATTTTAATCTAGAAAAACGTAATAATAAGTCCGACATTCTATCACGTAACTATCAGTATATAAAAATCTGTATCAATTCTTTGAAGTCATAATAGGCTAGTTTGCAACTAGTGAAATCAGTTACTTTTTATTAAACGTCAAAACACGAAACTACTATGGAATTTGTATGAAAAAACGACCGATGACGTTATAGAAAAATGTGACATAATATCGCACTTATTATTACTGTTTTCTTGATTAAAATTCATAAATAAGTTAAATAGAAATCATTTTTGTCAGTTTAAGATCTGTCTTTATTTTATTTGACGAGGTCTAAATCATAATTACAAAAAGTCAAATAACCTAACTTAAAATTACTTAACCTAGAACCCACTCCGTGTCAAACCCGGCCCAAAAGTGCCCATGACACTAGCAGCGTTACGCGCTGGATTGCCACGGACAACCTCTGAGCCAAGTAAGACCCGGAGCGGGGCTCAAAGCCCTGCTCTCTAAGGCGACGGCCCACGTCCGTAACCAATTGCTTCGCCTCCTCCCCACCTCGTCTCTGTCTTTATTAGGTGATCGGAATTTCATAATTTATCTTTGACCTAGGAAACTGCCCAATTCTTGGAGTCTTTGTCCAATTTTTTAAGTATTTAAAAAGTATAAAAACCTTCGATGTAAAACAAAGAGTTGATGGTTTGGCGTTTGTAATGGTTGGATGATTACAAGGAGTAGCGTAGAGACACGGAGGCCTTGACCGAGTTAGACTGATTGTTGTCGAGTTATATGCGTGTTAGTAGACATGAAACTATTGTATATATTTCGTGACTATATATTAATTTATTCATCTTTGTTTAATCCGTGATAGCCCAGTTCGAAAAACGCGTGTTATACATCGCAGTGTCTCGGGTTTGAATCCCACTAAATTCAACTTTATGAGTTTGAATTCATGGTTGGATATCACGTGGGGTCCAGGGTTCGTGCCCGGTTAATGTCATGTAATAGACTCGCCTATTACATGAAACTTAAACATGGCTAGTGAGTGTGTATAGTGTACGGTCACGAGCATTAATATGTATACACTTTGCTACCATGTCACATTAAGTTTTTTGACAAATTGAATTTAAGTCTCACTAAATGTCAAATATGTTAGTGCGACAGAGTCCTAAAGTGGGTACATTATATTGCTCATGACTGTACACTATACACCTCTGCCTACCCCTCCGGGGATACAGGCGTGATGTTGTGTTATGTTTTTGAACTACCGATGTACAGTCATGAGCAATATAATGTAACCACTTTAGGACTGTCGCACTAATATATTTAACATTTAGTGAGACTTACAGTTCAATTTGTCAAAAACGTTAATGTGACATGGTACCAAAGTGTATACATATTAATGCTCGTGACCGTACCTATTCAAAATCTTCTTCTTAGTTTCGGAAGTAAGATTATCTGGTTTAGTAGACAAAGGACTGATTTGCAAATAGACCTGCCTTATTTGAATTCTAACGTATGTATTCAGGTCTCCTAACACGCACATATAGGTAGTTTGTATGAGAAGCAATACTATCATGTTCCACTGTTTTTATACCTTAGTTTCCTTTTCACGTATGTTGCGTAGTTTATTAATAAGATTTTTTACTAATTTGAAATGAAATACACAATTGTATAAGAATTATTTGGCAAGTTAATAGAGAATGTCGATAAAAATAGGGTATTTTTATCATTTATATTGACTGCATCGTTATAATTATTCATTGCTGTCGCAGGTTACCTTATTCAACTCTTAAGAAAACACAAAGGAAGACTTAATTGTATTGATTAGTTAATAATACTTACGTCCGTTATTTAAAAAGTCCAGACGTCGCCGCTGAGAGAGGGAAAAGAAGCTGCAAGAAAAACCTCGGCACGGTATGTTTTTTACTAATTTATTGTAGGAGTCTTATAGGTCGATGATACTGGCCCTGTGTGGCTTAGTTGTTGTGAGATAAAGATACCATAGACAAAATGTCAAAATGAACTAGGCTTATAGTACAGAAATAGACTAAACAAAATTTGTGATTGATTCTCTATTAACTGGTCAAATGAAGAACCCGCAGTGCCAATACTAGTACAAGGTATACAATTTGTTACCGGGCGCCATTCGCCAGCCAATTTACTAGTCAAGAGTATGTAAAATCTTGGTATTAAAACAAGTGATTATTCAAGATCTTCCTAATACCGACATGAAAGGCTTTGGAACTTTAAATCGTGAGATTTCCCTCGATTATTTACACAATTATTTAGCACAATTTATTTCTTAGGGTGAAAATTAACCGTAATTATTGGATTAGGATTTGTAAAAGTTGCTGATAGATATGTGTATAAAATAAGCTCGAATTGGATTCCTGTTCTGTCAAAAACAAAGACCGTTTTATACCAAAAGTGGCGAACTAACAATCATTCATTCGCATGCGAGTCTCGATTACACATAGTTCGCAAGTATTACAAATTCTATGAAAACAACGTAAAGATAATTTCTTTTCGGGTGCTAGTTATCGATATGATAGATGTTTATTGCAACATCTCCGTCGATAACCCCAACCCAATACGTTTGTCAATTCCTGTACATATCTAGCATATTATTTTACATTTTAATGTTCTTCGCGACTGTTATTTATTATATTGATTATTAACTTTAGTTAATCGACTCCTTCGTAGGTTTTACGAATAGCTATTTTATTTTTTTAAGACTTATCGAATATGAATGTTGAAGGGTAACGATATCGACAATAGACACTGAATTTGGTTTGGGTGGTTGGATTTTTAGCTTCTGGATTTTCTTTTTTTTATTTGTGTATTTTTTAATCTGTTGATATTTGTGCCCTGTACTGAAGCCCTTGTTCGGAAATAACTCATAGAAAAGCAGTCTCAAATTATGCTTCATAAAATATTTATTAGCAATATTTGTAAATAATTTCCTTTTGTATAATGCAAAATAGACTATTATTAGTACGCTTTTTTACACGTTAGACTCGTATTTCATAAACAATTTGTTTATAGATTAATGATGGAATAAATTTTAAATTATTGACTGACAATTGTATTTTATTTTGTGATCCACATTTTAATTCTTATTTCCATACTATAAATATATTCCCTTGGGGTAATGAACGACGATTGATCGGTGAAAGGGCCGGGTCTCGTCATAGTACGTCGAGAAACTTGCAGAAGGATCGACAAATTTGGAGGAAAGAGCTTCACAGACAAGAGCTTAAGTCTTGAATGAATGAATGGGGTAAATTTAAAACGATTATTCCATCTATTTCTACCAAAGTATTTCCTCCAGGGGAAATTGAATTCCATTAATTTCTACTACTCTAATCCTATGCTTTATGTAATGGTAATGGTGCTAATTCCTGCAGACACCATCTAATTTTAAGTTATACCTGTCATTGGCAGGCATAAAATTTATGGAATACACGTCAATTTTAAGCAGAATTCTTAAAACAACCGTCTAAAATTTTACATCAGCCAATAACCCGATAGAGTTAAGTAGACAGCACGTCAAACTGATTACAATACCAGCGATCTCGCCTATTTTATTCGCTGGCGTTATTCATTCGTTTTAAATTTATCTTGTTGACAATCATCCGTCCCTTTCTTTTTCGGCGGATAAGAAAATTACAGGTAAGTATATATAACTTAATATAAAATTTGGAGGTGTCTGCAGGAATCGGGGCCACTAACCGTAATAAATCAACAGACTTTATGTAAATAAATGTCGACATGACGGTACTTAACAAAATAGAATGTTCTAATGTAGTAGAATGAATGGAAATTTAGACCCCTGGGAGAAATAAAGTGAAATCATGGTATTATAAAACCAGGTATGCTCAATCCTATGAAAAGCCGCCATTGCTAGCCGTTTGATGACGTAAGTGTCACTATTAAAATGGCCAACATTCCAAGAACTTAAATTTTATTACTGAAAATGAAGCCAATTACTAACGTAATTATTGTCACCCTGAGTTGTCACCTGTCATATATATAAAAATCTTTATAGATGACGTCACCGCGGTTAACCTTGCAATGTCAGCTGTCACTTGAGCATACCTGGTTTGACGGGTGAAATAACCAGATTAAAACAACCAAATTATTTAACAAAAATAGCTTTATTACAAAATATTGTTTCACAATCGTTACTTCAATTTATTTTCACTTAAAATAAACAACAAAAACATGCTTATAATAAAGCTTTATTATTTTACTAGTAAATATCGCACTATACACTTCGTTCTCAAAAATATCATTCACTCATTCATTCACACACATTGACCTAAACCGTGGTACCGCTCTGCCTTTAGCATACCGGATACACACACAAGAATTAATTCATAAATTCGGATACATCATCATTTGTCAAAATTCTGCTTCTTGGACAATACAGGTATGATATGATTGATGAAAAGTTGACTTGAGCAAGTCCCGTACTTTCATTTCTTAGCAATAAACTGCAGTCTTATCCGCTTGGAGCAGTTAGCGCTCTGACAATCTAAATCACAGCCTTGACGCAATAAGTTTGATGGTATTTGAAAGTTATACTACATAGGGTGTTAGTGACATTGCAAAAGTTTGAGGAATGATTGAGCCCATGATTCTGAGTTGATATCAAGTACAATTATTTAAAAAAACACAATATCATGAATTTTCCCAGAGGAAAATTCCATTTGATATCAACTCAGAATCGTGGTCTGAATCAACCCCTTCAGTATTTGTTTCACTAACACCCATACATACGTACTTGTATTGCTACCTGTACGGGGTGTAAGTGACATCATAACGAAAACTAAGGGGATGATTCAGCTCATTATTCTGAGTTAATATTAAGTGGAATTTTCCATCACATAAATATAGAGTTTAAAATAATTTAAAAAACCAAGAAAAACATGAGTTTTGCGACGGAAATTTCCACTTGACATTAATCAGAATCATTTATTTATTTATTTGTACACAATAAAACAGACACAAGAAACATACAAAGAAAACAGATAGTACAGGCAAGCTTATCCATAAAAGAATCATGGTCTGAATCATCCTCAAAGTTATCGTTACGATGTCACTAACACTGTATAAAGCTTTAAAAACACTAAGTACATTTCATATATACATTTTAACTAATATAGACCGATATTTACTAGTGAAACAAACTGTTTAGTTTCATTAGTTAAAAATTCACATTTACGAACGTTACATTTTCAAATGAAGTGATACCGAGCTGTAGGATAGTGAGAATGCTATGTCAGGATAATGAATGGGAATTTGATTGTTTATGGTGTGAAAGGAGGATGGTTAATGAATGGGTAAGGCAGTTTTAAAAAGTAAGAGAGGAGAGTTTTTGGTGCGATGTCGGTCGGGTGAGAGGATTTTGTTTTAATATAAGATGGTGCAATGATTTTTGTAAAATATAAGGAGTAAAGACATTTAAAATATCCCGTGTTATTTCTATATCCCACAATTTTTAAATTACACGAATGCAGTTCATAGGAACCCATTGATTTGGAATATTTGTAATAATGCCGCTGACGTTTAGGAGACACATATATGCAGCACATATATTGCACTTAGTTTATTTTTTAACAACAGGTATACACGAATTTTTTTCACGGCCTTAAATACAAGTTAGAGTTTACGCTTATGCAAATCTTTTGGGGTCAAGTTACAATTTTATAAAGCACTTGTTAGGAGTCTTTGAGAGTGATATGGCAACATTGTCCAATGCCAAAAACAAAAGATCCGTTCTCTGCCTCAAATAAACGTAAAATTTTCAATATATCCACATCACGAGCCAGTTTCGCTTGAAACTGCGAAGATATCGCCGACAAGTACAAAATGCATCTAACGTCTGTAACCTGAGATTGTGTTATGTACTAGTATCGAGGACTATAAATCTGGAGGCGTACCATGAAGTCTTTGGACCCACTTTAGATTGTCAACGTGAATAACTAAGAACTTGTCTTACTAGTTCATGTAAAGCAGCAGTTGACAGTAATAGTCGATTAGTCGTCGGATTTGTCGAGCTGGTGTCCTGAGCAGAGCGATTCAAACTCTTCATTAGTTGATAAGGTAATGGTAGGCTTTGAGTTCGAGGTAATTGTCGATTAGCTCGCGGATTTGGTCGAGCTGGTCGCGGCGGGGGCGGCGCCCGGTCAGTGCGGCGGGGGCGCCGGCTTCATCTGCTTCTGCTGCTCCAGCAGGCGCTCCAGCGGGGACGGGCCCGGCCCCGACCACAGCGACTGCGACTGCTGGGGGAGAAAGCATAACATAAACATAAACAGCCTATATACGTCCCACTGCTGGGCACAGGCCTCCCCTCAATCAACCGGAGGAGGTATAGAGCATACTCCACCACGCTGCTCCACTGCGGGTTGGTGAAGGTGTTTTTACGGTTAATATCCGGGACCAACAGCTTGACGTGCCCTCCGAAGCACGGAATCATCCAACTTTTTCAGACAATCGGGTGATCGAAGCCTGAAAAGTCCTTACCAAACAAAGGACAGTCTCACAAAGTAATTTCGACCATGTCCCCATCGGGAATCGAACCCGGACCTCCAGTTCGTGAGCCTGACGCTCTAACCACTAGACCACGGAAGCGGTGGCTGTGTGAGGGAGAAAGCAGTAAATATAAAATGAAAGACACATTTTAGTGAAGGTATCTGGTGCCTATTCTCGCGCGCGCTTAACCCAATTTTAGTCGGACAGTTCAACTAGCGCCGTCCTTTACTTACAATAAGTGCAAGAAAGAGATAGAGCTAGTTTCAAACTTGACAAATTAAGTCGGCGGTTGCCAGAATAGGCACCATTGCGGGACTCAATATCGGAGTTCCTGCTTTGTAAATTTACAAAAGTAGTAGACGCAGGGGGTTTAAGAAATAAACAGATTTACATGTATAGCTTATACGTTACAATGCTAGCATAGAATAATGAATAATACTACTTATAGAACGGCAACTCTCCGCTCCCCACCAGCGGGTGAGCTAGATTTACCTCATCCCCCTCGAACCAATGTAGACCAAATGTTAAATGCTGACCAACTGCAAACTGTAATACCATTTTTATTGCAAATAAATGATTATGATTATGAACATACTTTAGCCTTCAACCGTATGGCGTCAGTCGTCACACACAAATGCGCATGTATGATAACGTCAATGTGTGGTGTCTGTGTAAAACGAGGTGTTTTGTATCAAGTGTCCGGGGTGTGTTACTGGGTGCGATCAAAAAACAATGGTTAGTGATGACGGGTGCTTTATGTGAAGTAGTGACTCAAAATTTAGGAAAGAACGCTCTTAATCCATCAGCCATAAGAATACTATATACGTCCCACTGTTGGGAACAGGCCTCCCCTCAATCAACCAGAGGGGGTATAGAGCATACTCCATCACGCTGCTCCACTGCTAATAGCCGGGATCAACGGCTTAATATGCCTTCCGAAACACGGAATAATCAGGCGATTCAAGCCTGTCTCACGAAGTGATTTCGACAATGTCCCATCGGGAATCGAACTCGGACCTTCAGATAGTCTAACGATCTACTAGACCACAGAGGCTGCCATAAGAACCCCGCCACATGACTGTAGTGGTTAGTTACCTGTTGCGGGTGCCTCTGCGCAGCGCCCCACGCGCCTGCGTCGGGCGCGCCGCTGAACAACGAGTACGTGTTACCGGAAGAGCCGCTCGGGGGGTCCACACCGCCCTGCTGGAAAATTCACATAATTATACATTTACTTAGGTGCCCCATACACCTACAATAATATTGCACAATATATCTGAATGCACAATATTATTGAACGTTTAGGGATAGTATTGAAACATTGCACAATGATTGAACAAAAGATATAGCGAGCTTTTTTATTATTTTTATTGGGCAATATTTTTTTTCTTGCACTGTGTAGGCTTAACATTGCGCAATATTTTTCATTTTAGTTTTGGGAGCGATCGCGATCGGTCAGTCACGGTATTATTTTTGCCGCCAAAACTTCGTCGTCAGACATGTTGCTCGCACGAAAGTATTGTTCAGACTGGTTTGTCAATTTTATTGAGAGAATTTATTGAACGTGGAATCAAAGGGGTTATTCAATATTATTGCATAATTAAAGGATTGTACAATATTATTGTAGGTGTATGGGGCGCCTTACACAATGGTGCTGATTCCCGTACATACATAATATAGACATAAACAGCCTCTATATACGTCCCACTGCTAGGCACAGACCTCTCAATCAACCGATATGAAGCATACACCACCACGCTGCTCCACTGCGGAAAAGGACGGAAAATCGACATGCTTAAATTTACGGAACACACGTCAATTTTAGGCAGGATTAAAAAAACCCTCCCAGTCTTATATTGGCCAACAACCCGATAGAGTTAAGTTGACACGTGAAACGGGTTACGCATATCAGCGAGATGCCTATATAATTCGCCTGGGTTATTCATTCATTTTAAATGCTCCGCATCGGAAAATGGGGTGATCAGCCTGTAATGTCCTAATCTTGAATGTTGTGGCTTATTGACATTGCACACTTACAATATTGCAATATTGCTTTTTAGGTGAATTGCTTCTATGCAGCCTTTTGAACCCCTCAGATTTCATACAAAATAGTACTAGAAGACTTTCATAAATGTATATATTCATAACAAGGTATTGAAGTTATCTTGTAGAATTCCACTTACCCCCATGTGATCCAAATTCTTAGCACCTCCCATTTCGCTGGCACCACTCATGGGGTCGTTGAAGGTCATGTTCAAGTTGCGCTGCTGCATGTCGAGCACGTTGTTGCCGAAGCCCAGCCCGCCCATGTCCATCAGCTCCTTGCTCTGGTAGCTCTGCGGCTTGTCCATCATCTTCATCTGCAACGGCTGGTACCCCAACTTGTTATTAAACTGAGGGTACATCGATGAGTCATATCCAACTGCAGGCGCATAAGACCCAAAATTGTTTAATGAAGAATTAAAATTCGGAGACGACACCAAATTCTGCAGCGTCTGCATCTGCGGCTGCCCGATCGCCGTCTGCATGTAGTTCGGCGGAGTGATCAGACTCTGTGCCTTATCCTGTCCTATGTTAGGGTTTGGCATCTGATTGAAAGATGACATGTTTGGGTAGGGAGTCGCCATGTTCGTGGCCAGGTGCGGCGAGTAGAAGTTGGGCTGGATGTTCATCGGGGCGGAGAAGCCCGCGTTGAAGTTCGGCGGCGGCTTCTCGGGCGTCCACCAGGGGTTCGGCTGCTGGTACGTCTCGGGCACTGGCGTGCTAGTCATCCAGCTGGGCCGCTGCTGCGCGTTGAACAAAGAGTTGTTACTTTGGAAGTTTTCATCTCTGAACTTGTTGTCATTGAACTGGTTGTCCTGAGCGGTCTGCCAGTACCGGTACTGGTTCGCGAACCGCGGCGGCAGGTCGTTGAGGAAATTCTTCTTGTCGCCCGAAACCTGGTACTTGTGGTTCCCGAACTTATGTCCGTCTTGGAACAACTCTTGTCGCGAGTTTTGCTTCTGTAAGGCGGCAGTTCTGACGTCGATTTCTTTAGGGTTGACGACGGGGAGCCTGATTCCCTGGTTGTTGATGGTCGTCGCTTGCGGGTAGTTTATGCCGGGATTGTACGTCAAGCTGGGGCTTTGTATGCCGTAGCTCTTGGGGAAGTTCATCCTCGGGCCTTCGACGTAGCCTTGCGCAACATTGGCGCCCCAGTTGGGCGACGGTTGGTCTGGTCGCTTCGGGTACGTCTGCTGCGAGTTCTGACTGGACCCTTGACTGGGTTTGACATCTTTCTTCTTTTCCTCCTCTTTCTTGGGCGGTTCGGGATCCGTGTTGACTAGATGCGGGTATCCAGCGGACTTGTCTTTAAGTGAAAGAATGCCGCCTGTCTTCCTACCTATAGGCAAGTTGGCGAGGGATTTGATAGCTTTGGGTTGGATCATTTTTGGCTTGTCCGTGTCTTTGTCAGCGGTTTCTGAAGTCGAGTCCGGTGTTGGTGGTGGCGTCACGAACTTCACCTAGTAACAAAACAATGATTAATAAGCATCAAAATTGCTTTCGTTAGCCCATTGTGTTGGGATTCCGGAATAGTTAAGGACTCTTTACTGAACGCGGTTTCTAAAGGTTTTTCAATTTCAAAAAATATTCGTCTATTGTCTGTATTTATTCTTAGTATTTGGCACATATGACGCGAAGATTGTCTACTTTTCGGGGTAAATAATTCGAATACTAACTTGTTTATTAGTCTCCTCTTGTTTCCTCATGATGGCAGCCATGGCGATGTTGACGCGCGGCTTACGGGCCTCTTTCTTGTCTTCGCCCTTCAACTCCTCGCTGGTGTCTCCATCCTGTAAAAGATGCAATTACTACAGAGGTTGGAGGCGAGGTGGTGTCCATCGGGTATCGAGAAGATTCGCGTGCCTCGACTTTTGTACCACGAAGGTCTTCACAGAATGTAGGGACGTTTGGTAGAGGCAGCACATGTCATGTGAAACGAGCGATGGTTGCGTAAGGAATGCATATTCTTTTTGATACTCTGTCATATTTGTAGAATTTTCGTACACTTCGTCGATTTCTTTTGAAGCAAAATCAGTACCGGCAGTTTTACTGAAGCTTACTCTCCTATAATACAAACCACCCCCCTAAACAACGGGGGTTTATAACTTACATATTTCAACAACTTACATCATCCTGAGTGTTGGCTAAGGCCCGTTCTTCTCGCGCCCGCTCCAAAGATCCTTGCGGTTTCAGGATACCGACGCGTTTCTCGCGAACTGTAGATTTTAAAACAATTATTATATCCATATGGAGACAAAGTGTTAGGAAATATAGACGTTATTAACTCTGTCTTCTAATTCAAAGCAAAAAAGTTGGGACCCAACATTGGGAGACCATGCGGTCTAATGGTTCACAATTGATTGACGCATTTCCCCAGAAGAATCTGAAGTTTAGTTCGCGGATCATTCGAACCGATGTCTACAGTCTTTCATTTGAATAGGCTTATACTGCTGCGTATACCCCTGAGGGTATGACAGTCTGACCTCTTATTTAGAGTGGAAAGGAACCACTGCTTAAGAACCTGCCGAAGTCATAACTTTTGCATCGAATAGGGAGACGAGAGTACAGACAGATAAAGACATCCAAACATACATGCGACATTTAGATAAATAGACACTGCTTCCATTTAACGGCATTCCAAGCAAATTAAAGGGAAGGGAAGGAAGTCGGTCTAAGTACTCCATCCAGAACAATCTAGAACAGCGAGGGACAGAGAGCATTGAAGTAAATATAACGGGGTGGCCACTTAACCTCATAAAGTCGACACTTCTAGGCACAATAGTTAAACAAATGAGTTTGGATTTAAAAAGGACATTCGGTCTTCCGACATTAAACCGAATCCAAAGTAACGGGCATAAAACAGGATATTTTTTTGCTTTTCCTCCCTTGCTTTGGAATGGATTATCCATAAATAATGCGGATACGTTGAACTTTGTCCTGCTTGATGCTACCGCTACTTATCGTGTCTAATTGAGAATCTAAACCATCCGTGCATAGATTTACTACTACCGTAGATTGAACATTAGCGCTCAAAAAGTGGGACGCAAAGTTACTGTTAATATAGCGACGTTGGCAGTACTTTACCTCAGTGCGCAATTAGACGCCGAACTGGCAACACGGGGAAGTGCGTGGTACAAACTCGCAAAAATAGAAGCTCAAAGCGAAAAGAGAAGGATGGAACATCATATTTCGAATAAGTAATGACATTGTGCATTTTATCATAGTATAAAAAGTTTAATTTTCGCAGTAAAACCCACCAACATTATTATTTTAGTTTAAAATACATTAAAACAAGTACTCCCGGTCAATCCGAGTTGCAGTATACGTATTAAACCGATGCGTACTTTCTTAATTTGACACGATTTTATTGAATGTATATACCGCTGTGTACGAATATATACCTAAACAAACGGCAAGTTTTCGCCGCATTTTTGTATCAAGCGCTGCTTCTACGGTAGTGGTAAATCTATGCATCCGTGGGCCCACTAAACGCACAGAATTTTGTTTACCAATATCCGTCGTGCGAATTTCGAGTGATTGGGAGATTTCTAGTGGCCACCCTGTCATAACTGTATCCGTGACATTCATTCCTTCCATAGACGAAGACAGACCTGTATCTTGGCGGTCCAATGTCCTCGAATCTGTCGAATCTGCCGAACCGAAGTAGCGGCATGAAAGGTAAAATTATGATGCATTACCGCATGTTAGACAGCATTTTGGATCGTTGTTCCCTAGTCACACTACCAACTCGTGACTAGCGGGGTACTATGCTTTGTTCGGTACCCCGAGAAACATCCTATGGCGGCAGCACATCCTCGCCGCAAATAAAATAAAGGTTGATGAGGTTGCCCTGATGCCGGGCAGCAGCGGTATCAGTACTGGTTGGAGGCCGAGGAAATGGATTCTGGTAGGGGTCTAGCTAGAACATCACCGATTGAGAAATTGGTCGGTGTACTGCGGAACGGAAGGCGATTGGGGCAATCACCGTTCTACACGCCCTATCTTTGGAGTAATGAAGGTGATTACTCCACCGACAAGAGCGCAGCTCTTAAATAAAAGAGAGAGAGAGAGACAGCATTTCAAGTACGCTGTTATCCCTTATCTTATATCTTCGACTTTTTCGAGGAAAATTCGATTACGTTGGTCTAACAGAAGGGTCGGTGAGTCGTGGGTACTAGTTCATCTTGCGATGGATGGACCTTATATTACGTTGAATTGGAATATTGTTTCTTTTTATCTCATGTGAGTTGCTGTCAAATACCCTTTTGAAGTTTTCAAGGCTAGAGTGAATAATTTGCTGGGAGAGCATGTTCCGCCTTAGGCCACCTGAGATTGTGGTCAAACGTGGTCAAAGGAGTTAGTGACACCGTAACAAAAACTTTGAATGACAATTCAGACCGTGACTCAGGGTTGATATCAAGTGGAATTTTCTGAAAATAATTTAAAAAATAACTATAATTGTCACGATTTTTCCGTCAAGAAATTCCCCTTGATATCAACCCGGAAAGTTTTCGTTACGATGTCACTAACACCTATACATATCTGTAGGTACTTGTACGGGGTATAAGTGATATCGGAACGAGTGCCGATGATGAGCTGAATCAAAGCTTTCGTTGCGGTGTCACTAAGACCCTGTATTTTAAAAAAGGGAAGAAACAAGTACCTTTCTCCCGGAAGTCAGCCTCTGAGATGACGATGGGCGGCGGCGGGTGCGCGGCGTCATCGTCGCTGTCACCCTCCGTGTCCCGCGGCGGGCTGCGCGCCTCCGCCCCCTCGGCCTCCGCTCCCGCGCCCGCCCCCGCCGCCTGCAGCTCCGCTAGCGCCAGGGACAGCTGCTCCCCGCCGATAGATGTCGCTGTGAAGGTGGTCTTGTTGTCTTCTTGACTGTGAGGAGATATTTATATATTTAACTTTGTGTTTGGAGTTTATGGTAAACTAATTTGTTTGTGTCCAGCAGCGTGGTGGAGTATGCGGTAGCCCAGTTGGAAGAACGCTTCACTCTCACTGTAATGTCGCAGGTTCGTTTCGACATCGTTTTTCGGATTTTTGTTTGGAACATCAGCGGTGAAGAAAAACATCGTGTGGAAACCCACATACACGAGAAATGCGTTTCGGAGGTATGTGACCTAACCTGTATTGGGGTGGTTTTCCCTTCCGTGTTGGAAGGTCAGACAGGCAGGCGCTTCTTTAGAAAATCGGACTTGTCAAATCTTCACTACCTAATCTTCTGCAGGTTAGGTAAGTATAATAGTATAACCCATTCATTGACTTCGCTTGTGTCAGGTAGTTGGTATATTAGGATGCCTCACGTGTAGGAGAGGTGGTCGGGGCACATGTCAGCCAGCTGGAGCCCCAGCTGGTGCAGGCGGCGCGCCCGCACGCGGGCCTCCAGCTCCGGCTCGTTGCTGAGGCACGTGGGGGACACCTCTATACACCTATGAACACAGTTTGAAAACTTATAATAGGCTACTCGTTCGCGCGCGTAATAAGTAATGCGCGGGCGGCGACAGGGGCGGCTGAGGCGCGGGAGGGCGGGACACATCACGTTCCACACAGCCTTCGTAGTCTAGTGGTTAGAGCGTTAGGCTCACGATCTGGAGGTCCGGGTTCGATTCCCTCTGGAAACATTCTCGAAATCACTTTGCGAGACTGTCCTTCGTTGGGTAAGAACTTTTCAGGATTGAATCACCTGTTTGTCCGAAAAAGTAAGATGATTCCGTGCTTCAGAGAGCACGTTAAGCCGTTGGTCCAGGCTATTAACCGTAAAAACACCTCCACCAACCCGCGTTGGAGCATCGTGAGGAGTGCTCCATACCCCCTCCGGTTAATTGAGGCGAGGCCTGTGCCCAGCAGTGGGACGTGTATATGCTGTTTATGTTTTACACATCACGTTCATAACCTTTCATTCCCATATGTATGTACAGTCATGAGAAATATCATGTACCCACTTTAGAACCCTGTCGCACTATCATATAAGACATTTAATGGGACTTACGGTTTAATTTGTCAAAAAAGTTAATGTGACATGGTTTCAAAGGTATACATATTAGTACTAGTGACCGTATGTACTCGAGGAGCTCGGTGGCACAGCGGTTAACGCGCTCGGTCTGCGATTGTTGAAGTTAAGCAACTTTCGCAAAGGCCGGTCATAGGATGGGTGACCACAAAAAAAAAGTTTTCATCTCGAGCTCCTCCGTGCTTCGGAAGGCACGTTAAGCCGTTGGTCCCGGCTGCATTAGCAGTCGTTAATAACCACCAATCCGCACTGGGCCCGCGTGGTGGTTTAAGGCCCGATCTTCCTATCCATCCATAGGGAAGGCACGTGCCCCAGCAGTGGGGACGTTAATGGGCTGGTGATGATGACCGTATGTACTCACTCTGTATCGTCCTTGTCCGAGTGTCGTGTGTCCCAGGCGGCGTGGTTGGGGAACCTCAGCACAGACAGCGCCGGCTCCAGCGGCAGGAAGCCGTGAAGCTCTTCGTCTTCCGGTAGAGGGACTGAGTCGTCTGTGACATATACAGGGTGTTAGTGACATCGTAACGAAAACTTTGACGGATGGTTCAGATCATGATTCTGAGTTGATATCAAGTGGAATTTTCCGCCTAAAAGTATGGAACTGAAAATAATTTAAAAAAAAAACATGTATTTTCCAGGAAAAACTCACAAAAATAAGTGACATCGTAACAAATACTGAGGGGGATGATTCAACTCATTATTGTGAGTTGATATCAAGTGGAATTTTCCATCGCAAAAGTGTAGAATTGAAAATAATTTAAAAAAAAAAAACATGAATGGCTGCCTTTTATGCTTTTCTGTATATGCTGTCCTTATATCTGTATTTTGTGTCCATTGTGCTCAATAAAGTATTTTATCTATCTATCTATGAATTTCACTTGATATTAACTCAGAATCATGGTCTGAATCATCTCCCTCAGTATTCTTTACGATGTCACTAACATTTACAACAACTTGTATTTCTTTTGTTAAAAAGGCTACCTCAAAGTAATTCACTTAAAAAACCAATATTGCACACATTTATTTGCATTGCGCACTTGTTTTTATATGCGCAAATGTCAAATTACAATATTGCTTTTTTAGATGAATTGCTTCGATGCGTCCTTTTTAACCTCCCTGGTCGTTCTGTGTATACGTAGCGACTCACACTTGTCCGTGACCCTGGCGGCCTCGTCGGCGAGGTGGTTGAGCGCGTGCGCCAGCGCCGGCCACAGCTGCGGCCGCGCGCGCCACGCGGCCCCGCCGGCCACCTCGCCCCGCGCCGTCACCCACTGCAGCCACACCTTCACTGCGGGGGACATACATTACTCTAGGAGGGGAAAAGTAACGCTGACAGAGCTGGCTAGTCGTAGTAGAAGAATCTTCAATTATCTATTACATAAACGATATACGTCACGCATTTTAGCATCGATTGGAGTATATTCTCTCAAAAAAAAAACCTGCAGCAGCAGTGAGTGTTCACAGTAGCCCATGTTAGACTCACAGACGGGCAACGTGTGAACGGCAGCAGCAGTGAGTGTTCACAGTAGCCCAAGTTATACTCACAGGCGGGCAGCGTATGAACGGTAACAGCAGTGAGTGTTCACAGTAGCCCATGTTATACTCACAGGCGGGCAGCGCCCGGGACGGCGGCGCCGGCAGCGTGTAGGCGGGCAGTAGCAACGCCAGCACGGCGCCGCACGCCAGGGACTCGGCTAGCGCGGCCGCCGTAGCCTCGCCCTCGGTCAGCGCCGCCGACTCCGCCGGGAGACCTTCGGTTGATGACTGCACCAGCCACATTATCACTACCGCCATCTGCCGGGGTGAAAAAATATGTTGACGTTACGTAGCTTCCGGTAGATTAAAAATCGTATATTTTCAATGACAACACTTATTAAAAGTGGAAAACAATGGACACTAATCCGTGTAACCCGCGTGTTTCTATTATAATCCATGTTCGAAGAAAGTGTGGCTTATTTATTTTTTGCATGTCACATGGTAAGAATTACAGGGGGGTTCAAATGGCCACATCGAAGCATTTCATCTAAGAAAGCAATATTGCTATTTGACATTTGTTTGCATTGCGCACTTACAAATTTGACAAATTTGACATGCGCAAATGTCAAATTGCAATATTGCTTTCTTAGATGAATTGCTTCGATGTGGCCACTTTAAGCCCGCCAGTTCTTATAAATAAATATGCACAAACATGAGACACCCGTACATCGTATGGTCACGGGTTCGAGCCCCGGTTCGGGCTTTCAGTTTCAACCAATTAATGCGACTGTAAGATTACTTTATGTAAAAAAGCTTATTATAAGATTAATGACTACCTAAATGATAAAAATGTCTGGTATTGAATGTGTTCCTCTAGTTATTAAATAACTTGTAATGTATATCCTCATTGGTTTTTAAAAGATGTGTTGCTGTTGCAGTTTCTTGTCATTTCTTCTCCTCAGCCTTAACACCTTGCAAAATGACGTAAATTCAAAAATGTTACATTGACCTTCAACAAGTTTATCCATGATAATTACGTTGAATAAATGATTCTGATTTCTGATTTGGAAATCATGTTTTGTTTTGATATCACGTGTCTTCCAGGATGTATGCCCGGTTAATGGCAACAGGCTCGACCTCTATTACATGGGACATAAACATAGTACAAGTGATACTGACGAGTAATACCTCTGCCTACCCTTCCTGGATACAGGCGTGACGTTGTTATGTTACGTAAATTAACACGATTTTGGATTAGTAATTTGTGATGTCGAAATCACTTTGTGTGGAATAGAATAGAAAAAGTTTATTATAAAAGGACGCCACACACAAAAAAAAAGACAACAACATCATTGTGAGATCATCTCTGTGAGACTGTCCTTTGTTTGGTAAGGACTTTTCAGGCTTGAATCACCTGATTGTCCGAAAAAGTAAGATGATTCCGCGCTTCGAAGGGCACGTTAAGCCGTTAGTCCCGGTTATTAGCCGTAAAAACACTTCCACTAATCCGCAGTGGAGCAGCGTGGTGGAATATGCTCCATACCCCCTCCGGTTGATTGAGGGGAGGCCTTTGCCCAGCAGTGGAACGTATATAGGCAGTTTATGTAATTTGTAAATCATGTTATATAAAACAAAGTAGGTCAAAGGTCAAGGCCAGAGTGAACAGGCACCTTCTGGGCGAACTTGCTCCATCTTAGGCTTCGTCAATGCCTTCGGGCAAGTCTGTGGCCAAGGGCAAACTCGTCAAAGTTAAAAAAAAAGTAGGTAAACGAAGCGACAGTGAGTTATTACAATGTGTAACATACCTTGATGAGCGTCATGGACTCGAAGCTGTCAGTGGCCACGAGCGCCGTCAGAGCAGAGTTAAGGGAATTCACTAAACTCGATGCCGTCTCCAGTCTAGAACATTACATACACCGATTTTACATCATTCGATCATTTGTCAATCATGACTTAGGATTCTAGCATCGACCTTATCATTAGTATACTGTGATCGTTATTTGTAAGATCGTATGCTGTTTGTCAAAATATTGTCGGAAGATTGACCACAAACCAAACAAATGTCAATTTTTTAGATGAATCCTTTCAATGTGGCCTTTTTAACCGCTCCAGTAGCTGTAATGGGCTAGTTTCCAACTAGACAAATCAGTGACTTTTACTAAACATCAAAACTCGAAATTACTGTGGAATTTGTATGAAAACCCAATCTGTGACGTCATGGAAAAACGTGACAAAATGTCGCACTTATTATTACGGATTTTTTTATTAAAATTCATAAATAAGTTAAATCGAAAAAAGAAAATATTTGTCGTTAGGTTGAGATCTGTCTTTCTTTAGTGATCAGAATTTTATAATTTATCTTGATCTTAGTATACGACTTAATTCTAATCAAAGTATAGGGACTTAGTCTTCTCTTCTTCTATCGTGTGGGTTGTGAGGTGAATGACCAGCCTCATCAATCCTGGTGTCAGGGTTACTATTGAGCCGCCAAAGGCCCCTGACATGGCTCATGTAACTACTTACTTACATTAGTAAGGAGTAACCGGGACTAACGGCTTAATGTGCCTTGCGAAGCACCGATCATCTTACTTTTTGGACAATCAGGTGATCAGCCTGTAATGTCCTAACCAAACACTTAGTGGGATTGGGAGGTATAAGTAGAATACTTGTTTAACTGTAACAGAATACTCACTGTTCGACGGTGTGTATGAGGTGCAGGGCCCGTATGAGCTCGGTGACGTAGGAGTGCGCGTCGAGCCGCGCGCAGGCCGCGGCCGCGGGCGCCGCGCGCTGCGGGCTCACCCCCGGCAGCACCGGCAGGTCCTTCGCCTCGCGGCTGCGGGCACACCACGCTATCTTCTATCGTGTGGGTTGTGAGGTGGAGTACCAACCACATCAACCCTGGTGTCAGGGTTACTATTGAGCCGCCATAGGGTGACATGGCTCATGTAACGACTATTTCCATCAGGATGTAGTAACCGGGACCAACGGCTTAACGTGCCTTCCGAAGCACAGATCATCTTACTTTCGGACAATCAGGTGATCAGCCTGTAATGTCCTCACCAAATTAGGGACCACAAAGCATTTTTTGTGATACGTCTCCACCGGGAAACGAACCCAGGACCTCCGGATCGTGAGCCCAACTCCCAACCACTGGACCACGGAGGTCGTTAACCACGCTATTATACTATTATATCATTATCAAAAATTATATTAAAACCTGTGAAAGCCCTGTTCGAGGCATGGTATAAGAAAACCAAGTATGCTCAAAGTGACAGCTAACATTTCAAGGTTAGCCCAGTGACGTCATCTCACCCTGTGTTGCCATTTCGTAAAAAATAAATTACCCACGACCATTGATTTTATATGAACTTTGCAAGGAAATTAAGAACTTTTAGCAAAAGAGTTTATACAGTTTTAATGGGTTTTTTTTTTAAATATATGAATATATGACAAGTAATAGTAATTAAATACATTAGTCAGTAATTCACTTAATTTTCAATAATAAAATTTACGTCCTTGGAATGTTAAAGACACCAATTTAATGGTAACACAGTGATAACACTAACGTCATCAACGCCCAACTGGGCACCCTCAGGCCTGTTGTCTTAAACGTTGTACCGGGTGAGAGCCTTCAGCGCTCCCCATTTGTCCGGCCAAGTAGTTAATGCCATCTGCGGCAAATCTACAATAAGTCACGTCAAAAAAAAAAAAAAAAAAAAACAGACTTATATCGTAGTATCGTGGGTTCGGGCAGCGTGCAAGCATCCTAGGAACTGGGGCCCTACTGGGTAAGACGAAGCCTATTCAGATTGGAGCAAATCGAACATTGATTTAGATAGATAGAAAAAATCTTGATTTGATTTTGTCGTACCGCGTAAGTAACCAAGATGGCGATCCCCGATTCGTGACGTCACATGAAGTTCGCTAAGCCGATGGAACGAATGATTTCAGTACTTTTGACACTTCATCGGTACCGGCTAAGAAATCGATGTTCGGCGCCCTGTTTAATATGTTTATACGCCAGTACGAAATCATATATCATCATATATGTGTTGTGTTAGATATTTAATGTATGATCCTTCGTACATACATAACTCACGTCTGTTTCCCAGTGAGATGTGGCGGACCCAGCTAGTTGATCAGCTAGTTACGCTCATAACCAACAGATGGCGCGCTATCATTCAATGCAGTCCTAAAACGCGCTAACGAAATTTGCATAGCACGACACATATATACAACTTTCGACATAACACCGTTGGATCGTCGAGCCCTAGTCTCAATAGCAAATTGTGGCTAGCGGGGTACTACGCTCTGTTCGGTACCAAAGGGCCCACGCAGCGATAGGGGTAAGCAGAGACTATATATATATATATATATATATATATATATCCTCGCTCCGGCGGATCTGGGCTGTCGGAGCCTAAAATGAACGGTTAATTATTGTGTTCAATAGAATTGTATATTCACCGCAACACCGTTTAGTTGTATATTTAGCGTGAATTTATTTGAAGAGAAGCGTTTACAAGATCTCGACGCAAATCCTATACTCAATTCGCTATATTGTGTGCCGTGTGACCGGACCTTCAAGTCCAAGTTCGGTTTCGCCAGCCACATCAGAGCCCACCACAACAACGACCCGAGATAGATATTTAGGAGTCGCCGTCGCTGGATACGGTTTGGACGACATGATGATGATATTCACCCGGCGCTGGCGGCTTGCAGCGTGCGCTGCAGGTTGGCGGGCGCGGGCGGGAAGGGCGCGCGCACGAGCAGCGAGCGCACGTGCCAGTACAGCGCGCCCAGCCGCCGGCCGCGGCGCCACGACACCAGCGCCAGCTGGTTGTACGGCTGCCCCGAGTGCGCCGACACCACCAGCGCGTGCCTGCGGGCGGGGCGCACTTGGTATCATTATTCCGCATGGCAAACAAAAATAAAATATCCTGAGTGGATCATATATCCAGCTTAAGCTCCCTTAACCAAGTTTCTGCCGCATCCGTCACACAATGCAGCCCGGCTATGCCATCTGGGAACCGGTGCAGAGGGCACTCGTTCACTATGTGAGGTAGGGTTTGATCCGGGTGACCACATTCACAGTATGGCGACTCCTTGGAGCCCCATTTATGTAAGTGATGGTTTGACTTTCCATGGTTGGTCCTACATCGGTTCGCAGGGCGCACTGCTTCATACGCACATAACATAACAATAGCGTACATAAGTCTCGTCGAGCATAGGTACTCCACCACGCAAGTGTTTTTACGGCTAATGGCCAAAACGGCTTAAAATGCTCTCAGAAAGACTAAATCATCTCAATTCTTCGGACACTCAGGTGATTCAAGCCTGCAATGTCCTTACCAAACAAAGGAGAGTCTCAGAAAGTGATTTCGATAATGTCGTCACCGGGAGTCAGATTGCGAGCTCAACGCTCTAATCACTAGACCACACAGGCGTCATACAAAATTATTCAAACTCAAACCCAAAAATATAATCATTCAATTGGTAACATACTCGAAGTTGAATTTTTGGCGAACGTCTCATCCGCCTCAGAGTCATACTTTAAATTCTGTTCTAAACAGACAACACCAAAAATACTGATCGATTAAATCGTTCGTAAGAAATAGGTACATTCATTCACATGCACATTTGAATACAAACTTACCTGTAGAAAGTATGCGCGACCCTCAGCTGCTGGCGATACCGCGCCAGGTCCCCGAGGTGCACGAGGCAGTGCTGGCAGATGTACCGCGCCGCCGCGGGAGCCCCGGGCGCCGCCCCCGCCGCCGCCGCGCCTGCGCTTGCGCTCCAGCCCTCCACCCAGCCCAGCAGAGACGCGCGACGTCTAATGATACAACAAAATGTTTGGACTAATCTATCTTTTTATGTTTGGACTAATCTCCAGAACCACATTACGAATTAGCATGAGGTTTTTACTAAAACTCGGTGAAAATGGGTATTTAGTTCAGCTATCAATGGATGTATTCTGACTACTATTCCAATAGGCTAGTTTCCATCTAGTCAAATCAGTTACTTTTTACTAAAGTCAAAACACGAAATTACAATGGAATTTGTATGAAAAAGCACTCTGTGACGTCATAGGGTAGCTTAGAGCTTGACGCCAAGCACGATTAATTGAAAGCCAGACCACCTGCGGTTAAAATTGCAACATTGCTTTCTTAGATGAATTGCTTGTATGTGGCCATTTTAACCCCCTGATCGCCGCAGGTGGTCGGGCTTTCAATTCATCGCGCTTGGCGTCAAGCTCTAAGAGCCATTGATGATCAAAGTCATGAACTTTGGTGTGCACGTGAGCACACCATTTAAATATGTATAATTGATCGCCGTAGGCCGATCGTCGTGGTAGGCCGTGGGGTGGGTAGAATACAAATAACACTTACCTAAAAGGCAAGTCTAGTTTGAATGTGGTGCAGATCTGATGCAGCAGACAGAGGTAGAAGCCGGCGGCCGCTTGAAGCACCCACGAGAGCATCGCCTGTCCCTCGCCGCGGAGAGGGTTCTGCACAACACACCATATTGCACATAATTTTATAATAGGCCACTTGACAACCTAGTCAAATGAGATACTGTTCACCAAATGTCAAATCGAATTTCTTTGAAGTTTGTATGGAAATACTGTCATGTGACGTCATCAATAAAAGCGGCCAAACATCGTACTCATAACTTAATTCATAAATAAAATTCGAAAATAAGTCGTAATTTAAAATCAGATTGGTTTTTGATCATCTTAGACTGGCTTCTATTTCCAGTATTATAATTTATTCTTGTCCCAGTCAAATAATAGGGATTATTCATCTTCAGAAGAAGAAGAAATAGGGATTATTAATTTTATGTATTTGTTTTTTCTTTCTCTTGATGTCATTGTATTGTTGCTGTGTGTAACATACTTTAATAATAAAATATTCTTATATCCAATTATGTAGCAACTCATAAATGGGTGCTTCGAGTTGTAATATAGATGAATAGAAAAGGAAAACATACACATATTGAAACTACTGTAAAATATTATCTTATTGAAATATAATCATTTATTGTTCTGAACTGGTTGTTCTATTTAATACATAATAAAATAAACCTTTATTGCTGTTACTTATGTTATTTACATTTTAATCTAATTACCAGTACATTATAAAATAAACTTAATCTGTTATTTAAATCAACTGTATCGGCGAACGGTTGATGATTTGCGTCAGCTTGTCTTTCGACAAAGGCCTCCTCTAAAGATTTCCATCTGGTTCTATCCCTTGCTATTCGGGTCCATAATGGTCCCGCCACTTTTTTGATATCGTCTTCCCAACTTGTCATCTGTTTACCTCTACTTCTTTTAGCATTTATTGGGTACCATTAATTTGGTCCATTTCTCTTTCTCATTTAATTTTTACATAATAAATTTAATACATAATATAACATAAACAGCCAATACACTCCCCACTGCTGGGCACAGGCCCACCTCCTCACGCTGCTTATTTATTAATAGATATATTTACGTAAATAGTAATTAAATCCTAGGATGATGAACCACAACTCGGTTCCTTGCTTTTGTCTCAGGATTTGTGCTGTGATGGGTATTTATAAACGTGAGTTGAATCTGCTTACCTTTCTGTCCTTGGATATGGCTTGCAGCGCCTCAATTTGCTGTTTAAAGCCGATGTTCCATAGGTCCTGCTCAACTTTCTTGTCCAAGGCATAGTCCAAGTCTAGCACAAGAACCTTTTGATAAACCTAAAAAAAAGTTTATGTGAAATGTAAGATACTTTGTGATTGTCAATATTGTAATGATATGCTGGAATATTGTAATGATTGTCAATATTGTAATGATATGATGAGCCTTTCCCAGGTATTCTCACCAAAGAAAAATCAAAAGATAATACATACACAGTCAATTAATATATAAATGATAAACTAAAATGAATAAATTTTAATAATATTTTATAAATTAAATCATAATAAACATATAAAACAATACTTAAAATATAAGTGCAATAATATTGTTAAAATATAGTAAGTATAATAAATACAAGTTGTATCGCTGACTAATAATTAAGTATGTTGTCCTCTCTACCAGTTGCAGTGCCCTTACCGGGTCCATGTTGATACTAAAATACTTACTTCTGTATTTTTATAACACCACAATTTGTACGAACATATGGTCGCAATAAAACATTTCTATTTCTACATAAACTCACGCCTATTTCCCACCAGGGTAAGCAGAGACTATAAAATTCCATTTGATTCAATCCTGACACACTTCTATTGCTACCTCCACATTCATCAATTATTCAGAAATTTCTTCTTCTAGGCTGCCTTTACCTGCCTTAGAATAAATTTTCCCTGTAAATGTCTTGTGAATGTGTGTGTAATAAAGTGTTTTAGTATTATTTAAGTTTTTAAATATTTACTTATTACATAAATGACTTCATAATGGTAATATTGAAACATGTATTTTTAGCATCCTTTTTTCTTTTGTCTGAGTATTAAACTGCTACCACACTATGTAGGAGTATTTTTTTTTGTCATGATTCCTGCATCTCTCCGATAATGGGTGAGGGATGAAAATCAGTGTTGCCTTATGGGCAAATAACTTTTATGAAACAAATAAAAGAGAAGGTGCAGGTCATAACATATAAGGAGGTGAGTTTGGCGGGAAAAAAATACTCTCTTCTTCCCGCCAAACTCACCTCCTGATATATTACGAGAGAGAGAGAGAGATGCACCTTTTGCAACTGTTGTTGTGTGGCCCAAAGACTGCGCTCTTGTAGCATTGAAGTTCCACTCTTGAATTTCAATATCTTCTGTTTCAACTCATCTGCCTCCCTGTAAGTAAAATTAATTTAGTTTTAATGAATACAGTGGATTTGAAAAAGATAACTATAGAAAAGATAAGATACACTACAGAAATGCAATTATACAAGTAGTTCCCAACAGGCAAAGGTATAGATTATTATTTATTTAATTTTTTTAGGTTATGGCAATGGGTCACTGGAGTATAGATTTTCTATAGTAAAAAAAAGTCCCGGATTGATGCAGAAACGCATTCAAGGATGTTATTGGACGTCATAAGTTTAATCAATATGCTATTGAACTTTGTCTAACAGGGACAAGAACCAGAGGTCAGAGATAGAGTCTTGACCTACTCCTAGTTACTGCAAGGAATATGGAATTACGACAACGTCAAGAATATGAATATTGTGCCAGTTTACATGCAGAATGACTAATAAAATAGTCACTATTTTAAAGGTTAAGAAAGTAAATATAAAAGACAACAATTTATTATACTAACCTTAACATTTGTACAGCGGCGTTTAAAACCATTTTGATAGAGGCTTAGAGCCTCAATATTTGTCATAGCATTAGGGAATAATTCAAAACAATATTACGGAATAATGGAAGAAGGAAAAATTCTAAAAACAATCGAGATCCATGCACTGCTGTCAAATAAACTGTCAAAGTTTTGACATAACAAAATCGTTGCCTTTTTCAAAAATTAGAATTACAAAATCATTCATTCATACTTCCGGTCTTATTTTTTGTTAGCTCGATAGTTGTAAAGCGCCCTTTTATTGACATTTATGCAATGATACCAACATAGTTAAATTTAAGTATTTGTGATTTTTTTTGATGTTTAGCTAGTTTATCTTGAATTCATGGAAATTGGAAAATAATTTACTTTTTTGTAATTAGAAGGATATAAAATATCTTTGGAAATTGTGAAGATGTCAGCCATGGACGAAGGAAATAAGGGTCAAGAAGCGATTTCGGTAAGAACTTCCTAAACTCTGCTATATCGTTTGTGTATGACTAATAATATTTAGAACTAGTTATTTTTATTATTGTGCAATACTACCATATGTTTGTCTATTTGTGCAGGATGGAGTTGTTTTCGGACATCGTGTTTGTCAAACAAAGGACGCGCAATGGCTTTGCCTTGATAACATGTACCAGAAGTTCTACAGAAACAATTTATATGATATTGGCGGTACATATATAGAGGATGTCTCAGACTTCTGGTTCCTATATAGAACTGAAACTGTTGGGGATATATTCCTGCTCCATCTGCTCGTGAGCAACCGGCACGAGACCTCTTTCAACATATCTGTGAGCTTTGGTAATGAAATGAATATAGACAAGAAGAATGGGATTGTGTACTTACCTAAAGATCTCAAGGAATTACAATTTTCCAAACAAAAAGAGATGTCTCAGAATTATATAACCACTTACAGCTTCACAGACCTGGATGTAGATGCGCTGATGGATAGGAAATTGTATATTGCCGTTTCATTTTCCGATATTGAAGATAAAGGCATCAAGCAGGAGGTTATTGATCATGTCAAAGTTAACCATGACTTCAGTATCTTAATGACAGACCCAATCTGTACAGATTTTGTCATAGAATCTGCAGATGGAGATAAATTTAGAGTACACAAAGTTTTACTGCTAGCTCATAGCGAAGTGTTCAAAGCTATGCTGAAAGAGGACACTGCTGAGAGCCAAAACAATTACGTGAAGCTGGTTGATGTCTGTACTGATGACCTTCGTGGTATACTGGAATTTGTGTACACTGGGACCATCAAAGATATTGACGCTGCAAACTTCTTCAATTTACTCATGTTAGCTGACCAGTACAACCTGAAGGGTCTCCGTGAGCTGGCTCAGTACACACTCTCCCAGCAGCTCTGCACTGACAATGCACTTGAAGTGCTAGTAGTAGCTGACATGTACAACTCAGATATCCTAAAACAAACTACCCTCAAGTTCATCAAGAAGAATGTTGCCTCTCTCAAGTCCAGCACATTCAAGGAAATAAAGAATGCCGATTTAATTCGAGAGCTATGTGAATACATTGTACCAAAAGATTAAATTATTATTTATATAGCATTTTCTTTATCTGTGATTAATATTTTTTATTAGCCTTGTAAGTTTCAATCAAATGTAAAACATTTTAATCATAATTGTAGTCTAATAAAAATTACCTTGATGTTTGAATATGTTCTTATTTTTGGGCTTAAACCAAATAAAAAACAAAATACAGAAAACGTAAAAATAAACTTTATTGAATTTAAAACATAACTGTTTGTTAAATAAGGAGTAAATTAATTGTTTAATAAATATTATCATTAGTTTAAGTTACAGCTGGTAGATACATGAAGCTTGCAAGCAAGCGTCGCCGTCACTCGGTCAGCTCGCTGTGGGAGTGCTGTGGAGGCGCACTCGGTGGCTATTTAATCATTTTGGAATGTTACTGGTAGTCTTCGTCTCTGCGGCAAACAAACATTTTATTTCATTAAAATGTTAGCTCTTTAAAATTTTGAAAAGCATTGCTGGCTGTGTTAGAGACTATTTCTGAGTTTACTGTCCCGAAGGCCTATTCACACCGTACTGTATGGCCAGCAAGCCGCGACCGGCGGCGGGACAAGCGGAGGCAGACGCAAGCCTGCGTGACAAGCCATTTAAGTCTCGTGCTCAATTTTTTCGTAACCTATGCTCACCTGGTGCTGTGAACGGCTTGGTTCGTTCTCATGACAATCTACAATACTGTGAGTGGTGTGAATAGCCCATGATGTATCAATGTACACTATTACAACATGATTGCGACTCTCGGCTAGCTAATGAACTTGTATCTCTTCTCTACTTCTACTAGTAGAGTTAGCAACTTAGTGAAGCTAATAATATCGCGAGATCCATACGTTACAGTCTACGTGTTATTTTGTCAGATGAACACTAATCAAATTTGAAAAATGCCGCTTAAAATCCATTTTAATTTCATTGCTCACAATAAAGGAAACACCTTGGTTAGCATGCAGGATAAGCAAGAAAAAAGGCCAATAATTGTCATAATATTTATTTATAATTACTGAAACCGATACAGAAACGAGTTAGGATACTCTTTCGAAACAAACGCGCAAAATCGTGAAATTACCTTGGATTAACGGATATAAAAATAAAAACTTATATGTCCCTATTCTTATTTTAAAATGTAATAATAAATGGGAACTACAATACATTGGCTATGTCGATCCTTACCTGTAAACGATTCCAAAGTAACTACTATACTATTTCAACAGACACCAGGTCTAGGACAATAAGAATACGTGGATCCGACCCATGGGTTCACTTTACTGTCTTGATTAAGTCTAACATGGTGAGGCAAACGATTGTGGGTGGACTGTTGCTGCCGCCGCAACCGATCTCGGCCCACTACACCCCTTAAAACGTAGCATGAAGAGTGACATCTCTTGTCTCTTTCGCACTACGCGATGTGCAATATGTCTGTCCTCCTCTCACTCTAACCATGCTACGTTTCAAGAGGTATATACTGTCTTGTCTTTCAACAGTTCAAAAATTCACGTCGGTTCTTAGGTGCAGGAGACAGCCACGTGTGGTGCGAGATCTGTCTTCCGTTACGTCGCGAACAGCATCAGTCCACGATGGTAAATGCTACGACTCAATTGTGCGTCCCGGCAGTGCTTGATACCACGACAGTCGCGACACTGACTCCTACCCCGCGTCGATACTCCATGATTCGTTATTTCGCATTAGACACAAACAAACTCGTCGAACCGAGAAGCTTATTACGATAAGCGAGAAAGTTAGATTTAGAAAAGTAGAAACAAAAATTCACGTTTCGCCGCAAACCAATTTTTACAAACATGCCAACAAAACAAACATTTAGAAACAAAAATTTCGAAATTCCGATAATGCTCGGCGGAGTCACGAACGACAGAGTCTGGGAAAATATATGGTCTGTCAGATGTGAGTCGTTGGATTTTGCCTTGTAATGGCGTTGCGTGGTGAGCGGCGGCGAGTGATCGCGGCGCGGTGTATCGAGCAGGCGGGTGAGGGCGCGGGGCGCGGGGCGCGGTCTAGCGTTTACCGTTGTTGTACGAGAAACTCCGCAGCGGCGCCTTGAAGTTGGCCGCCGCCTGCTGCTGGATCTGGTACGCCAGCGGGTGGATCTTGAACCCGTACAATCTGGACACAACACATTGATTTATTTGCCGTCGGCCTTCAGCTGTGTAAACGTATCTGTATATATGTCACACGGACATAATCGTCTAAACACAACCAAAGGCCGACTGCTTTCTTTCATACAGATAAAATTCATCAGTAGCAGAAACTATGCAAAATTTTACACTTTAGTCACGCCTAAGGTAACACGTATGTTTATAACTCCCTATTAATAATGCATTGTGAATTTACAGTTATGTGATAATTACATTTTAGATTTGCTTCAGACAATATTCTGCATAGTCTAACCAGACTTGGTTACTCAGAAAATGCTACAATTTCTGTATTTATTTTGCATCTTATTTATTCGATGCGACGTAAGCTGCGTTGGCGGCTCAATAGTAACCTGTCAGGATTGATGAGGTTGGTACTCCACCTCACAATTCACACGATAGAAGAAGATGCGACGTAATTATCACAGTTGTCGAAGGTTAATTTGATTGATGAACCACCCAACAACAACCCAATTTAAAAAGTATTATAAAGAAGTTTTTCTTTATACGTACATGCGTACATATACTGCTGGGCATATGCTTCCTATGAATCAACCAGAGGCGGCATAACGCATACTTCACCATAATGCTCCACTTTGGGTTGGTGGATGTGTTTTACGGCTAGTAGCTGAGCCTAAGGGCTTCAAGATACTTCAAGTGGCTTCCGATGCACAAACTTTTACGATCGGTTACCGAAAACATCCCATTTATTAAAAAAATCTTAAAATGTTGGGTTACCTGGGCACGAACTGCGAGGCGGGGCGTTTGGGGCGGGACTCTGGGTGCACCATAAACACCATGTGCGGGAAGCCAGTGCCGAAGTAGGCCCCGTCAGTGTGGTGGTGGCGCGACGACTTGGGCGTGTACACGTCCGTGCAGCGCGGGCAGTACAGCTTCACCATCGCCTCGCCCGGCACGTCCGACAGCCCTGGGGGCATGTCACGTAACATAAGCTCACGGCAATTGGGTACATTGTAAGAACTTTCATTTTATTATATTTTGACATCTTGTTAACCTACTACAATGGCAATAAATATATTCGACCTATATACGTCGTTATGAGATTCACGATAATAGGGGACTCACGACATAGCTGTGAGCAACATGTCCACAGTATTTATTTTATTTTGTTTTTAATTTATAGACAAACATCATTTATATACAAACATCAGGATAAGTATATTATTGTTACTAACAGAAATGAGTCTTCTTACTTCAATAATACATTTTATTATTTTTACTGTATTCCCAGTTAATCACATGATGAACTAGGAACCCACTCTGCATCCGCAAGACATTTTATATGTGCGTTATTATTATATAAAGTGTGACATATATATGTGGGACATGAAATTTTACACATGCGCACAGATCCCATGTGTGAGAAAATTAGCTCGACAGTAAAACTGCCCAATATAAATACCAATACCTATGTACTTACCAATTGGAAGCAAGCTTTGACATTCACAGTAGACACGCGGACAGTGTCCAAAGTCATTGGATTGAAATTTCTCTAACATTTGCCCGATACCACTGCAAAAAGAAATGAAAATAACCTCAAAGTTACACTATCTATTACATTCAAAATTGCAATTCATTGCAATGAAATAGTGCCAAATTACAAAATGAATTGATCATTAGATGACTTAACTACTATAATATAATTAAATATAGAAAGTAAATTGGAATAACTGCTCATTATTCACCAACTTATAGACCAGAATATATTTTATGACTCATACAAAATTATGCATAGCATAATAATTTTTGCAATAAATAGATATACCTATTAAAACACAGAAACTCATTTGTATTAATCAAATACCATTTTTGTATTTTGTCGTTATCTGATATGTGAACATTTGTTTAAACACAGATCTTTATTAGAACTACATAGAAAAAAAATATTCACTGCCTATTGTGCCTATTTCTGTTTAAGTATTAGCAAAAATGGTGAATCATTAATGTGAATTAGGAAATTGCCATGGGCAAACCACATTCCGATGTAATTTTTAAACAATTCAGCAATTTATTTAATTCGGGGTATAAATTGAGATGCAATTTTTTTTTTCTAGATTGAAACTGGCTTGTCTATTGAGAGGTTTTGTTAACAAAAATTACAAGCAAATGTTATTTTGGTGATTGTCACTATAAGGTGATGTAACGTATGTTTAGTTTTGGTATTGACGGACCTTATTGATGTTAAGAGCTAATCTGGACAAATAACATGTTTACGTAAATGCCTGTCCCACTTTGTAAAATGCTCCCCCAAAATGTATCGGATATTTTACACACATTTAGTATCTCTGCTCCCCCCATTTGAGATTCCAGATACGAGTCGTGTAATGTGTTAAATACTGACCGGTTAGTGAGTATGTAGCGGGCATGGATCAGTCCATATAGTATCTCGGAGGCCTGCTCCACCAGATCGGACTGGTTTGGGTTATCATCCAAGTCATCATCTGAAAGAACAGGTTAAGATATAAAACAAAGGTTTAATTCAATAGTAATAATGCTGAATACTTACACTCTTATCTTTACATCCAAATAACTTTGTATAAAGAAGTTTTTGTTGTGAAATGTCCTACTTACATTCATACGATTTTCTTTGACATGACTAAGTAAAAATAATGGACAGTGATATGATGTATACAATCAATTTTCATTGAAATTTGACTATTTGAATTCTGTTGATTGTTACAGCCTAGAACTTTCGTTATTGATCAATTATGTTTATTTACTAATGTTAGTGAACGTGACATTTTAGTGAAGCATTAAGACGCCATACTAGATGTGTTAGAACTCACCAGGCTCCAGGTCTAGGATCATGTCCAGAGCTTGTCTGTAGTGCGGCACCTGCTCATTGAGCCCCGTTAGGTTGAACTTGTCGTTTATATAATCCTCGTCCACCTGAAACCATACAAGTTGGATCAATATCATTCTTTAAAATGACACAAAATCACGTAAAACAGGCGTTACTCACTTCACAAAAAAATTCGTTTCCTCGAAGCCCGCAAAACCATGAAATCCATGATACCTCCTCCGAGCTGCTCATTTTCCTAAAACAAAAGACTTCTATCAATACAGACCGCTAATATTGTAGCTTTGATTGTAAAAAAGTCCAACGCCTTCAAAGCGCACACTGCTAAGGAAATTGTAATGCATTCCTATGTTTTCACCTGTTTTTTCAACTTCTTTTGATGATTTCACGCTAATTTGGACACAAATTACTAATTCTAACACAAATATAAACGAAATACTGAGCACAAACAGAATAAAAGCCGAAAAAGTTACGAGAAAGCTCACCTTTTGGTGCCTTGATTAGCCACGCTTGACGGGAAGGAAGGATCTACTTCCACAGAATTTTCTGTTCTCTGTGGCACTTGGGTGTGTCTTTTGTCTATGGTATAGAACTATTTGTTGCCATAAAATAATATTGAAATCATTCATTCATTCTTTCTCAAAAGATTTGAAAGTGAAAATTGCGGGGCGGTTCGGGACGAATAATAAAAATTCGAGAGTGTTAATTTAAGTGAAAATAACAAACATTGAAAATGTACAACGATATTTCACATTGTACTAGATAAGACATTATTATTCGATGTTTTGTTACGCATAAAATTAATGTAGGTATATGTTATTATAGTAACGATAGCTATAATATTGTTATAAATATTAAAATATGCGTTACATTCAAAGACCTTGTTACATTGCTGTCTGTGTCCGTACCTAAACGGTTCCATCTGACGATCGGATATCCAGTCACTTGACATCACTAGGCGGGAATTTCTTTTCATTACAAAAACTTTATTGTAATTTTAATAATAGAAAAAATAAATATGTAGCGACAAGATTCCATTTATTTATTACTGTATAATGCACTATAATGTTTAGAAAATAATAATTAGTACCACAACATTCAAAATTTTAATTACATAGTTTTACTTACAATAGCTTATCAAATACCATCTGTGTTGCAGGTATTACTATTACATATATTTGAAGTAGGTATTTAATTGATTTCTTTATAATTAATAGCATACGTACCTAAATAATATTTAAAATATCTACAATACGACAGCATATTAGCAGACATAAAATGTTTCATCCTATTATAAATATTATTTACTTGGCGCTATTATTTTTCATACCGTCTTTATCTTATATAATCATCACTTTACATAAATTGAATTTAATAATTTTGTTTTTATTATGTGTTTGTTCTTATTTTTTCTAATTCCTAACTTATGCTGTTAAGTAATAAAAGTAGTCGTCGTAAATACGCTACTGAGAATATTCTTAAGTTATATTTAAATATTATTGAAGCATGGAGCATATAAGTTGATGCTTTGCTTCTTTCACATATATGTGGTAGAAAGAAATATGTATATGAGGAGAGACAAGCAATAATGAGCGACTTTCAAATCGAAAAAATATAGTTGGAGGTTTAATGTGATAATTATTAATAACCTATTTTCTGATTGCTCGAGTACATAATTATTCAAAAGTTTACGTAATGACAGAGGAATATATAAAAATAAAATAATTGTTGGATATTCTACATGTAGAATGCTGTTGTTACCTATATTGCTTCTCTTTATTTTGATCAGAATCATAATGCGTGGAAGATGTGTTATGCCTGGATGTAAAAAGGTCATTATGTATACCCAAAAACAAAGATAAAAGATACATATTATGTATGTTATTCATGGAATGAGAAGGTTAAAAAAACAACAATTTTCGGGGAATATAGCCTGGAAAGTCCGTCATATGAATAAAGACTAGAAATGACGTTTATGAATAGTGATTATTATGAAGAAAAATGTATGGGCCACATGTTATAAACTCCAATAATACTTTAAAAAACATTATGTGAACAAAGAAGCACCCCTACTACACTACACATACTGCTATACAATCATCCTCATGTAATATTGCAATACATATTTTATAATATTTTAAGACTTCATCTCACATGATATCTAAAAAAATACAATCTAACTGGTGTTTATAGACTCAATAGTGCTGATAAAAGTACACACCTTTTTATTTTTTGATTTTAAGCTATACCTGTCATTTTATTATCGGCGAAAAGGGATGATGACAGGTATAATAAAATATAATTAGATGGTGTCTACAGGAATTAGCACTATTATTTGACATAATTATTTTAATTCGCCTTTGCACAACGGTTAACTATAATATTCAAATTGTTTTAGTGAGATGTGTTGAAGCTCAATACTCTTAAGAGCCACTTTACACTGCTCACAGACTCTAGTCAGTCTTTCTTAGTGTGCATGAACTGAAAGAGCTTCTTTGCCAAGTTCACATCATCCAGATCCCTCCAGCCATCAGTCTCCAATACCTTGGGATTATTCTTGATAAAGTTAAATACCATAGACTGTAGTTTATCCAGCTTATACTTCTCTGCCATGCAAGCTATATGTACAGCATTGTTTACATTGATCTGATTGACTAGAGCAAATTGTGTCAGGAAAAATAGATTGTGCAACTGAAATCTGTCTGCAATTTGCAACAGTGTAAGGCAGTCCTTTTTAAGAATGTCTTTGATGGTTCCAGTGTAAATGAATTCCAGAAGCAATTCCATGTCATTATCGGAAATATCTAAAAATGCCTGCTTATCTTCAGTTTGATTCTTTATTATGTCTCTCAACACTGAACTGTGAGCCGCTAGAAATATTCTGTGGACTGGAAACTGCCTCTTGCTTGCAGATATCAGTGTAAAATCTGCTTTTTCTGCTTTCGCAAGAATATCACTGAAGTCATGGTTGAGTTTTATTTGCTTTATAACATCATTGTTCAGAGTATTCATTGTGTCCATGTCTATCCGTATTGGTATAACAAGGGTGTTATTCTCCAAGTTTTTCAGGTCAGCTTCTGAGAAGCAATATGTTTTAATGTGGTAGTTCTCGTCAGGTTTCGAGGTTCTATATGAATGCCAAGTTAAAGTGTCAGGCATCCATGAGTGTCCGGGTCGGTCATTTGACTTTTTCTTATGAACCATTTCACCACTGTTGGCAATACCAATAGAGAAATTACCAGCTCTCCTGTGACAAACAAACAAGTTGAGTAGGTAGTTATGCCCTGGACAAGTAGTTGTAGAAAAGAAGAACCATAGATCTGGAACCAAGTGTGGCTTTGTATCCACATCTGTGTAAGTCCCTCCAACATCATAGATCTCATTGTGTTTCAGTTTAAATCCAACATCATATAAGTACAGTCTCTTAGCACGCTTGGTTGTTATTCTGTTTATAGCTGATATAGCACCGGGTCCAGAATGATCCTGAAAAAGATTGTAATTTTGACCCTAGAGGACATTTATAACTGACATTAATTTTAAATTATGCAATATCAAGTTGATAAAAGCTATTAGAGAGTATCTTACTTCAGATAGAGGCCTCTGATATTCTGGTGGCGGCGGCCGAACGTCCTCTTCAGGCATAGGCCCTGGATACTCTCCATCGCCTATCATCATCTTGCTAATTTGTCAAACAGCCTTCCCAACTTACAGACAACTGTAAAACATTAGAAAATAAACCAAAAAATAGTCAATCAATTATCCAAATGAGTCATCACAAAGATAAAAATAGGACTATTGAAAAAAATATATGACTCACATTCATATTGATTGCATCACAATTTAAAAAAAATATCAAATAATTGATAATTAAACTAGAAATTTAAGATTTTTGGATTTTAGTGAACTATTTGTAATATACAAAAAGGAATTTATTTATATTATTTTGTGTAGGTATAAGCGGAAAATATGAGAAAAAATAAAATGCAGTGATATATGCACTTACGTGTTTATTCTTCTACTTAACAATGCTTAAATGCCTGGTACATATCACAGAGTATTATTTTAAAAATAAGTCCACTATTTCTAATAATTTTTGGTGAGTATAACTAAGCTGAAGCAAATATTTTAATTATTCTTCGTGTTTTCGTGACATTGACAATTAACAGTAGGTAAATACACAAAAGAATGAACGATACAAATGTCGGGAACGAATGGAAAACGAATAAGGGACGTCGTACATTGATGATTGTGACTCGGCTTCGGACCAAGTTTCTACAACCACGTTGTCCAAGTTATTTTTGGTACTTTTATATTTATTCCATTTTATAAGTAGCACAAAATATTTGCAAAAAGGTTTTTTAGGAAAAACATATTAATTTAGCGTACCTGGGTCCTGTTAGAGCTCCTATATATCAATCTAAAAAATACTGCAAAAGTAAGTAGTAAAAATGCGCCAGAATGTGTCTTAGAACATTTCATTAATTAAGCAAGGGTAGTGCTTTTGCAGGTAAATGAATACCACGCATGCGTGGGCCCCGGTCCAGATTCACCGTATCGTCTGGACCATGCAAACATTATTAGGGATGCTCTTTTACATTATAAGATGAAGGCGATAATGTTATCAGCGTCATTCATGTATTATTTTAATGATAATTATATTTTTTACCATCAGATATAAATGTTACGAATTATTCAGAATTTATTATTTTACTATAAAAACATAAAATAATACGCCTGAACAAATATAAAAGCAATGACGTCCAATACCATTGACTTAAAATTTACACAGGCGCTTTACCAAAACTGCTGAGGGCATTGATAAATAATTTAATACTTGCTCTTTATCTCACACCAGCGCAGTCCTACACTACGCTGCAGCATTTTCAGGGTTACGTATCTCAGTGGGCTGCAAGCAGCCGGCGGGAGCGCACGATGTCCGCGCTATGACGACGCCACGGGACCGTCGAGTCGACGATACAGTTGAGCTTTTACCGTTGAAATCTGCCTTAGTGAACAACAATTACAGAGAAGATGAGGCGTATTATCCTTCGCCGCCGCCCATCATCAAGAATCCGTCGAGCTCCAATCTCTACGACTACACTCTGCTCTCGAAGAGGACACCGGCCTCTAAACGGTGAGTCTTTGTCTATTTGTTTTTGATGCTGCAAGGCCAAATGAGGGAAATCGTAAGGTCACCATAATTTCGACCTGGAAATTAATTTAAAAGGACAAAATAATTGTAAGTAGGTACCTATGCACTTACTAAAAGCTATTTTTAATATTTACACCAGTTTCCGATACCTACCTATTCGTGCTCATGCTACTTGAATTCTGTTGGTACATTTACATTTATTTGGATACTTATCGATAATAAGTTCTAGAAAACCTGCCTACTTCATTTTATGGTGGCAGTCATAATTGAGTGGTCATAATGTTCTATACTCCCTCTTTTTCTTTCTGATAGAGGGAAATCCTGCGTCCAGCAGTGAAACGTGCATAAGTAGGTTGTGAACTGGTTTTTTCATATATAAAATATATTTTTCGCAAAGGAACTCCGGTAAACCAATTAGGTAGGTGTACTCTTGTGAGCATTGAGAACTTATTTATTTTTTTAATACCTAAGTAAATAGGTATGTCATTAACTTTCTATTTAAATAGGTACTTATATAATAAATGGGTAGGCATTTCTTACTATGTCAATAATATAACTTAGGAAGATGTAATTATAACAACTTATCGTTCCTTTAGAAATTATTACCTAGGTATTTAATTTTTCTTTTCTTTTACCGTGTGAGTTGTGAGGTGAATGATCAACCTCATCAACCCTGGTGTCAGGGTTATTATTGCGTCGCCAAAGGCTCCTGACATTGTGGCTCATATAACGACTAAGTACTTAGTAGGTACTTCAGTAAGTACCTAACGTTTAAAAATTCCCAATAGGGGAAGGAAATTCCCAGTAGTTCAACTGGTAAGACTACTGGAAATAGGGGATCCTTACCAGCTTACTTTCTGACAATCAGGTAATCGCCCTGTAATGTCTTACCTAAATACCAGGGGATGACACCGGGAATCGATCCCGGGCCTTCTGGATCGTGAGCTCAACGTTGCCACTGACAGAGGCCTACTTACAGAGCTGACTTAAAATGTGGTTGTTTACGCAGGTTGCTGTCATCATCTCGTAACACGCAGCCTGCGCCGACGCCGCTGGTGACACTATGCGGGGCGCCACCGCCGTCCCGCAAGCGAGAGGAGCTGACGGCCCTCGCCAACCTTCGCAAGAAGGTGGCTCCGGCACTGCTCAACAATAACAAGTGAGTCATGCACGACCCACCATTACCTGCATCGTTTTTACCCCCTTTTCTAAATTCAAATTCAAATAATTCATTTCAGAAAATATAAATTCCATAGTTGTTATTTTTTTTTTTTTTTTTTTGACGTGACTTATTGTAGATTTGCCGCAGATGGCATTAACTACTTGGCCGGACAAATGGGGAGCGCTGAAGGCTCTCACCCGGTACAACGTTTAAGACAACAGGCCTGAGGGTGCCCAGTTGGGCGCGAACCTCGGCTCAGGGCGTCGTCTGAGAGGAAAAATATTTGATTTTTCCTATTTTTCCTGAAATTAATCGACCCTAGTGGGTCGATAGCGATAAGCGCTGAATAAGGGAAATCGTCGACCACGCCGGCGGGGTCGGTATCGGGGACCTGAAGTGTTTGGTGTCGCGAGCTGATTGGCTGCCTCTATGGCTAGAGTGATCGGGTCGTCGGGATCGTATATTACGTCCTTCGGACGCCGATACTTTTCAGTACCGTCCCTAAGCGGAATGTACTCGGAAGCCGCAACTACCAGGGGATTTGGGTGGTGCGGAGCAGAATCGAAAAAACGTTTGGAAGCTAATTTGAGATAGTTGTTAGTAATATAACTTATTCTATGTTAGTATCATAAACTTTGAGGAGCTCGGTGGCGCAGCGGTAAACGCGCTCGGTCTGCGATTCTTGAAGTTAAGCAACTTTCGCAAAGGATGGGTGACCACAAAAAAAAGTTTTCATCTCGAGCTCCTCCGTGCTTCGGAAGGCACGTTAAGCCGGTGGTCCGGCCCAACGGTTTAAGGTCCGATCTGCCTATCCATCCGTAGGGAAGGCTCGTGCCCCAGCAGTGGGGACGTGAATGGGCTGATGATGATGATGATCATTTACTTTTATGCGATTAGTAAAAATACAAAATGACACAAATAAATTAAAAAAATAATTATTTACATATTAATAACATTAACTAGCCTACATACCCCCGATCACCTGTCACTTGGACAAAAAAGAACTTAATCTAAAAAGCTAACTAAAACTAACTTAAACTTAAGTACTTAACTTAAACTTAAAAGAACTTCTAATTAATAAATGTTACTACAGCACTAGTGAATACCTTAATGATACTGATGTTACAATTTGAAAAGCTTCCTTCTCTCTTTTAAACTTCTATTTTGTTGTGCCAGAATGGGTCTATGATGTGAAACTCATATGTAACTTACAAACTTGTACACCATCATAGTATGCAAATTAAGAATATAGAATACAATAACAAATGAGTCTGTCATGCACAGTGATGACGCAAAATTTACGTAAAAAAATCTTACTAAATATTACTTAACCTTTAGGCAGATAAGACCAGAGTACAAGGAAGACCAATTTGAAAAAGAAAAGCAGTCAGTCTCCTTACAATTAAAGAGTTCTAACAACGGGAACTTCCCCACCTTGGTAACATTCCCAGGAGCGGGTCATCACTGGTCATGCACGACAGCACGACCCACTATTACCTACATGGTTTTTTTACCCGCTTTTACCTAACTATATTTATATTTTCTTACTCAATATTACCTCTATCTTTATTCTTTACTACGACTGAGAATTCCACTTGATATCAACTCAGAATCATGGTCTGAATCACCCCCCTTTGTATTCGTTACGATGTCACTAACACCCTGTATAGATTCTGAATAATATGGGTAGGTACCTATATTTGTATTCTGCAGACTATGAATATAAATTCCCAAGTTTATCAGTCGACTTCCTTGTGTCAGCCTTGAAGTCCGTCACGCACGGAACTCCGCAATATATTGTTGGGTGGAACGCTTACTCATTGGTACCGTAACCATGGGGTAACCATTTGTGATCCCTAGTTTGGTTAGGACATTGCAGGCTGAACACCTGATTGTCCAATAAATAAGATGATCCGTGCTTCAGAAGGCACGTTAAGCCGTTGGTCCCGGTTACAACTTACTGATGTAAGTAAGTAGTCGTTACATGAGCCATGTCAGGGGCCTTTGGCGGCTCAATAATAACCAGGGTTGATGAGGTTGGTAATTCACCTCACAACCCACACGATAGAAGAAGATGGCAGAAGCATATATAAAACTAATTGTTGCTTGATATTTGGATCTCATTATGTATAGAATGATGTTGCTACCTAAGTATACCTATTGCTTCTCTTTATTTTGATCAGAATAATAATGGAGAGAAGTTGTAATTGTACCTTGGTGATATAAAAAGGGTCATCATTTATACCCAAAAACAAAGATAAAAGATGCATAAAATCATCAAATTATCACCAAAAACATATATGTTTAAACGAAGAAAAATCTTAACAACGCCATCTATCGTGTTTTTGGGGAACGCCGATTGGAAAGTCCGTCATTTCATTAAAAAAAAACTCCGTTAAAATGTCGGCCGGGTGGAAACTTGGAAAGTGGGGGAAATAGAGGAAATGAAACTACAAACAGGAAGATTGATTAGCCCACGGTGACTGGTGTTTTGTAGATTACACTGGATTTGAACATTTTTCTTGCGTGACTCGAGATATCTACCGCCGGCGTGCTTTAACGCGAACAATGCAAAGCAATCTGTGGAAAATTCCATGTAGTTTGATGAAGATTGCCTTAAAACACCGAATTGCCATAACGTTAATAGACCATAATGATTAAATATGAAAACACAGTAGCAGGTATCGGTACTACTATTTGCAATAGGTTGTTATGACTTAATTATGTAAGTAACTAAATTATTTGATTTGATTATTATAATGATGAAAATGAAAGACAAATACTGAAAATTCTTGAGGACAGAAAAGGCAAGATGATTGGACACCTAATAAGACACGACGAATTTATTAAAAACATTTACTATGAATTACTGTGAAATTACTATGGAATTTGTATGAAAAAGCTGGCAACCTGCAACCTGGGACGTCATAGAAAAACGTGACAAAATGTTTGCATTCATAAAAAAGTTAAGTAAGTAAGTACTTAAATAGAAAAAGGAAAACGTTGTTAGTTTTAGATCTGTCTTTAATTAGTAATCGGAGTTTCATAATTTAACTTTGACCTAGGAGACTACCCAATTACGCTGAATAAATTAGGTACTGTATTTCTGTTTTGTAATTATCGGCGGCCGAAGGACATAATATACCATCCCGACGACGCGATTACTCTAGCCATAGAGGCGGTCAAGCAGCTCGCGACACCAAACACTTCAGGACTCCGATACCGACCCCACCGGCGTGTTCGATGATTTCCCTCAATCAGCGCTTATCGCTATCGACCCGATAGGGTCGATTAATACTTTCAAATGTTTTTCCTCTCAGACAACGCCCTGAGCCGAGGTTCGCGCCCAACTGGGCACCCTCAGGCCTGTTGTCTTAAACGTTGTACCGGGTGAGAGACTTCAGCGCTTCCCATTTGTCCGGCCAAGTAGTTAATGCCATCTGCGGCAAATCTATAATAAGTCACGTCAAAAACGTGTTTTGTAAAAGTAAAGAGATATTCTCTAAGGTAAAGTTTTGTTCACAGGAACTGTGCCAAGAACGACAACGATTCAAAAGACGACAACGAACCTGAACAACTCGACAACCGACCAAAACTTCTACAGAAGGTACGTTATTATCTCTTATTTTATTGATTTAATATAACGAAAACTTTGAGGAATGATTCAGGCCATGATTCTGAGATGATATCAAGTGGAATTTCCTGTCGGTACCCCGGTACAAAAGTATAGAATTGCAAATAAGTAATCAAAAAAATAGATAGAAAATACTTTATTGAGCACAATGGACACAAAATACAGAGATAAGGACAACATATACAGAAAAGCACAACAGGCGGCCTTATTGCTCATGCAGCAATTAAAAAAAAAATACATTAATTTTGCGACTTTTTTCGGGAAATATCAATCTAGGTACCTATTGGGTAACACTTGCCTTAGGAAAACTACATACTACCAACCTAACGAACATCCGCTCCTAAAAACAAAAATTGAATATAGAACGGAATACTGCGTAACAGCCAATCTTTATACCCACAGCTGCTGGCAATCGACTGTTCTGATACGAGAGAGAGTGTTACTAAACGTCAAAACACGAAATTACTATGGAAATTGTATGAAAAAGCAACCTATGACGTTATAGAAAAACGTGACAAGATGTCGCATTTATTATTACATTTTTCTTTATTAAAATTCGTAAATAAATAATCTAAATAGAAAAAAGAAAACGTTTTTTGTCACCTTTAGATCTGTCTTTATTTAGTAATCACAATTTCATAACTTACTTTGACCTAGGAAACTACCCAATTGTAAGGATACCTCAGGTACCCATAGTACCAACCTACAAAATATTATAAGTACCTAGTATTATTTTACTATTATAGTAGGATTAGCGTTAGGCTCACGATCTGGAGGTCCGGGTTCGATTCCCGATGGGGACATTGTCGAAATCACTTTGTGAGACTGTCCTTTGTTTGGTAAGGACTTTTCAGGCTTGAATCACCTGATTGTCCGAAAAACTAAGATGATTCCGTGCTTCGGAGGGCACGTTAAGCCGTTGGTCCCGGCTATTAGCCGTAAAAACACCTCCACCAACCCGCAGTGGAGCAGCGTGGTGGAGTATGCTCCATACCCCCTCCGGTTGATTGAGGGGAGGCCTGTGCCCAGCATTGGGACGTATATAGGCTGTTTATGTTTATGTTATAGTAGGATTAAGTAGGATTTGAGATTTAGCAGGGCAGCCGCAGCTTTGATGAGGGTTTCTAGTTTCTACCAGGCATCGAAGTGACAATTCTCACCACGTTACACAATAAGCTCCCTAAAACAGGTTTGAAGGTCGTGAAGATCACGTAACAGGTTCGCCAGCCTTCCGCTAATGTTGCCAAGGGCGGCAGAGGAGCGCCCTTGACCCGTGGCGCCCCATTTGTACGGAAATGCCTCTACATTGTCATTCGCGAGCCAATTTGGGCGACGTTGGAAAGTCTTATCTTTATGTCCTCAACAGACTAGGCGCTTTTGGGTAGTTTCCTAGGTCAAAGATAAATTATGAAATTCTGATTGCTAAATAAACAGTTATCTAAAGGTGACAATAACGTTACCTTTTTCTATTTAAGTAATTTATTTATGAATTTTAATCAAGAAAAATGTAATAATAAGTGCGACATTTTGTCACGTTTTTCCATGACGTCACAGTGTGCTTTTTCATAGATTCTATAGTCATTTTTTGTTTTGACATTTAGTAAAAAGTAACTGATTTGACTAGTCGGAAACTAGCCTATTGGTATTATACAGGGTGTTAGTGATATCGTAACGAATACAGAGGAGGATGATTCAGACCATAATTCTATTGGTCCCGCCATTATGATGCTAATAAAAACATGCCTGAAACTTTGTAACACAAAGGGCCTACTACGTTAGTACGTAGTAGATCTCACTCATTATTTAAATTTTTCTAAAATTCATAAATACGTTAAACCTAGTAAGTACACGACCCAATTGGGTAGATTCCTAGGTCAAAGAAAAATTATGAAATTGTGATTAAGTAATACTAAATAAACCCAGATCTAAAACTAATGAAAAACATTTTCTATTTAACTTATTTATGAATTTTAATAAAGAGAAACGTTATAATAAGTCCGACATTTTATCACGTTTTTCTATGACGTCACTGTGTGCTCTTTCATACAACATAAACACATGCATAAACAGCCTATACGTCCCACTGCTGGGCACAGGCCTCCCCTCAATCAACCGGAGGGGGTATAGAGCATACTCCACCACGCTGCTCCAATGCGGGTTGGTGGAGGCGTTTTTACGGCTAATAGCCGGGACCAATGGCTTTACGTGCCCTCCGAAGCACGGAATCATCTTACTTTTTCGGACAATCAGGTGATTCAAGCCTGAAAAGTCCTTACCAAACAAAGGAAAGTCTCACAAAGTGATTTCGACAATGTCCCCATCGGGAATCGAACCCGGACCTCCAGATCGTGAGCCTAACGCTCTAACCACTAGACCACGGAGGCTGTGTGGAGGCTGTTTCATACAAATTCAATAGTAATTCCGTGTTTTGACGTTTAGTAAAAAGTAACTGATTTGACTAGTCGGAAACTAGCCTATTGGTATTATACAGGGTGTTAGTGACATCGTAACGAATACTGAGGAGGATGATTCAGACCATGATTCTTAGTTAATAACAAGTGGAATTTTTCGTCTCGTTTATTTAAATTATTTTCAATTCTATACTTTTGTGATGGAAAATTCCAATTGATATAAACTCAGAATAATGAGCTGAATCACCCTCAAAGTTTTCGTTACGATGTCACAACACCCTGTATTGTTGAAATTACTTATTATTAGATGTAGTACCCATCCAGTACTATTTGGTACTTAAACTAAAAATTCTAGTACTTACCTTTCTCATTCAAACGTTAAACTGTGTTCCCGACTTTTGATTTTTGGCGTGTCGATTTCGTAAGTTGTCGTCACACGGAATTAATTGGCTGAGCTCTTGTAGCCGTCACAAAAAGCGACGTTTTTTACGACGGGAATAAATAGCCGTAAGGGATTGCTAGTTGTCCCATCGTTTTGTGTGAAACATTCCTGTTCTACACGTACACATACACGCACAATACAGACACACATATAGATAGCAGCTGTAATTTACAACGGCACTTGTAAATTGCACTTTTCTTTTTGACGTGACTTATTGTAGATTTGCCGCAGATGGCATTAACTACTTGGCCGGACAAATGGGGAGCGCTGAAGGCTCTCACCCGGTACAACGTTTAAGACAACAGGCCTGAGGGTGCCCAGTTGGGCGCGAACCTCGGCTCTGGGCGTCGTGCACTTGCAACACTTGCAAGTACAGTCATGAGCAATATAATGTACCCACTTTAGGACTCTGTCGCACTAACATATTTGACATTTAGTGAGACTTACAGTTCAATTTGTCAAAAAAGTTAATGTGACATGGTACCAAAATGTATACATATTAATGCCCGTACACAAGCTTTTTGCTTGCTTGCTTGTTTGCACTTGTTGTTTAATTGTTGTTGTTGCTGCTATCATAGCAGCTTCCGACCCCAAGACTGTCGTAGGGGTTACACACACACACCTATATACACATACACACCTAGTTCAGACGCTGGGAGCGGAGCGGCCATTCTATACGTAGTATTATTCCTTATTCTATGGTACAGGGTTACTTAGTCCAGCACAGGCGGCACAGATTCCCCGAATTATATCGAGGGCTTTGACTATATATACGCAGCGAACGCTCCTTCTATCGTGTGGGTGGGGAGGTGGAGTACCAACCTCATCAACCCTGGTGTCAGGGTTACCATTGAGCCGCCAAAGGCCCCTGACATGGCTCATGTAACGACTACTATACACAGAATTCACGTATAAACCAACAAATTCAACTCTCACTGTGACGTGAAGACCTTTAGAGATTTTTAAGAAAGTTTTTTAGATAGTTAAAAGTATATTGTAATTTGTCCCTAGGGATCCAATCTAAATGTAATTACCGTTTCCCTCGCTTTGAAGTTTCAAATTAAAAACCCCAACCCTCTCTCAAATTGCCAATTATACAAATTAAACACGGTAGCAACACATAGTCTAGGCATTGAACAAACAATAATGGGTTCTACCCACTACGAACCAGTGGTGTTAGTTGAATGGATCATTTATTTTTTATTTATTTAAGTAAGTACATATTTTTTTTGGACACGACTTATTGTAGTTTTGCCGCAGATGGCATTAACTACTTGGCCGGGCAGACGTTGAGGGCTCTCACCCGGTATAAAATTTAAGACGACAGACCTGAGGGTGCCCAGTTGGAAGCGACTTGTGCGCGAATTCTTAAACCTAAATAAAGGTTTTATCAAAATTTTCAATTTCTAATGAGGGACTTTTTTTTTAAAAGTATATTTGATTTGATTTGATTTGACTTTCCAGGCTACGTTTCCCAAAAACAATACAGATGGCGTTGTACAGATTTAACGTAATAATTATATTTTTTCTCATTTCTCAGGTACCTACATAATTATCCAAAAATATATTGTAATGGCAGAGGCATATAATATAAAAATATTTGTATCAGATACGTAGAATTATGTTGCTACCTATTGCTTCTCTTTATTTTGATTATAATAATAATGAGTGGAAGTTGTGACATGTCTGGGTGTAAGTAAGCAATTTTTTTTTGTTTTGGTTTTCCCCGAAGGGTAAGGCAAAGGGAACTATGGCCATACAGCCATGTCTTACGTATTTTTTTTCTTGATGATTGATGAAATGATGAAAGATGATGATGATGAAACCTAAGCCCCCACCGTCGGAGTAGACTCTTACTCCGAACCCCAAACGAATTAACTCAAAAGTCCGCATAAACTTTCGGGTTATGAAGCGGCTTCCTGGCACGAAGCCAAAATAGGCAGATACACTTTGTTCATTGAATACTCCTATATAATAACACTCGCGAATGTCTTCCGACTAACTTAATGCGATCATTAACCACAAATCCCGTCCCGTTGCCGTTTCCCGCCAAAAAGCTCGTAAGTAAGCAATAAAAATGGTCATCACTTATACCCAAAAACAAAGACAAAACATGCATTATATCTGTAATCCATGAGATTAGAAGATTAAAGGAAGGGAACTCTGTACAGCGCCATCTCTACTTCTTTGGGGAACGTAGTCTGGAAAGTACCTCATTCTTATTTCTCACCCCTGTTTGCAAAGCTCGAAGGCGAAAATATATTTCAATTTTACCTTCCTTAATCTAACACTACCTGCTGAAATGGAAGCCATCTATCAAACTGGAAGTACTGAGGTACGTTTATTCATTTATCATCCCTTTTATTCCTGTCAGAAGACCCTTTTGTTTCGTTGGCGGGGCGGAGTCGTCGTCCTTCACTCGCCTTTAACTTTTCACCCTGGGATTATTTATGAAGGACGCCGAAAAAGTATTTTGTCAACGTCCAGCCAGCTGTCATAATAGTAAATAAAAAATCCGCCGTAGGATTCCGTTACAAAGTTACTAACTGACTGAGCGATCGAAACGCAAATTTGCGTTTAGTGGAGTCAATGAATGGTGTCAGTTCACGTAACGTATTTATAAAGTAAGTACTTATTTGTTTTATATTAACTTTTCGTAATAAAACAATACCTATAAGTACCACATCGATATGATTCTTATAAACCATTGTAATGATTGTAGCAAGTCAGTTTAAAATACACTCCTTGACTGAGAACACGTCTTTTCGTATAAGCAATTCCCTGCATTCTCAAGTAAACCTTAGCGCCCTAACAAACTTACTTATTTAAAATTAGAAACATCTTTTAGTGACAAATATTTCGATCATAATTAAACTCTTTCAATTGGATACGAAACTTCGTTCAAAACATACATTACCTACCTTTTAAAAGTACGGTGTGAATTTGACCCTGTGAAAAACGGGATAATGCTAGAGAGATAATGATGAGATAGATTTTGAAGTCGTCTCTGGTTACGTTGGACGACATGATGATGATGAAGATGAAAATTAAGTACTTAGTAGGAAGCATATACATACATAAACTGCCTATATACGTCCCACTGCTGGGCACAGGCCTCCCCTCAATCAACCGGAGGGGGTATGGAGCATACTCCACCACGCTGCTCCACTGCGGGTTGGTGGAGGTGTTTTTACGGCTAATAGCCGGGACCAACGGCTTAACGTGCCCTCCGAAGCACGGAATCATCTTACTTTTTTTTTCGGACAATCGGGTGATTCAAGCCTGAAAAGTCCTTACCAAACAAAGGACAGTCTCACAAAGTGATTTCGGCAATGTCCCCATCGGGAATCGAACCCGGACCTCTAGACCGTGAGCCTAACGCTCTAACCACTAGACCACGGAGGAGTAGGAAGCATATGACCTGTTTTATCATCACAAAGAAGCTTAGTGAAAATAGAATGCACCGAGTTATATAAAGGCTCTATTTGTGAATGTAGTTATGTGCGGTGGTTGTGTGGAGCACTAAGCCTTGAGCGCCGGGCTAAAAATAGACCAGGCTATAAGTTGGATGCTTCACTGGTTCAGCGGTTCCACTTCGGGAAATACTTGTATCTAGAAAACAGAGGCGTATTTAGGAATACTTTTCAGATGCCGATTAAATGTTCACAGAGCTGGTTAGCTCGTCATCAGTGGCTGAGCGTTGGACTCACAATCCGGAAGCCCCGGGTTCGAATCTCGGTAGAAACATATCACAAAAATCACTTTGTGATCCCTAGTTTGGTTATCACATTACAGGCTGATCACCTGATTGTCCGAAAGTAGGATGATCCGTGCTTCGGAAGGCACGTTAAGACGTTGGTCCCGGTTAGTATTTACTGATGTAAGTGAGTAATCGTCACATGAGCCATGTCAGGGGCCTTCGGCGGCTCAATCATAACCCTGACGCCAGGGTTGATGAGGCTCACAACCCACACGGTAAGAAGAAGAAGAAGCAATATTATAAATTATAACATAAATTAACGACTGTATTCCCAATTGGGGTAATCAGCGTGGTACAACCATCTGAAGATGAATTAAGTAGGTACCCACTCTTCACCGAGCTTTCTGTTAGATCAACGTGGTAGGTGGTGAACCGTATCTTTGTCAGGCCAAGTAGTTAATGCCACCTGCGGCAAATCTACAATAAGTTACAATAAAAAAAAGGTGAGCCGTATGGTCGTCTATAATGGTCGAACCAACTACTTATTATAAATTATAACTACTTACCACTATATGATTCTAAGTTAATTTAAGAACATCCGTGCAAATTTATTATCTCATTCCCGAAGCCACGTCCCAGTGATGCTTGTGGAGGGGCTTTTTTAAGTACTTACTTAAGTAGGTGTTTTATAGGATGTCAGTGTTTACTAGTCATAAAAATGTAGTGTACTTACCTACATATACAGGGTGTAAGTGGCATCGTAACGAATACTCAGGGGGATGATTCAGACCATGATTCTGGGTTAATATCAAGTGGAATTTTCCGTCGCAAAATTCATGATTTATTTTTAGTTTTTTAAAATTATTTTCAATTCTACACTTTTGCGATGAAAAATTCCACTTGATATTAACTCAGAATAATCAGCTTAATCATCCCTCTCAGAATTCCTTACGATGTCACTTACACCCCGTACAAGTACATACGGTAGCCATTCAAGTAGGTATGGGTGTTAGTGACATCGTAACGAATACTGACGGGGATGTTTCAAAGCATGATTCTGAGTTGATATCAAGTGGAATTTCCTGTCGGAATATCATGAAAATTTTAGTGTTTTTTTTTAAATTATTTTCTGTTCCATACTTTTGCGACGGAAAATTCCACTTGATATCAACTCAGAATCATGGTCTGAATCATCCCTCAAAGTTTTCGTTACGATGTCATTAACAGCCTGTAGGTATGTATGAGGCAATTGACATTTCGAGAACCACGGTTTGAAGTACCGGATTAGCGACTATGGGCTACACTTCACTAGCCCTAGTTTGAGAACATCAAATGTTTGTACCTACCTTACTTAACCTGCTTTAACCTACTTTACTTAATTCTTGATTTTTATGATTGTAAAAGGGTAAATAACTTAGCCACTATTAGGTGGAGACTTGTAATTAGCCTTTAGTTATTGTCTGGTTATTATTTTAGAAAATGTATATGGCTGTAAGTCTTCCTCAAAATAAATAAATAAACAAGGCCGGAAGATCGAAGGAAGCGGAAGTTTCCTGTTTCTTTTTATTTTGGTGCAATAAAGTGTATTTGTATTGTATTGTATTATAAAATCCCGCGCTCCTGCCCATGTCACGCCCTTTTTTGTTGTACTCTCGTGTGTTGAAGTTGTGCACGTGTAAGGCTCTAGACAGACGGACCGCATTTCAACTGCAATCCAACCGCAAATTGCAGTTCAGGTGCAGTTTGAATGCACACGACTGCAATAGAACTGCAAACCAACTGTGCAGCACCACTGCACATCGACTGCAATTGAACTGCAATCGGACTGCCCGTTTGGTTTGCAGTTCTATTGCAGTCGTGTCAACTGCATCGGAACTGCAATTTGGCAGTCGGATTGCAATTGAAATGCGGTCCGTCTATCTAGAGCCTAAGGGAATAAGAAGTATTCCTTACTTTTAATTTCAGTAAAGTTCCACGAGTAGGGCGGAAGGAAAGAGGGAAACCACTGCCCTTTTTCCCTAAGAAAGTAGCTTGGAGAATGCTACACCGACAAAAGCGTGGTTCTTAAATTAGTGATGGTGAAAGTTCCACAGTCAATATCTCCGCTTTACGGCGCTGTCAACGTACAAATTCACGGTGTCGGCGACGTTTCAAAACAACAACGTGAATTTCGACCTTTTTACCTTTGATGGATTTGCTCTTGGCTCCAGAATCAGAATCAGAATCAGAAGCAATTTATTTCTCTAGTTATTATTAGTACATATCACTTAAGTAAAACTCATTTTACAGTGTGTCTATGGGTTACATTTTGTCCGCGGAGTGGGAACTTTTGAAACCTATCCTAGTCGTGTCCTCGTATTGTGTGTTTATAATATTATTGAGGATAACGATAAAGCAGTGGGGACTAACCCCAGCGGCTAGCCGCTTGTTACTTAATATGTGACTCTACAGTCAGAGCCTGCGCTGTCGGAAGGGGGCCAGTCGTTTGAAGAGTGGCTTTTCCCTCTCCTTTTTATTGATGTATTCAATGTCACCTACTCTGGTAGCGAATAGGAAGGGATTGTGTTGTCGATATTGCGTGTACACTGGTCCTTGTTCTCGTAGACCCTCGATCGACAAAGATTGGCTCTTTGGCTCCAGACCTACCTACCACCATACCTACCTTACGACGCCATGACGTCGATAGCGCCAAGGAGGGACTTCCCATGCTACGTTCTCCAGAAACAATATACATAGCTGGCGTTGTACAATTTTAACGTGATAATTACCAATTTTCTCACTGCAATATGAATGGCATTCTTCATAAATATATTTGCATGATTTAAAATTATTTATATTAGATCAAAAATATATTGAAGAACCTACCATCTGTAACTCTCATTGAGGGCATGCTTTCAGTTTTATCATTCGCGTGGTTTGTTCGTGTCACATAAAGTCATAAATGAACATCAATGCGTAAAAAAAATTTCTCATTACTCGGGTTTTAGGTTTTCTAATTACAGTAGAATTCATATATAACGACTTCGCTTATAACGACTAACCGATTTTAACGACGATAATGTTTACTCAAGTTTGGTTTCATAGTTAGGTGCTGAGAAAATATAACCGTTTAGTGCGACTCCGGTTTAAACGACCAACTGCTTATAGCGACCATAATTTATGATAATACGTCCGGTTAAAACGACGCGCAATGTTTTGTTTATACAACCTACGCACCAATACTTCGGCGCCCCAACTTCATCCCGCCCCGCGCACTTCACCTTTCCTTATTGGCGCGCGTAAATCACAGTTAGTGTTTGTCACTTGTTATGAAAAGTTCTTAACGCTCGATAAAATGAGTTGTATTCGTAAGTTTGGTACTTATGTACTTAAGAAATAATCCTGCCGTTTTGTACGTCGTCCGGTTAGTACGACATAGTATCGCCGGTCCCTTGAAGGTCGCTATATCCAGATTCTACTGTATTCCAAAATACAATGTAATAGCAAAAGCATATATAAAAATAATTGTTGCTTGATATTTGGATCACATTATGTATAGAATTATGTTGCTACATACATTGCTTCTCTTTATTTTGATCAGAATCATAATGGGTGCCTGCTGGGTGTAATAAAAAGGGTTATCATATATACCCAAAACAAAGATAAAAGATGCATATGTCTGTTATACATGAAATTAGAAGGTTAAAAACGAAAAAATATGTACAGCGCCATCTATATTGGTTTTGAGGAAAATAGCCTAAAGTCCCTCAGTAGGAAATAAGTGTAGGTACCAAACTTTTCGTCTAACATTGGAAACTAGACCGCGGTTGCCACTACCTAGGTATACTGGTAGGCATTTCGGAGGTATGCGACCTAACCTGTATTGGGCTGGTTTTCCCTTCGCGGGTTGGAAGGTCAGACAGGTAGCCGCTTCTGTAAAAAAACCGGACCTGGCAAATCTTCAGGTTAGATAAGCGGGTCCGGTGAAATACGGGATGTTCTTTACACGTACATAGATGATCTTTATCAACCTTTTTTTTTGACGTGATTGAACCTGTGTGGTGATGGGTGACCACAAAAAAAAGAAGTTTTCATTTCGAGCTCCTCCGTGCTTCGGAAGGCACGTTAAACCGTTGGTCCCGGCTGCATTAGCAGTCGTTAATAACCATCAATCCGCACTGGGCCCTCGTGATGGTTTAAGGCCCGATCTCCCTATCCATCCATAGGGAAGGCCCGTGCCCCAGCAGTGGGGACGTTAATGGGCTGGTGATGATGAACCTAGATTTTCCGGATATGGCATTGGCTACAGAGCCGGAGCTTTATCAACCGCCCTACATAGCTTTTCTGGTTGCACTAGCACTGTTTCAGCGGTTATGTAAGTGTTATAGGTAATACCTAGCTAGATATAGTTACGTTAGACTGCAAATTCCGTCGAAGTCTGTGCACATCTGTTACCCCTCATCTTTTATTCAACGTCGCAAAGACTGAAATACATTATTCGGACAAAAGATTATTTTCCCTCAGAATTCTAAAAGAAATGATACCTATTGACATTCAAAGGTCAAGTCGCGGCTTCAGTAGTCTGAAATAGTCTGAATTATAAAGCCGTAGAGTTAATATTGAAATAGGGTAATGAATAAGATTTTTTCTTTTAAGGATTTTTGAATGAAACGTCTTCAAGACCCCGACACCAACCCCGCTGGCGTGGAGGACGTTTTCCCTTTTTAAACGCTTATTGCTATCGGTCCACTAATAGGGTCGATTAATTCTTTCAAGAGGAGCTCGGTGGCGCAGCGGTTAACGCGCTCGGTCTGCGATTGTTGAAGTAAAGCAACTTACGCAAAGGCCGGTCATAGGATGGGTGACCACAAAAAAAAGTTTTCATCTCGAGCTCCTCCGTGCTTCGGAAGGCACGTTAAGCCGTTGGTCCCGGCTGCATTAGCAGTCGTTAATAACCATCAATCCGCACTGGGCCCGCGTGATGGTTTAAGGCCCGATTGCCCTATCCATCCATAGGGAAGGCCCGTGCCCCAGCAGTGGGGACGTTAATGGGCTGATGATGATGATGATGAATTCTTTCAAATATAATCCTCTTAGACGACGCCCTGAGCCGACGTTACGCCCAAATGGGCACCCTCAGGCCTGTTGCCAAAAATATATAAGTAAGTACCTACATAAACAGCCTATATACGTCCCACTGCTGGGCACAGGCCTCCCCTCAATCAAACGTAGGGGGTATGGAACATACTCCACCACGCTGCTCCAATGCAGGTTGGTGTACTAAGTATATAACCTACTAAGTATATAAAATATAAAGAGGGATATCTATAGGAGAAATAAAAGTTTTCTGTTAAAATTTCATGGACAGTAACCTACCGATCTAGTTTTTCACACTTCCATGCGCCATTTTTCAAGAAAGAAACGACCTAAGTTTTAAATTGTTAAACTTTGAGTTCGCTACATTTCAGGAGTGAAATATGGTTCCGTTCGGTCGGAAGCTTTTACGTAGGGTTTTTATAGGTACATACTACAGTACCTACCCGTTAAGTCCCTAGCTCATTTGCGAGTTTTTATTTCGCGTGACTTATTTGGACAGCCGTCGTTTGTTTTTGTTTCGCTCAAATAAGAGTATCAAACAGACTCAGCGAAAGCCCAGCGGGCTTTCAAAAAATGCTTAAAGTTTTGAGAGGAAAAATAAAATAAGTAAGTACGGCAGTTTTCACGGTCCCTTTTTTGTTAAGACTTATTGTTATCAATAAGTCATGACAAAAAAGTCATGGCAAATCATAAGATTATACATTGTTTGAACGCGGTAAGAACCCGTTATTATGTGTTTTAAATCATAAGATTTGCTTCGGATTCGGATAAACGAATTCACCTTCCTACTTGGTCGGGTTTTTCTCATGGTTCTGGTATTGAAAGTAAGTACCTACTATTTAATATACTTAGTAACGACCTCCGTGGTCCAGTGGTTGAGGTTCGATTCCCGGTGGGGACATATCACAAAAATTACTTTGTGGTGTGGTCACCAGATTGTCTGAAAGTAAGATGATCCGTGATTCGGAAGGCACGTTAAGCCGTTGGTCCCGGTTACTACTTACTGATGTAAGTAAGTATTTAGTCGTTACATGAGCCATGAGACACTAGGGTTGATGAGGTTAGTACTCCACCAAACCATGGCAAACCTCATTAACGCTGGTGTCAGGGTTTCTATTGAGTCACTAAAGTATATTAATACCTCATCTATGTTGATTTTCTTTACTATGTTTACCAGATTATTATGATTATGATGTTACTTGATTGTTTTACGTACGGTCACGAGTACTAACATGTATATACACTTTGAAACCATGTCACATTAACTTTTTTTACAAACTAAACCGTAAGCCTCATTAAATGTCAATATGATAGTGCGAGAGGGTTCTAAAGTGGGTACATATTATTGCTCATGACTGTACGTGCCGCTGAGCTTTAAGCAGTGGGTACGTACTTTGTAGAAACCCTAAAGCTTTATAAAAGTCAGGAAAATAGAAAATTATGCTACGTTTGACGTGACTCCAATGTATAATCTTCTTTTTTTATTCAAGTGCGGAGATTTTCAGACAAAAATGTTCTATAAAAGCTGATTTTTATTTTTTTAAGACGCAAATAAGTTTAAAGCGTCGTCAATGTCGTTAGTTAACCCTCACCTGCTTTTTTTTTATGACGTGACTTATTATAGATTTGCCGCAGGTGGTATTTAACTACTTGGTCGGAAACCCTAACCTGCAGGGACCTACCTAACTGAGAAGGGTTTAACAAGTTACTTAATTCAAAAGAGTTGATATTTATGCTTTAAGCCTGTTTTAAAGACTTTTTAAACTGGCTTTACAGCGGCGTTCGTCTAAAAAAGCAGTATTAGGTAATAATCGGTTAAGTACATACATACATTACATACATTTTGTTGACATTGCGCACTTACTTTTATATGCGCGAATCAGCAAATGTCAAATTGTAATATTGCTTTTTGAGGTGAATTACTTGAATGTGGCCCTTTTAGGCCCCCCTGTTCAAGATTAGGTACTTACTTACATATGATTTTTATGAGCGTGGAAAAAGCTAAATAGACATATGGGCTATTATTTTATTCTGGGTCCCATGGTTAACTTATTCGCCAAAAAAAAATTTTTTTATTTATGCTATTGTTTGTTAATATTTCTTACTATTATAACAATAATAATATTTAAATCACATTTTACAGGACTTTGCAGCGATGTTTAAAAATTATTTTTCACTTATTTTTATATTTATACTAGGGAGGATGCAGAAAAACAACAACTGTGTTACTTTGTTACATTATGTAGTTTTATTATTGGGAACGTTCACATTAAATTCAAACCTTTTTTTTTTTAAATTAAGATAAAAGATTTTTGAACTTATATTATTAAATAACGAAACATTTCAGTCTAATACATCTTTTTATGATTAGGTTTACCACTTCGTTACCTAATTTTGATTTTATGAGATAAACTTTTTTAATAAAATAGAAAGCAATAGCAGTTCAAGCATTTTATTTATGGAGGCCATTTATATATTAAAAATAATCAAAAAAAGTCAAAAATTTTAAAACATACTTACGTAGTTTTAGCTATAATTCTGAAAATGTCTCCATAAAAATGGGGGACAAAAAAGTAACGCAGTAGTTTAGTAAGTAACATAATGGTAAACTTTCCGCATCTATGGTGTTTAACTTACTGAAAACAATTAAAAACAGAATACAATTAAATTGAAACCATGACAAATTAAACAAAACTCTCTTAGAATAAAATAAAATCAAAACTTCTCTAAAAAACAGTATTAAACATACATTAGTTTCTGTCTGAGTCTCTATTCAGTCTTATTTTTCAAATATATTTAATGGGACATCAAATTCATTCAATACGTTTTCAGCAAATGGAATTCTATAGTCTCTGCTTACCCCGGTGGGAAATAGGCATGAGTTTATGTATGTATGTATGTCATCATCGTCATCAGCCTTACGACGCCCACTGCTGGGCATAGGCCTCCCCCAAGGATCTCCACGACGATCGGTCCTGCGCTGCCCGCATCCAGCGGCTTCCCGCGACCTTCACCAAATCGTTGGTCTACTTTGTAGCGGGCCTATACTGAGCGTCGTCCGACACGTGGTCGCCATTCTAGAACCTTTCCGCCCCAGCGGCCATCGGTTCTCCTCGCTATGTGTCCTGCCCACTGCCACTTCAGCTTTGCAATTCGCCGAGCTATGTCGGTGACTTTAGTTCTCCTGCGGATCTCCTCATTTCTGATTTGATCGAGCAGGGAAATACCGAGCATAGCTCTCTCCATTGCCCGCTGAGCGACACAGAGCCTCCTCACGGGATCCATAGTAAGCGGCCACGACTCACTGCCGTAGGTCATCACTGGCAACACGCAGTGGTCAAAGACTTTCCTCTTGAGACACTGAGGTATTTTGAACGAGAAGATATTCGCAGCTTCCCGAACGCTGCCCATCCGTGTTGGATCCGACGAGAGATCTCTTTCTCGAAGTTGGACTTACCTAACTGGATTATTTGTCCTAGGTAAATGTACTGGTCTACAACTTCGAGTGTAACGTTCCCAACCTGAACTGGAGTGGGTGCGACATGGTCGTTGGACACAAATGTTCGTGCTAAGACCCACTCGTTGGGATGCGTTACTGAGATGCTCGAGCATGGTGTTCTGGTCTTTCAGGGTCTCAGCCATTAGGACTATATCATCGGCAAATCGAAGGTGCGTCAGGTACTCCAATCTCAATCTCCCTCAGGATTTCGGGAGTCGACGAAATGACTCTGCCGTCCTCAGTTTTCAGTCTCGTTAGTTGACTTTGCCCAATAGACAGATCTTTTGCGAACACCTTGGAGTCCTTGTTCCGCTCTATAGCCACTTTAATACGTGTAGTATTAAATTGGCGAAGGTCGCTCGTCAAAGACTTCGAGATCTGTCTATTAAGTTGTCTATAATGTAAGACATCCGCTGAGTCCTGCAGCCTCATTTCGTGTCTCTTATCCATGAGTTCGAGTGTGTGTGCGAGAGTTTCTGCGTTTTGGTACGGCGGGTTCTAAAGTGTTTAGAACCTACCGTACGGACAGCATCCACCATCAGGTCGTTTATATCGTCCACTTCTGCGCAGTTATCAAGGTACTCGAACGGGTTTTGAAGCTCGAGCTGAAAGCGCTCGGGTTTTTGGATCTGGGCTGGCGCCGGTCGGAGCGTGGATTTTATCACTCGCGATCTTTCTAGCTTGATATTGATATTCAATGTGCCTCTTACCATGCGGTGATCACTTCCCGTCTTAACGGCATTGATCACAGAGACATCATTGAATATGTGCTTTTTTGTCGACATGATAAAATCGATCTCGTTTTTATAATTTCCACTGGGACTTATCCAGGTCCATTTGCGGGTGCGGGCTTTCTGAAGAAGGAGTTCATCATATAGAGGTTATCCTTCTCCATAAATTCCGCCAGCATCCGGCCTCTGGTGTTCCGGACCCCAAATCCAAATTGCCCCACTCTCAGCTCGTTACCGCAACGCTTCCCCAACTGTGCATTAAAGTCCCCTATCACAATCGTGTAGTGGCTTTTATGGCTATGCATGGCTTTAGAAATCTCCTCATACATAGTCTCCACTTCGTCATCGTGGTGTCCCGAGGTCGGAGCGTATGCCTGGATGACAGTCAGCGAATATCGAGATGATATTCTGAGTATCAGGCACGCTACCCTGCTCGAAACACTACCGATGGTCAACACGTTGTTGACTAGGGACTTGTGGACGATAAACTCGACACTCTGTAACGAAATAATTATAAATTAAATTATTAAAACCATTAAATTTGTAAATATTGAGCAAAAACTTTGAGTATTTCCACTGCGTTACGATTGCTACAACTGCGTTACATTTCGCAGTAACGCAGTGCATCGGTAACTCAGTTGTAGAAACCACGTGTATTCTAAAATAGCACTCATATGGTAATTCATTTTATAAAACAGATCGTGTACAATAAATATTTGCTCCTTTTTTTTAAGATATAACGTAAAAGATTATTCAATATTCAAAAAACTCACCTATCACAGCGGTCACTCAGCGGTCTCCCAATTAATACACGCACCTATCCCGCCGGCGTCCTCGCGACTGACTCGGCGAATTTCAAAGCCACGCACTCCCCCCGCGCCCCAATAATATTTGAATATGTTATACGACTTTTGGCGCAAATGCATACAAAATTCTAATTTTAAGACTCAGTTTCGTATGGTAACATAGTGTTCGTAATTTTTCGGTTTGCCGCGGGGACACAATAAATATTTTGGAATAATTAAAAACTGATAAAGGAAAATAATATTTATTATTGTTAAAATAAAGATTAAATTACGTGTTATTACCGCAAATATTACATTTTAATAGCGTCTTGAAGAGTTTTTAAGTAATGTATGTTTATATGGAGTAAATATATGAGAGGGACAGTGGAATTTTGTAGGGAAACAACTGCGTTACTCAAAAGTACAACTTAGTTACCGTGTTTTTGGTTAAATTCAAATAATTTTGATAAAAACGTGGAACATAAAAGCACGAGTATAACATCAGAAATGTACCAATAGTGTAATTATTTAAAAAATAATTGTTTGCTTTAATAAAAATCGTGTTTGAACGTGAGAGACAGGTTATGGGACCCAAAATAAAATAATAGCCCATATCACAAAAAATACTTTGTGGTCCCCTGTTTGGTTACGACGTTACTGGCTGATCATCTGATTGTCCGAAAGTAAGATGATCCGTGCCGTCGGGAGGCAAGTTAAGGAGACTGGCAGCTCAATAATAACTTTGGTTGGTAATCTACGTCACAACCCACACGATAAAAGAAGAAAGACTGGCTTGTAGAGAAATGCTTTTACAGCGTCAAAGAATATTTAGATTGTAAATTTTGATGTTTAATTTAGATTTAGATTTTTTGATTTTGGTGTTTTGTTATTTTATGAATATGGGTAGCTTAAGGTATTTTATTAATTGTTATTTATTATATAGGCAGTAGTTAACGTAATGTAACTTGAAAAAGTAGAATTTGGTGATACTTACCTACTATTTTTATGCACTGTAATTTGCAATGTACCTAACCTGAATTCATGCAATAAACGTTTATTATTATTAGAAGGATTGTAGAAACTGGAATTCCGTGGTCGCTGCCTACCCCAATAAGAAATAGGCGTGATCTTGTGTAACTATGTGTACGATCGGCGATAAGTCCCTCTTACCACATTTCAGAAGCGATCTGCATTAAGTTTCAACCGAGCGTTATTTCTTACGAAAACTCCGCCGGTTTATTTCTAAGAGAAGTGAGTCCTCAAGTGGAACTCTCCACTAATTGGGAGGCTGGGTCTGCTCGAGGAGAGGTCTCTGGATAGTTCCGCCCTCATTCTGTTGTCGCCGAACGAAGTATAAATACTCCTTTGACCAAAACTCTATAGTGAAATTCTGTAAAAAAGAAACATAATGCCGGTCATTTTTAAAAAGAAAACTACTTATAATAAAGAAGGTGGAAAAGATTGGTCATGGTTGAACACGTAAATTATTCCTTATTCTACGGTTGAACTATATAATTAGATATTTAATTTAGTATACTAGTTGTATAGAATAAATATAGGTAAGTAATTGATAGATAATCAAAACAAATGTAGGTACTTACTTAAATGTTGGATAGTATGGATCTTCTTCAGTAATTCTGCCTTTAAAATAATTGGAGAGGTTGCTTATAGCGTTGAGAGCAGTTTTAAAGAAAACTTTCAAACGTTTAATTTATCTAGTTCTTTCGATTTAAAATCTAGACAAACTTCTATATAGGAGTTGAAAATAAGAGTAAAAGTTCATCGTTGCACACAAACATTGATGTAAATAAGTAAGTCTAATAAATATGTTAGTAATTGGTCGGTAATTTATTTTGTATACTTAATGCGTTCTTTACAAATGGCATGGTCACATTATTATAAAATAAAATCTAGGTATTTAGATGAAGTTTTAAGTTGGGTAGTGGCATTCGCAACTTGGCCAGACAAACAGTGCAGTGTACCTATCTCTGTTAAAAATGGCCACATCGAAGCAATTCATCTAAGAGAGCAATATTGCAATTTGACATTTGTTTGTAATGCGCACTTACTTTTATATGCGCAAATGCCAAATTCAATATTGCATTCTTAGATGAGTTGCTTCGATGTGGCTATTTTAACCCCCCTGTTCAAACGCACTCTGGTTCTCTACAAAACGAGAGCTGAAATTAAGTTGTTCTCAAGAACCTCGTGCTACAAGCTTACACAACTTGTGTTCCCTGCACTGTATGCCATCCAAAGTTCCTCTACCAAGTTCTCCAATTAGTAGTTCCCCTGCTGAGGTACGGGGGGCTGTATAGGGCAGTGGTTCTTAACCTTTAATGTTCAGGGACCTCTTGAATGAATTGTCGATATGTCATGGATCACCAACTGAGCTATAAAACTAAGAATATATTGTACAGGTTGTGAGAAGCTGCAGTAGTTTTAGGCGGCTTTCAAATTCAAAAATATCGGAATAAAGATATTTTTGAATTTGAATTTTACTAAATGTCAGTAGTACCACGGGTAGAATTTTCTTTCCGTAGTATCTACCACCACGCACCGTAGTAGTACCAGGGGTAGAAAAATTTGCCCGTGATACTACTGGTACGGGCAAAAAACGCTTCCTACTTACTTATTTAATGGTAATAAACATTACTTTTCTTTAAAGCATTATTTATTAGCAAAGCGGACCCTGTAAACGTTATAACGCTGGGGAGATGATGAAACATTATTATTATTGGACTTCTGAGGAGTTAAAAAGGGCACATCGAAGCAATTCATAAAAAAAAGCAATATTGCTATTTGACATTTTTGTTTGCATTGCTTCCCAAATGTCAAATTGCAATGTTGTTTTTTTTAGATGAATTACTTCGATGTGATTTTTTAACCCCCCTGTTCTATGAATAAGACATGAAATTATTCATAATCAAAAATATTAACACTTTAACTGCTAGACCCATGTGACAAATACATTTGGAACCTCGAGGCGTGCGCTACGCACACGCGTACAGCTATCACGAAAGTTGTACCAACGAATATGCTGCCAACACGCCAACTATGTCTCACTGTCCACACGAATGTGCGCACCGGTAACGCGTAGTGCGTTCATACAATGCATCGAGACGGACCGGCCGACGCGCCACGCCGATCCTAACAATCTCGATACATTATGTTGCAAATTGGAAGCAACGATGGTGAATGTCGGTGTACGGACAAACCAAAGTTGGTTTTTGTTGCACCGTCAATTGTAAAAAAATGTATTAAGTATTTACTGTACTTATTTTTATTAATAAAATAATAATACGTAGGTACTGCGCGGCCGTCTCGCATAACATTATTAAGTACTTAATTGCGAAAATAATTGAAAATATATTTTTTAAATTGCTGCAATTTTTTCGTCACTCAATGTCACAAACAATATTAAAAATTCAAATTATCAAGATAATTTATGACTTCGCGGACCACTTTGGGAGGTTTCAGGGACCACCAGGGGTTCACGGACCACTAATTAAAAACCACTGATAGGGGAACTTGAACAATTTCCAACAGACAACTTCCTGAATCTAAAATGAATTCGCTTTCTCGTTACATACCTACCGCCTTGGCAGAGTTGCGAATTTATGCGAGGAGCTACAGACAGAACCCTTTGAGAATAAAATGAAATCAAAAAATGTTTTCATTTTTCAAAAGAATTCTCTAGGAACTGCGCCGTGGGGCGTAGGGAGCTTTTTCAAAGAAAACAAGTGTTCGCTTCGACGAGCGTGTCTAATTTATTCTGATAAAATAACTATAAGTAATTTTTTTTTTTTTTTTTTTTACGTGACTTATTGTAGATTTGCCGCAGATGGCATTAACTACTTGGCCGGACAAATGGGGAGCGCTGAAGGCTCTCACCCGGTACAACGTTTAAGACAACAGGCCTGAGGGTGCCCAGTTGGGCGCGAACCTCGGCTCAGGGCGTCGTCTGAGAGGAAAAATATTTGAAAGAATTAATCGACCCTAGTGGGTCGATAGCGATAAGCGCTGAATGAGGGAAATCGTCGACCACGCCGGCGGGGTCGGTATCGGGGTCCTGAAGTGTTTGGTGTCGCGAGCTGATTGGCTGCCTCTATGGCTAGAGTAATCGGGTCGTCGGGATCGTATATTACGTCCTTCGGGCGCCGATACTTTTCAGTACCGTCCCTAAGCGGAATGTACTCGGAAGCCGCAACTACCAGGGGATTTGGGTGGTGCGGAGCAGAATCGAAAAAACGTTTGGAAGCTAATTTGAGCCATTGGGCAATGGTTGGCAGACCTAGGTCAATGTGCAGATTTTCATTGCGAAGGAACCACGGAGCTCCCGTGGCTTTCCGCATGAAACGATTTTGTATTACCTGTAGACGGTGAATTTGAGAGGGACTCGCGTGAGCGAAAACTACCCCTGCATAGGTCATGATCGGACGGATGCAAGTCGTGTAGATTTTCACCTTATTCCTAAGGGACAATTTACTTCGCTTGTTAAGGAGACAATGAAGACGGCCCATTACAAACGCGGCGCGATCGCGCACACGTTTGATATGGGCCTTGAAAGTAAGACGTCTATCTAAGACTACGCCGAGATATTTGACTTGCTCCTCCCAAGGGATCGGCTTGCCAAACATCGTGATGACTTTAAGTTGACGGCGTGACCGTGGCGTGTTATAATAGCCCTTTGAAAAGTACACCGCTGCACTTTTCTCCGGGTTTACCTCGATCCTCCATTTGCGAAACCACTTGCCCAAGGCATTGGCCGCGCGTTGGAGGATTCCGGTCATCATAACTCGACCACGGCACGAAGAATAGATGGCTGTATCATCCGCAAATAAAGCTAATTCGGTATTAGGAGATTTGGGAATGTCACTAGTATATAATGAAAATAGTAAAGGGGAGAGGACGGAGCCTTGTGGGACTCCGGCATGTATCGGGTGCGGTGACGAGAGCGTCCCCTCCACGCGGTAGCGAAAGGTTCGATTTGAGAGGAAGTCTCGTATGATGTGCACGAGACGGTCTGGCACTCCCAGTGAATAAAGCTTGTAGATCAAGCCGTTGTGCCAGACTTTGTCGAACGCTTTCGCCACATCGAAGAAGAGCGCTCCCGTAGCGACAGGTTTTTTTAAGTTTAATCTACTAGAGATATGTTCAACAATACGGTGCACTTGTTGAACGCAGGAGTGTTTGGTTCTAAAACCAAACTGCTCTGGTGGAATAAGACTATTGGATTCGGCGTAGTCCCGTAATCTAGCAAATATGAGCCGCTCATAAACCTTCCCCATGGAATTGAGGAGACTTATGGGGCGGTAACTCGAAGGTTCGTTTTTAGGTTTCCCAGGCTTTGGTATACCAATTACAATTGCTTCTTTCCACTGCTGTGGAAAGACGCAGTTGCTCAAGGCGACGTTGAATATTGCCGTTAGTAAGCAGATGAGGGGAGCACCGAAGTTTTTAAGGACACGATTCGTGATACCGTCTGAGCCAGGGGCTTTTCGGGTATGAAATCTTTTGATAATACCTAGTACCTCTTCCTCAGTTACCTGTGGAAGAGGAGGATCGGCGGGAGGTACTGAAGCCCTACGCTGAACTTCAGAGTTCACCGTCGAGAGGTGCCTACGATCGATAGGGAGAGTGCTGGGCGAGCATTGGGCTTCGAGACTGTCGGCAAGGCATTCAGCTTTTTCGTCATCGTCGAAAGCGGGGGGTTGGCTAGGCCTATTGAGAGGGGGAGTAGGAACAACCGTATCCTTTTGAAGAGACCTAGACAGCTGCCAGATGGCCTGGTGGTGGGGCTCAATGCCGCTCAAAAGATTATCCCACCGATTCTGTCGCATGTCATTAATACGTTTTCTTACAGTATGCTGCAAGAGACGCAAATGACGGCGACATTCCTCGGTGCGATTGGAATCATATGCGCGGGTGGCTGCGTTTTTCTCCGTTAGCAGATCACGGATGTCGGTAGGCAGTTTCCAGCGATGGTCTTCCATCTCCGGAACCTGTTTTGAACTTTCGTTCAAAACCGACCTCACGTGATCCGTGAGGGAGTTAATAGCTGTCGAGGCCTCCTCTAAGGAGGTTATTTCTACTGGGATACTATCTAAGTACACTGAACTGGAAGACTGGAGGCCTTCGGCCACCTTTTCCCAGTCCAGCACTGTCTTAGGGGGTGCTGGATTATCAGGGGCGTCTAAACGGGAGCCTAGTTTTAATATAACAGGTCGGTGGTCGGATTGTAACTCGTGTAGTACTTCTATAGAACATAAACGTAAGTTTATGTTCTTTAGAAGCGCCAAGTCGAGTATTTCTGGTCTGTGATTCAAGTCAGGGGGATATCTAGTGGGCTGCAATGGTGTTATTATATCATAATAGAGGGGCTCGGCTAGAGTTTCTAATACCCTGCCTCTTGTGTTTGTTGTTAAGCAACTCCAAGAAAGATGTTTAGCGTTAAGATCACCTGCAATTATGACTGAATTACTGAGATTAAAGAGGGCTTCGAGGTCACTTCTAAGTAACCTCTTGGAGTTATTAGGAGATAGATAAGCCGACACTAATGTGATCGGCTGATGTCCTGTCATTCCTACTCGACAGATCGAAGCCTCAATGTCAGTGAGGTCAGGTGGGTCTATAGGGATACAGTGAAGTGACTTTCTATAATAAATGAGAGTGCCCCCTTTGGGCGCACAGATCCTGTCGTTTCGCACTAGATTATAATTTGCCATCTTGGGGTCGCGGTTAGAGGGTTTGAGGAAAGATTCCTGCACTAATAAAATATCTACCTGATGATGTTTTACAAACTCGTGAATCTCTGCACGTTGACCTAAGATGCCATCAGCATTGAAAAAACCTATTGTAAGGGAACGCGGTTTGACTCTACTTTTATTCGTACAATCCATTATTAGGTTTAAATTGGGACAGGGAGTCTAATAAACTGTCAAGTTGACTAAGGGCCGACTTAAAGAGAATACTAAATTCCCTAAACTGGTTGACAGGAAATGCAGAGGCCTGAGGGGCCATCGCAGGAACCGGACGAGGCGCGAGAGGGGCTGCAGGAATACCTAAATTGCTACTAGATTGGGCGCGGGGCGGATTTGTGGCTCGGACGATAGCCGGGGGACGAGTCCATGCGGATGGACGCTGCGGCGCGAGTTTGGTCTGCGTGAGTGGCAGAGCCGGGAAATCGCGAGTAGAGTGCGAGGAAGGGGCCATATGGGCTTTAGTGGGACCGGGTTGGGAAGCTGCAGCGCGGGCTGCCCTTCGTTGGGCTACCTTGTGGTGGGTGCGTGGAGCCTTGGTGCATCCGCGATAGTTCGCAGGATGACCTTGCTGACCACACAGCACACAGCTAGGGGGTTCTACCTCGTTTTTGCCTCTAAGGCAATCCGAGGTAGCGTGATCCCCTAGGCACTTTACGCACCTAGGCTTGGCATGGCAATGCCTACTAGAATGCCCGTAAAGTTGGCATCTATGACACTGCGTTGGGGGGCCTCCCTTATGGGGAGTTTCCACTTTAAGGCCAGATAGACCGCAACAAGTCTTCAGGTTGAAGATCTTCTTGCCCTCATCCGTCCTTTCTAATATGACTGTGACCATGTCATACGGGACCTGGCCACGACCGCGATGCATACGGTGCACCTCAAGCACCGGAAAACCGTTGTTAACAAGGTCCTCCTTAACAAGAGTGGTTTCCCACTCCTTAGGAATTCCCTTTATGATGATACGGAGGATACGTTCCTCCGGGAGGGCGTAGGTATGGAATTGTATTCCTCTACCTTTCAGAATTGTAGTGAGCTTTCTATGCTCAGAAGATGACGGGACTTGAATTTTGATCCCATCTTGGGTCGTGCGGGCGCTGGTGATTACGATGTTCTCCTCTTTCGCCCGAAGGGAGACTTCGTTCCACCTATTTTTGTCCCTCATATACAAGGGCGGAGGGGTGGGACCTTTTTGTACTTGAGTGCCGCTGATGGCACTTTTACAATTGAGAGCCTTAGAAGGGCTGGAAGGGGCCTTACGGGCCTCGGGGATGGAAGAGGGAATCGACGTTCCCGAGGACGTCTTCTGGACCTTAGCAGGCTCAGATTCGCGGTGACGGCGGGCTCGTTTTCCCTTACGGCCCTCCACGAGCGTGAATATGTCCTCCGAAGAGGACGACTCCACACACTCCGACGACGAATCGGACTCGGCAACGTCCATAAGAACATCGCACGATTCCTCATCGTCACCGGCGAGGAGGGTAGCAGGGGAAGGGGAAGACGCGCGCGATTGGGACAATGCAAGAGACGCGGCGGGGTGGGCAGACGCAATAGGCCGGGCAGTGCCGGGAAGCGACGCGAGAGAGGCGGCGGGGCCGGGGGTCGCGGGGAGACAAGGTGACGACGCGCGGTCGGCACGAGCACTATCGACGCGGGGCGCGGAAGGCAAGGTTAACGCCGCAACTTGCGGTACTAAGCGGCATATCTCAGCGTAAAGCGCGCTGCTTTTATCCGCTAGGATATGCGTCAAAATGATTTTACCGATTTCGGCCCACAGCTCGGAGCTGTCGGCCATTTTTAAGGGACGGCCAATCTGCTATATAATAATTACAACCGCTTCGCAAAAGCGTTCCTCAGAGAATAAGCGGCGCAAGAAACTCTGAGGCGATCGCTCGCTAACTTTCGCAACTCAAGTGGGATTGCTCGAGGGTGTGTAAGAGTGAGTTTTGCCTCTTTGCTTGGGGTTAACAAAGAAGATGTGTGCTTATGGTGTGCCCTAAGCTGGTATCCCTTTGCCGATCTTAATGTGCAAGAGGGTTCCTATGCTCTAAGTGCGGAGGGTTTTTACACCCCGAAACACGAAGAGAAAAATATAAGGGGTAGAGATTGGTCACTCTACCCCGGGTGACAGCTAGGGTCGACTAGGGTAGACCCCAAGGCCGGTGGTTCTAGCCCCGTCCGGGTAATATGCCTGCCTCAAAGTGAGGCAAGCGGACGCCCCAGGGCCACGTCCCACTCAGCTTAGTTAACACCGCAAGGTATCCACTGAGGACCACGAAACTGTGGTTTTAAAATTAAAATCGATGCAACTGTAAAATAACAGTCGTTATTTTATCCTTGAAACTTAGATAAGCCAGCAAGTTCTGAAAAGAACTATTGTTGACTCAATGAATGGCGGCAGGGTCACGCCAGCAGGTAGCCGGCAGACAATGGCGGCACGGGGCGCGGGGCGCGCGGCGGGGGGCTGCGAGGCGCAGCGCGGGGGGCTGCGGGGCGCAGCGCGGGGAGCTGCGGGGCGCAGCTCGGGACCTCTGAACAAACGACCGTTCGGGACGGCCGCTCGACGCAGAGTGAACTATAAGTAAGTACTAATTAAAAATGTATGGAAGGTGTACGGTCAGGAGTACTACATGTATACACTTTCATACCATGTCACATTAACTTTTTTGACAAATTAAACCGTAAGTCTCATTAAATGGCAAATATGATAGTGCGACAGGGTTCTAAAGTGGGTAAGTACATGATGTTATTCATAACTGTACACTACAGGGCTTCTGATAATTTAATAAGGAAAATTCCACTTCATATTAACTCAGAATCACGGTCTGAATCATCCCCCTTAGTATTCGTTACGATGTCACTAACACCCTGTATAATCTAATAATAATTAAGTACTTAAATAAGTTATAAAATAAAAATTACGAGCCGTAACAGAGCCTACCCAGTAAATATACAATGTAAAGTAAACCGTTGCATGTTTAAGATTCGCCACTTAAACCCTTTTAAGTGGGGGTGGTCTTTCCAGCCTTTACGTGACGTAGCAAGAGAAAGGCCGACCCAGGTTTATGCAAATCTTGACTCTGTTATTATGAAAATTTTATGGCTCGCAACTTTTAGCACGCGACGTTCACGGTTGCACTCAAAATATTACCTCGGTACCTTGTTTATGCTTAAAACCTTTCGTTTTTGAACGTAACACAAACTCACGACTGTATCCCAATTGGGGTAGTCAGAGGGACATCCATCGCAAGATGAACTAAGTAACCACGCCTCACCGAGCTTTCTGTTAGACCAACGTGATAGGTAGATATTTTGTTTTTAACGTGATTTAAATATGTAATAATCTATAATTTACCGCAGATAGCATTAACTACTTGGGCGGACAAGTGGGGTGCGGTGTGGGCTTTGCTAGTTCACCTGTTTGCTAGTTTGTTTTTTTAAATAATAAATAACCTCGGCCCCACACCACACACGCCTTCCAAAAGTCCGGGACTCCATTGGCCCGAGATATGGAAACGACATACGAATAATAATACTACACACACACACACATAAACAGCCTATAGGTATACGTCCCACTGCTGGGCACAGTGGAGGCCTCAATCATCCGAAGGGGGTAAATAATAACAAGTAATAATAAAGATGTATTATCAGACATTAACATTAACAGCCTCCGTGGTCTAGTGGTTAGAGCGTTAGGCTCACGATCTGGAGGTCCGGGTTCGATTCCCGATGGGGACATTGTCGAGATCACTTTGTGAGACTGTCCTTTGTTTGGTAAGGACTTTTCAGGCTTGAATCACCTGATTGTCCGAAAAAGTAAGATGATTCCGTGCTTCGGAGGGCACGTTAAGCCGTTGGTCCCGGCTATTAGCCGTAAAAACACCTCCACCAACCCGCGGTGGAGCAGCGTGGTGGAGTATGCTCCATACCCCCTCCGGTTGATTGAGGGGAGGCCTGTGCCCAGCAGTGGGACGTATATAGGCAGTTTATGTATCAGACATTACAATAGTAGTCGTTAATTGAGCCATGCCAGGGGCCTTTGGCTGTTCAATAGTAACCCTGACAACGGGCTAATGATATTATTGATCTCACAATGAGAGAAGAATTAGGTACTTACATAAAAAAAATGCTTTTCGCGTCTAAAATCTACGGAAGTATTTCAATAACATGCAATGAAATTCAGCCAGTTAAAAGTTAGATGTTAGTAGATCAAATAACGGATAGGAAAGTGCCAGTAAAACTATCGTAAAAACTTAGTACTTATCGAATCTCTGAACGCTGCGGCTAACGGAGGAAGTAATGTCGCGGCTTATTGCCTAAAAGCTAACTTCTGCTTTATGGTTTATCTTAACACGTTCATTGTGTAACTGAAAATTAGATATCAACCCCTTACGTGAAATGTTATTTTTCGATAATCATCATCATCATCAGCCCATTAGCACGGGCCTACCCTATGGATGGATAGGGAGATCGGGCCTTAAACCATCACGCGGGCCCAGTGCGGATTGACTGCTAATGCAGCCGGGACCAACGGCTTAACGTGCCTTCCGAAGCACGGAGGACCTCGAGATGAAAACTTTTTTTTTGTGGTCACCCATCCTATGACCGGCCTTTGCGAAAGTTGCTTAACTTCAACAATCGCAGACCGAGCGCGTTTACCGCTGCGCCACCGAGCTCCTCTAACCTAACAAACTATTATTACTACTATTATTACCTAACTAACAGCCTCCGTGGTCTAGTGGTTAGAGCGTTAGGCTCACGATCTGGAGGTCCGGTTCAATTCCCGATGGGGACATTGTCGAAATCACTTTGTGAGACTGTCCTTTGTTTGGTAAGGACTTTTCAGGCTTGAATCACCTGATTGTCCGAAAAAGTAAGATGATTCCGTGCTTCGGAGGGCACGTTAAGCCGTTGGTCCCGGCTATTAGCCGTAAAAACACCTCCACCAACCCGCATTGGAGCAGCGTGGTGGAGTATGCTCCATACCCCCTCCGGTTGATTGAGGGGAGGCCTGTGCCCAGCAGTGGGACGTATATAGGCAGTTTATGTTATGTTATGTTATTACCTAACTACTATTACGTAATTTACCTAACTATTTCAAATAACGAGGGTTCTACGCCATGTTCCCAAAAAATTATATAGATGGCGTTGTATAACGTTGCCCTCGTTTAACCTTTTAATTTCACGGATAACAGACGTGTGTATTTTTTATCTCTGTATTTAGTCATTTATACCCATGACTTGGGGCTTTGACTTCATAATGTAGATCTGGGGGCCGTGAGGGCGCGGTAGTGCCTCCGCCAAGACGAGCAAAGCGAAGCGCAAGGGCAGGGGCATTTTACCTACCTTTTCTTTTCTAGAAACGTCTCGTCGATTTTTTGAACCCAACTCTGGTTTGGATTATACCAGATAAACCAAATTCTTAGGACATGTTGTCAGCAGTGGACTTATTAAGTAACCATCACATCACATGAGCCGTAAGGTGATGGTAACAATCTTTTTATTGTCGTGTGGGTTGTGAAGTGGAATACCAACCTCATCAACCCTACTGTCAGGGTTATGATTGAGCCGCCAACGGCCCCTGACATGGCTCATGTAACGATTACTCACTTACATCAGTAAATAGTAACCGGATCCGAAACACGGATCATCTTATTTTTGGACAATTAGGTGATCAGCCACTAATGTCCTAACCAAACTAGGGATCACAATGTAATTTTAGTGATATTTCTCCACCCGAACCCGGGACCTCCGGATCGTGAGCCTACTATTATTTATTCTGGGGCCTAACACTCAACCATTGGACCAAGGGATTACAAAGTGACTTTTGTGATATCTTCCCACCGGGAATCGAACCCGGGATGGTAACAATAATAGATTGTCACTATGATAGCTGCTCTAACATACCTCATTACCATAAGTAACCGCCTGTACTTGCTTCAAGTAAAAAGTTCATCTATGACGAAGATTAGATAGCCTGGTAGTCTCACTTACAAGAAAACAAATATACAACTATCTAATCAAAGTAGTGCCACAGAAGATTGCTAATACTTAGTGACTATTCCACATTTGTATATAGTTCTTGTAGTAACGAAACGGCCAAGCCCCATATTTTGCCTAACGTGTAGAGTTTGTGAATTTAGTCCTGTAGAACCTTTTCTCAATTCTATATTTCTGATTTCTATATACTATCACGGCCATGTAGGTACGGATCGGCTTAAGCTATCGAGCCATATAATTTGGCTTCGCTCCAACTTCCCAAGCTAGATCGAAATCGAAGTGTGCGTTGGCATGCACAAAGTACATTACATTCGTTGGTAAATAAACAAATAGCTTTTAAGATCTTTTTGAATTAAACCAATACATTCTTTGCAGACGACGACGAGGTCAGACAGGCAGTCTTACATCCCCCCCCATATGACTTTGTCGCAAATGGCATTAACTAGACGTACTTGGTCGGACTAACTAATTGACCCTAGTGGGTCGAAAGCTTTAAGCGCTGAATGAGAGAAATCGTCCACCACGCCGGCGGGGTCGTTATCGAAAACTACGTACCCCTGCCATACAAAAAGCGCAAGGACTTAGGCTACATGCTTAATTCTCAATTCAATTCTCAATTATTTATTGCATTCCATGTAGTACAATGGGGTGTTACATAGGCATAGGAACTAAAACATGGACCCTGTAGGGCACAGCAACGTTAAAGGGAAGAGAGGAAGTAAAATTAAAACTAATAATTAAAAAATGCGGCTTAACATATCTCACAATAGAATTATGTTCTTTTTTGGGCCCTATGTTTCACACACTCATTCCAGTCCTGTTTTTACCATACATTTTCACATTTATACCTCTCGTACTTTTTTTTACACTAAGACACTTACCTGATGGTAAAACCTATTGAATTGAGTCAATAGACTCTTGCTATCGACCGACAGCGGAACGACCTGTCTGGAAATGGGGGAGATATCAATCTAGTCGGAATAGTTCCCATTCCTCTAGCTCTATTGAAATAGTTTTCAGATAGAATTTGTTTTTATCACTTGCCGCAGAACGCTGTGCAAAATTGGAAGCGCCGAGAGCTTTCGCTTGGTTCATTGGAAAACATTGGAAGAACCGAAAAGAGAGAGTTTGTACCTTTTTTTTGTTTTGGTTTGCCGCAGATGGCATTTACTACTTTGCCGGACAAATGGGGAGCGCTGAAGGCTCTCACTCGTTACAACGTTTAAGACAACACGCCTGAGGGTGCCCAGTTGGGCGCGAAACTCTGCTCAGGGCGTCGTCTGAGGGGAAAAATATTTGAAAGAATTAATCGACCCTAGCGGGTCGATAGCGATAAGCGCTGATTCAGGGAAGAGATTGTACCACACACCGGACACTTCATTCATAAAACCTCGTTTTACACGGACACTACACATTGACGTTATCGTATATGCGCAACTGTGTGTGTGACGTCTGACGCCCATACGAGCGTAGACTAAAGTAAGAAACTTAGTTCAGCCGCTGGTGGGGAGTGGAGAGAACATAAGCTTACGATTACTTGTCAAGAAGACAGGTATTTCCACAAGCACAAAGGTGAACATGCATAACCTAAAATGAGTTAATTGTACTGATCATAGATATACTGGGTGTAAGTGATATCGTAACGAATACTCAGGGAGATGATTCAGACCATGATTCTGGGTTAATATCAAGTGGAATTTTTCGTCGCAAAATTCATGATTTCTTTTTAGTATTTTTTAATTATTACTTATTTTCAATTCTATACTTTTGCGATGGAAAATTTCACTTGATATTAAATCATTCCTCTCAGTATTCGTTACGATGTCACTTACACCCGGTACAAGTACATACAGGTAGCCATACAAGTAGGTATGGGTGTTAGTGACAACGTAACGAATAGTGACGGAAAATTCCACTTGATAACAACTCAGAATCATGGTCTGAATCATCCCTCAAAGTTTTCGTTACGATGTCACTAACACCCTGTATGTTATCTATTACTAAAATAGTTAGGTAACCAGAACCTTTTCGACCCTTTCCAAATCGGTCGGTGGTTAATTTCGTAGCGACAACCACAACACTTTATCCGCACTATTAAAGCGATCTACTTGTGCCAACCCCACTTGGGTAGGTAAAACATATCCTGTTTGTGTAACTTAATGACTTTAATGTTGGTAACCCCCAATTAGTTGTCCGAATGACATACATAACGCATTTACAACTTTGCTGACGTGACTTAATTACGGTTGTTTTTAGAGTGTATCTAGGTAAGTATATAAGTATAAATTGTAAATATTTTACTAGTTTACATTTTTATATTATAATTGTAAATATTGAAATAATAATTTAAGTTTATATTAACTTATGTGTCTAAGTTACCGCCTTGGGCATATGCCTGTATGGTAATTACAACTTACCTAGATACACTCTAAAAACAACCGTAATTAAGTCACGTCAGCAAAGTTGTAAATGCGTTATGTATGTCATTCGGACAACTAATTGGGGCAACTTATAGTTGTAATTATTAGATAAATAAATAAATAAATAAACTGTTAGCCTATATATGCCGGTATAAATTACGGTACCGATTTCCTATTGGTTCGTAAAATCGGTAACGATTTTAGTGTTCGTAAAAACGGTACGGAAAGCGAGACAAGCGGACCACACGGGCATCTAAAAATACAATATTTCAACTTGAAATATCGGCATAAAAAAGTATTTTAGATGAATTGCTTTAATGTGGTCTTTTAAAATACCCAGAGCGCGGGATTTTCAACGAATCGCAATCAAAATCTTACGTCACAGCCCGTTTTCGTGGTTCTGTCTACACCAAGCCAAGCTTAAACTGTACATTTGGCTAGTGAAATGGATTTCTGACATCCGCCTGACACATCATCCGCCTAGCATTATCCCGTTTTCCACAGGGTCCGCTAACCTTACCTGAAGATCAGGTCCAGTTTTTTACAGAAGCGACTGCCTGTTGTCCTTCCAACCCGCGAAAGGAATACCAGCACAGGTTAGGTCACATACCTCCGAAAATGCATTTCTCGGGAGTGTGGGTTTCTTCACGATGTTTTCCTTAACCTCTGAGCACGTGATAATTATGATCCAAACATGAATTCGAAAACAAATTTGACAATCACAATCATTGGGTTAGGCCTGTGCAGGATTCGAACCTGCGAAGGAAGCGTTCTACCAATTGGGCTACCACGGCTCACATAACCGGCTAATTAAAGTCCTCCCACTCATGTTGTGCGGTGGAATACTAATACCTCAGAGTTCGTCAGTTTGCTAATCCTTGGCCTAATTGTGGACTTACAAGGACATACATTTGGAGATGTCCTTACGAAAGGTTCAGTACGATCTACTCTGAACGTCGGTTCAGGTGCATGTATGAAACGAGTATTGAATGTGGAGGAAGCAAGAGAAGTGTGTCAGGATCGAAGCAAATGGAATTCCATAGTCGCTGCTTACCCCGGTGGGACATAAGCATGAGTTTATGTATGTACTTATTTATGTGAAATAAAAATGGTAAGTACATTTAAAAAAAGGATGCACCGAATGGAGGTGTTAATAGAGATTAACAGTGGCTGCAAGTTGTCTTTGATTACTTGTGGCTCTGCCCACCCCATTAGGGATTACGGGCGTGAGTTTGTGTATGTATGTAATAAAGATTAATGGAAAGGTAGAATAGATTACGTATCTTCGAGTCCACATATCTTTTTCTTATCGTGTGGGTCGTGAGGTGGAATACCAGCCTCATCAACCCTGGTGTCAGGGTTACTATTCAGCCACCAAAGGCCCCTTACATGACTCATGTAACGACTACTTACTTACATCAGTAAGTAGTAACCGGGACCAACTTCGGTGTCTTCCGAAGCACAGATCATCTTACTTTCGGACAATCAGGTGATCAGCCTGTAATGTCCTAACCAAACTAGGGATCAATTTTTGTGATATTTCTCCACCGGTATTCGAACCCGGGATTGGGAGCCTACTTTATTTATTCTGTGGCCTAACGCTCAACCACTGGACCACGGAGGCCGTTAGGCTCTTCGTAATATGATGGTTTGTATCCTCAGGTTTCTTCTATGCTGTTCTGGGAGCAAATAAAAAACATAGAACACGTTCCGCTGCTTCTCTTTCCGGGCATGTCGTAAAAACCGACAGAGGGATTGTGTCCTCTAACATGATGGACTAATGTTATGGGCGATAGGCTGATCCCTTATCACCATAAGGTTCATCATATCCATCTTTGGACTTCGTATCAACAGTGGCTGCAAGTTGTCTTTGATTACTTGTGGCTTTGCCCACCCCATTAGGGATTGCGGGCGTGAGTTTATGTGTGTATGTTGTATCCTCAGGTGCTAAAAACGCGGCCAGTGAGTATGGTGGTGCAGTGGAGCGAGGTGCGCACGGCGTGGCAGGACAGCGAATTCATCACCGAGTGTTTGTGCTGGCACAACGTCTACAGGCAGCGTCACGGCGCGCCACAACTCTACATGGCACCCGAGGTAATCCATACTAATATGGTATGGCGGAGTATATACTCGCGGAGTATACATATGGCGGAGTATACCACGACACTACTATGTAGTAGTACCGTAGTACATTACGAGTATGGTGGTGCAGTGAAGCGAGACATTGCGCGCTGCAAGTCTATTAGTGTCCGCGGTTACATAAACAGCCTAAGTTGGTAGGTATATAGAATCCAAATAGAGTGGAATAACGGCAGGAGCATACATACATAAACACACGCCTATTTCCCATCGGGGTAAGCAGATTCTATAGAATGCCATTTGCTTCGACCCTGACACATTTCAAAGCAGGAGCATAGAATAAGGAATAATACTACGGATAGAACGGTTACTCTCCGCTCCCCACCAGCGTCTGAGCTAGGTTTACCTCACCCCCGTCGAACATAGTTTAGACTTGAATCGTATGGTGTCAGACGTCACACACACAGATGCGCGTGTACGATAATGTCAATGTCTATGTAAAACGAGGTTTTATGAACTGTCCGGGATGTGGCAAGAAGGGCAAGAGGATGATGATGTTAATACAAGTCAACGCTGTTTTTAACTCATGTGTAGAAGTCCTTAAAAAATATAAACACACCGCTATGAATTGTAAGTACGAAAAACATCAATGATCTAGTAACTTATCTACATGGCGACATTTATGACCGGAGCCGCTCGTAAATAATATTAAAGGTTACAAATTGCTATATATACATACATAGTGAGAAGGTCGATTTCATCTGTCAAGTTGAAATAGTTGGCAAGGAGCCCGGTATGAAGCCTTCAGCTGGTTTGGGGTATAATAAATCTCCCCTCCGTGGCTTGTGGAGGAATGTTTTCACGTTTGATTAAGTTCAGAAATCAGAATCATTTATTCAACGTAATTATCAATGGATAAACTTGTTGACGACGTCACACACATAGACGCGCGTGTACGATAACGTCAATGTGCAATGTCTGTGTAAAACGAGGTTGTTTGTATGAAGTGTCCGGGGTCTGGTGATAGTTTTAGATGTAAAGAAGCGCGTGAATAAAATGTTGTTCCAGCTGTGCGACTACGCACAAGCGTGGGCCAACCATCTGGCGCACACCAACAAATTCCACTACCGCAACGACAGAGACGTCGGGCAGAACCTCTACCTGCGGCCGGTCAGCGCCTTACAGCCTGATATTACAGGTAACTTAGCTTTAACAACAAAAAAATCCAAGATATAAAATTATCCAGCTCTTAGGAACAAATGAACACATACTAAACATCGGCCTCTGTGGTCCAGTGGTCGCATAAGGCCCCGATCCGGAGGCCCCAAGTTCAAATCCGTGGGGATATATCATAAGAATCACTTTGTGATTCCCAGTTTGGTTAGGATATTGTTGGCTGGTCACCCGATTGCCCGAAAGTAAGATGATCTGTGCTTCGGAGGGCACGTTAAGCAGGTGGTCCCGACTATTATTTGCCTAAGTGAGTATATAAGTAAGTATGTATGTTTATGAGTATATAAGAAGTCGTTACGCCCGGAAGCACGGAATCGTATTACATTTTAGTCAGGTGATTCAAACGTGCAAATTCCTCACCAAACATAGGACAGTCTCGTAAAGTGATTTCGACAATGTCCCCATCGGGAATCGAACCCGGACCGGTAGTTCGAGAGCCCAACGCTCTAACCACTATACCACGGAGGCTGTTGTGCGCGTGGATGCTGTTTTCTCCTTCTATCGTGTGGGTTGTGAGGTGGATTACTAACCTCATCAACTATCAACCTCATCGCTTATATACCTACTAAATTAATAAGTATCATTTTCAATAATTTTCTTTTCAATGTACTATTTCTTTATTATTATTATTTTATGTATATTTGTACGCATGCATGCAGGCCGAACACATCACATTGTTATTTACAATTACTTCCGCACAATATCTCAGGAAGAGGAAATGACTGAAAACCAGCGCTAGATGGCGCCATAACATGGCTCCATCGCAGCACAAGCTGAGCCATTTCCTTTTGCCCGTATTCGCAATATTCATAATTAAGTACTTAGTTTATATAGCAAATGTAAATTGTTACTGGCAATAAATTTATTTCATTCTTATTCTTATTATTTGAATTATTTTACCACCTTTTTTGTATTCTATGTGTTCTCGCAAATAAATTGATTTGATTTTCCTATACTCAACTCACCCAAGGCACTGGTTTCAGGTCAAGAAGTATCCTCCTACTGGTACGCAGCAGTGCGGCAGTACAATTTCTTCAAAGAGCCTGACGTCCTTCACGCCAATGTCAACGCAGGTTAGAATAGGCTAGTTTCCAACTAGTCAAATCAGTAACTTTTTACTAAACGTCAAACACGAAATTACTAAGGAAACTGTATGAAAAAGCACACTGTGACGTCATATAAAAACGTGATAAAATGTAGGACCGTGTACAATGTAATTATATTACTTTTTTTTTAAAATTAAAATTCATAAATTAAATAGAAAAAATATAAAGTTTTTCGTTAGTTTTAGATCTGTCTTTATTTGGTAATCAGAATTTCATCATCTATCTTGAACCTAATACACGACCCACTTGTTGGATTATAGTCTGATCTTAACCGCATAACAGCCTCCGTGGTCTAGTGGTTAGAGCGTTACGCTCACGATCTGGAGGTCCGGGTTCGATTCCCGATGGGGACATTGTCGAAATCACATTGTGAGACTGTCCTTTGTTTGGTAAGGACTTTTCAGGCTTGAATCACCTGACTGTCCGAAAAAGTAAGATGATTCCGTGCTTCGGAGGGCACGTTAAGCCGTTAGTCCCGGCTATTAGCCATAAAAATACCTCCACCAACCCGCACTGGAGGAGCGTGGTGGAGTATGCTCCATACCTCCTCCGGTTGATTAAGGGGAGGCCTGTGCCCAGCAGTGGGACGTATATAGGCTGTTTATGTATGTATGTGTAACCGCATAACCTAATTATAACACATACAGGGTGTCAGTGACATCGTAACGAAAACTTTGAGTGATGGATGATTCAGACCATCGCAAAAGTATAGAATTGAAAATAATTTTAAAAAACGTGAATTTTACGATGGAAAATTCCACTTGATATTAACTCAGAGTTATGGTCTGAATCATCCCCCTGAGTATTCGTTACGATGTCACTAACACCCTGTATTGTCGTAGTTACTACATTACAGGGTAGATCTTTGAAAACGGTGGTCAATATCAATTTTAGAATCTTTGAACATACATAAAAGTTCTAACTGGCTATATGCAAAAGACAAAAGATTCTAATAATATATATTTTTGTGTTCACGATAATGATATACGTTATAATGATATACGTTGTTGTGGTTTGCTTTGTAAACACAATATTAAAATACTAACGATGAATGTTTGCAGCATAAATCGCAATTTTGATGATTTCACTGTTGTTCTAAATAGGCTTGGCGTAAGAATTGATATAATTATACTGACGGAATGCTGGATACATGAGGCTTCTTTTATTAATCAACTAGACGGATATGTTGAATTTCATAGCTCGAAGTACGTAAACAAGTCAGGAGGTGTGGTAGCGTACGTCAGAGATACGCTGTTACCGCGTTTTTGCGAACCCGAACTTGAGGATGCACAATGTGTAGCGATAAAAATAAAAGGATTAATAAATATTCTCGGCATATATCGATCGCCTTCTTTTAAGAAACGGGGCAGGTTTATTAGGTCACTAAACGACGTAATAAAAAATCTGGATAAAGAAGCGCACTTCGTTTTATTGGGTGATATTAATATTAATATAAGCAGCACGACGGGTGACCCTGAAGAAATGTCGGAATACTTATGCTTAATGGCTGAACTTGGAATGCAGGCTGCGGTTGATAAGCACACCCGAAAAAACTCCTGTCTGGATCACATTTTCTTCAGAGGAAAAGCAACTATAGAGTCTGTCGTTTGTACTTCTTCAGTCACGGATCATGAAATAGTTATCGCTGGGATCTCAACCAAAAAACCTAAAACTGTGAAGCCGAACATAACTGGGATTAAATACAGCTATGACGATATTATAGCCGAGTTTAATAATGTAGACTGGACCAAACTGAATAACATTCAAAATGTTACAGAACAGACCAATATTTTTGTGACTATGGTATTAACCATAATGAATAATAATTCCAAAGTCATTAACGTTAGGCGTCGTCATACTATTCTCCAACCCTGGATGACTCGCGGTCTTATAAAATGTTCTCTAGTAAGAGACCTTTTGCACCAAAAAGCCAGAAATGTGCCAAAAGATGACATTAATTGGATTATTTATTCAAGGTACAGAAATTTCTACATCAGCTTACTACGAAACAACAAAAATGAATTCGATTGTAATCTTCTAAAAGTAAATCAAAGGGATTCCAAAAAACTCTGGCATACAATTAACAAGATAAGTAATAGAAAGAGCAACTCAAACCGAAGTACTAAAACAACAAACATAAGAGAATCTGTTCAGGAATCTGTAGAAACTTTCAATACCTTTTTTGCTACTGTGGGACAGACCCTCGCTGGTAAGATTTTGCAAGACCTTGCTGTTACCGAAACTTATTTGGCAAGCAAAGTAAATACCCTTGACTCCCCCGTTGACTCCTTCTACCTGGAACCGACAGATATATCGGAAGTCACGACAGTAATAAACAGTTTAAAAACTGATAGCGCACCGGGATTAGATGGAATATCAAATCGACTCTTAAAAAAAATAAAACAATGTTTCTTAGAACCTCTTACTACCATAATTAACCGAAGTTTGGAGACCGGTGTCGTTCCAGATGATTTTAAAATGGCAGTTGTCATTCCAATTCATAAGGGTGGTGACACTACGTCTCCTGGAAACTTTAGACCAATCTCTTTGCTCTCTGCGTTTTCCAAAATATTGGAAAAAATAGTTAACATAAGACTTATGCGGTACTTGGAGAGCAAAGGAATATTGGCAAATAACCAATATGGTTTTCGAAAGGTCAGATCAACCGAAGACGCTGTTAAGGCATTGATCGAGACTGTAGCTTATCATCTGGACAATGGTCAACGCTGTATCGGAGTTTTCCTAGATTTAGCTAAAGCTTTCGATACGGTATCGATTCCAATCCTTCTAAGGAAGCTTGAACGTATGGGTGTCAGGGGCGTAGCACTAAATTGGTTCGAAAGCTATTTAAGAAATCGGAAACAGCAAGTAAAGCTAGATGACTGGCTAAGTGAACCCAAAGAAATTGATTTTGGCGTGCCGCAAGGCAGTGTCTTGGGCCCTTCACTCTTTCTCATCTATGTCAACGATCTTGTTCTCCTTAAATTAGAAAATGCAAAAATGTTCTGCTACGCCGATGACACAGCCGTTGTTTTCAGCAGCAAGGACTCTTGGGAGAATTGCCTAGCAAATGCGGTACGTGGAATGTCCACTGTAAGTAAATGGCTTTCAGAAAACCTGCTAACACTTAACACTATAAAAACGAAATTTATGTGTTTTCATAAAACTGCTGCATCGGCACCCAAGACTCTAGTCAATGACCTGGTAATCCACACGTGTATATCCTACTTGAATATTAATTGTCGCTGTAACAAAATTTCACGTACGCAGTCCATAAAGTATCTAGGGGTCATTTTAGATGACCGACTTACCTTTGAACAACACATCAAAGCCGCATCCGTGAGGGTGAGAAGACTCATATATGTTGTAAAACCATTGAGATATGTTGCCCCCGCTGATCTTCTAAGATCAATCTATATTGCATTGTGCCAGCCCATACTCACCTACTGCATTGATGTGTGGGGGTCTGCTGCAAAAACGCATATGCTAGGCTTAGAAAGAGCTCAGCGGTCGCTTTTAAAAGTCATGTTGAGGAAGCCTTTTAAATATCCCACGGAGAGGCTGTATGGCGAGGCGGGTGTGCTTAGCGTTAGACGCCTATATATACTTAAAGCAATCGTGACTGCTCACAAACAAGTACTGAACTCGAATGATTTTCACACACTCAGTAAACGCAGAGTTTTTAGAGCACCGGTTGCATTGGTGAAAACCGCTTTCGCGAGGCGATTCTCTTCCTACATGTTTCCATTTCTCTATAATAAAATATTGAAAATAGAAGATTTTGGAAACAGATCGGTATCAGAGGTTAAAGCAAGAACAGGTGAAATTATAAAATGTCTGAGTTACGACGAGACGGAAAACATGTTTGCGCGGATTGAATAAATAATTGGCTGCTGTGCGCAAAACACCAATCACACACACACGCACACTCAAACACACACACACACACACACACACACAATTTTTTGTTCTAGTTTTGTGTCTACGATTTATTTAGTTTTTTTTATTTTTTTTTTGTTCTCTCTTGTTTATTCTTTTCGTTTATTTATTTGTATGTAGTTCTGTGACAGGTATAGTCCTAGTAAACAGTTTTTCTGAAGTGATACCCACGACACAGGCATGCCTAGTGTGGATATCGCAGTGTAATAAGCATTGTTATACCGTGTCTTTTTTTTTGAATAAATATTTTTTGTATTTGTATTTTTTTGTATTATTATTATTAGTACATAATTTTGAACCTAAGAAATTAATCGACTATTCGCATTTTTATTACACCACATAGCATGGACACCGCCTACGTACCCTAGCCACATATAAACTAATAAATATCTAATCTCCCCACAGGTCACTTTACCCAAATGGTATGGGTGTCGACGCGGTTTTTCGGCGTCGGGAAAGCGCGGTCGCGGGCGGGCAAGGTAATTGTCGTCGCCAACTACTCCCCGCCAGGGAACATCTCCGGACGATTCGAGACTAATGTGCTCCCCCCTCTGCCGGAAAACTTCCCCGACCTGCCCCCACCCCCGGAGCACTGACGACGAGTCTCCATTCGTGGCAGACGGCTTACCATCGACGCTACGTGTCGGAGGTAAGCCGTCCCGTTGGCGGCACTATAGAATGGTACAGGAATGTTCGAACAAAATGCTTGATACTGGTACGGTCACGAGCATTAATATGTATACACTTTGGTACCATGTCACATTAACTTTTTTGACAAATTGAACTGTAAGTCCCGCTAAATGTCAAACATGTTAGTGCGACAGAGTCCTAAAGTGGGTACATTATATTGCTCATGACTGTACAATACGATCGCGGGAATGGTACGACCGATTAGACCAGTCTTATTGGCATCAATTTCTTATAACATCGTAAATAACGACGAAAGTATAACAAATGGTACATTTAAAAAAGGATGCACCAAAAATGGAGGTGTTAATAGAGACTAAATAATGGAAAGGCAGAATAAATTACTTATCTTCGAGTTCACATATCTTCTTCTTATCGTGTGGCTTGTGAGGATACCAGCCTTATCAACCCTGGTGTCAGATGATTGAGCCGCCAAAGGCCCTGACATGGCTCATGAAACGATTACTCACTTACATCAGTAAATAGTAACCGGGATCAACGGGTTAACTGCCTTCCGAAGCACGGATCATTTTACTTTCAAAGATCACAAAGTGATTTTTGTGATATATCCCCACCGGGATTCGAATCCGGGGCCTCCGGATCGTGAGTCCAACGGTTAACCACTGGATCACAGAGGCCGTTAGGTCGTTAGTTCACATATGAAAAGACAATGATGCAATAAGTTTGGTTGATCTTTGTCGATCGAATGAGAAAACTACAAGATTCAAGTTCAAAGAGTAGGTTTAATGGAAACAGGAAGGTATGACGGAAAAGTACCTACAAATATGACACGTATTGGAAATAAAAATTTAAATATACATATTATTGGAAACCCCTAAAAAGAAAACTGTTAAATGGTAGAAAATTAACATTATGCGCCTAGGGAATATGACCCCGGTTAATAATTAGGCCTTTATAAACATTACCTCATACATGTAAGGTCATATTTATACAGTATTGTTAGTGAAAAGATCTTCCAAAAACGTACTTATCCTTAAAAGAATGAATCCGGTCCGTTAAACGTCGACATATGACGGTAGGTAGACTTAGGTTGAATTATGGTATAAGAATGTGAGAAGACCAGCCGGGTCTGCATGACAACAACCGCGCCGCGCGCGGCGCGAATTATATTGAGCGCTTCGACTAATAAACGATACGAATGCTACCTACGTAGATGGCAGTCAAACGGCTATTGGTCGAAAGCCTCGATATAATTAACGCCGCGCGCGGCGCGGTTACCGTGCAGAGCTTACAGGTATGCTCAATCGTATGACAAGCCGCCATTGCTAGCCCATTGATGACATAAGTGTTACCATTCGAGTGGTATCTCCACAAGGACGCGAATTTTATTATTGAAAATTACTGACTAATATATTTAATTACTAATATTTGTCACGTTTACAAAAATCATTAAAACTGTACGTAAATCTTTTATTAAAAGTACAAAATTTCCTTTCAAAGGTTGCTGCAAAGTAAATAAAAACGTTGGATGTGGGTAATTTATTTTTTACGAAATGGCAACGCAGGGGGGGATGACGACAGCTGAGCCAACCTTGAAATGCTAGCTGTCAATTTTGAACATACCAGCCGGGTCTGCATGACAACCGCGCCGCGCGCGACGCGAATTATATTGAGCGCTTCGACCAATAAACGACACGAATGCTATCTACGTAGATGGACGTCAAATGGCCATTGGTCGAAGGCCTCGATATAATTCGCGCCGCGCGCGGCGCGGTTACCGTGCAGAGCCTACTGGTCTTCTTATAGGTACCATGGGTTGAATGAGATTTTTTTCACGCTTGATGTGGATGTGTCGTGTTAGAATTTTGAATAGAAACGCCTGGCGTTGACTAGTATACGTTAGAGGTTAGAAAACAGAGTTTAAGTTAAGAGAAAAGATGCCACGGATGGACATAAATACGTAAAACAACAATTACAGTAATTAAAACCTTAAGGCTAACGCCTTAAAGACTTGAAGGTGATTTTCTAAAGGCTAAGTCGCGTAAAAGTAATTTAAACTTTGGTAACTCAAGAAGCAGTCCTCGCTCCAATAAATAATTTGGTTGACTTGGAAGAAAGATGGAATTTCCGCACCTATATTGTCGTTAGAAAATCACCTACAATAGGGTAGTTTCCAACTAGTCAAATCAGTTACTTTTTACTAAACGTCAAAACACTATGCAAATTCAAATTATATTATATTGAAAATCAAATTACTATGGAATTTGTATGAAAAAGCAACCTATGACGTCATAGAAAAACGTGAAATGTCCTACTAAATTTTTTATTTATTTTTTAAAATAAAATAGGCTCGCGTTTGACCGCAATCTCACCTAATGTTAAGTGACGAGTTTATTATTACAATTATCTTGATTAAAAGTCATTATAAAGTTAAATAGAACAAAGAAAACGTTTTTTGTCACCTTTAGATCTGTTTTTATTTAGTACTTAATCAGAATTTCATAATTTATCTTTGACCTAGGAAACTACCCAATTCTTAATAAAACCGTTATTAGACAAACGCCAATTAGAATGTTAAATGACCATTCGGTACAAGCTTTTGAGCCTATAGAATATTAATACCAATAAGTTTATAATCTTACATTGAAACACCAAACACTTTGTCCAAATTGCGTAGTGCTTATTTAAAGTTAGAATATTATATTAAAATGGTTGTTTTGCCTGAGCTTAAATTTGATAGCATTTATAGCATTATAACTATGATAAAAGGAATATATCCATACGCACAGACTACAGATAGATATAGAAATGCCTGCCATAGTAAATAGTCAAATAAATATAGCTTTCATTGGTGCTTAGGTCCATGGAATTGTAATAGATAGAATCCTTAGAGTAACTGAAACTAACGATACATCTACTCATGTGTGATACGACTTGAAAAGTTACCCTATAAAACGTAATATGATTAGACTGACGTATCTCTCGTCTCATTCGTACTAAGTTGTATACCGTTTGTGCAAAAGAGACGTATATCTTTTGTCACTTTCGAGTTAGGAGTTGTACGGTCACGACGAGTACTAATATGTATACACTTTGAAACCATGTCACATTAACTTTTTTGACAAATGAAACCGTAAGTCTCAATAAATGACAAATATGACAGTGCGACAGGGTTCTAAAGTGGGTACATGATATTGTTCATGTCTGTACTATCTGTTATGTTGTAATTCTAATCATGTTACCTTTCACAGGGTAGAAAATAATAAGTACTCATCAAATAAATATTCCTTGTACCTTGACTTTTATCTAACTTGGTTTATAGGATGTTGTAGCTTCACTTCAGCACTTAACTCACAAATAAATATATACAAACCTCTACCTTCTCTTACATCCATCGTATAAAAGCAGAACTTCACACAAATAGCTTTAAGTATTAGTCCAATATATAAGCACAAAAGTCTGTGTTAACTTGCCAAGATGTATATTTGTATATGTTAGTTGCAAAGGTTAGTTGAATACACTAATGCAATTTTGAATTGATGGTATTATGTGGTGTATGAAGTATTATGTAGTAGTATTAAGATATGGTTTCACTTTGGTTCTCCTAAATCCCGTCTTCCTAAAAGGTTGATGATATTATAATTATGTACACTTGTTATAGAAGTTTGTAATATAAGGTAAAACGGCTTAAGCTTTTTAAGAAGAAATTGTAATTTCAGTATTATAAACTAAGTATTTGGATAGGCAATGTGGTAAATTTACATCAAAACTACATGGTTCATTTTAAAAATGTTATAATCATTGCCAAATATTATGCAATTCCAATTCCAAACTTCTAGCTCAAATTAATAACCTCCTTCCTTTTTGAAGTTGGTTAATACAGTGAAGGGCAATCATTTAAAAATTCGAAAGAGAATATTGTTGGTCACCTTTATAATTGACTAAGTTTTTACAGTAATGGTTGAGTAATGGAGAAATGAACTATGGAGTTATGAAAGAGCTATTTTAGATGAAATTACAGTGTAAGCTTCTTTTAGACTTATCTACATTCTAGCACAAGCTTTTTAGAGCACAACTTTGATATTAGGAGTGTCTTTACTGTTTAGATATATTGTTACCTACTTGTAACTGCTTGATGTTGTGAATTTTTTGTTATAGTGTAGTTAAAAGTTGAGATCTGTAGTGACACTGAAACAGTGATTTTTAAAGGAATTTTGTCACCTTTTAAAATTTTATGAAAAATATGGCAGTCATATATAATTGACAACAACAAATTGAGAAGTGGTAACAGTGGGTGTGTTGCTGGCCATCATCACTGGGTACATATAATAAACATTAATGGTATTAATATCAACACACAGCTCAAAACATGATTTTTAATTTTGTGAACTGTTTTTCTTTGTTAAAAGATGTTTACTATATGGTTAAAGAAACACGGCTACCCCTTCTCGGCTATTTTAGCATCCCACCTGTATCCTGAAGGGGTAGCCAGAGTTATACACCCAATCCTTGCCATAGAGGGCGAGCCTATTGCTAACAAATATTAAAGAATTATAACATCCTTCTTTTTTGAAGTTGGTTAAAAATTAACTAGTTGCTGCTCCATGAAGATCATGATTATAAATGACTGCCGATATACTTCAATACGAAACTGAGACAAAATTCTGTTATAATAATTTTCCTTCATGTGTAAGCATTTAAACACAGTGCCAAATTAGAGTTACTAATAAAGAGCCTAATTATTTGCTTTTTTTTCAAATCATGTAGTGTATGCATTTTAGTTGAAGGTTGACTATGCATTTTAGTTTTATAGTTTATATTATTAGAATTAAATCATTTTATTAAATATGTAAGTTAATTGAAATTGAAGAAATAATGTTTATAAAACAAAAAAGCTGACGAGAAACATGACATTTCATAATGCATTACTTTCATAAAGTCTTTGTAACACTCATAATACCTAACTAATAACGAAAATGTAACAGAAAATTGAACATTTTTGGGGCATCATTGATGTTGTGTTGTAAATTTATATGAGTTTTATGTTACTTAATGTGTAATATAGTCTATATAGTCTTTGACCAGTGCGTGTTGCCAGTGATGACGTACGCCAATGAGACGTGGCCGCTTACTATTTGGGGGTCTCGTGAGGAGAGGAGGCTCGGTGTCGCTCAGCGGGCAATGGAGAGAGCTATGCTCGGTATTTCCCTGCTGGATCGAATCAGAAATGAGGAGATCCGCAGGAGAACTAAAGTCACCGACATAGCTCGGAGAATTGCAAAGCTGAAGTGGCAGTGGGCGGGACACATAGCGAGGAGAACCGATGGCTGCTGGGGCGGAAGGGTTCTGGAATGGCGACCACGTGTCGGACGACGCTCAGTGGGTAGGCCCGCTACAAGGTGGACCGACGATCTGGTAAAGGTCGCGGGAAGCCGTTGGATGCGGGTAGCGCGGGACCGATCGTCGTGGAGATCCTTGGGGGAGGCCTATGCCCAGCAGTGGGCGTCGTACGGCTGATGATGATGATGATGAATGTGTAATATGTCTCAGACATTTTGTAGTTGCAAAGAGATAATCCTCCGACTTGGACCTCCAACTTTGATGGGATTTGAACCCACAGCTGTAGTCAAGCTGCAACAAGTGTTTTAACCACTATGGTCTTCATAATGTCCATGCGAATTTTTTCGGTCTATATTGTCATGACATGATGATGATGATTAGAAATGGGGAGCTCAGTGGGCTGTTACCCCATACACATTTATATCTCCTGCAGCGTTATTAAATTAAAACATGAATACTTGTACATGAGACATAAAACTAACAAATTATGAATACCTTTTCCATAGAGTTGTACAAATAACAAATGTAACAGATGTCCTATGTTACAGTTCATAAAGACATAACATTTTTATTATTAATTGATCAATGGCTGTGAATTGTTAACTGTTATATTAGATTGAATATGGCTTGGCAATATTTTAGTTACCTAATAAAAGATAAAAGAAACAGTTTGTTTTATTAATACCAACTTTTTTACCCTAATGAGATTTAGATTAGTATTTTGAATCATAGATATTAACATCAACATAACACAAACAGCCTATACATGTCCCACTGCTGGGCACAGGCCTCCCCTCAATCAATCGGAAGGCATATGGAGCATACTCTACCACGCTGCTCCACTGTGGTTTGGTGGAGATAGATATTATTATAGAAAATTTAAAAATAAAGATTATTACGTGTAATGAATAATAAATTTGTGAATTTCTCTTTTCTATTTAGTCTCGTAAGGCAATGGAACCATGAATATTAAAATAAACAAGATAAATAATGTAGGTACTAAATAATCAGAGCCAGTATGAAATAATTATCTGATTTATTCTTAAAATTAACCTTACAGTAAATAATTGTAACATTCATTCAGTCCATCTGTGTTTGCAACTTGTACACACATAGTACAGTCTCATCTCCTCTTCAGCTCGCCGCGTCTGTCCCTGGAAGAATACCGCCTCTCGATGGTTGCACTTCGGGCACACGTGATCCTTCGTACGAGGCAAAGTCGGGTCACTCACAACATCAGGATTTATATGGGTCAATTCATCGACTTCGTGCATAATTTTGTTCACGTACACGCAGTTGGAATCCGCCAGTTGTTTGTAGTCACAATTTCTACAGGCATACAGCAGAACTTTGTTATTTTTATCTTCGCGCGGGTAAAGCATGTTATTGCACTCGGTGCAGAACTGAATGCCGACATAACCGGGACCCCCATCCTTTCTTGCAATATTCATAGTGGTTTAATGATTATGTTACAACTAACTGAGCGATAAAACGAATACAGTTTAGTTTATTATCACAGCAAAGTTGTAATATCTATAAAATCAGTATTTGCACACATAGCCAAGCCAAAGTTCAACAAACGCCAAAATGACATTGACAATATTGACATGCCACACATACCACAGACAATAAACTAATGAATGAATGATTTATGTCTATGGCTTTATGAGACCCCCATTCTCTGTGTTAATTCGTACCATATAAAACTTAACAATGGCAACATTAATTCGTTTTGTAACGTTGTCAGTATTGTAGAACCAAAGCCGATTGGCTGAATAGACCGCTGACAATTTCTTTTCCCATCCGTAGCCGATCGGTGTCGTGCTATCAAAATGGGTAAGAAATTGTTTTGTGCTTATTTTATTGCACAAATTTAATTATTTTTGTTTCCGTTTGTGTGATAAAGTGTTAGAAACGAAAATTGAATGTGGAAGTGATAATACACTAGTATTCTATACTGTAAAATCAAAATTGTGTTTGCACGCATAGGTGTCGGCCATGGCGCAGACATGTTTCTCTCGTGGTGTAAAATTGAATCGGTTTCCATCTCGTAGTCGCTACGTTCATTACGAGGTGCGATAAATGTTTTCCCATTCATGATGAGTTATCGAACGTGTAGTGTGTCAATTTTAGTGTCTGATGTAAACATTGGTGGTAACCGGCGACATCAATGTTTCAGGTAAACCCCGTGGTATACGCACAGCGCGTAAACACGTGAACCATCGCCGTGAGCAGCGATGGGCTGACAAGGAATTCAAGAAAGCCCACATGGGTACAAGGTGGAAGGCCAACCCCTTCGGTGGAGCTTCTCACGCCAAGGGCATCGTCCTGGAGAAAGTGTAAGTACGTTTCACTTTTCTATTAAATACCTAATAACGTAGTGCCACAGTGACTTTGTCAATATTGAGTGCAACTACAGAAAAGTCAAGAGTCAAGACATGAAGTGCTTCGAAGTTGTATTGCGGGAGGTGTACGTGACTGTCAATGGGCGTGGAATGATGACTTCCACGCGTGGTATTATGCCTGTGAATGTGTTCAGACTACAATCACAGGATAATACTGCGAGTGGCGGCGTCGTATCGACTTTACGAAGATATATGAGGAGGATATCGCTATTATGTAGCTCACGCACGCATGGGTCAATGAACTCTCAAGATTGAGGTTATGCTGAATGTGGTGTTTACATAGTATACAGAAAAACCGTTATTTACAATTTCCATAACTAAGAAGTTGTAGTATTGGCAGTTTTATGTTACTAAAGTTGATTGTGGTATGAGAAGTGTAGTCTATTATTGTTACCTAACATTCTAGTGTAATTATAACATTAATTGTTTAACTCTTGTTTTGTAGTACTATGCTTCCAATTTAAGTTATTAGCAAGTTCACCAATGCAACTACTGTTGAGAGTAGTTAGTATCTGTGTACATTATTAATATTTATGTTCCATTCCACAGAGGTGTAGAAGCCAAGCAGCCTAACTCTGCTATCCGCAAGTGTGTGCGTGTGCAGCTGATCAAGAACGGCAAGAAAGTGACAGCCTTCGTGCCCCGTGACGGTTGCCTCAACCACATTGAAGAGAACGACGAAGTGCTAGTTGCAGGATTCGGTCGTAAAGGTCACGCCGTCGGTGATATTCCTGGAGTCAGATTCAAGGTGAGCATGATTATATTAACCCAAAATGTGATGTGACATGCATGTGAAGATAAAAAAGATAATGGGATGTCAAAACAACATGCTGTATTACTTTCATAGACAAGAAATGATAAAAGTACAATTTACCTCCACTGGCAAATTTTTGTTGTAAGATTTTATTAGTATTAGCTATATATTTCTGGAGTATTTCCTACTCTGAAAACCACGTTGCAGTCAGAGCAACTGACTCCATTGATTCACTGGTTTTTGTTTGCATCATAGTAATGATAATCAATCATTTTTATTTGCTTGCAGGTCGTCAAAGTCGCCAACGTGTCCCTCCTAGCCCTGTACAAAGAAAAGAAGGAGCGGCCAAGATCATAAGCTTGACACTGTGATAAGGTAATTATTCATCATTTGGTTCAGCTACCTAAACTCACCTCATTAAAATAGAAGTTCCCCACTTAACCATACCTCTTAAATGATGTTATACATTTCAATGTATTTGCTACTCCCGATTGCCATGACGTCAAACCTTATTTCTGATTAACTTGAGGAAATATCCTCATTGTGCTGGTGTGTATACAAATCTAATGATAACAATTTCTTTGTTTCAGTGACCTGGTGTTGTTATAAGTGTACTAAAATGTAAAATCAAGTACATAATAAAGCTTGTGTACGCCATTTTGTTGTATCATTTCTAGCACCTCTAACTAGAATATTATGTTTTCAATCTTCTCATAAAAGAGATGGACAGTTAAAAATTAAACTTTATATTGGGTCAGAGTTCTGCACCCACTGTTAGTCTGGCCTTTAATAAAGCTGTCTAACGCTAGTTAGATAATGTACAAAAAACTACAAGACAGTAGTATCGATTGAGGTACATTCTGCTGGAATTCCATGAAGGGAAATTATAATTACGCTCGTAATAGGGATCGGCAGCGGTCTTCAACAAAAGCAATAACAAAAAAAATTGCTCATTGTACATTAGATCGATCGTCGCCATTTCAGACCGTATCGTAAAAGTAGTTGAAAGTTGTCTTCATATTGCTTGATACATCACCCCATTAGGGATAAAAGGCGTGGGTTTTTTTGCGACCAAGGAAATTTTGAGCCTCAAGGATTCTCAAAAAGACTCGATGCAAGATTTACTGAATACAATTTGTGTGTGCAACTGTATTATCTTTTTGAGAATTTCGATCCCGTCCTTATGTTAAATATAGTCCTCAATGTATCTGACAACGGCGACCTGTCTCTTCTCTCGTGCGCTCGAATGTGACTGGCAAAGCCAAACTTTGTTTTGAACACCCGGTCACATTGCAGGCAGAATAGCTGTCCATCCGAGTTGAAAGTAGCTATTTATGAGTTTGCGTGTTTGACGTTTTTCGTCGAGCTCTTAGACGATTTTGCTCGAAGTTGGCTACCCCTGTTTTGACACAGTGACGCCACTCAGGTCTTAAAACAGCAAGGTCCTCCCAGCGCTCAGTGGAGATATCGTAGGCGGCCAAGTTACGTTTCAAGACGTCATTGTACCGCAAATATTGTCCCCTTATGTGAAAACCGCGAAGGACTTACGATGTCCAAATTGGAGATGTCCTTAGAAAAGGTTTAATACGATCTACTCTGAACCGGCGTGCGTGTATGAACCGATTGATGAATGTGGAGGAAGCAAGAGAAGTGTGTCAGGATCGAAGCAAATGGAATTCTATAGTCTCTGCTTACCCCGGTGGGAAATAGGCGTGAGTTTATGTATGTTATGTGAAAAAAAAATATTTTGGAAGAGACCATTTAAAGAGCATTTACAAATGCCAAGCCCAAGAGCAACACGGGCCTCCGGTGAAACCCTGTCTTATACTATGAGACTGCGCCAATGAAACAAAAGTTGTAGACATGATTATTTATTGCTAAATACAATATTCATTGCTCCGATTACATTATATTTTACGTTACAATATAGTCTAGACTATGCCGGTTAAAATGTTCTATACTATAGTTACATTTTGCAGTCTAGTTCAAACAATACCTAGGCAAGACGAAGCTTACTACAATCCTGTTACACTGATTAAAATGCATACAATAAAAGACCACGGGAAAATCCTTCATGATGGTGACGTAAGTAAATCCATTGTGGGTTCAAGAACGCCTGATAACGAATATTTTTTGGCCTCTGTAAATACTACACTTTATATTTAGTGGTGTTATGTATTAGTGTCTTTTGAATAAGTGCGAAATAAACTGGTGCCACTTAATCTATTTTATTAACATTTTAGTTCTATTACAAAAACAAATATTTTCGTGAAATTGGAGCTGTGGGTTCACAGTTAAGACATAAAATTCAAATGTATTTAAACATACAAGTTTATTAGGTAAACTATTTGCTGCCTTGAGATTCCACGGCATAATAGTTTGATTTGTTTTTCATGTTAATACGTTTCTATAGCCGTTATAATAATACAATATTAAAATAAACGTTTTGTACACTTGAGTATATAGTATAAACAAGTGATTTTACATAGACACATTTTAGGTTTTTTTACACAAAATATGGCTCTATACGTGTGCCTTATCTTGGCACTGCTACCAAAACATACTACACAGAAAAAAACCTGAAAGAAGCCAAATTTTGGTGATGAAATTAGATCTACGCTAAGTGCTGTAACAAAAAAGTGTTGCTGGGGAAAAGCTTATTCTGGCATTGTCACCAAAAAATGCTTGTAACTTCTAAATTCTGGTATTTGGCGACAAATTAACACATTTTTTTCTGTGTAGTCAGTATCCCGATCCGTTATGACGGCAATGCCAAGATAAGGGACACGCTCTACACTGGCACTCACATGAATTTATGATTTATATAAGTCCTGTAAGTGATGAAGGAACGTTTTAACGCTTAATTTTTGCTACCATCGTTTCCTTATCCTAAATTCGTAACTGATTGTTAGCTTATAAAACTATATATTTTTTTCTTCAATAAATTACATCCACATTCGGCGACGATTCAATATCATTTACGTTAAATATCACACATTTTTGAAACGTTCTCAAAAATACACCTTTATAGCGAGTATTTCGTATCCAACTCTAAAATCACAGTCTAACGAGACGACACGAGGCGCCACCGGCGCGTGGACACAGAAATGATCAACATTCATTTACTAACTTTTCTTAATAATGTAGAACTAGACCCTTTAAAAGGTAGCATGATTAGAGTGAGAGAATTCTGTCTACTCTTTCATACTAAGTTGTATACCGTTTACTAACGAGACGTATCTATCTCTCGTGTTTTTCTCACTAGGCGACTATAATCTCTATCATGCTCCCATTCTAATCATGCTTTAAGCCGGGTATAGCTCGTACAATGGTGCCTATTTGGGAAACTTAATTTTAGTTTGACAGTTCTTAGATTAGTGGCCTCTTTAACTTACAATATGTGCAAGAAAGAGACGCAGCTAGTTCTAGTCCTGTCAAATTAGGTTGGTAGTTGCCCGAATCGACAACAACGCACCTACTCGATATATACCTTATGATGGTTACACCTCGCGTCGCATTCGTACCTTCGATTCGCCCCAGTAGTACAGTCAGGTGCAAAATCTTCCACACTTTAAGGAAGCCCTATACTAAAGCCTCCAGTTCCCCAACTGCCTTTAAGGTGTTCACACATCAGCGAAATGGACGTACAGAAAATTTTGAGTGTTTGAAACATGAAAATTTAAAATGCAATTTTATATCAATTATCTGTTACTTCATACTAATATTCGATACAAGAATAATATATCTGAAGAACTATGCCTATGCATATAATATACAAGAATAGTACACAGGTTTTTTGTAACATATCGCTATCTACATTAGAAAAATGCATAACAAGCCACTACTAAAATGTTCGATCATTTGAGAACTCGATATTTCTTATATTACTTGTGACTTGATATGCTAAATTAGGGTTATTTTTTACACAGTAAGTCCGATTTTGGTTAGTTAGCTATAAAACATTCTAAGATGATAACTCGAACCATCACTCGACTCAGCCTCAGTTGAACATTTTGGTACTTCAAGTTAACATTTGCGTCCTCTATTTGAGAACTTTACTCACTGGAGTCGAGCATATCATACTGCCAACATAATAAATCGAAACTAATGACGTCATGCCTCAATTCCGCCCCACTGGAGTAAACTCGAGATAAGGTTGAGAATACTGATTTTGAGGCGATTTCGAGGTATTGCTTAATAATATGTTCTTTAATTCAGACATCACAAGGTCCATATTTTGGCAGACAAAAAACAATGGTATAAAAAAACCAGGTATGCTCAAAACTGACAGCTAGCATTTCAAGGTTAGTCCAGCTGACGTCATCCAACACTACGTTGCCATTTTGGTAACAAATAAATTACCCACGACCAATGTTCTTATATTTACTTTGCCAGCAAATTTTTAACTTTTAGTAATAGATTTACTTAAAGTTTTAATGATTTTTATTTATATGACAAATAATAGAAATTAAATACATTCGTCAGTAATTCACTTAATTTTCAATAAAATTTACGTCCTTGTAATGTTGGAGATACCAATTTAATGGTGACACGTCATCAAAGGGCGAGGCCTAATTTTTGAACAAAACGTCAAACGATAAAAACTAAGTAATATGCTCAATTAATGACAGGTTGAAAAGGCTACTAGGCCAGAGCCGTTAAACCCTTTCAAAAAAAAAAACAAAGGGCGAGCAATGGCGGCTTGTCATAGGATTGAGCATACCTGGTTTTCTTATACCATGCAAAAAACATCAATGGCTGAAGTCGTCCGACCCTAAGGTCACCTCAACTGGGGACGGAGTACAGTAAGGTTCGAGTTAAGATCTTAGAATAAGGGTGTAAGTAATCGTATAAGCAGTGTGCAGTATTAACTAATCAGAATCGAGTTTAATGTATTTACGTATATGCGGCTTATGCGCTAAAGATATTAATTAGCAATGAATCCAAGCATGATGTGTTAGGCTGGGTTTCCACTGACGCGGAAATGTGCGGATTTGACCAATCACAGCGTTCGAGAGAGCGAAAAACGAAGACGCTCTGTCACTCTCTCCCTCACGGTGATTGGTCGATTCCTGCACATCTCCGCGTCAATGGACACGCAGCCTTAATATTAAGTTAAATATCGTATGAGATGACTATTTTCGTGTTTTCTAGGGCATGTTTACAGCGAGATACTAGTCGATATTGTGTAGAAGTAGGGTGGTGCTATACAGATGATTTGGTCGCTAGTGTGATTAGATAGTGTACCGCCGTTCGCGCCGCGGAGCGGGGTAACCGAATTTGGATTCGTTGACACGCGCTGATATCTGCGGAAGAAACACTCAATGTAAAATTTTATCTACATCTGAGGTGTTAAAATGGCCACATCGAAGCAATTCCTCTAAGAAAGTAATATTGCTATTTGACATTTGTTTGCATTGCGCACTTACTTTTATATGCGCAAATGTCAAAATGCAATATTGCTTTCTTAGATGAATTGCCAGACCACGGAGGCTGTGTGTTGTGGTTAGAGCGTTAGGCTCACGATCTGGAGGTCCGGGTTCGATCCTCGATGGGGACATTGTCGAAATCACTTTGTGAGACTGTCCTTTGTTTGGTAAGGGCTTTTCAGGCTTGAATCACTTGATTGTCCGACAAAGTAAGATGATTCCGTGCTTCGGAGGGCACGTTAAGCCGTTGGTCCCGGCTATTAGCCGTAAAAACACCTCCACCAACCCGCAGTAGAGCAGCGTGGTGGAGTATACTCCATACACCCTCCGGTTGATTGAGGGGAGGCCTGTGCCCAGCAGTGGGACGTATATAGGCTGTTTATGTACCTTATTGCACAACGACATTTACAAAGGACATAAACATACGAATAAAAACATAAGCACAATAGACGGCCTTATTGCTAAACAGCAATTTCTGCCAGATGATCATTCTTCTTCTTATCGTGTGGGTTGTGTGGTAGAATACCAACCTCATCAACCCTGGTGTCAGGGTTATGATTGAGCCGCCAAGGACCCCTGACATGGCTCATGTAACGTGATCATTATGTTTTTTCATTTTTAAATTATATTTTCAATTATTGTTCTTTTTATGGTGGAGTATGCTCCATACCCCCTCCGGTTGATTGAGGGAAGGCCTGTGCTCAGCAGTGGGACGTGTATAGGCTGTTTATGTATGTTTATGTTATGTAGATGAATTGCTTCGATGTGGCCATTTTAACCCCCCTGACTGTGCCGCATCGCATTTTCCTATACCTCTATCCATTTCTGTCACTCAGACCAGTCATTTCCTAGAGCGAGTGTGTGAACGCACTTCGACAGTTTCGTCAATTCTGGTGGGTGTGGTCGCATTATCTCACTCTAGCAAATGAAGGTTCTGAGCGACAGAAAAGGAGAGGAGCGCAATTGGTTGATACCAATCAACAAAGTTAGGAAATGTCGAACTGTGGCTCACTCGCAATGACGCTTGTATACAAGGTGTTTAACATCGTAACGAAAACTTTGAGGGATGATTGAGACCATGAGTCACGTGGAATTTTCCGTCGCAAAACTATGGAACTGAAAACAATATAAAAGAACACTTAATATTTTCATGAATTTTCCGACAGGAAATTCCACTTGATATCAACTCAGAATCATGGTGTGAATCATCCCCCTCAGTATTTGTTACGATGTCACTAACACCCTATCTACTTGTATGGCTACTTGTATGTACTTATACAGGGTGTAAGTGACATCGTAACGAATACTAAGAGGGATGATTCAGCTCGTTATTTTGAGTTAATATCAAGTCACAGTAATACTATCATACAGTATTGTAACTCGGCCGTGTCCTTGAAATAAATGCCTACACCCGCGCGGTACGTAAACATGTGATAGGGCTGCCCACCTACAGAATTTTAATTACATCTGCCTACTTTGAGTTTCTATCTAGTTTTGTGATTGTAAATTATGATTTTTTATTTAAACAAATAAAATACTTTGTAATTGGAATAGGAAGTGTTTAATAAAAGTACACAGAAGGTACCAAATAACTGCAATATATTTAGGCTGATCTGAGAAATACACCCGCGATCCTGATATACACTTTTTTTTATTCTTAGTTTTAATTTAAAAAATATTTGTTTGTCTTATAAATTTGCGACCGAAAAATATTTGCGCCTCGATTGAGACGTACGAAATGCCTTATTATTAAATTTTAAAGTAAGTAGCAACCAAATACAGCACAATATGTCCTACTCGTCATATTAAATATGCACTTGTACTTATTTTAACTTTAAGTTTAATGAAAAATCGCGCGGTTATCTTTTAAAATACAACACACCGTCCGTTCGTCACTGTGCGACATTCGCGACTGGTTGCATGCCGAGCGCATGCTGAGATCCGAGCACGTAGGTATAACTCGCGTTTCGCCCGTTTGTATGGAGTTGGAATACTGTATGATAGTATTACCGTGATCAAGTGAAGTATAGAATTGAAAATAATTTAAAAAAACCACTTGAAATCAACTCAGAATCATGTTGTGAATCATCCCTCAAAGTTTTCGTTATGATGTCACTAACACCCTGTATGGTATAGTTACCAGGCGTGTGTGCTCGGGCTAGGAGTCGGGGTGGTGGTAGTCCATGGTCTTGATGTAGGCGACGGCCGAGCAGAACTGCGTCCACCAGTAGAGCGCCTCGCCGGACAGCGCCGCGCCGCCCAGCGCGTTCACCAGCTCGATCGTCGACAGCAGCGACGGCGGGTTCACCTGCACAGTTATGTTCACTTCACTTATTGTACGGTCACGAGTACAAATATGTACAGTCATGAGCAATATAATGTACCCACTTTAGGACTCTGTCGCTACAAAATCGTTTCATGCGGAAAGCCACGGGAGCTCCGTGGTTCCTTCGCAATGAAAATCTGCACATTGACCTAGGTCTGCCAACCATTGCCCAATGGCTCAAATTAGCTTCCAAACGTTTTTTCGATTCTGCTCCACACCACCCAAATCCCCTGGTAGTTGCGGCTTCCGAGTATATTCCGCTTAGAGACGGTACTGAAAAGTATCGGCGTCCGAAGGACGTAATATACGTACGATCCCGACGACCCGATTACTCTAGCCATAGAGGCAGCCAATCAGCTCGCGACACCAAACACTTCAGAGCCCCGATATCGACCCCGCCGGCGTGGTCGACGATTTCTCTCATTCAGCGCTTATCGCTATCGACCCACTAGGGTCGATTAATTCTTTCAAATATTTTTCCTCTCAGACGACGCCCTGAGCCGAGGTTCGCGCCCTACTGGGCACCCTCAGGCCTGTTGTCTTAAACGTTGTACCGGGTGAGAGCCTTCAGCGCTCCTCATTTGTCCGGCCAAGTAGTTAATGCCATCTGCGGCAAATCTACAATAAGTCACGTCAAAAAAAAAAAAGGTCTCTGTCGCACTAACATATTTGACATTTAGTGAGACTTACAGTTCAATTTGTCAAAAAAGTTAATGTGACATGGTACCAAAGTGTATACATATTTATGCTCGAGACCGTATGCACTTTGATACCATGTCACATTAACTTTTTTGTCAAATTAAACCGTAAGTCTCATTAAATGTCAAATATGATAGTGCGACAGGGTTCCAAAGTGGGTACATGATATTACTTATGACTGTACATCTGTCGCAAATGAAACTGGAATGGAAGTGTCTGCCGTCGTCTGTTTTTCCAACTCGTTAATAATCTGGGAGTCTTCAAGGCTAGAGTGAATAGGCATTTGCTAAGTAAGCGTGATCCATCCTAGACCACATTGTCACTTACCATGAGGTGAGATTGTGGTCAAACGCGAGAGAGAGAAAATGTCAGAGACTATTTTATTTTAAAAAAAAAATAGCATTGACTACTTAGCCGGAAAAATGGGGAGCGCTGATGGCACCTGGATACAAAATTTAAGACAACAGGCCTGAGGAAACACAATGATTCGCCTGCACAGGTACTTCACGATATTACGAGTATTAGAAAAAATAACCCTCCTTTTAGCTTCGCCGATGTCGGATAAAAATATTGTACAGAGGGTATTATAAGGCTTAATTGTTAATATCTCTTATTCTATCGTGTGGGTTGTAAGGTGAATTACCAACCTCATCAACCCTGACTGGTGTCAGGGTGGTGTTATTGAGCCGCCAAAGGCCCGACTTGGCTCATATAACTACTACACTTCTCATCAAAAAAATCGAAACACTTCCGTTTTCATTGTTTCTGTCCGAATTTAACACAAAAAAGAATTCATACGATGAAAAAAAATACATAAATGTATAGCTGGCAGTTTGGCCATTACAGTAATAAGCGAAAATTCTAAATTCAAAATTAGAATTTCATTTGTTTATCTTATAAACGAAATGAATCACTGTTTTGAGACAAATGTGTGTTTAGGGTTGGAGTACATTTAGCGTTTAAAAACTAAAAATTGGCGCCTATCCTTAAACTTTTTGTTTTTTATTTCAATACTGTGACTTTGGGACGTCTGAAAAAAGGTTTTTTTTCTAAAACGTATGAATACTTCGCCCACAGAAGCCGCCCAAGTTGTGGCATTGCTGGATTCTGGCCTTAGTCAGCGTGTTGTGGCTGCAAGACTGCATCTAAGCCTGTCATTTGTTCATAGAGTCTATAAACGTTATCGGGAGACTGGTTTGTTCACGCGCCATTCAGGATCTGGCAGGAATCGGGTCACTTCTGAGCGAGATGATCGATTTATTGTAACAACTTCTTTAAGAAATCGACGCCTTAACGCTTTTCAACTGCAGCAGCGGCTTCGTGTTGTACGAAGGGTGGCTGTAAGTGACTCTACAATTAGAAGAAGGTTGAAAGATCGTGGACTGGTACCGCATAAGCCAGCAAATGGGCCGAAATTAACTGCAGACCATCGAAGAGCGCGCCTTAACTTTGCACGTGAGCACCTAAATTGGTCATACCTACAGTGGAGCAAAGTTCTCTTTTCTGATGAGTGTAAAATTATGCTGTATGGTAACGACGGAAGGAACAAGGTCTACAGAAGAGACGGAGAACGCTATGCACAATGCTGCATTGAAGAAAAGGTCAGCTATGGTGGCGGTTCTGTAGGTATGACCAATTTAGGTGCTCACGTGCAAAGTTAAGGCGCGCTCTTCGATGGTCTGCAGTTAATTTCGGCCCATTTGCTGGCTTATGCGGTACCAGTCCACGATCCTTCAACCTTCTTCTAATTGTAGAGTCACTTACAGCCACCCTTCGTACAACACGAAGCCGCTGCTGCAGTTGAAAAGCGTTAAGGCGTCGATTTCTTAAAGAAGTTGTTACAATAAATCGATCATCTCGCTCAGAAGTGACCCGATTCCTGCCAGATCCTGAACGGCGCGTGAACAAACCAGTCTCCCGATAACGTTTATAGACTCTATGAACAGATGACAGGCTTAGATGCAGTCTTGCAGCCACAACACGCTGACTAAGGCCAGAATCCAGCAATGCCACAACTTGGGCGGCTTCTGTGGGCGAAGTATCCATACGTTTTAGAAGAAAAAACCTTTTTTCAGACGTCCCAAAGTCACAGTATTGAAATAAAAAACAAAAAGTTTAAGGATAGGCGCCAATTTTTAGTTTTTAAACGCTAAATGTACTCCAACCCTAAACACACATTTGTCTCAAAACAGTGATACATTTCGTTTATAAGATAAACAAATGAAATTCTAATTTTGAATTTAGAATTTTCGCTTATTACTGTAATGGCCAAACTGCCAGCTATACATTTATGTATTTTTTTTCATCGTATGAATTCTTTTTTGTGTTAAATTCGGACAGAAACAATGAAAACGGAAGTGTTTCGATTTTTTTGATGAGAAGTGTATTTTCTAATATTAATGTTCCAAATGCAAATTTAAATTTTCTTCGACTACAGGTTTGTTTGAACAATTATTCAAAATTGAGAAGTTTGTTTACCTTGAGTATGACGTAGACGAGTACGGGCGTGAGGTCGTCCGCGGAGGGCGTGGCGCCCTCTGAGAGGCCCAGCACGGCCATGATGGAGCGCACGCACCGCATTATACACGACAACTGTTGACCAACGGAGCCGGTAAATAACTGGGTCGTGTACGGTCACGAGCATTAATATGTATACACTTTGGTACCATGTCACATTAGCTTTTTTGACAAATCGAACTGTAAGTCTCACTAAATGTCAAATATGTTAGTGCGACAGAGTTCTAAAGTGGGTACATTATATTGCTCATGACTGTACTAGATTCAAGATAAATTATGAAATTCCGATTACTAAATAAAGACAGATCTAAAACTAACGTAAAAACCTAATTTTTCCTATTTAACTTATTTATGAATTTTAATCAAGAAAAATGTAATAATAAGTCCGACATTTTATTACGTTTTTCTATGACGTCACAGTGTGCTATTCATACAAATTCCATAGTCACTTCGTGTTTTGACGGTTAGTAAAAGTAACTGATTTGACTAGAACTGATATGTATCCTAGTGTTGCCACACGTAATTTGAAATCTATTTCAGATTCCCCAAGCTCTTTTGTTAAGTAAATGTTATGAAAGATATGATTCATCAACACGTATTTTTCTCTAAAATTGCGAAGAGAAAACCTCCAATTTGACAACATTGTATATTTCTGAGAAAATTCAACTCTTTTTCTATTTATGGTTGCATCGTTCAGAAACGATGATTCTTCAACGTTCCGGAACAAAATACTACATATTAAATTACTTTTGATCGGTAAAATTAAAATAATCGTTGAATAGACCAATGGTGCAAATCGAACTTAAAAAGTAAAACGAATCTCTAATCTTAATTAAAAAAAAATAATCTTTGACATCTGCGCACAAAGGTCAAATAATTATTTTTTTCCGTCTGGATTTTTTTCTCGTCGCGGGCGAAGCCGAGACATTCTCAGGGCGTGGCCATTTAATGTGAGTGCTCACGCTGTCCGCAGAAACAGCTGAGCACGGGGGTGGGACACGGCGAGCGAAGGTCGCCCCTCCGTGTACATGTCAATCCGGTGGTGCCGCCGACGAGTCAGCGCACCAGGTGTAAGCAATCTCCTCGGAGTATAGTCTGCATGGTGTCACCGTACCTTGTCCCGGGGCGTGCGGTAGACGGGCAGGTGGCGCAGCACGGCCTGCGCCCGCGGGAAGGGCGCGGCCCACACGTGCGGCGCGGGCACGCCCGCCCGCAGCGCGCTCGTGCACGCAGCCAGGCGGCGGATGTGCTCGCTCAGCACCCTGCACGCACACGCATACGGCTCACTCGCGACCGACAGTCGACAAATACGGTATTCGACTGGGTCAAACATAGATTATAAAATCCTAATCAAGAAACAGAAACCAGTCTAAGATGGTCAAAAATCAATGTCAATTTACATTTCGACTTATTTTCGATTTTTATTTATAAATAAGATATTTGAATGGGTCGAAGAAATAGAAGCCAGTCTAATATAATCAAAAATCAATCTCATTTCATTGTGACTTTATTCGAATTTTAATTCTGAATTAAGTAACAAGAAATGCGACTTTTAACTGCTTTTATTGATGATGTCACAGACCAGTATTTCCATACAGGTTCCATAAAAAAAAACGTAGTGACTGACGTTTGACCAGGCTGTCAGTAGCCTATTATGTAGTTAAGGAAATAAAAAATTAATGCAAGATTATATAATATCGTTGCCTTATAGTTTTCTTCTTCTATCGTGTGGGTTGTGAAATGTATTACCAACCTCATCAATCCTGGTGTCAGGGTTCCTATTGAGCCGCCATAAACCCCCGATATGACTCATGTAACGACTACTTACTTACATCAGTAAGTATTAACCGGGACCAATGGCTTAACGTGCTTTCCGGAGCACGGATCATCTTACTTTTTGGACAATTAGGTGATCAGCCTGTAACGTCCTTATCAAAGTAGAGATCACAAAGTGATTCTTGCGATTTGTCCCCACCGGGAATCGAACCCGGGACCTCCGGACCGTGAGCACCTTGCTCAACAACTGGACCACAGAGGCCGTCACCTCTTTAAAATTCCCCAATATCAGTTTTGACGTAGATCTTCCCCTCTATAGTCTGAGTGTCGTGTTTGTCCCCAGTTTCTGTGCATGCGCAACATCAAAATGTTCCTGCGCACGTGCCACGAAGTGTTCGAGCTCCGGGAGACGGATCTCTTCGACCCCATAGCCAGGGGGTAGGGTAGGGTTATTATTGAGCCGCCACAGCCCCTGAGATACTCACTGGTCGCGCGCGATGTCCCCGTCGCCGTTGGGGAAAAGCACGTGGAGATACAGCCGCGCGAAGGCAGCCCGCTCCACCGTGATCTCCGCCATCTCCAACAAGTTGGCTGATGCACCTGTTACGTGTTCAACAGGAACTGTTGTTAACGACTCAAAAGTACATTATATCCTCATTATATAAAGGGTGTTAGTGACATCGTAACGAATACTGAGGGGATGATTCAGAACATGATTTCCATTGGATTTTACATACATACACATACATACATAAACTCACGCCCGTAGTCCCTAATGGGGTGGGCAGAGCCACAAGTAATCAAAGACAACTTGCAGCCACTATTCATACGATGTCGTAAGCTGGATATGATAAACCTTATGGTGATAAGGGATCAGCCTATCGCCCATAACATTAGTCCATCACGTTAGAGGACATAATCCCTCTGTGTCGGTTTTTACGACATGCCCGGGAAGACAAGCAGCTGAATGCGTTCTATGTTTTTTATTTGCTCCCAGAACAGCATAGAAGCTATCAATTGGATTTTCGTGTCGGAAATTCATGAAAATTTTAATATTTTTTTAAATTATTTTCAGTTCCATACTTTTGTGACGGAATAACAAGTGGGTCATGTACTAGGTTCAAGCGAAGCGTTGGAAGCGTTTGAGATGTGGTGTTGGCGAAGGATGGAGGGTATAAGCTGGACTGAAATGGTGTCAAATGAAAAAGTGCTGGAAAGAGTTGAAGAAAAGAGAACCATATTGAAGACTATAGAGAACCGGAGAGGAAATATGATTGGCCACCTGATACGACACGATTCATATATAACAAACATTATAGAAGGAAAAAATTAAGGGAAGAGAGGAAGGTGTAGACCTAGGATAACATTTATGAAACAAATAAAAGAGAAGGTGCAGGTCGTGTCGTATCGGGAGGTGAAGGTTTTGGCGGGAAGAAGAGAGGAATGGCGGTTACTCCACCGACAAGAGCGCAGCTCTTAAATAGAGAGGAGGAGGGACTAGGTTCAAGATAAATTATAAAATTGTGATTACTAAGTAAAGACTGATCTAAAACTAATGAAAAACATTATCTTTTTTCTATTTAACTTATTTACAAATTTTTGAATCAAGAAAAACGTAATATGTAAATGTTTTTCTATGACGTCACAGTGTGCTTTTCCTAAAAATTCCATAGTAATTCCGTGTTTTGACGATTATTAAAAAGTAACTGATTTGACTAGTTGGAAACAAGCCTATTGGCTTACCTTCCCACGAAGGGTCCGCTTTCACCTCGGCAGTAATGGCCTTTATGCTGGCCGTCAGTCTTGTAGCTTTCTCGTCCATTAGCTCGCTTCCTCCTGAAGACAATATAGCTATTTAGAAATTAGCTTCTAAAACAAAGCGTCTGCAAATTTGTCACTGTGAATAATTGAAATAGTGAAGATAGTAAGAGGAAAATTATTAAGATTATTTGTGTACCTATTAAATATTACATAAACATAAACAGTCTATATACGTCCCGCTGCTGGGCACAGGCCTCCCCTCAATCAACCGGAGGGGGTATGGAGCATACTCCACCACGCTGCTCCAATGCGGGTTGGTGGAGGTGTTTTTACGGCTAATAGCAGGGACCAACTGCTTAACGTGCCCTCCGAAGCACGGAATCATCTTACTTTTTCGGACAATCAGGTGATTCAAGCCTGAAAAGTCCTTACCAAACAAAGGACAGTCTCACAAAGTGATTTCGACAACGTCCCCATCGGGAATCGAACCCGGACCTCCAGATCGTGAGCCTAATGCTCTAACCACTAGACCACAGAGGCTGTTATTAAATATTATATGCCATATTTTATTTGAGAGTGCTGTTTTATATATTTTTTTGTTTCTGTCAACGATTATATTTATTACATGTATTCATAAACTGATTCTCTCTGATCTCTGATTTTGACTTTCTGTTTTGTTCTCAAAAGAGGGCGTTATGTAGTAAAATTCGAGTAGACCGCACCGCAATTTCGTAATAGTAAACTCACCTACAATCAACTAAAGTCGTCGGTGAAATGACCACTAATAATCTGAAAAACTGGCAACTCACCCACTGGGTGGTGAGTTTACAGTAGGTGAGTTACCACCTAAGCCTCCCACAGCTGTATGCAAGTTTCAATGAGGATAACAACTATAAGCTCAAATGTAGGCGGCAGTATTGTTGAGTGTCCCTAAATTTTGACAGGTTTTTTTCTTTTTTTTACCTTTGATGGGTTTGAGTTCTCCATACTGTCCAACTAAAATCCGTGATAAATTGTTGTAATTTGTGGAGTAACGTGGAGTGTACATGTACCACGTCTGAAGGATGAGTTACGAAAAAGAAAAGTGGACATCAGTTGGAGAAAGGCAGTTTTCTTCTTTTCGATCTTTAGTGAATAAATATAACACTATGATTTTGCAGTCAAACGCTGCGCAAAGGGTTGTAGTGTAAAAATATAACCAAAACAATATGTTTGTTTACTCAAATAGTATGGGGAACTATCAAAATTTAAGAACACTCACCAGTAGCGACACCTGGTGGGAGAAATAGGCAGTTTCAATTCGCCAGAGACCCCGGACATCACATGTAATGACTATATATTCACTTCAGTAAGTAGTAGTCTGAACCAATAATAATTTTGTAATATCCTAATATTACAAGCTGAATCACAATTATCTGATGAATAAGATGCAGCTTTTGGTGCCGATTACTATTTATTAAAAAACAGAAACTCTGTTTTCTTTTCTTTTTATTTCGACAATATCCCCGTCGGGAATCGAACCTGGAACTTCACCACTAGACTGTAGGGCGCGAACTGAAAATCCGAGCGAGCGCATCATGACGTGTAATAGTCTTTCACCTTATATCGAGGGTGTCGCCCAATAGCCGTACAAGGTTTATCTCCGTAGATAGATAACATTCGCCCTGTCGATAGGTGAGAGCGTTGGAGGTGATTCGCGCCGCGCCAACCTGCAAACCCTGCCGGATAAATGATGTCGCACGGCCTCTGTGGTCCAGTGGTTGAGTGTTGAGCTCACGATCCGGAGGTCCCGGGTTCGAATCCCGGTGAGGACATATCACAAAAATCATCTTTGTGATCCTCAGTTTGGTTAGGACATTACAGGCTGATCACCTGATTGTCCGAAAGTAAGATGATCCGTGCTTCGGAAGGCACGTTAAGTCGGTGGTCCCGGTTACTACTTACTGGTGTAAGTGAATAATCGTTACATGAGCCATGTCAGGGGCCTTCGGCGGCCTAGTAACCCTGATACCAGGGTTGATGGGGTTGGTAATCACCTCACAACTCACACGATAAAAGAAAAAAAAATGGTGTCTCGTACCGTTGTGCATGGCGTGGTTGTTGTGCGCGTGGTGGTGCTTGGCGAGCCTCCGCAGCGCGTTGCCGCGCTCCAGCTGCTGCAGCACGCGCGCCGCGGCCGCCGCGCGGGCGCACGCCTGCCACTCGCCGCTCACCACCGCGATCTGACTGCAATCACACGTCATCTACTACATACCATTCTTTAGCTTTCGTATACAGGATTACTGGACGTAATATTAATTATCTATCCAAACATTAATTTGAAAACAAACATGAATTCGTAAATGTAGTTTATATGCAGCACATTGAGCGCTGTCTTCTGGCTTGGACCTTAGAGTAGCGGTAATGAGTACTCACGTGTTGAGCGCATGCAGGGTATGCGTGAGCGCCGCCCGGCAGGAGGCGAGGTAGGCCGCGTAGGGCCTGCGGGCGGCCAGGTCGGCCCGCAGCGCCGCGGCCAGGCGGGCGGCGCCGCTGCCGCCGCTGCTGCCGCCGCCGCCGCCGGCGCCCGCCAGCGCCCGCGCCAGCTCGCCCGCGTGCGCCGCGCCCGCCTCCGAGCTGGCGCACGCGGCCGCCGCGCGGATCCACTCCACTAGCGACGAACTTGTGCAACGCTAGATGGACAAGTCGATGTTCACCAAGATTAAGCCGATCGGAGTGGAGGCGTTCGGAGAGGTGACGCTGGTGAGGAAGATCGATACTAGTCATCTATATGCCATGAAGACTCTCGAAAGGCGGACGTGCTCCAAAGAGTCTTCATGGCATATAGATGACTAGTATTGATCTTTCTCACCAGCGTCACCTGTTTGGAAACATTGCAAGAATTCAGTTTTGGTGTCTCAAAAATTAACATAGGCTCACGAGCATTATCCCAATTAATTGGGGTCGAAGATGAACCAAAACTCGAAAACTATAAAGATGTTATTTATTCATTTATTTTGTTGACTTTGGGGTTTAAAAAGGCCACATCAAAGCAACGCAATTGCAATTTGACATTTATGTGCATTGCGCAATTACTATTATATGCGCAAACGGCCAATTGCAATATTGCCTTTCAGATAAATTGTTTTGATGTGGCCTTTTTAGCCCCCTGGTCAATGATCAATGATAAAATGGGAATCTAGAAATGGAACTTAGAAAATCAATCTCACTTTTTTTTTATTAATCCACGAGTTTTATTTAAGTATTCTCTTCTATCGTGTGGGTTGTGAGGTGGATTACCATCAACCCTGGTGTCAGGGTTACTATTGAGCCGCCAAAGGCCCCTGACATGACTCTCTCTCTCTCTCTCTCTCTCCTTGGCATTTATTATTCCCATCTGATGGTGGGGTCTGCCTTCTTCGTACTACTTTTCCACTTCCAAGACTTAGTATTGTAATTCGTACTCACATTAGGCACGTATTCTACGCAGTGTAGATCCGAGTTGGACAACACCATGCGCAGTTTCCTCTTCATGCTGTTGAACACTTCAGGGTCGTTCAGGTCTAACACGCCTTCACATCTGCGAATATGTTATAGTTGGAGAAAGTTGCAGACTTAATGTGGATACATTCTTCTCATTTAAATAAGTACTCATGATTATTATATGTGGTGTGGTGTTTCCCCGGTGGGAAATAGGCGTGAGTTTATGTTTGTATGTGTATGTATGATTATATGTCGTTTCCAAATCTCAGGCCAATGGAGTTCCGGACTTTTGGCGTGTGTGGGGCTGAAGCTAACACGGAGAGGCACCTTAAGACAACTATTATGACTTCCCTTGACTATGTAACTGAGTCGCTGTTATATAGATCGTTATATTACTGTAATACTTACTGGAAAGACGTTCTACTCCTTTAAGTAGTAATTAGAGGATAGCTGTTATTGGCTATGGTTTAGTCAGTAACATTGTAAAACATTTAGATTAAGCTGTTGTTATCCCAAATAAGGAGGAGCTCGGTGGCGCAGCGGTAAACGCACTCGGTCTGCGATTGTTGAAGTTAAGCAACTTTCGCAAAGGCCGGTCATAGGACGGGTGACCACAAAAAAAAAGTTTTCATCTCGAGCTCCTCCGTGCTTCGGAAGGCACGTTAAACCGTTGGTTCCGGCTGCATTAGCAGTCGTTAATAACCACCAATCCGCACTGGGCCCGCGTGGTGGTTTAAGGCCCGATCTCCCTATCCATCCATCCATAGGGAAGGCCCGTGCCCCAGTAGTTAATGGGCTGGTGATGTGATCCCAAATAAACATCAATAAATAAATAAATACCTGTCCAGTTCAGCGTCGGGCAGGTCGGAGAGCCGTCGCTGCGCGCGGCGATGCTTGCTGGAGTCCGTGGAGGTCTTGCGGCGGTACTTGGCGAGGATGTCCTCCGAGCTCTCGGCGCTCGGCTCGCCGCGACCACCGTCGTCGCTGCGCGCCTCCTCTTCTGATACTTTTATATCTGAGTTTTTTTATAACCATTTGAATAACAAGGAAAAGCAAAGCGTATTTGAGACTCAAGTAACAACGATTTCGTCTAAGTAATGATGTTTTCACCAACCCGCATTGGAGCAGCGTGGTGGAGTATGCTCGATACCCACTCCGGTTGATTGAGGAGAGGCCTGTGCCCAGCAGTGGGACGTATATAGGCTGTTTATGTAATGATGTTTTATATTGGTTCAGATTCGGGCAACCACCAACTTAATACAATACAAATATACTTTATTGCACACAACATACTAAACAAGTTTTACACACATGGATGAAAGATACAGCACAATCTGGCGGCCTTATTGCTAAGAAGGAATTTCTTCCAGGTAACCGGCGGCAAGAAAACATTTATCACAATTTGGTGCGCCACGGTGCAACATCTTGTATAAAATAAATACTTACAAACAACTACCTACAAACATAAAATACACAAATAAAATTAATTTGACAGGACTAAAATTAGCTGTATCTTTTTCTTGCACATATCGTAAATGAAGGACGACAAACTAAAACTAAGTTAAGTTTTTGTCCGCCCGAATAAGCACCATTTTAGATATGTTTATGAGCCAGTGGCCGTCAGACCTTCATTTTGGAAAAGCCCAGTTTCTATGCGCATAATCCTCAAGCTCAACACATGTAGCAACGATCAGCAACTGCAAAGTTTGGATTGTCGTGGCTTTAGCAGATAACTTGTGTTTTTTTTATTTATTCAATATAAAAAAAAAACAATTAAATCCTTATAAATAAAATAAGACGCTCCTCTAAACAGAAAACCCGTACAGGTTTATGCGAGGAGTGAATGAATGCGCTGAACTCGCTATACTTAATTGGTAGGTAGGTACTACATAGTTTAACATGCGCCCAGATAATACTTCTTTAATTCTATTTTACATTGTTTAGTTCCTACACATGTGTGTAGGACATGACACCATGACACAGACATGTGTCTGTGTGTAGCCCACTAGGCAATTTGTTTAAAATATCTGGTAGTAAGTATTCCCACTTCCTCATGCCATACACTACACATTAATATATTTCGGTAGTTGGTACAACGGTAAATAAGATAGTTGACGCAAGCGACTTGATCTACTGGTCTTGGTTAGCATTTCAATGTTTTTAAACTTGTCAAGTATTATAGCCATATTAACTTTACTAAAAACCGGCATCACCTTAATATTTGAAACGTATGATTCCCTATGTACGTTTACACAATACTCACCGTTGTGGTGCGTATGCGAGCGTCCCTTTTGCCGGAACATCTTGATCTTATGCAGCAGGTTGCCGCCGGAACGTTTCACATTGTTCTTCAGTTCATCCAAGTTCCCTACCAACCCTTCATCGCCTACTATCCGCCTCCTATACGACAAAGAAAACGTAGCATGATTAGGACATATCTCTCGTCCCTTTTGTACAGTCATGAGCAATATAATGTACCCATTTTAGGACTCTGTCGCACTAACATATTTGACATTTAGTAAGACTTACAGTTGAATTTGTCAAAAAAGTTAATGTGACATGGTACCAAAGTGTATACATAATTAATGCTCGTGACCGTACTAAGCTGTATACCGTTAGTGCGTTTTCTTTCCGCCTGGAAAGGACCATTATTAGATGGAAAAGAATCGATCTGCCTAATCTCGACTCACCACTATGGTAATGAACGTCACAACACTGGCTTCTGTACTTTGATCTAACTCGTACCAGCATTGAAGCTACTGTCAAACATTATCTAACTTTATTATCGAACTAATTAACGGCCTCTGTGGTCCAGTGGTTGACCGTTGGACTCACGATACGAAGGCCCCAGGTTCGAATCGAGATATCACAAAAATCACTTTGTGATCCCTAGTTTGGTTAGGACATTACAGGTTGATCACCTGATTGTCCGAAAGTAAGATGATCTGTGCTTCGGAAGGCACGTTAAGCCGTTGGTCCCGGTTACTATTTACTGATGTAAGTGAGTAATCGTTATGTCAAGGGCCTTTGGCGGTCCAATAACCCTGACACCAGGGTCGATGAGGCTGGTATTCCACCTCACAACCCACACGATAAGAAGATTGAACTAGTCGTTCTGTTAATATTAACTTTACTAACCTCTGTGACTTCTCAGCCGTAGCATCGAAGCTGATGCTCTTGGGAATAGCTCCAGTGGAAGCAGTCTTTACCGGAGGCGGGCTCACTCGGCGCTCCGTCACATTCTCAGAGTTCACGTCCTGGCTGGAACTCTTGTCAGAAACCGACGTCTCCGCACTATTTACTGACAACGTACTCAGTGACATATTACTCGTCCCGTCCCGCTTCTTCTCAATCCTCGAAGAGCTTATACTGACTATACTCGTCCGAATCTCCGATTTGACTATTCGTTGCGTCAGGTTGTTGACTAAGTTAGCTGATGTGGAGATAGTCGCTGAGGACATACGAGTCATTAGGTCCGTTATTGTTGAGCGTGACTCTTCGGGGCGTTCGGTGTCTATTCCGGAATCGAATCTCCTGTCATATTGGGAGACAGACAGAGCGTTGAACGAGCTCTCGCTAGAGTTGAGGCTCCGGTCCATGTCGTTGTCGTCGTAAGGTTTGGAGGTGGAAGGGAGGTCGTATTTGGAGGGGTATGTGCGGTGGTGCGGCTCGTGGGAGTGGTGCGGTTGAGGGAAGCTGTCGTCCACCCACTGGCTGGTCGCATCTGACTGGCTGTTGTTGCCGCCGTCTAAGGTGGATTCTGTTGCCGCGCTGTTGCTGTTAGGATAAGTTTTACTGTAGTAGTTGAATTTACAAAGAGAAAATTTAAATCGAAAAAGTTTCTGACTCGGACGGTTCTTGAAGCAGCACTTCTTAACCTATCCATGCGAAATTCTTTCGATCTATGTATCGTCATTAAGCCAACGCCGTAATTGAACTTTCATTGTGGTTCAAACAAAGTTAATAAATACAGTAAAAGAACTGTGAAAATGGAAGAGAATTTGATAAAAAATAACAGTAACATAAACATACATTTCGATTTATTTCAACGCAGATAATTTGCATTGGATTGGTGACCGACACAATGAAGTTTTAATTGACCATGTGAACGAATGCCCTCTACGCCGGTGCCCAGGTGGCATAGCCGAGCTGCATTGTGTTACGGATGCGGCAGAGACTTGGTTAGGGGAGCTCAAGCTGGACATTTTATTTTTGTCTGCCATACGCAATAATAATAACTGTGAGATGAATGTAAATGACTTACCCATTTTGTGGCACGTAATCGAAGGCATCACTCGGTAACGGCACGGGCGCCGACGTACTCGGGCTGTCGGGCGCTGAGGTAGCATAACATGTCATTACCTGCAAGCGAAGTATTTATTGAGCAGGCCGACTCCAACACAAGTAAAATCCGTAAACCCTATTGCAGTGGGAAGATTTGCAAGTCCACAGGAGGCAAGTATCTGGTATCGACGTCCTGCCAGAAGGCGACTTGTATCTGGTATCGAAGTCTAATGGACATGAAGAACCGAAAGGCGACAGGTTACCAATCCAACGCCCATATTAGATTAGATAGTTCATCATTGTCGTAAGAGCCTGACCGGTATATTCAGGCATACTCTTTATTTTTTTAATTTATTGTGCGGGTTCTCGCGTTTCACCGATCGGCGTGAGTTGAAAATCAGTGTTGCCCTCTGGGTAAATTTTCACTGAAACCTGGCCTTTTTTGGTGAGCTGCGGCACCCATATACCTTTATGTTTTCCAACTATATATTAATGTGTGTATATTTTAATGTTGTAATCAGGGACTGTAACCTGGAACCTGACAGAGGGCAGCAGTAACTGTCAGTACTATTCAGAGGCAGAGGACAGGAGTCCTAGTATGGCTTTGTAATAGACTACTCTGGGCGCCATCCCACTCGCGTCAGACAGAGTACTGCGGGGCGGAAGGCAAGAGGGAAACCACTGCCCTATTTTTCCCTAAAAAAGTAGCATGGAGAGTATTTTACAGAAATGCTGCACCGACAAGAGCGTGGCTCTTAAATTCATGAATGAATGAATTTTAATGTTGTAAATGTATGTGTGTCGTAGGTTTTACCTAAATAAACTTTTTTATTATTATTAAGATGTGGAGATTGGGTTTTAAAAAGACATTGGCAGCCAAGAAGGTCTTTTACATGGTTTCTGCGACTTGCTCCGGGATGATAAGCAGCTGAATTTATTCTAACCTTTTTTTTACTCTTATTCTATATATTTTCTTACAAACATGACTGCTTTTACAAATTTACATACCGGGTACCCGTTGACAAGGATGCTCTTCCTGTTCTCCATGGCCAAGTGCTGCGGCCCCTGCGACGCGAGATCCAGCTCGCCGCCGCGAGACAGTGCTGCTGTCGCACTCAGGTAGCCTCCACCAGACCTAAAGCAAAGCAATATCATATTATCATCATTTTCATGGGTTCTCTTCACCACAGCTATAAAGATGGACAATCAGCTCGAGACAACAATGGCTTCAAAGTCAAAATTTTCCTGTACCCAAAGGTTGCGACGCGACTCATGTAACGACTACGTACTTAACGTGCCTTCATCATCTTACTTTTGGACAATCAGGTGGGCAGCCCAAAGTCAGCCCTGCACAAAGTGATTTTTGTGATTTCTCCCCACCGGGATTCGAACCAGGGACCTCCAGATCGTGAGCACAACGCTCAACCACTGGACCACGGAGGCCGTTAAAGGATATTTATATTTCAGATAAATATCCTAATATAAATAGATAAAACGTACCTGTTTGGTAAACTAGGGCGCGCCGTGTGCCGTGGGCTGTTAACGTCTGGTCTTTTGGCGTTACCATTCTGTGAAACAACAACAAATTAGTGTTTAGTAGTGGATCTTTCAATATTGGCCTCGATTCCTGCAGACACTTCCTAATTTAAACCGAATACCATCAAAAAGATAAGATTAAAAAAACTGTTAAGGGCTTATTACACCTACCTGTCGGGAAGGTTAGATGCGTCAAGGTCAGGAGTGGTTACCATGGTTACTCCCCACCAACTGCCGTTTCCCGACCAGATGGTGTAGCCTAACAGCAAATCGGCGGGGCGTAACCATGGTAACCACGATCTCGAGCGAGTTGGTGGGGAGTAACCATGGCAACCATCCGTGACCTTGACGCATCTAGCGTGTCAAACAGATAGGTGTAATAAGCTCTTTAGAAGGGAATTTTAAGTGTACTTTGTTTCATGGTTTTTTTTACCATAGACAAACTCTCTAACTTGGGTAAATGCTACCTGATGTGATGTTTTGACGGGCGTAGATTCTTCCTGGTTGGAGGGTCGTCGTGGCCAGGAGGTGTCTGAGCGAGCAGCTACCGACACGCAGTCGTCTGTATCCACCTAACAACGTAGAAAGTGTTATATTGGTTTTACTGATGTAATTAATGAGACGAATGAAAATGTTAGTCAGAAGAACGCGTGCATCTACATACAGTTCTGGATACAAAAATGCGGCGAAAACTTGGCGCTTGTTTAGGTATATATTCGTACACAGCGGTATATACATTCAATAAAATCGTGTCAAATTAAGAAAGTACGCATCGTTTTATTACGTATACAGGATGTTAGTGACATCGTACCGAAAACTTTGAGGGGTGATTGAGGCCATGATTCCGAGTTGATATCAAGTATTTTCCGTCGCAAAAGTATAGAACTGAAAATAATTAAAAAAAAAACACGATTTAGGTATATATTCGTACACAGCGGTATATACATTCAATAAAATCGTGTCAAATTAAGAAAGTACGCATCGTTTTATTACGTATACAGGATGTTAGTGACATCGTACCGAAAACTTTGAGGGGTGATTGAGGCCATGATTCCGAGTTGATATCAAGTATTTTCCGTCGCAAAAGTATAGAACTGAAAATAATTAAAAAAAAAACACGAAAAATTTCATGAATATTCAGACTGGAAATTCCAGTTGATATCAACTCAGAATCATGGTCTGAACCATCCCCCTCAGTATTCGTTACGGCGTCACTAACACCCATACCTACTTGTATGGCTACCGTATGTACTTGTGCGGGGTGTAAGTGACATCGTAACGAATACTGAGGGGGATGATTTAGCTGATTATTCTGAGTTAATATCCAGTGGAATTTTCCATCGCAAAAGTATAGAATTGAAAATAATTTAAAAAAACTAAAAAAAAATCATGAATATTGCGACGAAAAATTCTACTTGATATTAACTCAGAATCATGGTCTGAATCATCCCGCTGAGTATTCGTGACGATGTCACTAACATCCTGTATTAGCGCGTGGTGCTTCGTAACGCGTTGGCCGAATTGGCCGGGAGTACTTGTTTTAGTGTATTTTAAACTAAAATAATTATTATGGTGGGCGGCTGCCAAAATTAAAATGTTTATACTACGATAACATGAATCCTTCTGTTTTCGCTTTCCACGCACTCCCCGGTGTCAGTTGGGCGCCTAATCGCGCACTGAGGTAAAGTACTGTCAACGTCGCTATATTAACAGTAACTTTTCGCTTGGCGACCAGGGTGTTGATGCCGCCAAGGGATGTTTCGAGGTATTGTTACAGGTATCGACGGTCCAATCATGGTACAACAAAACCAGTTATGCTCAATCCTATGAAAAGCCGCCATTGCTAACCGTCGTCGTACGTATTTCTGACGTGACTCTCCTTTACGTATGAGAGCGCAGCTGTAACAGTTTACCTCTGTGTTGCGGTCGCTGTCCGAGGCGAGGACGTCCATGCTCCAGGCAGACTCGCTCGCCGTCTCCGACACATCAGGGGCGTTCGTGTTGTTGGCAGTGCCTGAGAAAATAATTCATAAACATAAACAGCTTAAGTTCTAATCTTCTATCGTGTGGGTTGTGTGGTGGAGTATCAACCTCATCAACCCTGGTCTCAGGGTTATTATTGATCCGCCAAAGGCACCTGACATGGCTCATATAAAGACTACTTACTTATGTAAGTAAGTAGTAACCGGGACCAACAGTTTATCGTGCCTTCCGAAACACGGATCATCTTACTTTCGGACAATCTGGTGATCAGCCAGTAATGTAACCAAACTAGGCACAACAAAGTCATTTTTGTGATATGTCCCCACCGGGAATCGAACCCGGGACCTCCGGATCGTGAGCCCAGCGCTCAACCACTGGACCACGGAGGTCGTTAAGTTCTAATTAGTAAGATGTACGTTCTCTAGTGTGGAACCCTGGTGTCAGTGTTACATTGTCATGACTCTTGTGACGACTACATACTAACTTAAGGAAATAGCAATTGGCCCCTTGACAGTTTTCGGATAAGTATTTTAAAAATTACAAACGGTTATTTCATAACTCATAACTCTAAAAATAATTTATATTCTCGGAATAGCTTTATATAATAGAAAAAAAAAGACATATTTTTCTTCATTCATTTCAAATTTCGCGCGAAAACGGTTGCTCACGTGACATTTTTTTAAGTGCGTCACATTTCAATAAACAAAGAATTTGTAAAACATAACTTGAAACCTGACAGATAGTTTTTGTTTATTTTGTGAAATGTGACGTCACACGAAGCTCAATCATGGCCGCCCGTGTTTTGGTCTCGTAACACAGATAAAAAAAATGCATTTTTATTTTGTAAAAATAAAATATTTAAAAATAATCTTAATAAAAAACCTATGGGATAATTATTGTTAAATTATAAACTACCATATCCGACATATTTCATATTTTATTGTTACAATTGTCAAGTACCCAATAGGCTAGTTTCCAACTAGTCAAATCAGTTACTTTTTATTACACGTCAAAATACGAAAATACGATGTTTCATTTGTGTTGGCTGTTACTTTTGATGCTGAAGGAAGGTGTGAAGGACTACTCTTGGCCTTCATGCACTCATCGCACACCTCGTTCTGTAAACAATGCTTTGGCAAACACTTTTTGTGAAAAAAAGCTTCACAAGTACCTTTACACTTCACTGTGTCATCTTTATTTGTCGAAATAAAAAGCTTGCACTTTCTACACTGTACCATCGTGATAACACGTTAAGATTTCTTTGGCGAGCAGAAATTAAATTACGGTTTGCACCGCCTGTACACACACGTCCGTACGCCAAGCGCTACGCGCGTGACTTGAAATCGCACACTGTGACGTCATAGAAAAACGTGATAAAGTGTCGGACTTATTTTTATGTTTTTCTTGTTTAAATTTCATAAATAAATTAAATAGATAAAAGAAAATGTTTTTCGTTAGTTTTAGATGTGTCTTTATTTAGTAATCACAATTTCATAATTTATCTTGAACCTAGTCCACGACCCAATTGTTACCTTGGTTGGCAGCAATCTGCGTGTGGTCGCAAGAGTCGCCGATGGTCTCGGAGTCGGAGGCCAGCACGTCCGTGCTCCACGTGTCCGACATTATGCTGATGGTCTCGTCGCCTTCCAGGAGTTTCTGGCAAATATAAGGAGTAGGGAATGCAATCCTGATCTCGCGGGATCCCGTCAAATTTTTCGGGATCAATCCCGAAGCATAATATAACGAGATCCCATTCGAAATTGACGGGATTGGGCGAATCTCCTTGAGTTATACTTTTTGGTTTGATTACGCTGATTTTCAGAGAAAACTTAATTATTTAGTTAGTAATATAGAAGAATACGACAATAAACTTGCTTTGTGAGAAGCTGCAGTAGTTTTAGGCGGAAGAGACGTTCGTTATGTAAAAATTGACGATTCAAAGTGTAACTATGTTACCTACAGAATAAAGATATTTTTGAATTTGAATAAAGGTTTTTGTTTTCTTTCAAAAAATATTTTGTTCTAATTAACCTCACTATCACAAACAAGGTTGTTTTGTATGGTTTAGCCATACTAACTTTACATTTTTTTATGAACTAGATGAGATCCCGAAAGTTTATTTCGTGGCTGACTTTGCTAACGAACGAGTATCTGTAATTTTTTGCTAAAGTGATTTGTGTCTTATTGACAATCGAAAAAGGTTCAAATCAGTTTTGGCAAACATCAGCGTCCATTTGTGTGACACACTTTTCATATTCAAGTCAAGCAACGGGCAACGGGCTTAGCACCGTAAGCGCGCGACTCTTTCTCGCCTCGACATACAATACAATACAAAAACCCTTTATTGCACATATAAATACAACACAAAAAATGTGACAAGAGCAGTACAATCGGCGGCTTTATAGATAGATAGCAATTTCTTCCAGGCAACCTTAGGGTGAATGAACTTGCTAAATATTGGAGTCGGGGACGGTGTAATACAGATATAAGAAAATAATGCAATATAACTAAAACGATCTACATAAAACATACATACATAGGCATACCACACCGACATACGTTACCCGTCACTCTCTCACAGTACTGCACAGAAAGAGACAGATGATCTCTGTCGTGGCGAGAGTCGCGTGCTTACGGTGCTAAGCCCGCAAATGGATGCGTGAACGAGGAACCTTAACTCGTCTGGCAAAGTCAACTCGCGCTTGGACATTCACTCGCTCTACTCGCGCCCTGAGCGTGCTAGGCCCGCAGATATATCTTTACCTTGATTTCAAATTTACAGAATTTGTCTTCGATTTCGTTTCTCGCCTGCTTCAGCAGTTTAGCTTGGGCGCTGCTGTTGGCTTGGCTCACAGGTGCGTTTTGTGGAAGACTGCAACAAATAATATCAAGTTAGCATTTTGGTCTTTTTCAAAGATCTCCGCTTTAAGAAGAAAAGTTTTAAGATAATATTTTTAGATACGTTGGCAGTGCCTTCGAAAATAATTCATAAACATAAACAGCCTAAGTTCTAATCTTCTATCGTGTGGGTTGTGAGGTGGAATACCAACTTCTTCAACTCTGGTGTCAGGGTTACTATTGAGCCGCCAAAGGCCCCTGACATCGCTGATATAATGACTACATACTTACATCAGTAAGTATTAACCGGGACCAACGACTTACCGTGCCTTCCGAAGCACGGATCATGTTACTTTCGGTAAATCAGGTGATCAGTCAAAGCTAATACCAATGAAAAGGTAGTTACCGTCTGGGCGGCGCGTCGCCAGCGGCGTCGCCGTCTGTGACCTGGGACGACGGGGTCTCCCTGCCGGAGATGTTGGGGCTGCCGCGACCGCTCACGTTGGCTGACACCTGAGGAATTCAAATTCCTTAATTAACAAGAAGAATCTTCCACCAAACAAGAGGTCCCGGGTTCGGTTCCCTTCTTCTCCCGTGTGATTGTGAGATCAATGTCAGACCTTAGCAACCTGGCAAATCCGCTAATAGTTGTTTCGGGATACCGGGCAGAACACCACGCTAGCGACATGTTGGGTATGTGCTGACGTTGGAATAATAATATTCATTTATTTCCTCATAAATCATTTTAAATCTTAAAACTACACAATGTTTAAATTTGTTAATAATTTAACTTATACGCACGTCGCGCTGTGACAACTACTGTTGACGACAGGTCGACATGGCAATCGGGGCATGAGGTGAGCCGCGGAGGCGGGGTCGCCCCGCACACCCGCACAGTCCCCGCGGCGTCTTAGTCTTAGTGTCGCACGAGTCCGTATCGACCGCGTTTATGGATTATAATCTCGCACACATAATTTATTACTATTGTGTTTTAAAAATGGCTACGGTCGCATCTTCGTCGCGTGTTCAAACAAAAAAACCAATAATTCACTCTCAAGCTCGAGAACTAGCTAGAAAAGTGTTAGAAAATTGTGACATTGAACGGAAAAATAATTGTTTTTGTAGCGATACGTTAGATGATTCAGATGAATAAATATTAACTTAAATGAAAACGTGGTATTATTTTATTCACATTTTGTTACATACATAATAAAAATATATCGATATTGAAAACGTCACGTCACTAGAGAATTGCCATGTCGACCTGTCGTCTACATTACGTTAGCGCGATTCAGGCCTCGATGAGCGCCATCTATGTAATATGTGCGGTACTACTTGTTCCCGAGGTGTACCGTACCATATCTGAGAGGTTGTCGTTCTGGTCCTCTGTCTCGAGCTCTAAACTGGAAGTGACGCTGTGGTTGGAAGCAGCCTCTGAGACAGCCTCCAAGTTGTCCGACGTGTTGCCCAGAGAAACCTCGTCGTGTGATACTGAGAACCTGTGGGAAGAGAAAAAAAAATACTATGTTCTTAATAGTACTATGTCATCTGGCGATTGATGTACAGTCATGAGCAATATAATGTACCCACTTTAGAACTCTGTCGCACTAACATATTTGACATTTAGTGAGACTTACAGTTCAATTTGTCAAAAAAATTAATGTGACATGGTACCAAAGTGTATACATATTAATGCTCGTGACCGTACCTCTGATTACCCCTGTTGGTATATAGTTGTAAGCTTGTTATATTATATGAGTTATACCCCTTAAAACGTAGCATGATTAAAATTATAGCAGGACAGATATTCAATTAAATTGATACAATTAAGTTTGCAACAACATTGTCTACAGGTAGAGTCCCAAGGCAAGGATATACATATATCGTTTAGCGCGAAAAAAACAGAGATATATCTCTTTCACACTGACGCTATTCAGCTTAGTACGAAGAGACGAGAGATATATCACTCTAATCATCATCATTATCGTACGCCTCATACGTCTGTTTCAGACGATTTATGACTATCATTGTTGCGAAGTGATGCACGTTTTTCTGTTCTGTTGGCTATGCTCATGTTATAAATGACATAGATCCATCATACCTTCGACTAGGTATATAAAAGCAATAAGATTAGTCGTATACCTGATCCACTTTACTTACTTGTTTTCGAATTCATGTTTGGTTCATAAATATTTTTTATCAGGTGGTCAACAGTGAAGGAAAACATTGTAGGAAAACCCACTTTCTCGAAAAAATGCGTTGCGATTTGCGAGGTATGGGACCTAACCTGTATTGGGCTGTGGGCCCGGATCAAACCATATCTCACATAGTGAACGAGTGCCCTCTGCACCGGTTCCCAGGTGGCATAGCTGGGTTGCATTGGGTGACGGATGCGGCAGACTTGGTTAGGGGAGCTTAAGTTGGATATATGATCCACGCAGGATATTTTATTTTTGTCTGCCATACGGAATAATGCTAGGGAGATGCTAAATTGATTTGATTTGATGATATACCTGGTCCTCTTTTGTACGGGTGCGCCAGGTCCGGCCACGGCGAGAGCCGACCCGGTGTCGTCCGCATCGCCGGCCTCTGAACCTCCATAGTAGCACTCCAGCACCTTCGACTCTGGCACTAGACCTGTATAACGATAAACACCAGTCATTGATTAGATGGAAACTGTTAACGTATTTAGCAACAAAGGTTGGTCCTTTAGGTGGTGGTGAGTTTTGAAGGAGGAAAATAGTCGAAGGTTGCCGTAGACACTTTGGTTTTACAGCGACCGGCTGGTCTTCGGACTCTCATTAAATGACATATTTAGAAGTACAATGACCAAATTGGAGATGTCCTTAGAAAATATTCAGTACGATCTACTCTGAACCGGTTGTATTATAGGATTGATGACTGTGGAGGAAGCAAGAGAAGTATGTCAGTATCGGCGGGAAATAGGCGTGAGTTTATGTATGTATGCATGCATGTATGAATTTCGACAATTTGGACTGAAACATAGAAACAAAGAAACTATGATAAAATACAGGAAGTTTCTTTCACGCGTCGATTGGCGAACGAAGCACGGCAAATTATAAAAAAAACAGCATTAATACGACGAAGAGGATTACGAAATTACTTACCAACATAATCATGTTCTTCCAAGCTGGCCAATTTAATGATGAGCACTTCTTCCTGCTCCGGTGTTATGTCGTCTTTATCGCTTCCGTTGACTGGCTTATCATCGCTCTGGGATGATGTGGAATTTGAGCTCCCGCTCCGAGGAAGCCGTGGCTTAGGCACTTTGGCTAGGATGCTCTTCTTAGGTGTGTGTCCGTTCTCTATGCTTTCTTTGGTTTCTGATGAGGGAGATGGTCTGGAAAGAAGATATACGTGAAATATGAACAAAGTTGAGTTTGATCTGAAATAAAGAGAAATAACATTCAAAACTCATAATTTCAAATTTACAATCTGGTTTTTCAGCGGTGAAGGAAACCATCGTGAGGAAACCCACATTCCTAAGAAGGTTTTTTTCGGAGGTATGTGCCTAACTGCATTGGACTGGTTTTACCTTTGCGGGTTGGAAGGTCGGACAGGCAGTCGCTTCTGTAAAAAACCGGACCTGTCAAATCTTCAGGTCAGGTAAGCGGACCCTGTGAGAAACAGGATAATGCTAGGGGATGATAATGAATCTGGTTTTACATTACCTCTTCAAGAAAATAATAATATTGTTTTTGACATTTGGTCAGACCAAAAGACCAGAGTCCTTGGATCTCATTTAGATAAATACATAAATATGTTACCTGTACTTGGTCATATCGGGCACCTTCCGCAGCAGGTCGTGCAGCCGGCTGCGGTAGTTGGGTTCCAGTGTCTGTAGCAGCGCCGCGAGACGCGCCGCGCACGCCTCCGATGCACCTTCGCTTGATGTGTCACTATTTAGAAAACATACATACATAAACATACATAAATAGCCTATATACGTCCCACTGCTGGGCACAGGCCTCCTCTCAATCAACTGGAGAGGGTATGGAGCATACTCCACCACGCTACACGCTACGCTATTTAGAAAACATTATTACAAAATAGGCTAGTTTCCAAAATAGGTTGAGGAGCTCGGTGGCGCAGCGGTAAACGCGCTCGGTCTGCGATTGTTGAAGTTAAGCAACTTCCGCAAAGGCCGGTCATAGGCTGGGTGACCACAAAAACGTTTTCATCTCGAGCTCCTCCGTGCTTCGGAAGGCACGTTAAGCCGTTGGTCCCAGCTGCATTAGCAGTCGTTAATAACCATCAATCCGCACTGGGCCCGCGTGGTGGTTTAAGGCCCGATCTCCCTATCCATCCATAGGGAAGGCCCGTGTCCCAGCAGTAGGGACGTTAATGGGCTGATGATGTAAGGCTAGTTTCCAACTAGTCAAATCAGTTACTTTTTACTAAACGTCAAAACACGAAGTTACTATGGAATTTGTATGAAACATTGTGACGTTATAGAAAAACGTGATAAAATGTCGGACTTATTATTACGTTTTTCTTGACTAAAATTCACAAATAAGTTAAATAGAAAAAAGAAAATGGTTTTCGTTAGTTTTAGATCTGTCTTTATTTAGTGATCAGAATTTCATAATTTATCTTGAACCTAGTATACGACCCAATTGTTTTGAAAACAGATTTTCTAGTGACTTTCCGCTCCAGTCGTAAGTGTACTATCAGACATCATGACTGACTTTTTTTTTGGCATGACGCGGTTTGCGTATTTGCCACCGACAAAACGAGGAAACATTTCATAAAAATAAAAGGAATTTAGTGAAACAGGAATTTAGGAAGAAGGATCAGAGGATGGGGATATATATTATAAGATAGGATTATAATTTTATATCATTAACACAGATAAATATGGATAAGAATTTATATATATCAAAGTTATTATATGAAAGAAGGATAGGGGTACTAGTAGGTAAAGGGATATTTATAGAAAGTAAATTACGATATAAAAAAATAGTGTGTCGCTAACACTGACATCCTATAAACAAATAGACTCACATTCACTAATGAGTTTTTCGAAAAAAGAATTCGGACCGTGTTGTAAATACATACACATTAAGTTATATAGACAGTATAAGTTCGTTCCCTCAAATTAAGATGGTATGGCTGTTCAAATAAAGTACATTATCGGTTGTACAGTGTCGTTACACGCCGTCGCTTGTGACAAGATGCACCGCCGACACATTCTATAAAGTTGTCTATTTGTTACACGAGATCTATGGTTGCTTGTGACGAATTTATTAAAAACATCATAGAAGGGAAGCTACAAGAAAAGAGAGGAAGGGGAAGACCAAGAAGAGCTTACATGGAACAGATTAAAGAGAAGGCGAACGTCGTGTCTTATAAGGTGAAAGAATTGGTCTTTGATAGACAAGGATGGAGAATACTACACCGACAAGAGCGTGGCTCTTAAATTAGTGTTGATGTAACCGATAGATTTAACTCGCCTGAGCAAAAGCGTGTGTACGGTCTCGAACCGCACAGAATTTACCTACGTCATGCACAACCTACTTTCAGGCTGCGTGACTATTTCACTTACTTAGTAATAATCTTTAGTGTAATAACTAATCTCAACGTAAGCGATACTCTACCTTAATTCTATCTTGTAACCTAAATAACTGAATAATTATCGTCTTATATTGCACTCGCATCTTTCATTAACTTACCTTATCAACTATATTAAGGGAAGTGGGTGTTCAGTCTTAAACTAAGAACGGGCTCCTACAGCGTGCATAGGTCATGATGATTTTCAGACAATCAGGTGGTATGTCACGTGATAGTTACTGCCTTCTGGGGTAAACCTACAAGTAACGTCTAAAATGTCTTATAAGGAGGTGAAGGAATTGGTCTTTGATAGACAAGAAAAGACCACACCGACAAGAGCGTGGCTCTTAAATTAGTGATGATGATGATGGGTTGTACAGTGACAAGATGCGGCGCGGACACATTCTACAGAGATTGGTTGACTATTTGTTATACGAGATCTATGGTTGCTAAACTCAAGTTACCGTTTTTTGTTAAAGAATCTTCTATCGTGTGTGTTGTGAGATTAATGACCAATCTCAACCCTGGTGTCAGGATTACTACTGAGCCAAAGTCCCCCCAGTCAAAAGCCCCTGTTCGGAGTTACCGTTCTATAATCAGTATAATTCTTTATTCTATGGTAACACTTTACCTATAAGCGCCTGCGCCCGCTTCGGTGAGGGGCCCCGAGCTGGAGCTCGACTGCTCCTCTGACGTCACACTCGGCGTGTTGTTGTTCAGCTTCGATGAGATTCGCTTCAGGAATGTTATCTGTGGACATACGGTACCATTAAATAAAACGGCCTCCGCGGGCCAGTGGTTGAGCGTTAAGCTCATGATCCGGAGGTGATCAGCTAACGACAAATGCTAAAAACAAAATAAAATGAATATTTAAGGGGGGCTCCCATACAACAAACGCGCATATTTAGGTAGGCAATATCATATTTATGTACCTACTGTTGTTTACCCAGTTAAAGGTACGAAACCCTTCGGTGTATTTGCAGGTATTTTTATGAGTAACTGACCAGCAAGGCGACGTCGGCGGGCGCGTAGAGCGCGCAGGTGGTGGCGCGGTCGGCGGGCGCGGGCAGCGGCTCGGGCCGCGCGGGCGGCGCGCCGGCGGCGGGCGGCGCCGGCGCCCACGCCTCGCCCGCCAGCGCCTCCGCCAGCGACCACACGCACGACCGCTCGAACTTGTTGTACACGTCGCGCACCTTGCTCTCCACCTGCCGAGCGCCCAGTACGGTCACGAGTATACACTTTGGTACCATGTCACATTAACTTTTTTGACAAATTGAACTGTAAGTCTCACTAAATATCAAATATGTTAGTGCGACAGTGTCCTAAAGTGGGTACATTATATTGCTCATGACTGTACCAACATATCGGTACAAAAAACAGAGCTGCCAACATTTTAAGAAATGTCATATTTGACATCCATCAATAAGGTTTTGCTTTATCTATCTTTATCCTGGTGAAAGAATCCTGGAGAAATGGAGAGGCCTTTGCCCAGCAGTGGGACACCTTAAGCCAGACAAGACAAGATTAAACGATCCCATATTTAAGGATGCAACAGGTTATAGAATCAGAATCATTTATTCATCGTGATTATCATAGATAAACTTGTTGAAGGTCAATATAAAATTTTTGAATCTACGTCATTTCGCAAGGTGTTATGGCTGAGGAGAAGAAATGATAAGAAACTGCAACAGCAACACATCTTTTAAATCATTGTAGGTATACTTACATTACTAGTTATTGAATACCTAGAGAATCACACTTAATACCAGACATTTTTATCATTTAGGTAATCATTAATATTACAATAAGCTTTTTTACTTAAAATAAGCTTTACATGAGCTTTAAAATTATTTTCTGACAAATTCAAAATACTGTCTCATTTCCCTAGAATTACCCCGTTTCTTACAGGGTCCGCTTACGTAATCTGAAGATTTGACAGATCCGGTTTTTTTTACAGAAGCGACTGCCGGTCTAATCTTCCAACCCGCGAAGGGAAAACTAGCCCAATACAGGTTACGTTACAAACCTCCGAAAAAACCTTCTCAGGAATGTGGGTTTCCTCACGATGTTTTCCTTCACCGCTGAGCACGTGATAATCATTTATGATCCAAACATGAATTCGAAAACAAATTCGACAATCATTGGTTTAGGCCTGTACTGAATTCGAGCCTGCGACCTCAAAGGAGAGGCAAACGTTCTACCAACTGGGCTACGACGATTCAAAAATACTGTCTGTTATTTTATTGACAGCCTCCGTGGTCTAATGGTAAGAGCGTTAGGCTCACGATCTGGAGATCCGGATTCGATTCCCGATGGGGACATTGTCGAAATCACTTTGAGAGACTGTCCTTTATTTGGTAAGGACTTTTCAGGCTTGAATCACCTGATTGTCCGAAAAAGTGAGATGATTCCGTGCTTCGGAGGGCACGTTAAGCCGTTGGTCCCGGCTATTAGCCGTAAAAACACCTCCACCAACCCGCATTGGAGCAGCGTGGTGGAGTATGCTCCATACCCCCTCCGGTTGATTGAGGGGAGGCCTGTGCCCAGCAGTGGGACGTATATAGGCTGTTTATGTTATGTATACGTATAACAATCCACTCACCTCCTGGTACCGAGCAAGGCAGAGCATCTGGATGATCTGCGCGATCTGTATGAGATTGAACCGCGCGATGTATGAGACGGGCACCTCCACCACGCCGTGGGCCTCCGGGTTCACAATCGCCGGGCAGATGAAGTGGTTGAACACCACATCTGTGCATATCGCGTGGAGATCACGATCTGTCGTCCTGTGGAGGAAATATCTTATAAGCACACCCCAAAGAAAGAAAAAATATTTATCCGACATACTTATTGTTTTCACATCATTACCACAGCCCATTAACGTCCCCACTGCTGGGGCACGGGCCTTCCCTATAGATGGATGGATAGGAAGATCGGGCTATAAACCACCACGCGGGCCCAGTGCGGATTGGTGGTTATTAACGACTGCTAATGCAGCCGGGTCCAACGGCTTAACGTGCCTTCCGAAGCACGGAGGAGCTCGAGATGAAAACTTTTTTTTGTGGTCACCCATCCTATGACCGGCCTTTGCGAAAGTTGCTTAACTTCAACAATCGCAGACCGAGCGCGTTTACCGCTGCTTGCTGATAATACAATTATGAATGTATGCCGAAACGGTTCCACCTCAGCATAATGCTATAGCCTACACTATGACGCTGATTTTCAGTTGGAACCGATAAGGTAATCAGGTAACACATCAAACAAAAAATGGACACGAAGTCTAAGCACATTTTGAATTTTCTAATTAAGTACATATTTTAAATAAACGTGCTGAAAAGTAAAATATATTTTTAATAAAAAAAACTAAATAAAATAAAAGGTATTCACTTACAAAAAAAAGTAAAGGTAAACACTTAAAGGTGGGTCCTGACTGTTGTTACGAGGCGTAATGTAATGTGTTACACAGCGAGCGTTCGTGCTGTCAGTACAGGGAAATAAGGTGCGAGCATCAACACTGATCTTAAGTTCATGACGTAACATATCATGCTCGCTGCGAATGGCACAATACGCCTCGTAACACCGGTCAGGACCCACCTTAACACCTCGTTTTACACAGACACTACACATTGACGTTATCGTACACGCGCATCTGTGAGACGGTGTGCGGTAAACCTAGCTCAGCCGCTGGTGGGGAGCGGAGAGTTGCCGTTCTATAAGTAGTATTCCTTATTCTATGTAGGCAGTAGACACAACCACACACAGAACACTCGATACAAAAATCTTATTGTTAACATATAAAATAGTAATCACTCCTGTAACCAGAAGGGGTAGGCAGAGATGTATAGTATATATGTACAGTCACGAGCAATATAATGTACCCACTTTAGGACTCTGTCGCACTAACATATTTGAAATTTAGTGAGACTTACAGTTCAATTTGTCAAAAAAGTTAATGTGACATGGTACCAAAGTGTATACATATTAATGCTCGTGACCGTACACCCACTCCTCGCAGGCTATGGTTAAGTCCCATGTAATAGGGGGCGAGCCTATTGCCATTAACCAGGTACAAAACCTGAAAAACATGAATTCAAACTAAAAAACGCGGCTAGTTTGATGGGCACCTTTGCGCCGGGAATGACGCGACATAGCTTATTTTAGACACGACGCATGTGCATATAGACAGTGTATTAATTCATTAATTTTGGATTCATTTAAAAATCATTTAATTATAATTAAATGTTATATCTATGTGTAATTAGACTATGTTTTTATTCGAACTCATAACTGTTGTTATCATAATCATGACTTTTGCGACGGAAAATTCCACTTGATATTCATTCAGAATCATGAGCTTATTATGAGTGAAATTCAATTACACCCCATTAAACATTTATTTTTGTTTTGGGGTCTTATTTTCTCGATCCATTGAATGTAATATTACTCACCTAGAATGCTGTTTGAGCAGATGCACCATCTGCTGTACAATCCAGGCAATAGTTGCGGGGAAGTTGGGCCAGTGTTCCCTTAGCGAGGCGATGAACTTGCTGGTTAGGTTGTACAGCGACTGCACGATCCACTTGCGGTAGCGCGCCACTTTCGCGTTGTACTCAGCAGAGTTCGCCTGCCCGAACTTCTTTAGACGATCTTGTGGGGAAAATCTGTTAGGAAGAACAAGAGGGTTAAACAGGGCATACTAAAGCAATTCATCAGAAAAGCAATATTGCTATTTGAATCTTCTTGACATTTTTTTTTATATGAGCAAATATCAAATGGCATTATTGCTTTTTAGATGGATTGCTTCGATGTAGTCATTGCGCGGTGGACAAAGTAAGTGCGTAACGCAAACAAATGTAAAATAGCAATATTGCTTTCTTAGATGAATTGCTCCGATGTAGCCATTTTAACCCCCGTTATGAAATGAGACATGGTTAAATGTGTGAATGAATCAATAACCCAGACGAATTAAATAGGAATCACCCTGGTATACAACCCGTTTAACGTATGATGTCAACGTAATTCTGTCGAGTTATACACCAACCTTAAAAATTTGAAAGGTTTAAGATTTCTGCCTAAAATACACGTGCTATCCATACATTTTCCGCCTGTCGACTGCCCATCTCTTTTCTTTGCGACGGATAAGATAATGACAGGTTATAACTAAAAAATAAAATTCGGAGGTGTATGCTAGAATCAGCACCATTGAATACGTATGTGATCGGGATCGAAAATGGAGTGTCACAATCAGGTCTTTGTTTCTGGATATATTTGAACTCACTACTGCATAGCCTTGTCAGGGTCGATGTCCAAGAAGAACACATCGTGAAGCTATTACATTCCCAGCGACGAAGAACCAGGGATGTTATGGATATGAAAGTTTGGATACGGATTTAAGAATGATTATCATACCGGATACGGTTACGGATACGTATAATAAATTATTTCGGATTATCCGTTAGTTTCGGATAATTTTGGTCACGGATATTATTTTTTTAAGGAATTTTAAAAGTAAAATACAAATAGGTAATAAAGTGGTTTTATTTATAACGACAAAAGTTACAACGACAAGTTATATAATGTTATGACGACAAAAGAAGAAAAAAAAAACAATGCGCGCGACTTGTGTGTCGGCACTGGCAGCGGCCGGCCAATCAAAACAACTTGTCATATAACGTGTATCAATTAGGCTCCGCCCCTATCCGATTTTATCCGAAACCTTTATTTCGGATTCGGTTACGGTTACGGAGATCCCTAACATCCCTGCGAGGAACTGTCGCGCCGGCGTGTGACGTCACTACCCACTATATACAGCGACGCTAGTGTACAGAGCCCTGTGTGGAATGTATACTCACCGCTCCATAGCCTTGTCAGGGTCGATGTCCAAGAAGAATTCGTCCTCGTGCAGCACGGCCATTACAGGCCCCTGCAGCGCCGCCACTAAGAACTGTCGCGCCGGCGTGTGCCCGTCACGAAACACCGCGTACAGGGATGCTAGTGCGCAACGCCCTGTGCGGAATAACCTGTTGACAATACAAATTGATTAGTTATTTTTTTTATTTATGTGGGATATAGAATTAAAAGGGATATTTTATTTATCTTCACTCCTATTCTCTCCTTTTTTACAAAAAACAAATGCACCTTTATACTCCGACCCCAAAATCAAATCAAATCAATCATAATAGAGAACCCATTTTATTTTTAAAACAAAAAAAAATCATTCCTTAACCATTCTAAATTCATACCAAAAACAACCAAATCCCCATTCATTATCCTTCCATAGTATTCTCTCTTACTTTATCAATCCTACGTTCTGTCATAGAATAAGGCATAATATACTAGGCATAGAACGGAAACTCTCCGATCTTCACCAGAGTTCAGACTCAGATGCGCGATATACGATAACGTCTATGTGTAGTGTCTGAGTAAAACGAGAGAGTTTGTATAAAGTGTCCGGGGTGTGCTCCAACGCTTCGACCAATAGACGAAGCGAATGCTATCTACGTAGATACGTAGATAAACCTTGTACGGCTATTGGGCGAAACCCTCGATATAAGGTGGCTTGCAAGAGAAGGCCGCTAACTGGATAACAGCAAAGCGGCGGCGGTAGCGACTATTAAACGCCATGATGCGCTCGCTCGGGTTTTCAGTTCGCGCCCTACTCACATTCCTACATTTATTTAATAATTTATTGTACATAGAATAACAGAAACACAATATGACAACATGAAGAAGAGGATTTCGGTTATCGCGCGCGGAACGTTTATTCCACTGCTACACAATATAAAATATATCCTATGTTCTTTCCTAACGTCTAATCTATGTACCAAATTTCACCACAATCGGCTTAGTAGTTTTGAAAAAAGTGTCACAGATAGACAGAGTAACTTTTGCATTTATAATATTAGAAAATGTTTTTCGTTAGTTTTAGATTTGTCTTTATTTAGTATTCAGAATTTCATAATTTATCTTGAACCTAGTAGACGACCCAGTTGGCTTACTTGCTACTTACTTTCTGGGATCGCTGCTGGGCGTCATCTGGTGCTTGATGAGCAGGCGTATGACAGCGAGCAGCCGCGTGCGGTCAGCCGCCGAGCGGCAGCTGCCGTACAGGCCGGCCACCAGCGCCGACGGCAGCGTCGCCGGCATATGCTCTTCTCCCAGCATGAGCGACAACGCCACCAGGTGCGGCGAGTCTCGTAGCCATCCCAGCAGCTCGCCTAAAGCTGTTGCTTCCTGTAAAAAAAGTTAACATTACAATAGCGTACTTCGGAAGGCACGTTAACCCGTTGGTCCCGGTTACTACTTACTGATGTAAGTAAGTAGTCGTTACATGAGCCATGTCAGGGGCCTTTGGCGGCTCAATAGTAACCCTGACACCAAGGTTGATGAGGTTGGTACTCCACCTCACAACCCACACGATCATGTACTTAGAAGACCTGTGGTACCGTCCCGACGGGCTCTGACCAGCAGGGCTAACATGCGCAACGTGATAAAATTATCGATCGATACAATAAATTTTGTCGAAACCGAGGTTTAGTAGACAAAGGACTTATTCGCAAAACGCCTTATCCCTAAAAAAAAGGACCTATTCGTACAATGCCGGATAACTTTCTTTTCCCTAACATGCGTGCCACGTGATTTTGTTCGTATTTTAACAGAACGACATGACCTATTTGGGTTCACATCTTTCTTTCTTTCTCTATATATATAGAGAGCTAAAAATTGTCGGTATGTCATGGGAGCAAGTTACAGAGGCTGCAAGAGATAGCGAGGAGTGGAAATCTGTTATTCGAGCTCTTCATCCCAACAAGGGATACAGGTTTAGAAGAAGAAGAGAAAAACTGCAGCCTACACATTGTGTTGCAATCTTAAAATGGATATGATGTAAAATATTAGTTGACATATTTCTTGTGTGCCTTGAAATATGTGTGTGCCATAAAGTATTGTTGATTTTGATTTGAAACATGTTCCATGACAGGTACGTACATTCAAATATATCTTTATTCAATAGGTAACATAGTTACACTTTGAATCGTCAATTTTACATAACGAACGTCTCATCCGCCTAAAACTACTGCAGCTTCTCACAACCTATATAGCCGGGGAAAAGAAGCTGCAAGAAAAACCTCGGCACAGGGCCCATTGAAATGAAACGCCTATTGCTGTTCTTACAATACTACATACCTACCTACCTATAGCTAAATACATGTTAACAATTCGTCAGTTGTAACACGAGCCTTGCAGCCACATAATGCACTAATCTCAGTCATTGTTTGTGTGCAGCCTCCATTGCCACTCCACAGTGATTATAATACAAAGGACATTAAATATGCCAGTTCATTCTCCATATTATAATAAGTTCTTTAAGTGATATATTTTCAAAGCCTAGTTTCGTTAGGACATTGTAGGCTGATCTCCTTATTGTCTGAAAGTAAGATGATCTGTGCTTCGGAAGGCACGTTAAGCCGTTGGTTATAACGGCCTCCGTGGCTCAGTGGTTGAGCGTTGGGCTCACGATCCGGAGGTCCCGGGTTCGAATCCCGGTGGGGACATATCACAAAAATTACTTTTTGATACCGAATGAAAGATCATCCGTGCTTCGGAAGGCACGTGAAGCCGGTGGTCCCAGCTACTATTTACCGATATAAGATGACTTTGTTGGCTAAATAATAACCCTGAGACCAGGGTTGATGGGGTTGGTAATTCACTTCACAACCCACTCGATAAAAGAAGAAAGCCTTTGGAAATGGCAATGTAAATTTATTATTCTTCGCCATTCCTCAAAAAGCAAAGAATATGACACCACCTCACACTGTGGTGTGTGTGGGGGGATAATCCTTGGTTCGAATCCTGGCTCAGGCTCTCAACCACTGAATTTGTCTTAATGAGTTTGAATTCATGTTCGGATCATAGATAGTTCATATCACGTGATTTCCAGGATTTGTGCCCGGTTAATGAATAGGCCCATCATCATCAGCCGTACGACGCCCACTGCTGGGCATAGGCCTCCCCCAAGGATCTCCACGGCGATCGGTCCTGCGCTGCCCGCATCCAGCGGCTTCCCGCGACCTTCACCAGATCGTCGGTCCACCTTGTAGCGGGCCTACCCAATGAGCGTCGTCCGACACCCAAGATAAGCCCAAGAGAAGGCAAAAGAAACCGAGGAAGACCATTCCGACGATGGGCGGACGAAATCGTCAGAGTGGCCGGCAGAACCTGGACTAGAACGGCTAAATGCAAAGAGGAGTGGAATAGATTGGGGGAGGCCTTTGCCAATGGGCACACAGATACGTACCTAAACGTTACCGCCGAATAATGGAATTTGTATAAAAATAAAAGAGATTGCTACTTAGCAATAAGGCCGCCTATTGTACTCTTTTGTTTTGTATTTTGTTTTTTCCTGTTTGTGCAATAAAGTATTTGTTATGTTATGCTATAAAAATATTGTATCTGAATTTATGGCTAATAAAATAAAAATAAAATAAATGGATAGGCTCGCCCCTTATTACATGGGACTTAGACATAGCTGGTGAGGAGTGGGTGTACTGTATACACCTCTGCCTACCCCTTTCGGGTTCGTAAAAAGAGTAATAATTTATGTTGAAAGAATACTGTTTTAAGACAGTAGTTAAACAAAAACTTTACAAAAAAGGTTATTATAAAGTTAGTGATTATTGAGAAGATACGAATGCATGGGATTAACTGTCTGAGAACTGATATTAGGCAGCAAATTTACTCAATTGTAAACCAATATTTTATGTTTATTTTTATTTCTTTAAAGAATGTCTAGGGCCCTGTGCAGAGGTTTTTCTTGCAGCTTCTTTTCCCCGGCTATACAGGTTGTGAGAAGCTGCAGTAGTTTTAGGCGGATGAGACGTTCGTTATGTAACAATTGACGATTCAAAGTGTAACTATGTTACCTACTGAATATAGATATTTTTAAATTTGAATTTTCACAGTTTTTTGGATGTTGGAAGCAAAACCATAAGCATTATTATGTAATTATAATAAACCTAATTAATGTAGCACATCTTATGCATTTTTCATGTATTACAAAAATGTTGATCTTATATGAACATGTTTTATAAACACCAGCATACCAAACTGTATGGTATTAATTGTAACAAAAGAGAACATTGGGAACTTATTGTAAACATATCTTATTGTACTTAATGTATTCACATTGGGTGATATTTTTTAACCATTCATTAACAAAAAAGACACATTTTACAACTATTTAGTTTAGTATACATATTCACTTTGGTTTTTTGCCTTCCTGTGATAAGTAGGGATCTCCTTGCATGATTGTCAATATTTGTTAACATACAAGTCAATCTTTTAATAAAACTCATTGGGGCCTTCCATTCTTCTATTCCATGGTCCATGTTTACTTTGGTTTCTTGTAAAACAGGCACATAATACATCCAGACTTCCTACTGGGGAAGGCATAGCCAGAATTAACTACACTGTTTTCAAGGTACAAAATGTGGTAGGTACCACAGAACAGAATTATACTAATTCTGTGTTTAACATATTCAACAAACCTAAAAGTGTTTTTAACTTCATTACATTTGTATTATTCAAATCAGTATTTTGAAGGAATGCTTTTTGTTAATATTGTTGTGTTTTCAAGTTGACTTCATCTTCACAGCATAAGCATAGACCTCTGAGACCCTTATTTGTTTCAAAGAGGTTTGTTTTTCCATAATCTCTGCATACCCTGGTGGGAAATAGGCATGAGTTTATGAGTGTGCAGTGTTGTTATTGACCACAATTCCAATTGGTAAGTGGGAATAATGCGGTCTTAAGGGGCAGCTTGCTTAATCTATTATATCCTTCTAAGGCCCAGTTTAATTATTATTATTATAGATATTTTTCTTTTCATTGTTAACTTGATATTATTTATTTCAAATTTTAAGTATTATTGTCTGAATAATACAATATTCATTGTCAGCACCCTCATTTTTGGCTTTTTGTATACAACTTTCGGTATCCTTAGCTCAGTTTTAAAACTTTTAGGGATAACAGCTGATTCAATAATTATGTTACAGCCTGTGACAACATACCTACTTATACATGTAAACAAATATTGTCATATATTTAAGGCTTTAATAGTACAAATAAAGATATTATTATATATATAATATATTTCGAGACATGATAGTGAAATAATGGGGTTTGGATTTTGGGCCTTAAGACCATATTATTATAATACATTCACATACTACATCTCAACTGGGGCTGGACAAAACTATATACCTAGCACTGGAAAACCAACTTTATGATAAATAAATTAAATGATGTACATTATATGTTTTGTTGTGTGTGATATGCAATAAATACTTTAAATTTTAATTTGACCTGTACAGTTTTAGGTCACTAGTTTACCAACAATAACAGTGTTATTTTGTCAATTTGTATATCTTCCTGAATACATAAATAGAATAAAATGCTTATGAATGGATCACATGTCACTAGTTTACACACAACCATTTTACAGACCTTCTGCATTTTACTAAATCAATGGTTGATACCTAATAATAGATAAGCCAGACACTTTTTTTATATCAATGATTGCACAAGAGATGCTAATAAAATAGTGAATTGATATCTATGGCACTGTGTTACTAAGTACCTTCATGAATGTATTCAAATCACATCATGCTATGATGTCACAGAGTGGTTTTACATTTCATCTTATATGCTCTTGTAGCTACCTACTACAAAGTATGCAAACACGTGACAGACAATGTTTACATTTTTTTATCATATTCTTTCTATTTTCTACAGAATTGACATGCTTTTTTTTTCAAAGGAAACTCATAAAGTAATTATTCAGCAAATTTAAATGAGGTCCATCGCTTTCTGAGAAAAATAGTGAGTAACCAATTATCTCACAAAAGTGGGCGGATATTTTGACCATGAAACATATTGCACTAATAGGTACCCACAGTTTTAATATTTTTTACTGTTTCTGAGGAAAATTCACGCTCATTTATTAATCATTAAACCTGAAACTGTTCCAACTCGTTATATCATAGCAGGTGCAAACTTTCACCCAATTTCATCGGTGAAACTGACTTTTTACTTGTAACCAGTAAAGTTATACAACTTTTAATGATTAGATAGAAGTGCAATTACCATTATTATAGGATTACCTTATACTTCAGAACCTTGTAGACGTCGACGAAGGTTGTGGCTTCGAGCAGGCTGGCTCGCTGGCAGGCGACTATCGACTCGGCCTCGCATCGCGTCGTTATCAGGTTGGTGAGGTTCTGCCGCTGCATGGAACATATCCACGCCGTCTGCAGCAGCTCCAAGGCGCTCTTCTCCACCTCTTCATTGAGATTCTGCAGCAGCTGTCGCTCAGAGTTGATAAATATCTTCTCCCGTCTGAGCTGATTCGCCAACTCGGCGATATTCATACACCCCTCAGATGTCGACTGCATCATGCTGGTAATATCAACAGTACATTTCTCCGTAATATAATGTCTACTGAAATACGTTTTCACGTCATTTCAATACGAGATACACAAGTTTTTGACACCATAATAACACACTTGATTACTGCCTGTTGTTGGAACTATCGAACAACCACTTTGAAACATTAAATTCGTATTATCACATTGATATTACGAATAACACTCAAAAATTGTAAGGAAAAATATATTTCCTGAATGAATATTCCACTTTTCACTTTTCGACTTCGCCTTCAATATGCCTTCCTTCAATTCAATCGGAAATATTCGGAAATCGGAAAGGAAAGGAAACGAAATAAGCGAGCCAGCAAGCGAAAAAAGAGCGAAAAGCATGATGAACGAATGATTCCGAGTAACTTCGTCCAGAAACAAAATTCGAGTTTAACAAAAAAAGGTTAGTCCGAAATTTTAAATGCACCTCGCATTGACCTTGCATTATGAAACGCAGATATTGGTCGGGACAATTGGTCTTTGGGTCGGGATGTGTAATAATCACTGGATACCTAGAAAAATAAAAACGTTATATACCTATATATTTTTTAAATACTTGCTTTCATATTCTTGAACGATAAATTTTACATTGGCAACTCTGTATGCTGTTATCTAATCAAATTTTAAAGTCCACGAATAAGGTGAAAGAAGAGCGCACAGTTATGTACGAGACAGAGATAGCAGCTGGCTTTCTTATTTGTTTACATAATATGACCGAACGAATGAATAATTTAGTCCCAAAGATTAAAAATGAATGAATGGAAATGGTTAGCGAGCAAAGAAACCCTTGGACTGCTGCTCCTCAATTTTAATTTTTGTGTAAATATATTTAGCTGCTTAGAAATAAATAATTAGTACTTAAATGTGATTAGCAGATATATTCAGTTGTTATCATGTCAAATAGTTCAATAGAAGGACGACTAAAAGGCTTGCAAGAGCGTTTCGAAAATGAAATGCGTATTCGGAGAGACAGTAACATCCACAATCAAGGTGGACTTCAAGCTTCCAGGCCGGGGAGCGGCAGGAGGCCTAAGCGTGAGTACCTCGATCATCGCATCCACCTATCTGACGTGTTATTAATTTCTAAATTGGTCATTTACAGTCTGGCTCTTTATCTCTGTTTGATTACAGTGTCACCTGTTTTTCGCAATTCTAATGGATTGGCTTTGTTTTTATCCTTTAGTTTTACTGTCCATCACGTTTTGTTTATAAATAAAACTTGATAATTATTGTGAGAAACGGGGAACTCTTTGTATATTTCTTCAACTGTGATGATTATGAATGTGTGAATGTTGAAGGCTAAATTCTTACTAATCGTTATGGTGTTGTTTATTAGTGGTCCTATCAAAATTTTCTATAGAAACATTGCAATTGCATGTGTTTTTAGTGTTAATGATCAAGTTATCTATCTAATTGTGCTAGCATTCACTGGTGCCTAAGCCAGGACATCATGGTTACTTAATATATGTATGACCACAATTTTGTCAGTAAGATATTCCAATTGGCAGCTTCTCTATAACATGCTTATTGTACAGAGAGTATTAGCATATGCTGACATTGGCGGGTGGGTGATATGCGGGACATTGTTTTTGTGTCCACTAGAACCTTGCATGTCTTGTGCATTGTCTGAACGTGTAGTTATATGGTGATGAAGTTACAGTTATCTATTAGGAGATAAATGAAATACACCTGTTATTGGTGTATTGCTTATCTGACAATACTATTTTATACATTTTATAAGTTGTAACAATATTTGAATTCTGTTGATAGCTGATAAGGAGGAACTTTTATGTAGCCTTTTCAAAGGCACATAAAGAGTATTTCTATGTTAATTATCTGTTATATATCAGATACATATTCTAGGAAAGAACCCAGAATAGAAGAAAGATTCTGCCATTCCTTGCCATGCATGGTAAATAGGACAAATTTTCCAATTATCGGAACTTAACATAGGAAATGGAATACCGTAATATCCGCCTACCCCAAAGGGAGATAGGTGTAATCTTACATAGTATAGGTGTGTTATCAGAACTATAATAATACTCCGTCAATATACTCTACTATGGAATTCTATAGTCTATGTTTACCCTGGTGGGAAATAGGCGTGAGTTTATGTATGTATGTATCAAAACTATAATTCCACTTGATATCAAAATCATGGTCTGAATCATCCCTCAAAGTTTTCGTTACAATGTCACTAACACCTTGTATATATACCTAAACTGGAGATTCAAAGAAGAACCTAGAACCTAAGAAGAACCTATTGTGTATTTTCCTCATTACATGATACTGGCAGATTTGTGATCACACAACAGCTATTAATCAATAATTGAATTGTATTTGAGTTACCAAAATACCATGTGCCATTTTGTACATAATTATTACTGGTTATAATTTGCATTTATAGGTGATATGATAAGTGATAAGGAAATTCACGAATGATGCGATTTGTATGAAAGACTTCTTCATACATACATAGTCTCACATCTGTTTGCCACTGGGATAAGCAAAATGCAAATGCAAATAGAATGAAAATATCTGCTTACCCCGGTGGGAAGAGTTCCTCATGTGTTCTTTATTAACACAAATGTGGTTCATTACATTACTCACTTCGCTGCAAACATTTTATGGGTTCTGAAGAAATAGACAATGGACATGCGTTTTGTTGATAAATTTATGATCAGTGACTTAACTCTGTGAGTCAATTTCCTGACAAAGAACTTATTGTTGATATGGTCTAGAATAAGATTATATACCTACATGTATAACCTGGTCTCATTCCTCTTATTGTGTGGGTTGTGAGGTGGAATACCAACCTCATCAACCCTTGTGTCAGGGTTTTTTAAAACAATTGTTATAAAAAAAAATATTTTTCTACAATTTCTTTTTGTGTGAGTTTATATTAATAAGCTCTCGATTATACCCCAATTGTGGTAGTCAGAGGTACATCTATCGCAAGATGACTTACTCACACCTCACCAAGCTTTCTGTTAGACCAATGTGAGGTTGTGGTGGATTTTTTTTACACATGATAGATCAAAATAATATAGGTGTTTTTTTTATGTCTCAGCCCTGTTCTCCAACCGAGAAATACCGGCGTATCCGCCGAGGTCACCACAGGCGACGGAGACGGAATCTAGAATGCGGGAGGTGTATAAGGTGATTAAGATTATATTATTATGTTTTAATATGTGTCCTATGCTGAGCGAGGTCCATTTATTAAGGACGTCCACATCGCCACATAATTGTTACGGCCAACATTTTGCTTATATTTTTCTGTTTTCTTTACGTTTCTGTTAATATGTAATTTCGTGTAAGTTTAATATTTTTCCTTACTGTTTTGGTTTTGTTACTGTGGCGTCCTCTAATACATATATATATATATTAAAAATAAGTACAGTACTTAATACATTTTTTAATAATAAATACTTTCTTTCTTTTTTCTTTCTTCTTTCTTTTTTCTTCTTTTTAATACTATTTGGTACGTGATCCAGGTGAGCGGCAAGCTGAACGTGGACGGCGTGGAGTACCGCTCGCACATCGACGAGCTGCAGCACTTGGGCGAGCTGGGCAGCGGCACGTGTGGCCACGTGGTCAAGATGCTGCACAAGCCCTCCGCCGCCGTCATCGCTGTCAAAGTCAGTTTATATATACAAACACGCTTCTCGGGTTCGAATCCCGGTGGAGACATATCACAAAAATCACTTCGTGATCGCCAGTTTGGGTAGGACATTCCAGGCTGATCACATGATTGTCCGAAAGTAAAATGATCCGTGCTTCGAAAGGCACGTTAATCCGTTGATCCCGGCTATTAACCGTAAAAACATCTCCACAAACCCGCAGTGGAGCAGCGTGGTGGAGTATGCTCCGTACCCCCTCCGGTTGATTGAGGGGAGGCCTGTGCCCAGCAGTGGGACGTATATAGACTGTTTACGTATGTTATCTCTCTCAAGTAACGCAACCTATTTCCAGCAAATGCGACGCTCCGGTAACTCGGAAGAGACCAAACGCATCCTAATGGATCTGGACGTGGTGGTGCGCTCCCACGACTGTCCGTACATCGTGCGGTGTCTCGGCTGCTTCGTCACCGACGCTGACGTGTGGATCTGTATGGAGCTGATGGCTTCCTGCTTTGATAAGCTGCTGAAGCGGCTCGGCGCGCCCATACCGGAGGAGATTCTTGGGAAAGTCACTGTCGCGGTGAGTTTGGAATTATAACTGGTGCTAATTCCTGCAGACGCCATCTAATTTTTTTTTGGGACGTATATAGGCTGTTTATGTATGTATGTATTTTTTTATTTTAGTTATACCTGTCATTTTCTTATCCTTAAAACCTTGCAATAACAAAGATCTTTTTTGATGACATCTTCCCATCTCGTCTTGAACATGATGGACAATTGTTATGGGCGACAGGCTGATCCCTTGTCATCACAAGGTTCATCATATCCATCCACTTCGCATCAACAGTGGCTGCAAGTTGTCTTTGATTACTTGTGGCTCTGCCTACCCCTTTAAGGATTACGGGCGTGAATTTATGTATGTTAAGTTTGAAGTTTATAATCTTCCTTCCAGACGGTGAACGCCCTATCCTACCTTAAAGACACGCATGGCGTGATCCACCGTGATGTTAAACCCAGCAATATACTGCTAGATGAGCGTGGGAATGTCAAGCTATGTGACTTCGGCATCAGCGGTCGCTTGGTGGACTCCAAGGCCAAAACGAGGAGTGCAGGCTGCGCGGCCTATATGGCGGTGAGTCGTTTATTTTTTTAATATAAGCACCACCAACCCGCAGTGGAGCAACGTGGAGTATGCTCCATACCCCCTCCGGTATACCGCGGGGAGGCCTGTGCCCAGCAGTGGGACTTATATAGGCAGTTTAAAAAAAAAAAAAACATGAGCTCTCGACTATATCCCAATTTGGGTAGTGAGAAGTAAAAAAAAAACAAACACATTTTAAAAACTCAATAAATAAATAAACGAGTAAATAAATGTGAAAGTTATGTTATGGTCTCGTCAGGAACCAGGTGATTCAGCCTGCAATATCCTAGCCAAACAAAGCACAGTCCCACGAAGTGATTATGTCAATGCCCCCATCGGAAATCGAACCCGGACATGCAGATCGTAGCACGCTCTATCCAATAGACCATGAAGGTTGTGAAATGGAATTCTATAGAATTTTATTTGGGATGAAAAACAGCAGTTCAAAAGAACAAAAGGATTATTGATTATGTTCAGGTCGCCGGCTGTCAATGACAGCTCTCTTAAACTTAGGGGTGTTTAGGTAACATATAATATCTAAATTAATAAAAAGACTATTATAAAGTCGTGCGACCCGGCGCAGGGGCACTCGTTTACCCGCGTTTGTGCGACAGTGACCCAACGCAAAGAACGGGTGGTTTCGTGCCGCTCGCCGCGTCGCACGTCTTGGTACGGAATAAGTTAACCTATTTGTGAGGTCAATACAGTCAATGTTGTTGTGACAAAGAGAAGGAGAAGAAGTAGTATATTTTATTAACTTTTAAAAAAATATCGGCAAAGTAAGCGGACCCTGTGAAAAACGGGATAATGCTATTTATTTACATTTCGCGACTTTACAGTGCAGAAGCGCCAATGCGCCGTGAAACTTTAAATATAAACAGTATAATAAAAAACATATGAAACTTAAGTTTAAACAATATAAAAAGATATTTAATTTTCACACATCATTTATCATCTCGCAGAACCTCAGACACTCGCGACACACATACGTCCACTCACTCACAAACAGATCACACTCTGGTGCTGATGCAACGAGTGCATTAAGCATGTGCACGGCACGGAGGAGTGGCGAGTGTGTGCGCGCCGCCGACATGGCCGGCAGCGGGTGGCTGCGCGGCCGCAGGTTGTGTGTGGGCACGTTGGGGACGTACAGTCTCACCAGCTGCGTCACCAACTCCGGGCAGTCCGAACCACCACGTAACGTGCTATGGAGATGATGATCTTTTATTAACTTTCTATTTTGTCAACAGCCTGAACGGATAGACCCGCCGGACCCGACGCGGCCGGACTACGACATCCGCGCGGACGTGTGGTCGCTGGGCATCTCGCTGGTCGAGCTGGCCACCGGCGTGTTCCCCTACAGAGACTGCCAGAACGACTTCGAGGTGCTCACCAGGGTCAGTATAATGTGGTCACAGCATGTCACTTGTAAGGAACCACCAGCTTTGCTTGAATTGCGACATCGGCGCGGACCTGTAGTCTCTAGGCATCTCGCTGGTCGAGCTGGCCACCGGCGTGTTCCCCTACAGAGACTGCCAGAACGACTTCGAGGTGCTCACCAGGGTCAGTATAATGTGGTCACAGCATGTCACTTGTAAGGAACCACCAGCTTTGCTTGAATTGCGACATCGGCGCGGACCTGTAGTCTCTAGGCATCTCGCTGGTCGAGCTGGCCACCGGCGTGTTCCCCTACAGAGACTGCCAGAACGACTTCGAGGTGCTCACCAGGGTCAGTATAATGTGGTCACAGCATGTCACTTGTAAGGAACCACCAGCTTTGCTTGAATTGCGACATCGGCGCGGACCTGTAGTCTCTAGGCATCTCGCTGGTCGAGCTGGCCACCGGCGATTTCCGGAATGGCGAATGTCTAGGTACACCTACGGTGTGTGGTAAAAATGTTATAAACTATGTCGGAGCTCAATTTGTTATGTTTTATTTCCATCCCACATGATTTATTTTGATCTTCTTTACAGGTTATAGCGGACGATCCTCCACAGTTACCAGACGATACCAATTTTACACCTGAATTTAAGTCATTCGTTTCACAGTGGTGAGTTACTATTTGTCTATTATGTTTTCCGACCTCTATAGTCCAGTGGTTGAGCGCTGGGCTCACGATCCGGAATCCCGGTGAGGACATACCACAAAAATTACTTTGTGATCCCTAGTTTGGCTAGGACATTACAGGCTGATCACCTGATTGTCCGAAAGTAAGATGATCCGTGCTTCGAAGGGCATGTTAAGCCGTTGGTCCCGGCTATTAGCCGTAAAAATACCTCCACCATCCCGCAGTGGAGCAGCGTGGTGGAGTATGCTCCATACCCCCTCCGATTGAAAGATGGATTCTGGTTGGATTGGATCCTGGGGGATGGAGGTCCGGACCTCCAGATCGTGAGCCTAACGCTCTAACCACTAGACCATCCGTGGTCTATGGTCCTCCGGGCCACAGAGGCTTTCTAAGGACATCTCAATTTATTACTCTTTATTAATTTCAGCCTAACAAAGAACTATAGACAGAGACCAAAATACGTGAAGCTTTTAGAGCACCCGTTCGTGGTGAAGTCAGCGAGGAGTTCCGTGTCAGTTGGCGCGTGGTACGCCTCGCTGCCCATCTCGGGGCAGAGCACCCCCAGCAAGGCCGCGGCCGCCAGCCCCGCGCCGCACGCCGCCGGCTCGCCCGACAGCCTGGAGGCGCCGCTCACGCCGCAGCCTGTGCGGAACTTCGTCACCAGCTCGCAGCACTGGACGCCCGACCAGGTCACTCCCACGCCCAGCAGGTACATAAAGCCATACTCACCGATCACCTCGTAGTTCAAGCAAAACTGGGAGGTAAAATAGGCCATTGAAACATTGCTGTCATTGCGCACTTACTTTTATATGCGCAAATGTCATTATCATTTCCCTTGCATTATCCCGATTTTCACCGGTCCATTTACCTAACCATTTTGGGTAGGTAAGCGGACCTCTGGATCCTGGTAAAGGCTGGTTTTCCTTATATGCGCAAATGTCACATTGCTTATTTGCATTGGTCTAGGTAGATGTATTTTTTGCATGATACCTCCCAGTAGCTCCTGTATTTCTGATTAGGGAGATGTCGCACTTCAACCAGAGCTGGTCTCGATGACGACCTCCGTGGTCCAGTGGTTGAGCGTTGCGCTTACGATCGGGAGGTTCCAGGTTCGAATCCTGGCGGAGACACAAAAATCACTATAGGACATTGCAGGCTGATCACCCGATTGTCCGAAAGTAAGATGATCCGTGCTCCGGAAGGCCTGTTGGTCCTGGTCACTACTTACTGATTTGTACTTACTGATAAGTAAGTAGTCGTTACATGAGTCATGTCAGGGGCCTTTGGCGGGTCAATAATAACCCTGACACCAGAGTTGATGAGGTTGGTAATCCACCGCACACCCCACACGATAGAAGAAGAATATAGATGGCACTTGTAGTAACTTCTGTACTTTACTTGAGCTGTAGGCCTGGATCAAGTACAGAATAACGTCTACTACAAAGATATACCATGACAAAACGCCCCACGCTTTCCCCAGGCTGTATGCTCTGGGTTCCGTATGGAGACGCATTGTCAATAACATCATTTATAGCGCGTTTAGGTACACAAAGATCAATAATGCCATAAAACTTGTAACCATGAGTTGACCGTAAGATAAGTATTCTACTCTTAATCTGCTTCGCTAATTCCAACCAAGGCCAGTGTCCACGCGCGTGGTATAACCTATGGTATAAGCCTAACGGTCGACAGACTGCTCCTGTGGTGTCCCTGTTGTTGCTATGCTGAGCAACAACATTTCCTTGACACCGGCGGATGCAGGGGCATAATGCCCCCACGGTGACCTCCTCCGACCCCTTAGTCACGCCCCTGTCTCCATCGAATCTTGACGACCGTTATCATTTTCCAACATGCATCCTTGGCTCCCTGGCTGGTAGCTCGAGTTACGCAACAGCCTACGCACTCCCCGCCACTTATCTTAGCCAGGGAGTCTCCTGCATATTCTACGTTGGTCTGTTTCCTTTAGCACGAGCTGACATGATTTATGGAAAGCGGCATTTCCTCATAGTTACATGTCTCATAGCTAAAATAGTCTACCAGGGGTTAAAACACTCACCCGATTCCAACGCTGAGGGTCTTACATTATAATTTCATCCACCGTGTAGTCGCCGTAAGCTGACTGTCGAAATAAGTCACTTACCGCTACGCGGCATTTTCCGTCATTAACTACCCGCCACTTAAAAGTGCACACACAGCCAAAAATCTGTCAAGTCCATGTCAAAGTCATATTGTCAAGTCAATTCTAGAGTTGCCACAGAACAATATCAGTAGTGTGCACTTACCATATGGCTAATGTCCTCGCATTTCGCGACACTCCCACGAGAGAAGAAGTGACATCATTGCAGCACAGTAAGTAGGTGACGCGTCATCTCTCGGATCCGCTCCGAAGCTCGAATGGCCGCGCCTCTTCTACTCCTCAATGCACCATCCACTGCCGGTGGATCCACTACTTCATCTCTCGGAGCAAGGGTATCCTGCTCAGTGTCAACACTTTCATCATCTTGCTTTTCAGATATTTCAGTCGCATCAATATCTTGTTGATCCAGTGCATCAGATGAACCATTTGTGTCGCTTTGAGACGTTTCGCCAGTGATATCTGTTTGGTCTCGGGATTCAGAGCTTTCTAATCCTTCTTGAGATTCCTCACGCTCTTGCAAGTTTGTGGGAACTACGTCTGAACTCAAATTCGTTGGTTTAGGATCCATGCTTCCCTCCTCAACGTGACTATGACTATCACTGTCATCTGCTTCCAGCGGATATAGATGTCCAATAGAGCGTATGAGGACAGAATCCTTTTTTGACTTCAATGTTTCAACCTTCGTATGAAGAGCCTCTGTTGTAACACCTATAGCTATTTTCTCATCAAGTTCTTGCATAGTCCCTGCCATTCCAGACTTTTCCATAGCTGATACAACTAATTCTAGTGTTTCTCGTACCTGTGCCACAGTCGGTTCTTTTCCCACACGAAGGTTGACTTGATACATGACCTGATCCGGGAATTTCTCATTAATAGTCACTCTGAGGTGGTTTCCTTCTATATTTTCACCAAGAGTCTTCAACACCCTCAGGTGGGTTTCGATAGCATCTAGCTGGTATCGGCACTCTTGGAAATTATACTTGGCTGGAGGTAATGTTGACAAGAACTTATAATGTGCATCTATCACTCGAGACTTAGCTCCAAATCTTTCCTTAAGTATTCTTACCGCAACTGAGTAGTTATCATTAGTAATGGTAAGCCCTGCTATAGCTTTCAAGGCCTCTCCTTCAAGACATCCATACAGATATGAAAATTTATCTGCCTCGGGCAAGGGCTTGAGGTCTATGTTTGCCTCAAATTTGTCCCAGAACTCAAACCATTTTGTCATATTCCCATCGAACTTTGAGAGTTCAAGCTTAGGCAATTTAGTGCTGCAGTAAGAGGTGGTTGGTGTATTTTGCAAAGTCAATATGGTATCCTCACATCTAAGCTGCACATCCATACAGTCTTTGATTACATCTTCATCTATGGATTTTGATGTAGTTAAATAGAACTTGCTTTCTGTATCCAGTTTATCTGCGAGGTCCTTCAATTCGGATGCGTACTGTTTAATCCTAGATTCTAGTATGCCAGTTGTACATTCAGATTCTATGGCGTCCAACCTCGTCGCTAGGCGGTCGCGACGTTCTTTCAAACGGTGCCTAAGTGAATTTTCCATCGTGCTACACACGTTTGGCTTCGACGATTCGTTTAAAGGTATATATACCTTGGATCCCTTGAAGCCCCAGAACTTTCCTATTGCCACCGATGAATCTCTAACGTCGTTGACGCGGTTTTCGACGGTTACCATAAAATATTATACTATCTCTAAATAGAAACTCGCCCTTCACGTTCGTCAACACTTAATCAGAGCAAAATTCACAAAATTATTCACTTTTTCACAATTGTAGAAAACAACTAGCCGGAAAATTTTCACAAGTGACAAGAAAAAGCGCGCGGCGTTCGTTACTTTTTTATAGTGTTGTCAATTTATCGACATTTTTAAATTTATAATTACGGGTTTTCAAATGTCATCGTTAAAACCAACCATCATGCAGACATATTATTATGCCTTACTTTTGAGTATAGAAACAAAAACTGTAACGGACAAACGTTGCGAATTCGGAACAATGGAAATTATTCATCGCGACTTATGAGAACTATATGCCTTTAGATACTATGCGATTAAACAACGCAACAACTCGGATTTAGTTTTAATTTCTAAATTCTGTTACCTATATTATAATAAGTATTTCCACTTAAATAAATCAAAAATAACATAATACTATTATGTATCAACATTAATCATTCGAGCACAGAAATAAAAAAAACCGTAATCCGATCGAATTATATCGACAGAAAAAAAAAATAAACGGAAGTGTGTTCGGCACTATTTTCCATAGACAACAAAACCACTTCTGCCAACACAACCACCCAACGAAAAAATAAAGGTGGCTATACACCATCCAACTAAATTACAAAACCGGTAAAAAATAAAACGAACAGAAAATATTCGTATAAAATTCGGATACAAAATAAAACAAAACAAAACAGATTTATTTCAAAATAATTTAGTATATAACAACTTTATATTTATTAAATAAAAACACAATTTGATAATTGCGTTGTAATCTAAAGCCTGAAAAAATAAAAACAAGCATCCATTTTTTCCGCAGCATCTCCACCATTTTTGTAGTAACTTCTGTACTTTACTTGAGCTGTAGGCCTGGATCAAGTACAGAATAACGTCTACTACAAAGATATACCATGACAAAACGCCCCACGCTTTCCCCAGGCTGTATGCTCTGGGTTCCGTATGGAGACGCATTGTCAATAACATCATTTATAGCGCGTTTAGGTACACATAGATCAATAATGCCATAAAACTTGTAACCATGAGTTGACCGTAAGATAAGTATTCTACTCTTAATCTGCTTCGCTAATTCCAACCAAGGCCAGTGTCCACGCGCGTGGTATAACCTATGGTATAAGCCTAACGGTCGACAGACTGCTCCTGTGGTGTCCCTGTTGTTGCTATGCTGAGCAACAACATTTCCTTGACACCGGCGGACGCAGGGGCATAATGCCCCCACGGTGACCTCCTCCGACCCCTTAGTCACGCCCCTGTCTCCATCGAATCTTGACGACCGTTATCATTTTTACCGACTTCAAAAAAGGAGGAGGTTCTCAATTCGACCGTATATTTTTTTTTTTTTTTTTTTTTTTTTTTTTTTTTATGTTTGTTCGGGCATATCTTCGTCGTATATGAACCGATTTTGATAATTCTTTTTTTGTTTGAAAGGAGATATACCCAAGGGGGTCCCATGTCAAGGAAGTCAGGATCTGATGATGGAAGACCAGAGAAATCGAGGGGAATTTTCAAAAATCGTAGGAGCGACTAGTGCGTTTGTAAAGTCATATTGATCGGATCGATCTTTAGGCTTCGGGAAAACTTCCCGGCCTTCGAAAACTGGTCAGCATCAGGGAGATACCCTATGGCCTGGCAAAACTATACAACCTGGAGCAATTTTTCTTTCACGAAACGTATTTAAATCTTGATCAAATCCAATCGCCGTTGCAAAAAAACAAAATGGCGGAAAAAAAAGATGGCCGCCATACAAAATTTTGTCGATTTTGGAAGAAGCCCGTTTGGGTAAAAATAATGTATGGGGCGCTTACTCAAAACGTCATGTAGAGTACGGAAATACTTTCTGATCACCAAAAACTGCTCCGCATCAGAGAGATACTCTACGGCCTGGCAAAACTATCGCACGTGAACCAATATTTCTTTCAGAGCACTTATTTAAATCTTGGTCAAATTCCATAGCGCGTAAAAAAAAAACAAAATGGCGGAAAAACAAGATGGCCGCCAATTTTGTTTTTTCAGAAAATGTCTCGGGATATAAAATATATATCGGGGTTGTGGTCGGATCGTCATGTTAAGTATGGAAATACTTCCCGATTTTCGAAAACTGCTCCGCATCAGGGTGACACCCTACGGCCTGGCGAAACTATCACACCTGAACCAATTTTTCTTTCACGAAACCTATTTAAATCTTGGTCGAATTTAATGGCCGGTGAAAAAAATACAAAATGGCGAAAAAACAAGATGGCCGCCATACAAAATTTTGTTTTTCCAGAAAATGTCTTGGGGGTAAAAATTATATTATTATATATGAATATAAATCAGAAAATCTGTCTGTCTGCATCCTTGCTCGGTCTAACCATCACTTAAAATCGTAAAATAAAATAAAATTTTTAACAAAAAAAAAACCGACTTCAATCGCAAAACTAAAAAGCAATAAATAAATTTACTTCGCACAAAGTAATTAGTACGTATTTTCAATTAGTTAATTATTTTATAATTCTGAAGTCGGTGCCAAGTAAATGCTACAACAACCCTACTACAATATCAAATTACTATGTACACACAATATTGTTTAATACCTATATCAAAGCAATTACAAAACAATGTCAAACAAAAAATTACAAAACAATCAGTATTGAAAAATATATGAATCGGTACTTCGTTGTAGCATTTCCTTGGCACCGGCTTCAGAATTATAAAATAATTAACTAATTGAAAATACGTACTAATTACTTTGTGCGAAGTAAATTTATTTATTGCTTTTTAGTTTTGCGATTGAAGTCGGTTTTTTTTTTGTTAATCCAACATGCATCCTTGGCTCCCTGGCTGGTAGCTCGAGTTACGCAACAGCCTACGCACTCCCCGCCACTTATCTTAGCCAGGGAGTCTCCTGCATATTCTACGTTGGTCTGTTTCCTTTAGCACGAGCTGACATGATTTATGGAAAGCGGCATTTCCTCATAGTTACATGTCTCATAGCTAAAATAGTCTACCAGGGGTTAAAACACTCACCCGATTCCAACGCTGAGGGTCTTACATTATAATTTCATCCACCGTGTAGTCGCCGTAAGCTGACTGTCGAAATAAGTCACTTACCGCTACGCGGCATTTTCCGTCATTAACTACCCGCCACTTAAAAGTGCACACACAGCCAAAAATCTGTCAAGTCCATGTCAAAGTCATATTGTCAAGTCAATTCTAGAGTTGCCACAGAACAATATCAGTAGTGTGCACTTACCATATGGCTAATGTCCTCGCATTTCGCGACAGCACTGTACAGTTGGTGTTTCCTTCGTTTGACCTTCTAATTTCATGGATAACAGACATATGGATCATTTATCTTTGTTTTTGGGTATCATTGATGACCCTTGTTATTACACCCATGCACAATTACATCTTCCACCCATTATTATTCTGATCAAAATAAAGAGAAGCAATATAGGTAGCAACATAATTCTATACATATGCAAATGTCACGCAACAATTATCTTTATATATTCGTCTGCCATTTATATTGTATTTTTGAATAATTATGAACGCGAACAATGAGAAAATAGGTAATTTAAAAAAGAGATGATGACGTCGGTAAACCATCTCACAATCCACACGATAGAAGAAAAAGAAGAATTGGCATATAGTCATGAGCTTGTGTGTTGTCAGGACGTCTAGAAGTCCGACCTTCGGGCAGAGTTCGCCGCAGCCTGTACGGAACTTCGTTACCAGCTCACAACACTGGACGCCCGACCAGGTCACGCCCACGCCTAGCAGGTATGTGATAAACTCACGCTGATAGGGCCCTATTGCGGGCATATTAGACAATAAAAGTAGTCAGAAGATATGTATGTAGCTGTAAAAACGTCCCTGCCCATCCTGTACGGCAGGGGGACGAGAAAAAAAAAACTCACGCTGATCCCTTACTCCCCCCTTCACCCCCCCTTCACCCCCCCTTCACCCCCCCCCCCCCTCCACCCTCCCCTCGTACCTTTACTCCTACCTAATTAGGGTGTGTAGATCTACGGCTTGTCAGAAAAGAAGTTTCGGTTTCCGCGCTCTAATACAGAAATATGATGAGTTAGCTCATTTCTGTTCTTAGCTTAAATGTTATTCCATAACTCAGCAATGATTACCCCGTTTCTTCACCTTCTACCGGTTGCGTTTGTGGCAGGCTATAAATAAGTCTGCAAAGTTAGAAAACCTGAAACTTTAGTCCGATTTCACGTTTAGAAGCCCGAACTTCGGGCAGAGGACGCCGCAACCTGTTCGGAACTTCGTTACCACATCGCACTATTGGACGCCAGAGCAATCGACCCCAACGCCGACAAGGTGCTGAATCAGTTCATATAATTGTGACTCGTGTGGTTTTGAGCTTTTTTTTTGACGCGACTTATTGTCTCTCGGGCATTAACTACTTGTCCGGACAAATGTGGAGCGCTGAAATTTTGCAAGTGATTGTAGTTCGCATGACAATGCAATCATTTGGTAGCATGGCATTGATAGTCTAAGACACTCCGTGATTTTGGGTGTCATTTTTTCTCCATTGCTGACAATACGTGGTATGTTCCTAGGAATTCTAGAAGCCCGAACTTCGGGCAGAGGACGCCGCAACCTGTACGGAACTTCGTTACCACGTCACACTATTGGACGCCGGAGCAAGTCACTCCCACGCCGACAAGGTTCATTCATTTTGGAAGCATTTCGTTCTGTTTTTTGTCTTGTTGTTTGGATTTGAGCCGTCTGTTTTACTCGCATGCTTATAAATACTCACTCCCGTAATTCTCATTGCGGTGAGTCGAGTCACGAGTAGTTAGATGTAAAGCGTTTATCAGGAGGTAACTCTCAAAAGACGGTCTGACAGTAGCGCAGGTCACTGAAAAATTGAGAGCAACAGGTTAGCGTGGTATGGGCATGTAATGAGGAGGGATGAAAGGCATATTACGAGGAAAGTTATGAGTATGAATGTGGATGGATAGAGAGGACGATCCAAGAAATCCCAACGACCCAATTTGGGTGGATTGTGTGAAGAAAGAGCAGCGTATTTCACTTGCGGTCCAGAGAGGCAACGCTGCAAGCATAATGGGTACGTTCGGGCGGGGTTCGCTTTCCGGAGGGCTTTTTGACGCCTGATATATATGTGTGTGTGTGTATTTTGACGTATTGTAGAAAGATATGAATGTGCAAAGTGTGATGACAGAGATGGAATGGAACGGGGGAGTTAAAAAGGCCACATCAAAGCAAAATGCTATTTGACATTTGTTTACATTGCACACTTTTATATGCGCAAATGTCAAATTGCAATATTGTGTGAAATACATGTTGTGCCGACCCCACTTGGAGTGGGATAAAAACAGGAGGTTGTATTAATTATCTAAGTAGACAATATTGTCCTACTGGTGGGGATAGGAAATATACCCGGCACTTTGGGAAAATTGCCAATTAAATTAAACGGATAATTATATGGGTAAAATGGGAATTTACCTAAAATACCGCGTATAATGCCCTTCTATAACCACTGTTGCGCCTCGTAGATATGTAATAGCATATAATAAGTGGGTGTGTAATTTTTGAAACAATAACAGATGTCCAAATTTTGATTTCACCAACACACATGTGACATAATTTTCATTTGACCTAAAATCACTTAATCTATTTTCATTTCATATAACATTTGTTTAACATAATAATTATTTGATCTAAAAACATTTATTCTAACATTTGCAGATCAAATAATCATTATGTTGTCGTGTTATTGTGTCCTTTTTTGAAGTCTGTAAAAAACATTTATTCTAACATTTATGTGATATAAAGTTCTCGTGATGCAATGGTCGTGTTTTTTGGAAATTATTATATTATATTTAAGAGTAAGAGTACACAAAACAAATACGAAAACTGTCAAGTAGCCATTAGAAATTTCTGTAACAAATGACTGTTAGGGTAACTAAGTATTAGTTTTAACGAAAACTAGAGGAAATGTTCATTGTGTAATGAAATTAGGTCAAATGAAGTTATGTCAAAAAACATTATGTCATTTGATCCGTTATGTTAAACGAAATTATATATAATTAAATTAGGTTTTGTAAATCTTAGTACATCTGTTATTGTGTCAAAAATTACACACCCATAATAAGTATGTAATTATATTAACACGTTTTGATTGGATTTGTAATGTAGGCACGTTTGAATTTGCGTAATTTGTAAGTAACTTAAGTAGGTAACTAATATAATAAACAAACATCTAGAAATTATAACTCGCTTGTGATTGTTCTGTTGTTTTGATATTTGCAAAGTGTGCGTAATTCGCATGATAGTAATCGATTAAAATCTAATAATAGTTAGATATAATTGATTATATCAATTGTAAAATAATTACAATACTATATTGCAATAATCGATTATACCGACGTAAAGCTGTCAACCAATACGTCGATATAATCGATTATTGCAATAGAATCGATTTGATTATTCAATGTGACAACAACACTAATGTGACGAATTATTCCTGGCTTAAAATTGTTTGTAACCAGGAAAAAAAGGCTACAAAAAAGTAATTATTCCAGAGCGTGGTGGGCGTCGAGCAACGCGAGCGCCGGCGGCAGCAGCTCGCAGCCCACCAGCCTGGAGCTGGAGCTGGGCGCGGCGTCCCCGTTCGGGCGGCGCCGCACGCTGGACGTGGGCGCCTCGCCGCCGCCGCCGCCCGCCCGCCGCGTGTCCGCCGACAGCCGCTGGAGGGCCTCGCCCAACGTACGTACGCTACTGTATGGACCATTGTAGAACAACACCGTTCAGCTGCCTTCGCCTCCCATTGCAACGGGTCTACGTCACATTGTTTCATGTGACGCTTAAGCACATCTTTGTACCGCACAATTTTGCCGCCTTGTTTTTGCGCCTTGCTGAACGGCCGTTATGGAGGCGTACAGTGAACACTAAGGTGGTTGACTTCGAGAAGGAGAGACTTCAGAAGCTCCATACAAAACGAGACGAGCTCAAGGCGCGACCACCTGCTGCCATAAATTATAATTATTTAGGAGGAGTGCTGACGTGGATTGAATACGGTCGTACATTAAATGCTAAGATCGGATATGTCAGTCACTTGAGAGAACGACGCTCTCATTAGTTGTCGAGTCGCTGTGGCCGAATACGGTCAGGAAAGATTGATTGATAACAACACCAGCCGGGTCTGCATAACAACTTCGCCGCGGTGCGAATTATGTTGAGCGCTTCGACCAATAAACGGTACGAATGCTATCTACGTAGATGGACGTCAAATGGCTATTAGTCGAAGGCCTCGATATAATTCGCGCAGCGCACGCGGTTACCGTGCAGAGCCTACTGGCATGCTCGAAAGTGACAGCTAACATTTCAAGGTTAGCCCAGCTGACGTCATCCCGCACTGCGTTGCCATTTCGTGGTGTCTCAGGATCGAAGCAAATGGAATTCCGGCTTGCCCCGGTGGGAAATAGACGTGAATTTATGTATATAGTTCTGAAGAAAAAACATTTTTATCACAGTAATTCACCCTTGATTTTGTTTCCAGAGTTCCGGCAACACGAGTCCTATAGTCCTTCAAAGGTTCCAGCACCAAAGTAATCAGAGGCGGTCGCGAGTAGACCTGCACTCTACGCCTAGACATAGAAGGTATACTTGATAAATCTATTTTTCCCTTTCTTTCTTATAGGTTAGCAATCTGCTTTCTCTTTCTTATATTATATACTAGCGACCCGCCCCGGCTTCACTCGGGTGCAATGCTGAGGAAAAAATGTAATTTGTTGTTTACGACATCACATTAATAACCTCAAAAATAACAGTATTTCTCCACTATTTAATGGATGTTATTATACATATAAACCTTCCTCTTGAATCACTCTATGTATTAAAAAAACCGCATCAAAATCCGTTGCGGAGTTTTAAAGATTTAAGCGTACATAGGGATATAGGGACAGAAAAAGCGACTTTGTTTTATACTATGTAGTGATATGTGTGGGAGGGACCGAGAAAATAAACACTGAACTGTCTTCATAACCCACTATATTATCTTAAAATGTTTTTACAACACAGAATATAATATTCAAATTAGAGAAAATGAAAAAAGCCTTCAGCGACACGCACCACGTCGTCCTCCATTCCTCTTCTGTCTCTTTCATTCTCATACCTCTCTAGCTGGATAAGGTACTTAGTTCATCTTGCGATGTATGTACCTCTGCCTACCCCAATTGGGATATAGTCGTGAGCTTATGTTATGTTATAAAAACCTTTATTTCGGGCAAACCACGTGATACTAATTAATACACACTAATTTCCTTTCTATGTCTAGCTAATTGGGTAGTTTCCTAGGCCAAACATACATAAACATACATACATAAACTCACGCCCGTTATCCCTAATGGGGTGGGCAAAGCCACAAGTAATCAAAGACAACTTGCAGCCACTGTCACTGTCTGTATGTTTGTCCTAGGTCAAAGATAAATTATAATAATAATAATAAAATTCTTTATTACTCAAACAAGGTACAATTTAAACAGTTAACCCTGCTCTGCACTAGGGATCACCCTATATCGCAGTGGCTCAATGAGATACAATTTTCGCTTAATATTAATAAAATTATACATCAAGTCCGGTGTAAACTTAACTTACTAGTAGAATAATACAGTTCAAAATTATATTAAGAAAGATAGGACATAACAAATCTTAGAATCTAAAACATTTAGAACAATCTTAAACCTGATATAAAATGATATTGAGATCAAGATGAAAATACAACAAAAATTATAAAATGCTGATTTTACTAAATAAAGACACATCTAAGGGTGACAAAAAACGTTTTCCTTTTTCTATTGAACTTATTTATGAATTTTAACAAAGAAAAATGTAATAATAACTGCGACGTTTTGTCACGTTTATCTAAGACATCACAGTGTGCTATTTCATACAAATCTGGGTACAAATTCCATGTTTTGATGTTTCGTAAAAAGTAGCTGATATGACTAGTTGGAAACAAGCCTATTCTCCCAGACGGCGCCCTGAACCGATGAATTTTAATAAAGAAAAATTTAATAATAAGTGCGACGTTTTCTTACGTTTTTCTATGACGTCACAGTGTGCTTTTCCATACAGATTCCATAGTAATTTCGTGTTATGACGTTAAGTAAAAAGTAACTGATTTGACTAGTTGAAAACTAGCCTATTGAAGGTGTGTGCATTTATTTACAGTTTAAGTAAAGAACACAGTACGGGCCGGTCGCCTGAGCCACCTCCGCGGATGAGTAGACAACACCATATGTTGGGCCATGAAGGTAACTATCAGCTTTTATTGTCGATAGATCGTTAGATTATTTCGCATAGAATCAATTTTGTAAAGTAGGTGAGGAACGGAAACGTTGATCACTCAAGCATAATAGAGCGTGTTTGGACCACGAACAAAGGGTAAACATGTCTATGGTTTTGGTTACTATAAAAAAGGTATTGTCATAGTCAAAAATAGACACTTTCTTCTTAGCATCAAAAATGGACGCATACTGAATATCTTCCTGTGTTATTTCCTCAATTCTCAATTAAATTCTCAATTATTTATTGCATTCCATGTAGTACAATGGGGTGTTACATAAGCATAGGAACTACTATAACATGGACCCTGTAGGGCACAGCAAAGTTGAAGGGAAGAGAGGAAGTGTGTATTGAAATTAAAACTTATCATTTAAAAATTCGTCTACAGTATAATAGCTCTTTTTAATTAGCATTGTTTTTAGATTTTTTATAAATAAATTAGTTTTAGTTTCATCTCATAAGTACTTTGGGAGCCCGTCCCCCTGTCGCTATTCATTATAATTACCAAAACGGTGTGCTCACGTGCCCTCACTGTGCGCGGGAGTTCACTGTGAAGATAACCTATCACCGTCGTGCGAATTAGGAGTCAAAGTGGTCGCCATGGCCGAAATCGGTCGGAGAGATCATCATCATCTCTTTGGGAGCTTATTATATATTCCTTAGGCTAGAATGAGGTTTTTGTATGGACTGTCCGGGGTGTGACTATGTGTCCATAGAAAAGTGTTAAGAAGGGAAATTTTCCGGTTTTTTAGTAAAAAATAATTTGTTTCAGCGAATGGCAGTATCGGCAGTATGGAGTTGGAACCCCCGGCGTTACATGAAAGATTACACCCACCGTCACCCTTATTACTCCACGATAGGTAATATATTTAATGAACTTTATACTTACATACATACATACATAAACTCACGCCCGTAATCCCTAATGGAGTGGGCAGAGCCACAAGTAATCAAAGACAACTTGCAGCCACTGTTGATACGATGTCGTAAGCTGGATATGATAAACCTTATGGTGATAAGGGGATAACTTCATACTTAGAAAAATAAATAAATAAACACTGAGGTCTTGAGTGCTACCGGCTGTGTCCCAAACGGGGAGCGCCAGTTTCACCCCTGAACTGAGCTATTTAAGTGCAATTTTCACTAACACAGTTGGCTCGACCATTAGAATAGAATAGAAAAAGTTTATTATAAAAGGACGCCACACACAAAAAAAGTCAACAACATCATATCAAATTTCCACTAAAACAATTACAAAAAAGCAAGACGGATGTTTGTCGAAATGACCATAAGGTGGTGGTGGACGTCCTGAGATAAAAGGGCCTCACTCAGCACAAGTCGCGGCGTGAACCACGACGCTGGTATTATGTGGACCCATTATAGACGGCGATACGGCTTGCCACCTATCACGTTGGTCTAACAGAAAGACTTTTGCAGTTTAGCGCTGCGCAAAGGGTTATAGTGTCAAAATGTAACTAAAACAATATGTTTGTTTACTTGGAGTATGGGGAACTTCTTCTTGACGCTAAGCGCGATGAATTGAAAGCCCGACCGCCTATGGTGTACTCACATGCCCGCTATGTGCGAGGATCTTTTCCAATAAGATTGGCTATATAAGTCACATGCGAGCACATGAACGTCGGAGTTGAAGCAGTCGCCGTAGCCGAAATCGGCTGGATCGCATCATCATCATCATCATCATCAGGTTGTAAGGTGGATCACCAACCCCATCAACCCTGGTGGCAGGGTTATTATTGAGCTGCCATAGGCCCCTGACATGACTCGTGTAACGACTACGTACTTACATCAGTAAGTAGTAACCGGGACCAACGGCTTAACGTGCCTTCCGAAGCACGGATCACCTTACTTTTTGGACAATCAGGTGATCAGTCTGTAATGTCCTACCTAAACTAGGGATCACATAGTGATTTGTATGGGGAACTCTCAAAATTTAAGAACAATCAACAGTAACGACACCTGGTGACAGTAACGACACCTGGTGAGATGGGTAGTTTTTTATCCTCATTGTTTGACTAGTAGAAAACTAGCCTATTGGAAATATAGCCGTGTGCTTATGTTATGTTAATATTTATTAGGTTACAAGAAGGACGTAGTCAGAGTCTGACGCGCGCGGAGCTGCGGAACGGCTTCAGAACCGAAGTAGCTGCGCCCGCGCCGCCACACAAACACCACCACGATGACCAGGGTAAGTCATGTACGAAGGTGAAGTTTGGACGGTATTTAAACAAAGTTATAGGAATAACAACTTTAGAGAAAATGCCTTTGATAGGTACTTTATTAGGAAAAATAAATAAAATAGTCGGTTGAAATTACATTACGGTAAAGATTCTTGTGAAGGTACCACTATTAAATCTTACAGTGTAATGGTGTGTCCTTTCATGTGATTTGTTAAAAGAGGATCGAACGACAGAATAAACCGTCGTGTGAACGAGACAAAAAATAAGTTGAGAACACATTTTTTATGTCGCGTTTACACCTCGGCTTTTATACTTATCAATCTATTATAGAATCATAGCAAAAAGGCCCTAAAGTTTTCTTAAAAAAATTGTGTTATGGTGTCTAATTACAGATTTTATTTAAATTTCGAATGATCTCCGTTCAGTTTACTTACTTAAAGTGCAAACGAGACATTTAAAAAAAGGGTTCTCAGCTTGTTATACTTATCTATTAGTGGTGATTCCAGTAAACACCACCTAACTTTATTTTAAGTTATATCTGTCATTTTCTTATCCGCCGAAAAGGAAAGGGACAGGTAATCGACTGGCATGCAATTTATAGAACACGCGTCAATTTTAGGTAGAAAAACAGCCCTCTTAAAATTTTACATTGCCCAATAACCCGACAGAATTAAGTTAACAGCACGTCAAACGGTTGCATATGAGTGAGATGCCTATTTGATTCGCCTTGGTTAATCATTCATTCACTCGTTCATTTTGAAATTAACAGCTGTCATCTGTACATTCCTTTCCTTTTTGGCGAATAAGAAAATGACAGGTATAACTTAAAATAAAATTAGGCGGTGTCTGCACGAATCGGGGCCATTGTAGAATATAAGTTCAGGTCCCGAAATGTTCTTAAAAAATAATAGTAATTGATTTAAATTTCGAATCTTTGAAGTTTAAATTACCAACTGGATAAAAATATAACGCAAAATTAATGAATAATGATGATGTTGTGTTGTATTGTATTGATGACAGAGGGCAGCCAGCCTGTTAAAGTCATAGAGAAAACTTCTATAAAAGCTGCACTTGCCACTCTTTGCCTTTCATGGTTTTCTAATTCGTGAAACCACTGTCGCTATACATTTTGTTTGTAATGGTCTACTGTGCGTTCACGTCCAACTATGCACCCTCAGGCCTGTTGTCTTAAATTTTGTACCGGGTGAGAGCCCTCAGCGCTCCCCATTTGTCCGGCCAAGTAGTTAATGCCATCCGCGGCACATCTACAATAAGTCACGTCAAAAAAATAAAAGGTCTGTAATAAGGCTGTGTATTGCACTACGCAGAAAATGCCTGTCTCACCACTTGCTGATAAGTGTCTGATAACCTATCTGGAACTTATCTAGCGTATAGCATACTGTTTAATTATGCCTGTTTGTCAGAGCTAGGGGGTTAAAAAGGCTACTTTGAAGCAATTCTGTTGACACTGCGCACTCACTTTTACTTGCGCAAATGTCAAATTGCAATATTGCATTTTAGACGAGTTGCATCTTTTTTTTTTTGCCGTGACTTATTGTAGATGTGCCGTAGATGGCATTAACTACTTGGCCGGACAAATGGGGAGCGCTGAAGGCTCTCACCTGGTAACCAGTTGCATAAATGTGGCCTGGCCCTCTCGTCATGCACCTGGTCTTGCCACGCATAAATAAAATAAAGTAATGTCGTGGTGATTATATACCACCTTACCAATATAAAAATAAACAAGCGGTGAAAGTGCTGTATAAGTAATTGACAGCCAAGCAAAGTTCAGTCGAATAAATCTGATAGTTGGGTTCAATTTTGCTTGGCTGTTGAATACTACAGTCGAACAGGTGGTTAGGCTACAGTGCATCAACGAAAATGATGTTAAATTAAATACGACAAAAAGTACACAAGCATATAAAAAAGGATCAAACGAATTCAATATGCATACATTTTCACTTTTTGTTTTGGTTTCAAAAAGAGACAACTATTTTTGATCTGTTAGAATTGTATCTACGGTAGACGCGACAAATACCTCAAGTCCGTTTAAAGACGCAGCGTATTTGTCTACGTAGATAGTGAAGACCTACATAAAAAAAAAAAAACTGTTACCAATTTATTTGTGTAAAAAATGGTACATTTGGGTAGTTTCCTAGGTCAAAGATAAATTATGAAGTTCTGATTACTAAATAAATACAGATCTAAAGGTGACAAAAAGCTTTTTTTTTTTCATTTAACTTATTTATGAATTTTAATAAGTGCGACGTTTTGTCACGACACAGGTTGTTCTTCCGTACAAATTCCATAGTAATTTAGTGTTTTGACGTTTAGTAATCAGGACCCCGATACCGACCCCGCCGGCGTGGTCGACGATTTCCCTCATTCAGCGCTTATCGCTATCGACCCACTAGGGTCGATTAATTCTTTCAAATATTTTTCCTCTCAGACGACGCGCCCAACTGGGCACCCTCAGGCCTGTTGTCTTAAACGTTGTACCGGATGAGAGCCTTCAGCGCTCCCCATTTGTCCGGCCAAGTAGTTAATGCCATCTGCGGCAAATCTACAATAAGTCACGTCAAAAAAAAAAGACGTTTAGTAAAAAGTAACTGATTTAACTCGTTGGAAACTACCCTAATTTCGCAGATGGTAAGCAATTGAGAATAGGTGTACGTTCATACAAAATGTATAGTTGCAATCGTTTCACATTTCATCCGACATCATTCCATGTGTTGTACCTGTCCTTTCATTGTGTAAATATTAGAATAGAACCACTACAGAACGATGGGAACGCTTTGACGCAACTGTCGCTTGCCAGTACCTACTGTGCTTCCGCCAGAGTACTTCATATGACGAGAGCTTCAAAGAGAGATCACGTTCACTGTGCAACTGAAAATTACATATCGTCACTGGAAAGGCAAAATTACATAAGCGCCAAAATATCCTAAAATAGTAGTCCATCTTATGACGTCTATTGCTAGACATAGAAATTGAAAAAACATTGGTGCTAATTCCTGTAAATACCATCTAATTTTATTTTAAGTTATATCTTTCATTTTCTTATCCGGCGAAAAAGAAAGGGATGGGTAATCGACAAGCATAAAATTTATGGAACACACGTCAATTTTAAGCACAAATCTAAACCAACCGTCTAAAAATTTTACATCAGTCAATAACCCGACACAGTTAAGTAGACAGCACGTCAAACGGATTGCATACCAGCGACGTACCTTTTTGATTTGCACGGGTTATTCATTCATTTACTCATTCTTCCTAAAATTAAGAGCTGTGAATCATCAGTCCCTTTCCTTTTCGACGGATATGAAAATGACGGCTATAACTTAAAATAAAATTAGGCGGTGTCGGCAGGAATCGGGGCCATTGTAAACTTACGTTGACGTCATCAAAATTGGATAAATGGGTAAAAAGTTATGATAAAAAACGAATAAAATACTTTAAACGGATTTTCTTGAAATGGCATTTTGGCGCTTACGTAATTTTGCCTTTTCAGTGACGATATCAACCCGTCACGTGCAATGTCATTTTTCGATAAACACGTGGAAAGAAAAAATGTGCCCCACATATTTTATGATACATCCGCGTATGAGTTTCTATTGCCTCATGTGTGGTTTATACACAGTGAACGTGTTAACATCGACTTCGCACGGTATGTCTTTGACTTCTTCAAAAAATCACTGAAGTTTTGAATACACAAATCTATTCTGTCACTTTGAGCTAGTGCCTCCTACATTATTTGGTCGGTAAAGTTGTATTGAATTAGTGATTGTACATAAGAGAAAATTCATTTAAGGAATAAATTATCAACATGTCCCTACTGTTATCCGTTTCTTACCTAACCTTAATATATGATAGGTTACGGTTTTAAGGACTCCATTGGCTACTTGACAGTTGTAACAATAACATATGAAATATGTCGGATCCAATACACATACACACACATAAACAGCCTATATACGTCCCACTGCTGGGCACAGGCCTCCCCTCAATCAACCGGAGGGGGTATGGAGCATACTCCACTACGCTGCTCCAATGTGGGTTGGTGGAGGTGTTTTTACGGCTAATAGCCGGGACCAACGGCTTCACGTGCCCTCCGAAGCACGGAATCATCTTACTTTTTCGGACAATCAGGTGATTCAAGACTGAAAAGTCCTTACCAAACAAAGGACAGTCTCACAAAGCGATTTCGACATGTCCCCATCGGGAATCGAACCCGGACCTCCAGATCGTGAGCCTAACGCTTTAACCACTAGACCACGGAGGCTGTTAATTATCCATTAGTTTTTTTTTTTAATAAGATCATTTTTATTTATTTTTTTTACAAAATAAGAATGCGATTTTTTTATCTGTGTATTACAAGACTCGAAACATGAGCGGCCATGATTGAGCTTCGTGTGACGCCACGAAATTTGAAATTAATGAAGAAAAATATTATTTTTCTCTATTATATAAAGCTTTTTCGAGAAAATAAAATATATTAAGAGGTATAAAATAAGCGTTTGTAATTTTTTTTAAAACTGTCAAGTGGCCAATTACGGTGAATAAAATTGTTGGCGTCATGTCTACCGTAAAAGTGTGCAGTTTGCGCTAGCTCATGGTAAATGTGTCGAAAACAACGTCATTTATTTTACCTTTTTTGCGAATTCGATGTTGTCTGAAATCCAAATACTTATACCTGGGAAAGGTAAATAGTTAATATAACAAAGGTAGGGTACAGTCATGAGCAATATAATGTACCCACTTTAGGGCTCTGTCGCACTAACATATTTGACATTTAGTGAGACTTACAGTTCAATTTGTCAAAAAAGTTAATGTGACATGGTACCAAAGTGTATACATATTAATGCTCGTGACCGTACGTAAAGCTTGTATGTTATCATGTATTTCCGTCATTGAGTAATAAACAGAAACCCTTGCTTAAATGGCGGAATTTATTTTTTCGGGTTGTTCTAGATTACAACTAAGATGTTTTAGGATATCTCAGACTGCTTGGTTATACCACAAACAGTTTCACAGTACGATTTTGCAAGCTAAACTAATTTCGACCTATTTGAATATCATATTTTGTTAGTAACAATTTATCTTAATAATAGTAATTAAACACATTAGTCAGTACAAACACTGCAGGTCAGTCTAAAATACCGCCCCCTCTCGTACCTGGTTCAAAGGTGCCCATCAAAATCATCATCATTTGAAAATTGAATTTAGTTTTTCTTGTCTGTCATTCTTAAAACCGTCTAAATGTCAAACTGCACTTGCGCGACGCCGTAAAAGGTAGACTATTTCTTATGAATTAAAATGTGCTTAGTCCGACGCGGCGCGACAGTGTTGTCTAGAGGGCATAGAATAAAGACAACTACATATAGAACGGTAACTCCGCCCGCACAAAATCGTTTCGGGTGCCAATCTCACCCCCTCTGTCTGTCTCGCTATCACTTACGTGTTTAGTTGTACATGGTAAAAAGGAGGTGTTCGGAAAAACCATAAATGTAGTGACCGGCCCCTAGAGAATATTTCGTCGCGCCGCGCAAGTGTGGTTTGAACTTCAATGCTAAAACCGTTATGTGGTAGAGCCGCTTTTGTTAAGCAGTTATTTCAGGATGTACGTTGTTAGTACAGTATTCTAAGCGAAGTCAGTCGTGGATGTAGTGTAGCTGGAAGCTCCACTAACTTACCAATGCTTTCGGAAAATCTTGTCAAAATTGTTTGTTGTCTTACAGAGTTGTTTCGTCGACATATAAATGTGTGCGCTGGTAGAATGTATTGATCAGAGAGTTATATTTAAATAGGCTATTTGACTTACAGCTGTTTAAATAATGTGCGGTTTTCGCGAACTAAAGTATCTTTTGGACCCGAAGGTGCAGACAGAGGTGTACAGTCATGAGCAATATAATGTACCCACTTTAGGACTCTGTCGCACTATCATATTTGAGATTTAGTGAGACTTACAGTTCAATTTTGTCAAAAAAGTTAATGTGACATGGTACCAAAGTGTATACATATTAATGCTCGTGACCGTACAGTGTAGACACCCAATCCTCGCCAGCAATGTTTAAGTCCCATGTAATAAAGGACGACGTTATTACCATTAATCGGGCACAAATCGTGGAAACCACGTGACATCAATTATTTATGATCCAAATATGAATTCAAACCCATAAAAAGTCGAATTTTGTCGTTAAATTATTTTAACGAAGTAATTGATCAATATGTTCTAGCAGTAGTTTACCTGTGCTTTGCCGCTGTCCCACGCCCCACACATCGCCTGCCCTTCGCTGTCACATGCCTCGCCACACTAAACACGACCTTAACACCTCGCTAGTAAAGGGGTATTGCTTTGCCAGGGTATTATTGGTCACACTGCATATCGTCGTCTTAGTGAAAGGGTAAGCGCATTTTTGGTAAATCACATTCAGGGTGGTTAAAAAGGCCACATCGAAGCACTTCATCTAATAAAGCAATATTTGCAATTTGACAGTTGCGCATATAAATGTCAAATAGCAATATTGCTTTTTAGATGAATTGCTTTGATATGGCTTTTTTAACCCCCCTGATGTGTTTCTTCTGGTTTCAATCCAAGTAAAAAACCCGGAATTAATTCAAAGAAATTACATCAGAATGTATATTTTCAAAGAGGCGCTTAAGTTTTCACTATAATATAAAGCGACAATATCATAATTGTTATCATAAAATCAAAATTATTACTTCTTTTTAATTATTCATTTGGATTTGGTAAAATTCATGTCAGTTACAATCAAGATAAATTAGGAAATACTCCAATGTTCGAATTTCAAATTAATTTGAAAATGTTCCAATTCCAACTTTCCAAATTTAAAATTGATTAATATTACCACCATTTTTTTCTTATTATTGAAAAACTAATAAACATTTGAACTAATTATTTGTACATTGATAATAAAATTCAACTTTTACACTTGAAAGTAAAATTTAAAATGCAGAACGCAGTCGTATTAAAATATTGACGTCATAAAATTTAACAGCTGCGTTAGAATAGCAAGGTGTTGGGTCATCTGATATACTTACGTTCGCCATCAACTGTCATCATCACATCATCATGGCTTGTACTTCGCTCTTGTAACATAACACCAGCTAGGCATATGGCAAACTGGCTCTTTGGTTGAATCTAGAGTAATATGCTATTCACCGCAGTATCAGTGTGTTATCTTGAATAATTGCGTTCCGGAGTTATAAACATTTGTTGTTGTTGTTGTCTCGGGTCGGGTTTAAAAAGTTAAACAATTCTCATCAAAAAAAAAAAAAAAAATCAAAACGCCACGCGAGTTTACGTTTCGTAAGGATGTTCAGAAAAATACTCCACCTCACAACCCACACGATAGAAGAAGAATTGTAAAATTCAACATTTACTTTTATATAGCATAATATGTATCGCACAAGTAGATTTGTCTGGCCACGTAGTGGCAGTCATACGAGGCAAATAAATAAATAAAAAACCCAAATAGACTTTCAATAGTCTTGTTGTTAGTTATTAGCGAGTATAAAATGTTTGCTACTTCACTATTCATTCATCATTTATTAATTATCCCTGTCTACTCTGAACGTGACATAACATCACGCCTGTGTCCTAGAAGGGGTAGACAGAGGTATAGTTTCACTCCTCCATTGTGATATAATAATAAAATTTCCTGATGCAATAAGTGATTTGATTTTGATTCATTGATTGATACATGTACTTATGTTTTTTTTATTTAGTATCATTTAAACAGATATGTATTTTAACATTAAGAATACTATAAATATTCATATTTGATATTATTATACTATTTTTTTATTATTATTGTGTGTACTTATATTCTTCTTGTCGTCATTTCAAACAATATTTTTTCATCAAAAGTGCAAATCTAGCTGTCAGCTACCACAGATTACGTAAATTCTCAATTCAAACTTCTCTTGAAGTTTATATTCTGCAAAATGAGGATATTATGTAATTCAAAACTAATACACTTCTGTGTTAACTTTTATTCTTTAACTTAAGACGAACATACTTGTAGGATTTACCATTTTCATATTTTTTTTACAAGAATTCTCTCTATTAAAGAGCTGCGCTCTTGTAGGTGGAGTAATCGCCATTCCTCTCTTCTTCCCGCCAAATCCTTCACCTCCAGATACGACACGACCTGCACCTTCTCTTTTATTTGTTTCATAAATGTTCTCCCACGTCTACCCCTTCCTTTCTTCCCTTATTCTTTTCCTTCTATGATGTACAAGAATTACTTAAGGTATATTTGACATAAACTTAACCAAAGCCTAAAATTTAAGAACCGACTATGTAAAAAACCTTCGCGAACGATATAGTTTTTTTACTCAAAAACCATTTTAAATTCGACCAAAGCCACTAACGACAGACTGCGTAAATCAGCAAGCAAAAGCTTTTTTAATTCTAAAAATTCAACCAAAGACCTATGATAGAGTGGGCAGAGCGTTTACCTATAGACGGTGTATGTGGGGGGTAGGTTGGGTAGTGGACACACTGTGTTCTGTAGGCTGGCTGCACTCTCTGGCCGGGCTGGTGAAGCGCCGGCTGAGCGGCTACGTCAAGTGGCACCACGTTGCAGCGCGCGACCGCCCCGCGGCGCATGCGCAGCACGGCGCTGCGCTGCACCACCCGCACCACGCCAGGCACAGGTGAGTTACTGCATCTACTGGCCCAAACGTCTCCAACAGGCAATGTCAGCGGGATGGAGTACGCTTCAACCTCTGGTTGAATCAGGGCCAATGTCCAGCTGTGGGACGTATATAGACTGTTTATGTGAATGAAATCGGCTCACGTAACATAACACAGCATCACGCCTGTATCCCCGAGGGGGTAGGCAGAGGTGTATAGCGTACACAATCACTCCCCGCCAGGTATGTTTAAGTCCCATGTAATAGGGGCGCGCCATCTTTTCCGTGGCCTTCCCCGACGTCTGACAGCACTTGCAGGAACCCACTCTGTAGCTTTTTTGGCCCAGAGGTCATCGGGCATTCGGGCAACATGTCCAGCCCAGTCCCATTTCAAGCAGGCAGCCTTTCTCGCTACGTCTGCACCTGCAACATGAATTTAAAATAATAATAATAATAAAGTTTATTTAGGTAACACCTCAAAACACACACATACATTTACAACATTAAAATAGTATAGTTACACACATTAATATTTAGTTGTAAAATATAAAGTTATATGGGTGCCACAGCTCACCAAAAAAGGCCAGGGTTCAGTGAAAATTTACCCAGAGGGCAACACTGATTCCACCGATCGAACCAAACGGATCGGATCTAATTCAAACTCAAATGTCTAAATCAGTGGTTCAGAACCCGAGCCGGGATTTGTACCTGTACTAAGATGTATACGCTCGCGTTTGGCCCTTTTCGCCTGATGATAAGTAGCGATGAGGTTTAACGTGGAACTCGCTTGCTAAAATCACGCCTATTCACTCTTTATTTTATTAAATGGTCACACAGTGTAAATTTACCTGTCAGGTGGAACACCAGCGAGAGCTGGAGCGTGCCGGCGTCGCCGCTGCCGCCGCGGGCGCCGCCTCCGCGCCCCGCCGACTAGCGCTCCGCCCCCGCGGACCGCGCGCCCGCCGCGCTGCCCGCGTGACCAGCCTACTACACCACCACCTCAAATCTTACTTAAGTTTTCTTCAAGAAGATCCGTAAATAAAAGCGGAGACAACGCCCAATAGAAAGAGTTAAGTTTCCTGATTTTTCCTAAAAAAAACTCATAAATAAAACTGAAGGCGGTACTCGGAATCCCTGCGAATAGAATAACGGTCTATAACGCTAAGTAGTGCGGCACGATGGGTGGTGATGGAGACCCGACGAGCCGGCAGAGTAGTAGCAGGAGAGTGGGATGAGTAGTAAAAACGACGAAAATAGTAACACCAACAGTTTATTAATTAGCACTTCACAAACAAGAACTTGACGAAATTATAACGAAGCATTATGATCACAATCAAAATTAGAGGGCACGGCCAGAGCTAAGCAGTATATGTGTTGTCTTAACAAGGTCCGGGATGCAATGCGCCAGCGTAAAATGAAAGCAATTGCCGAATGAAATGAGAATTTCGAAATTTTAAATGAAGAAGAAAAGGCCAGTATGTGTAGAGTTTATACTCTGCTACAATAGTAAGCGTGGTGTCTCGCTCGCTCTTACGTGTTAGGCGACGGTAAGAAAGAAAGAGATTTTTCTATGCAGTGACCGGTGCGGGCCTTTAGTTTTATTTACAATTAACTATCCAACTGCCGGTGACGGCTGGTTTCAAATTGTAGCTCAAATATATTCAGTGAGAGACTTACAGTGCCTGAACAAATCGAACTCTTAAGCAGCAACGACCCTGCCTTATTCTGCCATTAAATTTTGTCAGCGAATAAAAACATAGCTCAAGAATTGTACAGGGTTATATTTTATTCACCCCTGATGTAATGATTTACCACCTTACAAATAAAAAATAAACCAGGATTGAACGTGGGTTTTTGACAGCCAAGCAAAGTTCAGTCGGATTGTATGATAATTGGATTCAATTTTACTTTGCTGTCAAATACTTAAACCCACGTTCATCCCTGGTTTAAATTTTTATTTGTAAGGTGGTTAGGGTTTAACGAACAATATGAAAACCAACAAATAGAAAAAAAAGACCTAAATAGATATCTTTAAAGAGTTTCCTTGATTTGTTCCTTGGGAATACTTGTACAAAATATTTGGCATGTTAATCCTTGAAAAAAAAAATTATTTAAATTTAAAAAAACAAAACAAACACATTTCAAAGAAGTCTGGCGATTCAGATGGGCAATGCTGCCAGCCTGTTGGGCACCTTGCCTCGATGTGACGCATTGGTGGTATTTTATTCACAAGATATGTGATTGTTTTGTTTTGTAATAAAAAAAAGTGATTAAAAAAATAACCCTGTATAAATGACTTGTAAGGAAAAGGGACTCCCAAGCTACGTAGACGCGACAAGCAACGCGGATCGACCAATAGACGCAGCGTATAGTTACTGCGTAGATAAACATCGTAAGGCTATTGGTCGAGCGCGCGATACTTGCCGTGGGAAGGGTTACACCTGTAGTACTATGTACGTACAAACATATTTTTATAGATATATTCTGTCATTGATAGAGATTTCAATTTAATAGTACCAGATAATAACCATATAAAGGATGCAGTGGGTCTAACATAATTTAAAAGAAAAACTAGCCCTACCTCTTTCTTGCACTTATTGTAAGTGAAAGACGACACCAGTTTAAGAGCTGCCAAACTTAAGTTTGTGTTGCCAGAATTAGCACCAGTATACTGTGGGGTTAAATGGCCACATCGAAGCAATTCATCTAAGAAAGCAATATTGCAATTTGACATTTGCGCATATAAAAGTGCGCAATGCAATCAAATGTCAAATCGCAATATTGCTTTCTTAGATGAATTGCTTCGATATGGTCATTTGAACCCCTCTGTTTTCTGCTTGCCTCATGCTTCCAAACGAAAAAAAAAACTTGTACTCTTCGTAAAGACATAACGGAACCAATTTGTAATGGCTTATTTTTGGTAGAACATAGATTTCTATATAATATATATAAAATCAAATGTAACTTATGAATTGACGACTGCTTAATGTAAATAGATATTGATAATGCCTTGCAGTATTATAAAGGTAAAGCGTACACTGTAGCACTTTTTGATGAAATTAAAGTTCACTAGTGACATACGGTCTTACCACAAAATCAAAAGTGTTTAAGATTATTGAATAAGTGTTCAAGAATTGACACAAAATTGTCTATTCAAATTCATTTAAATTGTCTATTCATTCATTTTTAACACTTTGAATTTGATTGCCAAGTAAAATTTAATTTAAAAGTCAAATCATTTAAGAGTTAAGAATACTTAACTCTGTCCTAAAATACACGTGGTTATGGTGATCTGTGGGCAGAGAGCGTCGATCATCATAAAAGGCTATTCACACACGTGGACTACTTTCGCCCAATAACAATTACGATTTTTCGACGTCAGGAAAAGCGATATGTTGCACTCTTCACTTTGGTCACAAGAGCTATCCATCTAAAAATTGAGAACTGTGTATTTTAGGACAGAGTTAAATATTCTTAACTCTTAAATTATTTGATCATTAAATTAAATTTTACTTGGCTCTCAAATTCAAATTTTCAAAAAAATGTGCAAAGTTACCTACTTTAATTTTGTGGTAAGACTTTAAAATTCTGTATATTTAAAATAGAAAATTTTTGACATAGGAAACGTGTAGTTAGATAGATCTTTTCGCGTGTTACAATTTATATATTTATCAAGAGTTTAAGCAAACTGTGAATTAGTCTTGAAATGAACGAACGCACTGAATTTTATATGGACAAAAGCTTGTGAAGACATCTGTATGAAAAATGTGTGAATCTAGTAAAGCAATAAAATATCTATTGTTAAATTATTAAGAAAAAAACATATTTTTATAGACACATTAATTGTTACATGAAGGTAGTATAAAATATGGCTGTTCTCAAATTACAGAAGGTTAAAAACTAAAAAATACCGGCAATAAAAATCTAGTAATCAGATTTGTTTTGGTCTTAAAGCTATTGACACCTAGGGTCTAAAAAGGACATATTGAAGCAATTTATCTAAAAAGCAATACTAAAATTTGATATTTGCGCATATACAAATAGCAATATTGGATTTTTAGACGAATTGCTTCAATTTTAACTCCGTGTATTGTTAAATTCAAATTTGAATTGAATCTCTCTTCTCTTTTTCTAGTTCTGCGATTTCGAGACGGTAAGAGAAGTAAAAGCCAAGTGTCTAATCAAACAACTACGTAAAATAAGCTGCAAAAGTCCAATCAGTTTCATGCAAAGTAATAAATTAACTGGTTGCTTTTAAGACCTCCTGGTTACATGTCGTTTCTATAATAGACCAAAACACCTAAAAACCATAAATTTTATAATTATGACAACTAATGGTTCATAATTTCACCACTGTTTACAAATTATTCGCTGGGTTCAGTGACTGAACTTCTGCTCTTATGCCCTACGAAATTACTCAGTTTTCAGTCTCAATTTTATACTAGCTTCGTGAAAGTACTCTACGTAACGTGATCTCAAATATAGTCGCAATTTAAAGAAAATTCAATAAAGCACAAAAAAATACAATAATGTATTCACGATGTATTAAAATATAAAATATATGTGTAAAATTGTATTGTAACATGTAATCTGCGGTGTGGTGTACGGCTTTTGATAAGTATCTGTAATGAAATGGATGGGCAGCATTGCTAATTGTCATTGAGTATTTGGACATAGGCGTAGCAAGGAGGTTGTGGTTCGCTGAAAATAACAACTGAAAATGAGAGATTTTCCAGGCTACGTTACTCAAAAACAATATAAACCATGCAAAGCCGAAATGAAAACATAATGTATATGTCGTGTCATCATCACCAGCCCATTAACGTCCCCACTGCTGGGGCACGGGCCTTCCCTATGGATGGATAGGGAGATCGGGCCTTAAACCACCACGCGGGCCCAGTGCGGATTGGTGGTTATTAACGACTGCTAATGCAGCCGGGACCAACGGCTTAACGTGCCTTCCGAAGCACGGAGGAGCTCGAGATGAAAACTTTTTTTGTGGTCACCCATCCTATGACCGGCCTTTGCGAAAGTTGCTTAACTTCAACAATCGCAGACCGAGCGCGTTTACCGCGGCGCCACCGAGCTCCTCATATGTCGTGTATTACACACATAATATAAAATATATAATATGTAATGGTCATCATGTTGGTCCCGGTACTACTTTCTGATGTAGTCGTTACATGAGCCATGCCAGGGGCCTTTGGCGGCTCAATAATAACCCTGACACCAGGGTTGATGAAGTTGGTAATCCACCTCACACCCCACACGATAGAAGAAGAATATAGATGGCACTGTACAGTTGGTGTTTCCTTCGTTTAACCTTCTAATTTCATGGATAACAGACATACATAAACAGCCTATTTACGTACGACTGCCGGGCACAGGCCTCCCCTCAATCAACCGGAGGGGGTAACAGGGGGGTGTCTGTCATAACAGACATATGGATCATTTATCTTTGTTTTTGGGTATCAGTGATGACCCTTGTTATTACACCCATGCATAATTACATCCCACCCATTATTATTCTGATCAAAGTAAAGAGAAGCAATATAGGTAGCAACATAATTCTATACATAATCTAATGCAAATGGCACGCAACAATTATCTTTATATATTCTTCTGCCATTTATATTGTATTTTTGAATAATTATGAATACGAACAATGAGAAAATAGGTAATTTCACATATTCTTCTCTTCTTCTTCTATCGTGTGGGTAGTGAGGTGAATTACCAACCTCATCAACCCTGGTGTCAGGGTTATTTTCATATTAAAACTGTACGTCATATTGTTTTGGGGGACGTGGCGTAGAAAGTTGCTCATTGTTGAAATTTTAGCCAACAGAAAGCCACTATTGATATTACGATAGATGTTGAAGTTAGACAACGGTGTCGATTCAGGCAAAAATTAGTGCTAATTCCTGTACAGACCGTCTTAATTTTATTTTAAGTTATACCTGTCAGTTTCTTATCCACTGAAAAAGTATGGGACAGGTATGCTACAGGCATAAAATTTAGGCCCAAATCTAAAACAACCCTCTAATAATTTTACAACAGCCAATAACCCAACAGAATTAAGTTGACAGTACACGTCAAACGGGTTGCATACCAGCGTGATACCTATTCGATTCGCCCGGGTTATACATTCATTCGATCATTCATTTTAAAATTAACAGCCGTCCGATCATCCGTCCCTTTCTTTTTATGCGGATAAAAAAATGACAGGTATAACTTAAAATAAAATTAGGTGACTGCAGGAATTGGGGTTATTTTAAATTTAATCTCTTGTTATATATCTATCTCATTTTGGCACTTAAGAATGGCTCGATTTTTACAGCTGTCAAATTGAAATTGTTGTTTGGCTTCAAAATTAAATAAATCTTAGCTACGTCTATGTCGTAAGTCTCAACTTACGAGAATATTGCTTCACCAAGCTCGATAGTGAAGGGAGCCTGATTGTAGATCGGACAGATTGTAATGGTATTGCAACTTTATGCTTTTTTCATTCTCAATTTTGATATTATAGTTCTTGTAAGTCATGAAGGTAGGCTTTTGGTTATGGTTAGGTATCTATTTACGTATTAATATACATATAGTCATACCCTGCTTGTACGGTCACGAGTACTAGTATACACTTTGAAACCATGTCACATTAACTTTTTTGACAAATTAAACCGTAAGTCTCATTAAATGTCAAATATGTTAGTTAAATATGATATTGCTCATGACTGTATACTTGCCTAAAAAAAATAAAAAAAAACATTTATTTGCAGACAAAAAGTCCATAGATGGTTAGTACAAAAGAAAATCTTACACACTATACACATCTAACCACAGCTAATGACCCTCATGAGTTGCAAGAACTACTACCTAGTATACAGGGTGTTAGCGACATCGTAACGAAAACTTTGAGGTTTGATGCAGACCATGATTCTAAGTTGATATCAAGTGGAAATTTCCGTTACAAAAGTATAGAATTGAAAATAATTTTGCGACGGAAAATTCCACTAGATATTAACTCAGAATCATGGTCTGAATCATCCCTCTCAGTATTCGTAAAGATGTCACTAACACCCTGTATACTTACCGTTAGCTTTTTTTCTTTCACAATTATCAAACATTGGAAGTAAATTCTGAATTTAAAGTTTATTTAAAAGTAGGTGTTATTCAAGCTACACGCACAATAAAATAAACTAGAACTTTCTTTTTAATTCATTCTACTGTGGGTAGTTTTTGTTTACATTATTAAGACGATTATATTGATTTCGTATTACGAGTAAATAGAAGGGAAATCCTTGTGATAACTGTTATTTTTGCATCAAAGGTTGTGCAGCGCTGATTAAAATCATTATTATAGGAATAATTTATATAAACTAATATTATTTATTGCACCACGTTAAATAAAGTTCGATTGGAACAGATGTCATGTGCATCGTGATAAAATTTTGTCACGGTCATTTTATCGATTCTTGACGATATATTGTGAACCCAAATGAGTCATGTCGTTCTGTCAAAATACGAACAGAATCCCATGGCACGCATGTTAGGAGAGAAAATAAACTTATCGATATCGAAAAAAAAAAATGTATCGATCGATAATTTTATCGCGTTGCGCATGTTAGCTCTGCAGGACAGAGATATACAATTTTACCAATAGGAAATAAACGTTGAACGTTTCGAAATATTTTTTTTTGTTGCAAAGAAATTCATGAACATAATACCTTAAACGCTAAGAAGCATTGTTAAACCCGACATGGGTTTGTCTCAACGCAAAATATAATCTAAACATCAGTTAGCAGTTGATAATTAGATTCAAATTTGATTGGCTATCAAATACTTATGGGTGAATCTCAAAATGTGTCAAGTTTGGTGGCGACTGTCATATAATTTTTTCGTGAAAAATTGGGGAAATTGGGAATTTAAAAATTCCTTTTTCATGTCGGAACCGAGGATCCTTTTCATGTCGGAACCCAATTTTTCACGAAAAAATAATATGAAATTTCGCCACCAAACTTGAAATTTTGAGATTCACCCTTATATACTCATTCCCCGCTTGTTTATTTTTTATTCGCAAGGCGATAAGTATATAGCCTAGTGAAAAAGAGATATCTACCGTCTCTTTCTTGTAAACTATATTTATCTCCTACTGTCGTTTTAATCAAGCTCTATTTAAATGAAATATAGAGTTTTATATCCAATGAAGTCGATACGCTTCCTTGTAAGCGTTCAGTTATAATTTTTAATACAATAATTTACAAACCTTATTATATAATTTGCTGACATTTTCACTTTACTATGGGTGTCGATACTCTGTTGATTAAAGATTTAGTGGTGATAGTGCAAACGGATTGTAAATAACGTGTAAAAATAATTGTAAGCTACAATAATGCAATAGTCAAAGCGAGACAGTTGTAGATGGAGTTAGATTTTACTTTTGTATCAAGAATTGGAAGAGGTTTGATGTGGCTACGTACAGTCATAAGGAATATTATGTACCCACTGTAGAACCCTGTCGCACTATCATATTTGACATTTAATGAGACTTACGGTTTCATTTCTCAAAAAAGTTAATGTGACATGGTTTCAAAGTGTATACATATTAATGCTCGTGACCGTACTGGCCGTGTCGACTGTTGATTATAGTTGACATAAAATAACGTTATTGGAAAAAATATGCAATGTGGCAACACTGACTAAATTTAAAATTTGGTTCTTAATTTGAAATAGTCGCGGTATCTTAAAGTTGTGTAGTGTTCAAAATCAGTCTGAAAATGTTTATTTTTTTTAAACTCCTGGGTTTGCTCTTGGCATCATTCAGCCTCTTAGAGAGGTATATTTTGGATATACCGCTTATTTTGTCTGTAAATGTTTTTAACTATTGCATATTTTTTCCCATAACGGCATGTAGATATTATACTTACCGCTTATGTTTTTAATTGTAGAGTGATTTGTACATTATTTGTTTTAGCTCGTTCGACCAAATGTATAGACAAAGGATTTTTTTTTGCTTTGAGTGCGATCACGTTTTTACCGCGTGGCTTTCGACTCGATAGTTTGGAAGTATGTAACTGAATAGTATTTTTTTTTAATTTTACATCTTTATTTTTCAATTTTGTGTACGAGATGTACCTTTATATTCACAAGGTCACACTTTTAACCACAGGTTTCTCCGCGTCGATTGGAGGTATTGAAAATGATTTGTCGTTTGGTACATTTTTTTAAATTTATTGATGACCTTAAATTTTCTATGTAGCCTTTTGAAACAACCGAAGTTTATCAAATATTTGTATTTTTATGTTTTTCCTATTCTGATAAATACTTTTAAACTATCCAAAGGAAACCACGCGGTTGTGATTTGAAGCATCGCGTGCCCCACTCTGGGCGCCAGGTGTTAGCGGCCTATTTTTTGTCTCACTCACACAATAAATTGGTTTTTTGTCCGAACCACTTTTTCTCAGCTTATTTATAAAACGATTGTGGGCATTTTGTCAAAGTTCGTCCGACCAAAGGATTAATCATGTAACTTTAGTATCTATCAGAATCGAAATACCCTAAGTTTTTGATTGGTTGAAAATTATAACTCTCGTCAGTTTATTTAAATTATACCCAATCACAGGGCAGGATTTCTCCCTTTCGAGATAGAAACTAAGTTACAACACTCGCCTCCAGGATTTCAAAATTGAAAAACTATAGATAAAATGCTCCTGTTAAAAGGCCGCTGACCCCTCGTACAGCGCCCTCTAGTCCGCACGCAGTTACGTGCAAAAGCCTTAGACTAAGACTATATTTAAACAAATCTATTTAATGAACAACGATTAACTTGTTTTACGTCATTATCCTCATCATTATTATTTTAATGTGTATTGTAATAAATGCGGATCAAATTTTATTTAACTGACTTTTATTTTTTGTTTGTACAGAATGTTAGCGACCCCGTACCGAATACTAAGGGGGATGATTTAGCTCATTATTCTGAGTGGAATTTCCTGTCAATTCCTGAAAATTTTAATGTTTTTTTTAATGTTTAGTCCCATATTGTATTTTAACTTGCATATAGCCCAAACTTAACATAAAAAAGACAAATTATTAAAATCCATCAATGTAAATCGAACAACGCCAATAGACGCGTTCGTAAAATTCGAAATCTTTCTAAACATTTCCGATACAAAAACGCCTACCAATGTTTATTGTAATCAAGTACGTTCCAATTGTTTTTTGTTACGGTGTCACTAACACTCTGTATACACACACCTCTCGCCTGCAATCCTGACTAGCGCCTGGTCTGAAAAAAAGTATCTAGAAAATAACATCCACACTGACACCACAGTCACATACACACACACACTTGCCATAGAGTAATATTGAATAAGGACAACAATTATCTATGGTACTATTCAAGAAATCACATGAAGAAAAATTTCATTTGACCAGGCTGTATGGCTATGTTCCTTTGCCAAATTTAACAAAAAAAAAAACTTTTTATGGTAAGATGTACATAATAATACAAGATACATACATAAACTCACGCCTATTCCCCACCGGGGTAAGCAGACTATGGAAATCCATTTGCTTCGATCTTGACACTTATCTTGCTTCCTCCACATTCATCAAAAAAAATAAATAATACAAAATATTAAAATAAAATAGCTTTATTGTTTAAAAATAATATTCTTTGTACAATATTTCGTGTTGCTACACAGAAAATATATCCATTATATTAGCGGTGAACGATTACAATACTTTATAACAACAAAATCTATACTACAAAATAAATTATGGAAAGTATTTACAACGTCGGCTATTCATTAGTTGTATTTAAGTCTATACCCCTTATAGCACAGCAATGATTAGGATTACCACAGGATAGAGATACGTCTCTTTCCCACTAACGATGTACAGGTTAGAACGACAAAGACGAGAAATATATCCTCCTAATCATGCTATGTTATAAGGGTTATAAATTATAATTAGTAACCGTAGTATGCTGCACGTATGTCGCGCGCGTCGCGATAAATAAGCTTAGTCGCGTAGTCAAAAGCGTTGCAGCATGCTATGGTATAGGTATACAGGGTGTTAGTGACATCGTAACGAATACTGAGGGGGATGATTCAGACCATGATTCTGAGTTAATATCAAGTGGAATTTTCCGTCGCAAAATTCGTTTATTTGTGTTTTTTCATTTTATTATTTTCAGTACTATACTTTTGCCACGGAAAATTCCACTTGATATCAACTCAGAATCACGGTCTGAATCATCCCTCAAAGTTTTCGTTACGATGCTGCTAACAACATGTATAAAAAAAAACTGTAATATTTAAAACAACCTTTTCAATTTTTTTATACACAGGGTGTTAGTGAAGTAAGAAATCTTTAAAGAAAGCTTTGGGGGATAATTCGATAGAATAATACCGACCATCGTTTTCAGTACAATCACATAGATGTACCTACTTACTAATTTTTTTTTCGTTATATCACTAACAACCTGTGTCTGGCTAAGCTTACAATTTATAAAAATAAATAATTAGTTGCAATTTGAGTATCTAATATGATAAAACGTTAAAAACAAATTGGTACACATAAATAAGGCAATAAATGGTATAATTAACTACCCTTTTTTTACAATAATGCATTCTTTGGCAATTTAGAAGACTAATTTTCATAATTTCTAATCATTTCATATAACGCTACCGATTAAAAATGTGAAATAATCACTCACAAAACAACAAACATCAAAATCGAACTAAGTGGTGTAAACATGAATTTTCTATCTTCCAAAAAAATGTATGAGGAACAGCGCCGCCAAGCGGTTGCAAATGGAACTAGTTAATCTCCCATACAATTTTACTCTGTATTAATTGTATGATAGCAAATTCGTGCTAAAACCACAAAAAAGTAAATAAATAACTCCAATATAAATAACATAACGGCAAACTTGTAAGAGAATTTACTAACCTTTGGTATAACGAAGGTAAAATTACGTTAACTGTAATGTAATCACTATAAATATTGCTAGAGTTATCAGCTAACAAGTAAATTAGCTGTGTCTCGTCTGGCTAAGTTTTTTTAAAAATAAACAACCATTTTATAGCCGTTTTTTCTCCTAGCATAGCATAGTTCAGTTTTATTTTATTGAACGGAGAACCGGCATTTGTTTTTACAGCAATTAGCAGCCTTATCGCTGAGAATTGTCTCCGCCATCTTACCGTTTTCACAGTGAAATAGCTAATGTAATAAACAATATAATATTCGTTCCCATAATGATCTCACTCTCTGACAGATAGTTCGCCAATTGGGCACCCTCAGGCCTATTGTCTTAAAATTTTTGTACCGGAGCCCCCAACGATGCCCATTTGTCCGGCCAAGTGCTTAAAGCTATCTGAGGCAAATTAATTTACAATAAATCACGTCAAAAAAGTCTGACTGATGACACAGTTGAAAAAGTACAATGCTGTGTGTGCTTATGTGCATAGGCTTATAGAGATAAGGTACATTAATTTGGGAAATAAACGAATTACTTTAATAAATAAGGTAAGTCAAACAGTGTGCGCGAAATATATTAATTTTAAAATTATTATAAGCAGACCCAAATATATCTCCTATAAAATACAGGAAGAACCTTAAAGACACTTCATTCTTATTTTGACTAGTATAATTACAATATGAATTTAAAACAATTTTGAATATTAACCGTATAATAATGGGTCTGGTAAGCGAACCTCTTTAAAAACCATTTGTAAAAGGATTAATACAAAGAGAAAATTAAATTGAAAAATTCTGACTCGGGCGGGATTTGAAGCCGTGGCTCTAGTCAAGTCGCGACGAGCGTGTTAACCATTGCACCACCGCGGCGGCTATTAGCCGTAAAAATACCTCCATCAACCCGCAGTGGAGCAGCGTGGTGGAGTATGCTCCATACCCCCTCCGGTTGATTGAGGGGAGATTTATAGGCTATTTATGTTTATGTTATGTATATGTTTATCGTCATTATGCCAACAAAAGGCTCGAGAATTGATGCTACATTTTTTAATTAATATTTTAAATAAATACCAGGAGAAATTTGCCCCATTCCTAGTATTCTGAATAATAATTTCAAGGAACATTTATAGTATTAGCAGGAACATTCTGTGTTAAGTTTTATTTAAAAATAAGTACTTGCGCCATTCAGTTAACAATATAACCAACGCATTTTACATTGACTAGTTTCGTCATAAAGTTTAAAATGTTATTTTCTACCGATAGATATGTTGTAGTGAGATTATTTTTAATTCTAATTTTCTCATGTACATATTGTTAAAAGTGGGAAATAGCAGGTGTTAGGCCGGGTTTCCATTGACGCGGAGATGGGCGGAGAAGAGCGGAGATGTGCGGATTTGACCAATCACAGCGTTCGTGAGAGCGAAAAACGAAGACGCTCTGTCACTCTCTCCCTCACGGTGATTGGTCGATTTCTGTACATCTCCGGTCCTTTCCGCACAGCTCCGCGTCAATGGAAATGCAGCTTTAGGCAATATTCGTTAATTTTACACAATACATAAAAAGCACATTCTAAATACTCTAATAGTGTATGGTAGTGGGCTCTATTATCCGCATTTAGACACGTAGATGGCCCATTATGTGTGTTACTCTAATAGTGTACTGTACATGTGACATTAAGTTAAATAATTTTCCTATTAACGTCGTCGAATTGCCTTTAGTTAGAGTCGAATGCAAAAATCTTTAAATATAGACATTAGTGTCAATTCGGACACCCACCAACTTAATTTGGCAGGACCTATCGTGAGTGAAAGATGGCATAGTGTAAGAGCTGTCAAACTAATATTAGGTTAAGTTTGTGTTCGGCCGAATAGGCACTATTGAGTATTGATGCACTCTAAAGGCAAACGATAACCATTTAAATTTGTGAATCATGTCGTGGCTAGATCTTAGAATTGATCATCTCATGATGTGTTTGACCATTTTATGAAATGGTCATATTTCATGAAATATCCAATTTAAGTTGACCATACCGTTGAAACGTCAACGTTTAATGATACTTCAATCAACGTTTGGCCATCTTATTGTAGGCGGTGTCCATGGTATGTGGTGTAATAAAAATGCGAATAGTCGATTAATTTCTTAGATTCAAAATTATTTACCTAATCAATATTATCGATATGGAAAATTGTACAATTACATTGATTCATCGATTATAATATCAATCAAGTTTTAAACATGTTACTAATTTTACGATATGATTGCCAACGTTTGGCCATATCATGAAGTAACCATGTATTTAGGTGCTCATGTCGTTAAACGTTTTGTATTCATTGATCTGGCCAAACTACATCCAGATGTGGCCAACGTGTGATATTCTATTTCATGAAATGATCGAGCACATCATGAAGTGATCAATTCTACGATCTGGCCACGACATAGATAAAGACACGAATCTGAGTATGAGAGCTTGTCTATATTAATCGACAACCTAGATCGATTCGATCGGCGATCTAAAGTCGACTCTTAGAGCCAACTGGCTAACACCTAGCGCACATTACGAACTTGAAAGAAGCCGAATGGCCCCAATCTATCGACATTTCGGCCAACCAAACCTTATAATGTGCACTAGTTCACAATAACATCACAACGCTAAACAGTCGCCTATTGAAAATACAAAATTAACTTCAACAGACGACTTTCTTTCTACTACAAAAAATATGAAAGATCTTTTTACCTTGCTGTGTGTGTCGTATGTCGACCCCTATAAATTGTCTACTACGCAATTGACTTGTAGGCACAAATATTGAGCTAATGTGGTCTGCCACTCTTGCCAGTGCGCTGTGGACTCCCAGGTACTGAGGTTTGTGTGGGGCGGAGTCCTGGGTACTCGTATGGTAGGGATTTGTCGGTCGGCTGCTTTAGGTAGTCCGATATATGCTGTACTATAAGGTCGATAGCCACTGGAAAAAAAAGATACATAGCTGTCAGAAGTGTTAGTGGTATGCAGCATGTCTGCATACAGATGAAGTGGTCAGCAATAATTGAGGTGGGAACTAGTGTTGCCTATCCATACTATTGATAGGCTACCGATAGTCTTAAAACTATCGTTAGTTCTTGCAATAGTCAGAAGCAATATTCAAATTCAAATATATCTTTATTCAGTAGGTAACATAGTTTTGAATCGTCCATTTTTACATAACGAACGTCTCATCCGCCTAAAACTACTGCAGCTTCTCACAACTTAGACACACTACAATACGATAGTATTGATCTAAATGAGCTATGGAAAGTACTATCGAACTATCGATAGTGTCCCACTCGCGTCAGAGTACTGCGTGGCGGAAGGCAAGAGGGAAACCACTGCCCTATTTTTCCCTAAAAAGTAGCATGAAGAATGCTACACCGATAAGTGCGTGGCTCTTTAAGTGATCTATAGAATAGATGATTTGCAAGGCCGCTTGTTATGCTCTTTCTATTTCTCTTTTATTTTGTAGTTCCCATGTGTGCAATAGTTATGAGCATTTGTTATGTTATTTTTAATGTCAATTATCGTTCGTCAAACTATCGATAGTTCGGCAACAGTAGTGGGAACCAGGTGAGAAGTAAGTTTAGGAAAAGCGTCTTAAAAAGATGAACTCTTCAAGGCTAGAGTTAATACGCATATGCTAGGTAAGCCTGATCCACCCTAGACCATATCGCCACTTACCATCAGGTGAAATTGTGGTCAAACTCGAGCCTATTTGACGATTAGGTCTTGTACTAACAGTACAAATGTATTGCAGACTGATAAGGGACATATCCAAGCATAGAAGCAGGAACGTGTAACAGTAAAACAACAATTTGAGGGCAAACACTTTATTTAATCAATAATCACGGGTCAAACAAGTTTACAAATACAAAGTGAATTAAAATTTAATACAAATAATTGTATTTTGTGCTGAAAATGATAACAAACATAATACAAATCATAATATTATGACGAAACGAAAAACTGGAATTTTTGAACAGAAATATCACATTTTATAGGAACAAAATACACACGTATTTGAGAGAATTACTTTTTACAACTTAGCAGCGAGCAATTTTTTTAGACATCAAATCAGAAATGAAAGGTCTAGAGTACGCGCCACGAAACAAGTCCCGCGGATTTTAATGGAACAAATTGAGAAGTCACAATTTTTCTATGCAGATTTGGCAGATACTGCAACGCCGCCGGCCGTGGGACTTCGTGGCGCGGACTCTACTGCTACCGTTTAAAAGAGTCTCGTCTGGAGACACATTGTAGAACTGTGTCGCGGTAACATATTTTACAATTAGTGAGATTTTAGATGTCATTTTCACTTTTCAGATAAGTTTAACGCGACATGGTACTGAAGTGTTTGAAATTTTAAGCAAACTTACATGCTTAAAATTTCTGTTTACTTCAATATTTTGCAGACAGTCGCTGCTAACTTGTAGCTTACCATAAAGAATCAATGCATGCAAATTCAGATACATGCATGAAGAAAAAAATACTAGAACAATTGTCACTTGAATTAGTAAGATAATAATAAGTCCATAATTTGTAAATTATAAGAATTATAAATGCCATAAAATGCGGAAGCACTATATGTTATGATATTTTTTCATAATATTTCGATATACACCAGCCGATTAGCCTATTGATGTAGAATTTTAATTCCCACATTCCTGTATAATCCAATATATCTATAATTATACACATATAATATCAATTTTAAACTTGACCAGACGACAAAATATTACCTTCTGAGTGAGAAAATAAACTTTTTTTGCTTGAGTAGGGGAATATGATGTTAACAAACTTTACCACAATATAGTGCGTCCATTGTAAAACGGCCTCTGTGGTCCAGTGGATGAGCGTTGGGCCTCCAGAGGTCCCGGGTTCGAATCACAGTGGAGACATATAATAAAAATCACTTTGTGAATCCTAGTTTGATTAAGACATTGCGGGCCGATCACCCGATTGTCCGAAAGTAAGATGACCCGTGCTTCGGGCACGTTAAGCCGTTGGTCCCGGTTACTACTTACTGATGTAAGTAGTGGGTACTTCAGTCATGTCAGGGGCCTTTGGCGGCTCACTAAAAAACCATGACACCAGGGTTGATGAGGTCGGTCATCCACCTCACAACCCACACGTTAGAAGAATTATAAGTTGACCTGAGAAATAGGTGTACTAACTAAACAATTTAAGAACACGAATTTGAATCCAAGGTTCATAATAATATGTGTCTGGTCAAGATACACGACGCATCAAATTTTAGCACATATTTTTTATTAACTTTTTTTTATAAACTTACATTATCACATTCAATTATAGGTGCAATCGCATTTTGCATTTATGGGGCATTCTGGCGTGAGGTACGTAGTTCTAATAAATAGTCTAAGTAGGTTTAAAACATCCTAAAACTTCTCTGTTACATCGTATAGCACCTATATAACATGGACCGTTCTAACTTGTAAGTCGATTGCACCTTTTTTATTTTTGGTATTTTTTTTTTAATTGCTTCTATACATTGACTACATTACATAAAGCAGAATAAAGGATGACAAACATACAGTTTAGTTGCAACGCACCGAAAATCGATTATGAACAATTTTTTTTTCAAGGAATTGTAAAAATTGTTTGTTGACTTGTAAAAAAAAAACAAAATATATCAATACCATTGGTTGGCGAGTCTGATTTCTAAAATCGTCAGTCTGATTGATAACATGGTATAAGAAAACCAGCGGGCTTAGCACCGTAAGCACACGACTCTTTCTCGCCGCGACAGAGATCATCTGTCTCTTTCTGGGCAGTACTGTGAGAGAGTGACGGGTGACGTATGTCGAGGCGAGAAAGAGTCGCGCGCTTCCGGTGCTAAGCCCGCTGGTATGCTCAAAAGTGACAGCTAACATTTTAAGGTTAGCCCAGCTGACGTCATCCCACCCTGTGTAACCCTGCATCCTGCACTTTTAGTAAAAGTTTTCTTTACAGTTTTAATGTTTTTTATATATGTGACAAGTCATCATCACCAGCCCATTAACGTCCCCACTGCTGGGGCACGGGCCTTCCCTATGGATGGATAGGGAGATCGGGCCTTAAACCACCACGCGGGCCCAGTGCGGATTGGTGGTTATTAACGACTGCTAATGCAGCCGGGACCAACGGCTTAACGTGCCTTCCGAAGCACGGAGGAGCTCGAGATGAAAACTTTTTTTTTGTGGTCACCCATCCTATGACCGGCCTTTGCGAAAGTTGCTTAACTTCAACAATCGCAGGCCGAGCGCGTTAACCGTTGCGCCACCGAGCTCCTCATGACAAGTAATAGTAATTAAATACATTAGTCAAGAAACAAGAAACATTTATTGAGAAGCTGTGTAGGTACATACATGCAGGTCATGCAGCCAGTAATTAATTAAATTTTTAATAATAAAATTTACGTCCTTGGAATGTTAGATACCAATTGAATGGTAACACAGTGGTAACACTTACGTCATCAAAGGGCTAGCAATGGCGGCTTGTAATAGGATTGAGCATACCTGGTTTTCATATACCATGATTGATAAGACGCTGAATCTACATATTACTGACCGTTAAGGGCGTTTAGGGCGTTGTCTCACTATCCCATTCTTATCCGATCTAAGTGACCATAGAACAATTTATGGTAGCTTGTGGTCGTGGTAATTACACAGTTATTCAAAAATATAATGTAACGCACAGACATATATAAAAATAATTGCTGCTTGATATTTGGATCAGATATGGATAGGATTATGTTGCTACCTATATTGCTTCTCATTATTTTGATCAGAATACTAATGGATGGAAGATGTACTGTGCCTGGGTGTAATAAAAAGGGTCAATCTATACCCAAAAATAAAGATACATAAACTGCCTATATACGTCCCACTGCTGGGCACAGGCCTCCCCTCAATCAACTGGAGGGGGTAGGTAAAGTAAAAATAAAGATAAAAGATGCATTATGTCTGTTATCCATGAAATTAGACGGTTAAACGAAGGATTTTTAAGTCATCTATTTTTTTACGTAGCCTAGAAAGTCCCTAATAGTCTATTACCGTCATTCTTGGCTTCGGATCGGATGAGAATCAGGTTTACTGCTCAGATGCCCTTAGCGGAGGTACTAACAAATGTCATCCAAGGCAGTTCTTGTTGAGTGCAATGTGCTATCCTAAAAGTGTTTGGGGCACGGAATTTTCGTCACTAGTCTTTTCAATTGCGTTCAGTCTGTTTGGAAACGAAATACGGTCTACTAAAAGGTCATAGCAAATGTGTAAATTGAAAGGACAATGAGTCAAAACGTCAAGAGATTCCAGACATATCTCATTCGAAGCGTCTTAGCGAGTCGATATTTTTGTTTTTGAATTTTGTTCTATGGCGACTTTTTCGAAAAGCGTGGTTTAGCCGGAATTCGGGGTTTTAAGTATGATTTTGGGTATTTTAAGTATGATCTTTTTTTAATTATATTTCTAAACCCCATGGATTTTGAAGCTAACACTAATTGTTAGTTTTTTATAGACACTAATGAAACTACTTACACGTATAAAGTATGTGTTGGAAGGGGGGACAGGTTTCATACAGTTACGGTCATTGTCCTTTGACGCTTGCAACGTTGAGGTGAATGGATTGTAACATTTTAATAATTTTTAACAGCCTCCGTGGTCTAACAGCCTCCGTGGTCTAGTGGTTAGAGCGTTAGGCTCACGATCTGGAGGTCCGGGTTCGATTCCCGATGGGGACATTGTCGAAATCACTTTGTGAGACTGTCCTTTGTTTGGTAAGGACTTTTCAGGCTTGAATCACCTGATTGTCCGAAAAAGTAAGATGATTCCGTGCTTCGAAGGGCACGTTAAGCCGTTGGTCCCGGCTATTAGCCTCCACCAACTCGCATTGGAGCAGCGTGGTGGAGTATGCTCCATACCCCCAAGATCGAGACTTAAACCATCACGCGGGCCCAGTGCAGATTGATGGTTATTAACGACTGCTAATGCAGCCGGGACCAACGGCTTAACGTGCCTTCCGAAGCACGGAGGAGCTCGAGATGAAAACTTTTTTTTTATGGTCACCCATCCTATGACCGGCCTATGCGAAAGTTGCTTAACTTCAACAATCGCAGACCGAGCGCGTTTACCGCTGCGCCACCGAGCTCCTCCTCACTTAAGTAGTAATATCAGCTTATCTCCGGGATTAGCTGACAATTTAAAATGAAAAAAAAATAAAAAAAAAATTAGGCTTTATAGATAAACATTTATAACGTAACATTTCGAAAAACTGTGCCCACCCATCATATTTATTTAAGGAAACTGCTTAATTTACTAATTTAATTATATTTTTTATTTTGCGAGATTTAGAAATGAAAAAAAAAAGTCAACAAATATACACTAAGCTATTGATAGATCATTGTCATACATACATTGTCAGTCATATATATTTTATTTAGAATTGTTTCTCTATTGTCTATTATCCATTTATCATAATGTATAATGTTCTAATAGAAACACAAAATTGTGCGTGAAAATGAATCCTATCCTATGAGGTCAATTCTGAATTCTTAAGCCAATCGCTGTTTTGAACGAGCGAGCGCTGTTTCAGTAAAGCGTGCGGCGAGTTGAGCGGACGCTGTTTTAAATGAGCGAGCGCTGTTTCGATAGAGCGCGCAGAGAGTCGAGTGGACGCTGTTTTTAATGAGCGAGCGCTGTTTCGATAGAGCGTGGAGCAAGTCGAGCGGACGCTGTTGTTTGAATGGAGCGAGCGCTGTTCCGGTTGCCGGGGCCGGTTGAATCACGTGGGCACTTGTAGCGGAAGTAAAATAGTACAAAAGTCAAATAGTGGCTAGTCTGATAGGGAGTGTAATACTATTGATATGCAATATATACTAAACAAATACTATACTATATGTTACATACTACTTAGGATCGGTTTGTAATAAGTATACAATTATATAAACCCTGTGCTACTGATGGCAGTGGCGTAACTAAACCCCTTACAGCAGGACATCTCTGTCTGTCAAGCCTGTCTATGTGCATTAACGTCTCTTTCGCACTAACGGTATACAGCTTAGTATGAAAGAGACGAGACATATATCACTCTAACAGTTTTACTATTTACTTACTGTTAAAATTAAACAGGCTCTTAAAAAAAGTTTTAAGATATTCCAACTTTTGTTGTTCAATACGTTAAGATTTATAACATTCATATTTTGATATTTATCTCCCAAGCAGTTAACGGTGTAAGGATTTTTTTTTACAATACTGTATGGTTACGCCACTGAACAATGAACAGAAAAATATAGGAAGTTAACAACAAATGACGTTCCTATACTTTGCTTTGGCGGTTGTACTCCGTTAAATACAACTATATTTGTTTGACAGCAGCGCTGTCTATTGTGAAACATAAAAAAAAAACGTACCATTCTGACAGCTGTCAAATTCATAAAGATATATTTGAAGGAGTAACTGATTCTAGTTTTAAAAAAAAGCATGTCCGTCAAAGCAAAATATTTTTTTAGAACGTCACGTTGGGAAAATACATTTTTAAAGACTAAATTAATACTTTGTTTGAATTGTCCAAATCTTCGAACGACGATTGGTCAATACCACGACGCGATTGGTTGGCGTCGCAACTCACTGCATACTCCGCCTTTCAGACATAGAAAGAGAAAAAAAGACGCATTGGCAACGATAACTGTAGTATGGAGCCCGGATATCTATCATATCGCGCGCGACGCGACATTTGAACCTAAAAATTGGCTTATTTATCGCGTAGCCTGGTAATAGTACTGGTTTCTATATTGCATCGCGCGCGTTATGCGGGCTCCATGCTGCGGCTACAGTTCTATATTTCTCTGTTCATTGAGGACTTTTGGTCGAATCTAATTTTATATGATATTGTACAGAAAGCTTGATAGCAGATGTAAGGAAAGGTGAATTTCGCTTGCAATTGCAACCTAACACTATGTAATGTTGTAATAACATTGTTTTATGTACATTTTGTACAAGAATGGCTTTTATGGCGTCTAGTTACTTTTTATCTGAGCATTTTTGGAATTGGTAGAAATAGATTTTAAATCAAAATGGCTGAAAATCTGTGATTAAAATTGAGATCTCTTTATACTATTTGCAAAAATCACTTCATATCATGATTTGGCAGTTAGTAATTTTGCTTTTTAAATGTCATTTAAACCATCATTCTCAAGTAAAAGACAGCAAAATGCTTAGAGTTGTCAAACTATAATAAATTTTGTCGTGTCTGTTAGAATCGACATAAATGTAAATGCTGGTAACAACTTGAGATTTTTTTTAAACCTATCGACCATCTGTCTGTCAGTATTTATATATAAAATATATATCAAAGTTTTACTTTAAAATGCTCTGCACTTTATAATACGTTGTCTAGTAAGACATACATATATAAATGTATTATATAAGACATTACACTGAGTTCCTCCGACGAAATCGTTATTAGTCTAAACAAAAAACCCTTATCTTAACCTATGCTTTGTAAAAGCGTCTCAGCCTTATACATAACAGTTTAACGTAGTTTTGAACTTAACTAAACATAATACGTAAAGTACAACACATGGGTATAAGACGGTCTGAAGATTAGAAGGCAATGGCCCCAATTCCTGCAAACACCTCCTAATTTTACTTTAAGTTATACCTGTCATTTTCTTATCCACCGAAAAGGAAAGGGGCGGATGATTGATAGCTCTTAATTTTAGAAAGAATGAGTAAATGAATGGATAACCCGGGCGAATCAAAAAGGTATCTCGCTGGTATGGAAACCGTTTGACGTGTGCTGTTAACTTAATTCTGTCGGGTTATTAGCCAATGCAAATTTTTAGACGGTTGATTTAGATTTGTGCTTAAAATTGACTTGTGTTCCATAAATTTTATGCTTGCCGATTACCCGTCCCTTTCCTTTTCGGCGGATAAGAAAATGACAGATATAACTTAAAATAAAATTAGATGGTGTTTACAGGAATTAGCACCATTGGCACGGTAATTAAGCACTGTTTTTCATAGAACGGTAACTCTTCGCCCCGCACCAAATAGTATCGGGCGCCGAGCTAGATTTACCTCACCCCCTCTGGGTTTTACTTTAGTCGAGGGAGAAAGAGAGCGCGAGGACTATCTGTCTCGCACGCACTTAGCGTTACACGGCACACTGTAAGAATGAGTTTTTTGTATCGTCGTTGCTAATTTAAAATCTATTATGTGCAATCGGGACAATTTTACAGAAATTAAAAAAAAAAAAACTTTTTTTTTTATTCTTATTTTTAACGAGGCTTTGAACACCCTGAGTGATCATTCCAGCCTCGTAGGTGCTTTCGTGTACCTATCCCTTAGGCAAAGGATTGGTCAACCAGATAGTATAAACTAAACGCCTTACATGACAGTGGCTCTGCCGACCAGCAATTGACTTCTCCGTTGCCAAGGGAAATCAGACTGGGTGTTAAAAATATTAAAAGATAATTGATATTTACGTACATAAGTGTTTGTACTGAATGTTTTAGGAGCAAAATACTATTAAATTGAGAGCTTTTAAATTGGCAATGACGGTATGAAGTGTCTTGGGTGCCACTGTTTCTCAGCGCTCAATATGCACGCGCTAGCCTACTTTATATTAATGAGAAAAGGTTTACTTCACGCATATCGACAAGCAATAACTGCATTAATATTTAATACGGTTTTTCTAAAACCAATACAAAGAACCTTCGATCATACAGGTGTTAGTGACATCGTAACGAATACTTTTGAGGGATGATTGAGACCATGATTCTGAGATGATATCAAGTGGAATTTTCCGTCGTAAAAGTATGGAACAGAAAATAATTAAAAAACAAAAAAAACATGAATTTTCTGACTGAAAATTCCACTTGATATCAACTCAGAATCATGGTCTGAATCATCCCCCTGAGTATTCGTTGCGATGTCACTAACACTCTGTATAAATATACTGGTAGATGCACTGTTGTCGCCTAAACAATGACAGCGTCAAAGGCGTCAAATCGAGGCGGTTACCGTATAACAGCGGTGCGCCTCGTTTCGTTGTTATTCACGCGACGTTTTTTTTTTATCACAGAGCCTGAATATGCCCAGCAGTGGGATCATATAGGCTAGATTAGATGAATTTCTTCATCAATTTAACGCCCATAGCATACGGCGAATTTTAAACGCGCAGAAGACGCGCGTCTTCGGCGCTGTAGTGCAATGCCGTATTTCTTTCAGCCTGCGGAGTTACGGGGGACCCGTTTTATAGTTTTTTTTGTGTGGTATTGGACGCAGCGCCATCTCGGATTGTTCAATATAAGGTCCGGGACCATCGACTCGCTATCGTTAGGCCTCGTTGTCAGCGACTTTACACCAAGAACCGGAAGATGGCTTTATACTGGATTTATACTTATTTTACTTCTGTATTACCTATTGGTTTTATTTCATTGTTATTCCATTTACTTAACATCTTCTTTATTAAAAAACATTACAGTAGACACTGATTGTTGCGTTTGCATTGATGATATATGCGCGCAGTTGTAGCGCGTTTCCGTGTGCATAGGTTACAAAGTTGCGGTCGAATCGCGTATACGCGCGTAATCTGCGCGTTTGAAATACGCCGTGTGCTATGCTATGGGCCCAAGAGCCACGCTCTTGTAGGTGTAGAATTCTCAATTCTTGTCTATCAAGGGACAATTCTTTGACTTTCTTATAAGACACGACGTTGGCCTTCTCTTTAATTTGTTCCATGTAAGCTTGCATAGATGGATTTATAACAGATTCTATTTATACAATATTAAATTGTTAAGTATATACTTAACTAATTGCAATTAATTACGAGTTATGTCACAGGACATGCGTGAAGTTATGGTAACGTAATTACATTTACATTACAAAATACACATACTGTTTATAAGACGTTGCGACTTATACCCATGTTGATTCGAGAACAAACCTGTGACTTCCAGGTCAAAGGGGATCTTTGGCAACTACCGAGCTATAAGTATGCGATGGCATTCAAATTCCAAGGGATGTAGTATGCTATTAACCGGAACATGCACTATATTACCCCAGCTATTAACTGCCTATTAGCGAGGCTAAACACCTCCTCAATTTTTTTTTTGATATGGTTTAACAGCTCTGGCCTTAGTAGCCTTTTTAACCTGTCATTAATTTCCTCAATCAACTATGGTTAGTGTTGCCAGATAATGGACTGATAATTGATTAGTTTTCAAGCCACTAAATAAAATCTATCGATATATCTATCGATATTGGAAATTCTACAATTATATCGATTAATCGATTATTGCAATGTAGTCGACTTAATCGATAGTATTTTTCAATATCTAGAAGATAGACTGTTATTTAGATTATTTAGGGGTAAATAATTGATTAATCGATAGTCGATTATTCGACAACACTATGGCCCTGATTCCAGCATACATCTCCCCATTTATATTAAGATATACCCGTCGATATCCGATCCGGTTAGTGAAGCGGACTTTTCTAAATTGACTTTCGATACATTGAAAATATTGGTTTGGCAAAGGAACAATACTTTTGAGGAGTGTCTGGAACTTATATTCTGTCTACTAGTGCCCCTGCGCATCCTATTGTCAGATTACGGGCATCGAGTGCGTTTATCAGAAATATAGCTTTGGTTTCCCCTTATCCCTTGAAGTCACAGATTTACCACAGGGGCTGTATACCGATATATTTATTCTGTATGACTTATTCTGCGTCCTTTTAATTTGGGGCAACATAATTTACTACAGATAGTAAACAGCAGGGTATAAGAAGACCAGGGAGGTTAAAATGGCCACATCGTAGCAATCCATATAAGAAAACAATATTGCTATTTGACATTTGTTTGCATTGCGCACTTACTTCTGTATGCGCAAATGTCAAATTGCAATATTGCTTTCTTAGATGAATTGCTTCAATGTGGCCATTTTAACCCCCCAGGTATGCTCAAAACTGACAGCTAGCATTTCAAGGTTAGCCCAGCTGACGTCATCCGAATCTGCGTTGCCATTTCGTAAAAAATAAATTACCCACGCCCAATGTTTTTAATTTACTTTGCAAAGATATTTTGTACTTTTAGTAAAAGATTTACGTACAGTTTTAATGATTCTTGTATATGTGACAAATAATCGGTTTACTGTATTTGTCCCGGATTTACTTTTATTTTATAACATATTAAAATAACTTTAGGAATGGGAAATATCAGTACCTAAGTACGTCCAGTATAGAATTTTTGTACTCATATTTTTACGGCCCGGATTTCCAGACGCCGTATTTAAAAAAATAAGGTTTGGATTTCAAAAGGACTCTAGTCACTGGTTTTAACCACGAGGTTGGATTTTCAAAGGACTTTGGACTTTATTACCATACAGATAGTTTACACCGATATACAGCCCCTGTTTTACCAGATACACCACCAGCACTATCGGCTGAGCGTATCCTCCGAGCTGCCAGACATCCTCCTACCGTTGGTCTCCTCGTCGTGTCCGTTGCAGCTCCCGTTGCACGCCGGCGGGGCCCGCTTCTTATACATTATGTCCCAAATGTGGTGAACGATTAGGTCAATAGCCACTGCAACAACGGAGAAACGTGTCAGAACGGCAGCTGCGGTGGACATAGCCGCTGCAAGAAGTGTTTGGTTGCAGTTCAATTAGGTAAACAACTCGACTTCAACTGACACCAGTTTCTGATAAACTATCTGGCTGGGTCTGCACGGCAACCCTGCCGCGGGCGGTGCGAATTATGTCAAGAGCTTCGACTAGTAGACGCAGCGAATGCTATCTACAGTAGACTTCGCAGGGCTACCGGTCAAAGCCATCGATATAATTCGCGCCGCGCGGCACGGTTGCCATGTCGCGAGGGTTGAATAGACTGTCAGATAGTATCAGAATATGGAGAAGCAAGCCCCTAGTATTTCTGATGGGAACATTTAAGACCCGCTGAACGTAGAGACGTTTAGTCCGTGAAAAATAGACCATATCACTGACTTATTCGTTGCAGAATAAAATAAGGGATTTAGTCTATGGCCAGGCAAAAAAACCGTATCTTATAATCGTGATGATACCTTGGACTTGAATATTCTTGGTCCCAGAACGATATCATTGTTCATCACTTCAAACTAACCAAATCTTTCTGTCCGATTACGGCGAAGCAAAAAGTACAGTTAAAATATATTATGGTACAGTTATTTTCAGCCATAGACTATAAGACTATTTTTCACGGAGTAAAATATCCACCACGTGTGCATTAAGCCAAATGCGAGACACTATTCGATATTTTTTAAGTGAAACAACGAATTTCGGCAATGGCGCCGAATCGGGCAACCACTAACTTAATTTGCTCTCTTTCTTGCGCGAGGTGCCAAAGAAAAAAATAGGTTAAGTTTGTGTCCGCCCGAATCGGTACTAATCAATATTTCCATCAGAGACTATACTAACAGCAGCCGGGTCTGCATGACAACCGCGCCGCGCGCGGCGCGAATTATATTGAACACTTCGACCAATAAACGATACGAATGCTATCTACGTAGATGGACGTCAAACGGCTATTGGTCGAAGGCCTCGATATAATTCGCGCAGCTCGCGGCGTGGTTGTCGTGCAGAGCCTACAGGATAGATGCAAGGATTAGGATGTAAGGAGTGAGAAGGAATACAGGTGCAAGGAGTAACGACGCGAAGTGAGTTGTTTACCTATAACTATATACCTTGTTGCAGTGGCTATGACCTTTGTAATGCTTACCTTATAGCTTATTCATGAAGGATTATTTTACAAACACTTTAAAATAAACCGTAATCGCGTGAATATAATATAAAATATTCAAATCTCGCGAATGTTTGGATAACGGTAATCGCTGCGGACGTGTAGAACAGTGGTGTTGTTTCTGGCAGACAGGATGAAAACTAGTGTCATCCTTTACTTACTATAAGTAACAGAAAGAGACAGCTAGTTTTAAAACTGTCAGATAAGTTAGAATTAAGTTCGCGTCTGTCAGAATCGGCAGTAGTTCCCAATTAGTGTACTCAAGGGTACGTAAGGTTGCTTCAAGAATCATCACTAACTTAAGAGCCACGCTCTTGTCGGTGTCGCATTCTCCATGATACTTTTTTAGGGATTATAGGGCGGTGGTTTCCCTCTTGCCTTCCGCCCCGCAGTACCCAGTCTGACGCGAGTGCCGCCCAGAGCCGTCTATTTCAAAGCCGTACTAGGACTCCTGTCCTCCGCTTCAAGAATAAAGAGTAATAAATACTACATATAGAACGGTAACAGGGTAGTTTCCACCTAGTCAAATCAGTTACTTTTTAATAAACGACAAAACACGAAATTACTATGGAAAACAACCTGTGACGTCATAGAAAAACGTGACAAAATGTCGCACTTACTATTAATTTTTTCTTTATTAAAATGAATACATAAGTTTAACAGAAAAAAAAACAACTTTATTGTCACTTTTAGATCTGTCTTTATTTAGTAAAAATCAGAATTTCATAATTTATCTTTGACCTGGGAAACTACTGAATTCTTCGCCCCGCACCAACTCGTATTGGGCGCTTAGCTAGATTTACCTCACCCCCTTTAGGTGTTACTTTAAGAAGGAGCGCGGTATGTCTGTCTCGCTTGCAGTTACGTGGTAAGGAGGCACAGGGTAAGAAAGAGATAAAAAACTTCTAGGGCCCTGTGCCGAGTTTTTCTTGCAGCTTCTTTTCCCCGGCTATACAGGTTGTGAGAAGCAGCAGTTTTAGGCGGATGAGACGTTCGTTATGTAAAAATTGACGATTCAAAGTGTAACTATGTTACCTACTGAATACATTACATACATTTTTGAATTTGAATTTGAGATATTTGTATGTACTGTTCGGGGTGTGCTTGAAAGGGGTGCATATATCTCTCTCAGCCGAACCAACGTCTCCTCTTCACCTTATTAGGCTTTTATCATTAAACAGTTTTTTCAACTCTTTTTTTAAGTGTAAGCAGGATAAACGAATTGGGAACCACTAGTATAGTATGATTGAATGTAAAAATAAAAACACGCAGGTGGAAACACTCATTAAAAAAACTCGTACACCCAGACGATATACGAAACGTGAACAAAAATCCTACAGATAATAAAACATACTGTGTAACACTCAGAGCGCTGTCAAAAGTTACCAATAGGGTAGTTTCCAACTAGTCAAGTCAGTTCTTTTTTTTTTTGATTATTTTCAATTCAATACTTTAACATTCACATTAACATTCTTTTTTTGTACCTATTTTTAGTGTTGTAATCCCAACCTGTTTTGTGAGCCAAATAAATAAATAAATAAATACTTTTGAAATGGAAAATTCCACTTGATATTAACTCAGAATAATGAGCTGAATCATCCCTCTCAGTATTCGTTACGATGTCACTTACACCCCGTACAAGTACATACGGTAGCCATACAAGTAGGTATGGGTGTTACTGACATCGTAACGAATACTGAAGGACACTTATACCTACCATTTTTAAGGTGAATAAATGAATTATGAGTTATGACGAATTCAGACCATGATTCTGAGTTGATATCAAGTGGAATTTCTTGTAGGAAAATTCATAAAAATTTTGGTGTTTCTTAAATTGTTTTTAGTTCCATACTTCCATGTGATGTCAACTCAGAATCATGGTCTGAATCATTCCTCACAGTTTTCGTTACGATGTCATTAACACCCTGTATATGCTTCTGCCATTACATTGTATTTTTGAATTGTGTACCCGAGTAATGAGAAAATAGATAATTAACACGTTATATCTCGACAGCGCCCTCTATATTATTTTTGGCCAACATAGCCTGGAAAGTCACAGTTTTATGATCTGTAGGTTTATGTTTAAAACCGAACCCGTTGCATATGGTTACGTTTTAATAATCACATATAATCACGTAGTCATGAGCAATATAATGTACCCACTTTAGTACTCTGTCGCACTAACACATTTGACATTTAGTGAGAGTTACAGTTCAATTTGTCAAAAAAGTTAATGCGACATGGTACCAAAGTGTATACATATTAATGCTCGTGACCGTAAAATGTAAATAGAAACTATTAAACTTACCCAGATTATCGGCTCCTCTGGGTATGATGACGTCAGCAAACTTCTTTGTCTGAAATGAACAAGTTAAACTTGTTTGGAACTGATTTTGGAAAGTCGCAGATAGGTAGTGTAAAGGATGTCTGATTCTGATGTTTTTTTTTTTTGTGTGTTGGACCATCTTATGTGTATGTTACACATTAATTGCAAAATGTAAAATAAGAAAAAACAAATATGTCAAAGAAAAAGATGAAGGAAAGGAAGAGTTCTAACCACTTGCGCTGTCCCTATACCTGACAATAGCGCAGCAAGAAAAAAGGGAAACACTCTAGTTTACCTTTTAATTTTATATTTGTAATTTTTCATGTTATTTATAGTGTTATTTTTCTTCTTTTTTCATTCATTATTTATTTTGTATATTAGTTTATATATTGTTATCTCGTCATTCAGTGCATTAGGTTACACTGTAATGTTGTATATACCTTAGTAAATAAATAAAAAAACAATAATTGCCCTATTTGGAGGCACTGGAATGCTATTCACATGGCCTTTTAAATTTTCTTGCGATGTCCTTCTACGTGTCTGTGTGTAATGTTTTTATGGGCATCTCCTGAAATAAATTATTTTTATTTTTATTTTAAAAAAGTAAGGAGTTTGAATCTTCTCGATATTCTCGCTACTTGACTCGACCTTGCCAAACTCCGTAGTAAATGTTGGGAACCCTTTTGTAGTGTATGCGTAACTGTGTTGGCCATTGATTTACCACTACCGTAGTAGATACAGCGTTCGATACAAAAATGCGGCGAAAAGTTGGCGCTTGTTTAGCTATACAAAGCGATATATACATACATTCAATAAAATCGTGTCAAATTAAAAAAATATTATTACTTATTACGTATATTAGCGCGTGGTGCTTCGTAACGCGGTCGGGTTATATTGCGACTCGGATTAACCGGGAGTACCTACTTGTTTTAGTGTATTTTTAACAATTTCGGTGGGTTTTACCGCGAAAATTAAATTGTTTATACTATGATAACATGCACAATGTCATTACTTATTATGATGTTCCATCCTTCTTTTTTCGCTTTGAGCTTCTATTTTTGCAAGTTTTTACCACGCATTTCCTCGTGTTGCCAGTTCGGCGCCTAATCGCGCACTGAGGTAAAGTACTGTCAACTATAAATATTAACAGTAACTTTGCGTCCCACTTTTTGAGCGCTGATGTACAATCTACGTTAGTAGTAAATCTATGGTGTTGGCCAATAAATGTATGTTGAGTAAGTGGTGGGGGTAGCGCTGTCTGCTCAGTACTAACTTACCGCCTGTGAAGGACGGACGTGCTGTGGTAGGTGGGTGGAAACATTTTATATACCTCTGCCTACCCGTTTCGGCGATACAGGCGTAATGCTATGTTATGTATATTGTCGCTTAATAGAAAACCACGGAGCACTTTTTTGGTAAATCATTAAAAATCTTCATTTCATTCAATATAATTCATTCTCTTCCCTCGTGTGGGTTGTGAGGTGGATTACCAACCTCATCAACCCTGGTGTCAGGGTTACTATTGAGCCGCCAAAGGCCCCGCTTCATTGATAACATAAGTAACTTTACAAGGAAGCGCTTACGTGGTTTTCCTTGTAAAGCGACGATATGATGCTATGCATACTCACAGGTAGGCAGAACTCTTCGAAGGCTGGTTTGACGAAGGTCATGTACTGGTTGAGCACCTGCTCCAGGTCGCGCCCGCGCTCCATGATGTCGCGAGGTACTGGATACATCAGATACATAAGTCATATTTAAAAAGAAAGAAAAAAGATTTACTGATATCTAAGCTACAGTAATTGTAGCTTAAAAATATTGTTTACAAGTTAGTATAGAATCCAACAACACATATTCTTTTGTAAACAGATATTTTCTATATTATCACAGATTTATTTTTAAAAAAAGTCGCCCGCGCGCCCGTAGCAACACAGCAGGGGTCACAAGTTAGTATTTAGTTTTAGTACTGTCAAAGTAAAATATCAGAATAGGCTCTATCAAGAAAGTAAACATACATACATACGTAAACTCACGCCTATTTTCCACTGGGGTAAGCCAGAGACTATGGAATTCCATTTGCTTCGATCCTGACACATCTGTCTTGCTTCCTCCACACTCATCAATCGTTTCATACACGCACGCCGGTTCAGAGTAGATCATACTGAACCGTTTCTAAGGACATCTCCAATTTGGTCAATATACATCCTTCTAGGTCTTCCTCTGACAGCCCTACTACCAACCTTCGCTTTATATAGCGCTTTTGCAATCTTATTATGCTTCGACCGCTCTACGTGTCCAAACCAACTTAACATTTCCTGCTCAATCTTAGTCACTATATCGCTTTTGCACCACATCTCTCTCTTATCATACTGTTTCTCACTCTATCACTCAATTTAATAACGCAGATGTTACGCAACAACCTCATTTCTACGGCATTAATCCTACAAAGTAAACATACAAATATATACATACCTCTCCTAGCTAGGCTGGTGTCAGAGTCAGTGTCCACGAACAGCTTCATGTGGAAGAGTTCCCTCACCTCCGGAAAATAGAACACAAGGATCCCTTCGATAAGCACCACATCTGCTGGGTAGATTGTGTGTGACCGGTGTGGGCTGGTGGGGAGACATGACATTATAATTTAATTGATTTAATAAAAACATACGAGTTGAAGATATCGAGTGTATTTAATTTTCTGTCGTAAAAGTATGAAACTGAAAAAAAGTTTTCATAAATTCTTCAATAGAAAATTCCATCAATTTTTACCTATTTTAATGGTCTGCAAGGAAAATGAGCTATGTAATTAAAATTATTAATTATTTGGTCAGCATAATTGTTCCAGTCAGCCATAAAAACAAACAAAATACATTTTGGGAACTGATCATATCACTGTTATTTTTAGTTGCTTAGTTGGCTTTTGTTGGCTGTGTCTAGACACATCTTATTTTATTTTTTGTATGCATTATAGGTAAGATTTTGACCACAATCTCATCTCTCAGATGGTAAGTGAAGATGGGGTTAATTTGCTGACAAAATACATATATTTATTAGCTGACTAAAATGCAGCCCAGCCAGTAGTTATTATAAAATAAAATATTAGAATGTTGGGTTTATTATAGCATATTTTGTTTGTCTCATAGTGATTTCCTGTTATTGTAACCTTAATAATTATTTACCACTCATAGCATTTACGCGTCCATCCATCACTCACTAAGATAATTTTAATTTACGGTATTTTGTATTTCTCTAGTTAAGTGAATTGTATTCTTTTGGAGAAATAAATTTCTTAAACCATAAACTGTACAACCACTTATTCTGCTGACCGTTTAAATGATAGCCATAAAATTCACTTACTGAATAGCATTACTGATGTAATCGTATTCTGGAACTTCCACCTTCTTCCCAGCAAGGATATCTTTTAACACAGCTAACAGTTTCTTGTCATCAAACGCATCAGGGTGGTCGAAGTTGAACTGTCCTCTCTCCGCACGGAGCCTCTCAGCAGGAGTCAGTGACCGGTAGAACGAGTCTTGGCTGATGCACACCACCCGCCTTTCTGTCTGCTCCTTGTGTTGCTGACCGAGCTTCTCCATAATACGTTGGCATACTGTTGACTGGAAATTTTGGTGGCACATTAAAAACCAGAGACAAAACATAGTTACGAAAAACATAACCCTTTTTAGTTATGTACATAAACATTTGAAAGAAAGAGACAGAACATGTAAAAGTAAATAGTGATATACATATGGTAGTGAAAAATATTACATATATTAGGTATTAGCAATTTTTAATAATTGGGGTAGGGGTATGGTTCTATAAAAGGAATTCTGGTAAACAAGTTTCATTTCATTGCTGGTTCTCCAACAGTGTGCATTATGCTCGACGAGTCCAGTGCGGTATTGTTATGTTTTTGTTATAGTTATTTACCTGTTATTCTGTTACTAGTCAATTGTTTCATTGTGTTATTGGAAAAGTAAATTAAATTATCCATTTTTGGAGCTAATAATATTATGATGATTATTCTATTTGATCTGTAATTTTATGTTTAATCTACATTTAGGAGTAACATTATTCATATTTACTGGTGATAACAACCTCTATCTGTGTATTTCTTTCAAATTCACATGAAGTATCTACTTTTGGGCTACCTATTATAAGTTTCTATTGTTATTAAAAGGTAATAATATCATAAGGTTACATTTCACTCCTGATACCCATGTGGTATGCTGTAATCGGATTGTTATCGTATCGACACCTCAGAGACGAATTTATATATCAACTTCATATTGTTCTCGTGTGCAATGCGGAAGTTTTGACTTTCACGGGCATTTACGAAAACAACACCTAGTTTATTGATAGTTAAGAGGTTATCATATTACATTGCAAAAAACAGACTTTGAAATACCTGTTTCAGCTATTTATATGCAATGTGACACTAAATTTAGGCACTTTCATGTCTTTTTAGTTATATAATTAGAAATTCAGGGGAGAAAATCGATAAATTTGCGACGAATCACAAGGTTACCTTGCCACTTGCTGTGCCGCCCGCCACGCCGATCAGAAACGGAGTTTTACTCTCAAATCCATTTGTGCCTGTATGGTCTGCTGGTTTATCAGTCATTTTGTGAGTAAATTTACACCTATAAGATATTCTTAACGCTAAAACACCACAATACGCAGAAACCCCAGTCCTCCGCAAAAACGTTGACACTGACATTTGTGACGATGTTGCCAAATGAAAAAAATATTAATATTCCGTTTTACACATACTGTTCTTATGATAAGAATTTAATAAATAACGTGTATTTTACGTCTTTGCCCTAGTGAAGCTGACCGAAGAAGAGTCAATCCCGTAGCAATCCATAATTATATAACATTTTCATGTAGTACTATCATGGAAAAAAAAATATCGCCACAATATGGATAGGGTTTCAAAGTTTATGTGGATAAATAAAATAATAGGTCTAAAATACAAAACACAGTTTTATTTAACGGAATGTACAGCTAAAATGTAATGGTGCATTGGCACTGTAAAGTCGAGATTGCGTATAGCACATAATACAATAACAACATAAAAGCTTAACTCTTAATACTTATAATTATAAAAAAATAAAGCATTCAAAAAGAGTTTCTAGAATTTCAGGTTTCTGAGCTTCTGGTCGGCTTTTCTGAGTGAGGCGGCCATTTCTAGTTGCTTGACGCGGAGGCGGGCCCAGACGAGGTAGTCCTGCAGACCGATGATTTGTGCAGCCATTAGGGCGGCGCTGTCCGGGTAGATCACGGTGGCGCAACCAAGCCCGGATGGCACGGATAGTGACGACCAGATGTCCTGTAAAACAGTTAATATTAAATATAAACAGCCGTCTTCTGTATTTCCGTATGCATATAACCCGGGTGCTTTCAAGGCCAGAATGAACAGGCACCTTCTGGACGAGCTCGCTCCATCATAGGCCTCGTCAATGCCTTCGGGCAAGTCTGAGGCCAAGAGCAAAGCCATCCAAGGTAAAAAAAAAATAAAAAAAAAAACAGTCTGCTATAAGTTGGCAACGATATTAATACTCCTAACAACTGGCTATTATATGATTGGTTACAGGAAGACCCAGAAGGACGTACATTGACCAAATTGGAGATGTCCTTAGAAAAGGTTCAGTATGATCTACTCTGAACCGGCGTGCGTGTATGAAACGATTGATGAACGTGGAGGAAGCCAGAAAAGTATATCAGGATCGAAGGAAATGAAATTCCATAGGCACTGCTTACTCCGGTGGGAAATAGGCGTGAGTTTATGTATGTATGTATGTGATTGGTTAAAGTTTACATAGCATTTGTAGTCAACTAAAAATCAGGCGTGAAATTAAAAAAAATATTTAAAGTTTTCGATCTTTGTGAAATTAATTAAAATTAATTTTCGATCTTTGTGAAGTGAATTATTATTATTTTATTTTATCTTCGGAGCGCTAATAGCTTCATTTACAAATGAAAACAAAGGTACAAAGTAGAAAACCGAGCATGTACACCGTATACATAGAATCCACACTACAGCATAATACATATTCTCATTTGCCTTATGGTCGTATCGCCGACAGTCCCTTTAAAATCCAAACTCCATTGTTTTACTATTATGTCTGGAAACCTTGGTTTTACGAGGTTAAAAGCCTGTTTTGTAAGATTCATTATTCTTTTTTTCAAATATGTACATATTGAAAAAGAAACTTTCTTATTAAAAATGTGTTGCTGAGTGCATACCTGGACAAGTTTATCGGAAGGCGGTGGGCAGTTGATGACGGGGTAGGAAGTGTTGCCAGACAGCACAGGCCCGAGGCCGTTGGAGCGGCCCGCGACGGCGATGAACACCAGCGCTCCGTGAGTGTCTTCGTACTGTTGCATGATACGTAGTGTCTCTTCGGTTGCTTTGTGAGCTGACGTCACGCGGAGGTCCACGTCCAGGCCAAGGTCGCTGGCAGCTGCAATGAAAAGAGATGTTATATGATCAATCAATAATACCTTATTCCGTGTCTAGTGGTTAGAGCGTAAGGCTCACGATCTGGAGGTCCGGGTTCGATTTCCGATGGGGACATTGTCGAAATCACTTTGTGAGACTGTCCTTTGTTTGGTAAGGACTTTTCAGGCTTGAATCACCTGATTGTCCGAAAAAGTAAGATGATTCCGTGCTTCGGAGGGCACGTTAAGCCGTTGGTCCCGGCCATTAGCCGTAAAAACACCTCCACCAACCCGCAGTGGAGCAGCGTGGTGGAGTATGCTCCATACACCCTCCGGTTGATTGAGGGGAGGCCTGTGCCCAGCAGTGGGACGTATATAGGCTGTTTATGTACCTTATTGCACAACGACATTTACAAAGGACATAGACATACGAATAAAAACGTAAGCAGAACAGACGGCCTTATTGCTAAATAGCAATTTCTGCCAGATGATCATTCTTCTTCTTCTCGTGTGGGTTGTGTGGTAGAATACTAACATCATCAACCCTGGTGTCAGGGTTATGATTGAGCCGCCAAGGACCCCTGACATGGCTCATGTAACGTGATCATTATGTTTTTTCATTTTTAAATTATATTTTCAATTATTGTTCTTTTTAAGCTAACTTTAGTTTAGGTATACTTTTTATTATCAGTGTTGTGTGCGTCTATAATTGGCAGGCATACCGGAACTTTTCCTATGTGTATTTTATATTGTGTGTTTGTGTATGTACTGCTGTTGATGTACCATAATAAATAAATAAATAAATAAATCATTGACATAACATAAGCTGACGACTACATTCGTTATAATCTGGGAGTCTTCAAGGCTAGAGTGAATAGGCATTTGTTAGGTAAGCGTGATCCAGCCTAGACCACACCGTCACTTACCATCAGGTGAAATTGTGGTTAAATGCGAGACTAAATTATTAAAAACTTATAACGGGTTCGAATCCCGGTGGGGACATATCACAAAAATCGCTTTGTGATCCCTAGTTTGGTCAGGACATTACAGGCTGATCACCTGATTGTCCCACAGTAAGATGATCCGTGCTTCGGAAGGCACGTTAAGCCGTTGGTCCCGGTTACTACTTACTGATGTAAGTAACTAGTCGTTACATGAGCCATGTCAAGGGCCTTTGGCGGCACAATAATAACCCTGACACCAGGGTTGATGAGGTTTGGTAATCCACCTCACAACCCATACGATAGAAGAAAAAAAAATGTGGCCCTTTTAGCCCTCAGCTCTGGAACGTATATATTTTATAGGCTGTAAAATTACCTTTAGCGATCTTCTGGCAATGCTCCTGATCGGCAGGCGAGCCCATGAAGACGACAACCTTGTGGTGCACGGTGGGCTTCAGATGGTCCAGTTGGTCCTTCACCCAGGAGAAGTTGCGCTTCACAGTGTCCAGGTCCGCCGCAGTTACGTTCGCTAGGTTTCTGTATACCTGGGGGAACGGTAAAGGTTGTTTCAAGAGATCTAGACTGGTGATGCTGTTATAATAAACTACCTATAACTTGTTATTCAAATTCTAAAAATATCTTTATTCAGTAGGTAACATAGTTACACTTTGAATCGTCAATTTTTACATAACGAACGTCTCATCCGCCTAAAACTACTGCAGCTTCTCACAACCTGTATAGCCGGGGAAAAGAAGCTGCAAGAAAAACCTCGGCACAGGGACCTAGACGTTCTTTAAAAAAAAAAACAAAATATTACCTTGCATTATACCGCGTTGCTGATTTTATTAAATAAATACAGGGTGTTAGTGACATCGTAACGAATACTGAGGGGGATGATTCAGACCATGATTCTGAGTTAATATCAAGTAGATTTTCCTGTCGGAAAATTCATGAAAATTTTAGTGTTTTTTTTTTAATTATTTTCCGTTCCATACTTTTGCGACGGAAAATTCCACTTGATATCAATTCAGAATCATGGCCTGAAGAATTTGGGACCCTTTTCGAAAGTAAAGAAAGCGAATTGGAATATAAAAGAAAAACACTTACATTTTTTACTAAGTACCTATGAACCCATTTATAGGTAATCAAATACAGCATAGGTTTTTTGTTTTTTGGAAGTGTCGCAGTTATCGATAATATAATGGCGTAGTATATGATATGCCTTGCAAATCTAACCTTCTGATAAGATTCCTGATTTGTGAAAAAAAGTGTAATGTGCCCGACGAAAATGTTTTGAGAATAAATGTGTACAAATACAAAATGATTTATTTGTGAAACACAGGTAGAGAAAAATTGGTGTGAGAGAAATTGTGGACCCTTCGGGTCCCCCCGAGAATGGGGGCCTTGGGCACGAGCCCCGTGCGCCCTTATGGTGAAGACGGTACTGGCTTTGAGTGGTTCAAGCCTTCTTGAACTGAATTGGGCCATCAAACAATGTTAATGTTAATATTTTTCTGCCATTTCGTATCCATTTTTATTCGGGCTAGGAATGCGTACACATTTGATAATCGGACTAAGATACTACGCTAGAGATCTCGCGGCGTACATGCCTGTGCAAGGTTGGAGTTATCTGTGACCTGTGACCGCCGTATCTTGCTATAAATGATGTAACAGGTCGCTGATTGGCAACAGGCTAAACATATGGTTTTTGATCTTTCATCATTTCACTTTAATTTGTTGTATTCTTACTACATGACACGATGACCTTCGTATCAGCCTTTTCCATATTTTCTCATCGTTTAACCGTCCGATCTGGAGGTCCGGGTTCGATTCCCGATGGGGACATTGTCGAAATCACTTTGTGAGACTGTCCTTTGTTTGGTAAGGACTTTTCAGGCTTGAATCACCTGATTGTCCGAAAAAGTAAGTTGATTCCGTGCTTCGGAGGGCACGTTAAGCCGTTGGTCCCGGCTATTAGCCGTAAAAACACCTCCACCAACCCGCAGTGGAGCAGCGTGGTGGAGTATGCTCCATACCCTCTCCGGTTGATTGAGAGGAGGCCTGTGCCCAGCAGTGGGACGTATATAGGCTATTTATGTTTATGTTATGTTAACCGTTAATGTTTGTCATAATCATAACAGACATTTCAAAACCATATTCAGCTAAATCGTCCCAGCTGTTCTCGAGTTCTCGAGCTCTTTAGCGAGACTAACGGATTCAATTCATATGTACAGTCATGAGCAATATAATGTACCCACTTTAGATAGGACTCTTCATGATAGTCGAAATATTGTAGTCTCTATCGAGGTGGGTCTAACAAAACCACTGAAGTATTGAGCACTGGACTCATGATCCGGAGGTCCCGGGTTCGAATCCCCGTGGGAACATATCAAAAAATCACCCGATTATCCGAAAGTAAGACGACCCGTGCTTTGGAAGGCACGTTAAGTTGCCTTTGTTAGTCCTGGTTACGTAGTCGTTACACGAGCTATGTCAGGGTCCCTTGGCGGCTCATTAATAACCTTGACACCAGGTTTACAGAAGTTGATCCACCTCACAACTCATATAGGAGACGAAAATAAAGGGTACTGGTGGGCTCGTACTATGTCAAAATTAAATTCGCTTTTTACCTGCTTGTCCACCATAAGACGCTTGTCTCCCGAGGGCCACAGTCGCCAGGAGTCGGAGTCAATGACGTCAGCCAAGAGTATGTTACCTGGAAGAAGAAATTGTTTCAGTGTCCTTGTCAGACTGACCCTGGTTTGGAAAGTTTTTTGTTTTTTGACGTGACTTATGTAGATTTGCCGCAGGTGGCATTAACTACTTGGCCGGACAAATAGGGAGCGCTGAAGGCTCTCACCCGGTACAACGTTTAAGACAACAGGCCTGAGGGTGCCCAATTGGGCGCGAACCTCGACTCAGGGCGTCGTCTGAGAGGAAAAAATATTTGAAAGAATTAATCGACCTTAGTGGGTCGATCGATAGCGATAAGCGCTGATTGACGGAAGTCGTCGACTGCTTTCGTCGTTGCTTGATATTTGGACCACAATATGTATAGAATGATGTTGCTACCTATATTGCTTCTGTTTATTCTGATCAGAATAATAATGGGTGGAAGGTGTAATTGTACTTTGGTGTAATAAAAAGGGTTCATCATTTATACCGAAAAACAAAGATAAAAGATAAATTAGAAGTTTAAACAAAGAAAAAACTGAACAACGCCATTTATCGTGTTTTTGGATGACGTAAATTAAAATGTCTCAGACCAATATTTTACTTTTAAGTCGTAATAAAGTGGTTACCCTCAGTATCAACTCCAAACTCGATCTTCATGTCTATAAGCGCGCAGTCGCGGAGCGCCCATGCCTTCTCAAGGATCTCGAAGACCAGGATCGTGGATCGCCTCATGTAGTCCACCTCGTCCTGACCTGTACAATTGTCACGTTGGGTAAGTAAATGGTGTATACAGGGTGTTAGTGACATCGTAACGAAAACTTTGAGGGATGATTCAGGCCATGATTCTGAGTTGATATCAAGTGGAATTTTCCGTCGCAAAAGTATGGAACGGAAAATAATTAAAATAAGCTCTAAAATTTTCGTGACTTCTCCGACAGGAAATTCCACTTGATATCGACTCAGAATCATGGTCTGAATCATCCCCTTCAGTATTCGTTACAGTGTCACTAACACCCATACCTACTTCTATGGCTACTGTATGTACTTGTATGGGGTGTAAGTGACATCGTAACGAATACTGAGAGGGATGATTCAGCTGATTATTCTGAGTTAATATCAAGTGGAATTTTCCATCGCAAAAGTATAGAATTGAAAATAATTTAAAAAAACTAAAAAAATAACATGAATTTTGCGACGGAAAATTCCACTTGATATTAACTCAGAATCATGGTCTGAATCATCCCTCTGAGTATTCGTTACGATGTCACTAACACCCGTATATCGGGGTACTTTTATCAAAAACTAGCGACCCGCCCCGGCTTCGCTCGGGTGCAATGCTGAGTAAAAAATGAAATTATTTACGACATCACATTAAAAACCTCAAAAATAACAGTATTTCGCCACTATTTAATGGATGTTATTACACATATAAACCTTCGTCTTGAATCACTCTATCTATTAAAAGAAACCGCATCAAAATCCGTTGCGTAGTTTTAAAGATTTAAGCGTACATAGGAATATAGGGACAGAAAAAGCGACTTTGTTTTATACTATGCAAGTGATGAACTACTCGTATGTACTCACCGATTTCAAGCCCGTTGATCTTGAACTTGGCAGAAACGATCTGCTCCTCAGACCACTGAGGGTCATGGTTGGCATCGTCCTTGAAGAAGGTCTCCTGCTTGGGCGGTGTGAAGCGGAATCCTTCTGGCACGCCAGGGTTGCGCTTGAGGAAGGAGCCAGTGGCCAAGCGACGAGTCACCCATTCAATTGGGATCATGTCGCATTTCTTCGAGAGGAAGGCAGTCGGGGATGCCATCTTGACGAAAGCAGTTTTGAGGCCTGAGGAGAAGATTTATTTTATTAAATACTTTAAATTATTCATCACTTCTTCTTCTATCGTGTGGGTTGTGAGGTGGATTACCAACCTCATCAACCCTGGTGTCAGGGTTATTATCGAGCTGCCATAGGCCCCTGACATGACTCATGTAACGACTACGTAATTACATCAATAAGTAATGACCGGGACCAATGGCTTAACGTGCCTTCCGAAGCACGGATCATCTTACTTTCAGACAATCAGGTGATCAGCCTGTAATGTCCTAACCAAACTAGGGATGAAAAAGTGATTTGTCCCCACCGGGATTCGAATCCGAGACTTCCGCGCCGTGAGCACAACGCTCAACCACTGGACCATGGAGGCCATTTATGGGAGTGACTTAGATAGAAGTTGAGGATAGATTACTGCCAGGTAAACACCTATTCAAATACAAACGTATAAACTATTGCTAGGCTGATAATTCAGCCAATCGAGTTGCGGGGAAATACATTTCGAATTGACTATGGTATTATTACAAATGTTAGGAAAGCGGACCCTGTACTCAAACGTTTTTTCGATTCTGCTCCGCACCACCCAAATCCCCTGGTAGTTGCAGCTTCCGAATACATTCCGCTTAGGGACGGTACTGAAAAGTATCAGCGTCTGAAGGACGTAATAATACGATCCCGACGACCCGATTTGATAACGCTAGAGAAAAAGTTAAGAGATTTTTTGGAAAGGTTAGATGTGCAACGGACTTGGTATTTCCAAATAGGCATATCTAACCCGATGAAGTTAGTTTGCGGCCAGGGTGGAGCAGTCTTGGTTTATTTTGCCCCCCAATTATAATTACATCTCGCACCGCCCTAGGGCCGCCACTGATTATACAGGATGTTAGTGATATAGTTACTATAAGTATAGAACTGAAAATAATTTAAGAAAACTAAAAAAGAAAACATGAAATTTGCGACGGAAAATTCGACTTGATATCATCTCAGAATCATGGTCTGAATCCGCCCTCAAAGTTTTCGTTACGATGTCACTAACACCCTGTATAATATGCCAAATCGAGTTGCAACAAAACAATCAGTGTCATCACTCGTTGATTATGATTAAAACCAACAAAACAACTTGTTATTTTCAAAAGCAACATGACCTTGCGAAGCTATTTCATAATATGTTGCTCATTATCTACAGATTGATAGTCAGGTCAGGTTGGATCAGCAAAATAGTTTCGGTAAACAGTGAACAATAAGCTAAAAACAAGTTGGAGAATCCACCTTTAAAAGGATAGGTGGATGAATGAATGCTTTTTCGAAGAGTTTGGTACACACACAGTAGGGTTAAGTCATCATTGGCCACAACATTATGACAGATGATGGTAACAGTGTCAGTGGTGCTAATTCCTGTAAACACCATCTAATTTTATTTTAAGTTATATCTGTCATTTTCTTATCCGTCGAAAAGGAAAGGGACGGGTAATCGACAAGCATGAAATTTATGGAACACACGTCAATTTTAAGCACAAATCAAATACAACCCTATAAAAATTTTGCATTGACTAATAACCCCACAGAATTCAGCACACAGAAACAGCACACGTCAAACGGTTTGCATAGCAGCGAGACACCTTTTTGATTCGCCCGCGTTATTCATTCATTTACTCATTCTTCCTAAAATTAAAGGCTGTCAATCATCCGTCACTTTCTTTTTCGGTCGATAAGAAAATGACGGGTATAACTTAAAGTAAAATTAGGAGGTGTCTGCAGGAATCGGGGCCAGTGTAGCTGTTACGTTTTGCTGCAGGATCCCTTGTGACTTACCAAGCCAATAGCAGCACGGCACCTAACACACCTAGGGTTAACCTAGGGTTTTTTTTGACGTGACTTATTGTAGATTTGCCGCAGATGGCATTAACTACTTGGCCGGACGAATGGGGAGCGCTGAAGGCTCTCACCCGGTACAACGTTTAAGACAACAGGCCTAAGGGTGCCCAGTTGGGCGCGAACCTCGGCTCAGGGCGACGTCTGAGAGGAAAATATTTGAAAGAATTAATCGACCCTAGAGGGTCTGAAAAAAAAAAAACAAAAAAAAAGACGTTTAGTAAAAAAGTAACTGATTTGACTACTTTTTCAACTACCGTATTGAGTGTTAATCTCTGAATTGAGTGCGAGAAAGTTTATAAAGTAGGCAAGTACGAAATAGTCGAGAGGTTTGCTATAGCAAACCGACGGTACGAATTGATTTAGTTAAAGGTTATCATCAGATGTTTGACCTCATTAGTTTTTAATTTGATATATCAGTTGTATGACGAAAGAGATAAAACTTTTAAGAAACTAATAGACTGTTTGACGTTATGGAAAAGGGAACAGTAAAATAGAGGACCTAAACATGATTATGTGCGCTTATCTTAATGATAGAGCATAAAATGTGCTGTTTTGTGTACAGTTGGAACCTCGTAATGTCTTGTTTTTCTGTTGAATGTATTTAAGCCTGCTGAATGTATTGAAAGCGATGGAGATACGACCTGGATGCGTTTCAGACGGATTGGAGAGAGATCGTTCAGGACAGGCAGAAATGGAAGCTCAGAATGGAGGCCTTTGCCCAGCAGTGGGACAATCCAGGCTAACTAAAAAAAAGTATTTAAGCCAGTCCAAGGACGGATTCGGGGGGGTGTCACGAGGGTCAAGGGTCATGGGTGCATACATACATAAACTCACGCCTATTTCCCATCGGGGTAAGCAGAGACTATAGAATTCCATTTGCTTCGATCCTGACACACTTCTTTTGCTTCCTCCTCATTCATCAATCGCTTCATACACGCACGCCGGTTCATGGTTGGGTCATGGGTGGCCACTGCAATTTTATCTAATGAGAATAGGCTGTCTGCTACCTGGTAACCTCCCCCCCCCCCCCACCTTACATAAAAACTGGACCCGCCCTTGAGCCAGTCTACACAAATTACTTCTTTGTTTGATTGATTGGAAGTGAGGAAAAGTCATAAACTGCCTATATACGTCCCACTGCTGGGCACAGGCCTCCCCTCAATCAACCGGAGGGGGTATGGAGCATACTCCACCACGCTGCTCCACTGCGGGTTGGTGGAGGTGTTTTTTACGGCTAATAGCCGGGACCAACGGCTTAACGTGCCCTCCGAAGCACGGAATCATCTTACTTTTTCGGACAATCAGGTGATTCAAGCCTGAAAAGTCCTTACCAAACAAAGGACAGTCTCACAAAGTGATTTCGACAATGTCCCCATCGGGAATCGAACCCGGACCTCCAGATCGTGAGCGTAACGCTCTAACCACTAGACCACGGAGGCTGTTAAGTTGAGGAAAAGTTATCCAACGTGAATTGTTACCAGTCATGTCGTGAAGTCGTTACATGAGTCATGTCAGGGGCCTATGGCGGCTCAGTATTAACCATGGGGGGTTGATGGGGTTGGTAATCCACCTCACAATCCACACGATAGGAAAGAGAAGAAACACTTACCAGCAGCCTTGAGGATTTCGAAGACTTTAGCATTGGTCTGGTTGGAGATGGCGGCCTTGCCCTCCATGTCGTGGGCCTTGACACCATCGCCGGCGGTGATGCGGTCCTTGTTGAGCAACAGGCAGTGTCCAGGCTGCTCTGGAAGGTCGAAGACTTGCTTCGTCTTACCCTCGATGATGAGCTTACCCAGCTTGTAGCTGCCGACTGGAAATACAAGCAAATAATGTAGTTATAGGAGGAAATTGCTGTAGAGCAATAAGGCCGCCTAATGAGCTGAATTTTGTACATACATATATAAGATCCTGCCTATTTTCCGTTGTGGTAGATTGACCACGGAGTTTTTGTATTTATAAACTTAACTTTTGCTCGGAAGGACTATCGCGATAGGTAGATTTTAGATACCTACTCTAAAGTAAGTAAGTAGGTACTGTTTTGGTAAATACCTAACGACTAAAGTGTAGCTTTCAATTTCGATGTATTTATGAATTAAGTTTATGTAAATTTTCATCCAAAACGGTCAGAGCTAAGTCTTTAAGTCTAGAGTGAGCCAAAAAGTTCGGCAAATCGGTTGGTTGGTTCGGTTCGGTTCGGTAGTTCGGTTTGATGCCTACAGCACAGGCTTAATTCTATTTTAGGCATCAGCTGTAAAGTTTATTTAATAACATGCTTATTACTTATTTTGTAACATCAAAGCTTTTTGTGGAAATATTTGTTGTATACGTCACTATTAGTTACGCACATCACTACAGCTGTCGCTATTGTTTATGTCATTCTTTTTGGTCGTCTCATTGTACTTACCTTGTGTTGTTTATATTAATAAAAGATATTAATTACATTGAAGTCGTCGTATGATTTTATAACTAAAAGGACCGGCCAACACGCTACAATACATGGTGTCAGAAGTGTAAGTGAACTGGATTCACATCGTCGTGAAATAAGTAATGTCAACAAGTCGCCGCCTCGCCGCTAACAAACATGTCGGAAGATCAAAAACCCAAGAAATTATCGGGAATGTCATGTCCGCAGCCCATGTTGATGACTGGTAATTTAGCACAACAATGGAAGAAATGGGTGCAATCCTTCAAATTTTACATGCGCGCGTCCGGCATGGATGAAGAAAGCGATGGCAGAAAGGTAGCTTTATTTTTACATGTCATTGGGGAAAAAGGTGTGGATGTATTTAACACGTTCGGAAAAGACGAAGACAAAGTTAAATACGACGAGCTCATCGAGTTGTTTCAAAATCATTTTGCCCCAAAAGCTAACCTAACTTATGAATGTCACAATTTTTTCACATATAAACAAAGTGAAAACGAGTCGCTGGATGATTTTGCATGTGCACTAAAACTAAGGTCTCAAAACTGCGAGCTAGGAAAACTGCAGGAACGTCTTGTCAAAATAATGTTCATATGCAACATGCATCAAAAGTACAACTATATCCGAGAAAGACTTTTGCTTGAAGACAAGCTAGATCTTGACAAGGCCTTAGAAGTGGCAAAAGCCATGCTAGCTTCAAGACATCAGACAGATGCATTGACAGCAGAACAAAGTTCAGTCATGTATAATAAAACTCAGTCAAGGTCTAAGTCAAATACAAGAAATAAAAGTCAACAACAACAGTCAAAAAAGGAAGTCTGTACAAAATGTAATCAAGTCCATCGTCACAAGTGTCCAGCATTGTCTCAAGTCTGCAGAAATTGCAATAAAGTCGGTCATTTTGCAGTATGTTGTCGGTCCAAGTCGAAGTCAGTCAAGTATGTCGAGTCAGATAACAACACCCATCAGGTACAGTCAGAAAAACAAGATTTATTCATTGGTCATATACAGTCGTCATCGTCAAGTGAGTGGACAATAAATATAAACATAAATAAGTCACAAGTGAATTGTATTATTGATACAGGCAGTGATGTCAACATAATGTCAAAAAACGTCTATGATTCACTTAATATCAAAAAGGTATTGTCTAAAACTGATATTAAAATTAAGTCATACACTGGTAATAGTCTAGAAGTACTAGGTCAACAAAATTTACAATGTAAATTACAATTGAATGGCACCTACATGACAAAACAAATTAATTTTGTTATTGCAAATGTGAATTCTCCAACTGTGTTAGGTAAAATTACTTGCTCAGAAATTGGATTAATAAAAAGAGTTTTTTGTGTCGAGTCTACAAATAGTCACATGTCAGAAAATAATGATAGTCAATTGTCATTTGAAACAAATCAAAACGAGTCAAAGTCATGTCATGTAATTTGTCCTGAAGCCATGAAAAGTCAGTCAGTACAGTCAAGTCAGTCACAGTCAAGTCAGTCACAGTCAAGTCAGTCACAAGATATAAATTTGTCTAAACTAATTGAATATAATAATTCTGTTTTTACCGGTCTTGGATGTCTTCCTGGTGAGTGTGTCATAAGTACAAATCCTGATGTCAAGCCAAAAGTCGATGCACCAAGGAAGGTACCATTCGCTCTACATCAAAGGCTTCAAGAAGAATTGGAGAAAATGGAAAACATGGATGTCATTGTCAAGGTCACAGAGCCAACTGAGTGGGTGAGTTCTTTGATTTTAGTCGAAAAGAAGAATGGTCAATTACGGGTATGTCTAGACCCCCGTAATCTAAATCAGGCGATTAACAGAACTCATTATCCTATTCCGTCCGTAGACATGGTTCGCGCCAAGGTCGCTGGTGCAAAATTCTACTCAACTTTAGATGCCAGTAGTGGATTTTGGATGTGTAAATTGAGTGAGAAGAGTTCTTACCTCACAACATTTAATACGCCATTTGGTCGTTATCGCTTCAAACGTCTTCCATATGGAGTCAACTGTGCCCCTGAGTACTTTCATAGAATAATGACAGAAATATTTGGTGACATACCAGGAGTGGCAGTATACAGCGATGATATTTTAGTCAGTGGACAAACACTACAAGAGCATAATGAACGCCTTAATATGGTATTCAACAGAGCCAAGGAATACAATGTCAAATTTAATAAAGAAAAATGTTCATTTGCCAAGGAGAGTATTAAATACCTGGGTCATATATTTTCAGCAGTCGGAATCACAGTCGATCCGGATAAAGTCAGAGCAATCCAAGAGATGCCGTCTCCTACTTGTCTAAAAGATTTACAAAGATTTCTAGGCATGCTTAATTACTTAAGTCCTTTTATTAAAAATATGGCATGTGAGACAGAAATTCTACGTCAGTTACTAAAGAAGTCTACTGATTGGCAGTGGAATGCTAATCATGAAGCAACATTTTGTCGTCTAAAACAATTAATATGTCAGGTCCCAGTCTTGTCACATTTTAATGTCAATGATCCTATTGTCATACAAAGTGATGCTAGTAGCTGTGCTGTCGGAGCAGTGTTGTTACAAAATCAACATCCTGTCTATTATGCGTCAAAAACCTTAACGGAGTCACAGCAAAGAATGGCTCAAATAGAGAAGGAACTATATGCAATAGTCTTTGCCTGCGTCAAGTTCCACCAATTTATATATGGACAAACTGTAATGGTCGAAACAGATCATGCTCCATTAATAACATTATTTAAAAAGCCTTTAGTCGAAGTCCCAACACGTCTACAGAGGATGATGTTGAAAATACAGTCATATAGTCTAAATGTAGTCTACAAGAAAGGCAGTCACATGTATATTGCTGATACATTGTCTAGAGCACCACTGTCAGAAACAAGCACAGATGAATTAGATGATGATGTGGTCGTGCATGTCAATTTACTTATTAAGTCATTACCTGTCTCTCCAGAACGTCTACAATGGCTAATCAAAGGCACTAATGAAGATGAAAGTCTACAGATTTTGAAAAAATACTGTAAAGAAGGATGGCCGTCGAGTAAAGCTCAAGTTCACAAAGATGTACAGGAATATTGGCAATATAGATTTGATCTACATACAGAAAATGATCTAATCTTCAGAAGTAACAGTATAGTCATACCTAAAAAATTAAGGCCAGATATCTTGAAAATAATACACAGTGGTCATCTAGGAATTGAAAGGTCTAAAGCGTTTGTCAGAGGTCATGTATTTTGGCCATTCATGTCAACAGATATAAAAAATCTTGTCGAGTCATGTCATACTTGCTTATCACATAGAAGCTCAAATGCTCCTGAACCGCTTCTTCCACATGATGTCTCATTGCTTCCATGGGAAAAAGTTGGTGTTGATTTCATGGATTATAAGTCTAAAAAATTCATAGTCGTCCAAGATTATTACTCGAATTATATTGAATTGATGTCAGTGGCAAGTACTAACGCCAAAACAGTAATTGTCTGTCTTAAAAGTATCTTCAGTCGACATGGGATACCAGTAGAGTTATTCTCAGACAATGGTCCACCATTTAACTCTGCAGAATTTAAGAATTTTATTTTTGAATGGGGAATACACCATAACACGTCAAGTCCATACATACCAAGGTCAAATGGATTGGTAGAGTCAGCAGTCAAGATATGTAAACGTTTTCTTACTAAGTCAGACGAATCAGGAACAGACCCATATCTTGCTTTACTTCAATTCAGGAATACACCTAGAGGAAATCTACCATCTCCAGCACAACTGTTAATGTCACGTTCGCTGAGAACACAATTGCCTACAGTCACAAATAACTTAAAACCTAAAACAATCAAATTTCAAGATTATGTCAAGACAAAGGAAGAAAATAAGAAGAAAATGAAAGATTATTACGACAGAAAGACTAAAGTATTGCCAGAACTTAAAGAAGGAGATAAAGTCTATTTTAAGAAAATGCCAGATTCGCTATGGACTACAGGCACCGTCAAGTTTAAATGCGATCAGCCTAGGTCCTATACAATTGAAGGGTCTGATGGATTTATAGGAAGAAGAAATAGACAGCATATTTTGAAGCCACCACAGATACCACAAATGGAATTTTCTGAAGGGTCACAAAAGAGTCCAAATGTCAGAACGTCTCCTGTGTCACATACAGTAGCTCCGTCCATTGAAGAGCATACTACCCCGGTTCAAATGCGCACTCGGAGTGGAAGAGTCATAAGACCACCAAGACAGTTAGATTTATAAAAAATATACATATATATATTTGTTATGACTGTGAAGGACTGTCTGTAAATTTAGCTGTCTAGTATTAGTAGTAGTATAGACTAAGTTAAACATATTGTGTCTTAATTGTAATTACAAATTGTCTGTCTTAGCTGGTCAATAAGCTACTGTTAAACTATAGTGTTAAGTCAAGTCAAGCTGTAAAATTGTAATCATTTTACTTCTTTCTGATAAGGGGGATGTTGTATACGTCACTATTAGTTACGCACATCACTACAGCTGTCGCTATTGTTTATGTCATTCTTTTTGGTCGTCTCATTGTACTTACCTTGTGTTGTTTATATTAATAAAAGATATTAATTACATTGAAGTCGTCGTATGATTTTATAACTAAAAGGACCGGCCAACACGCTACAATACAATATTTTTTTATTATTTATTTTATTATAATTTATTTAAATACCAATATGCTGTTAAACACATATTTGGGTCGTTCTTCTTTTTTATCGACAACAAAAAGACATTTTCTCAATTTATCGGATTTAACATCTTTAAAATTATAACGGGAATAAATATTTTAAAACATCATATAAAGATGTGTCTGTAGAGGACTATTTTGTGGTTCTCTTTATCATGGTAACATACTTTTCTTTGCAGGCGCATTCAAAAAGATATTGTGACAGAGTGGCCCTTTTCATTGGAGACAGCATTTCAATTTACCACTCTGTCACAGAATTTTGTAAAAACAATCAAGCTACGTTAATCACTAATTGAGGAACCGATTAGTATTTTGCTAGTATTTTGAGTATAATAAGATTAGTATATTTTTGGACAATGGAAACATTAAATAAAATTCTAAAACATGTACCTAACTTATCAGATCGAAGGACAGATCATTGTCGATAAAAAAGAAGAACGACCCATTTACACATTGCACATATTTACAAAACGTAAAGCTCTTAGCATGCAATTCCGCAACCTATATTGGCTAATGGGCCGAAAATCTCAACTTTCAATGGAAAATAAATTAATATTATACAAATGTATTTTGAAACCCATTTGGGCGTATGGAATACAACTCTGGGGAACAGCCGCACACTCCAATATAGAGATCCTACAGAGATTCCAAAATAAGACCCTCCGCATTATCACAAATGCTCCATGGTACATTACCAATAGCAGATTACACAAAGAGTTGGGAATCCCAACAGTAAGTGAAGAGTTAAAAAATGTAAGCTGCTCCTACAAAAACAGAATAACAGCCCATTCTAATATACTGGCCAGGCCGCTCATGGATGAGCACACACAACTAAGACTAAGAAGGAGGCTGCCGCAGGATCTAGCCAACTAAGGCCCAAAATAGGAAGCGACACTGGTCGCTTACCTAAAATGATACCTATACACCACAAGAAGAAGAAGTGCTTATTATCCAAGGGTGATAGATTGCGCGCAAAGGGGGGGTTAAAAAAAAAAAAAAAAAAATACCGATATGCTGTTAAATAAGTACTTCCAGTATCATTTAACATTTCGACGCTACTCTTTAGGTAATTAGGTATATTTTATACCACTACATAGGTACAATAATATTATCCGCCACACTACACTATTATCGCTACAATAGCGCGCTACAAGTTAGGTAGGTAGGTATGGAGGTAATTAAGAGTTTGATTGGGGCTTGTAAATCTACAAGTTATGTAATAGCTCTGTGTAGGTAATTTGTGCCTTACAACGTACCTACCTACCTAATTTAAAATTAAATTAAAAACAACATAAAAAGTACGTACTAATATAATAATTATTTTGAAATTATCAAATATTTACAATGAATTGACCAAATAAGTACCTAAGTATATTTTTTAACTTTAGGTACTACCCCCATTTCATTGAGGTGTAAAGTCTGAGTTAACTTATTTCAATGCTTCTTGTCTAACCTTGAGAATGGCATAACTTCAAGACAAACCACCATAAATAAAAGCAATAAATTCATAAATCAAATAATGCTAACAAAGAACACAAATAATCGATAGCCAAGGCCGTATGTGTAAATTCCTGTTGCGTTTACAACTGGCGCGCAAAAAAGCCGGGTATAATGCGACTATGAAGAAAGTACGCAATGTTGCAAAGTGACATAAACCATGTAACGCGATTTTACTTAGTCGGTTTATAAAGGCATAATGAAGTGAAAAAAACTTTACCTTCTTTTGGGTGAGCCATTTTTTTTGAGTGAGAGGCGGAGACCGACAATGGAGCGAGTTTGCAGGACAGAGGGGATCGCGCGACAGGTCTGCAGCACAGGAATGGCCTTTTATAAAGTTTTCACAACCAGCATCAGAAGAGACCAACCACGTGTTTTCCTACGCACTCGACTGGTTGACTTTTGATAACAAGTTGCTGCGGTATATGTGGACTTTGTGATTTTGGTACTGAGAATATTTATCTGATATCTGAAACGAGTCTCAAGTGATAAAATACTTGCGATTATATGCGTTGGAAACTGCGGTTTATTACCTATTTATTTCCTATTTATTTATAAAAAAATATTTATTAATTGAAAAAAAAAAATGGATAGTAAAGTTATACAAAATTAAATAAATTGATATTTTCTATAACGACCGGTTGCCATACAACCATAAAGTTGAAGTTGAAATTGATATTTATGGATAAGGCCGCCGGCAATGATACTACCACGTTCTTTTGTCTTATTAATTTGTAAATTGAACTATTATACCTAAGTGGTCACATAAATACTTGTTTTATCAATAACAAACAATTTAAAATACACTTTTAACTTTTATTTTAACGAGATCCATAATTAATAATAGAGATTTATGTTAATTTAAAATGCAATAATCTCATATAATTACTTTTTTATATACTTTAAGTTTTTATATACTTTACTCATGAAAGTATCAAAATCAGTCGCGCAGGGTATATTATCACTATTTCACTCGCACACGTCAGTTATCTCTTTCTTACTGTTTAACTTCAATCAAATTCAAATACGGCCATTCAATTATTTCTTGATACTTTACGTTCGGTGTCGCTTCGGCGGTGGACACGAAGCGGGAATTATCAGCTAATTCAATCGAAATTCCAATATACGGGTCACCATTTGTCATATCAACACATTTTCAACTCAGGTGAGTGTTTTAAAAATGTAAATAATTCGTGTACAAAGTCAGCTGTTACCTGTTCCGAATTCAAGATGTAAAACACTTGTTAACACGGAAGAATTTCATAGCTGCATGTTTCTGCGCAAGTACAGGAAGAATCAGGAAGTTTAAATTTTACTTGGTTATAATAATTCGTATAACTTTGCCCCACATGGCATAAGTTTATTTTAGGTTGTTCTTTACTTTTGGTTTCTCTTTCATCTGACTTTTGTTTACATTTCATAATTATTTACATAAAAGTTTGAATTACAAATTATTCTAATATAGAAACTTCTGTAAATTAATTGTATAAAGATAGTTCTTACATCATAGTTCAAACAGTATCCCTTGTATTCGTTGAATTGTAATGACATATATTGATAAATGAAACATAGGTGGTTACTTACTAGTGAATATAGTACCATTATGTATAATGTAATATGCTTACTATAATAGAATTTAATTGAATGTTTTAAACTGCCTTGTTCAACCAAGAAGAAGACTCATCGGAATACATACCATAAAATCTATTTTTTTTAATTTATCGTTTGAGCTATACCTCCTTACAATACTACCTAATTTCATACATAAATAGTACCATTTCATACCTACAGACATTGATTGGTAGGTTTAATATAAAAAATAATATATTCAATTTAATTTTTATTATTAATTCTATATTATGATTGATGTATAAATGTTACTTTGAACATAAATTCTAATTTAATTTAATTTTTTGGACAGATAAATCTATGGGTATAGGTATCTGAGTAATTTATGGGTTTTCTTACCTAAAAAGTTTTTTTTTTTCATATTTATTTTTAATATAATTCCCATCTGAATGTAGCTTTTGGCACAGGCCTTGCTTGCGTCATATAAATGGAGTATAATTATATATACTGCTCCAGTGTGGAATATACCTAGCATTCTCACAAATATCACTGTTATTAATTTGATAAAAAACAACTTGCTAAATACTACATAAGTACTATGCAACATAATAGCAAAACAAGTAACTGCTGTCATCGATAAATAAATCACTTTTTATTACAATAATAACTATTATTATAATAAGAGGTTTATAATAATAATGCGTAAGCAATACAGTTCTGTTATTCAGTATAGGTCAGTACAATTAGTTATCTAGCCATATCTAGCCCACGGTTAATGGCTGGTATGTTATTGGCCCAATCGCTTGTCCTTACCCCGCAGTCAATAGGTCTAGATATTGCAGAAAATAACTAGATTTATCACCTGAACTCTGCATTCTAATATTAGACTTGTAGATAATTTTACAGCACCATAGTGATATGAATATTTAGACTAGCTTTTATGGTTAATAGAAAGCTTGGTAAAGCAAGGATGTACCTCTGGCTAGCCCAATAGGGAATTTAGTTGTGAGCTTAAGTTATATTATTCTGTAGCTATTATTTTAATAAGGCTACAATGGTGCTAATTCCTGTAAATACCATCTAATTTTATTTTAAGTTATATCTGTCATTTTCTTATCCGCCGAAAAGGAAAGGGACGGGTAATCGACAAGCATAAAATTTATGGAACACACGTCAATTTTAAGCACAAATCTAAACCAACCGTCTAAAAATTTTACAACCGCCAATAACCCGACACAGTTAAGTAGACAGCACGTCAAACGGATTGCATACCAGCGACGTACCTTTTGATTCGCCCGGGTTATTCATTAATTTACTCATTCTTCCTAAAATTAAGAGCTGTGAATCATCCGTCCCTTTCCTTTTCGACGGATATGAAAATGACGGATATAACTTAAAATAAAATTAGGCGGTGTCTGCAGGAATCGGGGCTAATGTCTAAGTACTTCTTCTATCGTGCGGATTGTGAGGTGGATTACCAACCTCAGCAATCCTGGTGTCAGGTTTATTATTGAGCCGCCAAAGGCCCCTGACATGGCTCATGTAACAATTACCCACTTCCATCAGTAAGTAGTACTCGGAACCAACGGCTTAACGTGCCTTTTGAAGCACGGATTATCTTATATTCGGACAATTAGGTGATAAGCCTGTAATGTCCTAACCAAACTAAGGATCACAAAGTGATTTGTCCCCACCGGGATTCGAACCCGGGATCTCCGGATCGTGAGTGAACGCTCAACCACTGGACCACACGGGCCGTTGTGTCTACTAATACGGACACATGTTTTTTGTATCATTTAACCAAATCAGATGGAACAAACCAAATAGTAACATAATATTATACATCAATGGTTCAAACCACTTTGACTTTTGACTTTGAAGTTGATGGCAGATTAAAAATGGAAATAAAAAATAAATAAATGACAGAAACATTTTAACTCAAAGATGTTTTGACTAGTCTTTGTAAAGTTGTCAAAATATTCAAAGTTCAAAATGTACTAAGTAATGCGATTAATAAACACACTAGCTATGTTATTACTTCCCGTTAGTACTTTGCAATAATAAAAAAAAAATAAAGACGCCTATTAAAAACACAAGTCATAAAAGCTTATAGGTTCTACGAAATCGAAGGCCTGTGTTGCTGTATTGTGCGAAATAGTCAAGTGCCAAATAAGCGAATTCCTTAACTATTTATGGCACCTAATGGTAGTTATTAAACAGCGATACGGCTCACCACCTATCACGTTGGTCTAAGGCTGCCCCCACATTGGGCGTTGGCCGAGCGTACGCGTTTCCTGAGCGTGCTGCCGGCGTCGGCGCGGCGCGGGCGTCGCGTCAGCGCGCCGTCTGTGGGGCGCGGGCGTCGCGCCATCGAACGCCATGCAAGCGCTGCGCAAGCGCCGCGCCGACGTCGCGTCTTAAGCCCTCGGCCGAACGCGCCGTGCCCCTCGCACTCATTGCCCCCGTCGTCGCCCGCTAGGGTCAGTCTGTCCGCCTGCACAACACTGTCCGCCTTGTGACTGACTGAGATGCTAGCGGGCGCGGGGGGGAATGTGTGCGGGGGGCACGGGCGGCCGAACGCCCGTGGAACGCGACGTAAGCGCGGCGTCTGCGCGGCGTTCACGCAGCGCTTGTGCGGCGCTGGACAAGGCGAAGCCCGCGCCCCGCAGACGGTGCGCTGACGCGACGTCCGCGCCGCGCCGACGCCGGCAGCACGCTCAGGAAACGCGTACGCTCGGCCAACGCCCAATGTGGGGGCAGCCTAACAGAAAGCTCGGTGAGGTGTCGGTACTTAACTCATCTTGCGATCTGACTACACCAATTGGGATATAATCGTAAGCTTATGTTGTTTTTTAAGTAATTAAACTTCATATACGGTCCATACCAATATGAACTTTAATAAGTTACTTTCTATTCCGCCCTGCATGACGCAATTTGCACGCACATCGTTTGAAATAAACACTCATAGATTACGCAACATAGATCTGCCACTCAGTGCGTAGTGTAACATGATATTTTGATCTGTGACACGCAAGAAAGTAGGCTGCGTCGGTTAAGCCTCGTATCTACTAGGCAACAATTAGCGCGCAACACACAACATGTATGGCAACGTTGCACAACAGCGCGCGACGTTGCCAGCTGAAGAAGTATTATTTATTTATTTAAAACAATTTACTCTTTCTCGCCTCGACATACGTCACCCGTCACTCTCTCACAGTACTGCACAGAAAAAGACAGATGATCTCTGTCGCGGCGAGAAAGAGTCGCGTGCTTACGGTGCTAAGCCTGCTGGTATGCTCAATCCTATGACTAGCCGCCATTGCTAGCCCATTGATGACGTAAGTGCTGCCATTCAATTGGTATCTCCAACATTTCAAGGACGTAAATTTTAATATTGAAAATTAAGAGAATTACTATTATTTGTCACACATATAAAAATCATTACAACTGTACGTAAATCTTTTACTAAAAGGGCTAACCATGAAATGCTAGCTGTCAGTTTTGAGCATACCTGGTTTTATACCATGAGTTGAGCATCAATTGTTGTCGGATGGAGACGTGACACGCAACAACACTAATTCCTCTGGCGACATTTTGCCGATTACTGACGTGTGTTAGATGCGTAAACAGACAACGTTGTTGAACATGTTGAAATGAAATGAAATGAAATTTATTGCAGTAAATGTGGTCATACATAGTGATGGAAGTAAATGTTATGGTTCAGCACATTCAGTCATATTCTGACATACAATAGGTAATTATTATATTATTAACCTAATCTTACTCTAAATTAACTACTTATATTTACATCAAATTTACATAACATTATTAGGGTGCAATAACTCGTTCAAAGAATAAAAGACCTCTCTTAGCCACAGCTTTAGCTTTATACGGAAATGTTTTAAAGGAAGTTCTCTTAAATGGCTGGGGAGGGCATTGTACGTCCTCACACATACTGAGTAACAATTTTTATAAAACACAGCTGTTCTAGGCACATGTTGAGCCTAGAACAGCTGTGTTTGACAGGTTGAGCAAAATGTCGCACGAAATGTTGCAAAGTGGAAACGCGGTTTTATTGATACATTCCCACTATCTGTGCATACTTCGCACTTCCTTTAGGAGTAGATCAGCAAAATACAAGTTGCCGCTTTCACACCTTACCTAGCCCATTGTTGGTCAAAAGACTCCATTCCTTCCACGACTCTGTATCCTATGTTTCTTCTGGGCATTGACATTAATGGTCTGGCTTTCTGGCATATGAGCTGCTGACAGGTCATTCATACTCCTTTTTTCTTATGGAAAATTGATGGTGAGATAGCTTACCGAGAAAGTGCCTATTCACTCTTGCCTTGAAGAGTCCCAGATTGTACTTATCAGGATACAGATTCGTGGGCATGGTTTTCCAGACCTAAGCCGTTGGTAACAGAAACGAGGAAGCGAAACGCTTTGTCCTTCTGTCCGTGTTTACGACATGCCCCAGGAAGATAAGCATCCGAATACGTTATATTCGCGCCCAGCTCTTTCCTTCCCAGCATTGGAACATGTTACCTAACCTACTTCTGAGGAACGTAGTTGCGATTAGGTATAGCGGAACCTGATCCCCCGATACCGAACTCGCCGGCGTGGTCTCATTCAGCGCTTATCGCTATCGACCCGCTAAGGTCAATTAATTCTTTAAAATATTCTTCCTCTCAGACGACGCCCTGAGCCGAGGTTCGCGCCCAACTGGGCATCCTCAGGCCTGTTGTCTTAAATTTTGTACCGGATGAAAAAGTAGTTACTACAATAAGTCACGTTAAAAAAAGAACCCGATAAAGATATAAGTACCCATGAAAGTAGGTTTAGAAGCCGTAGTAACGCGTAGTAGTATGCCATAGAAAGTTTCCATACTACGAAACTCATTAGTGTTGTCATAGGACTTTTCCGATGTCCGAAGTGTGATGTGAAATACATCTATTTTGGTCTCCAGCCAAGTGAGATCTGAGGCAAATCTGCAATAATAAGCCAAGTAAAAAATACGTACTTACCTATTTTAGTGTTTAGAGAACCACATTATTCTCGGCCAGATTGAGGGTAAGCGTGCCAGAGTTAGAGGATAAGCACCGATTAAGGTGGGTGGACCAGGTCAAGCAAGGGGCCATACAAAGAGCTGTACATATGGCACAGGACCGAACCCAGTGGAGGAAGATTACATATAAGTACGATCCTCATACAGTGTAAACACAATCAAAGGGTATGGCTTACCGGAAGGGTCTGCCCGGAGTACGCATAGTACCGCTAAAAATGGAAAGAGGAAGGGGAGGCCTTTACCCAGCAGTGGGATCTTCTAGGCTACATTCGATGAGAAAGGTATGCGTATGGCCACACCTCTGACACTTCATACAAACAACCTTGTTTTACACAGACACTATACATTGACATTATCGTACACGCGCATATGTGTGTGACGTCTGACACCATAGGATTCAAGTCTAAACTATGTCCGAGAGGGATGAGGTAAAACCTAGCTCAGACTTTGGTGGGGAGCGGAGAATTGCCGTTCTATACGTAGTATTATTCCTTATGGTCATCATCTTAGGCCTTTACATCTTTATCAGATGATTCAAACAGCGTTTCTGTGGCAGCTTTAAAAATGGCTGTAGTTGAGGGTTATTAGATGGTAATGATGATGGTAATGATGAATGGTGATGATGAATGAATGATGATGATGGTAATGGTGGTGCCATGGTGATGGTAGTGGTGATGGTGGTGTGGTGTCCTTCTATGGTATGTCCAAAATAAAAGTACTCTATAGTTTGGTCTATGAAAACCGCTGATACCGCAATAGATTTCCACAAGTCACAAACCAGCTAACCCCAGCAAAATGATGTAAATAATCTCGTGTCACCCATTACAATAATTATTAGTCGTTAAGTTATTATTGTCTGTCAATTTCCATTCCGTTATCGTGTGTTTATAACGCCGATTCTCGTGGAAATGTACTCCAGCGCAGATAACCCCCTCGGGAGCTGAATTTATGACGACATAGTGGTCCAAGTTGCGCGTGTTTACGTCTTACTATCTGCTATCATCAACTGACAGGTCGAAAACACTATTGTTATTTCACTTTTTCGCGAGAGTCTTGCGTCAGATTTGCTTATAAACGAGCTGATATAAGTTATATTGAGCACTGGTCATTTACTCACAACATAAATTGTTTAATACGTCTCATTTCTGTGTACTTCCTTTATCGAACTTTAATTCCGGCCAAAAAGTTAATGACCGAGAAGGACTTACGATGACCAAATTGGAGATGTCCTTAGAAAAGGTTCAATACGATCTACTCTGAACCGGCGTGCGTGTATGAAGCGATTGATGAATGTGGAGGAAGCAAGAGAAGTGTGTCAGGATCGAAGCAAATGGAATTCTATAGTCTCTGCTTACCCCGGTGGGAAATAGGCGTGAGTTTATGTATGTATGTATGTATGTAAAAAGTTAATGGCACATAAATCTACAATAAGTCAAGTAAAAAAAATACTTTAGGGAGTGAGGAGTGTATTTCACCACCCTGATCTATGGACAAATGCCGAGATTGGTAACATATTTTGGTTTAGTGGTCCAGAGATCTAGCCATTACTCATTAAGACTTGAATATGAAAAGGTATGAAAATACCATTTCATTTACTAATAATATTAGTAATGCCCTAACCAAACTAGGGATCACAAAGTATTTTTTGTGGTACGTCCTCGCCGGGATTCGAACCCGGCACCTCCGGATCGTGAGTCCAACGCTCAACCACTGGACCGCGGAGGTCGTTAGTGGGGAGCAATCAGACGCTGGTGGGGAGCGGAGAGTTGCCGTTCTATACATACGTATAGTATTGTGCCTTATTCTATGACTGTGTTTAAAAATGCTACGTAGTAGCGGGTTTGTTTATGCCATTTTTTGCCTACACTATTATTTATAGACCGGTTCAAGACCTACGGCCTCGCTACATGTTATTGTAAATCTGATTTAGATGATTAAATGGCCTAAGTAGATATAAATATAGGTACCTATAAAGTTTACTACGTCGCTGTCGCAAGATATCCAAATTAAGCATATGACTAGTTAACAAAGAATGTTCTGAAATTGTCATCAAAACATGTACTAATAGCTTGTTTCATAGACTAGTTTAGTATATTATGAGTGTGAAGTTGGGTTAGGTCATAATTTATATACAGGGTGTTAGTGACATCGTAACGATAATTTTGAGAGATGATTCAGACCATGATTCTGATTTGATATCAAGTTGTTGAACTGTAAGTAAATCTTTTATTAAGAGTTCAAAATTTCCTTGCAAAGTAAATATAAAAACATTGGTCGTGGGTAATTTATTTTATACGAAATGGCAACGCAGGGTGGGATGACGTCAGCTGGGCTAACCTTGAAATGTGAACTGTTACTTTTGAGCATACCATGGAAGCAATTTATCTAAGAAAACAATAGTAATATTTGACATTTGTTTGCATTGCGGACTTACTTTTATATGCGCAAATGTCAAATTACAATATTGCTTTCTTAGATGAATTGCTTCTTATACCATGCACTTAACTAAACGAGGTTTTATGTTTGTTTACTGCATTTACAGTCACGTGCTAGATTTGAGATACTTAGCTACCTATCACAACGACGTCCTTCGTGAGCCGATAGCAACAGCAATACAATTTCGCTATGTTATCGTGACCCCTGCGCTCTCGTTCACTCCGTGACGTCAGAGGCCCCCAAATAGCCCCTTTATCGACTACACTTCGCCCATAATGTTTTCTATTCCCTTACGTCATCAAAATTATAATCGTTTTAGAAATAAGGTCAATAATTTTGTTATTCGGAAGAATTCAGGCTATCGAAACTGCCATCAAAATATGAGATAGTAAGGCGATATAACCGAGAGGCCGAGGGATTTCTGTTTAGTTGCTTACCAACTTTTATGTGATAAACTTCGGTCATTTGAGAGCTCCTCAGTTTGGTTATCGGACTTCGGAAGTAATTTAAAACAGCTGTTGAGTGCACTGCGCGTGTTGGTAAACAAAACTAACTCTCTATTGCTACCTGGAATAACTCATCTTTCTTGTTTTAATTATTTTGGATTTACACAATTTATGTACAGTCATGAGCAATATAATGTACCCACTTTAGGACTCTGTCGCACTAACATATTTGACATTTAGTGAGACTTACAGTTCCATTTGTCAAAAAAGTTAATGTGACATGGTACCAAAGTGCTCGTGACCGTAGGTATAGTATGGTGTATTTTGGTTTTATTTAAGGACTTTTTGGAGAACGTAGCCTGGAACGTTCTAAAAAAATAATATAGATGGCGCTGTTGGGACTTTACGTGATAACGAGGGGCTTTCTATGCTACGTTCTTCAAAAACAATATGTGTATAGATGGCGCAAGGGTCACCATTTATACCCAAAAACAAAGATAAAAGATGCATATGTCCGTTATCCATTAAATTACAAGGTTAAACGAAGAAAAATCTACAACGCCATCTATGTTGATATTAAAGAACGTACCCTGGAGAGTACGGTCACGAGCATTAACTTTGGTACCATGTCACATTAACTTTTTTGACAAATTGAACTGTAAGTCTCACTAAATGTCAAATATGTTAGTGCGACAGAGTCCTAAAGTGGGTACATTATATTGCTCATGACTGTACCTCCCTATTATACATTTGCCTTTTTAATTGTTCACTTTGTGATATGAGCTTGATTCTTAAATAAAAGTTAATAATTTTATATATTTTTTAATAAGTGACATTATGTAAAAAAATATCGATTTTGAATAAAAGGAAGGGGTATGGAACATACTCCACCACGCTGCTCCAGTTCGGGTGGGTGGAGGTATAATAAAATAATTAAATTGATATTTGAACATTGAATTGCAGATCAAAGATGGAGGGTCCACCAGGACCGTCATGCGACAGGCTGGGAGAAGGCTGTCAGTGCGAGCCAGAAGTCAAGGTCAAGAGCAAGCGGTATGGCAGGGGAGCCGTTGAATCAGGTACCACATCCAGGATGACGTGAGAGGCACTTTCTTCTGCCTTCAGACAGCCTCGACAAAATGGGCTGTCTGTAAGGCCTATGGAGAATAGATGTCTGTTGAGTGGGCTGTAACCAATCCGCACTGGGCCCGCGTGGTGGTTTAAGGCCCGATCTCCCTATCCATTCATAGGGAAGGCCCGTGCCCCAGCAGTGGGGACGTTAATGGGCTGGTGATGATGAGTGGGCCGTGGCCAGCGATGGTGCCCACTATTCGGAGGTCTTTACAGTTCAAGCTGAGCAGTTTTCTTGTGAAAGGCTTGAACGATATTTTTCAGAAACCAGAATCATTTATTCAACGTAATTATCACGGATAAACTTGTTACATTGACCAATGTAACATTTTTGAGTTTACGTCATTTCGCAAGGTGTTATGGCTGAGGAGAAGAAATGACAAGAAACTGCAACAGCAAAACTCATCTTTTAAATCAATGAGGGTATACATTACAAGTTATTTAAGTAATAACTAGAGGAACACATTTAATACCAGACATGTTTATCATTTAGGTAATCATTAATTTTATAATAAGCTTTTTTACATAAAGTAAGCTTCACATGAGCTTTAAATTTATTTTCTGACAAATTTAAAATATTATCTGGTAAAAACGTATACATAACCCCAAAAACGATGAATCTAATTTACTTAATCTAGAATTTTGAATAGCAAGTTTATTTTTATTTCTTGTATTGTAAGTATGCCTTTCACAGTTTCTCGGAAGGAGAGATATATTATCAAGTAGTTCAAATCAAAGCAATTAGCCCACATTTAATCACAGGTCTTTTTTAAACATTCAGTTAGCTACAAAAATGATTAGGCACACAGTTTACATAATATAAACTGGCAATTTAACGTAACTCATAAAAAAAATGTTGATATTAGTTGATAACAGGGACTCGGCCCTGACATACACATTATGGTCTTTTAATACGCAACTTGCCAATATCTGTCTGACAACGTAAAGTATTATCAGGATCTGATAACATAACACAGAGGTCAGCGGTGGAAGAAATGAATATAAATTCTTGTATTTAGGGTTCTATATTGTTAATATGCTTTAAGACGATAGATGGCGCTGATAGAAAACGTTTGTGATATATGGATTTTGAGAAAAGACATGTACTTCGATGCGTTCAGCGTCTTACCCGCGTAATCGCGATAAAATTCTAAGTATTCTAATATTTACTGCCTGTGTGCGTGCAGCAATAAAGTTCATCATATCCATATGTAAGAATAATTGCTCGAATGGTATCTCCGCCCCGCACTAATTCGGATCGGGCGCCGACCTAACCTTCTTTAATTTTTAATATTTATAAACAAAATTATATACATTGTACACTTTAATACTATCGCCAAACTGCAACAGTAGTTTGTTAGCGTGGCGCTCATTCCCTAATTTTGTTTACCAGCATTTCCAAACATTACACTACCCTTAAACCACTAAAATACTAAAAATCTAACTTATACAACACACAATAAACTCCTCTTAAGCGCGCATAAGTCTGTCTCGCTCACACTTACGTGTTAAGCGAGTTTTATTGTATGGAGTCTCCTGGGTGTGCTGTCGCTAAGGACTAAGGGGGAGCGCGCATAAGTCTGTCTCGCTCACACTTACGTGTTAAGCGAGTTTTTTGTATGGAGTCTTCGGGGTGTGCAGTGGTTACAAAAAACTTGGTTAACGTAAGTGTGAGCCAGACAGACTTATGCACGCTCCCCCTTGCTCCTTAGCGGCTTACGGCCATTTGAGACAAGTAAGACCCAGAGGAGGTGGAGTCTCCGGGGTGTGCTGTGACTCTACTAAAGTTCGGAGTAACGTGCTGTGCGCAAGGTGTGTTCACGAACCTTTTGACTATAGATCTCTAAAACAATGATATCTGCTCTCCATTTCTGGAAAAGAGTTCAACGGAGTTATCTAAATAATTAGTTTGGTTAATTCGTACACGATGGGTTAATAATAATATTTTCACACGTGTTGGATAATGACACGTTCCGCTATCTCGTGCTGGCTGAACACGCGACGAGATATGACCAATTTAAACGACCAATTAAAAAGGCCACATCGGAGCACTTCATCTAAAAAAGTAATATTACATATAAAAGTAAGTCAAAGTCAAAGTATTTATTGCACACCATATGGTAAACAGTCATATGGACCCGGGAGGGTGTAGCAAAAATAACAAGAAACTAAATTAGGCCAGAAATACAAAAAAAAAATAATAATAAGTACTTAACATTAAACAAAATTAATCAAAAAATAACTAATCTTAAAAACTATAACAAAATCTACAACACTTACAGTCTATTTATCATGTAAGAAAAACTCTTGCAGTGTGTAAAAACTTTTCTCAAATAGGAATTTTCTTAAGTTAATTTTAAACTTTTTTATGTTTAAATCTTCCTGTAGCACCTTTGGAATCCTATTGTAAGTCCGCAATGTCAACAAATGAATGAATTCATTGCTTTTATGTGGCCGTTTTAACACCGACCTCGTCATGTGGTCTTTTAGCCTTGTCTATTCTATTCTGTCAACATCGCGTTCACCTCCGCAGGTCTGACTCACGAGTGCGGCGTGTTCGGCGCTATCGGCGCTGGGGACTGGCCCACCCAGGTGGACGTTGCACAGGTCATATGTCTCGGTCTCGTGGCTCTACAACACAGGTAACAACTCATAGAACCCAGAAATAATCACCCTACCACCATTGTGTACCGCGATAGACCATACAGACGGCGATACGGCTCCACCACCTATCACGTTGGTCTAACAGAGAGCTCGGTGACGCGTGGGTCCTTAGTTCATCTTGCGATGGATGTACAGAGAGAAAATGAATGAATGATGGATGTGTTTTTAAAGAGCAAAAGTGCAGTCACTGAGCCCAGCGAATTATTTGTAAACAGTTGTCATAATTATAAAATGTATGTTTTTGTAACTAGGAGGTCTTAAGGGCAACCAGTTAATTTATTACGCAAGAAACTGATTGCACTTTTGCACCTTATCGTACCTCTGACTACCCCAATTGGGATATAGTCGTGAGCTTATGTTGTGTGGACATTGCAGGCTAAAAACCTCCATCAATCCGCAGTGTATTCAGCTCATTATTATGAGTTGATATCAAGTGGAATTTTCTATCGCAAAAGTATAGAATTGAAAATAATTTAAAAAGATAAATACATGAATCATGGTCTGAATCATCCCCCTCAGTATTCGTTACGATGTCACTAATACCCTGCGACGATGTCATTAACGTTTCTTTCTTTATTTCTATAACGGTGACCTTGCTCAACAGAGGGCAGGAGTCAGCTGGCATCACGACGTCTGAAGGCAAGAGCGCGTTCAACACTCACAAGGGCATGGGGCTTATCAACAACATATTCAATGACGAGGCAATGAGGAAACTCAAGGGAAACCTCGGCATTGGACACACCAGGTATACTTTTCATATCACTCACATTTTCTAAAGCTACAACAAACAGACTTTAGGACGGTCAAAAAGGCAACATCGGAGCAAAAAAATAGCTTCATCTAAAAAGCAATATTGCTATTTGAGAGGTGTGTGCGCACTTACTTTTGCCGTTAAATTGATTTTTAGTCCGTAAAAAAAATAAAAAAATCGTAAATAAAATATAACAAAGCTAAAGAAATAATAATCGATTCCTTCATGCCATATCTCACAATTAGATATTCTACGTCTGCGGCGTCTGAGGAGGTGAATTGCCAGCCGTTCGTGGTACACACGGCGCACGGTGCGCTAGCTGTCGCGCACAACGGGGAACTGGTCAACTGCAGCAGTCTGCGCAAAATGGTAACTTAACATAACAAATACTTTATTGCACAAACAGGAAAAACAAAATACAAAACAAAAGAGAAATAGAATGAGTACAATAACTCCTTCTTCTATCGTGTGGGTTGTAAGGTGAATTACCAACCTCATCAACCCTAGTGTCAGGGTTATTATTGAGCCGCCAAAGGCCCTTAACATGATGTGACCATGTGGTGACTCATGTAACGACTACTTACTTAAATCAGTAAGTAGTAACCGGGACCAACGGCTTAACGTGCCTTCCGAAGCACGGATCATGTTACTTTTTGGACAATCAGGTGATCAGCCTGTAATGTCCTAACCAAACTTGGGATCACAGTGATTTTTGTGATATGTCCCCACCGGGATTCGAACCCGGGACCTCCGGATCGTGAGCCCAACGCTCAACCACTGGACCACGGAGGCCTGGTATGGGATGGTTACTCAAATTCAAAAATAGATTTATTCTGTAGGTAAGATTTCGTAAATTTTGCTTCAGGTGCTAGCACGTGGAGTTGGTCTATCCACGCATTCGGACTCCGAGCTGATCACGCAGGCGCTGTGCCTCAACCCACCGGAGGGGGAGACCAATGGCCCTGACTGGCCCGCCAGGATCAACCACCTCATGCAGTGAGTCTTCTCTTCTATCGTGTACCTTGTGACTTAGATGACCAACCTTATCAACCCTGGTGTTGGGGTTATTATTAAGCTCATTGACATGGCTTATGTAACGACTACCTACACAAATTCAAAAATATCTTTATTCAGTAGGTAACATTACACTTAGTAGGTAGGTTACACTTTGAATCGTCAATTTTTACATAACGAACGTCTCATCCGCCTAAAACTACTGCAGCTTCTCACAACCTGTATAGCCGCGGAAAAGAAGCTGCAAGAAAAACCTCGGCACGGGGCCATAGACATTCATTAAAAAAAAAACATTAAATATTATTATACAATTGAGTAATTTTACTAAACTTACTTTAGAAAGTAACCAGGATCAATGGTTTATGGTGCCTTCCGAAGCACGGATCATCTTAATTTCAGACAATCAGGTGATGTAGGCAACATCGATATTTTCTCACATTCTTTTACAACTTGTAAGTTAGAAGGTAATGAGTCATACATGCATAATACATTATATGAAAAAAAAAAGAATAAAAAAGTAAGCAATAAATGCTGAGAATTGTATCGATAAAATCTAAATGCACATACATACACTCACGCCTATTTCCCACCGGGGTAAGCAGATACTATGGAATTCCATTTGCTACAAATTCATTCGAAATATTATTTATTTCAGATTAATATCCATAATTATAAGTACTTACATTAGATTATTTGCTACGACCCTGACACACTTCTTTCTTTTTTTTTTGTCATTTTTGAATGTCTAAATACACAATAAATAGAATAAAAAGTTAAAATTCCTTACACCTATGGACTAACTAAGCGTTACTTTAGTATTTATTGGTAAGGAACTCTTGCGTCATTCAATCTTTCATTAACCAGTGACCATCTCCAGGTTGGCTCCCCTGAGTTACTCGCTAGTGATAATGCTGAAGGACAAGATATACGCCGTGCGGGACCCGTACGGCAACCGCCCGCTCTGCATCGGCAAGATACTGCCGCTCGGCTCCTCGTGTGAGTACTATATGACTGCACTTTTCATCCTTGCTGCTATTACCCACTTTAGAACCCTGTCACGCTAAAGGGCTTATTACACCTGCCTGTCCTGTCGGACACGTCAGAGCGCCTGGACCGGCTGGACGCGTCAGAGCGCGAGTCACGTTGCTATGGTTACTCCCCCATGGCAACCACCGTGACCTTGACATGTGTAACTAAATTAAGTCAGAAAACCAAAAAATAAAATAGAATAATAAGTAGTTAATATCAAACACAAATAACAAAAAAAAAAACAAAATTTAAATAACAAAAAAACAAGAATAAATAATATAAGAACCTAAATTAAGCCAGAAATACAAAAAATAATAAGAATAATTAGTTAACATCAAACAAATTATCAAAGTTGTTGTGATAGAGATAATTATTTTAGAATCACTCATATCCTACCATGAATCGTATTGCATGATTTGTAAGTAAATGGTTAAACTAATTGCAGCTAAGTTATGTCACATAATCCATACGCACGATGGATGCATCATTATAAATCATATCCAAGGATGCATGCCACTATGGACACACCACGGACACTTCATACAAGCAACCGCGTTTTACACAGACACTACACATTGACATTATCGTACGCGCGCATCTGTGTGTGTGACGTTTCAAGGAAGCCGTCATTCAAATCAAATCAATTTATTTGCGAGAACACATTAAAATACAAAACGGTGGTAAAATAATGTAAAAAACAGTGTTGTGATGTGTTCGGCCTGCATGCAGACGTACAAATATAAAAAAAATGGTACATTGAAAATAAGTTACTTCTTCTTCTTGAAAATTATACAAAATTATACTTATTACAAAATTTATCAATTTTTGTATTTAAAATACTAATGAAATTATAGTAACACAGTATACATAAGCCATTTCTTTAGGTTAATTTTGAACTTGTTTCCACTCAAATTTTTAAATCATTTGGCAAATTATTATATATTATAATTCAATGTACATATTTGATGAATTTCTTCTATGCATGTTATTACTTAGGTAGGTACTACTTACGAAAGAAGCTTTTATAATCATCAGTTAAGTTTCCTTTGGCAAACTATGCGCCAATATCCCATGTACCCTTTTTTACGGTTTCTCAAGATACAGGCTCCGCTTAGTTTGGGAACCTCTGTTCATTTGGATATATTTTTAGTACCCATTCTACTTTATGTGCCTCATTGTATTGTTTTCTGGTAATAAAAACATTTTTCATTTTTTATAATGTACTTTTCAGATGTCTACAAACAGTCTTCGGCACAGCATGCATCGGGTAACGCATGAGACATTTTCATTTCTTAATTACATTCTCATACTAACATAGTGTTAAGTGAACAGGGGGGGTTAAAAATGCCACATCTAAGAAAGCAATATTGCTATTTGACATTTGTTTGCATTGCGCACTTTTATATGCGCAAATGTCAAATAGCAATATTGCTTTCTTAGATGAATTGCTTCGATGTGGCCATTTTAACCTCCCAGCATTCAGTACGGTACATACATAAACTCACACATTCATAAAGTTCCGATTGCAATCCCTTATGACGTAGTCAGCCCATGGCAAATGGAGGTACATACATACAGGGTGTTAGTGACATCGTAACGAAAACTTTGAGGGGCGATTCAGAGCATGTTGCCTTGTGCAATAAAGAATTATTGTTTGATTGATTGCTTGATTGAATACTAAATAGGTACTATATTTTTTTCGTGCTCTCATTCTAATCATGCTATGTTTTAAGTGGTATAGATTGTATCCAGCATATCAAACAATCCTTAAATTTAATCAAACAAACTATGATGTACTCAAGTAACGCAACATAAAAAAAATAAATAAAAGTATTCTTTATTTCACTTTAGTTACATGGTGCCGAGACTTCCCATTAAGTAATCCTAGGATACTTGTGGCGGGAATGTCTCGCAATTCCCAAGGGGTAGGTACAGTTTGTGAGTTAAGAAAAGTAATAACAAATATGACTTCTATAAAGAAAACTCATAATTAAGTAGGTGTAATCTAAAGATTTTCAAAGTAAAATAAAACTAAATATCTAATTTTGCCCAAAGCACTATGAATGTGTATATATATGTGTTGTGTGTTACATATAGTCCAAATTCTTTTACAGTCCTGATGAACGGATGTTCAAAGAATGGCTTAGAAGACAAGGCGGAGGGGTGGGTGGTGTCTTCAGAGTCCTGCGGGTTCCTGTCGATCGGTGCCCGGTATGTGCGCGAGGTGAGTCTCACAGCTTTAACACTTATTTATTTATTTATTTAGATAGGTATACCAACAGGGGGCTTAAAATGGCCACATCGAAGCAATTCATCTAAGAAAGCAATATTACAATTTGACATTTGCCCATATAAATACAATTTCTGTTGAAGTTTTATACATATTTACATACATACATAAACTCACGCCCGTAATCCCTAATGGGGTGGGCAGAGCCACAAGTAATCAAGACAACTTGCAGCCACTGTTGATACGATGTCGTAAGCTGGATATGATGAACCTTATGGTGATAAGGGATCAGTCTATCGCCCATAACATTAGTCCATCATGTTAGAGGACACAATCCCTCTGTCGGTTTTTACGACATGCCCGGGAAGACAAGCAGCTGAACGTTTTCTATGTTTTTTATTTGCTCCCAGAACAGCATAGAAGCAGTTTATTTATATATAATTATATACACCTAGATATATACGTTTTGTTGTTGTAATTGTGAATGCAGTGTGTACCTGTAATGGGGGCGCATATACAAAAACTAACATAAGACTTGCATTTTATAACTTTACAATGTGTACTGGGGAAAAATGGCCACGTCGAAGCAATTCATCTAAGAAAGCAATATTGCTATATGACATTTGTTTGCATTGCGCACTTATTTTTTTATATGCGCAAATGTCAAATTGCAATATTGCTTTCTTAGATGAATTGCATCGATGTGGCCTTTTTAACCCCCTAGTTTAAATGACCAATTAGAACAGGGGGGTTAAAAAAACCACATCGAAGCAATTCATCTAAAAAAGCAATATTTCGCATTTAAAAGTAAGTAGAGGAGCTCGGTGGCGCAGCGGTAAACGCGGTCGGTCTGCGATTGTTGAAGTTAAGCAACTTTCGCAAAGCCCGGTCATAGGATGGGTGACCACAAAAAAAAAAGTTTTCATCTCGAGCTCCTCGGTGATTCGGAAGGCACGCTAAGCCGTTGGTCCCGGCTGCATTAGCAGTCGTTAATAACCATCAATCCGCACTGGGCCCGTGTGGTGGTTTAAGGCCCGATCTCCCTATCCATCCATAGGGAAGGCCCGTGCCCCAGCAGTGGGGACGTTAATGGGCTGATGATGATGAAAAGTAAGTGCGCAATGCATGTGCGTGTGTCGTTGTGGTCTTTACTGTGGGAAATATGCGTGAATTTATGTATACAGGTCCTTGGAATGTTGGAGATACCAATTTAATTACAGCAGTAGTTTTAGGCGGATGAGACGTTCGTTACATAAAAATTGACGATTCAAAGTGTAACTATGTTACCTATTGAATAAAGATATTTTTGAATTTGATTTTTTGAATGGTAACACTCATGTAACACTTACGTCATCAAACGCCTAGCAATGGCGGTATAGGATTGAACATACCTTGTTTTATTATACCATGATATTTGATGGTTGCGATGAGTGCGAGTGTGGAGTATCACCACAAACTATGGCTCACCTTTTATGCTGTCCTAAGTGCCCTGACACCTGCACTATTAAAGAACTTCACGAAGCCACTGACAATGCTGTAAGCGTGGCCAATAGGCTAGTTTCCAACTAGTCAAATCAGTAACTTTTTACTAAAAGTCAAAACACGAAATTACCATAGAATTTGTATAAAAAAGCACACTATGACGTCATAGAAAAATGTGATAAAATGCCGGACTTATTATTACGTTTTTCTTGATTAAAATTCATAAATAAGTTAAATAGATAAAAGATAATGTTTTTCATTAGTTTTAGAGCTGTCTTTATTTAGTAAACACAATTTCATAATTTATCGTGAACCTAGTACACGATCCAATTACTGGTCAGCAAAAATTTAATATCGGTCGCCATCGACTCGCAAAGAAGAAGAAGATTATACCATGGATGTAAAGAAACGGTTTTCCTTCTAGGTGTTGCCAGGTGAGATAGTGGAGATGTCTCGGCATGGTATCCGCACGGTGGACGTGGTGGAGCGCCCCGCTGGCAAACAGCAAGCCTTCTGCATCTTCGAGTATGTCTACTTCGCTAGGGCTGACAGCATGTTCGAGGGTAAGTACTTTTTGGGAAAATAGGCCAGAGTGAACAGGCACCTTCTGGGCGAGCTCCATCTTAGGCCTCGTCAATACCTTCGGGCAATCCGGGGCCAAGAGCAAACCCATCAAATAAAAAAAAAATAGATGAATTTAAAAACATAAACGTTAAAAACATAAACAGCCTATATAAGTCCCACTGCTGGGCACAGGCTTCCCTTCAATCAACCGGATATGGAGCATACTCCACCACGCTGCTCCACTGCGGGTTGCTGGAGGTGTTTTAACGGATAATAGCCGGGATCAACGGCTTAGCAAAAAAAAAAAAACATTAGTAAAATTTTACATGCGCAAATCTTTATTGAGCTTCCACAATAATTCCTTAATAAAATAATGGTCCCGATTCCTGCAGACACCTCCTAATTTTATTTTAAGTTATACCCGTCATTTTCTTATCCGCCGAAAAGGAAAGGGACAGATGATTGTCAACAAGTTAATTTTAAAACGAATGAATAACCCGGGCGAATAAAATAGGCATCTCGCTGGTATGCAATCCGTTTGACGTGCTGGCTACTTAACCCTGTCGGGTTATTGGCCGATGTAACATTTAGACAGTTGTTTTAGATTACTGCTTAAAATTGACGTGTGTTGCATAAATTTTATGCCTGTCGATTACCTGTCCCTTTCTTTTTCAGCGGATAAGAAAAAGACAGGTATAACTTAAAATAAAATTACATGGCATCTGCAGGAATTAGCACCAATACTTTATTCAAATGTTTGTGTCTCCCCCCCCCAGGTCAGATGGTGTACTCGGCGCGCATGCAGTGCGGGCGCATGTTGGCCCGCGAGTCCCCCGTGGACGCGGATATCGTGTCCTCCGTACCTGAGTCCGGCACCGCAGCCGCGCACGGCTACGCCAGGCAGGTAACGTTACACCACCATTTTTTTTTTGTTTTTTTTTTTTTTTAATTATTTATTTGTACACAATAGAACCGACAAAAGAAACATACAAAGAAAATAAACGGACAGTATTGTTTGGGAAAATATAGTTTTTTTTTTTATGGAAGAAGGGAATGTTAAGTTGGTGTGGAAACATAGAGCGGATGAAGGATAATAGGATTACGAAAGCGGCATATAAAGCGAAGGTTGGTGGTAGGGCTGGCAGAGGAATATCAAGAAGGACGTACATTGACCAAATTGGAGATGTCCTTAGAAAATATTTAGTACGATCTACTCTGAACCGGCGTGCGTGTATGAAACGATTGATGGATGTGGAGGAAACGAGAAGTGAATTGGGCACAGGTATATAGTACACCTGAGGAGCTCGGTGGCGCAGAGGTAAACGCGCTCGGTCTGCGATTGTTGAAGTTAAGCAACTTTCGCAAAGGCTGGTCATAGGATGGGTGACCACAAAAAAAAGTTTTCATCTCGAGCTCCTCCGTGCTTCGGAAGGCACGTTAAGCCGTTGGTCCCGGCTGCATTAGCAGTCGTTAATAACCATCAATCCGCACTGGGCCCGCGTGATGGTTTAAGGCCCGATCTCCCTTATCCATCCATAGGGAAGGCCCGTGCCCCAGCAGTGGGGACGTTAATGGGCTGATGATGATGATATAGTACACCAACTCCTCGCCAGCAATATTTAAGTCCCATGGAGCGAACCTATTGCTATTAACCGGGCATAAATTCTGGAAACTATGTTATCCAAACATGAATTCAAACTCATAAAATTCAGTGGTTTAGAGCCCGAGTAACAATAATAATAAAACACTTTATTACACACAAATTCACAAAACATTTACAGGATAAACTTATTCTAAGGTGGGCAAAGGCGGCCTTATCGCTAAGAGCGATCTCTTCCAGACAACCTTCGGCAGAGGATATAGTACACTTGTACAGCTGCAGTGTAGCGCACAAAAAATAAAATAAAATAAGAGAAAAAATAAATAAATAAAAAAAATTATAACAATATTAGTGATTTGTGCCAATTTTAATAAAATTTTACCATCCACAGTCCGGTATCCCGTTCATGGAAGTCCTCTGCAAGAACAGATATGTGGGCCGTACGTTCATCCAGCCGTCTACACGCCTGCGACAGTTGGGGGTGGCGAAGAAGTTCGGAGCGCTCTCTGAGAACGTACGCGGCAAAAGGATTATACTGATTGATGATTCTATCGTGAGAGGGAACACTATTGGACCGATCATTAAGCTGTTGAGGGACGCCGGCGCGGCTGAGGTAAGGAATCTTTTTGTGTTATTCATTTTTTTTTTAGACAATTGACAACATTTCATTTTTACTAAGGTGCCTTAAATCGAAAACCATTTCGAGATATTTCTATGATTTACACAAAACACATTTTTTCAGATTTTTTAATTCAGTAATAATAGAAATATATTGAAAACGAGGTCAGAAGAGGAAGGCATAATAAGTTCAGACCTTTACATAAAAATTATAAAAAATGTAAATGTCATACATAACATGACACTTTGTTTGCGACTTGTTTTAAATACGCATGCAAAGGTACATTACATTATACTGCCTTCATTCTATCAATGGCAGAATCCAATTTTCAAAAAATATTTTTTGTAACTTCTAGTGGAAAAATCTTGAAAAGGTAAAATACGTGTCTTCTATTTAAATAAGTACTTTCGAAATAGCACAAAAAAACCACGGCTTAAAAATTTTAAATGTTGTCAATTCTGAAACCAGTATGGACCTACGGCGTTGAGCTGTGGGGTACTGCAAGTAACTCCAATGTGGAAATACTGCAAAGATACGAAAACAGTGTTCTAAAACGAATAGCCAAATCACCTTTGTTTACCAGAATGTTAGAACTTCACGAGTACTTGGGAATTCCAACCATAATGGAGGAAATAAAGAACCATGAAGTCAAATACCGAGCGAGACTAGAGAACCAAAAAAAAAACTCCTACATGTTGGTAACAACAGCAGCAGAATCAAGCGAAAGAACATTCTTTTAACATAAGAGGACAGAAACGGGGGCCATGTAATCACAGGATTATAAACGCCCACATATCCATACCTTAAAACACCTGCTTATGGTCGAACGACCGATCGCAAGTAGAACGAAATTGAAAAAAAAATCTTTTTTTTGCTTAGACTGACCAATGGACGTCACACGAAGCTCAATCATGGCCGCCCGTGTTGTTGTCTTGTAATACGCAAAAAAAATCTTTTGTAAAAAATAATTATATAAAAATTAACTTAATAAAAAAAGGTCCTCAAGGCAACATCGTTTTGTTTCGCTCCGTTATTATTTTTTTTAATAAATAAATAAAACCTATTGGATACTTCGAATCAGAAATGAGGAGATCCGCAGGAGAACTAAAGTCACATCATCTTACTTCCGGCCAATCTGGTGATCAGCCAGTAATGTCCTAACCAAACTAGGGACCACAAAGTAATTTTTGTGATGTGTCCCCACCGGGATTTGAACCCGGGGCCTCCGGATCGTGAGCCCAACGCTCAACTACTGGACCACGGAGGTCGTTCGGGGCTAATGACCTTTTTTACAAAGTTTCTGTTTTATTTAGTTAGCGGCCTGCGCCCAGGGTCCATTTTTTGAGTACTGGACAAAGGCTCATATATTGCCTAAACCCAGCTTTTATAAGTAAATTATTATGATAACATTAGCTATTAAGTTTCCTTTCATACTAACCCCGATGTGTTAATGTCTGAAATAAATATATTTGAATTAATTGATGGTTTCCAGGTCCACATCAGGATAGCATCCCCCCCGCTCAAGTACCCGTGCTACATGGGTATCAACATCCCCACCACGGAGGAGCTGATCGCCAACAAGCTCGACGCGTACAAACTCGCCGAGCATGTCGGTAAGTACCTACACATTGGTGCTAATTTCTGCAGACGCCATTTAATTTTATTTTAAGTTATACCTGTCATTTTCTTATCCGTTAAAAAGAAAGGGACGGGTAATCGACAGGCATAAAAATTATGGAATACACGTCGATTTTAAGCAGAAATCTAAAACAACCGTCTAAAAATTTTACATCGGCAAATAACCTGACAGAATTAAGTAGACAACACGTCAATCAGATTGCATACCAGCGAGATGACTGTTTTATTCGCACAGGTTATTCATTCATTTTATAATTAACTTGTTGACAATCATCCGTTCTTTTCCTTTTCGGTGGATAAGAAAATGACGGCTATAACTTAAAATAAAATTAGGAGGTGTCTGCAGGAGTCGGTGCGAAAAATTCTAAACCCATGATAATTACGCGCGAAAAATTCTTAGTCTTTTTTTTCTTTTTCTTGAATGGATTGGCCTTCGCATTTAGCCAATCATCAAAAGTCTAGGATAAATTACACGCGAAAAATTCTTAGTGATAATTACGCGCGAAAAATTCTTAGTCTATGATAATTATAGGATGTCTTTCTCTTCCCAGGCGCGGACAGTTTAGAATACCTAAGTGTGGAAGGTCTAGTAAGCGCGATCCACTACAACATGAAGATGGCTCCGAGCGACGGAGTCGGCGGGCACTGCACGGCCTGCCTCACCGGGGAATACCCCGGGGGCCTGCCCGACGACGTGGACTGGTGATCACACAGGAGTTAAAATAATATTGTGCTTATAAAATCAACGTCTTATCAAAAGGTTGTGGTTCGCGCTGGTTTCAAAGCCCGTCTCACACGGAGTTACTCAAAAATCACCAAGTTAATAATTACGATTAAAAATTACAGACGATGCTACTTTAATTGCAAGGTTTCTTCCTATATTTAACGTTAGCTCGTTCATTTTTACTAGAATAAAGTAGTTTCGTTTTGTCCGGCCAAGTAGTGGATGTAATCTGCACGTATGTCACGTCAAAAATAAAAAAAATAGTTTGTAACTATTAGGTGACGATATGTCGCGTCACTCATAACCAGTTAGTAACTATCGTGTGCGGATATTCTATGCGCAGGTTCTATGAGAATTTGTTAACGGTGAGAATTAAGCAGCTCGTTAGCAATTTTAAGCTTGTAACTAGTTCCTTTTGAGTATCTCCGTGTGAGACGGGGCTTGCACTGTAACTTTGGGCTCGAATAGAATAAAAAGTAAAAACGTACAATAGATAGTAATGTTTATAAACTCATCTACAACTAAACGAGGCTGCCAATAAAAATCTCGTAACAATAACCACGAATAATATTGTAAATTAAATTGTTATATTTTCCATTTTTATCTTTTTTGTATACCTACGTCGTCGTAATATTGATTTACACTTTTGAATCATTCCTAATTATTGATGCTCGAATGTAATGAATCATGATGTATTGAAGACAGTTCGAATGTTAATAATTAAGTTATAACCTGTAAGTGCCTTAGTTGTAATTATACCCTAGTTGTAAGAAAAATGTATTTTTACATTATTTTTAAGTAAACTTAGAAGTCGTGCTGGTTTCGACTAATGAAATAAATATTTTTTATTCCTATAGTTATTAATTATAATTTATAGAAATATAAATCTTATTAATGGTCTTAGGGGAATATAAAATGGCTCTGTATCCTTGAAAGGATCGATTTTGTACATATTATTTGATTAACAAGTAAATCGAGGCATCTTAATGACAATACATAGATCGAAAGAATTTCGCATGGCCAGGAGGACCCGGTGGTGTAATGGTTAAAGCACATAATAACGGGTTCTTACCGCGTTTAAATGGGAATATGAGACTCCCGATATTTCGACACTGTTGCAAGTGCCATGATCACGGGATGACTGATGAGATTGGAGTGGAGTAGGTAGATCCATAATTTTCTACGGGCAGATATATCTGTCTACCCTTTCTTTGCCGCTTATTTATGTTTTTGATATCGGAATGTTCTGAACCATCTGAACTCGCACGAAACTCACTACGACAAACCGCGACGAACCCGTTATTATGTGCTTTAATTATGATAATAACCGCGTAAATCAGAATGAAATGTTGAAGTTTTATATTGATTCTAGATAATTCTAGATTTCGCATCGATTCCACAGACCATAATAAAATTTGAAAATTAGTTATTTCTCGAATATTTAAGATCTGAGAAGTTTCTGTACAATTTAGTAGGTATATTTTTTGATACTTTACACGTACATTCCGATGTCTTCTTGTGATTGAAATGTGCCTTCCTAGAGTATCCTTGTCTCTTTTACTCTTGTGGGTAATGTGTGAGCACGAAAGAGACGTACTGTTGTATCCAGCGTACATACTGACTGTAGAATAGATGTATGTTGTTAATTTGTACCTCTTAGTACAATGTGGCAAGTGAAGAAAATATATCAAGTATATTTTTATTTACATCTGTATTTTTATTTTTAACCTCAGTTTTTCACGCCTAAGTAGGGTAGGCAGAGCCACAACTCCATCTTGGACATTTTATACAATTAAATCTCTCGCTCGGTGAGGAGCTCGGTGGCGCAGCGGTAAACGCGCTCGGTCTGCGATTGTTGAAATTAATCAACTTTCGCAAAGGCCGGTCATAGGATGGGTGACCACAAAAAAAAAAAGTTTTCATCTCGAGCTCCTCCGTGCTTCGGAAGGCACGTTAACCCCTTAAATGCCGGAACGCGGATCTCGACCAGACACAATGTAAAATCTATTGTGTCTGGTATCTCGGCATATGAGAGGTTAAGCCGTTGGTCCCGGCTGCGTTAGCAGTCTTTAATAACCATCAATCCGCACTGGGCCCGCATTCTTAGTTTTTGGGTATGAATGATGAATTGATGACCCTATTTATTACACCCAGGCACAATTACATCTTCCACTCATTATTCTGATTAAAATAAAGAGAAGCAATATAGGTAGCAACATAATTATAAATAATGTGATCCAAATATCAAGCAACAATTATTTTTATATATATGCTTCTGTCATTATATTGTATTTTGGATTAATTATGTACCCGAGTAATGAGAAAATAGGTAATTATCACTTTTAAACTGAACAACGCCATCTTTATTGTTTTTGGTGAACGTAGCCTGGAAAGTCACTCATTCTTTCACTTCCCGTTCGCCTTCTCTTTAATCTGTTCCATGTAAGCTCTTCTTGGTCTTCCCCTTCCTCTTTTTTTCTTGTAGCTTCCCTTCTATGATGTTTTAATAAATTCGTCATAAACCGTTCTATAAAAGCATCAGCTTTATGTAAATAAATGTCACTTTTATTTGTAGTCCTATTATCTTTTTGAAATATATTTACAATGGCCCCGATTCCTGCAGACACCATCTGATTTTACTTTAAGTTATACCTGTCATTTTCTTATCCGCCGAAAAGGAATTCCTTTTCCTCTTAATTTTAGGAAGAAAGCACGATCAAATGAATGAATAACCCGGGCGAATCAAAAAGGTATACCGCTGGTATGCAAACCGTTTGACGTGTGCTGTCAACTTAATTCTGTCGGGTTATTGGCCAATATAAAATTTTAGACGGTTGTTTTAGATTTGTGCTTAAAATTGACGTGTGTTCCATAAATTTTATGCTTGTCGATTACCCGTCCCTTTCCTTTTCGGCGGATAAGAAAATTACAGATATAACTTAAAATAAAATTAGATGGTGCACCATTATGTAAATCAAACTGCATTAAGTTTATAACAAAGAGTCACTTTTATTTGTAGACCTATTATCTATTTGAAATATTTATATTTACAATGTCGGAATTAAATGTTAATTAAGTACTTTTGTACAACAACAGATACCAGAAACTAATATTACCAAATAAATATTAATATAACTCAAAAATAATTTAAATAAATATAACTGCGGTACTAAAATTCGTTGAAATATTTGTGCTAAATTAACAGTCTTACATCTAATCTCACTTATGATGGGCATATTACAGAGTTGAATTATGTAAAATGAAGTCTGAATGTTTTCAATTTATATTCAGTCTTCTGTAGAATCTTCACTTCCACACAGGGTTGTATTTTCCTTGTAAAACATTTGCTAGGATATTTTTTTGGTCAAATGCAATTTTGTTATAAATTTCGTACTCGGACTTTCCACTTTTAAATTGCATTTGTTTTTTTTTATTAAACATTATAGAAGGAAAAATTGAAGGGAAGAGAGGAAGGGGTAGACCTAGGATAACATTTATGAAACAAATAAAAGAGAAGGTGCAGGTCGTGTCGTATCGGGAGGTGAAGGTTTTGGCGGGAAGAAGAGAGGAATGGCGGTTACTCTACCGACAAGAGCGCAGCTCTTAAATAGAGAGAGAGAGAGAGAGGCGGTATACATGGCGAGGCATGTGCCACGCTCACCACAAACATGAACACACATATTGCGAGACGTGTGCGTGCCTCGTAATGTCAGTATCCGCCTCAATATTCGTAAAGTCATGAACAATATCATGTACCCACTTTAGAACCTTGTCGCACTATCATGTTTGACATATAATGAGACTTACGGTTTGATTTGTCAAAAAAGTTAATGTGACATAGTTTCAAAGTGGATACATATTAGTACTCGTGACCGAACTTCGTAGTAATTGTTAAAGGTTTAATACTTGCGCTGAACCAAGTAACACTTAAAATTCTGATTTTTTCACTATAATACGCCCATAGGTACGGTCTTCTATCCATCATTAAATTGAGACTACAATTCACTAGGAACAATTTAAGTTTTATGCACTGAAATTCTCAACTGTCAATGGGTTCTCAATCTCAAAAGCTGGGGTACTCAACTGTTAATGGGTTGACAATCTCAAAAGATGGGGTACTCAACTGTCAATGGGTTGACAATCTCAAAAGCTGGGGTACTCAACTGTCAATGGGTTGACAATCTCAAAAGCTGGGGTACTCAACTGTTAATGGGTTCTCATGTCAAAAGTTGGGGTACTCAACTATCAATGGGTTCTCATGTCCAAAGCTGGGGTACTCAACTGCCAATGTGTCAATGTCAGAAAGTCTGGTATTCTCTGGCCTATCTAAAGATGGTGCCTGCCGACAATAGCCTCGATGTCGTCGACCTCCTTGACGCAGGACTCGGTGAGCACGAGCGGCGTGTTGTCTGTGATGAGCACGTCGTCTTCCACTCTGATGCCGATGCCGCGGAACTCTTCCGGGACTGACTTGTCGTTCGGGGAGATGTATAAGCCTGTTGGAGTTGATTAGAATTAGTTAATAAATTTTGGGACTTTTTTTTCACGTTGACAGTCCAGTCGTCCATATACGGATCGTGACGGACTAGCTCCATACATCGGTGACCCATATATGGGTCATTAAGAAACGACCAGTTCTCCTAGGTCTACCCCTTCTTCTCTTCCGTTCAATTTTTCCTTCTATGATGTTTGTTAGAAATGAATCGTGTCGTATCAGGCGGCCAATCATATTTCCTCTCCGGTTCTCTATAGTCTTCATTATTGTTCTCTTCTTCAACTCATAACCTATAATTTTAGTTTGACAGTTCTTAAGTTGTACCGTCATTCACTTACACTAGGTACAAGAAAGAGATGGAGCGAGTTTTAGTCCTGACAAGTTAAGTAGGTGGTTGCCCGGATCGGCACGATGGTTTGCTTACCAGGTTCGACAGTAACGACCATGTTGGTCTGCACGGGGATGCTCCGGCGCACGAGCGGCGCATCGTGCACGTCCAGCCCCAGGTAGTGTGACACGTGGTGCGGACACAGGCGGTAAGCTTTCTGTTAGGGAAATACATAGAATTTTTAATTTGAACATAAAGACCAGTAACCACGACAAACTAGATAGTAATTGCAAACAATTTCATTTTAAATAAAACTCGTTTCATTCGTAAATCAAATCGGTCATTGGTCCCGATTCGGACCTGTCAAATCTTCAGGTTAGGTAAGCGGACCCTGTTCAAAATCGGGATAATGCGAGGGATATCTAAGTAAAGCCAACCCAAAGCACGTGATAATCATTTATGATCCAAACATAAATTCGGAAATTGGTTACGGCCTGTATTGGGCTGGTTTTCCCTTCGCGGGTTGGAAGGTCAGACAGGCAGTCGCTTGTGTTAAAAACCGGACCTGTCAAAACTTCAGGTTAGGTTAAGTTAGGTTATCCTGAAAAATCGGGATAATGAGAGGGATATAAGTAAAGCCAAATAACTCACTGCAGCAAGTTCATTTCCATCGATGTTCTTAGGCAGGATCCCCTCTTGCTGGAGATGCGTGCCGAGCAGCCGGCACATCTGGTCGAACAGCTGGTCTAGAGGCTGCCGGTGCTCGCCCAGCAGGTGGATGAGGCGCTTCTACGGGACAAATTATCATTATTATTCAAATTCAAAAATATCTTTATTCAGTAGGTAACATAGTTACACTTTGAATCGTCAATTTTTACATAACGAACGTCTCATCCGCCTAAAACTACTGCAGCTTCTCACAACCTGTATAGCCGGGGAAAAGAAGCTGTAAGAAAAACCTCGGCACAGGGCCCTAGACATTCTTTAAAAAAATAAAAATAAACATAAAATATTGGTATACAATTGAGTAATTTAGCTGCCTAATATCGATTATCTATTAACTCAGGCAGGCAGTTTTTCATTGATAAGTGCCTGTATTAGACTATTCAGTAGTTGTGTTTTCCTTTCTCTGTTTTATGGTAATTGTCCAATTTGTTTCTGAAGGTGTTGACGCTAGAAGCGGAGACCACGTCCAAATGCGCGATTGGTGTTCCGTGAAACAGAAGAACTGGAGTACGAGACGCCTACGATGAATAAATAAATAAAATAAATAAATAAAAGAAGTAAATAATAAATAATAGAAGATAATTAATAAATAATAGAAGAATTGCGTCAGAGGGATTGCGTCCTCTAACATGATGGACTAATGTTATGGGCGTTAGGCTGATCCCTTATCACCATAAGGTTCATCATATCCATCTTAGGACTTCGTATCAACAGTGGCTGCAAGTTGTCTTTGATTACTTGTGGCTCTGCCCACTTCATTTGGGATTACGTGCGTGAGTATGTATATGTATGTATGTATGTAATAGAAGAATCTATACGTGGTATTATTCTTTATTCTGTGTCTACACGAAAGACACTGATTCATGTCGTCCATATTTTAGACAATATAAATTACTAACTTTGTCAAGTCTTTACATTTTAGATGTCTGTATTTGCGGGTTAGAAACTCAGACAGGCAGTCGCTTCTGTAAAAAACCGGACCTGTCAAGTCTTCAGGTTAGGTAAGCGGACCCTATGAAAACGGGATAGCGCTAGGGGGATGACCATACTCGAATCAACTTACTTGTACTGACAGCACTAGTTCGTACAGGATCCTGTGGTAGGTGCTGAACCGTCCTGACACCGGCCACGTCCGGGAGATGTCCGAGTTGTACAGCCAACGTTGACTGCCTACAACAACACAAGCTCACGACTGTATTTGAGGTAGGCAGAGGTAATTTTATTCTTTTTTTTTATGTGACTTATTGTAGATTTGCCGCAGATGGCATTAACTACTTGGCCGGACAAATGCGGAGCGCTGAAAGCTCTCACCCGGTACAACGTTTAAGACAACAGGCCTGAGGGTGCCCAGTTGGGCGCGAACCACGGCTCAGGGCGTCGTCTGAGGGGGAAAATAAATGAATCGACCCTAGTGGGGCGAAAGCGATAAGCGCTGATTGAAATCGTCGACCACGCCAGCGGGGTCGGTATCGGGGTCCTGAAGTGTTTGGTGTCGCGAGCTGATTGGCTGCCTCTATGGCTAGAGTAATCGGGTCGTCGGGATCGTATATTAAGTCCTTCGGACACCGATACTTTTCAGTAGCGTCTATCTAAAAAAATACTTACCAGTATCGACAAGCAGCAGGTCGTTAGCGGTGAGCATCTGATTGTTGTTGATGTAGTGTATGTGTGTGGCCCGCGGGCCGCCCGCCACCACCGGCGGGAATGACAGGTGCTCCGCCCCAGCCTGACGGGAGGTGAACTCTAGGACCGCGTTCACCGTGTGTTCCGTTATACCTGACATTATTATCAACTATTAACATCGCAAAAAAAAAAAACAAAAAGCTCGCAAAAAACTTCGGTGACTCGTGGATACTTACTTTAATTACTACTTATTTTACTTACTTTCTCTTTATATATGTCACCGTAAAATTTTAAAAAACGTTAGATTATAATCTATCGATTTGAATCTCGAAAAGATTGTGAACTGTCGAATAATTATGAATCGTATCATATTGCTTACAATTTAACGTATTATTTTTCGGTAGATTATAATTTATCGAAGTGAAACCGTCAAATTGTGATACGAAACGCACCTCGCGTGCTATACCATAGAGTTACAAAACTATTAGAGTGAGCATAATGTTAATTTGGGATTCTCTTAAAATGCATAAATGTTTTTGTCATAATTTTAATTATCATAATCCTTTTTGCATAACGTTTTTTAGCATAATAGTTTTACTTTCCCATAATAACATCTAGGAATACTGGTTTGTTAGGTATAACTTATTTTTGGGATTAATAAATAGATATCCATAATTCTTTTTTAGAATAATAGTGTTTTGTCATAATTTTTACAAGGCATAACAGTAGGTTAGGGTGCGGCGGGGGTGGCCCTTGGGCCACCCCTATGCCGCCAGCATGTTTATCTTACACTCGAAAAGTATACTGAATGATACGTTTCAGATTTTTTAATTTTGATACATTTTTTCTTACCATGTGATGTCAGAATTATTGATTACTTACTAAATAATTAATAAATACGTACTTGATTTCACAATCTTGAAGAGCATTTATTTTATTTGACTGACACCTGTGTTTTATTCCTAACTCTATGGACACAGAACGGTCTACTGTAAGGCCGACCAATCAGGGACAGCCGTCGGACAGTTGACAATTTGACAATTGTAAGATTGTGATTTAACAGTTTTACTTCGATAGATTATAATCTGACGAATAATAATACGTTAAATTGTAAGCAGTATATTACGTTTCACAATTTTTCGACAGTTCACAATCTCGCGAGATAGATTATAATCTATTTACAATTTTACGGTGACATATACATATACAGGGTGTTAGTAACATCGTAACGAAAACTTTGACGGTTGGTTCAGACCAGAATTCTCAGTTGATATCAAGTGGAATTTTCCGTCGCAAAAGTATGGAAATAAAAATAATTAAAAAAAAAACATGAATTTTCCGACAGTGCATTGCAGTGCAAAACATGAAATTCCACTTGATATCAATTCAGAATCATGGTCTGAATCATCCCCCTCAGTAAACGTTACGGTGTCACTAACACCCATACCTACTTGTATGGCTACCTGTATGTACTTGGACGGGGTGTAAGTGACATCGTACCGAATACTGAGAGGGATGATTCAGCTTATTATTCTGAGTTAATATCATGTGGAATTTTCCATCGCGAAAGTATAGAATTGAAAATATTAAAAAAAAAACAAAAAAATCATGAATTTTGCGACGGAAAATTCCACTTGATATTATCTCAGAATTATGGTCTGAATCATCCCTCAAAGTTTCCGTTACGATGTCACTAACACCCTGTATATTTATATTTTAATATTGTCCATCTCACCAGGTTTAGTGCAAGCCATGGCCATATTAACGGACTGGGAGCCGATGTAGCAGGTTTCCTTCATCAGCTCCACTTCGGCCGCAGACTTGATGACCCTCATCGAGTGGATAGCGCGCTGCGGGTCCGCCCAGCCTGTTACAACGTATTTACAATCAATCAATCATTTATTCGCGCAGGACTCCAAGTTTTGTCAAACAGTTGGTAGGTTTTATGTTATAATAATCACATTGAGGAGCTCGGTGGCGCAGCGGTAAACGCGCTCGGTCTGCGATTGTTGAAGTTAAGCAACTTTTCCAAAGGCCGGTCATAGGATGGGTGACCACAAAAAAAAGTTTTCATCTCGAGCTCCTCCGTGCTTCGGAAGGCACGTTAAACCGTTGGTCCCGGCTGCATTAGCAGTCGTTAATAACCATCAATCCGCACTGGGCCTGCGTGATTGTTTAAGGCCCGATCTCCCTATCCATCCATAGGGAAGGCCCGTGCCCCAGCAGTGGGGACGTTAATGGGCTGATGATGATGATGATGAATCACATGATATGTAGCGGATATCATCATCATCATTAATTTAAGAGCCACGCTCTTGTCGGTGTGGCTTTCCAAGAAATGTAACAGAGTAATTTCTATACATGGTGTAAATAGTTATAGATGTCGTGGCCAGATCGTAGAATTGATCATTTCATGATGAGATCAACCATTTCATGAAATGGTCATATTTCATGAAATAGCCAACTTAAGTTGACCATATCGTTACTGTAGGCAGTGTCTATGCTATGTGGTGTAATAAAAATGCGAGTAGTAATTTCTTAGGTTCAAAATTATATACGTATTCAATATGGAAAATTGTAAAATGACATTGATTCATCGATTATAACATCACTCAAGTTTTTAATATAATCGACACCAGCGCCACTACCGGTGGATAATGTTATAAATTTTACGATATGATCGCCAACGTTTGGCCATATCATGAAGTAATCATGCATTTAGTTGCTTATGTCGTTAAACGTTTTGTGTTCATTGATTTGGCCAACGAGTCATATTTTCTACTTCATGTAATATGATCATTTTATGAAATAATCGAACACATCATGAAATAATCAATTCTAAGATCTGGCCATGACATAATATCATGTGGTTTCCACGCTTTGTGCCCGGTTTATGGCAATACTCTTGTGGCGGACCCAACTAGTTGGCCACCTAGTTCCGCCCACATGCAACAGATGGCGCCACATTCATTAATGCAGTCTTCAAGCAGTCGTGAAACGCGCTATCGAAGTTTACACAGCAAGACGCATATATACAACCACGCCGCCAAACACTCTTAAACATAGCTGGCGAGGAATGGGTGTACCTATAAAGGGTGTTAGTGACATCGTAACGAATAGTGAGGGGGATGATTCAGACCATGATTCTGAGTTGATATCAAGTGGAATTTCCTGTCGGATATTTTTTATTCTTTTTTGTTTTTTAAATTATTTTCCGTTCCATACTTTTGCGACGCAAAATTTCACTAGATATCAACAAAGAATCATGGTCTGAATCATCCCTCAAAGTTTTCGTTACGATGTCACTAACACCCTGTATACTAATACACGTCTGCCTACCCCTTCGGGGATACAGGAGTGGTGATGTTATGTACCGATATTGGTGTTCTGGTGGAGCAACCCGCGGATGGTGGGGTTCAGCTCTGGGTTGGCGGGGGTCTCCGTGTGGTACCACAGCACTGTGGGCTTGGGTGTCGCCGTTCTATAATCAACAATGACAATTATATTCAAATAAATAATAATTTCTTGGGCCAGTGGTTGAGCAGATTCCGGTGGGGACATATCACAAAAACACTTTATGAACCCTAGTTTGGTTAGGACACTACAGGCTGATCACCAGATTGTCCGAAAGTAAGATGATCCGTGCTTCGGAAGGCACGTTAGGCCGTTGGTCCCGGTTACTACTTACTGATGTATGTAGTCGCTTAGTAATAACTCTGACACTAGGGTTGATAGGTCTGGTAATCCACCTCACAATCCACACGATAGAGAAGATTAAAACTTATACAAAATGACAGTTAAAAAAGAAGAAAGTAGCTGGACTCACTTGGCAAGGAACTGTGGTAAGGTCTCGACGGGGCGTGACTCGTTGACGGCAAAGAGTTTGGTGGCTGCAGAGCAGCCTGTCCGCGGGCCCTCCCACAGCTCAGCGTGACTGTCTTTGTCATTGACAAATAATATTGCCTGAGAAACAATAAGTGTAATCAGTGGAGGTAATCTGGCCTAAACCAATAATTTTAATAACGGCCTCCCTGGTCCAGTGAGCGTTGGGCTCACGATCCAGAGGCCCCGGGTTCGAATCTCGGTGGGGACATATCACAAAAATCACTTTGTGATCACTAGTTTGGTTAGGACTTTTCAGGCCTGTTAGTTAATGCCATCTGCGGCAAATCTACAATAAGTCACGTCAAAAAAAAAGTTAGGACTTTACAGGCTGATCATCAAACTTTTCGAATTCATGCTTGAATCATAAATATGATTATTATGTATTCAGCAGAACCTACATACCTGAGCAATAAAATAAGTCCATTACTTATGTTTAAAATTACATTACAGTCACAAAAATAAACTTACATTATAAGTACTTTGTTGAGCAGGTTTAACCATCACAAGCACCGCACATGGCTCTAAGCATCCGGTCAAGTAGAAGAAGTCTGAGTTCTGACGGAACGTATACGGGATCTTGTCGGACATGAACTGTTTCGCTGCTGCTGGGATCACTATCTGCAATTGTCATGAAAATTATATTATTTAAGTGTTACATGCATGTCTTTCATTACTTTTATGTTGTGGGATAGCATGTAGCAATCTAGGCAGGCATACTGCTTAGCAAAAACCTGCTTATGGTTGGAAGACCGATCGCAAGTTAGAGGAAAATAGAAACAAAAAAACTTATATTGTTGTTTGTTGTGTTGTGTTTGAAGGCAAGAGGGAAACCGTTCCTCTTTTTTGCCCTAAAAAGTAACATGGAGAGGAATGCTACACCGACAAGAGCATAGCACCCATGGCCTACTGGTTAGAGCTTTGGGCTCACAATTTGGAAGTTTAGGTTCTATTCCTTACAGTGAAAAGACACTTTGTAAGACTGTTTTTTGTTTGGCTAGGACACTGCAGACTGAATCACCTAATTGTTTGAAAAAGTAAGAGCCATTGGTCATGGAGTACTAGTCTAAACACCTCCAGCAACCCACAGTGAAACAGATTGGTGAAGTATGCTCCATATCTCCTCTGGTTAGTGAGGGGGGCCTATTCCCAGCAGTGGGCTGCATTTAGGTATATTTTTGTTATTTACATTTTTCATCATGATTGTAAAATTTATATGTATCAGGAGAAAAAAAACATGTTTTTATAAATAAGTAAATGAATGAGGAAATGTTTCTGCAGGAGTGGGGCAACTAAATAACAGGCGAGGAAAACAAGTAAATTAAATTTAAAAAAAAAATACAAAAGAAAATCCTCTATTGGTACATTCTCAGTGTGAACTGAATTGAGGTAGATATAAGGAAGACAACGTTGTGACCGAATTTAAACACCTGCTTTTATCAATATTTATAAATATGCTGCCTTGCCAACTTCTTCCATACATAATACAACACTATGCTAAGAACAGTCAAGGCCACCAAACTAAAAATACTTATATTAGGTATAATAAAGTACAAAACCGTTTAAAGCTCACTTACTAAGTGGTTTGTGTTCTCATTCTCAATTTCCTGTGTTAATTTGGTAACCAACATGTCTCGTCTGTCTACGTACTCCGCCTGTGTGATGCCACAAGTGAGGTAGCCTTCCTGCACCATATGGGGGTGGGTGTAACACGTAGGCTGGCCCATTACTCCTTTAGGAATAGCAAACTGAGGCTGTTTAAGACGCTGAACTTCGCCTGGCGGGGGCTCCATAGTACTCAAACATCGCGAATTCCCGCTCAGAAGCTTCAACACTTGCCTCCTTGAACGTCTCGAGACTGAAAAAGTAAAAAAGTTTTGTAACTTTCCATCATACAAACCAAACAAAATACATACGAAAAACAACCTAAAAATTTACCAGTGTGCATAAGAACTTTTCGCAGCTGATACATTTTATAGGCCAATTAATACAGTGAAAAGGTTATGGCTATTGAATTTAGCGGAAATAAAGGGAAATCGGATTCTATTTTTTAGGTCAAAGTAAGAAGAAAACTGTAATTTTGATGATGTTTTGATGTTTATTTCTTCTAATTTGACATTGACATGTTCTATTTAGATTGCTATATTTTTTATAAATGTCCTCAGTGTTTATTTTTTAAAACATCTACCGATTTTTAAAAGTCGTTTTAAATATACTAAAAATCGATTTGGAGTTTATTTCTTACAATATAGTTTCATATTTAGATCTTAAGTATTTACTCTTCCTCCTTGAAGTTGTATTTTCGTCTTTAACTTTTACGTTATTTATGGGAAAGTTTAAAATATGGCAATATTTTATATCTTACATTCCGTTACACGCAAATATTTTTTTGTCAATAATAAAAAAACAAGAGCCGCTTTATTTAAAAACATGTAAAAACTTTTTGAAGATAATTAGTTGTAAAGATCACAGACATTAAATGAAATGTAAAAATTTGAAATTATTGGAATTTCTTGCAATTTAGCTTGGCGGTAATATTAATGTGCCTACAGATTTTAGCTGTTTCTGTTAAATAATATAATATTTTAAATGTTATGATAATAGTACGGAAATTAGTTTAGGTACATTATATTATTACTATTAGGTATAAATATAAAATACGACTCTTTGTATTTATGTATATTGGTAATTGACAGCTTGAACTTTTGATCCTTCGAGCCGGATAGATCGAACAACTTAGGAAAGGGTATCTCCTTTTAAATTTCCTGCAAGGCCAGACTTTTCGGGGCAAGTCTCTAAAAGGAAAAGAGGCTCTGCCTGGCTCCGTGGGCAGGAAGGTCATGCGACGTTCACCAGCTCGGCAGTCAGCGCGGAACGATCGGCGCGCGCGCACGCCGCTTCCCCCACCACCGTACGCGATCGCGACAAACTTCACCCATACGTGCCCGTTACCAAATAGTGTTTCATAACAGTTCAGTGTTTGTTTACTTTTTAATTTCAACCAGCAATTGGACGCACGCAGCCAACGACTCTGCAAAGAGGTTTGTTTCTCAAATTTTTCAATAGTTATAGTGCGCCGTCTCTGTCTTCTATATTGTGGTCTAGTCGATAGTTTACTTCGGCCACTTGCAGGTTCATTTGCATCGTTTGTAAGCCATTCATTAATGTTACGGTCGGTTGCAAGGATTACTTAATGTGTGACCTCGTGATACTAAAGTTGATATTTTTTCAATGTTTTCATAGCAAATGTTATAGTACCTAGTCGTCACCGTTGTGTGGGCCAAGGAAACGAATAACGGACTGCTTCAGTGAATGATTTAATGTCTATTTTGTTGCTTTTTGTCGTGTTTTGTCTCCATCACAAAGTAATAAAACACGCTAACTCAAACTATGTGGAAAGATTTTCATACTTTAAGTTAGTTTTACCAAGTTAAGCGCTTTTTATTTGTTCATAGCAATATTTATGTTATAAAAATAGTTACTTATCTACTACATAGGACCTACATACAAGTCTGCTTATACTTATTAGCTTCAGCGTAAGTTTGGGAATCTATTTATAGCTACTAGCATTTATTTCCTATATTTTTATGACTATTAAAGTGCTCTTTACGAAATGAAAATATTTATAAAACCGATTTTATTAAAGAATACTTACTGACTTACTCATCTAATGTAGGTACCTAACCTACCCAATAATCCAAGAAAACTGTAGTTTGCTGTGTAAATGTCTAACTCCACAACATCCTACCGAATTACGAGTAACTTTTTAGGTAGGTATTTGACGAAATAAATTCTATCTTTTTTGTCCGTATAACATTATTACGCTTGTAACTTTATTGCCGTATAATAAACTATTAAATACTCGTAAATAAACATGGTAAGTAGCATATGAGCTACAACATAAGACGATCCAGGAGGTTCCTGAACTTAAACCACAGTCTATTTTCTAACGTTCTCAGCTAGTTGGTAGACTTAGCGAAGTTTAGACACGGCAACATAAAATGAGTATTGGGCAAAATAGTTACATTTCGAATCGTAATCTTTTACAATTTTTTTTTGTCGTACGTCTCATTCGCTTAAAACTACTCCGGCTTCTCACAACCTGTATAGTCGGGAAAAGTAGCTGCAAGAAAAACCCCGGTTTAAATTATAGGTAGTTAGTATTTTAAGGAAAATAATTTGGCTACTAACCTCTCTCTCTAACTATATGGCAAAGTGGTAAAATTATCGATAAAATATAGTGCGATGCGAAGCGATATCGCACGTCAAAATTAAATATCGTAAAGGTACTAAGGGGCGACACGATTATGTCGCAGGTACATCCTCATATCTCTTTATTTTAACATTTTATCTTCTATTAATATCATTCATGAATTTCTGACAATCTCTCAAGAAACGTATCAAGAAACTCGCAACACAACATCTTTATTTTCTTTCTTTACAAAAAGCGTAGAGAAACCGCGTGTATTCGATATCTTAATTTATTTTACCACAACTTAATGATGTCTGCATTCATGCAGTCAGGTCTGTGCATCGTTTAATAGCAGCAGAGAATAAGATATACAATTACGCATAGAAAAATATATAAATTCAATGTATTCACGTTGCTTTAGATTGGGGTTGGGGTTTATCACGTGGTTTCGCAACGTGATGAAATTATCGATCGATTCAATCAATTTTGTCTAAATCGATAAGTTTGTTTTTTCCCCTAACATGATTCGATAACTAATATTGTTCATCCCGACGACCCGATTACTCTAGCCATAGAGGCAGCCAATCAGCTCGCGACACCAAACACTTCAGGTCCCCGATACCGACCCCGCCGGCGTGGTCGACGATTTCCCTCATTCAGCGCTTATCGCTATCGACCCACTAGGGTCGATTAATTCTTTCAAATATTTTTCCTTTCAGACGACGCCCTGAGCCGAGGTTCGCGCCCAACTGGGCACCCTGTTGTCTTAAACGTTGTACCGGGTGAGAGCCTTCAGCGCTCCCCATTTGTCCGGCCAAGTAGTTAATGCCATCTGCGGCAAATCTACAATAAGTCACGTCAAATTAAAAAAAAAATAATAATAATATTGTTCGTATTTTGACAGAACGACATGACTTATTTGGGTTCATAATTAGCACCAAGCGACAAAAGACATAATTATACATAATTCAGAATAGATTCAAAAGACCTAGACAAAAGATTATCACGTTGTGCATCTTAGCTCTATAGTGGCCCGGATTTCTGCAGACACCTCCTAATTTTACTTTATACCTGTCATTTTCTTATCCGCCAAAAAGGAAAGGGATGGATGATTGACAGCTCTTAATTTTAGGAAGCATGAGTAAATGAATGAATATCCCGGGCGAATCAAAAAGGTATCTCGCTGGTATGCAAACCGTTTGACGTGTGCTGTCAACTTATTTCTGTCGGGTTATTGGCCAATGTAAAATTTTTAGACGGTTGTTTTAGATTTGTGCTTAAAATTGATGTGCGTTCCATAAATTTTATGCTTGTCGATTACCCGTCCCTTTCCTTTTCGGCGGATAAGAAAATGACAGATATAACTTAAAATGAAATTAGATGGTATTTACAGGAATTAGCACCATATCCCTGTTACTTGGGACCTACATAGCTGGCCAAATGGGTGTATATACAAACTATACTATACACCTCTACCTCCTTTTTTCTAACACATCACGCTCAGTGACATGCCGGTCCCGGGAATTTTCCCAAAGTGGGAATGTTAATAGTAAGGACTGGCTGCTTTTCTTTTTTAAATTGTTCTCACTTGTACTTGTCTTATAATAATAAAGATTTTTTTTCTTTTTTTTAATAATAAAGATCTTTTTATTTGTTCTCCACAATGTACATAGGTGGTTTACATAAAATAATGCACAATTGAAGGGTATGTACGAGTGTAAACTGGCGCCCGAGATAAGGCAGAGCCTGTGTTTCTTATCTGCCTAAAGGTTAGGTAAAAAGCGCTTTTTTACTTCAGGGCATATTCCCAATGTGGAATCATTATCGGGAACGCACATCACTGATCACGCCTGTATCCCCGAAGGGACAGGCATTAGGCGGAGGTACAATAGTCTAGACACTCACTCCTCGGAAGTTTTTTTTTTCATTTAGTTACGCTCGCTAGCTATTTAGTTTTTTTTAATAAGTAGGCATTTTTTTGTTTTTTTTTTTATGTCACTTACCTGTGTTTTGCTGTATGGTGGTTGGCAGTAAATAAACTAATTACATCTCGTTACATGTAATTTATTTATTTATTTTATTCGGGACAACAACAGGTCGTTTTTTGTTTGTTCCCAATAAATAAATTAGGTACATCTGTATGCAATTTACTTATCTATAATACTTATTGTAAGTAAGTAGTTACATCGTAAGTTAGATACAGTGCCGGTGACAAAACACTGCTTACCCCTTAAGAGGTATATCGACTTATGTACTTAAATAAAAAAAGAAATAGAGTAAATACTGATTGTCCGAAAAAGTAAGATGACTCCGTGCTTCGGAGGGCACGTTAAGCGGTTGGTCCCGGCTATTAGCCGTAAAAACACCTCCACCAACCCGCATTGGAGCAGCGTGGTGGAGTATGCTCCATACCCCCTCCGGTTGATTGAGGGGAGGCCTGTGCCCAGCAGTGGAAAGTACCTTATAGGCTATTTATGTATATGTTGTAAAGTAAATAAAGATACGTGTGCTTTTATCACCGGCACTTTAGCTGGTAAGATATATTATAATATGGCTTCGAAAACCATTAGGCACAGAGTTCCCCGCCGCGTAATGAACGACAATGCACAAAGAAAGTGCCTACATACGTAATAATACCTTTATTAGGTATGTTTTAAATTTTCTATATTTTTTTTTATTTTATTGGAATCTGGGTGCATGGCCATTTGAGCGAGTGTGAGATTGTATTTTTTGATTTTATCTACTTATACTGATTTTATTGATGAAAAGTAACCAGGCCAAAAATTCCACTAATTGGCTTGGCAGTAATTGGCTTTCTGTTGCTATTTTTAAGTCAATTTTTTTTAAGCTGTTGGTTACTTTAATTTATACATTCTAAAAATAAAAATAAAGTCTTACTTTAATACATTCAAAATGCAAATCTACATTCATCTCAATCATGTTACTCAGATCTTTAAAACATCTACTTAAATAAAGTTTATTTGTTTCAAGTTACATAAGATCATTTCCGTGATTCTTTTCGATGAGATCTAGCGATCTACGACCATTCTATAGAGGTTCACAGGCTGCGGTGGAATGCGCGGGCGCCATTACTCGAGTTCCGCCTCTCGGTGCGTCTGCGCAGCGACGGTAGAATGGCGGGAATCTTCTAATGCAGTCGCGGGATAGCGTGTCATTAGAGAAAATATGCATACTTTATGGTGCTTGAGTTCACTTTAAAACATTTAATAATTCTAATAAATCTTAAATGTTAAGTTTGATATTGACATAGCAATACGCTTGTATTACATAAGGGTTAGGCAGAGGTGTATGGGTATACAATTACTCCTCGTCAGCTAGCCTACTTATAGCCATTCATTTCATTAATTTTGATTGTCTCAAATTTCATGAAGATTAATAAATAAGTGATGGTACGTATTTTAAAATACTTAGGTACTTAAGTACCTATTCTATTTTTGAATGAGGGACTATCCAGGCTACGTTCCTAAAAAAACATAATTATAGATGGCGCTGTACAGAGTTGCCTTCGTTTAACCTTCTAATTTCATGGATAACAGACATATGCATCTTTTATCTTTGTTTTTGGGAATAAATGATGAACCTTGTTATTACACCCAGGCACAACACGCCTTCCACTTACCCTTATTACTTATAAACTGCCTATATACGTCCCACTGCTGGGCACAGGCCTCCCCTCAATCAACCGGAGGGGGGTATGGAGCATACTCCACCACGCTGCTCCACTGCGGGTTGGTGGAGGTGTTTTTACGGCTAATAGCCGGGACCAACGGCTTAACGTGCCCTCCGAAGCACGGAATCATCTTACTTTTTCGGATAATCAGGTGATTCAAGCCTGAAAAGTCCTTACCAAACAAAGGACAGTCTCACAAAGTGATTTCGACCATGTCCCCATCGGGAATCGAACCCGGACCTCCAGATCGTGAGCCTAACGCTCTAACCACTAGACCACGGAGGCTGTTACTAGACCACGGAGGCTGTTACTTATTGCCCTTATTACTTAAGGAATGTAGGTAGCAACGTAATTCTATACCATATCTGATACAAATATCAAGCAAAAATTATTTTGACATATGCCTCTGCCATTACATTATATTTTTGAATTATTATGTACCCGAGCAATGAGAAAATAGGTAATTATCACGATAATTAAATCTGTACAGCGCTATCTATATATTTTTTGAAAAGTCGCTCGCTCATTGTTTTTCCCGTAGATTTGAAACAGCATGCGCATGACCATTGTAAACAAGCCGGTGAAAACTTAAGTGCCTATAGTATGCTATTTGCGTTTGAGTAAAAATCAATTAAGTTCTTAATCATTTCTCCATTTATTTATATCTACATAAACCTCAGGAGCAGGATGTAGATCATTCAAAGATCGTTACAACAAACTTCATTTAGTTTTAATCGAATCAATTATTTGTACATTTTGTACCATCGAATGGTGCCGTAAAACGGAACGTGATAGGCCCCGCATTGCCTACACCCGACTTTAAGGCCTATAAAAACTCAGTCCCTTATTATTGACGAAACTAATTTCGAACAGTCACTTGTTAACGCAGGATTGAAAGGGTACTTTTTCCTGTGTCAAATGACTCATTAAGCCCCTTGTTTTATGAGCCATCTTTGGTTTATCGTTCGCCGGCCGGAATGACACAACTTATGTAGGTAGGTACTGACTTTACATTTAAAAATCCAATCACAACTTCGATTATCGCCGTAAGTAATTATATTATCCTCACGAACAAGTTAAAAGTAACAAAAGCAAATAATAAGGGTCCATAAAAACATCTTTATTATCCTGCGTATAAGTAAGTATGATAATGATAACCGAACACACGCTGGGACCAATCGATATTTTTGCTTCAATATTTTTTATTCGCGCGTCACTGTCCGATTCTGCGGCAAAACATGTATTATGCCACGTCTAAGTCTTAAAGCGAAAACCAGTAAATTATCATAACGTTCGTATTTTTTTTAATATACTAAATTCGGCTGCACGGTCGAGTGCCCACCCCACTATTAAGTTCGTTATTAAAAAGTACAAACTGTGGATTTGAAAACTGCATGGTAATTCTCTTCCTGAAGCTATGCGTATTTTATGGTGATTTGCCCGTAGGAGATTAGACCACATTTGTGTTTGTTGCCGACCATTTTGCCTCGAGGTGTCTCGCCGCAGCGAGGCCAGACAAAGGTTTTCGTAACCTACGGCTATTCTTTCTAACTTATTATCCTGGATAAGGCCACTTAGGCAAATAACACGATGGTCGGTAATGGATGCTGATGCCTTTGGTGATTTGTGGAGCATAGGCACTTTTAAAGATACAGGCAAACTGGAACAGTTCTTTGTTCGCCGGCCAGATTAGGCAATATACCATTATGTTAGCAACACTTGTTTAAACAGCGAAACACGTCCGACTCCGAACTTGTCTTTCCCGTAAGCGTCTGGTCGGCGTAATATAAAAATTTTACGAAAGCATAGAGAGAGCGATGACCGGCGATTAGCTGCGCCTTTTTTATGGGCAGGCGCAACTCAGGATGTTTGGGCTCCGACGTGACTTATTTATTAGATTCAGCTCTTTCGCGATTTGATATACGACGACAAAAAGTTAATGGTCCCCTTTGAGTGCAAAACGCGATAAAAATGGCACTAAAAGAGCCGTTCATTCGTCTTTTTAATCATATTGTTCGGTGTCAGTTATTAGCTCATAGGTACAAAATGTAACGTAACAGTTGCATTAGCACAGTTGCTGTTTTGACGCGAAGCAGTATCGGTGCGTGGGCGCTCCCACTTCGCGCCCCGCTCGAGCTCCAATTTATTAACCTATTGGCGGGAATTGTCCCGTTCCGTTTTACGGTCATCGTAAGGTGTAACTCTAAGGGTTTATTTTCTTTTGTCATTCTCAAATGGAGGCTTGTCCACACTCATAAAAAGTTGCTAGTACCTAATTTAAAACTTGAACTTTTTGCTCTTAAAATGTTATTGCAGCAGAAATGACTATTCAAATCAATTTTCCACTTCTAAGATTAAATGACAAAAAAAACTACAAAGAGTTAGAGACCTTGCGTTAAGTAAATAATCACGTATTCTTGGAGTGACTAAAATGTCGATCTCACGATTTCAAATGTTTTACCATAGTAATATAAATGCGAAAGTAATTTTGTCCGTCTGTTACCAATGGACTGACACATAGGTAGATAGATTCGAACTTAGGGTTGGTACTTTTCAAGAACAGAGTTAGGGTTTTGACATTGAGTTTTTTTCCCAGAGACGTACTTGAGAGTACTAACTTTCAAAAGACGAAATTGACTTGTCGCGTCGCGCTATAAATATTGCACGCACACGAAGTCGCGGTAGGAAAACATACAAGTAGATTTTATATAAGTCGTCGCCGGCGCCGGAACCAGCTTGTCACAAGGCCTTGTCCAGTCGGTTGGCATTTGCATCATGACGTCATTGCGTTGTGACTTAAGAACAGCCACATACAGCCTACATAAAATAGCTTGTTTAAAAATTAAAACTTGCGGCCCAAGTTGTTTATTCTGTTCCCAAAGTTCGACTTCAAGTTGTTTACTTTATTTAGAAAGAGAAAAAGAAGGAAGAAAATCGTTTATTTTAGATATTTAAACTTATCTAAAAATGGAGACACTCAACAAAATGTTGTGACATTCACGACCTTGTTAGCGCTTGGAATTTTGTTTGTACTTACCTGTAATAATATTCGTGATTTTATGAGAGGTTTAAATTCTGAAAAAAATATATGGTCCACCTTAATTTATGTTTGTGACATGCAATAAATGAATATGAAGCTTATTAAACTCGTTTTTGTGTATCAAGATTTGTCTTAAGTAGTTGTAACTGTGATGTTTTATTTAGTGGCACTTATTTCGATCTCATGTTTCTTTGGAAAGCAGTCTTCGATTAGAGGATAGCCTGTACTCCACCACACTGGTTCATGTTGTATCCAGATCTGCCTTCGCGGCACTGAAATGTCGATATAATTCGCGCCGCGCGCGACGCGGTTGCCGTGCAGATCGTACTGAAGCAATTTAGAAAATTTGGTCTTTTCTGGGACCGAGCAAACCGGAATTTGAACCAGGTATTTTTGTTGATTTTTCTTGTCTTGTTCGTAATCAAAGCGCCACCTAGGCCATCTAACGCCATCTAACTGTTTATGTAAGTAAACCTAAATAAATCCTCTCAAAATCCCAAAAATAGGTTAGGTAAAAATAGGTATTTTGATGGAATTTTGTGAGCCTTTGAGTAGGTTTATAGATGGTTTAGGTTTAAAATTAGACCCGGTAGGTGGCACTGCGGTCGGACAGGACATCGTCTGTCTGGTCCACTAGTTACCATTTTAAAAACAAACCCATTCAGTTAACGACTGTAGACATTTGATACCTGAACACGCGATGGTATCAGCTTCGTTTACAATAGTTTTACTATCTGAGATCAGCTTTAATTACCCCCAAGGATCTGATAAGTAATTTTAAACAGCTCAAAATGACATTGCATAATTTCTTATAATAGATCGTGCTTTGCCTGGAGGCAGTGGATATTAAGGTGGCTTTAGACCGGGAGTATTTGCGTGTTATTTTGACAGTTAACGCAAATATAATAGAATATTCATTTATACGTAGCGTTAAACCCGGTACATAAGGTTCATCACCAGAAAAGTGTACAAAATGAATATTATAAAAATATTAATTTATATATATATACGTATATTTGTGTATTTTGAAGTATTTTAGTGTAGGTTTTTAATTTGACTATGTTATATATTTTATTAACATTGTATTTAGTAATAATAATTTGGGATTTAAATAATTAAAATAATAATAAATTATTAATAATAGTTAAGCAAAAGCATATAAGGAAAATAAGAGCCAATACTTACGTTCTTAAGCAGTTGAAGTAGCTCATCTCTTCCAGATGTTGGAAAAGATGATAAATTCTTCTTCTTTCGTGTCGATGACAAGTCGAACAACGTGATTATCAGCCCAATATGCTGACATGGCAATAGCACGGAGCGCTCATCAAGTCCTTCTGCGTGCAGGTATCAACCTGAAATGAAATAAAAAAATAAATAAAAAAAATATTAAAAAAGCTACAAACTACTACTGTGTTGTAAATGTAATGTGTGTGTGTATGTAATGTATGTGTGTATGTGTTGTATGTGTGTGTGTGTGTGTAATGTTGTAAATTTATCAAAATTTAAAATTCGCATTATTAAAAAAAATATATATTAAGTGTGTTGACGGATTGCGTTGCGTATTGGATGATGTGCGTATAAACTGTATAACGGTAGCTAGTGCTATTACTATAGCTATAGTATGCTATAGCAAGAAGAATTAGCAAAACGCCCTCACCAGCACCCCCTACCTATGTAGGCAGAGCCACAAGTAAGTCAAAACTGCTTCTGATTTGTTATATGATAGAATATTTTTTACTATTTATTTCCAAATCTAACAGTTGCTCTGTAACCTGTCTCCCATTAGACGGTCAATACACTCGCATGTGATTCGTAGATAGTGTCAGAGTTGGCACACTTCAGGTTGATACCCCCATTCCGTTACATCCTGTAGATTAGATACCTAGTCCTTCATGTTGAGGAGCAGGTAATCCTTGATTTGTTTAGACAAACACACGCACAGCACAGCACAGCACAGTCCTCCCTTCAATCAACCGAGTATAAGTTGTATGCTATAGGTACATATACCTCCTGGAGTACCACTATGCTTAATTGATGGACCTTATGTACCGGGTTTTACGTTGTAAATGAATATTTGTGTTAACTCAGATGACATACAAATGCTCCCGGTGTGAACCCACCTTAATATGATAAAATCTGTGGTAGCGCGATCTTAGCATAGCGACTAGTGACAGTCGCCCGGATCGTACAAAGGCGGACCGCTAATAGGTTTTTTATTTATTTTCCCATCAAAGGGCTTATTATGAGTCGACTTGGTCATTTATATTACAATCAAATCAATTTGTTTTGTAAAAAGTGTGGTGGGTTGATACAATCGATGAGATGGTGACATAGAATCTGCGAATAGTCAGATATACCTACTTCATACTAGTCACGTTCGTACCTATTCCCTATAGGAGTATGGAACTCTACTACTCGCAAAAGTATGGAACTGAAAATGATTAAAAAAGCCATGAGCCATGTCAGGGGCCTTTGGCCGCTCAATAATAACCCTGACACCAGGGTTGATTTGGTTGGTAATTCAACTCAAAACCCACACGATAGAAGAAGAATGATTAAAAAAACAACTTTTTCATGAATTTTCCGACAGGAAATTCCACTTGATATCTCAGAATCATGGTCTGAATAATTAACCTCAGTATTCGTTACGGTGTCACTGCCACCCTGTATGTTTTATCCCCTAGAGTTAAACATCCACGCTAAATAAAAAATAAATAAAAACTAGCCGGCTAATAATAAGCAAGTCGTAAATATAACAAACACAGTTGTCTCACGGACGATCATTTAAATATGCGTGGATAAGAGCTTAAAAATAAAATTTACACTTTAAAACAACTGTGACAGCGCAAAAAGAGAACGTTTAAATTCCTCGCGCCGCTGGGCGTAGGGCAGTACTATTGTATTATTACGATAAGGCAAGTAAAGAAAATAATAAAAGTTCTGCGTGGAGCGGAACGCGTACGGAATATGCAGAGGCTACGATACGGGAACGCAACGTATTTTACCGCGCAAACTTATTATGAAACGAGTAGGAATATTTTTCTTGCCGCGTCCTAGTCTATAGTTTAGTTTTTAAAAATGTATCTTTAAGTAAGTACCAATCTAAATAGAATGTCAGAAAATCATTTTGCCAAAAGTCTAGAAACGTTTTGTGACCATATACCTACCTAATAATAACTATAATTTGTAAATACTTAAGTAGTTGTGTAATTTTACCAAAGTTCACCTAAAACTTTTTATTTCTTCATCACATTTTTTTTATCGGTGTAGCATTCTCCATGCTACTTTTAAGGGAAAAATAAGGCAGTCGTTTCCTTCTTGTCTTCTGGTTTTCCTCTTGTTTTTTATTTCTTACGCAATGAATGTAAGTAAGTAATACCTTCTGTACCTAGGTACGTATCGGCGACTCTGAAGTGAAGGTTGAATCAGATATCGTCATTTAAATAGCACAAAATTAAAAATGGTTTATTGTGTTTTGTTAGTGAACGGTGAGTTGTTTTGTCTTTACGTTGAACGCATTGATAAGTTCACACGTACAATCAAAGAGAAAAAGTCCGGTCACTGAGAACAGTGGTGAAATTATGAACCATTAGTTGTCATAATATAAGTACTTATACAATTTTTGTAGGTGTTTTTGGTCTATTATAGAAACCACATGTAACCAGGTCTTAAGTGCAACCAGTTAATTTATTACTTTGCAAGAAACTGATTGGACTTTTGCACCTTATCGTACTTACCTACGCAGTATAAGTACCTAGGTAGGTATATTATTATTTTCTAGTCGCACGGTTGTAAATAACGCTCTATTTCATCATTGAATTCATTAAATAGGTCCCTTGGTAAGTACATATTTTGTGAAGGTTAGGGGTTTCTGTTTTTTCCTGTTTTATTATTTTATATTTACTAAATCTTAAGTTAACTATTTGGGAAAGAACTTCGTATCAAAAGCTGCTAGTTGTCTCTGCCCACCCCATTAAGGATACAGGTGTGAGTTTGTGTTCTTTATTGTTGCCATAGCAACTAACTAGACTCTTCACATCATTCCTTGCAATACCGAAACTCTACTCTTTGTTTAAACGCGGTGAAAGTAGGAAGTTGCGCAAGAGTGTATCATTGCTTGGGTTATTATGCGAGTGTTGTTGATGGCTGAGATTCTTTAGTAGGTAACTCCGTAGTGTTATCCCGTTTGCGCAGGGTCCGCTTACATTACCTAATCATAATCATCATCATCAGCCCATTAACGTCCCGACTGCTGGGGCACGGGCCTTCCCTATGGATGGATAGGGAGATCGGGCCTTAAACCATCACGCGGGCCCAGTGCGGATTTATGTTATTAACGACTGCTAAATGCAGCCGGGACCAACGGCTTAACGTGCCTTCCGAAGCACGGAGGAGCTCGAGATGAAAACTTTTTCTTTTTTGTGGTCACCTATGACCGGCCTTTGCGAAAGTTGCTTCAACAATCGCAGACCGAGCGCGTTTACCGCTGCGCCACCGAGCTCCTAATCATAATCAATTTAGTGTAATAAGTTTGAAATCGCAAAAACCTTTTTTATCGTAGCATGGAATAACAAATTAAACGATTTTCGATTTTTCTTTTACTTGTTTCTCTTTTATGGTACTGAACCTCAAAAGGAAAAACGGAGCCCCTATACGATCAGTATTGTCAGTCTGTCTGTTTATCACGACGGTTTTTAAGTAGGTACATACCTATGTAATGTTGCATGCCCGATTGGGTTAAATTATGCCTAAGAACTGTATTTTTTCTTTTCATAATGTAACTATGACATCCTTTTTTGTACTGTACAATTGAAATAAAACTCTTTTGATTTTTCTCGGAAACGCGTGAAGGTATCAAATTGAACTTCTAATACTTATGTCTTTGGTCCCTTGAAGCTATAAAAAATCAAGCATCTAAACCAACCATTCATCCTATCCTATATATCCCTATCCTCTGATCCTATGATCTGTCTTCCTAAATTCCTGATTCACTAAATTCCTTTTATTTTCATGAAATGTTTCCTCGTTTTGTCGGTGGCAAATACGCAAACCGCGTCATGCCAAAAAAAAAGATACGTCCATTTTTAGACTTATTTTCGTACATTTCGTAGAGGAACCAAAACCTACCTCGGGTAACTTCCCATAGACCTAAAATCTTGAATCTTTCAGTGTACAGACGAACGGACAATAGTGATCGTATAATGATTCCGTTTTCCCTTTTGAGGTTTCGAACCAGAAAAAAGAATAGGTCACCTTCATCCTGAGGTACAGTCATGAGCAATATAATGTACCCACTTTAGGACTCTGTCGCTTTTTTTTTTGTTTTTTTTTTGTGACTTATTGTAGATTTGCCGCAGACGGCATTAACTACTTGGCCGGACGAATGGGGAGCGCTGAAGGCTCTCACCCGGTACAACGTTTAAGACAACAGGCCTGAGGGTGCCCAGTTGGGCGCGAACCTCGGCTCAGGGCGTCGTCTGAGAGGAAAAATATTTGAAAGAATTAATCGACCCTAGTGGGTCGATAGCGATAAGCGCTGAATGAGGGAAATCGTCGACCACGCCGGCGGGGTCGGTATCGGGGGCTCTGTCGCACTAACATATTTGACATTTAGTGAGACTTACAGTTCAATTTGTCAAAAAAGTTAATGTGACATGGTACCAATGTGTATACATATTAATGCTCGTGACGTACGCCTGACATCGATGCATCAATCGGAAATCGACAGATCGGGATATCTTATTGAGATCTTTGTATGCGCCCTTGATTACAGAATCGATCGCGAATACAAGACAAAATAAATGATGTGTCTTCTTGTGTGCTATTGTTATTTATCTAACTCACAATCGCGGTGTTATTGATGAAAATCAGTCGTATTTTTAATCAATCTCGACATAAATTCCTCCCCTTGATTTTGGATTATATAATGTATAAAAAATATTTATTAACTAGAAAAAATAAAATTTAAATTGCTTAAATAGCGGCCCCTGCATTGTTTTAGACTTCAATGATATAATTTATCTTCATAAGCTCACGAGTATATTCCAATTGGGGTAGTCAGAGGTACATTTATCGCAATGAAATACTTAATACCTATAATATGATTTTCGAAATTCCTGCCGATGAGGTCAACGGATTTGATTTTCAACCTACAGTCGCTTAGCGCATTGTATTGTGGGTGTTACGTGTAGGAAGTCGTTGCCTTTTAAAGAATTTTGAATTATATTGGAAAGGACACCGATTCAAGTGTTAGGCAAACTCGAGGCCGATAAAAAAAAACAAAATACGGTATCAGTAAAAAGAATTTGCTTGAAGTTATTTTAAGTCATGTAAAACTTAGATGTTATTTTCTAATATATGGACGTATGACGTAAATTCTTTGCCTGTTATAATGACGGGTCGAAAAAACAGAATAACAGCTGTTCGATAGAAACGTCAAATCGCGAGGCGAGTGAGAAATGTACACGTCAGTTTAATAGCATATTTATTACAAGAAAACCACAGGAAATCCTTTAATTAGTGTTTAAATAGTTAATGCTAGTGAAGTGACTTAAGTTAAACGAGTTTTGGGTGTTTTTATATGTTCCTGTAGACGGTCCTGATCGTTCGCATGTTTGGTACATTTTTATTCATGTTCCGTATATTTACGAGTAGTTTTAAAAGAAAAAGATATATTTAAGATTCTATCTTTTATTTGCAGGGTTGTGACAAAATGAGAAGTGATAAGAATGTGGTTTTTGAATGTCTGGCGGTGATTTTATTGCTGCCTCTCGGCATGTGTACCGTACAGCCGCCGATACTTAACCCTGGCCTTTTGACGCCGTCTAGGAGCCTTGGCGATTGTCAGGCGTGTAAGTTGTTCGTGGAGTCATTTAAGGCAGGTCTAGATCGTACTGCCAGAGGGAAATATGAAGGTGGCGACGCGGCATGGGAGGAGGAGAAGCTGAAAAAGTCGTACAAACGAAGCGAGATGCGGCTTATTGACATCCAAGATGGTATTTGCAGGGAGAGCAAGCACTCTGTCCAGTGTCACAGCATGGCGGAAAAATCCGAGGAGTTTATAGAAGCCTGGTGGGCACAGAACCCAGATGAATCCGAGGATCTGTACACTTATATTTGCATAGATAAGTTGGAAGTTTGTTGCCCCACACATCATTATGGTAAAGATTGCAGACCATGTCCCGGTGACCATACTAACCTTTGTAGTGGGAACGGGAAATGCCGTGGTGATGGTACAAGGAAGGGTAATGGTACCTGCCTGTGTGATGGAGGGTACACTGGAGAGAAATGTGACCAATGTATAACTGGATTCTACCTATCACACAAAGATGACAAGATGTTGTGTTCTCCGTGTCACAAATCATGTATGGGTGGATGTCGAGGAGGCTCTCAGAAGGACTGCGTGGCTTGCAGGCCAGGTTTTATATTTGATTCTGACGAAGGTTGTCTAGATATAGACGAATGTAATGATAAAAATAGATGCTCAAGAAACCAATTCTGCCTTAATTCCCTCGGGTCATATGCCTGTGTTGCCTGTGATAAATCTTGCGATGGCTGTCACGGTGATGGTCCAGATTTGTGTAGAAAATGTGCTAAAGGATATTCCAAGAAAGGCGAATTCTGTATTTCTCTCAGAGAAGACGAAGACTCATCAGATCAACTGACAACGACCAGGTAATAAATTGTCATTTGTGTTACTTTTTAAAATATTTGGTTTTTTTTTGTTAAATATGTAACTTTTTTACAGAGAGGAGCTGTAATATAAAAGTGTGGCTGTTAGGAATAAATAATGAGATGTTTAGGTAAAACATTTTTTTTAGTTTTGGTTATGGGACTATCAAGCTTTAATTATTTATTTATGTATGACAATTTGGGATCATAATAATGTTTATATATATTACTTTTTCTTGATTTTATATTGGTGTAGGTGTCAGATTAGAATATTCTTATCAATTTATGTTTATTCTATTATAATAATATGCACTTACAATATAATTATGCACATTAAGTTATTTATAGCCTTCATACTTATGTAGTATTATAAAATATTGTAGCATATGCTAGTAGTGCTGTTATTTACGATATAGGTACATATTTAATAAGAAATATTATTATTTATACAGATTGGATAATCACAGATAATATTTGTTAACTGGAGCAACACTATTTCAATTTAATTACACTAGCAACTTTGGCATATATTATGAGTAATAGTGGCACCACTGGCATATGCTGCATGTTTACTTATCTGTGGGTTTTATGGCCTTATTAACTTGAATTAAAAAATAAAATTATTTCCAAAGGTACATGACCTATGTGGGGTTACTCATTGCAACTGGCATTCTGCTTCCCAAGTCGACGTCTTTGGGCAGTTTCGTTGGAGCCCTGGTGTTGTCCTACATAGTTGGCGCGGAGTACTACTGCATGATAAATGGACACCAAGGCCTTGTCAACCTTAAAGAATTTGACTTAACACAGCTGTTTCACACATAATATTCTCGAGAAAATGTCTGCATAAATAAACCTGTTTTACTTTTTATTATCTTTTGTTTTTAAATGAAATAGGCTTGTTCTTATTTTAAATTGAATTATTTTTATTAAATATTTGGATTGTTATTATCCTTTCTTTAAAGCGGATGTTATTTTTTTAAACCTTTATTTTTCTTATCTGTTTTGCACATCGTGACATTGAAATTATTTAAATTAAGTTATATTTTTTTAATTTAATTTATTTTATGGATACACAGTGTATTAGTTTTAAAATCAAATTGGACGGCCTCTACTAATTATAAGAGATTCTATACAATGATAATGTTTTACCGAACCACTTTGGAAAACTTATTATTGTATATTTGGTAGTAAAAGTGGAGTGACAGGATAATAGTTTTTCTTCCTTTATATTTCGTATTGATTAAGAATTACATTTGTCTATGTCAGCGGGCTTAGCACCGTAAGCGTGCGACTCTTTCTCGCCTCGACATACGTCACCCGTCACTCTCTCACAGTACTGCACAGAAAGAGACAGACGATCCCTGTCACGGCGAGAAAGAGTCGCATGCTTACGGTGCTAGGCCCGCAGTATTGAATCATATATTGTATGTAATGCCCAGTCTGTGGTTTATGTATAGGTATGTGTGTATTAGACTGTTACACCCATATTCTAAGATATTAACTTTATCCTCAAGGTCTCCCTCGAGCTCGGCTCAAAATCGGTATTCTTAGACACTTCAACCTTATTTCGAGTTTACTTCAGTAAGGCATGACGTCATTATTTTCGAATTATTATGTTGGCAGTATATGCTCGAGTCCAGTGTGTAAAGTCCTCAGCAGTAAAAAAGCCCAAAACTTATGTATAAAGAGCTTTATTAACTAATCTTTAAGCAGATAAGACCAAAGCACATGAAGAACAATTTGAAAAAGAAGCAGCCAGTGTCCTCATTATTAAAGAGTTTTAGAGTTTTTTTACTATTAAAGAGACGGTAATAATCTGTGGTATAGCACATCACTGGTCCTTAGTGAGGCCGAGTCGAGTGGAGGAAGAGTCGAGAGAACATCTTAGAATACGTGGTTTAGTGTCATGACTGTATTTTTTTTATTTATAGCACTTTGACTTTGGTCGAAACACTGCCAGGCAAAAGCCTCCTACTTAACTAGGTATACCTTACCAACTGTTAACTGAGTTTATTTTCTATTCATTATTATGTGTTTGTTTCGATATTTTTATACCGATTAAAATTTAAAAAGAATTACATAAGTAAAGCAATAAAAAATACGTTTAATAAATCTAAAAAATTGTCAAATTAAATGCATTTATTGTATAAATTATCAACTGTTAACTAAGTTTTTTCTATTAATTATTAATTTTGTGTCGATATTTTTATGCCAAATAGGATTCAAAAAAATAATTTGACATAAATAAAGCAATAAAAAATTTATAAATCTAAAAAACAGTCGTACTGTATTGACAGATCAAATCAAATGCATGTATTGTATAACTATAGGTTACCAAAAAGTAGGCCGTAGGTATGCATACATCCTCTTTAGTAGATACCTATTACACGTATTTTTATTACGTTATTTATCTATAATGTTTTTTAGTTTTACTTTATTTTATTTTTAGTTTTTATTAACTACGTTATTCTGCGTGCTATAAATAAATAAACATACTTACATATTTTATAACGTTAACGATGGCGATGTGTTGAAAAGGAAAGTTAAAGTGGAAATGCGTGAATACCCATGGGTGTTGATTGTATTAAAATGACTTCCAATTTTTTATATCAGCGTTCAAATTACAGTGATATAGAACATAGATCTACCTAGCAGTAACACCAGTGTCTTAGTAATATCAGGGAGTGTAAAAAGGTGACATTAAAGCAAATCATCTAAAAAGCAATATTGCAGTTTGACATTTACGCATACATAAACTGCCTATATACGTCCCACTGCTGGGCACAGGCCTCCCCTCAATCAACCGGAGGGGGTATGGAGCATACTCCACCACGCTGCTCCACTGCGGGTTGGTGGAAGTGTTTTTACGGCTAATAGCCGGGACCAACGGCTTAACGTGCCCTCCGAAGCACGGAATCATCTTACTTTTTCGGACAATCAGGTGATTCAAGCCTGAAAAGTCCTTACCAAACAAAGGACAGTCTCACAAAGTGATTTCGACAATGTCCCCATCGGAAATCGAACCCGGACTTCCAGATCGTGAGCCTAACGCTCTAACCACTAGACCACGGAGGCTGTTACGCATATAAAAGTAAAATAGCAATATTGCTGTTTTAGATGAATTGCTTCAATGTGGCCTTTTTAACCCACCAGAAATAGGTTCATTCGTAGGTAATAAAAATAAAGATTTGACGATAGTGCTACTCTAACATAGAATTAAAAATAAGACATAACGATCACAGAATCACACGTAAATGTACATTATTTATTAAGATAGATTTAGTCAGTGATGTGCTATGCAGGGGAATGTTCCCAAAGTGGGAAAAACCTCGTTTTAATAGTACAAACTTTTTTAATAGTAGAGACTAGTTTTGGGCCGGTACTTTCTCAGACGACGCCCTGAGCCGAGGTTCGTGCCCAACTGGGCACCCTCAGGCCTGTTGTCTCAAACGTTGTATCGGGTGAGAGCCTTCAGCGCTCCCCATTTGTCCGGCCAAGTAGTTAATGCCATCTGCGGCAAATCTACAATAAGTCACGTCAAAAAAAAAGGCCGGTACTATTTAGTTTGCCATCGACACGATAAGACACTGGCTGCTTTTTTCTTTTTATTTATTTTTCTTGTACTCTGATCGTATCTGCCTATAGCTTAGGTGATAAAGTTCTTTTTACATAAGTTTTACGTATTTTTACTGCCCATTTGTCCGGCCAAGTAGTTAATGCTATCTGCGGCAAATCTACAATAAGTCACGTCAAAAAAATAATGAAAAAAAAACCTGCCGGCACGTCACTGCATTTAGTAGTTACTGTGCATAAGTTTTGAGTTTTCATTCTCTTGATGGTATCGTCACAAGATTTAATTGTTGCTCGTTTTAATTGTAACAGTACCTTATACTTATATTAAATCATGAATTTCTTGTCATTAATAAGCTTGTCTTTTTCTCTTCCTCTCCTGTTTACTTTTTCTTCCACTATCTCTTTCTGTAATTATCTTGCTTTGCTTTGCAACCAGTTTTCGTCAGTAAAAAGGCGTAACACTTATGTAAAAAAAACAGCTTTATTTTATTACCAAACCTTTAGGCAGAAAAGACCAGAGTACAAGAAAGAATAATATGAAAAAGAAAACCAGCCAGTGTCCTTAAAATTAAAGAGTTTTTACAACGGGGATATTCCCGTTTTGGGAATATTCTCGGGCATCATGTGATATTGATAAATTACAGAATCATTAGTCTTATGAGTAGACAAAATAAATAAGTACATGTAGTAATAATGGTTGTTTGTTTTTTTATAAGATGTTGCCTATCATCTGCCCACCCCGTTAGCTACTATGAGCGTGAGTTACCCATCCCTGTCTTTTTCGGCGGATAAGAAAGTTACAGGTATAACTTACACGGCAGTCATCATCATCATCATCAGCCCATTAACGTCCCCACTGCTGGGGCACGGGCCTTCCCTATGGATGGATAGGGAGATCGGGCCTTAAACCATCACGCGTGCCCAGTGCGGATTGATGGTTGTTAGCGACTGCCAATACAGCCGGGACCAACGGCTTAACGTGCCTTCCGAAGCACGGAGGAGCTCGAGATGAAAACTTTTTTTTGTGGTCACCCATCCTATGACCGGCCTTTGCGAAAGTTGTTTAACTTCAACAATCGCAGACCGAGCGCGTTTACCGCTGCGCCACCGAGCTCCTCCAGGGCAGTACGTTTACTTATACACAATTGTTCCGAAGATAAATCATAAGCTTGAAGCTTATGTTGCTGGCGTTTTATCTGTCTGTCTGTTTGCTGTAATCAAAAGTTGTGTCCCTAATGGCGAACATACTATTTGTACATTGTTTTAAGTTTACGCGGTTATTGGTGCTAATTCCTGTAAATACCATCTAATTTTATTTTAAGTTATATCTGTCATTTTCTTATCCGCCGAAAAGGAAAGGGACGGGTAATTGACAAGCATAAAATTTATGGAACACACGTCAATTTTAAGCACAAATCTAAACCAACCGTCTAAAAATTTTACATCAGTCAATAACCCGACACATTCATTTACTCATTCTTCCTAAAATTAAGAGCTGTGAATCATCCGTCCCTTTCCTTTTCGACGGATATGAAAATGACGGATATAACTTAAAATAAAATTAGGCGGTGTTTGCAGGAATCGGGGCCACTATCATAATTAAAGCACATAAAAAGCTTGAAACGGCCTAATGTGGTGACAAAACGTGAGGACACAGTGAGTGCGGTTTGTCGTAGTGAGTTTGGTGCGAGTTCAGATGGTTCTGAACATTCCGATATCAAAAACATAAACAAGCGGCAAAGAAAGAGGGTAGACAGATATGTCTGCCCGTAGAAAATTATGGATCTACCTACTCCACTCCAATCTCATCAGTCATCCCGTGATCATGGCACTTGCAACAGTGTCGAAATATCAGGAGTCTCATATCCCCATTTAAACGCGGTAAGAATCCGTTAATGGTGCTAATTCCTGTAAATACCATCTAATTTTAATTTAAGTTATATCTGTCATTTTCTTATCCGCCGAAAAGGAAAAGGACGGGTAATCGACAAGCATAAAATTTATGGAACACACGTCAATTTTAAGCACAAATCTAAACCAACCGTCTAAAATTTTTACATCCGTCAATAACCCGACAAAGTTAAGTAGACAGCACGTCAAACGGATTGCATACCAGCGACGTACCTTTTGATTCGCCCGGGTTATTCATTCATTTACTCATTCTTCCTAAAATTAAGAGCTGTGAATCATCCGTCCCTTTCCTTTTCGACGGATATGAAAATGACGGATATATAACTTAAAATAAAATTAGGCGGTGTCTGCAGGAATCGGGGCCATTATGTGCTTTAATTGTACTATTTGTAATTGATCCAGTGATCTCTCTACTGATCAAGTTGCTAAACAATTCATTCGTCAAATTCCCCTTTTTCAAGGCTCTTGATGTTTTCCATCAGTAGATTTAGTTGTTCAGCCAGATCGCCGACTGTCTTACACATTTGCTGCATCCCCTCCGCTGGTGGACACGCAGCGGCGTGGTTAGCAGCAGTCACAGGACCATACGGAGGCGGTGGAGGGATCTGCTCCACCGGCGGCGATAGAACTTAAAATTAGATGGTGTGAATCAGCATCATAAAATAGGCACCTAGCGCTGTAAATAGTGAATCTAGTCCAAACATAGCGACATCTTGCCTCGCGTGCATCACGCACTTATCAACTGGATAGTTGCATAGAGCAACGATAACAGTAGGTACGGTCACGAGCATTAATATGTATACACTTTGGTACCATGTCACATTAACTTTTTTGACAAATTGAACTGTAAGTCTCACTAAATGTCAAATATGTTAGTGCGACAGAGTCCTAAAGTGGGTACATTATATTGTTCATGACTGTACACTGTAAAAAGTGCCTGATGCTCATAAAAGATGGTTTCTTCAGTAGCTGATGTATGACATAAAAACAGAACAAACGTCTTAATCTACGTCTGCGAATAAACCTCCCTTAATCCACACCCTGGACACTTCATACAAAACTCCTTTTATACAGACACTACACATATGTGGGTGTGACGTCTGACGCCATACGATTGAAGACTAAAGTAAGATTGAGGGGTGAGGTAAACCTTGCTCAGCCGTTAGTGGGGGGTGGAGAATTTCCGTTGTATATGTAGTATTAAGTATTCCTTACTCTATGCCTCATCGATAGGCGAGGTTGGGTAGAAATAGGCATCTCCACCACGCTGCTCTATTGAGAATTCGGTTTGGCTTAGATACCAACATTTTAGTTTAAAAAATAACAGGGCTAACATTCCATTTTTTTCACTGCCCTTTCTGTATCTGCTGAAGAAATGTATAGCTTAGGTACTTTATGTAGATTGTCGTATTGTCATAGCACGCAGTGTGAACCCGAAAGTAGGTAGCGTATGGAGTAATTCTTTCGTGTGAGTAAGATCCATCAACCTTAGTGTCAGGGTTATTATTATGCCGCCAAAAGCCTGTGATATGGCTCATTTGGCGACTACATAACTTACTTGTTTAAGTAAATAGTAGCATGGATCTCTCTTCTTTTCAAAGAAAAGAAGAAGAAGAATAGGAAAGTAATCCACCAGGATTACCAATCTCATTAACCCAGGTCAGGGTTATTATTGAGCCGCCATAGGCCATAGCATGGATTATTTGTATGGAGTGTATCTTCTGTTATCTTTTGGCTATGACAGTAGCTTGCCAAGCAAGTAACTGACCATTTCCGCTACTACTTGCGAGTTCTTATTATTGACTTAACATACTAGTTAATGATAGGTTTGGTCCTAAACCAAGGTTATTGGCTCCAACATAAACTTACGGTATGGTCAACTTTAGTCGGGTTGCTCAGTTACGTTTGTGGGAATGATAAATTTAAATTGCGGAAATAACAAAATGCTAATTGATTTTTTTTGTCATTGGTGTTAATTTGTTTGATGTCAGTGGTTGAAATTGTTTCTATTTTGTGTGATTTTGAATACAATTATAAACCTAAGCTGAGGTGAGGTGGGGTGAGGTAAACCTAGCTCAGCCGCTGGTGCGGAGCGGAGAGTTGCTGTTCTATACGTAGTATTATTCCTTATTCTATGCCTTTATGTAAGAAGATACGACCATATGGTAAATGAAATAGATGTAAGAAAATCACATAGTCATGAGCAATATAATGTACCCACTTTAGGACTCTGTCGCACTAACATATTTGACATTTAGTGAGACTTACAGTTCAATTTGTCAAAAAAGTTAATGTGACATGGTACCATATTAATGCTCGTGACCGTACATAATATATCTTCGTATAAAGATAGTCTTCAGAAGTTCAGACACGTATAACTAATCTTCCTTGGGTTGAATGACCACCCATGCAGCAAGTGTCTGTAACAGCGTCAGAACAAGCCCTTCCTTATACGGCCTGTACAAAAAGTGTTCTATATACAGCTAGAGATGGCACTTTACCACGCTCCGGTTAGACGGTAACCCTAGGCTTAGAAGTAAACTAGTCCTAACTAGTTCGACTAGTCGCCTTCCGCGTAGGGTTGCGCTGACAAAATAGATTGAATGAGTCTCTTTTACTGATAAATGTAGAAGATTAGACCGTTAACCAATCACTGATTGACATATCAATCGCAGAACTATGGTATAGGTATGAAAACCAGTTACTACGTAAGCTCAAAACTGACAGCTAACATTTCAAGGTTAGTCCTTGCAGCATGCATTCAACACAGCAGGCTCGAATTCAGCACAGGCCTAAACCAATGATTGTCGAATTTGTTTGGGATGGAACGTCAGTCAGGCAGTAGCTTCTGTAATAACCGGATCTGTCAAATGCCCACTTCTGGGCACAGGCCTCCCCTCAATCAAAAGGAGGGTGCATGGAGCATACTCCACCACGGTGCTCCACACCAACAACATACGCTTCAACATATACGCTTCAACATATCTGACGGCAAGGAAGTAGACTGGCTTCCTGCCAACACCGGCTCACGTAGTAGACACGGACCTGAAACCAACAAAAACCAATCCAATGTGTACAACGCCATCTATATTGTTTTAGGGAAACGTAGCCTGGAAAAACCTTTCTCACATACAGAACGTGCCATCCCTACACGCATGCGCACCATGAGTGCATCTTAACTGAATCTTTACTATTGTTAATGACGGGTTGGGGCTGAAGAGCGATGCGCAGTGATTTACTAAGTCGATTGTCTTCTACCGTGTTGATACGGATCAGATATCTTCCGCGATCGGCTTCGAGTATGGCTAGGATAATTTCTTCCGGGGTACATTGGTAATAGGCTACTTGACAACCTAATCAAATGAGGTACTTTTTACGAAAACAAACAAACTGCAAACTGTAATACCATTTTTAGTCTGAGAACTGATATTAGGCAGCTAAATTACTCAATTGTATACCAATATTTTATGTTTATTTTTATTTTTTTAAAGAACGTCTAGGGCCCTGTGCCGAGGTTTTTCTTGCAGCTTCTTTTCCCCGGCTATACAGGTTGTGAGAAGCTGCAGTAGTTTTAGGCGGATGAGACGTTCGTTATGTAAAAATTGACGATTCAAAGTGTAACTATGTTACCTACTGAATAAAGATATTTTTGAATTTGAATTTGAATTGCGAATAAATGATTATGAATTATAAAACGTAAAAACGAAAGTTTTCTTTGAATTTAGTATGGAAATACTGTCCTGATTGTTACTTAATTCATAAATAAAAATTAACAAGGAAAACATCGCGAGGAAACCCACATTCCAGAGAAATGCATTTTCGGAGGTATGTGACCTAAGCCTAACCTGTATTGGGCTGGTTTTCCCTTCGCGGGTTGGAAGGTCAGACAGGCTTCAGGTTAGGTATGCGGACCCTGTGAAAAACGGGATAATGCTAGGGAGATGATAACTTAGCTATATGTATTACAATGATATGTTCGAGAGTCATCTCTTTTTTTAACATCCTCAGCGACAAGTTTATAGTGATTACTGATTACTTTTTTTTTTAACGTTGGGAAATGCGTTATACCCACTAAAACCCAACGGTGTTCCTCCTTGCCGCCCTGTGGCGGGGATACGGGAACGCAATTGCACACAACCGCGTCCCCGCCGGCGGATGCCCTTTAGGGCCCAGCGCCCATGGGAGCGCGTCAAGCGCCTCCCCCTCCACCGAAAGCTGCCCGGAACACTTGGGGAGCCCTATTGATTACTGATTACTCTCTTAACCAACCGTAGGTACTCAGCACACGGCAGCCTTTGGCGGCTCAATAGTAACCCTGACACCAGGGTTGATGAGGTTGGTAATTCACCTCACAACCCACACGATAAGATGAAGAAGCACACGAAATACATGCATAAGTAAGTAAGTAAGTAAAATGTTTACTTTTCACAAAAAATACAGAAAATTTTGTTACAATAAAAACCCCACAAAACCAATTCCTCGGTTTGTCTGTGGGAGTGGAGTTCGCTTAGTTTTTATGTTTTAAAATACTTACAGTTAACTTATAGCTAAGAGATCTTTTGCAGAAGATGTTTAAATAAAGATTTACTAAACGCACGCTTAGCCTCTATTGGGGCGGGCAGAGCCAAGCAAACGGAAAACTCGCAGCCCAAATATGCACTATTCAACATTAAAAAAAAGTTTTTATTTTTTTGTCTTTTTTTTTGTTTTTAATCATACCTATTTCCCGTTGAGGTAGATAGAGACCATGGAATTCCACTAACTACGATCCTCATCCACCACTTTCGTTTCTTCCACTCTCATCAAATTTTAGTTTAGAGAACTCTTGTTCTGGGCTTTCTTCAAAAAACACCCTGGCTCTGATCGCTGACACTTTCATAAATACGAATATACTTTATTGCAACAAAATAAAAAGAAATCATTACAAAAGACTCTTAACTAGGTACATGGCAAATGGGGGCCTTATCGCTTGAAGCGATTTCTGCCAGACAACCATAAGGTGAGGAAAAACCTGTATCCTAAATCTTTTTCGACTTTCAATCACTATGTAGACATATTCACCAATCACCAGCAGCTATACACGGCCTCCGTCGGCCTCAATAACTATAGCCCTGCGCATGCGCATAGATCGTAATCGGAAGGTTCGGATCGGCAGTCATTGTAGTAGCTGTACCGTTGATGTGGTACAGTTAGACAATTTGTCTTGACACTGAATAGTTGTCGGGTTTTGCACCTAAGTAGGTATTTATGGGGTTATTTAAGAGGTTTAGTTGGAATATTCGATATTGCGAATTTGAAAAAATATATAGATAATATCTAACTTTGTTTTTTTCTAGTTAACTTTTTTATTAAGCTTTACATAAAACCATAGAATAAGGAATTATATTACGTATAGAACGGCAATTCTCCGCTCCCCACCAGGGGCTGAGCTAGGTTTACCTCACCCCCCGTCAAACAAAGTTTAGACTTGAATCGTATGGCGTCCGACGTCACACACACAGATGCGCGTGTACGATAACGTCTATGTGTGGTGTCTTTGTAAAACATGGTTGTTTGTATGAAGTGTTCGGGGTGTGATACAGGATTACTTAGGTACTTACCTACCTACTTAACGACTGATCTATCTAATATTAATGTTTAAAAAATACGTAATTTAAAAAAAATCTTACCTATTCGCCACTCAAAAGAAATAATTAAGTATATTGGCCAAAGAAAAAAATGAAAGTAAAATTATGACTTCTGTTCCATAAAAAAAGTTCCCATGCAAAATTGACAATGCAAGCGATATGGATCTTGTATTAAATTACTTTCTACAGACGGATTCAGTCTCTCATATACACTTTTTATTAGTTTTGTGCGCTTTATTATAACCATCATCGACTTTCTATGTGAACAGTATTCAATATTCCCGTGTCTTATGATAATAAAAGTGGTTCATAAAAAAGTGTGAAGCTATGTATGTTTGTTCCGCCATTGCCGCCATATTTGTTTTCACCATTGTCAGTCGCTTTGGCGGGAAAAGTGCATCTGCGAAGAAGAAAAAATGGTGCGCGTGGAACGGATGTGTGCAGCCACTAAAGAAATATAAAATAGAAGTTATGTAAGAAATAGTATTTTAAAATTAGAAAAGAAACACAGAAAAGTCTATCAGAAATCTCCGTGAGATGGGTCTTGAGCTTACGTTATGCTGTTATGTATTTTATACAATTTTGTAAATTGGACAACTACATTCCTTGATGTACTTACGTATAATATGTTACTATAGCCTATACTAGAAAAGAAACCGTTTATCCATTAATTATATACAGCGAAGGTTGGTGGTAGGGCTGGCAGAGGAATCCCTAGAAGGACGTACATTGACCAAATTGGAGATGTCCTTAGAAAAGGTTCAGTACAATCTACTCTGAACCGGCGTGCGTGTATGAAACGATAAGAGAATGTGGAGGAAGCAAGAGAAGTGTGTCAGGACCGAAGTAAATAGAGTTCCTTAGTTTCTTCTTATCCCGGTGGGAAATAGGCGTGAGTTTATGTATGTGTATATACAGCAAAAAGCTTTCCTAACGATATTCCTTTAAGGTGTTGTGACTAATACATTTAGCAATCAAAGAAAATAAGTTATGGAGTCCATAGATGGTAGCCAGCCTGTCGAGATGCCATTAAGGAGGCGACACACAGCAGGTTTTTCATAATGTTTCTGAGGACCCGACGGATAGTTTGCTGACTGAGAAGTGACGTGTAGGTACACCTTAGAATAGTTATATTACTAAGTACATATGCACTTAACTGTAATGTCTAATTGTCTATCTTAGAGGACATGGGGAATCAAATAGTTTGTTGTGAGATAAGATTTGCTTTTTTAAAAAGATTGCTGGGGCGTTAAAAAGGTCACTATTGCAATTTGACATTTGCGCATATAAAAGTAAGTGCGCAATGCAAACAAATGTCAAATAGCAATATTGCTTTTTTAGATACAAATACAAAAATACAACCTTTACAAATACGGCCTTTTTACTAAACCCTCCTGTTTAGTAATAAGATTTTACCTATGAACTTATTTGTCTTCAAACTTTCTGTGTACCTAACTTTAACCTTTGATACTTATATTTTAATTTAAGTACAAATAATTCTTAGTGTGGCAGGAGTTACTTTAGTGTGCGAGGATGGAACAACTAGAATTCTATAGTCTCTGCTTACCCCGGTGGGAAATAGGTGTGAGTTTATGTATGTATGTAAGAAATACACACATACATAAACCAATCCACTACATATGAGTAAGCCGACATAACATCATATTTAATTTAGGTAGTTATAAGGTTTTCTGTTCGTTTGCTAACTTGTTTTAATGTTTATATATTATACGTATATATAGCAAGTATTTCGTGTGTGTATATTTTTGTCTTTTGATGTGATGTTATTGTAATATACATATCAGAAATAAGAAATCAGAATGATTTATTCAACGTAATTATCATGGATAAACTTGTTGAAGGTCATTTTTGAGTTTACGTCATTTAGCAATTTGTTATTGCTGAGGAGAAGAAATGACAAGAAACTGCAACAGCAACACATCTTTTAAATCACTGAGGGTACATTACAAGTTATTTAATAACTAGAGGAACACATTCAATAGCAGACATTTTTATCATTTAGGTATTAATAATTAATCTTATAATGAGCTTTTTTACATAAAGTATTTATTAAAGCTTTTTTATACATATATGTAAGCTGTGTCTGTGGTGTCCTAAAATATATATTTTTTCTTTTTTCTTTCAAATAATAAAACAAAACTCGAAAATCATATAAGAGCAAGATGTGACACGAAAATATTTTAAAATAAAATGACATCATTTCGTGTCGTCATTTAGTGCGAAGATTTAATTAAATAGCTCGCATGCCCATTGCAAAGGTTATAAATATACAAGCTTTTCCATCGTTGTTGGTATATTGCTTACCTTTATCCATTGCTCAGAGCGTGGGCGCAGACGTACGACTTGTGAGAAGAACGCGGAAACCAACCGGTCATTTTTCCATAAGATTCAACGAATGATAAACTCTTTGACACAAGTCAGAAAACGACTTTATATCCTTGGTATTTATTATGATAAAAAAATTGGCTTTTTGGCGGGAAACGGGAACGGGACAGTTGCTTTCTTCATTGAATAATCTAAATAATTAATACGAAGTGGTGTTTTGTGATTGGTGATCGCATTAAGTTAGTCGGAAGACATTCGCGAGTGTTATTATATTGGAGTATTCAATAAACAAAGTGTATCTGCCTATTTTCGCTTCGTGTCAAGAAGCCGCTTCATAACTCGAAAGTTTATGCGGACTTTCGAGTTAATTCGTTTGGGGTTCGGAGTAGGAGTCTACTCCGAGGGTGGGGGCTTAGGTTTCATCATCAGCACCTTTCATCATTTCATTAATCATCAAGAAAAACAAATACGTAAGACATGGCTGTATGGGCATAGTTCCCTTTGCCTTACCCTTCGGGGAAAACCAAAAAAAAAAGATAAAAAAATTTGCAGGACCGATATTGTCCAAACTAGCGCTATCTACGGTTTTTGATTCGGACTGGCACTTTAGGGACTGTTTTATCGACAGAGACGTAAGGCGCTAGTTATTCAAATTTAGAAGTTATTGGCACTGGATGGTCTTTTAGCCCAGACGGTCTTCCCCACATTGACCTTACTTAGAATAATATACTTATTTTTTACTGTTTACATACAATCAGCTTCAGACATAGTATCCGTAGGTACATACAGGGTATTAGTGACATCGTAACGAAAACTTTGAAGGATGTTTCAGACCATGATTCTGAGTTGATATCAAGTGGAATTTTCCGTCGCAAAAGTATGGAACCTTTGTCTTTATTCAGTAGGTAACATAGTTACACTTTGAATCGTCAATTTTTACATAACGAACGTCTCATCCGCCTAAAACTACTGCAGCTTCTCACAACCTGGATAGCCGGGGAAAAGAAGCTGCAAGAAAAACCTCGGCACAGGGCCCGAGACGTTCTTTTTAAAAAAAAAAAAAACCATCGTCCTATCGTAACAGTAACATAATAAACTATAAACGGCAGAAGTGTAAAATTATGATGTCATCGTCATAAAATTGTCGGAGTCGTAGGTGGTTTGCCTTGGTGCTGGAAAGTAGACGCCGAATGACGTCATAAGGTGACAACAACCTTCCGAAAACGTAGTCGCCTGAGTGAGTTTAGTTTTAACATTGCATAAACTTGCGCTATATCCCAATCGGGGTAGTCAGAGGTACATCCGTCGCATGATGAACTAAGTACCCACACCTCATCGAGGTTTCTGTTAGACCAACGTGATAGGTGTCGTATCGCCGTCTATAATGGTCAAGCCAACTATGTTAGTGAAAAATGCACTTAACATTACTTAATTAAAAACTCATGAAAGCATAAGTAAGTATACTTAATACTAAGTTTTGAGTCTAAGTTGGATTCCTATCATACATGCGATGGTAAAGCTCAGTTTGAAAATAGAAAGAAAATGAACTGAAATACCTAATAAACAAATTTTGGATTTATTTTGTTTGGACTGAATAATTTAGATTTTATTTTACCACGAATTAAGTAAAAAATGCGGGATTTATTTTTTACTATGTAAATTAACAAATTGCGATGAATAATTTTAAGTATTTTATTTAGTCTGAGAAGTAGGTAAGTATGTGTTATTCTTACTGATTATTCTAAACGTTTTATTGAGTGAGGGATTCATTGATGTAAAAAAAAACTCAACAAAACCGCAGATTATAAACACCAAAATCAACATTTTAATAAGTGCTATAAACATATCGATCGTTAAAAAATAAAGTCTGAGAGGTTTTTATAATGCCCATCGAAGTTAAAATTTATAACCTAAAAAACATCGAAAAAGCTTCAAAAGCGTACCCTTTTTAAATTTCTCTACCATTTCTCAGGAATCTCAGGCAAAATCTCAAGGTTCGGCAATAACCTTTCCTCAGACAAGGTCCTGCCAATGTGACTTCTTTGACATTAGCAGTGCCGGTTTGAATCCCGAAATATCAGCACCCATATACGGGCGAATTTCGCCTTTATAATTGGAGCTTTTAGGTCGGTTGAAAGAAAAAGTAAGTTAAAACTGCGATAATGTAGTGATGTGCTTGGCAGTCGATCGTTCATTTCTTATTTACGAGTATTGTATGTAAGTATTGATATAAAGATAGCTGGGTAGAAAAAAAAAGGCCACATCTAAAAAAGCAATATTGCTATTTGACATTTGTGTGCATTGCGCACTTACTTTTATGTGCGCAAATGTCAAATTTCAATATTGATTTTTTAGATGAATTGCTTCAATATGGCCTTTTTAACTCTCCTGACCTGTCAAATGTTCAGGTTAGGTAAGCGGACCCTGTGAAAATGGGATAACGCTAGAGAGATGATGAAATATTGATATTAAGATACTGAACACATGATAATAATTGATGATCCAAACATGAAATTAAAAACAAGTTTGAATATCGTTGGTTATAAATTATAAGAAAGAAAGAAAGAAACATTTATTATTTAGGACACCACAGACACGGATTACATATATATACATTATAATGACATCACATCAGAAGTCAACGCACACACGAAATATTTTCTATATAGAAACATGGAAAACGAACACAGAAACTTATACCTAAATTAAAATGTGACGTCATGTCATGTATAACATGCTAATATAGAAATAGAAGCTAGTCTAAGATGATCAAAAATCAATCTCATTTTACTTTTCGACTTATTTTCGAATTTTATTTATGAATTCAGTAACAACGAGTACGACGTTTGACAGCTTTTAATGATGACGTCACAGGACAGTATTTCCATACAAACTCCAAAGAAAACTTTCGTTTTGACGTTTCGTAAAAACTATCTCATTTGACTAGGTTGTCAAGTAGCCTATTTTATGAATATAGTAAATAGTAGTAAGTAAATAAACTTTATTACCTCCACAAAACTTACATTGGTGCTTAAAATATAACAATGTTGTTACACAATACAGGTATTGTAGAGGCTGGAGCCTAAACTAGGATAACCTGTATTTTAGGACTCCAGGTCTCCACCTCCGGAAAACAATAATGACAAGTAACATTATTAAAGATTCCCAAGTATTTGCAGAAGGTATACAAAATTAAAAAAAATGGGAAATAACAATAAAAACAGCTGCAACTGAAGTGTGTGTGTGTGTGTGTGTGTGTGTGTGTGTGTGTGAATGTGTATGTGAGTGTACGTGTGTGTGTGCGACTAAGTGCAAATTCGGTGGGAACCAGAGATTATAGATATTCGCAATAACTTTAGCACGCGTTCTTTTATAAGCAAATGTTCATCCCATCACTAGCAGGCATATCGATATGTGAGCGAAATGGAAAGTGAGGCAGAGTCGAATGAAAGTCTTTGTTTTTTTTACAATAACTTGTTGTATAGTATTATGAAATAACTTTGTCACGCTTACAAAATATGTATTTAGTTCGAGGTCACGGAATAAATTATAAAGCTTAGCATTGTCTAGTATTTCGACTAGATAATAAAGTTATAGATGACATGTAGTTTAGTCAACATCTCCCTAGCATTATTCCGTTTTTCACAGGGTCCGCTTACCCAAACTGAAGACTTGACAGGTCCGGTTTTTTACAGAAGCGACTGCCTGTCTGACCATCCAACCCGCGAAGGGAATACCAGCCCAATACAGGTTAGGTCACATAGCTCCGAAAATACATTTTTCGGGAATGTGGGTTTCCTCACGACGTTTTCCTTCACCGCTGAGCACGTGATAATCATTTATGATCTAAACATGAATTCGAAAACAAATTCGACAATCATTGGTTTAGGCTTGCGCTGGATTCGAACCTGCGACCTGAAAGTGAGAGGCAAGCGTACTACCAACTGGGCTACCACGGCTCTTCATCATCATGAGATATAGTTTAGATTTGAACTTGTATTTGTTGCTAACATAGTTGGTTCAACCATTACAAGGGGAATACGGCTTACCACCTATTAAGTTGGCCTAACAGAAAGCTCGGTGAGGCGTGGTTACTTAGTTCATCTTGCGATGGATGCAACTGTGACTCTTCTTCTTATCGTGTGGGTTGTGAGGTGGATTACCAACCTCATTAACCCTGGTGTCAGGGTTTATAGAGCCGCCAGAGGCCCCTGACATGGCTCATGTAACGACTACATACTTACATCAGTAAGTAGTAACCGGGACCAACGGCTTAACGTGCGCGTAAGTACGAAGTACTTACGGATGATCTTACTTTCGGACGATCAGGTGATCAGCTAGCCTGTGACTACCTCAATGGGGATATTGTCATGAACTTAAGTTACGTAATATACTTATTGCTAACAATACACGTTCTTGTTTCAGATATCGACGATTGTCTTCGATGCCGCCCTTAGAAAGGGTCCGTAGCTGAGAAGACGTCGCATAAACGAGGTAATTATCTAAACATACATAATTATCTAAGTAAGATAAAAACTTCAACGGAACCCGCGATATTTGTCGCGTCGGCGTAGATAGCGTGCACCGAGCCGCCGTGACTCCTGTACTTGTAACAAATAGCGAATAAATTAAATATTATGTATTATTAAAGCGCAAGGAAGTGCCTACAACCTACAGTATTTTCTTATCGATTACGATAACCGGGGTTAAGTGGGGTCAGCTAATGCTTTTAAATTATTATTTGCACTATGGAATGTGCAACGGCTAAGCTTCAGTTAAAATAGGAGTAGAAAATGTTTATCTACCTCATTGCTACACTATTAAAACTTATAGTAAGTAACACCTAATTAAGAACTTTATAAGTATTTACTTACGTTAAGTGCCCCGCGAAACTGTTTAAAACTCTGTCCATAAGAAATAATTAACCCTTTCACGGGCAGAAACCATTGATGGTTCATAATAGGTAATAATGACACCTTGGAAACGGAACGTCATTAGACGTTCTGTCCTTGAAAGTGTTAATTAAGTATATCTCTATAATAATATTAAATAGTCGATAATAGGCTATTTGACAAAGTAGTCAAATTAGATACTTTTTATGAAACGTCAAAACGAAAGTTTTCTTCGGAGTTTACTAAATTCGTAAATAAGTCGAAAAGTAAAATGTGATTAATTTTTGGTCATCAAAGACTGGTCTCTATTTCTAGATTAGCATTTTGTAATTTATCTTTGATCCAGTCAAATACAGTATTAAAATAACCTCGTAATGCTTATTTTTTTTAATAACTAAATCCTTCTTTAAATTCTACGTTTTATTTTTCAACGACTCTTCACATACACGTTTCTCATTAGAGCTATAATTCTAGTAGGTTTTTGCAGAGAATACAATAAATAAAAAACGGCTGCGTATTATGATTTATACGAATTGTCAATTAAAAACAAATAAACTTACTATCTCAACGCATAATTTTAGCATAACATAGCATGCGTTGACCAATAAAACGGCAGGGGATCACAGGTAGATTGTCATCGACAAACAAATATAAACTCGCAACCAACTCACTACAAAATGGCCCTTAGAACACGGATTATAAAAGTTCAAAATAAGAACAGGAGTAAACAGCAATTTTGTTTAAAAAAACAAAAACACATATGCCCGAGAGACAATATAGAACGAGCGGCCATGTTCCTTGTCTATGCCCAGAGATTTATGTGCCAGTGCTCAACTATAATTTTGCAATCTTTTTTTTTTAAACCTACCGTTTTTGTACTAAGTTTTTATTCTTAAAATACATAATTTTCTTGATTTACGAGCCGAGATAATAAGGTTACAAAAAGTGAAGACTTCTTGAAACTATCTTGAAAAACGATGTAAATCCTTTTTGCATTAATGCATTTTATTGCGTATATTATTAGTTTTTATCTGTTTATTTTGGTTAATTCCGCTATATATTATTTAAAAACGTACTATATTGATTATATTATTCATCCATTTGCAGACACCTACGTAGAAATTTGAAAAGTTTAGTCAAGTTGAACTCTAACTCATAGTAAATAGAACTTACGATTTAATTTCAGGTTAAAGTATTTAAAAATACGACACACAGATTTTTTTTATATTATATTTTCTTTCGACGGTCTTAAGTAGGCTGCAGACATATCTACTGCTGTGAATAATTAAAAAATAATAAAACTTATCATTCGTCTCGCTTTATACATTTCTACTTTTGCATCTAATAGTCACAGAGTTCTTTGCATAGCATAATGTAGAAACATGACACCCTCATATTTTATAGCTATTTCGCGTACTTAAAAAATATTTTTATTTCGCGCTAATGTCTTGCGCGCATGCGCGTGCAGACTCGCGCGTAAAAACGCGTAATGGCGCGCAATTTGTCTGCTTCCCCGACGCATGCGAAATGTGGATTCTTTCTATTTGTTTTTCTTTTTTTAGCCCGCCATAAATACTGGCATTGTGCCTTAGAAAAAAAAATACATAAAAAATAAAATTAAAGAGCTTAGAATCTCATTTACGAGTATTGAAAAGAAGCTGCCTGCTATAGCTATGGCTAATTTTAATAAGAACGAATTAAATTGTAAAATAGATTTTGAAAATAATAGTAAACAACACAAAGTCGATGATAAAAGCTGTCCATTTCTACCATAAGGTATCGCTACTGTTGAGTGTTCTCAAATCTTGACTGTTGCCCATACTATTTCAGTAAAAAAACATTTGTTTTGGTTATATTTTTACACTATAACCCTTTGCGCAGCGTTTAACTGCAAAATCAATGTGTTGTGTTGTTCCCTAAAAAACTTATTTCCAATTAAAACTGCCTTTTCCCAACTGGCTGCTTTTTTTCGTAACTAATCCTTCAGACGGGATACATTCCACGTTGGTCCACATTTTATAGCAATATATCATGAATTTTAGCTGGACAGTATGAAGAACTGACTTTAGGAACACTCAACAGCGCTGCCGCTAACATTTGAGCCACGCTCTTGACGGTATAGCATTCTCTATGCTACTTTTTAGGGAAAAATAGGGCAGTGGTTTCCCTCTTGCCTTCCGCCCATTCATCTAATGTTTATCCTTAATAATATGTTTAACCTTTAAAATGGTACATTCTTTTGAATTCCACCAGTTATACATCTTTTTATTTCTAGTATTAGTATTCGTATTCTATAATTAGGTAGACTTAAATTACCGATTCCATCTTTCTGCGAAATTACATCTTTTAAGTAGGCACCAACCACCTTCGTTGTATGCCCTTTGAATGTACGATAATTTGACATAACCGTGTGCAGGGCAGGTAATACGTTGTAATACTGTGTAATTCCTTGTAATTCGTGTAATAACACGCTGTATGTAATCCTGTAATAGTACCTTCGAATGCATGTGAGTGCTGCGCGTCGTTTGTTTTTGACAGTAATTGTACAAATTTCATTTGTTAAGATAATTATGTTTGGTGCTCACGATTTTCGGTCCCTCAGAGCGTTGTATTTATGTGTCAAGTCGACGAGACTGTTTTCTTGTTAAAGTTTCTTGATTGATGTTAAATATAGGTAGGTACATAATATAAACATACATAAACGTATGCGCGCGAGCCGTTTGTAGCCACTTTTGACATGAAATCCTAAAATGAAAATTATAAAAAATTGGTGTAAAGTACCAACGTAACTGCTAATGAAATAATACTTTACCTACCTTGAGTCTTTTGTGCTCAATAACGTGCCTATTTATCTTTTTGTGAAAAAAGGTTTTGAAAAAAGATGATTTAACATGTAACATAGTATTTTATTTTTTTACAGAAGTGATTTCTAATCTGTCTGGTGCCATTATCTCCCTAGCATTATTTCGTTTTTCACAAGGTCCGCTTATCTAACCTGAAGAATTGACAGATGCAGTATTTATAGAAGCGACTGCCTGTCTGACCTTCCAACCCGTGAAGGGAAAACCAGCCAATACAGGTTAGGTTACATACCTCCGAAAATCCATTTCTCGAGAATATGGGTTTCCTCACGTTGTTTTCCGTCACCGCTCCAAACATAAATTCGAAAACCAATTAGACAATCATTGGTTTAGGCTTGTGCTGGATTCGAAACTGCGACCTCAAAGTGAGAGGCAAGCGTTCTACCAACTGGGCTACCACGGTTGTCTGGTGCATTGATGTATAAAAGTTACTATAGTTGGGGTTAAAATGGCCACATCGAAGCAATTCATCTAAGAAAGCAATATTGCAATTTGACAACTGTCAAACAGCGATATTGCTTTCTTAGATGAATTGCTTCGATGTGGCCATTTTGACCCATCTGGTGTATAAAGTGACTTTTTACCAAAACCTTTAGAGTATACCGGCTACTTACGAGGCGCGTTGTATCTTCCACTTTCCTCTCTAACAGTTTCGTAACTGTTCTTGACTTCAATGCTAACACAATTACACATAGCGTGCTAATCTCTAAGCACACTATCCGTTGCTTGTTTTGATCATCGTTGTTTGCTCGCGGCCGTGGAAAATCGGAGATGTGTATCGTTGTGTGCTGATCAAGGAGATTGCCTTCTGGGTTATAGTGAAGTTGGGTTATGTTACGGTGGCGTTGCTTTCGTAAAGTGTTTCAAATTGCTTTAAGGTACTGTATGATTGTGCTGGCGTTTTCTTGTTAGTTAGACGTCTCATTCGGAGAACATTTATGAAGCAAATAAAAGAGAAGGAGTAGGTCGTCAGGAGGCGAAGGATTCGGGAAGAAGATAGGAACGGCGATTACTCCACCGACAAGAGCGCAGCTCTTTAATAAAGAGAGAGACGTCTCATTAGGGATTTGACCTCAGGCTTTGGCAGGCAAAAGTAAAGTATAAAATAAGGGACTATAGTAATTACCATAGCAACACGACACTGCAAAGACATTGATGTACTTATAATAGTCATTTAATTTCCAAATATGGATTCGAAAAAAATCGAAAAATTGGTTTATATTTGTTCTAGGATTCGAACCTGCGACTTTACAGTTAGAGTCAAGGGTTCTTACAACTTACTTGCGAAGGCGGCGTCCTGTAAACAATTTCTAATTAATACATAACATAAAGAGCCTATAGAAAGCCTAGAAAAGTGTGTCAGGATCGAAGCAAATGAAATTCCATACTCTCTGCTTACCACGGTGGGAAATAAGGAAATAGGCGTGAGTTTATTTATGTAAACAGCCTATATACGTCCCACTGCAGGCACAGGCCTCCCCTCAATCACCCGGAGGGGGTATGAAGTACCACCACGTTGCTCTACTGCTTTTTAACTTACATCATAAACTACCTGTATACGTCCCACTGCTGGGCACAGGCCTCCCCTCAATCAACCGGAGGGGGTATGGAGCATACTCCACCACGCTGCTCCACTGCGGGTTGGTGGAGGTGTTTTTACGGCTAATAGCCGGGACCAACGGCTTAACGTGCCCTCCGAAGCACGGAATCATCTTACTTTTTCGGACAATCAGGTGATTCAAGCCTGAAAAGTCCTTACCAAACAAAGGACAGTCTCACAAAGTGATTTCGACAATGTCCCCATCGGGAATCGAACCCGGACCTCCAGATCGTGAGCCTAACGCTCTAACCACTAGACCACGGAGGCTGTTGCTTTTTAACTTAGAGAAGGAAAATTCTGAATGAACTCTGAAGTAGGGATGTACTTAACTTTGTACTGAGTTCTAAGAATGCACTGAGGTGGACGTTACTAACGGTACTGTTTTATGGTAAAGTCGGCAATACGTACTGCGCGGTACCTTCCGTAGTGTACGCTTGTGGTTTTGTCTGACACGTTATTTAGTATGGGGGTACGGGTATCAGATATTGGATAGATTGGTGCCAATTCCTGTAGACACCATCTAATTTATAACGGCTTCTGTGATCCAGTGGTTGGCCCCGGGGTTCGAAACCCGATGGGAACATGTCACAAAAATCATTTTGAGATCCATAGTTTGCGTGCTTCAAAGGCACGTTAAGCTGTTGGTTGCGGGTACTACTTACTGATGTAAGTATGTAGTCATATGAGCCATGTCAGGGGCCTTTGGCGGCTCATAATAACCCTGACACCAGCGATTTTTTAGGTTGGTAATCCACCACATAACCCACACGATAAGTACAGGAAAGGAACGGGTAATTGACAGGCATACAATTTATGGAACACACGTAAATTTTAGGGAGAAATTTAAAACAACTCTGAGTGACTTGGAGTAGAAGATTGAGGAATATTTCTACACAGATTGTTGGATGAATGGAGGCGGGAGGTAATATTATCATGCCACACCATAATGAAACAAAATAATAAACAAACGACAGAACATAGCAATTATACAAGTCATCTTAAACCAAAACCAATCAATTCGTTCTGCAATCTGTTTTATAATATAACATTATATGATCACACAATATTATGTATGTATGTATGTATAATGTAATATGTATGGGTGTGGTTTGAGACATAAGAGAAGAACTTAAAATAGTTTTTATCATTCATATCGCGCGCGATAACCAGAGTCTAGGCAGATGGAGTCGCAACGTCGCAACCGAACATTTTAGTTTTTAACAACTTTATGTCATCACACATTTTATAACATTAAAAGAAAGAAAGAAACATTTGTCACTCCCGGATACCACTGACACAGACAGACAGGTACATTACATTTAACACAGGACAGAAATCACACGGAAATCAATACACAGAAAAAGAAGACCATGTTCAAAAATCCATAACAACAACATACAACAACAACACAACACAACACAACACAACACAACAACACAACACAACACTACACATAACATAGTATCACGTCTATATGTCGTCGGCTAGGCAAGAGGTGTATAGTTTATACATTCCTCGCTAGTTATATTTAAGTCTTATGTAATTAAGGAGCGAGCCTATTGCTATTAACCGGGCACAAGTACTGGAAACCACTTGATAGAGGGGAGGCCTGTGCCCAGCGGTGGGACGTGTATAGGCCGTTTATGTTTTATGTTTATGATGTGATCCAGCCGATTTTGGGCTACGGTGACTGCTTGAACTCCGACGTTTCCAGTGCAACATGCTTCGTTCTTGTACAAACATAACAAAACAACGTAATATGAGCCGTAGTAGCCCAGTTGGTAGAACGCTTGCCTCTCACTTTGAGGCCGCAGGTTCGAATCCAGCACAGGCCTAAACCAATGATTGTCGGATTTGTTTTCGAATTCATGTTTGGATCGTTAATACATGCTAGGGAATGATGATGACATATATAACGTAATATGTATGAGTGTGTGTGTGTGTGTGTGTGTGTGTGTGTGTGTGTGTGTGTGTGTGTGTGAGTGTGTGTGTTTTAAAGGTGTGGCGGTGACTAACCTTGTATAGCCTATGTTTACATAACTGAGGTAATGCGAGCGAGCACCTATGTTGTATGCGTGGGCGCCGACGCAGAGGTTAAAGCGACGTACTGTAAAAAAATATAGTATTGTTACATGAATTGTAGTACTAAATACTACTTCATTCAATGTATTCAAGGCTAGAATGAATAGCCAATTGCTAGGTAAGCGAGTTCCACCTTAATCATCACTAACAGGTGGGATTGTGGTTGATCATCATCATTTAACTCCGTAGTTTTTTTTTGACGTGACTTAGGTTTGTCTTAGGTGGCATTAACTACTTGGCCGGACAAATGGGGAGCTAGGATAGTATAATGAAAACGACTCTTAAATTAGTGACGGCTTACTTACAATGCCCTGTTTATCAAAACTTATTTCAAGCCCTTTATAGTCATGAGCAATATAATGTACCCACTTTAGGACTCTGTCGCACTAACATATTTGACATTTAGTGAGACTGACAGTTGAATATGTCAAAAAAGTTAATGTGACATGGTACCAAAGTGTATACATATTAATGCTAGTGACCGTACATGTCGTAAAATGCGACAAGGGACCAGCGTCCTGTCGAACATGATGGATCATCTGTAAGAGCGATAGGCTGATCCCCTATCATCATACGGTTTATCATTATCCACCTTAGGATTATTGTGTCAAGAGTGGCTGCAAATAGTTTCTTGATTATTTGTAGTTCTGCCCACCCGTTCGGGGATTACGGGCGCGAGTTTATGTATATGTCACGGTAAGAGTGAATAATTGAAGTTTATTAATTATTATCTATTATTATTAATAATTACCGAAAGTCGAGGTTAAAGTGATAAATTAATCACAATGTCGGTTTTTATTAATAATTTAACCCTAGTAGTGATAAATGTAATAAGTGGCCAAGGGTTGCGGGGCGGGGCATTGTAAATAAATACCTGCTGGTCTAAATAACATTGGGTTTTTATTTGTTATTTATTTTATAACTTTTACCAATATGTGTCGTGAATTATTAATAATTACTACTAAAAGTAATAAATTTCGATCGTTTATTCACATTTACCAAAACATGTGGTTATTATTAATAATTTTGTAAAAATATTAATAATTTTCAATTAATCAGATTTACCGTAACATATGTAGTATTTACACGTACATGTTAGTAACTTGTAGTTTATGAACTTGTAACTTTTAAGTTTTGATAAACACGGCACAGATCTTCAAGAGTCCCCAAGTGTGGTCGTAAATTATCTTGAGTCGATTTGTGGTGGTCACCCACCCTGATAGGGATTGCTGGCGTGGTCGCGTCTGTGTTTTTGCTTAACAAGTTTTTTGTCATATTGCCCATATTGACTAAACCCAAGCACTCAAGTTCACAGAATTCTTATCGGAATCGTGTTAAGCAAACAAAACCATTAGCAAATGGCTAAGCAAAGTTCGGTACACTTACGATTGAAGCTATTGATAGCTTATTGTTTAGAATTCAACGACATTTTGAAATAGATATTATTAGCTATGGATTTTGAATAAAAAAATTGTTATAGTCTGTTACTGGTTAATTCCTGCAGACGCCATCTAATTTTATTTTAACTTATACCTGTCATTTTCTTAAAAAGAAAGGGGCGGGTAATCGACAGGCATAAAATTTATGGAACACATGTCAATATGAAGCAGAAATCTAAAACAACCGTCTAAAAATTTAATAACCTAATAACCCGACAGAATTAAGTAGACAGCACGTCAAACGGACTGCATACCAGCGAGATGCCCATTTTATTCGGCCGGGTTATTCTTTCTTTTAAAATTAACTTGTTGACAATCATCCGTCCCTTTTCTTTTCAGCGGATAAGAAAATGACGGGTATAACTTAAAATAAGGAATCGGGGCCATTGTCACTTAAAGTTATAAAAAAGTTCTGTGGCCAAGTTATCTCGTTGATGTCTTTTCTATGAGCAAAGTACGCAAGAAAGTTTTAATATCAGGTAATCAGGGGTTATCGGTTTTTTAGTTTTTCCGTGTTTCGGAAGGCACGTTAAGCCGTTGGTCCCGGTTATTACTTACTGATTTAAGTACGTAGTCGTTACATGAGTCATGTGAGGGGCCTATGGCGGCTCAGTAATAACCCTGACACCAGGGTTGATGGGGTTGGTAATTCACCTCACAATCCACACGATAGAAAAAGAAGAAGTTTTAATATTACTATTGCGCTATTTTGCAGTTAAATAAATGGGACAAATAAAAACAAAATATTTTTTTTATTTATATAACTATTATATTTATATAACTGTTATAAATTTAACCTTACTACGTTTTTCCCAAACGATGTGCAATCCACTGAGTCCAAAATTACATAAAAATAAACTTATTTACTTTTATATATCTATTTGATAATTAAAAACATCCTTACAAAAACCAACGGAAACGAATAATTAGGTATAATAATAAAAAACGTACATATTTTCGCGTTAGAAGAGTGCAGCGCGCACTTGACCCGAAGGTCGCGCGCGCAAGGCTGTGCGCGTCGTTGTGCGCATGCGTGAATTAATTGCACCCACTCATTAGTATGATGCATGATAGATGAGATGTGATTTCATTACACCGCAGCATGCCGGAGGTGAAGTTATGCGATGACATGGAATAAGGAATAACACTACGTATAGAACGGCAACTCTCCGCTCTCCACCAGCGGCTGAGCCAGGTTTACCAAATACAAATACAAAATACAATAAATGGTGAAACGACTTAGAGAACTTTGTTTGGTCCAGAAACATTACCTTTTGCTATATTTCACAGATTTTATTATTTTACTTATTTTAACAGCCTCCGTGGTCTAGTGGTTAGAGCGTTAGGCTCACGATCTGGAGGTCCGGGTTCGATTCCCGATGGGGACATTGTCGAAATCACTTTGTGAGACTGTCCTTTGTTTGGTAAGGACTTTTCAGGCTTGAATCACCTGATTGTCCGAAAAAGTAAGATGATTCCGTGCTTCGGAGGGCACGTTAAGCCGTTGGTCCCGGCTATTAGCCGTAAAAACACCTCCACCAACCCGCAGTGGAGCAGCGTGGTGGAGTATGCTCCATACCCCCTCCGGTTGATTGAGGGGAGGCCTGTGCCCAGCAGTGGGACGTGTATAGGCTGTTTATGTTATGTTATGTACTTATTTTATATGAAAAGTATGTACAAGTGTTAGTGACATTGTACCGAATACTGAGGGGGATGATCCAGACCACCATTCTGAATCAATATCAAGAATTTTCCGTCGCAATTTTTTTTTAAATTCCACTTGATATTAACTCAGAATAATGAGCTGGATCAGTCACTAACAGGCTGTACTTGAAACAAAAAATATTTGCACATTTTTGGAGGTTTACGCATTATCATAATTCATCATCATCAGCCCATTAACGTCCCCACTGCTGGGGCACGGGCCTTCCCTATGGATGGATAGGGAGATCGGGCCTTAAACCATCACACGGGCCCAGTGCGGATTGATGGTTATTAACGACTGCTAATGCAACCGGGACTAACGGCTTAACGTGCCTTCCGAAGCACGGAGGAGCTCGAGATGAAACCTTTTTTTTGTGGTCACCCATCCTATGACCGGTCTTTGCGAAAGTTGCTTAACTTCAACAATCGCAGACCGAGCGCGTTTACCGCTGCGCCACCGAGCTCCTCTCTTAACATAATTAAAACACATAATATCGAGAGTCTCATATCCCTGGTTTTAACGCAGTAAGAAATAATCCGGTATTATGTATTATAATTACTCTTTCTTACTCTTTACTATTGGGGGTCCGACAGTTTGGCCTATGTGACCAATAAAGTTATGCGATATATCGTTAGAAAGGTTTTTTTATTTTCTACAACTTCCATTATGGCGGTTAGTTTCGAATCGCTGTGAGAAAAAAGTTATCCCAGCGTAAACACCACGAGTTTCGTAGATAAGCGGCGCGGGAGCAACGGGAGCGGGGAGGGGAGGGGGACGATAGGAATCTCCGTGCGAGACACTGGCTGTCGTCCGCAGTCGTTATTTGATGTTATGGATATCATTATGGACAATCATCATCATCAGCCGTATGACGCCCACTGCTGGGCATAGGCCTCCCCCAAGGATCTCCACGACGATCAGTCCTGCGCTGCCCGCATCCAGCGGCTTCCCGCGACCTTCACCAGATCGTCGGTCCACCTTGTAGCGGGCCTACCCACTGAGCGTCGTCGGACGCGTGGTCGCCATTCCAGAACCTTTCCGCCCCATCGGCCATCGGTTCTCCTCGCTATGTGTCCTGCCCACTGCCACTTCAGCTTTGCAATTCTCCGAGCTATGTCGGTGACTTTAGTTTTCCTGCGGATCTCCTCATTTCTGATTCGATCGAGCAGGGAAATACCGAGCATAGCTCTCTCCATTGCCCGCTGAGCGACACCGAGCCTCCTCACGAGACCCATAGTAAGCGGCCACGTCTCACTGCCATAGGTCATCACTGGCAACACGCACTGGTCAAAGACCAGTTGAGACACTGAGGTATTTTGGACGAGAAGATATTCCGCAGCTTCCCGAACGCTGCCCATCCGAGTTGGATCCGACGAGAGATCTCTTTCTCGAAGTTGGACTTACCTAACTGGATTATTTGTCCTAGGTATATGTACTGGTCTACAACTTCGAGTGTAACGTTCCCAACCTGAACTGGAGTGGGTGCGACATGGTCGTTGGACATAATTTTTGTCTTTGCCATGTTCATGCTAAGACCCACTCGTTGGGATGCGTTACTGAGATGCTCGAGCGTGGTGTTCAGGTCTTCCAGGGTCTCAGCCATTAGGACTATATCATCGGCAAATCGAAGGTGCGTCAGGTACTCGCCGTTGATGTTGATGCCAAATCCTTTCCAGTCCAGAAGCTTAAAAATATCCTCCAATGCAGCAGTGAACAGTTTCGGAGAGATGACATCTCCCTGTCTCACTCCTCGCTGCAGTTGGATCGGATTAGAGCTCTGGTTCTGTACTCGAACTGACATAGTGGCGTTTTGGTAGAGGTCCCTTAGCACTTCGATGTACCTATGGTCCACTTGGCACCTCTGAAGAGACTGTAACACCGCCCAGGTCTCGATCGAATCAAAGGCTTTCTCATAGTCCACAAACGCCAAGCAAAGTGGCAGATTATATTCTTCAGTCTTCTGTATAACCTGCCGCAGCGTATGGATGTGGTCTATGGTGCTAAAGCCTTTTCGGAAACCGGCTTGTTCGGGAGGCTGGAAGTCGTCAAACCTGCAAGCGAGACGATTCGTAATGACCCTCGAAAACAACTTGTAGACATGGCTCAGAAGCGAGATAGGTCTGGCTTGGGCTCCGAAAGGTGTCATTTAGAGCCCCTTACACCCCCACTAATTGAATTATGAATATGAATTATGGACAATACTATGCATTAATATATAAATAACACGTTTAAAATCCTTTATAACAACTTATTATAATCAATAAAAGCTGTAAAGATATTGAGATGAAGTTTCATTTTATTTGCTCATAACGTTTTTCCCACAGCGATTCGAGACTTGCCGCCATAGTAAAAGTTGTAGAAAATAAAAAAACCTTTCCAACAACATATCGCTTAACGTTATTGGTCCATAGGCCAGGGTCCATGTAATTTTGCCGGTCCTCCTTTGCTCTGATAAGGTAACTTAAAAAAAGGAAAGGACTATGAATTTTTTTTATTGCTTTGAAGTAAACAATTTTTGTTTCAAATACTTACATATTTTTCACGTTCACGCTTTGTGTTGTGTTATTTATAACAAGGTGTTAGTATTAGAATTCACAGAATTGTTTTAGTTTTTTTCCTCGTTAAAAGTCAACACGGCAACAGGAAAAAGGTCACTTGACGAGATGGCAAAAAACAAATCTTTAGTTACTTAAATAAAAGAACAAAACCTGTCAAGAAAGAAGCTTATAGGCTGTTCCGTGAGCGAATAAAAATATATTTTAATTATATATCTCAAGTGCAGTTTTCACTCACACAATTTACTCGACCATTATAGACGGCGATACTAGTCTAGCAGAAAGCTTGGCGAGGTGTGGTTACTTTTGTTTGTAAAAACAATCAAAAGCAGCAAATTACTTATTATCAAAAAACAAAGTCTAACACCCATCCATCACACATCAAGTTAAACATAATTAGTTGTCATAATCAATTACTTCTGTCCATTGTAATTCATTACAAACTTACGATAAAAACAGCGCACGCACGTTTGGCTCAAAATTAATCTTGATTACTTTTACATTGATTGAAGATGAAAATTATAATTGAGAATGCTCCAAGCATGCTTAAAAACGAAAATATATCATAATACTTACTTATAAAAAGACCGATATATTATTAGAATTATTGTAGATTATTGCATTAACGCATTTTCGAAGGTATGTGACCTAACCTGTACTGGGCTGGTTTCCCCTTCGCGGGTTGGAAGGTCAGACAGGCAGTCGCTTCTATAAAAAACCGGATCTGTCAAAATCTTCAGGTTAGGTAGGCGGACCCTGGGAAAAACGGGATAATGCTAGGGACATGATGATGATGATTGTATTAAGATAAAACATATTTACTTACAGTGTTACTCTCTTCTATCGTGTGGGTTGTGAGGTGGATTACTAACCCCATCAACCCTGGTGTCATGGTTACTATTGAGCCATCAAAGGCCCCTGACATGGCTCACGTAACGACTACTTACTTACATCAGTAAGTAGTAACCGGGACCAGCGGCTTAACGTGCACGGATAGCACGGATCATCTTACTTTCGGACAATCAGGTGACCAGCCTGGAATGTCCTAACCAAACTAGGGATCACAAAGTAATTTTTGTGTTATGTCCCCAGTTCCCCACCTGGATTCGAATCCGGGGCCTCCGGATCGTAAGTCCAACGCTCAACCACTGCCAACGGCTGGACCAACGGCTTAACGTGCCCTCCGAATCACGGAATCATCTTACTTTTAACAGACACCAACTATTTTTCTGAGAACATTCTGAGTAACATGAGTAAACAGAAACACCGACGTCCGTTCTATTTTTTGCCACGTCTGACTGCGATGACGTCATTACGTCACAAGTGAGTAATGTCCGGTGGATCTTAATATGGAATTAATTATGACCTTCGTTCAAGAGGTTTTTGAGGTTAGATTTTGTTCAGATTACTAGGTTTTTATTTGCATCTTCTATTGTTACTAATTGTAGTTATTTTTGTTGGCTACAAGGAAAGAGGATGGCATAAAAAGATGGATGGATTGTATGAAAGATAAAACAGGGTGTTATTGACATCGTAACGAAAACTTTGAGGGATGATTCAGACCATGATCTTTAGTTAATATCAAGTGAAATTTTTAAATTTTAAATTTAAAGGTTTACCATCGTTTGATCATACCATTCTGGTAAGTGTAACGAAAAAGAAAAAAAGTTGATGGCGCTTTCCCTCTGCAGCGCAAAGCAAGAAAATATGTGAGCGTGAATAATTGATTACTAAAAGAATTGGGTCGTGTACTAGGTATAAATTATGAAATTCTGATTTAACGAAAAACATTTTCTTTTTTCTATATAACTTATTTATGAATTTTAATCAAGAAAAACGTGATAATAAGTCCGACGTTTTATCACGTTTTTCTATGACGTCACAATGTACTTTTTCATACAAATTCCATAGTAATTTCGTGTTTTGACGTTTAGTAAAAAGTAACTGATTTGACTAGTTGGAAACTAGCCTATTGTCTGCGATATCAGCATTTTTATATCTGGAATTATACACTTATTCACTAATAATTGTTACTTTCTTCGGGATTAAAATCCGAAAATAAGTTTTTGATCATCGCAGGGTGGTATTAATAAACTAATCTCAGCTTCGAGACTGCCCTCAAGATCATGTCAATGTGACAGTTCACATATAATAAAACAGAGACTTGAGCATGATCTTGAGGGCAGTCTCAGCTAAGATTCGTTTATTAGACTGGCTTCTATTTCTAGATGAGTTTCGTTTTATATGATTTATCTTTGATCCAATCTAATTTCTATTCCGAAACAACCTATAGGCACAAATTAGATACTTACTTAATAAGTAGTACTCCCTGTAAGCAACCGGACACGAAAACGGGAACAAAAAATCTATGGAATCAATAATGAAATTTAAATATTCTTCCCACTGTTTTGTAGCAATAAATAACAAAAACATTGCGAGTGTTCTCCGCGGTTGATGAGATCAATTGAAGACCCTATTAGTTTTTAATGGACCTTAATTTATAAGGGAGAAGATACCCTGGCACCGAAGAAAACGTAAATGAACCAAATGGAATAAAAATCCATATCCATACTTCCATACTAATATAAATGCAAGAGTAACTCTGTCTGTCTGTTCCTCATACACGCTTTAACTACTGAACCGATTTAGATAAAATTTTCTATGGAGTTAGTTTGAGAATTAAGAAAAAAATATAGGTTAGTTTTTATTCCAAAATCATCCCCTAAGGGGATGAAAAGGGGGTGGGAAAGAAAGGGCTGCACCGATTTATATTAAATTTTGGATGGAATTAGTTTGAGACTTTATTCCAAAAATCATTATCCCCTAAGGGGATGAAAAATGGGATGGAAAAAAGCTTGTTAACCGAAGTCAATGCGAACGAGGCGTCGCGTCGCGGGCAGAGAGCTAGTCTATACAATAAACTAGTTATAATGAAAGGACTGTGCAATCTTATGACTGTTTAAATTGCACAGTGTTGCCAGTTTCTTCGTTAATCTATTAATCTATTTAGCAGTAAAGGGGAACAACTGTGTAATTCGATTAATGTAATGTTCAGTAATTTTATGCTTTGTAATTTTGTATTCGTAAGTGGTAATTCATTTATTGATTGTGTTGGTCATTTTCCATCGTGAATTGAAGTGGATCGGTTAGTAGCATGAGGTCCTATTAGTTCAACTTATAATTCAATATTTATATATAAAGTTTATAGTTCAATGAGGGATTTTTGAGGGAGGAGCTCGGTGGCGCAGCGGTTAATGCGCTCGGTCTGCGATTGTTGAAGTTAAGCAACTTTCGCAAAGGCCGGTCATAGGATGGGTGACCACAAAGAAAAAAAAAGTTTTCATCTCGAGCTCCTCCGTGATTCGGAAGACACGTTAAGCCGTTGGTCCCGGCTGCATTAGCGGTCGTTAATAACCATCAATCCGCACTGGGCCTGCGTGATGGTTTAAGGCCCGGTCTCCCTATCCATCCATAGGGAAGGCCCGTGCCCCAGCAGTGGAGACGTTAATGGGCTGATGATGATGATGAGAGACTTTCTATGTTACGTTCTTACATACATACATACATACATAAACTCACGCCTATTTCCCACCGGGGTAAGCAGAGACTATAGAATGCCATTTGCTTCGATCCTGACACACTTCTCTTGCTTCCTCCACATTCATCAATCGCTTCATACACGCACGTTCTTCAAAAATAATATACGAGATAGCGCATTATATCAGCGTCGTGGTTCACGCCGCGACTTGTGCTGAGTGAGGCCCTTTTATCTCAGGACATCCACCACCACCTTATGATCATTTCCACAAACATCCGTCTTGCTTTTGTTGTAATTGTTTAGTGGAAATTTGATATGATGTTATTGTCTTTTTTTTGTGTGTGACGCCCTTTTATAATAAACTATTTCTATTCTATTCCATTCCATTCCATTCCATTCAATTCCATTCCATTCCATTCCATTCCATTCCATTCCATTCCATTCCATTCCATTCCATCCCATTCCATTGCATTCCATTGCATTCCATTCCATTCCATTCCATTCCATTCCATTCCATTCCATTCCATTCCATTCCATTCCATTCCATTGCATTGCATTCCATTCCATTTCATTCTATAATAAATGATTCTCATTTCTGTTGTATACAAGCTGTTCCACCTGGCATGTTATCCAGTGTGGTATTTTTGAGACGTTATCTGTATCAATTTATAGGAAGGCTATTTAAAGTAGGGTACAGACAGAGTATTTTATAGCGAAAAGATTTCGTCCTTATGATAACGTTCGATAATATGCGGCTTGGCGGAGTATCAATGTGTACAGGGTGTTAGTGACAACGTAACGAATACTGAAATCCAATCCTATGAGGAAGTTCTACTTATCGTATGGATTGTGAAGTAGAATACCAGCCTCATTAACCCTGGTGTCAGGGTTACGATTGAGCCGCCAAAGGCATGTCAGGGGACATGGCTCATACAGCGATAACCCACTTACATCAGTAAATAGTAACCGGAACCAACGGCTTGACGTGCCTTCCGAAGCACGGATCATCTTACTTTCGGACAATCAGGTGATCAGCCTGTAATGTCCTAACTAAACTAGGGATCACAAAGTGATTTTTGTGATATGTCCCTACCGGGATTCGAACCCGGGGCGTCGGGATCGTGAGTCCAATGCTCAGCCACTGGACCACAGAGGCCGTTCATATTTAGTACAATCAAGTCAAAGAGCAAAAGCCCGTGTTGCTCTATGAATCACGTCGAAGTTTTTTTTTTTCCATCCTGGTGTCACTAACACCCTGTACCATGTGGTATTTAATATATTGACGTATGCTTTTAAATATCATTGCCAAGAAATGTACCTACTGCAATTTAGATTCAGAATGATACGCGTTCTTGTAAATAGTTTGTCATGTTCAAAAGGACATTAACAGTGTTGTACAAAACGAATACTTACTAAAAAGTTTAAAATTACTTAACTTAAAAAAAAATCCTAATTGAGAAAAGTTTTTATACACTGCAAGAGTTTTTCTTACATGATAAATAGACTGTAAGTGATGTAGATTCTGTTGTTATTAATAGTTTTTAAGATTTTCATAGTTATTTTTAGATTAAGTTTGTTTAATGTTAAGTACTTATTATTGTTGGAAATTTCAAAAAAGGAACGTTACGTCACTTTTTAAGAGAAAAACGTTTTGGCGGGTGTTCCGTCTGCGACTACGAGGAAAAAAAAACAAGTGAGGACGAGGATTGTCGAGAGAAGCGAAAACTGAAAGACTAGTTGCTGTATTCTTTTGTATTATATAATTTGTAGTAATAATATTTGGTTTCCGTAATAAGAGTGATATTTATGGTACTTAACATTTACTGATTAAAACTGGGTACTTATGTTACTAATATTTACGTTTTATTGTAGAGTTTGCTAACAATATTATATTTTTGTTTGTTTTTGCTATACCCTCCCGGGTCCATATGTGGTACTATAATATTTATAACAACTGTTTACCATAATGGTGTGCAATAAATACTTTGACTTTGACTTTTAAAAGAAAACTGGGTTTAAAAAATAGTCCGCGTCACGAAAGAAATCCCGAGGCTACTGTCACAAATTCTGCATAGAATTATTATGGCTTTCTGTTAGACCAAAATGACTGCGTTAGTGAAAATTGCTTTTAAGAGAAATTAATAACTCATTAGTGCGAGTCCGGTACTGGTACGGAGTAGAATTAAGAGGGTGGAAATGCTTTTTTTTTTTGACGTGACTTATTGTAGATTTGCCGCAGATGGCATCAACTACTTGGCCGGACAAATGGGGAGCGCTGAAGGCTCTCACCCGGTACAACGTTTATGACAACAGGCCTGAGGGTGCCCAGTTGGGCACGAACCTCGGCTCAGGGCGTCGTCTGAGAGGAAAAATATTTGAAAGAATTAATCGACCTTATGGGTCGATAGCGATAAGCGCTGAATGAGGGAAAAGTATCGGGGTCCTGAAGTGTTTGTGTCGCGAGCTGATTGGCTGCCTCTATAGCTAGAGTAATCGGGTCGTCGGGATCGTATATTACGTCTCTCGGACGCCGATAATTTTCAGTACCGGGTGGAAAGGCCCTAACGCACATTTTGTATGACCACCGCTGTCGCCAGTTCAACCCTACGTAGATGGTTCTGTAAAACCGGACCTGTCAAACCTTCAGTTTAGGTAAGCGGACCCTGTAAAAAACGGAATAACGCTAGGAAGATGATGATGATGTTTCGTATTCACAAATTGAGAAAAATATGTTATTTTTAAAAAAATAGCGTTATTCATCGAATCGAATGATTAGTCACCAATAAAAATACCGATACGGCGGCGCGAGCGACGACGTGACGTGCGTTAGAGTCGAGGACACGGCTGCGTGCGCGCATGTCAATTGTATGGAGACAAAGAAAAGGTGCTGTGGGTGTTAGCTGGAGGATTTGACCTTAGTACTAGTGCCAAATATTATTAGGCTCTTTCGACATACATATATGGTTACATTTAAGAGTTAATTTTTATAGTCTATTTTAGAGTATATTTTTTTTGCCCATTAGTGGGACGTATATAGGCTATTTATGTTATGTTTGTTTTTTTATTTATTTAAACAACGGCCTCTGTGGTTCAGTGGTTGAGCGTTGGACTCACGATCCCAAGGCTCCGGGTGCGAATCCCGGTGGGGACATATCACAAAAATCAATTATGATCCCTAGTTTGGTTAGGACATTACAGGCTGATCACCTGATTGACCAAAAATAAGACGATCCGTGCTTCGTTACATGAGCTATGTCAGGGGCCTTTGGCGGCTCAATAATAACCCTAACACCAGGGTTGCTGAGGTTGGTAATCCACCTCACAACCCACACGTTCGAAGAAGAATCTTTTTAGATACAAAACTTTTTAATGTGTACAAAGATTATCAGAATACTTATACGTATCTAATATCATATCATCCGAAACTATAACACGAGTTATTAATAAAAAAACCGGTTTTGTGACACTATTTTATCAATTCCTCTTTTTCTACAACATTATCGATTAGTCACTAACTAATAACAATGAAATAAAAACTTGCCCCGGCTATGAAGACTTCAATTAGCAAAACAAATGTAATAAGTAATAAACCTGAATTGTTTGCTGAGTGGATGCGCCCGCGCCGCCCCTTCTCTAACGAGAGACGCTTCGCGCATGCCAATTGGCGCATATTGACAATTAGTGTTGTCAATAGCAGTGGGCAACCTATCGGTCCCCTATATCGATACTCAAGCTAAAGAGAATACATACATACATAAACTTACGCCTATTTTTCACCGGGGTGAGCAGAAACTGGCATGGTTGTAATGTGCTAATTTTCATCCAAATCGATTTAGCGATTTGGACGTGAAGTGCTTACAGAGGGTTTAAAAAGGCCACATCAAAGCAATTTGACATTTGCGCATATAAAAGTAAGTGCGCAAGTATCTTATCAAATATATCATATTGTTTTGTAAGTAAATAAGACAGAAAAGGTCAGGCAGTCGCTTCTGTAAAAAACCGGACCTGTCAAATCTTCAGGTTAGGTAAGCGGTCCCTGTGAAAAACGGGATAATGCTGGAGATGATGATGAAGTGAATAAGGAAATATCCAGGATGCGATCCCAAAAAAAAAATATATATGACGCTGTACAGATTTGCTTTCGTTCAACCTTCTAATTCAAATTCAAAAATATCTTTATTCAGTAGGTAACACAGTTACACTTTGAATCGTCAATTTTACATAACGAACGTCTCATCCGGCTAAAACTACTGCAGCTTCTCACAACCTGTATAGCCGGGAAAAGAAGCTGCAAGAAAAATCTCAGCACAGGGCCCTAGACGTTCTTTAAAAAAAAAAAGTAAACATAAAATATTTTTAAACAATTGAGTAATTTAGCTGCCTAATATCAGTTCTCAGACAGTTAATCCCATGCATTCATGTCTTCTAAATAATCACTAACTTTATAATAACCTTTTTTGTAAAGTTTCTGTTTAATTACTGTCTTAAAACAGTTGAAAGGCAAATTCTGAATGTGAATGTCGTAATACATTGCCCCTTAAAAGATTTAGTGATCTTATGTAATCGACTGACTAAATCGACCGACTACTACTTTCATGGATAACAGACATATTATGCATTTTTTATTCTTGTTTTTGGGTATAAATGATGACCCTTTTTATTATACCCAGGCATGATTTCATTCCTTCCTTCCACCCATTATTATTAGGTAGCAACATAATTCTGTACGTATCTGATCCAAATATCAAGCAACAATTATTTTTATATATGCCTCTGCAATTAGATTATATAATCTATTGCGGCTATTGACCTGTGCGTAGCTGAAGTTGTAGGTACGTTATTATTTATTGTGGTTATTACATTGATATTTTTTAATAATTACTCACTTTTATTTATTTATTTTAAATTTGGGTTCTATGCAGCATAAAACACAATTTGGGAATAAAAAAATCTAAAACAAATACTAAAATTTTCATGAATTTTGCGACAGGAAATTCCACTTGATATGAACTCAGAATCATGGTGTGAATCATCCCTCAAAGTTTTCGTTACGATGTCACTAACACCCTGTATTTTTGAATAATTATGTAACCCGAGCAATGAGAAGATAAGCAATTATCATTAAATCTGAGTAGCGCCATCTATTTTTTTTTTTGCGGAACGTAGCATGGAAAGTCCCTCATATTTTCAATGTGGCATTTTTATCCCCCGAGATAAACCACCACGAATCAATAACAATAATAGGTACCACAACATTTACGTCTACCTATATCATAGGTACAAGTCCCTCGACCGTCGGTCATCGTCCGTGCGCGCGCGCGCATGTCACCGCACGTGACGACACGCGGTAAGGCAACTTGCGACCAGTACCAATTGGAATGTATTTTAGAACTTAAGCCTGAGAATATTTCTTAATTCTCTGATTTTCGAGTCACTGAAAAACTTTTTCTTTCCTCTGGGCTTTTTCACTGGAGTCATTTGACTTGTGTTATTAGCTTTAGCTTTAATGGTGCTAATTCCTGTAAATACCATCTAATTTTATTTTAAGTTATATCTGTCATTTTCTTATCCGCCGAAAAGGAAAGGGACGGATAATCGACAAGCATAAAATTTATGGAACACACGTCAATTTTAAGCACAAATCTAAACCAACCGTCTAAAAATTTTACATCCGTCAATAACCCGACACAGTTAAGTAGACAGCACGTCAAACGGATTGCATACCAGGGACGTACCTTTTGATTCGCCCGGGTTATTCATTCATTCACTCATTCTTCCTAAAATTAAGAGCTGTGAATCATCCGTCCCTTTCCTTTTCGACGGATATGAAAATGACGGATATAACTTAAAATAAAATTAGGCGGTGTCTGCAGGAATCGGGGCCAACTTCTTAATTTTTGTAAGGGAATTTTTATTTATTTGTGTAGCCGCAATAACAAGCTTAGCCACTTGAGAGGTAGACTTAAAATAAGTTTTAGAACTTGAAATTCTTATAAGTGAAGCAATACTTTCATAAGTACTGAAACTATTGCATGCGTTTGAGGCATGCTCAAACGCATGCATGTGACCTAACCTGTGTTAGGCTAGTTTACCCTTCGCGGGTTGGAAGGTTAGACAAGCAGTTGCTTCTGTAAAAAATCGGACCTACTTAAATCTTCAGGTTAGGTAAGCGGACGACGATGACTACCTATTGCATTGTTCTTTCTACCTGCACAGCAAATAGGTTTAAAAATAGTCCATTCATTGAACTTTTTACGTTTCCAGACATAAAATGCTTTAGTAGTCTAGTTTAATTCAAGATCACGTATGAAAAGAAGCTACAAGAAACTCTGTTGCATAGAGCTCGGAACTAAATAACTCTCGCCCTCCATTAGAGGCGAATTTGTAAAATCAGTAAAAAAATTGCTGTTCTGTACCGGCCAACTTACCGCACAGACGATGTCAAGCAGCCGCTGTCTTTTTCACTGTTTTCTTTTTCAGGAAATGATAAGACTTTTAAGACAATATGAGATGATCATTCTTTTGTGTGAACCTCTGTATCGGACTTGCACCAATGTTTATCAACCACTGGACCACAGAGGCCGATCCGGAGGCCCCGGGTTCGAATCCCGGTGGGGACATATCACAAAAATCACTTTGTGACTACGAATAAACCCTAGTATGGTTAGGACATTACAGGCTGATCACCTAATTGTCCGAAAGTAAGATGATCCGTGCTTCGAAAGGCACGTTAAGCAGTTGGTCCCTGTTACTACTTACTAATGTAAGTAAGTAGTCGTTACATCAGCCATGTCAGGGGCCTTTGACTTTGAGGCTGGTATTAGGTACTCTACCTCACAACCTTCACGATAAGAAGACCAATGTTTATTACACAGTTGGCTCGACCATTATATACGGCGATACGGCTCATCACCTGTCATGTAGGAATAGATTAAGGATTAATAGACGTAGGTCTAAAAGAAAGTACGGCGAAGCGTGGGTACTTAGTTCATCTTGCGATAGATATACAGAAGTATATCTATAGTATAGTATAATTGTGCTAGTCAGAAGACTAGCACAATTTGGAGTATAGTCGTAAGTTTTGTTTACTTTTATACTGTGTGTATTAAGCATCTTGTAATACATATTACATATTTTGCTACGTTCCTGGAACGCGTGTCTACGGAATGAATCCGCTTCTAAAAGCGTCCGAGCGAAAGTTTCCGTGCTCTGTGGTTAAATGGGGACTCGGAGGATATTAGCATAAAAGACCACCTGAGAGGAACAAGGGTTTCTATTGTATTGTCAGTTGAAGATTCTTTTATTTTAGTAGAACACGATGCATATTATAGTATGCGAATTTAACCTTGGTTCTATTGATTTTTTCTATTTTTTATCTGTTTTCGCTTATAGCTTCGAATAAAAGTAAACTTAAAAAAAAAGAGAAACTTATTAGAGGGCGTATTTTGAAATGCGCTACCCGGGCATCCTTAGGCTTATTGATTTAAATTTTGCACCGGGTGAGAGCACTCAGCGCTCCCGGGCATGTGCCCGTTTTTTTTTCTTTTTTTTCGTGACTTATCGTAGATTTGCCGCATATGGCATTAACTACTTGGCTGGACAAATGGGGCCAGCTGAGGGCTCTCACTACTGGACTAGACACTCCATACAAAAAAGACACTTTTACCGTGTGCCGCCTAACTCGTAAGTGCGAGCGCTTAACTCGCAAGTGTGAGCGCCTAACTCATAAGTGCGAGCGCCTAACGCGTAAATGCGAGCGCCTAACTCGTAAGTGCGAGCGCCTAACTCGTAAGTGCGAGCACCTAACTCGTAAGTGCGAGCACCTAACTCGTAAGTGCGAGCACCTAACGCGTAAGTGTAAGCGCCTTATTCGTAAGTGCGAGCGCCTAACTCGTAACTGCGACCGCCTTACTCGTAACTGCGACCGCCTTACTCGAAAGTGCGAGCGCCTAACTCGTGAGTGCGAGCGCCTAACTCGTAAGTGCGAGCGCTCTACCTACCCGATTAGGATTTAGACGTGAGTTTATGTAGGTGTGTTGTATCTAAGTACTCTATCATGCGCCATGTGTCGTGTAGTACCAATAACATAGTTATAGTCTTTCTCATACTAAAAATAACATCATAATAAATATTCAAGCTTCATGCTTGTACATTTCCTGCAATTCTACATAATTGTCATTCGGTGTATTCTCGTAAATCATGAATAGCTATGCGACGATGGACGCCCGATGACTGTCGATGACAACTCACTGAGTGACGTTATGAGACGTTACTCGTCGGTATGAGAACATTGTCGGAAGTTCTAAGAAACAGGGGTATTTCGGCATATTCTGTAACCAGGCAACTAATTAAATCATTTTTTTATTATAAGGTATAAAATATAACTTAACTAAATAATAATTTAAATAAAAATAAATATAAAATAAATATAATTTAACTTTTTTTGTACTTATAACTAGATTAAATCAAATCAAAATCAAATCGATTTATTCGTGAGGACACATAGGTACCTAGAATACGGCGACGCGACGCCAGTGCTGGCCGGCTGCCGAAGGCTGGCACGACGACGACGCTTGAGAGGCGCTAGTGTGGGGGTCTCTGCAATATATATTTACTAAAAAAAACTAACAGCCTCCGTGGTCTAGTAGTTAGAGCGTTAGGCTCACGATCTGGAGGTCCGGGTTCGATTCCCGATGGGGACATTATCGAAATCACTTTGTGAGACTGTCCTTTGTTTGGTAAGGACTTTTCAGGCTTGAATCACCTGATTGTCCGAAAAAGTAAGATGATTCCGTGCTTCGGAGGGCATGTTAACCCGTTGGTCCCGGCTATTAGCCGTAAAAAAACACCTCCACCAACCCGCATTGGAGCAGCGTGGTGGAGTATGCTCCATACCCCCTCCGGTTGATTGAGGGGAGGCCTGTGCCCAGCAGTGGGAAGTATATAGGCAGTTAAAAAAAAATAAGGAAACGTGTACTTAAAGCTGAAGTTGTAAGATATAATTACTTACTACAAGTTGCCTCACTGTATGTAATAGTCATCACGGCACTCACAATGATTCGAGCGGAGAGTCTCCAGAATGACAATATGAATGTGAATCACGGGTCGAGTCATTTCTCATGGCGACGAGATATTATTACCTACTTATGCTCGTGTCAAAATAATTATAAATAACAAATTGTTTCCTATATTTATGTGGTTGTAGTATATTCAATTCGCCTTAATGTTTACTGTCTATTTATTTATACTCTCTTGTGTAAGTTGTTATTATTATGTGTTTTGATTGTAAAATGTTTTCCGTGGTCCAGTGGTTGAGCGTTGGGCTCACGATCCGGAGGTCTTGGGTTCGATTCCCGGTGGGGACATATCACAAAAAAAATACTTTGTGGCCCCTAGTCTGGTTAGGACATAACAGGCTGATCACCTGATTGTCCGAAAGTAAGACGATCCGCGCTTCGGAAGGCACGTTAAGCCGTTGGTCCCGGTTACTACTTACTGATGTAAGTACGTAGTCGTTATATGAGTCATGTCAAGGGCCTTTGGCGGCTCAATAGTAACCCTGACACCAGGGTTGATGAGGTTGGTACTCCACCTCACAACCCACACGATAGAAGAAGAAGTACCTATAGTACTAAGGCATAGAATAATAGAATAGAATAGAATAACTTTATTCCCAAAACAGTGAAGGTTACAAAAGCATTGACTAGTAGCTAACACTGCCCAGGGAAATGGGACTGACTCAGCATATTGTTGCTAAGAGTATGGTACGAGTGCCCACTCTCACCAACACTTATATTCTGCCAGTACCCATATTACGCTTATAATTAGTAATAAATGAATTGCCTTTATTGCATATGCCTTTTACTTTTGTTTCCATCTGACATAAGCTCACGACTATAACTACTAATCCAATTGGGGTAGTCAGAGGCTCATCCATCGCAAGAAGACCTAAGTACCCACACCACACCGAGCTTTTTGTTAGACCAACGTGATAGGTGGTGAGCCGTATGACCGTATCACCGCCTGTCATGGGTTAGTTTCCAACTAGTCAAATCAGTTACTCTTTACTAAACGTCAAAACACGAAATTAGTATAGAATTTGTATGAAAAAGCACAGTATGAGTCATAGTAAAACGTGATAAAATGTCGGACTTATTATTACGTTATTCTTGATTAAAATTCATAAATAGGTTACTTAAATAGAAAAAAGAAAATGTTTTTCGGTAGTTTTTGACCTGTCTTTATTTAGTAAACAGAATTTCATCATTTTTATTGAACCTAGTACATGACCCAATTGTCGAGTCAACTGTGTTAATGAAAAATAAAAAAAAATAAAAACCCCCGACCAAAAAAACTCAATTATTATGACAAAAGGTTAAAAATGCTAACCCCTATAAAAAGCAAAACATAACTTATCCCACATATGCTTGCAAGCAAACTGAGCGTGTAACATTCTCATCACACTTAACAAACGACCTGATGACCTTGAAGACCTGAACCGATTTCCACCAAACATAGCTAAGAACACTCTCGACTGATATACCTTCCAAACAAAAAAAGCCGCATTAAAATCGGATCATCCGTTTGGGAGCTACGATGCCACAGACAGACACACATTTACGTCAAACTTATAACACCCGTCGTTTTTGCGTCGGGGGTTAAAAACTAACAAAACACTAATTACCATAATAACCTACCTATTACTATATTATTGTCATATTGTGATCAACTGATTCCGATCCTGTTAACATCTGCATACAAAGGGCTACCGTTAGTCGTCATCTCAGTTGTCATTCTAGTAAGTTAATAACTGCATCTGTAACGGAGTGTAGTTTTTATAACGTATATCTTAGAAATGCGTATCGATTCGTTTTTGTTGTCTGAGCAATACAAAGTGGCTATTGAATGCATATATGTGGTAACTATACATAGTATACATTCTTCTTCTATGGTGTGGGTTGTGAGGTGGAGTACCAACCTCATCAACCCAGCTTTCAGGATTACTATTGAGCATTTGAGCCGCTAAAGGCCCCTGACATGACTCATGTAACGACTAAGTACGTCAGTAAGTAGTAACCGGGACCAACGGCTTAACGTGCCCACCGAAGCGTCTTGCTTTCGGACAACCAGGTGATCAGCCTGTAATGTTCTGACCAAACTATACATTGTTTATTGGTAAAAAGAAGCAGTTGTACATTCTATTCTTATCTATATAATATCACGCCTGTATCTCCAAAGGGGTAGGTAGAGGTGTCGCCATCTATCTAGAAATTGAGTACTAATATAGTATTATTGAGTACTTTATTTTCTCTTTGGTTGATGGTAGGGCTGGCAGAGGAAAACCTAGAAGGACGTACATCGACCAAATTGGAGATGTCCTTAGAAAAGGTTCAGTGCGATGTACTCTGAACCGGCGTGCGTGTATGAAACGATTGATGAATGTGGAGTAAGCAAGAGAAGTGTGTCAGGATGAAGCAAATGGAATTCCATAGTCTCTGCTTACCCCGGTGGGAAATAGGCGTGAGTTTATGTATGTATATATGTATGTTATTTTCTATTTGTAAGGAAATGTCTATCTATAACGCTTCTCTTCTGTCGGCAAACGTGTACAAGACCCGTTTTGGTGTTGGCTGCACGACTTAGCTGTTGGTTGTTTGCACTGGGGTCTTTAGAAGACTCGATGAGCTGCAGATGTTATAATGTTACGTATTCTTGTTACAGTAACGAGCTGACCATGCGACGTGGCTGGACACCATCCAGATAGACAAGTGTATACAAGTGAGTTTCTACATTATATTTTATTTTATTATATATATGACATACCATATTTTATGACATTAGGGTAATCAGAGATACATACGTCGCAAGATGCACTAAGTACCCACACTTTACCGAGCTTTCTGTTAGACCAACGTGGTGAGCCGTATCGCCGTCTATAATGGTGGTAAACTTAATATACAGGGTGTTAGTGACATCGTAACGAAAACTTTGAGGGATGATTCAGACCATGATACTGAGTTGATATCAAGTGGAATTTTCCGTCGCAAAAGTATGGATAGGAAAAAAATTAAAAAAAAAACAAAAAAAATCATGAATTTTTTGAAAGGAAATTCCACTTGATATCAACTCAGAATCATGGTCTGAATCATCCCCCTCAATATTCGTTAACGGTGTCACTAACACCCATACGTACTTGTATGGCAACCTGTATGTACTTCTACCGGGTGTAAGTGACTTCGTAACGTATACTGAGAGGGATGACTCAGCTGATTATTCTGAGTTAATATCAAGTGGAATTTTCCATCGCAAAAGTATAGAATTGAAAATAATTTTAAAAAATTAAAAAAATACATAATTTTTGCGACGGAAAAATACACTTGATATCAACTCAGTATCATGGTCTGATTCATCCCTCAAAGTTTTCGTTACGATGTCACTAACACCCTGTATAACATTAAGTCCGTGAGAGCCGTGGTAGCCCAGTTGGCAGTAAGATCGAAAGTCACTGTGAAGTCGTAGGTTCGCATTCGGCAATGATTTTCGAATTCAGGTTTGCATCGTAAATTATTATCACGTGCTCAACGGTGAAGGAAAAACATCGTCAGGAAACCCACATTCTCGAGAAATGCATTTTCGGAGGTATGTGACCTAACCTGTATTGGGCTGGTTTTCCCTTCAGGTCTTCGGACCTGTCAAATCTTCAGGTTAGGTAAGCGGACCCTGTGAAAAACGGGATAATGCTAGGGAGATGATGATGTAGTCAGAGGTACATCCATTGTTTTTTTTAATTATTTTGTCTTTTTGTTGTTTTTATTTTCTTCTTTCTTTCTTTATTTACATGAAATGATGTGAACCTACCTGTAATTATTTAAAACCAATCATAGGAACTAAATGCGCCCTCTAAGGCCTTATTATTGCCATATAAATTGTAAAACAGTCACCATTTGCACTTAGTTCGTATCGCCATTATACTAGCTTCAAACCATTTACTAACAGCAAAGGAATGTGGTCTCCAAGTGATTTCCTTTAATTATGTTGTAATGTCATTGAAATCTTACGGCAATTACAGACTCCTGTGTTCTGTTAGGTCGCTTATCCACGACGTTGCGAGTCGCAGCGACTTACGATTGTTTGTGCGACTTATGGAAGTGTGCGTTTGACAGGCTTTGAACCACGGCCTCCGTGGTCCAGTGGTTGAGCGTTGGGCTCACGATCCGGGTGTCCCGGGTTCGAATCCCGGTGGGGACATATCACAAAATTCACTTTGTGATTGTGATTGGTGGTTATTAACGACTGCTAATGTTGACCAACGGCTTTACGTGCCTTCTGAAGCACGGAGGAGCTTGAGATGAAATCTTTTTTTTTGTGGTCACCCATCCTATCACCGGCCTTTGCGAAAGTTGCTTAACTTCAACAATCGCAGACCGAGCGCGTTTACTGCTGCGCCACCGAGCTCCTCAATAAGAGCTGTCGATAATAATATATATTGAAGATAAAATAATTCTGACGCGTATCGCTTCGACACGCGTCACCGTGAGTGCATCGCCTTACGCCTGCTTTTCCCAAGGATAAATTAACTAAGGATTTATGTGAAGGATACCAGTCGCCATTAATCGCGGTTAAGAAGTCTCTGTAATGGGTTTCAGTTTATTTAATTACTATTTGATTGGTTGTCGCAACTGTGGATTTGATTTTGCGTGGGAACCACGAAAGCACCTATCTGAAATAGATGGTTTTGGTCATTTTGTTCAATGCAGGATCGTATGTTTTTTTAAAATTGTTGTCTGGCAAACAGCTGTCAATGTGCTATTGTCATTGTGTAATTAAGAATTCTTGTTTTAAATAGACTATAAAATTAAATGCATTTTATTGCTCGTCGAAAAACACTCAAGCATAAACATAACATAAATAGTTTGTATACGTCCCACTGCTAGGCACCTTTCCTCAATCAACCAGAGGGGGTATGGAGCATACTCCACCACGATGTCCACTGCGAGTAGGTGGAGGTTTTGGACTATTAGTCCGACCAACGGCTTAACCTGCTTTCCGAACCACGGAATCATCTTACTTTTCAAGCCTACAATTATACGTACAGTCTCACAAAGTGATTTCAACAATATCCTCATCGGGAAACGAACATGGACCTCTAGATCGAGGGCCCGTTGATTTAACCACTAGACCACTGAGGCTGTCTAGAATAGAATACTAATAAAATACGCCGGTGTTTGTTCTTATTGGACAAAGTAACAATATAAACGTGTTATTGTTGGCAACATTGTCTTGTCCGCAGCTGTCTTCCCTTATAAAATTTATTGTCACAGCCTAACGCTAACTATCTAAAAAAATACTAGAATCTTCCTTTTCAAGCTATCGTCTTAACGCTTTTATTAAGAGTGTGGTTCTCACTGCCGTCTCACTCGAATGTATCGATTTATTCGAATATATTTATTTTTACTCGATTGTCCCAATAAGAGAAGCCATGATAAAAAAATCAAATCAGATGAACTCATGTTATGGTGAGCCATGTCAGGGGCCTTTGGCGGCTCAGTCATAACTCTGACACCAGGTTGATGAGGTTGGTACTCCACCTCACAACCCACACGATAATAAGAAGAGAATTAGGTATTGTGTCAATTTATTAATAGGAACGTCAACAAGAATCTATTTTCTGTTCGAAAATTACTTCTATACGTAAGTACTTAGATTCTACCAATGAATCTCTTTCTTAGAGATAAGCTTACATGTACTGTCTGTTTTCTTTGTATGTTTCTTTCTGTGTTTTATTGTGTACAAATAAATAAATAAATCAAAAATAAATCCCAAATACTGAGATGACTAGAAATTTAAATTAGCCTATAAAAGTTGTTACATGAGCCATGTCAGGGACCTTTGGAGGTTCAATTATTATTGATAATCCTGACAACTGAAAGGGTTTTGAGGTTGGTCATCCGCCTCACAACCCACACGATAGAAGAAGATGTTGTCTTATCTATTATGGTTAGTGACTCTGGCAGCCCCGAGGTGAATTTAGACTCTGTCAGTTCTAAAATCCCTTCGAAATCCAATAGTATAGAGCGTTCCAAACCCCTTGTACCGGCTACACTGTGTAGTCCGCTAACAAGCGCGCGCGCAGTATCAGGGATCTACTCGTTACTGCGACACTTCAATGGGCCGGCTGTTACTATGTACGGGGTTAAACGGCTGAGGAGGGATTTAGCCGGATTATACCATAGAACAAGTAATAATACTACGTGTAGAACGGCAACTCCCCTCCAGCGGCTGAGCTAGATTTACCTCACCCCCTCTCGGTTCTACTTTAGTCTTTGTTCGTATTGGCATCAGACGTCACACACACAGATGCGCGTGTACGATAACGTCAATGTGTAGTGTCTGTGTGAAACGAGGTGTTTTGTATGAAGTGTCCGGGGTGCGGTTAAACTTACAAATATTTAAAATAATTAACTTTCTTAGCTTATAATTGTAGAGCAGCAGTCGTTTGCATGTTGTAAACTCCGCCAGAGTGATTGTGTCCTTTTTAACTTAATGGATCATTAACATCATTATAAGTGAGTAAGTAAGTCGTTGCATGAGCTATATCAGGGGCCTTTGGCGGCTCAGTAACCTTGACACCGGGGTTGATAAGGTCGGTTATTGGTCTCACCACCCATACGAGCACGCATTGGAGCAGCATGGTGGAGTATGCTCCATACCCCCTCCGGTTGATTGAGGGGAGGCCTGTGCCCAGCAGTGGGATGTATATAGGCTGTCTACTTACTTACTTACTTATTTATAAAAAAAGAATTAAAAGGTGTAAAATGTAAAAGATTTCCATTTACCTCTTCGTAACAAGATTAATTTTGGACCTTAATTATGAACCGTTTTAACGAAATTATGATTTACATGTAATGTGAATAAAATTAACTTTAAGTAGATGATTTTTGTTGTATCGGCTCGGGAGGTCTGCTAAAAGTATTATGAAAATAAACAAAGTCTTAACAAATTGAGCCGCTTATATATTTGTGTGATTCTGTAATAGTTACTTTATCATCCAAACACGAATTCAAAAATATGTTTATTCAGTTGAATCGCCAGTTTTTATATAAGTATATATAAATATAGGTAAACTTTATTTTCTCGAAGGTCTGCCTGCCTCTTTTACCCACTAGGGTCGTTTAATTCTTTCAAATATTTTTCCTGTCAGACGACGCCCTGAGCCGAGGTTCGCGCCCAACTGGGCACCCTCAAGCCTGCTGTCTTAAACGTTATACCGGGTGAGAGCCTTCAGCGCTCCCCATTTGTCCGGCCAAGTAGTTAATGCCATCTGCGGCAAATCTACAATAAGTCACGTCAAAAGTCACCAGCGAGTGATTCGGTGTCGGCCACAAAGCGGTGATGGCGCGATGGTGGTGACGCCCCAAAATGTCCTATTGTGAGATAGGACTTTTTAACATTGTTTGTTACTAACACAATATGGATGTAATTATTCCGGAATAAATATATTTGAATTGAATTGTATCGTTGACAGCGACTCTCCGAACGGCGACCCTCGCTACGGCGAGTCTCTTTACGGCGAGTGGCCTTATTTTCAGTGGGAAAAAAATATTGTATGTAGCGTGATTAAAATTGTGTTTTGAACTGAACATGTAAATGACAGATGTGATGTCAAGCAGTCGCCGTTCGGGGAGTCGCTGTCAACGCTACAATTTTTTGAATTAGAATTTAACCTTCATTCGCGTAAATTTATGTCGTAGAGTTGAAAATAAGTTAACACAACATTCACATCCGTTGATTGATAGTCTGTTTCTGTAACATTGTTGATCGTTTCCAATCGGCAGTCGCAAGAACGTATCGCTATGTTCCAACGCCGTAAAGGATCTTGGTGTTGCCAGTTTTTGTAATTGTTTCCTTTTTTGCAAAAAAAACCGTAAAGCTAACTACAATTACTGATCTCATTTCATTCGAGAAATGTTAAGAAAAACTTGACACTTAATAGGACAGTGGCAGATCTAGGTCTTTTGCTTGGGCAGGACCCTATTTTTTTTCTTATTTATTTATTAAATTTAATAAATTATAATATGGTAGTCTTCTTATCGTTTTGATGGCATTTTTCCATCCGAACAGCATTTTCTGCAGCATGACGTATTGAGTGACGGGGTATGGTGGTAATGGCATGGCGTTGGTATGGTACATAATATGGTATGGTAAGGTGATGTATGGTATGGTATGGTGGTATATGGTATGGTACGGCGGTGTATGGTATGGTATGGTGGTATATGGTATGGTAAGGCGATGTATGGTATGGTATGGTGGTATATGGTATGGTACGGCAGTGTATGGTATGGTATGGTGGTATATGGTATAGTAAAGTGATGTATGGTATGGTATGGTGTCGTATGGTATGGTAGAGAGAGTTTCTATGTAGCATAAGAATGATGCAGATGGAGAACCGGAAAGGATTCACAACAAGACATAACGTGAATACTTCTTCTATCGTGTGATCAGCCAGTAATGTCCTAACCAAACTAGGGACCACAAAGTATTTTTTGTGATATTTCCCTACCGGGAATCGAACCCGGGATCTCCAAATCGCGAGCCCAATTCTCAACCACTGGACTACGGAGGTCGTTTTGAATAATACTCATAATATAGAAATCTAGCAGACAAAAACTTAACTTAAAAAAACTAGTTCTTTCTCTTTTTCACATTCATCGTAAGTAAAGAAAGGCATTAATTTGCCAAGGGACCTTTGGGGGTGTTGAACCCTCTAGCAACCTCCGAGATTCGCTACTGAAACAGAGGCAGTAGGCGAGTTATTTTCGTTCCATACATCAAAGGCGTACATTGGCGTACAATTTGGGTCGGCGCGGGCGCAACGTAATTGATATTTTTTGCGCTCGCGCACCACCTCCATAAATATGGTTTTTGTGGGGTGCATTTAGCGAGTCGTGATAAATCGTAACGAGATGGTTAGGGTGGACGCAGACTTAGCGACTTCGGTTTGAGACCTGCGGTCTGTGTATACCATGTTAAAAATAAAGATATGAGAAGCAAGGGTACCGAGACCTCGCAAAGTGTTATTTTTGTTGGACGTGTCCTCACCGGGAGTCGAACTCAGAACCTGCAGAGCCAGTCGTTCTTTTAACCCTTTCTCGGACAGAGACCATGGGTCATTGATGGTTCATAATAGGTAGTATGAGAGTATGACAACTTGGAATCGGAACGTCATTAGACGTTATGTCCTTGAAAGTGTTAAATAATGTCACGAATCGTGACTGTAGCTTGCGTAAAGCCTTATTTTACTAAATAATTTATGAATATTTAGGCGTATCGGCGTAACTCGATAATAATGGGCGATTGGTTGACGTCGGCCGTTGCAGTAATAAGCATTTTGTGCTGTCTTGACCACCCGTGGCCCAGCCTCTTTTAGCCCAACTGATGAGGCGTAAGGATTGAGTTTTTGTTCCTCGGAACTGTTGATAATGAAGAATAAGTTTTCTGCCCTCCTATCTTCCCTCTCTTAGTTTATAGTTTATCTCTTTCCCGGTCTGCTGGAAGAGATTTCTTCTAGAAATAAGCTGAATAATTGAGTAATAATTGGGTGGTTTACAAGATAAATTAAGAAATTCTAATTACTAAATAAAGACGGATCAAAAACTAACGACAAAATTTTCTTTATTCTATTTAACTTATTTATGATTTTTTTTATCAAGAATAACGTAATAATAAGTCCGACATTTTATCACGTTTCTCGGGTGATCAGTCTGTAATATCCTAACCAAACTAGGAATCACATAGTGATTTTTGTGGTACCTCCGGATCGTGAGCCCAACGCTCAACCACTGGACCACAGAGATCGTATATGAAAACCCCAATATAATTCAAATCAAAAAGAAATTGTCTGGTATCATGAATCTGTACGATATTTTCTCTTCATAAAAAAATAAATAAAATAAAACATAACAAATTATTAATTAGCTTTCTGACAGTACAATATGCAGAAATAAAAATAATATTTATTTGACAGAGGCACTGCCTTCTTGAGAATAATTATAACATTCCATATAAAGACGCCGAATTGGCAGTATCGATCTTGATTCGAATGGGCGTGGCAAGGAAAGGGGTTTGTACAATTATATTTTTTTTTTTTAATATTATTAGTAACTCCAAATAAATGAGGGACATTTTTTTTAATTTTTTTATACTACCTGCTGGATAGATGGCGCTGAACTTGGTAGGTTACTGCAAGGAGTTTTTAATTCTAAAAAAGAAAAGTCTCTAATGTACGTACATATTTCATCGCTGAATAATTTGTAAACCTGAACATTTTTTTTTTATTGTTTTTTTATTATTTTATGATTAATTTGTATACCTGAATTATAAGGTCGAATATGGCGGACATCCTAGCTATAAGATCATTTTGTACCTGTATTCTTACAAATAAAGAACTTTGAACTTTTTATTTATTTATATTTTTTATTTTATTCATAAGATATCCAACAGCAGTTTTACAGGTAAAGTTAAAGTATCTAAATTACATAGTGTGTCATAGCCAATAACAGGATATCATAGATTGCGTTAACTATTGAACCGAAATTAAAAGAAAACTATAACAAAACTTAAATGAACAATACGCTAGAGTACAGTCATGAGCAATATAATGTACCCACTTTAGGACTCTGTCGCACTAACACATTTGACATTTAGTGAGACTTGCAGTTCAATTTGTCAAAAAAGTTAATGTGACATGGTACCAAAGTGTATACATATTACCGTACAAACGAGTTACATACAATACTTTCGTCGAAAATCGTCGACCACGCCGGCAGGGGCCGATGTCGGGGTACCGACATCGCTGCTGGCGCTCGCCGCGCCAGAACGGTAGGCTTTTCATGACGTAGCAGTGCAATTTCTATACAGGGTGTTATTGACACAGTACCGAATACTGAGGGAGATTATTCGGCTCATGAATCTGTGTTATTTTACGGTTACGACACGCTGAAAGGCGGAATTTAACGCCACGATGCTCGCCATACACGTTCTTCTGGAGCGAAACGGTAGTGAAATATGAATGCGAAAGTAAATAGACGTAGATAAGTATTTTTCGGGTTCAAATCCCGGTGGGGAAATATCATAAAAATTTCGGTTAGGACAGGCTGATTACCTGATTGTCCGAAAGTAAGATGATCCGTGTTTTGTAAGGCACGTTAAGGCGTTGGTCCCGGTTACTACTTACTGATTTAAGGAAGTAGTCGTTACATGAACCATGTCAGGGGCCTTTGGCGATTCTGTAATAACCCTGACACCAGGGTTGATGAGGTTGATACTCCACCTCACAACCCACACGATAGAAGAAGTATTCACGTTATGTCTTGTTGTGAATCCTTTCCGGTTCTCCATCTGCATCATTCTTATGCCACATAGCAACTTTCTCTACCATACCATACCGGGCCTTTGGCGGCTCAATAATGTCCTGGCGCCAGGGTTAATGAGGTTGGTATTTCACCTCACAACCTTACACCAGGTAGAGGTGTGTATATAGTAAGTGCACCGCACCGCCGAACAAGGCAGGGTTATTATGAATTTAGCAAATCAAAAGTATATTAAGCAAGTATGTTTAATGTTATTAATGGATAAATTATACTTTCTGATGGATAAATGACTTCGATTGCGAATTAATTTACGAACCGAACAAGTTAGACCGGTCGTGTGAGTCAGCTAGTTCAGAATGTCTCGTTGTGCTTGGCTAAATGGATTGTAAGGACAATAATAAGGTATTTGAATAACTTACACAAATTCAAATTCAAAAATATCTTTATTCAGTAGGTAACATAGTTACACTTTGAATCGCCAATTTTTTCATAACAAACGTCTCATCCGCCTAAAACTACTGCAGCTACTCACAACCTGTATAGCCGGGGAAAAGAAGCTACAAGAAAAACCTCGGTACAGGGCCCTAGACGTTCTTTAAAAAAATAAACATAACACAAGTATCCTTCTTCTTCATAGGGGTTACCTATGAGGTTGTACCAACTTCAGCAACCCTCGTCATAGAGTAAAGAATACTACGCAACTCTCCGCTCCCCACCAGCGGCTGAGCTAGGTTTACCTCACCCCCTCGATCTTACTTTAGTCTTCAATCGTATCGGCGCCAGACGTCACACACACAGATGCGCGTGTACGATAACGTCAATGTGTAGTGTCTGTGTAAAACGAGGTGTTTTATTTATGAAGTGTCCAGTGTGTGATATAAATTAAAATAAAGGAGCTGTCTGCTGGAATCAAGAGCAGTATCATCCAAATCTGGTTGGTTATCTAACAAACCCATCTGCAAACAGCCCGTTTATATAAGCAGCATCGATTATAAAAACTTGTAGGTATGTGACCGCTTGCGTAATAATAGCATAGATTAAGGAATAACACTACATATAGAACGGCAACTCTCCGCTCCCCACCAGCGTCTGAGCTAGGTTTACCTCACCCCCTTCGAACATTGTTTTAGACTAGAATTTGACTAGTAGTCATGTACGATGACGTCAATGTGTAGTGTCTGTGTAAATCGAGGTGTTTTGTATGAAGTGTCCGGTGTGTGGTTGTGTTATTTTAGGTGTCTATATCTGTCTAACAACCGACCTAGGTGTTCAAATCAAATTCAATACGCTTCTGATTTCGACACCGACGCATTGAAAGATAAAGATTCGCACTCATGCGCAACAACCGGTCAAGATAGTATCCGATACATTATGTCGATAAATTACCATAACAGGGTAGTTACCTAGGTCAAAGATAAATTATGAAATTCTCATTTACTAAATAAAGACACATCTAAAAGTGACAAAAAACGTTTTCTTTTCTCTTTATTTTAATTTTATTTATGAATTTTAATAAAGAAAAATATATTTAATAGTTTACTTAAGGTGCAATATGCTGAAAATTAGACAGAAATCCGGATTATAATCACTATTACTGAACAGATCAGATATTTTTTTCCAAAATAAACATAACAAATCTTATATTGTGTGGGTTGTGACGTAGATCACCAACCTCATCAACCCAGGCGTCAAGGTTACTATTGAGCCGCCAAAGGCCCTTAACAGGGCTCATGTTATGACTACGGGACCGACTACCTAACGTGGCCTCCGAAGCACGGATCTACTTCCCTTTTTTGAAAATTTAAATTTTTGTAATATGTCCCCACCGGGTTTCGAACCCGTGACTTCCGGATCGTGAGCCCAACGCTTAACCACAGAGGCATAGCAAATTATTTACGTTATTGTATTCGCTAATGTTTGACCACAGACAAGAATCACAATTGAATCAATAGCCAATATTACCATTCGGAGAATTACAAAATTAATTTCTTAAAATAGTTGACCATTCTAATAGAGTAGAGGCGAACGGATATCCCTGCGCTATTGTAGCGATTGTCCGAATGTAGGGCACGGCGGCGCGCGCAAGGACGCCATATTGGTTGCGTATGCGCAGACGGTAGTACAGCTGGACTACCAGTAGTAGGTAAATTACATACTTATATTGGTGCTAATTCCTGTAAACACCATCTAATTTTATTTTAAGTTATATTTGTCATTTTCTTTTCCGCCGAAAAGGAAAAGGTACCCGTCCCTTTCCTTTTCCGCAGCCGTTCCTACCTCTTTCTTCTATTCCGTGGGTAAAGGGGTTCAAACAGGCGCTCCCAGTTTGAGAAGCAAGCCGGTGAACCACACGACTACAGTGACGACTAACGTTTACTAAAGTTTTTAATTGTGTACGGTCACGAGCATTAATATGTATACACTTTGGTATCATGTCACATTAACTTTTTTGACAAATTGAACTGTAAGTCTCACTAAATGTCAAAAATGTTAGTGCGACAGAGTCCTAAAGTGGGTACATGATAATTGCTCATGACCGTAAGCTTTCAAGTGTTTCACTTTCAAAAAAGATTGAAATTTACTTTTTTTAAGCATTCGTTAAACGTTTACATATTTTGCAATTTGTCAATTTCGTGCACAAAATTTGAACCAAATATTTAAGTTGCAGTTCTGAATTCTCAACGTATTTCTCACGATATTTCTCTTTCATAAAATACGGCACTTTAACCGCCTTACCAATAAAACAATAAACAAACGGTGCGGTGTACAGTCATGAGCAATATCATGTACCCACTTTAGAACCCTGTCGCACTATCATATTTTGACATTTAATGAGACTTACGGTTTAATTTGTCAAAAAAGTTAATGCCAGCCCTACCACCAACCTTTGCTTTATACTGCTTACGTAATCCTGTTATCCTTCATCCGCTCTACTTGTCCAAACCAACTGAACATTCCCTTCTCAATCTTATTGTATGTTATTTTTTTGTCTGTTCTATTGTGTAATCAACAAGTATAAAATTCAAAATTAAATAAAATATCTTTAATCAATAGGTAACATAGTTACACTTTGAACCGTCAATTTTTATATATCGGGTGAGCTTCAGCGCTCCCCATTTTTCCGGCCAAGTAGTTAATGCCGTCTGCGGCAAGTCTACAATAAGTCACGTCAAAAAAAAAGTTTTTACATAACGAATGTCTCATCCGCCTAAAACTACTGCAGCTTTTCACAACCTGTATAGCCGGGGAAAAGAAGCTGCAAGAAAAATCTCCTCACATGTGTCTCTCTCTCTATTTAAGAGCTGCGCTCTTGTCGGTGGAGTAACCGCCATTCCTCTCTTCTTCCCGCCAAAACCTTCACCTCCCGATACGACACGACCTGCACCTTCTCTTTTATTTGTTTCATAAATGTTATCCTAGGTCTACCCCTTCCTCTCTTCCCTTCAATTTTTCCTTCTATAATGTTTGTTATAAATGAATCGTGTCGTATCAGGTGGCCAATCATATTTCCTCTCCGGTTCTCTATAGTCTTCAATATGGTTCTCTTTTCTTCAACTCTTTCCAGCACTTTTTCATTTGACACCATTTCAGTCCAGCTTATACCCTCCATCCTTCGCCAACACCACATCTCAAACGCTTCCAATCTCTCTCTGTCTCTCTGTGTCATAGTCCACGTTTCACTTCCATAGAGTGCAATGCTCCAAATATATGATTTAATAAACCGTTTCCTTATTTTTAATGATATCACACACACATCACCTCACATGTGTGTAAACCTATAATGTGTGTGTGACGCAACATTGAATATAAAGGTACACCTTACATTCCCATACAAATGTATGTACGTATGGTTATGTATAGATTGGCATCTCGCACTCGCAAAAAGTGAAAGTTGTACTTCCAAAAAAGAATTACGGAGGTCGACCGGGTTTACGTCATCACAACCTAACAAGCTTAACTCTTCACCTACCCTAGCCTTTAGTCAATGAGCTTTAGGCTTCATTTCTGCACATTTAGAGTTTAAGTAACGTTGTAAACCGATGTTGTATTGGTTTTTGCAAGTAAGTATGCAGGTTTTGTATGTCAGGCTACTGTGTTATGGTGGTAAAGTTGATTGATGGCTCTAATTTGGTTTTTTGCACGTGATTTTTGACATTGACCAATCGTTTACATTTTGACAGCTATTAGAATTGAAGTCGGATTATGTTGTTAGATCATGTGCTTTTTTCGCCTATTACGTTAAGACGGGTTTACATTTTTTTCTACACATAACATAAACGGCCTATACATACATACATCATAACAATCAATTGGAGGGGGTATGGAGCATAACATATGCTCTACTTTACTATTCCAAACATTCGGTAAAGAAAAAAAAAGAAAAGAAAGAAGCCAAAGTAAACTTAATGCTCGCGAAATAGGGTCTGGAATTGAATGTAGATAGGCACAATTATCCCTTTTATGGAATAAATTTGGAGGAGTATAATTATTTATTATGATAACAATGTAAGCATTACTATTTTGGATATCTTTACGGAGGTCCCGGGTTCGAATTCCGGTGGTGACATATCACAAAAATCACTTTGTGATCCCTAGTTTGATTAGGACATTACAGGCTGATTGTCCAAAAGGTAACATGATCCGTGCTTCGGAAGGCACGTTAAGCCGTTAGTCCCGGTTACTACTTACTGATGTAAGTAAGTAGTCGTTACATGAGCCACGTCAGGGGCCTTTGGCAGCACATCCCACATAGAAGAAGAATTTAAGCATAATAAAATGCTTTTCAACATTTTTCCCAAACATCCGATTTCATACTTGAATATTTTTTACTATAATACCTAACCAATTTGTACGTATAGTATGGTCTTGATCAAGGAAAACTTGGCAACTTGGCAGTGGGAGTAGGTTGCATAATGGATGCATAAAGTCTACGACACCAAAGGTATCCGTTTAAAAGGTCAGTCGACAAACAAGTCTTCATTTAAGATTTTATGTAACAATACCTAATACTGTTTATGAGTCATTATAGTATACTCCACCACGCTGCTCCACTGCGGGTTGGTGAAGGTGTTTTTTATTTTATTTGAGATGAAAAACAGCAGTACACAATCATTACATTATAGTATTAGCACTAAACAATTTAGGTTTATGTACAGCCAACAACAACATCCACATATTACTATACAGAATTCTGTGAAGAAGACATTATCATCAAGTTTCACATTAGATAGAACTTAGCAGAGTTCAAAACAGCTCTCTTAAAACGCGTCTCGCGTGTTTGGGCTAGCGCTTAACGGCGTGCTTCGGAAGGCACGTTAAGCCGTTGGTCCCGGTTACTACTTACTGATGTAGGTAAGTAATCGTTACATGAGCCATGTCAGGGGCCTTTGGCGGCTGATAACCCTGACACCAGGGTTGATGAGGCTGGTATTCCATCTCACAACCTAAACGATAAGAAGACTAATACCATGTATGAATAGATATATTCTGGCTGGGTAGTCATGTAGCCAGGAAGTGACTTCACTCACTGCACTCCAGAGCAATCAGATGCATTCCGTTACATTTCCCAAAAAGGACAAAGCCATGGGGCATAACATGGTTAGTTTGATAACCTTGCCGCCTTAAACGGAGTGCTCAGAATCCCGTTTGGAACTAGTTGTAGGGACTTGATTTATGCCTTGAAAGCCTCTATAGAAAACAGTATATTAGGATTTAGACGGTTTGGTTATACAACGGATATGCACGGTTTTGCTCTGTATTATGAAGTGCTAAGAAAGACGTTTTTTTAAACATAAATAAATAAGTCATTGGGAATAAATTTGTACATATAAATATAAGCAAACACCTATTGTAAATGCTAAAATAAATAAATGTAATTTGTATGAAAAAGCACACTATAGTGACGTCATAGAAAAACGTCATAAAATGTCGGACTTATTACGTACCTATTACGATTTTCTTGATTAAAATTCATAAATAAATTATTAAATAAAAAAAAAACAAAATGTTTTCAGTTAGTTTTAGATCTGTCTTTATTTAGTAAACATAATTTCATAATTTATCTTGAACCTAGGACACGACCCAATTAAGAAAAGACTTAAGTCAGATATTCGTAGATTAGAATAAAGTCTTCCAAGTTTGAATTCTTCATACAAAAATTTGCTGTTCCATTTTCAAATATTTTTCCGTTTATTGCAACCATTGATGTCTTATATTATGTTATTATTAGAACTAAGTAATTAGTGGGTACTTAAAGGTGTTCAGTTCAACGATAAAAACCTTATTTCTCTTTCTTCCTCTTGAATAAAAGAGTATGGCTTCAATCTCAGGCGGACATAAATGCTTTAGAATATTATTCAAACGGCTGAGAATTCCGGTCTCAAGTGGCGACAGAACCTGATTTATGTCGGCACGGGAATCTCACGGGACCGTTAATTTGATATTTAATCCCTACTCGGTACCAACCTATCGGAATAGCCTATTTCATAATTTATAGGCGGCTTATAAAATGTTGAGGGAGTATAGTGGGTACATAAGGATTACAATCGCTTGTAATACTTGCTGGGCAGTAAGCAGAGCTACAATACAGCCAGTTTTTATTTTCGACATAAAACACAGATATCTGTGTTTTATCTCTGTGTGTTTTTAATTATCTGTGTTTTTTTAAGAGGTCCTACCAGTAAGTCTATTGGGAAGGAAATTCCCAGTAGTTCAACTGGTAAGACTACTCGGTAAGACTACTAGGAATAGGGGGAATATTCTTCTTCTCTTGTGTGGGTAGTAAGATTAATGACCGACTTAAAAGATGAAGAAGAAAGAAGCTATTCAAAATTCTAGATTAAGTAAATTAAATTCATCTTATTTGGGGTTGTGCGAAAACCGTATACATTACGTTTTTACAATAAAATACCAGATAATATTTTGAATTTGACAGAAAAAAAATTTAAAGCTCTCTTTATGTAAAAAAGCTTATTATAATATTAATGATTACCTAAATTATAAAAATGTCTGGTATTAAATATGTTCCTCTAGTTTATAACTTGTAATGTATACCTACATTGATTTAAAAGATGTGTTGCTGTTGCAGTTTCTTGTTATTTCTTCTCCTCAGCCATAACGCCTTGCGAAATGACGTAAATTCAAAAATGTTACATTGACCTTCAACTAGTTTATCCATGATAATTACGTTGAATAAATGATTGTGATTTCTGATTCTGATTTCTAAGACATAAGAGGATATTAGCCGGGAATGCTTAACATGCTAACATGCTAACACAACTACATTTAGAACCTCAGTACTAAATAAAATTGGTGCTATGAGCGGCAGCAGTTTAACCGGCCAATCGCATAATCAGTAGGTACTTAAGATTTCTGTTAGGTTAAAGAAAAAAACCGGACTGTAGGGATGGCGCATTGTTACAGTGATTTGTTTCAGTTTATCAATTCGACACACCCAAGAATAAAACCTATAATTACATAAATAACGTTGAGTCTACTAACACTGGCGCCATCCACCTGGGAAATTTATTTCAATATTTCAATATTATATACTTAAATAGAAACTGTACCTATTTTCATATGCCTACATTTACGTATAGTTATACATAACTGCGTATAGTTTGCGTAAATGTGGGTACAGTTGTCAGCACGCATCTTAACGAGATCCTAAAAATGTAAACTGTATACATAAGCTGTGGATAATGTAGTTGGTTGCATGTTAAGATAAATTTTGTTTTAAGCTATTACAATTTGTAACATTATAATATGTAACTGTTTGTTATCCCAAATAAATAAAAAAAAAAAAAACATGCCATCCAGGACCATACATCCAATCAGGGGGTTAAAATGGCCACATCGAAGCAATTCATCTAAGAAAGCAATTGCTATTTGACATTTGTATGCATTGCGCACTTACTTTTCATATGCGCAAATGTCAAATTGCAATATTGCTTTCTTAGATGAATTTAGATGATTCAGCGTCCACATACTTTATCCGTCACCGTATTATTACGGTCATGAGATAAACTTTCAGTATCTCAAAGTTATCAGGTGTTAAGTACCTGCTACTTTTCGCATTCATATGAAAATGCACTAACCACCCAAGAAGGTCTTTTTTCTTTTGAGCCTACAGAAAATATTTAAAAAGAAAAAGCCGTCATTAATAATATTAAAAGAATTGAAATGGAATAGGGTATTTCACTGAGTCAAACATAAATTATAAAATGCCAATCTAGAAATATAAATCAGTCTCATTTTACTTTTCGACTTATTTTCGAATTTTATTTATGAATTAAGTAACAATGAGTACGATGTTTGACCGCTTTTTATTATGGATGATGTCACAGGACAGTATTTCTATACAAACTCTAAAGAAAACTTTCGTTTTGACGTTTCGTAAAAAGGATCTCTTTTGATTTAGTTTAAGTAACCTATTTTAACAGCCTCCGTGGTCTAGTGGTTAGAGCGTTAGGCTAACGATCTGGAGGTCCGGGTTCCGTGCTTCAAGTTAAGCTAAGCAAGTTAAGCCGTTGGTCCCGGCTATTAGCCGCAAAAAAATACCTCCACCAACCCGCATTGGAGCAGCGTGGTGGAGTATGCTCCATACACCCTCCGGTTGATTGAGGGGAGACCTGTGCCCAGCAGCAGGGACGTATATAGGCTGTTTATGTAACTCAAATTCAAATTCAAATTCAAAAATATCTTTATTCAGTAGGTAACATAGTTACACTTTGAATCGTCAATTTTTACATAACGAACGTCTCAATTGCCTAAAACTACTGCAGCTTCTCACAACCTGTATAGCCGGGGAAAAGAAGCTGCAAGAAAAACCTCGGCACAGGGCCCTAGACGTTCTTTAAAAAAATAAAAATAAACATAAAATATTGATATACAATTGAGTAATTTAGCTGCCTAATATCAGTTCTCAGACAGTTAATCCCATGCATTCATATCTTCTAAATAATCACTAACTTTATAATAACCTTTTTTGGAAAGTTTTTGTTTAACTACTGTCTTAAAGCAGTTGAAAGGCAAATTCTGAATGTCAATGGGAATCTTATTGTAAAAACGTATACATTGCCCCTTAAAAGATTTAGTAATTTTATGTAATCGACTGACTTGTAAAGCAAGTTTATTTTTATTCCGGGTACAATGTGCCGATCGATGAACCTATTCGAAAATCAGAATTCGAAATTCAAAAATCACTATTACGCATCTATAGTATGTCGAGCAGTGATGTGCCGCATTACACCCAAAAACAAAGATAAAAGTTGAATATGTCTGACGAAGGCAACTTTGTACAGCGCCATCTATATTTTTATTGGGGAACGTAGCCTGGAGAGTCCCTCATTATGTTTTCAAAAGGTGTTCCAATTGGGTCTTTTACTAGGATTACAATCCAATAATAACATATTATAAGACATCAATGGTTGCAATAAACAGTTGCAAATAAAAATATTTGAAAATAGAACAGCAAATTTTTCGTATGAAAAATTCAAACTTGGAAGACTTTATTCTACGAATATCTGACTTAAGTCTTTTCTTAATTGGGTCTTGTACTAGGTTCAAGATAAATTATGAAATTCTGATTAAGTACTAAATAAAGACAAATGTAAAACTAACAGAAAACATTATCTTTTTTCAATTTAACTTACTTATTTATGAATTTTATTCAAAAAAAACGTAATAATAATAAGTGCGACATTTTATTACATTTTTCTATGACGTCACAGTGTACTTTTTCACACAAATCCATAGTGATTTCGTGTTTTGACGTTTAGTAAAATGTAACTGATTTGACTAGTTGGAAATAGCCTATTACAAATGTCAATGTCTGTACAGATTATAACAACCTGTACGTAGGCGAAAAATTATGATTATTGACAGCAAATTACCAAGTGTAGGTACTTGCCATTGTCCTAGCAATGATCAAGTGGCCAATGAATTATGAATGAATATTTAGCATTGGTTTTACATTGGTATTTACATTGGCACAATGACGCGTAGGAGCTAGTCGGCGCCCACCCGGTATGCCAATAACTGTCGTTATAGAGTACAGTGTCAGGTGTCTATTAGCAACGACCTCGATCCGGAGGTCTTGGGTTCGATTCCTGGTGGTGACATTTCACAAAAATTACTTTATGGTCCATAGTTTGGTTAGGACATTACAGGCTGATCACCTGATTGTTCGAAAGTAAGATGATCCGCGCTTAAGGCACGTTAAGCCGTTGGTCCCGGTTACTACTTACTGATGTAAGTAAGTAGTCGTTACATGAGCCATGTCACGGGCCTTTAGCGGCTCAATAGTAACCCTGACACCAGGGTTGATGAGGTTGGCAATCCACTTCACAACCCACAAGATAGAAGAAGATTGGTGATAGCAGAATACAGATTTTCAATTTTGTATGCAATTATTCAATACAACACAAAACACTAAACTTACTTCACTACACTTTATTGCACATAAGGGCAAAACAATAAAAGATAACAAAAAGGAACTCAATTCAAATTCTTTTAAAAGACGTCCAACATAAATTGGATACCAAATCAGGGTAGTATTCCATTATCTGTGGCAAAGGCATGTTCAATTGACTTTTCAGAAAGTTACTTGGATGGTAAAATTCTAATTGAATTTTGAACTAACCTAACCAAATTATATTGAAGTAGCCAAATTATTTTGAAGTCGTCAAATTATTTTGAAGTTGTCAAATTATTTTGAAGTCGTCAAATTCTTTTGAAGTTGCTAGATTTTCGTAGCTGTAATCATGTTATTTGGTTTATTTTTATTTAACACGACAACACGCCTATGCAATGAGGGACTTTTTACTTATATTTTTTTTGAGGAACGTATTCTGGAAAGTCTAATGCATAATGATTTTCTAAAATCGATTTGTGCCTACGTGTTTCATGAACTACTCACGCTCCATACTCTTTTCTTTTATGGATTTTTAATGGAAGTTATTCTAAAGCAACTGTACCTTATGCAATAATGCGTGAGAAGTGGTAGGACTGGTAGATACCATATTTGCCCACACATGGCTTATGGATATGTTAATCAAATCATTCGGACCTACTCGCTGGTTTGAATGCAATGTTCTAATAGCTATAATAGTATGAATAACATTTATAAACAGTGTTATACGCACAAACCTTCTCTCATTAAGACTCTCTCACATAGAGGATATTGCTTTCATTCACTGTTATTTCTCTCATTTAGCGATTATCGCTATCGACTCACTAGGGTCGATTCATTCTTTCAAATATAATCCTTTCAAGAGCACTCTCAGGCCTGTTGCCTTAAATTTCTGTTTCAAGTTTGGCAAGGCAAAGAGAACTATGCCCATACAGCCATGTCTTACGTCATTTCTTTCTTGATGATGAATAATGAAATGATGAAAGGTAATGACGATGAATGATGAAACCTAAGCCCCCACCCTCGGAGCAGACTCCTACTCCGAAGCCCAAACGAATTAACTCAAAAGTCATCATAAACGCGAGTTACAAAGCGGCTTCTTGGCACGAAGCGAAAATAGATAGGTACACTTTGTTTATTGAATATTCCGTTATAAAAGTAAAGTAAAGTTTAGTTTATTATAGTAATAACACTATCGCGTATGTTTTCCCACTAACTTAACCACAAAACACTACTTCGTAATAATTATTTAGATTATTCAATGAAGAAAGCAACCATGTTGTTCACGGTCCCGCCAAAAAGCCATAACCATAGATATCCCACAGTATGCATAAAACTTCTTACAGGAAATGATCCTTCAGTAGACACGATATGCCCGGGAGAATAAACAGCATAAGGTTTTTATTTTCGCCGCGTTGTAATGAAAAGTATTTCAAAAATCCTTATTAAAAGCTCCTATCGAGTTCCAACTTAATTTAAAATTCTTTTTAAAAACACCAATTTTGGTTCAATGTCCTCCCAGCGACCAAATCCGGTGTTATGTGTCGATAAATTTGGAATTTAATGCATTTGTGAGTTGTCATTTAAGGATTTAAATCTGATACCTGTTTTAGTGGACTCCGTTGGGAGATAAGTGTCTCCATTTGTTACAGTCAACGAATTCGGTGGGTAGGTGAGTAATTATTGAACGCAAACACAGCCATGTAATGATAAATATGTATATTAAGTTTGATTATTTATTAAGTGTGGACTAAGTAACTTTATACGCATAACACCTAAACTGGACTAAGAAATATAAGTCATCATCAGCCCATTAACGTCCCCACTGCTGGGGCACGGGCCTTCCCTATGGATGGATAGGGAGATCGGGCCTTAAACCACCACGCGGGCCCAGTGCGGATTGGTGGTTATTAACGACTGCTAATGCAGCCGGGACCAACGGCTTAACGTGCCTTCCGAAGCACGGAGGAGCTCGAGATGAAAACTTTTTTTTTGTGGTCACCCATCCTATGACTGGTCTTTGCGAAAGTTGCTTAACTGCAACAATCGCAGACCGAGCGCGTTCACCGCTGCGCCACCGAGCTCCTCGTATATACGTACTTAGATTAAAATGTATTCAACAAAAGTACATCCAAGACAATTACAGGAAATTAAGGTAAAAAAAAATGCAATTTGTCAAACAATCATTAACATACGTAACTTCGTCACACCCAGTGCTCTGAGTCTGACCGGGGTTAAAAAACCACATCAAAGCAATTCATCAAAAAAAAAAACAATATTGCTATTTGACATTTGTTTGCATTGCGCACTTACTTTTATATGGCTTTTCGGCGGGAAACGGGAACGGGACAGTTGCTTTCTTCATTGAGTAATCTAAATAATTAATACGAAGTGGTGTTTTGTGGTTAATGATCGCATTAAGTTAGTCGGAAGACATTCGCGAGTGTTATTATATTGGAGTATTCAATGAACAAAGTGTATCTGCCTATTTTCGCTTCGTGCCGGGAAGCCGCTTCATAACTCAAAAGTTTATGCGGACTTTTGAGTTAATTCGTTTGGGGTTTGGAGTAGGAGTCTACTCCGAGGGTGGGGGCTTAGGTTTCATCATCATCACCTTTCATCATTTCATTAATCATCAGGAAAAAAAATACGTCAGACATGGCTGTATGGGCATAGTTCCCTTTGCCTTACCCTTCGGGGAAAACCAAAACAAAAAAAAATACTTTTATATATACATACATACATACATAAACTCACGCCCGTAATCCCTAATACACCTGTACTTTTATTTATACATATATATATGCGCAATATTGCTTTTTAGATGAATTCCTTTGATGTGGCCTTTTTAAGTCCCCTAGTCCAAACGAACCCATCACTAACGGCATTGCCGCGTTGTACAGCCACTGATAGGCTTTGGACTAGGTAAGACCCACACCTAGGGTTGCCTCCTCTGACTTTGAGCCTCGAGCCGATTTCCCTGATGAATTTATTTAGGGGCCGATTTATTTAATGCATAAATTATTTATAAATGGAATAGCAATATTTTATATAAAAAAAAAAATCAAATTTGAAACAATTTATGTATTCGTCGACTGGATACTTATTGTGTATTGAGAGAAATCGGCCCTAAACCATTACGTTCCTTATTTAAATAAGCTCTGTGGCAGTCTGTGGCCTATCCTAGTTCGAAATTGTGTTACAGGTTTCATTTCCCTACTTTTTACTTAGTTAAGTACCTACATGGTAACAAAAGCCTCTGTTACCTCCTGATCTTTTACGAAAGTCATTTTATTTTAGTTTGATAGTTTCAAAATAAGCTTTTTTACATTAAAGTTAGTTCCTAGATAGTGTAATTAAGGTTCTTCTTCAGAGAATCGGTCTTTACGGATTTTATTTAAGCTTTTCACACGTTGATGAACTGAAATATCAGCTGGTATTTATAATACCTAATTGGGCCAAAAATAAATAAAACCTAAGTATAATAATTATAATTTTCTTTACATTTCTTACGGTGCATTTTAAACGAAAATATTTGTATGGAGTGTATGGAATTTTATAATTGTCTCTAATAGTAGAAAAGAAGTTATTTTAATTGGCATATAAAAGCACTTTGACAGTTATAAATGAAGTCCACTAACTGAGTGCTATGCGGTGTATGTTTGTTTTTTATTTTTTTATTATAATTCTTTATACAATGTAGTTAAGACTCCGTAAATACATATATATCCGTAGTCGTTACATGAGTCATGTCAGGGGCCTATGGCGGCTCAGTAATAACCCTGACACCAGGGTTGATGGGGTTGGTAATCCACCTCACAATCCACACGATAGAAGAAGAAGACTCCGTAAATGGGGGGATATTTTCTTTAAAGGGGATACTTAGTAGATACAACAACATGGCAACGAAGAAAATGTATTTTGAGTTCTAGAAATAATTGTCTCGCCTTTTGTTACGATATAGAGTTGAAAATTAAGAAAAATAAAATTAATATTAAGGACATAGACAATAGATGTCATAAAAAGAAAATTAAAAATAATTGAACATTTTTCTATGCAAATCTCTTTTTAAAATGGAATTAAGAATTGATTGTGGGATTGTGGTCATTGACATTTTTTTAAGTTTGATTGTTTTAACTGGAGATAATTATATAATCAGGAAGGGTCTATTAAATACACATGTTTGCACTTAAAATTAAAACCACCAATCCCACACAAACCTTTTTCCCTCCACTAACGAGTAAACACGCCATCTACTTCGTCAAAATAGAGCAAAAACCTCAGTGTCGCGTAGTCCATTACAAATTGACAGCACCGCACCGCGCAGGCGCGGTGAAAGGTTACTTGCCAAGCAGATATCCTTGTGCAAATTCCAGTTTTAAACGAGACACATAAGGATTTTAATAAATCGTCCCGTCTCGCCCGCTAGACGTTCTATAATTACGCCATTTTTTATTGAAATAAATTGCCACTTGTCCAAATTAGTTGTGTTTTATTGAATTTTAAAAGTACTTGTTGATATGAAATCCTAAGATGGATATGATGATCTTAATGGTGACAAGGGATCCGAAAATGCCCGAAAAAAATGTCCATTGTCCACCATGTTGGAAAGGACACAATTCCTCTGTCAGATTTTACGACAGGACATGTTCTATGTTTTATATTCGCTCCTCATCATCATCATCTACCTATACATATCGGCCTCCGTGGTCCAGTGGTTTGAGCGTCGGGCTCACGATCCGGAGGTCCTGGGTTCAAATCCCGGTGGAGACATATCACAAAAATCACATAGTGATCCCTAGTTTGGTTAGGACATTACAGGCTGATCACCTGATTGAAAGTAAGATGATCCGTGCTTCGGAAGGCACGTTAAGCTGTTGGTCCCGGTTACTACTTACTGATGTAAGTAAGTAGTAGTTACATAAGCCAAGTCAGGGGCCTATGGCGGCTCAATAGTAGCCCTGACACCAGGGTTGATGGGGTTGGTAATCCACCTCACAACCCAGACGATAGTAGAGAAGAGGAGAATATTTTAATTCTTTCTTTCAAACTAATCTTCTCAAAGAAGGAAAGTAATATCTAAGTATCGTATTATGTATAATGCAACTCGTTTGCACCATAAATAGACCAGGTACGATACTAAAGTTTCACTGAGCCAATAGAAATTAGAAATCAAGTAAAAAACCCGGCGCTTTTCCATCGAGACTTCAACCGTGAGATATATGTGACTTTCCCATAATACATGATTTATGCTTTATAGTTATACATACATACGTAAAGGTCACATCAAAGCAATTCACCTAAAAAGCAATATATTCCTATTTTCATATTTGTTTGCATTGCGCACTTACTTTTACATGCGCAAATGTCAAATTGCAATATTGCTTTTTAACCCCCTGTTCTTGTCCGATTTTTTGAAGTTGTCAAAAAATCAATAAAATCAAAGATATAGAATCAAAGTAAACAATCTAATATAATAATGACGTTGTTGTTTGTTTCAGAATAAAGATGGCGCTGATATGGGTGGTGGTGGCGTGTGCGCTGGGCGCGGCGCAGGCGCAGTCCAACTACGGCTCGCAGGCCAACAACATCGAGTACCAGGGTGGCTTACCCGAACAAACTGTGTTGGATGGGAAGGTAATTATTATAACCAATATAACATAATATTTTATATATTAAAAGAGGGTCGGTAGCCAAAATATCGATAGTACTTTTAGATCAATATTATCGTCACCTAACAATACTCCGATAGCTCTTGTAATAGTCAGAAGCAATACTATGAATAGTATTTTTGACGTGACTTATTGTAGATTTGCCGCAGATGGCATTAACTACTTGGCTGGACAAAGGTATGAATAGTATATAAGTACTATATAATCTGTGGCGGTAGAAGTGTTCCCCCACCCCTTTTATCGCTCCATCGGAAAGCCTCCCGCCTGGAAGCAATCTAGCGTGGCCGACATGGAAGTCCTTAAATAGGCTCCGGACACAGGTTGGCCGCTGCAAGCATAATCTCTGCAGGTGGGGATACCTGGTTGATGCTTGCGATGAGTGCGAGTGTGGAGTATCACCACAAACTATGGCTCTCCTTTTGTGCTGTCCTAAGTGCCCTAACACCTGCACTATTAAAGACCTTCACGAAGCCACTGACAATGTCGTAAGCGTGGCCAACTATTGGTCAGCAAAAATATAGCATCGATCGCCATCGACTTGCAAAGAGGAAGATATAAAATACTATTTTATCTTTGACAACCTCCTATTACTGAATTTTCAAGAAAACACTGTAATTGCATGACTTAATCGACTATTTATTCATTTCCATCGTAACTCTTTCAACAACAAACGTCTCCTAGAAAAGTCGGGGAACCAATCCAACCCCGTTCGTCATTTGTTTCATTCGCCGCGTAATTTATTAATTATTTATTTATTCTCACTTCCGTTCCCGCCTTTTCTGTTTACTTACTTTTTAAATTAATTAAATAGTAGTATAACATTTACAATTATAAATAATTTATATTATTTAATTTATAAAATTATTTGAATTTTTGAATTTGAATTTAATTCTATTTAAAAGTATTTTATAGCTGTCAATATGCATTCGATTTGTAGGATATTTAACTTTACGCTAATTAAGATAAGTACTTACATTGGTTTTTATATCATTTTTACTATAGATGATCTATGATTATAAATTGCAAAAAATTGATCTGTGATGTAATATCAGTAAAGACCACAGTGTATGCTAATGTATAATATCAAAAAAGTCAGCAAGTACTTCTTCGCTAATTAGATTGTTGCTTATAACGGTCAAGGTAAATTGAACTTTTTTTCCTAATTATAATTGTGAACAAAAAAATAATACAATAGATTGCGTAATTAGTACGCTAAATAGATATGTCAAGACATTGAATAGTTCTGACAGGTATTCTAATCAAACTATTTTTGACGGGGTTTATAGCTAATGAATATAGTTGACCTAATAATTTTCAAATTGTAAATTCACAATATGACAATAAATTTATTATAACTACGATAATAATACGGGAATAGGGTATTTGACTGGGTGAAAGATAAATTATAAAATGCTAATCTTGAAATAGAAGCCAGTCTAAGATGATCAAAAAATCTATTTTTTTTACTATTCCATTTATTTTCGAATTTAATTTATGAATTAAGTAACAATGAGTACGACGTTTGATCGCTTCTATTGATGTCGTTACAGGACAGTATTTCCATACAAACTCCAAAGAAGAGAGAGAGAGAGTAGGAGAGAAAAAATGTTTATTCAACAAATTGTGACCCATTACATAAAAAAAGTTACAAACAGAGTAAAAAAGAAAACTTTTGTTTTGACGTTTCGTAAAAAGTATCTCATTTGACTAGGTTGTTTTGTACTTTTGTAATGTTTTTTTTTTAATGAGTAATGTGTTTTATAATACGTAAGTTATATAATATTATGCTCGTTTTGGGTCGTAGGTTTTGGCCATATTTCGGTCGCTCCGACTATGCTCCCGCGGCATCTTTCTAAACTGTGGCACAGCTTTTAAAAATAGAGCTACTTAGTACCACCACAAACCACTTGAACTTTATAAATAAAAGTGAATCTTAAGACAAATAAAAGAACGTATACCCATTACGTTAACCTACAATGGATATAAAAAAATAGTTATGTTGTGACCGCAATGGTACCGTTCAGTGTTCATTACTGGCGACTGCATTGTATGCCCGTGCTTCCATAATACTTTGTATACGGTTTTTTTTATTTAATGTAGAGAAAAAAGTATAGAGGAGCGTCCTCTATACTTTTTTTTCTTCTTTTTTATTTCTTTTATTTTTCTACAGCGTATAGAATGGCTCTATTAAGTGGCAGTGGGTAAAAAAGTTTAGTGGGTATAAACATAATGCTTTGTATAAAGCAAATATGTTAGGATTATGCTTTTATTTAGAAAACTCTTAGTCGATCCGTTGGAAGTCCGTGTTGCCATATGGGAAAACTATTTGTTTTTGACTAGACTTTTTAGTGTATTTGTCGCATATAACAAAGATAAAAAATTATATATTTATTAGTGATGTTCCGGATACCCGTATCCGCCAATATCCGAGGGTTATGAACAATTTGTATCCTTTATTTTTCACGCGGATCTTTTACCTTTTTAATAATTTTTAACTCATCATCTAAGTACATAGCATTGAAGGATTGGAATTCTTTGCCGTCTTTTGTATTTCCGAAAGCATATAACCCGGGTGCTGTCAAGGCTAGAGTGAACAGGCACCTTTTGGGAGGCACCATCAAAGGTAAAAAAAAATATCCCGTTTTACACAGGGACCGCTTACCTTGCCTGAATATTTGACAGGTCCGATTTGTTACAGAAGCGACTAATAACTTTTAATTAATAGAATGGATCTTCTTCTATCGTGTGGGTTGTGAGGTGGATTACCAACCCCATCAACCCTGGTGTCAGGGCGTATAGTGCCTTACGAAGCACGGATCATCTTACTTTCGGACAATCAGGTGATCAGCCTGCAATGTCCTAAACAAACTAGGGATCACGATGTGATTTTTGTGATACGGGATTTACTTGCTCGGACAAATGGGGAGCGCTGGGGACTCTCACCCGGTACAACATTTAAGACAGCAGGCCTAAGAGTGCCCAGTTTTGCGGAACCTAGGATCAGGGCGTCAATAAGTACCCAGTCCATAAAAACGGGAGTTCTATACCCCAGTTTATTATGTCATTAAACGACAAATAAAACTTTAAAAACAAGATAGCCGATAGCACAAGCGGCTCCCATGGCTTTCATGCAATAAATTTCATAACATAGGTACGAAGATTGCCTTAATAATCGCCGTCCCTAGCCATGTTAGACATTATTAAACACACGATCAAAAAGTCAACACACAACTTGATAATGTGATCATATAACATTGCAACTTAACTTTACAGGTTATTATAAAGTTAGTGATTATTTAAAAGATATGAATGCATGGGATTAACTGTCTGAGAACTGATATTAGGCAGCTAAATTACTCAATTGTATAAAAATATTTTATGTTTATTTTATTTTTTTAAAGAACGTCTAGGGCCCTGTGCCGAGGTTTTTCTTGCAGCTTCTTTTCCCCGGCTATACAGGTTGTGAGAAGCTGCAGTAGTTTTAGGCGGATGAGACGTTCGTTATGTGAAAATTGACGATTCAAAGTGTAACTATGTTACCTACTGAATAAAGATATTTTTGAATTTGAATTTGAATTTGTAGCTTTATTGGACTAAGGGATTATATGCGTGAATTTTGTATTCACTTTCATCACTAATTTAAGAGCCACTCTTTTGTCGGTGTCGCATTCTCCATGTTACTTTTTAGGGAAAAATAGGGCAGTGGTTTCCCTCTTGCTTTCCGCCTCGCAGTACTCTGTCTGACGCGAGTGGGATGGCGCCCAGAGTAGTTTATTTCAAAGCCGTACTAGGCTCCTGTCCTTCGTCTCTGAATAGTACTGACAGTTACTGCTGCTTTCTGTCAGGTTCCAGGTTACAGTCCCAAAAAAAATATGTTTTTACATAAAAAAAGTAAGCATGGCAGAGTTACAATACCCCATAATACGCCATATTATTGTTGTTCTGAGCTGGTCCCAGTGATGGATATTGCTATTTATATAATGTACCCTATGGAGCTTTGGATCTGTGTCCATGGGCACAGACGACACGTCAACTTTTTAAATAAATTTCAGAATCATGTCGCCTTGAATAAATGAATCGTCGTATTTGACAATTTGAAACAAAGTCTCAGTGAATGTCAAACATTGTCATGGCACAAGATGTACAAGCTGTTGTAATTTCGTGCGAACGTTCTTGAAGAATGTTGACGTGTCGTCCTGTATAATGTACCGGTGCACTCAGATAGTCGCAGCCTGAAGGCAATAATTAGCCTTATAGATTTACGATGACGGCCGCCATGCAGCCAAACTGAATTATGAATTTTAAATTATATTTTTGACCTCGGGCCCTCATGCTTGTTCTTTACAATAACAATATTTTTACTTTTATTACTAGTTTCAAATTGAATATGGAATTTGTGTAGTCGATTCTTGGTAGGTACGATAAGGTGCAAAAGTCCAATCAGTTTCTTGCAAAGTAATAAATTAACTGGTTGCACTTAAGACCTCCTGGTTACATGTCTTCTGTAATGTAAACAAAAACACCTACAAAAACATTAATTTTATAATTATGACAACTTTTCAGTTATTAATTTATATTATTATTGAAATATTGTTTTTTTTTTGTTCCAGGTTACAAAACTAGATGATCTCAGTCCAGTCATTTTCTTGAACCGAACGAAGGCCGCTCTAAACTGCGCTGCTGGTTCCATGCAGGTAATTACTTACCAATAATAACCTAACCATGATTATAAACTAATATGTTATTATTCTTTACTTAAATAACCAATTGAAATTGCCTTCTGAATGTATTAAAAATCGTTGTATGTTCGTAAAAACAATGAGGGAATTTCCAGACTACGTTCATCAAAAACAAAATAGATTTCATTAAAAAATAACAGCGCAACTTTTTTGTTACAATCTTTTTACAGGCCGAAATTAAAAAATAAACAAAATCATATTTTTTTTGGCTCTTCCAGCCAGTATTATAGTAGAATAAGGAGATTATGCATCTATATCATATTTTTTAAGTAATGGTGACTTTGCATTAGGCACTTTTTATTCCGTTAAAAAGTATTTAAATAAAAAAATATTTTGTTATTTTTAAACAGCGTTCGGAAACAAATGACAATAGAATGAATGCTATTGGAAGCCAAAATGGCGGGAATAGTTTTGTCGTCAAAACAAGTTTTAAATTATAAGTTTGATTAAAGTTCGATTCTTACGGTCTAACTGCTAATTAACGGTTAAGTAGTTAACCCAAGTTAACTGTAATAGTTACTGTGGAATGTTGAGTGTACTTGATAGTTGGCGATGCGGATGAGATAGACAGATGATTTGAATGTTGTTGTAAGGGGATATGGGAGGTAATTGCCATGGTATAAGAAAACCAGGTATGCTTAAAAGTGACATCTAACATTTCAAGGTTAGCCCAGCTGACGTCATCCCACCCTGCGTTGCCATTTTCAAAAAAATAAATAACCCACGACCAATGTTTTTATATTTACTTTAATAGATTTACTAGACAAGTAATGATAATTAAATACATCATCATCATCATCAGCCCATTAACGTCCCCACTGCTGGGGCACGGGCCTTCCCTATGGATGGATAGGGAGATCGGGCCTGAAACCACCACGCAGGCCCAGTGCGGATTGATGGTTATTAACGACTGCTAATGCAGCCGGGACCCACGGCTTAACGTGCCTTCCGAAGCACGGAGGAAGTCGAGTAGAAAACTTTTTTTTTGTGGTCACCCATCCTATGACCGGCCTTTGCGGAAGTTGCTTAACTTCAACAATCGTTTTTTAACCAGGAAAATTAAATACATTAGTCAGTAATTCACTTAATTTTCAATAATAAAATTTACGTCCTTGGAATGTTGGAGTTACCAATGGCGGCTTGTTATAGGATTGAGCATACCTGGTCTTCTTATACCATGGTGATTGCACCGTTTTTGACGAAGCGTGAAGTGTCACTGACTTACCCTACATATTTATTATATCTAAATATAGAAATCAGTTATTGTGTAAGATTGTTGTTTGGTAAGTACTATAATGCTTGTGGATTTATAAGTATGTATATACTTTAGTATATTTTTTTTTGACAAATGAAATCTATTAAAACTTAATGCGATAGGGTTCTAAAGTGTGTACTTATTGCTTATGAATGTAGGTACCTATGTTTTCAAACAGAAAGTTTTGACAGGATTTATGTAAACTTGTTGTAATATTGGTAGAAATTATCCATATCCTTTGGGGCCTTTGGCGGCTCAATAGTAACACTGACACCAGGGTTGATGGGGTTGGTAATCCACCTCACAACCCACACGATAGAAGAAGTACCCTGACTGTACTGTAAAGTCTAAAAAAAAATACAGATAAGGAAATGCTGTAATATAAACCAAGTGGCAGTACTTTAATACATAAACAGCCTATAGTATATTATACGTCCCACTGCTGGGCACAGGCCTCCCCTCAATCAACCGGTGGGGGTATGGAGCATACTCCACCACGCTGCTCCACTGTGGGTTGGCGGTGTATTATAACTAATAACCGGGACCAAGGGCTTTACGTGCCCTCCGAAGCACGGAGTCATGTTTCTGGACAATCAGGAAATATTTTTTTTTTATTTCTAGATTGAAATGAAATTTAACGAGAAATTCTACGGCATCGCGTACGCAGACTTCGATCGTCACTCTGCATGTCAGGTGGTCGGCAAGGGCGCCTTGTCCTACAAGCTGGAGCTGCCTTTGAAGGGATGTGGCACCAAACAGGTAAATACATTAGTAAATCTCACTGGCCTGCAAAATTAAATCGAATTTAGAACGTTTTATAAAACGTTTCTTTATTTAAAAATTCGAATTTCAAAAAAAAAAAACGACTGAAAAAGGAAAATTTAAAAGTGTAGTATTTAGTTTTAGGGACAGTGTTTTTTTAACGGGTCTATACGTGATTAACTGTTGGTAAAGAACAATTACATTATTAATTTTGTTTTCCAGGCGTAAGGATATTATTTGACCACTTTATTAAGGTTTTTATGTTCTTTTTGTTATTGTCTTTGTGACAGCGAACTCTTTTAATCATGAGAAAAATGTTCATGAATACTGAAATTTACCGTCTGCCAAATGGAAATAAAAACTACATATTTCCATAGGTAATTTTCCTAAGTGAAATAGTCTTAATTCAATTAAATTCAAAGATGTCCATACTAAATAAAAATAGAATTAATTCAATTATTATTTAACACATTCATGCTAACAACGTAGGTATACGTCGAAAATCAATCTAAGTGATGTAGCACATCGTTTTATCACGCCGAAATAAAAACATGAGTAAAGCGTAGAACGTACAAGAACGTTGGATATCCGTATAAAAATCATAAAACTACGTACTAGCGCCATACCATATCTAAATCTCGGACTTCTAGCGCCACTGGAAATGTGTTTTATTTCATAATGATTCCCAGTCACTCACACAGTTACAAGTACCCACACCACAAACGCACAACGTCATCACACGGTGACCTTTGTACGCGCCGCCATACTGTCAGTGAGGCTGTTGCGCTCGCAGCGGGAACACGACGCAAACCAATTACGCGCGAAATCACCGTCGTAAGTAAACATTAATTTTCTCGACGTTTTTGTGTATTGTAAGTTATATTTCGGTAATAATTTTGATCTACTATCATTTAATTTTCATTAATTTTATTGTTTTAGATGGAAAGTAAGAGGAAATCTAAAAAAAGACGACCCAAAGGAAAAGACAAAAATGAGACCTGCAATAGAAAAAATACGACGAAATCTATTGAAATGGACACGGTAAGTTATTTTTTATTTATAAGAACTAGGCAGGTAACTATCTAAATATACAATTTTGTGATAAACAATTTAGGTGTCAGTTATTGGGTTCTTGTGAGCTGATAAATCCTACTAATATTATAAATCTGAAAATTTGTTTGCTACGTTTTTACGCCTAAACCGCTGGTGCAAAATTTCATGGAATTCCATGAAATTTTGCACATAGATAGACCATATCCCTAAAAAAACATAGGATACTTTTTATCCCGGGAAACAATAAGGTTCTCGCGGGATTCCGATGTGAGCGAATGTAGTCGCGGGGCAGAAGCTATAGTTTTAAATAATTTTACTGTCTGCAGGAGGAGAAACGACCACAACGGACGAACAAGGCTTCAATGAAAATGTTTGAAGATAATGTCTCGTCACGGCAAAGTACACCAGACCCATGTAGCGACGATGGAGAGTATGGCTCCGATGAAGAATATGATCCTGCCTCTGACGATTCAGACAGCAGTGTTGTTAGTGATTTGGAATTTTGTTGCAGACGCACTAAACCATCGTTGGGGAGCAGGTCTGAGTCTGAAGTTGGTACAGATAATGACGATGATAACGAAACCGATTCGTTTTCGGAAGCTTCAAGTAATAGCAGTATTTTTGACTCTCATCGCCGCCACCGTTTAGCTCTTAAACGTTCCCATTCAACCACTTCAAACAATGGCACAAACAAACCTAAAACAAAACAGGCGAAAGTTGAACATGCTGATGACAGTGCAGACACAATTTCTTTGCATTCAGAAACTTTAAGGAACAACTTGGGTGATATAAATGTTTTAGAAATCTCATCTTTGCTTCCTGACCCGACAGAAATAGAAAATATGTCAATTTGTACGAGAAATCAGTCACCTCTGGCATCGCCGCCGCCACCGGATCCGGTTGAAGCTGAAAGAAATGACTCACCTGCGTCGCCGCCGCCACCGGATCCGGTTGAAGCTGACAGAAATGACTCACCTGCGTCGCCGCCGCCACCGGATCGGGTTGAAGCTGAAAGAAATGACTCACCTGCTTCGCCTCCGCCACCGGATTCGGTTGAAGCTGAAAGAAATGACTCACCTGCGTCGCTGCCGCCACCGGATCCGGTTGAAGCTGAAAGAAATGACTCACCTGGTTCGCCGCCGCCACCGGATCCTGTTGAAGCTGAAAGAAATAACTCGCCCCGTGCGTCACTAATGCCATCAAGATCTGAAGATGCCCAAAGAAATAATCCGACCGGAATCCCGGAAGAGGGTAATGTTAGACAGTCTGGTAACGACATTGAAGCTCCAAATGACTGGGAAACTACAAAAGCGTTGTTTGAATTTGATGCCCTTTCTGCGGGTGCTCAATTTAATGTCGGCCCAGGTACGACGGTCATAGATGTTTTTCATAAAACGTATATAAACGTAAATTACTTAAAATGCAAATTATGCACAAAAAAGAAAATTAGAAAAGAAACTGGTCTAAGATGCAAAGGCTGTGACGATAAGCCAGCATTATGTTCTCTTTGTTTCGAAGAATGGCATAGCCAGGTATAATTTGTAGCTGTCTTGTCAGTTGTATCTTAGATACCAGGGTTTAATCAGTGGTCAATTGTTAAATTTAATTCTAAGTACAAAAAATATATGTGTGATCTCATGGGCCAAGATATAATCAAAGATGCTTTTAGATTTAAGTGCAATTGCTAATCAAGAAATATTATTGTTATATCAAGACTGATTAGTACGAATTTAAATATTAGCTTTTCAGGATATTGTTAATTAAAAACGTACAATTATAATATTATTAGATACCTATAAATAGGTTAATTATTCTAGTATGAAGCTATATCCTAAATTGTGAGACTGATTAAGAAAAAATAATAAAAACAAACATAACCTTTAGTGTTTTATTGACTGAATAATACCTAAAAACTACATAACAATGCTTAAGTACTGAAAAATAACGAAACGTATATTATGTACGTCCTTGTTCATTAAAAAAATAAACTTGATGCAATGTTTTGTAGCACTACATGAATAACCGTCAACGTACATAAGCGTCCCTTTGTATTAAAAACGTGTATTAGCAATTTCTTACAGCAGAACGTAAACATACGTTAACGTACACGTGCGTTTCGGTATTACTAGCTAATATGAAAACTATGCTCTGAAACACAGCGTACACCAACGTTACCGTGATAAAACGTTGTTACATAAGCACAAAATTTAAAAAACTTTTTGTGACACAACGGTTATAAACGTTAACGTTTATACACGTTCTAGTATTTCTGGCGAGTGTATTAACTAAACTAGAAAGCACAACGTATATTCACGGTACCGTGATAACACGTGGCTACTTATTCAATAGATAAAATACATGTTTAGTGGCACAACGCCTATAAACGTTGACGTGTTATGACGTTAGGTCTTTAATAGACAAGCAAAATGTTTATGAACTATGCCGGAACGTATATATACGTTGACGTATAATTACGTTCTTTTTGTAATTCAGGGTGCAATCTTTATTTTGTGTGACGAAACGTATGTATACGTTGACGTTATACAACGTTAGTGTGAAGATGTATGTATGATAATTATTTTATATTTCTCGGGACGTGTATGAACGTCGTTTAATTTTGTATGGAAAGACCATGCGCAACGCCTCATCTGACGGACTTAGTGGGATGCTTGCATGAACGTGTTAAGTAATAATAATTTATTGCAAACAATATAACATACAGGACAGTTACAAACGGACAGAAGAAGCACAATCGGCAGCCTTATTGATAAATAGCAATTTCTTCCAAACAACATTTGGGTGAAAGAATTTTCAATTAAGTACAGTTAATATATACCTGGACTTTAAATAAAAGATAAATTTGTCCATGTCATTCTATATATTTTTTTTCATTTCAGGACCCACTCCGAGTGTTCACGAACAATATCGTAGTTCGCTTCCACCCAGGTCTTGAAATGGATGGAGACGAGGTCATCACGGTCGTGTGCCGGTATCCTCCGCCCATCGTGCCTGCTCCAGTGTTCAATCCTCTCATCCTTCCGTGAGTCCCTTGTATCATGTTATTGGTGGCTTTACATCCAGGACCTGGATTCCAGGTATAACGAGGGAATAAAAAAAACATTGCAACAAAACAAGTGAAAATCACACCATCATTTATAGTGTATAGATAAGTGACAAGAGTAATAGTGTACACGTCAAATTTGAGGGTTCATTCCCAGTTAGGTTATAGAAGTTTTTTTTTGACGTGACTTATTGTAGATATGCCGTAGATGGCATTAACTACTTGGCCGGACAAATGGGGAGCGCTGAAGGCTCTCACCCGGTAGGTTATAGAAGACTAGTATTCTGTAATTATTTATATTTTTGGGTTTCTCCGCCAATGCGCAATGGGACAGAGATATTAATGAGAAAGGATTATTTGCTGAAATCACCGGCGCAATTAAAACTATTTATTTATTTATTTATTGAGGATATCCAACAGCTTATTAATTAACTAAGAATAATTACAGTAAGTACAATGTTTGTTCGCCAATCACAGGATACCACAAATAAAACAAATTGTAGAACTTGATGAGAACAGAGGGGTCAAAATGGGACTATAAAACTATTTCCCTGCCGTAGTTCCCGAAATAAGTCTTCAAATCTCCATTTTCACCCACAAAAACATATAGCCTGTAAACGTCCTGCTACTGGTTATAGTCCTCGCAATCAACCTGAAGACATATAGAGTATACTCCACCACGCCGCTCCATTTTCGCCCCAAAATGACTATATTTTTATTGGCGATTGGGTAATTTCCTAGGTCAAATATAAATTACTTATGAAATTTTGGCTACTAAATAAAGACAGATCACAAAAAACGTTTTATTTTATCTATTTAACTTATTTATTAATTTTTATTATTATATAATATTTATTATTTATTAAAAATGTAATAATAAGTGCGACATTTTGTCAAGTTTTTTCTATGACGTCACAGGTTTCTTTTTCATACAAATTCCATAGTTATTTCGTGTTTTGACGTTTAGTAACAAGTAACTGATTTGACTAGTTGGAAACTACCGTATTGGCTCATCTCGATTACATGGGAAATATATGTAAATAATATAATATATACTTGATGAGACTTAGACATAGCTGGCGAGGATTGGTTGTACCTAGACGCTATACACCTTTGCTTACCACTTCGGGCATAAAGGCGAGATGCTATGTTATGACTGTATTTGTGTGTAACTCTGTGTTTTATATTTGTTATTTGTTTTGTATTTGTTACTGTGGTGTCCCTTTATAATAAACATTTCTTTCTTTCTTTCTTATTTTACCCACTTACAGAGCCGACAAGGGCCCTCTACCGGCGAAAGCGCCTCTAGCAGGCACGCACATCCTGATGATAATCTGCGCGATCCTGTTCCTGACGCTGCTGCTCTTGGGGCTCGGAGTCTCGTACTTGTGTCTGAGGAGGCGTGCACTGCCCGCGCCCAGGAGGCTCATTGACGACTCCACGGCTTCCATCGTCAGCAGGGAGAGCATCCAGGGTAAGAGATGATGATGGGCGAATCGTAACGAATACTGAGGGGATGACTCGTATTCTGAGTTAATACTGAAGTGGAATTTTCCATATTTAAAAAAACACAAAAATATCGTGAATTCGGAAAATTTCACTTGATATTAACTCAGAATAATGAGCTGAATCATCCCACTCAGTATTCGTTATGATGTCACTAACACCCCGTACGTGTACATCAATCTAATTCATCAATCTAATTACTGAATACGAAAAAAACAGACCAGTCTTCCCAAATCTTTGAACACCTATGTACTGTGTACTAATTAAGCATTCCTTTTCCCCAACAGAAGTGAAGATCCCGCGTGCTCACCCAGTCTATCCTGTGACAGCAGAGAGCGCGAGCGTGGCGTCTGACACTATACCATCAGACTACCCATCAGAGACGCCCAGTGAGGCTGAACAAGTCCATACTAATCAGGCCTTCATTATGGAGGAGTCCTATCATAGCGAAGGTATGTGGGGTTTTCCAACTTAGCTGGCTGCTCGAATCGCCATGCGGCAAATAGATGGCGACCAATTTGAGTATTATTTGTAAAATCTCTGGCGAATGGGTTGAATTATATTATATAAATATAATAATAAAAATATTGTACATTAAGTCACAAAAAAGAAAAAAAAACCAGTGTAGTATTCAACTTATCGCCAGAGATTTTACAAATAATACTTAAATTGGTCCCCACCCTGCACTGGCGCGTCGTGGTGGAGTATACAGAGTGTTAGTGACATCGTAAGGAATACTGAGGGGGATGAATCAGACCATGGTTCTGAGTTAATATCAAGTGGAATTTTTCGTCGCAAAATTTATGTATTTTTTTGTGTTTTGTTTAATTATTTTAAATTCTATACTTTTGAGATAGAAAACAAAATAATGGTCTGAATCATCCCACAAAGTTTTCGTTACGATGTCACAAACACCCTGTATAAATACTCCATTCTCCTTGGAAGGCCTGTAGGTACCCAGCAGTGGGACATAATGTATAAAACTTGTACCAGTTTTATGTAAATATTTACAAGTTAACGTGTATAAATAATATGAATGAAATAAAAAACATGAAAAACATTATTATAAGCAAATTAAAATACCTAATAAATTTACTTATAGAATATAGTTCAAAGACTAAATATTTACTTAATAATGACAATAATTAATATAATATATAATTTTATTATAATAATAAAACGAACATCATAATACTATATGTATAAAATCCAACTCCTAATCGTAGAATAAAACGACTTTCAAGTAAAATTTAATTTATTAAAATTTTATTAATTAAAATAAAAACAATTTATTAAACAACAATTAATTGATTATTAATTAATTTATTAATTAACTTTTTAAACAATTTATTTATTTATTTTTATTATTTCGGTGCAATAAAGTGTATTAATACACTTTTGCATTGTATAAAAACAAATTAAACCAACTAAGCTAGAAAGTTCTCACACTTGTACCATAAACCCACACTAAATTCTCACCTTCTAACACTAACCCCCACTAACAGGTTACGGCGAGGCGCACGAGACTAGCGCATCTAACGCGCGCTTGCCCGCAGGCGTGGTGGTGGCGCCACCGGCGTTCGACGTGCGCGTGCGCGTACAACGCCCGCCCATGCCGCCTTCCCCGCCGTCGACCATCACTGCTACTGAGACTGATGCTGGTAGTATGAGGTGAGATAACTACAGGGTTTAATGACTAAAATGTGTTAATATCCTTAATATATTATAATGGCCCCGATTCCTGCAGACACCTCCTAATTTTATTTTAAGTTATATCTGTCATTTTCTTATCCGCCGTAAAGGAATGGGACGGGATACCGGCCTATTTGTAGATTTGTCTCGAACACCACCATTTCAAGGACCACAATTTTACAAAATAGTTTTTTCTGAGGAATCTTGTCATTTTCCAGACAAATGACGTTGATCGAGGAACACGAGCGTCAAGAATCAGTGCGCACAGTGTCGCCTGTTGCCCTGCCGATACCAGCGCGGGGTACTCAGCTGCTGCCTCCTGCTAGACCTCCAAAGGCGGTGAGAAACACTAAAAATTCTTGGGTTTACATTTGTGTGTGTTAACATGTCCACCAACGTTCCCCCAAAAAAATAATAGACGGCGCTGTATAACTCCAACGTGATAATTACCTATTTTCAGATAAATAATATCAATAATAAAAAATCCACGAAAAGACATTTTACAACATTTTTGAGAAGTTATTTAGCTCTATACAGTGTGATTTTATTAGCACAGTCTATGTTAACTTGCCAAAGTCTCATATATAGGGTGTTAGTGACATTGTAACGAATACTGAGGATGATTCCAACCATGATTTTGAGTTGATATGCAGTGAAATTTCCTGTCAGAAAATTAATAAAAATAAAATAAAAAAAAATAAAATAAAATACATTTATTTCAAGCAACATAAGGCTCATATTAATGAAAATTTTAGTGTATTTTTAAATTATTTTCAGTTCCATACTTTTGCGACAGAAAATTCCAATTGTTAACTACTCAGTGTAATGGTCTAAATCATCCCTTAAAGTTTTCGTTACGATGTCACTTACAACCTGTATAGGGGGTTTAAAAAGCCACATTTTTTTATTTATAGCGAAAAAGTGATATTTAAATTTGACATTATATTATATATAATAAAAAATATTTAATAAATATTTCATTTAAAATATATTTTTAGATGATTTTTTACATTCAATGTGGCCTTTTCAACCCCCTCTAATTTTCTAAACTTCATATTGAAACATTTTTAATATCATTCACCAGAGTTTTGCACTTTTCACTGTGTGACTACTAATTTGGACTCATTTGGCCATTATTAATAATGATTCTAAATTTTAAAACAACATAATATCACTTCATTCTCTGACTTTTATTGTGTCATTTACACTGCAATCGGTGAACAGAATTAAACATAGAAGCATTCTTTTGGCTCTAAAATGACGCAACGAAAATCATACCTCGGGGTTTCAAAATCATACCGGCATAGATATCTGGCCTTAATTGCTGTGTCATAAAGGTACAAATCGGTGCGCGCCTTTTGTCACTTAGGTACCGGTATGCCCAACTCCCGATACTGACCCCGCCGGCGTGGTCGACGATTTCCCTCATTCAGCGCTTATCGCTATCTACCCACTAGGATCGATTAATACTTTCGAATATTCTACCTATCAGACGACGCCCTGAGCCGAGGTCGCGCCCAACTGGGCACCCTCAATCCTGTTGTCTTAATTTTGTACCGGGTGAGAGTCCTCAGCGCTCCCCATTTGTCCGGCCAAGTAGTTTATGCCATCTGCGGCAAATCTACATTAAGTCAGGTCAAAAAAAAAGTATGTCCAACTTATTTACGAAACGGCGTAAGTGGCGAAGCACAATCAAATAGCGACATAATATCCATAGCATTAACGTGTTTTTTAAATTTTAAAGTACGTAGATTTTGCTACAGTGAGTTTGTTTTGTTTTGAAAACATCGTTTTCCTTTACCGCTGAGCCTTACCACATTCCCGAAAAATGCATTTCGAAGGTATGTGACGTAACCTGTATTGGGCTGGTTTTCCCTTTGCGGGTTGGAAGGTCAGACAGGCTATCGCTTCTGTAAAAAACCCTGTCAAATCTTCAGGTTAGGTAAGCGGACCCTGTGAAAAATAGGACAATGCTAGGTGATGATGAGTTAGTTTTGATTTGTGTGAGTTTTGGCGTCAATAATCATCTGCAGCGAGTATGAAGACACTGCTTCCATGTTTATTTCCGTTCACCGACCACTTTAATGAATCACGTGTCACTAATGACTAATGGTCACCCATAATGACTAACTAGGAGTGGTCGCGGCGGCCGCGGTCCATAGTGTCCCTCAATACGGAGATGACGGACACCCACTCCGTCACTGAGGTCACTGACAACTCCCATGCCAGGATGTTCAAGCTCAAGGTAATATATCCCATCATACCACATATGGAAATACTAGTTCTTTTAATTATTTGTTTTGTTAGAATGCACTAACCCTCTATTATTATACTTGTACAGTCATGAACAATATAATGTACACACTTTAGGACTCTGTCGCACTAACATATTTGACATTTAGTGAGACTTACAGTTCAATTTGTCAAAAAAGTTAATGTGACATGGTACCAAAGTGTATACATATTAATGCTCGTGACCGTACAAAATGTTCCTGTACCCAAAGGTTGCCTGGAAGAAATTGCTGCATGAGCAATAAGGCCGCCTGTTGTGCTTTTCTGTACATGTTGTCCTTATCTCTGTATTTTGTGTCCATTGTGCTCAATAAAGTATTTTATCTATCTATCTAAAGGTCATCTACTCAGGGTTAAATCCAGTTAACTGACATGTTTCACTAGATTGTGGAAACCGTAACCGCAAATCGCCTTCCACCAACAGAAACCGCCTCCTCCGCCGCCGGTGCTGATGACGGAGCGCCTGCAGACTGATGAACAAGAGATGTTGCTGGAGAGTCTGGAGCCTATACCGGAGACGCCTATCATGCCTGCAAGGTTTGTTAAACTTTTATTTACCAGATTTTTTTGTACCCGTGGTAGACCAGCTGGGAGACAGACCATGGTCTAGTGGTTGAGTATTGGGGTCGGTTCAAATCCGGGTAAGTAGGTAGTCGTTACATCAGCTATGTCAGCGTCCTTTGGCGACTGAATAATAACGTTTGACACCAGGGTTGATAAGGTCGGTAATCCACATCACAATCCATACGATAGAACATTTACCAGATTTTTTTGAAGCTGACTGCGCTGTTGGAAGAACGCGTGTTCAAATACATCAAACCGTAAATCGAAATTATGAATTTATTTCAGATACATGTGAGATATAGAAATAAAACGGGATATTTTAAATATCTTTACTCCTTCTATTTTAATTAATTTTAACAAAAAAAAAACTTCTTCCCTTATAATCCTCTAACCCTGACCGACATCCCACCATAGACTCCCTTTCTTACTTTTAAAAACTGCCTTACGACCCATTCATTAACCATCCTCCATTCATACCATAAACAATCAGATTCCCATTCATTATCCTTCTATAGTATTCTCACTTTCCTGCATTCATATCTGGAACATTTGTAAAGCTTCTTAAACGTCAATGACGATGTTTAACTTCCAGGAAACCGGAAATAACGTCGCACATGGTAGACGACGTGATCCTGCGCACGATTACGGAGAAGAAGACGATCGAGGACATCGAGCGACACAAGCGACTTGTCACTGAGTACAAGCAGGTGCCGCCGCCGCCGCCGCAGTTCGACGTCACTATCAGGTAAACTGGACTAAACTGAATAACGATTATGAAGGGCATAGATATGGTGCTGAAGAGAGTAAGGCAAAATCCAGACAGTCAATGCTTTTGGTAGACTCACCCCAGAATAAATACGGAGTAAACAAACAAAAAAAAACATTCTTAAAAAAACATATAAGTAACGGAATAATCCATAGGCATTTATTATTTTTAAGTATCTAATGTTGCTGATTCCAGTACGCGCCATCTAATTTTATTTTAAGCTATACTTACCTGTCATTTTCTTATCCGCCGGAAACGAAAGGGACGGGTAATCGACAGGCAAAAAAATTATGGAGCACACGTCAATTTTAGGCACAAATTTAATAAACCCCAAAACTGTATATTGTCCAATAACTCGACAGAATTAAGTTGACAACACACGTCAATCGGATTGCATATGAGCGAGATGCCTAAAAAAATAAAATAGCCCGGGTTATCCGTCCCTTTCCTTTACGGCGGATAATAAAATTACCGGTATAACTTAAAATAAAATTCGGAGGTGTCTGCAGGAATCGAATAGGAGTTAATGATGATGACAAGATTATTTATTACTTTTCGGAAAACCAACAGCTACTTTAAACATTACAGTACATATAAAAATATATAGGATACAGAAGAGCCAACTATAGGTTTCCACAAATAGACGTAGTATAAGTCGGTGTGACAGCAATAATTTTACTATACTATATATACTAAAAACAAATAAGGTAAACAAGAGATTATAACGACTTCATTATTTTTCTTTAGGAACCACACGATGCCAGAATCTCAATGGGAGAACTTCTCAGACATCAGCAGCGCGTCAGGCATGACGCTGACTCCTAAGATGGAGAGAGTCCCGCTGTCGCTGCCGCCGCAGAAGTATATAGGTAAGTGGAATCTCTATTCCAGGGTTACCAAGTTATTTAAATGTGAGAAAACTTTTGCTCACTTGCATAAAATCGCGAAGCTGAAAGAGAGGACTAAGAACTTACAATTACCATTCGGTAAATTGCATTGAAAGAGTCCAATGCAGTATTGTCAATCTTTAGATTTTAATTCTTTGTGATTTCTTATTTGAAGATTTGATTTGAAGAAGAGCAAATACACAGTAGGTATTTCTATGACGTCAAATTCTAGTCTATTTTCTGTTCAAAATAGAAAGTTTCACTCATCAAGACGTTATTTCAAAATCTAACCATCAAATAAACCTATTCCCAGGCAAAGGCGGCCCCGATCTGTTCTCCCCCGAGCTGATCAAACAGACCGGCCACTCATACCACCCGGGTTCCCCCCACGAGCTGCCGCTACTCCCAGAGCTGCCCCCCGCCCGCAACCCGCTGTACCGGGAGGAAGATGACGAGGATGTCCCCGAACCCACTCCAGCACCCCCCGTGCCCACCAACTGGAGTGTGCTCACCCGAGTGCTGAAGACAGAAGCTCAGGATGAGGTAAGAATCTACATTCTTACCTTCCAACCCAGCAACTTAGTTTAATTGGCAGCAGCAGTTGATAGCAACTTTATAGTCTAAGCTAACCTGTATTGGGCTGGTTTTCCCTCCGCAGGTTGGAAGGTTCGAATCCAGCACAGGCCTAAACCAATGATTGTCAAATTTGTTTTCGAATTCATGTTTGGATCATAAATGATTATCACATGCTCAGTGGTGAAAACAGTGTGAGGAAACCCACATTCCCGAGAAATGCATTTTCGGAGATATGTGACCTAACCTGTATTGGGCTGGTTTTCCCTTCGCGGGTTGGAAAGTCAGACAGGCAGTCGCTTTTGCAAAAACCGGACCTGTCAAATCTTCAGGTTAGGTAAGTGGAACCTGTGAGAAACGGGATAATTCTAGGAAGATGATGTTCAACCCTAGTGTCAGGGTCATTATTGAGCTGCCAAACGTCCCTGACATGGCTCATGTAACGATTACTCACTTACATCAGTAAGTAGCAACTGGAACCAACGGCTTAACGTGTTGACGCACGGATCATTTTACTTTCGGAGAATCCGGTGATCAGCCTGTAATCTCCTAACCAAGTTAGGGATTACAAAGTGATTTTTGTGACTGAAATAGGCGTGATCTTATGCATGAACACATATAATTTCTAATAACTGTCCTTTTCAGGTGCTACAAGAAACCGAGCGGTCTTTCCGACTGACTCGCGAGGAACGTCTCCGCTGGCGTGAGTTGATCACTCACGAGAGCACACTGCGGCGTGAGCTGGCTCGCTCCTCCACTCGCGAGGAGTTCTACAGAGTGGCTCACGACCACCGCTTTGCTCCACTGTACCCTCCTCACAAGTGGGAGGTCATTATCCGGATCCTCGCGCCGCCTCCCGATAAACCGAAGGTCAGTTTTTTTGACATTCTTCTCTTCTATCGTGTGGGTTGTGAGGTGAATTACCAACATCATCAACCCTGGTGTCAGGGTTATTATTGAGCTGCCAAAGGTCCCTGATATGGCTCATGTAACGATTACTCACTTACATCAGTAAGTAGCAACTGGGACCAACGGCTTAACGAACCTTCCGACACAGGGATCATCTTACTTTCGGGTAATCAGGTGATCAGCCTGTAATGTCCTAACCAAACTAGGGATCACGAAGTGATTTTTGTGATATGTCCCCACCTTGATTCGAATCCAGGACCTCCGGATCGTGAGTCCAACGCTTAACCACCGGACCACAGAGGCCGTGTTTGACATTAAGACAGCCGTTAGCTTTAATTGCGAATCAGGGCTGTTAAAATGGCCACATGGAAGCAATTCACCTAAGAAAGCAATATTGCTATTTGACATTTGTTTGCATTGCGCACTTACTTTATATGCGCAAATGTCAAATTACAATATTGATTTCTTAGATGAATTGCTTCGATGTGGCCATTTTAACCGCCCTGATAGACTGTGGGTCAGATTCACTCAACAAGCTTCAGCGCTGCTCTTCAGCTCGAATCTAAATAATTAACCTTCTTTTTATTCATTTTATTTCAGAACCGTTATCGCAAGAAGACGGAGTGGGACTCCCGATCTCGACGCAGCTCTCTGCCCACCCTGTATGAGTACGACAGTGACGCGACCTCGCTGCGAGACCCGCAGCGCTCGCGCCGGTCCTCTTACCGCAGCGACCATGTTGATATGAGGTCAGTTGCTATGGTTCCTGTAGTCAGAAGACATAAGAAGATGCTTAAGGGTCTTACCCAGTGAAACCAAGTGCCAGCGTGGGATAGTTACAAGTTGGTCTTCTTCTATCGACACCTCACCGAGGTTTATGTTAGACCAACGTGTTAGGTGGACAAAATTTATGACCTAAGAAAAGGTGTCACATACAACTAAATTGAAGCGTTCTCCACCACTCTGAAATTCAAAGAAGAATAAGTATAATAAAGTACACGCCTACGATCCGAAATCGAACCAGAGTCCTTTGGTTTGATGTTCAGTTTACACAGTCTATTATAAATATTAAAATTATCCTCTACTATCGTGTGGGCTGTGAGATGAATTACCAACCTCGTCAACCCTGGTCTCAGGGTTATTATTGAGCGGCCAAAAGCCCCTGACATGGCTACTACGACTACTTACTTACTTACATAAGTAATTGTAACGAGGACCAACGGCTTAAAGTGCCTTCCGAAGCATGGATCTACATGTTGGTGACTCTGCTGTTATAAACAGCGGGGGTGAGGTGAGGAAGCTCAGATGGGCGCGGGACGCGGAGTGTCGGTTCTAGACGTGAAAACAAAATACATATCATTTGAAAACTTTCTAAAAACATCTGTTTCAGGTCGATGTCAGAGATGATGGTAGACTATGCGCGGGAGCAGGCGGACACGCACTCTGAAGTATCTGGCGGCACGCAGCTGGGTAGATACTATGACGATGACAGCGACAACGAACATCCCTTCCATCAGAACCCGTGAGTTTATTTTTATTTTTTTTTACCTTTGCTGGATTTGCTCTTAACCCAAGACATGCCCGAAGGCATACAGGGATTGATTGTACGTCGGATCAATGATTATCATGTACTCAACGGTGAAAGAAATCCTCTTGAAGAAACCAGCATTACCGGGAAATGCGTTTCGGAGGTATGTGACCTAACCTGTATTGGGCTGGTTTTCCCTTCGCGGGTTGGAAGGCCAGACAGGCAGTCGCCTCTGTAACAAACCGGACCAGTCTAATCTTAAGGTTAGGTATGCGGACCCTGTGAAAACGGGATAATGCTAGGGAGATGATTAGCAGTGTTCTTGTATAGATTTATTTATAGAAAAGCAAAAACTGGGTGATTGTGTCTTCTATGGAGCATCAATCGGTATAGGCGGATCAATCAATTCAATTTCAATTATATAAAGTAAGCGAACCCTGTGAAAACGGGATAAAGGGATAAAACTTCGTTAGCGTGATTCAGGCCTCGATAAGCGCCATCTGTGTGATATGTGCGGAACTAGTTGGTTAGGCACAGTTGTACAGACATAAGCAATATAATGTACCCACTTTAGGACTCTGTCGCACTAACATTTTTGACATTTAGTGAGACTTACAGTTCAATTTGTCAAAAAAGTTAATGTGACATGGTATCAAAGTGTATACATATTAATGTTCGTGACCGTACCTAATGCTAATGGCCTTTTTTATCCAGATCGTGGTCCAGGCATTCTCTCCACCGCTCAGTGAGCCAACCATCTTTGGCCCGCTCCGCCACCGAAGTAGTGGAGCAGTGGACCGCCCCAGAAGGAGACGTTACTCCCACTCCTGGTAGACGTATTAGAGGTAAGGCTGCAAATTTTTTTATACCTGCAAAGCCAGCCGGGTTTGCACGGTTACGTTATCGCGCGCGGCGCGAAGTATATCGCGGACTTCGATGGCATTCGCTGCTTCCATTGGTCGAAATACCGCTGGTATTTATTTGGTATTGGTATTTTCGCCATTTTCCGTAAGTCGACGTCTGAGCGCCTATTTTACGTGATACCTGAAACGGCTGGATCACTCCAGATAGCCTAATTCCCCAAGGAAATCTAACAGTCCTTTGACGTTGCTGACCACCTCGGGGAGGCACCCCGTCAGGCCAAGGTGCCTGGCCCGGTAGTTGCCGACTCCTCCACACTCCAGTAGAACATAAGCCGCTGTCTCCTCCACCTCCATGCAGACTCTGCACAGGGAGCTGTCTGTGACGCCTGGTGTGAACAGATGTTTGTTGAAGGCACCGTGACCCCGCTGGTATATGAAAGTGCCTCATTGACAGTGATATACCTACACAGTGCATACTATACAGGGTGTTAGTGACATCGTAACGAAAACTTTGAGGGATGAAAGAGACCATGATTCTGAGATGATATCAAGTGGAATTTTCCGTCGCAAAAGTATGGAACATAAAATAACTTAAAAAAAACAAAAATTTTCATGAATTTTCCGACTGAAAATTCCACTTGATATCAACTCAGAATCATAGTCTGAATCATCCCCCTCAGTATTCGTTACGGTGTCACTAACACCCATACCTACTTGTATGGCTACAGTATGTACTTGTGCGGGGTGTAAGTGACATCGTAACGAATACTGAGGGGGATGATTCAGCTGATTATTCTGAGTTAATATCAAGTGGATTTTTTCATCGCAAAAGTATAGAATTGAAAATAATTAAAAAAAACTAAAAAGAAATCATGAATTTTGCGACGGAAAATTCCACTTGATATGAACTCAGAATCATGGTCTGAATCATCCCCCTCAGTATTCGTTACGATGTCACTAACACCTTGTATGTTTGAATTCATTTTTGGATCGGAAACTGTTGATATTGCATGGTTTCTAGTATTTGTATCCGGATAATGGCAATTGGCTCGCGTATTAACCTACATGGGACTTAAACGTAGCTACTGAGCAGTGTATATTATTTAAACTCCTTCGTGGATACAGGCGTGAACATCAACATCTTTATTTATATTTCCAGGGCCTCAAGGTTTGTCTACCTTCTCGTCATCTGAAGTCCGCACCTTCCAAGCTTCTAGGGAGTGGCGTGAATAGAACCAACAAGTTATTACACTGTAAGTTATCTTATAGTACACAGTTCAAATAATTATGTTGGCAAACCTGACAAATAATTTTAAAAAAGTACTGTTGTAAATTTTACACTCATAATTATTAAAAGGTTTACGTGACTCGATTTTAAATATTTCGTGATTATTTCCACTACAACGCGGAAAAAATGGCAAGGAATAAAATTTAATCATTTATTTATTTTTTTGGTTTGACGACACGCTGACCTTTTATTAATTTTGAATGTGTAGAAAGAAAGAAAAATATGTATTCAAAATGGAGTCAATTTTGAATTCTGAACGAATTTTTATACTAGCTCAAAGTTTACTCATTCCAAGTGATACTGTTCACTGCCTTTGATGTTTGATGTACTTAGGTCGTACAATCCATTTGTTCCGTCCATTGTAACTAATATACCTGTTTAAGTGACATAATAATATAAGATAATATTATAATAATAATATAAATATTTTGTACCTTTATTTTTTTTGTTGATGACGTTTTACTTATAAACTACACGAAAGTAGTACCTATTAAGAAAAAATATTATAAAGTTAACAGCCGTTTACCAGTCGCTTAAAAGCCTTTTAAATATTTAAAAGTAATTTATAAGCGCGTAATCTGGACACTGGTGAAGTTCGAGATATTTTTTCTTTTAAAAAGTTTTTAATGTTGATTTTGCCAGCCAGCCCAAGTGTGACGTCATCACACATGATTTACCATTACAAAAGGTGAATAGTGTATTTTAATTAAGATAAATATAATGCAATTTTATAATATCTAGTTTAATTTGAACTAACGTGCCAAAATAAAAAAATTAATGAAATGCATTGTAACACACTTTTTAATATTGTACTTTACGTACTTTGCTTGTACATTCGTTATTCTAAGTACCTATCGATATTTTTTTTTATAAAACTTTTATAATAGATTTATGTCTTAAAATCCAGTGGTTCAAAACCTTTATTTTTCTTTTATGATTTTAGCAGTACTTAATAGAAAATTCTGATTTTAGTGTAAATAATGATTTTATTCTAAGTCTTTGGGATGTTATACTAAAAACCTAGCAGATGAGGCAAGACGGGCTCAATATATCAAAATAAAAGAAAAAAACTCTAGATTTTAGCTATCACAGAAATATATATGTCGAAATAATGAAGTATTTTAAATCTAGCTATCCAAGATTCCTGTATCTAACGTTTATTTGTAGTAAGTCCCGTCAAATAAATTTGAACTAAGTATATTGAGTCAAAAATAAAAATATTTTTCTTGCCTCGTTTGCTATGTCAGTGAGTTTGGGTAAAGGGAGATGGGATTGTGCGAAAGTGCTCAATAATGGTTGTAAGGTGTTTTATCGGAGACAGTACCTGCTAAAATATTGTATAACTTTTTTACTGACTTGTCACTACAGTCTCCTTTAAAAATACCTTTCTTATTTTAGGTTTTTTTGATGAGAATAATCAAGTGGTGCTAAGCGAAATAATATTTTTGTAAACAAATAAAGTTTACTGTAGATTTGTATTTACAAACTGATCCATATTGTGTATTTTGATATTTTTAATCAATATACGTACCTACCTTAACAAATACTGAGGTATTTTAATTTTTCAAACTTTCCTAATCTGGCCTCCACGTCATTTATTTAATGAATACTACAACTTCGTCAATAATAAAATAACAGATAAATCAGTGTCTTCAATTTGAGAATTTTTATTTCAATCTTTAAAATGGGAGACATATAAATAAAATTGTGATAAAATTAATAAATTCGACAATTTCATACAATTTTACTTTTTTCTACAAAATTCGTAAATTTACAGTAATTTAATAGTTCTTACAAGGAAAAAATAAGCAATTTACATGTTTGTCGATAATTTGAATAAAATCTAAGTAAGTAAGTATATGACTTTTCTATAAAATGCAAACTTTTCAAGGAAAACTTCATAAGATTCGCAGTTCTACATTTTATGTAATTTTATGCTAATCGCACACATTTTTTTTCTTTAATAATATTTTAAAACTTAGTAGGAATAAAGTAATATTTCGTTCGAGGTAATGATGATTTTAAAAATCTCTGGCAATCTTAAAAAATATAAAATACGTAAGCACCTAAGTTCTTTGTTCTCGAGAAGGTTTTTAAAATGTTAAAATGTACAAGTACATTTAAGTCTCTATTTACCTTGCCAGAGCAAAAATAATTCATAATATTAATTGGAGGTTTTCTACACCATCTTTATCCAATTCATTGATTAATATACCTATTAGTTTCTCAAATTTATGCGTTAAAATTCCAAAGACTAAAAATGGACGCAAATACATACAATATTTATTAATATTGATGAGAAAAATTCTTATGTTACAACAGTGAACATGTAAAACAATTAATTTTAACATATATTATACATTTTAACAGTAGTACAAGACAGAAGCTCAAACAAATATTATATACGAGATATATGTATAGATGTACATTTTCAAATAACTACTTAAGTTTTTTTTACTTAATTACGTAGGTATGCTAGTCAGCTTCGAAAATCCAACATTCTGTACAAAATTTTAATTTAAAATTAGACACAGATTCACACAGTATACTTAAATTTTTATAGGCACTAATCTACTTATAGAAAGAGCCGTGAAATAGAACACAGCTTATTTTTTTCTCTACAGTAACTTTCGATGCTGACTGTATTAAAAACTACTTTTGAGAAACTTCCACCGCTCTTTGATAATTATGTACAATTACGCCTATTTTGCACTTAGAATGCCTTAATCAAGATACTAAGTACACTAACAATTATTTTCTGATACTCGAGTGTTCAATAAGCTACAAGTTTTTTTACAAGTCACACAATTTTGAGTATCATTATATTGATTTCTCTATCTACATTTAAGATATGAGTAAATTTGACAGGTCCCTTTCGTCAATTTTGGCATATTTTAACGTCATTCTGGTAAGTATATAATCTAAGCATTCTGGCAACTTTTGGCATTATACTCGATTCTCAATAATATGTCGAATTTAGTAAAAATAAGTAAGTATGTACCTCTTTTTCTTGTAACTGGGGTCTCACCCATATTTCTTGTTTTAAAACTGTGACTAGTTAGTAGATTAAAGATTATACTTGAAGTTACAGTTTTACGCAAGAAATGAGTGCAATAAAACGTACAATTCTGTGTGCCGGCGACACTGCCACGTAATACATACAGTTCATGTTTTATTTGTCCCCACGCACATGCTTTTTAGTTTTTCAGAAAAAGGAAAAATTGTATCTAAAAGTGGTAAATATCGGGCTAAGTTGATAAGTGGCGTCAAACTTTTTCATGGTCCATCATGGCGTCAATAAAATTATCTACATTTATTATTTATAACTAAGTTCTATCTACAACGTAGGTACTACTAAACAGACATGAACACTTTCAGCAAACCAACTTTTAGGTCCAAAGTCAAGTCTTTGGTCCAAAGAAGTCTCTTTGGGTCCAATGTTATGTCCGTATGGGTCCAATATATTGTTCATTAAATCTGACTGATGGATCCAAGGGATTGACGTCTTCTAGTAACTTGTTTCCAGAATCGTTTCTCGAATTGTTTTTCCTGGAAATACATTACATTACTTGCATGTTTATTAAAAGCTACATAATATATACTGCATATATATGCAAGTATGAGAATATTATTTAATATTAACTATTATAGAGCAAGAACTCTAGCGAATTGAGCGACGACAGGCACTTTTCGTCAGACGTGGTTTTTATAAATAAGTATAATATAATTATTTATGACGTAATAATTGCAAAAGTGTAGCAAAAAGATTTAAGTATACTTAGATTTATATATAAAGGTACGTCAGACAAAAAGTTTCTTTGTACTTACAGCCGAAAGCTTTTTGTTGCTACTGCGAAATGCTTTATTGTTCTTTTTTATGTCAGTTACTTAAATGAATTGTATCATTATTGTAAAAACGTACAGAAATGATTTTTATAATGCCATTTTTTAAGCTACTTATTTGTACCTAAGAAAACAAATACTATTTAACTAATTACTTAATTCTAAAAATATTTTTTATTTTCTCTAAAGACGCAAAAGTTTGCATAATTAGGTAATAAAAATTATGACGTCACAATAGCCCGAACATTAGCTTGCACGTACTATTATATAAGTCTAGTGCAATAAGCAGGATTAGTTCATACAAGTGTTAATCCATACAAACTTTTATATTGGCTGCATGTAAAAAATAAATATGAATTATTTACACTGCTCTAAAAAAATCTGAAAAAGAAAAATAAAAACATAAAATCGTGAACTCTATCTAATTTGTCTACTTTAGCCAAAGTAATGCTTTAGAAACTAAAATTCCGCGCGGTCGTGCGACTAATCTGGATTTTTTGTAAAAACTGTAAAAAAATAATAATTTTAGAGTTAGCACATTTACAAAGTAGGTAACTACTTAGCGGTTAAAGGACTTAATTTGATATAATCTAAAACTTTTATATATATTTATATATAACTATTGCACTAAAAATTACAATTGACCAAAAAATAAAAGTGCTTGTTATTTTTAATCTGATTAGCATTAAAAAATAAGAAAAACAAAATAAGTCAATTAACTAAAAAAATATTTAGGAGAGAGTAGGTACTTAACTTTTTGATAGATTTTCGGGCACTTTGTAGATGTGTGCTAACCCTATTATTAATTAGTAGCTTGAAAAATGTTTTTTTTGCAATTATAAAACCTTCTCATCTTTATTGCAATACGTGAACTTAGGCGTAGCAAGGGCTTTTTTTAAAACACTTAAAAAAGTGAATTTTAGCGAATGTAAAAGTATTCCATACTTGTTTTATAATATTAATAATTCTAGCTGCCCGTCCACGTTATATCGAGAGCTTGACCAACAGACGCAGGAAATGTTATCTACGTAGACAAACTTCGTACGGCTATTGGTCGAAGCCCTCAATAAATTCGCGCGGTAAGCGGCTCGATACCCGATACTTATGCGAGTGAATTATCACAGGGAATAGTGACAAAATGTAACACAAGGTAGGATCTAGCGAAAGCTGCAGGTGGAAGAATGAAAAGCGCAATGGATTTCATTAAAAATATATTTCTTGACACTCGTTCGATAAAATGGACAATTCAACAAAACAAGTTCAGCAAAAACCCGAAAGCTGGATTTAAACTTCAATAGATACTAAGTGGTAAGCGAATTGACGTGCTTCAGTGCCAACAGAATCACAAGGTAAATAACAATGTTAATTTAATATCGTCACCTCAAAGTAAAAATCACGCAAAGCGCCTTATTGAAAAATTACATTTGGATGTGATTTTTTGCTAACAAAACCTTGTACTTAATAGACACGCTGAAAAAATTGTGGTCTAAATTTTTACTTGAATGAAATTAATTGATTTAAGATGTAATTAAGTGTTGTATCTTTCATTTGTAATTAATAAAATTGATTGTAGGCTAAAAAAAAAATCGAGGTTTTGTGGAAGAAAAACACATCTGAATGTGATTTTTCAAAAAGGCGCTTACCTCGTATTCTCTATAAGGTGACGATATGCAAGTTACTTGGGATATAATCCTCGTTTAAACATGTTTCTTGTACTAAAAATGTTTATAAGTAATCGTAAGTATTATTTAACAATATTAATTCCTAAAGATTTAAAATTCAAAAAGGCAATTTTATTGGCCAACCTTTAACTAAGTTTCAGATACGTCTCACTAGGTAACTATGCTTCAGATTCACACGCTTAGTAAGTACTCACCTAAAACGTCATCACGCCATTTTGAAACTATCCTTAACCTTTAAATCTCATTTAAGAGCATTATTTTATTTTTTTTATCCATAAATTGGAGGGAAAAATTAATTGCTTTATCTAAAAGTTCTTAAAAGACATTAAAAATAATAAACATCTAAAAATTCGGAGCTGAAATTATGGCAGTATTATTCTAATATCTACAAGTTTTTAAAGGTTTTATATAAATTCAATTAATTAAGTAAAACGTTCTAAATGTTATGTTTTATGGTACTCGTAAATACCTATAATTAATTTAAAACAGTAAGTATATTAATACCTAAATGAGTAAAACAATCGAAATATTAAATTTTATAAAATTGATTGACTTTTAAATTTAAAATGCATTATTGTTTGTTGACGTTGCGTTTTTATTAAATATATAAATACCTACATTTTTATGGTAAAAGTATTATGGTCAGTATACGAGAATTTGACGAAGTATATTAATTAGTCACTTGCTAACTATTTTTAAACGTTGGGCGTTCTTATAATTCGGCTAGTCATAACGATTAAAGGTAAGAGTGAGTTCCACCAAACCGAAGAGAACGGGAGACATGCAAAATCGGCCATACCGAACCTCTCACTCGCTCTCTTCGCTGTAGCAGTACCAACTCGAAGCTCTTGCATATTTGACCAAAAAGTTTTCACAGAAGGTATCTTTTGCAGTTACCAAACTATTTGTATGTGACAGTACTCCCCAGACCAAAAATGGCGCAACTATCTAGATATCGTGCCTGTCGAGTGCCAACATTCTTTTGCAAGACTTCGAACGTCACCCAGAACCCTACCTAGCCGTATCCAACTCGTACACCGACCAAACGCGTTTAAATCCAGCTGATTGGCATTGGCACAGAGAAGCGTGCTCACACATAGCCATTAACAAAGCAAATCTTGTAATATCCATTGTTGCTCACGGTGGTCCGACGGGGAGAGAACGGGCGGGTGCTGGCGAGAGTACCGCCGAGTAGCAGCGGCTCGCGACGAGGGCTATCGGACGATGCGCGACGTCGAAGGAAACCCAGTCTAGAAAAAACAATATTTAACAATACATACACAAATAACAGCCTTCGTGGCCTAGTGGTTAGAACGTTAGGCTCACGATCTGGAGGTCCGGGTTCGATTCCCGATGGGGACATTGTCGAAATCACTTTGTGAGACTGTCCTTTGTTTGGTAAGGACTTTTCAGGCTTGAATCACGTGATTGTCCGAAAAAGTAAGATGATTCCGTGCTTCGGGGGCACGTTAAGCCGTTGGTTCCGGCTATTAGCCGAAAAAAAACATACACAAATAGCCTATATACGTCCCACTGCTAGGCGCAGACCTTCCTTCAATCAACAGCAGGGGGTATGGAGTATGCTCCAGCGTTTATGCTAGCAGCCGAGGACACACTACACGTAATCGGGTCGTCAGAATCTTATATTGCGTTCTTCGGGCGCCGATACTTTACAGAACAGTCCCTAAGCGGGTTGTGTTTGGAAGCCGCAAATATCAGGGGGTTTAGACGGTGCGGAGCAGAATCGAAAAAACGTTTAGAAGTTAATTTGAGCCATTGGGTGTACAGGATGAATGTACTCACATCTTCCCGTTCTGGCATTGAGACCGCGTCCGCGAACGCATCGTCTGAACTTCCGCTCGCGCCAGCTGCTCCATCTGCATAAGTTTCTCCTCGTTTTCTGGAACTAATCGCAAAATTCACTGATTTACAATACACCACACAAAAACTCCTGTATATGCCTTAGGCACGAAAAAAAAGATCTTTCACACTATGCCTAAGACTCTAGGAAAAGAGGACTCTTGATAGACTCCGGCAGAGTTCCAATGCTGTACCTACATCTCCTTAACTATATACTTACCTATTTTTTACCTTAGAACATGAACGAATAAGTATAAAAATTGGACGAGTGAAAAGGGATATCAAGAAAAAGTGGTACTATATGGTACGATTTAGGAGAGTGCAGTGATAGGAGAACCCAATTTAAAGATTTAGAGTAGAGTACTTTCCAGAGGGAGAGTTATGAGTACAAATGTGGATGAATATAGGGGTAAGGGACGACTCAAGAAAGTGTGGATGGATTATGTGAAGGATATGTGTGTGAGATGACGACTGACAGAAATAAGGACAGGAGGATGATGAAGTACTTACTTTTCAGAAGCGGAATTTGACTATGTACTTACCGCGATCGCCAACGCTCACGCAGACGAAGATGCGGTCAGAAAGTAAGTTACAAATAAGGAAGACAACAGAAACTCACGCTTCCAAGCATATACAGAATTGCGCGAAGTAGTATGCGGCGCGGTGCGGCGCGTTGTTGCGCGGCACAGAGTCACCGCGTCCGCGCTCGCGACCCGGCGCAGGAGTGACTTCTGGCAAGCCGCGCGAAACGACCAGGGGTCGGACCCGCCACCCTAACACGTGTAACAAGTTGTTTGTAGGCATAGATCTTGTAAACTAAAGAAGGCAGGCATTTGATTATACCAGGTGGAAAAGTATTCTATAAAATCACCAATTTTCAAATCTCCTGGTAAACAGTTAAGGTACTTAATTACTTAACCCACTTTCAGATCTTCAAATTACTAGGCAAATAGATTTGCTTAGCTGGTTATAAACTTCTTTAATTATGTCGTAACTCTTAGCCATTATCTCCGTAGCGTTATCTGGTATTTCACAGGGTCCGCTTACCTAACCTAAAGACTCAAAGTTCTGCGACCTTATTTTTTTAAAGGTTGGCCATGACATTTATATTCTATACAGTTCTTACCCAGGACACCTCCTGGTCTGCCAGCATGTCCTTGCCCAGGTCGAGGGCCAGTCTCATCTCCGCTCGAGGACTGAGTCGTTCCTCCGGTGTCGGTGGTCTCGGTTCCTCGGGTCGGGATAAATCCTCGACCGCTGGTGGTGGCTCTGAAGATGCGAGGAGGATGTTAGATTTGTAAGGAATTGTGTTCGGGAAATTGTGGGGTATCTTCTTAAAACCACTGCCGATAACAAAAGCAAGAGTTTCATTCTGACTGTCTAAAGGTTATGTGAGGAAATTATCGAGTCCTGCTTCTTTGGTTGGTATTCTATCTTGGTAGGGAAGGGATAACATCTTTTTCTTTGTGGAAAGAATCTTTTTCTTCGTTTCAGCACATGCTAAATCTTCTTATGGTACCATTTTAACAAAGCTAGCATTCCTTTAGACACCGCATCTTGGTTACCTGGTGAAACCTTGGACGGAAAATCACCAGTCCTGATATTTCCTAAGGATTTTTCATTTGATCAACAAATACAGGGTGTTACAGACTTTGCAACGAAAACTTTGATTCAGATCATGATTCTGGGTCAATAACAAAATTCCGTTACAAAAGTATGGAACTGAAAATAATTAAAACAAAACACAAAATGAATTAAAATTGGAATTCCGCTTGATATCAACTCAGAATCATGGTCTGAATCATCCTAAGGATTTTCATCTGATCAACAAATATAAGATGTGGAACACTTTACCCGGTGAAAGTGGATGCGGTGTAGGGTTGTGTATGGCGGTACGCTCGAGAGTGGAAGGAGTGCTCGCCGAGCTGGCTGAGCCCCGCCGGCCGCCCGCACCAGCAGCGACACGCGCCTCCGCACATTCTCTTGAAACTAGACATCGGAGACCAACAATGAATAGACATTCACGCGCGTAACCCCGATCGTGAGCAGAGACATTAGTCATCAAAGTCAAAAAAATATTACTTTTGGGTGGTAATTAAACTTCTTGTTAGATGGCGTTAGCGATTTTAACTGACATCAGAAGTATCACAAGACATGCAACCACATTTAATGGTGGATAAAGCCACATGTCATGAGAAGCCAATTTGCGGTCATAATCGATAGTGGACTCAGAAGATATTTAATTATCCATCTTCTTCTATCGTGTGGGTTGTTAGGTGGATGATCAACCTCATCGACCCTGGTGTCAGGGTTAATATTGAGCCGCCAAAGGCCCCTGACGTGGCTCATGTAACGACTACTTACTTACATCAGTAAGTAGTAACCGGGACCAACGGTTTGAGGTGCCTTCCGATGCACAGATCATCTTACTTCTGGCCAATCAGGTGATCAGCCTGCAATGTCCTAACCAAACTAGGGATCACAAAGTGATTTGTCCCCGCCGTGATTCGAACCCGGGACTTCCGGATCGAGAGCAGAACGCTCAACCACTGGACCACGGAGGCCGTCCATCCATCTATCCATTCATTATAATGGAGAGTAATAGGTTACCATCAGCTCATCGCCCTTTAGCAAATACAGATTCAAAAATGTATACCACCTATGTAAAACTGTGACTTGCAATAAATGATTATGATTATGAAATGTACCTGTCGTACCATATTGTAAGGGCATCGAAGGCGCCTCGTTGGTGGGCGTCCGCTCGGGGCTCACCTCGCCCGCGGCGCCACCACTGCGCCCGCGCAACGCTGCGCCGCCCGCACCCCCGCCCCCTGCTTCTGCGGAAACCAACACTATTGCACTTCACAAGCACATACCTTGCTTTTCGTCATCTTTAGTTATCGTGTTGTCACTTCAGGGTACAAAATGTGTTTCACTGTTTAAGAATCATCTTCCTGATTCTCGTGTTTTTAAAAGGTTCTATTGTATTTTTCAAATGAATAAAGTCTTCAAGTGTTACAGCTAAAACAAAGTGGAGTGCCAACTCTACATAAAGTCATGCATGGAACCGATAATAATTGAAGGGAGTATTAAGTAAATAATGTACTATTTCTAACATCTTGTGTTCTTCCTTCAATATGGTCACATGCATCGTGCTTTGCGTATATATAAATATTGTTGTGTTAGACAGTGTTTTGATCCGTCTCACCTCAATTCCATTATGCTGTTAACATGTATTTCTGTTAGTATGTGCTTGGTTATCAAATTAGTGTGTGTCCGTGTTGAGTTTCGTGTTTTCAGTACAGGAGCTGTTAAATTCAGTTTAAGAATTGTCTAAAGCATTGTTGTGTTTGGTATTTTTTGATACTATACGTTATACTCAAGAATTTTAACATTATGATGAGTTAAGACTATCGGAGCCTAGCAATCAGATAAAACTTTACCTACTTCATGTTTGGAATTTTATTTTTGTTTTGTTTTTGAAAATAAATGCATTTGAATTTTCAAAAAAATACTTGTGTTTAGGCTTTTATTCTTCGTCCTCTTATAGATCATTATTGGAAATATTTGTTCTTGCTACTATGGCATCCAATTCAACCAGAAGAGTTAAATTTGTCAGACGTTGAAACAGCTATTAATGAAATCTCAACCGTCAATAACATTGTCAACAAATAAGTGTTCGTGGCGTGTCCAGAGCATGTAAATATTCAGACTCACCTGGTTCGGAAGCAGAGGGCGGCAGGTGCGGCGCGTCGCAACAGTCGTCAGCATCGGCGCCATGCCTGCTGCCCTGCGCCAAGCGCCGCACCAGCGGACCAGTCACAATGTGAGATTCAACCTAGCTACGGTCTACCGCGACACAAGACTGCCAATATCACGATAGCGACCCAATTTTGAATTTCGATTTTTGATGTGAGCCTAGCTTTCTATAGTTTTAATACTTTTACTGATGATGTTAGGTAATAAGAAGAAGAATTATCGGTCGATGGTCACACAAGACACAGCCGATTGTACGATAGTGAACCCAATTTTGAATTTTGATCTTGCCAAAAATGTGAGTCTAGTTTGCAGTTGTAATGCTATTGTTAAATATGACACTAGCTATGGAGTCTACCGCATTTCAAAGTTTACATGGGAAACTAATTCATTTTGGAATTTCACGATAGAATCTACTGACTACCAATATCAATCTAACTGAAGACAGTGAGTTAAATCCGAATCAAAACTTTGGACTGCCGAATATGAGTTTTCATCAAATGTTAAGCACAAAACAGTTAATTTGTCAGTTTGTCAATTATTTTTATACTTATGAAAAAATCTATGAATGTATTCGGCGTCTGAAATTAAAAAACCTAATAATTACTGGTAATCTGAAGTGCGGAGGATAATAGCGTTTTTTCTATTGCTTTAGCAGACAATAATTTATAAGAGATTTCTTCCCTTTTTAGCTATCTTTTGTAGGCTTTCTCATTGTTCTTTTAGATTTTTATTTAGGAGCTTGTCCCCAAAAAGTACATCAATACGCTTGTACTTACTATTGTTAATATGTTTGACCTAATCAATATAGTTAGTTATATTATGGGTCAAAGTGTTGATAGATATAAATACCCAAACGATGGCGATATCTAGATACTTAGTAAATACGATAATGTTAACATTTAATTATTCGGTTCATGCAACAAGCATGCTTCTCTGTACATTCTCACGAGTTGTATGGTCATTGGCATGCTATGGTTATATTGACATTGATACATTCAGCTATACATATAGCTATATTATGTCATCTATCAAAAGTGTGAGCTTCTGTACCACCTGTATCAATAGAATGTAAAATGTAAGTACTCTTACTTCATCAGTTCATCATAATATCATTACTCAGTATCTTTTGTATTGATTTACGTGACTCTTTTGATAGATGTGTGTTACGAAGCTTTAACGTCAGTAATCCCTTCTAAAGGCGATTTAATCAATATAATATCGTCAAAATTACTTCCAATATACTCGTTGACTTATAAATCTCAATTGATACAGGTATTTTTATCATCTGTTATATTCACCTGGTCGTCAGAGTTGGTGGGGGTAGGCTTGTTGTCTTCACTGCCACTGTCGGAGCACTCCTCTTCAAGTAGGGGTTCTAGTCTTCTCCTGAAAACATCCCTACGTTACAATTTTTAGGTTAGTTTTTGTTTTTTTTTGCATCACCAATTCATTTTTCTACAGCTACAATTTGCTCAATAACGGCATTTATATGCCTAAACGTTCTTTGATGGTAATTTTGATCATATCATCAAAGGGATAATAAATATCAGATTTTCCATTTACCTTGGCAAGAGAGGTCTCAGCGTGGTAGGTCCAGTTATCGTAGGAGCCATCAAGAGCTCATCCATCATCAACTCCGTATCATCATCACCAGCGTATGATGATGATGACTTCGTGGGCGACTGCAACGATAGTTAACCGTTCATTAAAGAGAAAAATGCATTAGAAGCAAGCAAAATGTAAAAGCCTTAATACTCGTCACATACAGTGAAGATACAAATGTAACAGAATTATGATGCCTTCCCACTATCCCTTTCACACTTGAGCTACGGTAAAATGATAGCTATGATCACAATTCAAAGATACTTATTGCAGATAGAGAGGTTATACATACATAACCGAACAAAACGTCACACACAAAAACAATTGTATTGAAATAAATAAAGGCATTCTGCCCTTGCGGCATGGTAACCGCGTCGCGCGCGAAGCGAATCATATCGGGGGCTTTGACCAATAGCCGTGCAACGTTTATCCACGTAGATAGCATTCGCTACGTCTATTGGTCGAAGCTCTAGATATGATTCGCGACGTGCGCGGCTCCATAGCCATGCAAAGTCTGCTTTATACGGTTGCAATATCTTTTGTCAAAAGTATGTTAAAATCAAAACTAATTTGGGTGGGTACCGAAAGAGTCCCATGTTCCGAGTCGGGCAGGTTGTCAGAAAGATCCCCTGATGACGGAGTACCCCAAGCTTCTTCCCCACTCGCTCCACTCCCCTCTCCCGTCTCAACTGTCCCATCTTCAGTTGCCAGGGTAGATTTCCAATCACTTACTCCCAAGCACCTGTTCGTATCAATATTATTAGTCAATTGTTTAGGTCTAGGTACAAAATTGTATGAGAAATATAAAATGCTAATATTAGATAGTCGAAACTAGAAATGTGTAAAATTGTGTCCAGAACTATTAAAGAGACTATATGAACTAGTTATAATCTGAATCAAATCATAGAAGAAGTCTAGCTTTATCTAATTGCAGATTTACCAAAGTATACACCGGATAAATCTAAGTTTATTATATTTTTGAACATATTGTGTATAATTTTGTGTATTCTAAAATACTACGGCTATAATGTAAAACAAGTTTACTAACCAGACTATTCTATGTTAACATAGTAAGCTACTTTTGTACAAACCTTAAAAAGTGAATAACTACAAAATAGTATTGACTTTATTTTACTGATTAGCTTAATTCTAAATTAGACCTTTGTACACGACACGTTACAGTTAACCTAGAAATAATTTAGCATTACAGCCTAAGTTGTCAAAAACGTTTAAGACAATGGTATTAATAAAGACATCAAAATAGTCTAAAATATTAACTCTAATGTTCAACCCACTCATACTCATCGTGTTTTCATTGTCTCCCAAGGATCTGAAGATGATTTCCACCTAATAGGTGACAGGGAAATTTTAGGATCATTATACAAGAGAAATTATGCAGACAGTGTAAGATAGAGTGTTAAGAAGATAGACAGAGTCACTCCAGATAAGAAAGCTAAGTATACTGACCTTTCTAAGAACGAAGGCTGCTTATGTGCAACCGACGTGTTAGGTACACTCTCAGTATAACTAAAAATGTTCATCTTTTCAACAACAAAAGAGCCCGCTCTTGCTGTCCATCCCATTATTCCACCAGCAGCGCCAGTGACTGAAAAAAGGGAATAAAATTTGATTACGAAAAGGACTGTTAATTTAGTGACATGGTTTTGCTAAAACATATAGCCGTGTCAATCTTGTAGGCATATTAATCCAAATTAAAAATCAACCATTACAAAAAGAAAACGTTTTGACGAGGGAGAGAATTGATTTTAAAAATATTATGCGGTACTTTTATGGGAATATTTTTACCTGGATTATAAGGTTTCACCGCCGTTTCAGGTTCAGTAAGTCTTACATTGCCATCATCAGTCTCATCGGATGGAAACCGTTCGAGACTTGACATGGTTCCGTATCTGGAAGAAAAAATAGTTTTACAGTCTGTTCCTCGGCTAACGAAAAGAACACTGATGGGTGCACGTACCTCTTTAAAGATACGTACGGTAGGTCTTCTGGTGCATCGGGGGACTCGGGAGAATCATCTACAAGGTCATCCTGGAACATCAATTATTCATAATGAGATACTATTAAGAACTAGAGTTTGTGCAACAATATACAACCCGTGCAAATTAAAGAGGTACCTCGCTGGAATGAATGGCTCTCTTCTCGCTTGCGTTCATGTTGTGAATAAAACCCCGACGTTTTTTTTTGACGTGACTTATTGTAGATTTGCCGCAGACGGCATTCACTAGTTGGGCGAACAAATGTGAAGCGCTGAGGGCTCTCACTCGGTAAAATACTGACGCACACACCGACTTTGAACATAAACATTAAGTCTTTTGCTCGAGGTGTCTAGTTATTTTGCACGAGGCTGTATAACATATTTACTTACAGTCTTATGAGTAGAGTTATAATCAGGCGTTGGAGGCACTACGGCTATATTTGGGACAGGAGACTCCGATTGAGCTGAACCAAGACTTCCTGGTCTCGAATTTACATTATTTAAATTAGACCCCGAAGTTCTCTTAAATGGTTCCACTCTCATAAGGTGTGCTGCTGGATTGATAGCAGACAGTCCCATTAACATTAAAGGTCCTAATTCTAAATCATCATCAGAACCGTCATTGTTCATATTCACGTTCACATTTGCGTTCACATCTTCCGTTCGTTCAGTCTTTTTACTAATATCTCCATTCATTTTTGTAACTGCCGATATACCCATTCTAGGAGACCTTCGCATTCCTCTTTCAATCCTAAAATCAATTTCTTCTTCGTGTATAGAATCATCATCTAAGAAAACTGATGACGTTTTCAACGCCGTACCCACATTTTCTCTTTTAGTGATAATGTTCATACCCAAAACTTTATTAAGTACATTCTCAGCTTTTTGTCTTGTTATTTGATCTTTTCTTGCTGTTCCTGGCGACGGATAGTTCGTTGTTGATGTCTTGGTTTTAGACAGTGTAATACTTTCGACACATTTTACCTCGTTTATGTATTTTTCTTGCGCAATGACGCACTGGACCTGATTAGCAATGTTTGAATTGGACATTCTCAAGTCATTAGAACTAGAATTAAATACCATAGAACTACACGTTGTATGACTAGTAGATAATGGACTGGCGTTTCTACTGCTAGAAGAGGGACTTGGGGATCTAATAGAGGTTTCTTTTCGCAATTCCAATTGGCTTTTAGAACTTCTCGGACTTCTCGCATGGACGCTTCTATTTAGGATTGGCGAGTCCGTTTTCAGTTCGTAGGACGTCGATTTGAGCATTTTCTGGCTTTGTTCGATTGAGTCTATGACCTTTGCGGCTGCAATAGGGGCATCTTCTGGACGTAACCTCATAGCACCTTTACGTTGCAAGTGACTGAAGTTCTTTGGCTTACGGTTACCACAATTAGCACTACACGAACTCGCCGCACTTTTGTTAGAGTTCGAATTCTGAGGCGATGCTTCTACTTTTGGCTTTGCTGGTATTACTGGGGGTTCTTTTTGGGATATTAAGGGGCTGTTTGGTTTTGACAAACACTTTTTATGGCACTGTCTGCATACTGGGATAGTGTCTACAACTACAGGACTCGTTCGCACTGTAATCTGAAAAGGAAAGTTCCAGTTTAATTTTAATCTACTTACTTTAGTTTTTCTCCTGTGATTTATGAAATGAAGATAGATTCTGCTTACTTGACTTCCGGAGTTACTGCTTTTGGATGGGCTGTGATCTGCTTCCTTTTTCTCTGCAGATGACGAACCTTTATTTTCAGCATGGTTGGAAATAAGGTCTGCCACCTCGAGAAGGTTCAGTTCCTTCGATCTCTTCCTTAACTCCTCCACGCTCCACATCTGCGTGAAGAACTTATTTTCTATAAGAACCAGCTTTAAACTAACGAAAGCATCAGATAACCATACGTCACTTTAGGGGCCGTCCATAAGACTCCGTAAGACGATTTTTGTTCATTTGGTGAGGTTCGGCTCGGCAAAAACGCCTCATGTAAGTTGTGCGTTATAATTATACACTGTGAATGTGTTCTATGTATCTGTCATGATTTAAATAGTACCTCCATATCTGGATCGGGTGGGTCCATTTCTTCGGCTTCAGGAAGTTGTGTCATCCATCTCTGGAGGTGCAGAGTGGATCCTCGACTTTTGGAACTTCTCGCCCCCTCAGTCGCGCTTCCCCCCGCGCCCGTCTGGGTCTCTTGTGAGCTTCGACGCGTCTAGAACGTTCCAGAAAGTTCCTTTAAGAACTTTTGTTTGAATTGAAACAAATTAAAAAAATACGTTAGGGGCTCTGTTAAATTTTGCAAGATTATGTGGATATCTCAGATTAAAGGAAATTTTGTACTCACCAAAATGGTTGTTTAAAAAATCACTGAATTTGTAAATTTAGTATATTTTTATAATGCACAGTACAAATGTAAATACATTATCAGAGGGGATTTTGCATTTATGCGACGTAACAATTTACCCGGATTTATTTTAGGTTAGTAACAATATCTATTGAGTTACAAAAAGTGCATTACAAAGAAAAATGGTAGGTCTTTCATATTTGATAAGTTGAAAAACAAATCGTTAGCGTCGCAAAATAGTGTTCCTAATCATTTAGAAATAAAATAAAAAGTATTTCACCACTGAAATCACTTTATTTACGGATTATTAGAAATATACTGTTCCGATCTAAACATAAACATCCAAATTTTTATATTAATTTTTAGTCCATTATAATTTCACAAAGAACCAAGAACTACAAGTAAAACGGTTTCTCAAAATTATCAATTTTCATCGTACTCTATTACACTATATTATTAAAATGTACACACAGCCAAAGACATCGAAAATTATTCATTCTAACTACTTTTTTGAAGGTCATATACATACGAAACCCGGAGAAAATAGGTTATGTGAACATTTTGCGATGCTAGCGATAAAATATATAGATACAGTTATTTACACTATTTATTTGCATAATAGTAACTTTATTTATTATACTAACGAAAACAGAAAGCGGTGGCTACATAATTAACATTGTCTACCATTTTTCTTGTACCGCATGTTATTTCTAATGGCGATGAGTGTAAGAAGCGTTGTAAATCAAAATGCTTTACTGTAACTATGATGGATCTAGGTGAATTCGCGGAGTTGATCGCCAAATATCCACATGACCTGTACAAAATGATTGCAAATGTATCAGATTTAACGTGTAAGTCTGTACAAGTAACTTTAATGTTAACATTAATATCAGGAAAATAGGATTCACCAGTAATAGTGCTTGTTCCAATACATATTCAAAATATTTAAAGGAGTCTAAACCAAATCTGAATGAAGCAAATTAAGTCTAAGTATATTAGGAATTCATAAGAAAAGGACGGAAGACTTATGAAGCAAAATTGGAATTGAGGTCACAAAATATTTCTAAGTTTGGTACCCTATGGTTACATTTTTGACACTGATTCTTATACTTGTTAAAATTGTAAATTGTTGGCATGCAAGTTTGGTTCTATTTACCCTATTTCATGTAAATTCTCGATTCTATTAAATGTTTAAACTTTCAGATCAACTATAATTTTGTAATATTCAGTTCTAAAACACTCTGTTACATCATAAGTGGGTATCAGACTTATATCAAATTTCTAGTCATCAAAATATCGAGATTTGTCCAATACTGGCTAATGTTCGAAAATATGTCTCTCAAAATTTTTACCACAACCTTAATCTCAACTATAAGCAATAACAATCCAACAAATGCTCGCGTTTCACGTGGCCGGTCTACACGTCGAAAGCTTTGGCTCCATTCGGGACCTCGCCTAAACACCAGCTATAACCACAGGACTACTAGAACACACCTTTAGGGCCATTGAACCTATCTCCGGGAGTAACAGGACTCTGTTATCTCCGGGTCGGACTCCGCGGATCAAAGTTCCAAGTACCCCGGCGGAGTCGGTTTTTCCGGCAGCATTACTCGGGGAAAGAATAATGCGTCTTCCGGTAAAAATATACGTTCTTCTACAGCGTGCTTGTAAGAGGGGTCAACGTCTAAATCAGCAAGAGCTAGATCTGCTTCAAAAGATTCCCATCTACAAGGAGAAGACTCTGAATAGGCCGCCTCACCTCCGTCAGGAGTGAGCTGAGCACTGGGCGATGTAGGGGGCTCGTCGTTCCTCTCGATACTCGAGGACGATACAAAGTGGGAGGAGAAGGTTTGGGAGTCAGCTGGGGACAGATTCGCCGACGGCGTTTCTGGAGTCGGCGCTGTTTTCCAGACCGAGCTTAATGGGCCCCTGCAGGGCTGCGGGATGGGGGAACTAGAATTAGGCCGAACATCAAAGCTGACTCTGACTTCCTTTTCGTGACGTTCTTCCACGAGCATGTTTAAGTGCGAGCGGTAGGAGCTGGCTGGTAGGAGGGCCAGACTTGAGTGCCGCTGGATGCTGGACGCGGATACCTGGCGTTGCTGCGAGTCCAGGGTCGCCAAGGAGAACGTCAGCTGAGGGTCTGGAGAGTCTAACGGCGAACCGAGGGGCGTGCCCGACATCGTATGCGCTCGGTATCTGGAACCAAAGTAAACATTAATCAATGTTGATCAAATGTAAACTCTAGAAAACTCACTTTAAGGAATTCCTACTGTGAGTCCTATCAGAAAGAAAGTGGTCACACGTTTCTTTCCACCTTGCTACGTTAGCCTGCTAAGTTTGCAATGCTGCATTTCATAGGCTTACCTACACATCATTGGTCTATCAGGACACACGAAAGCTGAAGCACGCTTGACTGCTTTCTGTCTAATAGGACCCTTATTGGTCAACAAAGATCTTGTAGTGCTTTGATGACATTGGTATATAGTACCATCACCCCCCGATACCGACCCTGACGGCGGGGTCGACGATTTCCCTACTTCAGCGTTTATCGCTACCGACCCTCTTACATTTTGTACCGGGTGAGAGCCTTCAGTGCTCCCCATTTGTCCGGCCAAGTATTTAATGCCATTTGCGGCAATTCTACAATAAATCACGTCAAAAAAAAGTATCCCATCCCATCACCATACATTCTCCATCTATGAAAAATATCAAAGTAGACGATTTTCATAGAATGCGATGTGTCAGTTGAAAATTGAAGACAAAGCTTAAGCCTGTTTTGAACGTGAACTTCGAAGCATAAATTACTAAAGTCAAGGCTGTATGGTACTAAGATCTTTGCCTGCCTCAGACAAGGTAAATTTAAACAACGATTATGACCACGCACCAATGACGCACTCATTTCGTAATTCAAATTGTTAAGGTGACTACTTACATCTGTCGTTGCAGCAAGCTTTGCCATACAGCCTTCAAGTCTATCGACGGTGCTCGCAGGACGACGGTTCGTGCTCGACTCGGGGTTCGAGGTGCGCAGGAGACCAGTGGACTTTCTCCGCCAGTTCTTCCCAGGATCAGCCTGAATTCAGTTGCTGGAAAAATATAGTCGAGTACAAAAGTAACCTACAAGTATAAGCAACATAACGTAAGCTATATCGTAATTGGGGGTGACCGTCAGAATGGTCGGCTCATAAATATTACCGTATCTTGGCCTCTATAGCCATAAACACGCAGAGTGACCGGCGATTCTGACGTCAGAACCACCGGTCACCTATTGTTATTTTATTTCTAAAACACGTTAAAAATAACTGTCTGTGATTTGTTTAGGTAGTTTCCCTGGTCAAAGATAAATTATAATGATGAGGTTAGTGAGGGTCTTGATGTAAGTATGTAGTCGTTACATAAGCCATGTCAGGGGCCTTTGGCTGTTCAATAATAACCCTGACACCAGGGCAATCCACCTCATAACTCACACGAAGAAGACATTAAGTAAATGTAAGTATATCTCCCTATCCATCCATAGGGAAGGCCCGTGCCCCAGCAGTGGGGACGTTAATGGGCTGATGATGATGAAGTAAATTACCTTTTTTCCTAACATTAAACTGCGCTTCGGAAATAGTGCCAAGAGAGACGGGTTCCTCCGTGACGAAGAGCACTCTGTCCCTGGATACGGTGGCAAACAGCAGCAGATCACTGAACAGGAGTGCCCAGTACGGTCTCACTGCGCGACCCTCCACTCGGGACAGCTCGCCACCGAAGATCCATTGCCGGCCTGCCGTACTTAGTACGAACGGCTGGAAGATTGAAAAAAATAATTCAGTCAGTTCACTAGACGATTGTTGTTTTTAATTGCAGGACGGGAAACAAAAATAAAAATGCATGTGAATATCAAAATATGTGTCAAGTTTGGTGGCGTCTGTCATATAATTTTTTCGTGAAAAATTGGGGAAATTGGGAATTGAAAAATTCCTTTTTCATGTCGGAACCGAGGATCCTTTTGGATCTTTTTCATGTCGGAACCCAATTTATCACGAAAAAATTATATGAAATTTCGCCACCAAACTTGAAATTTTGAGATTCACCCATTATCTTGCCGGGTTCTAAACCACTGAATTCGACTTTAGAATTCATGTTTGGATCATAGATAATATCACGTGGTTCCCAGGATTCGTGCCCGGTTAATAGGCTCGCTCCCTATTACATGGGACTTAAACATAGCTGGCGAGGAGTGGATGTATATACTATATACACATCTATCTATGAAGATGTATCTATGACCTAGAAAGACGTACATTGACCAAATTGGAGATGTCCTTAGAAAAGATTTAGTACGATCTACTCTGAACCGGCGTGCGTGTATGAAACGATTGATAAATGTGGAGGAAGCAAAAGAAGTGTGTCAGGTTCGAAGCAAATAGAATTCCATGGTTTCTGCTTACAATACGATTGTATAAAATAATTTCTCTCTTTTGTTTTCTTCCTTCAATTTTCGCTGTCACCAAGATCGGTCGTTGTTTTAAGTTATTTTATTTTTGCTTTTCTTTTATGTATTTTCTTTTTCCTTGTAAGTATATATTTTTTAGTCAAGTGATATTCGTTTAGTTTATCTTTTATTTCTGCGCATTCGCTGCCGACCTTTTACAAGTTGGTAAAATACAAAAACGCTTTTTATTGAAGGAAGAAAGCAAGAAAAAAATATTTATTCGACGTACGCACACACAAACACAACACTAAAACAATTACAAAAGTGACAAGAGAAGCACAATCAGCACCCCCGACTGCTTATCCCGTTGGGAAATAGGCGTGAGTTTACAAATGTTTAGCTATATTGTTATTACTTACTTTACATCTAGTGAACACGAGTCGACTTTCTAAATCAGCAACAGACAACAGTGGTTTGCCATCACCTGCAAGCCCCATTAGGCCGGATCCAGCCGTCACATCTTGGTATCCAATCTGTAAAACAGAATACAAGAAACGATTTAGAAAGAAAGAAAGTATTTCTTCTATCGTGTGTATCACGGTTATTACTGAGCCGCTAAAGGCCCCTGACATGGCTCATGTAACCCCTACATACCTACATCAGTAAGTAAGTTGTATCCGGGACCAACGGCTTACCGTGCCTTCCGAAGCACGGATCATCTTACTTTCGAAAATCAGGTGATCAACCTGTAATGTCCCGGGGCCTCCGGATCGTGAGCCCAACGCTCAACCACCGGACCACGGAGACGGGACCACAAAACAAATAGAAAATAGAATGTTAGTCGCAAAAAAGATACATAAAAAAAGCAATTCATTTAAAAAGCAATATTGCTATAAGTATGACATTTGTTTGCTTTTGTATGCTCAAATGGCAAAATGCAATATTGCTTTTAAGATGAATTACTCGATGGGGCCTTTTTAATCCCCCGGTCGTTCCTGTGGGTGCTAGAGGAACAGCATCGGTTAGATGGGTGAACCAGGTCAAGCAGGTGGCAGGGGGCCCCTATGCTAAGAGCTGTACATATGGCACAGGACAGTCACGATCCTCAGCAATGAGGGTACGACAAGAAAGAAAGAAGGCCGTACCTGTAACTGCTCGACGATGACTTGCAGCTGCTTCTTCTCGAGCTGGTCGTAGGGCCCGGCGCCGCTGGCCGCCGCCGCCGCCCTCATCATCCTCAGCAGCTCCCGGAACTGCTCCAGCGGCTTGTGTACCAATGAAGTGATGTCTGGTCTTCTCCTTGGGATGGGGGGACTCGTGCAGAACCGCGAGAACGCGCCGCTCGGGTCTTTCGATTTTTTTACCTGGCGAGACAGAAGATCCGTTTGTAACTGTCCAATATGTTATATAAAGAAGGCAATCCTATATGTTAAAGAATTATTTATTGTTTGAAGGATATATTTGTTTATTAAAGTGCTTTTCACAAACTTCGGTTGACTCGACCATTATAGACGGCGATACGGATCACCACCTATCACGTCGATGTAACAAAAAAGGTGTGGGTACTTAGTTCATCTTACGATGGATGTATCTCTACCCTAATTAAGATATAATCATGAGTTTATATTATGTTTTGTGTTGAAGGATATTAAAATTTGAATATTAAAGTAATATCTTTTAATATCTACTAATGACTAACTGACCGACTAATGAATTTCTATTTAGTTTTAATCTACTTACTAGATAATTTCATTTATTAAGTAGATTCTGTCTGCGAGAGTGGAAGGACACTCTTCTACGATGTGAATCCACCTTTTTACTCGTGGCAAGTGAATTTTTTTTTTATCAAATCCGCCATAAAAATATTTAAAACATTGTGAGCACTTTGTGTTCCTCTAGTTATTAATTAACTTGTAATGAACCCTCATTTGATGAAAAAGATGTGTTGCTGTTGCAGTTTCTTGTCATTTCTTCGCCTAAGCCATAATACCTTGCGAAATGACGTAAATTCAAAAATGTTACATTGACCTTCAACAAGTTTATCCATGATAATTACGTTGGATAAATGTTTCTGATTTCTGATTAAGTACTTCAATTTTATAATCTGTTCCAACCGGTGGTTCTGAAGTAGTCATCATCATCAGCCCATTAACGTCCCCACTGCTGGGGCACGGGCCTTCCCTATGGATGGATAGGGAGATCGGGCCTTAAACCATCACGCGGGCCCAGTGCGGATTGATGGTTATTAACGACTTCTAATGCAGCCGGGACCAACGGCTTAACGTGCCTTTCGAAGCACGGAGGAGCTCGAGATGAAAACTTTTTTTTTGTGGTCACGCATCCTATGACCGGCCTTTGCGAAAGTTGCTTAACTTCAACAATCGGAGACCGAGCGCGTTTACCGCTGCGCCACCGAGCTCCTCAAGTAGTAAACCATTGTTTTGTTAGTTAAAGAAGTTACTTACCAAAACACAATCAGCTCTTTTCAGTCCTAAGCAATACTTCTTATAAAGACTAAGGAACACAGGGGTCTTTTGCAGGTACACCGCCACAACCGTCGACGTCTGAATCTCTCCATCGTCCTGAACCACTTGGTCTAAGATGTCTTCTGACAGCCTGAAGATCTGACGACAAAAATATAACTATGTAAGTTCTCACTGTCTTTTTTCACAGTTTTTGAAAAGTACCCACGGTCGGCTTCGCGTTGACATAGATCGAAGAATTTCGCATGGACAGTAGGTGAACCCGGTGGTGTAATGGTTAACACGCTCGTCCCGGCTTCACAAGAGCTGCGGGTTCAAGTCCCGTTCGAGTCAGATTTTTTTCGATTTAATTTCCTCTTTGTGAGTACCTACAGTGCTTCTATTCCGAATAAAAACGAATGGTACTTTTATATTTATCGTGTATCAGAATTTGAATTCAAAATAGAACCGTAAAATTGTTTTATTACGGTACAGTATGAATAGTCAACAAGCAAATAGTTAAACTTCTTCACCTAGTACAAAACGAATAGTTATAAATATTTTTTTATATTAAACTTACGTGCGAACGCTGCCGCACACAAAGAAGGAATGAGGCGGTACACTGTACAGTGAGTGCGGCGGCGGTAGGGTGGGGATGACAGATAGGAAGTCAGGTGGTGTAAAACTAAATCGTTTTCATTCTTTAAATGTGCTAATATTGCCTGCGGATAATACTTAACGGGTACTAATACTGTTTTTTTAATATTTTATTTAAGGGGGTACTGGTACCTTAAATATAAGAGTAAGTAAGTATAATTTAGAAGAGTAAGCGAAGAAATATATTTTTATAATATATTATAAACAATAATTTATTGTTGTTATTATTATTGGTGGAGATGTTTAATGGTTATATAATAGCCAGGACCAACGGCTTAACGCGCCCTCCGAAGCAGGGAATCAGCTTTTTAAAAAAAGCTTGAATAAAAACAAAGTTACCAAGGACAGTCTCTCAAAGTGATTTCGACAATGTCCCAATCGGGAATCGAACCCGGATCTCCCGATCATGAGCGCCACGCTCTGGGCTACGAAAGCTGTTGTTATTGTTGTTGTGTGCGGGCCGCAGCGGAGCAGCATGGTGGAGTATAGTCCATACCTTCTCCCGGTTGATTCAGGAGAGGCCTGTGTCCAGAAGTGGGACGTACATAGGCTGTTTATGTTATACATTGTTTTAAGTTTACGCGGTTATTATCATAATTAAAACACATAATAACGGGTTCTTACTGCGTTTAAGATAGGGAGTCTCATATCCCTATTTTAGACGCGGTAAGAACCCGTTATTATATTATGTTTTAATTATGTTTATGTTATAATATTATAATTTAATTTTAGATTTATAAAATGAGTTCTTGTCTACCTCAGCAACTTACCTCTTCAAGATTTTGGAACAGCAGTTGGTGGTCATTGGGCGCAATCAGGTCGGCTCGTTCAGCCAAAGGTGAGACGAACCGGACGAGCCCGAACTGTAGGCATGTGGCATAGTGCTGTTCCCGGGCTACCACTGCTAGTAGCGCCCTCTTTCGGCCGTCTGACGACAACCCTGGCGTCTGCACTGGTGTTACGCACAAATTATAGTCATCATCATCATCATCAGCCCATTAACGTCCCCACTGCTGGGGCACGGGCCTTCCCTATGGATGGATAGGGAGATCGGGCCTTAAACCATCACGCGGGCCCAGTGCGGATTGATGGTTATTAACGACTGCTAACTCAGCCGGGACCAACGGCTTAACGTGCCTTCCGAAGCACGGAGGAGCTCGAGATGAATTTTTTTTTTTTTCTGTGGTCACCCATCCTATGACCGGCCTTTGCGAAAGTTGCTTAACTTCAACAATCGCAGACCGAGCGTGTTTACCGCTGCGCCACCGAGCTCCTCGAAATTATAGTAAGTATATATTAAAAAAAAAATAGTTAAGTACCTACCTATATTGCATTAGTACGGCCGACTTTATTCTGTAACTGCTACACTTGTAATCTACCTCACAACCCACACGATAGAAGAACTTGTAGTTTCATATATTTGCCACACGTAGGAGTTATAAATCCGCAAGACAGGAAAACTTCTTCTATCGTGTGGGCTGTGAGGCAGAACAACCCCATCAACCCTGGTGTCAGGGTTACCATTGAGCCGCTAAAGGCCCCTGACATGACTCATCTAACGACTGCTTACTTACGAATACATCAGTAAGTAGTAACCGCGACCAACGGCTTAACGTGCCTTCCGAAGCACGGATCATCTTTCTATCAGATAATCAGGTGATCAGCCTGTAATGTCCTAACCAAACTAGGGACCACAAAGTAATTTTTGTGACATGTCCCCTCTGGGAATCGAACCCAGGACCTCCGGATCGTGAGCCCAATGCTCAACCACTGGACCACGGAGGTCGTTACAGGTGTGACTGAAAAGCAGCAGCAATACTGAGGCTCCTCCTCAGTATTGCTGCTGCTTCAGTTCAAGATAGATTAGGTATGTAATTCTGCTTACTAAATAAAGACAGATCTAAAACTAACGAAAAATATTATCTTTTTTCTATTTAACTTCATGAATTTTAATCAAGAAAAACGTAATAATAAGTGCGACATTTTATCACGTTTTTCTATGACGTCACAGTGTGCTTTTTCATACAAATTCTATAGTAATTTCGTGTTTTGACGTTTAGTAAAAAGTAACTGATTTGCCTAGTTGGAAATTAGCCTACTGATAATTGCATGTAACTACTTTAAGCGACGTTGTAAAAGTACTTGTGGTTGATTAAAGTACTTTTTATTTATATATAAGAATATCCTTTTACCACACGCCAGCAGGGTCTGCACGGTAACCGCGCGCGGCGCGAATTACTCAAGGCCTTCGAACAATAGCCGTTTGACGTCCATCTACGTAGATAGCATTCGTATCGTTTATTTGTCGAAGCGCTCAACTAAATTCGCGCCGCGCGCGGCGCGGTTGTCATGCAGACCCTGTCCTGAGTATCTTTGGGTTCATGATGTGATCCTCATTGCACTGTCTAGAGAACCACATTATTCTGGACCAGTTTGAAGGTAAGCGTGCTAGAGGAACAGCAGTAGATGGGTTAACATGTGCAACGTGATAAATTTTTCTCACGGTCATTTTATCGATTCTGACGATATAATTATGTCGTTTTGTCAATTGGTGCTAATATGCGAACCCAAATTAGTCATGTTGTTCTGTCAAATTACGAACAAAGCCACGTGGCACGCATGTTAGGGAAAAAACAATCTTATCGATTTCGACATAATGAATTGAATCAATCGATAATTTTATCACGCTGCGCATGTTAGTGACGTGACTTATTGTAGATTTTCCGCAGATGGCATTAACTACTTGGCCAGACAAACGGTCGGAAACCTGTTGTCTTAAATTTTGTATCGGGTGAGAGCCCTCAGCTTTTCCCATTTGTCCGGCCAAGTAGTTAACGCCATTTGCGGCACACCTACAATAAGTCACGTCATACAAAAAAAAGGATGATTGAGATGACTGATCTTGCAGTTTTAAGAACTAGTGATCATGGTGTACTGTTAAGGAAAATAAATAAATAAAAAGAACCGAAAATAAATTAAAAGCAATAAATTTATTTTGCACTTAATATTAAGGAACATAAATTAGAAAACGAAATAAAAATAACAGGAACCAAAAATTTCTATCGGATACAAGAAATAAATTAAAAGTAAAATACAAATTAAAATTGTATTCATGATAAAAGAAAATTACAATTAAAATACAAGATGAATACAAAAGCTCAGAATTGATTCTGAAAAAAATAACACACGATCGTCTATGACAGAGAAAATAAATAAAAACATTAACAAAATAAATATTAACAAAAACAGTAAGCTTAAACGTAACGATTCCCCTTTGAAAGAATATCTTAAACCAGTAGCTGATTTTAAGACAAATATTTCTTCTATACAGAAAGTGCACAAAAAAGACCTTAAGAATATGTGAATTGTAAGGACTATAAAATAATGGAATGTATACGAAGTTGTGTAACCTACAGTGTTACAATTAATCTACAAAAATAAATAACAAACTTAAAAGTATGCAAATCCAATGACTGTACACAAACAGTGATTTATTAAAAAAGAAAACACACTCATAATTAGAACGCCTAATTTAAAAGATAAGAAGTCATCTACGCTAGCACCACTTTCCCTAAATTTTGATAGTTTACCAATATTTATACATGATTTTTTTCTACGAATGATCACGACTTGGGAAAACGATGCTTTATGATCTGAAGATAACGTCCGAAATGGTTGAAAAGGAATTTAACCGGTATCCTTGCGCAAAAATAAGAATCCTACGCATGCGCAAGAACAAGAAGAAGAAGCTCAGCGGAATACTCTTTCCAATCTTGGATGCTTAATCTTTCTAGAACACAATACGTGATTTTGCGCAAAAACTTCTGAACTTCCAAACCACAAAACCTGTTTTCCTCAAGCCCTACAGATGACTAGTACAAACGATTTTTCTTCCTAATTCCAAACTCTATCAAACTATGATTCCGTTACCGACCTCTTTGGAGAACGTCACTTGTGGCAGATGCAGCTTGCGCCTGTCCAAAGATTGACTGGTCGACGAACAGGCTGTTGGCGGTCGGGCCTGTGTTGCTGGTGACGCCAGAGCAGCAGCCCTGGGTGATCGAGGGGGAGGAGGAGGGGTTGACTCAGGAGCCGGTATGGACACCTGAGCTCTAGGCCTGACTCCGACGCCGTTTGGAGGCACTCTCCTGAAGGTCTCAATTGTAAGGCTTTGGCCTGCTGACCTAGAAAGAAAAATGAGAATGTTAAATCATTTATGGAAAATTTTTGCTCATTTTGTTCACTCTTCTAAAACAGCAATGTTATATGCCCCTAATTATTTTTGAAAACAACAAAAAAAAACTCACTTTACAAGCGTCCGGACTTCCTCCTCGCTAGAAGTGACGACGTTCTTATTGCCCACAAACACGATGTAGTCTCCAGCTCTCAGCCCAGCCCTCTCGGCGGATCCTCCTGCAGCCACTCTCTCGACCCTCGGAGGCCTGGTCCAGACGACAGTGAAGCCAAACCCGCCGGCCGTGCCACGGACTAGTCTGAAAGAGAAATAGATGATGTTAAAATTTGCCTTAATTTTACTATCTTACTGGAAATCATGTATGCAGTTGTATGAAGGTTATCTCATCCAGTTGCTCAACTAATTTGTAGCGGCAACCGAATCCCGAATGATTTCGCACTGGTGGTGCAATCATGGTGCCCTGGCGAGATATGGCCCTAAGTCGGTTCTTTAAGAAAGCCTAACAAAGCCAAATATAACTTACTTCCTAGTGGTAGTAAATGGTGTTCTGCCATTCCTTTGCGCTCGGCGGGGCGCGGCGGGGTCTTCGGGCGGGTCCAGCTCAAGGTACCTCAGGAACAGGTGCTCGTCAGCCTCCCGCTGCAGGGCTGCGGCTACCGCCGCCGCTTGCACCGCTGACCCGTTTGTTGTTGCTCCTGGAAATTTGAGAGATAATTTTAAGAATGGGTTTTTATTATCAGGTCTCGTAATTTCTTTTGATTGTAGAGCGCTTGTGTTTTATTTTGTAGCTTCAAGTAAGCGTATTAATTTTGATGTAATTTTATAGAGACTGCCATTCTTTCACTTTTTTAAATTTAACTTACACTTTTTCGTTATCTCTCTCTCGATTTTTCATTATCTTACACTTTAATTCCAATCCTATTTCCCGGGGTAGCAGAGACTACACACGACTTCGCGGTGATTAAAATTGGATTTAATATTTTTTAAATTTCATCTTACAATTCATCTGTGTCATATTTGTCAAGCTCACCTTTCTCAGTATGGTTTTCTTTAGTTCCATCGTTGGTGCTAGTCTCAATGTTATCAGTGGCCATCTTTCTCTTGTCTTCCGTCACAGCCTCCCTACCGCATCTGTCCTGAGCGGGCTGTCTACCCTGCTGCAAAAAGTAGGTGCCTCCCACGTCGCTCTTAATTGCATCTTTTAGTGGGAACGAGACGCATCCTAGGAACTCGCTCCGCCTGTAAAAGAAAGAGATGGGTAGATTAGACTTGTTACCGATTCTAAATGCTTCATAAAACGCCAATAATGACTAATTTTTTTAACCCTTTTGAACACTTTCTCATTGATCATCTCAGTTTTGCAACTTTGTTATTATTCATAGTCAACAATTTTTAACGCATCGTTGCGTGATTAAATGTTAAATCATTAATAAGGTAAAAACAATTTTGACATTATTTATTGCTGATAAAATTGTTATATCTGGAAGATTCAGGTAATACAGAATGTACACAGGAATTATACATTTGGATACACAGATACCTACTAGGAGAGATAATAATAGGTTATTAGCTAGGCAATTTCGAATTTTATTCTAGCACGTAATATACTATACCAAATAATATATATTACATTAAGGTGCTGATAGATAACTTAGAGCATTCACTTGTAATGAGTGTTTGTGCGAATGTTAGAATACGAGAAAAATATGAGAACATTTTAGCGAGCATTCTATCGAGCGTTCTTGCTCATGAAAACGTTCATAGCGATGTTTGGCTCTATGCTTGGCTTGGTTCGGCGAATGCTCGATGTTCTGTTACAATTTACAAATGAATGCTCAAGTCTATCTATAAGCACCTGTAAAGAAAACGTTATAAGTACCTATTTAAAAATATAACATATACAATCTTCTGAAGAACGTAACACATGATCCGATCCCTTATGAACAGAGCATGAGTCACCAAGTTTCTTTTGACCTTAATGTATATCATGACTAGGGGCTAAAGTGACCTACTATCTTATCTCGTATGTATTCCAAGCATATTCTACAACATAAATCGTTCGAATTCAGCACAGGCCTAAACCAATGATTGTCGAATTTGTTTTCGAATTCATCTTTGGATCATAAATGATTATCACGTGCTCAGTGGTGAAGGAAACCCACATTCCCGAGAAATGCATTTTCGGAGGTATGTGACCTAGTCTGTATTGGGCTGGTTGTCATTCGCGTTGGAAGGTCAGACAGGCAGCCGCTTCTGTAAAAACTGGACCTGTCAAATTTTCAGGTTAGCTAAGCGGACTCTGTGAAAAACAGGATAATGCAAGGGTCATGATGGTATTCTACAACAGAAAACACAGACTTTGTCAAAACTTCTTTCCACACGTTTCTGTCTTTGAAGCCACTATCTTTTATGTTTGTCTAATCTGTCAAACTGTATGTTCTGACTTTCGCATTTCGGAATAAAGTCGTGAGCTAATATCAGTATTATTTTATTTTTTTCAAATATGATGTCGTAACAATACTGTGGATTTCTTTATGTATTTGGCAATGTGTCAAGATCTAAATTGCGTTGTCATTTAGTTTAAAGTTGATGCGATTCGATAGCATAACAATATTTTGGCAGGAATTCTGAAATGGAAGGAAAAATAAATATTCTTGTTTTTTTTTTTGACTAATTGAATAAAGTTATTTGTTTTTGTAATAATGGATTTGTATCCCATTAATGGCAATAGGATCGCCCCTTATTAGATGGGTCTTAAACATAGCTGGCAAGGAGGGGAGGTTTATAAATGCTACACCGTTGTCTACCCCTTCGGGCATACAAGCGTGATTGTATTATAGTCATGTCCATTGGTCCATTGGTCCGGAGGTAACGGGTTCGAATCCCAGTGGGTACATATCACAGAAATCACTTTGTGATCCGTAGTTTGATTAGGACATTACAGGCTGATCACTTGATTGACAGTAAGATGTCCGTGCTTCGGAAGGCACGTAAAGCCTTACTGATGTAAGTGAGTAATCGTTACATGAGCCATGTCACACACCAGGGTTGATGAGGTTGGTAATCTACCTCACAACCCACGCGATAGAAGAAGAATATTTTTATCACGCGGGTAGGATTGTAAAGAGCCTCCTTATCTTTATAAAAATCTGTCCTGGCGGGAATCTGCGAGGTCTTGCTCAATAGCAATGCATATAACACGACACAGAACAGCCGCTTTTTGTGGTGGTTTTAGTTACCGAGCCAACAAATGTTGGAACGATATATCACCGCCTCTACGCAGAGTTACCTCAAAACCCACTTTTAAGAAAAAAATTAGAGAATATCGTCTTAATATTCAAAAAAGTATGGGGTGACTGAACTCTGGACATATACATACATACACCTATCAATTTACATACCAATATAATAATCTATTCTATTTGCTTATATATTTTTATTTATACTATCAATTATGATTTAACCCCTTAGTTACCGAGTGGGCACTCGTACCATACTCTTAGCAACAATATGCTGAGTCAGTCCCATTTCCCTGGGCAGTGTTAGCTACTAGTCACAAATTGTTATACTTAATTTATGTAAATGCTTTTGTAACCTTCACTGTTTTGGGAATAAAGGTATTCTATTCTATTCTAAATCGCGTGTATTAATAAAAGATATAGATATCAGATAGTAGTGTATTTATACACAGAGAATTAGAGTTATATCTAACTCTCTGTGTATTTATACATGCAACTCTACCACGCTCACTTTCACTTTTATAACCCCTATAAAACCGTTAAATGAAATGAAAAGTCCCTCAAGGGCGGGGAAAGTGTTTAAAAGTTCAAGTGTGCGATAGAAAGTGCAGTAATTATGCTAATTGCAAGTTTACATAATAATAATAGGGTAGCGTGTGCTGCCACGGGGAAAGTTAGCCTTGTCAACTGGATTACCACGTTGCTTTCCTACATACAAACGTAACATAAAAAAAATCATAACCTGAAATCAAAATCATTCAGCGCAAGTCGCGGCGTGAGCCACGACGCTGGTATTATGTGGACCCTTCTGGGTGAGGCACGAACATCGTGTTCCATAAAATACTATTCTTTAATAAAAAAAAAATAATAATAATAAAAAAGTGTACATAGATTATATAATACCTACCAAATTAATTAAATATAAACTAATATCATTATAAAAAATTATACAGAAATACAACATACATACATATAATATAAACGCCTATTTACCAGAGACTATAGAATTCCATTTGCTTCGATCCTGACACACTTCTCTTGCTTCCTCCACTTCATCAATCGCTTCATACACGCACGCCGGTTCAGATTAGATCGTACTAAACCTTTTCTAAGGAAATCTCCAATTTGGTCAATGTAAGGTTTTCCTCTGCCAGCCCTACCTAAATAATAAATTTTCGTTTTATATACCGCTTTAGCAATTATATTATCATTCATCCGCTCTACGTGTCCAAACCAACCTAACATTCCCTTCTCAATCTTAGTCGCTATATCGTCTTTTACACCACATCTCTCTCTTACCACACTGTTTCTCACTCTATCACTCAACACCGCAGATGCTACGCAAAGTACAAATGTTAGAATAATAAGGGTTATTAACGGCGTCCGTGGTCCAGTGGTTGACCGTTGTGCTCACGATCCGGAGGTCCCGGGTTCGAATCCCGGTGGGGACAAATCACAAAAATCACTTTGTGATCCCTTGTTTGCTTAGGACAGTACAGGCTGACCAAAAAGTAAAAAGATCCATGCTTCGGAAGGCACGTTAAGCCGTTGGTCCCGGTTATTACTTACTGATGTAAGTACGTAGTCTTTACATGAGTCATGTCAGTGGCCTATGACGGCTTAGTAATAACCCTGACACCAGGGTTGATGGGGTTGGTAATTCACCTCACAATCCAGACGATAGAAGAAGAATGGACTTTTCGTTGTCGAGGAGTGGGTATGTTGCTACTGTACACTTCTGCCTACCCATTTGGGGATACAACTTAACCTGATCATTCTGAAGACACGGATAAAGTGTGTTCTAAGACAATTTATAGGCTCTAAAGCCAGCATGTTAAAAGGTTATTTTTAGCAAGGTGTTTCGTGATAGGGCATATTTTTACACGAGGTTAGGGTGACTTGGGGAAATGAGGTGTATCGGAGCATTTATAACGTTAGTGTTCCTATGTAGAAAATTATTTAGGGTGTGAATTCTGAAGACGGCTAGACCATATTTTGCCGATATTTTAACTAGTAATTTGTACAGGGCAGTGACATCGTAACAAATACTGATGGGGAAGATTCAGACCATGATTCTGAGTGAATATCAAGTGGAATTTTATGTTCATCAAAGTTAAAAAATAAACGTTTTTATTGCGGAAATGTGCTCTAAGTTTTCAAACCACTTGCAAAATGTGTCAATTGCAGAATACCCGCCATAAATGTACTTATGTCATAACTAGTTTTCCAGCTTTACTCTTGTTTAATAGATGTAATGAGTGTTTGGCCTGTTACATATCGTGGCTGACTTTCCAAACGGACGTGTCAGGAATATTCTGCTAAAATAATATCTGTCTTATTGACAATAGCAAAAGATGTCTGATTGCAACTTTTGCTATTGTCAATAAGATAGAAATTATTTTAGCTTTTGCTATTAGAAAAAGTTGTCTGATTGCACTTTTTGCTATTGTAAATAAGACAAATTAAAGCATGCATTAGTTATGATTAATGCATTGCAAATCAATGCTACCTTAAAAACCGCTTCACCGCCGACCGCTTTGGTGCTCGGTGTCGTATGATCACCTTATCCATAAACTAGGATTACCTAACGTAGTAACTTTTCTGCATCCTTAGCTACTATGTCCGATTCAAGAAGCATTAAAACTGTTCCTGAAGTAGAAAAATCCACGCGGTAAACAAACATGAGAAAAAGAAACGAACAAACATGAAAAATATAGAATTGAGGTCAGATTATTGAGAATACAAAAATTAGAGGACGAAGTATTGGGTCAATGAAAGGGGAATAGAGGATACAAGTGAATGACTACTTGACTTGGTTTCGATTGAGGGTCCCGAGTCACAAAAGAGGACTGAAGGAGGGTTAAAAATAGCTCATAATATAAAGAAGCATGCTATTGATTTTATTGACAGAAGTAGTATCGCTAAGGAATGTTAAAAATAGAATACTAATTATGTAGATGTTATGGATTTTACGTGGCCACTTCATCTGTTTGCTTTCAATATAAATATAAAAAAGATTATTAATTCAATTATCCTGATATTGTAGAATTACAACATAAAAAAGTCTTTGCCACATTGTGTTTCGGATTTGTACATTTTTTTACAACATATATACTTAGTAAAACAGTGAAAATAAAGAATATAATGACGATATGCTTAGATCGAACAATTCGCATGGACAGGATGAGGATCTATGGTGTAAAGGTTAACGCTCCTCTTCCAGGGTTCAAATCCTGTCAGAGTCAGAATTTTTCGAACATAGTTTTAAAAATAACAATAGAATAAAAAGTAAGCCATGCCTTCGACATTGGTTGTCCAGTAGCTTATAAATTTTCATGTGAAGTCACGATAAGAGAAGAAACATTTTGAAAAGAACGTAAAGGGATAATTTGTAAGTCGATGGTAATTTGGAATCAATTATCTGAAAAATTCCTGTTATTTCCGACCGGGTCACCGCTCAGTATTTTCACTTTGAAATTATCCTTGCTTCTATTGATTTTCATAGTTGTTGGCGTGCGGTAGATCTAGCAAATTTTTGATCAGATGCAGTCAAACGAGAGTACTTCGCAGACACTGTTTGTATCGCCTTTGGTAAATTTTATAGGCCTGATGATGATGGTAGCGGTCCTTGAAAAATGACGAATTTATCAATGCGCAATTAAACATCGTAGTCCAATACGTTCCCTTTCTCTCGATAAATCGAAGTTTGTTATTAGTAAGACGTATAAAGGCTGTCCAAATTCATGAAATTACATTTAATTTCAGTTTCAAGCATTCAGTCCTTTCAATCTAGTTGATAGACATCATTGTTTAATAACTCATCGTGGTCAACATCCACCTTCTGTCTTGAACGTCTGATTTGATCACTTAAAGTTAATTGACCTCCAAATTGTAATTTCCCTCCTCAGATTGGCTGAGTCTGGCTTAATTTTAGACTGCCTGGCGTTAAATTCTGATGGAAATTAATTGGATCATTCGTCTTGATTTCACTGATTACGGTTGGATAAGTTGACTAGATTGCTTGCCCTGATTCGAGGAATGTTTCATTTGGTCGGCGAGGTGTTGTAGAAACCATTTATCTTTCGGATTCCTGCTTTTGCTTGTTCCTTGAGTAGGTTTCTTTCGTTTGGCTGTATCACTTGTAAATATAGGTACCTTTGGGTGTAATTTTGGTATAAGCGGGGATATACACAGAGGGTAACATTTATTATACATTTAGGGATGTTTTTTGACCCAGCAATTATTCTCTTCTTTCTCTCTTCTTAAACCTATTTCCACTCAATGTTGAGCGAAGGTCTGTTCCCATTCTTCATTCCATCTTCCGTCTTGCACTTATAATATATCTTATTATACATTCTGTCTTATAATTAACATCATACAGACACACATCTAGGGGTTCGTGCAGGGTCCCTCGGGTCCACATAAGCTCTAAGCATGCAAGGGCCTGTCCCACAAAGCCTGTCCAGTGCGTCCATGCTCTAGAGTGACGGGGGACACCAATAGGAACCACTTACGGCGACTGCTGTCACTCTTCCTCCAAAATTGGGGGCGTTTTGGGGGCCTCCATGGTAACTCTTTCGAGGATCTCGGCTGGTAGGCTGTTCTTCCGTGCTCGTGGCTCGGGGGGATCCCATTCGGGGAGGCTGTTTTTTCTGTTAAGGGTGTGCCGTTGGGTGTGCTGGTGTGAGCAGTGCTGCCGGGGTGGGGGGTCCTCCCGCCGGGCCTGGCTCAGTCCGGCCACCGTTTGGGACACGAATGACATCTTTTGGTTTAGTGCGCTTTGGGACGACTGGAAATTTTAATTGCGTGTTAGGAACAAGAATGTGCGAGCGTGATTGCTTATACTTACTAACTATTTGTTTGAAATATGTGTAAATATACCTACTTATTGTGGAGTTAATCGATTTTTGAGATTTTGATCATGATCTAATGTATCAGTAGGTATTCAATCTACATTAATAACGACATTCGCGATCGAGTGGTTCATCGTTGGGATCGCGATCCCGAGGTCCCAGCCTCGAAGCCCGGTGGGAACATATTACAAAACTCACTGACCAGAAAGTGATTTTTGTTTAAGACAGTTTGGGTAAGTAAGATGATCAAGCAAGACACGTTAAGCCGATGGTCACTGTTGCTACTTACTGGTGTAAGTAGGTATTCGTTACACGAGCCGTGTCAGCAGCCTTTGGCGGCTCGATGATAACCCTAACGCCAGGGTTGATGAGGTTGGTAATCCACCTTACAACCCACACGATAGAAGAAGAATTTACATTAATCAAGGTAGCCTATCAAAACACTGGTTTATACGAAAGCCGCGTATTTTGAATATTAAATTAAATTTTGTCGCTAGGCACTTGAATCGTTTTCCCCAAGTACATATTTCAGTAACGAACAAAATACAAACAGCCTGTCAACCACGGCGTTATATTGTTATATACAGTTCTCAACTTCCCACGACAACAGTACTCCAGTCAGAATTGTGCCAATTTGTACGAAACTTTGAGAATAAACGGAATTCAAACCATTAAACATGGGGAGAATGTCCCTGCAAAAGGTGACAACACATTGACGCGTTGCGGCGCCGCAACACAGTTTTATCTTGGGTTTATTTATTTAAATAAAGCCGTTTAAAAAACCAATCATCACATACAACGTGAACTTGACACACTTTAAGGGTTTCAGTGTAGTAATGTATGAATGTAATTGTATATTTGGATTTTAAATAAATAAATAAATAATCGTTAAAGATGAAGGAAGGCTAGAGTACTTCTTCTGCTTCTAATATTCACACATACATAAACTCAGGCCTATTTCCCAAAGGGGGTAAGCAGAGACTGTAGAATTCCATTTGCTTCGATCCTGACATTCTTCTCTTGCTTCCTCCACGTTCATCAATCGCTTCATACACGCACGCTGGTTCAGAGTAGATCGTACTAAACATTTTCTAAGGACATCTCCAATATGTTCAATGGACGACCTCCTGATCTTCCTCTGCCACGATATTACTTCTATATAACAGTTTTAAGACAGTAATTTAACAGAAACTTTGTAAAAAAGGTTTTTATAAGGTTAGTGATTATTTAGAAGATACGAATGCGCGGGATTAACTGCCTGGGAACTGATATTAATCAGCCAAATTACTAAATTGTGTACTTAACGATATTTTATGTATACACAATTTAGTAATTTGGCTATACAGCAGTGTCAACTTTTGCGTTACGACGCCGCACTTCATAGGTGTGTCGCACCCTAAACAGTATAACTTCATCGTATCGCGTACAAAACAACTGATGGTGCGAATGTTAAGGGAAAATGTCCTTGGGTATTTGCACATAGAGTGCTTTTTTATTTCTCGTGCACTAATTGGGTTAAAGAACCTGTTTTCTCTTTTTTTTTACGTATTATAATTTAGTTTTTTTTTAAATAACAATCGTTTTTAATTTTGCTTCCTAAGAAAGATTATGATTCTATTGACTGTTCTGTAGGTAGAAATTGTTACAGGTAAGGTATTAGCTATTACATTAAATAATAACTTATTAACACGTATTAATTATATGAATTGATGATGAATTCCAGTGGCAAATTATTTTGATGGAAATATTTTAAAATATAAATGAGATTTAGTCACTTATCACGGAGGTTTAACAGAAGTAGCAGGGACCTTCATCTTGCGATGGGCGTACTCTTGACTGCCCCAATTGGGATGTAGTCGTGAGCTTATGTTCTTGTGCACTAATATGACTCATATTTACCAAAAACAAATCTATGAACGGATTTTTCTCTCTCTCTGCGTGGAAAACGGACCCTTAAAATGTGCGAGTTACAAATTGTGTACCAGCACGCAATCGGCCCACAGGAATGGATAGGCAATTTAAATAAATTACTCCATGTCTTGCTAACTTGTAACATTTAGAACAACGTCAGGGTAAAGAGAAAATTAATAGCCGAGTGGAAATTGAAAATTAAAATGTAGAGGAATAATTTGCGAAAGGAGTTTTTATTAAAAAAGTAGAACATTTAGTTGTTTTTTTAAATTTGAATTTAGAAATTTAAAAATGGAAAAGTAACATTAAGTACTTATTACTTTTTAAAATACTTACCTATGTTTGACATTTTGAAATAAATAGAATTGGAAATAGTTCTTATGTACCATCCATAACAATCAGAATTATGTACTTACTATTAAAAATTACTGGCCAGTGTGCCACGAAAAAATATTGGTACTGACATTTATTAAGAAAAACATTGGTGCTAATTCCTGTAAATACCATCTAATTTTATTTTAAGTTATATCTGTCATTTTCTTATCCGCCGAAAAGGAAAGGGACGGGTAATCGACAAGCATAAAATTTATGGAACACACGTCAATTTTAAGCACAAATCTAAACCAACCGTCTAAAAATTTTACGTCAGTCAATAACCCGACACATTAATTTACTCATTCTTCCTAAAATTAAGAGCTGTGAATCATCCGTCCCTTTCCTTTTCGACGGATATGAAAATGACGGATATAACTTAAAATAAAATTAGGCGGTGTCTGCAGGAATCGGGGCCATTACCTGCTATTTATTTTTCATAAGAACACTACTATTTTTATTTTTAAATTTAAAAATATTTTTAAAATTGCAGTATCATCGGCCAGGCTTTTATAAAACGTTGTATTCACTTTGAAAATAGAAATGATATTTTTCTGAATAAGTACTTAATTATAGAAATTATTTTATTTGCTCACATAAAATTATCGGCTCCCTAAAATTTTGATTTTAATTTTTAAACGTTTCTAAACTAATTTATTGCTAGGATTACCCACAATATTTTCAGGGAGTGAATGTTAGCTGTATTGATTCGTTTTCGCTGCAGGTCACCGAACTAGGTGACTGGCGTATGAAAAAAAAAAAACATTTGGAACATTGCCAGAGTCCTTTGTAACGTAAACACCCTTTCACTCTCTACCCGAATATATTATGTTTACTAGTTCTTCTTTGGGCTTCAGGAGTGAATTAAAATCAGAATCATTTTTATTCAACGTAATTATCATGGATATTTTAAGTAGAGATAGTTGAAGTGATGGAGAGTGAGATAGGCTATTTATTTTTTGTCTCTTTCTAATCCCCCATTTCCCTAAAATGCGGGGTGGATGTTTGTATGGAGCATTCTGCAATTTTCAAGGTAGAATGTTAACAATTGGTATGCGGATTATTTGTGACTAAAAAACGTCGTCGATATATTTTTTTTAAAATCTGCCCCAAACCCTTTCAAAGAGGAGGTGAAGGTAGGAAACTAAAAATTGCTACATTAGGAAAGGGGTGTTACACCGACTTTAACGCGAGCGCAGCCGCGGAAAAAAGCTAATTGTAAAAGTAATTAGTGGTTATGGCACTAATGGCAGAATGGGGATGACCTTTGCCGCATTACCGAAAAGCGCGGGGTGTGACGTTGCCCCAACCCTTTTCTACGGTTACCTAATATGAAATGTCATTCAAGAAAAAAAAAATGTGGAGAGATTTTACTTAAGCTTAGTTTTGTCTAAGTGTACATTTAATTGTTATATTTATTTTATTAAAGCTTCATTGAAATAGATTCTTTGATTGAAACTTAAAATGGTTATAACTAAGAACCCAGCCTTAGTCCGAATATGCCAATCGACAGTGACCGTAATAAAAAATATATATGGATTTTTATGACGTGACTGATTTTAGTTTTGCCGCATATGGCGTTCACTACTTGGCCGGACAAATGGGGAGCGCTGAGGCCTATCCCACGGAACAATATTGTTGGTTTACCAACAGTTCTAATAAATTGAGCGCAAAAAAGAAAAAACTATTTCTACAAATAATATTTTTCTTAAATTAAATAAGATTTTGTCTCCGCTCTACCACTCTTTACATTTTATGTAAGTACCTACCTACAACACAAAAAAAAACAGAAAATCAAGATAAAGAAAATTAAAAATTTAAAAATCTCCCGGCCAAAAAAGTACTTACTCAATTATTATGAAAAAAGGTTTAAAATGCTAAACCCTATAAAAACCAAAAAATAACTTATCCCACATATGCTTGCAAGCAAACTGAGCGTGTAACATTCCTATCATACTTAACAAACGACCTGATGACCTTGAAGACCTGAACCGATTTCCACCAAACATAGCTAAGAACACTCTCGACTGATATACCTTTCAAACAAAAAAAAACAGCATTAAAATATTTATTTTTTTTTATTTTTTTTTATTTAAAAGAAAAAAATAACAAAAATCGTATCATCCGTTTGGGAGCTACGATGCCACAGACAAACATACACATTTACACAGACACGTCAAACTTATAACACCCCGTCGTTTTTGCGTCGGGGGTTAAAAAAATAACTTAAAAAAAATTGAAATCTGGTAAAAAGTTAATGAATAAATAAACTCTTACATCTATTAATAACCTTTTAGCTCTTAAAGAGGTAGGTCATATCTTGCTTGAACATTTCAAAGGCCCTTCTCTTGTAGTACAAAGCTTTTGAAAGACTTTGAAAGCTTTCAAGGAAACTCGGGTCAAAGTTGCGCTAAGTTCGCTTTCACACTAAAGTTGTTAGTAATAATAATATAGCATCACGCCTGTTTCCCTGAAGGGGTAGGCAGAGGTGTAAAGGTAGTCTATACACCCACTCCTCGCTTTAATATAACTTCCTTCTTCCTATCGTGTGGGTTGTGAGGTGGAATACCAGCCTCATCAACCCTGGTGTCAGGGTTATACGATTGAGCCACCAAAAAAAAATTGTAATTTTTAATAATTTAAGTATAACTTTCAATAATTTTCTTTTCAATGTACCATTTCTTTATTTATTTATTTTTTATTTGTACGCCTGCAGGCCGAACACATCACAACATTGTTATTTGAATTACATATTTTACCACCATTTTTGTATTCTATGTGTTCTCGCAAATAAATTGATTTGATTTGATTTGCCCAAAGTCCCCTTGGCTCGTGTAACGGTTACTCACTTACATCAGTAAACAGTAACCGAGACTTAGCGTGTCTTCCGAAGCAAGGATAATAATAATATAATTTCCTACGACAAATGAAACCCACAAAAGCCCTTAACGCAAATATTTACGAACTCAAGATTTTTTTATTTTTTTTATTAACCGACTTAGGAAAAGAAAATTTAGTTAAAGAAGTATATTCAAAGGCGAGTGAGGTAGACCGAGAGGCTTGGAGAACTTTAGCACTAAATTGCCAGGTCCTCGAGGGACCTCCCTATTTTGGGACCCTCTTATTTGTTGCCAACCCGCATTTGAGGCGAGCGGGGAAATAAGCATAACAACACACGGCATCACGCCTGTAACCCCAAAGGGGTAGCAGAGGCGTATTGAAATAATAGGTACATCCACTATGTACCAGTCCCAGGTAATAAGGGGTAAGCATATTGCCAGTAATCGCGCACAAATCCTGAAAAGAAGGTGATATCAATTCTCTATAATCTAAACATGAAGTAAAACTTACAACGTCGAATTCAGTGTTTTAGAGCCTGCCAGGATTCAAATCCTTACCACTACGGTGTAAGTACAGAGCCATGACGGATCTTAACATGATCAGCGGGCTTAGCACCGTAAGCGCGCGACTCTTTCTCGCCTCGACATACGTCACCCAAAACTCTCTCACAGTACTGCACAGAAAGAGACAGACGATCTCTCAGACAGACGTCGCGGCGAGACAAAGTCGCGTGCTTATGCTAGGCCCGCAGAGGGGTTAAAAATGCCACATCGAAGCAATTCATCTAAAGAAAACATAATTGCAATTTGACATTTGCGCATACAAAAGTAAGTGCGCAATACAAACAAATGTCAAATAGCAATATTGCTTTCTTAGTTTGTTTTTTTGACGTGACTTATTGTCGATTTGCCGCAGATGGCATTAACTACTTGGCCGGACTAACGGGGAGCGCTGAAGGCTCTCACCCGGTAGGTTTCTTAGATGTATTGCTTCGGTGTGGCCTTTTTAACCCCGCAGTAATAACCTCAAAATATTCTTTCACGTTTATTGGCTACATAAATATCATAAACATCACGAACATTTTCTTCAACAAACAGAGACCATAAAAAATGTTTGAAAGGGAAAATGCCAAACCTCCCTGTCCCACTTGCATAGGGCTGGCACTGTTTCAAATTACACCCATATCACAGGGAAAACGGCCTCTGTGGTCCAGTGGTTGAGCGTTGGACTCACGATCCGGAGGCCCCGGGTTCGAATCTCGGTGGGGACATATATCACAAAATTCACTTTGTGATCCCTAGTTTGGTTAGGACATTACAGGCTGATCACCTGATTGTCCGAAAGTAAGATGATCCGTGCTTCGGAAGGCACGTTAAGCCGTTGGTCCCGGTTACTACTTACTGATGTAAGTAAGTAGTCGTTACATGAGCCATGTCAGGGGCCTTTGGCGGCTCAATAGTAACCCTGACACCAGGGTTGATGAGGCTAGTATTCCACCTTACAACCCACACGATAAGAAGAAGAAGACAGGGAAAACTGTACTTAAGATACTTTCAACACATTGTTGCAAGTCCGATAGCGGGGTTCGAACTAGCACTCCCCGGGTGAGAGCCTTCAGCGCTCCCCGTTTGTCCGGCCAAGTAGTTAATGCCATCTGCGGCAAATCTACAATAAGTCACGTCAAAAAAAACCCCAGCACTTCGCGACTGAGAAGCAAGCAGGCGAATCACAGGACTACAATGACTATTCCAACGGGTACAGTCATGAGCAATATCATGTACCCACTTTAGGACTCTGTCGCACTAACATATTTGACATTTAGTGAGACTTACAGTTCAATATGTCAAAAAAGTTAATGTGACATGGTACCAAAGTGTATACATATTAATGCTCGTGACCGTACCTATCCATCTTTTAAAATAAGAAGATTGAAATGAGCACTTGCCTATTTTAGGCCATGTCCAACATAAGGTGACAAATGACAATGTCAATTCCATACCTAATACTTTAATCACTTTTACTGGCGATTAAAGCACATTTCATTTGCAATAGTTGCTATATCATCAGTTCTTTAGCATTATCCCGTTTTTTCACAGGGTCCGCTTACCTAACCTTAAGATTTGACAGGTCCGGTTTTTTACAGAAGCAACTGCCTGTCTGACCTTCCATTCCGCGAAGGAAAAACCAGCCCAATACAGGTTAGGGCGCATTCCTTCGAAAACGCATTTCTCGGAAATACGCTTTTGATTTGCTTTTACTGTTAAACTACAATTTGCTATTTATCATATACATGTTTCTGCGGTTAGTGGGTTTAATACCCACCTCTAAAGGGATATAGGCGTGAAGCTATGTACTTTGTCGAGGAAATAAAGTTTCACTTAAAAACAGCAGAAAGTCTTCAACACAGTAACTAGAAAATTATTTGAAAAGGAAAATGGTTTCAAATAGCCTTCCCCGCTATAGGGTTGCCAGAGCAAAAATTACAAAGTATTAGGATCAAATATCTATTGTGGTAGGAATTTTGTTGGGTCTACTGAGTTGGTAATCAGTTCAGCCGATTTTCTGGTTGGAGTCACAAGTGTACTGTATGACTTTAAGCGGAAAATGAAAAGATTTCCATCTGAATGGCGCATAAAAGGTTGTGAAAGGTTTATTATAAACTTAGGAGTAAAATATGGTATTAATATTATCTACTATTTTAACTAAACGATTGAAATTGTTAGACTTTGAACTCTTTGTTAATCTCTAACACAGTTGACTCGACCATCATATAGACGGCGTTACGGCTCGCCACTTACGTTGATCTAACAGAAAGCTTAGTGAGCTCCACACCTCCATCACGAGATGAACTAAGTACGTGGATACTTAGTTCATCTCGTGATGGATACCTCTGACTACCCAAATTCTAGTCGTCAGCTTATGTTATGTTATATCTTCGATAATATTGTGAACACATTATTTGACAGTGTAATTATTATGCAACTATATAGACTTTGTAAATGTTCCCACAATGTCTTAATAACAAATTACTGTATTATAAACTAGCCTTATGTTCACTGTAAAATGTTGGTGTCAAGTTAATTATGAAAGATAATGTCTATTTCAGTCAACAAATAAAATTAAATTAAAAAATAATCACCCGCAATCGTGAACACTTTTTAATGAAATATTTAAATAACATTATAAAAAGGAAGAATTATAGTAGACAGCCCTGTTTAAAGGGCGGTTGAGGCTAACAGGCAAACAGTTAGGGGACCAGAGCAAACATTAGTTAAAACCCTCCGACTGTGAATGAGTTACGACATGACAGGCTTTCTGCCACTGGATTAATATTAACTCTCCTTCTAAAAATTGTGTTTGACTTAGTGATTCTTAGAGAAACCATTTTTATAATAATTAAAACACATAATAACGGGTTCTTACCGCGTTTAAATCAGGGATATGAGACTCCTGATATTTTGACACTGTTGCATGTGCCATGATCACGGGGTGACTGACTGACTTGCAACAGTATCGAAATATCGGGAGTCTCATATCCCTGATTTAAACACGGTAAGAACCCGTTATTATGTGTTTTAATTATGATAATAACCGCGTAAACTTAAAACATTTTTATAATACCTGCCTATCCCAATAATCTCAGATAAGTGAGAGTTCAAGTCGCGACCGAGTGAGACGTTCTGCATTTAATTTTCTCTTTGTGAATTTCTCCAAGCACAGGTGAGTGTTATAAAAACAAAAATCCTTTTTTATATTACTTTTTTCAATTTTTCAAACACTCCCATGAGTTTCATCAAGGTCGCTTAAGGAAAGCGGTGAGTTTTCCTCTTTATATTGATTTTGTGACGCTTACATTACAGAAATACTAACAAGTTGGTTTTATAAAGTTATGCCATGTGTACTAGTACTTATTGTGCACATTTTAAAAATAGCTGTAAGTATTCATTTTCCTATATTATAGACATATGTCAGTATATACCTGTTCTGTTTTTATTTATTTTGTCTCGAACGGCATTCACTACCGTCCGACTAAAAAGTTTACACTATAATTATAGTTTTAGTGAAGAGAAATTTGTATAAAAGGAGACTTCCTACTTCCTAAAACTTACACCCAAAACCGTATGAAGCTCTCTAAGTCGTAGGTTCTAGTATTCATTGAAAATGTAGCTGTTTCAGCAGATAATCGTATAAACACAAGCGCAGTACAACACTACCCTTTAAAGGCCAAGCACCCGATTTTACGACCACCAACCGTTCATGGGTTTACCCACGCCTTGCGAGGGCGAACACAACTACTGATTGTTGTTATGTTGGGGTTTATAGTAATCTTTACCATGAAATAATGGTCTGATAGCATGCAAGTTATTTGTTTAGTAATTGAATTTGAAACTGATTTTACGAAGGCGTATGATACAGTGCATTACTGTATGAATATGTTATTTATTATTAGACAACACAATTTTGAAATAATAATGTTATTGACGTTGGTACGAGGTGTTAGAAATATGAAATGGAATGTAAAAAATAACGTAGACATTAAGTTTTAAATGCTTTGCCAATAGTTCCACAAGGTTTTAATTTTAGCCCCTTTCTTTAAAAATTTGTTTAAATGAAAAAAGAAAATCGTTGCCTATTTTACTGATTGAACTGTCTACATACCACTTGTCTGCAAGTGGGGAAATAAGCTTTTAGTCTCCTATTTAGTTCACTGCACTCGGTTGCTAAATCGCTATTTAGCACAGCTGCGGAATGACCTACCAACCCTGGGAAAGAAGGGCTGTTTAGACGTCAGGTTAACGAGTAACACTGCCACTTAACCACGTACATAAACAACCGTGTACGCCCCAAAAAACGGAGGTACTGAAAATATAAGCTTGCAGGCTATTTAGGTCGTTTTCAGTCAGCAAATTTATTTGCGACAAAGAGTTTATTTGAGTTAGGTTTTACACAGAGCAAAAAGGTTGCTACAAAATATTCAACAACATTCAAAATGTTATAAAATTATATTTTTTTCGGTGATTCCAATGATTTTTGATCAGACTGAAATTCTAGACAAAATATTTATTGGTCAATGTCTACACAAGAAGAGTCTTAACTAAATAAAACGAGAAATTTTGAAAAACTTTCAGAAGTAAATTCTACTAAAGAACCTCTTAAAGACTTACGAAGCTCCAGAGCGACTGTTCTAACGAATTCAAGAGCTTTTACAACCTATTGGAAACAATTACGAGTAGCACTAAGCCCTCAATTCTAGAAGTGGGGCAACGCAAATACGCGTAACCATCCCAATGTTTGGGCAAACGTCTATTGACACGGTGGAGCGACATAGAGAAACGACTGTTTGGCGACCATTTCGATTATGCTGCGTTCAGGTTTGGCCAATTTATGGGCTGGTTGGTAAGTAACTTGCTTTGCCTAATAACATAGGCGGTTACTAGTTCTCGTACTCTTTGTGTACACTTTAATAATAGGTATACTTACGTACTTATTTATGTATTTTTAATATTGTCTTGAATGGAAACTGATTTATTTTTGACGTGACTTATTGTAGGTTGGCCTCGGATGGCATTAACTACTTGACCAGGCAAATAAAGATCGATCAGGGTTCTCGCAGTATTAACAGTCCTACAATAGAAATAACTGTTACATAGACATATATCACATTCATAACAGTTAATTAGGGCGAAAATTGTCATAAGTCACCAAAAGATAATTTTAAAAAGTCATATTGAAGCAATTTATCTAAAACAGGAAAAAGATTCCTAATCCTTTCAAATGCGCCATATTTGTTATTATGATAAGTTAAACTAATATTGGGCTAAAAATATAGGATAAATTTTAAATGAGTTATTACCGTCTCCAAAGAAGAAGTAAAAATAATAGATTATAAGCACTACGCGTTACTTACTTAACCAATAATCCCCAAATTGACCAGCGAACTAAACAGCCAAATATAAACGAGGCACTTATCACATATAATTGATTTCCCGAGGGGACATAAAGAGATTAATGTATTAGCGACGTCTCGTGTTGTCGTGTCCGAGATATTGGTAGCAATAGTACCAATTTAGATAGACAAAGTCGATATAGTTTTAGTGCGATAAAATTGTGAGAAATGTGATGAAAAAGACAGGGCGACGTCTTGATAGACAAGAATGTAGAATGCTACGCCGACAAGAGTGTGGATCTTAAATTAGTGATGATGATGATAAAAATTCCATCCTTATTTCAAGATTTTACCAAGAATAGTTAAACCTGGTATAACAAGATAATAAGGAGATAATTTAAAAAACCCAAGAAAAAACCATCACATCACCAAAAAATCACATCTGTCAATGTCAGTCTGTTTTAGGTTATTCCGAACTTAAACTAGGGTAAGGGTTGGATTAGCGATAGTTTGAGACGTTACATCAAGGAAGTATAAGTTATTCCGAGTTTATTTGTAGATTGTGCTTATTGATTGTGATAACGGCCTCTGTGGTCCAGTGGTTGAGCGTTGGACTCACGATCCGGAGGCCCCGGGTTCGAATCCCGGTGGGGACATATCACAAAAATCACTTTGTGATCCCTAGTTTGGTTAGGACATTACAGGCTGATCACCTGATTGTCCGAAAGTAAGATGATCCGTGCTTCGGAAGGCACGTTAAGCCGCTGGTCCCGGTTACTACTTACTGATGTAAGTAAGTAGTCGTTACATGAGTCATGTCAGGGGCCTTTGGCGGCTCAATAGTAACCCTGACACCAGGGTTGATGAGGTTGGTACGTCACCTCACAACCCACACGATAAGAAGAAGAAGATTGTGATTGTGCTTAGGTCATGATCGGTATAAAAAGTTACATCAGGTTCATTTGTAAGACGAATCCGGGAACAGGTCGCTAGTGGAACTGTACTTGCTTAAATATTCCAGGCCACTTTGTATATTCTATCTACAATTTCCTTGGCAAGTTTTAATCTAACTTGAATAGAACAAATGATTCTCCCTTTAATAACTTTATTCTATGCAATTACAGTTCCCATTAAGTCGGAATTGGCTTCTTTGTCGTACAAAGCCAATGGACAAAATCTAGTTTTTACTTTTTCATCTTCAAGTCTTCGCTCGTGTGGGTTGTGTGATAAATTACCGACCTCATTAACTCTGGAGTCTTGGTTAAAATTGAGCCGCCTGACAGCTCATGTAACGACTACATACATACATAAACTCACGCATATTTCCCACCGGAGGTAAGCAGACTATGGAATTCCATTTGCTTCGATCCTGACACACTTCACTTGCTTCCTCCACATTCATCAATCGTTTCATACACGCACGCCGCTTCAGAGTACCTGAACCTTTTCTAAGGACATCTCCAATTTGGTCAATGTACGTCCTTCTGGGTCTTCCTCTGCCAGCCCTACCACCTTCGCTTTATATACTTCTTTCGTAATCCTATTATCCTTCATCCGCTCTATGTGGCCAAACCAACGTGACTACATACTTAAAGGAAATAGTAGCTGGGGCTTTATAACATAAGCTCCTGACGATATTCCCCATTCTTCTTCTATCGTATGGGTTGTGAGATGATTACCAACCCCATCAACCCTGGTGTCAGGGTTATTATTGAGCCGCCATAGGCCCCTGACATGACTCATGTAACGACTATGTACTTACATCAGTAAAAAGTAACCCGGACCGTTAACGTGCCTTCCGAAGTTCGGATCATCTTACTTTTTGGACAATCAGGTGATCAGCCTGTAATGTCCCAACTAAACTAGGGATCACAAAGTGATTTTTGTGATTTGTCCCCACCGGGAATCGAACCCGAGGCCTCCGGGATCGTGAGCACATCGCTCAACCACTGGACCACAGAGGCCGTCTGTATATTCCCCATTGAGCTAGTCAGAGGTACATCCATCGCAGGATGAACTAAGTACCCACACCTCACCGAGCTTTCTGTTACACCAACGTGATAGGTGAGCCGTATCGCCGTCTATTGTTATCAAGCCAAGTGCCAAGTTAATTCAACATCAAAATATTCAGACTACGTTGTCTGTCTGGCCTATCCGAACTATTTCAACTTCGAAATTAACTCGAAACAATTTCCATTGTTAAGTCCAGAATTATTAACAGAACTTTGACTTGGTATCTTCTGTCTGATTACTGAAGCGAATCTCACTTAGATCATTCGTCCTACTAAGTTTTGTAATGTCTAGAGAGATGGAAAGAGTAATGATGCTTAGTGTATCTCTCAGAGGGAGGAAAAGTTTTAAGTTTTAATGATTAATAACAATCTATAGTGAAGAATAATCAATCTTATAATATTATACAGAATGTTAGTGACATCGTAACAAAAGCTTTGAAAGAAAATTCGAACCATGATTATGAGTTGATATCAAGTGTAATTTTCGCAAAAGTATGGAACTGAAAATAATTTAAAAAAACTAAAATTTTTATGAATTTTCCGTCAGGAAATTCCACTTGATATTAACTCAGAATTATGGTTTGAATCATCCCCCTCAGTATTCGTTACGATGTCACAGCCTGTATATTTTGATCACTGTCATTGTCGAATGTAAAAATTTGCAACTTAGCTAAGCCTCCTGATATCCATCATAAAATCTCGTCCGCTCATACATGAACTCACGCCCGTAGTTCCTAATGGAATTTAGAGCCTCAAGAATTTAGAAGACGACTTACAACCAATTTAAAATTATAATATATAACATAACATACGTTACGCCGTTGGTCCCGGCTATTAGCCGTAAAAACACCTCCACCAACCCGCAGTGGAGCAGCGTGGTGAAGTATGCTCCATACACTCTTCGGTTGATTGAGGGGAAGCCTGTGCCCAGCAGTGGGACGTATATAGGCTGTTTATGTATGTTATGTTACGTAACATAACATAAGCTTACGACTATATACCAATTGGGGTAGTCAGTACATCCATCACAAGATGATACCGACAAGATGATACATATATACGTAAGTACCCACACCTCACCGAACTTTCTGTTAGACCAACGTGATAGATGGTGAGTCGTATCGCCGTCTATAATACGAGACAACCGTGTTAGTGAAAACTGGAGTTAAGATAAATTAATAACTCATTGGTGCAAGTCCGTTACCGGGGTTCGAACCGGCGTTCCCAGTTAGGTAAGCAAACCGGTGAACCGAAGGACCACAATGACTTATAATATAACAAACATAAACAGCCTATATTTGTCCCACTGCTGGGCACAGGCCTCCCCTCAACCGGAGGGGGTATGGAGCGTACTCAATCACGCTGCTCCACTGCGGGTTGGTAGAGGTGTTTTCACGGCTAACAGCCAGGACCAACGGCTTAACGTGCTCTTGGAAGCACTGAATCATTTTATTTTTTTCGGACGATCTTGTTATTCAAGCCTGCAAAGTTCTTACCAAACAAAGGACAGTCTCACAGAGTGACACTCCACAACGCTGGCCTACTGCGGTTTGAAAAATAGTTATGTTCCTATTTTTTTTATAATTTTCCCAACTGGGTATCAAATCCGGACCTCCGCTCGGGACTTCTTCTATCGTGTGGGTTGTGAGATGGAGTACCAACCACATCAACCCTGGTATCAGGGTTACCATTGAGCCACCAAAGGCCCCTGACATGGCTCTTGTAACGACTACTTACTAACATCAGTAAGTAGTAACCGGGACTAACGGCTTAACGTGCCTTCCGAAGCACGGATCATCTTACTTTCGAACAATCAGGTGATCAGCCTGTAATGTCCTAACCGATTGGTTAGGAGGGACCACAAAGCAATTTTTGTGATATGTCCCCATCGGGAATGGAACCCGGACCTCCAAATCGTGAGCCTAACGCTCTAACCACTAGACCACGGAGGCTGTTACAAAATGACAATGTCTTATACAAAATAAAATAACATACGTAACAAAAGTTAAAACACGCCCAAGCAATCATTTATAACTTTACTTTCCCCTTGTGAAAAGAAATTATCAGAAAATACTGCAGGCCTGCGAAATATGAGTGCAATTTGACAGTCCTCTGGCTTCAAGCCAATATATGAAAAGTCCTTGATAACTATTGACTTGGTATTTATATAGACTAGTGTTGCCGAAAAATCGATAGTTTTACTATCGATAGTAAACAGCCAAAATCATCTACCCAACCGATAGGCCTATCGATAGTATCGATACTATCGTTGCTTATCAATAGTATCGCCAAAAAAGAGCTATCGATACTATCGATAGTATCGATACTATCGATTAATTATCGATACTAAAGTTTTTTGGTAAACTATCGATAGTTCGATCGAAAACTATCGATAGGGCACTATCGAGCGGCAACACTAATATAGACACGTGATTCTTTTGCCTAAGAGGTTATTAAGGCACCACGTTTTTAGTAAAAGGCGTTATATCACGTTCGGGTTTATTAACGAGTCCAAGAGTCAACGGTGCTGACTTCTGTAGACACCATTTAATTTAATTTTAATTTATACCTGTCATTTTCTTATCCGCCGAAAAAGAAAGAGACGGGTAATCGACAGGCATAAAATTTATGACATATGCGACAATTTTAGGTCCAAAACAACCCTCTAAAAATTTTACATTGGGCAGTAATACGACAGAATTAACACGTCAGACGGGTTGCGTACCAGCGAGATACCGATTCGATTTACCCGGGTTATTAATTCACTTATTTAAAATTAACAGCTGTCAATCGTCAGCCGCTTTCCTTTTCGGCGGATAAGAAAATGACAGGTATAATTTAAAATAAAGTTAGATGGTATCTACAGGAATTGGCACCAATATATTATTATACAGCTTGTTGTTGTCAATATATTATTAACAGCCTCCGTGGTCTAGTGGTTAGAGCGTTAGGCTCACGATCTGGAGGTCCGGGTTCGATTCCCGATGGGGACATTGTCGAAATCACTTTGTGAGACTGTCCTTTGTTTGGTAAGGACTTTTCAGGCTTGAATCACCTGATTGTCCGAAAAAGTAAGATGATTCCGTGCTTCGGAGGGCACGTTAAGCCGTTGGTCCCGGCTATTAGCCGTAAAAACACCTCCACCAACCCGCATTGGAGCAGCGTGGTGGAGTATGCTCCATACCCCCTCCGGTTGATTGAGGGGAGGCCTGTGCCCAGCAGTGGGACGTATATAGGCTGTCTATGTCTATTTTATGTATATTATTATAAATTAACCGGTTAGCTAGGCGGTAGAAGCCATGGTAACCCAGTTGGGTTGGTTGGGAATGATAATGGGTGGAATATGTATTTATGCCTGGGTTGTAACAAAAAAGGTCATCATATATGTTATCCATGAAATAGAAGGTTAAACGAAGGAAAATCTTTACAGCGCCATCTGTGTTGCTTTTGAGGAATGTAGCCTGGGAAGTCCCTTATGGTACAGTTCTTAGGTCCCCAAGCGTACCTAGGTTACATTTTTATCCTAGATCTAACGACGAAAACCAGGTCACGACAATCTACTTCTAAAATCTATTTCTAGAACTGTTAAGAAATATTTTATTAAAGTTCACGTGTTCATGAGTAGTAGAGCGCTTAGTTACCTATATGTATATATATATATAGATATTATATACATATATGATTCGTTTTGGGGGCGGAAGGCAAGAGGGAAACCACTGCCCTATTTTTCCCTAAAAAGTAGCATGGAGAATGCTACGCCGACAAGAGCGTGGCTCTTAAATTTGTGATGATGATGATTCGTTTTATAATTAGATATTATTTTATAAATATTTTATAATTAGATATTAGATAGCAATTATTGGGAGCCGTAGTAGTCCAGTTGGTAGAACGCTTAATTGCGTCTCCCTTTGAGGTCGCAGGTTCGAATCCAGCACAATGATTGTCAAATTTATTTTCGAATTCATGTTTGGATCATAAATGATTGTCACGTGCACAGCGGTGAAGGAAAACATCGCGAGGAAACCCACATTCCCGAGAAATGCATTTTCGGAGGTACGTGACCTAACCTGTATTGGGCTGGTTTTTCCTCTGGAAGGTCCTGTCAAATCTTCATGTTAGGTAAGGCGACCCTGTGAAAGAACGGGATATAGCAACTATTGAAAAAGAAAAGTGCTTTAATCGTCAGTAAAAGTGATAAAAGTATTATGGAATTGACATTGTCCTTTGTCACCTTATGTTGGACATGGCCTAATGAGAAGTTGCCATAATGAGAAGTAGTCCATTTGCGAGTTGGTTGCCATAATGAGAATTAGCCGTAATACGCCTAATTCAAATAGGCGATAGGTACGGTCACGAGTACTAATATGTATGTATACACTTAGCAACCATGTCACATTAACTTTTTTGACAATTTAAACCGTAAGCCTCATTAAATGTCAAATATGATAGTGCGACAGGGTTCTAAAGTGGGTAAGTACATGATATTGCTCGTGACTGTACCCGTAGGAATAGTCATTGTAGTCCTGTGGTTCACCGGCTTGTTTCTCAGTCGCGGAGCGCCGGTTCGAACCCAGTTTTCACTAACACAGTTGGCTCGACCATTATAGACGGCGATATGGCTCAGCGCCCATCACGTTGGTCTAACAGATAGCTAAATGAGGTGTGGGTACCTAGTTCATCTTGCGATGGATGTACCTCTGATTACCCCAATTGGGTTTTAGTCGTGTGTTCATGTGGGTAGGTCCAAGCCTTCCCCCATCGCTTATTAGGAGGTACAGATATTACTCCTTGTACGTCTGCGGGTTGGTTGAGGTGTATTAAAGAAGAAATATTTGAATATTACATCAACCGACCACATGTTTCCTTCGCCTTCATAATTGCCATAATTCCACAGATTAAAATTTAAATACTGATAAGAAATTCATGCGTTCGAATGAGGGTTGTATAGAGGACCGTAATTACGCAAGTTTAGAGTCTACCTTGTTAAATACCAGACATATTGTACAGGAATGTATTGACCACGAATATAATATGTATGCTGGTATCATCATATCATCCCTATCAAGTATTTAAGCTTTTATAACGGCGATAATAGACATAGATTCCATTACTAATTGACTTGGAAAATAAGAGTCAAATAAATTATTTCAAACTCTTTGAAGGGAAAATTCGTTCGCTTGGAGAGGCTCGCTTGTAAAGGAGGCATTCAAAAGCGTTTTGCTTTTTGTAGGAATTTCAATCTGTCAAAGTCATTCGGCCTAGCTTTGCCGTTTGATTGTTCTTAGATATATACGTATACATTTCATTCTACGATCTTTGCATTGCTAATTTTATTTAAATTGATAGTTTAATAAGCTAAAGCGAGTTAGGACAGAATAAAATTTGCAGAGTTGAAAAAAAAAAACCAACTGAAACCATTACATAAAACGTTGTCGGAAGCGTCACCGAAATCCTTACCTATCGAAAACTAAGCCTTGTGGCAGCACTTAATCCGTTATAAGAAAGCTCACACCCTCACTAGGCACCTGTACACTTTCAATGCGTATTTTTTTTAAGAACGCGACTTAACCGTACGCGTACCCAACAGGGCTCGTGCGCGACTGTCCGGGTTCGCGTCGTCTCGCAATCGATGGAAGTGCGCATGACCATTCGCGGCCCGCGCCACTTCCACACCCCCTATATCTTATGTATGAAGCTCTAGAGAAAAAAAAGTAAGAATTCTGTCCTTTAACGATGATATGTAACTAGTGTTTCCTTCTGAAAGTCTGATGAGCAAATACTTTATTGATTGTCTAAGTTTCTCTGGGTAATTAATAGTCTGTGTTGGTACTATTTGTGTTAGGTTTGAGAAGCTTTTTCCACCTCCGAGTTTCTTTATTGGATGAATGAGGTCATACTGTCTCATGCATGGCTCAAGTCTTATCTTCGCTAATTATGTAATCGTGATCTTTCTCAATTTCCCTTTGTTCTGCAGGGAGTCTGCGGTTTGTTTTGTTAAGTTAATAATACTTACCTTTGTTTCTAACACTTATTAACACTTACTTTGGGATGATGTCCACATTTCTTTTGTCGTCATTAATTTTCCTTAAATAAGTACTACAAATTGATGACAATTCATAACTTTCTATAACTTACCGTTAAAAATATAGCAAAATAATCTCCGCAAAAATCACATCAAAAATCTAATTTAGTTCAACCAGCATTACAGTTTTTTTTTATTTATATGACGTACCATCTATTGCTATACTTATATCCAAATCTTTCAAACGATATAGTGTCTCGTCTATTGTTTGCAGGATGTTTCCATAAACTTTTGCCGGTTCTCCTATATCAAAAATCATAAACCTACTTACCGATATTTCTTATCCCGATGCCAGACAGAGATGTGGAGCATCTGATGGTCGTATATCGCCGTCGGGAGGGGCAGCCGCAAGTGCCTCTGGAACTCCGGCTCTCTCCTCCCGTAGAGGACCGAAGTTCTCTGGAATATCGACCTCTGGGACGGCAGGGATTGACTCTCTGTCACACCGCTGATCACGACCTATAAAACATCCGTCAAGGTAAGGTGGACCGCAAATAGCAGCTCCCAGCATAGTATTGTTTGGTCTCTCTTTTATTATGTCCTGTTGTCAAATTCTACAATTAAAATCAATCTAAATGGTCTACTCAGCATTTAAACAGTTAATCATCCTAAAGGCTTTCGTGAGTAATAAAAGAGAGCATCTTAATAAGAACCACTTAAATGCTTATTCAGTTCAAGTCTAGCTTACATTATGTGTGAAAGTTTCAGGTCCATACAAACTCCAAAGTGTATAATGAATGGAATCCGAATTACTTGCGTCATTGGTTATTTGGCACAGAGCATAATATTAAGTGCTTTGTCGTCGTCAGCTCTTCAAAATACTATTAAAAACTGTATTACTCACCTTCGCGTAAGCATTTATGTCATCCGTTTTTCCTGAAGGCCTCTGAAGATCTTTGCAGCGGATTACTGCAACAGAAAACTTGTTATCAATTTCTAAATCTTATTCAATACAATAATAAAAAAGGGTAATGAAAAGCCGATAGTACCACTCACCGTGAACGTCTATTACGTCATTTCTGGTAACAATTTCCAAGTCTATAGTCCCTTTGAGAGATTGGAAACGGTCTGAACTTCTTTCAAGTCTATTACTAGCGACACTCCTTCGTTTCTCTTCGCTACTATTGATTGATTCTTCAGGAGAATAAGTAAGACATCTTCTAGAAGACTTGTGTTCGATTACAGGAGTAAACGCATCAGTTGGTATCAGATCTTCATCTAATTTACTCGTCTTATGAGCTCGTTCTTCGCTTAGAACATTGCTTGGTCTTTTCAGATTAGGTACTGGTGTTATTGGGCTTGGAATACCGTTTTCTAAAGTAAGACCAAATAGTTCACGAGATCTTTTATTCTGAGCGTAAGGTTCTGTGGGCGCAAGACTACTGTGGGATACATTATGATTTTCTTCGTAAACTTCGTGAGTACGAGCTGAATAAGGTGAGCCAGGCATGTCACCTAGTGATACATTTAGTAGTTCTGTACTTGGACTAGGCATACCCATTTCTAAAGTAAGTATCGACGCAGTTTCAGATCTGGGTTTTTGTCTGAATAGACTTTCATTGCTCACTGTAGATTTCTTTCTCCGAATACATCTTTGTCTTCTTAATCTAAGATTTGCTTCTCTTGCCGCTGAAAATATATCTGGTGTTGACCCTGATGATGCGTATTCCAAGTTGCCTTTTTCAACTGATTCCTTCATTGAATGTGATCTATTTAAGGACCTATTTACTCGTTTGTTAGAGATTATTCTTGGTTTATCTTCAACAAAACTGTCTGGTGTTCTAACTTCTCTTTCATTATAGCCGTCACCGTCATCTAATATAAAACACCCTATGGGAAGATTTTTGAGTAGTCTATCATTGACCCTAATTATAGGCATCATCTTCTTGGTTGGCGAACTTTTTGGTGATATAGAATTTTCTCTAGATAGATTCACATATTTAGCTTCTTTTATTAAATTAGCTTTGTTCTCAGCTTGTGGGTTGACGAAAAGGTCTTTTACAGTTTCAAGAGGAGGTACTTCATCTTCAACTAGAGGTTGGTGATTTTTTTCTTTTAGAATCCTTCTTTTGGACTTAACTATCTTTGTACTTTTAATAATATCTTCAATCATCCTCTCTAAAGTCACATCTCCCATTTGTGTAGTTGAAACTGTTGAATTCGTTACGTTTGTTATAGAATCTTTACACAAGATGAACTTATTTTCCATTTCAGTAGATGATTCCTCGTCTTTCAGAGGAATAGTAAAAGGATTTTCTACCTTTGGAAAATATTCACTGACATCGTTTGCGAAAGCTGTTCTTTGGGATTTGCTATGAGTGCTCATGGTACTAAATCGTAAAGCTGCCAATTTGGTAGACAAGGGTGTTATAGAAACAGGAGAGCATGCGTCTCTTACTAGTGCATGAGTGTCTTTCTTATCTACAGAAGGAGATTTGAACGAACTCTCGAATTCATTCGATTTCTTTCTTGTGCGTTTCAGAGGCCTAATACACGTGACCCCTTCATTTTTGTTAAAATACAAAGGATTATCCATAAAAATGTGATGTCCGAATATAGGCAGCGTACTTTTTTCAACGTTTTTGTTAACTTTTATAGGTTTCTCTACGCAATTGATGACTACATCTTCATCGTATTCTATTTCTACGAGCCCTTCGCTAGTTGTTTTGGTAGTACTAATAGGAAAATTACTGTTTTTAGCTAAAGCGATAGAATGTCTACTACGAGTGCTGCTAGTAGTTGCACTAAGTCTATCCGAAAGTTCATTCAAAGATGGCTCAGATGAACTATGAATTAGTCTTGGTGGACTAAACAGACTTCTATCGATGGGCTTAATTCGCCTCTCAGACTTGTAGGCGCAACTGTCTCTTCTAAAAACATCACTATTAGGACTTGTGCTACTCATCTCTAGCTTTCTCTTCTTCGCTTCTCTTACTCTTCTGCTATACGTAGGAGGAGTTGGAGGTAGATCTGGAGGAATATCATCTTTAGAACCATTTAGGTAATATTTTCTTCTGTCAAACTTCTTTACTGGTGTCCCAGAAGTGGGTGTCAAGTTGCTAACGTCTTTCAGGGCTAATGCTTCAGGTTTTTTAACGAAGCCTTCTTTGTAATAATTTGGAGTATTTCCTATGTAGTTGATGTTCTCTTTATCGACGGCTTTGACATTTTTTCTCGCAGCAGAACCGAGAGATCGTCTTTGGTATCTGCTTGGTTTTTTGCTTCTCTTGACTGTCTGAGCGTCTAAAGACCTTCTTGATTTGTTGGTGTAAGGTCCATTGGTGTAAGGCTCTCGGTCTCCAGCCTCGATTTCGGTGGATGGCCTGACATCCTGATTCTTTTTACCGTATACTGCCCACTTCAGCATTTTTGATCTGTAACAAGAAAGACAGAGTGTTGAAGCAACTTTGTAACAGTTGTAACATATTTTTGAAAATTGGTAATTTAAAAACTGACAGAGAATGTACCTTAGTGCACAGGTAGAAAAAAAACTAGTTAAATAGATTTGTAATAAAGGGACATTGGCCCCGATTCCTGCAGACACCGCCTAATTTTATTTTAAGTTATATCCGTCATTTTCATATCCGTCGAAAAGGAAAGGGACGGATGATTCAAAGCTCTTAATTTTAGGAAGAATGAGTAAATGAATGAATAACCCGGGCGAATCAAAAGGTACGTCGCTGGTATGCAAACCGTTTGACGTGCTGTCTACTTAACTGTGTCGGGTTATTGACGGATGTAAAATTTTTAGACGGTTGGTTTAGATTTGTGCCTTAAATTGACGTGTGTTCCATAAATTTTATGCTTGTCGATTACCCGTCCCGTTCCTTTTCGGCGGATAAGAAAATGACAGATATAACTTAAAATCAAATTAGATAGTATTTACAGGAATTAGCACCAATGTCCTCCCATTATAAGAAATTTAGTGTGTAAGTTAAGTATATGGAAACTATAATCTATACATACAAATACACTCTATCTATAAGACAACAATATCAAGCCGTATGTTATCTTCCGGTATCTTGAGGTATCATAGCTTATGTCTGTTCTCTCGATTGTCCGCTATCCAATCTCCAATTCTACTATGTCTATGATCACGTTATGACCGTAAATTTGTCACGTGTTATCATCCGGCGTGCCGTTATGCGAACCGTGTCATGTTTGGACAGATTCGCATCCATGACTAATTGGATAGCATGCACGATCGCGGTATTGTCAATTAATAAATGATAAATGTATTAATATTGTGAGGAGCTCGGTGGTGCAGTGGTAAACGCGCTCGGTCTGCGATTGTTGCTTTTGCGGCTGCATTAGCAGTCGTTAATAACCACCAATCCGCACTGGGCCCGCGTGGTGGTTTAAAGCCCGATCTCCCTATCCATCCATAGGGAAGGCCCGTGCCCCAGCAGTGGTAACACAACACAACTATGGAAAATAGTTCGTGCGGCATGCCAATAGATGGCGTTAGTAGTCTATTAGAAAGCGGTATCGACATTCTTGTTAGATTCTAATAAGACCTTTACACACATGTGTATCGTTGTACTCAGAACCCAGGCTTCTGGATAGCTTGCCTACCTCTAGGTGACTACTATAGGACCGATCTAGGAACTATAAGCACCGCTTCCGACTATGACGCTTGCAAGGGGCCTCCAAACACAGGCTATGTCGCTTAAATGGAGACCCCAAACCACCAGTAGTTAAGGCTTTATTGCAAAATATTTTTTTTAAGATTTTTTTTATTCTAGTGAACTATTGTATTGGGATAGTCTTGTAAAGATAGTTCTAGAACATTAATAAATATATAAAATCAAGTCGAGCTTCTTCCATTCCGTTCTCAACAAGTTTTTTTAACAAACCACATTCTCACATAAATCACACAAGAGATTCATTATCTAAATAGCTTATTTCTTCACAACATTAACTTCATTTTCGGTCATTTGCGTTTTAAAGCTCGGTACACACTGAATTATTGAGGCCATTCCGCGAACGGCAATAATCATTTTTATGTAAAATAAAAAGAAAAAAAAGGTTACATTTATTTCCATATGAGAAGCCACTTCAACAAACTTAAATGTAAATAACAAAATGACAATAATATAATAAAGCTACTTACTACTATATTTATAAGTATGCGTTGTCAAATGCAAATGGATATAATAGAAATCTCTGGTGGAATAAAAACAAAAGCGTGTTGCTCTGAAATAGAGGTATTTTTATTAGGATGACATTTACACTTGAGCTTATTTAAATAATAGATAAAAACACAATATTTACCTGAAATAGAGAAAACAACATTTAAAAGATCTTATTCCGCCTTTCTATACGATTTAAACACAATAATAACACAATTATTCAGAAACTAAACTATGAAACTAAAATAAGAAACTGTCCTGCCTGTCATCTTCTGACAGGACCAAAAACAATACTCTCGTAAAGAGTAAATTATAATTTAAAGAGATTGACAATGCCAGCTGGTATTGCGATTTCTTTACATGGATACGTTATAAAATTATGTACCTACTTACATAGTTTTATAAGTTGCTACTAGTTACTAGTTAGTTAGAGTTAGTGCTAGTTAAGTTTGTGTTACTGTTAGTTTGTTGGTTGGTGTTAGTTTTTAGTAGTTAGTTAATTAGGTGTTAGTTTCTTTACTATAGTAACATACATATATGTTACACACTAATGCTTTTTACTTAGTCACTATTATTAGTGTTTATGCTTTACGGTACTATGTTTTCACACGGCGAAGAATTTGGAATGTAGGGTAGTAGGTTCGAGTCCGCGTCGGTAAAATCAGTCAAGCTATTGTTGTTTATATTGCTTGAGATTTTGTGGTCTACTCGGCGAGTATCTGATAATGAGAAATTTCACTTAGTTTACCCTTCTAATTTCATAGATAACAGACATTATGTATCTTTTATATTTGTTTTTTGGTATAGATGATGAGCCTTTTTATTATACCTAGGCACAACACATCTTCCAGCCATTATTATTGTGATCAAAATAAAGAGAAGAAATATAAGAAATATAGAAATATAATGAGCAAGGCTTTGAGCCCCGCTCCGGGTCTTCTTGGCTCAGAGGTTGTCCGTGGCAATCCAGCGCGGTAACGCTGCTAGTGTCATGGGCACTTTTGGGCCAGGTTTGACACGGAGTGGGTTCTAGGTTAAGTAATTTAGGTTAGGTTATTTGACGACTTTTTTGTAATACTTGTGAAACCAATCTTAAAATAGTATTTAGTACTAACTTTCTCATATAAGTAGCATCGTAATTCCATACATATCTGATCCAAATATCAAGCAACAATTATTTTTATATATGCCTCTGCCATTACATTATATTTTTGAATAATTATGTACCTACCCGAGCAATGATAAAATAAGTAATTAAGGTGGGGGGGGGGGGGGGGGGGGGGTTAGGTAGTAATTATCACGTTAAATCTGTACAACGCCATCTATGTTGTTTCTGGAGAACGTGGCCTGGAAAGTTCCCCATTACAGTAAAAACCTCGTGCAAATGAATTCAAGAAGCTTTTGCTTTTCTTGTTCAATATTATAGTACATTACTAATCACCATTTTAAGAGCCACGCTCTTGTCAGTGTCCTATTTTTTTCGTAAAAAGTAACATGGAAAATTCAATATATAGTTAAAGATCTAAAATTGTTGAAAAATTAGCAATGAATAAGCAAACAGATGCTAATATGGAACCTCCCATAGAGACGATTGCATAACAAACATATAAATTAAAAAGGAAACGCCCTTCACGCAACTCAATTCTTATTATGCGCCAATCACCTCCTAATCACATTTAAAATATAATCAAAAACACAATTCTTATGCAAAAATATTTCCGAAATTTGCTATCAATAAAGACCTTTTGTGAACACATTAAAAATGGCCGATTTCATCTTGGTTATGGGCTATAACTCATATTGCCCGCTGCACCAAATTGACTGTGTAATTAGAAGCTCTACCTATTCAGCAACGACTTGCTTGCCAAGACACATGCTGAGTTTCAAAACGAGACATAGTGGAACTTACAAATTAGCTTTCCATCCGCTTTGATAATTCCATCGCACAACTAAGCAAATTAAAAGAGATTTGATTCAGCGGCTGGAAGGTACAACAAACAGCCACACATTTGTCGCGTACCTCACAAAGCGACCCTGAATTTCGCGAACGAAATACTCATACAACACCGCAAAAACAGGGCGTACGACCCGGTCCATTATCCTCTCCCTTGCTATTCAATACCAAATTACTATTGAATTTAAGATTTCTCGAGCATTTTTTAATATCGAATACACGTCGCGGCTCGCGAAACGTGGGGTCGTGAACAAAAAAGTCTCAGGACGACATAGGTTACTTTACAGCTTGGTTTTAGTAATCATCCTTCCGATTTCTCCTGTAGGAAAGGAATAAGGTTTGGAATTGTGAGGTATTTATTTTCGAGAATGTGTGGTAACTTTATAACGTCAACGACTTTGAACGCTGGCTGAAAGGACAGGAACACGTTCTGACGGAATTCAAATTTGAATTTTTGGAACGTCCGAAAGCATCAAATGTTTTGATGGCAATTTGCTCAAGTGGCCATTGGAAATTGGACTCTATAGTGCTTAGTAACAATGAGATAAATTAAAACGATCATAAATCTTATAATGGAGCATTCAAGTGTCCAACTGCTTCACAATCACATTTCCTTCAATTTGCAACAAACAAACTGGTTTAGGAAGATGTGTTATAATCATTATTATTCTTAGTAAAATAATACGAAGCATGTGAATTTACTTTTTTTGATAAAATCAAAAAAATAAAGAAAGTAAGTGCCTACTTAAAAACAATAGAAAAGCATCTAATTTCAGTCACAATTCGTGTCAGAAACGTATAGCGTGCATTAAGATTTGAATCTGACATTTAAAAAAGTGGTTTTTGTTTATATCGCTTGATATCGTTCTTTTAATTATAAAGCTCAATTCATATAGAAATAAGCATGGTAAGTATAAGTAAGAAGTCTATTTAGTTAAGCATACAAGCATAAATGCTTTTAATCTTTTCAAAAAGATGTGTTATAAAAGATGTCTGTGTTATTATATCGGAATATTAAATAAAAAAGTGTACCTATCTATTTTCGCTTCGTGCCAACAAGCCACTTCATAACTCAAAAGTTTATGAGGACTTTTGAGTTAATTCGTTTAAGGTTCGGAGTAGGAGTCTGCTTCGAGGGTGGGGGCTTAGGTTTCATCGTTCATCGTCATTACCTTTCATCATTTCATTATTCATCATCAATAAAAAAATAAGACGTAAGACATGGCTGTATGGGCATAGTTGCCCTTCGGGGAAAACCAAAATAAAATATATATATTATATATATGACTTTTATATCAATCATATTTATGCTCAATGTAAATTTTTTATAAGTACTTTGTATAAGTAATAAACATGACACTTTCTTTCTTTCTTTCTGTCATGACTTCTTTTTTTTTCGAAGCAAATGGAATTCTATAGTCTCTGCTTACCCCGGTGGGAAATAAGCGTGAGTTTATGTATGTATGTATGACACTTTGTTAATATTATTTTTTCCCTCGGGCTTGGGATAAATTGCGTTTCAGATTGATCTAAGATTGATAAATACCTACGCACTTTTTTCAATTTCCGTCCAATTGGAATTCCATATTGCGTCCTAATAATTTATTTTAACATAAGCTCACGTCCTCGCTTCTGTGAAAAACTGGACCTGTCAAATCTTCAGGTTAGGTAAGCGGACCCTGTGACAAACGGGATAATGTTAGGGAGACGATGATGGACCCCTTGGGGCCAATCTTTCGGTCAATCGTTTGACGTGTGCTGTCAACTTCATTCTGTCGGGTTATTAGCCAATGTATTTTTTTATAGGGTTGTTTTAGATTTGTGCTTAAAATTTACGCGTGTTCCATAAATTTTATGCTTGTCGATTACCCGTCCCTTTCCTTTTCGACGGATAAGAAAATGACAGGTATAACTTAAAATAAAATTAGATGGTGTTTTCAGGAATTAGCACCATTGTGCGTTCAGCAATAAAATATTTAGAACTATGACAGTGCTGCCAACAAATGTTCGGTCGGTTGGCCGGCAGGTGGTGCTGTTCATGAATTATTCAACTCGGTTTCGGCGGTGCGTGTTGCCACCCTCTCAAACGCCAAAATAGGTGTTAGGATACGGCCTCTAAGTTTGCGAGAAGCGGGTAGAGTAAGTATAATGCCTATTAGAGGTTTCAAAATATACAGGATAGTTCATGTTTAGCCTCTAGCCCAATGGTTCCTAACCCTTTTAATGTCACTATCCCTGTGAACAAGTATGAAAAATGAGTTTAGCCCTAATCTAATCTAATCTAGCCTACAAGATCCCACTGCTGGGCAAAGGCCTCCCCTTCCTCTTTCCATTTTTCGCGGTCCTGTGCGTATTCCGGCCGGTCCCTCCGGCAAGCGTCCAAGTCGTCACGCCATCTCTTTCGAGGTCTACCACGATGCTTGTACCCGTCATGAGGCACCCAATGCGTGACGATCCATGCCTACCGCTCAGGGTGCATGCGACAAATATGTCCGGTCCAATCCCATTTGAGTTTGGCGGCTTTTCGTCCCACATCAGCGATTCCCGTTTTTGAACGCAGTGTTGAACGCAGAGTTTACCCCTAATTTAAAATAATTAAAACCACATAAATTCGAACGAATATTATGTTTATTATGTAAGTAAGAAAATGCACGTTTAGGTAACTAGTAAAGTAGTATATAAATACCGGAATTAACTAGTGTGAACGTTGAAATTGCTTTGCATTCACTATTATTTTGTTTATTTCTATTTTAATACTATTTTGTGCCATCCCGTGTTACCCGCCTAGAATCTCCGTTTTACCCCTGAATTACCCCCAGGTTAGAAACCACTGCTCTAGCCTTTATAGATTGTTCGTGTGTTATTGTTCATGTGTCTGTATTCATGTGTTAAGTCTGATTGTTGAAATTTTAGTTCTGTGCAATAAAGTATATTTGATTTGATTTGATTTGATTGTTAAGCCAGTCCTAAGGCGACTTTCACATGACATCGTGCACCAACATTAGCTCACGACTATATTCCGATAAGGGTCAGAGGTAGATGTGGCCATTTTAACCCCCCAGATAAATTTTATCGCGTCCGCTTAAGCTTCTTTTCTATTAACCGATTTCCGAGCCACAACTGTGAACGAATAAACATTTCGGGGACATTTTTAAACATTAAAGGAGTAAACAAGATAGTTTATTACGGGAAACACGAAAATGTGGTGTGTGTGGTTTTCTATTTGATGTACGATAAGGTCATCATCATCAATTTAAGAGCCACGCTCTTGTCGGTGTAACATTTTCCATTCCAATCTATCAAAGGCCAATTCCACAACGATACGACAAGGTGCAAAAGTCCAATCAGCTTCTTGCAAAGTTATAAATTAACTGGTTGCACTTAAGGCCTCCTGGTTACATGTCGTTTCTGTAATAGACCAAAAACACGTAAGTACAAAAACATACATTTTATAATTATGACAACTAATGGTTCATAATTTCACCACTGTTTACAAATAATTCGCAGGGCTCTGTGACTGCACTTTTGCTTTTTGATTGTACATTTGTCATTTTTACATATCTATTTTATTAAGTATAGAGATGCCTAATCATTTATATGCTTCTGTTGCATTTGGAACAATGAAAAAATTAAAATATTATGATGAAAATGACCTAAGTAATAAGTAATTCATATATTTTAAATAAGTACAATATTATTTTCAAGGTTCATTTTTAATTATCACCCTACCAGGTTACGGTTAAAAAGGCCACACAGTAGCAATTCATCTAAAAAACTATATTGCCATTCGACATCTTGCTTATATAAAAGTAGGTAACAGCGTAATGAGAATGAATGTCAAATAGCAATATTGCTTTTCAGGTGATTTGACCCCCACCCCCCATTTCGAAAATTTAAAAAATCCGAAAAAAATAATGATTATGTCATTACTCATTATGCAACGGAAGATATAGAAGAAAGAAAAGTTATGCCAAAGGAAGCTCAATGAAGGATAGAAATATGACTGACCTTCTGTTACAGAATGCCCTGTTCGTTACCTGTTGCTAGTGGAGCGTGAAGAACATGACAACTTCAAAGAAAAAACGATTTCCATGTCTTATTAAGTACACTCTTTTGCAGACTTGGTTAAACATGGCTGTTAGTAAAGTTGCAAACGATCACATGATCGTCAGGTTTTTTTTTTAATTTTTTGACCTGACTCATTATAGATTTGCCACAAACGGCATTATCCATTTGGCCGGAAATGATCGACAGTGACAGTGGACACAGTCCCTAAAACAATATAGATGGCGCTGTACAGAGTTGCCTTCGTTTAACCTTCTCATTTCATGGATAACAGACTATGCTGTGAATGTGGAATTAGCATAAGGTAACTTATTCTATCGTGCGGGTTGTGAGGTGGATTACCAACCCCATCAACCCTGGTGTCAGGGTTACTATTGAGCCGCCAAATGCACATTAAGTCATGTTACCCAGCAATCATCATCCCTATTAAGTATCATAGCAACCCAGTATTTAAAGGCAGTTGCCAATAGCGTTCAGCTTACATGTAATTAAGTGTTATTTCACATCGAACTGTTTGCGGCGATTACTTGTCAATGCATCTGCTTATAACGCGTGCGCAGTGACAGATGTGAGTATAATCTTTATAACAGGTGATCAAACATCATAAGCGTTTTCATGGTTCCGTACGGAAAGTTATTTTGTCCATACATAGATACAATCACGTCGGTTTTCCCTAATGGGATGGGCAGAGCCATAAGTAATCAAAGCCAACTTGCAGCCACTGTTGATACGAAGTCCTAAGATGGATATGATGAACCTTATGGTGATAAAGAATCAGCATATCGCCCATAACAATTATCCCTAAAGCCTTAAACCTAAAAATTGGCACATTTTTCATTCGAGTCAATCCACACTGGCGTTTTCGATCGATCTGCCAGCGTAGCGTAGATTAACTTGTGTGCCAGAAAGCCCAGGTTTGGCTATTTGATCAATTTGTGAGGTGAGTGAGTGAGTGAGCTGGATGGTTGCCAAACGAGTTGGTTCACTCAATATTCGGCTTTGTTGGAATGCTGGTTGAGCTTTATTAATTGGTTCATAATACGGTATTCACTGGGTCAAAGTTAATTTATCACAGTTTTATAACTAAACGAAGACTAGAAGAATTTGAATATGGAACTTCACATTTTGTTTTTATTTGAACAAAGTGAGTAGATAGGCAAAGACTCTTCGTTAAAAGGATTAGAATTTTTTTTTTTTAATTATATTATAAAAATTACAACGTTTTAGGAAACGAAACATGTCGTGGTAGGTTTATCTATGTGCAGACCAAGCTTTTGTAAATATTAGAAGTAAATGAAAAAAATCTGCATGTCTCATAATATCGATTTACTATTTATATCGAATACCTTACTTCAAACAAAGACAACCAAACCAGAACAAAAGTCATTACAAACTCAAGGAAAGTCAATTATTTAAAACGAACATTAACAAATGAGATTGACCGCAGTCCGACTCCCGCGCACCCTACAGTCAGTGTTTGCGCACACGCAGCTGTCTCACGCAGGCGCCTCGATAAGTGCTACTAATTATTACAATTTCCACTATTGTCGTCCATTTTACTAATTTGAATAGGTTTCCACTTTTCGTTTTTATTTCTCCTGGGTCAATTTGTAATTATGAGGTTGTAAATGATCTTAGATAATAAAATTATGTCATTATTTACCTAACACTTCTCATCAAAGAAATTCAAACACCTCGCAAGTTATATTTCGTAAGGATTCTCGGTAAAATATTGAATACGTATTCTAGGTTCTTAATTCTTAATGTTAATGTTCCAAATTCAAATTTAAATAAACTCGTGTTTTATTGAATAAACATTTCGAAGTGTTTCGATTTTTTGATGAGAAGTAGTATTTTGGTACTTACCCATTTGTTTTTGGGTATAATTTATAAAATCAGTTACTTAAAATTTTGTTCAACTTTATAAACTTTTTTAATCTATCTATTTTTGTATTTGTAAAAGCTTTATTTATTCCTTTTTATAAATTTGTTTCTTACTTAATTCAAATTTCGAACTTTGAGGTCAACGTACAGGACCTAGTTAACGTCGCAACAATATGTTACGGCATACTTATCTATTCAATTTTGTTATCTATCATCTTCGCCATATGGTCGAGTAAACACGTGTCGTGGTACGTAAGGTAGCTATAGGAGGTAGCGATTTCATTCTGAATGATTAAAAAAAAAGATATTTTGAAGCTAGGTTTTTACTACTAGGTCAAAAAGTGGTACTTAATTCATTGAACGAGCCAATAATGTGTCTTCATTCATGAAAAAAAAAAAGTTTTAAAGCTGTAACAGGCATTTGAATTTTTTTAATTGAATTGGCCAAAACAGCGCATTTAACACTTGCATTGTATTATTTACAGATAAAATAAAGTAAGAATTTCCTGTATGTTTCAATATTCTTTAGGTAACTATTTATATTTTCTTTAAAAAAAAAAGAGTATTGGATGTTACTTAAAAAGTCATAAGTTTACTTTATGCAAACCTATCTCCACTAATACTGTGTGTATCACATTTATAATTCCTCATTTCTTCATAATAATAATTAGCACAATTAAAAACTACCCTAAACTTTAAAACTACGAGGCATAACACTTAATAGCTTTAATTAATCTAGTAAACCATAACTTTATTAAAGTGAAGACGAAATGTCGTGGGAATTAAAGAAATTATAGTTTTAATAAAGTAGGCATTGGAAGATTTTTATTCTGCCACTGAAGATGTGGATTTAATGTTTCTAGACAAAAGTTAAAGTTAACATTTTTAAACAATGAAAAATTAAAGTTTAAGCTTAGTTTTTTTTTATTAATATCGTTGTTAAAAAATTGCTTATTTCACTATTTCATTCGGCTACATTTTGTAGTATGAAGTAATCAACATAAACAGCCTATATACATCCCACTTTTGGGCGCCAGCCTCCCCTCAAACAACCGGAGGGGGTAATAGATAATAATTAGGAAAAAAAATCTTATTTGATGTGAATTAAAATATATACCTACCTAATTCAATTTTAAAGGAACTTAAAAAAAAACTTTAGTTAAAAAGGCAAGTTTAAAATAATAAAACCTACTTTCGGAACCCGAAAAAACGCGGCAGATGTCGTGTTGTCAAAGAAACGAACCCTTGGCTTACCAAATTGAAACTATTGTTAACTTACAATCATTCTTCCTTAGGTATATCGTATACCTTCAGATAATAATACTGATTGTCATACAATCTGGAGCAGAGCTGGAGCAAACGATTGTTATTCTTCTTATTGTTATAAGGAAGTGTGCAAAATTTCATGACAATAAAGATGCGTTTCGGTTCAAAAGGTCAGAGAATCCACCAACTTTAATTTGCGGTCGAAAAAATACCCCCAAGAACAAATCTTTCGAGCGCTACAGTTTTTCGACAGCAAATACATGTTTGTCCAAGAACTCCCGATTCGATGTTCCGATCTAGTTTTTTTTTTCGGGGCGACGTCTGCGCATGTAAATGGTATGATTTATTTTTGACAACAATTGCTTTAAGGCGGCTTGTGGGAAATTTACGATGCACTTTCGAGGGGCTTGGTTTCAATAAGCATTTGATTTTGTATTGGGGAAGATAAATAAGTTATATCTACTTATTTATGTATTTAGAGTTCAAGTTCAGGAAATATAATTTATGGTGAGTATTGTAAGTAGTAAGTATGTACGGTCACGAGTACTAATATATGTACACTTTGAAACCATGTCACATTAGCTTTTTTGACAAATTAAACCGTAAGGTCTCATTAAATGCCAAATATGATAGTGCGACAGGGTTCTAAAGTGGGTACATGAATTTTCTCATGACTAAACCTAAGTATGTTATGTATTTTAAAGTGAATAAAATAACTATTGAGTGAAGGTGTCTACCCTGTTATGCGTATAGTACGTTCTGTGGAGATACCCGAAAGTAAGTAAAAAATTCCATAGTTCTAGATTTTGTTAAATTTTAATCCCAAAAGACGAATATTTCACACAGTTTTACCCGACATTGCTAAGATAAGGAAGGGTAATGATCATAAAGTAACACTAATTTATCAGCCTAGATTCCCTAGAGAAAATTGAACCTATGGGAAAGTAATAAAGAAGCGTACTTAAAGGTCAATTTCTTTTACCTTATGCGGACGGGAAAATTGATTTTGATTCTGAGAAAATGGTAGAGGAATGCGTTGAAAAAGAAAGGAATTACTAAGAAAGTATGGGAAGGGAAATGTTTTATGATTCTTTGGAAATTTAACTGATAGCATTCCTACGTAGCAAGTGAAGTCTGCTTACCCCGACTTAATGAATGTATGTACCAATTTTATGTATGTATAAAAATATTTTAAAATATTGTTTAAAAAATTAACGACGACATTTTAACAATTTTTTATTGGCATCCTACATAAACACGCGCCTCTAAAGTCGAATACAAACATGCGAGACATATGCCCCGCACGTCATTCGCCACACACCTTCAACTTCATATATTCGTGGCGACGCATGTGCTACGCATGTATAACACATAAATACGCAGCGTAAGGCATGCGACGCACATGCAGAATTATTTACTGTAACGTAACCCGCTTTTGGAATAACGATAATATCCATAAAACACTTGACATATAGGATGAAGTGAATAAACAAATTAACCCAAAAATATGCTCGCTATAAACCGTTAAATGTATCATAAAAACTAGCCATTAATTTCTCGTTGGTAGCTTAATAATGAACAGTGTTTACGACTTGTTCACTTATAAAACATAAAACAAACCTACTGGCCGTTTTGCCACAGATAATAATTGCAACTTCATAATACAGACGTAAAATTTTTATTACCTCTTCTAACGACAGTAAAATCTTTACGATAATAATATAGGATATCTTTAGGGCAATGCTTTATTTATTTTTTTGCAGCACCAAACTTGAGAACTTACTCCCCTTCGAATCGATATTTCATTGTTAACGAAACTTGGCTGTATGCCCTTGTTCCTTAGTCATTTATTATTTCGCAAAAAAAAAATAGTTCGAACTTCGAACCTATTGTTGCCTCTAGTTCAAATGTTTTTAAAACGGGAACACGTTTGGCGCGTAGATTTTCAAAATGGCGGTTTGTTTTCTTTTTCTGGAAAAGGGTAAACCAGTTCCATTTTTAACGGTTGACTAATCTTGATCGATTGGCTGAGTGTGCATTGTATTTTTTAAAATAGACTAGCACAGGTGCTATGAGAAAGTACAGTTTGAAGTCGTCTCAAAATGACAATGCAGATATGACATAGTGATATGTTTTGCAAAATGACGATTATTTCTTTGTTGCTTTAATATTCATGGATTTAAGTGGATCACACGTTTAACTGTTTCTGATACTAACAATACCTACCTTTAAGGAGTCTTGCAGATAGCGATCGTTTCGCATTTTCGTGCGATTTTTTATTGCAATAGAGGTCGCTTGGAAAGGAAAGGTAACATGTTGTTATTTTTACAGATAAAAAGAAACATTAGCAAATAAGATTATCACATGCATATCTTAGAATTCTATGAAACTCATCAACCCTGCTGTCAGGGTTACTATTGAGCCGCCAAAAAGGCTCCCGAGTATGCTTACTTCTTCTTCTATCGTGTGGGTTGTGCGATGGAGTACCAACCTCATCAACCCTGGTGTCCTGGTGCTTAATTAATAAATTATTATAAATATTCGAATGGACCAACTGCCTTCTGAAGCACGGAATAACCTTCTTTTTCGGACAATCAAGTGATTTCAGCCTTCTGTCTTAACCAAACTACTCACAAAGTATTTTTTTGTTAAAATTTGGCGGGTAATGTCAATTACTGCACATTAGGTTACATCCGAATTTTTAAAAATAACAAATCAAAAATCAGCCATCTCCATTATGTGATAGTAATTATAATCCTGTACAAAACTAAAAATACTGTTTTGAGCATTACAACAATTTCACATACAAACAAAGAGCAACTCGGGCCTCATACAAAATGTCAATCTTAAACCTTAATACGACGTAATCCACACATGACAGTAATAAGACGTTGGTTCGATGTAAGCTGTTGGGAATAAGACCCCCAAATCCTGAGAGGTCACAGGGCAAACAGGGTGATTTATTGATGGTACCACCTGGGGGGACTTGACCAATCAGAAGACCTCGCCAACGACATTTTATTTATCTGTATTTAACTTTGTTACATAACGTTCACGACAAGAGCGTGGCTCTTAAATTGATGATGATGATATCACGTTCATATATTTGAATCCAGCACAGGCCTAAAACAATGATTGTCGAATTTATCTTCGAATTCAAGTTTGGATCATAAATGATTATCACGTGATCATCGGTGAAGGAAAACATCGTGACAACCCACATTACTGAGAAATGCATTTTTGGAAGTATGTGACCTAATCTATATTGGGCTGGTTTTCCTTTCGCAGGTTAGACAGGCAGTCGCGTCTGTAAAAAACCGGACCTGTCAAATCTTCAGGTTAGGTAAGCGGGTCTTGTGATAAAACGGGATAATGCTAGGGAGATGACATAAGGTTTTATATATTTTATACATAATATTTAGTCATTATAATCACTTTGTGATCCCTAATTGGGACTTAACACCTGACTAATCACCTGATTCTCCGAAAGTAAGATGATCCGTGCTTCAGAAGTCACGTTAAGCCGTTGGTTCCGGTTCTACTGCTAAATACGTAGTGGGGGTTTTCGGCGGCTCCATAATAAACCCTGACACCATGGTTGCTGAGGCTGGTCATCCATCTCACAACCCAAACGATAGAAGAAGATTACAATCAGGTTGATGCGTGATATATAATTACTAATACGGTATAAATATCCTAATTTTAAGTACTAACTGTCATTTTTTTATCCGCCGAAAAGGAAAGGGACGATTGATTAGGTACAACTGTTATTTTTAAAATGAATGAATAACCCGGGCGAATAAAATAGGCTCGCTCATTATGTAATCCGTTTGACATGTGCTGTCAAGTTAATTTTGTCGGGTTATTGCCGAATATAAAATTTTTAAATTGTTGCCTAATATTGACGTGTTTTCCATACATTTTATGCTTGTCGAAAATTAGTTTGATGCCAGCGAACGATGAATACATAAAGATTAATTACAGGTAGTTTTATCCAAAACAGCTTTCCTTATAGGTAAAAAAATAAAGTAGTTCAAATCTCTTTTTTACCTTGCGCTTCGTAGTATTTTTTAGCAAGGAGCTAGCTACCCCACTTGATCATATCGCTTAATTCAGTTCCTGGGTGCGCAAGCGCATCACCCCTTCGCGTCGTTGTTACAATTTTTATTTATTGTCATTTATTTATTTTTTTACTTGCTTTTTCCCGGGGTTCGTTCCTTGTACGTGAGAACTTATGAACTGATGCAAAAGTTATGCTTACCTGAATCTAAAAAATATTTTATAAGTAAGTAAACCAAAGACGCGAAACTTCTGAGAAAGGTTGTGCTTTTTTCTTATGAATATTTCGTTCAAATTGTAGGTTTTTTTTTTAATTTGCTTAGGATAGGTAGCTTGTTTGGGACATACAAGTTTGGGTACAAGTCAAGATTGGTTTTGTATTGTGCCTTTGCTATGTGTGTGTGTGTGTGTGTGTGTGAATTTAGTGTGATGTACTCACTCACCAAGTTTCGTATTAATTCATAATGACTTTCCTTTCCAGACTACGTTGTCTAAAAATATAGACATGTATAAAAAATGTTTCTTTCAGATATGGTATAAAATTATGTTGCTACCTATATTGCTTTATTTTGATGAGAACAATAATGTGTGGAAGATGTGTTGTGAATGGGTATAATTAGAAGGATATTTATTTATACCCAAAAACAAAGGTAATAGATTTGTAATCCATGAAATTAGAAGGTTAAACGAAGGAAGTCTTCATAGTACCACCTATATTTTTTTTTTGTAGAACGTAGCCTGCAAATTCCCTCATTAAAGAAGCAAATAGTTACACTTTATTAAATTCAAAAATTTTCGTATTAATTTATATTATACTTACTCATTTTACAATAGAATGTAATCATCTAAAAATACTTAAGTCCACCTTGACACCGCAATAGTTCGAAACAGTTCAAAAATTAACGATTTCCAAAGCTATTCCCTTTGACCTTACAACTTTTATTACTCGAACGACAAGACAAAATCCCCTCCCTTCTCATAATTAAAAGCGCACTCCACATAATAACACAAAACAAATAAATTACAATAACAATGACACTTTTATGGTTTGGTTAACGCTAAGGAAGTAACAGGCAAAGACAGGCGCCCAAATTGTATTGCCAGATTAAAAAATAAAGCTATTGTCTACTAACGATTTGTTTTATAATTTTTATGAATAGACCTCCAACTTTGAGACGTTATCTGTTTTTTTTTTAATTTCTAGCTGAATAGGCAAGGGTTGGTATGAATATGTAAATCGGTTACAAAATATATTTGTTTGCCTGTGTGACTTTTCGTTGATTGAATATTGTTTTATAGTGGTTTGGCTGCATATTATTATTAATGCAAAGTTAATTAGATAAGGCTGTATGATTTTTTCTCATAAACCGCGGCAAACCTACAATAAGTCACGTCAGAAAAAATCGTAGAACGCGAAAGCTCCTGTCATTTAAAAACTAGTTAGGTAAAGTAAAGAAATGTAAAAGTTACGACTTTTTATTAACTTTGTATTATAGCATCATAAAGATTTGTTAGGGGTTGCAAGTGACATTAAGCTGTTAAATTACCCTCTAATTTCGCAGCAATAAACTGTTTGCACTTCCCTTTTACTAAAATTAAAAATCATACTAATTAAACACAAAAATTAAAAACTTAACGAAGGCATATCCACTAGACTGTAAAAGCTGAGTTCTCATGACTTTAGAAAAAAAAAGTAAGCGATTCGCGCGCAAAAAATCCGCGCACGGTCCGATGCACTGCAAGGGTGCTTTATTATAATCTATTTACTTTACCATCTCTTTCTTTCTCGTGTCAAATATGTATGGCTGTCCCTTTCTAGCATTAATTAAGGGCATATCCGAGTAGAGTTGACCCTTGTAAGTGAATCGATATATTTTTAAAGTGCGTGAGAAGTGGTTGTTATGATCCTTTGTCTTATTGTGGTCTCGTTAAGAGCGTGTATAAGGGCCCTTGAAGGGTTTTTCATCGGTTGAATTTCATTGACTTTTTATAAAGTTTGCATTCGCGATTTTATTCGAGCTAGGGTTAGTATTTATGTGGATGTTCCTAGGTTGGTTATGCTTAATATTTTCTTTATTAACGTTATTAATATTCGTGTTAAAGTTACTTAATATTGCAAAATTAATTATTAAATAGATTCAAATTACTATTTAAACAACTTAGTTATAATTATGAGTTAAACTCGACTTTGCATTTTATTCTACTGTATTGTTTTTTTTTTTGTTATTTGTATACTGAAAAATAATATTTTTATTTTTTTCAATATTCTATTCCAGTAGAGATGAGATGAGGTTTAATCTTCTAACTACGGGATCTCTACCCATTCAGGCATGTTTGAAAAGTCATAATTTATGTAAGTACAGTTTATTCCAAAAACACTTTCTACTGACTTTATCAAACATATTTACCATAAAATTCCATTTCCACGAAAGCCTTATTAGCTCTAATGACGAAACTATGTGTTAAGTATGTGAATATCGGGAGCGAGACGCGCAGGCGACAAGCAAACTCACGGGCTAGTTGCACACTGTTTTATTAGACAAAGGGAACTACCGTCGCAGCGGCGTTAAGATATAACTTATAGACTACCCACATATATACCACTATGTAAACTTGTAATTGTATTACTATTATTCATTATGAGTTCGAAGTTTCGAACCCACGACCTCACGACTATAGATTGACGTTTTACTTGCATTTTCGAGATTGTATTTAATTCATACCAACGTAGGTCGGTCACGTTAAGATTTTGCAAGCTAATATGCGTGAAGTAAGTTCTTTTTTTTGTTCTCTTTGTAATTCCGATGGTCCTGTTTGGTAAGCAATTATTTTTGTTAAAATAAAAACTTGACGCTCCACTTTCGCTGCTTCAATCTCATTAAAATCAGGTTTTGAGGTCTTTTTACTTGGCCCATCTTTAAAACATCCCGAATTTGATCAAGATATGGTCGCCAATCTATCTCTCGTAGTCTGTCTCTTCTGACTTTAACATTTATATTCGCTTTTTAAATCTGCTACGTTATTACATGTCCGAATAAACGCGTATCTTCCTACTAAGTAGTATTTTTTTTACATCATAATGCTTTCTTATCGTGATCATCATCATTTATAATCATTTATCGCGACAAATAGTACCTACCTTAGATTAAGTGAGATTCTGTGGCCTGCCTTAGACATACAATGTCATATTCTTTAAAAAAAAAACTATTTAATTATAAATAAAAAAATAATTTCCTATTATACTTATCATCCAAGGATTTATTGTAGTTGCCGTAGGTAGATATTTTTTGTCTAATGTGTTTTAGTAAATACTAAATACTAACAAAAGTTACAAAAAGGACGAGGAAGGAAAAGGTTGACTAACCTAAATCCTAGATTATCTTACTCCTAAATTGCTTCAGGCCGGTAAATTCAAAAATGTTACATTGACCTGCTTCAACAAGTTTATCCATGATAATTACGTTGAATAAATGATTCTAATTTCTGCCTAAATTGTCTTAAACTTATAGTAGATTTGCCGCATATGGCATTATCTACTTGACCGGACAGATGGGACCCGTTGTGTGGTAATAATAATAATGCAACACTTTATTGCACACAAAACAAGACATTTACAGGATAAACTTATTCTAAAGTGGGCAAAGGCCACCTTATCAGCGGCGGGGTTGTGTGCTCTTTCTTACCCGGGAAGCTTTATTCTTAAATTCATAAAATATTTTCATTTCTAATAAAAACGCTAAACGAAAATATCCATTTCCTCATCATTCAATAAACCCAACACGGTACAAAACAGCTCAAATATAATTTTAATAAGTAAGTAAATAAAAATATAAAGATATGTCGCCCAAAATAACATCATGCATAAATGTTACCCTTTCCTAATTTCAACATTACCACAACGAATTACCATGGATTTTACCATCGGCTAGTAATTTATGGTGGCTTTTACCATTCAGCTGGAATTTTTAATGGCCAATGCACATATATTTAGCATAATAACGAGTTACTAATCAATATTTATGTGAATATGTTTCACATTTGGTAAAGTATCGTGTCGTAGTATTTCTAGGTATGCGTTATTGGGAACGAGTTGGAAACATGCATTTATACATGAAATTTTAACGGCCCCCATGAACCAGTGGTTGAGCGTTGGGCTCACGATCCGGAGGTCCCGGGTTCGAATCCCGGTGGGGACATATCACAAAAATCACTTTGTGATCCCTAGTTTGGTAAGGACATTTCAGGCTGATCACCTGACTGTCCAAAAAGTAAGATGATCCGTGCTTCGTAAGGCACGTTAAGCCGTTGGTCCCGGTTATTACTTACTGATGTAAGTAAGTAGTCGTTATATGAGCCATATCAGGGGCATTTGGCGACTCTTTGAGGGGGATGAGGCTGGTAATTCACCTCACAACCCAAACGATAGAAGAAGAATACATGATATTAAAAGTTGGTATAGACACGTAGAGCGGATGAAGGATAAAAGGATTGCGGAAGCAGTAGGTATATAAAGCGAAGATTGGTGGTAGGCCTGGCAGAGGAAGACCTAGAAGGATGTACATTGACCAAATTGGAGATGTCCTTAGAACAGGTTCAGTACGATCTACTCAGAACCGGCGTGCGTGTATGAAACGATTTATGAATGTGGAGGAAGCAAGAGAAGTGTGTCAGGATCGAAGCAAATGAAATTCCATAGTCTTTGCTTACCCCGGTGGAAAATAGACGTGAGTTTATTAAGCCTATAAATCCGTTATAGGATCTACAGTCATAAGCATAAATCGTTATCTCAACAAAAATAAGAGTAAGTGAGTAGTTCTTCGAACATCGGTAGTTAATATCGTTATCGAACACTCAAAAATATGTAGTTCAAACTTAAATGTAATGTAATATATAATTTGGCGATTTTCAAAGCAAGAGTGAGCACTATTTGAGTTTGCATGCCCCTCTTTAGACCAAATCACTGCTTCAGATCAGGCTGGATCGTAGTCAAACGCACTGAAATCTTTTAATAAAAAAAATGTCGGCGACTTACATAAGTGTAAGTAACTATAATTTAGCAAAAAGACAAAAGATTCTAAAGTAATAAAATGATTTTGATTATTATTATGCGAAGATCCACCCAAGTACGTTAGGGTTATAGGTACATAATATTAAACTTTCTTAAGTACGTTGTTAATTTATCGCAAATGTCTACTGTATACGGCCTACGTATCATAAAATAAGAATTTGAAAAGTCAATAAGTAGTTACATAGCAAGTATGTAAATATAACTACAAAGAGTTTACTGAGATTCTTCGAGTAAAAAGTTCGCGCTATGAAAAGACATCAACGCGAGCAGCAGAGCAACTTTACGCGAAAAAAAAAACAAAGTCACAAAAAAGTAATTTGCGAAGTAGGTGAATAAGTATCTACCTACTCATTTTCAAATTATAAAAAAAATAATATTTTTACTTTAGAAATATCTAACGAGCTATCATAATTTCGTTTTACGCATATCCAATGTTTTTTTAATTAAAAAAATATCTTATTTTTTTGCTTTTAGAGGCAGAATGATACTTTACAAGTAGAATAAATATCACCAAAATAAGCTTTTGAAATGTAACAAAAAATCGTCGGTTACATTATGAAAGGACTCACCGTTGCTGTTGTCCCGTCTTAAGAAATCCCTATATTGCACAATGAGACGATCCGATCCCTGTCTCACATCCAAACACACTGCGAGTCCACATCTCAACACGTGGTCAAAAATTGTACAATAAAAAACCTTTTCCACAATCAAATTAAAAAGTTCGAATTTCCTTTTAAAAAGTCACTGGTTGGTTCAAAGTCACACGTTCGAAAATTAAAAGTTTTAAAAATATAAAACTGCGTGAACGTGCTTTCCCGCGTAAAGCCGGCGTTCGAATAAATTGAACCATGCACTCACCTGGGGTCCGTGTGACATTTGCCATATGATTCTTTGTCCCTTTCTCTCGTGTACTTAAACAGCTTGTTGGAAAGAGAGAGATGTTTATGCATTGTGAAGGCGGAACGGTCGCTACAAGGATGCTTTAAGGGGCTAGTTTTTTTCTATCCCATACATTGTTTTGGCGGGTTATCATACGCTATCTTTCCCTGTGGTTCCGTACTGATAAGAGTCATTGATAAAAAGCCACTAAAAGCTTTTGAATGACTTGTCTTTTATATTTTTTTATGAGCTTTTATGGTTCAGTGGAGGTAATTTTTATTAGTTGTCGTATTTTTTAATTTTATAGTATAGAACAGACCGACCATTTCAGTACAGTTAGTGATTATATTTCAATAAGATAACATTTTACAATCGTCTCAATGCGCGGAAAGAATTAGATCTGACACAGTAAGAAAGCTAGTGTTGTGACGTTCATTAGCATAGTGATGGTATCAGTCGATAAACAAGAAACAAGAAACATTTATTGAGAAGCTGTGTAGGTACATACATGCAGGTGTCAAACATTATGAAATTGTCTCAACAGCATGTCCATGTCGGACGTACAATATTAGAAATAATGTCAGTATTAAGCATCAAGGAATTAAGTAAGTACTTACCTAATAATTAGTCACATTATAAACATTTGTCAATTTTAAATATCATTGTTGTTGAAAATATTCATTCAAGTCATAAAATTCCATATCAACTAGCCAATTTTTTAGACGTTTTTTAAATGTCTTACCCTCTAACAATTTTATTTCGGTGGGTAAGTGATTGAAAATTCGAACGGCTGATACAAATACACTTTTATATAATACTGATATTGGGTCGATCGATTCTTTTCTATGTAACAATAGTTAGTTACTTACATTTTTTTGATTATATTTTAATAGTATAGGTACTTGATAGAAATCCGGGATAGCCCTGTTCGGGGAACGCGTGACTTACATCACAGTGTTACAGGTTCGAATCCTGACTTAGGCTCTAAACCACTAAAGTCGACTTTATGACTTTGAATTCATGTTAGGATCGTAAATATTAAATCACGTAGTTTCCAGGATTTGTGCCCGGTTAATGGCCACCCTATTCACGTCTTCATATACCTACAGACCTCAACCTACCCCTTCGGGGATGCAGGCATGATGCTATGTATGTATTTTGTATTGGAGACGCCCTGGTCTTTTACCGTGTGGATTGTGAGGATTACCAACCCCATCAACCCTGATTGTCCAAAAAATAAGATGATTCGTGCTTCGGAAGGCACTTTAAGCCTTTAGTCCCGGTTATTATTTACTTTTCTCCAGCCAAGTAGTTAATGTCATCTGCGGCAAATCTACAATAAGCCACGTGAAAAAAAAAAAGGTTATTACTTACTGATGTAAGTACATAGTCGTCACATGAGTCATGTCAGGGGCCTATGGCGGGTCAGTAATACCTGACGCTCTGGTTGTAGTGCAGTTTTAGAGGCTTAAGTATTTGGTAACGAATATACTAAACGGTCTACTATATATATATATGTATATATCTATATAGTAGTATATAGTATATATATATATATATATACAATATACTATACGAGTATTCTGTCCAGTACCTATTTCATTCACAAATCCACTGGTAGTTGTGGCTTCCGAATACATTCCGCTTAGGGACGGTACGGACCCGATTACTCTAGCAATAGAAGCGGCCAATCAGCTCGCGACACCAAACACTTCAGGACTCCGATACCGACCCCGCCGGCGTGGTCGATGATTTCCCTCAATCAGCGCTTTTCGCTATCGACGCTCTAGGGTCGATTAATTCTTTCAAATATTTTTCCTCTCAGAGGGCACCCTCAGGCCTGTTGTCTTAAACGTTGTACCGGGTGAGAGCCTTCAGCGCTCCCCATGTATCCGGCCAAGTAGTTAATGCCATCTGCGGCAAATCTACAATAAGTCACGTCAAAAAATATATATATCTATTTCATTCAGCAACAAATGATCAACGGTAACTTATCGGCATTTTTTGTCGGATATAAATCGGTGAGCGAATTAAAACGGTATTGCTCTGTAGTTTTTTTCTGTCCATGATATTGAGTACATGGCCGAAATCGTCTACAATATCGTCGCTTTACTGTGAAACCATGTACTTTTTTGAAAAATCTAATTCTGATGTGAACGCTTGCCTCTCACTTTAAGGTCGCAGGTTTGAATCCAGCACAGGCCTAAACCAATGACTGTCAAATTTATTTTCGAATTCATGTTTGGATCACAAATGATTATTACGTGCTCAGCGGCGAAGGAAAACTTTGAGAGGAAATCCACATTCCTGAGAAATGCATTTTCGGAGGTATGACTTAACCTGTATTGGGCTGGTTTTCCCTTCGCGGATTGGAAGGGCAGATAGGCAGTCGTTTCTGTAAAAAACCAGACCGGTCAAACCTTCAGGTTAGGTAAGCGGACCCTGTGAAGACCCCAGGGAGATGATGATGATGACATTCTGATGTGATCATCTTCTACAAACCCTCGATATTTTGCAATTAATCTCATCCCGGGTATAAATTGAGACTACAAAATGTGTACCTGCATTGGAAGTAGATTGTCAGTTGTCGATTGCGATGTTTTGGGAACAAAAATCACACCAAAATGTGTCTTCAAAAAAGCGCTTACATGGTAATTATGTGCTCTTCATTTCTTTGACATACTTGGAACACTTTCTCTTTGCAATGAAACAGCAGATTTTTTGTCATGCTTGACATATCCAGTACACCTGCTGAATACCTATTGAGAGTGCGGCTACGAGCATAGCGGATAGCGGCGCCACAGTGGATCGAGAGCGGATAGCGATTAAGTAACAAATGTTAAGGTCCATCTCGTCGTCGAGAACGAACATGGGGGACTATGCTCCTACCGTGGTCCAGTGGTTGAGCGTTGGGCTAACGATCCGGAGGTCCTGAGTTCGATTCCCGGTGGGAACATATATCACAAAAATTACTTTATGGTCCCTAAGTTTGGTTAGAACAATACAGGCTGATCACCTCATTGTCCGAAAGTAAGATGATCCGTGATTTGGAAGGCACGTTAAGCCGTTGGTCCCGGTTACTACTTACTGATGAAGTCGTTACATGAGCCATGTCAGGGGCCTTTGGCGGCTCAATCATAACCCTGACACCAGGGTTGATGAGTTTGGTACTCCACCTCACAACCCACACCATAGAAGAAAAAGACAGGGTGTTAGTGACATCGTGACGAATACTGAGGGGGATGATTCAGACCATGAGTCTGAGTCGATATCAAGTGGAATTTCCTGTCGGAAAAGTCTTGAAAATTTTTGTATTTTTTTTAAATTATTTTCAGTTTTATACTTCTGCGACGGAAGATTCCACTTGATATACGCAGAATCATGGCCTGGATCATTCCTTAAAGTTTTCGTTACGATGTCACTAACATTCTGTGGTTTTATGAGCTTTTATGCCTCTACTGAAGTAGAGGTTTTTTTTTATTAGTTGACGTATTTCTTAATTTCATAAATACAATACAACAGTTCAAAATTCTCTGCTATCCGCTATGCCTAGAGGCCTCAACTATAAGAAGCCAATTCACAAGAGCTTGGAATTCACGCAGTCATCTTATACCCGTTAGGTGTATATTGAGCGAGTAGCGGTCACTCGATACAAGGTCAGTGAATTCGATCCCGGTAATTAAACAATGCTACGGCTCGTTATAATAAATTAAACCAGGGTTCATGTTATAGATCGATTAATGTGAAATTGCGAAATTGTTTTCTTCACGATTTTGGTATGGTTTCAATATGCAATGACTTATACTTACGTGTAACTTTTATCATAGCACTTACTTACTTCTTGTGTCCTCTAAAGCTTAACGCGATAAATTTTAAAACAGAAAACTTTGACTAGCGTATCCACAAGTCGATATATGTTATGTCGAAATTCTATAAAACTAGCTAAAAATGTTCAAATTATTGCCCTGAACGAATTCAATATGTTTTTGAAGAGCCGTGACGCGATTTAGTTAAAAAAAAACAGTTGGTTTTTTGGAAAGTAACCATAAATAAAAAAGAGACAAAAGTTATGAAAAATGTGAGAACTAACGGACTGTCAAACGAAAACTCCAGGGTTCGATTCCCGGTAGGGATACATTTTAGTGACATAACATAAATAACACCCCTGATGCCGGGCAGCAGCGGTATCAGTACTGGTTAGAGGCCGAGGAAATGGATTCTGGTAGGGCTGTAGCTAGAACATCACCGATTGAGAAATTGGTCGGTGTACTGCAGAACGGAAGGCGATTGGGGCAACCACTGGATGAATGGAGAATGCAAAACCGACAAGAGTATCTTAAATTAGTGATGACGTAACCGATGGATTTAACTCGCCTGAGCAAAAGCGTGCATAGGACATAATTTTCGGACAATCAGGTGATATGTCAGATGATAGTTACTGCCTTCTGGGGCAAACCTACAAGTAACGTATAACAATCTACATGTCAATATATTGTCAGAGTGTAAAAGCACGATATAGTAGGAAACGAATTAGTAAACATGTGAAGGATGCGTTTAACGTCGAGATCCCACTCGTGCGCATGTTACGCACCTGCCGTTAATAACAAATGTGGTGTTCAAAGTTTCGATCAAGTATATTTCTATTTATAATGTCTTTCTGCGCATACCTACTAAGTATTAATTTATTTTTGTCTTTAAACAGGGAAATACATACATACATAAACTCACGCCTATTTCCCACTGGGGTAAGCAGAGACTATGGAATTCCATTTGCTTCCTCCATATTCATCAATCGTTTCATAAACGCACGCCGGTTCAGAGTAGATCTTACTGAACCTTTTCTAAAGACATCTCCAATTTGGTCAATGTACGTCCTTCTAGGTCTTCCTCTGCCAGCCCGACCACCAACCTTCGCTTTATATATTGCATCAGGGAAATGCTTTATAAAAATACTTAGTCACAATTTACTAAACTTGTTAGAAGAAAAAAAGTAAGTAGTGACCACTTTTGGTACCTAATGTCCAAAAATGGGTGAAGACCCATTCAGAGCCCTGATTCCTGCAGACCTAATTTAATTTAAAGGTCTTCTTCTTTGCGAGTCGATGGCGATCGAAGCTAAATTTTTGCTGACCAATAATTGGCCACGCTTACGGCATTGTCAGTGGCTTCGTAAAGGTCTTCAATAGTGCAGGTGTTAGGGCACTTAGGACAGCACAAAAGGTGAGCCATAGTTTGTGGTGATACTCCACACTCGCAATCATCGCAACCATCAACCAGGTATCCCCACCTGCAGAGATTATCCTTGCAGCGGCCAACCTGTGTCCGGAGCCTATTTAAAGACTTCCATGTGGGCCACGGTAGATTACTTCCAGGCGGAAGACCCTCCGATGGCGCGATAAAAGGGGTGGGAGAACACTTCCGCCGCCAAAGATTTAAGCGGGCTTGGCTAGGTTCGGAATCCAATGGAGCCACCTCTTTCCTCATTTAAAGGTAAACCTGACATTCTCTTATCCTCTGACTACCCCAATTGGGATATAGTCGTGAACTTATGTTAATTCTTAAAGAACAGGGGGGTTAAAATGGCCACATCGAAGCAATTCATTTTAGACATATGTTTGCATTGCGCACTAACTTTTATATGCGCAAATGTCAAATTGCAATATTGCTTTCTTAGACGAATTGCTTCGATGTGGCCATTTTAACTCCCCAGTTTGTGAACCACAACGCCCACTATAATTTCACTAATGTTTGTATTGTGTTACGAAATACTAAGAATTCTTAATTACACCCAAGACAGGTGTACTTCCTTAATGTCCCGCCACCACCACGGACTTTTGGCTGAAAGCAATCTCTACCCTCGCACAATGGGAGTTGTAATTATAAAATTAAAAATTGTATGTACTCTAATAGCGAAGTTTCAAAGATCAAAAATAAATTATGACATTCTGATAACTAAATAAAGACAGATCTAAAAATACAAAAAAAAAAAACTTTTCCTATTTAACTTGTTTTTGAATTTTAATCAAGAAAAACGTAATAATAAGCGCGACATTTTGTCACGTTTTTCTATGACGTCACAGTGTGCTTTTTCAAACAAATTTTATAGTAATTTCGTGTTTTGACGTTTAGTCAAAAGTAACTGATTTGACTAGTTCGAAACTACCCTATTGTAATTATGATGGAGGGAAGGAATAGGGTTGCGGGTCGGTATGAGTATGGTGGGTATAGGGGGGGATGGTATTGTGATATCGTAGGGGGTTCTGGTACGGTTTGGGAGGGCTTTTTAATAAAAAGTAATTTTTTAAGTTCCTTTAATATTGAGTTAGGTAAGTATTTTAATTTAATTATATTTTTTTTCAATACACTTGATATTAACTTACAATCATCCCCCTCAGTATTCGACATGGCGTCACTACCACCCTGTATATGCATACCCATCTTTCTCCCAAGTGACAATAGGTGCACCCTGACAATGTAACTAGCCCGCGTGGTAAAACGTTCCGGTGCGCAAGCGCAGGTGGCGTTCTAATTAAAAGTGCCGACGTGAGAAAACGACCAATTTACAGGGTTTGTCCAAATTATGGTTGGTGCATTAATTGTTGCATAGGACGTGTGACATGAGAAATATGGGGATAGGGAAGTGAAAATAGATATATTTTTATTTTTTACGTGACTTATTGTAGATTTGCTGCACTATTTGGCCGGTCAAATGGGGAGCGCTGAAGGCTCTTATCCGGTACAACATTTAAGACAACAGGCCTGAGGGTGCCCAGTTGGGCGCGAACCTCGGCTCAGGGCGTCGTCTGAGAGGAAAAATATTTGAAAGAATTAATCGACCCTAGTGGATCGATAGCGATAAGCGCTGAATGAGGGAAATCGTCGACCACGCTGGCGGGGTCGGTATCAGGGTCCTGAAGTGGAAAATCGATATAGATAATATATTTCCTGAAGTGGAAAATCGATATGGACAATCAACCGTGGCTGCAAGTTGTCCTTGATTACTTGTGTCTCTGCTCATCCCATTAGGTATTACGAGCGTGCGTTTATGTGTCTATGTTATGCATAAAATTCAAATTCAAAAATATCTTTTTTCAGTAGTAACATAGTTACACTTTGAATCGTCAATTTTTACATAACGAACGTTTCATCCGCCAAACAATTGTATAACAAAGACTATTATTTTAAATATATCTAGTATCCGTCTTGCAAGTTGTTTTCCGATCAATTAGGTCTCTGCCTACCCCATCAGGCAATACGGGCGTGAGTTTGTGTATGATTATACCTCTATGCGTGTTAACAGAATTTAACACCGTTACGCAGCGTGTCCCAAGCGATATCCAAATTTAATTAAAGATAAAATCTCTATTAGACACCTGTTAGACAATATGGTCGTTAGAAGCGGTTAATTCTAAACTTGTTATAAAGTTACTGTTTCTGGCATATTAATTTAGAAAAATACAAGTTTAAAAACTAGTTGACTACGGAAAAATTGCGCTCGGAAAAGTATGAAACAAGAAAAAAAATCTCTAACATTCTTCCGAATAGTGATGTTGAGGTGACAGCCGTGGTAAGAAAACTTTTAGGACAGATCTACTTAATAGTATCATAGAACATAGAATATCAAATAAAATAAAATAAAAATATCAAAAATAAAATAAATACAAAATGAATATCATAGAATATTTATATAGCTATGATTTTATCTACTTATATGTAAATAAAATACATTATTATATGTTAGTAGGAAATTGTTTCCTTTTTGTATTTATTTTATACAAGATGTTGCACCATCCCGCACCAAATTGTGATAAATGTTTTCTTGGCACAGGTTGCCTTGAAGAAATTGCTGCTTAGCAATAAGGACGCCAGATTGCACTGTATCTTTCGTCCATGTGTGTAAAACTTGTTTTGTATGTTATGTGCAATAATTTGTATTGTATTATAATATAATACTTAGAAATAGTTTATTATAAAAGGACGCCACACAGTAAAACTAGACAATAACATCATTTAAAATTTTCCCAAAACAATTACAAATATAGCAAACGGATGTTCATCGAAATTATCATAAGGTGGTGATGGACGTCCTGAGATAAAAGGGCCTCACTCAGCACAAGTCGCGGCGTACCACAACGCTGATATTGTGTCATCATCATCAATCATTATAGTTTTTTTTTATATTGATCATTGTATCTGTAGAAGGGTATCTCATTGTCGTAAAAACGTGTCAAACAGACCTATCGACTCTATTACAACCAATGATTGGGCACTTTCGCAAACCACTTTAGGTTTGTAGTTGCAAAACTACATTTTATCAAGACTTTGTTGGAAAATTTCAGTTTCGTGTCGGCAGAGTTAAGTTTGTATTTCAATTGTGTTGTTATGAGATGAAAGTAGCCTCCAGAGATGGTATTATTATGTGATAAATTGTAAAATTTTAAATGTATTGTATTATGTTTGAATAATAGACCTAGAAGGACTTACATATACCAAATTGGAGATGTCCTTAGAAAAGGTTTAATACGATCTACTCTGAACCGGCGTGCGTGTATGAAGCGATTGATGAATGTGGAGGAAGCAAGAGAAGTGTGTCGGGATCGAAGCAAATGGAATTCTATAGTCTCTGCTTACCTCGGTGGGAAATAGGCGTGAGTTTATGTATGTATGTATGTAAAAACAATAGATTTAAAAGAAATCTAATCTAAATATGTATGGTCAATCAAAATTATAAATATAGCAAGTATATGTAAAATATTATTGAAAACTAAGAATAATATTTTAGAAATAAAATTAACGTTAGATGATTCAGATGAATAAATTCATCTGAATCGAAACGTTAAATATTATGAATTTACGTTTTAATTTACTTAAGTTAACTTAAGTAAATGAAAACGTGGTATTATTTTATTCACATTTTGTTACATACATGTAATAAAAATATATCGATATTGAAAACGTCACGTCACTAGAGAATTGCCATGTCGACCTGTCGTCTACATTAAGTATGTTTGCGCGGTGTTGCCTGTGCGCGATATGCGTCTGCTCAGCAGACGATATTTGTAATAATTGTAAATAAATAAATAATTGTAAAAATAAATTGTAAAACAACCTTTTTTAAAAATAAATTGTTGTAAGGGTTGGAAGGTCAGACAGGCAGTTGCTTGTAGCCTGTAGTTAGGTTAATTAAGCGGACCCTATGAAAAACGGGATGATGCTAAGGAGATGATGATGATTTAAAAATAAATTGTAAATACGATATAGTTGTTTACATTTAATTAATTTTTTTTTTTTATTAAAGAATTGCGTTTTACTACAATCTTACCTGGGGGATTAAAAAGGCCACGTCAAAGGAATTCATCTAAAAAAGAAATACCTATTGCTATTTGACATTTCTTGACATTGAGCACTTACTTTCATATGAGCAAATGTCAAATTGCAATATTGCTTTTTATTGGATGAATAGAAGCATATATGTGGTCTTTTTAACCCACTTGATAGTCATTTAAACAAATTATGCACGGAAATTAAAACTTAAACAAACTCATCCTTAGTTAAAACAAACAAATTAATTTATAGTTAGTAGTGGTCTTTTGAAGTTTTTTTTTTTAAATAATTCGTCTATAGTAATGTTCAATCGACCAATCGATGACTTTTTTATAACTGACTGTTTTTTTTTACAACTGACTGTTTTTTTTAATATACGGTTACACCTAGTCACGGTAACTGTTATAGAATACAAAATTATTAATTCACTTCACGCCCTTCCCGTTATGGAGCAAATAGTAAAAAGTTCACACTACAATGCTATCATCCTATGAAAATGCCTAATATCCATTCAACCGTACCCTTCAACACGTAGGTAATAAACTTAAAAAGTAATTTTACGACCAACTCTTTAAAAAACCCATAAAATTATCATTAATAACTCTCATAAGTCATAAAATTGACATTCAATTAATGAGGGTCCTTCCAGGCTATGTTCTTCAAACACAATATAGATGGCACTGTATATATTTTCCTTCGTTTAAACTCTTGATTTCATGGATAACAGACATACGGATCTTTTATCGTTGTTTATGGGTATAAATGTTGACCTTTGTTATACAGTGTGTAGTTTTTCGGACCCGACAAACTTTAAGGGCGGATTCTACTAGTAATTTAATCGAGAAAATACCCCCATATGAGGGGTCATATCTCAATATTCTAGAAATGGCGGCCATTTTAAAATTTTAGATTTTCTTCTTCTTCATAAAAATTCATATCTGGAGATTTAAGGAACATGAAATAAAATGTTTTTATCTGCAAAAAGTCGTCTCTATCGAATAAAAATATCCACAACTGCTAAAAAGGTACAATAATTAGTTAAAAGCACCTAATTTTTTTGTAAAAAAAAACAGCAGACATCTTATTGAGATTTCATCCCACATATGGGGGTGTTTTCTCGATGAAATTACTCGTAGAATCCACCCTTAAAGTTTGTCGGGTACGAAGAACTACACACTGTATACTTAGGCACAATAACATTTTCCACCCATTATTATTCTGATCAAAATGAAGCAACGTAGGTAGCAACATAAATCTACGTATATACATAATGTGATCCAAATATCAAGCAACAATGACTTTTGAATTTCGTGAAAAATAAAATAGGTGCATCACATTTTCACGCTCATGCGCTCACAGTGGGACGTTTACTTCAAACTACAGCAAAAACAAAGGTCATACGTAACGTTTCGCGACCTTTGCGCAAGCGCACCTTCCATAGTAACCGGTGATAGCATGTTGTAGGCTATTAATGAGTAGATGAGGGCTATTATGGAGATGCATGTGTGTGGCATGAAATGTGTTTGGGATAATGATGTTGAAAAAAAAGTAGTTACCTACTTACTTATCGTTTTTTTTTTGAGTACTCTAAACTGGTGAGCATCCGTGAGGTCTTTGATGAGAGTGGAAGAAGCGAAAGTGGTGTGTCAGTCTTCTTCTATCGTGTGGGTTGTGAGGTGGATTACCAACCCCATCAACCTTGGTGTCAGGGTTACTATTGAACCGCCTAAAGCCCCTGACAAAGCTCATGTAACGACCACTATGAACACTTGATATGAACACTTTGAATCAATGTAGATGCATATATGCGAGACGTTTTGATTAGTACGCGATACATATAACCTTGAGGAGCTCAGTGGCGCAGCAGTAAACGCGCTCGGTCTGCGATTGTTGAAGTTAAGCAACTTTCGCAAAGGCCGGTCATAGGATGGGTAACCACAAAAAAAAGTTTTCATCTCTAACTCCTCCGTGCTTCGGAAGGCACGTTAAGCCGTTGGTCCCGGCTGCATTAGCAGTCGTTAATAACCATCAATCCGCACTGGGCCCCGTGATGGTTTAAGGCCCGATCTCCCTATCCATCCATAGGGAAGGCCCGTGCCCAGCAGTGGGGACGTTAATGGGCTGGTGATGATGATGATAACCTTGAAATTGAAATCGAAACGCCTTGCAAGTTGTCTAAACCCCGGTTGTAAATAGATTAACGTACTTGTGGCGTACCGTATGTAAAACATGCATCACTGTGCGCGGGAGTGGATCATTAATCTGCGAAGTGTTAATGAACACATCTACTAACTTCTATTCAATTTAACCCTTTGCCAACGGGGGCGGTGCTGTCCCACTGTGCACAGCTTGTGGGCGAACTATTGTCCTTATGTCCTGCACAGTGGGCCGAAAGGGGTCAAAAGAATTGACGTGTAATGAGCATTGTGAAGCACAATGCAATTATTTTTGTTAGATTTTGGACGCGTGTTGAAAGTGGAAAGGTGTTGTTTCGCCTGAGGCGTCAACATTCGCCGCTGGACGCGATTTGTAAGCAGATACAGAGGTTATTGAACGGTTTTGTTGAAGATTGTTGAATTCAGATATCCATATTGAGTGTAAAGATTGAAATGTAGAGTTTACAATTTAATGGTCACAGTCACAGTGGATGTACCTAGTCAAGTTGTATTTTTTTAATTTATTCAAAGACCAAGGAAGTCAGTCATGTTGGAAATGACAACGTCAGGAAAATTCTATTTATGAAACTCATTAAAAGTACTTACTTCAAATCAACCTTTACTTAGTTAACGGCCTCTGTGGTCCAGTGGTTGAGCGTTAGGCTCGCGATCCGGAGGTCCCGGGTTCGTATCCCAGTGGGGCCATATCACAAAAATCACTTCATGATCCCTAGTTTGGTTAGGACCTTACAGGCTGATCACCTGATTGTCCAAAAGTAAGATTATCAGTGTTTCGGAAGGCACGTTAAGCCGTTGGTCCCGGTTACTACTTACTGATGTAGGTAAGTAGTCGTTACATGAGGCATGTCAGGTTTAATGAGGTTGGTCATCCACCTCACAAACCGATAGAACCTTAAAATGTACCCAATAGTTTTGTTTGAAATAAACAGTTTTAAATTTTATTTTATTAATTTTTTTTAGAAGAAGACTTAGTTCAGCACTACATTTCTGATATTTTAAAATTAACATAGAATTATACAACCTCAAAATATCACAGCCCTATACCTCGCCCTATATAATATTACAAATAAATACATATTCCTTACGAATATTTTCATATTACAATGGTGCTAATTCCTGTAAATACCATCTAATTTTATTTTAAGTTATATCTGTCATTTTCTTATCCGCCGAAAAGGAAAGGGACGGGTAATCGACAAGCATAAAATTTATGGAACACACGTCAATTTTAAGCACAAACCTAAAACAACCGTCTAAAAATTTTACTTCAGTCAATAACCCGACACAGTTAAGTAGACAGCCCGTCAAACGGATTTCATACCAGCGTCATACCTTTTTGATTCGCCCGGGTTATTCATTCATTTACTCATTCTTCCTAAAATTAAGAGCTGTGAAACATTCGTCCCTTTCCTTTTCGACGGATATGAAAATGACGGATATAACTTAAAATAAAATTAGACGGTGTCTGCAGGAATCGGGGCCATTATGCGATTAATTAAATCCGATATTTTGCTCTACAATCGATTAACGGTTTGTACCATTTAACCAATTATTATTATCACATTATTATGCATACTGCTTTCAATCAAATGCTTAAAATTATCATCTTTTTTTGTCAAGCAGAAATTCCTTTTAATCTTACCAAACTATGTTTACCAATCACTATGCGGTAAAGGGTTATAAAGGTATTAAAATAAGGTCGAAATTACACTTAAATTTATTTTATAGTAGCAAGAAGAAAGTTGGTAATTCAATAATGCTTTTATTAAGTTTATTGCAAGGGCGTTTTCTAAGATCACGATACAATAGATAAAGGAGTTTTGCTCCAAAAAGATATATCTGTCAAATTAATTCTTTAGAGTAAAAAATGGTGTATCACCCCTCTAACTGCACCCTAAGGTAATGTGATTTTTTTATTCTTTTGCGAATAAAAACGTGGGTAAGATGCAAAAGTGTAAGGAATAGAAAAAAATGCATAAAAAAATTGCATTTTGGGTATTAGATATGGTTCGTTTGTAGAATGATTTAGTTTCGCAGTGGAAAGTAGTATTCCCGAGAGAGTAGCTATTACATACCTATTACATAACTCACGCCTATTCCCCACCAGGGTGAGCAGAGACTATAGATTTCCTTTAACTTCATATTAAACCTAGCTAAGCCGCTGGTGGGAAGTGGATAGTTGCCATTCTAACACGTACACGTTTTTATACGTACGGTCACGAGCATTAATATGTATACACTTTGGTACCATGTCACATTAACTTTTCTGACAAATTGTACTGTAAGCCTCACTAAATGTCAAATATGTTAGTGCGACAGAGTCCTAAAGTGGGTACATTATATTGCTCATGACTGTATAAGTATTCCTATGCTGCACTATCCTTCTATATTACATAATATTAAATATCTCCAATACTTAAAGGTTGCCTGGAAGAGATTGCTACTTAGCAACAAGGCCGCCTATTGTACTCATTCTATTTCTCTTTTGTTTTGTATTTTGTTTTTTCCTGTTGGTGCAATAAAGTTTGTTATTGCTTTAGAATACAAGAAAATTTACATATAATTTATCGTTAGATAAAGCATAGGCGAGCTTATCCCTAATTGGGATTTCTTCCAGCTAACCTAAAGTGTTTGTTGTGTTAGGTTATACGTAGTATTATTCCATATTCTGTGCCAATAGAGTGACCACAACAGATTTAAAAGCTAGCAAAGCTTTTATGGCCTGATACTGTGGCCATAACACAACTGTCTAACATCTGTTCGGTATTTAATCTAATTTGTACAAATTGACAGACTATAAAAATAAATACATTTTAGTCTACCCCCAAAATTATAGACGAAGTTAATCGGCAACAGTTGCTGTTGATATAATAATTTGGGTTGATGAAAAAACTATTCTGGGTGCCATCCCACTCGCGTCAGACAGAGTACTGCGGAAGGCAAAAAAAGTAGCATGGAGAATGCTATTCCTTATTCTATGATATGACCATACGTCCATTAAGACATTCTTACAAAAATATGTTATAGGTCATCTTTTATCGTGTGGGTCGTGAAGTGAATTACCAACCTTATCAACCCTAGTGTCAGGGTTACTATTGAGCCGCCAAAGGCCCCTGACATGGCTCATGTAACGACTACTTACTTACATCAATCAGTGAGTAGTAACCGGGACCAACGGCTTAACGTGCCTTCTGAAGCACAAATCATCTTACTTTCGGACAATCTGGTGATCAGCCAGTAATGTCCTCCAAACTAGGGATCATAAAGTAAGTTTTGTGATCGAACCCGGGACCTCCGGATCGTGAGCCCAATGCTCAACCACTGGACCACGGAGGTCGTTGATATAGGTAAGAATTATCAAATGCATATTTTATAAAAAAAAAAAGAATGCGTGTACCAAGCAATATGTAAATAATTATTAAAACAAGATTAGTTATCGCTATAAGTCGACTTACGAACCAGCTACAAAGAATGCTGCTTCATTATTAAGACCAAAACCGTTTAACGAAAGCCCATATCTACAGTTTATTTGCGAACTAAAAACATGTCTGACATTTCTAAAGGTCACCTAGGCACGTGCCTTAGCGTGCATCTGCCAACGGCTACAAATAAGTACTATTTTAGTACCTAGGTTTAATGCCTAGGACATCTAGGAAAATAATTATTGCCAGTAGCACGTGCCGGCATAACGGCTGGAATTTATTTATGTACCGATGGCCTTTACAAAAAAAAACAAGAATATGTATTTTTCTTTTATAATTTAGCAGGTAAAAAGTTGTTTCATTGTGGCCAGTTACAAAAAAGGATGTTAATAACTAGATGCAGTTCAAAATTCAAAAATATTTATTTTCAAAATTGGCTTACAAAGTTATCGCTTTTTGAACGTCAAAAAAAGAACATTAAATAACATATTATGTAACTAGCTCTAAAACTACTACCACATCGGAATTTGTAACGCTGAGGGAAAGACGTGACCAGAAAACCTCCCAGCACAGGGCCCTAGTCCTACTGTTTCATGTTTTCCTTGCTTTTCTTTTTTTTTCTAAATCCAGTTTGTATTACATAATTTATAAAATTAAATACAATGGTATTCCAATTACAGTCGGTGGAAGGAAAGTGAAAAATAAAGAGTTTATGTGAGAAAGAAAGTTAGGAGAGAGATCATAACGTTTTAATAACCACCATACATAACATCACGCCTATTTCCCGTTGGGGTAGGCAGAGATCACGGAATTCCACTTACTGCGATCTTAAAACTACTTTCGCTTTTCCCCTCATCATCATCTCATCAAAGTCTTCATGCATACTCGCCAGTTTGGAGTTTTTTTTTTTCACTTAACTTTTTGTAGATTTGCCGCAGACGGCATTAACTACTTGGCCGGACAAATGGGGAGCGCTGAAAGCTCACACCCGGTACAACATTTAAGACAACAGGCCTGAGGGTGCCTAGGCGCGAACCTCGGCTCAGGGCGTCGTCGTTCGACAATCATTGTATTACGTCTATATGCTGGATTCGAACTTACGACCTCAAAGTGTGAGGCAATCGTTCTACCAACTGGGTTACCACGGCTCTTCACGCCACAAGATCACTGGTCATCATCACTAATTGAAGAGCCACGTTTTTCTTGTCCATTCCAATCTCCATGCTACTTTTTCAGGGAAAATAGGGTTGTGGTTTCCCTCTTGCCTTCCGCCCCGCAGTACTCTGTCTGACGCGAGTGTGATGGCGCCCAGAGTAGTCTATATCAAAATCGTACTAGGACTCCCGTCTAACAACACTACCTACCCTAATTTAAACTGACAAAAGAAAGCAGATGTCCAAAAACTTCACATAATTCTTCAGAAAATTGGACCAAAGACGCTGGCGCGGTGGAAAATTGTATTACCGTTGTGTCTTCAAAAATGCATTGGGATCGCGGCGCGCAATCTTGGATCAGCTGCCTTTGACAAAAGCTGCTCTGGTTTGGACCACCCCATTGTTACCCAACCCATTGTCACCCTATTGTTACCCAGAAATGCAGCTTATTTTGAAATTCGAATGCAGACAACACTTCCGTATGCGAAAACGCGCGCACAAAGACGCCCTTCTTAATTTTTTTCACGGAACTAGTTTTTTTTTTCATGTAAATGTTGATTTATTTTCGTCAACAATGCCTCCTGGGAATCGAGTGGAAGACTTGGTTCGTTACCAAGGGGTTTGCTGCTCAACCCGTATATAAGTGTTAGCTTAGATAATAGTATGACAATGAGAAGCAATGAAGTGGAGAATTAGCCAAAACCTGATTTAATATTCGGCAGTACATTGTTCGTTGCAAATATTTTGCCTTTAAGTTCAAGGGTCATAAAATCTTTGACGGAAGGTGTCTAGTTTATAGTTGTTCGGACAGGTGTTGCAAGTAATAAAAATAAAAAATGAAATGGCAGAAAAATAACGATTCCTTGAATATACAACAAAATGTAAAACTTTGTCTTGACGGAATTTAATACACCATAAAGTGAAACTTAAGACGGTTTAAAATTGTGCAAGAAACAGTTACGTATTTTTTTTTAATTACTTAAGTACATAATACAAATCAAGTTAGGCGTTTGAGTCTTATTAATGGACTAAACTTTTATTCATAGACTACATAAATTATTATTTATTTATTTATTCAAAACACCTTACACCTACCATTACAGTTAATAGTATACCTACCAATTCGATAGAGTAGGAACATAACTAGCCTAACTATGATTAACTAATTATATACGTATAAACAGCCTATATACGTCCCACTGGCTTCCCCTCAACCGGAGGGGGTATGGAGCATACTCCACCACGCTGCTCCACTGCGGGTTGGTGGAGGTATTTTACGTCTAATAGCCGGGACCAACGGCTTAACGTCCCTCCGAAGCACGGAATCAACTTATTTTTTTCAGACAATCAGGTGATTCAAGCCTGTAAAGTCCTTACCAAACAAAGGACAGTCTCACAAAGTGATTTCGACAATGTCCCCATCGGGAACCGAACCCGGACCTCCAGATCGTGAGCCTTACGCTCTAACCACTAGACCACGGAGGCTGTTATATTACTTCTCTTTATTTTGATCAGAGTAATAATGGGTGGAAGTTGTAATTGTACCTTGGTGTAATAAAAAGGGACATCATTTATACCCAAAAACAAAGATAAAAGATGCATATGTCTGTTATCCATGAAATTAGAAGTATAAACGAAGAAAAAACTTAACAACCCCATCTGCATCTGTGTTTTTGGGGAACGCCGATTGGAAAGTTTCTCATTGGCTTTGCACAAACAGTGAAGTTGTATTATAATAAGTTTTAGGTTTACGCGGTTACTATCATAATTAAAACACATATTAACGGGTTCTTACCGCGTTTCAATCAGGGATATGAGACTCCCGATATTTCGACACCCCGTGATCATGGCACTTGCAACAGTGTCGAAATATCGGGAGTCTCATATCCCTGATTTAAACTCGGTAAGAACCCGCTATTATGTGTTTTAATTATTATCATAAGTACCTACGTACCTTCTCTATGCGTGCATCCTTGAGACCTGTAATAACCTGAATGATAAAAAAACTAGTCAAACTAGTATCAAATTACGATATCATTGTTACTAAAAAAAGCAAATTATTTATTGTCTGTCAAACTCATTCAAAGTATCTTCGATAACATGGTCAGTGAGCTTAAGTTAAAGAAATAAGTGTCATCCATTGGTCGTTAGCGTGTGAGCCTTAGGGTCTAATCCCCATAACCAACCGGGCAGAGGTCAAAATACAGTTGATTTATTTGTGAATACGGACCCTATACTATGTATAATATTTAATTCTGGTTTATTTCGAATAGGAAACGAGTTTCGATCGCAATTTGTGGGTACACCGTTTATGTTCCGAACTGCTGTTGCTGTGAGAGTTCATATAATGTAGAGGTATAAGTTGTGGCCAGATCGTAGAATTAATCATTTCATGATGAGTTCGACCATTTCTCTTCAGGACCCCGATACCGACCTCGCCGGCGTGGTCGACGACTTCCCTCAATCAGCGCTTATCGCTATCGATTAATTCTTTCAAATATTTTTCCTCTCAGACGACGCCCTCAGCCGAGGTTCGCGCCCAACTGGGCACCCTCATGCCTGTTGTTTTAAACGTTATACCGGGTGAGAGCCTTCAGCGCTCTCCATTTGTCCGGCAAAGTAGTTAATGCCATCTGCGGCAAATCAACAATAAGTCACGTCAAAAAAAAAAAAAAATAGACCAATTCATGAAATGGTCATATTTCATAAAATAGCCAACTTAAGTTGACCATATCGTTGAAACGTCAACGTTTAATGATATTTCAATCAACGTTTGGCCATATCGTTAATGTAGGCGGTGTCCATGCTATGTGTTGTAATAAAAATGCGAATAGTCGCTTAATTTCTTAGCTTCAAAATTATTTACCTATTCGATATGGAAAATTGTACAATTACTAAGATTCATTGATTATAATATCAATCAAGTTTTAAATATAATCGACACCAGCGCCACTACCGGTGGATAGTGTTACTAATTTTACGATATGATTGCCAACGTTTGGCCATATCATGAAGTAATTATGCATTTAGTTGTTCATATCGTTAAAAGTTTTGTGTTCATTGATCCTGTTATCCTTCATCCGCTCTATGGACCAAACCAACTTAACATTCCCTTCTCAATCTTAGTCGATATATCGTCTCATACACGGCTTTTAAACGGCTATTCTCCTCTCTATATTTCAAAGTGTGGTGTCATAATTTCCATGCCATAGAATTGGCCAGGTGTTAGGAACCGCTATGGAGTGGGAGGGTGGGGTTCACCACGCAACTTTGATTGACACAAATTAACATTTCAACCCCGCTCTATGCTAATTATTGAAATGGCTTTTCGGTTTATTAGAATGAGCTTATAACCATTTAAATGTAGTTCCTTATCTGACGGGACCATTGGGTTGTGTACTGGGTTCAATAGAAATGATGAAATTCTGATTACTAAATAAAGACAGATCTAAAATTAACGAAAAACATTTTCTTTTTTTATAAAATTTATTTATGAATTTTAATCAAGAAAAACGTCCGACATTTTATCACGTTTTTCTATGACGTCGTCGTGTGCTTCATACAAATTCTATTGTAATTTCGTGTTTTGACGTTTAGTAAAAAGTAACTGATTTGACTAGTTGGAAACTATTACATCCTGACATTTGCTTCGATCCTGACATACTTCTAAATTATTGCTTCCTCCACATTCATCAATCGTTTCATACACGCACGCTGGTTCAAAGTAGATCGTACTGAACCTTTTCTAGAGACATCTCCAATTTACTGTTACTGTTTTGTTTATGGTGTAAATACATATGTTTTGCCATGATGTTTTATTAACAGCGTTGTCACTTCCTAGCGGGTTCGGCGTACCAGTTATTGGCGCCCGGCGGTGCCAGCAGGTGACTTCAATTCTCATGTTTAATTCATATTCCATAGCAGTTCCGCTTGTAATGTTCAATGTCGTTTGAATGAATTTTCTATGTGGACTCTCTAAGAGAGCTAATATTATTATTTTTGAGTTTTTGAGTAGAGCTATAAGGACACACTTTGGTCATTGGCTAAAGTATCGATATTTCTATTTTATTTTTTTATTTTTATGTTTATTGAGAAAACCAACAGCATTATAAAACATATTTAACAACACTTATTATCTTAACTTAAGCTATTTATAGGTTTCCCTAGAGTTCTGGAACATCGTTACATATTTTTAAAAGCGAAGCTAAACGAAAGAGGCCAGAAAATTATTTTTTGAAAAGGAAAGTATCTGTAAAAATAAAAATATGAAACATCTTAGCATGGTTTAAGGCTAGTACCCAAAAATAATAATATTGGGAGTAGTGTGTGTCCGAGTGTAAGTGTGTGTGTGTGTGTGTGTGTGTGTATGTGTGATTTTAATGAGTTTTGTTTTTATTGTGTGTTTAGGGAAACTCACAAAGAGAAATTTAAATCGAAAAAAATCTGAATCGGGCGGAATTTGACGACACATAGATCGAAAGAATTTCGCATGAACAGGAGGAGGACCCGGTGGTGTAATGGTTAACACGGTTGACAGAGCTGCGGGTTCAAATCCCGGCCGAGTTAGATTTTATTGGATTTCAATTATCGATAATTTCGTTAATTTGATAGTTACCATTGTGACGTATATTGCTATTAGGTTAGATAATAAGTGGGTACAGTCATGAGCAATATAATGTACCCACTTTAGGACTCTGTCGCACTAACATATTTGACATTTAGTGAGACTTACAGTTCAATTTGTCAAAAAACTTAATGTGACATGGTACCAAAGTGTATACATATTAATGCTCGTGACCGTACTACAACGTAGCGTCACGACTGTCTCCCCGAAATTCATATTTGGATCATAAACGATTATCACGTGCTCAGCGGTGAAGAACATCGTGAAGGAATTCCCGAGAAATGCATTTTCGGAGGTATGTGACCTAACCTGTATTGGGCTGCTTTTCCCTTCGCGGGCCCTGTGCTGGAAGGTTTTCTGGCCACGTTTTTCCCTCAGCGTTACAGATTCCGATGTGGTAGTAGTTTTACAGCTAGTTACATAATATGTTATTTAATTTTTGAAGTTCAAAAAGCGCTGACTATGTAAGCCAATTTTGAAAAATATATATTTTTTTCTTTTTAAATTTTTGCGGGTTGGAAGGTGAGACAAGCAGTCGCTTCTGTAAAAACCGGACCTGTCAAATCTTCAGGTTAGGTAAGCGAGCCCTGTGAAAAAACGGAATAAGGCTAGGAAGATGATGAAGTTCATTCTGCCTATTCAGCAGTTGTTAAAGACTTTCAGAAAGCTCGAGGTCGCCTGGCTACGAGCCAAAACTTCTTGCCAATGCATCTGGATTAAGTACACAATTATAGAACTCCGCTGATTACTAAACAATTTGAGACTCGTTAGCGACATTGTTTCAAAAACATGAATGGTTAATGTTTACTCTCTCTTCTATCGTGTACCAACCTCATCAAATCGACAGACTATAAAAATAAATACATTTTAGTCTACCCTCAAAACTATAGAAGTAAGTTCCTTTTGGTTTTCCTCGAAGGGTAAGGCAAAGGGAACTATGCCCATACAGCCATGTCTGACGTATTTTTTTCTTGATGATTAATGAAATGATGAAAGGTGATGATGATGAAACCTAAGCCCCCACCCTCGGAGTAGACTCCTACTCCGAACCCCAAACGAATTAACTCAAAAGTCCGCATAAACTTTTGAGTTATGAAGCGGCTTCCCGGCACGAAGCGAAAATAGGCAGATACACTTTGTTTATTGAATACTCCAATATAATAACACTCGCGAATGTCTTCCGACTAACTTAATGCGATCATTAACCACAAAACACCACTTCGTATTAATTATTTAGATTACTCAATGAAGAAAGCAACTGTCCCGTTCCCGTTTCCCGCCGAAAAAGCCTATAGAAGTAAGGTTAATCGGCAACAGTTGCCGTTTATTATAATAATTTGGGTTGATGAAAAGAAATACTCTGAGCGCCATCCCACTCGCGTCAGACAGAGTACTGCGGAAGGCAAAACAGTAGCATGGAGAATGATATTCCTTCTTCTATGACCATACGTCCATTAAGACATTCTTACAAAAATATGTTTATAGGTCTTCTTCTATCGTGTGGGTTGTGAGGTGGAGTACCAACCTCATCAACCCTGGTTTCAGGGTTACTATTGAGCCGCCAAAGGCCCCTCACATGACTCATGTAACGACTACTTACTTACATCAGCAAGTAGTAACCGGGACCAACGGCTTAACGTGCCTTCCGAAGCACGGATCATCTTACTTTCGGATCAGCCTGTAATATCCTAATCAAACCAGGGACAAAGTAATTGTTGTGATATGTCCCCACCGGGAATCGAACCCAGGACCTCCGGAATGTTTACTTAAAGAAAACTAGTTAATCGCCATACAGAGTACGCTGTTTTGTTTGCCACAGCGTGACGTCATTAGGGCTAACAATATGCGCAACGTGATAAAATGTTGTCACGGTCATTTTGTCGATTCTGACGATAAAATTATGTCGTTTTGTCGATTGGTGCTAATACCCAAATAACTCATATTGATCTGTCAAAATACGAATAAAATCACGTGTCACGCATGTTATGGAAAAAACAAACTTATCGATTTGGACAAAATTTATTTAATCGATCGATAATTTTATCACGTTGCGCATGACAGTCTTGAGTATTTTTGCAGTAGGGTCACCATGTCACATTAACTTTTTTTGACAAATTGAACTGTAAGTCTCACTAAATGTCAAATATGTTAGTGCGACAGAGTCCTAAAGTGGGTACATTATATTGCTCATGACTGTACATTTAAGCAGACAGTCCGCGCGCTGGTCGTACAGTCATGAGCAATATAATGTACCCACTTTAGGACCCTGTCGCACTATCATATTTGATATTTAATGAGACTTACGGTTTAGTTTGTCAAAAAAGTTAATATGACATGGTTTCAAAGTGTATACATAGTACTCGTGACCGTACTCCTTAGCGGCTTACGGCCTTTTAAAACTAAAGTAAGTCCCAGAGGGGGTGAGGTAGGCGCCCGATACGAATTAGTGCGGGGCGGAGAATTACCGTTCTATACGTAATATTAGACCGGGTTTCTACTGACGCGGAGATGGGCGGAGAAGAGCGGAGATGTGCCGCTTTGACGAATAACAACGTTCAGCGAAAAACGAAGATGCTCTGTTACTCTTTCCTCATCATTGGTCGATTCCTGCACATATCTGCTCATCTCCGCACAGCTCCGCGTCAATGGAAGCTCAGCCTTATTCTTTATTCTATGCCCTAAGTAACCAGAGATGCTATTTTAATATCTACTGTCACAGTTGACTAAACCATTATAGACGGCGATACTGCTAACAGAAAACTTGGTCAGGTGTGGGTACTCAGTTCATCTTGCGATGGATGTACGATATGCTGCAAAAGTCCAATCAGTTTCTTGCAATGTACTTAATAAATTAACTGCACTGAAGACCTCCTGGTTACATGTCGTTTCTGTAATAGACCAAAAACACCTACAAAAACATAAATCTTATAATATATGACTAGCTTTTGCCCGCGACTTCGTCCGCGTGGCGTGTTATTAAAGAGAGATCTTTGTGTGTGTGGGAGTGCATATCAAATTTCAAGCATCTAACTTATGCAGTTTAGATTTCTTCATACAAATTATTTTCCCGCTAACTCCCATTTTTCAAAATACAGCCATAACTAAACTTTATATTTACTAAGGCATGCATGCATGCTAGATTGAAAACATTTATAATCTTACGCGGTTTCGATTTTTTCATACAAATGTTTCTTCCCGCTAACTCCCGTTTCCGTGGGAATTTTGCAATATCCTAAAAGCTTTAAGTTAACTAAGGTACCTGCATGCCAAATTTCAAGCGTCTAACTTGAGCGGTTTAGATTTTTCATACAAAAGGATTTTCCCGCTAATTCCCGTTCCCGTGAGAATTCGGGGAATTCCTTTCTTAGTGCACCTCTACAGTACCTAAGCTACGTCCCTTCCAAATTTCAAGTGCCTACGTTTAGCCGTTTAGGCTGTGCGTTGATATGTCAGTCAGTCAGTTTTTCCTTTTATATATTTAGAGACAACTAATGGTTCATAATTTTACCACTGCTTATAAATAATTCGCTGGGCTCAGTGACTGAACTTTTGCTCTTTGACTGTACTTACCTCTGACTACATCAATTAGGATATTGTTATGTAGTTGTTACCTACCGTCGTTGTATCGTATATGCCAAGGATACTAATAACACACCTAAAGAAGTTAACCTCTAGTCAAAAAATAATAGCACGGTGTGAAAACTGACAAGATTCTAACGTAAACAGACATTAGATGTCATAGTTAGGACAACTTTACTATATTTCGCGAGGTTTTGTCGAAAATAGCACTTTTAAAGTCATGTACGCAAGTCCGAGTAAACAAAACTTACTAAAATAATTTACTAGTGTGTTAATACTAATGCTATCAGTTTGGGAGGTACTCGATGTAATCAAACTTCAGCAATTATCTTGAATAATCTTATATTTTAAAGTAATATTTAACTAGCCAACTATTCGTCACAGAATCCCGCAACCGACTAAAATTGGCGCCACATTTTACCCCGACCTTAAAAAGGCGGGAAAAACATTCCCGTTCGAAAAGAAGAAATCAAAAGTAAAAACAAAAGAAATCAACTGCCAGTGTCAAAATACAAATAATAAACTAGTGACATACATTCAGGACTTTATTCCAGCTATTACTAATTATTTAATATAATAATAAAAAATAAACATAAAGGACCCTAAAACTAGAATACTAACTTGTCCTGTTGTACCTATTTTGATTTCTCAAAAGGTTTATTTTTTCTGATCAGACAATAAAAAAGTTTAGAAAACGATAATATCCAATTAGAGTAAATTTTAAGAAAAACGTACTTAAGTACTTAATATAATAAATCTCTTCAATTACCACTACTCTTTGTTTTTACAATAATAACTATTATTAGTATTTACTTAAGTACAATTAGTATGTAAGCCTAATTTAAGAGCCACGTTCATATCGGTGTAGTATTCTCCATTCTTGTCAATCAAAGGCCAATTCTTTCACTTCCTTATAAGACACCACGTTCGCCTTCTCTCTCTTCTTGGTCTTCCCCTTCCTCTCTTTCCGTGTAGCTTTCTTTCTATGACGTTTTAATAAATTCGTCTTGTCTTATTAAGTGTCCAGTCATCCTCTTCTGTCCTCAATAACTCTTAATATTTATATGTAAGTACCTAGTTTTATTTTACTAACTAGTAACGCTGTTATAACCCGGTATAATCGAAATTCACACTAACTAAAAGCTGTCAAAAAACTTTTATCATAAAAAAATCTTTGCGAAAACAAAACAAACGTCGACACGGTAAAGGCGTGGACACACTTTCGCCGGTTGTCAACTGTCTCCTAAACTGTCACCAACATGACACCGACGTCACAAAACCACGTCGTGACGTCATCCATGACCGCGCATGCGCAAATCGAATAAAAACGTTTACTCGACCGTGTACACACAGTTTATGAAAGTCATAATTTGTAAAAAGTATTTTATGGGTGACATTTTCGGACGGTTAATATCAATTGTGAACTTAAACTGTGCATGGGTAGATGACATTTAAAATACTTGGTAAAAAAGTTTATTTAAAGTTTTTATCTTTTTTAATATTTGAGGGGAGAACAGTGTGGTTTATTAAAACTGAATTTCTTGAATTAAATATCGAATCGTATTCAAATACAAATCATACAATCGCGACTATATCCCAATTGGGGTCGTCAGAAGTACATCCATCGCAAGATGAACTAAGTACCCACACCTCACTGAGCTTTCTGTTAGACCAACGTGATATGTGAGTTGTATCGCCGTCTATAATAGTCTAGCCAACTGTGTTAGTGAAAACTGCACTTAAGATAAATTAATAACTCATTGGTGCAAGTCTGGTTCGAACTGGCTCTCCTTTGAAAAGCAAGGATGAACGGTAAACGACAGGATGACATTGACTAATGCATCTACTTCGTCACTAATTTAATAGCCACCCTCTTGTCTGTGTAGCATTATCCATGCTACTTTTCTAGGGAAAAATAGAGCAGTAGTTTCCCTCTTGCCATCCGCCCCACAGTACTCTGTCTGACGTGAGTGGGATGACGCCCAGAGTAGTCTATTTCAAAGCCGTACTAGGACTCCTGTCCTCCGCCTGTGTACTGACAGTTACTGCTGCCCTCTGTCAGGTTCCAGGTTACAGTCCCTGTGACTTGCCCCTTCAATCCTGCATTGCCTCTGGTCTAACTGTATCTACTAATGCAGCCTAAAATTCTCTGAATACAGCAATGATTGCATAATTATCATTTTCATGACATGCCGACGACATGATTCTTTACCTAATAATTTTATTCTTCACATTTTTACAACCTAGTCAAATGACTACTTTTTACGAAACGTCAAAACCAAAATTAATATCTATTGAATTTCTATGACGTCATAAAAACTATTGTACTCATTGTTACTTTATTTGTGAATAATTAAAATGATAAAATCAATCAAAAAGAAAATTAGAATTATTTTTGATCATCTTATACTGGCTTCTATTGTAAGATTAACGTTTTATAATTTAACTTTGACCCTTTATAAGTATACCTACTTACTTACTTCAAAACTCTTTATCCTTTCATTCTAAAAAAAAATGACCTAAAAAGTCCTTTTTAATTAAATGAACTCAATATCTATACACTACTTATACAGAAAACTTAACCCATTATTGACACCACTAATTAAACGTCAAAATTAGCTGTCAAAGCTAGAACACTTCCTCCCACTTTTATTTATATTTTTTTTCATACAAACACAAGGATATTTACACTATTTTTAATTCCACAAAAGCGCCGCCTTCAAAGGTTAACCCTTAAGTAATTTGAGCTCAATTCCTTTAGAATAAAGTTAAGTAATTTGAGTACTAATTCTGAATTAAAGAGGTCTTAAGACTAGTGCCGCGATATTTTTATCCTTCTGAAAAACAACCCTATTACTTATAATGATTGAAATAAAGTTTATTGTTAAATAAATGTAAGTTTAAGGGGTGAATAAAATTGTTTGGTTATTGAAGGACAAAAAACTAAAATCAGCTGCCGCGGGCTTTTTGTTTGACTCGGAATAAAAATATACGTCTTGAAGTCAAAAGAATTCGCAAGACGAAATGCGGTTGAATGGATGTTAGAAATGGATTAGTGATGTCCTGAGTATCTCTAATCTACTTATCGATACTTTAAAATTATCGATATAATTTATTTATTTATTTTATTGTTTAAAATAAATAAATTAAAAAAAGCAAACCAAAAGTCATTAAGTCTGTTATGTATTTAAAAAAATATATATATATTCTTTATTTCACAAATTTTAGTTACATCGTGGCCGAGACCTCCCATTAAGTAATCCTAGGATACTTGTGGCGGGAATGTCTCGCAATTCCCAAGGGGTAGGTACAGTTTGTGAGTTAAGATAAGTAATAACAAATATGACTTCTATAAAGAAAACACATAATTAAGTAGGTGTAATCTAAAGATTACACAATCAACAAGATTATTATTACAAGATTACATTTATTTTTTATTACAAGATTATCTAGAGATTTATATCGTCTTTTCACATATATTTACATAACATAATAACGGTCTCTGTGGTCCAATGGTTGAGCGTTAGGCTCACGATCCCAAGGACCCGGGTTGGAATCCCGGTTGGGACATATTCATATCACAAAAATCACTTTGTGATCTCTAGTTTGGTTAGGACATTACAGGCTGATCACCTGATTGTCTGAAAGTAAGATCATCCCTGCTTCGGAAGGCACATTAAGCCGTTAGTAACGGTTACTACTTACTGATGTAAGGTTGTCTGGAAGAGATCGCTGTTAGCGATAAGGCAGCCTTTTCCCACCTTAGAATAAGTTTATTCTGTAAATGTTTTGTAAAGTGTGCAATAAAGTGTTTTACTATTATTATTAAGTAGACGTTTCATGACAGGGCCTTTGACGGCTTAATATGAGACCAGGTCGATGAGGTTGGCAATCCACCTCACAACCCACACGATAGAATATGATATAGCATAAGCTCATAGCTTTCAGTTCGAGCTTTTTTTCACATTTAAAAATATAATAAAGTATTTTTGGCCATTTTTCTTTTACGTTTCTTAGATAGATAATAAATAGCTTAGAGGAACCATTTAAGTCATATTGCATAAGATTACCTTCAACTAGAATAAGCATAGATAAGAACAGTTTTTTTTGACGGAATCATAGAATAAACAGTATTACCATGTACAGAAGGGACACTCCGAATCGTATCAATTTACTTCACTTCAAAATACAAATAAAATAATCGAAGTATATAGCTATAAGAAATACTTACATATTATCGATAAAGAGTACATCCCTAGTCGCCAGGTGGCACGTGCTGTCGGACATATCGAGTCTTTGTCGGAACCGCTGTTGAAAATAAAAAGAAATAAAATGCTGAGATGACAGAACTAGACTTTATTTTTTTTCTATTTTCAAACGTCGAATAGGTTTTCATGAAAAAATATTTCGACGAATATACATTCTTTTTGTTGTATTGTCGTAGGTAGACAGACATAGGTAACTTATTACAGACTTATTGTAGATACTGCTACTTGGCCGGACAAATGGGGTGCGCCTGTTAACCTAGTAATTCTGGTTCTGTATTTTCCAGTTCCACTAAGTTGGTTGTTTAAGTCAATGATCTTTCAAAAAGCTTTTAAACGAAAGCAACACACATCCGAAACTATCTAGAAAAAAAAAACCCTATAAGTTATTGACCCTATCGGGGATCAAACCTGGGGCCTCTGGGTTTTTTATTTAAGTACTTATATTATAATAAGGCTTGCGTTTGACCACAATCTCACTTGATGGTAAGTGAAAATTAGCATAAAGCAAATGGAATTCCATAGTTGTCTGGTTACCCCGGTAGGAAGTAGGCGTGAATTTATGTATGTACTTCTTACTTTCATATTTTAAATTATTTATTTATTTATTATTTTATTTGTAATTGTTTTTAGTGTTGACTTTGTAATAATAAATCAAATTTTCCATTTTAAATTAAAATTCAAAAATATTTTTATTCAATATTAAATGTAATATGTTTGGATTATCATTTTTTTAAGGAAAAATTGAAGGGAAGAGAGGAAGGGGTAGACCTAGGATAACATTTATGAAACAAATAAAAGAGACGTTGCAGGTCGTGGTGTAACGGGAGGTGAAGGTTTTGGCGGGAAGAAGAGAGCGATTACTCCACCGACAAGAGCGCAGCTCTTAAATAGAGAGAGAGATCATTTTTTTACATAACGAAACGGGTGAGATCCCGCCTAAAACTACTGCAACTTCTCACAACCTGTATAGCCGGGAAAAAAGGTGCAAGAAAGACAAAAACGTACCTATCATCATCCTTCTGCCCTTATCTCCCTCTAGGTACTCTTAAATGTACCTACATGAACAGCTTTTAAAATTCAGACCAGCTGTTTCAAAAGCCAATACAATTTGTCATAGTTTTTGCACTATTGAATATCGAACTACAAATCTGACGACAAATACTCTTATTATACTTCAAAATGTACTAAATGTCACTATTAATCTTGAGACATACATTTTACACTAAACCAGTGCATTTTTACCGTGAAATAAGGCTATTTAGCACCTTATTTCAAAGCTTTAAAGAGTACTCCAGCTGAATAAAATACGATTTCTGCGAGCAAATATATCTTTTCTAACAAGTAAATTTATAAAGATTCTTATTTGAAAGACTTTAAAGTTAAATTCAAACGCGAATGCCGGTAATGTATACGTTTGTAAGTGTGCAAAATGTCAGAGGTTCTTAAGACGCCATGTTTAATTTGACAAAAAAAAATGCGCGGGAGTCGATTCCTTAGCCACAATAAAATAAAATTACAATAGAAATTGGAGCGGATCTTGGCGCGTGGCACAGCTGCCATTTTTTATGCGATGTTCTTACATTTGTAATATAAAAAACATAAGTAAGTAAGTAGTTAATTATTTTTGCATCTTAATACACTTAACATAACATAAGCTTACGGATACCAGAGACTAAAATAATAGGTTCTGTGAAAAAACTACAAACAGTCAAAGTAGGTTGATTAACTTTGTTCAAAGTTGTGTAGAGCTAAATATTCCCCTCTAGATAGATAGATAAATACATAAAATTCTTTATTGAGCGCAATAGACACAAGATACAGAAATAAGTACAAAAGGCGGTCTTATTGCTCATGCAGAAATTTCTTCCAGGTAACGTTTGAACTCAAGAAAATTTTATAGAAACATAATAGTAGTAGCTAGTAGCTAGACTATAGGTAAGTGTGTAGACTTTAAAGTAGCTTTTTCTCAAAACAATTTTTTGAATGAGGGATTTTCCAGGCTACGTTCACCAAAAACAATATTAATAATTTAAGAGCTGCGCTCTTGTCGGTGGGGTAATCGCCATTCCTCTCTTCTTCCCGCCAAAACCTTCACCTCCCGACACACCACGACCTGCAACTTCTCTTTTATTTGTTTCATAAAAGTTATCCTAGGTCTACCCCTTCCTCTCTTCCCTTCAATTTTTCCTTAAAAAAAATGATATTCAAACATATTAAGTACATTGAATATTGAATAAAAATATTTTTGAATTTTAATTTAAAATTGAAAATATGATTTATTATTATATTATATTATAGCTAGACTATAGGTAAGTGACTTTAAAGTAGCTTTTTCTCAAAACAATTTTCTGAATGAGGGATTTTCCAGGCTACGTTCACCAAAAACAATATAGATGGCGTTGTACAGATTAAAAAGAAAATGTAAACATTTCTCATTACAATATTCCGGCCAAGTAGTTAATGCCATCTGCGGCAAATCTACAATAAATCACGTCATATATATATAAAAAATCATTACAATGTAAATGGCAGAAGCATACCTTATAAAAATAATTGTTGCTTGATATTCGGATCAGATTATAGAATTCTATACATATGTGATCCAAATATCAAGCAACAATTATCTTTATATATGCTTCTACCATTACATTGTATTTTTGAATAATTATGTACCCGAGTAATGAGAGGCCTGTGCCCAGCAGTGGGACGTATATAGGCTGTTTATGTTATTATAAAGATTCCAACTAAGCCAATACATACATAAACTCACGCCTATTTCCCACCGGGGTAAGCAGAGACTATAGAACTCCATTTGCTTCGATCCTGACACACTTCTCTTGCTTCCTCCACATTCATCAATCGCTTCATACACGCACGCCGGTTCAGAGTAGATCGTATTGAACCTTTTCTAAGGACATCTCCAATTTGGTCATCGTAAGTCCTTCTCGGTCTTCCTCTGCCAGCCCTACCATCAACTTTCGCTTTATATACCGCTTTTGCAATTCTATTATCCTTCATCCGCTTTACGTGTCCAAACCAACATAACATGCCCCGATTCCTGCAGACACCTTCTAATTTTATTTTAAGTTATACCTGTCGAAGATGTAGGTATACGAATCGCTAGGCTTAAGTGGAGATGGACAGGACACTTGGCAGGACGGGAAGACAACAGATGGACTAAGGCTGTTACTGAATGGTGGCCAAGGGATGGTATGCGATATCGAGGCAGACTACCAGCCCGGCGGGCGGATGACATTGTGAGGTATGCCGGAAAGCAAAGGATGAGACTTGCACAGGACCGGAAAGGATGGCGTAAAACAGAGGAGGCCTATACCCAGCAGTGGGTGGATACAGGCTGAGTAGATAGATACATAAATATACCTGTCATTTTCTTATCCGCCGAAAAGGAAAGGGACGGATGATTGACATTTCATAATTTGAGGAAGAATGAGTAAATGAATGAATAACATAAAAGTAAGGATAGTGTAGTGTAGAGTTATATCTGTAAACGCTCTCGAAAGCATAGGTATATTTGTAGGTAAGTAAATGTACGAATACTACCTACTAACTAACGGTCAAAGTGCCTTTAGCAATAGAGGCGGCCAATCAGCTCACGACACCAAACACTTCAGAACCCCGATACCGAACTCGCCTGCGTGGTCGACGATTTCCCTCATTCAGCGACCCACTAGGATCGATTAATTCTTTCAAATATTATTCCTCTCAGACGACGCCCTGAGCCGAGGTTCGCGCCCAACTGGGCATCCTCAAGCCTGTGGTCTTAAATTTTGTACCGGGTGAGAGCCAGCGGTCCCCATTTGTCCGGCGAAGTAGTTAATGCCTTCTGCGGCAAATCTACAATAATCAAGTTTAGATAAATTGGTGTCGTAGTAAAATAACTGAGCTAAAGACACAAGACTCCTCTGTACATAATAAATGTGTTTGGTTTCCTAAAAGGACATAATAAGTGCACCTTTTAATGTTAGGCGATTCTCATACGACGCAGCTTTTGCAGAGGTGCATCGCGCGACGAGATCAGCGGATTATAATACAAGACTATGCCACACCCCGAACACTTCATACAAAGAACTTCGTTTTACACAGACACCAACCAGACATTGACGCTATCTTACACGCGCATGTGTGTGTGTGACCTCTGACGCCATACGATTGATGTCTAAACTATGTTCGAGGGGCGGGGGGGGGGGGGGGATAGATCTGACGCTGGTGGGGAGCGGAGAGTTTCCGTTCTATACTTAGTATTGTTCCTTATTCTATGTCTATGCCGCCAACTTGGCAACCGCTTCTCGCGACAACAAACACTTTTTAGGACCCCGATACCGACCTCGCCAGGGTGGTCGATGATTTCCCTCATTCAGCGCGTAACACTAGAGTCGATTAACTGTTTCTATTATAAACTCTCTCACACAACGCCACACCCCGGCCGGACACTTAATACAAATAACCTCGTTTTGCACAGACACCACACATTGACGTTATCGTACACGCGCATCTGTGTGTGTGACATCTGACGCCATGCGATTCTAGCTAGCTCACTTTTCACAGGGTCCGCTTACCTAACCTGAAGATTTGAAAGGTCCGATTTTTTACAGAAGCGACTGCCTGTCTGACCTTCCAACCTGCGAAGGGACCATTCCAATACAGGTTAGGTCACATACCTTAACGAAAATGCATTTCTCGGGAATATGGCTTTCCGCATGATATTTTCCCTTACCGCTGAGCACGTGATAATCATTTATGATCCAAACATGAATTCGAAAAAAATACGATAATCATTGGTTTAGGTGCTGGATACGAACCTGCGACCTCAAAGTGAGAGGCAAGCGTTCTACCAACTAAGCCACGGCTCACTGTAGTGTAGATTTGTAGATATTTTTTTGTAGATAAATCTACAATAAGGTACGTGAAAAAAAATGGCGATCGCTTCACTGCCAACTGCGTCAGTGCGCGGCGTGTGCGCCTCGTCTAAGGGTAAAATTCTAGATTTTCAACTAAGTATCTAATAAATCTCTCAAATCGTATATCTTATATTGAGGCCAAAACTAATTGCCGTAGCTGTGCCTCTAACAACCGTTTCCACATTTTTCCTTTAAAAAAATATGTGTACAGGGATGCACAAGATAGTAATAGATATATTATAGTAGCAGTAACTGTTACTTAGGTACCCCTATTTCTTACAATACTAAGAGTCTTCTTCTTCTTATCGTGTGGGTTGTGAGGTAGAATACCAACCTCATCAGTGTCAGGGTTATAATTGAGCCGCCAAAGGCCCTTGACATAAGGCTCATGTAACGATTACTCACTTACATCAAATCAAATCAAATCAAATATACTTTATTGCACACAACATACAGAACAGATTCACACAGATGAAGATAGATACAGTACATCAGTAAATAGTAACCGGGACCAACGGCTTAACGTGCCTTCCGAAGCGCGGATCATCTTATTTTCGGACAACCAAGTGATCAGCCTGTAACCAAACCAAAAAAAAAAGAAGTATTTCCAATTAGTATTTCACTGTGAAAGATGTCACATCACTAAGTTGTCCTAAGCCAGTAAAATTAAAGTTTTTATAGCACTCGATCGCAATCCTACGTGTTAACAGTTTACGGACTTCAAACGTTGTTCGGGTAACATGACAGGTGCTTTAGGGATCCGTAGGAAAACGATAAATCCATCGTATTGAAAATTATAACACGAGAGTGCCTTCGAATAAAACAGACGTTTGTGAATTTTAATTGATTCATTGGCCCCGATTCCTGCAAAAACCTCCTAATTATATTTTAAGTTATACCCGTAATTTTTTTAATCAACGAAAAGAAAGGGATGGATGATTGATAACTGTTAATTTTAAAATGAATAAATAACCCGGGTGAATTAAGTTACTCATGTGCAATCCGTTTGACGTGTGCTGTCTACTTAATAAAATTCTGTCGTGTTATTGGCCAATATAAAATTTTGGAAGGGATTTTTTTTAAATTTCTGCCTAAAATTGATGTGTGTTTTATAAATTTTATGCCTGTCGATTACCACAGGTATAAGTTAAAGTAAACTTAGATGGTGTGTACAGGAATCAGCACCGTTTTGTGTAAGTATCTTCTTTCAATGTGGTAATGGGAAAACGTGCTATTAAAGTGACTTATGCCGAAAAAAGAAGGCATCAAGACAAACTTGTTTAGATTAAGCGTTTTTTGAAAACCAACGTATGTGTAATTTATGTAATAAATAAAAAAAAAACATAATTCATGTTTGGATAATAAATTAAATGATTATCACGTGTTCAGCGGTGAAGGAAAACATCGAGTATGAAAGAGTACGACCCTGGACCATGTGTCATTTGTGTTATCTTTACAAATTGCACAGATGTGTATCGTTTTAATGTTACATAAAAAAAATCTAATTTGAATTAGAAATTATAGGAAATTCACCGTGAGTGCATGTTTCATACGGAACCATATATCATTTTACAAGACCTAACTTGACTATATTTTTTTCTTTTTTATCGTTAATAGCGACATCTGCTCAAGTGGAAACGGTCTGTCAATGAGAATTAAAATTATGCGTTTGAATTTTATGGGTTTTTTTTCTAACACTGTTATATTGCGTTTGTATTAGCATTAGATTAAAATGTTCCTATTTCCACCTTGCTTTTAGTATGTTATAATTAATTGTTTATCCGATAAAGATTTATAAGCTTTTGGTGTTTAATTTGTTGCTTACAAGTAAGTTATTTGTATTGCTATAAATAGGAATTGTTTTAAAATTCAAATAAGCACGGTGTTAGTGACATCGTAACGAAAACCTTGAGGAATAAATCAGCTCATTTTTTTAAATGAATATCGAGTGGAATTTTCCGTCGCAAAATTCTTGTTTTGTTTTTGTGTTTTATTAATTATTTTAAATTCTATAAATTAAGTACTTTTGCGATGAAAAATTCCACTTGATATTAACTCAGAATAATGAGCTGAATTATCCCCCTCAGTATTCGTTACGATGTCTAATTGCTTGATAGTTGGATCACATTTATGTATAGAACTAGCTTTTGCCCGCGACTTCGTCCGCGTGGCGTGTTATAAAAGAGAGATCTTTGTGTGTGTAGGAGTGCATATCTTTCAAGCATCTAAATTACGCAGTTTAGATTTTTTCATACAAATGTTTCTTCCCGCTAACTCCCGTTTCCGTGGGAATTTTGCAATATCCTGTTGCAACTAAGCTTTAAGTTAACTAAAGTATCTGCATGCCAAATTTCAAGCGTCTAACTTGAGCGGTTTAGATTTTTCATACAAAAGGATTTTCCCGCTAATTCCCGTTCCCGTGGAAATTCCGGGAATTCCTTTTTTAGCGCACCTCTACGGTACCTAAGCTACGTCCCTTCCAAATTTCAAGTGCCTACGTTTAGCCGTTTAGGCTGTGCGTTGATATGTCAGTCAGTCAGTTTCTCCTTATAGTATATATTTAGAAGATTATGTTGCTACCTATATTGCTTCTCTTTATTTTGATCAAATGTGTGGGAGATGTAATTGTGGCTAGGTTAGGCTAAAAGGGTCATCATTTATACCGAAAAACAAAGACAAAAGATGCATTTGTCTGTTATCCATGAAATTAGAAGGTTCAACGAAGGAAAAATCTTTACCATGTTTTGCATGGGATTAACTGTCTGAGAACACATATTTCAATCAATCAATAATACTTTATTGCACAACAACATATACAAAGGACATAAACATACGAATAAAACATAAGCACAATAGGCGGCCTTATTGCTAAACAGCAATTTCTGCCAGGCAACCAATTAATATAAATAGGCATAATATATATATAGGCATATTTCAATATTTTATGTTCATTTTTTCAAAGAACGTCTAGGGCCCCGTGGCGAGGTTTTTCTTGCAGCTTCTTTTCCCCGGCTATGCAGGTTGTGAGAAGCTGCAGTAGTTTTAGCTATATATTTTTTTTGACGTGACTTATTGTAGATTTGCCGCAGATGGCATTAACTACTTGGCCGGACAAAACCGGGTGGTACTTATACTTATTAAATAAACTAAGTATACTCGTATGTTAATCAAATGCAGGTGCTCTACCGTACTACGAAAGAATCATCATCATCATCAGCCCATTAACGTCCCCACTGCTGGGGCACGGGCCTTCCCTATGATCGGGAGATCGGGCCTTAAACCACCACGCGGGCCCAGTGCGGATTCGTGGTTATTAACGACTGCTAATGCAGCCGGGACCAACGGCTTAACGTGCCTTCCGAAGTACGGAGGAGCTCGAGATGAAAACTTTTTTTTTGTGGTCACCCATCCTATGACCGGCCTCTGCGAAAGTTGCTTTACTTCAACAATCGCAGACCGAGCGCGTTTACCGCTGCGCCACCGAGCTCCTCGAAACGAAAGAATAACATCTTATAAGTATTTCATTCATAACAGCTATCGGAGTGTTATCAAAAAGCAAAGAATTTTTTGTAGGTATCTATAGGTACCCTAACTTCGCACGTGCTACATTTTAGCTTTAGCGCGCTAACTTTACTATCTATGACAGAATTGAGTCAAGTTCAATGTCAAATACTCAGCTGCATAAACAGTCTGGATTTGAAAAGTGTTAAAAATAGACTTTTTTTATATACAGGACAACTGTACTACTGTACTACCTTCAGCGCTCCCCATTTGTCCGGCCAATTCATCATCAGCCGTATGACGCCCACTGCCGGGCATAGGCCTCCCCCAAGGATCTCCACGACGATCAGTCCTGCGCTGCCCGCATCCAGCGGCTTCCCGCGACCTTCACCAGATCGTCGGTCCACGTGGTCGCCACTCCAGAACCTTTCCACCCCATCGGCCATCGGTTCTCCTCGCTATGTGTCCTGCCCACTGCCACTTCAGCTTTGCAATTCTCCGAGCTATGTCGGTGACTTTAGTTCTCCTGCGGATCTCCTCATTTCTGATTCGATCGAGCAGGGAAATACCGAGCATAGCTCTCTCCATTGCCCGCTGAGCGACACCGAGCCTCCTCACGAGACCCATAGTAAGCGGCCACGTCTCACTGCCGTAGGTCATCACTGGTAACACGCACTGGTCAAAGACATTCGTCTTGAGACACTGAGGTATTTTGGACGAGAAGATATTCCGCAGCTTCCCGAACGCTGCCCATCCGAGTTGGATCCGACGAGAGATCTCTTTCTCGAAGTTGGACTTACCTAACTGGATTATTTGTCCTAGGTAAATGTACTGGTCTACAACTTCGAGTGTTACGTTCCCAGCCTGAACTGGAGTGGGTGCGACATGGTCGTTGGACATAATTTTTGTCTTTGCCATGTTCATGCTAAGACCCACTCGTTGGGATGCGTTACTGAGATGCTCGAGCATGGTGTTCAGGTCTTCCAGATAGATAGATAGATAGATAAAATACTTTATTGAGCACAATGGACACAAAATACAGAGATAAGGACAACATATACAGAAAAGCACAACAGGCGGCCTTATTGCTCATGCAGCAATTAGGACTATATCATCGGCAAATCGAAGGTGCGTCCGACCAATTAGTTAATGCCATCTGCGGCAAATCTACAATAAGTCACGTCAAAAAAAGAAATAAACAAAAATAGCTAAAACTACTGCAGCTTCCGACAAACTGTATAACGGGGAAAATAAGCTGCAAGAAAAACCTCGGCACGGGGCCCTAAACCGGCATGCGTGTATGAAACTCACGCCTACTTCCCACCGGGGTAAGCAGAGACTACGGAATTGCATTTGCTTCGATCCTAACACACTTCTCTTGCTTCCTCCACATTCATCAATCGTTTCATACACGCAAGCGAAGAGTAGATCGTACTGAACCTTTTTTTGTACTAACGTATTTTTTTCGCCTAAAAACACTGACACCACAGAAATGAACCATTAGAATGGTCATAGCGTATGAGGGTAACAAACAATAAACAGTTTACAAACAAAATAATTGCGATACATCTGCCGCCCCTATCTTTTCCATAATTATGTACCACACGTCAATAATAATGAAATAAACGCAATTTTATTTGAAACGTGCAATGGGGGCTGGTGTAACGCGTAAGTAAGTTTATTATAACACATAAGTACATAACATAAGTTCACGACTATATCCCAATTGGGGTAGGCAGAGGTACATCCATCGTAAGGTGAACTAAGGGTGGTATTAATAAACTAATCTCACCTTTGAGACTGCTCTCAAGATCATGTCTATGTGAGTCTAGTTCAATGTCAAATACTCAGCTGTATAAACGGTCTGGATTTGAAAAGTGTTAAAAATAGACTTTTTTTATTTACAGGAGAACTGTACTACCGGGTGAGAGCCTCCAGCGCTCCCCATTTGTCCGGCCAAGTAGTTAATGCCATCTGCGGCAAATCTACAATAAGACTGTTCTTAAAGTGGTATTAATAAACGAATCTCAGCTGAGACTGCCCTCAATATCCTGCTCAAGTCTCTGTTTTTATATGAGAACTGTCACATTGACATGATCTTGAGAGCAGTCTCGAAGCTGAGATTAGTTTATTAATATAAAAACATAGACTTAAGCATGATCTTGATCTTGAGGTAAATCTCAGCTGTGATTATTTCTTTAATACCACCCTAAGTATAATCACACCGAGATTTCTGTTAGACCAACCGTATCGCCGCCTGTAATGGTCAAGCCAACTGTGTTAGTGTGTGAAAAAAGTGTTTTGACTAGTGTTAAAAGTATCTAGAAATCTAGAGACCCTACTACGTTCTTGCCTGACACATTATCTCACCTTCGCTTATCAAATTAAAAAAACGAGTTTATAAAAAAAATTGAAAAAAAAGGAAAAAAAATATGTTAATAAGATAATTAAATTATTATGTTTGGATATCACGGAATCCAAGGCAAGACATGGAAGACATGGTCCTTTGTCCAGCAGTGGGATCCAGTGGGCTTGTAATAATAATACCATGTAACCAGTAAAACTTGAAAAGAAAAGAAAAAAAAGAAAAAATATATATTAATAAGATAAATTATCGTGCTTGGATATCACGGAATCCAAGGCAAGAAGACATGGTCTTTTGTCCAGCAGTGAAATAATAATACCATGGAATCCAGTTGGATTGCAACAACAGAACCACACCATGACGTCCACAATAAAACCTAAAATTGATCGAAAATCGATACTTTTATTCAATTATTAATAATATATGTACAAAACAAAGGGACCCAACCTAAACACCTGCTAGGATCAATAAATTATGCTATTATTCATACGAAAGGGTTACAAAATAAGCATTTCCGTAAGTATATTTTTTATAATTTGATTTTATTGTTAGAGCCACTAAGTCTGGTATCGTCATAGATTAAAGAATAATACTATGTACAGAACGGACACTCCCCTCAACGCACCAATGAGGTTAAAAACTGCCTAATTATCCTATTAGTAGGCCTAGCACGTTATGTAAACATGACGCAAGATAAAGTAAGGTCCTTGGTACACGCGACTACCGAGATACCCGCGATTTTTTTTAAGATGTCGCACTCCAAAGGAAATATCTTTTATTGTTTATTGCCTAAGGCAGAACCATGAAAAAGGCAATACAGATACCTATTTTCATAAGAAATGAGAAAATTGATAGTTTTTAACATCATTTTTGTGACACACTTAAGTATCATATTCAAGTCGCGAGCAAGTCTGTCAAATATGACAACTCGCGCTTTGACATTTACTCGCCGTACTCGCGCCGGTAGGCTGTACGGGCTAAGTTCCCTTTGCCTGACTGAATAGGCAAAAAAAAAACCTCGCGCCGGTAGCGTGCTAGGCTCAGGTGCTAGGCCTGCAGGTGTCGCTACTGTTGAGTGTTCTTAAATTTTGACAGTGCCCCATACTATTTGAGTAAACAAACTTATTGTTTTGGTTATAATTTTACACTATAACCCAATTAAGTTAGCGACAGCCGAAGGACGCAAAAAAATACAAAATTAAATTCAAACTAAATTTAATTAACTTCCACAAAGTAAATGAAATTACAATAATTTCTTAAATCTAGCTAAAGAATGCGATTCGACCGATGGGTTGAGTCAGAATACTCGAGTTTCCGGTGGTCGCGTTGCGGCAGGCCGGCGCCGCGTGCACGTTCCGCAGCTTCAGCGGTTTACTTAAATGTTGCAATTGGTGTCAATGAGTGCCGTGTGCAAAGGCGCATCCCTCGTCAGCATTCCTCGTAGGGGGTGTGTATGTAACACCTCCCCCCTCAGTGGAGCAACTATTTCAGGAGCTCGAATGGAAGAGTTGCGGCCGCCCTCTTAGGTTTTTCAGGCTTCTTCGGTGTGTCGTAAAGGTGAGTCTCCTGATTTGCTGTAGGCTTCCGTCGTAGCGCGTAGTAGCGGCGTGCTACGAACCATATACTGAGTGCGAGTGCACTTAACAGAGCGACGTAGAATGGTACAGTTGTGTGGTACAGTACTTTTATTGACGAGGAATCGATGTCCAGTGCTTCTTGCGTCATTGCCTTATGTTGGATATCATGTAGTTCTTGAAGATTAATGGTGTTCATCTTCACGTGGGGGATAACAGCTTCCTGGTTCATAAGATCGTAGGATATGTTCATGATCTTCAGGGGTTGGCCTTGTAGTTTGTCATTAGTGTTCGTGATTGTCAAGCTGGGAGTGTACAGGAAACAGTTCTGAGGTACAGTTGCCAGGTAGCTTCCATGTAGGGTGACGTAATCTTCCCGTTCACATCTTGTATGTATTCTCATTGGCTTAGGGAATGAGAGGGTGTAATGTTTTTCATCGAGCTGTTCCATCGCTTCTTGGGGTAGAGTGACGTTGACCATTTATAATTATAAAAATTATAAAAAATTGTGACGCATTTATAAACATAACACTGTAATTTTGCAAGAGCAAAATAATAATTATGTTTATTCCCTAGAAATAGGAAAGCAGAAAACTTAGAAAAACTTATTTTCAATCAAAACTGCCTTTTTCGAACTGATGGCTTTTGTTTTTCGTAACTCAGCGAGGAATGTGGATATAAATATTATTAAGCTCTATCGTTTGGGTTGTGAGGTGGATTACCGACCCCATCAACACTGGTGTCAGGGTTACTGAGCCGCCAAAGGACGACGACTATATACTTACATCACTAAGTAGTAACCGGGACCAACGGATTAACGTGCCTTCCGAAGCACGGGTCATCTTACTTTCGAACAATCAGATGATCGACCTGTAATGCCCTAACCAAACTAGGGATCACAAAGTGATTTTTGTGATATGTCCCCACCTTGATTCGAACCCGGCACCTGCGGATCGTGCAGATCATGCACAAGATGACTTTTTTAATTATACTATCGCGGTGCTCCGTAGGTCATAAAGTTTGCGGACGAGTGAAGTGCAAAGTTGAAGTATGAATTATTGTTTGCTCATATTTGTATGGCGCGCGCGTTTTGCGCTCACTTGGCTCCTCCAACCCTTTTTTTTATTCCGTGGTCCGGATACGGAAATGACAGCTAAGTCGAAATAATGAAATTATGTGCTTACTTCTATAATTGGATCCGCTTATTAGACGCCTGCCCAGAACACTTAACGTTATTGACGGCTAAAGTGAAATCATACACATATACATACATACATACATAATACGTATACCCACGCCTAATTCCCACCCGGGTAAGCAGAGACTACGGAATTCCATTTGGGAAGTGACGTAACGCGTTGGGTAGGACAGTTTTGAGTTTTTTTTTTTTATGACGAGACGTTTTGCAGTGTACACTTGTGACTAGTTGTGACTTAGGTAAAGGGGCTGTTTATCTTTAAGCCGTGGTAGCCCAGTTGGTACGCTTGCCTCTCACTTTGAGGTCGCAGGTTCGAATCCAGCACAGGCCTAAACCAATGATTGTCGAATTTGTTTTTCCAATTCATGTTTGGATCACAAATGGTTATCACGTGCTCAGCGGTGAAGGAAAACATCGTGAGGAAACCCACGTTCCCGCGAAATGAATTTTGAAAGGTATGTGACCTAACCTGCTGGTTTTCCCTTCGCAGGTTGGAAGGTCAGACAGGCAGTCGCTTCTGTAAAAAACCGGACCTGTCAAATCTTCTTACCTAGTAAGAGGACCCTGTGATAATGTTAGGGATGATCTACTCAAAGCAACGAAGGACTCTGATCAATTTATATTTTAGTGTCATCCGTGTCAAATCTACAAAATCACGTTTAAAGGAACATTTTAATAATATAACCTCTACGTATTTGCGCGCTTTGTTACCATAGCAACGTCGAGGCTCATATCTCCAAATCTGTATAATTACAATGGCATAGTCAATTCGCAAAGCGTGCGAGATCCACTGATAAAACCATACTACACATAATTTGCCGTTTTTGTTAACAATTGGACATTAATTTTTATCACACATTCACATCTTGCGCAAAATTATTAGCAAAGCGTTCAAACACGTCAACACGGCACGGTTTATATTTTTCAGTTCGTTTTGGTTCGGGTAGATACCGTGAAGAACAAAAAGCGAGCGAGAGTCCCTGTCCAATTCCGCTCTCCGGGCATTGTCTGAGGGGATTGGCATTTCTTCTTGTGGATTATTAAGGTGGATTACCAACCAGTGGCGGCCCCAGGGCGGTGCGAGCGGTGCGACCGTACCGGGCGCCGAAAAAAAAGGGGGGGTGTTATCAACCAAGACTGGTCCACCGTGGCCGCAAACTAACTTCATCGGGTTAGATTGCGACCATATTAATCTTACACCGGGTAGCCATAAACAACATTTTTAAAAGATTTAAACAGGTAAATTTCGGTGGCCATAAACTAATCGAAAAAAAAATGAATTTTATTGGGTTGAGGGGCTCGTCAATCCAGGTTTCAGGAGTATTATTGAGGCGCCTAAGGCTCTTGACATGGCTCATGTAACGATTACTTACTTAGATCTGTAAAGTAATAACCGGGACCATGACCTATCGTACCTTCCGACAATTTGGTACTAGGCTTAAGATAAATTATGAAATTCTGATTACTAAATAAAAACATATCCAAAACTAACGAAAAACATTTTATTTTTTCAATTTAACTTATTGATGAATTTTAATCAAAAAAAACGTAATAATAAGTCCGACATTTTATCACGTTTTTTTATGACGTCACAGTGTGCTTTTTCATACAAATTCCATAGTAATTTCATGTTTTGACGTTTAGTAAAAAGTAGCTGATTTGACTAGTCGGAAACTAGCCTATTAGATCATCATGTTTTATCAAAACTACTGATTATAAAATGATTTTTGTGACATTTCCACCGAGATTCGAACCCGGGACCTGCGGATCGTGAGCCCGTTGCTCAATCAATGGACAGAGGCCATTCCTGAGCTGGTAGATCCGCGTTTATACTGCCAGGAACGTTCTCAAAGCGGGAACATCTCCCAGAACGGCACATAACGGCACAGGACGACAGTGACCTTTAGAATTTTCGAGATCTTTATCAAAAAACCCCAATACAAACAACGCCATATGCGACGCAACAAATTGGACATAAACAATTAAAATGCATCCACAAATACAATTGCACAGACCAATTACAATTAAGCCTGCGTTTAAAATGTCATCAAAAGTGTGCCCGTCGTTATTGACAATAAAATTGTCCACACGGTCATTAAGATGACTAGTGTTGTCCAATATTTAGTAGAATATCGATAGTTCGTTTCTACTTACTTAGATTTTTTAATAGAATATAATAGAAATGCAATAGATGCGACTTGCACAGGACCGGAAAGGATGGCTTGAAGGAGAGGAGGTCTATACCCAGCAGTCAGGCTGAGTCATCATCATCAGCCCATTAGCGTCCCCACTGCTGGGGCACGGGCCTTCCTTACGCGGGCCCAGTGCGGTTTGATGGTTATTAACGACTGCTAATGCAGCCGGGACCAACGGCTTAACGTGCCTTCCGAAGCACGGAGGAGCTCGAGATGAAAACTTTTTTTTTGTGGTCACCCATCCTATTACTATTACATCATCATCGTCATCGTCTATTATAATTATCATTTATTACATTTTTTTTAGAGGAGCTCGGTGGCGCAGCGGTAAACGCGCTCGGTCTGCGATTGTTGAAGATAAGCAACTTTCGCAAAGGCCGGTCATAGGATGGGTGACCACAAAGACCTCCGTGCTTCGGAAGGCACGTTAAGCCGTTGATCCCGGCTGCATTAGCAGTCGTTAATAACCATCAATCCGCACTGGGCCCGCGTGATGGTTTAAGGCCCGATCTCCCTATCCATCCATAGGGAAGGCCCGTGCCCCAGCAGTGGGGACGTTAATGGGCTGGTGATGATGATGATGATGATGATGACATTTTTTTTACCATCCTCTACACACCAGGCAGAGCACAACAACATCTGTGTGCGACATTTATCGATACTATTATGACAACACTAAATAATAAGGGATAACAAAACAATCCATAGAGCACAAAAATGACACACGGGTGGCAGAAATGATAAAATTGAACACATGTCGCTGTCGCGTGCTTTACTGGAGAATGAAGTGTGGCTTCAAATTGATGTGGTTAATGACAATTTGTTTGTTGTATTCTCTCTCTCTCTATTTAAGAGCTGCGCTCTTGTCGGTGGAGTAACCGCCATTCCTCTCTTCTTCCCGCCAAAACCTTCACCTCCCGATACGACACGACCTGCACCTTCTCTTTTATTTGTTTCATAAATGTTATCCTAGGTCTACCCCTTCCTCTCTTCCCTTCAATTTTTCCTTCTTCTTTTTTTTCTTTTTTTTCTTCTTCTTTTTTTTTTGTTGTATTATGGGGACCAAAAAATAACATAAGCTCACAACTTGGCCAATTGGGGATAATTCAAAAATAAAATGTAATGGCAGAAGCATGTATAAAAAAAACAAAAAGTAAAAAAATAAATGGACTGTGCTGCTCTCGTAAGTTTAATAGAGTACAATGTGCCTCGGAAAAGGACCCGACACACGAAAATGATCTGCGCACCAGGCCACCACACTAATTATGCCCGAAATTCCGCCATATCAACATTATGCCGAACATCTGAGAAGTTTTGCGATATTGATCCATTTTGTAACTCAAAAAATGCTTTTAAAAATAAGATCCGGGATAAATTAATAAGTAACTAGCTAGTTTATGTACAGACACACGCACACACACACACACACACACACACACACACCCTCTCTCTCACACACACACACACACTTGTACACAAACATACTCCACACAGACACCATATCATGATATATGGCGTGTGGTTTCTTCATGTTATATTATTTCCTTCTTGCACTTATATACCCTTCTTACTACACTACTTACTTATGATATACTTAATTACTGATATTGTTAACGATACCTACCAATTTATAGTACGTGGTAACTTGTAAATGCTGTTGTATTTTTAAATAATTCTGTTATTTAAGTGTACTATCGCTGTAAGTTAGCCATATAAAATAAAATTGATGCTTGATATTTGGATCACATTACATTTAGAATAATGTTGCTTTAGTACCTATATTGCTTCTCTTTATTTTGATCAGAAGATGTCTTTGTGATGGCTGATGCCTAGGTGTAAAAAGGGTCATCATTTATACCAAAAAAAAAACGAAGAAAAATCTTAACAGCGCCATCTATGTTATGTTTGAGGAACGTAACCTGAAAAGTAGCTCATTGAATTAAATTGTACAAATTGTACTATTATGTTCTACTAGGGCTGAAACGAGTTTTTGCAAAAAAAATAATAAAGTGAAACCGGACCTACAATGGAATGAATTAAATAGAAATTAATTCTATGGACTCAATTCATGACACATTGAAATGTGCAAAAACTAGAAAAAGCTATCTTGATGAGTACTCTTCATTTGACGTTTGATGTGTTAAAAAATAAATGTTTCAAATTATCTTTTTCATGACACAGACAATAAATTAACCACTGCATTATAAAATTTTGTGTATAATAGGTTATTATAGGTTACAAACACCAAATTTGAGATGTCCTTAGAAAAGATTTAGTACGATCTACTCTGAACCGGCGTGCGTGTATGAAGCGATTGATGAATGTGGAGGAAGAAAGAGAAGTGTGTCAGGATCGAAGCAAATGGAATTCCATAGTCTCTGCTTACCCTGGTGGGAAGTAGGCATGATTTTAAGTATGTATGTGTTATTTTTACTTATATTGTTTCGTGTTACTGAAACGCGAGTATCTCCAAGAAACCTATCTACTTAGTTCTTCATGCGACTACCTCTGATTACCCCAATTTGGAATGCAGTCATGAGTTTACATAGTTATTGTTTTAGTAAACTAAACATAAAGGAAAAATTGAAGGGAAGAGAGGAAGGGGTAGACCTAGGATAACATTTATGAAACAAATAAAAGAGAAGGTGCAGGTCGTGGCGTATCGGGAGGTGAAGGTTTTGGCGGGAAGAAGAGAGGAATGGCGATTACTCCACCGACAAGAGCGCAGCTCTTAAATAGAGAGAGAGAAACATAACTGAAAGCTCAGTGATGTGTGGATACTTAGTTCATCTTGTGATGAATGTACCTCTGACTTCATTATTGGGATAATAAGTCGTCAGCTTATGTCATGTTGTGATATTAACCATAACTGGCGAGTTAATTGGCGAGTCAGGACTGAGTGCGTATACTATTATGCCTACCCCTTTGAGGATATAGGCGATGCTATTATGGATCTTTCGATGGCATTTATATATTATAAGCTCCTCCCGTTTGCAGCTCACCTCCCCCCCCCCCCTAATTTAAGAGCCACGCTCTTGTCGGTCTAGCATTCACCATTCTTGTCTATCAAAGGCCAATTCTTTCACTTCCTTATTCGCCGTTCGCCTTCTCAGGAAAAAAAACCGTTGAAAACTCCAAAAAATCTCCAAAACACATCTGTCGCCCGCATCGTACTCCAACTTCACTGACACAACACTCTATAAAATAATAATAAACTTTCGATACACCCAATAAATACATTCTAATGAATAGATACGTAAACAAGGGTACGACTTTGTAAATATGGACGATGTACATTGATGGGTGTGTTTGCTTCATAGCTGCGAGGCAAGGGTCATCACATCATCATTAATTTAAGAGCCACGCTCTTGGCCTTTTCTTTTTTTGAGATGACTTATTGTAGATTTGCCGCAGATGGCATTAACTACTTGGCCGGACAAATGGGGAGCGCTGAAGGCTCTTGTATTATTTTTTAGGGAAAAAGTTCCATAATTTTCTAAGGGGATTTTATGATAAACCTCTAACAATGTATAACGTCAAGCAAAACCTTAAAACCGTAGTGAACATCCTCCGACGTCTAACTGGTATAAGGGGGGCTTCTGTGTCTGCTCTAGTCCTGGTATCCTGGTACTGGTATACTCGACCGCTGAGTACTGCGCGCCCGTGTCAGCTACACGAAGCAATGCGCCTCTACAGTATCTATTATGGTACTTTTTTCTTCAACTCTCTGCAGCACTTTATTATTATATTTTTTTAATATTTAATTTTCGTTTGGTATATACTTATCTAGATGATGTAGTTTTTATCCCTTAGTAAAAAAACAATAAAGCATAAAATCAACTTTTATAAACATAATGGTGCTAATTCCTGTAAACACCATCTAATTTTATTTTAAGTTATACCTGTCATTTTCTTATCCGCCGAAAAGGAAAGGGACGGGTAATCGACAAGCATAAAATTTATGGAACACACGTCAATTTTAAGCACAAATCTAAAACAACCGTCTAAAAATTTTACATTGGCCAATAACCCGACAGAGTTAAGTTGACAGCACACGTCAAACGGTTTGCATACCCGCGAGATACCTTTTTGATTCGCCCGGGTTTTCCATTTAATTACTCATACTTTCTATAATTAAGAGCTGTCAATCATCCGTCCCTTTCCTTTTCGGTGGATAAGAAAATGACAGGTATAACTAAAAATAAAATTAGATGGCGTCTGCAGGAATTAGCACCATTATATATTTTTCCAAACAAGCAATGTAAATCATCCACATCTAAACATCCCTCTGTCGCACACTGTGTGCGCACACGCACTCGTCACGGCATAACATCATTACTGTCATCCCGACTGATCGAAATGTGGGGTGCGCAAGAGTGCATTGTTACTGTACCACTGGTCACTAAGCTATAATTTGTTTATTAAATTAGTATTGTTATATTTAGCAGTAATTGTGACTGAATTTTATAAAGGTTCGCATTTTAAGTAAGTAGGTAATTATGCTTAGTAAATTTATGGGTTTGTATTGTTATAATTAGGTGCATAAAATGATAAATATTACAGAGTGGTTGGGTGAACTTAAAAAACATACATACATCATACATAAACTCACGCCTATTTCCCACTGGGGTAAGCAGAGACTACAGAATTTCATTTGCTTCGATCCTGACACACTTCTCTTGCTTCCTCCATATTCATCAATCGCTTCATACACGGACGCGAAGAGTAGATCGTACTGAACCTTTTCTAAGGACATCTCCAATTAGGTCATCGTATGTCCTTCTAGGTCTTTCTCTGCCAGCCCTACCATCTACTTAAAAAAGGTTTTTTTAATATTTCATATTACTAAGATTAGTTAAGGCCCGTGATGGTTTAAGGCCCGATCTCCCTATACATCCATAGGGAAGGCCCGTGCCCCAGCGTGCAGACGTTAATGGGGTGATGATGATAATGAAGATTAGTTAATTTAGAAACGCTTGACTCTCATTGTAAGGTCTCAGGTTCCAATCCTAGCGCGGGCCAATGACTTTCGATTGAATTTGTTTTCGAATTCATGTTTGGATCATAAATGATTATCACGTGCTCAGCGTGAAAGAAAACATCGTGAGGAAACCCGCATTCCCGAGAAATCAGTTTCGAGTGGCCTAACCTGTAGTGGGCTGGTTTTTCGTTTTTCTCTTCGCGGGTTGGAAGGTCAGACAGGCAGTCGCTTCTGTAAAATAACCGAACCTGTCAAATCTTCAGGTTAGGTAAGCGGACCCTGTGAAAATGGACTAATGGGGATATTCAGAAACCTTTAAGGTTGATTGATAAATGTGGAAGAAGCAATTCGGCTTACTATGTTTTGCTTACTTCTCTGCTTAGCCCGGGTGGGAACAAGCGTGGGTTTATGTATGTATGTACAAATGTACCTTATCCTTTGCCGCGAAGGTTGTCTGGAAGAGATCGCTCTTAGCGATAAAGCCGCCTCTGCCCACCTTAGAATAAGTTTATCCTGTAAATGTTTTGTAAATTTGTGTGCAATAAAGTGTTTTATTATTATTATTATTGCATGTCATTTCCATATCTCGGGCCTATGAAGTCCCGGACTTTTGGAAGGCGTGTGTGGGGCCTTATTATGTGTAAGGTCAGTTGTGCTGGCACGCTATTTAGTGTCACGTAGCCTTATAGAAGGTTAAGAAAACCACCAAAAACGTTTAAACTACGAATATCCTATTCTCAAATAGAAAAGTGTATATTTAAGAAATTACCCCTGTCATTAAAAAACGTACAAACCACAGTTTCACTTGAGAAAACACTATCAAACCGTCACGTGCTTTTTTTAAATATCAAATCGTGGGAAAGACAACGATCAACTTTAATTGTCTGTCCCAAAAGGAACTCAAGGATGGACACAGTACATTAATTTGTGTAGGGTGACGTCTTAATAGGTTCAAGATCGGAAATAGGTACGATTTCTTTTTGAATTCTTCTTCTTATCGTGTAGGTTGTGAGGTGCAATAACAAATTCATAAACCCTGGTGTCAGGGTTATGATTGAGCCGCCAAAGGCCCCTGACATGGCTCTTGTAACGATTACTCACTTACATCAGTAAATAGTAACCGGGACCAACGGCTTAACGTGCCTTCCGAAGCACGGATCATCTTACTTTCGAACAATCAGGTGATCAGCCTGTAATGTCCTAACCAAACTAGGGATCACAAAGTGATTTTTGTGATATGTCCCCACCGGTATTCGAACCCGGGGCCACCGGATCGTGAGTCCAACGCTCAACTACTGGACCACAGAGGCCGTTCTTTTTGACAAACAGAACATACTGCTACAAATGGCCGAGAAGAGTTTTGAAATCTATTTTTTTTTAATATGTCTTTATCTAAGTTTGTCTCCGATTCAAATAACAACTTAATGAGTCACGCTGAGGGTTATTACCTGGATTTATTCGACGTGACTTTTTCTAGGGTTGTCTCAGACGCGTTTAACTTGGCCGGACAAATGAGGAGTGCTGAGGGCTCTCACCCTGTACAATATTAAAGGCAACAGGCCTGAGCGCGGACGCGTACATCTCAGGGCGTCGTCTGAGAGAATTTTATTTGAAAGAATCAATCGACCCTAGTGGGTGCGATAAACGCAGAAAATGAGAAAGCGTCGACCACGCCGGCGAGGTCGGTATCAGTGTCCTGAAGAAATACCTAAAATAGATATATGATGTTAACAACTACATCTCTGATCTCAAAGCATTCGTCTGAGAGAAATTTATTTGAAAGAATCAATCAATTCTAGTGGGTGCGATAAACGCAGAAAATGGGAAAGCGTCGACCACACCGGCGAGGTCGGTATCAGTGTCCTGAAGAAATACCCTAATATAGATATATGATGTTAACAACTACATCTCTGATCTCAAAGCATCGTCTGGAGAGGATTTTATTTGAAAAAAAAAAACGCAGAAGAAGGGAAAGCGTCGACCACGCCGGCGAAGTCGGAGGTTTGTATCAGTATCCTGAAGAAATCCCTATAATCGATATAATGTTAACAACTACATCATGGTCACAGGGTTTTAGTTCGAGGAACAGGATTAATGTTAAAATGCCATCATAGCGTGTCAAAAGTTTCGATAGGTCATTAGATTAAATGTTTAAAGATGACCTTCGGTTTGGCTACAAATACTTTTAATCGATAGAATTCTATTTCTTGCGTAGTTTGTCGTGTGTGATATGCTTGATATCCGTTTGATATAGAATCATAGATAAAATACTTTATTGAGCACAATTGACACAAGATATAGAAATAATAATAAAATATAGTTTTACTAACTATTGAAGCTATTATTATGCTTTACCTATATTGAAATATAGTCACTACTAAACTCGACGCTGCGTTTAATACTACCAAACCAACATACAAACAGAAACAAAAAAGCAATAAAGCTAAAACAATCTATTTCCTCAAACACCAACAACGTGAACAAAGGAGTCTAGCAGAAAAATCCCAAAACAATGTTAAGCAAGGAACATTATGATGGCTATACGAGTGAAGAACAGAGAGGGCCCAGAGAGGGAATATCTCCTTTAGGACACGGCTTCAACCGTAACTGGACGGGATAGCGGGATTATTTATTTTATTTATTATTATTAAAGCCTTAAATAACACTGGTATAAATGCAATGTCCTGCAAAATTGCATAAGCAATTTGACTGCAGGATCAGCACTAAGACATGGTTAAATTACAAAAATTAAGAAATGGGTAAGTACCTGCTAAATTAAATCTAATAATTTTTTTTTAACTTATTTTTAAACATTTTTGGCTCATTTTTAATGTTCTCAGGCAAACTATTTTAAGATAAGGTATTCACTTACTTAGCGTCCTATCCCCATAATTGGTGAGTTTAGTATGTAAATTAATTTAAAAAATACTGCATTGTTTTTTTTTAATAACATCGCGCCTGTGGAAGTTTTTCTTGCCGCTATTCAGGTTGTGAGATGCTGCAGTAGTTTTATGAGACGTTCGAAAAAAAATACTTACTTAAAAAAGAAATTGACGATATAAGTTGTAACTATGTTACGTACCTACTGAATATTTATTGAGTTTGAGCGTCTGTAGAACTGTATAATTCCTAGGACAGTACTGAAATTCAATTTGCACACACAAATACAGAAACGCCGCGCACGTATTGGTCGAAGCCGTCGATATGATTCGCGTCGCACGCGACATGATTGTTGTGCCGCGGGGGCAAATCTCTGCGTAAATGCTCATAGACGTCGCTACGCCCCGCTATCCGCTTTGCTCGAGACCTCAGCCCTATATCTTTTATCTCTTTACCACAAACGCTGCGGATAAATAATTCATGATATTCCTACTGTTTCGGTATGTTGAGGTACCTTTAGGAGATTGATTAAAATAGTTTAATATTTAGGTGTTTATTGTGCTGAAGATGATGGTGGGTTGAACATTACTGTCCTGTGGTTCACCGGCTGTTTCTCGATCGGGAAGCGCCGGTTCATATCCCGGTACCGGACATGCACCAATGAGTTATTAATTTATCTTAAGTGCAGTTTTAACTAACAGTTGGCTCAACCATTATAGACCGACTCACCTACCACGTTGGTCTAACAGAAAGCACGGTCAAGTGTTTGTGCTTAGTCCCCGCCGGCGTGGTCGACGCTTATCGCTATCGATTATCGATTCTTTTTTTCAAATATTTTTCCTCTCAGACGACGCCCTGAGCCGAGGTTCGCGCCCAACTGGGCACCCTCAGGCCTGTTGTCTTAAACGTTTGTGCCGGGTAAGAGCCTTCAGCTCTCCCCATTTGTCCGCCCAAGTAATTAAATGGCATCTGCGGCAAATCTCCATAAGTTACGTCAAAAAAATGTGATTAGTTCAGTTAGTTTATCTTGCAATGGATGTAACTCTGACAATTGAAAAACGTGATTTTTAGGACTTATTATTACGTTTTTCTTGGTTAAAATTCATAAATAAGTTAAATAGAAAAAAAGAAAATGTTTTCATAAGTTTTAGATCTGTCTTTATTTAGAAATCAGAATTTCATAATTTATCTTGAACGTAATACACGATTCAATTTACTGTTATCAACGCAGCTTCACGTTGCGTCTTTCATACAACAATGGCCAACCCTTCCATGTTGCATTGACCATAGACACCACAGACTATAATTACGCCATAAAATTCTATCCCACCGACCGCATTGTCCAAAATTGCATAATATATCATTATTTTAACAAAATAATTAGGTTGCCATAGTAGTCTTTGATGCGAATATGGTCAAACGATTTGGAAACAATGCGATAAAGGACAATGGGCACGTGGAACAAGCTTAGAGGGTGTACGAAACATCTGCTTTTTAAATGTTTTAGAAAGGTAACTGTCCTTTTTATGGTTCTGTACTCAAAGGGTACGCTCAAAGGTAAAGCTAAAAGAAAAGAGAGGAAGGGGAAGACCAACAAGAGCTTACATGGAACAGATTAAAAAAGGTTAACGTCGTGTCAGAAGTCAAGTAATTGGCCGTTGATAGACTGGAATGGAAAATGCTACACCGACAAGAGCGTGGCTCTTAAATTGATGATGATGACTCAAAGGGTACGGCAAAGCAGGACAGAAGAGGCGAGTCACAGGGACTGTAACCTGGAAACAGAGGGCAGCAGTAACTGTCAGTACTATTCAAAGGTGGAGGAGTCCTAGTACGGCTTTGAAATAGACTACTCTGGGCGCCATACCACTCGCGTCAGACAGATTACTACGGGGCGGAAGGCAAGAGAGAAACCACTGCTCTATTTTTCACTAAAAAGTAGCATGGAAACACTCTGACTCACTGGGTAATATCCGGACCCTATTACTAAGCTTCACTGTCTGTCTGTCCGTACGTCCGTCTGTCACCAGGCTGTATCTCGAGAACGGCCATAGCTAGACAGTTGAAATAACAGCAAACGCTAAAAGCAAAATAAAAAAAAAAAATAAATATTTAAGGGGGCTCCCATACAACAAACATTATTTTTTTTGCACTTTTTTACTCGATGTCAATAATAACAACCGGTAGGCAATATGAAATTTGATTTTTTTTTTTTTATTTTTTTTTTTTTTTTTTATGCTAGTATTTTATAATTTTATACGAGGTGTTGCACTGTCCCGCACCAAATTGTAATAAATGTTTCCTTTCCACTAGTTGCCTGGAAGAAATTGCTGCTTCGCAATAAGGCCGCCAGATTGTACTGTATCTATCATCCATTTGTGTAAATTTGTTCTGTATGTTGTGTGCAATAAAGTATATTTGATTTGATTTCATTTGATTTGAAATTTGGATACCTACTGTTGTTTACCTAGTCAAAGGTACGGAACCCTTCGTGCGCGAGTCCAAGTCGCACTTGGCAGGTTTTTAAATGTTTTGTTGTGTGGATGTCAAGTGACAAGCATAAGTATGTCACAGATGATAATGGAAGTATTTAAATGACCACTGATTTAATTAGAACAAGCTTAGCTCACTTGAATGAAGGGCTTTACCACGTTGCCCAAAAAACATACATGGCGCTGTCGCTGAAAATATGGGTTATTTAAAAAAATATATAAAAAAGTTCATCATCATCATAAGCCCATTAACGTCCCCACTGCTGGGGCACGGGCTTTCCCTATGGATAGGGAGATCGGGCCTTTAAACCACCACGCGGGCCCAGTGCGGATTGATGGTTATTAACGACTGCTAATGCAGCCGGGACCAACGGCTTAACGTGCCTTCCGAAGCACGGAGAAGCTCGAGATGAAAACTTTTTTTTTGTGGTCACCCATCCTATGACCGGCCTTTGCGAAAGCTGCTTAACTTCAACAATCGCAGACCGAGCGCGTTTACCGCTGCGCCACCGAGTTCCTCAACTCACAATCACCTTCATACCTATCCTAAATACTTCCTAAATCAATAAACCGTTTACTTGGAAACCCAAACACACCACAAAACCAATATAGTTCGTTACAACATTTGAATACGACAGACATGGTACAAAACGATAATTTTGTATGCTAATAAGGAATATCTTAAGTGGGATCTAAACATACCACGCGTAAGTTCTCTTTTTGTACACGTGGGGACAGAAGTGTTTATTTATTTATCTAACAGTTTATTGTTCACAGAACAGAATAAAAAAAACATTAGAATAACGCAAGACAGAAGACAAAACACTTCAGCTTATTTCTAGAAAGAATCTCTTCCAGCAGACCGGGAAAGAGATAAAGTAAGTTTAGTAAGGAAGACCACAGAATATGATATTTACATATTCTGTGTCCCGATTGTAATTATTTAGCACTTTATGGGTAACACGAACAATAATACAAGACACAAAATTGTTAGGACGTCACGTCATAGATTATGACACAAAGAGACACAGAGAGATTGGAAGTATTTGAGACGTGATATTGGCTAAGGATGGAGAGCCACGAGCTGGACTGAAATGGTTTTTAATTAAAAAGTACTACTGTACTGGACTATGTGGTCCAGTGGTTGAGCGTTTGGCTCACAATCCGGAGATCCTGGGTACGATTCCCGGTGGGGACATATCACAAACATTAGTTTGTGGTCCCTAGTTTGGTTAGGACAGATTGTCCGAAAGTAAGATGATCGTGCTTCGGAAGGCACGTTAAGCCGTTGGTCCCGGTTACTACTTACTGATGTAAGTAGTCGTTCAAAATTAAAAAAATAAATAATTGATGAGCCGATCGTGGTCACTATAATGATCACCACCTAAGGATTTTGTAACAAAAGTGAACGTAAAGTCTTCTCACTATCCACCCCATAAGGGTAGACGGGCGTGAGTTTATGAATGTATTTTATTTAATCGATCGACGTAAATGTTGTGCCCTTGGTAATACGTTTATGAACAGATGCCAGTAGGTCTAATTTGAATGAAGCAAAGGGTAACATGTGTTATATGAAGCGATCTGTGTTCCGTACTGTACAGTTCGTCACATACATACATAAACTCACGCCCATTTCCCACTGGGGTAAGCAGACACTATGGAATTCCATTTGCTTCGGTCATGGCCACAAAACTCCTTCTTTCTCTTTTTGGCTTCTTCTTGATATTGCCGCATGAGCAATAACGCAGCCTGTAGTACTTTCTCCACAGTGATCAATCGATTCATACATCCACGCCGGTTCAGAGCAGTGGTTGTTATATTTTATAAATAATTTCACGAATGACCAGTAACGGGAAACAAATCAAAGTATTTACGGTTTTGCCATCCCACTCGCGTCAGAGAAGAACCTGAACTAGACAGAGGGCAGCAGTAACTGTCAGTACACAGGCGGAGGACGGGAGTCCTAGTACGGCTTTGAAATATACTACTCTGGGCGCCATCCCACTTGCGTTAGACAGAGTACTGCGAGGCGGAAGGCAACAGGGAAACCACTACCTTATTCTTCCCTAAAAAAGTAGCATAGAGAATGCTTCACAGACAAGAGCGTGGCTCTTAAATGAGTGATGTGTGTGACGGTTTTACCACAAAACTTCCGAAGCAAAGATTCATCTTATGTTTCAGACAAATTGACTTCACTTCCGTAAGATTCGTTCTGTTCGTGGCCAGATCTTAGAACTGGGGGGTTAAAAAGGCCAAATCAAAGCAATTCATCTAAGAAAGCAATATTGCTATTTGATATTTGTTTGCATTGCGCACTTAATTTTATTGCAATATTGCTTTCTTAGATTAATTGCTTTGATGTGGCCATTTTAACCCCCCTAATCATTTCATGATGTGCTCGATCAAATAGGAACTATAAGGTACGTAACCTACTTAAGTAGGAACTGTGTTAAAGTTTTGGAAAATAGAAATAGTTTTCTATCAAAACAAAATGTGGATTTAAACGGAGACCCCACAGATTCCAAATTCAAACCCCGAATTTTGACAGAAAAGCGTAAAATTCGCAAAATCCTCTTCACGCGTATTACTAGCCAGTTGAATAGGAATGTTTTTTTTTTAAATACTTACCAATGCAATGGTAATATGGGCACATTCATCCATGACCAACAGATGTGGAGGGTATATGACCAATGAGGCGTAATATGCTCATTCGTGTCATCAAATGAACTTGGTATTAAATAGGGGTGTTAAAGTGGTTTGTATGATGGGTTATTGATTTCCAATGTACTTATGGGCATAACGGTTGTAGGGGTAAACATAGTTACACTTTGAATCGTAATTTTTACATAACGAACGTCTCATCCGCCAAAAACTACTGCAGCTTCTCACAACCTGTATACCGGGGAAAAGAAGCTGCAAGAAAAACCTCGGCACATGGCCCTAGACGTTCTTTAAGATAATAAAAATAAATAAACAAATTTGGTTTTTCGTAGGCCAAAATATCTTCTTCTATCGAGTGGGCTGTGAGGTGGATTACCAACCCCATCAACCCTGGTGTCAGGGTTACTATTGAGCCGCCAAAGGCCCCTGACATTGCTCATGTAACGACTAAAACTTGCATCAGTAAGTAGTACCGGGACCAACGGGTTAACGTGTCTTCCGAAGCACGGATCATCTTACTTTCAGACAATCTGGTGATCAGCCTGTAATGTCCCAACCAAACTAGATCACAAAGCGATTTTCGTGATATGTCCCCACCGGGATTTGAACCCGGGACCTCCGGATCGTGAGCCGAACGCTCAAACCACTGGACCATGTAAAGCCGTTGGTCCCGATTACTACTTACTGATGTAAGGCCTTTGGCGGCTGAATAAAAACCCTGACACCAGGGTTGATGAGGTTGGTATTCACCTCACAACCCACACGATAAGAAGAAGACCGGACCTTTGCCATATACTCAAGGGTTAATAATGACCCCATCTGTTTTGACCTTAAGACATTAGGGTGATCATAGAACCCTAAAATGTGAGTAATTATGTCTAAGACCCGAAATTGTCCTTTAAATTGAAACAGACCAGCCCACCTGTCTACTGTGACCTCTACCTTACTTCTTTTATTTTTTATAACCCACAACACAACTCTAATGACTCTATCTTATCTATGGCCATCTAACTTAATTAATAATTGATATCGCACCATATGTTCTTTGATATTAGTAGTGTTTGAAGGAGTTGCTTTATTTTAAATATAGAACACAAATTTAACCATAGACCTTATGGTCGTGGAGTCTATAGTCTTTGCTTACCCCGGCGCGGGCGGGAAATAGGCGCGAGTTTAAATACTTACAATACTAATTTAAGAGCCACGCTCTTGTCGGTGTAGCATAATTGCTACTTTTTTAGGGAAAAATAAGGCAGTGGTTTCATTCTTGCCTTACGCCCCGCAGTTCTCTGTCTGACGCGAGTGGGATGGCGCCCAGAGTAAATAGATTAACATAACATAACATAAATAGCCTACGTATATACGTCCCACTGCTGGGCACAGGCCTCCTCTCAATCAAGCGGAGAGGGTATGGAGCATACTCCACCACGCTGCTCCACTGCGAGTTGGTGGAGGTGTTTTTACGGCGTATAGCCGGGACCAACGGCTTAACGTGCCCTCCGAAGCACGGAATCAACTTACTTTTTCGGACAATCGGGTGATTCAAGCCTGAAAAGTCCTTACCTTAAACAAAGGACAGTCTCACAAAGTGATAGAAATAGATTAATCAAACAAAATAAAGGATGGAGGAAAAAGACTAAAAATTCAACAGATTGGTCTTTGAGTATCAGAAACACATGAATGCAAGTAAGAGCCATTTCTATTAAGAATAAAAAACAACATCTTCGAACAGTGGGTATTAAAAAGTTTTTAATTTTTAATTCCAAAATTAAATTTAATATGTAATAAAACACGTGTTTTGTTGAATATCAATTCGGAAATGCAAAATGATTATAACGTGCTTAGCGGTGAAAGAAAACATCGTGAGGAAACCCACGCATAGGAAATTAATTTTGGAGGTACGTGATCTGACGTGTATTGGGCTGGTCAACCCTGGTGTCAGGGTTACTATTGAACCGCCAAAGGCTCCTCACATGGCTCATGTAACGACTACTTACTTACAGTAAGTAGTAACCGGGACCAACGGCTTAACGTGGCTTCCGAAGCACGGATCATCTTACTTTCGAACAATCAGGTGATCAGCCTGTAATGTCCTAAACAAACTAGGGACCACAAAGTAATTTTTGTGATATGTCCCCGAATCGAACCCAGGACCTCCGGATCGTGAGCCCAACGCTCAACCACTGGATATCTCGTTTCAAAAACACACCAGTATCCATGACCATTTCACAACGAATAAGATGAAATATTTTCACAAAATCACTTTTAAGTGACCCTCCAGTACGTGCCAGAAAATAATACCTGCCCATCCAGTCTTCCTTGTCTCCTTCATGGTAAAGAAGTGATGGGAGCTGTCGATATTTCATCTATCGATGTTCCTTTTGCATTGACGTTAATGAAAATTCATTGAATTGGTCCAACATTCCAAGGAAGTAAATTTTGACGTGAGTTGGAAGTGAATTACTGACTAATATATATTTAATAATGAGGAGCTCGGTGGCGCAGCGGTAAACGCGCTCGGTCTGCGATTGTTGAAGTTAAGCAACTTTCGCAAAGGCCGGTTATAGGATGGGTGACCACAAGAAAAAAAAGTTTTCATCTCGAGCTCCTCCGTGCTTTGGAAGGCACGTTAAACTGTTGGTCCCGGCTGCATTAGTAGTCGTTAATAACCATCAATCCGCACTGGGCCCGCGTGATGGTTTAAGGCCCGATCTCCCTATCCATCCATAGGGAAGGCCCGTGCCCCAGCAGTGGGGAGGTTAATGGGCTGATGATGATGATGCTGATATTTAATTACTATTACTTGTCACATATATAAAAATCATTAAAACTGTAAGGAAATCTTAAAAGTTCCAAATTTCCTTGCAAAGTAAATATAAAAACATTGGTCGTGGGTAATTTATTTTTTATGAAATGGCAACGCAGGATCGGATGGCGTCAGCTGGGCTAACCTTGAAATGTTAGCTATCATTTTTGAGCATACCTGGTTTTCTTATACCTGGGTTTATCGACACTTAGAGTATCGATAAACAACACTATAGCAAAATTTCAATTAGTCTGGGCAACCGCTGTATAAGTACTGTTCGTTCTTGCGACACCCCTTAAGAAACCCACACCCCTGTGATATCATATTAAAGGGGCTAATAGAGTTTAATATCGGAAACATAAAAGGAGTAACGTAGCGGAAACTGTGTGTGTTCCCAATGGATTTTTGGATGACCACATTCAATATGGAATAATAATTTTGGTGGTCATGAATATGAGGGACTTTCCAGGCTATGTACAGTCATGAGTAATATCATGTACCCACTTTAGAACCTTGTCGCACTATCGTATTTGACATTTAATGAGACTTATGGTTTAATTTGTCAAAAAGTTAATGTGACATGGTATCAAAGTGTATACATATTATAGTACGCATGACCGTACACCAAAAATAATATAAATAGCGCGGTCGAGATTTAACGTGATACTACTCTATCGTGATCTATTTACTCGTTACACTGGTACGTAATTATACCAAAATACAAGGTAATAACAGTATTTGGGTGAATATCAAAATCTAAAACAACCGTCTAAACATTTTACATCGGCCAATAACCCGACAGAATTAAGTTGACAGCGCACGTCAAATGGTTTGAATACCCGCGAGATACCTTTTTGGTTCGCCCGGGTTATTCATTAATTTACTCTTTCTTCTTAAAATTTACGACTGACAATCATCCGTCTCATTCCTTTTCGGCGAATTAGAAAATATATACAAAAATACAAATACAAAAATATTTATTCGTAAATGTTGCGTGTTACAAGATATTACAGGGTTACAGAAAATGACAGTTATAACTTAAAATCGAAAGAATCGGGGCCCATATTAAAAGTAACTGCCGCCTTTCTATTATTCAAACCTCGCGCTCCACCGATTCTAACTGCACTCAAAAAACTATGGTCACTAATATCCCAAAACAAACATGTATTGTTTACCCTACTTTAAAATATGTTATGGTACCCTAATACCACTATTTATAGGGATTTATACAACAATGGGTTATGCTGCTAATGCTCCAGGCGATATTTTAATCCCACCCTTTGGCTATGAGATTGCACTTTTTGAAAAAGAAATATGGAAGCATCATGCTGCTGTAATTTATAAGTAAAAAAGATAGATTAATGGTGAATAAATAATATTTTAGAGTTTCACAAATCAACTGCTTCTGGGTTCTTTGTGAGTTTGCGTCAATTATGCATTTATTTATTTATTTAGGTTGGTACAGTCAGAAAAAAAAATAAAAAAATAATAATAAAATTAGGGACTTTGTGATCCCTAGTTTAGTTAGGACATTACAGGCTGATCACCTGATTGTCTGAAAGTAAGATGATCCGTGCTCCGGAAGGCACGTTAAGCCGTTGGTCCCGGTTACTACTTACTGATGTAAGTACGTAGTCGTTACATGAGCCATGTCAGGGGCCTTTGGCGGCTCAATAATACCCTGACATCAAGTATGATAAGGTTGGTAATCCATCTCACAACCCACACGATAGGAGAAGAATAAAATCTTAGCTAGGTATACCTATTATTTTACTTGCTTTTTTTTTATTTTATATTCTTACGTATATATTGATTCATATCCTACGTATTCGTTCCATTCAACGAATATTCCCATCGAATATGGAAATGCTGAACCCTTAGGAATGTCCAATAAGAAACGGAAATTCCATCACGCTCCGCTCATATCTATGGGCGATATACGAAAATACTTGTAACTTTGCCCTTGTATATTGTTATACATAACAATAAGAATTCATTACATAATTATTATGTATATTATATATTATGTATGTTTTATGTGTAGAATTCTGTTGAACTATTTGAACTTGCATTAAAATACAGGTTCAACAATTTAGGCAAACATACATACAGTAAGCAGAGATTTTGGAATTCCATTTCGACGGGGAAGAAGCAAATACTCCTATCTTACACAGACCTAACTTTACAGGAGGAGGAAAAAACTGAATAACTTTTTTGTTAATAATTATAGCGCGACGTCATGTTCTGAAGGTAGTTTTGTTATTTCAAGAGACATTTTTTTAAACTAATATTAATTTTGTATATATAGAGGAATTAAAGTTAATGTAAGTTAGAGCCTATTGGTTTCTGTGTTGGGTCGAAAGTTTTGACGTTAGACGGTTTTTCCACTTGCAATTAATCCTTCAAATTCCTATTGTTTGACTTATTTCTCTTTGTAAACTATTCACTGTAGCTTCAAAAACCTATTAATAATTAAAAAAAACAATAACTATAAAACTAACGTAAATTATACATGATTTTGTAAGATAGGATGTATTGCTTTGAATGAATTTCAAATTATGTTCAAATTAGGAGATATTATAAAGCAATGCCGCAACAAATAACTAGTAAATATTTAACTGTAAACTATTATAAAGCATGCAATATAATAACAAATAATCGTATTTTTTTAAAAAATACTGAAACGACAGCTTTTTTAAAGAAAGTGCTACGCTTAGCATTTTTAATGAAAATAAACTTTGATCTTAAACAAGGTTTAACAAATTATTTATTGATCATGATAAAGTAGGCACCTTCGGTTTTTAATTGGCATTTAAAAAAATATAATATAATAATAATAAAAGGGTAGAAAAAATTACAATAAAAGACAATTATATATTTATTAGTCAATAATCAACTGAGATCAACAAGTAGGTACTTATTAAAATCATTATCAATAGCCCGGTCAATAAAGGGGTTGTAGAGTATGTGGGAGGAAACCTATGATTTTTCTTCAGGAATGTGTTCCGGAACACATTTCTGAATGTGTCCTTATTTATGGAGTTAACATAGTAAAAAGTCCCATGTTTACATGGTGTCATTTCCGTAACTTAATGTTTACCAAACCATACAAAAATATAAATATCGATATTTTTGTATGGTATTGGTCGTTCGATTTACTTCTCACTTTTTATTCTAAATTCCTCTCCAAAATTAAAACTGTGGGAATTTTTTGACAAAAAGATAATTATAAAATAAATAACCCAGTTATCCAATATCAAATAATTAACTTGTCAAACAATTTTTATTAATAACTTAGTCTTTAAAAAAATGTTTTGTGTTGCAGAATGGGTGTAGGTCAGAGATACCAATTTTGAGTTTTTCGCTGATATCTCAAAAACGATGCGTCCTAGAGAAAATAACTTTATAAATTTAAAGAACATTAAATTGTCTACAAATTAGTTAATATAATATTTTTTTGATATTTCGCCCGTTTTCGAGCTACACGCTTAGGAAAAAAATAATTTAATATTGAAAAGTGTCAGTGATCGAATCACCCCAAAAAGTAGATCTTGGGTCCATCATCTCTTATTTTTGAAACAAAGACACATTTCGTGCCATGCCCATCATCATCCATCGACCTCCATCATGTTCCATTAAACAAAAAGACTCATGCTTGATTCTGTAGATAGGAGCTATTATCGATTAAAACATGAGATAGGAGTTATTTACTTCTGTAGAAAGGAGATATTTTTATAAAAAAATTGCAACATATAAAATCTTTATTTTAAGAGCTATTTCTATTCATCGAAAATCACCCTAAAAGTAGGAAATACAACGGAGATCTTGCCAGCCAACGTAAAATTAAATTTCGCAACGAACTACATCAAAAAGTCGATTTGCCTAAAAATGTAAGATAGGAGTATTTGCTTCTTCCCCGTCGATTTGCTTGGATCCTGAAACACTTCTCTTGCTTCCTCCACATTTATCAATCGTTTCATACACGCACACCGATTCAGAGTAGATTGTACTGAACTTTTTCTAAAGACATCTCCTCCTAGGTCTTCTTCTGCCAGCACTTTGTATGTACTTAGGGGACTACAAAATTGTCATATTAAGCCTATATATATTCCACTGCTGGGCACAGGCCTCCCCTCGATCAACCGGAAGGGAGTATGGAGCATACTTCACCACGCTGCTCCATTACGGGTTGTAAGAGGTGTTTTTATGGCTAATAGCTGACACCAACGGCTTAACGTGTCCTCCGAACCACAGACTTATTACTTTTTCGGACAATCTGATGGTTCAAGCCTTTAACAAACAAAGGACAGTCTCACAAAAAAAAACTTGTCTAAAACGAAGCAATATCGCGTAGCAAATGTTTTGACGGTCATCTATGTTCTATTCTAACGCATCATTATCCTCATCAATCACATTGTATGAATATCATACGAGCTCCCTCATGCCCTGCCTTACCGGCAACGACATGGCTTCATTGTTCCGTAGATAATCGCCATATTGGCCCCGTTTTTGGATTCTGGCCCCCTGTATGCGTCGTCACGCATTTATGTACAGCATGTGTCTTTTTGACTTCAGATACAGTGGAGTTAAATAAATTAAAAACTAAAACCCGATTACGGAAAAATCACGCTCTAAAAAGTATGAAACAAGAAAATAGGTATATTTCTCTGAAATTCTTCCGAATAGTGATGTTTAGAAAGCCTTGCCGCGGTGAACAGACTCGTAGAACAGGGGGGTTAAAATTCCCACATCGAAGCAATTCATCTAAGAAAGCAATATTGCTGTTTGACATTTGTTTGCATTGCGCACTTACTTTTATATGCGGAAATGTCAGATTGTAATATTGCTTTTTAAGATGAATTGCTTCGATATGGCCATTTTAACCCCTATGTTGGAATTAAGCCTAATGGAATTTTTCGGGATCAATCCCAAAGCATAAACGAGATCCCATTCGAGATTGACGGGATTAGGCGAATCTCCTTGAGAATACATACATAAATAATATACATACATATATAACATACATGTATGTACACATATATAATGTTCCAACACATAACCCTCCTCTTTGCTTCGCCGCAGTCGGGTAAAAATATACTCATAAGTCTTTAACAAAAATCCATCAATTTTAGAACACCTTTTAATTTAATAACTGCCTAGTAAGCGAAATTCGTTCATTATCTGTTTATAATGGCAAAAATTGTCAATGATACTTTTGTATCTAAAATGCCCAATAAACAAAGATTAGTTTTTTCTATTCTTTTTTATTTTTTTATTATAAATAGCTTCCACAGACAAGGGTCCGATATTGATAAGTGCGGATTACTACTATGCCGAAACGGTGGTAAAGTTGGACGTTTAGCGAATATTAGAAGATTATAAAGGGTTGCCATTGGTAATAAATATGTAGCTTAAAAATCAATTTTAAACGCTACATTTTATTACAGTAATTTAAAGTTGAAAGGGTTTTATCTAAATTTGTTTGTCGATTGGAATCGATTAGCAAAGTCAAACAACGTTGGTAAGGCAACGTAGGTTAGTTGTTGGTTGATAGGTATTTTAGTTGTTTTCAAATGTGTCTGCGCACCCCCTACGCGATAGCGAGCGTAAATTTAGATTCCCGCAGACACATCATAATTTTATTTAAAGTTATACCTGTAATTTTTTTATCCGCCGAAAAGGAAAGGGAGGAATGATTGACAGCAGTTAATTTTAAAATGAATGAATAACCCGGGCGAATAAAATAGGCAACTCGCTCATATGCAACCCGTTTGACGAGTGCGGTCAACTTAATTCTGCCAGGTTATTGGCCAATATGAAATTTTGGAAGGGTTTTTAAATTTCTGCCTAAAATTTTATTGACGTGTTCCATAAATTGTATGCCCATCGATTACCCACCCCTTTCTTTTTCAGTGGACAAGAAAATGACAGCTATAACTTAAAATATAATTAGATGGTGTTTACAGGAATCAGTACCATTATGGTACCTACGTATACGAAAGCATCGTCTTAAAAATCTAAATAGGTAAATCTAATTTAATATCAAAAGCGACATCTATCGGTTCTAACTTGAACTAACATTACTTTGACCGAGTTTATTCACTAGCGTACCACTTTAGTAAGCGCTGGAAGTGATTCCAAAGTCTTTCAGTAGATGGCGCTGTCGGTAAGTATTTTTTAGTTTTAGAAACACAATGTAGATGGCGCTGAAATGTTACTAAATTATTTATTTTGTTACACAATGCGTGTGGTCTCCAATGGGGTCGGTAGAGCCAGAAGAACCTACCACAGGCAAATTTGCTCTCAAGTTAGTAGGTATCATAAGGCAAAAGGCGCTTACCAATAGATTTACCCATGATGTAGGCAGAACCTGTGAAATTAGAAACATAGATTAGCATGCGAATATTGTGCAATTCCAACAATTACACACTATAGGTCAAATTAAAAACGTCCTTCATTTTTGAAATCAGTTAATGCCATTTGTTTTTTTTTTGACGTGACTTATTATTGTAGACTAGCTTTTGCCCGCGACTTCGTCTGCGTGGCGTGTTATAAAAGAGAGATCTTTGTGTGTGTGGGAGTGCATATCAAATTTCAAGCATCTAACTTATGCAGTTTAGATTTTTTCATACAATTGTTTTTTCCCGCTAACTCCCATTTTTCAAAATACAGCCATAACTAAACTTTATATTACTAAGGTATGCATGCATGCTAGATTGAAAACATCTATCTTACGCGGTTTCGATTTTTTCATACAAATGTTTTTTCCCGCTAACTCCCGTCTCCGTGGGAATTTTGCAATATCCTGTTGCAATTAAGCTTTAAGTTAACTAAGGTAAACTGCATGTCAAATTTCAAGCGTCTAACTTAAGCGGTTTAGATTTTTCATACAAAAGTATTTTCCCGCTTATTCCCGTTCCCGTGGTAATTCCGGGAATTCCTTTCTTAGTGCACCTCTACGGTACCTAAGCTACGTCTCTTCCAAATTTCAAGTGCCTACGTGTAGCTGTTTAGGCTGTGCGTTGATATGTCAGTCAGTCAGTTTCTCTTTTTTTTTTCTTTTATTTGTTTTTTTTTAGATTTTTTAGTTTTTGGTTTTTTTTTTTGTTTTTTTTAGATCTGCCGCAAATGACATTAACTACTTGGCCGGACAAATGCGGGAGCCCAGTTAGGCACAAACCTCGGCTCACGGCGTCGTCTGAGAGCATTATATTTGAAAGATTTAATCGACCCTAGTGGGTCTTTTTTTTTGACGTGACTTATTGTAGATTTGCCGCAGATGGCATTAACTACTTGGCCGGATAGACCCTAGTGGGTCGATAGCGAATGCGCTGAATGAAAAAAAAAGGAAATTTAGATGACTTTAATTTTCGACAGATTTTGAAGTCGGTTCATTTTTTAAATTACCTACTTTTTTACATTCATTAAAGCAAAGAAGTTGGCCTTTACTAAGTACTTACAGTAACTACTAAGAAATCCAAATTATACACTGCTCTTGAGTACAAACATTTCTTTTTTTTATAATAACAGTGTCCGACCCGACACTAATGTCAAACCACTAACTACCCTTTTTCTTGTTAGTAGGTAATTTTAAAAATGTTATAATTGCTCTCATAATTACACACGGGTATGGCGCAGTTTGTAACCTGTCCGGCTGTCGTTTGTACAGATCATGGGATCAGTGTCATTAAAATACCAAGAATAAAAGTAGTAGGTTCATAGGTTTACATTAACGGCCTCTGTGGTTTCGGGTTTGAATCCCGGTGAGGACACTGCCACTAAGTGGTGTATCTAATAGTTTGTTTAGGACATTGCAGGTTGATCACCCGATTGTCTGAAAGTTAGACCTGTGCTTCGGAAGGCACGTTAAGCAGTCGGTCCCCGCTACGTAATAACTCTCCCTGGATCTTCGTGGATATTAGATATATTATGCATCTTTTATCTTTGTTTTTGGGTATACATTTTTATTACACCCAGGCGCAATTAAAACATCTTCCACCCATTATTGTTCTGATGAAAATAAAGAAAAGCAATATGTATACCTATAAGTATATAACAGCGTATCTATATATGCATAGGTACAGTCATGAGCTATATAATGTACCCACTTTAGGACTCTGTCGCACTAACATATTTGACATTTAGTAAGACTTACAGTTCAATTTGTCAAAAAAGTTAATGTGACATGGTACCAAAGTGTATACATATTAATGCTCGTGACCGAATGTCATTAGATTATGTTTGAATAATTACGTACACTGAGCAATGAGTAAATAGGTAATTATCACGTGAAATCTAATCAGCGCCATCTGTATATTTTTACAGGAACGTAGCCTGGATAGCCTCTTATTACCTGGTCACCGCAGTCGACAGACGTCATACAGTCGTAGGATGCGTCCGCGCAGATAATAATCGCGACATAGCGCACGTCGTGGGAACCCGCGAGATGATATGCCGACGCACGACTGACGACTGGTTGAGGGAAAAAATTGTCCAATAGATGACTTCCTCATAGGAGAGATTCCTTGCATAGTTTCGAAGTTTTTGCAAGGGTGACGAAATGATCACTTGTCAATGGTTCATCATCGATTTGTTTACACGTAAGGTGAATAGTCAACATGTTTTAGTGGTAAGAGTTTTGTTCTCTGGATTGAGATGTCGGAGGTCCTGTGTTCGATTCCTAGTGAGGTCTTCTTGTACTTATCGTGTGGGTTGTGAGGGTTATTATTGAGCCGCCAAAGGCTCCTGACATGGCTCATCTAATGACTACATACTTACATCAGTAAGTAGTAACCGGGACCAACGGCTTAACGTGCCTTCCGAAGCACGGATCGTCGTACTTTCGTACGGGTTTTTTTTGTTTAGAAGGGCGTCTTATTTATTAAGAATTGAATTGTTTCTTTGTTATTGAATAAATAAACTAAAAAGAAACTAGAACAAAACAAAGAAACTGTAGAAAGGCCTCCAATCGTGTTTGGAAATAAATCATTAAGCCATTCCACACATACCGGGATAATACAAAAGAAATTACCTTAATCTGGAGCAATCTTTCTAATGGCCACTGAAGATCATAGCTAGGACTACGGACTTGAAAATTGAGGCACACACACGGTGGGGCAAAGAGAAATACAACGTAGACGCGACTTTTTATATTCCGGTGTTAAAATACGTTCTTTTTGTGCAATGAAGAATTGGGTAGTTTCCTAGCTGAAAGATAAATTATGAAATTCTGGGGGGCAACGTAACCTATGACGTCATAGAAAAAGTGACAAAATGTCGCACTTATTATTACATTTCTTTATTAAAATACATTAATAAGTTAAATAGAAAAAAAGAAAACACTTTTTGTCACCTTTAGATCTGTCTTTATTTAGTAATCAGGGGGGTTAAAATGGCCACATCGGAACAATTCATCTAAAAAAGCAATATTGCAATTTGACATTTGTGTGCATTGCTCACTTACTTTTATATGCGCAAATGTCAAATTGAAATATTGCTTTGTTAGATGAATTGCTTCTATGTGGCCATTTTAACTTTACCACAGGAAATTAAATAGAACTATATTTGTTTTTGAGGTTGCTCTGTAGATGTGCTTCGAGTAGTCACTAATTGTCCGGACAATTGTAGAGCGCTGAGATGCTAAGGGTTCTTAATTCTTATCTGGTCAGAGACTTGTCTCCTCTACAAATACATATTCTTTGCCTCGATCTACCATGTTTGCCTCGGAGGTCATAACAGCATTTCCTAATGTTTTTTCTCATAATTAAATGATAGAGCATTAAATTGATTTTCTGAATCGCTTAGATGCTTCATGGGAGTTTTGTTGGGTAGGTAGGTATAGGAGTAAAGTGTGTTAATCGACCGTCCTTTTCGTTTTTGGCGGATAAGAAAAATACAGATATAACTTAAAATGAAATAAAAAGTGTCTGTAATCAGTCATTATTTTACTATATTAAATGTAAATGTATTGTAGATTTGCCACAGATGGCATTAACTACTTGGCCGGACAAATGGGGAGCGCTGAAGGCTCTCACCCGGTACAATTTAAGACAACAGGCCTGTGCCCAGTTGGGCGCGAACCTCGGCTCAGGGCGTCGTCTGAGAGTAAAAATATTTGAAAGAATTAATCGACCCTATCGGGTCGATAGTGATAAGCGCTGATTGAGGGAAATCGTCGACCACCGGCGGGGTCAGTATCGGGGTCCTGAAGTGTTTGGTGTCGCGAGCAGATTGGCTGCCTTTATGGCTAAAGTAATCGGGTCGTCGGGATTGTAAATTACGTCCTTCGGACGCCGATACTTTTCAGTACCGTCCCTAAGCGGGATGTATTCGGAAGCCGCAACTACCAGGGGATGTGGGTGGTGCAGAGCAGAATCGAAAAAACGTTTTGAAACTAATTTGAGCCATTGGGCAATGGTTGGCAGACCTAGGTCAATGTGCAGATTTTCATTGCGAAGGAACCACGGAGCTCCCGTGGCTTTCCGCATGAAACGAGACCGTCTCTTTCGTTTTCGGCGGATAAGAAAAGGACAGATATAACTTCAAATGAAATAAAAAGTGTCTGTAGGAATCAGATCAGATTTTACTACAAGATCACTGTGGTTCTGTGGTTCACCGGCTGGCTTCTCAAACGAGGAGGGCCGGTTCGTATCCCGATACCGGACTGGCACCAATAAGTTGTTCTTCTTCTTCTTCTAGTGCCTGTCCATTACTGGACGTTGGCCGTCAGCTTTAATAAGTTGTTACGATATTATTATATGTAAAGTTGTCATGCGCTTCGCAAACTTGTAAGTTAAAACTATTTGGTGAAGTGAAGTCACCGTGGTAATGTGAATCACCGGCCTTTTTTTTAATGTGGAGCCTTGGTTTGAACCCCGGTACCGGACTTTTCCAAGTTATTAGTTTTCTAACACAGTTGTCTCGAATTATTTATAGACGACTATACGGTTCACCACCTATCACGTTGGTCTAACAGAAAGCTTGATGCGTGGGTACGGTCACGAGCATTAATATGTGTACACTTTTGGTACCATGTCACACTAACTTTTTTGACAAATTGAACTGTAAGTCTCACTAAATGTCAAATATGTTGGTGCGACAGAGTCCTAAAGTGGGTACATTATATTGCTCATGACTGTTCATGGTGCGATGGATGTCTCTGATTATACCAATTAGTATATAGCCATGGACTTATGTTATTTCACTACGAAATTCTTATTTCAAAATCTTCCCAAACCACTAACCGTTAAAGTCCCACAACATTCGTCACTCCGAAACCTTCCAACCATGGAATCAATAAGCCCATACAATCAGCTGCTTAAAATGCGTTAAAATTGTTTCACTTAACTATGCTCGAAGACGATTCACACCAATTATATCTTTTTTATCTTTATTTAATTTGGGAGGTTTTGTCCTACAGAACATGGCAACTTTAAAATATTACTTTTTACACTGCTTAAATATTATAGTGGTTATTGCTTCTCAGCAATAAACATATATTATGTAAGTTTCGCGGCGTCCGAATTTGGTATCTACAGAATACTTTGGAATATTCCGACATTCACCTGTGATAATTAAACTTTCCCAGCAACAACCTTCTTTCCGCACTCCATCCGTTCTTTACACACTCCATCAGTAGATGATATACGTCATCCAACGACCAATTACCAATTATTCCTGATCTTCATTCACTATCGCCACATCGCATAATAAACTACAATTTGTTCTTTTGTACTCAACAAAAACTGATCATACACGGCCATCACATGAAAGACCAAAGGTCAAAGCGCGAGAGATATTAGGAGTATTGCTCACGCGATTCAGAACCGCAGCGGTGAATACTCTGACTTGCAAAAATAAGTGCTAAGTAGAAGATAGAAGTTAGAGATTTCATCGTCTTCCAACCATTATCTCGTTTTTCTCAGGGTCCGCTTACCTAACCTGAAGATTTGACAGGACCGGTTTTTTACAGAAGCAACTGCCTGTCTGACCCTCTAACCCGCGAAGGGAAAACCGGCCAATACAGGTTAGGTCACATACCTCCGAAATGGAATTTCACGGGAATGTGGGTTTCCTCACGATGTTTTCCTTCACCGCTGAGCACGTGATAATCATTTATGATCCAAACATGAATTCGAAAACAAATTCTCCAATCATTGGTTTAGGCCTGTGCGGGATTCCAAAGCGACCTGCGAACTCAAAGTGAGAGGCAAGCGTTCTGCCAACTGGGCTAGAGTTAGAGTTTTAAAATAAAAAAAACCTTGTGTGTTTGCGTATCTACTGCTATTGACACACCATAATAAATAAGTCACGTCAGAAAAAAAGATAGGACTTGGAATTGGAGCCCGGAAAAGATCTTAACGTGGGCGTTTGAACGCTGCGTTTATTTCTCACGTGTAAAATTACGGAGTTCAAGCCGATTAGAAGCCGCGGCTACGGTTTCCCAATCCACCTCACATCTCAGTGAATCGAACGCCTAACGTTAAGTTTTGCTTCAGGGCTGCCATCTTCTTCTATCGTGTGGGTTGTCAGGTGAATTACCAACCTCATCAACCCTGGTGTCAGGGTTATTATTGAGCCGCCAAAGGCCCCTGATATGGCTCATGTAACGATTACTCACTTACATCAAGTAGTAACCGGGACCACTGACTTAACGCCTGCTATGGGTGAGTACTTTTTGGTGTGCATATTGCGTAGGTACTTTTGGCGTATTTGTTCTTTTTTTATCATGACTTATTGTAGATTACTCGCATATGGCATTAACTACTATGCGTCCCTGGTGTTAAATACAGGGTGTTAGTGACATCGTAACGAATACTGAAAGGGATCATTCAGACCATGATTCTGAGTTAATATCTAGTGGACTTTTCTGTCGTAATATTCATGATTTATTTAGTTTTTAAAAATTATTTCAATTTCTATACTTTTGCGATGGAAAATTCTACTTGATATTACCTCAGGATAATGAGTTAAATCATCCCCTGCATATTTGTTACGATGTCACTTACACCCATACAAGTGGGTGAATATCAAAATGTGTCAAGTTTGGTGTCATATAATATTTTCGTGAAAAATTGGGGAAATTGGGAAAATTGGGAATTGAAAAATTCCTTTTTCATGTCGGAACCGAGGATCCTTTTGGATCTTTTTAATGTCGGAACCCAATTTTTCACGACAAAATAATATGTAATTTCGCCACCAAACTTGAAATTTTGAGATTGATCCAAGTACGTATGGTTATTTATTAGTGACACCGTAACGAATACTGAGGGGGATGATTCATACCATGATTCTCAGTTGTCAATCAAGTGGAATTTCCTGTCGGAAAATTCATGAAATATTTTTTTTATTATTTTCATTATTTTCCATACTTTTGCGACGGAAAATCCCACCTGATATCAACGCAAAATCATGGTCGGAATCATCCCTTAAAGTTTTCGTTACGATGTCACTAAGACCCTGTATGTTTTTAACAAACAAGTATTTTAATTGGCAGCCCTATTCTATACTTACGCCTCTTGGAAACGCATAAACATTAACGCGGCCATAGAAACGGCTCGGGGTAGGGTTCAGATCTAATCTAGGTCTTTATATAGCTATAATTGTGGCGGTTCGGTAGCGGGCTAGAGTGCGGGGTCGCGAGTTCAATCCAGACGCGTAACAATGAGTCTCTATGTATTTTAAACTGGATTTCAACCCAGAAGTGTGTTTGGTCTCTAATTTTGTTTTCTTTTGCATTCAACTTATATACGAATTTTAACAAAGAAAAATGCAATAATAAATGCGACATTTTGTCACGTTTTCCTATGACGTCACAGTGTCCTTTTTCATAGTAATTTCGTGTTATGACGTTTAGTAAATGTTCTCTAGCTATAGAGGCAGCCAATCAGCTCGCGACACCAAACACTTCAGGACCCCGATACCGACCCCGCCGGCGTGGTCGACGATTTTCCTCATTCAGTGCTTATCGCTATCGACCCACTAGGGTCGATTAATTCTTTCAAATATTTTTCCTCTCAGACGACGCCCTGAGCCGAGGTTCGCGCGCAACTGCGCACCCTCAGGCCTGTTGTCTTAAACGTTGTACCGGGTGAGAGCCTTCAGCGGTCCCCATTTGTCCGGCCAAGTAGTTAATGCCATCTGCGGCAAATCTACAATAAGTCACGTAAAAAAAACGTTTAGTAAAGAAGTAACTGATTTGACTAATTGGAAACTAGCCTATTGTACCTATATATTATTTCGACTGTGCCTTATAATTAATCACCCTTTTCAATGTCTAGGCCTAAAAAAACTACTGCAGACTCTTTTCATTCTAACAAAGTTAATATGAATGTATGTTTGTATGTTGTTACCGCGCCGACAAAGAAAATCAAGGCGGCACCATTAGTCTTCAGATTAGACTCATGCGCAAGAATATTAATAGTTACAATGAATGTATCACGCGCATGTTTAATAGAATAACGCCGCCTATATTTTAAATACGTAATCTCGAAGGTAAAAAAATTCGAACACGGGTGGTCGAAGGTCGGAGTTCGGAGTCGAAGAACTACCCAATACTGCTATTTAACATTTATTTTAAGTTATACTTGTCATTTTCTTATCTGACGTTTCTTGTTTGACGTGTACTCGACAGGAACATTTATGGAACACACTTCAATTTTAGGTAGAAATTTAAAAAGCCCTTCCAAAATTTTATATTGGCTAATAACCCGACAGAATTAAGTTCCAAGCACACACGTGAAACGGGTTGCATATCAGCGAGACTGCGAGATGCCTATTTATTCGCCGGGGTTATTCATTCATTTTTAAATTAACAATTGTCAATCATCCTTTCTCTTCCTTTTGGGCGGATAAGAAAATGACGGGTATAACTTAAAATAAAATTAGAGTCTGCAGGAATCGGGGCCATTGCGCGTTTATTTTTATATGCGCAAATTGTCAAATAGCAATTTTTCTTTTCAGATTTGCAGGGCTAACATGCGTGATAAAATTATCGATTTTTTTTTGACGTGACTTATTGTAGATTTGCCGCAGATGGCATTAACTACTTGGCCGGAGAAATGGGGAGCGCTGAAGGCTCTCACCCGGTACAACGTTTAAGACAACAGGCCTGAGGGTGCCCAGTAGGGCGCGAACCTCGGCTCAGGGCGTCGTCTGGGAGGAAAAATATTTGAAAGAATTAATCGACCCTAGTGGGTCGATAGCGATAAGCGCTGAATGAGGGGAATCGTCGACCACGCCGGCGGGGTCGGTATCGGGGTCCTGAAGTGTTTGGTGTCGCGAGCTGATTGGCTGCCTCTATGGCTAGAGTAAAATTATCGATCTATTCAAGAAATTTTGCCCAAATCGATAAGTTTGTTTTTTTTTTCCTAACCAACGTGGTACGTGATTTGGTTTGTATTTTGACAGAAGGACATGACTTATTTGGGTTCACATATTAGCACCAATCGACATAATTATGTCATCAGAATCGATAAAATGGCCGTCACAATTTTTTATCACGTTGCGGATGTTACTACTGGAAGGGTCTAAGGTAAGTATTAGATGAATTGCTTCAATGTGGCTTTTGTACTAGCTTTAATGCTAACATAAGCTCCTTGCCGTCACTCAATCATTCTTCAGTCGGAGAACTCTTTAATACCGCTTCATCATAACTAAGTACCCCGTGAGAACACTGCACGATCGTAATACCTCTCATCTATCCTTGTCTAACTCCTACAAGTCCAAATACATCCATCTCGTTCACCCAAAATTCGTGACCATACGATTTCGCCTGGGAAACAGTAATTTTTACTCGTTGTTTTTGGTTGAATTTTAATGAAGATATTGATGGGTAAGACTCTATGGGTCGTAGGCCAACGGTTTCCTGTCGGAAGATCTTAGGAGGCCAATTATTTTAGGAAAGTCAGTTTTTTTTTTAAGTTTTGTAGCGAGAAAGAGCGTTGACCGTTTGAGCGTTGTTAACCTTTGAACGAGGAGCTCGGTGGCGCAGCGGTAAACGCGCTCGGTCTGCGATTGTTGAAGTTAAGCAACTTTGGCAAAGGCCGGTCATAGGATGGGTGACCACAAAAAAAAAGAAATCCTCTCGAGCTCCTCCGTGCTTCGGAAGGCACGTTAAGCCGTTGGTCCCGGCTGCATTAACATTCGTTAATAACCACCAATCCGCACTGGGCTGGGTGGTTTAAGGCCCGATCTCCCTATCCATCCATAGGGAAGGCCCGTGCCCCAGCAGTGGGGACGTTAATGGGCTGGTGATGATGATGATGAACCTTTGAACGACTAGATTATTAAACTCTTTATTGTACACATGAATACATAAATAAAATCACAAAAAAATAGGTCTTCTATCGTGTGGGATGTGAGGTGGAATACCAACCTCATCAACCCTGGTGTTAGGGTTATCATTGAGCCGCCAAAAGTCCCTGAGATGGCTCATGTAACGATTACATACTTACATCAGTAAGTTGTAACCCGGACCAACGGCTTAACGTACCTTCCGAAGCACGAAACATCTTACTTTCGGACAATCAGATGATCAGTCTGTAAAATCCTAACCAGACTAGGGATCACAAAGTGATTTTGGTGGACTCTATGAAGCAGCTGTGAAGTCAGCCAAATTTCATGAAAAACGGTTGGTAGGAAATAGCACACATTCAAAATAAAATAAGTAGTTTACAAAAACAACATAAAAAAATATATATTTAAATAAATAATAAATAAAAAAAATATATTATTATTTTTTGAAATATATTATTGTATTATTATTATTTTTTTTTATTTTATAGTTTACAAAAATCAACAGCCAACTTCATACTAACCTAACAGTAACAGATAGCTATGTAAATCCTCAAACTAGGTCGTTTTGAGCCTTGAATGAATGCTTGTCACAATATGAATGAACAAAATGTCGTGCGTACGCGCATATAAAACTAGTTCCGAGATGTTATGGTTGTTTTGGGTGTTGTGGGCAGTGGGAGAATTTAGGACGTCTGTGTAAGGTCTGGATATTTTAAAATAAGAATCATAGATATTTAAATAAGTATCGGAATTTGTTTGAGATAGGGCCATGATATAAAAAAATGAAATGGAATTTATGCTCTATGATGAAGACTTGATGACTTTTGTGCTCAGCGGTGAAAGAAATACGGTATGTTATTATTTTATCGGAATGACGGATTTTCTTTTTCATAATCATATCATGCAAAAAAATGTGAAAGTTGGTAACATAATTATGTATTTTTTTTTCTAGCTGCTCGTGGCGCTGAACTTAGTAATTTACAACAAGGAACGAAACGTTAATTATTTCTATTTGTCTTCGATATTTGAAAACATAAAATAAAACGTACATGTCACAATAATTATGTTCTGAAAAAAAAAAACAACAAGGAAAAAATAAATCAATCTCTTATTATTTATATTTTTTTAATTCTAAAAAAGAAAATCTTACATTCAATCTTCGTGTACTGTTTTAAAATCTTGTCATTAAAATTAGGTTTAATACTCTTACAAGGCGCAGAGAACAGCCATTTTGGATCAACTTACGTGCCTAGGTACCGGTAATTATTATAACGAAATCTTATTAATCTTGTTAATCTTATTCTTACTATTATTTTTTTCATATTCTTAAAAAATAATAATTGAAAACAAAAATGGTTTTGCGGCCACAATCTAAAAGGAACCTCTATTAATGTAATTGATACAAACTCCCAAATTCCTCACTTTGACCACTACATTCCTATAAACACAACTGCCTCCCATGCGTAGGCGCCGACAAACTTACCACTGCGCTTAAAAGTATCGCTACTGTCCTTGTATTTCGTAATATTTCTTCACAATTTTTGTAGTTCCAATTTTCGCCATGCGCAAAATTAACTTTGTGTTTAGTTTACTTATGGTGTTGGTTGGTCTACCGTAATAAAAAGCGTAATATAATGGCATTATGAGCTCGTAACATGTGTGTAGTGATATTTGAAAGAGTTCTAAAACATGTCGATGCGGGATTTCGTTAATAGGTTCTTTGTTATGAATTTGAATTTATAACTACTAAAATTCGAAGGTCTTTTAACAGAGGATAAGGTTTTGGCTTCGCGCGGCTTGCGCATTTGCTATGCCACAGACAAAGATAGCAACTCAGCCTGTGTTCAGATCATTTTAAATACAAACACGAAATATCTCATTATTTTTTTTCTTTTTTTTTTGACGAGACTTATTGTAGATTTGCCGCAGATGGCATTAACTACTTGGCCGGATAAATGGGGAGCGCTGAAGGCTCTCACCCGGTACAACGTTTAAGACAACAGGCCTGAGGGTGCCCAGTTGGGCGCGAACCTCGGCTCAGGGCGTCGTCTGAGAGGAAAAATATTTGAAAGAATTAATCGACCCTAGTGGGTCGATAGCGATAAGCGCTGAATGAGGGGAATCGTCGACCACGCCGGCGGGGTCGGTATCGGGAGAGTTGTGAGGTAGAGTACCAACCTCATCAACCCTGGTGTCAGGGTTGGACTGACTCATGTAACGACTACTTACTTACATCAGTAAGTACAATCTGGTGATCAGCCAGTAATGTCCTAACCAAACTAGGAACCACAAAGTAATTTTTGTGATATGTCCCCACCGGGAATCGAACCAGGACCTCCGGATCGTGAGCCCAGCGCTCAACCACTGGACCACGGAGGTCGTTATTTGCTTATAATTTCTATCAATAAAATAATTTTCGGAATAAAACACATTGATTTTTTTAAGAAATTAAAACGTATTACAATATTTTCCTAAACAGACTGATGAAATAGGGGGTGTACGTCTGTATGGAAAGTATAAACTCATGCGAAGCCGGGGTGTGTCTCTAGTCACTACATAGTATAAAACAAAGTCGCTTTTTCTGTCCCTATATCCCTATGTACGCTTAAAACTTTAAAAGTACGCAACGGATTTTGATGCGGTTTTTTTAATAGATAGAGTGATTCAAGAGGAAGGTTTATATTATAATAATATCCATGAAATAGTCGAGAAATACTGTTATTTTTGAAGTTTTTAATGTGATGTCGTAAATAATTTCATTTTTTCCTCAGCATTGCACTCGAGCGAAGCCGGGACGGGTCGCTAGTATATTATAAAAGTCTACCTATACATACATATAATGGGACCCGGTTCTACCTCACACCGAAGTGCTATCACTACATTATCCATCTCTCATTGTTTACGATCGGACCAGGGATGCGGCTGTAGGGTGACCATGCATTCGATACAACTCGGGACTTTTCTTTTGTCCGATTATTACTGTTTTCTAACCGATGATTAGACATAATCTAAAAGCGAGATTGTGTAGGATATCGTAACCCCCGATCTCCCGGTTTTCATGATGTCCGCTTACCAAACCTGAAGATTTGACGGAATCTCTGACCTTCCAACCCGTGAAGATAGAAGATAACACCAGCCCAATACAGGGTAGGTCACATATATACCTCCGAAACACATTTCTCGGGAACGTGGCTCACGATTTTTCGTTCACCGCTGAGCAGGTGATAATAATTGATAATCCAAACATCAATTCGAAAACAAATCCGAAAATCATTGGTGTCAGCCCGTGCTGGAATTCTAATTTGCGAGAGTAAAGCGTTCTTCCAACTTCCAACAAGAGACTTTTCTGGACTGGAATGGTATGATTAGATTAGGTTAGGTTAGTGAATATTTTGATTATTATATCGACACTTAGGTTGCTTGAGGAATTTGTGCCCGGTTGTGCCACCAAGTACCTAACACAGGTCAAAAAATTCAGCTGAAAAAATTACATTTCTTTTTTTTTTATACTGTCATACGTATCGCATTTACGCGATGTCATGTAAGAAGGCCAATTTTTGACAGTTCATCAGTCAACTCTATGTACCAACCTACCTACTTAGAGAGAAAGAGAGAGAGAAATACTTACGATAAACGGCAAACGGGTACTTAAATATCACATTTCAATAAGTCCCATATTTACAGTGAAAGGTGGTGACAGTACATTGGACACCTACTGCTCGAAGTATGGCCGAAACGTTAGCCGGTTCCTATTGACAGCTAGAAAAATACCACATCGATACTCTTACTTATTTAAGTACTTATAAAATAGATAGAAGTATTGTCATCGTCAGTTTTTTTTTTATATTGATGTTCCAGGTTAGAATCCCGGCGGGGACATATCACAAAATAGGGTAGTTTCCAGCTAGTCAAATCCGTTACTCTTTACTAAACGTTAAAACACGAATTACTATGGAATTTGTATGAGAAAGCAACCTGTGACGTCATAGAAAAACTTGACAAAATGTACATTATTATTACATTTTTCTTTATTAAAATTCATAGAGTTAAATAGAAAAAAGAAAACGTTTTTTGTCACCTTCAGATCTGTCTTTATTTAGTAATCAGAATTTTATAATTTATCATTGACCTAGGTTTGTGTTGTTTCACTGCAACCTAAATCACTGTTGAATCTTCAAACTTATGCAAGATTAGTTCGCTTTAAAGATACGTTTATTTTCATTACCAAGCGGCGTCTAAAGATTACGTTCTGTTTACAAAAAGACATCAGCGTGTTAATCTCTAGCTCGCTTTCTAGAAAGAACAAGTTAGAACACTTTTTCCGGATCAAACCTCGGAAGGAACGCGAGCGATGCGCGCCATAGTTTTATTTCACCAACAAAACTGCCGCCAAAACCGGCAGTTGAAGCGCGCCAGGGCCGCAGTGCGCATGCGTTGCCCGCCATCTTGCGGTTGCTATGGTGACGTGAGTTGTAATCAAATAAACTACCAATAAAAATAAAATTGTTTATGAAAACGAATTGTTAGTGTGTGGGAATTTTTTGTTTTATCTTTGGATTTTTTTTTAATGATGGTAAGGTTTTTGTTGTATTTTTTGCTACGAAGAGATTAAGTTTTTTACGTCTGAACGTAATAACTACTGATAGGCCAATTGCGTTACGAATTCAGTTCTAGCATGAAAAATTCTTAAGGAATGATTATTATTCGTAAAGTCTATAACTAGATTAAAGTTTACAGTAATATAATTATAATTTACAGTTGGCTGAAAGTTATATTTTCGACTAACTTTTTTATGCTTACAAGGATACTTAGTTCTTTTAATTTATTTTAAGTTACAACATTTGTGATATAAGATTCTAATAAGAAATCTAAATCATTTATTCAATGTAATTACCTATCATAGATAACTTCAACAAATAAGTTCAATTTAACATTTTTGAGTCTACGGGTGGTATTGTGTTAAACTGATCTCAGCTGAGACTGCCCTCAAGATCATGCTCAAGTCTCTGTTTTTAAGAACTGTCACATTGACATGATCATGAGGGCAGTCTCGAAGCTGAGTTCCTTCAGAATTTAGGAAAAACTCTCCTGGCGTCCAGGCATTGGATTAAGTTTATTTTTTCTTTAGGCTGGGAGCGCTGAGGACTTCCAACCGCGGTAGTCTTTTGAATACACCCATCAAGTTAGACAGCACGATAGAACGAATCTCTAATCGACTTCTGTTTAAGATGGAAGGATGGAATTTTTAATGTGTTTTTCTTCATAGACCAATCAAGCAATGAACTTACTTGAAAAGGTACCTAAGTACTTAATATGTAGGTATGTAAAACACATTAACGCTTGACTTTGTCTACTTACTTCGTTGTGTGTGATTGTCTAATGTCTAACCACAGGTTGCCAAATGTGGAGCGGAGGAAGGTTGACATTGTAATAGCGCAAGGTTATCTCATATTATACTCATTGTGGTCATGTGGTAGGTACTCCAGCTTGCTTCTCTATCTATCAGGGAGCGTCGGTAACACAGTTGGCTCGACCATTATAGACGGCGATGCGGCTCACCACCTATCACGTTGACCTAACTAAAAGCGTGGTGGGGTGTGGGTACTTAGTTCATCTTGCGATGGATATACCTCCGACCCCAAATAGGATATAGCCGTGAGCTTCTTCTTCTTCTATCGTGTGGGTTGTGAGGTGGAATACCAGCCTCATCAACCCTGGTGTCAGGGTTACTATTGAGCCGCCAAAGGCCCCTGACATAACTCATGTAACGACTACTTACTTACATCAGTAAGTTATAACCGGGACCAACGGCTGAACGTGCCTTCCGAAGCACGGATCATCTTACTTTTTGGACAAAAAATAATTTAGAATTTTATTATGATTTGAAATAAGAATTAAAACAAAATCAAAATTTGATTTGAATTTCGAATGTCACCAGAGGAAGGTGTCAACTAATGAGGTTGACACCGTTACAAACTTACAACCCTACTTAAGTCGGTCGAGATGTGGTCAAAGCATTTTATATTCGATTTTCGAATTAGTTATCTTTGAATAAATGATAATATACTTACCTATATTTATTATTTGTGAATAACTAAAACGTTTATTTATTCGTTATTTGAATATTTTTTGCCAATAACCGGACTTTTGAAAGGCTACTTATACTATTGAAACCAAAAAGTACTTAATCAAAGTTGAATATCACGATTCAAATAATTTATTTATTATTTGTGAATAATGAAAACGTTTATTTATTCGTTATTTGAATATTTTTTGGCAAACCCGTCTTTGGTAAGGCTGCTTATGCTATTGAAACATTCAATAATGAGACTCGTTCTAACAAATAGCTTAAATTTTCTGATCGTTTTCAATGCACAAACAGAAGTAGGTTACGAAGTCATACGTGAGTACTGTTCATAAATAAAGTGAAAGTGAACACATTTAGTGTGAAGCAACTAATTGTCTGCCGCAACGTATAGATGCTAACCAATTATCTGATAAAGAACGCTTCATACTTCGAACATTGCAATCTGCGGTACTTAGTATTAATTCTTTTTTTAAATATACATGAGAGCGATTTGAAGCCATGGCAGCCCAGTTGGTAGAACGCAGCCTCTTACTTTGAGGTCGCAGGTTCGAATCCAGCACAGGCCTAAACCAATGATTATCGAGTTTGTTTTAGAATTCTTGGAATTCATGTTTGGATCATAAATGAACTAACACACATTACTACTGCATAAGGTTGAGCGACCAAATGTGGAGCGGAGGCCTCCGTGGTCCAGTGGTTGAGCGTTGGTCTCACGATTCGGAGGCCCCGGGTTCGAATCCCGGTGGGGACATATCACAGAAATCACTTTGTGATCCCTAGTTCGGTTAGGACATTACAGGCTGATCACCTGATTATTGACATTATATTGCTTATGACTGTACTAGGCTTCCCTAAAATAAACCAATGTATGCCCTTCATCTATTTTAGGATAAGCACGTACAAACAAACCTACAAGATCTTTTTCTACAATACATACAATATTGATGTGACTTTTTTTAGATTTTAGCTACGGATGGCATTCACTACATGGCCGGCCTATAAGCGTTGAGAACTGTTAGAGTCACAATTTCACGGGATAAGTAAACAAAATAATCGAAACAACATCTACGGCCCCGTGCCGAGGTTTTCTTACAGCAAAGAAAGTGAAAAAAAGTAAAAAAAGAAGTGTATTTGTATTTGTACAGCTACTTTTCCTCGGCTTTACCTGTCTACAGGTTGAGAGAAGCAGTAGTTTTAAGCGGATGAGACGATCGACAAAATATATTATCTAAAAATTGACGACTCGAAGTGTAACTATGTTACTTAATGAATAGAAATAGTGTCTCTAAATATGGAGTCTTGAGTTTGAGTAAAACCCCGGCCTCCATGGTCCAGTGGTTGAGCGTTCAGCTCACGATCCGAAGGTCCCGGGTTCGAATCCTGGTGGAGACAAATCACTTTGTGATCCCTAGTTTGGTTAGGACATTGCAGGCTGATCACCTGATTGTCCAGAAGTAAGATGATCCGTTCGGAAGGCACATTAAGATCATAAATGAACTAACACACATTACTACTGCATAAGGTTGAGCGACCAAATGTGGAGCGGAGGCCTCCGTGGTCCAGTGGTTGAGCGTTGGTCTCACGATTCGGAGGCCCCGGGTTCGAATCCCGGTGGGGACATATCACAGAAATCACTTTGTGATCCCTAGTTCGGTTAGGACATTACAGGCTGATCACCTGATTGTCCGAAAGTAAGGTGAGGAATTGGTCCCGGTTACTGATGTGAGTAATCGTTATATGAGTCATGTCAGGGGCCTTTGGCGGCTCAATAACCCTGACACCAGGGTTGCTGAGGTTGTCCACTCACAACCCACACGATAGAGGAAGAGAACGGCTAATAGCCGGGACCAACCACCTATCTGGGACGGTCACCTATCACGTGTTTAACAGAAATCTCGGTCATGATTAGTCCAATTTGACATATAGTCGTGAGTAAGAAATGCATTCCCGATCTCGCGAGATCTTGTGTAATTTTTCAGGATCATTCCCGAAGCATAATATGACTAGATCCCATTCGAGATTGACGGGATTGGGCGAATATCCTTGAGTTATCCTTTTTGGTTTGATTATACTGATTTCCAAAGAATTATAATTATTTTTAATTAATTTAATTACTTATTTTTTTTAGTAATATTGAAGAATAAAGGATTTTGTTTTCTTTCAAAAAATATTTTATTTTAATTTACCTCACTGTCATAAACAAGCAGTTTTCATCGTTTTCAGCCATCCTAACTTTACATTTTTTTATGAACTTGACGACGATGTTTTCCGAAGATTTCGAGATCTCTCGAATTTACGATCTCAAGTCGGTATGCGTTCCCTAGTCGTAAGGTTATAAATATGCCAAGAAAAAAAAAGTTTCACATTAAAATAACTAGGTACGTACTTACTTACATAATTAATTAAGAGAAAATTTAATAGTCTTGAGAACTCTATTATGACACATTTCTTACATTCTATCTTCCATTCAAAAGAAACAAAAAAATAAATATAGACTCCCCTTGAACTTGTTACGATTTTTCCCACTGGTCACACAATCAGACGGTTACCTTGGCTATCATTGTCCGGGAAAGTAGTGAATGACATTTGAGGAAAACCTACAATAAGTTTCCATAGATTACGAATCAACAGAAGAGCTTTTAAAATAGAATAGTTATTTTCTTTTTCTTTTTATGTTTCTCCTTTAAGTACCTACATCTTTTTCTAAATATTTTTCTTATTCTTACCCATAACATCATATCATTGGCCTTATACGTCTGTTTCAGACGATTTATGACGTCATTGCCTCGAAGAAATGCACTTTCTTTCATGGCTGTGCAAGCCAATCCTAGAGCGGCAAACTCTACCGCACACCCATAACATAAAGGCCTCCCCTCAATCAATAACACCCACCAGCAGTGGAGCAGCGTAGTGGAATGCATACGAGACGCCTATTTGATTCGCCCGAGTCATTGTTTCTTGCACTCATTCATTTTAAAATTAACAGCTGGCAATCGTCAGTCCCTTTCCTTTTTGGTGGATGAGAAAAGGACAGGTAGCTTTCGTATTAAAATAAATTTCCTAATTTATTCAATGAATGAAATCAGCACCATTGGCCCCGATTGCTGCAGACACCTCCTTTATTACCTAAAATTGTCGTGTGTTCCTTAAATTTTATGCCCCTCGATTACTCGTCCTTTTCCTTTTCGGCGGATAAGAAAACGACAGGTACTAGACCACGGAGGCTGTCAATTGATGGTGTGTACTTGTACATCATCACAATAATGTTATTAGGATTTGGTCTACTTAATACCTGATTGAGGCGGCTAGGTATCACATGACGCGATCGACCCTGCGCCCGCGCGTTGAGGCGTTGTTCGTGCACTGTACAACAAGTCAATACTACCTTGCTGACCGCTTCACCGGGTGAGAGCCCTCAGCGCTCCTCATTTGTCCGGCCAAGTAAAGTCATTTGCGGCAAATCTTCAAAAAGTCTCTTAAAATACTACTAGGTACGGTCACGAGTACTAATAATGTATTTGTATACACATTGAAACCATGTCACATTAACTTTTTTGACAAATTAAACCGTAAGTCTCATTAACTGTCAAATATGATAGTGCGACAGGGTTCTAAAGCGTGTACATGATAGGTATTGCTCATGACTGTATATATTCCTCTAGAAATAAGATCGCTTTCTCTCTTAACAACTGTCAACACAAATGTTACGACCATTATACAATAACATAACAATGCCATAAAACAATTTTCTTTCACCTAGTTCCCAGGCACACTTGTATAAACATACCTTTATAAATATACCATTGTTCGTGTGTGTGCCTCACGCGATTTATAGAACGTGTACTGTAATTTCGCCGCGTCTTACATAGTCCCTGTGGCGCAGAGGATAGCGCGTTGGACTTCTAATCCAAAGGTCGTGGGTTCGATCCCCACCAGGGATGCTGACACTTTTTGGTGTTTTATTTGTATTTTGTGTCAAATAATGTTAATGTAAATTATAAATTTTATTTTTATTTTCTTGGAAACGCGCCATTGTTGTCTTATTATTTTATAAAATATGAGTTTTTCAAAATTACAAAAAAAAGCAATTTTTTTTTTTATTTTTTTTTTTACAAAATGTGAATTTGTTTATTATTAATATAAGTAAGTACCTACTTACTATAGGTAGGTAACAAGACAGATTAGAACGTGATAATACCTAAGTAGGTAAATCGTATTTTAAAACTAATTAACTGCAAACACTTTCCATAAATTAATCAATATTTATACATTTGCGGACTTGAAAAATGTACGCCAATAAAACTGAATTTATTTATTTGCATTATTAACCTACTTACCAACTTTCGCGAGCGAATTCTTTTACATTTCGGGGTTCCGTAAGTCAATAAAAATATTTAGCTCTTCATTTTTTTTATTTCTTTTTAAATTTTTTTGCAAAGAGGAAGAGGACCCCTTCATTGTCATGGAGTAACTAATATAGGTAATTGTTTTAACAACGCCATCTAGTGGCCTATATTTGAACTTTCACATACTAACTATTTACGGTCACGAGCATTAATATGTATACACTTTGGTACCATGTCACATTAACTTTTTTGACAAATCGAACTGTAATTCTCACTAAATGTCAAATATGTTAGTGCGACAGAGTCCTAAAGTGGGTACATTATATTGCTCATGACTGTACTAGGCTTCCCTAAAATAAACCAATGAATGCCCTTCATCTATTTTAGGATAAGCACGTACAAACAAACCTACAAGATTTTTTTCTACAATACATACAATATTGATGTGACTTTTTTTAGATTTTAGCCACGGATGGCATTCACTACATGGCCGGCCTACAAGCGTTGAGAACTGTTAGAGTCACAATTTCACGGGATAAGTAAACAAAATAATCGAAACAACATCTACGGCCCCGTGCCGAGGTTTTTTTACAGCAAAGAAAGTAAAAAAAAGTAAAACAAAAGTAAAAAAAGAAGTGTATTTGTATTTGTACAGCTACTTTTTCTCGGCTTTACCTGTCTACAGGTTGAGAGAAGCAGTAGTTTTAAGCGGATGCGACGTTCGACAAAATAAGTATATATTTATGTAAAAAATTACCATTCGAAGTGTAACTATGTTACATAATGAATAGAGATATTTTTGAGTCTGTGTTTGAGTAAAACCCCGGCCTCCATGGTCCAGTGGTTGAGCGTTCTGCTCACGATCCGGATGTACCGGGTTCGAATCCTGGTGGAGACAAATCACTTTGTGATCCCTAGTTTGGTTAGGACATTGCAGGCTGATCACCTGATTGTCCAGAAGTAAGATGATCCGTTCGGAAGGCACATTAAGCCGTTGGTCCCGGTTACTACTTATTGATGTAACTTAGTTGTTACTTGAGCCACGTCAGGGGCCTTTGGCGGCTCAATAATAACCTTGACACCAGTATAGAAGAGTAAAACCCCGGTTTTATCTTTGACCTACATACTCGGCCACGGAACCACACCCCATACGCAACACGCACTGCACTTGACTTCTTTTTTTAATACAGGTTTTCCAAGCCGGCCGTTTATATCCGTCTGTCGGTCAGTCGGTCGATCGATGCGCTGATTAAAATGTCGGTAAATAATCTGGTTCGCTGTTTTCGGTACTCGTATTAATTAAGGCAGGATTTACACATGTTGTTTTCTCTATTTTTTTGTGATTCGTACTGTCTGTTTAGAATGAAGTCTAGTTAGACAGAAATAAGCAAACTATAACAACAGTGGCAGCCCTAGGGCGGTGCGAGCGGTGCGACTTTTTTTTTTCTTTTTTGACGTGACTTATTGTAGATTTACCGCAGATGGCATGAACTACTTGGCCGGAGATCGGTGAGACCGCACCAGACGCCTTAATGGGGGGGGAATCAACCAAAACAGGTTCACCCTGGCCGCAAACCAACTTCATTGGGTTAGATTGCAGCCACATAAGACTCAGACCGGGTGGCCGTAAAAAATATTTTTAAAAGATTTAAACAGGGAAATTTCAGTGGTCTACTGATCGAAAAATTTTGTATTTTAAAGGGCTGAGGGGTGCCTCTTTGAGGTCTCGCACCACCTAAATATTTTGCTAGGGCTGCCACTGTACAACAAGCTAGTCTATTTAAAAAGAGACTCTGACGGAATAAGCGACTTTCCAGGCCGATACCGAGAAAACTGTTTACTTCTGGGTGAATTCTGGCGGGAAAATTTCTAAAGAAAGTGCAGACAGGGTATCCTGCCTATACTGTTAGGTGTTTATAATTACTTACCAGTTTCTATCTAGGTAAAATACTTAAGACCTAACCTAGCACTACACCTCAGAAACTCTGAAGAAAAATCTCATGTTTATCATGTGCCACTTAACGCGTAAGTGTCAGCGAGATAACGTTCGCGTGTTCGCTCCCTCACACCTTAGCGGTTCACGGCCATCACGAGACTAAAGTAAGACCCAGAGGGGGTGAGATCGGCGCCTGATACGAATTGGTGGGTTAGCTAGCTTTTTTTTGACGTGACTTATTGTTGATTTGCCGCAGACGGCATTAACTACTTGGCCGGACAAAAGGAGAGCGCTGAAGGCTCTCACCCGGTACAACGTTTAAGACAACAGGCCTGAGGGTGCCCAGTTGACCGCGAACCTCGGCTCAGGGCGTCGTCTGAGAGGAAAAATATTTGAAGGAATTAATCTACCCTTGTGGGTCGATAGCTATAAGTGCTGATTGAGGGAAATCGTCGACCACGCCGGCGGGGTCGGTATCGGGGCTTCTAAGCTAGCACACATAGCTGATTTCCTTGTCTATGTATTTATGCTAGTTAGTTCCCACGGTTTTGTTTGTAATTATATGTATATATCTTTAGATTAAATGACTTTTCCAAGTTTTACGATTTTGCTGTATTACGTATTATGATGTAATGAACAATGAATGATATAATATAGAAAGTAACTTACGTCTTTGTTGTTGAGTGAAGACTCCTTCGACGAGCCACGAAGACTCCTGCGTGCCAGTAAGCAGCGAACTGACAACCTGCGCGAAGAAGTCAAGTTTGAATGGAATATAGAAGAAAAGTCGATGCGTGCGCAGCGATAACAGGCATTAACTTAAGAGCCACGCTCTTGTCACCCATTAACTTCCCCACTGCAGGGGTACGCCTTCCCTATGGATGGATAGGGCGATCGTGCCTTAAACCACCACGCGGGCCCAGTGCGGATTGGTGGTTATTAACGACTGCTAATGCAACCGGGACCAACGGCTTAACGTGCCTTCCGAAGCACGGAGGAGCTCGAGATGAACAATTTTTTTTTGTGGTCACCCATCCTATGATCGGCCTTTGCGAAAGTTGTTTAACTTCACAATCGCAGACCGAGCGCGTTTACCGCTGCGCCACCGAGCTTCTCAAGAGTACCTAGTAAATAAAAAAATAAATAAGTGTTTTTTTAATTTTTTGAAAATTTTTGAAGTTGTTTGAAATATCAATGCGGTACTAGGAGTCCTGTCGTCTAGTGCCTAGTCAATAGAATATAGAATCCGTGTCTGAATAGTACTGACAGTCATTGCTGCCCTCTGTCAGGTTCCAGGTTACCTGTGACTTGCATCTTCTGTCCTGCATTGCCGTACCGTTGAAGGCTCTCACCCGGTACAAAATTAATGTTGAGTTATGTAGGTATATAATCTCCCTAGCATTATCGCGATTGTCACAGGGTCCGCTTACCTAATCTGAAGATTTGATAGGTCCGGTATTTTTACAAAAGTGACTGCCGGTCCGACCTTCCAACCCGCGACGGGAAAACCAGCCCAATTCATATCTCCGAAAATGCATTTCGCGGGAATGCGGGTTTCCTCACGATGTTTTTCTTCACCGCTGAGCACGTGATACTTAGTAATTTATGATCCAAACATGAATTCGAAAATAAATTCGACAATCATTGGTTTAGGCCTGTGTTGGATTCGAACCTACGACCCCAAAGTGAGAGGCAAGCGTTCTACCAACTGGGCTACCACGCTTTATGTAGTTATGTTATAATAGGAGAATTAAACTTGCAAATCAGTTTTTATTTGAGTCATAATCGTACATAATACCTACTGGCTGGCTATTTAAGTTGAATCACAGTTCAAGGTAACTAGTACAAAGCTAGTAAACAATAATAGACTACATAATCACATTTAACCTTCATTCAAACTGATTTTTGTTTTTATAACACTAACCTGTACTTATACGTGTTTGTGCTTTGTGCTACTCTGGGCGCCATCCCACTTGCGTCAGACAGAGTACTGCGGGGCGGAAGGTAAGAGGAAAACCACTGCCCTATTTTTGCCTAAAAAAGTAGCATGGAAAATGCTGCACCGACAAGAGCGTGGCTCTTAAATTGATGATGATGAACCTGTGCTTAGAGAAACTCACAAAGAGAAAATTTAAATTCTCTTGTCAAGTCGGGAGTCTTCTGCGAAATTCTTTCAATTATGTTTATAAAAGTACTCAAAAAAAAGCCAAATGGGCCTGTTGGGAGAACGCGTGATTTACATCGTAGTCACAGGTTCAAATCCTGGCTCCGGCTCTAAACCAATGAAATCGACTTTATGAGTATGACATGTTTGGATCATAGATATATATGACGATATGACGAGACGATGAAATATGACAGGTTTTAGGTTTACGCGGTTATTATCATAATTAAAACACAGCGTTTAAATCAGGGATATAAGACTCCCGATATTTCGACACTGTTGCAAGTGCCATGATCACGGGATGACCGATGAGATTGGAGTGGAGTAGGTAGATCCATAATTTTCTACGGGCAGACATATCAGATTAGATTTGTACATTAGATTTAGATAAAAGGTTTTAATTATGATATGGTTTCGATAATTCCACCCGGTTATTGACAGTAGGCTCGCCCCCTATTACAGTGGGACTTTATTTATTTTATTTATTTATTTATTTAGGTACACATACAGCAACACATTATGAAACTTTTATAGACTGCATTATAAATAGAAAGACTTGATATAATGCTTGCCAATTACATGCGTACAGCGTACACAGCATTCACCGTAAATGAAAACAAACAAACTATATGAATGCTAAACTATATAAATTATAAACTATAAATATATCATCATCAGCCGTACGACGCCCACTGCTGGGCATAGGCCTCCCCCAATGTTTTAACATTGTTTTATATTATTGGAATTGTTTTATGTTTGTTTCTAGAATTAGTGAAAAAAATCACAGTTTTACGTTCTATTTTATTTAGTAATAACATTGTCCACATTGTTAGTAAAGTCTATATTGTTCTTTATATTATTTATGAAGGTCATTATCTTTCCTACCATTTGTAAGAATTACACACTACAAGTAAATTGCGGTTGTATTATTTTTTCATTTTTTATGAACAATTTTAACAAAATATAAATGTAAGTACTGTTTAACACTTATAACGACAACCAAAGTGATTTAGCACTTTATTTTTGTGGCATAGAGGAGAATCGTTAAAAATATCGATGTCTGTCTGTTTAAAAAAGGACTTAAAACATAGCTGGCGATGGGTGTGTGTAATACAATAGACCTCTGCCTACCCCATTGGGGATACAGGCGTGATGCTATGTTATGTAAAAAAACTACCTCACAAGTACAAACAAAAATGGAACTTACGCCATTCTACGTTGCCATGTGCGTCGTATCTTAAGGTCTATTGGTTTGACCTTCGCAGTGGGTCAGTTAAACTGTTGCAACCAATTTGTACGTCAAATCGCCAATTCGCTAGCAAGGGGCTTCTTTAAGCACTTCAATTGGATTTAAATAACTCTCAACATTTTTGTTACAGCATTGTTATACTGAATTTTGTCCACACAGTTTTCTATAATCTCTTTGTATCGCATAAGCTCCGAAACTGCTCAATGGATTTTATTCTTCTATCGTGTTGATTGTGAGGTGGAAGACCAACCTCATCAACCCTGGTGTCAAGGTTATTATTGAGCCGCCAAAGGCCCCTGACGTGACTCAAGTAACGACTACGTACTTACATCAGTAAGTAACCGGGACCAACTTCTTAACGTGCCTTCCAAAGCAGATCATCTTACTTCTGGACAGTCAGATGATCAGCCTGCAATGTCCTAACCAAACTGGGGATCACAAAGTAATTTGTCCCCACCGTGGTCAGACAACCTGACGTCAGAATGTCTGGCCACTTTCTTTACATGTTTTTTCACTGTTTGTTGAGGTACTACCTGGATAATTTAATGTAGGTTAAGCCGTTGGTCCTGCTTACTACTTACTGATGTAAGTACAGGGGCCTTTGGCGGCTCAATAGTAACACTGACACCAGGGTTGATGATCTTGGTACTTCACTACACAACCCACACGATAGAAGAAGAAGATTTCATGTGGGTACCAAATAGTATCAAAAAGGTATTGAACTTTGATAGTTTCCATACATAAAATTTTGCACTTGGTTCAACTTATAAGTATTGAAATAGCTTCGTTGCCAAAGCATCGCCAAGTGAGTTAATCTGCCATACATTTCAATATGAATTGTTTGGCGACAGTCGCCGGCGACGTTGCCTTGGCCTAGGGTTACCATCTCTGTTCCGGGCGCAAGAATAGGGCTACGGTACCCCCTGCCTGTCGTAAAAGGCGACTTAAAGGGGACACTGGAGACCGTGAGTGGTAAGGGCGGGGGCCTGAGCCGCTCTTCATACGGTCTCCGGGATGGACGGCAATGCGATATGGCCTCGCATCGCCGTAAAACTGGGATGGCGTAGGGGTGGGGATCTACCCCGGGACGCGCTTTAGTGAAAGCAAGTGCGAGGGGAGCACCGGTGCGTTCGACAGAGATCCCGGAGCTCCCCGACATGCACCGCAGAGGGCCATCGGAGGGGTTTTAGTCGGTAGGAGTCCGACATAAGCTCGTCGCTCCCCCGGGTGGCGAGGTATCCATGAGGATTTCCCCTTCGTTACAAAAAAAAAGGGTTACCATCTCTAAAATTTGGAAAACAGGACAAGACGCGTGAAAATCCCGGATTTTAGAGTCCGAAAGCCGGACATTTCAACAAGATCTTTTAAACATATTCAATGTAATAAAAAACAGTTGAAAATGTCATAAATCACCTTTTTTATTCATTCATTATTTTAACAAAACAAACCATATTACAATTTGTTACAAATTGTTTATATAAATCAGCTTTTTTAATTCTTGAAATAAGAAAACAAAACCTTATTTTTAAATAAGGTTTAGTTTAAACAAAAACATATAAATATACTTGGTTGTGAATATACTTGGTTCGTCGGTTGATCGTGGTGTGCGTGCGAGCATAGTGCGTGTCTCGGGGGCGATTTTTTAAAACCCGGTCTGCAAATGAAACCTTCCCCGGACACTCCCCGGATGCCCTCTTAATTAGGAAAAATCCGGGGAAACCCGGACGGATGGCAACCCTACCTTGGCCATGAGTTTTGGAAAACATCTTAACAATAAGCTGGCTCTATTATTTTTCTCAAAAGGAAAATATCATAATGACGCAATACGATAACTATTTGCACAACAAGGAAAATATGACGTCAAGGCTAAAGTATTGTTTGTCATTCTGATTTGTTTTTCCGATAGATACCTTGGTATACTCTTGAGATCCATATCCAATGAGTTTTGGACATGATGAAGGATTTTTCATTGAGTTTTCCTTTATCCTTTGTAATTGCAGATTGAAGGCTCTATGTGCCGGTGGGAATATATCACAAAAATAGTCTATAGTTATGTCTACATGTCTCCTTATCACGTAGGTCAGCTGGAAGAAATCTCTTTCTTAGAGATAAGCTTACCTGTACTGTCTGTTTTCTTTGTGTGTTTCTTTCTGTGTTCTATTGTGTACAAATAATAAAAAATCACTTTGTGATCCCTAGTTTGGTTTGGACATAACAGGCTGATCACCTGATTGTCCGAAAGTAAGATGACCCGTGCTTCGGAAGGTACGTTAAGCCGTTGGTCCCGGTTACTACTTGCTGATGTAAGTGAGTAATAGTTAGTGGGCCATGTTAGGGGGCTTTGGTGGCTCAATAATAACCCTGACTCCAGTTTCCTTTTCGGCGGATAAGAAAATGACAGGTATAACTTAAAATAAAAGATACTATTATATGGTGAGTACTGGAATCAGCACCATCGGTGCAAGTCCAGTTCCGGTGCTCGTCATTTGAGAAGCAAGCTGGTGAATCAAGATCACAGCATCTTCCCTTCACTTCAAACTTCGGAAAGGAGCTCGGTGGCGCAGCGGTTAACGCGCTCGGTCTGCGATTGTTGAACTTAAGCAACTTTCGCAAAGGCCGGTCATAGGATGGGTGACCACAAAATAAAATATTTCATCTCGAGCTCCTCCGTGCGTCGGAAGGCACGGTAAGCCGTTGGTCCCGGCTGCATTAGCAGTCGTTAATAACCATCAATCCGCACTGGTGGTTCAAGCACCGATCTCCCTATCCATCCATAGGGAAGGCCCGTGCCCCAGCAGTGGGGACGTTAATGGGCTGATGATGATGTACTGTAATCAGCACCATTGGTGCAAGTCCGGTACCTGTGCTCCTCATTTGTGAATCACAAGACCACAGCGAATTCCCTTCGCTTCAACCTTCACGAAATAGTTTTAACTTGCGAGTTCGTCCCAAGCGCATAACAACTTATATAATATCTTAACCTTGTAACTCACATAGTTATAAATAACAAACAGTTCTAAGTTGCTCGTAGATTGGACGGTCCAAGGTTGAGCGTTCCGCCGAGAGCGCACACGCATCCTGCTTTCAAATGTACCAGTATCAATACATAGGCTTCTAAATGTACATACATACATAAACTCACGCGTATTTCGCATCGTGGTGAGCTATAGAGCAGTGGTTCCGAACCTGGGGGTAATTAACCTGATGCTAGAGATTCTAGGGGGGTAACATGGGATGGCACGAAATAGTATTATAACTCTTGTTACATTAAAAACAAAAGCCAGAAACCCTAAATGTAATCATTTAAAAAATCGGTTTTTTTTTACCGTGGAAACCGAAATCCACGCGGACGAAGTCGCGGGCGGTCGCTAGTTTATAACAAATGCGTAACCTCGTTATAAACACAAGCAACTAGTCTTCTTCTTCTATCGTGTGGGTTGTGAGGTGGAGTACCTCACCAACCCTGGTGTCAGAGTTACTATTGAACCGCCAAAGGCCCCTGACATGGCTCACGTAACGACTACTTACTTAAATCAGTAAGTACTAACCGGGACCAACGGCTTAACGTAAACAACAAGCAACTAGTAATATACGTACACAAATAACTGGACAAGTTTAACGATGGGACAGATGACATTCTAAGATCACCGGAAACCACCGGACCGGATGACCGGACGAGAAAACCCAAGGCTAGCTAAGGTTGCAAGAAATGGAGACCGGTGAAGGAAACCATTACTCACAGACGGTTAGGGCCTTATTTCACTTGTACACTAACAAAGAAACCATCATTCATTCAAAGGAACTATCATGTTTCATTGTGTACAAATAAATAAATAAATAAATAAATAAAGAATAAGGAATAATACTACGTATAGAACGGCAACTCTCCGCTCCCCACCAGCGGCTGAGATAGGATTACCTCACCCTCCCCCCTCCCCCTCGGTCTTTAGTCTTCAATCGTATGACGTCAGACGTCACACACACAGATGCGCGTGTACGATAGCGTTAATGTGTGGTGTCTGTGTAAAACGAGGTGTTTTGTATGAAGTGTCCGGGGTGTGTGGTGTGTGGGTGTGATTGTATAAACGCTACCACACCTGGGGCCCTAGCCAAGTAACAATGGCCTGTCACGTAACATGACATAATATGACGTGTGCTGTCAACTTAATTCTGTCAGGTTATTGGCCAGTATAATATAAACAGCCTATATACGTCCCACTACTGGGCACAGGCCTTTTCTCAATCAACCGGAGGAGGTATGGAGCATACTCGACCACGCTGCTCCAGTGCGGGTTGTTGGAGGTGTTTTTACGGATAATAGCCGGGACCAACGGCTTAACGTGCCCTCCGAAGCACGGAATCATCTTACTTTTTCGGACAATCAGGTGATTCAAGTCTGAGAAGTCCTTACCAAACAAAGGACAGTCTCACAAAGTGATTTCGACAATGTCCCCATCGGGAATCGAACCCGGACCTCCAGATCGTGCGCCTAACGCTCTAACCAACGCGGCTGTTAAAACGATTGTTATTTTCCGCCTAAAATTGACGTGTGTTCCATAAAAATGCCTCTCCTGTCCCTTTCCTTTTCCGCAGGTAAGAAAATGGCAGGTTTATAAAACTAAAAAATAATTTATCTAGTGTGTACTGGAATCAGCACCAAAGTTACTAATATCTTATCGTGTGGGTTGTGAGGTGGAGTACCAACCTCATCAACCCTGGTGTCAGGGTTACTATTGAGCCGCCAAAGGCCCCTGACATGGCTCATGTAACGACTACTTAATTACATTATCTTACTCATCATGCCCTGAGGAGCTCGGTGGCGCAGCGGTAAACGCGCTCGGTCTGCGATTGTTGCAGTTAAGCAACTTTCGCAAAGGCCGGTCATAGGATGGGTGACCACAAAAAAAAAGTTTTCATCTCGAGCTCCTCCGTGCTTCGGAAAGCACGTTAAGCCGTTGGTCCCGGCTGCATTAGCAGTCGTTAATAACCATCAATCCGCACTAGGCCCGCGTGATGGTTTAAAGCCCGATCTCCCTATCCGTCGATAGGGAAGGCCCGTGCCCCAGCAGTGGGGACGTTAATGGGTTGATGATGATGACTCATCATGCTACCAATAATATTCATGTGCAATGAGGCATACTCATATCTGGGAAGCTCCAAAACCTTCTTCACCGCAAGATATGGCCCTTAGAGACAGGTTAGAGAAAAAATATATAAGTAAGTACATACCTAAAGTCACGCCTGTAATCCTTATCGGAATGAGCAGCTACAAGTTATCAGCAAGATAACCCGCAACCACTCCTGTAGAAAAGAAAAAAAATGAATGAAATATATGATAACAACTTCTGCGTAAATCTGAGTCAATTAATTAATTCAGGAATTTCATTCTGGTCTAGAGTTTTAAGCATTCTAATTTTATAATTTTATTTTAAGTTATTCCTGGCATTTTCTTATCCGCTGAAAAAGAAAGGGACGTAATCGACAGGCAGAAATATTATTCAAACACACGTCAATATTAGGCAGAAATTTAAAAAACCCTTCCAAAATTTTATATTGGCCAATAACCCGATATGTTTAAGTTGACAGCACACGTCAAACGGGTTGCATAATGAGCATGTGCCTACAGATAGTCTAGCTGGAGAAATGCAGATTATACATAACCTATTTCCCACCGGGGTAAGCAGAGACTATAGAATTCCATTTGCTACGATCCTGACACACTTCTAAATGCAGATTACAACAAAAACCATACGCAAAAATAATGCCACATTATCATCTCCTTATCACGTTATCCCGTTTTCACAGGGTCCGCTTACCTAACCTGAAAATTTCACAGGTCCAATATTTTACAGAAGCCTGTCTGACCTTAAAACCCGCGAAGGGAAAACCAGCCCAATACAGGTTAGGTTAGACATGCATTTTTTGAGTAAGTATATGGGTTTCCTCACGAAGTTTTTCTTCCCCGCTGAGCACGTGATAATCATTTATGACCATGCTGGATTCGAACCTGTGACCTTACAGTGTGAGTCAAGCGTTCTTTCCACTAGGCTAACCACGGCTCTTCGTAAACCTAACGTACATTAGTCAAACATAATAGGCTATCTCACTACCTACTATCTCACTGGCTACCGGCAACCAAGTGATATCATTCTAATCGCGAATAGGTTATCTATATCGCGAATTAAACGTATTTACATTTACAACAAATAGGTAGATATAATCCACACGTCATTTCCACAACCGGAAAGCTATCGACAGCATACTCCACTCATTCAGTTCAGTGCAGTATTGACTGCCGCCGTGACCAGTCGTGCCAAATGTTTGGATAACCTGCGACCAAATGTGACTTGACGTGACGAGAAGGCACCAGTCACATTATGACTGTGACTAAAGTTGTGATAGCGATGTGATAGTGATAAAAGTGATACGTGTATAAAATTTTGTGATATTATTTTATGTTTATTAAGTTTGTGGTGAGTTTATGTTTTGTACGTTTTAAACTGTTATTATATATGATAGAAAACCTGGTATAAAGACAGATACCTATAGATAGATATACTTAAAATACATACAGAAACTCAAGTCCGTAGTTCCTAATGGGATGGGCAGCGCCACAATAAGTCTCAAGGCAAGCATGCACCTTGTTGTTGTTAAGATTACTATACTAGATCTTATCTAGTACGGGTAACATGTATATAATTATGTATTCTTCTATCGTGTGGGTTGTGAGGTGGATTACTAACCCCATCAACCTTGGTAGGGTTACTATTGAACCGCCAAAGGCCCCTGAAATTGCATATAACGACTAACACATATCAGTAAGTAGCAACCTTTACCGCCGCCTTTGACGGCTCAATAATAACCCTGACCCCATGGTTGCTGAGGTTGGTAATCCACCCCACAACCCACACAATAGAAGAAGTAAGTAGCAACCGGGACCAACCGCCTATCGTGCCTTTCTAAGCACGGATCATCTTACTTTCGGACAATAAGATGATCAGCCTATGATGTCCTAACCAAATTAGGTCACAAAGTGATTTTTGTAATATGTGCCCACCGGGATTCGAACCCGGGACCTCCGGATCGTGAGCCGAACGCTTAAAAACTAAACCGCGGAGGCCATTATCTTTATTATTATGTTGTATTTAGGTACAATAAGCAACAGGCAAAAATACAATCATGTAACGTGAGTTGTTTTTTTATGGAAAGATATGTAGGTACCTATAGTGTGCGATGACTCATCAAAATATTGACTTGAGTAGGTATAACTACACTTAAGTATTGATATTTTTAGGTACACTATGATAAGTATAAGACATGTTTTTATATCGCGGTTTTCTTCGCCGCAATTTTATAAACAAATTGAAGAGGCCAGGGAGTATCCAATTGTAAATAATCCGTTTATTTTTTATTTTATTTTTATGTTTATTGAGAAAACCAACAGCATTATAAAAACATATTTAACAACACTTATTATCTAAACTTAAGCTATTTATAGGTTTCCCTAGAGTTCTGGAACATCGTTATACATTTTTAAAAGCGAAGCTAAACGAAAGAGGCCAGAAAATTATTTTTTGAAAAGAAAGTATCAGTAAAAATAAAAGTATCAGTAAAAATAAAAATATGAAACATCTTAGCATGGTTTAAGGCTAGTACCCAAAAATGATAATAATAAGATTGGGAGTAGTGTGTGTCCGAGTGTAAGTGTGTGTATGTCTGTGTGTGTGTGTGTGTGTGTGTGTGTGTGTGTGTGTGCGTGTGTGTGTGTGTGTGTGTGTGTGTGTGTGTGTGTGTGTGTGTGTGCGTGCGTGTGTGTGTGTGTGTGTGTGTGTGTGTGTGTGCGTGTGTGTGTGTGTGTGTGAGTGTGTGAGTGTGTGTGTATGTGTGTGCGTTTGCATGTGTGTGTGAAGAAGTGTATGTGTGAATGTGGTGTTTATATATTTATTGTATTACACAATTACATAATTAATGTGATTCCCCCTAGCAGTAGCAGCATTTTAGCCGTTAATATAACAATTAATAAAGCAAAAGAAAAACGCGTACGAAGTCACGGGCAGCAGCTAGTTGAAAGTTTTAAGGATATGTGCTTTTTGTAAACGGGCTTAGAGAGAGAAAAAATGTCAAGGTCAGAAAACAAGTGGTTGTAATCATTGCAGATGCGGCGAACAGGGTTGTTTTTAGCATAGTTACTACCGTACCTCCTACATGCAAAGAGACTCTCCCTGGTGTGCCTAGTCCGACGTTTGGGGGTGCTTATTTGTATCAAAAATTTTAAGTTTAAATAGAAAGGTAAAATCACTCCATAGTATTAAAACAAAGTCGCTTTTTCTCTCTCTATATCCCTATGTACGCTTAAATCTTTAAAACTACGCAACGGATTTTGATGCGGTTTTTTTAATAGATAGAGTGATTCAAGAGGAAGGTTTTTATGTATAATAACATCCATTAAATAGTGGAGAAATACTGTTATTTTTGAGGGTTTTAATGTGGTGTCGTAAATAATTTCATTTTTTCCTCAGCATTGCACCCGAGCGAAACCGGAGCAGGTCGATGGTGTATAACAAAAATGCAAACTTTTTAATCTATTTTAATTATAATGAGGAACTTTTCAGGCAACGTTCTCCGAAATAAAATATAGATGGCGCTGTACAGATTTAACAAGATAATTACATATTTTCTCATTACTCGGGTAGGTAAATAGTTATTATTAATGTATAAAAATCATTGGTGCTTGATATTTGGATCAGATTATGTATAGAATTATGCTGCTACCTCTGGAGTCTGCTCCGAGGGTGGGGACTTAGGTTTCATCATTCATCGTCATCACCTTTTATCATTTCATTAACATCATCAAGAAAAAAATACAAAGACATGGCTGTATGGGCATAGGTCCCTTTGCCTTGCCCTTCGGGGAAAACCAAAACAAAAAAACAGTCGGCGGACCCTAAGAATATTTAGGCCCAATAAGATAGATATACCTAAATAACATTTTGTTAATGTTTTATTTCATTAATTAAGTTTGTAAAGTTTATGGTTCTAATAAACATGATGGGGGTAAGTAATCCACATTATTATCGAAGTTATTTCATTAAGTTTGTTAACCGTACACTCGAAGGACACCTGATGACTTTTTTTTTAATTTTTTGGCCTGGTCTAGAGATGAGTAGTGATGACCAGAGTTTACATAAAAATTTATAAAAATAGAGAAATACAACTAATTAAGACGAAATATCGAAATGGTTTTAGAATTAGCGTAACTTTTTTTCCCTTACATACAGAATTATAAAAGGTGGGAACTAAAGTTTTCAAATTTAGAACAAGATTTATTTTTATATTTTCTACATTCGTGTCGACCTTAGTTATCATGGCAAGTACATCAATTACCTACCTAATTATGTCCTTGAAAAGCACAGGAATAAGTACTTTAAAAGTATGTACTCCTGAGCTATACGTGATTAAGTATACCTTTGCGAGATTTCATTCCGTTGGGCAGCATAATATGAATAGCATTTGACAAATACACTTTTGCAATATAATAATATAATTATTATTTATTCACTGTTCGTGAAAGACCTGCTTTCTTCGAGCGATAGTATATATAATATATTATAAGTGCTAAATTAAATCCACTTTTGAACTGCGTTCAATAAAATCGACATTTGTCACGCAAATATCATATTTCATACCCAATGTAGCGCGAGTTTAGAAAGTCAACTTATTTTTAAGAAACTTGCAAATCGCGTATCAGATTCCGTAGCGAATATTCTGGAATATTTCTAGGGTTCCGTGTATGAAATATTCGTTGGATTTTCATGTAGTACATAATAGCATAACATTGTAACATAACAGCGGTGAAGGAAAACATTTTAAAAACATCTAAAATATTTATTCTTCAAAATTGGCTTACATATTTAGCGCTTTTTGAATATCCAAAATTAAATTACGTATTATGTAACTGGCTGTAAAACTATTATCACATCGGAAGCTGTATCGCTGAAGAAAAGACGTGGCACGAAAACCTCCCAGCACAGGGCCCTACTCCTACTGTTTCATGTGTTCCTTTATTTTTTTAAGTCCAGTTTGTATTACATATAAACTGTATTCCAATTGAAGACGGGGGAAGGAAAGTGAAAAATAAACAGAGTCTATGTGACTTTATCACAGAAACAGTGTTTTATGAGCTCCCCTGGCAGAAGCAGGCCTGTCCACATACGCAGCACTCGATCACGAGTTGACGCGAAAGCCAGCCATCGCTCCTTTGCACATCGCGAGGAAACCCACATTCCCGAGAAATGCATTTTCGATATGTGACCTAATCTGTATTGGGCTGGTTTTCCCTTCCCGGGTTGGAAGGTCAGACAGGCGGTCGCTTCTGTAAAAAACCGGTCCTGTCAAAAACTGGATTGAAAGAGGATACCTAAAAGAGAGCTGCTGACTGCATGCTCGATACCGACCCCGCCGGCGTGGTCGACGATTTCCCTCAATATTCAATATTATTTGCTCATTCAGCGCTTATCGCTATCGACCCGCTAGGGTCGATTAATTCTTTTAAATATTCTTCCTCTCAGACGGCGCCCTGAGCCGAGGTTCGCGCCCAACTGGGCACCCTCAGGCCTGTTGTCTTGAATTTTGTACCGGGTGTGAGACCTCAGCGCTCCCCATTTGTCCGGCCAAGTACTTAATTAATGCCATCCGCAGCAAATCTACAATAAGTCACGTCAAAAAAAAAGCTGACTGCATTACGTCATTACTAATTTAAGAGCCACGCTCTTGTCGGTGTAGCATTCTTCATTCTTGTCTATCAAAGACCAATTCCTTCAATTCCTTATAAGACACGTTCGCCTGCATTACGTACGGATCTCTAAACGGTTAGTTGATCTCAGACTTGACGAATCGATGTAAATATACTTACTTAGTTGTTAAACTTAGATCTGCGTGAAAACGATTTTATGATAAAAAAATATTATTTTGCTCGATTCTTAGATTTTGAGGGCACTGTTTCATAAACCAATTTCTAGGTTAAACATCTTGAACTGTAACGAATCAAGCTGCTACTGTAAGTGGTTTAGCTTGAAAAGATTCTTACTCAACTAGATAAAGTATCCGTTATTCAATCCGCACTGGGCCCGCCCGATGGTTTAAGGCTCGATCTCCCTAACCATCCATAGGAAAGGCCCATGCCCAAGCAGTGGGGACGTTAATGGGCTGATGATGATGACATTAAGTAACTAAGTTTAACTTACTTGGCCGTAAACATGGGGAGCGCTGAGGTCTCTCACCCTGTACAAAATTTTTGATAACAGGCATAGAAGAATGGATACTACTACATATAGAACGGCAACTCTTTGGCAGCCAGCGGCTGAGCTAGGTTTACGTGAAGGGTCTTACTTTAGTCTTCAATAGTATGGCGTCAGACGTCACACACACAGATGCGCGTGTACGATAACGTCAATGTGTAGTTTCCTGTGTAAAACGAGGCCTTTTGTATGAAGTATCCAGGGTGTGCAACAGGTGAGAATGTGGTCAAATATCCTTGCTTATAATATCCTTGCCTATAAAAATCCTTGCTTAGGTACACAATGGCCCTGATTCCTGTAAACACCTCCTAATTTTATTTTAAGTTATACCCGTCATTTTCTTATCCGCCGAAAACGATAGAGATAGATGATTGACAGCTGTTAATTTTAGGAAGAAAGAGTAAATGATTGAATAACTCGGGCGAAAAAAATAGGCATATTGCTGGTATGCAACACGTTTGACGTGTGCTGCCAACTTAACTCTGTTGGGTTATTGACAAATGTAAATTGTTAGAGGATTGTTTTAGATTTCTGCTTCAAATTGACGGGTGTTCCATAAATTTTACACCTATTATGATTGACAACTGTTAATTTTAAAGTGAATGAATAACCCTGGCGAATAAAATAAGCATGTCGCTGGTGTGAAACCTGTTTAACGTGTGCTGTCAACCTAATTCTGTCGGGATATTGGCCAATATACAAAACTTGACGTGTGTTCCATACATTTTCTTTCCTTTCCGGTGGATAAGAAAATGACAGGTTTAAGGTAAAATACAATTAGATGGTGTTTACAGGATCAAGATCTGCACCATAGGACCAGCACCATTGTTTAAAAATAAAAAAACCCTATTGCAATCTCCGTCTAGTTCGCGCCATATAACACCGGATCGCGAACAAAGGGTCAGCGCACACCCGCGGTAAGGGTCGCTGCTCACTAGCGGGAACCAGATAGCACTAACCAACAATGCCATTGTCGGTATTTAGCTAGCGGAACATGTGATTAGGTTACCGTATTGGTGAAAAGAACAATATAGGTACTAACCAGATTGTATCAAAAACATTTTTTTTTTTTGTGGCGAAAAACTTGTTATAGTCATCGTTTGGAACGAAACAAGCTCAGAATGATGACAGTGCTTGTCACCAGAATCCGTGTGCTATGTCATCATCATCATCATCATCAGCCCATTAACGTCCCCACTGCTGGGGCACGGGCCTTCCCTATGGATGGATAGGGAGATCGGGCCTTAAACCATCACGCGGGCCCAGTGCGGATTGATGGTTATTAACGACTGCTAATGCAGTCGGGACCAACGGCTTAAACGGCGTGCTATGTAAAGCTCGATAAACCCTTGGTTGCTTGGCCTACTATTTACTCAAATTCCAAAAATATCCTTATCAAGTTAGTAATAGATACATTTCCATTTACTTCCTACATTCAATATACAAAACATAAACAGATGACTCACATGCGTAATATAATACCCGCAGAATAATACCACGTATAGAACGGCACCTATCCGCCCCCCACCAGCAACTGAGCTATGTTTACCTCACCTCCTCGATCTTACTTCTGAAAGAAAAAGCCTCTTTGCCAGTTATCCTGCGACGCGGCTATATGTGCGTTTACCTTTATAGTACACACAGGTGAGAACTTTTTACCTACACTACCACACCTATTAAGCAATAACAGAACAAAACCAGAAAATTCGATTACGCAAGTAACAAATCCATAAACAGTTCAAACAATTCTTACGCAAAGGCTTGGAAGCGACAAAAAAACTGTATCACGATAGTTCGTGATTATTGCGTGCGCGCCGATACCGAGCCTACACGAGCTACGACAAAAAACAATAAATTCCTCACCTTATCCCCTACAAAATAAAGTTCAAATTGCCAATGAATATTTTTGATGTTGCGTCTAACCGAGGGGACAAAAAAAGTGATGTTATTGTCGGAAAGTAATTATTGTCACGTGTTTTGTATAAAAAATGTCAGGGCAAATTAACCGGAAAAGGTTAAACTGGTTAGTTTAGGTACCTACGGTATTTTTGGGAATATCAAACTTGTTTATAAAAACCTTTGTAATGTACATCCGTCCGACTATCGCTCGGCTTTCGTAAGTCGTAACTCTCTCTTCTTCTTATCGTGTGGATTGTGAGTTGGAATACCAGCCTCATCAACCCTGGTGTCAGGATTACTATTGAGTCGCCAAAGGCCCCTGACATGACTCATGTAACTACTACTTACTTAGGGCCTGTCCACATCACCACGGCACGACGTCGTCGCCGTGGAACGGTGCGGTGCCGTGGCGCGGCACGTTGCCGTAACGTGGGATTTTACGTTGCCGTACCGTAAAAATGTACCTCACGACACCGCAAAGTTACACGTTGCCGTGCCTTGTAAACTTTCGGTACATTCTTCACCAAATAAATAACAGTCTCGTTGTAGATATGGACCGCACAAAACGTATTCTGCTTCTGTTGTGTGTGTAACTTTGCGGTGTCGTGAGGTACATTTTTACGGTACGGCAACGTAAATTCCCACGTTACGGCAACGTGCCGCGCCACGGCACCGCACCGTTCCACGGCGACGACGTCGTGCCGTGGTGATGTGGACAGGCCCTTACATCAGGAAGTAGTAATCGGGACCAACGGCTTAACGTGCCTTCTGAAGCACGGATCATCTTACTTTCGGACAATCAGGTAATCAGATAATGTCTTAACCAAAATAGGGATTACAAAGTAATGTTTGTGACATTTCCCCACCGGGATTCGAACCTAGGACTTCCGGATCGTGAGCCTAACGCTCAACCACTGGACCACGGCGGCCGTTACGTTCATACTCATAATTTCCTCGTTATTTTAAGTCCCCTCTGTGGAAAGAAAACAATGAAGAATTATTATCCCAAAGACCCTAAAAAGGGGGCGTTAAGTCAAACATGTAATGGCTCCACTTATTCATGCCCAGTTTAACCTAAATCACATCGTGTAAACGCAACTTAAATACGTTTTTTAAAATAATATCATATTTGAAGTATTTGAAGATATTGTAGGAGGTATTTTAAAGATGGATATGATGAACCGCAAAAACAAAAACATCATAGAAGGAAAGCTACAAGGAAAGAGAGGAAGGGGAAGACCAAGAAGAGCTTACATGGAACAGATTAAAGAAAAGGTTAACGTCGTGTCTTATAGGGAAGCCAAGGAATTGGCCTTTGATAGACTGGAATAGAAAATGCTACACCGACAAGAGCGTGGCTCTTAAATTGATGATGATTATGATGAACCGTATGTCCGCGGTGACAGGTTACCGGTAGATGTCAGTAGGCCATCATGTTGGAAAGGAAATAACCTCAGTGAGGGGCGGGTGCCATAATCAACCAAGACTGGTCCACCCTGGCCGCAAACTAACTTCATCATTACTTGAGACTTAAACGAAAGAGGTCTTCGGGCATATAGGCGTGTAGGTTACTTTTGATATTAAATCTTTTTACAACCTTTTTTGCATAAAATCTTTTTATCAAAATATTTTTACTTTTTTTACACAATATTGTTTTTTCTATCTGTCACTGTTCTTCTGGTCCTTGGCTTTTTGGCGGGAATGGGACGGTTGCTTCATTGAATAATGTACTTATATAATTAATACGAAGTGGTGCTTTGAGGTTAATGATCGCATTAAGTTAGTCAAAAAACATTCGCGATAGTGTTATTATATCGGAATATTCAATAAATAAAGTGTATCTATCTATTTTCGCTTCGTGCCAACAAGCCGCTTCATAACTCGAAAGTTTATGCAGACTTTTGAGCTAATTCGTTTGGGGTTCGGAGTAGGAGTCTGCTCCGAGGGTGGGGGCTTAGGTTTCATAATTCATCATCATCACCTTTCACCATTTTATCATCATCAATCAAGAAAAATAATACGTAAGACATGGCTGTATGGGCATAGTTCCCTTTGCCTTGCCCTTCGGTAAAAACCAAAACGCAATGATGTTATGTATAATCAAAAAGCGTGAATGTCCCATCAATTATTAGACGTCAGAATAAATATTCTCTCACAATCATCTTGACAGACAAACCCGCGGCCAGTTACTAGTACTCTCGTGCCGGTACATTGCAGGCCGTGTGAAAGACACACAGACAGATCCATCGGAGCGAAACATTAGAGTAAACTCACCTACTATCGCTATTACACCGCAGTGCAATGGGAAATACTATTTTATTTGTAACGAGTAGTTTCTATAAGCGGTTGTAAATTACAGTTTGAGGTTTTTAAAATAGGTTTTTTGTTCTTGTGTGTTATGTTTTATGTAACAGTCTGTATTATCTAATACGTAAAACAAAAAAAAAAACGGCATCCGTAGTCCAGTGGTTGAGCGTTGTGCTCACGATCCGGAGGCCCCGGGTTCGAATCCCGGTGGGGACAAATCACAAAAATTACTTCGTAATCCCTAGTTTGATTAGGACATTACAGGTTGATCACCTGATTGTCCAAAAGTAAGATGATCCGTGAAAGCACGTTAAGCCGTTGGTCCCGGTTACTACTTACTGATAAGTGAATAATCGTTACATGAGTCATGTCAGGGGCCTCTGGCGGCTCAATAATAACCCTGACACCATAAGCTTAAGAATACTCGTATCCCAATTCAAGATGAACTAAGTACCAACACTTCACTGAGCTTTCTGTTAGGCAGACTTCCGTATCGCCGTCTATAATTGATAGGTAGGTACGTCAAAATAAAAGTCCAAAATGTATTACAAACACCCTTTACGCAAAAATATAATCAGTCTCGTAAAAAATAAATCATCATCATCATCAGCCCATTAACGTCCCCACTGCAGGGGCACGGGCCTTCCCTATGGATGGATACGCGTAGGGAGAACGGGCCTTAAACTATCACGCGGGCCCAGTGCGGATTGATGGTTATTAACGACTGCTAATGCAGCCGGGACCAACGGCTTAACGTGCCTTCCGAAGCACGGAGGAGCTCGAGATGAAAACTTTATTTTTGTGGTCACCATCCTATGACCGGCCTTGAAAGTTGCTTAACTTCAACGATCGCAGACCGAGCGCGTTTACCGCTGCGCCACCGAGCTCCTAAAAAATAAATACCGGAACATTTAAAAAAGTTTCTCCTTCGTCGTGTGGGTTGTAAGGTGGAATACCAACCTCATCAACCCTCGTTTCAGGGTTATTACTGAGCCGCCGAAGGCCCCTGACATGGCTCATGTAACGACTACATACTTACATCAGTAAGTATTAACCGGGACTACCAACTTAACGTGCACGCACGGACCATCTTGCTTTCGGACAATCAGGTGATCAGCCTGTAATGTCCTAATCAAACTAGGGATCACAAAGTGACTTTTGTGATATGTCCCCATCGGGATTCGAACCCGGGGTCTCCAGATCGTGAGCCCAACGCTCAACCACTGGGCCACGGAGGCCGAAATATGTGATAATGAAAATTATTTTACGGAAGGAAAAGAATATCTCTGTGGTGAAAGGTCACGCGTTGGTCTACGCTTCTCCTCGTCATGACACTTGAAGGGCTTGAGACCTAATGCAAAATCGATTTGAGTGGAGTAGTCCTCTACCCATACATACATTAACTCACGCCTATTTCCCACCGGGGTAAGCAGAGACTATAGAATTCCATTTGCTTCGATCCTGACACACTTCTCTTGCTTCCTCCACATTCATCCACTTTATACACGCACGCCGATTCAGAGTAGATCGTATCAAACCTTTCCCCTTCCACCTTCCTTTCGTCTTTTTCTTCCTTTTGTGCACAAAGTGTCTTATTAGAATCTAACAACAATGTCGATACCGTGTTCTAATAGATTACTAACGCCATCTAGTAGCGTGCCACATGAACTATTTTACATAGGTTAACACAATTTCAACCAGCAAATTACCTTCAAACCTCAAAACCCACCAGATCTATCACCCCCACCAGTCCCTTCATCTCGTGACTGTATTTTTCCTTAATTAATCATAGGAGATAACGTTATCTTATCTACCTTGCTGTACTATGTGATTGAGCGTAGCTTGTCTCTCCGCAGACGTGAGGGTATGCGCGCGTGACCAGGCAGAGAGGAACACATTGTGACGTCATGGGAAATTGGGAGCTCATCCTGCTGGCCATCCTTGGACTGGCCGTAGCACAGGGGCCGGAGAAACGTGAGTACTGCTTTTTTACTTTTATTCTTCTGGCCGAGTTGGATTACCGATCTCATCAACCCTGGTGCCAGGGTTATTATTGAGCCACCAAAGACCCCTGACGACTATATACATCAGTAATTACCAACCGGGACCAAAGGCTCAACGTGTCTTAGGAAGCGTACATCATCTTACCCTCGGACAATCAGGTGATCAGCCTGTAATGTCCTAACCAGAGATCAGAAAGTGATTTTTGTGATGTGTTCTCCCGGGATTGGAACCCGGGACCTCCGGATCGTGAGCCCAACATAACCGCTGGACCATAGCGGCCGTTACAGGTTAGGTAAGCGGACCCTGTGATAACAGGATAACGCTAGGACGATGATGACTCGTATCATTTTATGCGATCCTGATATATGTGTTCTAATCTAATCTAGCCTACAAGAACCCACTGCTGGGCAATGGCCTCCCCTTCCTCTTTCCATTTTTCGCGGTCCCGTGTACTCCGGCCAGTCGCTCCGGCAAGCGTCCAAGTCGTCACGCCATCTCTTTCGAGGTCTACCACGACGCCTGTACCAGTCATGACGCACCCAATGTGTGACGATCCGTGCCCACCACTCAGGGTACATGCGACAAACATGTCCGGCCCAATCCCATTTGAGTTTGGCGGGTTTTCGTCCAACATCAGCGATTCCCGTTTTTGAACGCAGTCTTGTGTTTCGGACTCGATCAATTCGGTATTTCGGTATATATGTTACAAAAATAAAATTATTCTAAGCCGTTTCCATATTATCATAGTATTAGACAACATATAAATAATATAAGAGAATGGTGCAAATTACACCGAAATCTTCAAGCATTGAAGAACCTGTCAATCTCTATCAAGTCAATAAAAACTAACACCAAAAACTATCGTTGAGCAATTGATTATATCCAATGACTCTTCATTTCAGAGCTAACTTTCTGATGAACAACAAAATGCAACGAAAATGATACAGTAATAGCTTTTGTAATAAAAAAAACTGTAACAAAAGACGGTCTGTCACGAACATTCATCATTATTTTGATGTTCAAGCGCTGGTGCGTCTGTAAGCGATATGGCGTGTAGTTTCGTAAATTGGTTAGTACGAGTATCATAAGTCAAAGACAAAATTATGAAATTCTGATTACTAACATTACTACACACATACACACACACACACACACACACACACACACGGACTCAAACACACACGTATTATGTTTAATTTACCTAAGTTTTACTTTAAGACAAAATTGTGTACTTAAATCAAATTGTACTGGTTGCGTTGGAAGAGCGAGGCATTCCCATCACATGCGTCATCTGACTACTTTTAGGGAAGCCCCTGTAACTTGTTTGTTATAGATTTACAGAAATAAAACCTTTTTTTTGTTTTTTTTTTTTTTAATAAAGATATGTCTAAAATGGACGATAAACTTTTTCGTTTTTCCATTTGACTTATTTGACTTATTTCGTGTGGGTGCTTAGTTCATCTTGCGATGGATGTACCTCTGACTACCCCAGATGGGATAGAGTCGTGAGCTTATGTGTTATTTGACTTATTCCACCATCACCATCATCAGCCCATTAACGTCCCCACTGCTGGGGCACGGGCCTTCCCTATGGATGGATAGGGAGATCGGGCCTTAAACCATCACGCTGGCCCAGTGTGGATTGATGGTTAGTAACGACTGCTAATGCAGCCGGGACCAACGGCTTAACGTGCTTTCCGAAGCACGGAGGAGCTCGAGATGAAAACTTTTTTTTTGTGGTCACCCATCCTATGACCGGCCTTAGCGAAAGTTGCTTTACTTCAACAATCGCAGACCGAGCGCGTTTACCGCTGCGCCACCGAGCTCCTCAACTTTGACTTATTCATTGATAATTAATTAAGAAAAACGTAACAATAAATCCGACGTTTTATCACGTTTTTCTATGACGTCACATTCTGCTATGATCTCGTGTTTTGTGGTTTAGTAAAAAGTAACTGATTTGACTAGTTGGAAACTATTTTAAAACTTTACTTCTAGCTCTGCCCATCCCATTAAGGGACGTATGTTTATGTATGTATATATGTTACTATTACAAAGGAATAACAAACGACCTGTCTCTTACGAACGTAAGCGACTAAAGTAAGACTCATAGGGGGTGAGGTCCGGCGCCCGATACGTATTGGTGGGGGGCGGAGACGTATCGTTTTTACGTATCTTTATTCTATGATAATGGCTAAACTCGTATATCGTATTACTATGAAGCGATGGGCTGGTAATCTTCCATACTACCACATTTTTTATTTTCAATAAAACGCTACTCGCTGCCAATCGACCACATTCCATAACTCATCTATGTAGGCTACTCTATGTTCCCACGCGTCTCTGTTAAACATTACTCTGTACAAAATTACATCGCCTTCCCATTTCCGTAGACTTTATTGTTTCTATCATCAATTAAACGATGAAAGGTTAGATTTATGACATGTCTTTGTCTAGTAGCTTTCTATGTCCATGGTGAAATGCAATTGATGTAGAGCCTTAAACATTCCAATTTGATTTCTAAATTTAAAATTATATAATCTGGTTCATGGACATAATGATGATATATCAACGTAATCTCAATTTTCTTTCATTTCCATCCGGGCAAAAAAATAATATTTGGAAGCTTGTCTATTGCGAGGTTTTGTTACCAAATAATGCGACGATAATTTACGTGTAATACAATTCAAATTCAAAATTCGATGATATCTACATTCACTAACATAATTAAAGCACGTAACATAGTAACATAGTTACTTAGTTACATTTTGAATCGTCATTTTTTAAATAACGAACGTCTCATCCGCCTAAAACTACTTTGTTTTTTCAATGAATAAAGTCTTTTTGGTGTGTTTTCCTTGGGTAGCTAGGCTTATTAACCGAAATATTGAAGATAGAGCAACTAAAGCATCAGCTTCTGACAACCTGCACGATTTGGTCGTACAGTTACCGGAAACCAATCCAAATTGAGGTCACACCTTGTGTGCTGGTGAGTTATTCAATAAAACCTCTTTACACAAACAATACAAACCTGTTAAGTTAATTGGATTACAACGGAGAAAGTGGTGCGAGGAACTGGGTTTAAAAATGAGTTTAATATTTGTACCTATCGTTGTAGGTATGTTTTTTTTTTTTTTGACGTGACTTATTGTAATTTTGACAAAATTGTAGGTATGTACATCAGTTTATTAACATAGGAAACATTCTACAAACATACGAGGTTTTACACGACAGCTTTTTGGATAGGAAAGAAATCGAAAAAGAAAGTTAACCAGCAAGAGGGTGCATCATCATCATCATCAGCCCATTAACGTCCTCACTGCTGGGGCACGGGCCTTCCCTATGGATGGATAGGGAGATCGGGCCTTAAACCATCACGCGGGCCCAGTGCGGATTGATGGTTGTTAACAACTGCTAATGCAGCCGGGACCAACGGCTTAACGTGCCTTCCGAAGCACGGAGGAGCTCGAGATGAAAACTTTTTTTTGTGGTCACTCATCCTATGACCGGCCTTTGCGAAAGTTGCTTAACTTTAACAATCGCAGACCGAGCGCGTTTACCGCTGCGCCACCGAGCTCCTGCCAAGAGGTGCATCTCTCTCTCTCAATTTAAGAGCTGCGCTCTTGTCGGTGGAGTAACCGCCATTCCTCTCTTCTTCCCGCCAAAACCTTCACCTCCCGATACGACACGACCTACACCTTCTCTTTTATTTGTTTCATAAATGTTACCCTAGGTCTACCCCTTCCTCTCTTCCTTTCAATTTTTCCTTCTATAATGTTTGTTATAAATGAATCGTGTCGTATCAGGTGGCCAATCATATTTCCTCTCCGGTTCTCTATAGTCTTCAATATGGTTCTCTTTTCTTCAACTCTTTTCAGCACTTTTTCATTTGACACCATTTCCAGCTTACAGCAAGCAAGAGGTGCATATGGCTCTAAAAATGTTTAACACAATAAGAAAGACAAATGAACTGAATCTTCCGAACAATGACACGTAATAATCAAATGCTATCAGCCAGTATAGAGCACTCCAATTTGTAAGCATTGTTCCCGGTGAGCCTATAATGCCAAGTCATACTGTTGCATCACATAGTTCGTGCGCGGAAGGCATATTAAGCCGTTGGTCCCGGTTACTACTTACTTAACAGGGTTGATGAGGTTGGTAATCCACTTAACAACCCACACGATAGAAAATGATGTAAGTCTTTCTTAAATTAGCTTTACTTAATAACATCATCGCGCAAAAATGCAAAACGAATCGCCTAATATTTTAAGAGAATCGCTCGTTTATTTCACCGACAACCACTTCAGTGTACAATGATGTAAATGGACGCGCATTATTTCCAGCATTATAAGTAAGGCGGCAATGAATGGTAAATGTACCTTTTCGCCACAACAATGGAAACTGAAAACTCAATAATAGAAGAACAATACAAGTTAATGATGTAATTCACGGGCGTATCAAGTGATTGTTTCGTAGAAAACCAGATAAATGTACACGATTTGTTTATAACCACTTTTCTCGAACGTTCACAATTTTTATGGCACGGCAGTGCACTGTGTTACGGCGAAGTTAGTTTTTTGGACTACATCGTTCAAGGTTATAACAAATTATGCGCTTGAAAACCTTGGGGGTTAAAATGGCCACAGCAATTCATCTAAGAAAGCAATATTGCAATTTGACAATTGCGCATATAAAAGTAAATGCGCAATGCAACTGTCAAACAGCAATATTGCTTTCTTAGATGAATTGCTTCGATGTGGCCATTTTAACCCCGCTTATGTTATTATTAAAATATATGATATTTATTTTTATATTATAATCACTATAAGTGAAATATTTATTTATTTAAGTACATCTTAAAAAACAAAATAATATACAATCTATCTATCTAATCTAAATAATAAATGGAATTGTTATATTTACTATACGGGTAAACTTTCAACTTTAAAATAACTCAGTTTAGTTTTTTGTATTACAAATTGTATAATTCCATAGAGGTTGCATGAATTATCTGTGGAAACTCTTTTGTTGTTAAGCTACTTATATGTTCTTATTTAAATCTGTTATAAAATACAACTGTTTGTTTCCCAAATAAACTTCTCTTCTTCTTATCGTGTGGGTTGTGAGGTGGAATACCAACCTCATCAACCCAACCCAAATAAACTAAAATAATAAAAAAAAACCCACGATTTAACGGCGCCTGTGGTCCAGTGGTTGAGCGTTAGGCTCACAATCCGGGGACATATCACAAAAATCACTTCGTGATCCCTAGTTTGGTTCATCATCATCAGCCGTATGACGCCCACTGCTGGGCATAGGCCTCCCCCAAGGATCTCCACGACGATCGGTTAACAGTCTATATTATCTAATACGTAAAATAAAACAAACAGCATCCGTAGTCCAGTGGTTGAGCGTTGTGCTCACGATCCGGAGGCCCCGGGTTCGAATCCCGGTGGGGACAAATCACAAAAATTACTTCGTAATCCCTAGTTTGAATAGGACATTACAGGCTGATCACCCGATTGTCCAAAAAGTAACATGATCCGTGCTTCGGAAGGCACTTTAAGCCGTTGGTCCCGGTAACTACTTACTAATGTAAGTAGTCGTTAATATCGATCACCAGCCACTCGCAAAGAAGAAGAAGAAGAGTAGTCGTTACAGGAGTCATGTCAGGGGCTTTGGTGGCTCAATTGTAACCCTGACAGCAGGGTTAATGGGGTTGGTAATTCACCTCACAACCCACACGATAGAAGAATAATAAAATTTCAATTTTCAAGTTTATTTATAGACTGCCTGTACATGTAGAATGTAAATTAAAAGTTTTAAACACAATAAGCTCACGACTCCAACCCGCAGTGGAGCAGCGTGGTGGAGTATGCTCCATGGCTCCTCCGGTTGATTGAGGGGAGGCCCTTGCCCAGCAGTGGGACGTATATAGGTTATTTATGATATGATGAAGCTCACGACTACATCCTAATTGCGATAGACAAAAGTACATCCATCGCAAGGTGAACTAAGTACCCATACCTCACTGAGCTTTCTGTTAGAACAACGTCATAGAATAAACAAAGGTTGAGTAGAGGTTGTTTGTATAACAAACATAGAATAAGGAATAATACTACGTATAGAACGGCAACTCTCCGCTCCCCACCAGCGGCTGAGCTAGGTTTACCGCACCCCCCCTCGAACATAGTTTAGACTTGAATCTTATGGCGTCAGACGTCACACACACAGATGCGCGTGTACGATAACGTCAATGTGTGGTGTCTGTGTAAAACGAGGTTGTTTGTATGAAGTGTCCGGGGTGTGCTACCGCGGTAGATGACCGCCATCTGTAGTGTTTTTAGTGAACGTAGCCTGCAAATTTCCTCAAAAGCACTGCTCCAAGTCTATAACAAAATAACCGGCCTTCACAAAGTTCACGATTCGCTACAGCGCGCCGAATCGATTCAGTTCCGTGATCGATTGCTTCGAACCAGTTGTGGTCCAATCCGGATCGTATCGGATAACGGTCCAGATCATTACGTTTTGAACATAACGTCATAGACGCGGAAACACCGCGCGAAACGTAAACGTAACGCGACCGTATAATTTTTCTTAGCGACTTAACACATTCACTATTTTTAACCGAAAATTAGATATCGACCCCTCACGTGTAAAGTTACTTTTCGGTAAACACATTGGAATTTATGTATGTATGTTTTTTCTTGCCATAGTATGTCTAACAATTGACTTTTCCCAGAAATTTAGGGCTACCAAATCCTAAAAGATTTCACTTGATCTTCTCAATTTCATCAACCCTGGTGCCAGGGTTATTATTGAGCCACCAAAGGCCCCTGATGTGACTCATGTAGCGACTACGTACTTACATCTGTAAGTATTAACCGACACCAACGGCAACGTGCCTTCCGAAGCACGGAACATCTTAATTTCGGACAAACGGGTAATCATCCCGCAATGTCTTAACCAAACTAGGGCCCTCAAAGTGATTTTTGTGACCACCGAGATTTGAACCCGTGACCTCCGGATCGTGAATTCAACACTCAACCACTGGACCGTGGAGGTTGTAGATCTAATTATGAGGCAGCGTATAAATACGTGACCGTTAAATACTTGGAAATAATTGGTGTCTTTTTTGCTTTCACAATAAAATTTACGCTACGTTAAGACGCATTTCTGTACCTATAAAAAAAAATATAGCAGTTTAAATCATATCATAGGTAATCCACCCCACTAAGTATTACGACCTTGATCTTATGTTTGAAGTTCATCTCCCTAGCATTATCCCGTTTTCCACAGGGTCCGCTTAGCGAACCTGAACATTTGACAGGTCCGGTTTTTTACAGAAGCGACTGCTTGTCTGATCTTCCAACCCGCGAAGGGAAAACCAGCCCAATACAAGTTAGGTCACATACCTCCGAAATGCCTTTCTCGGGAATGTGGGTCTCCTCACGATGTTTTCCTTCACCTCTGACCACGTGATAATAATTTATGATACAAACATGAATTCGAAAACAAATTCGACAATCATTGGTTTAGGCTGGATTCGAACCGGCGTCCTTAAAGTGAGAGGCAGCGTTCTACCAACTGGGCTCTACGGCTGTTTAATCTTCTCACTAAATATGTGTGGTTGTTACAATGAAACCCATCGATTTGTTCCAGGGCGCACGGGCAACATCTGCCATGTGGATATGGATTGCCCGGACAACGCGTTCTGTAGGCAGAGCAGCTACTGCGTCTGCAAGGATGGCTTCGTCTACGCTACTGTCAACAGCACGCACAAGGGCTGTTTGAAAGGTAACTATCACAGAGCTTAATTATTTCAAATATTCTTCCTCTCAGACGACGCCCTGAGCCGAGGTTCGCGCCCAACTGGGCACCCTCAGGCCTGTTGTCTTAAATATTGTACCGGGTGAGAGCCCTCAGCGCTCCCCGTTTGTCCGGCCAAGTAGTTAATGCCATCTGCGGCAAATCTACAATAAGTCACGTCACAAAAGAAAACCGTATATGTTATGTATCAAACATCCAATTTATTGTAGTTACTTAAGATCCCTTTACGCACTTGGCAATGGAAAATTGCCTCCCGCGAAACGGAATCCAGGTGAAGACATATCACAAAAATCACTATGTGATCCCTATGATAAGATCTACACGCATATAGTTTATACACAAACGTGCGTCATAGTAACAAGGAACACTTTTATTACAATAATATTGATATAAAGATTAACAGACACGATCTTGCAATATTTTCACGCAGGTTGTTTTCCATTCTTCTTCTATCGTGTGGGTTGTCGGGTGAATTACCAACCTCATCAACCTTAGTGTCAGGGTTATTATTGATCCGCCAAAGGCCCCTGACATGGCTCATGTAACGACTACTTACTTACATATACGTCAGTAAGTAGTAACCGGGACCAACGGCTTGACGTGCCTTTCGAAGCACGGGTCATCTTACTTTTTGAACAATCAGGTGATCAACCTGTAATGTCCTAACCAAACTAGGGATCACAAAGTGAATTTTGTGATTTGTCCCCACCGGGATTCGAACCCAGGACCTCCAGATCGTGAGCCCAACGTTAGGAAGTCTTAACTTAGCGCATAATAAGTACCTACATCCTCCTACACTTTCCTCATTATTGTGAACAAAACTTTATCATTTATTGTAAAGTGACTAGCATCGTCTTATAGTTTAATATTTTAACATTCCAGAGGCTAAGATTGGCGAGGAGTGCGTGCAGCACATCCAGTGTCACTCAACTATGGGTGTGCACTCCGAGTGCGCGGGCGGCATCTGCGCATGTACCGCCACTGCGCACTTGGAGGATGACCGCTGTTATGAAACTGCTGGTAAGTGAGTAACCGGTGTATCAATTTATTTATTTATTTATTTATTTATTTATTTATCAATTACATCATCCTAAAGCACACCCATATTGTCTATGTAACGAAAGATTGACCATATACAGAATGTTGTAACGGATACTGAGAGGAATGATTCAGACCACAGATATTAGAAAATATCAACTCAACAACAAACTACTAACAACAACAACTCAGAATCATGGTCTGAATCTCCGGAGATATTCTTAGAAAAGGATTAGTATGATCTACTCTAAACCAGCGGGCGTGTATGAAACGATTGCTGAATGTGGAGGGAGCAAGAGAAGTGTGTCAGGATCGAAGCGAATGGAATTCAATAGTCTCTGTTTACCCTGGTGGGAAATAGGCGTGAGTTTATGTATGTATGTATATAATAGTTAGAATCTAATTATCCTCTCCCCCTCCGGATTCTGAGCAGTTCAGACGTGTAAAAAGTTGGCTCCTTGTTATTTAAAATTACAATTTTCTTTTTGTTATTTTCTCTTGACCATGACTTTCTGGTGGCGGAGGCCTGGAGTCCTAAAACACAGGGTATCCTAGTTTAGGCTCCAGCCTCTACAAATTTTGTAGAGGAAATAAAGATTTTACTTACTTATTTACTTACGTAAATAGTTCTTCCATGAATAAACTTTTAAGACAAAAAAACTCTGATATGCAAAACGGTGGCTAGAACTTGTGCTCTTTAGGAAAACATAAATACTTATAAAAGAAAAAGAAATGTATACATTACATCATCTTGAGTCTTATCCGTCATGGTGACGATAGCGAGGCTCATGTTGACTCTGAATATCACTGACATCGTCACGAATACTGAGGGGGATGATTCAGATCATAATTCTGAGTTGATATCAAGTGGAAATTCCTGTCGGAAAATTCATGTAAGTAAGTGATTTTGATATAATATTACGGAAAATTTCCCCTCAGAATCATGGTCTGAATCTCCCCTTAAAGTTTTCGTTACGATGTCACTAACACCCTGTATAAGCAATTATCTTACGTATTGCCACAGAGCAGAACGTGTCTGTGATAACACATCTCAAAGCACAACAGATAAGATAAGAAACTGTGTGATTATCATAAATTTATTTTATCATTATCAATGTTAACATGTTAATGTCTTCTTTACACATGCCCTTAGTAGTTTCGCAATACTTAGTAGGTTTTTACAATAAAATACTAGATAATATTTTGAATTTGACAGAAAATAGAGTACTTATAGAGTATTTATTATATTACCTTTAGTTTTAATTTTAGGTATTTATTTCTTTATTGCACCATCCCGCGCCCAAGTTTGTTTGTAAATGTTTGTTTCCTTTTGGTGGTTGCCTGGAAGAAATTGCTCTAGATCAATAAGGCCGCCCAAATTGTACTGTATTCATGTGTTATGTCTGATTGTTGTAATTTAGTTCTGTGTAATAAAGTATATTTGATTTGATTTGAAAATAAATGTAAAGCCCACGTGAAGCTTACCAATGAAACCAAACAGACAAAAACTCCGAGGTTTTTTAAACAGAGTACTCCACAATATGTACTCAACTAACACCATGCTATGCAATATTGACATAACATACTTGCTAAGGTAACTCCCGATTATTGTGACACTTACGTCAATGCGTCATCTGATCAAATATGGAGTGTAAACACCTCCATAAACGGATTCTGTCTGCAATGAGGCCTTGCTAGCAGCCTGATTCGTGAAACAAGCTCCTACATAAAACGTGGCTGATTTTTCTAACTGACGTATCAATAATTTTTTGCTAATGCCGTTTGGTTGTGTCTTATTGACAATCGTCATCATCATCATCAGCCCATTAACGTCCCCACTGCTGGGGCACGGGCCTTCCCTATGGATGGATAGGGAGATCGGGCCTTAAACCATCACGCGGGCCCAGTGCGGATTGATGGTTATTAACGACTGCTAATGCATCCGGGACCAACGGCTTAACGTGCCTTCCGAAGCACGGAGGAGCTCGAGATGAAAACTTTTTTTTTTGTGGTCACCCATCCTATGACCGGCCTTTGCGAAAGTTTCTTGATTGACAATAGTAAAAGATGCAAATCAGTTTCGTGACATCAGCGACAAATGTGATACACACATAATAGTAGGTAGCTCAAAAAAAAATATCGAAAATTAAAAAAAAAATATTATGACAAAAGGTTATAAATGATAAACCCTATATAAAGCAAAAAATAAGTTATCCCACATACCTATGCTTGCAAGCAAACTGAGCGTGTAACATTTCTATCACACTTAACAAACGACCTGATGACCTTGAAGACCTGAACCGATTTCCACCAAACATAGCTAAGAACACTCTCGACTGATATAAGTACCTTTCAAACAAAAAAAAAACCGCATTAAAATCGGATCATCCGTTTGGAAGCTACGATGCCACAGACAGACACATACACATTTACACACACTCAGACACGTCAAAGTTATAACACCCCGTCGTTTTTGCGTCGGGGGTTAAAAAGGTAGCAAGGGATCGCGACTTGTGGAAAAACATAGGGAGGCCTTTGCCCACTAGTGAGATCAAGTGGGCTGGTAATGATAATAAGCTATTCTAGAAAATATTAAACGTAGTTTTCAGATATCGATATATTTTTCATAAGGAAACTGTTAGGTAATAATCTGAATTAACACTTTCAAGAAAATTTTAAGATAATTTACTAACATAGTTCTTAAGTTTGTTACTAAACAAATGGATCTAGTTGTTCGATATTAAAATTTTTTTTTTTCAAGGACAGAACGTCTAATGAAGTTTCGATCCCAACATACATACATACATAAACTCACGCCCGTAATCCCTAATGGGGTGGGCAGAGCCACAAGTAATCAAAGACAACTTGCAGCTACTGTTGATACGAACTCCAAAGATGGATATGATGAACCTTATGGTGATAAGGGATCAGCCTATCGCCCATAACATTAGTCCATCATGTTAGAGGACACAATCCCTCTGTCGGTTTCGGTTTTCGATCCCAAGGTGTCATATTACCTATTATGAACCATCAATGATTCATGATCTCTGTCCGTGAAAGGGTTAAAACGTTCACTGTGTATGATCCACATTATGAGGCACTAAATTTGTAACTCATACGGACATTACAGGCTGATCACCTGATTGTCCAAAAATTAAGATGACCCGTGCTTCGGAAGGCACGTTAAGCCGTTGGTCCCGGTTACTACTTACTGATGTAAGTAAGTAGTCGTTACATGAGCCATGTCAGAAGCCTTTGGCGGCTCAATAGTAACCCTGATATCAGGGTTGATGAGGTTGGTAATTCACTTTACAACCCACACGATAGAAGAAGAAGATAGAACTAACGTAAATAATAAAATATAAGCACTTACTGCCTTCCTTGGTGGAGATACGAGCGAAAGACACTTGTTTTGGAAATTTCTACACTCACTCACTATCACTTCACGATACATACAGGATCACACATATAGGATCTTTGCCTGGTATTAATCTTCTACGGTAAAATTGAATTATTTACTTTCCCGACGTTTCGGTCACCCTACATCGACCGTGGTCACGGAATGACTGGGAAGGCGAACAATTATTACTATAAAAATGTTGTGTAAACTACCCTCATTTCACTCTTATGATAATAATAGGGTAGTTTCCAATTAGTCACATCAATTACTTTTTATTAAACGACAAAACACGAAAATACTATGTAGTATGAAAAGCAACATTTACATAGGTATCTACTTAAAGCAATTCAACTAAAAAAGCCGCATTTAAATTTTACATTTGCGCATAAAAAAATAAGTGCGCAACGTCGTCAAATGTCAAATAGCAGTAAGTATTGCTTTTATAGACGAATATGGTAGTTTCCAACTACTCAAATCAGTTACTTTTTACTAAACGTCAAAACACGAATTTACTATGGAATCTGTATGAAAAATCAACCTGTGACGTCATAGAAAAACGTGACAAAATGTCGCAGTTATTATTACATTTTTCTTTATTAAAATTCATTAAATAAGTTAAATAGAAAAAAATAAAACGTTATTGTCAACTTTAGATCTCTCTTTATTTATTAGTAATTTGAATTTCATAATTTATTGTTCATAATCACTTTGTATGATTGTCTTTTGTTTGGTAAGGACTTTCAGGCTTGAATCACCTGATAGTCCGAAAAAGTAAGATGATTCCGTGCTTTGGAGTGCACGTTAAGCCGTTGGTCATGGCTATTAGCCGTAAAAACACCTCCACCAACCCGCATTGGAGCAGCGTAGTGGAGTATGCTCCATACCCCCTCCGGTTGATTGAGGGGAGGCCTGTGCTCAACAGTGGGTTACTGATGTAAGTAAGTAGTCGTTACATGAGCCATGTCAGGGGCCTTTGGCGGTTCAATAATAACCCTAACACCAGGCTTGATGAGCTTGGTAATTTACCTCTCAACCCACACGATAGAAGAAGAACAGTGGGACGTATATAGGCTGTTTATGTTATGTGTCAATCAATTTCTTTTTTCCAGTGATCGGCGAGAGATGCGTGGTGGATCAGAACTGCTACCTTGGAGAACAGACCTCGGAGAGACAAGCCTTCTGCGTCAGGGGATATTGTACCTGCCAGCTACAGTTCAGTCCTAGGGACAATGGGACCAGGTAAGATGCCTTGATCATATTTGAACTCACATAGTTATCCGATTTGTCAGCCTGCAATTCCTCGTTGCATTGATTTAACTTATCGTAATTTTTGACATTTGAAGCGAGAGAATAACCTACTAGTTATAAAACATACACATACATAGGTAAGCTCACGCCTATAACCGTTGGGGTAGGGAAGACAATGTCACTTACCACGATCCTGACAAACTTTTGCTTTTTCCACTCTCGTCAAAGATTTCATGCATTCTCGCCGGTCTAGAGTACTCTTGACATGGGTGGATCCAAGGGGGGGAGGGGAGAGGTGGGGGGGGGTATAATAATATTTATTTTCAGACATTACAATGGTGCCAATTCCTGTAAATACCATCTAATTTTATTTTAAGTTATAGCTGTCATTTTCTTATCCGCCGAAAAGGAAAGGGACGGGCAATCGACAAGCACACAATTTATGGAACACATGTCAATTTTAAGCACAAATCTAAAACAACCGTCTAAAAATTTTACATTGGCCAATAACCCGACAGAATTATGTTGACAGCACACGTCAAACGGTATGCATACCAGCGAGATACCTTTTTAATTCGCCCGGGTTATTCATTCATTTACTCATTCTTCCTAAAATTAAGAGCTGTGAATCATCCGTCCCTTTCCTTTTCGACGGATATGAAAATGACGGATATACTGCAGGAATCGGGGCCATTATTATTCTATTTTTAAAATTATGACCAACCCCCCCCCCCCCCCGGCCCCTCGCCTCTCCCTCCTGAGCGATAAGTTGGTCGTGTGTGGCTACTGCACTTTTATCTAATTCTCTACGGACATAGGTTTTTTTGCGTCCTGGTAACCCCCCCGTAATGACGTAAAAGCTGGATCCGGACTCTTGACCTGATGTTTCTTTAAAACATATCTGATCTGATCATGACAAAACATTACCTAAATATATCCGTAAACTGGAGACCATGATCAATGAATCTGTTCAACTTCGTGCTAAATGAAGCGCAATGAACCAAAATCAATTTACGATAAAAAAACTGCCGTTAGTTATCTTTAAAAAAAAAAGAATAAAACGAGTTTTCGATTTAGAAATTGCAAAGGTATTAACAGAATGATGATGATGATGATGTCCTCCCAGACGTATCCGTCGACGGCGACACCCTTAGCTAGTGTTAGCCTGGGCTCTTGCATGGGCACGGGCGTGACTAGCAAAACCAAATTTAGTTTTGAAAGTCCTGTTGCAAGAAGCACAATAGAGAGTCCCATTTGAGTTATAAGTGTAGTGGTAGGAGGGCTTGGGTCGAGTTTTTCGGATCTGGCGTTTGGCGTCAAGATCTTCAAGACGGGTAACAGAATACAGAGTGGCCCAAAGGCACATCCTGGACAATCCATAAAAAATCTCGTTCTTACCAAGTGCTGCCCAACGTGTATGTAAGGCCTCAAACTGGAACAACCACAAGGATTTTACGAGACGCATTGTGTCCTTTTTGGAAGATTTTCTTTCTTAATCATTCTTTTAACAATTCCAGGTGTGTTCGTGACGCGACTCTGGGTGAGGCTTGCGAAGACCAGTTACAATGCGCGGGACCCGGGCTCGAGTGCCGAGGCACCTGCCACTGCAGGGACAACTGGGTGGCGCACAACGAGAGCAACGCTTGTGTTGAATGTGAGTTGGATACGTCCCACTGCTGGGACCAGAGTCCCACAGAGAGAGAGTCTAAGAAAAAGGGACACGGGGGGTGAGGGGGTGAGAGGGGGGGGGGGGGGGGTAGAGAGTGTGAGTCTATTTATAAATATTCAAATTTAATACAGGTTTCCTTCTCTATCCACAGCTGTAAAAGCCTTAGGCGACCCGTGTGAGTACGACGTGCAATGCGATGCGTTTGCCGGCTCGTCCGATGCCCGGGCCCCAGGGATGTCTCTATGCCTCGCTGGAGTATGCACCTGTGCTTACAACGCCAGAGCTGCTGGCAACCCTCAGAGGTGCTGGCCTCGCAAGCGACCTGGTGAACTGTGCTCTAGAGATGAGGTCAGTGTAACATAACAAAACAGCCTATATACGCTACACTGCTGGGCACAGGCCTCCCCTCAATCAACCGGAGAGGGTATGGAGCATACTCCACCACGCTGCTTCAGTGCGGGTTGGTGGAAGTGTTTTTACGGCTAATAGCCGGGAGCAACGGCTTAACGTGCCCTGCGAAGCATGGAATCATCTTACTTTTTCGGACAATCAGGTGATTCAAGCCTGAAAAGTCCTTACCAAACAAACGACAGTCTCACAAAAAAAAGTGATAGTGATAGTGGTTAAAGCGTTAAGCTCACGATCTGGAGGTCCGGGTTCGATTCCCGATAGGGACATTGTCGAAATCACTTTGTGATCAGTGTAAAGGGAATGAAAAATCTGATTCTCCTGTTGAAACGGGACGAGCGCATTAAACATGGCACCATCAGATCTTCGGGGCCGTTGGTCCCAGTTACTACTTCCTGATGGAAGTACGTAGGCCTTTAGCGGCTCAATAATAACCCTGACACCAAGGTTGATGAGGTTGGTAATCTACCTCATAACCGACACGATAGAAGATCGAGTCTTCATTCTATGAACACTTTTTTGATTTGTGAGATCTGTGTGTATATTGTTCTTTTTCAATTTGTTTACGCTTCTTTTTTTCTCTTCACTATACACACTGGGCACCCCAATCAGAACACTACACGAAAATTACATTCTTACCTTTTTTTTTGGTGTGACTTATTGTAGGTTTGCTACTTATAACATTAACTACTTGGCCGGACTAAGCATTCTTACCGTAGACAGCCACTCGTTAGAGACACTGCAGTCTGCAAGGCCCAAAGGGGCTGAGGTCGCTCGCCTGATACGTGCAGAGACCTAGTTACCGTTCCATACGCACTTAATTATTATTTATTCTATGCTCATCATCAATTTAAGAGCCACGCTCTTGTCGGTGCAGCAATTTCCATGCCACTTCTATGCTACGATACCCCAAATAAAAAAGTGGAATATTTGAATACAATAATATTTTCTTTTACATATTTACAACATTATTTTATATCTAAAATATCCTGTCATACAAAATCTATTTAATACTTACACTGAATCTTATTTTAGCAAAACTTTGGTTGTTGTTCGCGAAACACAGTACTTAACTACATAACTTTTTATTACTAAGTATGTACCTAACATAACAGTTTCATAACTAAGTAATAAAAAGTTATGTACTCTGTTTTGTGAACAATAACCAAAGTTTTACTAAATATTTTTTTATTTCAATTCAACTACTTAAACCTAACCTAAACTAACATCCATATAAAGTCATCTTAACATTAAATATTTAAATCATTACACATTATCCTACAATGTACTTACTGACTATATAATATCACATTTTATTTCTGTCCTCAGGAATGTGTCTCGGAAGAAGATGAGCCCGGTTACTGCCTGAATGGACGTTGCACTTGTAAAACGTGTTCACCAGACGCGAGAGACTTTGGTGGAGCAAGCACACTTTCCCGCCCTCCAGTGATCGTTGCCGCCATTTTGTCTGCAGTCGCCATTTTGAGACATTAACCATCGCTATTTCAAACACCTAAGAGAGAGGCCTTACGGGCGTTGCCGCTCCGTTGCGTCATCGCAACGCTATAATTTCGGGATTTAAGTATTTATATAGAACGACGACGCGTCACTGCTAAGTCGTCGTAACGGACCCACAACGCATCGTGTGGCCTCACTCTAAGGCCCCATTCACAACGAACCTGCGCCCGCGCTTTGATATGAGTGGGCCATTATAACGCCTTAAATCGGAGCGGGTGCGATTTTCTGCGCGTTTCTCTTCCCGCCATTTTGTGGTTGCCGCCATTTCGACTTGTAAACCACCATTACCTGGAAAAATATAGAAAAGGTTAATTTTAACACGTTCACTGTGTAACTGAAAATTACATATCCACCTGCAATGCAATGTTATTTTTCCACAAAAATACACTATAACAAGAAAAACAATTTGGAAAGCCTCCCGTCGGATTTTCCCATTTTTCCTAGTGCCCCACATATGGGACGTGCACGTATGAGTTTCAAATGTATTGTCTCATATGTGGTTCATACACAGTGAACGTGTATGAAAATCATCTAGAAAAAAACACATGAGAAATTTCAAAATAATAATTTTGTAGTTCTAGAACCGAATATTTCGAGACGAGTTCAAGCTGGATATAAATAGGCGAAAATATGCAAAAATCTCTATAAAATACCTGTTTGTTAGATGAAAATGATGCTTAATGAATAATGAGTGATTTGAGCTTCAGATTTTAAAATGTGTTCACTTTTATGATGCGAACAAGATGCCTTTGTATATCAAAGAGTCGAAAGCCCATAAATTATATTAACTTATTTTTTTACAAACATAGCTTAGGCTGGAGCAAAAGCTAACTTTTAACCTCATAACGCCGAGATTTCCTGACACAAGAGGTGAACAATTCAGTTTGGTTTTTAAAAGAACATATATCTTAAAAAATAATAAGAAAGTTCATATTCTTTGTAGAAATTATTATAGCTATCATATTCAGCCTAAGCTAGGTATGTAAAAGTACCTAGTCCTACAATACGGTACACTGAATAATAAAACAAAAATAATAAATAATAGTAATTCAACAAAAAAATAATAATTTATATAGTTTATTGCACAAATTTAGTCTTAGGTTGTTGTTACGTCGTTGATAGTTTATTTCAAAGTTTATTGTAAGTTGTAAATAATAAAAATAATATTGTTGTCTGTTGTTATGAATTGAAAATAAGCGTAAATAATAATAATAAAATAATAATAATTTTCCACTACTTAGAAACAGTATTCCAAGTGCAATTTTTATATATTTCGAAATCATAATGGGTAGATTTTATGCCAAAGAAGTGTACGCAAGCATATTTGATTGTGTGTAAATAAATATTATTTATTTTCAATAGCTATTTGTTTTTATTTTATATTAATTATACCTACTTTTTGAATTTTATTTAAATTGCCTATTTTATTCGTTCATTTTAAAACTGACAGCTGTCAATCATCGGGCTCTTTCCTTTTCGGCGGATTAGAAAATGACAGATATACTTAATTTAAATTTAAATTAGGACGTGTCTTCAAGAATCAGAAACAATGTAGAACATAACCACATATAACTTGAAGTTACCTCTAAATTGAATTTTGATTTCCAATAAGAATTTTCTTTGATAATCCTGCATGGAAATACATGATTTTTGATTTTGATTTCACTACACCTTAAACTTGTAGAATAATGTCATGTATTCGCTTAGGATTCAAGTTACAAAATAATGGCTATTGACATTGTCTGTTCATAACCATCCAAGCTGGAGGACCTGGGTTCGAGTCCTGGTCGGGTAATGAGGCGACAAAAACAATAGGGTGGTAAATTATATAAAAAAAGAACAAATCTGTCATACTAATAATTTAAATACTAACCTGGTAGAATCATTATTAGGTCGTTGGACATTAGACACATAGACGAATCAGTCCACTGACCGCGAGTGAGTCAAGGGTAGGGAAGCGGATAAGGCTCGGCGCACACTGGGCGATCCCGCCGCGTACACTAGCGGATTTAACGCAGAGTTGGCGTAACCCAACCACGAGCACCATTGCCAAGTGGAGTCCAAGACGCAATCACACAGGGAATCTGGAATCAGATTTATATTTAACAAAACTTTGATCATAGTTTACAGAACAGAGATTTGCCGCAGATCGCATTAACTACTTGGCCGGACAAATGGGGAGCGCTGAGGGCTCTCACCCGGTAAACAAAACAGAGTGACTTCATAACTTTGTATTATTAAGAAACATGACTTCTTAGTGACAAATAATATTTATAATATTTCAAAACAGTTACAGTCACTATAGATTGGTTAGGGTATAACAGGCTGATCACCTGATTATCCAAAAAGTAAGATGATCTGTGCTTCGGAAGGCACGTTAAGCCGTTAGTCCCGGTTACCATTTCCTGATGTAAGTAAGTAGTCGTTACATGAACCATGTCAGGGGCCTTTGGTGGCTCAATAGTAACTCTGACATCAGGGTTAATGGGGTTTGTAATTCACCTCACAACCCACACGATAGAAGAAGTTATAGTCAAGCACGTATCGGTGAAGAGCGGAAAGTGTCCCTTTTAGATATACATACTAACAAAACATAGCATCACGTCACGCCTGCATCTCCAGAGGGGTAGGCAGTGTTGTATTTAGGTACTTATAGTACAGTATACTTCTCGTCAGCTATGTTAAATCATCATCAGCCCATTAACGACCCCACATTAACGGGCCTTCCCTATGGATGGATAGGGAGATCGGCCCTTAAACCATCACGCGGGCCCAGTGCGGATTGATGGTTATTAACGACTGCTAATGCAGCTGGGACCAACAGCTTAACGTGCCTTCCGAAGCACGGAGGAGCTCGAGATGATTTTTTTTTGTGGTCACCCATCCTATGACCGGCCTTTGCGAAAGTTGCTTAACTTCAACAATCGCCGACCGAGCGCGTTTACCGATGCGCCACCGAGCTCATCGTTATATACATAGTAATTATTGTTTATTGCTGTCTGGATATGATGTGTGAATCACTCGTAGTCTGTCGGCGCATTTTAAGTTGAACATCAGGATCGCCGATCACCTTTATATATTATTTTATTCCCAAAATACTTTGGATGCAAATGTCTAGTGATATGCACTAGGTAATATTAAGTGAGCAGCCATTTTTGAAGAGCATTTAAAATAAAATACAAAGTACCAGTGTGCAATTGTTATTTATACCCATTAAAAAAGCCTGCTGTTTAAAGTAGCTGATAATGCATCCAAATTTTTGTTTTCATTTCACTTTTTGTATTTCTTTTCACTTTATTTTATTTTTAAGTTTAAGTATTTTATATTGTAACCTTCGGAAGCAGCGTGGTCGCTCCCGACACGAGCATAATCAAATTGCTTACTGGGAGGTCCACAAATTTTGATATTGTAAAATAGTGGAGAAATATATTTTTTTATTTTTATTTTATTTTTTATTACAATGGTACGAGCACATACTTAAAAAAATAAGTACTTAATTGGTAACACAACTTACCTATGGGCAGCATAATGAAGAATGGCGTCCAGCAAACCAGAATTAATGACATCAACATTACTATAGTTTGAGTGGCCCGTCGCTGACGAGGGACCATACTGCTTCTGAAATTATCAATCAATCAATCAATTATACTTAAAAAAAATCATAATACGACCCGGAATAGATATTTATTAGTCGCCGTCGCCGGATACGGTTTGGACGACATGCTCTAAAAGTATTCCTGCGCAGATGACTCCTTCCGAAGTAATTATTTTCTGACGTGACTTATTGTAGATTTGCCGCAGATGTCATTAACTACTTGGCCGGACATATGGGGAGCGCTGAAGGCTCTCACCCGGTACCTTCCAAAGATAGGACTCACCACGGCTCCAACCAACGACCCAACTTGTGGTCGTATTTACTATAAATAAGAGGATGCGTGAGCTATCCAGCAGAGGAGAGAAGATAATAATCCAATGACAATAACATAAACTCACAATGTTCCTAAAGTCTTCAGTGGTGACGATGCTTGGAGAGGAGATGGCACCATTGGAGTAGGCAGGCCCAAATGTAAGCGTTTAGGTGTCAGGAATCTGGGAATCCGACGTATTGATGAGTTAAGTAGGTATAATAATAATAATAAACGTTTATTAAATAAATTCAGGTTAGGTACATTGCAGATAACAGTGCATAAAAATAGTAGGTATCACCAAATTCTACTTTTTCAAGCATACACAATGAAAGAGCGGACGGTACAAGTTACAACGTTAACTACTGCCTATATATTAAATAATAACTACTAATAAAATACCTTAAGCTACCAATATTCATAAAATATTAAAACTAAAATAACAAAACACCAAAATCAAAAAATCTAAATCTAAATTAAGCATCAAAATTTACAGTTTAAATATTCTTTGACGCTGTAAAAGCATTTCTCCACAAGCCAGTCTTTATTGTATTTGGGAAACATGCTTGTAATGAAAATAGTTTGGTCTGCGTAAGATGAAATAAATACCTAAATAAATGTTACTTATTGAATCTTTTTTCGACGTTACTTATTTTGGTACGTTACTTAGTTTGTAAAAACTTTAAATTTTTTCGTTCAGCTGCTTGTCTTCCCGGGCATGTCGTAAAAACCGACAGAGGGATTGTGTCATCTAACATGATGGACTAATGTTATGGGCGATAGGCTGATCCCTTATCACCATAAGGTTCATCATATCCAGCTTACGACATCGTACCAACAGTGGCTGCAAGTTGTCTTTGATTACTTGTGGCTCTGCCCACCCCATTAGGGATTACGGGCGTGAGTTTATGTATGTTTATGTATGTTAAATTTTAAACTTTTTAAATGTTCTGGTGTAGATTCCCATTGACATTCAGAATTTACCTTCGAAACAGTTTTAAGACAGTAATTAAACAGAAGCTTTGTAAAAAGGTTATAAGATTAGTGATTATCTAGAAGATATGAATGCATGGGATGAGCTGTCTGGGACCTTATATTAGGCAGCCAAATTACTAAATTGTACTAGATTGTTTCGATAAACACATTGGAATTTATGTAATTTATGTATGTAAGTATGTTTTTTTTGCCATTATTGTGTCTAACAACTTGGCAAGAAAAAAAAACAATTTGAAAAGTCTCCCGTCGTAATTTCCCTAGTGACCCACACATGGGACATGCACGTACGAATTTTAAATTTAGTGTCCCATATGTGGTTCATACACAGTGAACGTGTTAACCCTTTCATGGACATCATGGGTCATTGATGGTTCATAATAAATAGTATGAGAGTGTGACAACTTGGAATCGGAACGTCATTAGACGTTCTGTCCAAGAAAGTGTTAAGGGTAAGTGTTTGCTTTTTTTTTGTAGACTTGCCTCAGAACTACAGTTCTCTCCGGTACGAAAAAAAAAACAATAGGCCTGAGGGGTCCCAGGCGGGTTCCTCAGCTCAGAGCGTAGTCAAAGAGTATTATATTTGAAAGAATTAATCGAACCTAGTGCGTGGATAGCGCAACAGCTAAGGCTATAGGAACAGGCCTTACATAATAAGATAAATGTTTCAATCGATACTTACACACATTTTTGTACGGGTTTTCCTTCTGGGATTGGTGTAAGGCACTTGTCCTTTAATTTTGGAGAATTTCCCGCCTGAAAAAGTATTTAAATAGATACAAAAATGCATCGAGGTACTTTTCAGGCTATGTTCCTCAAAAACAATATAGATGACACATTATTAATTTTTTCTACTCCTCTACTTTAATCTGGCATTTAAATAACCAAAAAGTCTAATATAAGTACATACATAATTAAACTCTTTGAAAAAGTGTACGCTCTATGGCCTATAAAAGCATTGTTTACAAAGTGTAACTGTACTATAATGTCGCCAAAAAAGCATTGTTGTTGTTTTTTTTTTGGACCTGGAAACTGGCACCTTTACTTTGTTTGGTGCCATAGATATACTATAAAAAAAAGTATACATTTGCCGCCATTTTCCCGCGCGTTGGAAAATAAATTGGAAAATTTTTGTGTTTCGTTTAAAATTACGTCGTCGTAGAAAAAGTATTGTATGCAACGTTGTATAACTAGGTCAAAAAATGCTCGTGGCGTCTCTTATTGCGATGTTCGCCAAGGCTCACATCGCAACTCACGCCACTCGCATTTTTTGACCCTTCTTATACAACTGTTGCATAAAATACTATTTTCTACTCCTCTACTTTAATCTGGCATTTAAATAACCAAAAAGTCTAATATAAGTACATACTTACATAATTAAACTCTTTGAAAAAGTGTACGCTCTATGGCCTATAAAAGCATTGTTTACAAAGTGTAACTGTACTATAATGTCGCCAAAAAAGCATTGTTGTTGTTTTTTTTTTGACCTGGAAAGGTGCCAGCACCTTTACTTTGTTTGGTGCCATAGATATACTATATAAAAAAAGTATACATTTGCCGCCATTTTCCCGCGCGTTGGAAAATAAATTGGAAAATTTTTGTGTTTCGTTTCAAAACACTAAAAAGTATAAAATAAAAAGGAAAAATGGATGAAGAACTATTGATTACCATATCACACAATACCATTCAAAATTTACATCTTCATTTTTATAAATAAAATTTTTCTTTGTATAATTTTTGTTTCATTTAAAATTACGTCGTCGTAGAAAAAGTATTGTATGCAACGTTGTATAACTAGGTCAAAAAATGCTCGTGGCGTCTCTTATTGCGATGTTCGCCAAGGCTCACATCGCAACTCACGCCACTCGCATTTTTTGACCCTTCTTATACAACTGTTGCATAAAATACTATAATTTACATTATTAATTTGGAATAACAACAGCGCCTTAAAAGGTTACATTAATGTGTGTTATCCACAATTGTAAAGTTGATAATAGACGTGTAAAGAAAAACTCTTTATGAAATTATAGGTAATTATATACAGAGTTAATATTAGTTGTTGATGTTAATATTTTTCTTCGTTTAATCTTCTAATCTCATGGATAACAGACACATGCATCTTTTATCTTTGTTTTTGGATATAAATGATGACCCTTTTTCTATACATAAAGTGAAAGTAGAAGTGATAAAGTGATATGTTTATGACTTATTAATATAGTGTCTCTTTTAAATGGCTTTATAAAAAACCACTGTTCTTTGGTTTGCCGTTAAAACTTCCTACCTTCTGTGCTGCGTGTACGCAAGGTGATCTACCGCGGTGCGCGCGCAGTGGCGGCGACGACGCCAGCGACCTCAGTATCATTGCGTAGAAAAACACCATCACAGAAGTCGGAATGTAGAATGAGAAGGATATACTTGAAAAGACGTAGCTGTAAAAGAAATAAAAATAGATTGAGACGCCATTTTGTGAAATTTTTATTTCTACAGTCATGAGCAATATAATGTACCCACTTTAGGACTCTGTCGCACTAACATATTTGACATTTAGTGAGACTTACAGTTCAATTTGTCAAAAAAGTTAATGTAACATGGTACCAAAGTGTATACATATTAATGCTCGTGACCGTACACACACATCGGAACTTACTCACGCCCGCAAGTACCTACCTAATCTCAAAATCTATGTATTTTTATGTGACTTATTGTAGATTTGTTGCAAATAGCATTAACTACTTGGCCGGACAAATGGGAAAAGAACCGTTACCAATATGCATAATGGACTTCTAAATAACAAACATTTTATCAAACCGTTGGCTCGGTCAGTTGGTGTGTCGACCCACCAGTGGGCCGAGACCTATTTGGGAAACCCTGTTCTAAATGTTTGCCGTATCTCTGGAACTAAATAAGATAAAAATAAACCAATCAGATGGGTCGACGCAGTTATAACGCAGTACGATGGTATCTAAATCACACCCCGGTCACTTCATACAAACAACCTCGTTTTACACAGACCCGACACATTGACATTATCATACACGCGCATCTGTGTGTGATATCTGACGCCATACGATTGAAGACTAAACTATGGGGGTTGAGGTAAACCTAGCTCAGACGCTGGTGGGGAGCGGAGAGTTGCCGTTCTATACGTAGTATTATTCCTTATTCTATGTCTAAATGTAAATGTCACTTACGGCCTTTGGGAGGGCAGCATTGTGGGTTCACTCAGATGGCATTAACTACTTGGCCTGACATGTACAGTTGCATACTCACACAATATTAGTATTAACTTCGCAGGCTTTGGGCACCTCCCCAGCCAGGTAATGCTTTTGCGAGGGGATGAACCCGGTGGGCAGAGCGATGATGACCGAGAGGGGCCACAGGATTGCCACCAGCACACGAACACGTTTTGCCCTGAGACACCAGATATATAGTCAACCTTTTTCTATCGTGTGGGTTGTTAGGTGGATGACCAAACGAATTGGTGGTTTTAATTGTACTTAAATAAACGAATTTTGTTTCTTTATGAAAGATAAACATTGGCTCCGTTTCCTGCAGACACCTCCTAATTTTATTTTAAGTTATACCAGTCATTTTCTTATTTGCCGAAAAGGAAAGAGTGGATGATTGTCAACAAGTTAATGTTAAAATGAATGAAATAGGCTGGTATGCAATCCGTTTGACGTGCTGTCTACTTAATTCTGTCGGGTTTTGGCCTATGTAAAAAATTGAGACGGTTGTTTTAGATTTCTGCTTAAAATTGACGTGTATTCCATAAATTTTATGTCTGTCGATTACCCGTCCCTTTCTTTTTCAACGGATAAGAAAACGACAGGTATAACTTAAAATAAAATAAGATGGCATCTGCAGGAATTAGCACCATTAAGTACTTACTTACATTGAAGCCATTCATTTAAAAAAGCACTATTGCAATTTGACATTTACGCAAAGAAAAATAAGTGCGCAACGTCGACAAATGTCAAATAGTAGAAAGTATTGCTTTTATAGACGAATAGGGTAGTTAGTTTCCAACTAGTCAAAACAGTTACTTTTTACTAAACGTCAAAGCACGAAATTGCTATGGAATTTGTATGAAAAAGCAACCTGTGACGTCATAGAAAAACGTGACAAAATGTCGCACATATTATTACATATTTGTCTTTATTAAAATTCATAAATAAGTTAAATACTTAAATAGAAAAAAGAAAACGTTTTTTGTCACCCTAAGATTTGTCTGTATTTAGTAAACAGAATTTCACAATTTATCTTTAAGAAACTACCCAATTGTGCTAATGAGAGGAATATCAATCTCAAGGTGAACCAAGTAACCACGCTTCACCGAGCTATCTGTTAGATCAACGGTATAGCCGAAATCGCCTTCTACTAGTTGATTCTTCTTCTTATCGTGTGGGTTGTGAGGTGGAATACCAACCTCATCAACACTGGTGTCAGGGTTATTACTGAGCCGCCAAAGGCCCCTGACATGGCTCGTGTAACGACTACATACTTACATCGGTAAGTAGTAACCGGGACCAACGGCTTAACGTGCCTTCCGAAGCACGGATCATCTTACTTTTTGGACAATCAGATGATTAGCCTGTAATGTTCTAACCAAACTAGGGATCACAAAGTGATTTTTGTGATATGTCCCTACCGGGATTCGAACCCGGGACCTCCGGATCGTGAGCCCAACGCTCAACCACTGGACCACGGAGGCCGTTACTAGTTGATGAAAATAAGGGAGTTTCCAGGCCATGTTCCCAAAAAAAATTATAGACCTACCTGCGGGACGCAGCCAATGGGGCAGTGATTCCCCACCATCGCTCCCAGCCCAACGCGCACAGAGATAGAATAGACGCCGTACAGCATAAAACGTCCAATGTACTCCAAAGCGCACATAACACCCAAGCTGTACGTGAAACAAAAACAATTAGGGACATACATAAACTGCCTATATACGTCCCACTGCTGGGCACAGGCCTCCCCTCAATCAACCGGAGGGGGTATGGAGCATACTCCACCACGCTGCTCCAATGCGGGTTGGTGGAGGTGTTTTTTTACGGCTAATAGCCGGGACCAACGGCTTAACATGCCCTTCGAAGCACGGAATCATATTACTTTTTCGGACAATCAGGTGATTCAAACCTGAAAAGTCCTTACCAAACAATTTAAAGGACAGTCTCATAAAGTGATTTCGACAATGTCCCCATCGGGAATCGAACCCGGACCTCCAGATCGTGAGCCTAACGCTGATTAGGGACCCTGCCTAATTAGGGACATATTAGGGAGTAACTTCTCAGCGGCTAAAATCTAACAGTAATATTATTCTGATAAAAAAAGAGAAGCAATATATGTACTTAGCAACATTATTCTTTACATAATCTGATCCAAGAAAGAAAAAAAGAAGAAAAAAAAAGAAAGAAAGAAGAAAGTGCATTTCTTCGAGGCAATGACGTCATAAATCGTCTGAAACAGACGTATAAGGCCAATGATGATGATGATGAATCTGATCCAAATATCAAGCAACAATTATTTTATACATGCCTCTGGCATGACATTATACATATTTTTGAATAATTATTTACCCGAGCTCCATACCCCCTCCGGTTGAATGAGGGGAGGCCTGTGCCCAGTAGTGGGACGTATAATAGGCTGTTTATGTTATGTTATTTACCCGAGCAATGAGAAAATAGGTAAGTATTACGTAGAATCCGTACAGCGCCATCTATTTTTTTTAATAGCCTGGAAGGTCCCTCTGTTGTGAATTAGTTGTAGTGGCAACACTAGCATTTATAAAAAAAAAAAAAATATAGATTGTCAGACTGACGGATGACAATTGTCTTTTTTTTTTTGAGACCGGGCTGCTCCGAACCCCGCAAACACGATAAGATTTCTGTAATATTATATTAAATAGTAAATACCAAATAAATGATAATACAAGTGAAAGTAAACGAGTTTAATTGCCGAAACACATAATCGACAACAATTGGCGACCGAAGGAATTTTCTAATCTGCAAATTACAATATGGATTCCAAGGTAGATTCCAAGACAAAGGAACGTGATCAAATGAGAAGACAATTCACAAGGACATCGAAAAAACTCGAAGACTATATCAAAAACACGGAAATATCATCGGCGATTATAGAATACGAATATTTGAAAGAATGTACAGAAAAAATAAAAATGTTAGACAACGTGATTGCGGAAAAAATGATAGATGGCGACGAACACGTTTATAACGAAGAGTGTGACCAAGCAGCAAACTTTAGGAAAATCTACCTAACACTTAAGTATAAAATGGATAAATTAATCCAATCGAAATTCACTAAGGAAACAACTACGTCAAATTTAAATTTACCAAAAATTGAATTATTAAAATTTGATGATGACCCACGCAAGTGGATTGCGTTCTGGGGTCAATTTAAGAAGATACATGAATCGAACACATTGCAACCTGAAGACAAATTCCAATACCTGCTACAAGGGCTGAAGGAGGGCTCTAAGGCAAAAATGTTAGTCAGCAGCTTTCCATCATCGGCAGCCAACTACATAAAAGCAATTGAAGAATTGAAGGATAGGTTTGCAAAAGAAGAGGTACTGATACAAGTTTACATTAGGGAACTTTTAAATTTAATATCAAGTTCGAAAACCTTTAAATTTGACTTGTTAACGTTATATGACAAATTGTCTACTTATATATTGGCCTTAGATTCTTTAAATGTAACCAAAGATAAATATGAGGTAATTTTATATCCAATTGTGGAATCCATAATACCAGAAAACATTTTGATTGCATATAATAGGTCAAATTTATCTACAAAACGACTGGCACATCTTCTAGATTTTCTTAAACGTGAGGTTGAATCCGAGGAAAATATCCGTATGGCAAGGGCTAATTACACTTTTACAGATATGACAACATCTCAACAGAACACGAACCAAGAATTAATTCCAACGGCGGCGTGCATTGTCTCCAATGTAAGCAAAGAAAGGCATACACAAGGTAAAGATATTATATTGTGTTGCTTATGTGGCAAAAATAATCATGTTATCTTTCAGTGTACAAAGGCAAACAGCATGACGTTGGAGGAGAAAATGAACAGCATCAAAAAATCTGGTTTTTGTTTTATCTGTCTCAAGAAGGGTCATTTAGCAAATAAATGCAAAACATTTACAAAATGTTTGTCTTGCCATAAGAGACATAATGTAATCCTGTGTCCCAACGTACATAAAACAGAAAGTACCCTGTTTACTAAACATAATGAAACTTTTTTACAGACATTGATAGTAACAGTCAGCTATAACGGGAGAAACATGAAAGTTAGAGCGTTGTTGGACAGCGGTTCGCAAAGGTCGTACGTCAAGAGTTCGGTAGCAAAAGAATTGAAGCTAGAGAAGGTAGGAACAGAAAACATTAAACACACATTGTTCGGAGGTACCACGGGACCCGCTCGAGTCTACAATCAGAGAAAGTTAAACGTAAGTAATATAGATAACTCATTCTCTTTTCAGATGTTAGTACTGGAGCAACCAAACTTGTGTGGGAGCCTACCTAGTATAAAGGATGATGCAACTTTGTTGCAAGAATTAAAAAGCCATAATATTCAGATCAATGACAAGAACATTGAAATAGGGCTTTTGATAGGTTCAGATTACTTTGGGTCCATAATGACAAATAATTTGTTTTCCATTAATAAAAGCTTGCTAGCAGTGGAGACAAAATTAGGATGGACAATACAAGGACCTACACAAATGAATGATTCCACCGTGAACAATGTCAGTGTGTCATACGTGTCACAATCAGATATTTGTAATTTATGGAATATTGAGCTGTTAGGCATTAGAGACCCCTATGAAAAACAGGAAAAAGAAGTGATCAAAGCAGAAATATTAAAATGTTTTAATAATAATATTTCAGTAAATGAAGATGGCCGCTATGAAGTATCTCTGTTATGGAAGGAAGGGTGTCCAGAGCCTGACGCAAACTACGACGTAGCGCAAAAACGACTGCAGAGCACTACGAGAAAACTTATAAAAACAGGTAACCTTCAATCATATTCTGATGTTTTTAAAACATGGCAGAGAGAAGGTATCATTGAAGAAGTGATAGTGGACAATAAGAATGAAGGCCACTACATTCCTCACCACACTGTCATAAAGCCGTCTAGCACGACCACGATGTTACGACCCGTGTTCGATGCGTCGGCTAAAGACTGTAAAGGTTTGTCTCTGAATGACTGCATAGATAAAGGCATTAACCTTATTGAACTCATACCTAAGCTGTTAATTTTATTTAGAAGAGGAGCTTATGGAGCGATTGCAGACATAGCTAAGGCTTTCTTACAAATCTCAGTCTCGAAGAATGACAGAAAGTATTTAAAATTCTTGTGGTGGAAGGATTTTGAAATGCAGCAAGAAGTAGTTACTTATCAACATAATAGAGTTATGTTTGGGGTGAACTGTAGTCCCTTTCTTTTGGCTGCCACAATTAATTTCCATTTAGATAACTGTGGTAACAAGTATAGAGAAACAGTTCAAAAGTTAAAAGAGTCCTTTTATGTGGACAACTGTACAGCCAGTTTTGATACAATAACACAACGTGATAACTTCATTTCACAGTCGAGAGAAATAATGGCGATGGCGAAATTCGACCTACGTGGCTGGGTTACTGCTCCTGAAAGAATGGAAGGAGCTGTGAAAGACACCCACGTGCTGGGATTAACGTGGAATACCGAAGAGGACACTTTATGCTGTAACATCAATTCTAATGAAAACTATAAAGGAAAAATCACAAAGAGATATTTACTGTCCGTGACACAGCAAATTTTCGACCCTCTAGGAATCGTCTGCCCGGCGACAGTTGTACCTAAGCGCCTACTCCAAAAAGTATGGAAAAGAAAATTCGACTGGGATGAAGAAATATGTCCAGAGCTAGCACGTGAATTCAAGATATGGCAAAGTACAATACATCTACTAAAGAAATGCAAAATACCTAGACGGTTAACAGCAGCACCAATTAAGAAGTGTAATAATAGCATCCACACTTTTTCAGATGCAAGTGAAGACGCATATGCGGCCTGTGTATACCTGCGGACTGAACAGGAAGGCAAGGTGCATGTACAACTCATAATAGCTAAAAGCAGAATCGCCCCAGCGAATAAGAAGATGTCTTTGCCACGGTTGGAGTTGATGGGGGCTGTGATAGCCTCGCGACTGTACAGAGAGGTCATTGACAGTGGACTCATGACACCAGAAACAAATTATAATTCTTATTTTTGGACAGATTCGACCGTAGTGCTTGCATGGGTAAAACAACAGCGTCAATGGAAACCATTTGTAAGCAATAGAGTAAAAGAGATATCAAGAAACTCAGATATAGACTCATGGAATCATATATCGGGGGATTGTAATCCTGCGGACCTGCCTTCTCGCGGTTGCAATGCAAATGCGCTGCTCGAGAAGCGTTGGTGGGAAGGACCGACGTGGTTGCGTAACAGGCAGGATTGCTGGCCCATATCAAGTTCAATACAGGCTAAACCAAATGAAGAAATTGTAAGAAAAGAAGAAAAATCACAGTCTCACGTAAACATGTCTGTTACTGAACCTCTGTTTAGTAAGAGGTTGTTGTATTTTTCAAAATACAACAAAATAATCAGATTGGTAGCATGGTTACTTCGTTGGAATCCTAAGGTAAGGAGACAATTTGCCGTAGCTAGCGACTTGTCTAACGACGAGTGTGTGTATGCGGAAAAAACATTATTTAAATTGTTACAGAAGGAGGATTTCGCCGGGGGACATTTACCAAACAACTTCAAGACACGACAAGGCAGCGACGGTGTACTTAGAGTCAAGACAAGACTGGAACTAAGTCACGAACACAAAGATTTCGTAAACCCGATACTGTTATCTGGAAAAAACGAAATCGTGAGACGGTTCGTACGACAGCGACACGAGATTCTACAACACGCAGGGACACAGACTTTAATGTCTAGCATCAGAAATGAATTCTGGGTTTTAGGCATAAGACGTCTCGCAAAAAGAGTTGTTTCAGAATGTGTCATCTGCAAGAAGTACAAATGTAAACATTACGAAGTTCCAGAGGCACCCCTGCCCACAGACAGAGTGGAAAGTGTGACGGCCTTCCAGACTACAGGCATAGATTTTGCGGGACCGTTGGTTCTACGAAATCAGACGAAATGTTGGATCGCTCTATTCACGTGTGCGACATATAGAGCAGTACACCTCGAACTAGTGGAGTCATTGTCAACAAACAGCTTCATAATGGCACTACGAAGATTCATTGCTCGAAGAGGACGAATACAAGTCATATACACGGACAATGGAACAAATTTTCAAGGTACTGCTAACTTGTTAAATAATGTGGATTGGAAGGAAGTCGAAGTTACCACAGCCGTACTACCACAGCCGATAAAATGGAAGTTCATCCCGCCCGCTTCTCCTTGGTGGGGAGGATGGTGGGAACGTCTGGTGCGCGTCATGAAGGAAATGCTACGTCGGATATTGGGAAAAGCGTCATTATCATGGATAGAGCTGACCACCCTGCTATGTGAATGTGAGTCGGTTATGAATAACCGTCCCTTGACGTATATAGCTACAGACGACGACACGCCACGCCCCTTGACACCCGCTTTATTTTTACAGGGACTATCCACGGCAGAGACACCTGATTTAGACGTAATCGATGCTCACAATATGAACATCAGATTGCGCTACCTGCAGACCCTGCGGACGGAGTTTCGACAGAGATTTAGAAATGAATATATTTCGTTACTTATTAGCAAGAACAAAGGTAAGTCGAAATTCCCGTCGGTAGGCGACGTTGTCTTGATACAGACTGATGCAGGTCGTCTCTATTGGCCTCTTGGCATAATAAAAGAATTGGTTACAGGTAACGACGGCATAACAAGAGTCGCGAAAGTACAGACTGCGATGGGAGAGAAGATAAGAAGTTGTCAACGCCTCTACCCATTAGAATTGTCGGCAGTCACTGACGAGTGGCATACACCTACTGTCCCTAAGCAAGGTGAGCCCGACAGTGCTGACTTGCGGGCTGGATCTAGCTGTGTTCTAGACCCAACTGCAAACTCTCACATTGACGAGACACCCGCGATAACAGTGGGTGATGAGTCACACCCCTCGTCTACCACTACAAGACACGGTAGAGTCGTTAAGCTCCCACGCAGATTTTTGGACTGAATATGTGGTATGTAGATCCCTTTCTAATGTGTAATAAGCATATTGACTTGCCTATAAATTTGGTAAATAACAAATTTGGTGAATTTGGACTGTGCCAGTGGTTTTTGTTCTTGAATTGTCTACGTGACGAGTGAATTTGGAGAATCTGACATTTATATTATGTGTATGATCTTTAATTTCGAATGGTTAGCCTATTGGGAAAATTTATGACATGTTTACAAACGAATAATGACCTAATGACTTAATAATGAATAATTTGAATGCTATAGATTTGTAATTCAGTACAAACACATTGTGAGATTTGTTTATTTTAACAATTGTGACGTAGAATAGTGTAATATGTAAAGTTCTATTTCAGCATAGGAAGACATGTTGCACTAGCTTTTCTTTTGTATGACGTAACCTCTTAGGATGGTTGATTTGTTTACCTTTACTTAACATGTTACAATGTACTTGTAGCTATTGTTTTGATAACTTTGTACTGATGTATTACAATTTGTAATTTAATATATTTTTGACAATTTCAATTTTGTATTGTAATCTAGACTTGAATTGTTAATTGTAAAATGGGTCTTATTTCGTCATATTCTGCAGTGGTTTTTTTTATTGTTTGTTATTGACAATGGTTCGGAGTTGCCTACTTATTCCTTTCTTATTTCGTGGTTTAGAGGATGTTGTGAATTAGTTGTAGTGGCAACACTAGCATTTATAAAAAAAAAAAAAATATAGATTGTCAGACTGACGGATGACAATTGTCTTTTTTTTTTTGAGACCGGGCTGCTCCGAACCCCGCAAACACGATAAGATTTCTGTAATATTATATTAAATAGTAAATACCAAATAAATGATAATACAAGTGAAAGTAAACGAGTTTAATTGCCGAAACACATAATCGACAACACCCTCAATGAATAAGGCAGTAAAATAAACGTATTTCTTATTTGCCAGGGACAAGTCACATTTTTATATCTGTTTTTTTTTAGGTGAATTTCGTATATTAAGTACTCAAAGTCAGAAGCATTTTAAGAGGTGCACTTAATATGTCCCTAACATACAGGGTGTTAGTGACATCGTAACGAAAACTTTGAGGGTTGATTCAGGCCATGATTCTGAGTAGATATCAAGTGGAATTTTCCGTCGCAAAATCATGTAACGGAAAATAATCCACTTGATATCAACTCAGAATCATGGTCTGAATCATCCCCCTCAGTATTCGTTACGGTGTCACTAACACCCATACCTACTTGTATGGCTACCAATTATGTACTTGTACAGGGTGTAAGTGACATCGTAACGAATACTGAGGAGGCTGATTCAGCTCATTATTCTGAGTTAATATCAAGTGGAATTTTGGGTCTGTAAATATTTCGTTCACACATAAAAAAGGAAGTTGTTTTTATTTACTAGTGGGTCTACCAATCTTATTAGGGATTACATGAAAAAAAAAACACTTACGTAAATGGAACACGAACAGTTCCCTAGCAGCTGCGAGCGGTAGCACGCAGACTCCCACCAGCAAATCGGCTGTTAGAAGGCTAGTAAGCGCGTAGTGCGCAGGCGCACGCTTCGCACGCCGCACCGCTGCCAGCATGAGCGCGTTGCCGACGATGGTACAGATGGTCACCAGCGACATCGCCACCAACATCGCCACCCAGCCGACGGTCACATCTCCTCGGACTGACATTGCTGTTGATATTAAGATCCTATTACCACCGGACACTTCATACTAACAACCCCGTTTTACACAGACTACACATTGACGTTATGGTAAACGCGCGTCTGTGTGTGTGACGTCTGACGTCATACGATTTAAGTCTCAACTATGTTCGAGGGGGGTGAGGTAAACCTAGTTCAGGCGCTGGTGGGGAGCGGAGAGTTGCCATTCTATACGTAGTATTATTCCTTATTTTATGCTATTACACTACCCAACCCGTCGAGTCTGATGCGTCACGGAGGCGTGGCTGAGAGGGACTTTTCAGGTATCAAGGTTATTTTTGAGCCGCCGTAGGCCCCTGACATGACTTATGTAACGACTACGTTCTTATATTAGTAAGTATATAGTAACCGGGCCCAACACCTTTACGAGCCTCCCGAAGAACTCCCGAAGAACGGATCAACTTACTTTTGGACAATCAGGGGAAAATGTAGATGGCGCTGTATAAAATTGCCTTTGTTTAACCTTCTAATTGTGAGCGTCAGAATTACCGGTCACTCGCCTCATATCAAGTAGAAATTACGCCTAAGCATTGGTGCCCTATTAGTGTCACTTAGTGCCTATTACTATAGAGTTGGTGCCGCGGTATTCTTGCCAAATTATAACATTTAAGGGTGCCCGGTCAATCTGACGTTTGGATGGCCGGTTACAATTCTGTAGTGTCGAAACTACTTGTAGAAACTAAATTATTATTGCGCCAACAGTTGGTGCCAATTGGTGTCTTTAAACTTTATAAACGTTTAATTTGTAAGTATCACGGTAAAAAAGATATCGAAAGGAGATCATCGGATTTCGGCCCAGTAGTCAAAGTGCCGGCCAAAAAATAATTTTGCTATATTCCGTTAGACCTTATCCGTCTGAGTATTTATTACTATGACACCAAAGCTGTAGGGTCAATATCTTCGGTTTTATTCGAATTAAAAGAACTGTATGTTTCATACATTTTTGGTGAAAATGTAAAGTGCCGGCCAAGTAACAATAATGGTATATATCCTTAGAACTTATCCATCTGAGCATTTATTACTATGGCACCAAAGCCGTAGCGTCAATATTTCTGTTTTTATTCGAATTAAAAAATAAACTTGTATTTTTCATACATTTTGGTGAAAATGTGAAGTGCCGGCCAAGAAACAATATTGGTATATCCCGTTAAAACTTATCCCTTTGACCATTTATTATTATGGCACCAAACGTCTATGACCATTATTTTGGCTTTTATTGGACTTTACGTTTTAGTTTCTAAGTGAAAAGTGCCGGTCAGCAAAAACACATATCAAAACTATCGAGAAGATACCTGTAAACATTATTCAGTATGACAATAAACGTGTATGACCATTAGTTTGGCTGTTGTTGGATTTTTAAAATCTCGATTCTTGATTTATTTTGTTATAAAATAAAATATGACAGGCGCGTTATTTAAAGGATCGTCAGAATGTTTATTACTATGACATTAAACGTCTATGACCACTATTTTGAACTCAATTAGATTTCTCAAAAATCTGGAGTTTTCATAGATACCTACACTTTGGCGAAAAACGTTTTATCTGGCGATAATGCAGGTAAAGGCGTAATATCGTGGTCGTCTTTGGACACATTTTTATTAATCAAAAATAGGTTTTCGTTTGACCACTATCTCACCTGATGGTGATACACGCTTTAGAAGCTTATTTTTTTTTTAAAGAAAAGTGAGTTACGATGCTATGTCGGCCGAGTAGCACCAGGACATTGTGATCGGCATACATGCAAAGTACAACTGCCCGACTCCTGTCTTCCCTAACAGCTACTTCAGACGTCATGCCAAAATACGTCACTAGATGGCAAGCTTATCTTTGGAGGGTGGTAACCATCTACGGTCAAGATGAATCAATACCATAATTCGACCTAAACTTAGGCCGTAACCTTGAGTCGAATGCAAAAACTACAGCCAACGTCATATCTAAAATCAGATAGTATTAATATAGAAGTTCACCTAACAACACACAAAACAAAAACACAAAGTATTTATCTGACTAATAACTAGTCATAGGGAAAGCTCTGCTTATTGTCATTGTTAAAATGTATATAAAAAAAAGATTTTTTTAAAAAGTCTAATAAAAGCCAAAGTCGATATTTGGTAATATAGTAAAAAAATACGTTTCAAGTCGTTTACCAAAAGATTTGACTTATTTTGTTTCGCTGGCTGACATTTTCCCATTTGAACCAAAACGGAAAGAGAGACGAATAAAAGTCAAAATAATGGTCAAAAATGTTTTGCGCTAGATTATTAAATGTTCTAAAGGTCCTTTGTAATCCGCCGTACCGCAAGTTTTGCCTAAAGCACTTTATTTTTAAACAAAACAAAAAAGAAATCAAGATTTTTAAAATACAATAAAATGCAAACTAATGGTCATACACGTTTGGCGCTATAGAAAAAAATGTTAACAGGCATCTACTCGATACTCTCAACATGGTATTTTTGGTGGTCGGCACTTTTCACATTTGAACTAAAACGTAAATTCCAATAAAAGTCAAAATAATGGTCATAGATATTTGGTGTCATATTAAAAAATATTGAGAAGCAACTATTAAGTAGACAGATTTGACGTATTTAATTCGATGGCCGGCATTTTAACATATTAACCAAAACGGAAAGTCCAATAAACGTCAAAATAATGGTCATAGAAGTTTGGCGCCATACTAATAAATGTTCTAACGGTCCTTTGTAATACGCCTGTATCCCTTTTATTCCCAACGGACATAATATTTTTTTTTACAAAATGTATGAAAAATCGAGATTTTTAAAATCCAATTACAGCCAAACTAATGGTCATACACGTTTGGTGTCATAGTAAAAAATGTTCACAGCAATGTACTCGAAAGGTTCGACACATTTTTTTTCTCTGGCCGGCACTTTCGAATTTGGGCCGGCCAAAGTATGGAGAGCCGATGATCTCCTTTAAATATAAAGCGCCTGATGGTGTTGGAAGAGCAAATACGCATATGATTAAAGTTAATATTTTTATTAGTGAATGAGGCTAGATTAATGTTGACTGTTATAAATTGTGTTAGAGTAGTAGTCCTTTTTCGGAAACAGGGCTAGGTAAAGCATTTTTATTACTGTAAACACAGGGTTTTGACGTTTAGTAAAAATTAACTGATTTGACTAGTTGGAAAGTACGCTATTGAGAATATAGGTATATAGTAAGCTTCGGTCATGCGTTTTGAAAATGTTTCGATTGAACTTACCACTGTTAGTATTAGATCCTCCCCAATTTGTAGCTGCGTTCACATTTGCCATACACATCACCTTCACAAATTAGCATCTGCGCCAGGAGCAGTTGCAGCGTTAAGATTTGTCATTTTTCCTGAAGATTTGAAAAGTCCGGTTTTTTACTGCACGTCTGACCTTCCAACCCGCGAAGGGAAAGCCGACCCAATACGAGTACAGGCTAAACCAAACCACAATCACAACACAACATATTTAATTATCTTATTATTATTTTTTATTATTACGGAGTGTCTTGTCCAGTAGACATTCAACATGCAACTATTTGATTATCTAAAGACTAGAAGGTGTATGCAGTTTAGAAGATAAAAGAGGGTAGACGAAAATACATTGTTAACAGTGAAAGAAGGTAGGTTATAATGTTATTCATAAATTGAAAATAATCGGGGGGTGTAAACGTGACGAAATCCACTCAAGAGGATCTTTCAACATCGTACATATACCATAATCATAAAGAATAATATTACGTAATGTTAGATAGAAAAGAATCGATCGATCCAACAATGACTGATACATTACTATGCCCATAAACGTCAAACACTAACTTACGTACCTTGACACTTCTAATTGTGTAGTTTCCTAGGTCAAAGATAAATTATGAAACTCTGATTACTAAATAAAGACAGATATACAGGTGACACGAAAAAACGCTTTCTTTTTTTTATTTAACGTATTTATGAAATCTAATAATAAGTTCGACATTGTCACGTTTTTCTATGACGTCACAAGTTGCTTTTCCGTACGAATTCCATAGGTAGTAATTTCGTATTTTGACGTTCAGGGCTATGGTAGGCATTCGTAAAAGTAAACCATTTAAATTCTTTTAGACAAAAATTAATTAAGAGCTTAAAAAACCTGAAAAGAACTTTCTATCACTTTAGATACTAAGGTTTCTAAAAGGAAACAAGTGTTATTTTATTTATTCCTTTATTTTATTGTCAGTTAAGGGGAAAAATATTTAAAATTTAATTCTCCTCAAAACTTTAAAATCTTACAGAGAAATGCATTTCATTATTAAAATAATGATAAGATGTATTTACAGGCGTCTTATTGCTAGAGTTGATCTTCTGAATTAAATTTAAAGTTTACTTTTAAATTACATGTTCCCTAATCTTAAGCTACGTTCGGAAGGCACGAAAGATTGAAGATCCTTGATTTTTTAATTTAAGTGCCCATTTTTACATTTATAAAAGTGCCGAAATTGATTCCTGAATTTTTTGATTGATTTTAAATTCGTGTCTAATACGGTACGGCATGACTTATAAAACGCAAGAACGTTAAAAGTTTTGTAAATTTTTAACTAATATATAAAATTCTCTAGTCTGCGTTTGGTGTCCCTTTCCTTTTCGGCAGATAAGAAAATGACAGGTATAACTTAAAATAAAATTAAGTGGTCTGCAGGAATCCGGGCCATCTTAGTTTTCATTTTCTAAAGTAAACATTTAAAACAAACATGTATTGTATTAGACACGCTGCAATAAAAATTGGAATGACACAAGTCAACCCCTATTTACAAGTATTTTGTACTTGAATACAAAATTATATCTCCAAACAGCACATTTATAGTCAGTTTATTTATATTAGAATGCATTCTAAGGAAGCACAGGTTTCTTACATGTACCCTACTTATTCTAAAGCTAGTAATACACAAATTATCACTAAACTTCCTATCTGTTGACAATTTTGAAAGGGTACGATTCAATTTCAGAAAATAAAATTATTAATCGATTCTGCGCGTTGGCACTCTTTAATGACACAATCTTATGGAACTCAAAACTAAAACCTAAATGCTACGAAGATCATTTTCATTTAATTAAATATTAAAAAAGGAGATAAAAATAATATTTACAAAATAATATAGGCGTAGTGTGACGACATCGGCAGAAGTTTTTAAAACTTAGTATTACAAAATAGTTATGTTAAAAATATATTACACTTAGGTAAAACATGCAAGTTCATTTAACAAATTGAGCATGAAAGATTGCGTAACGATTTAACGATGAAAACGTAATTTAAAGCGACAAATGGAATGGTGAGATCTTACCGTACGCTCTCGTACTTATTGGAAAACTAATTTTGAGAGATGGCATAAATACCTACAATATATTCCTTTAGAACCCATAAATTACAAATTGAGCTCAATATCAGATAATTAAATGGATTCTAAAACAATAAAAATCATTAATATTATGATTTATGACAAGCTATGTTATAACTTCATAAGGTATCTAATCTCCTTGAGTGGAATGAGAGGCCAATTCCCAGGAGTACTCTGAATAACATATTGAAATTAAATGGTCAAAAGTTTTTGTAAATTCTATTTAACTCAGTGACGTTTTAAAGCGACCGTGCCATCTCCCAATCTATTGGAAGCAATCATGGAATGACTTCGAAAAGCGGAAGATATGCAAAACTTCTAAAATGTCTTTTAACTTCAAAACTGAGATTGGTGCCTGCTGAATAGCAACGAATCAGATAAAAAATCTAATTTAAATATTCAAATAAAATGGATAGGAATTTCTGACTGTAAAAGAACAGGCATCAATCTTAGTTCTATATTTTAAACCTTAAAAATGTTCCAATTCTTTGACGCCATTTTGTTTTAACTGTCAAAAGTTTCCGCCATTTTTCTCGTACATTAGGCAAGACGACTTAGTCAAATGGGATACTTTTTACGAAACTTTAAAAACCATAATTTCTATAGAATGTGTTTAGAAGTACAAATGTATAACGTCGCCAATAAACGTGTTCAAACGTCGTACTCTTTGTTATGTAATTGTTATTTAAAATTCGTAAATTACTCAATAAGAATAATGAGATTGATTTTTATCTTAGCCAGTTTTCTATGTCTAGATTAGCATTTTATAATTTACCCAGTCATCTTGCCTTTTCAAATAAGAAAAACAGTCAGCAAATTACATTCATTTTTCAAAATGGCGCCTAGAGTTGGTCGCACTTTGTCTTAAAACAAAAAATCTACATACACTAAAGTACATCTAGGTGCTAAAAGAATCACACATATAAATAATTTTCGTTTACGTTCGTACGCAAAACAATCTCATAAGCGAAATACATAATCCCATTTTATAATAATGATTCAAAACATAGCGTGAAATAAACAAGTAAATTATAAAAACATTTAACAACACAACAATACAGTTTATGATACGTGTCAGAGGTGTAATGATTCGGTGTATTTTATAAAAAAAATATATTTCGCAAAACTCAAACCTACAGTACAATAAAATATTTAAAAACTAACAAACTTTAAGGTTGCAAAAAATAAAAATAAAAACTGTTCGAAACTTTATTAACAAAAGTCTACCTCACAAAAGGCAAAAAAAATGTTTCCAATTCGAAATTCGAATCGAATATTATTATTTTTTTACAATATTCCAATGTTGTGGTTAATTTAAAAAAAAATCCTTTCTTAAAAAATCTTCTTGCAATATTACAAAAAAATGTAGGACAAAAATACACCGAAAAGTTAGTCGTAATCGCGAGATTGCAAGTTCGTGCATTCATGCTCTATACTATGTTTACATTACGAGTCATGGCTGTACAAATCAGTCTATATCTACGGCACTCTAGCACCTTGAGATTTATAAATATTCGAGAACGTATAGCTCATTGTTAATCGACTTTAAAAGTATAAAAAGGAGAGCTCAAAAAGATTCGGAAAGATCATTCGATTCGGTCTTTCATTTTACAAACTTTTGTAACATTTTTGTGCCAAGGTGCTTTTTATAATATCATTTTAATATCTTTTTATTAATTTTCTTGACTCTTTGAGCCGTTCAGTCGTTTTGTCTCGTAAGAGAAATCGCTTTGCCGTTTGTGTGTCGTAGCTTTGTTGCTTAAATGTCCTTTTGATGTTTGAATGGTATGTTAAGCCAATGTCTACTTTTGTTGACACTTCATACAAAAAACCTCGTTTTACACAGACACTACACATTGACGTTATCGTGCACGCGCATCTATGTGTGTGACGTCTGATCTCCATACGATTGAAGACTAAAGTAAGACCGAGGGGGGTGAGGTAAACTTGTTCAGCCGCTGGTGGGGAGCGGAGAGTTGCCTTTCCACGTATTATTATTCTTTATTCTATAGTAATAGTTAAACTTTGAGAAATCCAAATTAGGTTTTAATAACTGCGTTTGTGCCAACCACTGCCATCTAGTGATAGAAAACGGAACTGACGGTTCGTAGTAGCGGCATTATTTTTTCAAGGACATAAAAATTGCTGTAAATATAGGACCATCACCGCAACAAAGCGACAAGCTACGGTAAATCCTCAACACGATCAAATCTAACGTTACAATTGGCGAAAATTTACAGTCAATGTAATCTTAAAACTTAACAATGTTGTCTAAATATAGATGGCTTCCGTGGCCCCTTTGTTGGTCTGTTGTATGTCGTTTGGGGAAAGGGCGGCGCGGTCGGACCAGTCCGAGTGGGGCGACTGCGTGAGTGGTGTTTGGGGGGATGGGGTGGACCAGTGGTCCGGAGACTCGGGGGAGGGGGTCGGAAATGTGTCACCGATGCCCCAACTGCCGTACAGACCTGTGAAGAAAAAGTGTGGTTGTTGAATTTGCAAATATTCTCAGTCTGTGAAAGACAGCCGACTTCCGTAACTCGCACACATTTGCCACTGGTGCTTCTTCTATCGTGTGGGTTGTGAGGTGGAGTACCACCCTCATCACCTCTGGTGTCAGGGTTACTATTGAGCCGCCAAAGGCCCCTGACATGGCTCATGACAACGACTACTTATTTACATCAGTAAGTAGTAACCGCGACCAACGGCTTAACGTGTCCATCTTGCTTTCGGACAATCTGGTGATCAGCCAGTAATGTCCCAACCAAACTAGGGACCACAAACTAATTTTTGTGATATTTCCCCACCGGGAATCGAACCCTGATCGAACTGGTGCTGATTCCAGTACACACCATCTAATTTTATTTTAAGTTATACCTGTCATTTTCTTATCCGCCGAAAAAAGGGACGGGTAATCGACAAGCATAACATTTATGGAACACACTTAAATTTTAGGCAGGAATTTAAACCCCTCGCAAATTTTTTATATTGGCCAATAACCCGACAGAATTGGGTTGACAGCATACGTCAAATGGGTTGCATGCCAGCGAAGTTATTCATTCATTTTAAAATTAACAGTTGTCAATTATCCGTCCCTTTCCTTTTCAGCGGATAAGAAAATGATGGGTATAACTTAAAATAAAATTAGGAGGTGTCTGCAGGAATCGGGGCCATTATGTCTTATCGCCTTTGTATTCGGATCTTGTAGCGTCTGCACTCGGGACAAACTATGTCAATTTTAAATCGATATGTTCATAGGTGGAGCCGTGTAGCTCGATTGCCTCTCACTTTGAGGTCACAGGTTCGAATCCAGTACAGGCATAAACCAATGATTTGTCGAATTTGTTTTAGAATTCATGTTTGGATTATAAATTATTATCACGTGCTCAGAGGTGAAGGTAAACATCGTGAGGAAACCCGCTTTAACGAGAAATGCACTCGAAGGTATGTGACCTAACGTGTATTGGGCTGGTTTTCCCTTCGCTTCTGTAAAAAACCGGACCTGTCAAATCTTCAGGTTAGGTAAGCGGACCCTGTGAAGAACGGGATAATGCTAGGGATATGATGATCTTCATAGGTTACACAACAAGGGATCTCCTACAGTCATGGGTTAGGTCGGTCTTCTATAAGACATCTAAAGTGATTTTAAATACATACCAGACATAAGGTTGGTGATGGCGGGGTGCTGCGCGCCCTGCACCTGCCCAAGCGCAGCCGCGTGCGTCATCACCGCTTGGAGTTGCGTATTGTGCTGGCCGTTAGCACCTGAAAAATAAAATAGCAATTAAAATTGGTTTGTTTTGTTCGTGTACAGGGGGGGGGGGGTTTGTGGTCACGGGGAGTTCGAACCGGACCACATAGGCCTGCACCAATGAGTTATTAAATTGGCTTAAGTGCAGTTGTCACAAATACATTTGGCTCGACCATTATAAACGGCGATACGGCTCACCATATACCACGTTGGTCTAACAGAAAGCTCGGTGAGGTGTGGGTACTTAGTTCTTTTTGGACATCCAAGTGCGATATAGTCGTGAACTTTTGTTGAGTTGCGTTGAAACAAAATCTAAAATGCAATATTGCAATTTGTCATTTATTGCGCATATTATAAACGTAGGTACGTAAGTTCGCAGTGTCAACAAATGTCAAATGGCAATATTGCTTTTATAGATGAATCGCTTCAATATGGCCTTTTTACTTGTAACCCTAGACAGTATTATAATTGCTACTTAATTTTGTAACATAAAACTGAAAAACATAATTACAATAAAAATAAAACTCAAAAATACGGTACTCACTAAGATGCGCGAGCGCCGAGTATGCGGCGGCGTCGAGCTGGTGTTGGTGCGAGTGGCGTAGCGCCGCCATGTGCGCCGGCGACGTCGGCAGCGACGGCCGCGACTTGCCCGGCGACGGAGATCCTGTGATACAAGTATTATGTAAATAACTATTGCCGAATTATCTATAGTTTTTTATGGTGAAAGAATTTTCGAGTAGTTATTCCGAGGGCAGCAGTAACTGTCAGTACTATTCAGAGGCGGAGGACAGGAGTCTTAGCACGGCTTTGAAATAGTCTACTCCGGGCGCCATCCCACAGAGTACTGCGGGGCGGAACGCAAGAGGGTAAAAAGTAGCATGGATAATGCTACACCGACAAGAGCGTGGCTCTTAAATTACCAACGAAGTTTTCAATAGCGACACCACGAAATACAAGGAATCTTCCTCCAAGAAGCTTTTTACATACAACTAATCAAATAAATGCTTATTTTCACATCATCTTCTTCTATCGTGTGGGTTGTGAGGTGAATTACCAACCTCATCAACCCTGGTGTCAGGGTTACTATTGAGCCGGCATGTCATGACTCATATAACGACTACGTACTTACATCAGTAAGTAGTAACCGGGACCAGGCTTAACGTGCCTTCCGAAGCACGGATCGTCTTACTTTCGGACAATCAGGTGATCAGCCTGTAATGTCCTAACCAAACTAGGGACCACAAAGTATTTTTTGTGATTTGTCCCCACTGGGAATCGAACCCAGGACCTCCGGATCGTGAGCCCACCGCTCAACCACTGGACCACGGAGGCCGTTTTATGAGATTTCAGATCAGAATTTTCAGATTACTCAGTTTTTATAAAAATACGGATCTTTCCTCTTACCTATATACGCGTGTGGCGAAGTCGTGTGGTTACTGTGTGTGGGAGAGTGGTTGGAATAGGGCGGCGAAAGCGACGCCCCGAGCGCGCCGCCGCCGTACGACTGATGGAGCGCCTGACCCGTCTGGAAACATAACCAAACATTAAAAATACTATAATGACAATGTCGTACATTCCTGTATCTTTTATGGAACAAGTCAAAATATTGAAAGGTTGGCCGACTTTTTCTTCTGGGGGATTAAAAAGGCCACATACGTAGGGCAAATCGACAAACGCGTTGTCGATTACTGGCTGTATAATACTGTATAATAATACTTATAATAAAGTTCACGAGTTGTTTCTCAGTAACTAGCGAACGGTCTGTAGTAAGTGGTAAGTTGTTTACCTTAACGCAGTCTTCATAGCTGGGCGGCTGTTTGTGCTGCATGAGTTGCTCTATACCGGCGAATTGCGCTATCGCATTCGAGTACAGAGACGTCGCGTCGTACGGCGACGGCAAGTCCTGAAACACATATATAATCAGCCATTTTGTTACACTAACACAGTTAGCTCGACAGATTACAGATGGCGACAGGCTCACCACCTATCACGTTGGTCTAACAAAAAGTCGCACAGTTATTGTATGAGAATGGCCTCCACCAGTGGTTGACCGTTAGGCTCACGATCCGGAGGTCCCTGGTTCGAATCCCGGTGGGGACATATCACAAAAATCACTTTGTGATCCCTAGTTTGGTTAGGACATTACAGGCTGATCAACCTGATTGTCCAAAAAGTAAAATGATCCGTGATTCGGAAGGCACTTTAAGCCGTAGGTCCCGGTTACTACTTACAGATGTAAGTAACTAGTCATTACATGAGCCATATCAGGGGCCTTTGGCGGGGCTCATGGTAACGACTACTAACTTATCAGATGGCACCTTTACCACAACCACACCCCGGACACTTCAGACTTCGTTTTCACAAATATAATACATTGACGTAATCGTACACGCGTATCTGTGTGTGTGACACCATATATGTTTGAAGACTAAACTATGTTCGAGGGGAGGGGGAGGTAAACCTAGCTCAACCGCTGGTGGCGAAGAGTTTTGCCGTTCTATACATGTTGTGCCGACCCCTCTTAGAGTGGGATAAGGGCAGGAGAATGATGATAATGCTACAATTTTTTTACCAAATTCACGCGATAATACAAAGGCAAGACAATGTTGTACGTTACCTGTAAATTTTGGAGCGGTGATTCAACTGGACTGAGACTGGAGCCGAGGCTCTCAACGCTCTGTGGCACCTCCTGCGCCACTTTCTTGTTGTTCTTTTTTACACTCGGTTTCCTGTTACAAACAAAATACTTTGTTATTATATTGTACCAGCTTTCAGGAACTAGCAGGCGGGTTAGTTATCCATAGCATTCAACTCTTTACCAGGCGAAAGACCTCGGAACAAGGTCGATAATCAGTGACTTAGCCCCGTGCTGCGACCTCACAGTAAGTCCAACTGGGTTACCTCGGCTACATTATATACGTACTTAAGTGTAAAATTATTGTTATAAAACACAAGAGGCGTAAGAGGGCTTGGGATGAGTCTTCCGTATGTGACGCTTCTTATCCAGGGCTACAAAGCACAAAACAGATATAACAGACATGATAAGGGGCATAGTATACTGAATCACAAGAGTACAAACCGTCTGATGGCAGTGTGCTGCATATTGTTGTTGTCGTACCCCTGGTCGGGGCTGTCGGGGCCTGCCTTGGCGCGAGGCTTCTTGGGCTTCCCCTTGGCCCCGGACGCGCTGATCACCGTAGGCTGGCTGATCAGCTGCGGGTGAGGGTTTGGTGACGCTGCGGAAGAAGTGACAAGAAATCAGTATAATATCACGTCTCAATCTACATCATTTCGCAAGGTTATGGCTGAGGAGAAGAAATGACAAGAAACTGCAACAGCAAGGCAACATCTTTTAAATCAAGTTGTTTTCGATGAGGGTCACGAGTTCAGAAAACTTGCTGCGCAAGAATTAAAAAGGTTGGAAAATTCAACTCACGCATAAGATGATGGTGTTGAGGCGGTGGCCGCGGGCAGTGCTCGTCTAGTAGCCTTACAATATCATCGTGCATCCGTTCTTGAGCCACGTCTCGCGGAAGACGGTCCATGTGGTCCGTAATCTCTCTGTTAGCCATAGCGTCGAGGAGGGCTCGGCACGCGCCATATGAGCCTTCTCGCGCGCCTAGGAAGAGAGGCGTTTCGTCCTGTAGGGAAGAGAAGAGTTATAGCGCGTTTTTGGTAACGAAGACCAGATATAGATGTCTGATTTCCCAGTTTTTATCCGAAAAATAGTAGTACTGCTATCAGATACTTATCCGACAGATAGAGTATCAAAGTGTATAGTTTATCAGCTTATAATGACGCTGGAATATTCCCTGAAATTACCGTAAGATTAACACAAGACAATTTAAATAACTAAATTCTGAAAACGTGAATCATCTATCGGATAACGCCAGTAGTTATGAGTTACTTATATAACAAATACCGTAAATTGGCAAACATGAAATGTCTTTACAACCTCTTAACTGTAAAGTAATGTTCTTTCCATCGTATTGATGTCAACTAGAAACACTACTACATACACTAGAGTTTACATAACTAGTAAAAAACTACCAACCTTATCATCCTGCGCGTCTCTGTTAGCGCCATGCATTAGTAGTACATTGACGGCATCGACATTATTGACAGCTGCTGCCCAGTGCAGCGCTGTCTTGCCGCTATTATCTGACGCGTTAATATCCGCGTCTGCGTTGATCAGATCCTCTACCATGCCTTCTATCGCCAGCCTGAGGAGAAAAGAACGGTAAGATGTTTGATAAAAGTTTAGATTTAAGTACTTTTTTTTTTTCATTCAAAGCTCTCAAGCTCGTAGGAGGTTAACCAGTTTGAACAGCTCTGCTTGAAAGGATAACAGATACAAACTTTCTTTTGGTCACAGTAAGAGTTCATGGTAGACCGTCAGATTACAATTAGTATCCTTCTGAATAGCGACATATTTATTATACATACACACATGTCATCACCGCTGTATCCCCGAAGGAATAGTTTAGTATTTTTCAAATTTTACCAACCCAATGGTTCAAATTAAATTTTCGAATCAAAACTTAGCTTCTTCTATCGTGTGGATTGTGAGGTGAATTACCAACCCCATCAACCCTGGTATCAAGGTTATTACTGAGTCGCCATAGGCCCCCGACATGACTCATGTAACGACTACGTACTTACATCAGTAAGTAATAACCGGGACCAACGGTTTAACGTGCCTTCTGAAACACGGATCATCTTACTTTTGGACAATCAGGTGATCGGCCTGTAATGTCCTAACCAAACTAGGGATCACAAAGTGATTTTTGTGATTTGTCTTCACTGGGGTTCGAACCCGGGTCCTCTGGATCGTGAGCACAACGCTCAACCACTGGACCACGTGCTTAACTGTAGCGATGATTTTTCTCTCCTTACCTAGCAGCCAAGATAAGCGGGGTGGTGCCATCATGCATTCTAGCGTTCAGATTGGTAGCTCTGTTCCTCAGCAGGATCTGGAAGACACCCATGGCATCGGCAGCTACCGCGGCGTGCAGTGGAGTCCTGCCTGTGTTGTCTTGTGAGTTCGCGTCTGCGCCGGCGTCGAGCAGGCGTTTTGCTGCGTCTGCTCTTGCATATCTGTTGAGGAAGTTAAGGGTTTAAGTCGAGAATTATTTTTAACATTGTTTGATCAGACAAATAGAAAAGCTAAAGGCTCTCAAGCGATATGTTACTGCTGTGATATTTTTTTCTTAAAAACATTAGCATACAACTATATTCCTAATTGGAGTAGTCAGAGGGAAATCCATCGCAAGATGAACTTATTGGCCCGCTTCACCGAGTTTTGTATTTTTCTTTTTTGTTTTATATTCTAGAGCCAATAAGAATATTCAAAATAGTCAACGAAATTTCAGTCTTCGTCTTGTTGGTGACATCTCCTTCGATATTTAAATTGTCATAATTTTGAAATAATATTTTCTGAGATCGCCCAGAAAGCATCGAGGGACAAGAGTAATAAGAAACCGTATTTACCTAGCAGCAAGATGCAGACTAGTTTCTCCAGTCTTGTCCATAGCGGCGTTTAGTTGCGCGCCTTGTGCCACCAGCTCAGATATGATGTGTGCCGTCTGTTCGTCTTCAGCATCAGAGCCAGTGTCCAACCCTCCTCCTCGCACGGCTGCTACCATGAGAGGAGTCATGCCGAGAGGACCTCTAGAGTCTACGTCAACGTGGCCATCGTGCTGTGGAGAAAAAAGCATTCATTATAATTTGTTGTACGTAGATAGGTATTTGGAAATGCGTGCTAAGGCTTCATTGTATTTTTTTTTATTAAATTGTGGTATCACTATTGAAAACTTATCCTATATTCGTACCAAAAAGATAACATAAGATAATTGATTATGATTGATGGATGAGCTCTTGTAAACATGTACTCGTATGAAAGTGAAATTGTGTTTTGTACTACTGTCAATGGATTCATAGTCGTTCGATTTTTTTTAATCAGAAGATATAAAATAGATATAATAATACTTACGATTGCAGGTGGTGTCATCATGCTCGGTGGAACTCTGATATCGGCGGCATCCAAATGCTGTTGGGTCCATACTCTGGAGTCGTGTCCAGCTTCTTCGTAATCTGTAATCGCTGTATGGTCTGAGGCATAACCTCCCGGTGCTCCGTTCGCATCTCCTGGACCTCTCGCCCTCTTGGCCCGAGGAGGAGCCGACCCATCGTCGTCATCATCAGACCAATGTGGCGGACCCATATGACCCCCATTGATATCAACATCGATACATCCCATGGAGCCTTTGTTCAGATTCCTCATTTCCTGACCATCGGGACCACGGCGTCTCGATCTCCGTCTTGTTGAAGAGTTATTACGAATAAACCCTTCCGGGAACCATGTTATTCCTGCCGCTCGTTTCCTTTGAGCAGTCACTAAGACTCCTATTAGTAAACCGGCTAGTAAGACTAATATGACCCCAATAAAGACGTATTTAGAATTTGGCGGCGTGTCTTCCGTGTCTGGAGCTAGAACGCCTTTGACTTGGAATATGGGGAAGTCTGGTGACAAGGAGTGTTTCGACGCTGTTGCTGCTAAGAACTCCGCAGCTTCACGCGCCGAAAAGAAACATTCAGAACCTGACATGGTCGTGCACTTTCTATTATCAATTTCCAAATACACTTGCACTCCAGATTGGGCTTTCTCCGTGAAGAATATGTGGTGTTTCTTGCCGAACTCAGTATCTTGCAGACCAACATCTGTAGTTCCTTTCCATGGGTAAACCATATCATTCCCTAGATGGTCTTTCTTTATAACCACTGTGGTTCGTAGTTGGTGGCCCAAATCTCTAAGGAAAGCTATGGAGTTTTCTTTGAAAGTTCTCATGTCCATTAGTAAGATAATTGACATTACACCTTCGGCTAGATCGGGCGGTTCATTCTCACAATCAAGACCGTCCCAGTTACATTCAGCGTTGTTACAGCCGTAGTCGCAGTGTCCGTTGGCGTAATGTTTCTGGCAGTAAGCGTCATAGATTGGGTTGCAGCGCTGTAACGATTTCTCACAATCCCTTCCATCGAACAGACATGCTTGAGTGTTACAAACTTCATTACATTCGCCGTTCATAAAGACTTCCCAACATTTTATCGGTGCGGTGCAATTTGCCCATGGATTTATGCCCAATGAACAATCGTTTCCGTCGAATTCGCAGGCATATGTGTTACATTCTTCATCGCAATGGTGGTCGGCTTGTTTTTCTTTGCAGCCCATTTTGACGCATTGTTCCCTTTGGAAAGCCAAGTCTAGTTCTTGAAGAGTTAGTGTGTTCTTGACAGGGCTCCCATAGCCTCCTCGGGAGTGAGGATCATGGATATCGCAGTTCTTTCCAGTCCATTGTCTTGGGCAATAACAAAGATAATCACCAGGTTTGTCAATGCATCTTGCTTCTGGATGTTTACAGGGGTTGCTGAGGCATTCGTTTTTGAAGTCAATTTCGCAGTTCACACCTGATAGTCCGGATGGACAATCGCAGACGTAACCTCCTATGTCTGATGTTCTACAGTAGCCTCCATTTTGACATGGATTAGAATCGCAAGCGTAGCCTGAGTACTCGCAGTTTTTACCATAGAATCCATCGTTGCATAGACATTCGTGACCACCCTGGATAGCAGTGCAAATACCTCCATTTTGACAAGGTGAGTTTGCGCAGAAGTTGACTTTGGCATCACAATGTCTTCCCATGTATCCGGGTTTACAGTTGCAGTGGTAATCATTGATCAGTTGAACACAGTCTTGAGTTCCAGGTGAAGCGCACGGATTAGAAAGACATTCGTTGATGTCTCCTTCACATCTTGGCCCTACAAAACCTGGAGGGCACTTACATTCGAAACCACCAACTTTATCTATGCATGTACCGTTATTGTGACAAGCGTCTTGCTTACAATCGTTGACGTTGATCTCGCAAATCTTCCCTAGAGTACCAAAAGGACACGAGCAGGAGAAGTTGTTGATCAGATCATGGCAAGTTCCTCCGTTTTGGCAAGGATTTGGTAGACAATCGTTAACGTTCAACTCGCAGTTTTGACCTTGAAATCCCTTGGCACATTGGCACTGGTAAGTTCCAACGAGGTCCTTGCATATGGCTCCGTTTTGGCAAGGGGCTGAGTCGCATTCGTTAATTTCCTTTTGGCAGTAGGATCCAGTGTAGCCATCGAGACAGTGGCAGCGGTGTGAGTTGCCAATATCTTCGCAAGATCCGTTGTTGCAAAGTTGCTTGAGTTTTACTCCTGCAGAGACAAAAAAAAATTATTTAATTTTAGTCCTTCCAAAGCCTTGTTACTCAATAGATGAAAACAAGCTGCTACTAAAATAAATTGAGATGCTCTTTACCTTTTGAGGTTGGAAAATACAGACCATTTCTATTAACATTAACTGGAAGAGTCTAGTAAAAACAATCGTTGGAAGAAAGTAACACACTTACCTTTCCTTATAGAGGCGTCTTTACAAGATACCATTTCCACGTCGCAAAGCTTGCCAGACCAGCCAGGGGCACAGGTGCAGGTGTATTGAGGTCCCTTCTGAGAGCATGTCGCGCCATTCTCGCAAGGATTGTTTTCGCACCTGCATACAAGTAGTTAAGGTGAAATTACAGTAATATTTTACTAAATATTAACCGTTTCCAGTCGGTAAGCCACATGCCTTGGTTTGTTATTTAGAAAACCTGCTACTACTTGTTAAGAATATCTTTCATTCCTCGTTCTCAAACATCTAACCTTCATTCTAGAGAAAATGATATAAGATTTCAACAATGCCTTCATATGTACTTAACCCTACACGCAGTGTCTATTGTACGAAGGCCGCGATATATATATCACGAGTGATATGTATCCCGTACCTCAAGAGCAGGGAAGTGACAAAATACTCAGTCGGTAAGATGTTTCATAAGCACGAGCAAAAAGCGAAGAAGTCCATAGTATAATTATGAAAAGCGATGAAGTGAAGTAAGACTCACCAATCAACGAAACCCTCGCAATGCTTCCCGGTGTATCCGTAGGGACAGTGGCAGGTGTAGTGTGTCACGTGGTCGTGGCATGTCGCGCCGTTGTCGCAGGGCGAGCTGTCGCACATGTTGATACGGAACTGGCAGTTGGAACCCGTGTAGCTGGGGAAGAAGACATAGAATAAATTATGATTACAACAACATAACAATCAACAGGATCAAGCCTGTATCCCCCGTGGGCAGTGACATCGTAACGAATACTAAAGGGAATGATTCAGACTTGATTGTAAGTTAATATCAAGTGGATTTTTCGGTTGCAAAGTTCATGATTTATTTTAGTTTTTTAAATTTCAATTCTATACTTATGCGATGGAAAATTCCACTGGATATTATCTCAGAATCATGATCTGAATCATCTCTCAAAGTTTTCGTTACGATGTCACTAACACCCTGTATACATCCGCTCCTCGCCAGCTATGTTTAAATTTCTTAAGACCGAATACCCTTTTAAAATTCAAACCCTTTTAAAACTATTGTGAACCTCAGGGGCGAACCTATTGCTATTACCAGACACAAAACCTGGAAACCACGTAATATCAATTATCTATGATTTAAATTCAGAACAACTTTCTCATATCTGTGGATCTAAACATGAATTAAATGTCATAAAATCGAATTTAGTGTTTTAGAGCTGAAGCCAGGATTCTAGTTTGTGACATTACAATATAAGTGGACGCCGTTGCATTTTTAAATACTTGTTATATTTTTTTATGATTTTTAATGTAATGTACCTGTTTGTCTGTATCTGTGGTGTCTGAACGCTTCTCCGAACAGAACTACCACGGACAAACAAAATGTATATTCAAATGAATGATCCAGTGACATAACTTCGCAAGAGTTGCAGTCGAAAGCACTTGCATTAGGTAATTTAATATTTTTACGGAATTTGAAGCTGGTTAGCGGTTGATGCCAAGGGGACAATTATCAAGAATATCTTACCCAGGCGGACAGGAGCAGTTGTAAGAGTTGATGCCGTCGATGCAGCTGCCGCCGTTCATGCAGCTGGACTCGGTGCAATCCTCGTCGTTGGTCTGACAGTTGATGCCAGAGAAGCCCAGTGGACATGTGCACGTGTACGATGCCACATACTGAAAGAGAGAGAGAATTCGTTAGATTAAGAATAAAAATGAGGGTTTTTTTGACGCGAGTTGTTGTAAATTTGCCGGCCGGAAAAATGGGTAGGGTACATTTAAGACAACAGGCCTGAAGGCGCGGAGTTGGACGCAAACTCTCTGCGAAAATTATATTTGAAAGAATTATTCGACAATACAACTTATTTAATTACCTGGTTGCAAGTAGCGCCGTTCATGCAAGGATGAGACTGACACTCGTCGATGTCAACCTCACAGTGCTTGCCGGCGAACCCACTTGCGCACACGCAGTTGTAGTCGCCGATGCTGTCAAGACACGTCGCTCCGTTTTGACAGGGGACTGAAAATAATAGCATGAATATTAATGTTGCTTCAGTGTCCGTAAATGTTTTCTTTTTGTTTTGTTGAGTTATTTATCAGCTCAACTCTTGGTCCTTATTTTTATGCATGCGAAATTGCTCTCTTCTCGACCTTAAGAATGGAATCGAAAAATATAAACATAGTTTATTTCCAAACTAAACAATAACAGGAAGAAGCTTATCTCAGTAGTTCTACTATCCGTTTAAAGTTTAACTACTGTTAAACGTAAACATTAATTTTAACGACATCATCAAATGCTTTAGCTACATCACTAGATTAAAAAAAAACTATACTTACACGAAGCGCAATCATCAGTGTTAATCGCACAATCCTTTCCTTCGTACCCTCTTGCGCAAAGGCATGCGTAGGATCCTTCGGTGTTGATGCAAGTAGCTTCGTTATGACAGGGAGCTGTCACTGCGCATTCGTCGACGTCTCGCTCGCAGAGCGCGCCTGTCCACCCCACAGGGCATTGGCACGTGAACTCTGCGTACGAGGCTTCTGCGATGCATCGGCCACCGTGGCGACATCTGTTAAGGAAACGTCAATGTTACAATTTGATTTTAAAGTAAGTTTAAAGAGAGAGTGAGAAACTGTGTGATAAGAGAGAGATGTGGCGTAAAAGATGATATAGTGACTAAGATTGAGAACGGAATGTTAAGTTGGTTGTTAAGGATAATAGGATTACGAAAGCAGTATATAAAGCGATGGTTCGTAGTAGAGCTGGCAGAGGAAGACCTAGAAGGACGTACATTGACCAGATTAGAGATGTCCTTAGATAAGGTTCAGTACGATGTACTCTGAACTGGCGAGCGTGTATGAAACGATTGATGAATGTGGAGAAAGCAAGAGAAATGACATTATATGCATAATTTTTTGACTTTATCATTATCGGGTAAACATTGGCAACATACAGTCACGAGCAATAACATATACCCGCTTTAGAACCCTGTCGCACTATCATATTTGACATTTAATGAGGCTTAAGGTTTAATTTGTCAAAAAAGTCAATGTGACATGGTTTCAAAGTGTATACATATTAGTGCTCGTGACCGTACATAGTTCAATGCACAGACTCCACTTATTAGCATTACTATAGCTAACCCGTCGTATATCGGAACGCAGATATCAACCAGACCCATTCAATCCATTACTCCTAAAATTAAAACTGGATATATAAACGTACTGGTTAGGAGAGCAAGGATCGAGCGTGTTCTCGCAGTTGCGGCCGGAGTGGGGCGGTGCGCACACGCAGCGGTACCCGTTGACGAGGTCGATGCACGAGCCGCCATGCAGGCACGGGTTGCCGGCGCAGTCGTCGATGTTCGTCTCGCAGTTCACACCTGGGAATTAAGGGGTTGTTTAGTAAGTCCAAAAAGTAGAAAAAATAGGGAAGAATAGCGGTTTTGAACAAGACATCTTCGATGTGTTTTCAGGTACTGTTTAAGCTAAGTAGTATCCTACAAAAGTCGCATTTTAGATAAAAATACTAATTAAAACACTTAAGTATTCATCAGTCATTTATCAGTCATCCCGTGATCATGGCACTTGCAACAGTGTCGAAATATCGGGAGTCTCATATCCCTACTTTAAACGCGGTAAGAACCCGTTATTATGTGTTTTAATTATAATAACGACCGCGTAAACTTAAAACAATGTAAAAATACTAATGCTGAAACAATATTCTCGTGCGATTGTGTTATTCTAAACATAAATTATAGACGCGACTACATTAGACAACATCTCCAAAGTTCTTAGTAATCAAACTTGGGTGTTTATGGAGACTCTCACACGACGCTAATTTTGCGCGGAGCGTCGTGTGAGTGACGAGTTCGCATTGATTTGTATGCACGGCATTACATACAAATCAATGCGAACTCGTCGTGTAAGAATCGCCTATGTACCACTTTACCTCTCTTCACGTACCATCTGAGTGAGAAATATAAACCTGATGCTGCTTACCAGTAAATCCCAGAACACAGTCGCATTTGTAAGCGTTGAGCCTATCGTGACAGGTTCCACCGTGTTGGCAAGGATTGGAGCTGCATTCGTCTATATCGCGTTCACAGCGTTGACCTAAAAGCACAACAATCCAGGTAAGTTTCTTTTTTAAGGTGACTTATTGTGGTTTGCCACATATGGCATTCACTACTCCTTCCTTTACCACATATGGCAGTCACGTCAATTTTATGCAAAAATTTAAAAAACTCTCCCAAAATTTTATATTGGCCAATAACCTTACAGAGTTATTCATGATTGCATATCAGCGAGATACCTATTTTACTCATTTATTTCAAAATTAACAGTTGTCAATCATCCGTCCTTTTCGTTTTCGGCGCAAAAGATAATGATAGGTATAACTTGAAACTAAAATTAGGAGGTGTCTGCAGGAATCACATTACTTTATAAATATTACGTACCTCCGTATCCTGGTAAGCAATGACAGATGAACTGATTGACACCATCCTCGCAAGTTCCTCCGTTGATGCAGGGATTCGAAGCACACTCGTTCACATCGGATAAACATCTGAAAACACGTTTAAGTTTTATTGACAATGTTTCCATTCATGGCTCGCTAGATGGCGACACTGAGACGTGAGGTCCCACTGTCAATCTACTAACAAACTAAGGCAGAAGGGCATAACCAAACTGACAGGACTAAAGCAATAGTACTTCGAAATCGTCAAAATGCTAAATATAAAATAAAAGGCAAACAAAAAAACTGACTACGTTATTTAAAGACAAAGTCAAACTACTTAAACATGTATTGACATAACCCTCCTTTTTGTTTCGCCGCAGTCGGGTAAAAATAGTAACCAATTTTCTTCTTTCTTTTTCTATTTGACACAATGGAATGTCATCGAGAATACGACCCTTTTAACCCGCAAAAAAGATATCACAAGTAGGTAAAAAACTTACCTAGCATCATAATACCCTCTGGGGCATTCGCACTGGAAGCCATTGATTCGGTCGATGCATTTGCCACCGTTGGCGCAAGGGTTGGACAAACATTCGTTGATGTTGGTCTCGCAATGTTGGCCCGTGAATCCAGGTATGCATTCGCAGGTGTATCTAATGAAGAAGTGGTTTTAATTAGATTTTGGAATTTAAACAAAAATTTAGACGTTTCTTGAAGGTTGTCATACGAAAATTGAAAGATCGTTCGCCAATATTCAGCGTACCTTAAAAACAAGCAGCGAGCAAGTCCATGCAAGTACATAATTTAGAAAACGATGCAAAAAGTCGGAAAAATACATCATAAACTGCCTATATACGTCCCACTGCTGGGCACAGGCCTCCCCTTATTCAACCGGAGGGGGGAAAAATACAATAAAACATTATTTTAAAACGACGTACTTGAAAGATGCATAACAAAAACTAGCTACATGCACTAACAAAAATGAAAACAAAACAATCGTGAAAAACCAAACATGGACTTACTCAAAATAGTTATTGCTGCGTGAAATGAAAGTGAAGAAAGAGTTGAATAGACAGAAATAAATAAAGATGATGAAGCAGTAAGGTGATTTAAGAGTGACATAACAATAGAAGAAAGTATAACTCCTGCGAATAAACTATACCAGGAATGGTATGAACCCCCTTGACACGAGGTGACTGGTTAATTCGCACGGGTTATTATAAGGTACAAGAAAGAGAACAGTGACGCAGCAGAAGATTATGCGTGATGCGATTAATTTGATTTTTATCTGTGATAAATTTAATATGAACCAAATAACAAAGACAATTACAATTAAGTAGATATCAGATACAAACCTGTTGATTCCATCGATGCAAGTGGCCCCGTTTCTGCAAGGGTTGGAGTAGCATTCGTTCACGTTGATTTCACAGTTTCGGCCTGAGGTACCGGGCTTGCAACGACACTGGTAGCCATCTATGAGGTCCTCGCAATGTCCTACGAGCAAATATATAACATGGAGTAACTACTGATAATGCACCTGACCTGACAGATGAATTCAAATGACAATAAAAGTTATAGCATTGGTGAAAAGGCGAAAGAGACAGCTAAATAAAAAAAAAACCAATGACAAGCGCTTTTGTCCTTAGAACATGATTAATGAATAGACAATAACGTTTGTGTACAAATCACTAGATGCGGCACTAAGCGCATTTGATAAAATTTTACAAAATATTACAAAGAGCGATATGCATCGTTTTTCTTTTGATGCTAACATAGCTGAAGTTAAATGATTACCACGTGCTCAGTGGTGAAAGAAAACATCGTGAGGAAACTTACAATCCCGATAAATGCGCTTCGGAGGTATGTGACCTGACTTTTAGACTGGAAAGTTAGACAGGCAGTCGCTTATGTAAAAACACCGGAGGTGTCTACTTGTCAGGTTAGGTAAGCGAACCCCATGAAAAACGGGATAACGCTCAAGACCTGATGATGATGTTAACATAGTTGAAATATTCCGCCTGTCCTAGAAGCGAACTTGAATACCAATTCTTACCTCCAAACTGGCAAGGGTTGGACTCGCACTCGTTGATCTGGGTCTGACATACCCGGCCAGTGTACCCTGGGTGACAGTTGCAGGTGAAGCTGTTGTCACCATCTATACACTCCCCGCGGTGACATGGAGCTGATAGGCAGTCGTTGATGTTCGTTTCGCAAGACATTCCTGGAATGGATTAAGAAGTTTATTAATTGTTGTGTGTGTTCTAGCCATAGATTTGGAGATTGGATCTGTTGGGATCATCAGTATTCCTTTGCCCTTATCTCACTTCAAGTGGAGTCGGCACAACAAATATTCCTCTTCCATCCATCTTTCAGTCCTCATCTGAGTACTCACACTTTTCACACACATATCCTTCTTCACTCAATCTATCTACAGTTTTTTTGGGTCGTTCCTTACCTCTATATCCATCCACATTTATGCTCATCACTTTCTTCGTAATATGCTTTTCATCCCTCCCCATAACATGCCTATGCACGTTGGATAGATTGGGGCGTCGAGTCAAAAATGAATAAAAATACTATTCCACATCGAAGCAATTCATCTAAGAAAGCAATATTGCAATTTGACATTTGCGCATATAAAAATAAGTGAGTAATGCAAACAAATGACAAATAGCAATATTGCTTTCTTTTATAAATAAAACCACTTACCAGTATACCCAGGAGGACATTCGCAGGTGTACCCAGCGATGGAGTCGTGACACGTGCCTCCGTTGCGACACGGACTCGACGCGCAATCATCGATGTTCACCTGACAACGAGCCCCCGTGAACCTGTACACAGAGATTTTTTAGAATTGTTGAGGTATAAAGGAGACAGGAGAACTTCTTTGCGTTGTATCATGGAAATGTTCAAAAAACGAGTTAACAGCGCTCTCAAATATCAGCAAAGTTACCAACATGCAGCGCCCTTGGTATCGCCAATGTATAATCAACTTGTTATTTAAAATGCAGGGTTTTCTTTTTAGAGATATAACCCAGGTACTTTCAATCAATAATTGATAATTGTACAAGGTGTTAGTGACATCGTAACGAATACTGAGGTGGATGATTAAGACCATGATTCGGAGTTAATATCAAATTCCACTTGATATCAACTCTGAATCATAGCCTGAATCACCCCTCAAAGTTTTCGTTACGATGTCACTAACGCCAATTTGCTGTATAAGCATGGCTCAGTCTTAGTTCCTCAACAATAGGGACAATATAACAGTATTGACTTCAGATTCAGATTCTTTTAGTTTTGAGCCAAACCATAAGGACAAAGGGTACTTACCCAATAACACAAGTGCATCGAAAAGCGTTGATCATGTCATGGCAGACTCCGCCATTCAGGCAGGGGTTGTTGGCGCACTCGTCTATTTCCACTTCGCATTGCGTTCCCGTGAATCCTGTAAAGAAAAAAAGTTCTTATTAGATATGGCATTTAAACAAGTACTTAGGGGTTGTACTTATATAGTCACTGTGGTCATGTCCTACACTAGCTTGCTTTTCAAACGGGGAGCGGCAGTTCGAACCCCGATACTAGACTTGTACCTATGAGTTTTTAATTTATCTTAAGTGCAGTACAAAATAAGGCTGTACCAAGTCCAAAATAATTAAAAAATCTACCGAGTAAAAAGTTAAGTGCATTATTACATCATAAAACAATTTTAAGCAAAAGCGAGCAAAGAACTTTTATGAAAAAGAAAATGAACTAAAAAAGAACATGGTGGCAGAGATTTGCGATGGTGCATATTCATAGCCTCAAACAGACTTAAGAGTTTGTTAGCTCAGCTGTCAATAAAACCAAATGTTTTGCAATTACAGTAAGTAACTAAAGCACACCCTAAATTATCCCTTATGTCTTGAACAGGAACGCATAAACTCCAGACTTAGTTACAGACATTTAACTTGTAAAGTATGAAAATAATGAACAGCTACAAAATATCTCGAAGCAAGCAGTAAAATTCGATGAGCTAATAACATTGTCAAAGGTGACCTATAGGAAGATATTGGACAAGTCGCATGGTAACTACATGGTGATTAATTTAATGGACAGGCAAATGTTGGAGACATGTTCGAAAATAAAGACTTTGGAGATAAACGTTGAAATGTTGGTCCTTGTAGAAAGCTGCACAAGTCGCGAATGTTGTGTCTTATAAAGAAGTCAAAAAATTGGCCTTTAATAGACAAGAATAGAGAATGCTCCACGAACAAGAGCGTGGATCTTCTATTAATAATGATAATAACATTACAAGACCAAGCACGAGATTTATTTGATCTTTTTAAAAAGTATGAATGCGCAAACATAAAGAACATTACAACTTAAACGGTAATCACGAAACAATTTCAAATAGGTACAAGTTCCAAAAAGTTTAATGCACTTTAAACGTACAATTACAATAAAGCAAAGATAACTCAAGCGTTATGCTATGTCGAGATTCCCATCAACCGGCATGACAAATAGACAAACAGACAAAAACCATGTTTACCCAGCAAGACGAGCCTGCAAGAATGCTAATTGGACGATCTAGACGGATCAAAACCATTGCACCCGACCCATTCAATCCAAACCATTCCCTATAACTCAACTCACAAGACTCAAAGTTGCCATACCTTTCAACGATAAATTCGTACCCAGACCTCAATTGCTCGAAGAGGTCCCAGCTTACAAATCCAACTTTAACGTTATCAGATTACAGTTCAATTCAGATTGAACAACAAGAAATGCCGGAGGCAGGACAATCTTGCCCAGACCAGTGTCCGACAGTGCCCTTATAAAGTTACCAACTCATCTACAGTTATTTTAACGCTTAAATCAGAGAGATAAGAATCTTTTTTATTTGTAATATTTGAATTATCAAATGAATGCCGCCAAAGTAGAATGTCGAGGTGCATTCGTTCATAGAAAATCGTCATCAAAATTGCGCTTTCAGCAACATATCTTCTTCACGCTATGTCTCTTTTGAAAAAGAGTTTGGGGATACCATAGGAGCTTTGATGGATACATTTTTGCACTGCTTAATGTAGGTAGGTACTGTTAGATAGAACAGAATCGATTGGCCTAATCTCATTATCATCATTTTGCTAATGAACGTCACAGCACTGGCTTCACAGTAGTTTGACAGATCTAAGTCGTATCGCGCATTGAAGCTATTGTAAAATTTTATCTTTGCCCTCTTGCGGCTAAGATTTCCAGATACAATGGGGTTTGGGTTTTAAAAGGACATGCCTTACGACTATATTGAACTGATCTGGACGTTCCGTTCATTTGTTCCTATCTAAACTTGCGTCTGAAGTCTCGTAAAATTTTGCATGTTCATTTATTTTTGCGAAACAAATTCCCCACGACGTTCGACTGTCAATTTATCAGTTCGAACTGAGTTCAAACCCACGACCCCTAGAATTGGAACAGTATTTGCTTCCAGCTCAACAACTTGACTCCTTCGGACAGTTGTATCGGTAAACCGCATTTGAAGACCATAACAGTTGGACATTATTGCAACTTGTATGGAGTTGAATTAATTAATGTATTTCACTGCATGTAGGGAGTTAGCCATCCTCTCTTTTATGGTAATAATTGGTTAGACGACAGTCTTGTTGAGCTATCTACTGTTCGATTTGTTTTTACGTATTGTTATTACTGAGCCTCCATTTTAGTTTGACGGCGAATGCTACGGTACCACGTGAGAAAATTCAAAATCCTCGGAAAGTAAGATGATCCGTGCTTCGAACATCACGTTAAGCCGTTGGTCCCGGTTACTAGTTACTGATGTAAGTATGTAGTCGTTACATGAGCCATGTCAGGGGCCTTTGGCGGCTCAGTAATAACCCTGACACCAGGGTTGATTAGGTTGGTATTCCATCTCACAACCCACATGATAACAAGAGTCGTATAATATGAACGGACACACGGCCTTCGTGGTGCAGAGGTTGGAATCTTGAGTTCAATTCCCAATGGAGACACGCCAATCAAAACATCACTTAAAGAGACTCTCCCTGGTCAGGATATCTAAGCTGAAATCACCTGATTGTCCGAAAAATAAAATGATTCTAAAAATAAAATGATAAAATGAGGACACGTCGGTTCTGGTTACTATTCAATTAAATATATTGTCTTTACTTCAGCTATGTCAGGGACTTTTGGCAGCTTAATTGTAAGCCAGACATGAAGAGGTCAGCTTTTTTTTTTCAATTTGTGTCGCAACTTCAACAAACAATCACAAGAAGCAGAAATATATTTCGGTCACAAATAAACTTAAATTCAATCTCAAAATGGCGAGACCATGAACAGTTTTATCGTTGGAAACAATTTGGCCAGAAATGTTAAGCATTAAATGCGCTTACGCAAGTTTATTCTATAACCGACATGGCCTATTGAACGTTTATCGTACCAAAATGTAGGGGGGATTGCCCCGCCCTGCGCGCTTGTCTGGCCACTCACTTGGTGCAGACGACAAGTGATAGCGACAACATTAAAAAAAAAAAACATTTTTTTTAGTATTTCTGACAGGTCGGGCTTTTTACCTTTCTTGCCTTTTTTTTGCCTTTCAACTGTTTTAAGACAGTAGTTAAACAAAAACTTTACAAAAAAGGTTATTATAAAGTTAGTGATTATTTAGAAGATATGAATGCATGGGATTAACTGTCTGAGAACTGATATTAGGCAGCTAAATTACTCAATTGTATACCAATATTTTATGTTTATTTATTTTTTCAAAGAACGTCTAGGGCCCTGTGCCGAGGTTTTTCTTGCAGCTTCTTTTCCCCGGCTATACAGGTTGTGAGAAGCTGCAGTAGTTTTAGGCGGATGAGACGTTCGTTATGTAAAATTGACGCTTCAAAGTGTAACTATGTTACCTATTGAATAAAGATATTTTTGAATTTGAATTTGAATTACAGCGACTGCCAAACTGATCTTCCAACTCGAAAGGAAACCCAGCCCAATACAGGTTAGGTCACATATCTCCAAAACGCGTTTCTTCGGAATGTGGATTTCCTCACGGTGTTTTTCTTCATCGCTGAGCACAAACATTTTGTAGTTTAAGTAGCAACATTTGGTAGTGAAACGTGGGCAGTAACGCAGCGCCAAGTCCAGACCATTCAAGTCGCTGAGATGAAAATGCTTAGGTGGATGTGCGGAGTGACGATGCTCGACAAAATCCGTAACGAATACGTGCGCGGCAGTCTCGGCGTACGCGACATCTCCGAAAAGCTACAAGAGAGCAGGCTCCGTTGGTTTGGGCACGTAAAAAGAAGACCTCCAGATTATGTGGGTAACGTTACAGCCAATCTAAACATACCAGGGCTTAGACCAAGAGGACGGCCAAAAACAAGATGGGCGGATGTGGTCAAAAAGGACCTGTGTATGTGCAATGTCTCCGAGAACGACACGTCCGATAGAGCGAAGTGGAAGAGAAGTACGAAGAAGGCAGACCCCACCATCAGATGGGAATAATAAATGCCAAGGAGAGAGAGAGCTGAGCACAAACATGATCATGATCCAAGCATGAATTGGAAAATAAATTCAAAAATAGGTTAGGTGTAGGTCCGTGCTGGATTTGGACCAGCTATCACATTGGTCTAACAGAAAGCTCGGTGAGGTCTGGGTACTTAGTTCATCTTGGGATGGATGTACTTCTGACTACCCCATTGGGTTATAGTCGTGAGCGTGAACCTGCGACCGCACAGTGAGAGTCAAGCGTTCTCCAACTAGGCTATCACGAAGAGCCGCAAGGATTTGTTTTTATTGCAGACGCAATTATTATTGAAGTCCAAAGAAGTATGAAGAACCTTTTGGTGACACGACAGGTTACCAGCTCATCGCCCTTAATCTAAAGAGAATGATGGAGACGACATGATTGCGCCACCATATTGAATTGTCAGAAAAAAACTGGTCTTATTGCTGAGTCCCTATTGTCTTACTATAGGACAAAGGTCTAAATAAAATATGAACCGATAAACATCTCAAGATATTCAAATCCACGCTGGTGCCCATATCTTGTTCAGCTGGCCAATCGTCACGATTTCGGATCACAAGCCACAATAGGCATGTCCCGTGCATGCTAATATCGGCTTTATGTGCATATTTTAATGTCTAATGCGTACCCTTTATACACAAATGATTTAGAGGAATACATTCAGGCGAGTTATGAGGACAATGTGTGGACTTTAATCTTGCGAATGGTTACTGAGAATCATGCGCATAATCTTCATGTTACAATATTAGCATCTTGCATACTTATCGGACGCTGCAACCGAGAATGGGTTACAAAATATGGCGGCTTCAGAACACCAAATGTGGCAGTAACACGCGCCAGAAGTGGCTGTGGTTTGTCTCCTGTTTGCGCCGAGTCTAAGTTTAAATAACTATTCCATGAATATCAATGCCAATCTCATACATCTTCAACAAAGCCAACGGACTAGGCAACTAACAAACCATTCCAAAAACCAATTAAAACGACAGCTGTAAGAAAGCTTTATAGGCAAACTAATTTTCAAACGCCTGCGTCTGCGCATAATTAATGCTATGCCTTTGGGTCAGAAGCCTATTATTACGTCAGAAGACAAGTTCAAAACTGGTATGACTGTTGAGAAAAAAGAAATAATGGTAAATTAAAAACAGCAAACCGACGGCATTCTTAAGTTATTTCTTAAGAATGTTGCAATGAAGCTTCTGTACTCACAGTGGCGAAAAAGAAAAAGAAGAAAATCTAAAAGGAGTCTAGAAAATAAGATGACGTTAAACAAACATTGCAATTATGTCCGACTACTTGACACTATGTAATTACTTAAGCAGAGCTTATTATTAATATTAAAACACAGGGTTAAGATTTTACTGAGACAGCACCTGGGTGGGTACCTAGGTACTAAAAAAATAAATTTTAGGTAATATTATAGTTATATATCTACGTTTAACAACTAAAAACCTAAAGACATCTTTCGCTAAATATTATTTGAAAAGATCATGATCAAACTATAAAAGATGTTAACGCAACGATAGAGTTGACAAAAAGTTCACTACGAGATTACTCGTATAAACACAAATTGATCTAGCGAACACCTGTCGCCACAATCAATATTAAAACTTCGTAGGAACATAAACCGACTTTAACAATATCCACTCTGAAACCAACGGTCTTTATAAAAATTAATAAAAAGATCCAAGTGCAAGAACCTCCACGACAATTTTATTCCATAAAAAAATTTAATGTCGTCATACTCAGTACCTTGCATGCCCTTATTCGAGTACCCGCCAGACAGGTACGTGTTCACTCATGCATGCGCATACGCGACCAGGTTGAAAACACGTCTCCTCAAACGAACGTCCACATTACCACCCACATCTACAACTTGGAAAGGTTATAGTAATACCTCAACTTGTGTTTCATGCAACTAAATTGCATTGACAGGAGTGAGCGGCCGAGTGTATGATGGAAAGGAATATCCACTTTGGTCGTTTTACATGGGGGGAGGTTCCAAAGAGTGGTTTTGTCCGGATCATTGCTTCGATGACATCTTTTGTGTACTTGACAATGTGGTCGGTATTATTTATCGTGGACATTGCTCAAGCAAGCGAATTAATATATGTACGCATGCCTTTAAGTAGATTATGAGTAATTTCTTAATGTTTTATTAAGAACAGGATCGAAACTTGTTATAAGTACCGCGTTTTATTTAAAGCAATTACTTTCTGCCTCATTTAATACAATTTCATCTTCTTCATCTAATTTCGGGAAAACATTGTAGACTTTGCTAAATGAAATAAATAAAATCTTGCGAAAACACATTCAATGCTTTTTTTGACGTGACTTATTGTAGATTTTCCGCAAATGGCATTAACTCCTTGGCCGGACAAATGGAGAGCGCTGAGGGCTTTCACCCGGTACAAAATTTAACACAACAGGCCTGAGGGTGCCCAGTTGGGCGCAAACCTCGGTTCAGAGCGACCTTCAATGCAAATCCAGTACCGTAGAATTAAGGGTTAACCTCTTATCTTTAAAGACACAAGACCGAATGTAATTTTAGAACTTAAACCCCATTGTTTAACTATAGTATCTGGAAATCTCGACCCCACGAGCTTATACAGTTCTCTATAAACCAATCAAGCGCCAAGTAGTAACAAATACCTTTCCAACAAGACATAACAACACACTAAAAAAATAGTAAAATAGTTCAAACGATTACATAAATGTAATAAACATATTCATTCAAAGGCGTCCTGATATCAGCGAAGAACTGCGATCGTTGTGAAGTTGTTACCGTTTCCGCATGAAGACAATGCGCGGGCGCAACTCTCTCGCCATGGGAATCGGGTCTCAGGGCTGGCAGGCCACAGTTTGACAAGTTTAGATTCTAATACAAGATTCTGAACTTGTTAGTCCTTATCGATTAACTGGAGACGAAATTGCGGAATAGTTGACCGAAGAAACTGACTCAGGTGATTTTGAATCTTACAATACAGTGTCATTTGAAAACTCAGCATCACATTACAGTCTTTAACAAACATGACACACATTTGTCTATCAGGATACAACTATGCTTTTAGAATGGAATTTTTGTAAGATGCAACAAAATTACCAGCATTGCTGTGTAAATCTTTAAATAGTCAACTAAACGCTCTTACACCAAACAAAATTGCTCCAAGCGCGCAATTATCCACACTAATATAATTTATTATAAATGCGAAACTAATTCTGTGTGTCCGTTATCTACGCTTAAACCGTTGAACCCATTTAGATGAAATTTGGTATACTCAAAGGTAGTTTTAGGGAAAACATATGACTGCAAAAGGATGAAAAAGGGATGAAAAATAACGTGCCGAGCGTGATAACTGAATTCAGCGCGGACAAAGTCGTGGGTGTAAATCTAGTCCAACAAATTGTAGCGAAAACAGTAACCATCATTATAGGCAACCCTACTGTCGCCTATCCCACCACTACTGGTGCTAATGATAATCATCAGGTAGTCGCTGGAAGCAAATTGTATCTTCGCCGCGTCAACCAGGGAGGTCTTGACTCTTGCGTCATTTACCGTTTCGCCCGCCAACCAGTACTTAGCTCAATTGAAACTACTTATGTATGTATGCTCTCTTGTAGTATGTTATTGTTTAAAGCTCGAAGGAAAGGCTGCGATTATCTAGTCGGGAGGACTATTTGGAATTTTCTTGATCTTGAGGGACAGTGTTGTGTGTGGTGTCTAGTGATGTGCCGGATCGTTAAAAATGTATATCCGCGGATACGGATCTGAATACGGATATTTAGTGTAAAGATCCGCGGATACGGATCTTTATTTTCTTAAAAGAAAAAGATTAAAGTTTTAGTTATTTCATTGTTATAAAAGTGATATTTTATCTTGCTTTCATTATAAAGATCTATCTATCTAAATGTTTGCAATATTAAGGTGCCAAATATTTGATTTTAAGAAATAAAAACAATCTGAATGGAATTTTATAGTTTTTTATTTAATAATTCTACTTATTCACCTGAAAAAGATCCGTAAAAGATCCGCGTGAAAAGTAACGGACACGGATACGGATTTTTCTTTTATCTCGGATATCCGCGGATACGGATACGGATATTCGGAACATCACTAGTGGTGTCTAGAATCTTATGTTATTGTGGAATGTAATTAACAGGATGCATATAACAAAAATGCAAAAAAGTAAATGATTTAGCCCGAAGTAATTCAAATGCAACAAATTAACGCATGGTCAGGACGTATTCTTCTTCTTCTATCGTGTGGGTTGTTAGGTCTTTTACCGTCCTCAGCAAACCTTGTGATGACCCTCGTGATGAGCACACATTAAATCCCATAATTTTATACGTATCATCATCTCCCTAGCGTTATCCCGATTTTCATAGGGTCCGCTTAATTAAAGAATATTTAGTATGTTCGTCCAAGTTTATTCGTATGACACCCTAAATAGAAATTCTAAACCTCGTATAACAAAATTTGCAGCGCCTCAGTTATCCCCTCAACCTTTAACAAAAAGAAAGAAAAAAACAACTTACCAGGCATGCAGACACATCGGAAGGTGCCAGGGTCGTCAAGGCAGGAGCCGTCGTTCCTGCAGGGGTGGCTCTCGCATTCGTTGACGTTGGTCTCACAGCGAGGACCGGTGAAGCCGACGGAGCAGTTGCAGGCGAAAGACCCGGGGGTGTTAACGCAGATGCCATCGTGTTCACAGGGTGAGCCTGGGAAAGGTAAATAATTAGTGTCTAAAATGAAAGAAACCTAAGAAAATTTAAGAGTCAATTGAAGGAAAAGAGACAGGCGAAACAAAATGTTTATTGTGCTGTTAAATTACATGACAACACAAACAGCCTACTATTATAATCCACTACTAGACGCATGTCCCTTTCGTCAAAGAGGGAGTTAAGAAATAATCCAATATGCTACTCCAAGTTTCTCCCGAAAGATTAAAAATAATAATATAATAATTATGATCAAACAATTATTTCAAAAAAAACTCCACAAATAAATCCAACCTACCTTGTTCACACTCGTTGATATCTTCAGAACAGTCAAGGCCCTTGTATCCGGATGCGCACGAGCAAGTATAGGAGCCGTTGATGGGGCTGGTGTCGCATATGGCGTCCGCGTGGCAAGGGTTGGAGGTGCACGCGTCGTCGAGATGGCAGAGAAGCCCTGAGAAGACATTGGCCATTAATAACAAGAACTTAACATCATGATTGGCGATTGGCGATTGTGTGCCGACCCTACCTAGAGTGGAATAAAGACAGGAGGATGATGAGGTAGGAGATCATTGTATTAACATTGCCGTGTTTGCATTGGTAAAGACGGATATTGTAATATCGGTGTATTTAATCTTTTTTTTTGACGTGGCTTATTGTAGATTTGCCGCAGATGGCATTAACTACTTGGCCGGAAGTATTTAAGCAACACTAACCTGTTTGTATGTCATTTAGTATAATTATTCACGTCAACATGTCTCTCCTTCACAATATCTGGATTATGCAAACTAAAGTCAACTAAATATCATAAACTTGTCTCTGTTGGCTTACAGCATCGATATCCTGCACACGAACCACTTGTAGCAGTGATCAATAAACCATAAAATCAATCACCATCAAATCAAATACAAGCACTTTCACCTATTTACTCCAATCTAAAATTCATGGAGGGCACCTAACCATATTTTAGCAATGTTGCTGTCACAACACTTGGAACGTTGTAAACTTAACAAACTGAAATTGCTTGCACCGAGTCTGAATACTAATGAATATACAGAGTACACAGTCAAAGTAAAGCAACCATTTCATAAATTTTACTACAGTATTACGGAATTTCTTGCTGGTATGAGTAAAAGGGGAGAGATATTAGAAGGAACTAACTACAAAGTTAATGAAAGGTTCAAGAAACCTGCTAACAAATTCATGTTTACTTCAAGTAAGTATAATTTAGATATTTTCATGTATTGATGTGTAAAACGTACAGTGTTCCAAAAGATAATATGGTCAGTCAATACTAGTCAGTCAATTTTAGTCAGTTAAGGTATACCAAAATTCTTACCAGTTTTTCCAGGAGTACATTTGCAGTAGAAAGCGCCAACTCTATCAATACAGGTAGCGCCATTGAAGCAAGCAGCTCCAGCGCAGTCGTCGATGTTGATTGAGCACTCAGGACCAGTCCACCCGTTGACGCAAATGCACGAGAAACCACCGACAGTATTGGTGCATGTCGCTCCGTTCTGGCACACGAGAGGCCTAAGGGAGAAAAAGAGACAATTATATTTCTCAATGTTTAAATAAATAGGATATAAAAAGAGTAATTCGAAAAGTCGTTACTTTCATTATGGGAAATTATAATACCCAGTGGTCGCAGTCTTAATTTAAAATGTTAGCTGCCCAGTTTATTGTCAAGGGAGCAGGTAAAATAAATCGACGCAAAACTTTAATAACAGTTCTCAAATGTAAATCAGACTCGAATATGTGATCAAAATGAAGACGCGAATAAAATTGACTCGACGACGATCCTAAAAGTAATCACGCTTCTCGTAAAACTTGAAGGATTGAATGTGGCTGTAACAGAAACGAAGCAAAACGAAAACGCCGCAAAACGGTATGAAATACAAAAAAAATGTTACGCAAACAGGAGTCTCGGAATAAAGTGTAATTTAATATTTTCTCTCCTAAATTATCAAAAAGCACCGCCTGTCACATGTTGGACTGGTTCCTTTTTAAATATCAGTTATTAGCGCGTTCGCGGATTTTTTGTGAGAGCATAATTTCGGGTGAGGCATTTTATAAACTGCGACATTTTGACTGTCTCCTTTGAAAACGCTTAGCATATTTTCCTTAACATTACTGTGGGACTTTTTTAATTGCCTAATTTCACATTTATTTATATCCGTACTTTCATCAACCTCTGAGATACTTTTTAACGACCCATTAATGTTGCTTTACTGATTCGCAGTAACATGATCATCAAATAATGTTTTTACGTTTTTTAATAAGATGTCCTCCCTTACTTACTGCTTGCGTTTCAATCATCGATTTTAGTTCTGCAATAAAATTTTAATGTTGTTTGTTTGATCCTTAAATTTTTTAAGGCTTAAAGATAATGCAATCAACACTGAAATATTCTGGTCGTTCACAACCGTGATTTTTGTTGACACGTTTTTATTATGCCAAACGTCAGGCAATTTATGTATATTTAACATTGATTTAAGGTGGGAATGGTGGGATACAAAAGCTTACGAAAGTTATTTTGGGTGGTTAAACCAAGTGTGTGAACTCGTTGGGAGTTTAAAAGGCCACACTAAATCACTCATTTTTATATGCGCAAATGTTAAATTGCAGATTTCATTAAAACAAACTTTTAACTAAGTATACCGTTTTGTTATAAATGTACAATACCTAGCCACAATAGGTATCTACAGATTTATAAGGTAACCCCGTACGGGCAAAGATCGAGAACAGGCGCGGCACGAGCGCGTGCGCCCGCGCATATCAGATCAAATTGCGACCAATATTACAACCAAACCCAATTCCAGACGAAGAAAATTATTGGAAATATAAATAACTTCACGTAGTCCAATTTTGGAGCCTTTGAACTGTAGTTCTCAAGACACTTAATATGATGTTTCATTAAGATGCATAACTAACTACTAACATAACTAGTAGGATGATTAGCAGGAGACAGGCAAAACCAAAACCAATAAATTAATAACTTAAAAATATCCGCCCTTGATGCAAAGACCTAAGATAACTGACGAAACGTGTAGAGACATGTGATCAACCCATCACCAGTATAGTCGGTTCATCAAGTTAGGTATAACACAAACCCTCTTTCAGTTTTTACGACTTGCCTGGAAAGATAAGGTAGCCTCGTTAAAAGATAAAAAACTAGAATTACTGAACTTCAATAGTTTACCAAGAAAATATACATTAACGTATAGAAAGCGTACGTAAATGAACACTGCAGCCTGTTTTCAGAAAAATACCTTTAATACAAACGTTACTGAACAATGTCAAAGCAACAATAAATCAACATCGGATTTTAACACCACCATTATTGAAGTTTGCTAGGAAAGTCAAAGACTCCTAGCGATTGGCACTTGTATAATACATACCTAATATACAAGTTTTAAACGAAAGTAAACCTTTTTAACAGAATCGTGAAAGCCAATACAGAGGTGCGTTTCAAATGTTTTATTATCAACTGTAATAACATATTTGATGTCATCTCAATGTTCAATCCTAACAATCAAGCACCATAATTCTTGAATTTGAATACATGTCTAACCCAAAGAAGAATTACTAAATAAGAAGTACGCTTTACCTCAAGACTTGCACCAACGCAATATTAATATTCAGAATAAGCTTTCTGATCGTAAATCTAAGTCGAGATGTAATAAACTATCGACTTTTAACTCACATTGACAACTCTGTGTGAAATGTTAAGTTATAAAATACCCCCATAATCAGATCCGTGGAACTAAATTATGCATTAATTTTGTTAAGGCCATTTACTAGACTATAGTTCGGTTTCGGTCAGTAACACTTAAACCCGAACTATAATCCGTATAATTTAATCGATGTTCGATGCGACAAAAACCGGTAAGCCACCGACCAAAGTCCCTCATCATTTTCGTACCTAATTAGATAATTCTGGTCTAAAGTAACAGTTTTATATCGCGCTTCTTTAAAGAGCTTTGCCGCTAAATAAAAAAAATATCAACAGATGCAACAAAGTAATAAAATACAAAACAAATTAGGTATCTTTCAATATAATAAAGCCACCGCTATCGGTTTCTCATAGTGTTTAATAAACAACTTTGAAACACAGGGGACCGAGTACATTGCCTTGAGATACACCATCATTTAGAAAAAGTACAAAAGCAAAATGGATGATCCCAAAGACACGATTGCGAAACTCACACTGATAAATTGTTATTTATTATGTCTAACCTGATTTCAACAGTATCATGTCAACGCGAATGTTTGTAAAATATGATTCTTTTGTGTCCTATGCTTTCGCAATGACTGTTTACATTCAATAGTCCAAGTTATGAAATTGAGATGGTGGGACGATAGTGGCTATTTGAATTCGAATGTCCAGAAGTGGTGCAGCTGTATAATTTATTGCCTTTTAGTTAAATTGGAATGGCCACTTACTGGAAATATGCATAATCTTTAAGCAAGCTGTTATCTAAACGACAAGAATCAATTTGTTTTTGGGTCGCTTTGTAATGGATGCTTATAGAGATTGTAGAATCAACGTCTCAGATGGAGAGCGATACGCAGGATTGACGAGTAACGGCTTTGAATATATTTATGAAGGTATAATCAGACCCTTAATTAAGCAGACACACCTAACACTTAACTCAGTGGAGATAAAATCTATATTAGTATGTATATAGGCCTTCATAATAACAAGCTTACGATATTGGCACAGTTGTGGAGCAGGAATTACAAACATTCATCACGACGAATAAAGATAACTACAATAGCCCGCAAAATATAAAGAAGAAAGTTTGGGATCCGAAAATTACCAGTAAATGGCACTTAGTGAAAGCATTGGATGGATCATCAAAGCCCAGTGGCAATGACCCTGGATGCGGAAGGCGTTCGACGACGAGGTGATTGCAACGCCATCATCATCATTAATCACGTCTTAGGGCTGTCGATAATGCAACTGCGGACTTTTATTACGCAGAGACAAACGAATAGACGAGTTAAGTTTTTTTTTTATATTGTTAGTGCTACTGAAGAATCGATGACTTTATGAGACATTCCTTTGTTTGGTAAGGACATTGCAGGCTTGAATCACCTGATTGTCTGAAAAAGTAAGATGATTCCGTATTTCGGAGGGCACGTTAAACCGTTGATCCCGGTTATTAGCCGGAATACACCTCCATCAATCCGCAGCGGAGTAGCGTGGTAGAGTATGCTCCATACCCCAGTTGATTGAGGGGAAGTGTAACACAAGTGTAATAGGATGATTCTTAAGATAATCTATTTAAATAATGAATGACTGTGTACTCAATACTGTTTTTAGGGTTAGCCACAATAGAAAGCCCGGTGTTCATAAAGACAAAATCCTTTCAGTAGCTCTGAGAACGCGATCTAGCTCGGACATTATTAATCCTGTTAATCGATTAAAATTACGTTCCTGTCCCGTCTTTCTTTTCCGCAGTTCTCAACACAGTGAAAGTCAAAGAGGGTGTTATTTAACATGGCATATCATTACATAGACTATATCCTCTGATTTCTCTTGGAGTTATAATCAATTAAATACCTAATCACCTAAGAAAGTAAGACGCCTAGAACTTTGCTGGCTGGAATCGACCAATCCCTTCATAAATTCAAGTCTGCTTCTAGGCATCGGCAGAGTCACAAATCATTAATAAAATAATCTGCAGCCGTCACTCTTGATTTTCGACCAATGTGTTATTTTTAGTTGTTAAACTTTTGACTTTCTTAAGCAGAGACTATAGAATTACATTTGCTTCGATCCTGACACACTTCTCATGCTTCCTTCAGATTCATCAATCGTTTCATACACGCATGCCAGTTCATAGACTCTGTTCAGTTTGATTCGGTTCGGTTTTGACTTTCTTACTTCTTGTATAGTAATCTCTTTAATCTCTTTATGTGTCTTAGGTTATTTTCTATTAATGACGGCTTATAGATCATCTTACAAACTTGTAGTACCTATTTAACATATAAAATGTTTCATAAATTACATCCCAACATGATCGGAACAAGCACCAACGATACGGTAGCTTAATGCAATGAACGCAGTTAGCTTTTAGGCTGCTATAACACGAGGTGAATTCTGTTAAATTTGTATGCTGGGGTTAGTAAGAAAACACCACGATGATGATGGTGTTCTGCTAGATGTATCGATGTCGATGTCGACACCCTTAGCTAGTGTTAACCTGGGCTTAAAATCTGGGTATGTGACCTAACCTATATTGGGCTAGTTTTCCCTTCGCGGGTTGGAAGGACAGGCAGTTGCTTCTTAAAAAACCGGACCTTTCAAATCTTTAGGTTAGGTAAGCTGACCATGTGACACCGGGATAACGCTAGGGAGATGATGATAATGTTGAACTCCAAATCTCACGAAATATCAAATATGTTAGTGAGACAGGGTTCTGAAGTGGGTACATGATATTCCACATGACTCTACATCATTGTGCTACTAGTAGTGAAGTCACACCATAATTGTCAAAAGTCGTCTCGTGTAAATCCACCCTTACCAGCGCCCGCGCAGCCTCATGCAAAATTATTATCGACGACTTCCGCGTACTGCCTACACTCCTCACTTTTAACGTTTATTTACGACCGAACTTTAATAAAAGGCGTGTAATTGTCGAATGGTATTACTGTGTCGAATATGTTGATGGGTTTCTTAAGTGTCGTCAAGGAATAAGGTTCTGATTTTTTTAATGCCAAAGAAGACAGCCGGTTTCTGTTTATTATTTTTATTAAAATGTTATTTTGCAATAAATAATTTATACCACATGGTTCCCTGTGCCCGATTAATGGCAATAGACTTAAACATAGCTTGCAATTATAATATCTTATATATTTGACCAAATCGGGTGCTTTAAATAAGAAAAATAAGCTGCAGTGAGAAATAAGCTGCAGTTTATGTATGTAGTAATACAATACGAAAACTTTTTATTGCAAAAGAAACACATTACATAAACTATGACAGACAAATAATTGGTACAAAAGGCAGCCTCAGAGCTAAAGTAGCAATTTCTTCCAGGCAACCTTTACGCGTACATCAGGTGGCTGCACTACCATTTGAACCGGAACTAGGGAGTTAAAAAAAGCCACATCGAAGCAATTCATCTAAAAAAGCAATATTGCTATTTGATATTTGATTACATTGCGCACTTACTTTTATATGCGCAAATGTCAAATTGCACTTTTGCTTTTTTAGAATTGCTTCGATGTGGCCTTTTTAACCCCCTAGTTCAAACGGTATCCCCTGATCGCCAGACAGATAATATCGCACCGTACCAAATCTAACCTCATTTAGCTGAACAAACAACGATTTGCATTTAAAACCGATACCAAGATAGTCATACAAATAATCAAAGTCTTCATTACCAGTATCAAGATTTCCAAAGAATCATTAGTAACTGACAGAGGCGGTCGATGCGCTATAGATACTGATGATCATCCAAAAGACATTAATCATCGTGGACTAATAATCTTGACAGTAGAAGTTGTATTAGCGGAAATGTATAGAATGCTCCGTAGCGGAGGTAAATTTAATAAGGAAAGAATTAAGGTCGATGACCTGGGTATGAATGGGGATAATATTGACTTTTTGATGAGAGGTAATAAACTATTTTATCGTTATTAATAGATTTATAATAATAGTTTTCAATAACATAACAATAGTTGACATTAAAGCTAATTCCAGTAAATATTCTGAAACTTAAAAAAAGATACGTATAAATAGTTAAAACTAAACACATAAAACTATAGGTACGTAACCATAGTAACATTTTTATCGTTTAAATAAAGAAGGCTAAAAGCCATCTACAATTCCTGAGCCAAAAATCTTACTATAAAAATAACGCAGATTTCAACATAATGCTGAGCGTAATTATCGACTTAGTCACTTTACTATAGGTGGATCGTTAAATAATATTGCCTATACGATCAACAAAATAAAATCTTGATCACTTCTTCCACATAACTTGGACAAGGATGATCAAGAATGATGATGTTGGATGATGTCTAAGTTATCAAATAAGCACGCATATCTATACCGCAGAAAAAGATTGACTTCCCGCTCAGTGTGTCTCTGAACGCGGCCTTAAGCTCCCATAGAAAGAAGAAAAAAATTGTCAAGTCATCAAGTCAAGACCGCAACAAAAATAGTTCCTTACAAACCTAACTGAACTTCCGCGAAGGGCAAACGCAAGAAAATAGAGAAAACGGCGACTGTTGGACAATTTTCTAGTCGCCGCTAACCACTGGGACTCGCGGCCTAAGGGTTTCTACACACTTCTCGCTTGACGAAAACTGCTGTTTCGAATCCCGTCCCTTTTAGATTTTTGTGATCTTCTCTCATTGTAAGGTTTTCCTAAGCACAGGTGCCAGGCCTAATATCACTTTTATTTCCCAGTCTATCTTGTGCTACATTAAGAATGAAATAAATGATTTCTTGTTTCCAGCCAGCTTTATAACTGCAGATTATTATATAGTTTTTATGACGCACAACTTCATCAAATCAGCAAACCATCTGCGCAGTACGCTCGGATTCAACATATACTTCTAACGACAGCATACTATCTGCAGGCTAGCTGCACGGTTGCAGTTTCGATACTGTTAGACATGCTCAAAAACTGCACCAAAACTGCAATTTTCCAGCTGGCTAGCAGTTCAAATGCAGTCCGTCTACAATAGCCCTAAGCATTCAGAGAGAATTGTCTCTACGTATAAAAAATAAATTGCACAATTAACAGCTTTTGAGGGCAAAAAAATGTCCTCACTCTTTGAATTGCAGGGACTGACTGGCAACTATAAACTTCACACTTTTTATGTTGAAAAAGAAAAAAGTAAATACTTACCGTTTTGTTTAAGACTTAAAATAATACCAGCTTTAAAATATATAGTTCGCGCTACGAAATACGCTATTATCGCAGATTCTCTGCGTAAATTGATTCTGCACCATGCTGCTCCCAAGGCATACGTCTTAAAACTCCTTTTTGAGTCTTTCTAATATTGCCCGTGCCATTAGGGAATCACGGCATGAATTCATGTATACAGGGTGTTAGTGACATCTTTGGGACTAAAAAAATACTAAAGTTTTCATGAATTTTGCTACAGGGAATTCCACTTGATATCAACTCAGAATCATGGTCTGAATCATCCCTCAAAGTTTTCGTTACGATATCACCTACACCCGGTATATGTATCACTACATAGTATAAAACAAAGTCGCTTTTTCTGTCCCTATATCCCTATGTACGCTTAAATCTTTAAAACTGCAAAACGGATTTTGATGCAGTTTTTTTAAATAGATAGAGTGATTCCAGAGGAAGGTTTATATGTATAATAACATCCATTAAATAGTGGAGAAATACTGTTATTTTTGAGGTTTTTAATGTTATGTCGTAAATAATTTAATTTTTTCCTCAGCATTGCACCCGAGCGAAGTCGGGTCGCTAGTTTAAGTGAATAAAATAGACAAACAAACAGCCTCCTTGCACCCAGCCATTGTCCACAGAAATGTTAGCGCTAATAACTATGTAGAAAAACACTAAATTTTCTTACGTTTTTTCATGACACTTAAATCTCTATTGCTCCCTCAGACCTTCGCTTAAAAGGTAATAACTTATAAGTTATGCTCTTTAACATAGATCAAAGAAACAAGGTAGATATGCCTTCAGCACTAAATTACACGAGTCTGTATGTCGCCTGTTAACTCACGTCGTCGGCGTATGAATCGCCCGCACTAAGACATTCCTGGCTGGACCGCTACATCGATTTACCCACCGTTCATTGCCTACTAAAACAAGCGCTAGTTGTAGTTGCGTGGAACTAAAGAAGCAATGAATGTTGTGTAAGCTTTATAATACGATCGTCGCCTCGTACAATATGATAACATAACATAAGCTCACGACTATATCCCAATTGGGGTAGTCAGAGGAACATCCATTGCACTATGAACTATGTACCCACACGTCACCGAGCTTTCTGTTAGACTAACAAGATACGTGGTAAGTCGTATCGCCGTCTATAATGGTGGAGCCAATTGTGTTAGTGAATGAATGCACTTAAGATAAATTAATAATACATTAGTGCAAGTCCGGTACCGGTGTGTAATATGATCGTTTTGTGCATATTTCAGTCCCACCGGCTATGCTCCCGCGGCATCTTTCTATAATCTGTGATTTTTAAGCACACTATGGGCGCTCAGGTTCATATTAAATTTCCTAACTAACTATACCTTACATTTTATGTTAGTTAAACACTTAACTAAGAAAAGCACGTAATTAATAAATGGCTTAGCTACCGATGGGTACCGTAGTTATAAGAAAAAGCGAAATTGTTTTTTTGGATTTGTTGGTCTAGTAAGTTTGCTTCAGATGACATTCACTACTTGAACCATACATAAACTTACGCCATAATCCCTAATCGGGTGGGCAGAGTATTGTACCAAAACAAATCGAGTCGCTAAACAATCACTCTTCATCATCTCCATAGCATTATCCCGTTTTCACAGGGTCGCTTACCTAACCTGAAGATTTTACAGGTTCTTTTTTTACATCAGCGACTGACCTTCCAACCTGCGAAGGGAAACTAAGCCCAATACTGTTTAGGTCACATACATCCCAAACACATATCTCTGGAATGTGGGTTTCCTCACGATGTTTCATTCACCGCTGAGCACGTGATAATCATTTATGATCCAAACATGAATTCGAAAATCATTGGTTTAGGCCTATGCAGCGATTCGAACCTGCGGCCTCAAATTGAGAGTCGAGCGTTCTACCAACTGGGCTACCACGGTTCTTGGTCACTATAATATTGTTTTTTTTTTCAACTGTCGATAGTCGTGGTAGCTTAGTTAAAGGACTGCAGGTTCGAATCCAGCGCGGGCCTAAACCTGATTTTCGAAATCGTTAATCCAATTTAATGTCATATTGTTGCAAATGTTTTCCTTCATCGCTGAAAACGTGGTATTTATGAAACTAAGTATCTTGTTTTTGCCAAACAATCACTATAAAATTCAATATCTAAAACTATCCAAATCTCAAAATAGTGTTGTAACAACGGATGTCTAAGAAATACCGATTACACAATGAATATTTTAACATAGATAATGCATAAAATGTGGTTCAAAGGCGCCCGAACTGGTTATGTTTGTCTCATTGCATCTCTATGGCAAGTGAGGTGAGAAAACATGTCTCTGTCTAATCAAATGGAAAAGAATGAGATGGAAATCAATAGACAGGGGGGTTCTTCTTATCGTGTGGGTTGTGAGTTGGATTACCAACGTCATCAACCCTGGTGTCAGGGTTATTATTGAGCCGCCAAAGGCCCCTGACGTGACTCATGTAACGACTACATATTTAAGTACATCAGTAAGTAGTAACCTGGACCAACGGCTTAACGTGCCCTCCGAAGCACGGATCATCTTACATTTATAAACATAACATAAGGTCACAATAGGAATACTAAACATTATTTAATCAATTTGTGATCCCTAGTTTGGTTAGGACATTACAAGCCGATCACCTGATTGTCCGAAAGAAAGAAGACCCGTGCTTCGGAAGGCACGTTAACCCGTTGGTCCCGGTTACTACTTACTGATGTAAGTAAGTAGTCGTTACATGAGCCATGTCAGGGGCCTTTGGCGGCTCAAAAGTAACCCTGACACCAGGGTTGATGGGGTTGGTAATCCACCTCATAACCCACACGATAGAAGAAGAAGGAATAATCAGAGGTAAAACCATCACAAGATGAACTGAGCACCTACTAACCCCTTCACTAACCCTTCTTTTGCTTCGCTGTAACCGGGTAATAACATCATAAAGGATATTATTACTTAACACGATATCTACCGATTATTTCGAATCCAATGCACTTACTCATCTAATATGATTAAAAAAAAAACTTGAAAAAAGCAACCTGATATCAAGTTATCTGTTGCATTTTATAAGCAGGATCCTATGACACCGTCCCATGAAATCCCACAATGATAAACTGAACTACACTCATTGGAATAGGGTAGAAATTTGTATAAAAATACCAGGCATTTAGAAGACATTACATGCAAGACAGGAGACGGGAAACAACGCCACGGGATTTACCAAGTAAAAAAAAGTTGTTGCTATGTCAAAATCTAAAGGATTATAAGCTATAAGACTTTGGAAATAAAGGGTTTGATATTAAGAATGATAGGCAAGTTTAATGTGGTGATGTGACCAGTTTTTGAAAGACTTCAGCGGGCGGTCTACGGGGCCGCTTTACGTTAATGTGTCGAACCACACAGAGCCGGGAAACCGGGACCAACGAGCAGAGTGCGGGATTTGAGCGGTTTCATATAAAATAAAAAATAAAGAAATAAGAAACTGCCGAAAAGCAATAAACCCGCCATTTGTAGGTCATATATGTATTTTTTTTGCTTAGAGTAGTTTCTATGATAAATTAATAATTTATAATAACATTTTATAAATTAAATCATAATAAACATAAATATAAAACAATAGGTACTTAAAATATAAGTGCAATAATATTGTTACAATATAGTATGATATATAAATTGTATCACTGACTAATCATTAAGTATGTTTTCCTCTCTACCAGTTGCAGTGCCCTTACCGGGTCCATGTTGGTACTATAATACTTACTTCTGTATTTTTATAACACCACAATTTTTACGACCACATGGTCACAAAAAAAAATCTATTTCTAATAGTTAGTGCTATTTTATGCTATATTAATGTCCAAATTAATGCAAATTTCCATGTTCATCAATTATTAGAATTATCTTGTATCAGAATTTGAATTCAGAAGTACCTAAGTACCTACTTTAAGAATAAGAATAAAATAAATTTATTGTTCTTTAGTTCACGCGGGAGTCAAAACAAAAGAACATTTAAGTTTTTACTTCTAAATTCAAATTCTGATATACAATGAATCGAATAATTGATGAATTGATGAACAAATATTTGTATTTTGTTAGCGCTTTCATACCTATTCGGAACGCACATACCGCTTTTTCGACTGTGTGTACAGCAAGCTTTAGTTCAAATAATAATAGTATATGTATAACGATTAATATTTGAACCGGGAGCCGAATAAAATATCAATTTTAGTGTCGTGTCGTGATAAAATAAATATTGGAAGAACAGGTCGGGTTTATGTTTGTTTTTTAAACGAATGTGTGGTTATGGCGCCAAGACATAAGAATGTAATTTAGTAGTAAATGGTGTTGACTGGCGGAACGAATAGAAAATATTTTTGAATTTATTTTGTTAGTTTAATTTCGATTCGTTGTTTTAGATCGTTTGTAAGTATTATGATCAGCTTTTAAAACGTGTTTTTGCAGTATTTTGTGCTGTTCATAAAAAATCGAAACCTTTCAAGTCACTTTTACATGGAATATCAGTAACGTATCGGATTAAACCTCCTAAATTATTTTCGCATGAACTTTAGCTGGCTTCATATGATCTTCTACTTCCTTCGAAACGTAGTCGGTTTATAACAGTCGAAAACTTAAGCCACCTTATAACAAAATTAAAACTGAAGATAATTTTGCCTATTCGGACGGACACAGTAATTTTAGTTTGATAGCCATCCTTCACTTAAAATAAGGCCTCTTCAACGGCCTACGTGGTCCAGTGGTTGAGCGTTGTGCTCACGATCCGGAGGCCCCGAGTGCAAATCCGAGTGGAGACATCCCTAGTTTGGTTAGGACATTACAGCCTGATCACCTGATTGTCCAAAAGTAAGATGATCCGTGCTTGGAAGGCACGTTTAGCCGTTAGTCCCGATTACAACTTACTGATGTAAGTACGTAGTCGTTACATGAGTGTCAGGGGCCTTTGGCGGCTGAATAATAACCCTGACAACAGGGTTGCTGAGGTTGGTAATCCACTTCACAACCCACACGATAGAAGAAGAAGAGTTCAAGAAAGAGTAAGAGCTAGTTTTAGTCTGTCACTAGTGACCTCACAAAGTGATTTTCGTAGTACCCAAGTCCCACTGGGATTCAAACCCGAGACCTCCAGATCGCGAGCCCAACGCTCAACCACTAGACCATATCCGTTTGACACAGAGGATGTTCAAACTGGGACCTGGGACCAGACAAACACAAAAGCTCTAACAGCCAATTTCACAGTTCAATTCTTCACAAGAAACGTGCAAAAAAACTGTATGTTAATCAGTATTTCTTAGATACTATTACTATGACCGTGTGAGCGAAGTTCGTTGTTTTTTTTTTTCACTCATTAGTCTACAATTAATGGATGCCGGCGCATACACAAGAGTGACAGAGATGGCTGTATTATGGTGTAAAATGGAAAAGGATAGCGGTTGCGTGTGGTGTCATGGGTTATGAGTTTATAGTGCCTTTTGTAAGTTTATTTAATAAGATTTTTTGGAGGGTGAGAGTCTGAAGAAAACATATTACGGAGTTCAAAGATTAAAAACAGAAGTCCAAATTCTGAAGGCACAGGATTCTAGTCCCTATCGACCTGAATAGTGTGAGACCTGAATAGGTAGAGATTTGTAATTAGCATATAGATACTAGTGCTTTTATTTACTGTACTATTCAGCTGTTAATCATCCTAAAAGTAAATAAATAAATAAAATAAATAAATATGCCAAAAAGTACAAAATTTAAGTGCAATTTCTTATCAAATATAGTTGAGAAACATCAAAATGACATTTTGTTAGGTAACTATTTGCTGCGACAGAGTTTGTGTATATAATAAGCTAGTTTCCAACTAGTCAAATCAGTTACTTTTTACTAAACGTCAAAACACGATTGTGTGAAAAAGCAACCTGAGACGTCATAGAAAAACGTGATGAAATGTTGGAATTATTATTACGTTTGTTTTGATTAAAATTCATAAATAAGTTGATCGAGATGATTTTTTTTGTGGTCACCCATCCTATGACCGGCCATTGCGAAAGTTGCTTAACTTCAACAATCGCAGACCGAGCGCGTTTACCGCTGCGCCACCGAGCTCCTCCAAAGATAAATTATAAAAGATATATTATAAAATGCTAATCTACAAATAGAAGCCAGTCTAACCATGATCAATAATCAATGTCATTTTGCTTTACGACTTATTTTCGAATTTTATTTATGAATGGAGTAACAATGCATTCGACGTTTGATCGCTTTTAATGATGACGTCCCAGGACAGTATTCCCATACAAACTCCAAAGAAAATTTTCGTTTTGACGTTTCGTAAAAAGTATCTAATTTCACTTGGTTGTAAAGTAGTCTATTATACAGGGTGTTAGTGACATCGTAACGAATACTGAGGGGGATGATTCAGACCGTAATTCTGAGTTAATATAAACTGGAATTTTTCGTCACAAAATTCATGTTTTTTTTTTTTTTTTCAATTATTTTCAAGTCTATACTTTTGCGATGGAAAATTCCTTGATATCTTGGATTATGGTCTATATCATCCCTCAAGGTTTTCGTTACGATGTCACTTAAGGTGGGTACGGACTGTTGTTACGAGGCATAATGTAATGTGTTACACGGCGAGCATTCGTGCTATCAGTACGGTGACGAGCATTAATATACTGTATACACTTTGGTACCATGTCACATTAACTTTTCTGACAGATTGTACTGTAAATCTCACTAAATATCAAATATGTTAGTGCGACAGAGTCCTAAAGTGGGTACATTATATTGCTCATGACTGTACAGGGAAATAAGGCGCTCGTAGCGAGCATCAACACTGATTTTAAGCACAATGACGTAACATATCATGCTCGCTGCGAATGGTACAATACGCCTCGTAACACCGGTCAGGGGGTTTAAAATGGCCACACCGAAGCAATTCATCTAAGAAAGCAATATTGCTATTTGACATTTGTTTGCATTGCGCACTTACTTTTATATGCGCAAATGTCAAATTGTAATATTGATTTCTTAGATGAATTGCTTCGATGTGGCCATTTTAACCCCCCAGAACCCACCTTTACACCCTGTATTCCTAACCGTCTATTACTTGGCCCAAAAAGGTTAATGACACGGTCATTTTGTAATTAACACCCGACACAAGCCGACTGTATAGCAATACAAAAAAACATATCAATACCTAACTTAAGATATCATTACCCTGTCCCGAATTTGATTAGGCGCTTCTCTTTCATTATCTTGTCTGTTTTTTGTCAAATCTTACGTTGAAAAAGTTGTTATTGTCTTTTGTCATAGAATAAAGAATAACAGAAGGTACATATAAAACGCTCGAGGAGCTCGGTGGCGCAGTGATAAATGCGCTCGGTCTGCGATAGTTGAAGTTAAGCAACTTTCGTAAAGGCTAGTCATAGAATGGGTGACCACAAAAAAAAGTTTTCATCTCGAGCTCCTCCGTGCTTCGGAAGGCACGTTAAGCCGTTGGTCCCGGCTGCATTAGCAGTCGTTAATAACCACCAATCCGCACTGGGCCCGCGTGGTGGTTTAAGGCCCGATCTCCCTATCCATCCATAGGGAAGGCCCGTGCCCCAGCAGTGGGGACGTTAATGGGCTGGTGATGAAATATAAAACGACAACTTTCCAACATAACAGCATCACGCCTGCATCCCTGAAGGGGTAGGCAGAGGTGTCTAGTGCACCCACTGTTCGCCAGCTATGTTTAAGCCCCGTGCAAGCCTATTGCTAACCCAGCACTAATCCTGGAAACCATGTGACATCAATTATCTATGGTCCAAAACTAAATAATTTCGTATTATTGGCAGTATGTTATTGTCGACTCCAGTGAGTGAAGTTATCAAGTCGAGGACGTAAACGGGTGAATATCAAAATGTGTCAAGTTTGGTGGCGACTGTCATATAATTTTTTCGTGAAAAATTGGGAAAATTGGGAATTGAAAAATTCCTTTTTCATGTCGGAACCGAGGATCCTTTTGGATCTTTTTCATGTCGGAACCCAATTTTTCACGAAAAAATAATATTAAATTTCGCCACCAAACTTGAAATTTTGAGATTCACCCAAATGTCAGGTTAAAATACCAACATAACAAAACTGAACTGAGGCCGAGTCGATTGGAGGACGAGTCGAGTGGAGGACGAGTAGAGAGGAGGACGAGTCGAGTGGAGGACGAGTCGAGTGGAGAACGAGTCGAGTGGAGGACGAGTCTAGTGGAGGACGACTCCAGTGGAGGACGAATCTAGTGGAGGACGAGTCGACTGGAGGACGAGTCCAGTGGAGGACGAGTCTAGTGGAAGAAGAGTCGAGTTATCATATTAGAATACTGATGTTAGTCTTCTCAGTACCTACACAATTTCTTTCCCAATTACAGGGCGTATCAATATAGCATATTTATCAAAAATACAGAATTACATCGATTGGCGTCATCCAAGCCAATTTCCATCCCATTTGTGGCAAAACCGGTTTTTTTTCCTGTATCATAATACCGATTCGTTCCAGAGTTCATTTCTGCGTGCCTTCTTAATTGGGCCGAAACCTCAAACGTATAACTTTGGGCAAAAACGGTGCTAACAGAAACTAAACCCTTACATTCCCAAACAAAGCTCAGAATCGAATGGAGAGATGGGATTGACAAAGCTAATTGCAGTTCAATAAAAGAACGTGATGGAAGAAAAAGACAATTGGAATCCTGCAACGGTTGTTATAATACGCTTATTTTATAATTTCGCGACGAGATATTTTATAAAATCTTTTATAAATATCAATATACAATTTATACATCTTTTCCAAAAGTTCTACAATTTTCCTCCAGTCACACAGTTCGTCAAGTCCTTCTTAGGACTTTGGACAGCAAGTTTTTTCATCTCGAGTCTCTAAGGGCTTGAGTTATCTATTTAAGTAAGTTAAGTATGTTAAACAGCCTCCGTGGTGATAGTGGTTAGTGCGTTAGGCTCACGATCTGGAGGTCCGGGTTCGATTCCCGATGGGGACATTGTCGAAATCACTTTGTGAGACAGTCCTTTGTTTGGTAAGGACTTTTCAGGCTTGAATCACCTGATTGTCTGAAAAAGTGAGATGATTCCGTGCTTCGGAGGGCACGTTAAGCCGTTGGTCCCGGCTATTAGCCGTAAAATCACCTCTACCAACCCGCAGTGGAGCAGCGTGGTGGAGTATGCTCCATACCCCCTCCGGTTGAATGAGGGGAGGCCTGTGCCCTCAGTGGGACGTATATAGGCTGATTATGTATGTTATGTAAGTATGTTATCTATCTATCTATCTATGTTTAAATTCACACAGAAATCTTCGTCCAAACTATATTCTTTCTTCCTGATGCAAATTTTTAATTCTTTGACCATTTCATAGATGGTTTCTGCTACAACCTTGCTTTCTATAACCCTATTCTTGTACGCTGTAACAATTTATTTTATAATGTAGCCAGTATCCTTAGCAGCCTGCAGGCTAACACTTCCTGCAAACCAAGCCACTTTATCTCACATGAACGGTACTTGCACTGCAGAAATTTGCATGAAAATGTTATAAAATGATACCAGGCGTCGATGTTCAAGAGAGAGTATCGATAAGATAGGATCCTACAGCAAAGTGCTATTTAATCTCGAACAAAACTTTAGAACAACCTTTGATACAGACGAAGTTGGTAACCAGTTAGTGGTTGCTAGGTTTTGTGCCCGGCCAATGTCAAAGCCTCGTAGTCCAGTGGTTGAGCGTTGGGCTCACGATCCGGAGGTCCCGGGTTCGAATCCCGGTGGGGACATATCACAAAAATCACTTTGTGATCCCTAGTTTGGTAAGGACATTACAGGCTGATCACCTGATTGTCCAAAAATTAAGATGATCCGTGCTTCGGAAGGCACGTTAAGCCGTTGGTCCCGGTTACTACTTACTGATGTAAGTAAGTAGTCGTTACATGAGGCATGTCAGGGGCCTTTGGCGGCTCAATAGTAACCCTGACACCAGGGTTGATGAGGTTGGTACTCCACCTCACAACCCACACGATAGAAGGAGAATGTCAAGGCTCTCTATTACATGGTATTAAAACATGGCTGGCGAAGAGTGGGTGTATATAATAATATATACACCTTTGCATATTCCTTCGGGGATACAAGTGTAATCCTATATTATGTTTGTTCTTAAGTTGGTAACGCAGTTTTAAATTTTGGGATATTCTTTACTGTTTACAAACGTGAGGAAAATAAAATTCTGCTGCCTAGAGGCATAATAGTTAAACGATGGGGTTTGAATTTTACAAGGCATATGTACCACGACCTTAAATTGCCTATAAATAAACAACTAACAGCCTATAAAACCTTGACAAACAAAATAAAAGAATTACATTGTGAGATTACAAAAAAGGGCATGCCTAAGGAACTTTGAACTTTTGAATTGACGAATTGTTATGCTAACTATTAAACAGAGAGCTTATATACTTACAACCGTTAGAAGGGGGTTTAAAAAGGCCATATTAAAACAATTCATCTGAAAAGCAATATTGCAATTTGACATTTACGCATGTAAAAGTAAGTGCGCAATGTCAACAAAATGTCATATTATAGCAATATTAGTTTCTTAGATTTAATTGCCTCGATGTGGTTTTTTTAACCCCCACGATAAAACTCTAAACATGAATAAAGAAAACAACTTACCTCAAGGCACACTCGTCGACGTCAGTTTCGCACAGTCGACCAGTGAAGGTGGGGGGACACTCGCAGTTGTAAGTGTTGAGTGCGTCGACGCATGTGCCACCGTTCTGACAGAGGTGGCCGGGGCAGTCATCGATGTCGATCTCACAGTTCTGCCCGCGGTAGCCTGGGGAGAAACCACAGATAAGAAAAAGGAAGAAATGCAAATTCTTGGAGCATAAAAAAAAACATATAGTTTAACTAAGGAGGTTTATTAAAAATTACGATACCTGAGTTTATGCCAAGAGAGAACAGACGTACTTAAAACTAAAATGATGCAGAAGTGTAATCCTACTTCCTGAATAAGGGAAACCTGTATCACAGGAACTCGTGTTCATGTTTATTTTGTAGTGAACTATTATAATAAAATACATATTATATAGACGAACGAATGAATGTCCTGGGGGGGGGGGGGGTTAAAAAGGCCACATCGAAGTAATTCACCTAAAAAAGCAATATTGCTATTTGACATTTGTTTGCATTGTCAAATTGCAATATTGCTATTTTAACCCCCCTGGTAGCATTATAAGTAACTACGAAAGTAACATTATCGCATACAGATACTAAAAGAACTGCAAAGACAGTTGCTTAAAATTACGATACGATGATTTTAATTGTTATCTTCCAATTTAATTCTGTTGCTTATACCTTTATAAGTAATGTAGAAAAAATAATGGTGATTTTTATTTTCGACCTTGTTCAATACTCAAATTGATATTGATGCTGCATATGCAAAAGAAAAAGAAACAACAGAAGTCATTTTTTTACTTTCAACAAGCACTTAATTACTAAGAAAATGGCCATGAATGCTTGAAACTATACACACAGGTCAAAATGGAAATATAAATCAATAAATCTATATTTTAAAGCTTTTTAAGACAGAGACACTTAATATCCTACATCTGGTTTCAGTTACAAAATGTCTTGGCTGATAAAAAACCGCCCACACGGTCCCAGACGACGATATCACGTGACAACATTTTAATATTCCATTAATCATTTCATGGGAAGAATATTATAATAGATTCATTTAATAACTTAAATGAAGAATGACTAACATCCGACGCCGTAGCCGCTCATGACAGAATATAATAATTAATGGTTCTGTACATAATTTCTAAACTATTACCAGTAGCCGCAACTAGTTCCCGATCGAATAAAAATAATTAAAATCCTACTCCTAATTTGGTATTGCATTTCCTTTAATAGTCTACTGGGAGTAAACTGAAAAGATGAAATTGACACCTTCAAATGTAATCGAATCAAATACATAGACACACAATAAAATAAATAATGAAATACATAGAATATATATTAATAATAAATACACTAAGAATAATAACCACAGTGAGATTCCTAACCAATTCGCAGTAGATAGAATGTAATGGCAATATTACATCAAAATCACTCTGAAGCTATAAAGAAATCAATTGATCTTATTACTGTTTGCATTCTTAGCAACATTTAAGTAGATGCTGATTCTTATCACAATCAGGACACTTTAAAAAACATTTCTTTCAACCTAAACAATCCTCACAATAAACATCCTATGACTCAGAACAATGCGTCGTTTACAAGTGGGAAGGAATTATCCCAAAGAATTCCAATACAGTTCTAAACCCTCGGGGGACGATTCGATCCGTCAGAGAAATGGCCCACCAACGGATCCACTTAAAATATACTTCCCAACGTGACGTCACAGCACAGCCAAGTGTGGGAACGGTAATAAGTCGTACTTCATTAACACTTGGTGTTTGTTCTTCTATTGGTTAATTGACTCCCCATGTTCGGGCTTAAGTCTATACTTAAGTATGGACTTGTGGTTATCATTCATTGATGTTAAGACCATTTTTGGGTTAAGAATTTACATCGGTGTTGGTTTTGGAAATTTGATATTGCAACATCTGGATATCATAACATTCAGTAGCTCAAAGAACGCAATAGGGTTATGATTCTCTTAATCGAATATTACAGTTTCATTAATTTTTATTGTAGATTTTCTTGTTTTCTTGATAATTGGCTTAAATATTGCTAGCGAAGAGTGGGTGTATATACGTATATTATGTTAGTTTTGAGATGACTAAATTTTGTTATTTCTAAAGACAGAAAAATTGATCAAATTCTCTTTAACAGCTTGTTTAACACAAAAAATCCAGTAATTTCCTCCGTCAGTTGACATTTTAATGTTCAGAAATCTATTAAGATATCCCTCACCATCTTCAAAGTACCCTAATAGTAACTAATCAACTTGCCACATGTTTGTAACATTAAAAATATCACTCGTCACATGTGTATTGGAAGTAATAGCAATAGCAGCTTCCTAATGTCCACCGTTATGGGAAACAAAAAGATGTACACTCTCACACTATACTATGTTAATTGTATTGTGAGTTTATGTCAATTTCGATTCTTATGGTTTACGTAATGCGCGCTCAGGGTAGAGGAATGTTCTGTGTTTGCCCCCATGAATAATGTAAGCTCGATCGCGTCCCGCTACGATTCATAGTTTGAATATTTTGTTCCGAGTGATGTCATTGTCTATGCAGACATTTGGTGCTATAACTTATTTATAAACTCGTATCTTTTATATTTCTTGCGAATCGAGATGAAAGGTTCCATCAATGATTGCGAGTTTTACAAAAACGTGACCATGATTATTCAGTCTTACAGTTTTTTTTTTCTTAAATTCTATGGTATCCATGCAAACCATCGTTTTATTAGATTGATAACTTATTGTTATAATAGACTAGGCGCCTACAGAAATTAAACTACTGTTATGAAGTTACAATTTTATAGTGCCAGCTAATATTTCATCCTTTTTTATTATTTTGCTAAAGAGGTAGTCATTCGGCGATTTTGTATTTTAATCAGGCATGTGGCTTTAATTAAATTGTCCTGCTACGTGTCAGAATTAACGTTTATAATCAAGTTTGGGACTACTAATGCGAAAAGTTCGGTAGCTATAAAATCTCACAATACGAAGGTTGACAATTTTATAGTTTTATTTTTATGTAAATGGCCTTTCGGTGCTTTAATAGGGAAATTAAGCTTTTCTGTTGCTATGTTATTCATATTACTTATTTTTGCCTTCCTTGATACAACCTAACTTATTCATACCTACTAATTCCCTATTCTCGTGTAGTAGGAAGTATGTTCTGAACTTCCATAATTATCAACTTTACCATTTTCTTTGTTATTCTTATTGCTACAAACGCACAAGCCCTCCCGAGCAGACTTAACAAAAATATTTACCCGAACATTTGCAAGCAAAAAGTTGTCGACACATTTATACCAGGCGCCCGTTACATTTTTATAGTAAACAGTAACACATGGGCTCGTGGGAACGAATTTACAGTAGGTAAGTAACAAGTCGCTAATCAGTGGTGTATAGGCCGTTGTTCGAGGCAACTGATGTGCGATGGTAGCTGACACGTAATTAGTGCCAGTGGATTAATTCGATAACGCTGTTTGACTTGCATTGGCGCCTTCGGAGAAGTTGGTAAGCAAATATCGTGTGGATGTGTTTGATTATGTTTCCCAGTGAGTTGTGTTTGTATATTTGATCATGTTTAAAAGAAGTACTGTTTTTGTTCTTATAGGTACTATAGGATTTGTTGCATGGAAAATGCTGCACCGACAAGAGCGTGGCTCTTAAATTGATGATGATGAGGATTTGTTGAAGTTGGTACTTGGTTAACTTTGCCGAAATTTAAAATATACGTACTTATGTAAGTTATCCTGTGTGATGATGATTATGCTAAAGTTTTAAAACTGTTTTTTTTTTATCATTTTTCGTCTGATTTAGAAATATGCCTGTGTCAGATAGAATCATCAAAATTAATGTCTTCCATCAATACATTTATCACTTTTATTCCCACATTCCTGTCGTACACGCATAACGTTAGAGACATTTCGCATATTAATGCGCGATGTGATGATCATTACGATAATGTGTATTATATAAACAGGAAGCCACAAGTCAAGCTTGTCATAATGGTTGTTGATGACTGCGCAGGCGCTTCGCAATTGGACCCCGCTGCGGAGAACGTTAAGACTCAGCGGTTGCCAAATTTGTCGAATTAGGTAACCGGTATAATGCTGTTCGAACGATTTATTGATAAAATTACATGTTTTGATGATAAAACTGAAGGTTTCAGTAACAAAGGTGTCGATATTTATGAGTTTTTTTAAATTATCTGTTTTATTTTCTAAACATGGATATTTTTTCTCATCTATTACGTGGGAAAGAGACATCAGTACGGAGTTTCTCATATAAGCTATTCTCACAATAAAATCAATATTTATATTATTTTGAATACACTACTATTAAAAAGTGGAACGGGTTGCCGGTTCAGGTGTTCCTTCCCTCTTACAACATGGGGTTCTTTAAGCGAAGCGAGAAGAACCACTTAGTAGGCCAGTATGGTAGTCGCAACTGATTCTTTGTGTTGCTTATCGGTTGCTACTGCAATTAGGGCTTCTCTATGCTTACCATCAGGCATAGTCGAGCCAACATGCTTGGCCGTTTTAAGAAAAAAAAATAGAATGTGGAGATCATCAAAGAAGGCTAATGTACTCAATATTTAGTTCTGTGCTACAATCTTATAATCTACTTCCACTTCAGAACGTGTTAATAATAATAATATATAGTATAGCATGCACAAAGTACTAACATGCCATAACAAGTATCAATGTGATCATAAATACATACAAAAACTGCTTCTGTGCAACAAAATTAGACCGCAGTGATTCATATGAAATAAAGCGAAACCGCAATTAGAAGGAACTTGATAGAAACTCAAAAATGTATCATTCGTAATAACAATCTTCATGTTGCAAACACTCAGTCGTTTTGCAAGAGTAATGAAGCTAATGAACGCGAGATGCGCAGAGGCAGCCGAGAACTATATAAAATTGTGACGTAACACATTTCGACATGCGGACATCATCGTGACATTAGGGTTACTTTTGCGAATTATTCTCCAAATGGAGATACTCTGATTGTTAATGAACTGTGCAAGAAATGTAGAAATGTTCCTTTTATGGTTGAATTATTTTAGTTTCAGTTTCTTTGTTTTGTTCGAAATTTTTAAAATATTCATAGTCCCTCGTTTCATTATTCCTTGTTTACTTACTTATATTCTAATTGTGTGTAATATTTTCATTTGATTTGAATTAAAGAAAACCTCCATAATTAGAATCTTAGTGTCTATTGCCTTTTAAATTGCCTGCCATAAATCTATATTTTTAAATCACCATTTTTTTAATGTACTAACAGTCTTTTTGACAATATTCATTAATAACAAAAGTATAAAACCGCAAATAATCATGCGTATGATTGCCCTCGCGAACCATGGAGATCGAATAAAATAAAACCAGCTCCAATCCGTTTATCTACGTATACAAACATTATTTACAACGTAGCTATAGTTATGCTAAGTGTTGCTTTCGAAGTGGTCAAGTCGTGGTCGCCGCGGGCTACGGACGACTTTCAGCCCTAGACTAAAGATATAAATGAGTCAGACATGCAACTCCACTGCTAGTACCTAATTGATACGTTATAAGTCGACCAACACGCTCGCCGCTAACGATACGAGACGCCTGAGGCTATGAATAATTACGACTCCACAAGTGGTGGTACCGAAATAAACAAGGAATTATGATGGCACACGGTCATGCGATGATTATGGTAAGTACTTGTAGGTAAATTGCAACGACTGTGTCGGAGTTAAGATTGTAATTTAAAGCTCTACTAAGATGACCTTTCTACTATTCTTAATCTAGGGTCGATATATATGCGTAAACCGTGTTTAAATGTTGCATTCGAATAATGATACACTAAAGCAAATACGTTCTGTAGCTCTGCCTTAGATTTTACACCAATTTTCTATTGTGTAAGTTGTAATTTTCTACAACTATCGCCCGAGGCTTGGAATCCGCAGCAAAGAATAAATAACTGGGTAGTAACTGAGCAGTTGTTTTAAGTACAAATTATCGGTTGTACAAGATGTTATCAGGCAATGTAAAGGGCACCGTCTAATACGGTCGTAGTTCAAGCAAATCGATGACAGATATAGAAATAATTGGACGTGTACATTGATAACCTTCTAGGAACTCGTAAACATTTTATAAAATATATTTTATCATGTTACGGTGTCACGAAATCGAGTCTACAAAACGGGGTCCAATATTACTCCCTGCGGAAGTATATAACAGTTTATTACCTTTATAACTATAAATAGCATCAACTTAGGTGAGTTACTAATGTATATTATTTTTAATACTCTCTATTAGTTATGACTATAACTTTCTTAAGCAGAAACTATCAAGAAAGCCACATCTTTGCCTATCAAGCTTGTCAATAGCCGCACTAAAATATATAAGTAGCAACTCCTAACACATCCTAAAGTAAATTAACGACCAATTATAAAACCGTAACACGCAGATGGCTATTGCTCAAACATCCGTAGTCTAGTAAGCAATCGTAAAGGAATATATTAAGGCCAATAAAGTAAGTTTATGGTCGTACATGAATCGTTGCGACAAACTCAGAGTCGGTAAACCAATGTATATGCAAGATGACCAAGTAAGGAGAACAGTTCGGTTCTAAATGGTTGCCGACACCGTTTTCACTTTTCTGTAATTACATACCGATGAATATTGAGAAATGTACGCAAAATACAGTAATAAACGCTCAAGACATATTAATAAGTAGACTAGAAAAAAATATGTAATGGTAACCTAATCGATAATCACAAGGAATCTTTACAACCCTCAATAACACAAATGATGTATTGATGTAAGGATGTAATATTAATAATGTACTTATTCTATATTGCACAGATAACAAGGAAAAACAAGAAAACATAACAAAATGTGGGTTTATCTCTAAAATAAATCTCTCAGAAACTGTTCTCTTGCTCGATGGCACTAAACTTAACTTCAACTATCTAATAGGTGTAGCTTACACTATTCATCATCACCAGCCCATTAACGTCCCCACTGCTGGGCACGGGCCTTCCCTATGGATGGATGGGAGATCAGAGCGGATTAACGACTGCTAATGCAGCTGGGATCAACGGCTTAACGTGCCTTCCGAAGCACGGAGGAGCTCGATGAAAAACTTTTTTTTTCCTATGACCGGCCTTTGCGAAAGTTGCTTAACTTCAACAATCGAGGACCGAGCGCGTTTAATGCTGCGCCACCGAGCTCCTCAAGCTTACACTATTTTTAGCTAGTAATTATCCCACTGCAGCAGTGGAGCAGCGTGGTCCACCACACTCCATAATATGCTCCATACAGTGGGACGTACATATATAGGCTGGTTATGCTATGTAACCCAATTCTGAAGAAAGACCTATACTTCGTCTTGCCACTCACCACGCAAACTGTGAAGTAGCTTACTCTAAGTTTAAAAAAAAAAAAACAAAAAACTCACCAGTAGGGCAATCACACTCGTACCGCAGCTGGTCTAACGGCGTGCACCTTCCACCGTGAAGACATGGAGACGGTTCACAGGGCACGTACTCCGCATCACAGTCCCGTCCCGTGTACCCTGGTTCACAGACACAGGTGTACGACCCGTGGGTGTTGAAGCATCTCCCGTGGTGGCAGGGTCCTGAGCCACTAGAACATTCCACGACGTCTTCGGTGCATCGCGGGCCGGTGAAACCTGGTGGGCATGCGCAGGAGTAGCCAGCGTTCGTCGTGTTGTCTGGTACGCAACGACCGCCGTTTCGGCAGGGCTGTGACGCGCAGTGGTCTTCGTGGGAGCATTCGTCGCCTGTGGAAAAAATAATTCATTTGTTATTTTGGAAATCGTCATTTATCATAAACCCTGTTGCCATTCCGGCCACAAATCCTGGAAACCACGTGACATCAATTACCTATGATCGAAACTTGAATTCACACTCATAAAGTCGGATTCAGTAGTTTGGAGCCCGAGCTAGGATTCGAACCCTTGACACTACGAAGTCACGCTTTTCCCTATCTGAAAAGGGCTATCACGGATTTCCCGGGGTTAAAAACCACATCGAAGCCATTCATCTAAAAAAGCAATTTTGCTTTTTGACATTTCTTAGCATTGCGCATCTACTTTTATATGCGCAAATGTCAAATTGCAATATTGCTTGATGAATGGCTGCGATGTGGCATTTTAAAAAACAAATAATCACATTAATTTCATATAAAGTACATCAAGATCAAATAAAGAGTTCAAAACCCTGTAAAAAAAGGTGTTCTCATGGTTCACACGTTTAGAATTCTGAATTTTAATTAGCACACATGTGTGAAATGTTTTTGAATATATTAAACAAGTAATTTATTGTAATATGTGACAATTCTACATCTTATTCATGTGAGTATAATCAAGTTTAAATAATTAAACCGATATCTATATTTAATTTTCAGTTAATGTTTGTGGAAAAGTTATGGTCATTTAATATTATTATCTTGTTATCATTACATAGTATAAAACAAAGTCGCTTTTTCTGTCCCTACATCCCCTATGTACGCTTAAATCTTTAAAACTACGCAACAGATTTTGATGCGGTTTTTTTTTAAATAGATAGAGTGATTCCAGAGGAAGGTTTATATATATAATAACATCCATTAAATAGTGGAGAAATACTATTATTTTTGAGGTTTTCAATGATCATCAGCCCATTAACGTCCCCACTACTGGGGCACGGGCCTTCCCTATGGATGGATAGGGAGATCGGGCCTTAAACTACCATGCGGGCCCAGTGCGGATTGGTGGTTATTGACGACTGCTAATGCAGCCGGGACCAACGGCTTAACGTGCCTTCCGAAGCACGGAGGAGCTCGAGATGAACTTTTTTTTTGTGGTCACCCATCCTATAACCGGCCTTTGCGAAAGTTGCTTAACTTCAACAATCGCAGACCGAGCGCGTTTACCGCTGCGCCACCAAGCTCCTCAGGTTTCAATGGTTTCCGAGGTTTTCAATGTGATGTCGTAAATAATTTATTTTTTTCCTCAGCACCCGAGCGAAGCCGGGGCGGGTCGCTAGTATATAATAAATTCGTATAAACGTTCCGCATTATATCCAAGCAAATGTGACAATATGAAAAAGCTGGAAAAGGAAAAAAAATCTTAACTTATTATAATAGTTAGTATGAAAAAAAATATTAAAATCAGTCTCCAAAATATCTTCACAATCTTTAATAAAATATGCGTCTTTAAATAAACACTTCATGTTTCCGCAATAAGTAGCTAAAAAAAAATATGCAAATTTTTTTTTTTTATATTCGGAAATTGCGTCCCCAATGCTGCTTCCATTAAGCTTTCAGTCGTGTTTATTTGATTCAATTATGTACTTGTAAAAGTAGTCTTTAGACATCCTACCACTGGCCGGGACAGGACGTTCCGTTCCGTCTGAGCGTTCCCTCGCCCAATAATTTCGAATGGAGCATTAAGTACACTTAAATATTAAAGATACAGAAGGAAATCTGTATTGCACCCTCTATTCATCTATTGTATAGACCAACGTAGTTTGAGTCTTCTATAAGCCCTGTCAGACCTATAACGAGTCAATAATAAGTCTGACTCCATGGTTAAGGAGGTCATCGACCTTACAGCCCATAGACTGTTTTCTAGCCTTGATAAAAACACATATTTATTACAACACACTATAAATGGAAACACACTTCAAAAAAAAAAACAAATAAAACCGTTTACTTTACGTATTAAATTCACAATACCATTAATAAGCCACAGATAAATTCCTTAAAAGGCGTATTTACTCCATTAATAACAAACAGAACCCATTAGGACCTAAAACTTGATCTATATGACGCTATCGATACAGAGATCGCGATCAATGCGCGCGCGCACCGAATTCGTCATCAATTCAATAGGAATGTTTAGTGACTAATCGACTTGAGCTAAAAGGCAACAATCCTCTGATTGGCCGAACAAGCTCAATTGGAATTAAGAACAGCATTTTGATCTTTAGTATTTTAGCAGCGACATCTATTGGTCGTAATATTTTACATCAGATATGGTTGGCATTTAGGGTTTAAAGTTACTAGGGGTTTAAAAAGGCCACATAGATGCAATTCATCTAAAAAGCAAAATTGCAATTTAACATTTTCACATATAACAGTAAGTGCCCAATGTCAAGAAATATCAAAAAGCAATATTGCTTTTTTTAGGTGAATGCTTAATGTGGCCCTTTTAACCTTCCAGTTCATAAGTGATGGAATAATTCTGGTTTTAAGTAAGAGTATTCATTCGACGAATATCAATGAATATTCAGTACATATCACTTACTAAACACATCATACCTAAATTACTCATAACGCTAAGAATAATGATGATTTAATAGGATAATCACGCGTTGATAATCCGCCTAATCCAGGAAACGCAAATTGCCCAAGCTTTCTATACTTTCACTGAATGTACCGGTTCTAATATTGTGATTCTTCTCAATACTCCTAAGTATCTATGCATCAATAAATTATTTTATGTCCCTAAACGGGCTTTAAGTACTATTTAAAGTTATTCACCTCAATACACACAGTTGTATCGGAAACTTTCCGAGTCGGTTTTTTTTACCTTCACACAGAAATTAATAACGTTGAAGATGAGCAAATTAAAATAATTAAAGACAAACTATAGAGTCGTAGTAAACTAGTTGGAAGAATGCTTGACTCACATTCCGGTGTCGCAGGTTCAAATCCTGACCGGGCATAAACCATTGATATTAGAATTTGTTATGGAATTCATTTTTGTATTTTAAAAGATGTGCTCAGCGGCAAATGAAAACATCGCGAGGAAATCTACATATCCCAGAAATGTGTTTTCGGAGGTATGTGATCTAACCTGTAATTGTGCTGGATTTCCTTTCGAATTGGAACATCAGACAGTCGCTTCTAAAAAAAACCGGAGCTGTCAAACTTTCAGGTTAGGTAAGCGGATTCTGTCAAAACGGGATAACGCTAGGAAGAAACTTGTGTAACAGCCTTTATTACTCGATGGTCCATCCACTAAGTGTATCCAGAATCTCATAAAATTAAACCTAACATATATTACACTTAACCTGCAGGTGAAAGAAACTAAATGAAAACTATCATTATCTTCTATTATTAAAGAAAAGCAAGCTAAACAATTTTATAATCTCTAAGTGTGGTTACCTGCTACTGCAGTAGCTTCAGAAAGAAAAAAATGTAATATCCTGGACGCGCCATAATTACGCCATATAAAGATGGCGTCCGCACAGGCGCAGTGCTTTTTTATATAAATTGCCTACTTAAAATGGTGACTAGTTGAAATAAACAAGCAGAGGTGCCACAAGAAAGCGGAACAAGCGATTTTAAGGTTCCTAAAGGCATTGTAAAACCCAACTAGAATATAGACAAAGTGCATGACTTTACAACACAATATTTGAATATAATAGCAACTGCCGCTGCTGCCCCCGATGCCGGGCAGCAGCGGTATCAGTACTGGTTGGAGGCCGAGGAAATGGATTCTGGTAGGGCTCTAGCTAGAACATCACCGATTGAGAAATTGGTCGGTGTACTGCGGAACGGAAGGCGATTGGGGCAACCACCGTTCTACACGCCCTATCTATGGAGTAATGAAGGTGATTACTCCACCGACAAGAGCGCAGCTCTTAAATAAAGAGAGAGTGAGAATAGCAACTAAAAATTAATAGCTGGACCCAAAAAAGGCTAGCGCAGATTTACTTGTGAACTAAACCAAACAATAATTGAATAGAATAGGAGCCCACATAAGATACAATTGACATATCACTTTCTATCAAATTGATTTGTCAAGACGTATCATGGCTAAGCGATGACTGGTCAAGAGCTAAGACAACCTCTTATTGTGGTAGATGTACTAGCCTTTGAGGACTTAGTAAACAGAAAGCTCTCGAAATATGCAGTCAAATAAGCATGGGTTCTTGTATTTTCAAACAAATATGTTGTGAAGATATAAGACAAACAAGTCTAAGGGCCTGTTGCACTATTTACGGATAACGGTGTGCCTGGCTATCCAGAACTTATCGGGCACATAGTGGTGCTATCAGATATTTATCTAGTAAATCTGTGTGTTTATTAGCGTGCTTTATCGAATAAGCTTTATGACATAATATAGCATAACTGATGGGCACAGGCCTCCCCTCAATCAACCGGAGGGGGCATGGAGCATACTCCACCAAGCTGCTTCTCTGCGGTTTTACGGCTAAGAGCCGGCACCAACGGCTTAACGTGCCCTCCGTAGCACGGAATCATCTTACTTATTTCAGACAATCAGGTGATTCAAGCCTTAAACAAAGGACAGTCTCATAAAGTGATTTTGACAATGTCCCCATCGGGAATCGAACCCGGACCTCCAGATCGTGAGCCTGACGCTCTAACCACTAGACCACAGAGGCTGTTAATCTATGTTATTAAGAGGCTTTATGAATGAAAACATAGAGGTATTTAAAGACCGAAAGTCCTTTTACAATCCAAAAGAATTGTGTTTGGAAGTCTCAAGACTCTGAAAGACGAATAAAAAAATTGTTCACGAAACGCGATCGAAGACGCCTAGTTTCCATTTTACCTTAACCAAACAACAGAAAGTAGCTGTCCATAAAAGCATTACGATAAACACTTCAGCACCAAGTAAGAACGTTACTTACAACGCTACCTCATTCATAACTTAGACCAAAGGTCTGAAGGAGTGTTCAACACCTGCCGCTTGGAATGATGCAACGTCAATTATCTGACTAGATTTATATATCTCTTGAACTTCACATGATTGGAGCTAGGCACCTAGTTGGCTTTATAACGGTCTTGATGTGTAATTGATTTAATTTAATGCCAATCTATAATGCAATAGTGCACTGTAAGGCACGAAGCTTCCTTGTGTTCCTTGCTTTATAAGATGTGACGGGAATGAGATTATGTATTGAACTTTTCTTCCGAGTATCTTTTAATTTTTTTTTTTCTATTATAGTGAAAATTACAATGGTCTTGCATTTATTTGACTTTCGACAACTAGCCCCATAAGACAATGAATATGTTTAAGTGTCTCAGACAAATATGTATTTCAAACAAATGAGGTCTTAATTGTAGAACAGAAAGCAAAAAATTACTAAACGCCGGAAAGAAATTGAAAGTTAATTTAATTACAAACAACATCCAAGAAAAAACCAGTCGAACAAATTATATTTGACAACGTAATTGAACATAAAAATAGATACGTGACAAACGTATTCGGTTGTTAAAGATGTGAACCTAAAGAGCTTAGCAATGAGAACCAAGATCGTATGAAAGCAAAAGCAATGTCGAATTGAAAGGAAGCCATTAGAGTTGAAACAACTTTCCCAAAATTTATCACTTCAGCTTTGCCTATCTTTGACGTATTTAATTTATTTGCTACAGTTGCAAATTTCAATTTAATAACAATTCACCGGCTAGTTATAGCTTTGAATTTACTAGTCTCTCTCTCATGACCTTCTTTTAATTTAGTTTGGCCATAAACAAACTGCGATAAAAGCGTTTGGGTCTAAGAAACTGTTTAAGATAAGTCAGTAATTGCAAAATGTAATTCTCTATTTGGCTGCATTCAACATTATTGCTTCTACCTATTAGAGGTATAGAATAGACATTATTTATGACCAAATATTCGCAACTTTATAGTTCAATTTGCATATTTCGATACAAGACTTACTGATAATATTATTATAATTTTTAATTTATCGGTGTAAATTAGCTTTATTTATGTTTATTTATATCGCATAAAATATGGTAATGAAATAATTGGTCTCATCGTTAATAACGAATTTCTTGGAACTAATTTAGTTGAAGATTTTATGGGACTCCTATATGGACACCAAGCCGACATTCTGAAGGCTTCTCCTGCAGAGCGTGCGGTAGCATATGTCGCTCCAGAATTGGCTTCCACAGCCATGAAAAAAAATGCATGACTTTGCGACAATGATAGTCATGAGTTTTCTGTTAGACCAACGTAGTGAGCCGTATCGCCGTCTATAATAGTCGAGCCAACTGTGTTAGTGAAAACTGCACTTGCAATTAATAACTTATTGGTGTAAGACCGGTTGGAACCGGCGCTTTTTTTTTGACGTGACTTATTTGTAGATTTGCCGCAGATGGCATTAAACAAATTAAGGCTGAAGGCTCTCACCCGGTACAACGTTTAAGACAACAGGCCTGAGGATGCCCAGTTGGGCGCGAACCTCGGCTCAGGGCGTCATCTGAGAGGAAAAATATTTGGAAGAATTAATCGACCCTAGTGGGTCGATAGCGATAAGCGCTGATTGAGGGAATTAACCGGCGCTCTCCGTTTAAGAAACAAGCCAGTGACCACCGGACCACAGTGCGTTCTAAATCCACAGCACTCAAGTAATTAATGATGTTTTATTAATAAAGTAATACGGCATGACGTTTACAACCACAGCACGTAATATCATTACCTTTACTCACGATGACGTAAACAAATATGACTACACGGCAATTACAATTTTTATACCAAACAAAGCGATAAATATTCCCATTCAAGTCCTAGTAGGTATCTTTTACAATAATTAAATCTATGAAACACCTGCAGTTATTACTCATCCACAGAATGTATGCCTCAAAAGGTATTATTTAATAAGATATCGTCAATCAAACATAATTTACTGCGGGGTTCGTGTTGTATTACCTGAACAATCGATGTTATTTTAAAGATACCTTTATTACGACATGTATCGATAATATTAATGTGTTTTATGTTTTTTTCTTAGGCGATCCTGTGTTTATTCTAATGTTTTATAGCTGTTAAAGCAGATATTTCAGATAATTATACTTAATAACTCATTCAAAGAATGCTATATTTTCTAGCGTTTTATCAACCTTTATGAATTTTCAAATAAAATAGCCTGCCTAGATTTTCGTGGCTTCAGGTTTAAGAATCTGTTATATGTACGATAAGGTGCAAAAGTCAAGTCAGTTTCTTGCAAAGTAATAAAAAAAAAAATAAAAAAAAAAATAAAAATAGTTTTATTTCACATAATTGTAACGAAGTTTGTTGTCGAGACTTCCCAGTAAGTAACTAGAGTACTTGTGTTGGGAATGACTCGCAACTCCCCTTTGGTATACATAAGATTTTAAAACATGGCAAATATATAGGTATATAAACACATTAAAAAGAAAAAAGATTGAATTAAAAGAAAAAGTGTGTGAGAGCAAATGATCTGCGTGGGTGAGTGTGCGTGTGTGAGTGCGTGTGTATATGTGTGTGTGTGTGTGTGAGTGTGTGTGTGTGTGTGTGTGTGTGTGTGAGTGTGTGTGTGTGTGTGTGTGTTTCCCAACAAAATGATTAATAAATAAATAAATAAATGATCTATTATGTAGTCCTAAGTAGGAGATTTTCTACTTCATCGTAGGTTAACGTGTGAAGCCAGTCCGAAACAAGTTTTTTACAAGTATGAAATTGTAGCGGATATATTTGTATTTTGTAGCGGATATATTTGTATTATTAATTAATTAACAAATTAACTAGTTACACGTAAGACCTCCTGATTACATGTCGTTTCTGTAATAGATCAAAAACATAAAACTAATAGTTCATAATTTCATCACTCTTTACAAATAATTCGTTTGGCTCACTGACTGCACTTTTGCTCCTTGATTGTGCATATCGCTTCTCCGCTAATCATTTCCGATGTTTCCTTACTTCTTTGCTTTCTGCTTGCTTGTTTTGCAAGCTTATGCTTTAGTAGTTGGTAAATTCCTTCCTCAAAACACAAATAATCCTAATAATTACCTCTATAAAATTAATATTGAAAATGGGAATAACTTACCCGTATACCCCGGTGGGCAATCACACTCGTACGACTCCAGAGACGTCAGACGGCAAGTAGCCCCGTTCAAACATGGCGCGGAGTCGCAAGCAGCTGGCACTCTGATCTCACACAAGGAGGCACTGAAGCCGAGAGGACAGTCGCAGGCGAAGGAGGGAGGTCCTCCACCGGCCCCAGGCCTCACTCTGCAGCTACCCCCGTTCTGGCATCGAGGACTGGACTCACTGTGGCAAGGGTTCAGGTGTTGGCAAAACTCGCCGGCGTATCGGGAGGTGCAACTGGAACAAATAAAAAGATAATGTTAGGTAAAGTTGATGTTGTAGAGCTGTAGTAGACCAGTTGGAAGAATGCTTGACTTGTGAGTTCAGAAGTTCGAATCCTAGCACGGGCCTAAAACGATGATTTTCGAATTCATGTTTGGATCATAAATTAATAAGTATCACATACGGTGAAGGGAAACATCTAGAGGAAACCCACATTCCCGAGAAATGCGTTTCGGAGACATGTGACCTAACCTGTATCGGGCTGGTTTGAGTACTCTTCGGGTTTGAAGGTAAAAAACCAGGCCTGTCAAATCTTCAGGTTAGGCAAGCGGACCCTGTGAAAACGGGATAACGCTGGGGGGATGATGAGGTAAAGATGATGTAGGATAAAATGATAGTGATGTGTCACTTCAGGTAGATATTGCAAGAGTTATAATGAAGGATAAAGGTCGATAATTTGATAGTAGAAAATATACAACCAATCACTGTGCGCTAAACAATACTAAAACAAATCATGATAATGAAGACAAGTACGATAAAACTAAAGGAGGGGTATACGTTCTACACACACGAGATTACATCTCAAATAAATATAAAGTAAATGTAGACAAAATCCTTAAGCAAATTGCCTACATTTAAACATCGTCAAGTAAGTAAAAGCATGCAGATTACGCGAATAATGTTAGCAAGATAGTTTAATGAGTAACCCAAGCTAAACGGTACAAGTTACCGTAAATAGTAAACTTAAGTGAATTCCCAGCTACTAAAACGAGAATTTCTTGAATACTTAAAAACGTAGCAAATAGAAATCTCAGATTCTTTAGATAACCAACAACATGTTCTACGATTAATATAAAGCTTGTCAACGATAATTCCTCCTAATTCAGCAAAGATGAAGAAAATGTTACGAGAGGTTTTCTGGCCACGTCTTTCCCTCAGCGTTACAGATTCCGATGTGGTAGTAGTTTTACAGCTTGGTACATAATGGCCCCGATTCCTGCAGACATCTCTTAATTTTACTTTAAGTTATACCTGTCATTTTCTTATCCGCCGAAAAGGAAAGGGACGGATGATTGACAGCTCTTAATTTTAGGAAGAATGAGTAAATAAATGAATAACCCGGGCGAATTTTTAGACGGTTGTTTTAGATTTGTGCTTAAAATTGACGTGTGTTCCATAAATTTTATGCTTGTCGATTACCCGTCCCTTTCCTTTTCGGCGGATAAGAAAATGACAGATATAACTTAAAATAAAATTAGATGGTATTTACAGGAATTAGCACCATTATGTAATTAAATTTTTGACGTTCAAAAAGCGCTAACTTTGTAAGCCAATTTTGAGAAGTAAATATTTTTGAATTTTGATTTTTTTTTTTGACGTGACGATTTGATTTTTGTTAAAACCGGTCGTGTGGTTCACCAGCATGCTTCTCAAACGGGGAACGCAGGTTTGAACCCCAGTACCGGACTTGTACCAATGAGTTATTAATTCATTTTAAGGGCAGTTTTCACTAACACAGTTGGTTTGACCATTAGTAGACGGCGATACGGATTACGTTGATCTAACAGAAAGCTCGGTGAGATGTGGGTACTTAGTTCACCTTGCGATGGATGTACCTCTGACTACCCCAATTCAGATATACTCGTGAGCTTATATTTTTTTTAAATATATGAATGACGTTTTGACTTTTCTTTAGAGGTCAAGCAGAAAATTTAAGAAATAAGTAAATGTATAAGGTGTAACCACGTACGATTTGCTCTTTACAACCATAAGTACTAGATTTACGAGTAAAGTAATTTATTAATCTTTTTTTTTTTTTTTTACGTGACTTATTGTAGATTTGCCGCAGATGGCATTAACTACTTGGCCGGACAAATGGGGAGCGCTGAAGGCTCTCACCCGGTACAACGTTTAAGACAACAGGCCTGAGGGTGCCCAGTTGGGCGCGAACCTCGGCTCAGGGCGTCGTCTGAGAGGAAAAATATTTGAAAGAATTAATCGACCCTAGTGGGTCGATAGCGATAAGCGCTGAATGAGGGAAATCGTCGACCACGCCGGCGGGGTCGGTATCGGGGACAATTTATTAATCGATTACAAATTATTACTAGTACTTTTTTAGTCCCAGTAGCAAGCAATCAAGAGCTTCTACTTTATTGCCGTGAAGCTATAACATACCAACGAGATGTCAAACTCGTTCAGTATATTTATTCACAAGTTTGCACGCAACGTAACTAGCAGGCACATATCTTCACACAGGGACACGTCGTAAAGATTGGTTACATGCTATCACGAACTTATGTTGCTTACTGTTTCGTTGAGCTTAAAAGGTATGCGTATTTTCAACAAATAGAAGGTGGTCATTCGATATATAATTTACAATGTATTTAGTTTAGGTTGACCGCTGCAGGGATAATCTCTGCAGGTGGGTATACCTGGTTGATGGTTGCGAAGAGTGCAAGTGTGGAGTATCACCACAAACTATGGCTCACCTTTTATACTGTCCTAAATTCCCTAACACCAGCACTATTAAAGACCTTCACGAAGCCACTGACAATGCCGTAAGCGTGGCCAATTACTGGTCAGCAAAAACTTAATATCGATCGCCATCGACTCGCAAAGAAGAATATATTTAGTATGTCCTGGATATCCACACACACGAGGTTTTGTAACGCAACGCAAAAGAAAAGCTAGCCTAACTACGCATACGAATACAAGCAAATATAACCACCTAACAGATTATAATATAATACCTAATATGTTAAAATTATAAAATAAGTTTAATTAAAATATCACGTAGAACAGATGAAGGATAATAGGATTACGAAAGCAGTAGATAAGAAACGAAAGATAACGAAAGCGAAGGTTGGAGTAAGGTTGGCAGACGAAGACTTAGAAGAACGTACATTGACCAAATTGGAGATGTCCTTAGAAAAGGTTCAGTACGAACTACTCTGAACTGGCGTACGTGTATTAGACGATTGATGAATGTGGAGGAAGCTAGAGAAGTGTGTCAGGATCGAAGCAAATAGAATTCCATAGTTTCTGCTTACCCCGGACATAAGCATGAGTTTATGTATGTAATTAAAATATTACTTCCGCCAAAAAAAAAAAAAAAGCAAGATGATCTGAGCGTGGGTACTTAGTTCGGTCACGAGCAATAATATGTATGTACACTTTAGTACCATATCACATTAACTTTTTTACAAATTGAACTGTAAGTTTCACTTACTTAATGTCAAATAAGTTAGTGCGACAGAGTCCTAAAGTGGGTACATTATATTGCTCATGACTGTTCATCTTGCGATTGATGTAGCTCTGACTAGCCCACTTTGTAATGTAATCGTGAGCTTAAGTTTTCATAATTCTTCTTCTATCGTGTGGGTTGTGAGGTGGATTACCAACCTCAGCAACCCTGGTGTCAGGGTTATTGTTGAGCCGCCAACGGCCCCTGACATGGCTCATGTAACGATTACTCACTTTCATCAATAAGTAGTAACCGGGACCAACGGCTTAACGTGCCTTCCGAAGCACGGATCATCTTACGTTCGGACAATCAGGTGATTAGCCTGTAATGTCCTAACCAAACTAGGGATCACAAAGTGATTTTTGTGATATGTCCCCACCGGGATACGAACCCGGGACCTCCGAAATGTGAGTCCAACGCTCAACCACAGGACCACAGAGGCCGTTGCGTTTTCCACAATGTTTGTCATTTCTTCTACGAAATGCTTTTATTTCCAACCAATCTAAGACATACTTCAATACTCTCAAACATCACATAAGAGAAACGTATAAATATTTACCAGAAAATTATCATTTTTACCATAACAAGAACGTTCCAGAACCGCCTACGTCTCGAGGTGCACTCCCTAGGCGGTCTAGCAGACAATAGCTAACTGACCACATCGTATGAATTACCGAACAATACACGCATGCGCGGAACATTATAGCCAGACATACACAGACATACCTATAAGTAAAGAATATAAACATGACTAATATCATGGGACTGTAAAAGACATGATAGCTTGATGATAAAACGAACATACTTAATGAATTGTTTTGGACAATCCTTTACTATTTAAGTAAGTCAATTTCTTTAGTATTTACATACATTATTTGAATTATTGATCAAATTGAAATACAAACATTATCAAGAAGACGTAGAAACAATCTCGTTGGAAATATTTTGAGTGTAGTAAACATATCTAACCCCACAAGCAAAAGGTCCATTAAATTCAAAACTTACGAACCTAACCTCAACAGTGTAAGTGTACACAAATATTTAGACGAAGGCAAAAAGAAGCACACCCGAGGCTACCTACACACGAGTCCAATAAGCGTGCTCAGTAGAAACACAATCGCGCAGCGCCAGCCGTCGCCAATAAATAACGCAGATACGTCGCGAACACGTGACATGCGCCCGCGCACCCAACTACAGCAACTTGGAGGTTTTTAACATACAATTTCCAGGACATAAATCGTGAAACCGCAATATGTGGAAACTAAGTTAAGGTTTGCTTAGGATGCAAAAAATTCTGTGGCAGATTGTTTAGGAAATTATTACAAATAATAACTTTTGCATGTAAATATTCATAACGAACTTCTGATGAATAATTTCAAAAAACAACCTACGAAATGATTAAGGAAATTATGCGATAGAATTTCAAGATTAATGTTGCAGATAAGAATGATCGGAAAGGGATTAGATGGCTAATTAGTCCCAAATATTGATGTTTGCGAACTTTTTTGTATTATCTGATCAGATGAGAATGAGACTAATGAGATGACATGGTACATTAAAGTCAATGAAGAAGTTTGTCTTTTTACAAATTATGAAGCAGAAAGTAAACGGGTTTTAAATTGAAGTCAATTTTAAGTCAATATTTAAAAACAAATGACTCTAAAGCACCTATAGAAGTGCTTCTAAAAGATATACAAGCCAATAATACTGGTAATGACACCGCCTTTGACCATTATCGTCACAATATAAATCAAACTGACACTTATGAAGGAAACGCACTGAATATTCATATTGTAAATAACAAATTCAAGACAAGACACGATTTAAACAAAAACATCACTGGTAGATAAATAGCGTAGGCACTTCTAAGGCAAATACAACCTAATCATTACGCCTAAGCTCTGTCTACTTGCTGCTATTCCCGAACCGACCCACCCACGTGTTTATTAATATTCCAGCATTAATGAAGTCAATCTCATTTATTATCACGTCTGATAGGAAGGTGTTTGTGGGAAATAACTAACGCAATATCCGTAAAACTCATTCAAAGAGAATAAAATTTGGGATCGGATAAAAGTAATTTCGTTTTGTGATCACTTATGGGTCATTGAGAAAGATTTGTTTACAGATGGTTTGAATTTAGATTATTTCGTGTTGACTTTAGTTATGACGTCGATAAAATGAAGGAAGTAGAATATTTCAAGGAATGGTCTTCAAAGCTCCGTAATATGACTGAAGCGTACAATACGAAAGAAAACAATATACCGCCGCACAAAGAACTTAAAACGGTATTCTTGGAATCACAAAACAACTTTATCGCCTTAAAGCAACAAATTGATTCTCCACACATTTTTCATGGACTTTAAGCGCGCATTCTGTCAAATGCCATTGGAAGTTGTTTGTCGTGCAATTGAATCTTTCCAGCATTAAACTTGAGGCGTGCATGTTGAGGCGTGGGCGGCCACAAGCCTGTTCCCTGTTCAGCCCACACATTGACCTCCGAAGGTAGGGGTTCTCGCTCCGAACCTTGAATGCTTTGAATATATGGATGATGTTATTGCAAATACATTAGGGAACCCACGCAGCGCAGATGATAGGCCAGGATGAAGTGAAACTGATACGAAAATGACGTCCCAGACACTTTTATTACACAACCGTGAAACATTACGATCCATAAAACGAACTTGAACTAAACAAATGGTTTTAAAACACATGTAATGGCGTCAAAGTTTAAAAGTAAACGAACCTTCAACAGGTTGATGTGGTATTAAACCGGCTACCGAGTTGTTAATTACTACAACAAAACAATGCACCTGCAAAAAGATGACGTCGCCGCGGCGGCTACCTGCGCTTATCTTTGAAAATTATAACCCATCGCCGCTTGTACAAGAAATTATTTGCAACTTTTCCAGAAGCTAAATCTTCATTATAGGGTATCCTATAAATTATTGGACGTATCGCCGATCTCATTACGGTGATGTTGGAGGCAGGTATTGAGAGAAACAATGTTAGTTAGTAGAGTACATAGGCTAAGAAAGCAAAGGCTGGGCGAGGCAATAATTTATATAACGACAACGGATCCCATGTCGCGGCAAGCGGCGCGTCTGGTAAATAAAGTATTGCGTGCGACTATAGGTCGACAACACTCGCTCTTGTCGGTTATCCGATATGCTGTAACGCTTGTGAACTTTTAACGGGAAATTTGTGTTTTAAGGTGTCACGCATAAGACAGGTACAAGTTCGGGTCGTGAACAATACTGAGATAACAAGATTTAGTACTTTCTCTAGATAATGTATACTTAAAGATATATTCAGAGAGAATTTGAAGCCTATAAAAGATAATAATTATAATGATACGTTGAGGTAAAGGCGTCGTTGAGCGAAGACCGCGACTTGTTTTTAGCGGAGTGATGACCTGTGAGGTACAATGACCAAACATTGGAAGAGGCTTCTTTCCAACATTGATTTTGTATTTAATATCGCTTAAAGTAATATTGGCGCATATGGCATTAAACTACTTGGCCGGATGACAGATTTGATTTCTGAAGTATTCATCTCAAGAATTGTCTCTACGCCTAATTTTATGATAAATTAAAAACTTCATTGCTGTTCTTCAGAAATCACAAAACTAACACAATCTTCTAAGACTCTCAAACTAAAATCTGCATACTAACTTCTAATCTTGTCTATGCAAATAGCCGTCGAAGCATCACGTGACAAATATTCCTCGCGTCTTGTTCCTGGAAGCGCGCGCGCACCATGTCGCGTTATCTGATGCGCGACGCGCGCTGACGGGCTGCGTGTGCGCGTAGCCATGCGCATGCGACGACGCGACGATGCGATCGCGCGCTGTAGCATCTTGACTCGACGTGCCACAACCATTTATGGGACTAGCTATGATTCTGATTTGACGAAGCTATTTCTTACCAAGATGTCTGTTTGTTTGTTCAGTAATCGTGATTTCATGTTTTTGTTATGAATTATTTAAGGATTGATTATGTGCAATGGAAATCGTGGTCATTTACAGTTGTAAGATGTTGATGGTAGATGGGAGTCAGGTTAATACCAGAACAAATGTACCTATTCGAGCGGATACAAACTTAAACTAATTTTTAGTTTGACAGTTCTTATTCTAGTGCCGTTCTTCACTTACAGTAAGTGCAAGAAGAGGATAGAGTTAGTTTACTGCTGCCAAAGTTAAGTACCTTAAAACTTGAGTTCCTTCAAAATTTGTACGAATACGCAAGCTTTTGGGAATACCCGTTACATCGTCGACTCTCTTTTAACCCCTTTAAAAGGGGCATTTAAATAAAAAAAGTTAAAATTAAATTAGTGGTCGAATGAATTGACCCATTATACATATTCTTGCTGCAAGCTGCAAGCTGAAGTGGCAGTGGGCAGGACACATAGCGAGGAGAACCGATGGCCGATGGGGCGGAAAGGTTCTGGAGTGGCGACCACGTGTCGGACGACGCTCAGTGGGTAGGCCCGCTACAAGGTGGACCGACGATCTGGTGAAGGTCGCGGGAAGCCGCTGGATGCGGGCAGCGCAGGACCGATCGTCGTGGAGATCCTTGGGGGAGGCCTATGCCCAGCAGTGGGCGTCTTACGGCTGATGATGACATATTCTTGCAAGTTAATAAGCACATTATTCGTAAAACTAAACTCATGTACAGTTTTCAAGTCCGTAAAGCTTTATAGGACAGCTCAGAAAACGTTGAACGCATGGGAAAAACAACCTAACAAAAAAAAAGCTAGCGGATCAATATTTTTTCTCACCAAGCCGGAGACATCGTAATGTCACCCGAACCAGTTCAGTTCCTGTCGTCATTAGGTGCGCGAGCGCAACTATGGACGCGAGCAGTTACACGACCCATAATGGGAGGAAAACAGGAAAAACCAATGCACTCATTTGTGCGACATCTTTCATAGCAAGATTGCTTAGCGCTTTGATGTTATGGCAACACTAATTGGCTAGTAACAGAATTATACAAGTGACACAAATTGTAGACAGAAATTTTCCCCGTTGAACGATGTGACAGTTTAAACATGTGAAAAGCCATTGATTGATAGCGAATGAATTATTGCCAATTATGTGCGTGTTAATGTATTGCACGCAAACAGAACATACAAACATTTATTAAACAAATAACAACAGGCGGCCTTACTGCAAAACAAAAATCAGTTGATTATAACAGTTTTTTACTTATACAAGGACAACATGAAGCTTAAAAAATAAAAGCGGTCCTTTCAATTAAACGAGGTAATGCCACAAAGTAAGACCGCGTTACAAGTAAGTAGATAAAATAAAAGATCCGGCTCGAAGGACCGTGAGCAAGCCCGGTAGCATGGGGTCAACTCGGAGAAGCCAAGCTATAGATCACAGACTGTCTAGTCGGTAGGTTCAAACTCAGCTTGTAATATATAACATGTTATAATGTATTTTCAACATAACAATGTTTCGTTTTATTGTTAAAACTTTGGAGCTTAAAGGTTTCAGACTTTCAATCCTTCAAGAAATTATCTTAGCTAAAATTACGATTTATTCCTCGTTCGTCCTGAAGTTTTGTCCCACATTCCAAAAAATTCTTAGTTTGTCCCATATCACTATTGATGTCTTGCTTCGTCCCAAATTAAAAGTAGGTACTTCAAAGGTATAGTCAACAAAAAGAATACTAACTTAATACTTATTTTTTTTAAGTTAAGTACATACTTACTAATAAAAAAAGTTTATTCTTTAAATATAAATAAAAGTATTATTCAGTATCACAATCAAAATCACAGAAATGGTAATTAGGTATACAGGGTGTTAGTGACATCGTAACGAAAACTTTGAAGGATGATTTAGGCCATGATTCTGAGTTGATATCAAGTGGAATTTTCCGTCGCAAAAGTTTGGAATGGAAAATAATTTAAGAAAACACAAAAATTTTCATGAATTTTCCGACAGGAAATTCCACTTAATATCAACTCAGAATCATGGTCTGAATCGTCCCCCTCAGTATTCGTTACGGTGTCACTAACACCCATACCTACTTGTATGGCTACCTGTATGTACTGGTACGGGGTGTAATTGACATCGTAACGAATACTGAGGGGACTGATTTAGCTCATTATTCTGAGTTAATATCAAGTGGAATTTTTGATCGCAAAAGTATAGAATTGAAAATAATTAAAAAAATAATTAAAAAAATCATGAATTTTGCGACGGAAAATTCCACTTGATTTTAACTTAGAATCATGGTCTGAATCATCCCCCTCAGTATTCGTTACGATGTCACTAACACCCAGTATGTAATAACAATTTTAAATATATACAGAACAGTCAGATCTATAAGAAACAATAATAAGGCAAAATTTACAATTAAAAAGTAAAAAACAATAGTTTTTTTTTAATGAACAAATCAGTTTTAAACACAATCATAATAATAACTTTTTAAATCATCAATAAGTAACTACTAACAAAAAGTCGATTACTTTTCCAGAAAATGTTCTAAATAATCTGCTTTATTTTTACCTGAATTTTCTTTAAATATATTCCGGAAACGTCACCTCACAACTTTCTCACTAAGAGCGGTTAATGAGTTTTATTATAACAAAATAATATGAGTAATATTTAATAATAATATTTAAAATAATAGGTAATCCTTTTTTGCTGATTCTACAATATAGTAAGTTTGGCATATAAAAAAACATGGGCTGTAGAAGGAATACAAAATGGGACGAAGTAGGAATAAAATATTTAAAATTATATTTTGGGACGAAGGAAGCATATTGTTTGGGACGACATAGGATTTTTTTATGTGGGACAAAACTCAGTGGGACAAACGAAGAATAAACCAAAATTACCTATTCATGAGACAAGGTAGTAAATAGCCAAAAATTCAATCCAATAATTGTTCAAGAATAATTGTTGATTGTTGTGTTTGTTGTTAATTGTGTTGTAGGTTGATTGAGGGGAGGCCTGTGCCCAGCATTGGGACGTATATGGGCTGTTTATGTTATGTTTTATGTAATTGTTCAAGAACACTTAACTTGCTAAAAACCTACTTTCAAATTCTTTAATTAGCCATTAGAATTAGAGATAAAAGCACAATGGCTTCGGATTGTATCGCAGCCTTCGAGCCGGACTTCCTACTGTAAATCTTGCAGATAGCGCTTTCGACACTGCCAGATAACACGCAATTGACGTAATAAGAAAATATAAGGACTCGCACGATTTACGAGAAAATAAAGTGTAAAAATAAAAGATAAAGTCGCCATCCGTGGCACGGCCATAGACAATAATGAAGAAGATCCGATCGAGGTATCTGATACTGCAAATGATGGTTTTCTGGTCGCTTTACCTGACAAAGGATATAAAGTTACCTGTTGATTTCATATCATTTTTGTCCAGTTCAGTGAAAACAGTGAAGAATTTACTACTTTGCCACAATTAGAAGAGACTTAACTCAAAATAGTCAATTTTCTGACTGAAGAGCAGAAATGAAAAAGAAGACTGAGCTAATGAAGTAATAACGAAACCATTGCATACTAAACACTGGGGCAGCTTTAAATGGATGCTGCTTTAACAGGATTTTATACTCACGCCTTATATTCAACAGTACAAGCAAGTAGGTCAAGGAACCATTCTAATATAAAATATGAGGAAGAAATAACATAAAATCGAAGTCAAATTCGTGGGAGGTGGTACCGTCATTTTAAGGTAAAGTATTGTCAGTGAATTGAAAATAAAGTTGTTTGTTGAATATTGGATTACCTACGCAGCGCCCAGTTATACTAAAATCTTGTTTAAGACGACATAAAATGTCGAAAATACAAACGAAAACAAATTCTTTGAGGCTTTGTATGTATATTTTTGTACCTATTTTAACAATTCTGAAATATGTATAAGAAAGTTGATATGATGCTGTAAATTTCTGTACAAAAATGACAACGCTTAATAGAGTTAATCTTCTTTTAAAAAAATATGAGGTAAATTCGTGTATAAGTTAAAGAGATTCGAATTAATTGGGAAAATCGAATACTCGATACCAAGACAAGACACAAAGTCCAAACAATCACAAATAGATCCGCAACGATCAATAAGAGGTGGCGGTCTAGATCGGTTAAATTCGTCCGCGATTGGGCGAGGGAGCGGCGCTCGCGCAGAGCCGTCGCAATTCGCCGGGGGCGTGGCCTACACGGTAGCGGAGGGGACGGCCAAAGAAGCTTTGTGATAGCTGTTTACTATGAACCACGGTGTAAGTGCTTCTATATTGTCGTAATCTTCGTAAACTTGTTGCTAAAAAAAAGTTGCTGCGATGATAAAATTGGTTCGAAGAATTTAAGAGACTGCTACCTTAGCAATAAGGCAGCCTGATACCACCTAATTCAGTGTAATTGTTTATTTTAATATTTATTTTGAACACAGTGAAGAGTTTTGTGTTAAGAAATATACTAAATCATTAGCGTGCAGTTTCTGAAACAATGCAAGGATTAACATCAGTTCCATAGTTTGTACATTTGAATTTAATAACAGGATATTATAGAAACGCATTATGCAATAACAATCAGAACATGTTGTTCACAAACACGAAATACGATGATAATACCTAACAGAAGGTAACAAATGATACGTGGAATAAGAAAGTACTATTACCTAATAAGTACTCCTTAGATAATGTAGCAATTGAACGAAACGACGAAGCCGAAACAAAAGACAATAGTTACAAGATCCGCAATTCTAGCGCGATAATTCTCGCGTCTGTAACAAAAGGCAATTAGTAATAAACAACCGATACAAAGGCACACACGTCCGAAGCAATAAAATGAAGATGGCCCTTTTAGGCGTAGGCTCGGGCTTTATAGCTCGGCAGAATACCCTGAGGACAAACAATAAACGAGAGACCAGAACGCGCGCTTGCACGTGAGATTCACAAGCAAAAAGACAACTCGGAATTAATACCATTGCAAACATTTAATAGCAGCTATAACTGAGATTGACTCTAGAAAGAAAGAAAAAACAGAGTCAATATTTGCTATTAGTCATCAAACACATGTTTTTGAAGATTTTACATAAAAAGAACGTGACTCTAAACTGTCCAGAAGAATATAAATAAGTAAAAACAAAACATAAAAAATAAACAACATTAGATTGATTTGAATTGAAAAAAACAAGATAAAAGCTGGGAGGGTCAACTTTTTAGCCACATCATGATTTATTGAATTTTTAAGAACATCAGGTGGTCTTAAGACCCAAACCAAACACCTGCTCAAATAGATATAATTTCGTTTTAAAAAATAACATTTTAAATGAGACTCATAATAATGAAGACCTCGGAACGTGCAAACCTTTATCGTGGTTTGATCAAGGCAAAGATCATGTCATTTAAATTTACCAGAACGGACAGCTCCCAAAAATGCACCAGGCGGTATTAGATAATGAAATAAAAAGCGTTGATCGAACGCGCAAGTCACTTATCGATACGATCGGTAAAGGCAGAGAGAGACAAGGTGGAAGGTAAAAAACGTCGATTTGTTAAATAATGCACAATACGCGCATGTCACAGCGGCGCACGCGTCCGCCGCGCCCGTTCCCACGCGCACGCACACACGCGCCACACGCACGCGCACAACCACGTGTCTGTGTGCGTCGTGCGCGCGCGACTCGCACTCGCGCGTTTTCATAGAGTAGTTCGCCGGTTTAATGGTGCGTTTACGTTTATTGAGCTTTAAAATTTGACCGTTGCTCTGATTGATTGTGTTGATGTTTTCTACTGCGTACGTTTTCAAAAGTGTTTCAAGCTTTATGGATGCAATGAATTTGTACAATTAAATTATACCTTGGAATATTTTTGGATTGAAATGTACTTGTTTAGAAAGTTTTTCTTAATATTTATTGTTTTTTATCGAACATTTAACACATAATAACGGTAAATAAAAGCCTTACAAGTACCAAATATCATATAGTCATGCACTGGTTACATCAGTTTTTTTATTCACTATCTTCAGAATAATAATGCATATCAACAGCAACAGTGACACAAAATAGTTTGACCTACGTATAGCAACACTCTTCATCGCTGCGCCCGCGCGCCCATCAACATCCGCCGATCCATTGAACACATGTCCGATGCCCTGATGCTGTCACGAACGTGCGCCGAATGCGATCCAAGGTGAAACCTTGTGACACGGGCATTATGCGAGCAAATCGCTCTATTCAAACCTGAACCGAAAGGTGAAATCTGTGGGTTATGGGGAGTTATTAATGACTCGTTTAGAAATGAAAGTACGTGTTTTATTCGGCAAGTCGTGGACGAGGTACAATGGGCGAGATCATTAAGGATCATTTTGCTAGTACATGGCACCATTGCAACATGTTTTGCTATCTATTTGATATCAATACCGTTAGAGAATGTAACATAAATCATTTATAATAGACTGATAAATGTTGAGAATCTTAAATATAATATACTTAGATAAGAGTTTTCTTATCTATATTATATTTAGTTGTTTAGTCAGTAAAGCATATATATAAGCAGAAGGAACCTTCACTACAAAACAATAGAGAATATTAGGGTAACTCAAAATCAAAAGAACTGAATAATAATTCAAATATAAAGGATGGCATAAGAGAAGACAAACACGCCTTCAAAGTTGGGAATTAATTGCGTATCGAACGATCCATCTTGGCAGACAAAATCCATTCATTCGACAACCCTCACCACTATTGTATGAGGATCGGGCCCCGACAATATGAAATTATTATCTACACGCTTGGATCGGGTTACCACACACACGTGCATCACTCGCACCCCTGGATTGTGTGGGTTGAGGTACAATACGACAACTTTGAAGAGAAAGCTGGCTTCAAACCCTCTGATATTGACAAATGACAACTCAAATGAGACCAAAGGTTATTTAGATATTACAGACGAGGAAACTAAAGTACGAAATAAAAGAAAATGTTTTAAAAAAGAGTAAAAATTGTTACTAAAATCAAAATTACAGAGTCACCAAAGTCATCTTCACCCAAACCAACAATAGTCAAAGTAAAGAGAAATTGGTTTAAACCTCTTATTATGATCACCACCTTCACCTTCAGGGTCACCTTTAGAGTTTACATGAAAGTAGAGTCACGGGTTGTAAGTTACCGTCCGCTTCAAAGTTGCCGTGTAATGTAATGCGCAGACGCGGACCATGCATCCTGCAGGGTCGCTTTTTGCCGAAGTGCAATTTTGTCACGGTCTTGGGTTCAAGACAAAATATTTTTATTACGTAACAAGTCGATGTATTACGAAACGACAGGATCACTCCATCAACTGTCAATAACAATTTAAAACAAATGAACTCTTCGACATTTCAGTTCGACAGAAGTCATTACGCGAACGTCAGCAAATTAGCTGCGAATGTAATTTGAGATGCGAGCTGTAAATTAATTGTTGATGGAGAAACAAGACCAGACGGAATTGATTAATTAAATCTAAACAAAGCACCAATTCAATTAGCGAGAAATTAAGTCAACGATCTTAGGCAGTAGATATAACAACATAAAGTTGATACAAATGACGCTAGTACAAAACGGGTTGGTCCAAAAACGTTGTTTGTGTATATAGATGGAGTGTTCCACATAAATGAAGCAGTGAGTGAGATTAATAAGCCACTTAGTGGGTTGCAAGCACCGCGCGGTGGCCAGATCGCCGTAAGATCGGAGATAACATCGCAACTACAGCTGTTAATTGAATATTTTTCAACTCCGTCTCCACGTTTATAGATACGAATTGGAAGGGAGCTTTATAGAAGGGTTTACACAATAAATACTGTAGCGCAGCTGCTATTAGTTTTATTAATGCAAAAGTATAAATAACGACTTCCCAGTAAATACTTTATTAAAATATGTCTGTCTTTGCAATTATACCATTGGTTTATTATAAAAAACGAGGAGTACAAATATCATCAAGATTATAATCTGTAAGTAGATAAACAAAAGACTTTTAATCTGGATTATTATCGCTAACACTTTCATTGAATCACGGTTTGCTCGAGCGTAATTTACAAATAGAATATTGATTCCGATCGTTATCAAAATGTAATCGAACTTCGATACCAATACACGTAGAGAAACAAGAACATAACCAAGCTGATGATATCGGGCCCTCGATCAACATAAATATTGAGATGGGCGTGACGCTGTCATGTTGCACTTAAACGATGAATACATAATCGTACTCTCTTTTGTTTTTAATTACACCACTTGGCGCCAGAACCCCACCAGATTTAATTTTAGGACCGTATATGGTACTGAGCACATGTTAGCAATTACAGTGAACTTGGTATAGGCTTTCGATTCGAAGTCGATCGTGATAATGGTGTGACAAACGTATGGAGCGCGCGTCGGCGCGGCGGCTCTCTCGGTCGCCGCGGCTATAAATCTAAAAGCCGGCCGAAAGGACGAGCACAACCCTTTATTATACCGAGACATGATTGGCCCCGGGCGCTCGAACAAAACGAACGCACGCTTAGTAACGAGCGACCGGCTCGTATCTCTGCGACTTCACTTTCCGAGTGGTCGAGTTTTTTGCCTTTTTCGGTCGCTATCATGATTAATGCCTCAGGCTAAACCATAAGGGTCAACGATACAAGCAAGGTCGTAGTTAAATCAAAGCTAACGGTCGCGTTAACCGAGTGAATACAGTAGCAGTTTATCAACGTAATTGTTCCCTCAAGGTGGAGATATGTGACACCCGGACTGTAAACAAGCGGTGTGCGCGCGACGCTGACCGGCATACTGATTCGCGGGGAAACACGCGTCCTGACGCTTGTCACACTTTTTTGCAAATTGTACATTCAGTTTTTTGTCGAAGCCTTCCATGCTTATCTATTTATAACCGGTTGGTGGCTGTGAACACGATCGTCGAATAGTTTTTGATTACGTCGCACCACCGTCAATCAGAGTCGCCGCGAGCGGCTCGATGCACGATCGGCATTATGCGGCAACAAGAGAACAAAATGTAAATCGAACATGACATCCGGGTGCGGGTTCAAGCGAGCATCTCACTGCGGATTCAAAATGGAAACATTCACGGACGTCGCTTAATCTCATATCGAATCAATGAGATTGTTCGGGGCGAGCACGCTCGAGGTCAGGTCACCGTGCTAAACGGCGCAACAACTCTGATACCGGCGGCTCATACAGAATCTCAAGAATACGTGATGCGCCCGCGCCACGTACGGCTTGTTCCTGTCATACCCGATCTCAACCGATTATGAACCCTATGCCTTGTCTCGAACACGACGACTACAAGTTTCCTACTGCCACAATTGTCTTGCCTGCGATCGTGACTCATACGATGCGAGCTTTATTTTTGATGAGGTTAAAGTCAATAAACTTCGACTTTTTTTGCGTGCCATGCTACCTTGGTAGTGTTTACAAATGATAGACAAATAGAGCAATCCTTTAATCTATTGAGTTAAAATATTGACAAAAAACTTGAGGAGGTGGTTCTTAGCTGGTCTTCAATCACCTTAAGCCGATGGAAAGGCGAAGCTGGGATTGAAACATACCAATCTGCTATGATACATGAACGGTCCCCGGTCACACGACGCGTTGATCTCTGCTCCAGATCTCGCGTCGTGGCCGCGCCGCTCAAGCATTATATGCAAATACAAAACCATTCTCTAAACGAACAAGACACAGACGCTAGCGATAGCGTCCTACGTTTGGGCATTGACTAAGCTTATGACCAAAATGGCAAGCTTAGTGTAATCGTAGTAAATTCAGAACTGAGCCTTAAAATGGGAATCGTAAATGCTATCAACGATATTTATTAAGCGTAAAGGACTGAAGATTTTGTAACTCAGCACACTTAAGCCCACAGTGGATGTGGGATAGGAGGATTAAATCGAGCGTTAAAAATAAAACAAATTTAGCTTTTGGCCGTTGAATTGGAAGATCTGTCGAAGTTTCAATTTTATAGAACAGGTTCCTGATGGTAAAAATGGATGAATAAAACAAACATCTGACTTAAGCCAGCACCCAAACACATCTCTGCTAAATAAATAAAGATTGAGCAACACGTGTCACCCCATTGTGACGAGACGGCGTGCTTAAGACGTTAAACTGGGGAAATTAGACGCCTCTTGAATTTGTCCAGATTATGAATACATATCGTTGGGCAATCTCGTTTCGTATGTGAGATACAGAAGGAGAAAGGGCCCGCAAATTTATCGCAGTCGCAATAGAAACTAGAATTCAAGGCGATAAACATTCATACCGTATGTGTATTACGGAAAATCTTTAGTAAACAGTTGCAAATTGTGGAGCAGGATTGCAGTACTGCATTTGAAATGATATCATATGGAAATTCGAACAGATGTTGAAATTAAAGATACTACAAGCAATAATCTTCTTCTGTCGTGTGGATTGTGATGTAAATTACCTGGTGTCAGAGTTATTATTGAGCCGCCAAAGGCCCCTGACATGGCTCATGTAACGACTACTAACTTAATCAGTAAGTAGTAACCGAGACCAACGGCTCAACGTGCCTTCTTAGGCACGGATCATCTTACTTTTAGACAATCAGGTGATCAGCCTGTAATGTCCTAACCAAACCAGGGATCCCAAAATGATTTTTGTGATATGTTCCCGCCGGGATTTGAACCCGGGACCTCCGGATCGTGAGCCCAACGCTCAAACCACTGGACCACGGAGACCGTTGAGCAATAATAATATAATAAGAGTTATGTAAACGTCCCATAGAAAGCTCTTCAAAATACTCTAATGGAGTAGTTACTCGTATATTTTGATCTACTACAGACTCTGTACATATAAATAGCTACGCAAAGTTCAAGTGAGACCTTGCGTATACGAACTCAGCGTAGTCCTGCCGTTCACCAGAAGGCTGTACTGCCACCAAAATACAGGCTTGTAACAAAGCAGTTAGTTGTGGGAAAGAGCCAGGCCTCGCATGGGAGCCCCTGAGGCCTGCATTCCCTCTGCGATTGGCTGCGCCTGCGCCGCCCCAGGCTACCATTCCGACCTTACCGTACTTACCATAACCATCGGTTCGGACTCGAAGGCTTAAGGTTGTCGGTTTCACGGAAGTTTCAACCGTTTTATTGATTTGTTCTTGGTCTGTTACTGTCTTATAATGTATTAGAAAATCAACTGTAAGTACATCTATTGCCGAAGAGCGTACATTATAAGAACAGTAATTATAGTTCGAATGTTTAAGTGCAGGTTTGATATGAACAGAAGTTGCTTTAATAGCCACTTCATCAATCATTACGATTGTATCATTTATCAGTTTAACTTCTAATTTGAAATTGGAATAACCCTTTTTATTTCTAACATACATTTCAACATAGAGGTTGATTTTGAATGACCAATAGTGGGTGAGGTATTTCTGAAGATGATTTATTTCCTTTTTAATATTTAGCTAGATTTAGGCCAGGTACGGTAGTAGGGGTTGTAATGGCGAACCGCGATAGACAATTGCATGGGCGTGCTGAGCCACTTTTCACTTTGATTTGCGTAGACACAACAGTAAACTAACGGCTAGTTAGTGGGGCTATCGTTAATCATAGTATTCTCTCAGCTAAACGCAAAGTTCCTTTGAGAAAACGAATGGTTAGAACTAGAGAAAGGTGCTACAACGCCGATCAAGATTGGACTGAAAGGCGTGTTATTGACAGGAGTTGAAGAAAATAAGATCGTGGAGCAAAAATAGATCGCAATAGCGTGAACAGGTTGGGAACTACCTTTGATAGCAGGGGATAGTATAGTAAAGGATAATATAATCAAACCGAAACAAACAGACACACTATGTTGGAAAGCAGGGATAGACGCTTCTAGGCTAGTAGCAGTAGCCAACCCTAATCTCCTGAGATTTTAGGCCGGCCTAAAGCGTAACTATGGACGTGGGTTAATTGGAATCGATAGTTTTAACTCTTATTGAAACATTCTGGACTTTCAAGTAGAGCTTCATCGAATGACATACAGATAATATAAAAAATATCTAGCGTTAATACTCAAAAATAACATCGCTCTCAAAGATAGATGGAGATTTAGATGTTAACAAAGAATAGTTTCTAAATTTATATAACAGTGTAATTCCAGTAGCCAATAATTCAGAAACACAATCTACTCAATAAGGTAACACAAGATCAATTTATAATACTCTTGTCTTGATTCTACATCTAGATGGGATTACGATAGGCGATGGCACCTATATAACGCATGATCGAGGCGGTATAGCGTTCGCGCATAGCACGCAAATGAGTTTTTTGTCGCTAGATCATCTTTGTGTTTCTTTACAAGACCGGTTGAAGAATGGTAATCCTAAGAAGAAAGGGGACTGTGTAACCTTCAGTGAGATAAGACTGTAATCTAAATTTAACCACAAAGGAACTGTAAAACAGCCGTTGTTGATTACGGGAAGATTACTTTGAGGCACCTTCATAAATGATTCCGAGATGCGTTGAAATTAAACTTAGGAAACGTCTCTAAAAATATAGGTACCTGCTTTATTTAAAATTGTTATTATTTACGTATAAGAACAACGAACTATATCAACAAAGCGATTAGAATATCAAATAGCAATAAACGCACCAATTTAATACCATAGTTGTTCTGAAAAAGCTTTCTAAAGCACGCGTCGCGTCGGCGCGGCGTGATGTGTTGCGCCTGCGCCGAGGTCGTGGGCGGCTACATGTTAGATGCTATCGGAGATAATGGTTTAATATGACGCGGAATCGTCGTTTTAGGTGCAACACGATGGAGTTATCGATTTTGATGGCCACGATTTTCTATAAAGCACCATAGAGAAATTTCGTTATTGAAAGACACGAAGGAAGATTATAGATACTAAACTGATCCTACCTTTATATAAATAGAGTACAGATAACAGCAAAAATGAGCAAGAAATTAAAAACTCAATAATAGAATTGATGACTGTATCCGAATCAGTAGCGATTGACGGCGTATCGACATTGACCTCCGCACGTTACGAATCGATTCCGCCGAGCCAATAGGGCCGCGTCGCGACTGATGCTGCGCAAACACAGAGGTCGACGACCCTGCGTCCGCGCACACAATTTGCATACCTAGTTGTTGCATCACTAGTGACCATAACTCGTTCGATGATGTGATTTGTTCGTATGATGCTACAATGGGTAACTTATTGGATATTGGAAGCTATGAATAGCAATATCAGAGTCGTAATCATGGATGCTGTGTGATCAAGCAAAAACGAGTTCCTGCGATGCAAATTAATGTAGATGGCTCGCTCCGAAGGAAACAACAATGTCGGGCTATAATATAGTATCAAAGGGAACAAGGATACGAATAAATAGAACATGCATTGAAGTTTCTCCTTCTAACAATAACGGAGACCAATCAAGAAGCAATTCTGCAAGATGAGTCGCCAAAACATCAGCAGAACTAAACGTATGCTAAACAGACACAATACTTATCAAGTGTCATTCAAATTCTTACATCAACATATCAGTGTAGTATTATGTTAAATTCTTAAGTATGATTGCTTTATGATTCACTAATACCGATACTGTGCATTAAGGTGCGCGGGCGCAACCGGTCGACCCAGTCGTCAACCTGTCATAATTAGAATGGATCGGAGCTTTTTGTTCGTAATTAGCGTCTTTCGGGGCTTTGATGCCGTCAAAGATTCTTTGCCTCTGATCCCGTGACCTTATGCGGATTATGCACATTAAATGTCGGATGATAACACTTATTATATGCTGTGGTTAAGCTTCATCTAATAGACGTTACTGGTTTTAGTCTTTGAGGTCGTTTTCTAATTTGGTGTTTTGTATGAGACAGGTGTCACTGTATAAACGGCTGTGATTTGGAACTGTGTCTTGAAAATGTTCTTTATAAAACCCAATTATAAGATTATACGCTTCAATATCAAATTCTTCTTTCAGTCCGCATTATATTTCTCAATAAATAGTATTTAAAACACCATTACCTTTAATATCACTAACGATGTCAGATCTTAGTTATTATCATTCGTAATTTTTTTATCAGAACAAAAATAAAGTCATCATCTAAAATAAAATATGACAGATTTCCATTAATATGGAACTTATGAAAAATTTTTATAATTATAAACTTCTATAACACAATTAATTTAATACGCTAATACGATAATTAGAAAATATCATACAAACTAAAAGTTATGAAGTAATCCCGCTATAAAGTTCAATCTCAATAAAGCTCACAGCTTCATTTATCTGAAGACCAATTTGTGCACCGAATGAGTTTTTTTCATCACCAATAAAATCTGTTAATGGATCGACATTAATAAAAGCGGTACAAAAAGCCACAGCAGTATTGGATCTTTATTGCCTAGCCGAGATAAGGCATTGTAAGGACCTGAATATTTTAACAGCAATACGTGAAATTCGACTTTTATAGTGGTTGATGTCACAAAAACGGATTGGTGGTTGATTTACTGGTTTGAAGATGTGATCTCTCGTTGGGTTTTATTAAACTTTAAGAACCTGTGTCTGAGTAAAGTTTCAGATAATGATTCGATTGTCATAAAAGCGAAAAAAATCAAAAATAAAGAAAAAAGCAGATAAAAATTCTTCGGAAAACTTCTGATGACATCATCAGAAGAATTCGACGCGTAATGACATGGCATTCGAATTTTCCCAATAAACAAAATAAAAATTGACCTTCTCTTTCCTGTGAAAGTAATTTTAATTCCGTATAAAACTGAAAATTCTGTACGATGCGGAAGAATTTAGTCTTACTGACACTTTAAGAATGAACCTAACATTTTTTTTTTTCTACAACGTTATTTTATCCAAACATAGCAGATGTTTCTCTCAATATTCTGACTTTAAGACGGCGGCATCTATCTATACATTACTTTTACTGTTGAAAACGGGTATTAATTTAAAACAAATTCATGTGTCCCGGATATACAAATAGCAACATTCAAAATAGTAGTTGTAAATAAACCCACTCATTTCCATTCTTACTCTGGAATACCAATGAAGAGATGTTTATCTGCAAACCCAATAACCCTAGAAATGACCATCACAATCTTAAAGACAAATAAATTTGTCACAACTGTACTACAAGATTCAAAGATACTCGAGATTCGGATCAATAATTAGGTACGGTTACTACTTAACTGAAGCCTAAAGAAGACACAAGTCATCGAAGAAAGTGTCTACTTGTTAGAAATTGATAAAAATATAATGAATGTATCAAATATAAGTAGATTTAAAGCAGTGTTTATTTAATTTATTTTTTTAATTCATGCAATTGCGGGGGCTTATGTTAATGAGCCGGTAATCGGGCATTGGCACTGAATTAACGCATTTTATTGCCTTCGTTTGGTCCAAGTTAGGAGATCGTCAACATCATAATGTTCTATGTCAGTAACTTCACGTCATCCACTAAATAGGCAGAGATTCTTTATTCCTTTTATGTTATGTCTTTGAAATATTTGTTCGTTGTGATTTATTACTTTGATTTTCTTTATTGTTAAGTTTCATCTATGCCGATTCCAATAACTAGATTAAAATCTATTTATAAAAGTAAACCTATATTATTTTGTTTACTAAATCTTCATCAAATTTCATCAGCGTCTATTACACTGCTTACATCTTCTAACTTAAGCCTTTCATTGAATTTCTGTTAGTTTACCGAAACTCATTTTAATTTTATTAACATTCGACCCGAGCACTTGCTTTAAGGCCTACCGATATCAGAAAGCGTTATTACTAATGGACTTTTTCAAATTAGACGGTCTTGTTTCAATATGCGCCTTATCACCTTATTAATAAATTTACTTCTGTGAAGGAATGTGTTAGTGATTCGAAATTAAGTAGCAAGTCATAAATCGAACGTTTACGACCTTGTCACTTCATTATTATGTTATCGAACATTTTACATTCTTACGAAATTTTTACTTACTGATCTGATAGGTTTTATATAGCATTTTTAAATAAATCGCAAACATCAACGATATTACTGATACAAAAATAAACTTATACCTCGATGATTTGTGATAAAAGGTCACTAATGAATCATGCAACAGTCAAGATGATAAACATACACAAGTCATTGTAAATCATCATGTATATTTATACAATAAATAACAATATTAGTGTAAGAGTTGAAGCAAGAAATTCAGGCCCTCGACATAATACTTGATGTCAACGGCGATCCGTCGAGATCTCGAGACGGTCCGATCAATGGACTCAGTTGAACTTGGCACAAAAAGCATGAAGAATCTTTTAAAATAAACATCACCGGATCGATTCGAGACCTCATCTTCAAGTGTTTACTTAGTAACAGTCCGTTTTGAATAAATCGATTTATAATGGACCGCGGCAATCAAGCAAAAATGCACTTTGGACCTTCTACCCATAAACTTTGGAATAGATTTTCTTATTTCGGTTTTCGATCGCTGTGAACTATTTGTTTTGGAGAATGGACCAAACCACTTCGAAATGAAGGTATAGGATTGTTTGAATATAAGTTCAGTCGCCTTGGTGATATCGGTTGGGTGACCAGCCGGAGCCGCTGCAATAAGGAAGATTACAGCGCAGACGCAGACGGACTGCCTAAAGGAAGTCGTGACATAATTTTAATTCCCAGTGATAATAATCCTGCGGCTTGAGAAAGTACTTTTAATGTCGTGCTTAATCTCTTCCATAAATATACATTAACCGAAATTGCATTTGCAACCGTTATTATAAGATTTTGTAAATGTTACGTTTGTGTTTAATTTGCATTTAGGGTTCATAAACGTAATTACTCCTTGGCTTTTAACTTCGTTTAAGAGCTTAAGATATTTTTCTTCAGTGATTTTGTTGGTAAATCGTTCCATAATTTCTTCGGTAACGACTGGTGTTCTCAAAATAGCATGCATCTGACTTGGATTTTTTTCTAATTTTAAACATGAATTTTTATTTGAATGCTTCACTTTATTTATTATATTGAGAACATTGACCCCTATACTTGGTTTCATCTGTGCCATCGATCAACACTAGGGCGTGTCGGCGAGTTCATACTATGGCATGGTAATAACAGGTTCAGACATCGAAAGAACAATATGTTATGAGACTAACACTGTAATTGTTCTTAAACGTCTTTTAATCCTAAAATTAGAAAACGTCTTAAGTCGTCATCGTGTCCCTATCCTAAGTTTACAGTATACGATAAAAATAATAGTCATTATAATTATGCTTATGAAATTACAAGCGCCATAAAATCAATTTAGGAACGTAATTTAACTTATTAGAAACTGTAAACTGGTTGAAACAAGTAAGTACGTATTGCCGAAAGCACAAGAGATTTGTTATCAAAATTTTACTTTAGCATTTGTGACCTTTTACAAACAAGAATTAAAATGTTCAACACATTTGACGGATCCATTACTTTCTCGACCCATTTCACAACTTTCCTGCATCAACTCTAATTAAGTACAGTTAACAGCTGGCCCGCGTTTCGGCTGATGCGTCTATTTAACGGCCACTAACTCTAAACACTACTAAATGTCACTCCATATATTTGTTAGTGCCTCTTACAGTGGTCCCTTTGATGCACTTGTCCGTTCCCTTACCACTCCATGTTAATTGGCGTCACTTATCACAGTTTCGTTAATTTCCACTCTTCGTCTTCCCTATTACACGGCTTTTACATCTCGATCAAATTGCTTGTCATTTGTATTAAGAAGTAATTATATTTGCCTCTTCTAGGTGTAAAGTACATTTATCTTCTTCAACATTAAATGTTAACAAAATTTCTCTAAAGCATACCTCATTTTTAATCGTCAACAGTACGTTTGCCATGTTTCTACACCAAACGTGACTCGTAAATGATAATTATAATTCTGTGCAATATCGTTTGCGCATTTTCATCTTTATTTATTTTATTTATTCATTCATTACAAAAGATATTATAAAATTCTTACATTACGACACTGAAACCCATAATGGGTTTAAGATGTGTCAAATTCACGTCAGGCAGTACAGGTATAAATTAACCCTTAACACAATAAATTTAAGGTTGAAAAAGTAATATAGGTACAATACGAATGTATCCGCGGGTAGTAACTCGGTAATCAATTAACAAAATATAGTTGGACGGTCGGACCGGTATATTGGTAGGCACAGGCGAGTGCAAGTGAGTTTTACATTCGCCTGTCCTTTACATAGTGCTTTGGTGATGATAAGACATACAGGAGGCTCCTTCTTTGAGAAAAGATTTTATTTTATTATTAAATTTTGCAGTACCGAATTGTGTTCTTATATTATGAGGTAGTTTATTTAGCAATTTAGGTAAGATAATTTTGGCAGTCCTTGTTCCGTAGTAGTTGGTGCAGGTAGGAACAATGTATTTTTGTGCAGTCATAGCGCGGGTGGTTATCCTATGGGATATTTTATTCAGATGAACGTTACTGGCAGAGTTGTTATTATATTGTTTTAACAGTGTTAATTCAAATTGTTCCGTTATTGGTAAAGTGTTGAAATGATGAAAAAGTTTATCGGGATTATTTTTATATTTATTTAAAAGACTCAACGGTGAAATAGTTTTAAGTATGCGCAACTGAATTTTGTAAATGTCGTTTAAATAGGTCGGGAATGTTCTGCCGTATGTGCTAAGTCCATATGTTACCACCGAGTCAACCATTGATTTATACATGAGTATCAGCGTAGAGGTAGGCATGCGGTGTTTCAGGATTCTAAACTTGGAGTAAAGTGACCTTAACCTAGTACATACTACGTCAACGTGTTTTCTCCAATTAAATTTATGGTCCACTACCACACCTACATATTTACAATCTGATACTAATGCTATGGGAGGACAGCTACAATTGGATATGGGGTTATGTAGACACAAATGTGAATGAGCAACTATCTTAGGTTTAACTTGGGATTTGTTATGTGCAGAATGGATATGTAGCAAGTTAGTTTTGCCTGAATTCAGTATTAGGCCCATATCATGGGACCACTTGCTCACATTATCAAAGTCCTGTTGCAGGCATCGTTGAGCTTCCTTTATATCTACATGAGCAGAAACAATGGCAGTGTCGTCTGCAAATTGGTACATAGTGCAACTTTTAATCATTTTGGCCATGTTGTTTACGTAGATTATGTACTCAATCGGCCCCAAAACAGAACCCTGTGCTGTCCCATATTTCACATCCATTCTAGTACTCTCAGCGTCACCTATTTTAACGAAAGTCTGCCTATTCCTATGGTAGTCCTGTAACAAGTTTAGTAGAGGTCCCCTGATTCCACATTGCTGCATTTGACTGTAAAGTGTTTGGTGCAAAAGCGTATCGAACGCTTTGCTATAATCAATAAAGCTTACCAAAACGTGTTTTTTGTTATTTAGATGCTCATTGATCTCATCGCTAAATAAATCCAGCATTTGGGTGGTACTTTTATTTGTTTGAAATCCAAATTGATGGGAAGTTATAATGCTGTTCTTTCTTAGATATTGCTGAATTTGATCTCCAATGAATTTTTCTACTAACTTATTTAGGCAGGGAAGTATGGTAATAGGCCGGTAGTTGGAGTATTTGGCGTGTTCACCCTTTTTATAGATCGGTCGAATCATACCCAATTTTAGGTCGTTTGGATATATTCCCGAAGTTATACTCGCATTAATTAAAGTTTTTATTGCTGGTACTATCTCAGTTGCGATGGCTTTAATATCTTTGCTTCGTATTGAATCGGCTCCTGGAGCTTTATTGGTATTTAATTTCATTATGAGTTTCTCAACATCTTTGTTAGTAGCTGGTTTTAGCCTCATGCTTCTGTCGGGAACATTGGTATAACTATGAGACTTGATTAGAGGTATTGAACAATCTGTTTTAATTTTATCAACACAACCACTAAATTCTTCAGCAAAACGGGTAGTTGCTTCATTAAGTGTTATATCGGACATATATTTTAGTACATTATCCTCTATAGTGGAACGTCCTTTGCCGGTCATCTCATTAATAAGATTCCATAGTTTACGTATATCGCCATTACAGTTTATAATCTTTTCCCTAATATTTTTGCGTTTTGATTTATAAATAGCCTTACTTGTTTTATTTCGCAATTTATTGTAGGTGAGCCTCAGTGTCGAGTTAGAGGGGTCATGTTTCCATTTAAGAAATGCTTCATCCCTTTTTTTTGCTAGGCCATTAATATATGAATTATAAATATTGGGAGGTAACTGCGTATTTTTTTTAATACTTTTTTTGGCATAGTTATAGCATTCATGAAAGGAGTCAGATATAAAATTTAATATATTATTGGGATTAGGCATAGAAAAGACATGAGACCAATCTATATTTGAAAGTTTTTTATAAAGTTGTTTATTATCATAAACTGTTACGCGTTTCGGAGCATCCTGTATGCGACAATCGCTAACGAGCGCAAGCGCAGTCATACAGTGGTCAGCCAGTGCTGTACATAACACGGCCGAATGCGGATCATACTCATAGCTTTTAACAAATATGTGATCAATACACGTTTTTGTTATGCCTTTTTTGGTCTTTGCGATTCGTGTGTAATTTGAAATAGCTTGACACAATCCGCACTCGATTAGCATGTTTACGTACTTATTACGATTAGAGGAATTACTCTTTAAATCGATGTTCATATCTCCGATTAGGAATACGTTGCTACCCGATAAATGTTGTGAAGTTAGAAGTGATCTTAGTTCTTTAGTGAATAACCATTTACTAGTGTCTGGTGGTTTGTATACGCAGCATATCTGAATGATATTTTTTGAGGGTGTCATGAGACTACCTGCTATACATTCAAATGTATAAGTCTTAGTTTTTAACGGTTTAAAAGTGAAGGATTTTTTTACGAATAGTAAGATACCTCCACCTTTTCTGCCGTTACGCAATTCATAATGTTTCGCATACCCACTTAGATTAAATAGGGAGACTATTCCGTCGGAGATATTTACCTCGCTAAGCACAATAATGTCGATGGATGATTTACAGCTTTGGATTAATTGTTCCAGGTTATAGAATTGTTTGATAAGTGACCGTATATTAACGTGGATGCACAATATATTGTGTTTATTAGTGGGGAGTAGCTTAGTGAAACTAGTTATGTTAGTTACATTAGTATATTCCGTGACGTTTGATGATAAGTCTTTTTTATTAGTATCCATTTATGATGGAGTAACGTGTAGGTAGTTACCAGTTGCGTGATTTGAGAATGGGCTAGTTACATTATTGGTTATCCAGGAGTCTGTCGATGTCCGCAAGATTACGAATTTCGCGAACTTTGGCTTTTTCGCTCTTACGAACAAGTATCCTGCCGTCTTTGCACCAGACATATGCGTAGGTACCCTTTAATTTCTGTCTTGCTTGCCAGAGGAGCTTTTTCAGTGGGGTAGTCAGGGCTTCACGGATGTGAATAATTTCTTCCTTCAAAGAGGGATCCACCATCGTGCTTGTTGGTTTAGCCTCTCGCCCCGCATTTATCCAGGTAATTTTCTTGTCTTCATTCTTCATAGTGAGCAAGATGGTTGATTTATCCATTCCACCCTCTTTTCCACTACCTGCTGGTGCTGCCAATAACTTTTTAACTCGCTTAATTGAAGACACGTCATCCATAGATGTATTGATTTTCTCAGATAAAGTTTTAATTATGCCAGTGACATTTTCGTCGGGCTTCATTGGTATTCCCGCTATTTCTACCATAGCGCTGAGCTTTTCCTGCTCCATCGAGGTGGCTCTTTGTTCTAGTGCTTGATATTTGAGCTCAAGATTATGATAGTTGTTGTTAGCGTTAGTGAGTTTATTTTGTAGCCTTTTTATAATCTCCTCGGTAGCGGCTAGTTTTTCTTCATACTCGTCTATTTTATCGCTGCTAAACTGCATAGCCGCTTTTAGTTCACCAAGTTCAGCTTTCAATATCTTCGTTACCTCAGCCTTGATCATGGTTGCGATTTGATGCTTACCCAAAGCCTCTTCTGTAGTCGGTGTACCGGGACTTTCTTCGATATCGGGCATAATTAGCGATAGCCTTTTCGGGTTCTTATTGCATTTACGACATACCCAATCAATACACTCCGTGTCAGCCAGGAGCGCGAACTTTTCATTGGATATACCGGCACATTCCGCATGACGCCACTTACGACACTTGCTACATTCAATGCCTGGCATTTTTTTGGTTACCGATTTGTTACACTCAATACATTTAATTACCGGTGGCATTTTGCAAACAAAGTTTTTAATATTTTAAATGTAGGTAGATCTGTTAATCACAGGGAGAAGTGTTAGGGACACGACTATTTTCGATTAGCGCCTGACGCGAAGTGCATCTACATAAGTCACACTCAAAATGGATATTACAAAGCCTTTGCAATCTTAGGAGCGCAATTTAAATAAATTTCTCTAAGCAGCGAAGGCGTATTTATACGTGCAATAATCTAATCCTACTGGATCTCAACACTCTGACGCAATCAACGTCGACCGCCGGAAGATATGCGTCCACCATTAAAAAGGACTTTATAGGGGCTATGCAAACTCCTCAAAGGTGGACCGGGGACCGAAGACTCCATAAAGAGCGACTAAACCCGCTTATTTTGACAACAATGTTGTTTATACCGCACTAAATCGCTTGCTTTGTGTGTCGCTGACTCCCTTGCTATTGTCCAGCATTGACGTACAATCGTAAGGGACCTAACGTCGACCAGCTAATTGGAAATTATAGTTGTTCAGTCGCTGCGATTGGTATTGTAAATTATTAGTGAATCGCTTCGTTAAATCAGACTGATTAATCGCCGGTGAAGGCTAAAACGCGGACGCGATGCGTGCTTGCAGAATTTTAATTGAAGCCTTTAATTTCGCATCGGTTGACGTTGATCGAACATCAATTTCTTTGTGTCGTGCAACAGGCGATTTTTTGTTGCCTGCAATTTATTGTACCGTATCCTCTTGTTCATCATTCACTCACGTTTGTGTGCCTTCAGCTACAATTTATTTACTGTCAAGTAAATTTTTGTAAGTAGAGTCAATAAGCGTTGGTCTTAATCATGGTAAGTTACTTGTAATATCATGTTTCGTCTGGTGCCAGTAGGGACAATGGCCACGGCTCTCAACAATTCGTGCATGGATAACCGGGTACGCTGAGCAAACAGTGTAAGGCCTTTGGTCACGGCTGCGCTGTAATCTAAATCCTAAATTAGTTTGTTTTTTGTCGCGCGCTGAGCGTCGGGAATCCGGGTCGGTCACGTCTCCTTTTGTTCAGATACAACAACCATAAAATAGAAATTGAGAGATACACAAAGTTAATAAGACACACTGAGCTTCATCATACTCCGAATTCAACGTAAATAACAAAATATTTACCAAAACTAAAGTGGCATCTAGATAATCAAGACATCATTCTTAAAATAGCTACCTGTCTCTAAAGAATTACAATAAAAAAAAAACATCATCTTAACTGCCGCAAAAGCCAACAAAAACCTACATGAACTTTGCTAGACGAACCAACTTATCCAAACTAACGAATGACATAAAGATCAGACTCAGTTCACCGACCTCTGAACTTCAAGCTTTAAGCAAAGAACACGTCATGTTATGATCAAATAACTGACAAATAACGAAATATGGGAGGTATCGGTTCCACCAGGGTCAGAGTTGAGCCATTGAATATTGTCAACGCTTTCCGTTGACAGTTAACATTATGTGAACATGAAAGATGGTACTGTGAGTCACGATGATGCTTATTGTGTTGCATTCGACATGGTCGTTGAAAATAAAATATCAGAGGCTTTATAAGGAGATCATCAAATATCATGAAAACAAATAATTGTATAAACAAAACAAAATATGAAAGAATAACAACAAGCGGCCAACGTCGTAACAAAATAATATTCTTTAGTAAATAAATGCCCATAAATCACTGATCATTGCCACGATATCAAATACCCTTTATTGAATACTGAAGAATTAAGGTACTTAATAATATAGTATGGATGTATTACGTAAACTTTAAACAATAGTAACCACACGCTATTAAAATAAAGTAACAACAATAAACATTGAATGAAAAGAAAAGAACTAGTGCCACAATAAAAGTTATGCAATTTTCCGTTTCGCAAACAATCGTATAAAACTGAAAGCGTTCCATGTGACCCACGAATCAGAAACAAACACAATCGTGAACAAGTTTACCAGTTTAAAAAGTATCTACTTAAAGAATGTAAGCAAAGAGAATATTATTGAATTATAAGTATAAGTTTTCTATCATTTATAATGAATATCGTAACAAGATCCAAGTTTTGATCTATCAAATTTCTTTTTTTCTTTGATTCTTGAGCATTTAGTTTCAGTTTATTATTTATTCGTAGGTTTAGACTGAGATTGTGATTGTAAATAATGTTGCAATCAGCTTTAATGAAAAAGTCTTATAGTAAGCAACACTGTTGATTTTCAAACTTTAATGTGAATGTTATGTTAAGAATTTTCATACGTTACACTACCAATTTCCCAGCATCATTCACTTCACACTTTACATTCTTCAAACAGACACAACAGAATCATCTGAAACGTTCAATTAGAACCCCATAATTCAAATTCAACAATGCATGTTTCTGATTCACCAACATTTGCGAAACCTAACAACTTTTGAATGCCCTTAAACACGTTGCGTGTTGCGTGCTAACTACAGGGAAAGTCGGTAAATAGTCGAATAGGAACTTTAAACAACAATAGAAGCCTCATAGAGCATGCGCAAGATTCTGTTGTGTCTCTCCAGCTATTATCGCAACTTCACAACTCTTTTGTTTCGGGAGTCCATTCATAAAATTTTAATTAATGGGTTTGGACGTCATTAGATAAAGTAACAATTGCTTTAGAAGATTAATGTTGATCGTACAAAATAGCTACTTACGTGAAATTTCCGTTGTGGTTTCTGTATTTCGTAACACGATCCATATTACATTATGAGGAAGCTTTCGTCAATGAAGTAAATTTCAAATTATGATTAAAATTATAGACGACAAACAGGTAGAAACAAACTTGGTCGTGATAGTTCTACTCGTATAAAATCCTCTAACCCAATAACAAGTATCTATACACCTAGGATATTTGCAACAGAAAATCACCGCAATTTCTTACGAGCTAATAAAATATTATCTATGTACATCAATAGCTCACTCTCAATCAACAATATCCGTAATTCAAATATAAATTTTCTTCAATATTGAATCCAACACCGCTATCTATAGTTATATCTATAGTATCTTTACCACAAACCTACCGCAAGCCTCCTAAATCACCAATCACGGTTTTGCCTTTCAACACATCATCATAAGCAAGGTTTTATTCAATCAGCTAATCCAGATCGTATCTTGTAGCTAGGCTGTCATATACTTCGTGATGTGGTCCGCTGACTATTATTTCATTAGAAGCATAATTGATAGTTAACATTTCAGATGTTGTAACGTGTAGATTGATAGCTTGTGTTACGCGTCAGAGTTCCGTTAGTGATGGGGTACGATGGTCTTTATTAGTAGTTACTTGAGGAGTATTGTATTCTGTTTTGGGTTTTTCTTTGGTCTTTTTTTTTGATGATCTTTGGATACATTTTGGCTGTTAATCTTGAGAATCAGCAGTGTTTGTGGATAGCGTTTCCAGGCGTCTGAATAAAGCCGGACATAGGCTTTTCGAATGCGTATTTGGACAATTTAAACAGTGTCCTTACGAAGAGGAAAATAAATCATTTTTTTTCTGACTCGGACGGGACTTGAACCCGCAGCTCTTGTCAAGCCCGGACGAGCGCGATAACCATTACACCACCGGATCCTGTCCATGCGAAATTCTTCCGAACTATCTATCGTCATTCAGCCGCCAGCGCCATCTACCTAGGTCGGTGGACTTGGCAACACTATTTGTGGATTTTTTTTGCAGCTTTGCTCGCCACAAAACAATCTTCATACCACGGTAACCTAGTACATATCAGGCGATACGTCTTCCAAAATGCACCATATCAAATGGTTCCCAACACTAACCTAATCAGAACACGACCGTACTTAGCACACATGTATTAGAAAGAACACCAATTTACCAATACCACCTAATGCCTTGTTCCGAATGAGTGATTAAATGTAACGATTCATCATTTTCCTAATAACAATACATTGTTAAGTTTGTCCATACCCCCTTCGGTTGATTGAGGTGGGGGGGAGCGGGGAAGTGCCCATCAGTGGGACGTATATAGGCTGTTTATGGTTTATGTTAGGTTTCTAACTATTAAGGTCAATGTATGAACAGTACAGATGCGGTACCGGAGCGGACTTTTTTGGACTCGTTGCACATAGCTTGCGAGGAGTGGGTATATTATTATGCCTCTGGCATGTTTGCAGATGCGGGCATAGACGACTTCTATGCTATTATGCGCAAGAAGTCTGCATCTGTAATACGGCGACTGCGGGGGAGTACCAACAAAGTTCTGAGGATGATAGCGGAGAGGTTCGACTCGCCTGTTCTCGGTCGGTTCACAGAACTGCACGTAGCACGTGTGAGGAAGTGAATCGAGTTGGGAGCGGCTTATCTTTTATTGTACTTATTTATATTGTTTCGCTGTACTAACATAGGATTCTTAAGCATTTACTAACAATCTATGGATTTGTAATTATCTGAAAATAAACAATTTTTATTTTATTTTATTTATTATTATGTGGAAAAGTGAGTAGAACGTACCATACCACAAGATAAGAAAGAAAGAGATATTCGATTCTCACGATACAATTATGTCGTTTTGTCGATTGGTGCTAATATGTGTGTGGGATATAGAAATAACACGGGATATTTTAAATATCTTTATTCCTTATTAAATATCTTTACACCTTATATTTTAACACAATCCTGTCACCCAACCGACATCGCACCAAAGACTCCCCTTTCTTACTTTTTAAAACTGCCTTACGTCCCATTCATTAACCATCCTCCTTTTTCCCATTCATTATCCTTCCATAGTATTCTCACTTGCCTACGTGTGAACCCAAATAAGTCATGTCGTTCTGTCAAAATACGAACAACTTATCGATTTCGACAAAATTTATTGAATCGATCGATAATTTTATAACGTTGCGCATGTTAGCCCTGCTGGACATTAAGCCATATTGTGACATACAATGATAAACCTCTGCTTCTGGTACTATAAACCTCTGCTGACCTCTTCTTCTTATGTTTTACTCGTTACATAAAAATCTGGGAGAAGCAGCATGTGTTGAATCTTTTACAGTCGACGCTGGCAAAACACATCAGGCTAATAAGAGAGAGGATCGTGGGCTAATTTCAGTACACATCTAAATTCCACTTCCTCACGTTTGTGGGACAAAACGTGCTGATTAATGAGCGAGTCACAACTCTTGCACATGAAGCATATTGAGGTTTCGAACAATTTCATAGATTCTACATTTGATAGATTCTTCGTTTGACAGATTCTTCGTTTGACAGATTCTACGTTTGATAGATTCTTCGTTTGATAGATTCTACATTTGATAGATTCTACATTTTATAGATTCTACATTGGATAGATTCTACGTTTGATAGATTCTACATTTTATAGATTCTACATTTAATAGATTCTACATTTTATAGATTCTACATTTGATAGATTTTTCGTTTGACAGATTCTACATTTGATAGATTTTTCGTTTGACAGATTCTTCGTTTGATAGATTCTACATTATGATGTCAAAAGTAGAATCTGCCAAAAGTCGACTAAGCTGGCAAAAATACCATTAATTATCAAAATGGCCACATTCTTCGCTCCAAACTCACATCCTGTATGACTAAAGCCCATCAACAAACATCCACATGTGGTCTACTTCTGTGGTCTTACAGTTACGGCCATTAAGGCATGATACTGAGACAACGAGACGTGCTCCACGGTATCGAGATATGCGCCGGCACAGGTGAATTTCCACGTATGAAGAATTGTGCTAGGGATGGGGTATTCGAAACACTAATACTTGCGGAGTTTTTTTTTTCTAATTTTTAACAAGTTTTTTATAGTAATAAGGACCAAAGTCTTAAAATGTAAGAAAATAGTAAAACCCATTATGTTTGGGAATTATCTTTAGAAAAGGTTCAGTAGGTACGATCTACTCTGAACCGGCGTGAGTGTATGCAACGATTGATGAATGTGGAGGAAGCAAGAGAAATGTGTCAGGATCGAAGCAAATGGAATTCCATAGTCTCTGCTTACCCCGGTGCGAAATAGGCGTGAGTTTATGTGAGAAAATAAATTAAAAAAAGATATGTAATTAATTCGTAAGTTTCGTACTTTCCATTGTTTCACATCACTAGCTGACATCTTCATATGGAAACGGGTGTTTCTACAAATGAGAACCTTACTCCACGGACATAAGGTAACAATTTCTACTAGCGAGAAGATTTATTTTTATGAATATTTCCTTTATCATATTACTTACATGTATACTTGTAAGTTCAAGTACTTTATTACTTGATGTCATCAAGATTTGGAGACATTCTTCTAAAAAACAATGTAGAATGGCAGTGGCTTCACGGTTTGGTTTTTTTTTCTAGTTTTTTTATGAGCTTGGAACATGTATTTGCTCCTACAGCTTTCCTAGAAAACGTTACCATGAATATTTCTGTTCTTTTTAGGGTTCCGAACCTTTTAACGAAAAACCGAATCCTTATAGAATCTTCTTCTTCTATCGTGTGGGTTGTGAGGTGGAGTAACAACCTCATCACCCCTGGTGTCAGGGTTACTATTGAGCCGCCAAAGGCTCTGACATGGCTCATGCTAACGACTACTTATTTACATCAGTAAGTAGTAACCGGGACCAACGGCTTAACGTGCCTTACGAAGCACGGATCATCTTACTTTCGGACGATCTGGTGATCAGCCATTAATGTCCTAACCAAACTAGGGACCACAAAGTAATTTTTGTAATATGTCCCCACCGGGAATCGAACCCGGGACCTCCGGATCGTGAGCCCAACGCTCAACCACTGGACCACTGAGGTCGTCCTTATAGAATGACATAACACAACAAATATTTTATTATTATTACAATTGAGCCGCCAAAGGCCCATAATATGACTTTTTTTATGTAACGACTACGTACATCTAAAATAGAAACCGGGACGAACGGCTTAACGTGCCTTCTGAAGCACGGAATCGTGTTATTATTCCGACAGTCAGGTGATTTCAGAATGCTACGTCTTGGCCAAACTAGGGACAGTCACACGAAGTGATATTTTTTAAGACGTGTCCCCACCAAGAATCGAACCGAGGACCTATTTACCTCAATAATGTCATATTATCACTACATAGTATAAAACAAAGTCGCTTTTTCTGTCCCTATATCCCTATGTACGCTTAAATCATTAAAACTACGCAACGGATTTTCATGCGGTTTTTTTAATAGATAGAATGATTCAAGAGGAAGGTTTTTGTTTCTAATAACATCCATTAAATAGTGGAGATATACTGTTATTTTTGAGGTTTTTAATGTGATGTCGTAAATAATTTCATTTTTTCCTCAGCATTGCACCCGAGCGAAGCCGGGGCGGGTCGCTAGTTACTAATAAAAAAGCTATGTGTAACCGACAGAGACAGCGACAGAGTTTATGTATGTATGACTGTATGTATGTATGTATGACTGTATGTATGTAAATCCAATGTATGAAATGAGGAGCTCGGTGGCGCAGCGGTAAACGCGCTCGGTCTGCGATTGTTGAAGTTAAGCAATTTTCGCAAAGGCCGGTCATAGCATGGGTGACCACAAAAAAAATCATCTCCAGCTCCTCCGTGCTTAGGAAGGCACGTTAAGCCGTTGGTCCCGGCTGCATTAGCAGTCGTTAATAACCATCAATCCGCACTGGGCCCGCGTGATGGTTTAAGGCCCGATCTCCCTATCCATCCATAGAGAAGGCCCGTGCCTCAGCAGTGGGGACGTTAATGGGCTGATGATGATGATCCTTTATAATATTATTACGCTAAATGTAATTACTTACCTACCCGACATATTGAGTTAAACTCAATGATATTTAATATTTAAACGTATTTGATGCCAAAAATGTGCCTTTCCTAAAGTGTACATAAATTATATAAATAATTAGTTATCTGTATTATTGCTATGTTATTTTGAAATGTAAAACTAGTGTTATAAGTTTCCATAAGGTTCAACCGGCGAAACATTGTAAATTATATGTAAGTACTATGAACTTGACTACACAGTCACAGTCAAGTGTAACTGACACCAGTTACTTAGTGATTTAATACTTATATCAAATAAAGAACTTTGAAAAACAAACAATATTATTATAACTCGACTTCGGCGAAGCAAAAGAAGGGTTAGTGAAGGGGTTAGAAGGTGCTCAGTTTATCTTATGATGGTTTTACCTCTGACTATTTCTTCTTCTTCTATCGTGTGGGTTGTGAGGTGGATTACCAACCCCATCCAATGGGCCGATGATAATGATGTATGAAATGTTTCATTCACGTAATCAACTATCAAATTGACAGTTCCGATAGAATTCCAAGTGCACATATCATTTGGAATCCACATTAAAATGTATCGAGTTGGGTAGCTGGCATCGTTACGGACAATGCGATATAGATATCTTAAAGCGATTGTAACGAACGACAGAATTCCTTATAAGGACCGGATGGAGCTAGTTATATCGACTTTTTTACCTTTTAAACTGGAATTGTTAGGTTTTAGAGACAATTAGAAGACCTAACAATGTCCTTTTATAGAGTTGAAAATACATAAAATAACGTACCTACATAAATAACCTATATACGCCCCACTGCTAGGCACAGGCCTCCCGTCAATCAACCGGAGAGGTTATGGAGCATACTCCATCACGCTGCTCCACTGCGGGTTGGTGGAGGTGTTTTTACGGCTAATAGCCGGGACCAACGGGTTAACGTGCCCTCCGAAGCACGGAATCAACTTAGTTTTTCAGATCATCAGGTGATTCAAGCAAACAAGGGACATACTCACAAAGTGGTGTCGACAATGTCCCCATCGGGAATCGAACCCGGACCTCCAGATCGTGAGCCTAACGCTCTAACCACTAGTCCACAGTGGCTGTTAAGAATAGTTGTTGTTGGCTGTTAGTTGAAAATACAATACAATATATTATACAATTATAATATAATATAATACAATATACTTTATTGCACACAACATACAAAACAAATTTTACACACATGGACGAAAGATACAGTACAATCTGGCGGCCTTATTGCTAAGCAGCAACTTCTTCCAGGCAACCAGCGGCAAGCAAACATTCATCACAACTAAATACGCGTCCTTATAGTAAGTATCTAGTAAGTAGATTATGTCTATATTTCTGCATTTTGAAGACTTGAAAGTCGTAAGAGAGACGTGGTGGAATATGCTTCATATCCCTTCGGGTTGAAGAAGGGGAGGCGTGTGCCGAAAAAAAAACTCTTATCGGTGTAGCATTCTCCATGCTACTTTTTAGGGAAAAAATAGGGTAATAGGTTCCCTCTTGCCTACCGCCCAAAAAAAACTGTAAAACGCTTTGTCATTTTCAATTTAGCCGTAATATGTTGGACGCTGTTTGTTCAAATGTTCATAACAATATGCGCAAAATACATAGTAACCATATCTACTATACGAAACTGGAGCGGTGTAAGTAGGTACATCCAATTAACTCCTCTAATGAATACACTCTGTGGGTTAGCGGCGCTTGCGCAAAACAGTACTAGCTTGATTTATCTTCACTTCTCTTTTTGGTTGAAGACTTGTGTAGCTCTTTTAGAGCTGGTAGCTTATACACTCTCGCGCCCATACTCTCTAATGGGGTGCGCAGAGCCACACGTAATCAGAAGCTTTTTCCACGAAATCAAAAGATGGAAATGATGAAGCAAATAGAATAGTCTAGTTTCCAACTAGTCAAATCAGATATTTTTTACTAAACGTCAAAACACGAAATTACTATGAAAAAGCACACTTTGAAATTATAGAAAAACGCGATAAAATCTCGGACTTATGATTACGTTTTTCTTGATTCAAATTCATAAATAAGTTAAATAGAAAAAAGAAATGATTTTTCATTAATTTCTGGAAACACTGGGTTATGAATGACTCACGTGTTACCTATACGCCGTGTGGTAATTTGATTTAATTAATGTCATTTAATTTAATATACTAACATAGTTCGTAAGTCTTTATTGTTTTACTAACATAATAGGGATGCAGAAGCTGAAATAATAGTTTTATTATTATTATTAATTTTAGATCTGTCTTTATTTACTTATCACAATTTCATAATTTATCTTGTACCTAGTACACGACCCAATTCCAGTCTCCCCGGTGGGAAATAGGCGCGAGTTCATATATGTAATTATATCTTCTTATTTATGTATTCTGTCTTATTTATGCAAAATTGATTGAAAAAATTGCTTCTTCCGATTAACATCGGATTTTGATATCGCTATATCAAATTTTAAACCATTAAATGCAGCTCACCTAGGTATTATAGACATAAATCAAGCTTAGAGCTAAATTTAGTCTTTGTGACAAGTTAGTGTGAAAGGGATATAACGAAGTAGAATCCGATGTTGACCTAAATCTAACTTGAGTTTCTCTTAGCAACCATTTTAGATACATAAACACAAATAAACCTCTTTATACTTACATGAACACACGTTAATATTCCCTAACAGGGTCTTTGTAAAAGGAACTTAAATGCAAAATTCTATCTTCTCTTCTTATCGTGTGGGTTAGGTGAAATACCAGCCTCATCAACCCTGGTGTCAGGGTTATTATTGAGGATCAGGATTACTCACTTACATCAGTAAATAGTAACCGGGACCAACGGCTTAACGTGCCCTCCGTAGCACGGATCACTTTCGGACAATCAGGAGATCAGCCTGTAATATCCTAACCAAACTAGGGATCGCAAAGTGATTTTTGTGATAGGTTAGGCCACCGGGATTCGAACCCGGGGCATCCGGATCGTGAGTCCAACACTCAACTACAGAGGCCGTTATCCTATGATTAATAATGAATGTTATGAAAACAGATAATAATCTACTTTAAACTAAAAACGTTCTCTAATTCGATTTAAATTCAAATGATAATTTTAGCTCATTTTTTTAATGAATATTGTTATAAATAAAATGTTTTATTTAAATTAAATTCGAAGAAAATCGAAATTCAATTTGAAATTATTCCAAATATGAATTTTAAAACAGTTTTAAATTAATGCAAATTATGTGATAAATGGTAATAAAATTATGTCACCGAGTTATAAATCGAACCACAGATAAAATCGCATTTTCAAATGTGGAAAACTTTTTAAAACGTTATAGACTCCTCAATTTCGTATAAGCGTCAACTTTAAAAAGTTTTACATATAAAGCACTTTAAAGGCAATGGTCTGCATAAGTAAAATGCCAACGCAGTGGGTCTATTTGAATTATAGTGGGAATTCCATCAAATTTAAATATCTGAAGCTATCAATACCCACAAGGTATCAATTTCAAAGCACTTGTAGTGAAATATTAACATTAGCTGATTATATTATTATTTGAAACATTAGTTTTAGCCATTTGCATCTCATCATTGGGTGGGTCTTTTGGTCTTTTCCCTTAGGGAGCGTTCGGGGTGGGGGTCTTTAAAGTACCACGCATGGTCTCAGATCCGTCTAGCAAGGGGTTAGCCAAGTAGCAAAGGATTATGGCAATCAACAGTGACAGTAATAAAAATGACTGGGATTGACATAAAGTGACATGTCAATCCTGTATATTTTTATCACTGTCACTGTAGATTATCATAGTAGAGCCATGGTAGCCCGCTTTAAGGTCGCAGGTTCGAATCCAGCACAGGCCTAAACTATTGATTGTTAAATTTGTTTTCAAATTCATGTTTGGATCATAAATGATTATCACTGTGAAGGAAAACGTCGTGAGGAAATCCACATTCCCGAGAAATGCATTTTCGGAGGTATGTGACCTAACCTGTATTGGGCTGGTTTCCCTTCGCGGGTTGGAATGTCAGACAGGCTTCTGTAAAAAAAACCGGACCTGGAAAATCTTCAGGTTAGGTAAGCGGACCCTGTGAAAACGGGATAATGCTGGGAGATTGCAACTTGACTAAGACACCTGGATGATAAAGCTCTCCTAGACCAGCGGAGGAAAGATATATTTTTAGAAACTTAATGGAATTTCTCTTGCAGCAATCCTAACACACCACTTTCGCTTCATTCACTATCATCATAATATATCATCCGGCCGGTAGACTCTGCCTACCCCAAAGGGAAATATGCGTGATCTAAGAAAGAAAACAAAATCGCTGTAATAAAATCAATCTAAGTAGTACATAAAAGAAACTCGATAACTTGAAATCTTGATACTTGAACGAACCTATAAAATAACATAATCGTAAATTAGCACCGTACAAACATTTAACTTAGTGCAGCTTAAGTAATCCATAAAAGTCGGGGAGAATTTAATGTTGTTAGTGAGTATATTTTATAAGAACTTTGTCACGGAGTTGAATGAGAGTATAAAACAGCTGTGATCTATTACAGTTTGGACTCATTCAATCAAGAATTTATACGCGAATCAATCATGAATGTTGCTCCACATCGGTAGAGAGACACTTTACTTAGGTTGGCATTAATAAACTAATCTCACCTGAGACTGCCCTCAAGATCATGCTCAAGTCTCTGTTTTTATATGAGAACTGTCACATTGACATGATCTTAAGGGCATTGTCGAAGCTGAGATTAGTTTATTAATACCACGCTAAGACCTAGATGCAACTAATAATAAAATATAACTAAATATTAGAAAAGAAACCTTCTATCATCACCTATCGACACATCTAACTTCTGTTCCATTATTCCTTATAAGTCGCGAGCTAGAATTTTTTTAACTTAAAACTCGATTTTCTCAAAACTTGAATTTTGGAATTGTATTACTTTTCACCGACGGTACAGAATTAGAAGAGAAATAAAGACATAACCATCACATCATAGCATCACGCGACGAGCATAGAATAAGGAATAATACTACTACGTATAGAACGGCAACTCTCCGCTCCCCACCAGAGGCTGAGCTAGGTTTACCTCACCCCTCGATTTTACATTAGTCTCTTTAGTGTTTTGTGTGAAGTGTCCGGGGTGTGCCAGGATCAAGGAAATGTATATAGTATACACCCACTTCTCGCCAAGTATGTTTAAGTCCTATATAATAGAAGGCCTAATGCTATCAACCGGGTACAAATCCGATCCAAACGTGAAATCAAAGTCATAAAGTCGTTTTTTTTATTATTATTAGGTTACCAACAGTTACAATATTGTTGTGTTATTCTAAATGCGTAACCAATTAAAGGTAAACACAGCTAACAATTTTTATAAACTTAACAAGCGTGTGTGTGTGTGTGTGTGATTGAAATGGTGCAAATTACACTGCGATGTAAACCACGCGTTCTGAACAGGGCTATCACAGATTTTGTAGAAAGTGATATTTATAACTAAACGTTACATTAGGTTAAGTTAAGGTTCAAAACCTATACCTACATATTGAAATAACAAGAGAGACGTTTAACATTCTCTCTCTCTCTCTCTCTGGTTTCGAATAAAAAGACCCTCAGCAACAAATGATTTCCATGACATAACTGGGATCTGAACCGGGAATAGAACCCGGGACCTTTCACCAAAATATCTAGCCAGGGGTCGTCGCGGTCGACCAGAGAAGGAAGTTATCCACGTTGACAATATTAAAGAGCACACCATTGTGTAGTGGAATAAAATGACGTATGAGCCCGGAACAGCGTGGCGACGGCGCGGGCGCATCGACCATTGTCTCAAATTCGCCAAACAAACCGGTTCCGAAGATAATAGCATAAAATGATCGTCCACGCACGGTCAGAGAGATTCCAGACAAAAGTTTTGTTTTAGAAATACCCATTTTGTCTGTAGATAAAAATGGCGCGTGGTACGTGGAATTTGAAGGTGAAGGTGGTTAAAAGGTTAAAGAGAAAGCTTACGTAGATATTATAGAACCTAACAATATCACCATCGATGATTAGATGAATCTTATAATACAGAATCTAAGTACTTAGGTTGGTATTAATAAACTAATCTCAGATGAGACTGCCCTTAACCTCTCATATGCCGAGATACCAGACACAATAGATTTTACATTGTGTCTGGTCGAGATCCGCGTTCCGGCGTTCGAGTTATTAAGAGCGTGCTCAAGTCCCTGTTTTTATACAAAAACTGTCACATTGACGTGATCTTGAGGGCAGTCTCAAAGCTGAGATTAGTTTATTAATACCACCCTTAAACTTAAAATATAGCTCAACTCTAGCTTAAAGAACGAGTTATTATATTCAACGTTTCTATCTTCTTCTTCTATCGTGTGGGTTGTGAGGTGGATTGCCAACCCCATCAACCCTGGTGTCAGGATTACTATTGAGCCGCCAAAGGCCCGTGACATGGCTCATGTAACGACTACTTACTTACATCAGTAAGTAGTAACCGGGACCAACAGCTTAACGTGCCTTCCGAAGCACGGACTATCTTACTTTCGGACAATCAGGTAATAAGTCTGTAATGTCCTAACCACACTAGAGATCACAAAGTGATTTTTGTGATATGTCCCCACCGGGATTTGACCTCCGGATCATGAGCTCAAACCACCGGCCCACGGAGCGATTCTATAAAAGCCTACAAATAATAATAAATAAAACCCTAATAAATATTTCATTTCTTACTTGGAATGACCAAGAATCCAAAAACATCTTAAAAAATAAAAAAATATTTTACAAATCGAAGCCATAAATATTGAATTTCACAATTTTACAATACAAAACCAATACAGATAGCCAATTCCCGCTACCGAATATTAAATTTTTAAAGCAAAACCCAACAAATAAATCTTTAAACTACTTAAATAATAAGAAATTTGCATATTTTTAGCGATATGGGCAACTTATCGCGGTTGGTGGTAAACGCACAGTTTTAGTAGCAAATGATTTAAATTACACCAATTTGGTAGTCGAACACAAACAGCAAAATAGTTTTAAGGGAATACATAAATTAATAAAACAAAATCTAATTACTTCGGGTATTACCTTTAGAGAGTTAGTAACAATGAATTTATCTATGTTAGAAAAAATAAAAGTAATAATAATTTAAACAATAATATTTAAAAAAAATACATGTTACATATTTTACGTAACACCGAGAATTGATGTAATGAAATTTTTACGAATCTTGCAAGAACATTTTTTTATTATAAACAAAACAAGAAAAGCAAAACTAACAATCCAACAATAAAATTAATAAGAATTAAATTAATTATAAAATGTAAAGACGCTCAAACAGACAGTCAAAGTCGCAATTATAAAGTCCAACATGAGGCTAAGGAGACGCCCAAAATTGCACGCTTTTTTGGCTTAATCCCGTCGTGAACACAGCTTAAAACTCTTGCGCACGCCTCGAGACAACCGAGGTACAAAAAAAGCTTAATCTTTTTGCTGCGACTACCGACACGTAAATTGTTGAGGGCTCAGGACGTGGCGAGAATACCAAGGAGAGATTTTGGGACCTATGTTTATGGTAATTTGGTGCATAATGGAGATACACTCGGAATCAATTTCAGCTCATGTTAACCCGATGTGTTGCCTCGGTTACCATTTATCGTCCTCTATAGTTCCGCTCAATTTTTTCACCATAAAGATTGTTATGGGCATATTATGAGCGAAATTGCTCAAAATGGTAACGGGAAAAATTACCACAACCTGATTTAATATCTTGAAATTCTGTCTTTATAATTTTGAAAATATTTCGGTAATACGTGCAACATCTGAAGAATACTAACAGTAGCTAAATATTTCTTCGAAAGTTAAGGGGAACAAGAACAATTTATATCCTTCTGCTCCGTCTCGCGGTGAAGCTGTCTCATCTGAGCGTGTAATTATGAAAGAATCCAAAGACATTATTGAACACAATAAAGGTGCAACGTATACAACGTTTCAAAGAACAGCTTACCTACGCCAAACACCGTCTGATTCCAAGAAAATTTATGCCAGATGACAAAAAACGCGACCTGCTGTGATAGCCAGCCGTGTGATTTATATAAGGAAAAAATATCAAGCGGGAAAGAGACGCAGTCTGTATAATCAATGATAAAGAAAAGGATAGCTTAGATATAATCGCTGGAGATTGTCTTACAAAGCTCGCCGAAGAAAGGGCTCAAACTATGAGAAAAACAAAGTCTATTGCATTGAATAGAGCGTTGGTGTGTTTGTTTTTGTCAATTTTCCTTAAGTGACTTTTGAATCGACATGCTCATAGCTAAGGACCTTTAAGAAATACTACTGATAACGAAGTGGTTTCAAAACATAAAGTAAAATGAACCTCTGCTTAGTGTGAAATACGATTCAATGCGTTTAGCAATTGGGCAATCAACAAAAATTACTTAATTATTATTATTATTATTATAATTACTATAATTACTTAAAACAATGTAAAAATTACTTACTTCATAAAACCTATTCCGAATTGGATCTATTAAGTATAATTTCAGAAATTGTCTACCAGTAGGTAGCAATCATTGTTTCCGAAAATACAAATAGATATGAGTGTAAGAAGATGAAAAAAACACCTGTACGTGAGGAGGTGTAGTATGACGCCCAATTTCATGAGCCGATTAAAATCAAATATGATGCAATAGTCAGTGTAAGTGTTACCACTGAGAACAATTCCAAAACTATCATAGAGTTCTCACGCTCGAAGCCGAGTCATCTCGAAACGAATTTGAGGAAGTGACCGCTATTATCTTTTTCGAACTAAGTCAAACAAACCAAGAAAAAGTCGGACTTTTTTCTTTAGTTACAGTTAGAGTTGCGCTTGATATGATTCTGTGTGAGCCTTCTCTCGACAATGAGTCGTAAATCAAATATAAATGAGACACTTAATTTCTGAATTTAGAAGCAAAGTATTTATTAGTTGTCAACAATTTTAAAGGAAGAAATTCACCACAACTTAAGGAACAATACAAAATGTAGCGTGATTAAAATTGTGTTTTGAACTGTACATGTAAATGACAGATGTAATGTCAAGCAGTCGCCGTGCGGGGAGTCGCTGTCCACAATTCACATATCAATTTATCTAAAACAACGTAAAGTACTATAAACAGTCATCATTGATTTAGCTAAAATAAATGATGAAGATAACAAACCCAATCATACGAATTATGAAAAACCAACGTATAACAACTCACTAGAGTCAACAGTTACTGCTCCCAGCACTATATACCTAGCTCTAGCGTAACGAGGTAGTCAGGTATGAGAGGCTGCGATTAAACTAATGCACTTCTTACGGACTCCTTTATTATAAACGCATTACTCTTTAATGGACCCGCGGCGTCTAATACTTACTAGAAGATCGATTTTGAACTTAAAGGTGATTCTGATGACATAACACTTTCTAAAAATGTAGCATTTTCTTAAGTCATCTCACGCTGCGTCTCCTATGTTTGCTAGAGTGTACACATATACTAGATTATTACTTAATTTTTACACAATATTACTTTTAACTAGGTTCACATTGCCTTAAAGCTCGCGCTTTGCACGAGTTTTTTTTTTACTCTGAACTTGTATTACATTAAATTTTGCAATTGTGACACTGCAATGTCTTAAAATCACACAAATGAATTCGGACAAAAGAACGTCTTAAAGCGCAAAACGTGAAATGGTAATGTCACTTAAAATTCACGACCATTGTGCAACAGTCCTAACCTCACCTTGCTACACATTTGGACACCATCGACTTTCATTTACGCAAGCATCGTGTGAAGTTACCAAAAGAACTAAAGCAACCGCAATTTTAATGTCCTTTACTTCTTTTTTATAGATATTACGTTCCGTGCATACTATTACTATTATATGGTCATCTAACATTTAGTAATACAGCCTCATAAAGCTTTATGGTTCAATGTGAGAGAATTTGTATGCATTATGCATGCATGGAACTTGCTTTAAAGTACTACTTCTGCCTACTTCAAAGGCCTTGTTATATGCTCTATGACGCTTACTAACATCGCTTCCACTCGTTAAGAACTTGTGAAAAAGGGTTTTATGATAAGGGCATCAAAATCACTAATTAAATAATCCAAAGAAGCATCACTAGCGAGTTTATCTTTCTTGCAATTCAATAGTCACGGAATCTGCTTTAGATTTGCCATCCCTGCTCAATCAGCATCAAGATGGGTGGCCTATTCATCTGCTCTTCTTCCGTAATGACTTATCTGTTCTGAGCTCTGCAGCTAATGTTGGAGGCAATTCAATAGAACATGCAACATGTAGATTAGTCATAAGTAACGCGAGTACCATGTTTCATCACAATCATTGTACAAATAACGTTTTCGTGAGTGTAGCGACGTGTGCGCCGGCTGAGGGTCGCGGGTTCATTCCCGTCAACATTATTCTCGGAAACCAAAACAGTTTCGGCACTTGTTATGGGCCACAGTTCTCGTGTTTTTGATGTAATTTTTGTTTCTCTCAAAGTTAAATGTTCACTAGTATGTATAATATAGGTTGAAGACAAAAAAGACACAGTCAAAGTGTCAAAGTAGTTACTAACAACGCTTGAAATTCACATAATAAAACAAGTTCTGGGAAAGATCTAAGGGTTATACGAAATACGATCGGATAGGTCATCAATCTAAATAGTGAAGTGGATTAGATACCTTTAAGGGGAAACTCGAATGTTTTACAACGGGCCCTGCACTCTAAATCTGTAGGCAATATACAAGATCATTCGGATCGGCGATCATAAACCTCAAGCCACAACGTAACAATGGTCGAATACCGTAAACCGAATCAAGGAAGCAGCAATGATTGTACAATACACCTATAACCTATCTAGAGAAACTCATTACCTTATAATAAGTACAATGAGAACGTTGAAAATGTTTCTTGTTTTACTAACCAGCGTTCCTTGGCCGATATTATTGCTTCAACGTGAGTAAGTATAACCTAATCTAGTAAAAGTTAACATTCATTATTAAACAAGAAAAAATAATTCTTTCTAACAGACACTTTTATAACAATTGATACAATTATAATAGTGATTCTACCAAAGAACATGGGGGTTAAAAAGGCCATATCGAAGCAATTCCTCTACAAAAGCAATATTGCTATTTGACATTTGTTTGCATTGCGCACTTACTTTTATATGCGCAAATGTCAAATTGCAGTATTGCTTTTTAGATGAATTGCTTCGATATGGCCTTTTTAATCCCCTAGAATTATAGCACTTGAAGTCAAAAAGGATGCATTATTACCTTCCTTTAAAACCTTCAAAGCTTTTATGCTACTAATGGCTGTAGGCGGAGTTCTATACGATTGTCTGATCGAATCGAAATTGATTTTGTAAAGACAAAGTGCTGGCTGGATATTACGAATAATTTGAAGGATAGCCACGAAATATATGAAGCGTAATGATATTGAATAGGATCGTCGATAAACGTTGTACCTTTAATCCCATTGCGTTCCGGACAACAGAACTTATATAGATAATTCCAGGGACACGTGCAGGGGCCATGGGGCACAAATTGTTATTTTTATTTAAGCGATGCGCTCTCTCACCCCTTGTATTAAGGACCTTAATAATAATAGCATCTGTTGACAAGTTGTGAGAATAACAAAAATGGGAATTTTATCTTTAATACTTAAATGAAATCCCATACCATTTATTATTACCATCACTATCATGTATTTGTTACCCTACACACTTTAAAGGATCATAAACCAATGATTTTCGAAATGTTTCCGAATTCATTGGATTTTAACTGACCCTCAAATGCTCAGCGGTAAATGAAAATATCATGAGGCAAAACAACATTCTCAAGAAATGTAATCTACTTAACCTGTGTTGGGCTGGTTTTCCCTGCTTGGAAGATTAGACAAAAAACCCGGAGTTGTTGAATCTTCAGGTTTGGTAAGCGGACTCTATGCACCAGAGCGATGAAGATGAAAATGATCAAATTGAAAGGATGGCGCTGTACTGCTTCTAGTGTTTTCTTCTACTACAACATCTTCCGACATTGCTGTAGAGTAAATATGACCTCTGGCAAGTTCATTATCATCATCCTATCAGCCTTTAACAGTTCATCAGCTTATAGCCTCCACTTTCAATCTTAATGTTTAAACATTAGGATAACTTTTCCCCATTCTTGACTTTTGAATGTTTTTTTTTCATCAATCTCAATGAAAAAAACGAAGATGCACAGAAATACTTTGCCGTTTATTGGTACTTAGGATGCGTACACGCATGACATCAGCGGAATCTGGGCCGAACGCCCACTTCCATTAGCAGTTCACCGACTCCGTCTAGACGAACAGGTAGTGGACATACGAAACTGAGGTTCAAGACTACTTGGACATCAATATAAAGAATATCATCGACTATTTTATATCGACCTCAAGATGAAACTTGGACAAGGGTCAAAATTATTTGGACTTTAATACCAAGAATACAGTCAGCAATTTTAATTTGACCTCGGGCTGGAGTTCTATAGACTTGATGGCATATAGATAAAGGAATGACATTGCAGATATTATGGGTATTGTCTCATGATGCCTACTAGATGGTTTGGCGATAACAAAGTGACATTGTATATATAGTAATGAATAAAAATAAAAGGTCGAAGGAACGACCGCCTGTGACTATCACTTTGTATTTATTTAAGACAAATGTTATTACGGACACGCAAAGTCGGACAATCTTTCCAGTATCTTAGTAGACCTAGTCATTGTATTATTCTTTGAATATTGAATATACAATATCTCATTCCAATATCTCGTGTCATTCTTTTTAACCTACGTTGTATGGTCACGAGCATTAATAATGTATACACTATGGTACCATGTCACATTAACTTTTATGACAAATTGAACTGTAAGTCTCACTAAATGTCAAATATGTTAGTGCGACAGAGTCCTAAAGTGGGTACATTATATTGCTCATGACTGTACAGAGTTTTGCAGTTATATATAATATATCTGTTTACCTTTGTTTGCATTACCATGTTCTAGAATATCATTATTATTTAATTTTATCACTAGCTGTTGCCTGCGGCTTCGCTCGCGTTAAATTCGGGGTACTACGGTTCAAAAAATAAGGCAGGTAGATTTCGTTGGTAACAAAGACCAAGAGCTTCCTACCATGAAAACTGTAAAAAGTCCCCCCCCCCCTTTGAAGGGGTTGGGGGCAGATTTAAAAAAAAAATTATCAAGATTTTTTTGTTAGTCACAAATAGTTCGCGCACCAATTTTTAGCTTTCTACCTTGAAAATTGCGGAATGCTCCGTACAAACTTCCACCTTCCATTTTAGGAAAGTGAGGATTTAGAAAGAGACAAAAGGTAGCCTATGTCACTCTCCATCTCTTCAACTATCTCCATTTAAAAAATCACGTCAATCCGTCGCTCCGTTTTGCCGTGAAAGACGGACAAACAAACAGGTGCACATTCTTTCGCATTTATAATATTAGTATGGATAGCCTTGGTATCCTACTTTATTAATGTACCACCATCAATTCAGATGACATGTTGGCGAAGGAGTAACAATAAATAAGTAACTTAAGGTCAACATCCGTATATTGCGCCAACTAAGTATTTGAATTAGTCTAAATATATAAAAGGAGAAACTGACTGACTGACATATCAACGCACAGCCTAAACGGCTAAACGTAGGCACTTGAAATTTGGAAGGGATGTAGCTTAGGTACCGTAGAAGTTCACTAAGAAAGGAATTCCTGAAATTCCCACGGGAACGGGAATTAGCGGGAAAATCCTTTTGTATGCAAAATAGTTCTCTTTTATAACACGCCACGCGGACGAAGTCGCGGGCAAAAGCTAGTCTATTATATGACTCAGCTCACTACGTTGCTAGTGCCTCGCATATGTTTTAATTGACCGCTGACTGAACTTTGCAATCACAGATTACAAATTCTGTTCCTGTCCATGTAATTTAAATTATCGTTTATATTATAAGTGTTATTATGTATATTATTATTAACAATATAAGTATCATTATGTATACCACTACTGCCCTATTTTTCTCAAAAAAGTAGCATGGAGAATGCTGCACTCATCGGTGCAGCATGCTCTTAAATTAGTGTTGATTATTTATATCAGAAATTCGATGCTTATTCATTATACTTAGGACCAGCCACCAGGACACCATGTTAGCGCAACCACGGTCGCGTCACCAGCAAAATGTATGTCATTATAAAAACGCTACCCTGGTGGCGCCACCATGATGTCCTAGAGATTTTTACTCAAGATCAGTCAAATATAAAAATAACAACAAAACGCATAGGAATTTTGAAATGATTAACACATGAAATAAACATGCAATCCTACAAAATGACGGTTTCGATCACAACAAACCTAACACTAAACTAACCATCAACACTCAGCATATTTTAGATGCCACCACCACACAATTAGATAAGGCAAATGCTTGTTTGCTCCATAGCAATTTCCTCGGTCCAACGACGGTCTTCGCGCCTTCCTATCTTGGCACTGGTATACCATAAGAGGCCAGGGATTTTAATGAGGTCCACAAATGAGGAGAACAAAGGATCCGCGACGTACGCCACACGCTTGGAGTTACTAAGGTATTGTTTGGAGTGAGCGAGAATTTTGTGAGAATCGGAAAAATGTGAGACGTGATGAAGGATAATTTACAAAGCATCGAATTCGTGTTGTAGAAGGTTGCCAACTTATAACATGAACGTCTCATTGCTAGTCATAGACCTCCGTTAATCTCTCAGTAAGTCCCGCTGCGGATTTATCGAGCAATGTCTTTTAAAATTAGATATTTATTTAGAGCACATTTATAAAATTAGAATGGCGCAAGGGACTATAAAGCGCACCATGTTATGGATGCCTAACATGGTAGATCGTATACTAAACTTCAGAATTCGACAACGCTTTAAAATAGAAGATGTAGTAGGTATACGAATCGCTAGGCTTAAGTGGAGATGGGCAGGACACTCGGTGGTCATCCCGTGACCATGGTACTTGCAACAGTGTTGAAATATATCCCTGATTCTCATATCCCTGATTCTGACGCGGTAAAAACCCGGTATTACGTGTTTTAATTATAAAAATCTCAAACAAGTTAAGCTTTTTAAAATTTTGGAAATCATAGAACATACATACATACATAAACTCACGCCCGTAATCCCTAATGGGGTGGGCAGAGCGACAAGTAATCAAAGACAACTAGCAGCCACTGTTGGTACGAAAAAAGTCGTAAATAAGTAAATAATCGAAATCATAGTACAAACAGAAGAAACCATACAAGATGGAGACTGCCTAAAAGCAAACATTTAATTTTATCAGACATAACAGAAAATGCTAGTGTAAAGTCTTAGTACGGGCTTAAAGTTAGTGTGAACTCGATTCTTCCCTTAACATATAAGGCTATCTGATAAGAGCTCACTGCACTTTATTAAAACAATATTAAAAACCGGTTCCATACACACATAAAACAAAGAGGAAGTTATTAAAATAAGTTGTAAGTATTACATACAATAAATGTAAACCATTGTGAGTTGCAAATTTAAGTGACTTTGCAACTTAAATTTGCAACTGGATTAGGATTGCAAATAACTTACAAGTAAAGTTGTAAAAAAGTTGATCTATTTCCTTATTGAGTTAAACTGGTTGTAAGTAGCTTTTTTATCGCTTCACGTTAATTCAAACATTATAGAGAAAACATTATAGATAAAACCTACAGTGCCCCTATTTTCTTAATGACCTTAAGCAATCATCGCATTTAGAAAGAAAGAACGTTCAAACGTAAATTTCCGTACAAACGAATGCTAATTTCCATGTTCTTAATAATTAGATTTGTCATGTATCAGAATTCGAATTCAGAACTACAATAAAGTACTTTGTTTAGTTTAGTTATAAATAAAACGTTTTTTTTGTTAAATTCTTAATTATTCCAACACAGAATTTGAATTTAGAACTAAGTACTTTATTGTAGTTCTGAATTCAAATTTTGACACGATAAATCTAATAAATAATGAACTTGGAAATTAGCATTCGTCAAATCTACAATATGTCATGAGTAATTTCATTTTAATCGCATTGCCTCTTTAACTGCACAAGTGTCTCCCTCAAAAAGCA